>NC_088387.1:97575000-99975000 GCF_037993035.2 Macaca fascicularis | reverse complement strand
GTATAGTTCAATGTACTAAAGCAATGTTGCTGTGTCAGATGGGTAGTGAGCACTGGGAAGGACCAGGTATTCTGCTAAGGGGGTTCAGCGAAGATTTCACAATGAGTCAAAATGAACCAGTGGGAAAAAGGAAAGCATTCCGTGGAGAAGGGGAAGTACATACGAAGGCAGTTCCCAGGCCTTTGCTGGTGGAAGGGTGTTTAGATCTGTGTTTCTCAATTTGTTTTCCTTCAAGAACCAAAATCAGAAACCACTCAAGTACTTGTATAGATTTCCGGATTCCACCTAGAACTACTGAATCAGAATCCTTAAGGATGGGACAAAACCACCTGCTTAACTTGTACCTAGGTCGAACTTGAGAGCAGTATCAGATGCAGAGGAAGTCAGTCACATATCACTAAGAGCTAACAATAGTTTCTTACAAAGGTACCAGCATCTCCTCCCTATAGGCTACCACTTATAATATCTTTTAAAATTGCTTTGGTTAAATTGTTTTCTACATACTAAAAAACAAACAAAAAAATCTTAGTCAAAGCATTGTTTAAAATGGCAAATATTTATTATGCTTTCTTGAATAAAATGAGCTTCCTAAAACCTATGTCATTTTTCTGAACTATGGAAATTGCTCCTCTCACTGCCAGTGGGTGAAGAGAGACACAAAGTGTTAGTGCTGGTTGGGAGCAGTTAGGTTTCCAACAAGCAAAAATATCTGTGAGGTCACTGAATAGCATGCATCACAGTTACATACATTGGTCCACACCAATATCTCTGTTATGATCTTAGTAGTAATAACAAATTCCTACCGATATTTGCATACCATATTTAAGATAAAATCTAAAATAACGTTTAAAGTAGAAACACCTGGCTATAATTTGCAAGGATACACAGTCAATTTCAGCTGTTATCTATTACTCAATAATGTAAATCTGATTATATCTCCCTGATTTAAATAACAAATTTCCCCCAACTCTTTTCGAGTTTGAAAGCCTTCTAATCTTCCTTCATTTCAGTGATAAGCATGGACAGAGAAAATATTGTTCTATTATAGAGAAAGTAAAAAACAAAATAACAAAAAATACTGTAAGTGGACCAGATGCTGTCTTTAAATGGCAGCTTAACTTTTCAATGAGGTTTTGCATTCTTAGCATTCTTACAATCGCCATATTGTTCTTTTGCTTCCAGAGGGAAATCTTTTTAAGAAATAGCTTTCTTAGGCCACACGTGGTGGCTCATGCCTGTTATCACAGCACTTTGGGAGGTCAAGGGGGGAAGATCATCTGAGGTCAGGAGTTCGAGACCAGCCTCGTCCAACATGGTGAAAACCCGTCTCTACTAAAAATACAAAAATGACCCAGGCGTGGTGGTGGGTACCTGTAATTCCAGCTACTCAGGAGGCTGAGGCAGGAGGATTGCTTGAAACTGGGAGTGCTGCAGTGAGCCAAGATCGTGCCACTGCACCCCAGGCTGGGCAACAGAGTGAGATTCTGTCTCCAAAAAAAAAAAAAAAAAGCTTTCTTGTTATTTTTTCTTCCCATCTAATTAATGTACACTCATAGGAAGTATATTACAATTTGAGATACTATTGTTCTATCTTCTTATTCTCATCTCCAACATTATCTGAGAAGTTAATAAGAGTAAAAAACTTGTAAATTTTGCTAATTAGTTAAAAGTTTAAAACCTGCTTGAAAGCTTTTTCATTTGAAATTTCTTGAGATATGTACTTTTTCTTTGTCTGAAAGTTATAAAAATACTTATTAAAACAAAACTATGTTTAAATATGCATACAGTGTACTTTTAGCCCTTTATCGATTCCATAAAAACAAATAAAGACCAGCATATCTGCCATATAAATAAAAGTATATTTAGGGCAAGACGGTTGGCTGTCAAATAAGTGCTCAGTTTTTTACAGTATTACACACACCTTCTTTCCAAAAGGACGAAAATCCAAAACCAAATAAACAGTCCAAATAGCAACCCTTCTTATTCAAGCCCAAAGAGGTGACAATAACATTTTATTGCTTAACAAAAAATGAAGGTTGGACAAATAATGTTGTTTCATTCATTTCAGAAATGGCAATTAGGAGCCAAAAAATCTTTGTCATATAACGGTGATATAAATATAAATACAGCATATTCTTTATGCAGCTCAAAATCTAGGGTTGGGCTTACAGAACCAGAGGAAATAACTTAGATCATGAACTTGGGACTTCCCGGTACAATAAATAACTTTGAATATTTATCTTTCTCAGGTATTGTATTTGCCTAATTTGCCCCAATCCTTATTTTACATCAATATAATTGTTGCCTATGATGTCCTTAGTTTGTTTCCTTATAACACAGTCCCATGATTCCTGTACAGTGCTTTTCCAAGTTTGTGTTGACTCATAAAGATGAATTCTTGGTCCATTCAGCACTTCGTTCAGGTGAGAAGCACTGTGATTTATAAAATGCTAATTCAAGTTTAGTGATCCACGGATCATTTTTTACTACTTTCCAACTTTCTCCAAATTAGCTTTTAACTATACACATTTCCAGACTTACACCAGATGTAGACCAAAAATAACCTCAACAGCTCATAAACACTTCCATTTACTCTTATCAGAGCATAATGTTATAGAATTTTGAAGTTCACTTTCTTGTTTCAGGAATGGGAGTAAATTAAAAAAAAAATACACACAAATGTAAAAGGCTTAAATAAGAACCAGATGTCAGGAAAACTGCAGCCATAGTAATCAGACTCTAAGGTATATTAGCAAAATTTTCTGGAGGCAAAGTTTGAAGAAATAAGAAAAATTTTGGAAGACACACCTTAACCTCTGTAAATACGAGTTGGCCTCTTGACTGAAGAGTGACAACTGGTTATGCTAGCTTGTAAACATTGGCATAACAGTACCAGTTAGTTTCCAGAGTGCTGAATGAGAATTGAAAAGTTCACAGCAGGTGCAAAAATATTAACAAATAAAACTTTATTTGCTAATTTTGTTATTGTTGTTGATTTACCTGTTGAGCAACATGATTTGTCATTTAAATTTTTCTGTTAGCATTTTAATCATCCACCTTAATTCATCCAAACTTTAACCTTATTGGCAAACTAGTTCAACCTTCTAGAAAATAGAGGAGAGAACTTCACAGCATCCCTACCAAGTTATTATGTATTGACTAAGTAAACAATTTCAGGGAAGAGAAGTCACAGTTTTGTGAAACAATTCATGTTAATGTGAGACTGATAACTACCATAGATCTTTTTTTTTTTCCGTCCTTAGAAATCATTACCATTTATTCATTCAACAAATATTTATTGTGTGTCTACAATGTGCTAGGAAATAGAAAACAAATAGGGAAGCATATGAATAATTCCAGACTTGTAGAAAGGGCTACAAGTAACATGAGAAGGTAAGGTGAGAGAAAAAGCCACACATTGGAGTGAACTAAGATAAGGTGATGGTGGGTTCAAGTGAGACCTGAAGAATGAGAAGGAGTAGCCCTATAAGAATCTAGAATCACGGGGTAGTGCACCACAATACAGACAAAACAGCTAGAAAATGCAAAGCTTCTGAAGTGAGAGAGGACATGGCAAAAGGACATTCGTAAGATGAGATTGGAGAGAAAAGAGAGCACGTTACGCTGGGTCAAGCAGGCAGCCAAAGAAGGGAGTTTAAGATTTCTTCTAAGATGAGTGGAAAGCCACTTATGGGTTTTAAGATGGGGAAATGACATGATTTTACTTATGTTGGAAAAAACATCAGTCTGGTTGTTATGAAAAATCTGGATGATGGTGGTATAAATGTGAAAGACCCTTTAGGAATCCGTAGGAATAGTCTCGGTGAGATATGATTGTTTCTGAGAATATGGTCATGGAAGTCATTACCAAAGGGAAAGCGTGGGTTCAAGGCATATTCTGTAGGAACAGTAATGAGTTGTCAATAAATTTTAGATTTTGTGATTGAGATAAAGAGAATAATTAAGGATACATTTAAGGTTTCTGATTTGAACAAGTAATAATTGTATTCTTAAAGAGATGAAGAAGAATAAGGTAGAAAGAGTTTTTGGAAATATTAAAATAAGTTTTGTCCATGTTTAATTTGAAACGACTTTGAGGCACCCAAATACACAAATATGGTCAACGAGCTTGAAGTAGATGATGTTAGCCTAGTGCAGAAGCCTCAGCTGGATAAATTTTGCAGTTGTTATCACACAGATGCTGGGCAAAGCCACGGTGAGGAATGGACCACCTTAGGGCTAAAAGTAGAGACAAGAGGGTCCTATATTGTACTGTGGAGCTATCTCTGATTCACGCAAATAAGACGAGGAGAAATTAGTCAAGGAGAGAAATGAAAAGAGCCAATTGGAAGTGAGGAGGAAGATATGGTGTCAAATAGGCCAAGAGAGATATATCGTCCATAAAGGAGAAACTGCAGAGACTGGGTAAGGCAAGGACAAAAACGTGTCCACAGACAAGAGCACTGTCAGTGGAGCAATGAGAACTGAAACTGCACTGGAGGCAAGACTAGTAGGTGAGGAGCTGGAAACTCCATGTAGAGGACACTGTTTTGAAAGCTGTGGCTCTAAAGGAGAGCAGAGAGATGAGCATGCAGGCCGGGCATGGTGGCTCACGCCTGTCATCCCAACACTTTGGGAGGCCGAGGCGGGCAGATCACCTGAAGTCAGGAGTTGGAGACCAGCCTGGCTAACAGGATGAAACCCCGTCTCTACTGAAAATACAAAAATTAGCCAGGCGTGGTGGTGGGCGCCTGTAATCCCAGCTACCCGGGAGGCTGAGGCAGGAGAATTGCTTGAACCCAGGAGGCGGAGATTGCAGTGATGTGAGCTGAGTTTGCGCCACTGCACTCCAACCTGGACAGCAGAGCAAGAATCCGTCTCAAAAAAAAAAAAAAAAAAAAAAAGGATGCAGAGAGGGACTTGAGGGGAAAAGGGACATTGTTTTGTTCATTTCTATTAATGAGAGGCACTAAAGGATGTTTGTTTATGGAAATAAGAAAATAATAGAGCAGAGAGTGCTGGAACAGGAGAAAAGAACAACTGAAAGAATAAATTCTTTCACAAGGCAAGAGGGATTGAGATCCATGGTATAAGGGGAGAGACCGGCCTACCAGAGGGATCTTTAGGTAGGCAATGTTTTCTTTTACAGGAATTGAATCCTTTTTTTCTAAATTAGGCCTGAAAAGTGAGTCATCTAATATTTGCAGGTTACCAATTCATCTTGAGGAAAATGTCCTTCAGTGTGTAAAAGGGAAGTGCATTTGCTTTTTGCGTCCCAATATCCCTAAGGGAGAAGTTTATTCTAACTCACCAAGACCTACCTTCAGGAGTTCCCTATATACAAGACAAGTAAGAAGCATGCTTGGAAAAATAATAAACAATCCCGAGGGACTGAGCAGAGAAAAATCACTGGGTTTTTGAAATGACACAAATGAAAGTTAGTTAGGTTTTTATTTAACAACTGTATAGTAATTCCTACTTGGTAACATTCAATAGTATAAATAAAATCCTAGAAGACAACGTGACATCACTGCCTATTACAATAATATAAGTTGCAATTGAGAAAAAACCTAACCCGAGTAGTTCTAACAATGAAATATGCTAGGATCTGGATATTCTGGGGGCATTTAGGCATTCCTTGGCTCAGGCGCCAAAGTCATCAAGCCCTGTTCCTTCTCTCTCTTCATAAGCCCAGTTTGCTTTCTGAATGTTGCTTCAGTTCTCATGCAGGCTTTCCTCTCTTGCATAAGATGGCTGCATACAATTTTTTTAATGCTTATCGAAAACACTATAAGTAATGGAAAAAGACAAGTAGTAAACTGGAAGAAGGCATTTGAAACATACAACTGGTAATATCTAACATGCATGCTTATAAAACTCCAATAAATCAATAAGAGAAAAATCAACAACCTAATACAAAAAAAAAAAAATGGCAAAATGCATTACTGTCACTAGGAAAAGAAACATAAATGGTCCCAAAACATGTTAAATCAACATCATTTAAAAATAAGAAAATTCCTTTGGGAGGCCGAGGAAGGTGGATCACTTGAGGTCAGGAGTTTAAGACCAGCCTGGCCAACATGGTGAAACCCCATCTCTACCAAAATTATAAAAAATTAGCTGGGTGTGGTGGCATGTGCCTGTAATCCCAACTACTCAGGGGGCTGAGGTAGAAGAATCACTTGAACCCAGGAGGCAGAAGTTGCAGTGAGCTGAGAGCGTGCCACTGCACTCCAGCCTGGGCAACAGAGTGAGACACCATCTCAAAAAAAAAAAGGAAAAGAAAAGAAAATCCAAAATAAAATTATAATGACTCTATTCCATATGCATTGGGGTAACCAAATTTTAAAAAGTGGTGGCAAGGACATGAGGCAATGGGACAATGGAATGTCATATTTGCTAGTGGGAGCGTAAATTGTCACAGTCACGTTGGAAAGCATTCAGTATTTAGGAAGACTGAAAATGCACCTATCTATACCCCACCCTTTTATGCTCAATGTACATATTCTACAGGAATTTGCCACTAGGGGTCATGTACAAAAATGTTAATAACAGCAATAATGATGAAAAAGTTCATCCACAGTTGGCAAGATGAGTCAATAAATAAATGGTGGTATAAAATCCATTCATACAACACAGCACTAAAGCAGTGAAAATAACTGAACCTACCAAACTAGTCACAACTTGGATCTCAAGAATAAAATGTTAACTAAAAATAGTTGGTCAAAAGAATACATAATGTATGATTCTGTTTATATAAAGTTCAAAGTGGGCAAAATTCCACCAAGTATTATTAGGGGATATGTACATATTAAATTTCTACAGAAAGATAAAGAACAATACAACATTTAAGGGAGTAGCTATCCCTGTGATGGTGTGGATAGAGAATGAGATAAGTTAGGAGGGCTTCTAGGTCACCAGAAATCAGTTATTTATTAAGCCCAATGTAGGATACATGCTATATAAACATCATTTTACTTTACTGAGTATATTGTATACTTTTTAGTGTTTTCAATATATTTCATAATAAAAATTTTAATCAAGTAATTAAACACCTAAGTTGTTAATTATATTTATATAGCCAGTAATGAGCTGGTGAATCTGGTATGCTGATACATAACTGTTAGGATTGTAAATTGGCACATACCCTTTTGCAAAGTACATATCCAGAGCTATAAAAATATTCTTTCCTTTTGACCCCATAATATTACTACTTGCATTTTATTATGAAGAAAAAATAAAGAAGATTAAGTTATTGCCTCTCTTTCCAAATTCATTTTCCACGACTCTAACTTAAACACTTTAAGCTATTTAACACCAAACAACCTGCTCCTTCTGATTTTATCTCTGTGCCTTTTCATAAGCTTTGAGGCTCTGCAAAAGCCTTACTTCATTTCTTCAGAATAGGCTCCTTCCCTACTTTGCCTTCCTACTAAATTCTTCTGCATCCTTCAGACTCAATGCAGGCATTATTTCTTTGTCTCAACTGTCCTTGATCCACATATAATGGTTGTGTCCCTTTGTTCTATTTCCACATTTGTATATTCATCAATTATGGCACTATTATATAGTCATATAATTTATTATGAGATTGTCAGCATCATGCAACCGGGTTAAGGCTTATTCACATCCAGATCTCTCACCCACAGCAAGTACTGCAAAACATTGTTTAATGAATATTTCTTAATCGAAAGCCCAACAGACTCCATGTTAACAACAACATTCCTTATGTTAACAAAAATTCCAAAATAGTAATGTCCACTAATGGAGGAATAATCTGTTAATTACAGTGTATCTAATGAAGTATTATACCCTTATTAAAATGCTATTTTGAAGTCAAATATACTGAAATATTGAAGCACCTTAGGATAATGGTAATTAATCTCATTCATAAGAAAGAAGAAAATTTCCAAATATCTACATTAGAACTATGCAAAAGTATACAAAATGAACAGGAACTGGCAGGCAAAATGTAATAGCCCACATATCCTGGGGATATGAAAATGGTTGAATGTGAAACCTTTGTTGAAATTTTTCTTTGGAATGACTTATTTTGTTTTTTTAAACTGTATTTCAAAATGCAATATTTCAGATAAAATTGACTAAGATTGATTCCCATAGTGTGACAGCCTTATTCAGGGCAATATCTGTTCCCCTTCTTAAAGCACTGCTTACTATTACACAGGAAGCGAAACAAGTAGCTTCAGATGAACACTGAAAAGCAACCTCTACTCCCAAACAAGTGATTCTGAGCTTTTTAAAAATTGACTTTCAGTAATGACTTTTCAAGAATAATCCTTGGTCCCAACTAGTAAAGAAAAAACTAAACCTTTCAAAATACAAAACTATAAGTTGTTTTAAGGATCTCATAAAATTCAGAAATGTCCTATGAATCACCCAAATTAAGTAGCTATGATTGCACTAATTACCAACCTCTTTTTTTTTTTAGTCATGGGCCACATATAGGACTGCTTTCCATCTGGGATTGTAAAATTACAAAGTGGACACTATTTATCAACCTTGCCTACATTACACATCTGAATCGGCTCTGGAATATCATAAATACAAATTGCTGGACCCTAGCCCAAGGGAGTTTGGAATGGTACTCAAGGCTTTCCTAGTTTTAAGAACTTAACAGAAGATTTATATGCATAGCCCAACAGGAAAAACACTTGCTTAGAGCATAAAAGTCAACTTTAAGGTCAACATAAAGCTTAGTGAAATAGGAAACACACTTTTTTACATAATGTCATTATATATACACTATCTTTGGCATAACTATGGGCAAACGAAGGCTCTGAAAATCAGGTTATCTCCTCCGTTTGACTACATGTTTGTGGCACTTGAGTTTAACATTCTGAAATCAATTGCTCTCTCATCTTTCACCTCCACTACTGAGTTGGTGCCTTTCACCCAGTGTACTTCACTTCTGGCACACTGTAATACTCATTTGGACTCCTAAAGTCTACTCTCCCATTAAATCTATCCTGAATTCCATTACCAAATTTATCTACTTAGGGCAAAACTATGTTGATCAGCCTTCAGTAGGTCCTCATTGATCACTGGACAAATCCCCAGATCCTCCAACTGTCACTTATGGACCTTGAATACGTGATACTAGATAATCTCTACCACTTTTTTTTTTTTTAATTTCCTCATACATCCATTATTTCAGCCAAGCCCCTTTGTGCTCTGTGTGCTTATCCCAATTTTTCCCCACATATGTGCTTTTTAAAAAACTTCTAAACAGAGTGCATCATCCAACTTACACATATTCAAATCCCACCTACCCTCCAATTTCAACTCCAATTTTATTTATTCTCCAGGGCTTTCCCTAACCTCTCTCCCATCTAAAAGTCTCCTCTTAATCAATCAAATTATTATAATCATTTGTATTTTTGCTCCCCATAACTTTGTATTGTGTTATTATCTTATTAGTTATAGAATTTATAAACCCGTTAAAGATAGAATTTCTGTTTCACTGGTTGTCTTATTTCCTTCAGCATCTTGCCATTATTTATTCCCCAGAAACCTTTATGGAGTTAATATATGAGTTAACATACCTTTGACAGGAGATTCAAAATATAAAACCATACAAAATTACCTATACTACTTATCCCCTCAACCAATGACAACAAGATATGTCCTGTGTCTTCTGCCTGCTCCTGCAAATTTCTGGAGTATTCATTAAGCTTGCACAAAGTTATCTAAAAGTTACCTCTGATTGTAACAAAACAAGAAGAAATAGTTTACCTTAGAATGCATATGATCAGAATATCAGGGAATATGTGTTAGGGATTGAGATAAACAAGTAAACATGTATTTTATAATATATGTAATTTTCATTCATTATATTTAATTCATTCATTATATTTAATTTATTCATTCAGTCATTTTATTCACTCATTTCATTCATTATATTTAATTCATTCATTCATTTTATTTATTCATTTAATTTATTACTTAATACAGGATGCTAAAGTATACACTTTTTACATTTTCACATTTCCACAGGAGCATAGACATGGTGATTTTGATTTACCTGGGATTTCAGTAGTGCCTAGTTGTACCCTACTTGGTCGTGAGTAAGTGCTGCTGGAGTATGTTCTCCAATGTCCTATTTGGTCTCACCCTGAGCTGACTTAGTCAGCCATGGGCTGTCATGTTGTCTTCTTCCCAGATTCCATTTCTTCCATTTTGGTCTTTGCACTCATTTACCAAATAGTATCTATTCCACCAGAGTCAATCCAATTCCATGCATGCTGGTCAGTTCATGAATCACTGATTTTGATTTGAGAAGGTAGATGGACGTATACACTCTTCTGTGCACTCCAGAAGATAGACCACTTGTTATCCCCTATAATTCTGACACTGAGTGACTTTCCATCATTAAATGAGATTCAACACGGGAAACCACATCCCATTCTTCTTTTGAAACCAAAACCCTCAAAAATGTGTTTCTCATTCTCATTCTTTTTTTTTTTTTTTTTTTCCAATTCTCTAAAGGTCTCAAAAAACCTGAAAAGCCCTGCACCAAGTTTTCTTCACTAGGAAAGGAACAATTTTAAACCACTTAATTACCAGTCAATATTAAGTAAGCCAGGCAAAAGCAACATCTGACCCAGTTTGTTTAGAAACTCATTCATTCAGCCTTGTGCCTTCTCTTCCATGCAGGAGACCTGTCAGATTGAAATCAAGAAAAAGGCTTATCGAATTTTAATGTTGAACTAATGTTGCTTCTGCAGTCACCTGCATCACAGGGGTGATAGGGAGTCTGGGAAAGAAGTGAAAAATGGTCTTTCTCCCTCACACTTAATTTTTCTTTTGCAGAGTTCAAACGTTCAGTCTGTCCTTTCTATGAACCTACTATTTACGGCAACCTTTTTTAACCTATATATAATGCATGAAGAAATCTAAGCAGAATAATATTATATGTAGTCACTCATATGACTGATTGCATTGAACCTTGAAAGCTTTTGAATGTCCGGATCATGGTATTGCCAGGCCCCCAGCTAACTTCACCTGCTAAGGCAACTCTTATCAACCCTCAGAACAATTATGCATACATTTATAGCATGAGACTTCAAGTGTAGAATCTGTCTCGATGTAGGGAACTTGTATGTCTTCCTCACTTCTCTGCATTATTTTTCATAATATAATGCCTTCAACAGGGTTTCATTAATGCTTTTCACAGAATGACAGACTCTATAAATTTGTACAGTGATTTAAAGAACATCTATGACATCTGAACAGGAGGAAATACCCTAAATGAATACTGATTTTCTCATCTCCTTTTCCCAATTATTATAATAGCTAGTTCTTCTTTTTACCCCATATCTCACAGTCTACTTAAGGCAAAGAAAAGTAAGACAAGGAGTAAGTAAGGATGGTAGATGCTGGTTCTAAATTAGTAACTGTTCCAGTTCTGCCTCAGTGCTCAAGGCACCTGAACCTTTATTTCTCACAACATACTCATAAAAATGACTGGGATCAGTGAAAGTGACTCACAGTAGCCTGTTTTACATTTTGGCTATTTAATTTCATTATGATATTTCCAATGTGTCCCACACGAGATTTGGAATAGTCAAACTATCCTATCCCTTTCCTATCCATTGCTTCTGGGAGTTGCTACTTGCTTTTTAAGAAAGATCCATTGCCCAAATTTGGGTTCTTCTAAAGTAAAACCTGAAACAGGGACTTGGGCACAGTAGTTTATTTGAAAGTGGGAATGATAGAGCAAGGAGAACAAGAGAGAAAAGGAGAAAACTATAATAAAGTGTACAGGTTACCACTGCGGACAACTGGGGCTTAATCACACAGAAACACCTCTGAATAGCCATGCAGAATATATGTGAAGAATTGTTTCCTGAAATATTAGGAGTCTCAACTCTTTATCAACCAATTTCTATCCCACATTGTTTAAGGTTGTCGTCCCCCAAGACCACTGATTTCCTCCCACGTTCAGTTTGCCTGGAATATATGATTTTTGACTAACAAAGTTCCTAAGGCTTTGGAAAATAAATTCATGAGGCAAGAAAACAAAAATATTATATGGGCTAAAAGGGAGGTGCTAGCATGAACCTGATATTAGGGGTATATGAAGAGAAATGGTGAGGATCATGAACTATGTGTTGTATCCATTATCCTCTTAGGGTTTTTCAACCTCAACACTATTGACATTTGGGATATGTAATTTCTTATTGTTGGAAGCTTCTCTGTGCATTGTGGGAAGTTAAGCAGCATACCTGGCTTATTCCCACTAGATTCTGGTGACATGCCCCTACTTGTAACAAATGTGTCTCCAGACTTTGCCAACTGAGGCCGAAATTGCCCCTCATTGATGCCACCAACCTGAGAGAATTTTCTAAAAATGATTTGAGATATCCTTCTGATTGTCTACAATGCCAGAGAAAACAAGGATAACTCAAATAACAGATAATCCTCTAGATACCCGTCTCCAATGCAAAAAAAATCATGGGATCAACTCATTTATTTATTTCATCTTTCATGCATTCAAAGACATTTGATTACCATCTGCTATCTCCAGGCACAGTAATTGAAGACCCTAAGGATGTAAATGTGAGTAAGAAGCAAATTTTTCCTTGCCTTTAGGAAGCCTGATTCCCAAGATCAATTAGAATCCCACAACCCTTTATGCCAATTTTATAACAAATGAAATGGCACCTTTTAAAAAGGTAATGTAGCAAATTAGTCCTCCTGGGCAGATCTCAAGATAGTGAGTTTTGTTCTAGAAATATTGATGACAACATAACCAGCCCAGGCTGGCATCTCAATGATGTTTGATAGAAGAGATCAGAAAAAAACTGTTAAGAGGGTTCTTTAGAGAAGGCATTTTACAATGGATTCTGCAGAAAAATAAATTCCAATAGTAAAAAAAATAAATCCAGGAAATGATGTATATGATATTCCTTTTGAAGAAACTCTCATATACCATTATATTTATACACAAAAAGAGGACATATACATATATGCATATACATTAGGAGGACACTAAACTCTTAGTATTAGCATAATAAGGATTTTGCTAAGTCTGTTTTTAAAACAGCCTTGCAGACTCTGCAGACATTGAGAGGTTAATAAGGAAATATTAGGAGCAGCTCTATACAAATAAATTCAACTAAGATGAAATGAACCAATTATTCAAAAAACACCAACTACCACAACTTGCTCAATATGAAATAGATAAGTTGAATATTCTTATAAATATTAAGGAACTAGAATTTTCAATTCAAATAAAATTCCAAAAAAGAAACCTCCATACCTAGATGGTTTCACAGGAGGATTCTATCAAATATTTAAGGAATTACAACCAATTTGATGCAATCTCTTCCACAAAAACAAAAGAGAAAGGAGCACTTACCAATGCATTTTATGAAGCTACTATTACCCTCATTCTAAAACCAGAAACATATTGTACAATGAAAGAAAACTACAAGACTTAGATATATCATGAATATAGATGCAAAAATCCTTAACAAAATATTAACAAGTAGAATATTCAGGAATACATGAAAAATAAAAATGACCCATGACCATTTGGGATTTATTATAGATATTCAAGACTCTTAAATATTCAAAAATCAATCAATGTATTTCACTATAAAAACAGAGAAAAAAGATCACATTTTTATCAACAAACAGAGATAAAAACATTTCACAAAATTCAACATTTATTAATGGAAAACTTCTCCTAAAAATAGGAGTATACAGTCACTTCTCAATTTGATGAGACATCTATAAAAAACCCTGAGCTACTGTTATACTTAAGGAACAGTTTCCCCCTAAGATTAGGAACAAGGCAAATGAATGTCTGTCGTCACCTCTACAATTCAGCATAATATTAGAAGTTTTAGCCAGTGCAATAAGGCAAGAAAAGAAAAGACACACAAATCAGAAAGGAAAAAATAAAATAAAATTCTCCCTATTTGAAGATGATATACTTTTCTATGTAGAACATCCCAAGAAATCTACCATAAAAACTTCTACAACTAATAAGGGAGTTTAGCAAGGTCACAGGATGTAAGATAACCACACAAAAGTCAATTGAATTTCTATATAATGGCAATGAGCACAGGGACACTTATACTAAAAAAGCAACGTTGCTTATACTCACTCAAAAATGATATACTTGAATGCAAACACAACAAAAATGCAAATAGAGAGACATTACATTGTACACAGATTGGAAGGTTCAATATAGAAAGATGCCAATCTTCCTCAAATTGATATTCAGGCTTAACACAATCCCTTTAAGAATTTCAGTAAGACTCTTTGTAGATATAGATAAGATCAATCTAAGGGCAAAACAACTAGTAGAGCTAAAATAATCCTGGAAAGAAAATGAGAGGAATGAAAGGAAATGAAATGAAAGGAGAATGGGAGGAATGAGCCTTCCTGATTAATTAATCTCATACCAAAACTGTGTTTATGTCTAAAATAACATATTTAAATATATTGTAGAGGCAGAAATCAGTTTTTTCAGTAAGTTCATATTTGTTTTTTTTCTAGAAAACTTAAAAGAATTTCTTAAAACTTTCTCTTTTCATAGACTTGTAAACTCCTATGTGAAAATTATATTAAAACTATCTAAGATATTACCCTGCTCATTTTATGTGTAAAAAACTAAGGTTCTAAGAAGGAACCAACTATAGCAATACTAAAGACTATGTAAAATAAATTAACCCCACTTTATCAATTTTGTAATTCATTTTTTCAAATGTGTAACAAATCCTATGTCTTCCCTTAAAATAGCACTTATTTTCTAAGAATGGCTAAGCTTATTTTAATTCTTCAAATGAATGATAAAATCTTTCTAAATAATAAACACCTGTGGACTGAAAGTCAGATAATTCTAGTTTGAGTTGATACTAACTTGATGCTTATCCCGTTTTAAAAAGATTATCAATAATGTCCTAAATGTCTTCATCTCTACGCTGTATAAAAACACTATACAGTCATTCCTCAGCATCCAGAGAAGATTGATTCCAAGAACCCCTGCAGATACCAAAATTTCTGTGTGCTCAAGTCCCTTATATAAACTGGCATAGTATATATAGGTTGAGTATTCCTAATCTGAAAATCTGAAATCCAGAATCCTCCAAAACTTGAAATTTGAGTACCAACAGGATGTCACAAGTGGAAAGTTCCACACACGAATACTTAACACAATACTCAAATTATTAAAAATATTGTATAAAATTACTTTCAAACAATGTGTATAAGATGTATAGAAAACATAAATGAATTTTATATTTACACTTAGGTCCCATCCCCAAGATATCTCATTACGTATATGAAAGTATTCCAAAATCCAGGCCGGGTGCGGTAGCTCACGCCTGTAATCTCAGCACTTTGGGAGGCCAAGGTGGGTGGATCACATGGTCAGAAGATCGAGACCATCCTGGCTAACACGGTGAAACCCCATCTCTACTAAAAATACCAAAAATTAGCCGGGCATGGTGGCGGGCGCCTGCAGTCCCAGCTACTTGGGAGGCTGAGGCAGGAGAATGGCGTGAGCCTGGGAGGTGGAGCTTGCAGTGAGCTGAGATTGCGCCATTGCACTCCAGCCTGGGCTACAGAGCGAGACTCCATCTCAAAAAAAAAAAATTAAAAAAGGAAAGAAAGTATTCAAAACTCCAAAAATATCCAAAATTAAAAATACTTCTCGTCCCAAGCATTTTTCATAAGGCATAGTCTATCTGTGTTTGCATGTAACCTACACATATCATCCCATATACTTTAAATCATCTTTACTTATAATACTAAATACAATGTAAGTGATACATAGTTATTGTACTATATTCTTATTTATAGTATTTTATTGTTGTATTATATTTTATTGTTTTTGTTTTTTTAAAAAAAATTTTTGATCCGTGATTGGTCGAATTTGCACATGTGGAACCCGTGAATACAAAGGGCCAACTTTATTCACTCATTCACTGATGGGCATTTGGGTTGATATTTTTGCAATTGCCAATTGTGCTGCTGTAAACATGCATATGCAAATATCTTTTTCGTATAATGACTTCCTTTCCTCAACTACAAATTGGGTTCAGTGTATACTGCTGAGGTAATGGGTGCACCAAAATCTCAAAAATCACCACTAAAGAACTTACTCATGTAACCTGTTCCCCCAAAACTTATGGAAATTAAAAGTTAAAATAAAAGAAAAAGTTACCAGTGGCAAACAACAACAACATAAAACAAAGGACCAACTTTATTTTGTAGATGAGTATTTGATATCTTCCTGAAGTTTTTCTCAAGATTTGGTTTGTATTGTTTGATTAAGCACTGAAAACAAACAATATTTATAAATATGTGTGAAATATATAGAGTAACTAAAATGAACACCTGTTTTGCTTCCACTTTTATTGAAACATTGCCTGAAAGTTACCATTATTTTGGAAGCCCCAAGTAATACTTTCTCAGTGTTATTTCCTTCTCTCCCTCCTCAGCAGTAATCAGTATTCTGAATTTTGTTGTATTTTTAAAATTTTGTATTTTTAATTTTATGGGCATATAGTAGGTATATATATTTATGGGATATGTTCTGAATTTTGTGTTTATCATCCTTTGTTTCTCTTTAATAATCTTTGCAAACGTATTTGAAGTATTAAATACATATTGTGTTTCTCGTGTGCTATGGTCTGAATATGTCTTCCCACATTTTTATGTTGAAACTTAATCACTAATGTGATAGTATTAAGAAGTGGAAACTTTAGGAGGTGATTAGGTCATGAGGGCAGAGTTCTCATGAATGGAATTAGTGCTCTTACAAATGATGTGCTAGGCTATTCACAATCACAATAGCCTAGATATGGAATCAGCTTAGGTGTCCAACAACAGATGAACGAAAAAAAGAAAATGTGGTATCTCTACATAAACAATAGAATAATATTGAGCCATAAAAAAGAATACAATCTTGTCATTCATGGCAACATGAATGGAACTGGAAGACATTATGTCAAGTGAAATAAACCAGGAAAGGAAGTTAAACTCTGAAAGTTCTCACTCATATGTGGAAGATAAAAAGTTTATCACATAGAAGTAAAAAGTAGAACAAAGGATACCAGAGGATAGGAAGGGTAGAAGTAAGAGTAGAATAAGGGAGAGATTTGTTAAAGAAGACAAAATTACAGCTAGATAGGAGGAATACGTTCTAGTGTTCTATAGCTCTACAGGATAACTATACTTAATAATATATTATGTACTTTCAAATCACTAGAAGGAGGATGTTGAATGTTCCTAACACAAAGAAATGATGAATGTTTGATATGGATATGGTAATTATCCTGATTTCATCACTATAATACATGATATGCAACATCACTAGGTATCCTATAAATATGTACAAATGTTTCGTGTTAATTTTGAAAATTAAAAGTAGAAAGAATAAAAAGAAAAGAAATGTGAGGAAGCTGCTTCCTTCCCCCTTTTCCCCTTCCATCTCTTCTGCCATGTGCAGACACAGCACTCATCTCCTCTAGAGAGTGCAGCAACAAGGCACCATCTGCAAAGCAGAAAGCAGCCTTTACCAGACACCAAAACGGCCAGCGCCTTGATCTTGGACTTCCCAGCCTTCAGAATGGTGAGGAATAAATATCTGTTCTTTTAAAATTACCTAGTATCAGATTTATAGTTATGGTAGCACGAGTGTACTAAGACAACTTGTTTTTACCTACACAAATATAATCACATTATATGTATTCTGCAACTTCCATGTTTAGCATTATGTTCTTGATAGTAATTTATGTTTGGTATAGCAGTAGTTTATTCATTGTTACTAATGTAAAAACTTTTGGTGGTGAAGCAGGTGCCCCATTATATAAACATGCCATGTATTTATTCTTTTCAAAATCAGTAATCTATTTGTTGCAATAACACGTAAGGCTCCAATATGTATTTCTATGTTTATCCTCAGAGCCACTGTGCAAGAATCCCACTAGGCTTAATCTAGATTCCTTAAATTTATTAGATGAAGCCAAACTAATTTCCATATAGTTATAGCCATTTAAACATCCAGTTGCTCTGTTTAAGACCTTTAACAATTTATATTTTCAGATTTTTTATATTGTTAGTTTTATGGGTATGACATAGTATCTTAAAGCAATAATGTGTGTTTTTCTGACAACCAATTAGATTGAGCACCTTGTTATATCTTTACTGGACATTCATATATCCTATTCTGTGAACTGCTATTGACTTATTCTTCTATTGCTTCTATTTTATTTGAAACATAGCATGACTTTGCATATTCCAAATATTCATCCTGGCTTTACACAATAAAAAAAAATTCTTCTAACATATAAATTTACTGTTAATATTCTTAATGGTGTTTAGTAATGGAGAAAAATATTAATTTAAAAATATTAATAGTTAAAATTTACAGTTAGTTCTTTTGTGTTGTTAAAAACAAATCAAAATCAAAATACTTTTTCGTGTTCTGAGGTCAAAAACATATTTTATCTTATAATTTTAATATAGGTTTTTTAATACAAAGATTTTACTCAAAATGATAACTGAAATACAATTTCTTTTTTAATATGGTCAAATAATTGCCAACACAAATAATTCAAAATTCTTTCCTCATTCTAGTCATCTGTATTGCTAGCCTTCTCATAAATCAAATTTTTCTATTTGACATTTTCTGTTCCATAGAGCAATATATTTACCCTTCCACTTATACAACAATCTTTGAATTACAATTGCATATTAATAATTCTTCTTATCTAATAAGGTGAGTATCCTAATCTCATTCTTATTTACCTAGGTCTGCCAATTTTGGTCCTCTGTTCTTCTATAAATTTTAGATTTATTTTACCAAAATCGACAAAGTAATTACTTGACGTTTGATTATAATTGCACAAATTATATATTACCTGGGGGGAGAATTTATATGTTTTGAATATTGAGTCTTTTTATCCATTAACATGGATAATCTAGTTAGTTAGCTTTTCTTGAATATCATTTGATAAAAATTTATATTTTTTCATAGATGACTTACAACCCTTTGACTATATTTGTTTCCAGGTATTTGTATTTTTTGGTTGTTTATTAACTTATACCACTTAAATTATTTTAGCTAATTATTTCTTTCATTCTATAAAAAAGCCAATTAATTTCTTTTAAAATATATTGACCCTTTATAGCAATCGTACTAATTTTATTAATTCTATTAAATATGTATATCTTTCCTTTTTTTACAGCTAACTGAATCATCTGCAAATACAGATAATTTTCTTTTTTCATTTAAATCATTATCGATTAAATGACTTATTAATTCATTTATTTCTACACTTATCTGCTTTACAAGCCTGGCTAGGATTGCCAATATAAAGTTATCTAGAAGGGGGGATAATTTACACTTCTTCTTGGTTCTGATCTTCAATA
The DNA here is from genome assembly GCF_037993035.2 of Macaca fascicularis. Lineage (NCBI taxonomy): Eukaryota > Metazoa > Chordata > Mammalia > Primates > Cercopithecidae > Macaca > Macaca fascicularis. Next base: position 99,955,590 of record NC_088387.1, on the reverse strand, counting down.
AATTGCTTTAAATATTTCTTCCTTAAGAATATTTACTTACGGATTTAATATATACTTTATTATATTAAAGAAGATTGTTGTATTTATTTTATTTTTGTTTTGCTATTTTTCATTATGAATAGATGTTGAATTTTATCTAATGCTGTTCTTAAAGCTGTTAACTTAATTTTATGGCCTTTGTACTCTTATATGGTGAACTATTTAAATAGATTTTTGAAATCTAAATACTAATCCATAGTATTTAAAAAATACTAATACTAATCCATTAGTATTTAAAAAATAAATACTAATTTTTTAAATATGAAATTCTAATCTTGTATTTATAAGAAGATCCAATTTGGTCATGATATATTATGTTCTTTTATTCATTATAGGTACTATTTTTCAGTATTTCATTTAGGGTATTTGCATATATATTCATGAATGAAATTGCCTAATACATTTCTAGACTTGTTATCTTTGTTAGGTTTTGGAATCAGGATTATGTGAACTCCAAAAAATGTGCGGCAGAATATTCTCACTTTTTCTCCTTTTTATTCATTTTGTAACATTTGATTTACTCATTCCCTCAGTGTTTGAAAGATTATGCCATAAAACATTCTATCTGATGGTTTTTTTATGGGAACAATTTTAACTAACTACAGATCATTTTTAGTGGTTATAGAACTGTTCAATTTTCTAATTCTGATTGAGACACATTTGATGTTACATTTTTCTTAGATATTGGTTTGTTTCACGTAAGTTTTAAAATTTATTAGTATAAAGTTGTTCATTATATGCATTCATTAACCTCTTAATTTCTGAATTGACTATAGTTATATCTTCTTATCCATTCTTAATACTGATTTTTTGAGCATTCTCTTTTATTCTTGATAAATCTTACTGGTGGCTTACAGTATACCTCCCTCCTTGCCTTTATTATTATTTTGTTTGTTTGTTTGTTTGTTTTGAGATGGAGTCTTGCTCTGTTGCCCAGGCTGGAGTGCAGTCGCCGGATCTCAGCTCACTGCAAGCTCCGCCTCCCGGGTTCAGGCCATTCTCCTGCCTCAGCCTCCCGAGTAGCTGGGACTACAGGCGCCTGCCGCCTCACCCGGCTAGTTTTTTGTATTTTTTAGTAGAGACGGGGTTTCACCATTTTAGCCAGGATGGTCTCGATCTCCTGACCTCGTGATCTGCCCGTCTCGGCCTCCCAAAGTGCTGGGATTACAGGCTTGAGCCACCGCGCCCGGCTTTTTTGTTTGTTTTATTTGATGTTAGCCCATTTTTTCTCTCACATTCACCATCCCCCCAACTCCTCAGATCCTCCCTCAAAAGCACTCTTATGTTGGATGCTTAGGTCATTAATTTTCAGAATTTTGTTTTCTAATTCACATAACATTTAGAACTATACATTTCCATGCAAGTACTACTGTAACTCATTTAACAATTTTCATATTCATTTTTTAGTTCTAAATATATTCTAAGTTCTATTATGACTTCTTCAAGTTATGCTACTTAAAAAGGAAGACTTTAATTTCTTAAAATAATGTTTGTAACAATGTTGTTATTTCTGCTTTTAGTAGTAAAAATACAAAAATTAGCTGGGCGTGGTGGCGGGCACCTATAATACCAGCTATTCAGGAGGCTGAGGCAGGAGAATAGCTTGAACTCAGGATGGAGGTTTTAGTGAGCCGAGATCACATCACTGCACTCCAATCTGGGTGACAAAGCGAGACTCTGTCTCAAAAAATAAATAAATAAAAAGTAAAAAGAGACAGTACCCTTGATTTTCCCAAGGTTCAAGTTTATTTTTATTCTCTGTTACACTAAATAAAACATGGGTGTAAAACATGGGCAACTTAAAGTTTGGATGTCCTAAGTTCCCTGTAGTTCCCTGTTATGACTTTATTGCTCCCACACTGATATGTGTGTACATGTACATGTGTGGGGGGCGTGTGATTGGTCAGAGTGGTGGGAAAAACTATAGGGAAAGGATGCAAATCTTCTGAAAGGTCAGAAGGTTCTGCAGAGCCCCAGGGGAGAATAGCTGAAGGCAGCTGTTCTATAACCCTGAGGCAGAGGGCAAGGAGTAGTTACAAGGGAATGTGGGGGAATTTATCTTAAACAAGCTTGTTTACTTATGTTGAACAGGAACTGACCTTTCATCATCTGCGTGCATGACATTCCCTGAAAGGGGAACAGTAAATGTTGATTCTTTACTGGTTGTGTTGGTTCCAGGTTTTTGACATTGTGCCTGCACTGAATAAAAGCAGCAGCTCCAGCTTCTTGGGGCTGCTTTCTGGCCACTAGTGTCAGGCAGTCTCCTAGCTGCTCTTACACTGCATACCTGTGTCTGAGTACTCATTTCATCCATCGGCCAGGGTCTGTGGGACAGACCTGGTATGTGTATGCCTGTACTCCTTTTTATACTGAAGAAGTTGTCTTTGACTTGTTACTTTTTGTACGACTGAGTTAGAGATAGGTTAGGAGACTGAGTTTGGGTATGGGCACCTCTTTAGGTCAGTTTTCACAGAAGCTTATCCTCAGATTGAATTTTTATACAAGTGCTTTCTTAAGGGAATATCCCCAAGAAAAATGTGTAAGTGAACAGGTGAGGCAGAGCAGGAAAGGGGAAGATGCCAAACAAGGGTATAACTTCAGGCAAAATCCCCTGATTTTGTTCCAATATTATCCTACAGGGGAGCATTATATCAGGGTTAGACATTTTGCCATCATGTTTGTTTCAGGAATAGTAGTCATCATTGGCTACTAACATCTTGGTTCATTTTTTTTTCTGCAACCAAACAACTTCTGTAGTCCAAAGTCAGTCCCTTAAGAAAGATATCTAGATGTAGAGCTGAATACAAAAGTACACCTGAGGAAGGAGACATACAAAGTGTCAGACATTTTGGAAAGGGTCTACATGTAGCTTCCCTCTCTGACTTTCTGGTGGCTGCTTCAGGTACAGCAATTCCCAAACCAAGAGAAAGGGAAAACCAGAGGAAATAAAGAGGAAGAGTTAAGAGTTACATTAAAAAGAAAAGACATAAACATTGTATTAATTCCCTGTGTTCATTTTCTGATAAAAACCTAGTCAAATGCCCCTACCTAACTGTGTGGGAAGCTAAGAAATCTAGCTCAGCTGAAATTCTATCCTTCGGGAGGATAGAGCAAACAGATTTGGGAAGAGACAACTAGCAATTTTCCACAGAGGTTGTCAGTATATGGATTTTAAGTATACTTCTGGGATGGGATAGGGTTACCCAAGGAGTAAGAATAGTTTGAAAAGAAAAGAGACTTTAGAATACTAGCAGGGGCAAGGCCCAGTGGCTCATGCCTGCAATCCCAGCACTTTAGGAGGCTGAGGTGGGTGGATTACTTGAGCTCATGAGTTCGAGACCAGTCTGGGAAACATGGTAAGACCCCATCTCTCCAAAAATATATAACAATTAGCCAAGTGTGGTGGCATGCACTTGTGGTCCCAGCTACTCTGGAGGCTGAGGTGGGAGCATCACCTGAGCCTGGGAAGTCAAGGCTGCAGTGAGCTGTGGTCATACTGCTGCACTCCAGCCTGGGTGACAGAGTGAGATCCTGTCTCAAAAAAACACAAAAAACAAAAAACAAAAACCATATATATACACACACACACACACAAAACACACTGTGTGTGTGTGTGTGTGTGTGTGTGTGTGTGTGCGTGTATGTTTAATACTAGTAGGGCTAGCACAGCATTCTAAAGCCTAGCAAAGTGGAGAATTAAGCCAGGTAGGTAGCAGTTGCCAGCAATCTGGTAGGAAAAGGTAAACTAGGAGAATAAGGCATCACCAAAGTCTGGAAAAGAAAGTGTTTCGAGAAGGATGAAGGGATGACATGCATATTCTAGAGATATTCTAGACAGCAAGAAGACAAGGATAAGACATGAATCCTGTTCCCATGGGACTGACATTGGAGTGTGTTTAGGTGACAGTGAAAAAAATAGTGGGTTAAAAGTAGGAAAAGGAGGCATGAGTTCAGAATGGGTGAGGACACAAGAAGGTATAAAAGATCAGGTAGGAAGAATTTTGTGCTTTTTTCAGAAAAGAAGCAGAAGGTTGACAGGTAGAAAATAAGAAGAAAGGATTTTTTTGGTTAAATTTCTCAGGAAGTTCTCTTGGACCTTCTTTTTCTCTAACCTTGTGATCTACTCATCCACCCATGCTGGTGTAGCATGCCAATAGCAACTCCTTGTGCTTGGAATTTTTTGAAGCAATCACTCTCACCATCCTGAAAGAAGTGAGAGGAAATTCAAGATGAAATTTGGGAAAATATCCTGTTAAGACTGAAATCATTTAGAGTAAAGCTACAGTTCGGAGAATTGGTAATTAGAATTTAAATTTGATCAATTAATTTTTGCCAGGCATGGAATGGGATAGGTGCAGTGGCTCACGCTTGTAATCTCAGCACTTTGGGAGGTCGAGGAGGGCATGGCAGATCACTTAAAGTCAGGAGTTCAAGACCAGCCTAGCCAACATGGTGAAACACTGTCTCTACTAAAAATACCAAAAAAAATTATCTGGGCATGGTGGCATACGCCTGTAATACCAGCTACTTGGAAGGCTGAGGCAAGGGAATTGCTTGACCCTGGGAGGCAAATGTTGCAGTGAGCTGATGGCACACCATGGCACTCCAGCCTGGGCAACAGAGTGATACTTCATCTCAAAAAACAAAAACAACAAAACCATCAAATTATCTTGGAAGTCAAGTACTTTGGAAGTTTATTTTTCTATTTGAAATAAAAAGAAACAGACTTTTAAAATTTATTTGTAAATTAACATATACTATCACCACTTTGGGGTACAATTTTATGATACTGGAAAAATAAACAGAGTTGCATAAGCACTGCTATAGGACACAGAACTGTTCTATTACTCCAAAATCCATTTATCAATCCTTTCATATTAAACAAATCTTAACTCCCAACTCCTGGCAACCATTGATTGTTTCATCCCGATAGTTTGTTTTATAGAGAACATACTAAAAGTATAATCAGATGGCATAAATAGCCTTGTTGGTAAATCTCTCTTATAGCAATCTATGTAAGATTTACCCATATTGTTTCATATATAAATAGCTCATTCTTCTGCAATGCTTTGGAGTATTAAATTGTCTGGATGTACTAAAATATATTCATCCATTCACTTGTTGAAGGACATTTGGGTAGAAATGTTAGAAATAAAGCTGAAAAAAAAAAACATTCATATATAAGTTTTGTGTGGACATAAATTTTATTTCTCTTGGTAAATATGTAGGAGTGGTATTGGTAGATCACATGCTAAGTATCCATCAACTATATTCCAGAGTGGTTTTACCAGCTTGCATTCTCATCAGCAATGAATAAGGGTTATTCTTGTTCTGTGTCCTCCACAGAACTTGGTATTGTCAATTGGCTTTGTTTTTCACTTTAGCCATACTAATAGATGTATAAAAGTATCTCTTTGTATTTTAAATTTGCATTTTTATAAAGACTAATGATGTGGAACTTCATTTTTTGGTTATTTGTGATCTTTTCATCTTCTTTGGTGAAGTGTCTATTCATAACATTTTTATTGGGTTTTTTGTTTTCCCATTACTGAGTTTTGAGGGTGCTTTGTATTTCCTGAGTGCAAGTCTTTGTGAAATATGTGGTTGGCAAATATTATCTTCAAATCTCTGCTTTGTCTTTTTAGCCTCTTAAAAGTGTCTTTCACAGAGCAAAATGTTTTAATCCAATGAAGTCCAACTTCTCAGGTTTTTTTGATGAATTATACTTTTTGTGCCATATCTAAGAATACTTTACCTAATTCAAGGTCATAAGCTTTTCCTCTATGTTTTCTTCTAAAAGATTTTTAATTCAAGATATCACATTTAGATATATTGCCTTTTTTGGTTGTTATTTGTTTATATACTCTGAGGGATGGTTTGAGTTCCATTTTATTTTGTAAGTTTGGCTTTGAACTGATAACTCAGAAGGAGGAACAGACAAGCCGAGCCCTAAGATTGCTGCAGCTTACTACTGAAGAGTTTGCAGACTACAGTCCAAGAAAGGGAACCCATCCAGAGGGTAGCAGTTTCCCTGAGTTGAGGAGACTAAGATGCAACTTCAAGAAGTAGGCCAGGAGGGTAAGTTTTCAGGACACAGTACTGAAGAGGAGAGACCTACACAGTGTATACACAGACACACAAACTCACACAGAGCACTCTGGAAAACTGCAGAGGTTCTCCGCTAAGTATTAAGCAGAGGACTGATCAGCACATGCCTGCAAGGAAATTACCTGAGGCTGGGAAAAAAATATGCAACCCCCAAAATGATTAAAGGGAACAATGTACAGAGGTTGCACACAGGGACAGGAATAGGCTGCCTTCTCACTGTTATAGGATTATAGAGTGGAAAACTACATAATTCTCCAGATATTGAAGAGAATACTCAGAGGAGTATTTACCTAAATAGTAAACTAATATTAGCCCTATACCAAAGGCTGCTCTGATTAGCTCATCACAAAACTTAAGCAAGGCTCAAAAGGTTCTAACAGTGTGTAAGTAGTTGAAATGCACCCCAGGACAAAGCTCAATAATAAGTATATGGATGCAAAAATATCCGTGCCCCCAAATCCACAATACCTACCATTCAGTCAGCCATCATGGTTAATCAATTAACCAACATGCAAAAAGCAGGAAAATACTATAAATAAATAAAAATAGACTGATAAGAATATAAATTGATACACCTATTAGAAAAACCTGTATGGAAGTTCCTCAAAAAAAAAAAAAAAAAAAAAGAATGGTAATATAATCTAGAAATTCCATTTCTGTGTATTTACACAAAATATTTGAAATTAGTAGTGTCAAAGAAATGTCAGCACGCCTATGTTTATTGTAGCATTATTCACAATAGCCAAGATATGGAAGCAATTTAAGCATTCATCAACAAATGAATGAATAAAGAAAGTGAAGTATAGTACATGCTGGAACACAATTCAGTCTTGAAAAAAACAGAAATTCTGTCATTTGCAACAACTTGGATGGAATTAGAACATTATGCTAAGTGAAACAAGCCAGAAACAGAAAGACAAGTACCACATGTTCTCACTCATATGTGGAATCTAAAACAATGGAACTCAAAGAAATGGAGAGTAGAATGGTGGTCAGTCATCAGAGGATAGGGGCTTGGAATGTATGGGGAGATGTTAGTTGAAAGGTACCAAGCTTCAATTAGACAAGAGGAGTAAGATTTTTTTCTTTCAGATATATTCCACACCATGGATATAGTCAATAATAATGTATTATACACTTCAAAATTGCTGAGAGAGTAAATTTGAAGTGTTCTCACCAAAAATAAGTATTTGAGGTGATGGATATGTTAATTACTTTGATTTAATTATCCCACATTGTATTCATAAATCATAACATCATTTTGCATCCCATAAATATATACAACTATCATCAGTCAATTTACAATTTAAAATGTTTTCAAAGACTCAGAAATGACACTAATGATAGAATTAGTAAACAAAGACATACAAATAGTTATTATAACTGTATTCATTACATTTATGGCAGTAGAGTAAATTTTGAACATGTTAGAGACAAATATTAAAATCAAATTTTGGAGTTTAAAGTAAAGTAAAAACTGTACTGGATTAAATTAACAGCAGATTAAGCACTGCAGAATAAGGTAATTCATTAACTTAAAGACATGGGAAAACTATCCAAGATGAAACCCAGAGGAAGAAAAATAGTTGAGAAAAAAATAAACAGAGCGTCAATGAGATATAGAACAATGTCCAGTAGCCTACTGTATGTATAATTGGAGTCCTTAGAAAGTTGCTTTTTATATTTGGTCCAGTGTTTTTCATAGTGATCAGTGAGATAGACAGATTGTATTTGACTTATCCCACCTGACTGAGCACCAGGCAAATAATGGCCTTTTATAATCACTCATAGAATTCAATCACACTTGTAACTGACAACTCATAAATATTTATTCAGTTGACTAGTTATGAAGATAGTCAACCTCAGCCATTAATAATCTATTTAAAGAAACTAACATTGTGTGTGTGTGTGCGTGTGTGTGTATATATATATATATAAATAAAATAATGGCTGCCATATATTTATGGGCTTTGCCAATTCGTTTCACTTTTCCCTTTTGTGTTTTTGCTCTATGAAGAGTATGAATTTCCCATTGTCGATTCTCTCACCTTTAGTAGAAAAATTATGACTTGTCTTAAAATTAAATAAGTAAAATGAAGAAAAGTCATCAAATGCCCTACTTTAATGGTAGTCTCAAAGGAAGAGTGTAGCTAATGTATTTGATGTATTGACTGTAATAAAAAATCCTTTGAGATGATTCAAATTCTTTAATACTCTTGAGTTTCAGTCTGACTAATCACCTTTCATAGTAAACATTTGGCAATCTGTATTAAATTTTTAAAATCTTGGTATTCAAAAATAAGTTCCTATGTGAGATAATATGTTTAGTCGTCACTTAAACTAACCAAATACAATGAACTATAAAGAATCAGAAAAGTAGTTTCATTAATTCTCACACAGGGGCTGTGTGACAGGATTCTCCTGCAGGCATCTATGCTCCAGAGAGAACTTTTAAATTCCTGGCAGGAAAGTGAGAGCTTATTCTATGGTGATTTGTTGGTATAAGGAGCTAAACGACCACATTTCTTGCATCCTGATTGGACGCACAGTTGGCCATTTTTGAGATGTGTTATATCCTGAGGACCTATACAGGAGAGTCACCTGTGTATAATTCCAGGACGTAGATGGGTTTGGGTCTTACAATCTCTTACATAGATTACTGTGACAGCCTCTTAACTGTACATCCAACCTCAAAGCACTACTGTATTTTAACCCTTATGAAAATGGATACAGAGTGTTGTGTGCTTATTCTCTCTTTAAAGCCACCTAATTTTCTGGTTTTCCCAGGATTGTATCCACTGTTCTTAGCATGACATTTCTTTACCTAGTTCTCAGCACTAATGTATTCACATTCCCCATCACACACACCAGTGTTTATAAGACACTGTTGTGCAAAAGGTTCACCTTGAATGCCTTTTTAAATTCAGGCTTTATAGTGTGAAAGGGACTCAGGAGACTGCATTTTTAACAAACTTTCTGGGAATTAGTAATGTAGGTGGCCCAGAGGCTACACTTCAAGAAACGCTGCCTCGTGTCCTATCCTCATATGTCTCAATTATAGCTATACATTAGCATTAACTGAAGCACTTTAAAATGTTCCATTGCTTGAGACCAGCCTATTCTGGTTTAAATGGTTTGAGGTGGAAGCTACATAAAAAAATGCTGTTGCTGTTGTTGTTGTTATTGTTCATTTGTTTTAAACAATTCTTTACGAGGTCTCTCCTGTGCATCCAGGGCTGAGAATCTCTGTATTAACCACAGCCGTCTAAACCTGACTCTGTTTATTCTTCTTCCTGACATCCTGATCTTTCTCAGGCTTACAAAGCTTTTTCTTTTCTTTTCTTTTCTTTTCTTTTCTTTTCTTTTTTTTGAGACAGAGTCTCGCTCTGTAGCCCAGGATGGAGTGCAGTGGCACCCACTCAGCTCACTGCAAGCTCCGCCTCCCAGGTTCACACCATTCTCCTGCCTCAGCCTCCCAAGTAGCTGGGACCACAGGCACCTGCCACCACGCCCGGCTAATTTTTTGTATTTTTAGTAGAGATGGGGTTTCACCGTATTAGCCAGGATGGTCTCGATCTCCTGACCTCGTGATCTGCCTGCCTCAGCCTCCCAAAGTGCTGAGATTACAGGCGTGAGCCACCGCGCCCGGCCTTCCAGGCCTAGATGACGTGCCCTTGAAACACACTTCCAGATCTTCCCAACTTAACTAAAGCAGAATTAATTGCTACTCTAGAATTTAGCCTCATATATTAAGCATATGTATTTTTTACACACTTGCCCTTCTCTCAGACTATGGGCACCTTGAGAACAGAGACAATGGTTTAATTCACCTTGGCATCACCAATGTTTAGAACAATGCAAGATTTTCCCTGGGAGCTCAGGACTGGCTACAGAACAAACGAATCACTGCCTGACTCTACCAGTCCCCAGGTGAGCTCACTCAGCCTCAGGGCTTTTAACACCACCTGAATGATGGCAATGCTCATATTTCTATCTTCAGTCCAGATTTTGCCTCTAGACTCCACACTCTTCCATCCAGCTGTTGACATAGAATCTCAATTCAGATGCCAGAAAGCATGGCAACACTGAAGAGACTTTTGCCCCTAACCTGACAACCCACCCACCAATCTGTGCCATCTAAGTTTCATGGCCACTTTATCTTTCCTGTTGTTCAGGCTGAAAACATGGCAATATTGCTTTTCCCCACTCTTTCACTTACACTTCATGTATGACCTGTCTATAAATCCTAGTAAGTCTACCTATGAAATATATTAGACTCAGACGAGTTACCAACCCTTCTACCTCTCCATTCTGTTCTAAGCAATCTTCATGTTTCACAGATTTATTGGGCAATACTTCTAAGAAATGTTCACATTCCATTCTTGTCCCTGTACTCTATCCTCCTAAAAACCACCAAACTGATGCTTTCAAAAATTAAATCTACTTTTGTCATTCTTGGTCCTCATATGACTTCCCATTTCATTCAGAATAAAGGTTCTTATAGTGACTAGTGAGGCTTTGCACTATATACCCCCGCACTTGACCTCCTCCTTTACCACTACAGCTCCTATTCACTCTATTGCAGTCCCATGGGGTCCTCAGGACCTTGAGGATACCGTCCCCACTGCCTAATACCCTCTTCCTACACATGGCTTCACTTCCTTCACATCTCTGCTTAAAGTTCACCATGAGAACAATGCATTTCATATCTGCCTTGTAGAGAATAAGAGTCCCTAACACCATGCTGGAATTCTGTATCTTTCATAGTTTGGTTAATTTCCTTTGCATAATACATATTACCATCTAACACACTATCTGTGGTCGGCTGAGTAGTATCTCCCAAATGTATCAGGTTCTAAACACCAAAATTTGTAAATATTACTTTATTTAGATTAAAAGAATCTTTGCAGGTATCATTAATTTAAAAGCTTTGAGATGAGAAGATTATCCTGGAATAGTAGGTAGTTCCCAATTATAATCACAAGCATCCTTAAAGATAGAGGTGGAGGAAGATTAGATGTGCACACAGAGAGAGCAGAAGGTGGGGACTGATGTGGCCACAATTCAAGGAATGCCGGCAGCCATTGGAGGCTGGAATAGGCAAAGAACTGGACCTCCATTAGAGAATCAGGATGGAGTGTGGCCTTGCTGAGATCTTAAATTCAGTTCAGTAATACTGGCTCCAACTTCTTACCTCCTGAGAACTGTGAGAAAATTCATTTCTGCTGTTTTCAACCATCTAGTGTGTGGTAATTAGTTGTAGCAGCCACAGAAAATGAATACATTATCTATTAGTATTTCCATCTTATGTATTTATTTCGTCTGCTCCCATCACATACGTACAAGAATCCACAACTCACAAATGCACAGACCTTTTCTGTTTTGTTCACTGCTCTATTTTCAATATCCCAAAAGATGCCTGACACACAACAGAATTCTAATAATTATTTAGGTTGAATGTGGTGGCTCACACCTGTAATCCCACCACTTTGAGAGGCCAAGGTGGGAGGATCACTTGAGGCCAGGAGTTTAAAACCAGCCTGGACAACATAGTGAGACCCTGTTTGTTTTTAAAAAAAACAGGCATGATGGTGTGCACCTGTAGTCCCAGCTATTGGGAGGCTGAGGTGGGAGGATCGTTTGAAGCCAGGATGTTAAGGCTGCAGAACCATGATCACTCCATTGCATTCCAGCCTAGGTGACAGAGAAAGAACTTCTATGAAAAAAAAAGAAGCAAACACATTTTTTTAAAAAATGAAAGTTTGTGTCAAAGATATTAAATGCTAACGGAGCTCAGAATGAGAATAAGCTGACATCAATGGGCCAGGTGTTCGATGCGCCAGGTGTTCGAGGAAAGGCTTCCTGAAAAGGTGAATGAATAACGTCCTCCAGGAAGCAGCGATTACCACTGCTAAATGTTGGTTGTGGAAATGATTCCTTTGTTCTCTTAATTTATGCTGAGCTTCATTTCCAGAAATTGTTTTTATCTCCTGAACAGAGGGCAATGGCCAACATGAATAATTTTCTGTGGATTTATTGTCACATGGTCACTGGCCACAGTTGTGCCTAAAAAAGCATGAATGGCAAAATGTTCCTTGTTCCTGCATGATCATCCTTTGTGAGGATGATAGTATAACAGGTGACAGCACATAAAATGTGTAGGCCTGGGAGACCTGCATTTAAATCCTGGTTCTGTCACTTCTAATAATAGTGAACATTCATTCAACCCTTAACCATGTGTTGAGAATTGTGCTATGTACCTTTGGGTTGACTCCGTGCCAGTTGTGTAAACTTGGACAAGTCATTTAACCTTGTGTCCTCATGACAACTCTGAAAAGAGAATATTTTTATCCCTATAGTATAGTTTCAGTGCAGAAACTGAAGCATGGGAAACTGAGGATACTTGAGGATATATGACCTTGAAAGGTCATATAATTAATTAATTTTGAAACTGAAATTCACATCTGAGGTCATTTTGACTCCAAATTCCATTTATTTTCCAGTATAATCCATGCATCTCTCTCAGCTAACTTTGATCTGATCTTTTTTGAGCCTCAGTTGCTTTGTCTATAAAATGGAAATAATTTCACAGGATGATGAATTAAGAAGTCAGTGGATAAAATGTAAAGTGTTCAACAAAGGATCCGATAACATTCTTAATAGAAAATGCAGTTGACCTTGGATTTTAACAATATAGCCAGCAAACTTCAGCTTTGGTGTCTTTACCTTTGTCTTTTCTGAGGTTGCTGTCTCCAATCTTTGCCTCCTCTCTCTTCATCCAGCTTCTCTGCTACTCTGTTTTCTCATCCTGCTCTCTAGAACAATTTATCAGATATTTCTACTTTAACGTATGGTTGTCCTCACTTTGCCGATACTGAGGGATTTGACTTTTAAGCCCATCTCTTACTATTAAAAAAAAAAAAAAAATATATATATATATATATATATATATATATCTTTTTCCAGAGAGGGATGTGAAGGGGTAGGTTCTGAGGTATCAGCAGGTGAACCAGTAGTTTATGAAGCATCAGATTTTTAGGATCCCCTAAAAACACATTGGCTTTGAGTAAGGATCTTCTCAGTGAGCAAAGCAGCCTCCTAAAACCCTGGCTATGATCTTTCCAAGGAAGCTTTCTGGGACCTCTGAAACCGAGCATCAGCTCCTCCCCTAGTCAAATGCAAAGCGTTTTAGATGATTACAGACCAATTGTTTCTCCGCAGATAGGACCAGTCCACACTCTTGCCACTTTGCAAGCTGTGCAAACATGTGTGGGCTTGTGGCAGCTCAGTTTTGAGACAGCTCTTCATCTGCTCTCCTCCTCCTGTGCACACACAAGGCCAAGATCTGAACTGGTAAATCCATATGACAAGGAGGCTGTTGGGGAGATGTGGTGTCCCCCAAGCCGATCTTCCTGCACACATGACCCAGAAACACAGTTCTTTCTTTCCTCAGAGAAGCGGCTCTATGCCAGTTTCTCTAACAAAACCCTCAAGGGTGGGGCCTACATCGCACATCTTTTGCTTTCAGCAGATGTTCCACAGGAGTGGCTGCCAGGGCATTTCTGTAGCAGGGAAGGTGTTAAAGCTTCAGGGCCGTCGGAATATGTCTATGCTGACAGATTGGGGGAAACATGCTAAAACGCTTATGGTGATGAGCATGTAAAAATAGGGCACAGATGTCTAATTTAAAAGACAAGAAAATTTCTTGGCATTTACATCTTATTAGTCATTACTATGTTGTTCTTGTATTTTATTCACACATTTAACTTTGGGTGTTCCTCTGATTCGCATTGCCAACTGCAAGCTACCATCCCATAAACCAGAAAAAAAAAAAAAAGTACTATATATTCCAAAAGATCATTAAAAGCAATGGAAATTTTCAGTGATCTTTGCTTGGCACGGCATTTAGGTTCCCATGTAACTCTGTTCAAACTAAAATGTCCACACATTGGGCCATCTTGACCTGATTTGGTAACAAGGGAGGAGCTTGGATGCATGCAAAATGTGTCTATGAGGAGAAAAAAAAAAGACTTTGAAAATTACCTCCAGAAGGCTTGAGAAATAACCTCTCTTTGTTTTAATGCTTTGGCTTTATGTTAATGTATATAATGACTTTAATGGTTTTACCCAATTCACATCCATAGTGTGTTGAACAAAATCTGAGTGGAATTAAAAAGAAATAATAGTTCTACAGTTACATACACAGTTCTTATACTCATTAGCTTTTTATAAGCCTTACAATTAGAAAAAGACACTGGCTCATGGGCTAAATGGAGGGGAAAGATTGAACTCAATAGATAGGAGGGCTTTGGAATTTTCAAAATTCTGGAGCAGCTGGCTGTGCTCACATACAATCAGAAAACAAAAGCAGAGAAACCAAGTATCAGATGGATGGTTTTCCCTTTCCAACACACCTCAGGGCCAGTTTTTCTGTAGCACAAAAGGAAGGATCCTGGTCCATGTTGATAAATATCTTAGAGCAAAAAAGAGGAAAATACTGAATGTTATCAACATCATCGAAGCATGTGCTAATTAAATGAGTAACACCACCTGGTGCTGTGAGGGGGGCTGCCCTTTTCCTTTTGGGCTCACAATACAAAGGCACACACACACACACACACACACACACACACACACACAGTGGAGCTGAAAAACTAATTAGAGTTGTGAGTGACCAGTGGAAACATTACAACAAACTACTAAATTAAACAATTAATAGTTTAAGAGACTCTATAAATACTTATGCAGCTAAATCTCAGCTATGCTACACATTGTCTCTGTGGCACTATGGAAATCAAGACCATTCTTTAAGCTTCAGTTTCCTTGTAGATAAAATGGGGGATCATTTCACCAACTCACTCAAGTGCTGTAATGTATAAAATGCTTGTCAGGTTCCTAGCAAATTCTAAACACTCAACAAATAGTAGTTATTGCTTGTTGATCTTTTTTTGATGCAATATCTTTAGAGACAAGTTCAAGGATAATCAATAAGTAAAGCAGAATCCTGTTTTTTAGCATGTGTATTTATCACAAATGTTTATATTAACTGCTCATACCTGTCTACCTTTGCACAAGCACTTGACCTTTTCAGAAGCCAATAATAGACCCAAATATGCCAGATTCAGGACAAAGCAGAAATAACTATTGCTGTCATTTTAATGGGTAGTTTTGAGCACTTTCTGCTCTCAAGTTTGTGTGTTATATGAGCCTCCTTTTCTTGCTTGTGGAAATGAAGTTTCTGTGCAGCAGTCCACGAAGAATGCTCAGAGCCTGTCATTTCAAATGTACTCCACTTGTCTTTTGGAGGATGGATTGCAAATTTTTGTCTTCATGTTGGAAAGTCCTCATACCTATAGAATCATACCTAGAATTCTTTTTTTTTTTTTTTTTTTTTTTTTTTTGGAGACAGAGTCTCGCTATGTTGCCTAGGCTGCAGTACAATGGCACAATCTCAGCTCATTACAGCCTCCGCCTCCCGGGTTCCAGTGATTCTCCTGCCTCAGCCTCCCAAGCAGCTGGGATTACAGGTGCCTACCACCATGCCCACCTAATGTTTGTATTTTTGGTAGAGGTGGGGTTTCACTATGTTGACCAGGCTGGTCTCAAACTCCTAACCTCAGGTGATCCACCCACTTCAGCCTCTCAAAGTGTTGGGATTAAAGGTGTGAGCCTCCACACCACGCCCATACCTAGGATTCTAATAAAATATTTCTTCAGCTAATTCTCTCCTCTGGTAACTTTCTTGGCATACCCCCTCAAAACTCAGGGAGGGTCCTTTTTCTCATTAATCCACATTGTCAAAATATTTTTAATTAGTTAAGATAATGCATATGAAGAACACAGCACAGTTCCTGATGCATGGGAAGCACTCAATAAGTGGTAGCTATAATTATTATCATTATTATTATTAGTCCATTTATAGAAAATCAATTTCTAGCATACTTTTAAAGCAATCATTAAAATTAAAATCATGAATGCAATCACTATTTGTAGTACCTAATTTTATTATAATTATCTTTATCTTAATAATCCAAATATTACTAATAACTCACAGTTATTTCAATTATCATTAATTACTTCTAACTTTATAGTAATCTATAAAGTAAAGGCAGGGCCAGCCTTCAACTAAACACTGAAGTAGACATATTTATATTTGCTTCCTATCCTCTACTCCTGCAGTATTTTTCTCCTCTTTATCTTGAGAAGATTTCTTCCTAAAAAGGTCTGGATAAGCAAGGCACAGTGGCTCACATCTGTAATCACAGCACTTTGGGAGGCCGAGGCAGGCGGATCACGTGAGGTCGGGAGTTCAAGACAAGCCTGACCAAGGAGAAACCCCCGTCTCTACTAAAAATACAAAATTAACCGGGTGTGGTGGCACATGCCTGTAATCCCAGCTACTCCGGAGGCTGAGGCAGGAGAATCACTTGACCCCAGGAGGCAGAGGTTGTGGTGAGCCGATATCACTCCATTGCACTCCAGCCTGGGCAACAAGAGCGAAACTCTATCTCAAAAGAGAGAGAGAAAAAAAAGTCTGGATAAATTAGTCCTCAGTAAGGAGAATTGGCTGATACAGGCTAAGGTGTGGTCCTTCTGGCTTTCTCAGTCCTTCTCCTGTGTCATCCTCTCTCTGGCCTGGCTCTCAAACAAACCCCCAGTGGGCGACATGGGAACACTTTGTCCCTGTTTGTGAATGTTCCCAGAGTCACTGCCTTGGAAAAGTCCTCTGAAAGGCCAAGAACTAAGTTCAACGAAGTGGATTTCAAATGCCAGACTCAATGTCAGGCATCCTAACTGAGGACATCTGGGGAAGGCAGGCGTTTTGAAGAGGGAGTCCCACTGTCAGAGAGATCTTTGTTTTGTTTTAGATTTGGAAACCCTGTAAGAGGGCATAGTGCTGAGTGGCACCAATTCACCTAAAAGAAGGAATAATGAATCCCAAGTCACACTGAGAGTGGCTGCCTGCTTCTCTAACAGGAATAGCCTATTAGCAGTGGTGGCTTCTTATAGACTGGCCTTGTCATTGTCATCAACACTTACAGAAAACATGTTCTGTGAGTTAGAGAAGAAAATTGGCCAAGTTGTCCCCAGTGACAGGATTTCAATTACAGAAGCTTATCACAGGGCTACTTATCCTTCAGGGGTCAGTAAGTTTTTTTGTTTGTTTGTTTTTGTTTTTTTTTGTTTTTTTTTTTTTTTTTCTGCAAAGGTCCTGAAATTTCCCTTTCCTCCTCCTCCTTTTTCTCCTCTTCCTTTTCTTTTTTTTTTTTCTTAAAAAAAAAAATGTAAAACACATCCTTAGCTTAAAAGTAACTGTTTTCCACCTTTTGCAAAGTAACTAGTAGAGTCATGGGGAGGAAGAACATTGTGGGCTATGGCATAATTTGAAAAGCCTTCTGGAAAGAAAAGGACAGAGATGTGGCCTTATTCATCCACCTCCCCATCTCCAAACCCTATAGATGTGACAGTTATTAAGTTAGTGGGTTGTAGATGACATCAGTGTAGACAAACTCTACAACTAGAAAGTTAAAACAATATGAAATTTGAACTATACCCAGAGGTCTAACAAAGCTAGTTATCTACTGAGCAGGAAAGGGGAAGGGGCACCTTTCTGTCTGATTGAGTCCATTCTTTTTCACCATCCAGCTGAAAGGATAACACAGGCAAAATGACCTCTCTAAGAATGTTAGCAGACAACAGATAGCAATATGGAAACTAACAACCTGGAGGAGCTGTCAGAAAGGCAATGTGCCACTAGAGTTATGAACTCATTAATTAAATATCAGTGTATCAAATGGGCTATGAGCTATTAATTCAAAAGCTATTACTGGCTTTGAAGTTGAAATTATAAGCAAAGCAATTAAAAAGTAACTTCTCAGTAAGAGAGCAAAGAGAGCATCATATCTGTTTACGTACCTCAGCTCTTTAATTGGGAATTGAATTGCTCCCTTAAAAGTAATGATTATATAAATGATCAAACTACCTATTTTATTGCAAAGCCTGGATGCTATAGTTAGAAAGAAAATTTGTAATCTTCCCTTTGCTGCAGTTGTACTACGCCATGAGTGACACTCTTTTCCACACGAGTAAATAGGGATCACTGTGAAAAATACAAATCGGGGAGAGAGTTGAAACATTTAAGGTCCTGATACTTGCTTTGGCTTACTTCCTTTTCTTCACCATAACTGCAAGAGAGTTAACTGTGATCAGATGATAGATATTAGTTTTGCAATTCAGATGTGGATTAGTGTAAAAATGTTTTTAAAAGATATTCTAACTCATGAATCTACAACTTTTTTTTTTTTTTCCCCAAAACAGAGTCTTCTTGCTTTGTCACCCAGGCTGGAATGTAGTGGCGTGATCTAGGCACACTGCAGCCTCTGCTTCCTGGGCTGAGGGGATCCTCCCGCTTCAGCCTCTGGAGTAGGTGAGACCACAGGCGCACACCACCTGCCTGGCTATTTTTTTGATCTTTAACAGAGATGAGGTCTCTGCATGTTGCCCAAGCTGGTCTCGAATTCCTGAGTTCAAGCAATTCACCCATCTCTGCCTCTCAAAGCGCTGGGATTGCAGGTATGAACCACCATGCCGGGCCTAACATTGTTTTTCTCAACAAAGTATTTTTTAATCATATCCTAATAGTCAACTTGCAGCACTCATCTCCTTTAAAGTATAATGAAATTTCCATTTACATCCTTCAATTTAGATCCCCATCCTTCAATTTAGATCCTCCTGAACTTCTGTATCTTTTCTTTTTTTTGTTATACTTGCATAGCCCTTGTTCCTCTCCCCTTATACTTTGTCTTTATCATTTTTTTCATTTGTTCTCTTTATTTTAAATACACATATACAAGCCAAGAAGTTGCTGGAATCATGTGGATGTCAGGTATTTCTCTACATTTCATCCTTACTAGAGAAAGATTCATTAGGAACAAGCAAACAATTTCTACGAAACAAGTTGTATTTTGGGCAGAGTTACCATTCTGGTTGTTTATACCAAGACACCATTTTCCTCCTGTCGTGCATGCACCAACCACTGCTGGTAGGGGTTTTAGTAATGGACTAAAACTTAGTGGATTGGAAGCAGAAATGCCTGTAGTTTATACGGAGTGAGGAACTACTCTGAAAGAGTAACTAGAGACTTTATATCTATTTAGTTGTGGTTTGCAGAAACTTCTATCATTTTTTTCTCAGTGAATCCTAAAAGGTTCATTTATTTCTCCAAAGTGCGACCTTTCTTTTCTGCAACAAAACAAAATAATGGTGGGCAGTCCAAAGCTGGCACTGAGGTCACTTCAATCCGGAAGATCCATTCACTCAACAGCTATTTCTTGAGCACCTTGCTTTGTCAGGCGCTGTTCCAGGAACTTGAGATACAATGTTGAACTAAACAGACAAATAACCCTGCCTCCAGGGAGCTTACATTCTAGTATTAACAACATTTTAATTAAATGTCAATATTGCCATGTAACAACAGCATTCTCAGCACACAGTGGGCTAGAAAAACTTTCTTTCCATCACTTAGAAACCTTAAATTGCTCACCTGTTAATCTCAGGCATTGTTATGGACTGAATGTTTGTGTTCTGCCAAAACTCCTGAGAAAGCCTAATCTCTAGAGCCATGGTATTAGGAGGCGGGGCTTCCCAAAGGAAGTGATTAGGACATAAGGGTGGAGTCCTCATGAATGGAATTAACGACCTTATAAGAAGAGACACAAAGGATTCCTTTCTCTACTCTCCACCATGTGAGGAAGGACATGGCAAGAAAATGCCCATTCCATACAGAAGAGGGCCCTCACCTAAGACGGACCATGCTGGCACACTGATCTTGGACTACCCAGCCTCCAGAACTGTGAGAAACAAATTTCTGTTGTTTAAACCACCCAGTTGATAGTAGTTTGTTCTGGCAGCCTGAACTGACTAAGACAGGCATCAAAGGAAAGTAATGGAATCAGGAGGTTTCAGAACTAATGTCCCCCACAGAGCAGCTCTGGGAAGCAGGATATAGCAGTGCCCACTTTAGTACCAAGAAACAGAGGCTCCAATCCCAGCCTTTTCATTTAAAAGATATACGTTATTAAAACTCAAACCCTCCCTGAGATTCATTTCTATCATTTGCTTAATGAAGCCCCTCCTCAAAGGCTCTGTAAGGATATATGAGGATAACATATGTAAAACGCTTAACACAGTGTGTTCGCCTCAGCAAGCAAGGGTGAGTATCCCCAGGAGGCTTGCATTTGTTTTGACAGCCAGAAGCCCGCTGAAGAAATGCTGGCAGACTCCCTTTCATCCAGGTGCAACGAGAACTAAGCGTGAGGACATGATGAGGGAGAGAGCCTGTCTGATGTCTTCCCCTGGGCTCATGAAGACACATGGGTAGTTAGTGTCTCCTTGGCCAGATACAGAAGTTTTGTAAGTTTTATGAGAGTGTTGGGTTCTGCAATAATATCTCACATTTTTCTCCACAGCTCTTCTGGAAATAATTTATACTGTTTATCAAAAACAGAGCCAAGACCATCAGATTAGCAAAATCCAGGATTCATATTTATCCTGTTGTTAATGAATGATGGAACAGAAGATACAGCCACAATTATCCCGTCATAACAGATTTGCCTCATTTCTGCCATGTGCTAGATTTTTGATCATTGAAACAAAAGGAGAAAATAAGTAACTGCATTCTTCGTAAGTTTTCCTGGTGCATCAATATTCTTTCCCAACTATACTCCTGATTCTTTTAATTAGGGCAAACAAATCACAATCACAAAGGTATTAATGCTCATAAAGCTTAAAATCTCTTGAATCTCAAAAGAAATACTTGTTGTAATTAAAAAATGAAAATCTATCATTTAAAAAACAGTTTGACATGGCATATTTGTATTTTGAATTATAATAACTAAGACTCTGATATTTATTTGTGGTTTACCAGCTGAAAAGACACAAGGGAAGGCACATCTCCATTCTCACTCTAAATCTGTTATTTTGCAGCAAGAAGTGACGGTAAGAGAGAAAGTATCTGAGAGAACAAATGTGAATATATGAGTTTCAGGGAGGGAGGTGGAAAAATCACATGAAATATGAGAATGCTCATATCCTCATCCATAAAGTGAGTATGTTCTAACTCTACAGTTTATCTCTTCCACTGAAAAATTGTATTGTTCAATGAATCTACAAGTCTAAGACGTAATTCAACCATGGCAGCAAGTAGAGGTCATCTCCTCTAGGTCTAACATAATTAATGAAGGCAAATGGGCAGTCCAGAAGGGATTTAAGAAATTAATTTAATAAGTCTTTGTGAGGATATTTTACATGGTTGGCTCTGTGCTAAGTGCTATGGGAAATGCAGGAGCTCGATAATACAAGGTCACTTGCTTAAATAAGGCACACATCCAGGCCAAACACAAAGAAAGATGATAGGCTTATTAAAATATTAACAAACTTTAAAAATCTTTATTAAAATGTTCTACAATTAAGCCAAGATAGAATACTTATAATCTATGGATTTCATCATCTTCCTTGTTTTTTGGCTTGAGTTCTGTGTCACATTTACACTCCAATAAGCTTAATATTTTTTAAAGATTTGTACCATTGCTTTAGACAATATCATGACATTGTCTTGCATTTTGCAGTTATTATACAACTTTAGGTAATCTGATTATGTGACCATATGAAGACCAAAGATAATGACTAGGCAAATCTCACCAGAACCACTTCTGGACCAAAATGTGCTTTTCAACACTTATACCTTTGTTAGAATAATCCAATCATGTATAAAATTATATAACACTATGAAAAAAAATCTACTTCTATTGACTACAGGTTGGGGCACTGCCTTCTGCTGTGCCCTGTGCTCAGCATTTATAACTGTTGGGAAAACAGAATTCTATATTTCAAGGAAGAAAGAGTTTTGTGTTTGTTTATATGAAAATATATTTTAACTTAACTTGTTGCTTTTTAAACACATGTAGAAGTAGACAGAATAGCAAAACAAAGCCCCACATATGCAGCCTTAACAGTGGTCAACTCGTGATCAATTTTGTTTCCCACATGTGTATCATGGGGATACACCATCCACATGTATATCAGTATTCATGGATAGAAATAATTTTAATACATTGTTCTAGAAGTTACAGAAAAGTTGGAAGAGATGAGTGAGTGAAGGTCAGAGAAGCTACTGTTAAGACTTCACAACATCTGAAAGCCCAGGCAGCCACAGGTCAATTCCTGGAAGATGCTCTCAGTTGCCTGAAGTAGGGGGCATGGAATTTGAAGGAGCTTGTCTAAGGAGGCTGTAGTTATTGATCTCTATTGGATGCAGGAGTAAAGTGAGTGGTTTGAGGGAGCTGACTAGAATGGGACCCTGTATCTTGCATCTGTCTTTTGTTTATAACTTTGGCTGCAGCTGCCTTTACTTCTGCATTGAAATCTCAGACCATTGTTTCTCATTGGTAGACTCTCACTTATTTATTTACCTTAAAAAAAAAAAAAACTTTAGCCTACAGCACTTGGTATTCCCAGGTACTCTCGCATCCAAGTACTAACCAGACCCAACCTGCTTAGCTTCCAAGACCAGAGGAGATCAGGTGTGTTCAGGGTGGCATAGCGGTGGACTAGAATCTCATATAAAAGCACACTGGAAAAAGATTTGGGGAAATGTAGCCTAAGCTTCTCCACCATGATGCAATGGAAAATAAAGATGAGGGCGGACATGAGGCTGAGCTGCTGACAGCCTGGCACAGCATCGTACATATATTACTCTATTTAAAATGTTCAACAACCTAAATAAGCATTTAATCTTCATTTTAAAATAAATGATTAATCTCATTTTTACAGAAGAGTAAACTTGTGCATAAAAGGTTAAGTAACTCATCCAAGGTCACAGTTGGCAGAACAATGAGGTAAACCTATGTTATGCATAAAATCCAAAGTCCTTAATCCTATTCCCCACAAATACTATTTCCCAACATTATGTCAATAAGAATATCTTCAAATACCCATTCTATGATTTATTTTACTCTACCTAATGCATTTCATTGATCTGCCAGGTTAGTTAACTTATTAACATAGGAAATTAGGATAAATCAATATGACTTTTTTTTTTGAAGCGGCATCCCGCTCTGTCGCCAGGCTGGAGTGCAGTGGCACGATCTCTGCCCACTGCAAGCTCCGCCTCCTGGGTTCACGCCATTCTCCTGCCTCCGCCTCCCGAGTAGCTGGGACTACAGGTGCCCACCACCACGCCCAGCTAATTTTTTGTATTTTTAGTAGAGACAGGGTTTCACCGTGTTAGGGCCAGGATGGCGTCGATCTTCTGACCTCGTGATCCGCCTGCCTCAGCCTCCCAAAGTGCTGGGATTACAACCGTGCCCGGCCGGTTTATTCCTAATAAAATAATATGGTACTTCCCTTTCTAATCACTCATTTTCTTTTACATATCTGATTCTAGATTCTAGCTCAGTATCCATGCCATGGTCATCTTTCAAAATTTAATTTATCCTTATGTCTGAAGTATGAACTGAGACTTCCAGTTAAATGTGAAGATTCGAACTCATTCGATTACTTTTAGTGACTCCTAAATCCTCAGTGACAAAGCAAAAGGAAAATTAGGGAGCGACAACAACAAAATGACATAGCAGAGAATAGATGAGCAAGTAATAACTCACTTAACAGACTCCGAGGATAAATACATAAGCTAGTAAGGAGACAAACAAGAATCATGAACATGTGAATATATGACAGGGAACCCTAGGAGAAAAACACACATTAGAGGTCTCACAATTTCTAAAAATGAGCTCCAAGTGAGGCTATACAAAATGGACTGAAAGTCTATAGGAGAAGTTAGGGTCTCTAAGATACACTCCTATCTCATTGACCAAGTCAAACTGTGAGTTGCCCCTCTCCTTTAACTACGTGTAACTCTGAATTTTGAACATCAGGCCAGTTCAGGGCAGGAATGCTATGTTGAAAAGGTGGAATAACCAAAACCTTACGAATGAGTTTCAAACCTCAAACTTCCTTACCCAACTTTCTTCTCCTTTATCCCTGGCAGCAAGGTTTATATTCTTAGTCAGATAGGATGCCCAGTTTCTGAAAAAGTAAAAGCTAACTTAGCAAGCAAATAGAGTTACACATAATAATGGCTGTGGGTTCTCCAAAGAAGCAATCCAACCACCTCGCCCTACAATGACCTCACAAACAAGAAAAAAGAAAAACACTCATGGGCACAGACTTCCTCAGGGTTTTGCTGTAAATATGAAAGGAGAGACAAGAATCAATGGAAAGGGGAGAATAAATTAACAGAGAAAAGGATATATAAGAATATATGAGAAAAGACAATGCAGAGAGATAAAAACCTAAGACAAAACAAAAACAAATAAAAATAAGCCACAGCCATCTTTACTTTCTCCTATCTTCACAGCAATAAAATAAGGTATTCAATGCACGAACAAGAACAGAATGCCGTGAAAAGAAATGTCTGGAGAACCACAAAAAAACTCTTGAAGATTAAATTTACTGGAAAAGATGCAAGTTAAATTTAGGAAATCTCCCAGAAAGAAAACAGAAAAAGACAAAGATGAAAAATAGAGAAGATAATATGAAACTAAGCAAAATATCATCAAAGGATTAGCCACTTTGTTCAAAAAGCAAATCATATAAATTCCATAAAAGGTGAGCCAAGAAATTAAAGGTAAGAAAAAGAAAGGCAGCACCCGACAGGGAGAGCCGGTCGGGCATTCTCATCCGGGCTTCATCGTTGCTGGAAACCGACCTCGCACTCAGGGCTGTGTAGGCCACTTGTTCTCCTGTCCAACACACACAGTTTCACAGAAAATTAATATCAGACAAGGGCACGCTGTGTCCATGATGGAACAAGGCAAAATAAGCTACTCCATAATCCTAATAAGAACATTGTCTAAACCACAAAAGTCGCAAATCACCCTTTCCTGACCAATAGGAGTAAGTGCTGCTTTTTAAACCAATCAGAACGTTAGCAAGGCTTCATTTCTCTCGCCTTCTAGAAAGGAATGATTAAGATGCCCCATGTAATCGCCCCTACTTCCTGACAGCATCCAACTGAGAACAGAACCCAATTCCTTCAACCCTTCCCAAACTCACTCACCACAAGACCAAACCCTATAATTAGTCCTTTAGTGAACCTTATTTCTGAAATAGGCCATGGTTTATCACAGACATTGTCAAAAATATTATTAAATATTTTTCTCAGGAAAATACTACAAAGCAAAACAAAATGATGGGTAATTAAGACAGATGGACATATGGAAAAGGAAATTCATCCCAAAAGATAGGATCATAAAATCCAAAGATGATGGTGAAGGCAGATCTCAGGACAAGAGCTGGACAAATCTAAAGAACAACTCATCGGACTGGAGGAGGAAGATGGAAAACTTCTCCAAGAAAAACTAATTCATTAAATTTAACAAATCTAAATTGGGAAATTCCCTGATGTGCTTAAATATAACAAGAGGAAATACATATTGTTGCCTGAAATCTCGAGGATGAATTAATGGTAAGTATAATACAAAGGTAAATTAAAAGATAAGGGAATTATCAACTCTAGGAAAGATAAAAAAGTCATAAAAATGTATAATCACACTACACTACATGGCTCAGCCACAAATACTATTTCATAGGTAAATAATGAAAATGCTAAAATTAATTTAACCCAAACCTGTGATACAATCATATTTTAGGATGGCAAAATGAGAAGCCTGTGTGTAGAGTAATGTATGATGGATGCTTATTTACTTTCAATAGTATAAATGCAATGAAAGTTTCTTTAAAAATAAATAGTAACAATATATGCATGTCACTTAGAATTATGGAGTTGATTGGTAAAACCACAGGTTTAGAAAATCATGTATATGAATAACTATTATGAAAACAAAAATTAAACTAAAAACAGAATAACAATGACAAAATTGCTGATGGAACATTATTGTGGGGGAGGCTCGAGGAGCAAAGCAGAAAATCATGGCAGACAAGGAAAGAGAGATAGTGAGGGCCCCCACCCTGCCAGGCCTCCCAGTTCTGCTAAGAAGCTCGGCTGCCAGGTTGACTGCAATGGGAAGCCACTGCAGGTTTTTAGCTGAGAAGCAATTATCTCCAAATTCTATTTTACATAGATCCTTTGCCTGCAGCATGAAAATCATTTCCAAGAGAGCAAAGACAAGGAGGAGAATGAAGGTCAGAGGCTCTTGCGCTAGTTCAGGTGGTTAATGATGGTTTTGGGAACAGGGTGGTCGCTGACATGGGAGAGTTAGTAATATTTAAGACACATTTAGGAGGGAAAATCAGCAGTATGTAGTGATAATCACTATGAATGGGCAAGCATAACTGAGATCTTTCTAGTTTGCGTAACTGAGAAAATGTTTGTGAACACAAAAAAATACACGCTTCTGCCATGAAAAATGATCATTGGAAGTTGTTTTTTGTGTTGTTTTTGTTTTTGTTTTGAGACAGAGTCTTTCTCTGTCACCCAGGCTGGAGTGCAATTGTGCAATCATGGCTTACTGCAACCTCCGCCTCCCAGGTTAAAGAGATTCTCCTGTGTCAGTCTTCTGAGTAGCTGGGATTATAGGCACCTGCCACCATGCACAGCTAATTTTTATATTTTTAGTAGAGATGAGGTTTCACCATGTTGGCCAGGCTGGCCTTGAACTCCTGACCTCAAGTGACCCGCCCACATGGGCCTCCCAAAGTGCTGAGATTACAGGTGCAAGCCACCGTGCCTGGCCAGAAGTTTAGTTTTGTACCTATTGAATTTGAGATGAATTTGAATGCAGCTGCTAAGCAAGCAGCTTCAAGGAGAAATCTGAGTTGCAAACCTCACTTTAAGAGGCAGATCTATATTGATATTCGGATGTATAAAAGTTGACATGTCAAGCTTGATGTGAAATGTTGGTTATGAGAGAAAATACAAAATAGAGAGAGGGCTAGGACAGGGCAATGCTTGAGAAATACAAACTTTTAAATTAACTCATTTATTTATTTATCTTTCTGAGATGGTGTCTCGCTCTGTTGCCCAGGCTGGAGTGAGGTGGCACAATCTTAGCTCACTATAACCTTCACCTCCCAGGTTCAAGCGATTCTCCTGCCTCAGCCTCCCAAGTAGCTGGGGCTACAGGCACCCACCACCACACCCAGTTAATTTTTGTATTTTTAGTAGAGATGGGGTTTCACCATATTGGCCAGGCTGGTCTCGAACTCCTGACCTTGTGATCTGCCCGCCTTGGCCTCCCAAAATGCTGGGATTACAGGTGTGAGCCATTTTAAGTTTTGGTACAGAGTCAAGAATTAGCATAGAAGAGTGTAGAGAAAGCAGGAGACAATTTAAAATGCTGCAGCAAGAGGAAATAAGGTGAGAACAGGAAGATGTCCTTAAGATACATGTCTGTGAATGCGACAGCGTCAATGCAGTGATAGGAGTAGAAGCCAGACCAGAGCATACTAAGAAGTAAGTTGAGGGTAACTACAGTCAATAATAATATAATTGTACATTTTAAAATAATTAAAAGTGTATAACTGAATTCAGGGAATGGATACCCCATTTTACATGATATGATTATTATGCATTGCATGCCTATATCAAAAATCTCATGTACTCCATAGTATACACATCAAATATGTACCCACAAAAATTAATATAAAAAATCAAACATTTTTTAAAAAATAAGTAATTCCAATGTCAGGAAATACAGACAACTCTTAAAAGTTAGGCTACTAAATAGGAGATAAAAGAGAATTCATACGTCATTCCCAAGTAGCAGTTTCCCTTTCTAGGCCACCTTTCCTAGACAAAGCAACTACATCCTTTGCTTAGGTTAAGTGGAGCTTACCACTGTTCATAGCTTTCAGTTCCTTGGGGGTTTTTAATAGCCCTGTCATCCTTCTTACCATATTGTATTTGTTTTTGCTGTGTGTTGCTCTCACTTGCTTACTCATGCCCCTTTCAGATCTGATTCAGTCTATGAGCTCTTCTGTATCTTTTTAGGAACCCTGGGGCATTTCTATCAGTGTGGCTCATTAGAATCAGTTACCACTATGAGCTCAAAATTCATTGCTGATATCTCCCCTGCAAGATGGAATCAACTCTTCATTTTAAAACTCATTCTTGGCTGGGAGCAGTGTCTCATCTGTAATCCCAGCACGCTGGGAGGCAGGGGTAGGGGGATCACTTGAGACCAGCCTGGGCAACATGGGGAAACCCTGTCTCTACTAAAAATACAAAAACAATTATCTGGGTGTGGCGGCACAAGCCTGTGGTCCAGTTACTCAGGAGGCTAAGGTGAGATTACTTGAGCCTGAGAGGCAGAGGTTGTGAGGTTGCGAGGTTGCAGTGAGCCGAGATCACACTACTGCATTCTGGTCTGGGCCACAGAGTGAGACCCAGCTAAAAATCAAAACAAAACAAAACTCACACTCAGAAATCTTGTATACTTTTTCTCTGAATTTTCAGCATCTAAATATCTCAAGTCCATGTCCTGTTTCTTCGCCTATCACAAATTTTGGGCATCATGGTCAAATTATGGTCTTATTTTCTAAGATACCTTGGCTTCCAATACATAAACCACTTCTTTTTTGTCAAACAGAAATAGAACTTTGTTTAAGGTTCTCTTTTTGGGATATTAATTTTTCAGTAAAGCAAATGTATAGTTTATTATTTAGCTGTGTAAAACTTCTAGCACATATACAGTGACTTGAAACCTCTATCACTACATTCTCCCTCTGTACCACACTTGAGGCCTAGTATTGAAATACATAATTTCGTCCACTGAGTTGAGTGACTTGGAGTATACACATATGTTCATCCACTCAACAAATACTTATTTAGTGCCTACTGTGTGCCAAAATAATATGGATTGCTTTCCTTTCTCCTATCATCTGTTTTTATAATATATTTCAAACAAATTCTCTAAATTGAAGGCTGGAATATTTGAAAAGATAAACAAATCAATAAGATATATTAAAATGCTCCACTCCAGCTCAATTCAAACCCAAAAATAATTTTAAAATGCTGAACCTGTGGCCAACCCAATTTTAATGCCATGATGGTTCACAAGAAATATATTTTAAAATAGCTACCATATCTTCATGTTTACCATGCTCTCAGTAGTGTTGCAGGCATTTGGACATATATGCACATATGTAATCCCCACAACAACCTTAGGATATGTTTTTCTTTTTTTAACACATGGGAAAACTACGAGGAAAACAATCAAATAAGTTTGCTGATATCACACAGTAATTGGTGAACCTGGCTTACAATTCAGATCTGTCAGACTGCAAAATGCCCTTGAGGAATTAACTTGATATATGTAAATTTACAGTATAGTTTTGGGGTATAGAGACCCCTGTGGAGAAGTCATTGAGAAAATGCTGAAAAGAACAGAACAAAAACCACAACAAAAACAACCAAACGGCTTCCTATAGGAACGACGCTAGCTTCTCCATCCACTCAGTTCATATGAGGCTCACATTTTGGGGTTCACACTCTGGTCCTGGCCCTCCACTGACACTTACTTTCACTGAATTGCATCATCAGAATGTAATGGTGCAATCTCGGCTCACTGCATCCTCCACCTCCCAGGTTCAAGAGATTCTCCTGCCTCAGCTTCCTGAGTAGCTGGGACTACAGGCACCCACCACCACGCCTGGCTAACTTTTGTATTTTTAGTAGAGACAGCATTTCATCATGTTGGCCAGGCTGGTCTCGAACTCCTGACCTCATGCCATCCGCCTGCCTCGGCCTTGCAAACTGCTGGGATTACAGGTGTGAGCCACTGTATGATGATGTTTAAGGTCACTTGGTACCCACCCATACTTGGAAACATACAAAATGAACCTCCTTGACCAGGAAGGAACGTTGATAGCTTTCAGAAGCTGAATTCCTTCCACTACCATCTTCAAGTCAAATTTCAAGTATAAATTGGATTTTATTGGCTCTTCTAAATGATTTTTTTGGGGGTAGGAATTAGCTAACACAGAGAACAGATAATAGTACTAGGCAGCTGTAGGGTGAAATGCGAAGCTTTGTAAGAAGAGGAAACCAGGGATTGACTGTTGTCCTTGAGTTTTTTTTGGCCTTCCTCTGTCCAGGGGTGTCAGAGGTTTGAAGCACTTGAGTTAAATGACTGAGACTGACATTCTGTCAAATAGGCAAACCAGAGGGTTTTCTAAAAAATACTATATTTGGGTGAAATCTTGATGAAAAAGGTAGAAAATATGCTGTTAGTGAAGTACAGAGTCAGACCACTGAAACCCCTAACTCCCATGATTAGTGGTTATTATATGTGGAGGGAAACACAAACTTTGTTAATAATTTCACCATCCACTGTGAAATATTGAAACTCAGCTGTGATGTAGCATTTAACTGCACATCGAATCAAGAGTCCTGTAATAGAAATTGCCTTTTTGCAGTAGAAAACAGGGTTAGAAGCAAACCAAAATAACACATAAAACAGATCTCCATGGAGAAAATTGAAGGCTGTTTCTAGCATGTAAAGATCGAGGATGCAATTCTTGTTCTGTGAAAAGCTTTTTTCCTGGGGTTTTAAATTTTCCTCTTGATTATGTGTGGAATCAAGGGGTGTCTGCATGATTGCACCCATGCATGACTCTGAGGAACAGAAATGGGGCAGACACAGACAGATGGTGACAGGCTCATTTTTAAGCCCAACCAGCAGGGAGAGAAGTCAAGAACGGAAGGCAGATCATACAGTTGGCACGAAATTTTCATTTCCAAATTCTACATCCTCAACTGGCTAAAACTAAGTTTACTTTACTGGTAAATGATAAATTCAGAAAAATAAATTGTAAAGATGAATCCTTTTATTGAACTCACTAGCTAATTTTAAAATTTAAAAATATCATTCATACTCAGTGTTAACAAGGGTGCAGGAAAATGAATGTTATCTTGCACTGTACTTGATTTGCAAATTGCAACAGTCTCTCTAGAAAACAATTTTATATACAAATCATTATTTATAATGGAGAAGAATGACAATCAATCTACTTTCTCAAAAGCAGAAGACTTCCATATCCATTACAGCACGTCAATACAAATTAGATTTGCAACTAATTTTAAAGACAGAGGAACCTGGTCATGATACCATGTTTTGCAAACCAAATGAGATACAAATCAAATATCCAGTATCGTTCTCATAGATAGATATATAGTTTTTTTTTTTCTGAAAATGCCTGACACACTCAAAATGTTATCATTTATAATCTCTTAGAGTACTAAGCAATGAGTTATTTTATTTTTACTACTGCAGCACATTTTTTAAAATTTTACTTTATAATATGTATTATTTTGGTGAAATGTGTTTAAAAACAATATATTTTCTCCTTTTTAAGTGCAAATCCTTTTGCATCTGCCAATGCATTTTTCAAAGTATATCCCTATGTTATCATAGAAAAAGAATTCTCCTCAGCTAGGAGAAACACATCTATATTGGTTTCGTTGAGTCTGGGCTCATAATCTCTTTCTCCTGCTATGTGATATGACCAGAAGTGGATATCAGGATCAGTATCACAGCCTATAAAAAATACAAACACATATTGCTCCATCTCTCAATTACTTCAACTCTCCACAAGACAAGGTCCACAAGAGAATAATGGCCAGATATTCAAGGAGTGCCCTCCATGAATATACTCCCTAAAAAGCAGGTGTCTACCAATGGATGTCCAAAGAGAAAACAGAAAAGAATCACGATACTCTACTTGCATAAAATTAATCTTTGATGACTTTGCTCAGAGACTCTCACTGCTATATTCTAACACCTTCTCAGGTCATTGAAAGCCTACTATAGTTTTCTGAAGGCTTCTTACTCCCTTCCTTCTTGAATCAATCCTTTCCCCTCAAACACCCAAATCAACTACACTGTTATAATATTTCCGCCTGTATTTGCCACTCTTTTTTGTCAGTTTCTGCATGTACATTAATATGATTTTATACAATTAGTTTGCTTTTCTACAGACACTTTTCTATATGCACATTCGCTCTCCCTTTTATCTTTTTCTCTGCTTCAATTCATTTAATCAGCAAAACAATCTTGTAAGGCAACTAATATTATTAGCTCTAGTGTGCCTAGGAGAAACATGGGGTAGAAGGAGACTAATTTTCCCAGGGATGCATACCTAATTTTTACTGCAGTTAGGACTCAAATTCAGGCAGTTCAGCATCTAAGATTTTTCCTTTACCCCGTTACTGTATACTGGCTGCACCTGATGTCTCTGTACAGGCATTGTTTCCTTACTTGTTCAAACAGACGACAATTTATCAGGTCTCAGAAAAATGTCTGATCACAACCCAATATGCAATGTGCCTTCTCAAGTTAGCAAAAATGATTTAAAGTATAGAGTAATTATCCTCAAAATACTTGCAGATCAACTTTTAGTATTGCTGTAATAATATGAAAATTAGACTAGATTTTTGTAATCCTCACTTCCCTGAAGATCTACTGAATCATAATCTCTGGAGATTGAGATATATCTCCATCACCATCTCCAGAGACACACATATATATATGTGTGTGTGTATATAGACACATATATATGTATAGATGTGTGTGTATATACACATATATATGTATAGATGTGTATGTATGTGTATATATAGAGTATATTTTATAATATGTTATATCTTTTATATATTTTTTATTTTTATAGATTTTATATTTTATTTTATATTATATATATTTTATATATATATGTTCTACAACTGATTCTAATGCAGACTGAAGTTTGCCACCCATTAATCAAAGGAGTTGAGAGCATTTCCATCTGGATGATTTGGATGGTCATCAGCAGATAAAATAACACTGTTTACAGTCAAGGGACAACCAGGATTCTTGGTTTAAGATTTCATCCAGCAAGTGATTAATATCAGGTCATCTTCCCCTAAAGTTTTAAGCACTTTCCTAACATTGACATGAATTACTTTAGGACAATTTAAATATACAGGTATACACTTTTTTGGATGGATATATGAACAGATGGATATAATTTGTTATATTTATATTTGGAGGAAAATATATATAGCATCAAATCTGGAAAACATTAACCATGTTTTTGATCATGCTTATTCTTTTTTGTCAGAAAAAGAAAAAATATATATATGATGTTATTGATACTTCCCTTTCCATTGCTTCCTGAATAAATCAAGAGGCATTATTCTGCACACTTATGGTATTGTGGTATCAATTTTACGGTGTGGTGGATTGGGGGCCTTTTGCATTGCAATGATATTGAAAGTGAATTCTACTGAAGCAGTCCTTTCTTCCAGTAGTTTATAGGGAAGTTAAGAATATTCTGTAGAGCCTGATTAGAATAACTGCAAATGCAGTTTTGTGAACAATTAAAATAAGACACCAAAAGACAGTCATAGACTGTGAAAAGAGTGTATTCCTTATGTTTGACGTATGTTTGAGCTATTCGAATCTTGATCCATCACTTCAACTACTTTGACCCCTGTTTCCTCATACTTAATAGGGTTGGTTTCTATCTAAATTTTCTAATAGGGCTCTTCTACGTTTGAAGACCGTTGAGTTCATCTTGGCTACTATCACTATAAATCTGAAGTTTATTTCATTCTAGAAAGTTTATTGGTCAGTAGTTAGATCAAGAGACCGTAGATTTAGAAGTTTAGAAATATTATCAATATGAATACTCTGACTCGTTTAAGATGATGCCTGTGGGAATGTTTTCTAATCAGCTAAGTAAAAATTATTCAGCCTGTATAAGGCTACTTTCTTTAGTCAAGACAATGAGGAATGGATTTATCACTTTCCCTAGAAAATAAGGCTTTTGCATGAAAAAAAATTATGACATACTCACCCAGAAATTGTTCATGGGCCACAATTTTCAAATAAAATGCTTATTATATTGATAGACATTGAAATCGCTGCTTGTTGAGCAGGGACATAAATATCCATTCTGCCCAAAACAAATTTAGCAGAATCAAAATATATAACACTAAGAACATTTCAGCTTTCTCTAACACATGGAGCCAGCCTTACATGCCAACCCGATTCTATCGCCTCTCCTCATTAAGCTTGAAAGCATATTTTGTGTTGCTTTTAGCAGCTCCTAAAATTTCTTTGTCTCTTCGCACAGCACCATAAAAGTTCCCACCTGACAGACCATAAATCGTTCTCACAAAGCAGCCTGTCCCCTGGCGTACACTGCCTGCCTATGCCCTATTCTCCAGATGCGTTACTAACAGCATTTATGCACTTTTGCACAAAACTTAGTTTCAAGATCTGGAAAATGCTTGACCCTATCCTATCAATTCATAGCAGGGAATGGCCCACTTTTGACAGAGCATTTATTCACACTGAGAGTGAAAGGAGAGAAGGTTTCCTCTGTGATGAAACACATTCAGAACGACAAAAAGTGGGTTATCTGAAGTCAAGGATATCTAGGTACACAAATATGGCCTGGATATCCTCACACACTCTAGGATCCGTATTGATGGTGTCTTTAACCCTGTCTCTAGATGACATTTAGGCTATGTAATTTGTATGTCACTCTAGTATTTGTACCTTCATTCCCCAATCACTTTTTTGAGAACATACTAGATTCTAGATGCTGGCAAAGTGCTGTCTCGAAGACAGAAGGGACATAGGCCCACCACAGCTGCACACAGATTTGTGGGTCGTGTGTACAGCTAGGCAGGCATATTCGGTGAAGTGTAACAGAGGTGTTATGGAGCACGGAGAAACTTACTCTGTGGAAGAGAAATAGGAGTCAGGAAAGCTTTTATAGAGAACATGAAATGTAAGCAGAAATTTGAGATCTGAATGGAAGTTTCTTAGCTGGACTATGGAAAGCAGGTAATACATAAAATGTGCACAATTGGAGAAGTATATAAAGTGGCAAGCAGTATATACAGATAGTGCATGTGTGTATATATATATATATATAAATATAGTATTTAAGGTGGCAAGCAGTATACATATACGATAGTATATAAGGTGGCAAGCAGTATATATATATATATGTACATGCTTATATATACACACATATATACAATTATATATGTATTATTCAATTTTATAAAATATATAAAATTATATATATATGTGTGTATAAGTGCATGTGTGTGTATATATATGTGTGTGTGTGTATATATATATATATGAATGCCAAGCCGTTCTGAATGAGTGTAATCCATGTCTATATGGTAAAGAAGAGGTGAGGCAAGAGAGGTTCATATAGTCATAGCCCAGAAGGCTTTGGATGTGAGTACAGGAGCCCCCCTTTATCTGCAGTTTTGCTTTCTGTGATTTCAGTTTCCTGTGTTCAACTGTGGCCAAAAAGATTAAATAGAAAATTCCAGAAATAAACAATTGATAAGTTTTAAACTGCATGCTTTTCTGAATAAAGTGATGAAATCTCGGACTGTTCTGCTCCATCTCACATGGGACGTGAATCATCTTTTCGACCAGCATCTTTGTGCTGTATGCGCTACCTGTCACTTAGTAGATTTCTTGGTTATGAGATCTAGTCATGGTATCATAGTGCTTGTGTCCAAGTAACCTTTTTTTTTTTTTTCTTTTTGACATGGAATTTCGCTGTTTCCCAGGCTGGAGTACAATGGTGTGATGTTGGCTCACTGCAGGCTCACTGCAACCGCTGACTTCCAGATTCAAGTGATTCTCCTGCCTCAGACTCTGGAGTAACTGGGATTACAGGCTCCTGCCACCACGCCCAGCTATTTTTGTATTTTTAGTAGAGATGGGGTTTCACCATGTTGGCCAGACTGGTCTTGAACTCCTCACCTCAGGTGATCCACCTGCCTCGGCCTCCCAAAGTGCTGGGATTACAGGCATGAACTACCGCGCCCAGCCAAGCAACATTTCTATACTTAATAATGGTCCCAAAGCACAAGGGTAGTGATGCTGGCATACCATTATAATTGGTCTATATTATTATGTTATTGTTGCTAATCTCTTACTGTGCCTATTTTATAAGTTAAATTCTATCATAGGCATGCATGTATAGAAAAAAAACAATACACATAGAGGGTTTGGTATTATGTGAGGTTTCAGGCATCCACTGGGGTCTTGAAACATATATCCTGAGGATAAGGGGAGACTGCTATATAAATAATTTTAGCTTTATTTCTGTGTTAATGGAAAACAAGTGGGGATATGGCATAGGGAAGTTAAATGGCCAGATGTTGACACTCTTACTTTATTTATATTTAGTTATTTATATTTAACAATAATATAAGTAACTACAAAATAATAACCAGTTTGATAGATTGCAAAAATGACCACAAATTCTCTCCATGCCTATACATTTGATCCTTTGCAAAATGCCTCTTAAGCTTCTCCCATCCAAGGTGCAATGAGTTTCTCTATTCGTATGGTCTGCTTCGTGATGTCCTTTGGTCAATGGGAAAATAGCAAACATATGCTATCAAAGATTTGATGTCTTTCATAGAGACACTTCCACTCACTTGCTGTTCTTGAAAACTTCAAACTGTATGTAAAGCAGTTTGGGCCAGTCTCCTGAATGATGACAAACATATTCCCCAGTCATCTTGTGGCTCTGCCTAGCTGCCTGATAATAGGCTGACATGTGAGTGAGGCCATCCTAGATCACCTAGCCACCACCCCAGCCATGATGTGACCTGACAGCTGATTACAGAAATATCAGAGAGAGACCAGGAAAGATCAACTCAGCTATCTCAGACCAGAAAAACTCTCCAATCAACCTAAATAATTGTGAATTAAATAAATGGTTGTTTTAATCCACAGAGCTTTAGGATAGCTAAAAAGCAAAACAAAACAAAAAACAACAACAACAAAAAAAACAACTTGACACAACAAATAGCACTATTAAATACTGATAGAATTACAGTGACAATTTGAAAACTTTTATGTGCATTACCTCATGGAATTATATATAAAACCTTATGAGTTGTGATTTATGTCCTGGTTTTATAGGTAAGGGAAACTGATCTGTAGCCATTCTTTTTGAATATTGAGTGAAATGAGCTACAGAGAAAGTCAAATAAGAAATCCAAACTAAACTAAACTAACAGAAGACTGGAATGAGAGTAATTCCTTGATTGGTGATGGTGATGTGTGGTCCTACAGAATATCTATTTGCTTCCAGAGATTTTTTTTATAAAACTATCTCGACAGCCTCTGTGAGATATATCGACTTTGAAAATTATTGTGTACCTGGTTTGTAAACTTAATTTCTAACTAGATTCAGTCAGGAATACGAATGAATGGAACAGAAGTATGTTGGATATGAGAAGAAAACGGGGTACAGCACATGCTCCTTTTAAAGTAGAAAAACCGCCTGGGTGCAGTGGCTCACGCCTGTAATCCCAGCACTTTGGGAGGCCAAGGCGGGCAAATCACCTGAGGTCGGAAGTTCAAGACCAGCCTGACCAACATGGAGAAACTCTGTCTCTACTAAAAATACAAAATTAGCCGGGCATGGTAGCACATGCCTGTAAACCCAGCTACTCGGGAGGCTGAGGCAGGAGAATTGCTTGAACATGGGAGGTGGAGGTTGCAATGAGCCAAGATCGTGCCACTGCACTACAGCCTGGGCAATGAGAGTGAAACTCCCTCTCAAAATAAATAAAATAAAATAAAATAAAATAAAATAAAATAAAATAGGCAACCTACATCTAATTATTGTCATGCAAAATGTGGGCCCAATATTTTCACAACTTCTAAGTCCTTAGGAAATCTGGGCTTCATGTGAAATATTCTAGCACGGTTGACCCTTGAACAACACGGGTTTGAACTGGGTGGATCCAGGTTCACTTACAAGCAGACTTTCTGCATCTCAGCCATCCCTGAGACAGCAAGACCAACCCCTCCTCTTCCTCCTCCTCCTCAGTCTCCTCCATGTGAAGATGATAAGGATAATTTTCTGATGATTCACTTCCACTTAACGAATAGTAAGCATCTTTTGTTTTTCTTATAATTGTCTTAATAACATGATCTTTTCTCTAGCTCACTTCATTGTAAGAATATAGTATATTATACATGTAATATAAAAATGTAAATCAGTTAGTTATGCTATTGATAAAGCTTCTGGTCAATAGTAGGCTATTAGTAGTTAATTTGTTGGGGAGTTAAACTTATATACAGATTTTTGACTGCATGGGATGTCAGCCCCCCTATGCACCATGTTGTTCAAAGGTAAACGGTTTTTAAATAATTGTAACAAGTTCACAGCAATGCAAAAGCCAGGTGTGATAAACTGAATGTTTGCATTCCCCCAAAATTCATATGTTGAAGCCCCAACCCTGAATGTGATGATAGGATGCAACCAGACCTTTGGGTGGTAATTAGGTTGAGATGATGTCCTGAGGGTAGAGTCCTCATGGTGCCATTAGTGTCTTTATAAAAAGAGAAAGAGACACCAAAACTTTCTCTCTCCCCCAGGCGAGGACACAGCAAGAAAGCAGCCTCTGCAAGCCAGAAAGAGGGTTGTCACCAGAACTCTACTGTGTTGGCACCCTGATCTCAGACACCTCAGCCTCCGGAACTGAAAGAAGTAAACATTTGTTGCATAAGACCTGTCGATGGTATTATGTTACAGTAGCATGAGCTGACTAAAACAGAAGGTGCGTCACACACAAAACATCTTTGCTCGCGTGTGGCTGGTGGGCATCCAGTTTGCGATCTTGAATCAATAGCTTTGATGAAGGTAGTGAGGATAGGTTGGCCTGCTGATTTTGATGCTACCGAAGTCACCAGCCTCCTTCTAAGTTCAGTGTAGGACTGCTGGTTTCACAGGACAGTATACCTGGAGGACCCGAGTCCATTGGTCCAGATTTTTACTTAAGAAAAAAACCACCATTTGGCACTAGAAATGGTGAAAACGTGGCACCTCTGGCTACTAAGTTGTACCTTGAAAGACTTAGCATTGCAAACATTTCCCAGCTACAAGCCAGGAAACATTTGGGAATCCTGATCCCTCAAAAGTCCTGCCTTATGGCAACTAGTTTCCTCCCACCACCTAACATGCTAGAACTTCTTGGCAGCTCCATCATCTCCCTCATTTACTCTGGAAGCATGTTCAGTTACTCTTGGTTTTCAGTCATTTGGTTCTATCCACACTTTCAAAAAAAAACCGCCATGTTATTTTCTTGGAGCTCTGCCTGTCTCTCTCTGGATGGTTCCTGAAGCTCTGATTTGTTTGCATCAGTGAGAAAGCCAAGGAGTTTCCCTCCTCGTTCCCCATCCCTGCAGCATGCAGGACAGAGGCTTGTAAATTAAGCCTACATTTAGTGAGATCTCCTGCAGATCATATTATGGCCAGCAGAGGGAAGCATTGAGAAAGGCCAAACTGCCACAGTCAGGACCACTCAACTCCAATGAAGACCCCTGACTTTATAAATTTTATTGTACTTTTACCAACGAATCTTACTTTCTCTTTGATACCAGGCCGCCTGCCCTATGCAGGTGACAGTGGCAAATGGGCCAGAATTTCAATGTCTTCTTTGTATTGATTTCCATTTATTTTGATCTTTACAGTCTTTTCTCTTTGCCAGAGAAAGTTTTTGACCAAGGGAAATGCGATTTAAACTCGGCTTCTTTCTAAGTTGTAGCACTTTAAAACACACAAGTAAGTAATAAGACAAGTGACAGATAAGGGTCAAAGAGGACTGATCAAGGGTAAGTTGTAGGAAACGACATCAAGGCAGAATTTGGGAGAAAAGGAAGACCTTGTGTGCAGGTCCATGTTTTTCCTCTCTGTCTCGGGCTCTGAGAATAATTGTACCTTTGGACAAGAGAATTTGGCTTTGCATAATTTCAGCTAAGGAGCTCAAAAACTACAAGATTAAGCCAGGTTATATTTTTGAATTCACTCTGATCTGTGCAACGGGACTGGAAACATGAATTGTAACACCTGTTCCAACACCTGCACCTTGCTTAAGTCACCTGCCAATAGTTCAGCTCCTTTAGACATAAGGTCATGCCTTTCTTATTCCAGCTTTTGCCACTGTACAAAGATGTTTGAAACCAAACCGATTTTTTTGAATCTAGTATCTGTTGTGAATTTTTCCTACGTTGTTTTCCTACTTAATTCTTTACATATATTATTTTCTAAAATTTCTCATTCCTGTGTCTAGCTTTTTTCCTATTTTACCACTCTGCCAGTTGACTTTTTATGGCCTATCAGGGAGCTGGCTGTTTGTTTACTTATCACGGGGACATGCCCCACCTTAGACCCCAAGGCCTTTTTCCATCTCTTTCCAAGTTTAGTATTCTTGCTCTGCTGCCATTTTAACATGATATAACTGTGGATTTTTTTCAGTTATTCTTCCTGGGTAGAATGCAGTAGATCACATCAAGTCAACAAAGTTTGCAACCACTAATAAAAATAGATGACTTATATACACCCTATTTTAAAAGACATGAGAGAGGGCACAATTAATGAGAACTAAATGAATTAAAATTCACGGAGAAGTGAACCTGGATTTTTGATGTGTTGAAATTCACAGGAGATTTTCTCCCTTGAAGGTATTTTTCCATTCTGGATGTGGGCCAATAATTAGACTTGGCAAAAGCTGAGGGTGTCTACTAAAGGAAAGAGAAAATAGTGTTTTTGTTTTAATACACAGGTTGATAAAACAGATTAGAATATAGTGCAGCCCCCAAACACACAGCTGGATCCTCCTGTGGGCATTTGCTGAATTTGGGGTGGCATGGGAGTATGACTAGCTAGATCAAAAGCTGCGAAAGACAGCAAGAAATCTCTTATGGTCTCACAGTGTTTTAAAAATAAAGTCCAACCTGAAAGACTCAACCTGTGACTAGTCTCTACTGAAGAATTTGAGTAGGAAACTAAATAACTAAAATTGAAACTCTAGAGGGTAGTAGCGATCCTCTCTGTTTTCCAGACCTAGGTCAAAAGCCCAAGGATGTCATATTCTACAAACAGAGATAACTCAAAGGTGAACAGAGCCTTATGGAGACTACAGCTCAAGAAAGAACGTGCGGACCCCTGGTTGTAGTGATCAGTTGCTCATTCTCCACCAACAGGTTAAACATTCCCTGGGGGAATATAGCATCATTTCCAGTTTCTGTGGTTCTTTTTACCTTAAAAAATCATAAACATGAACATGTTTAAGAGGCAGGATAATGTATCTGAAAATCAAGAGAAAAGGTGCAATGGAAACAGACTTGCAGATAATCTAAATAGTGGTTTCAGGTGACAAATACTTTATCTGCCTATTTTAAACACATGAATCTTCTTAGGGTTTGTTGAGTTTCTTTGGTATCTGTCAATATTTCTGGAATTTGTTTCAACTGTTGTCATTTCAAATGCTACCTTTTGCCCATTGTTGGCTCTAGAACTCTGTTTAGATATATGGTGGTCTACGCTCTTTATGTTGAAGTCTTGAAGTCCAGTCTTATCACCCAGGCATAATGCA
The DNA here is from genome assembly GCF_037993035.2 of Macaca fascicularis. Lineage (NCBI taxonomy): Eukaryota > Metazoa > Chordata > Mammalia > Primates > Cercopithecidae > Macaca > Macaca fascicularis. Next base: position 99,914,003 of record NC_088387.1, on the reverse strand, counting down.
CCTCTCAAAACAAATACTCCAGATTGTTTCAATGAATTGCATAATGACCACCTAGCACACACCCACATAGCTGTGAAAACATGTGAGTAATGGGCCTTCTCCTCTCTTTGAAGCTGACCATGAATGGAAGAAGAGAGAGAAACCACTCCATTGAGTATTATAGTTTTGTTTGGTTTACTCTTTTGTTTTCTAAATGGACTAGTTGCTGATCTGACTGGTTCTGCAACACACCAAAGGGTAAACCTGGTGACAGACGTGGGAAGGTGAGGGGGTGGGGGAAAAGGGTTGTTCAGCGGATTTTCCCAAGGAAAGTCTATGTATCAACAGTAGCCTACCCAACTTAGAAAAAAAAAAAAAAAAGGAAAAATGAACCCTCCGCATTTTACTGCCTAAGCAATGCAAAGGAGGCCATTGGCTCACTATTTCAGGACAGGAGAGGTGCAGTGTGAGGTCACATCTACTTAATTGGAGAGTACAGCTTACCCTGGAAAGGGGTACACAGGTGACCTACACAGCAATGTCTTCAATATCATGGGTGTTAGAAATGCCAACTTCGCTTTGACTTTCATGACACATGCTGTTCCTTTTCCTGCAAGGGCAAAAATTTGGAGCAAAGTATTATAAACAAGACCCTTTCTCCAGGATGATCCTGCAAAAGTGAACTCATGGTTGCTTTAAAGTTGAAAACAGCTCTTTAAAGAGGCAGCCTATGGAATTCTTAGAACTGTCATGAACAAAATGGTCTTTTCATTGGAATATACTGGAGAGATTATTCAACTCACAATGATGGGATTTTTCTTTATGCCACATCTAGTGATGGCAGCCACGTTGTCTAGCCTGTATTCTACTCTGTGAGGATCTTGGGTTTTGTGTAGACATTTATGCGATGAGACAGGAGAGAGCTGTACCTGAGGATATGCATCTTAGGACGAAGCTCTAATTTGCCCATTTACATTAATCAGCAAGCAGCAGAAGTAGTTTATCAAAGAGGTAGCCCTACGTTTCTCTTCCTTTCCATACATTTCACACTTCCCATAGAAAATGCTCCTCCCCTGGTTGCAGCTTTCTGTAGTCAGAGGGCCCTGTGTATACTTTCTTGCCTTACTTTGTACATCCAGCTGAGCAAAGTTTATTCTGTTTTATGTACCATAATCTGTCATGGCTGAGTTTGTTATAACAAGATCTGAACAGATGGGGAATGGTTTGCTCAAGAATTACTTGCATATGAGTGACCTATAGAAAAAAATTGGAAGCTGGAATGCAATCCCTGCAATAAAATCCCAAACTCGTTATCCTCCCCACAGGACGCCCGTGTATCTCGCCCCCACATGAAGGTGTTAATGACTATTCCAAAGACCTAGAAAAGAGTGTAGTCCTCTGGTAGATAGCATACATACAAATAAAGGAGTCATACAGCAACAGAGAAAGGCAGCAACAATTTTTTGTCATAACTTGCCTTTCTAGTACATATTTTTTTTTTCCTATCAAGTGACACATACTTGAAAGATACAAACACAATCAGTTAACAAGGGAATGAAAATACTGCAAATAAAGCAATTTCCTTAGAACTGGAAAATCTCCAGAATTAGATAGATTCTCATCAGCATTTAATAAACTTTTTTTTAACACCTACTGAGTCCAATTTCATAGTCCTCCAAAGCTCTTGCTAAGCATAACAGAGAAGATAATCAGAAATCCTTATGGACAATATGCTGTCTAAAAGAGTATTAAAAAAAAATAAATAAAATAAACCAGTTCAGGCAATGAGGGCGCCATTAATCCTCTAATCCAACTGCCTGTATTTCTGTTGATTTCAGAAAAAAAATGCCATATTAAGTTGTTAATGCCCTCTCCTCCAAAGAGATCATACAAACACATTTTAAAAATCCTTGTCTGCACAAGTTCTTTGTGGTTTAGTATGTTTTACAGTGACTGCTCAATTAGATCCAGCCTGAAGCCATTTCTACATTTAAAAAACTACAGCATTAACCATATGATCTTTCAACAGCGTTTATGGTCCAACTACATATTCTCTGCAGGATCTAAAATAACATGAATGGAGAAAATGAAGAAAATAAAGAGAAAATGAAATTTTACTTTTTATGAGATTCTTTCATGGGCTCCTCCTTTGGAAATGTACCATGTCTTTTAATCTACTTACCCACATCTTGGGTACTTTTCATCTCTGTCAAACCTGCTCTGACATCTGTTTTACATATCAAAACTAGGGCATCGTTTTTTTGCCAGTATCTCAAAAGTTAACACTTGATTAAACTAAACCTCTATTGTCCTTTTCTGTTTTAGGTGAAATAGTTTCTTCTGTACAAGTAACATTGATTTCTTGAAGGTTAAAAACCATTGACTTTCATCTTCTATAGTTAACACTAAATATCATGAAATAAATAAGTGCTAATTTTCATAGTTAATAGTAGAAGACCGATGTCTAAATTTCCTGTCTTATGGCCAAAAAATTCACACCACGCCTCCTGAAAAACAGCACAAAGAATAGGAAGCTGTTTACTGAATAATTAGAACTGAATATTTTTCATGAGTTTTGGCAACAGCAGATTTGAAGGTGCACTTTCTAGATTTCACACTACTCCACAGGTAGCTTAATGTTTTCTGAAAAGTTGAGCTTCAAACTTAGCATCCTGAAATTTTAATTGGTGCTCTACACTCTGAGTTCAGCATGGTTAGAAATCCAGAGTTTTAACACTGGAAACTTTCCCCACTGTGACTCACAAACTTTGCCAATCATATTCCAAAGCTACTCTAAAAAATGAGTCACCCGGGTAATGACACTTAACATTTCAACAGCTCTTTATCCCTGTTAGTTAATTATCCTGCAACACAGAAAATGACAATGGTTCTTATTTAAGAGGAAAATGAATGGTTTTGCTAAATTGAGAACGTTGGTGAAATTGGACCCTAGAACACTGGGCATTTTGCCTCATATAGCCCTGAGGGGATACATTTGCTCACTTCTTCATTCTCTCCTTCCTAGCCATCCTAGCAACAATAACTTTTCCTCTCAGCTATGCTGGCCTCCATTTACCAAGAATTCAGGCAATTATTCTTTCATCAAACTTTTCTTGCATTGCTTCCATGAACAAAGTAAATGACAGTGAGCAACTTTAGCATCAGACCAATGATTCTCAGCTTTGCCTAAAATTAGGAAAACAATCATGGCTTAAACAGAAGAAGCAGCTGAAGGAAAAATGCACAAGGGCTTGCTGGTTTCCCACCAAATCTTTCACCTACCTAAGCACTGTCACTTACTCATCAACCCACCATCATCACCATCCCCATGGCTACACACAGACACATATACACACTGTGAATTACATATCGAGGGCTTTCAAAATGTGCTTTAAATATACATACTGTATCATATTCTATGTATTGTTTTATAAACTCACTTTTTTCTTAACATTATGCACTATAAATTTCTCCAGAAGAGAAAGAGAGAGAGAGAGAAAGGGAGAAAGAGAGAAAAGAGGAAGGAAAGAAAGAAGAAAAGGGAAGGGAAAAGAAGGGAAGGGAAGCAGGAAAAAAATAGAGAAGAAAGGAAAGAAGGAAGAAAATTTATTTATTTCAAATGCTCTAAAGTACTTCGCTGTGAGACTCTGTTACATTATTAATTAAAACTTAGTGTCCTAATAATTCATCATTAGGTTTGTTCCAGGGTATTTTCACAATTGCATACAATGTGTCCATGCTGGATGTGATGTGTGACCTTTTTATTCCTGCATCATTTATTAGTTTATCTTTACCTCACTGATTTACTATTTTGTAAATAAGGAAATTTTTATGCCATTATCTTTTTAAATATTCCTTCTTCCCAGTTCTCATTTACCTCATGTTTTTGAACTGTCAGAAATGTTTTGGATCTTCCTAGATATCTTCTGTCTCTCCTAACTTCTTTTTTTATTTCTTCTGTCTCTTTATATTTTAGGCTACATTCTTGATGTAGCCTAAGATGTAAGATCTATGATCTAGATCTTATATTCAGATCTATGATCTAGTTCATTAACTTTTTCTTTAGCTGTGATATTTTTCCATTTAACTCATATTGAGCTGTTATTTCTTTTCTTCTTTTTAAAATTTAACTTTCTTTTTTAAAATGTCAACATTTATTGTAGGATCGGGGAGTACATGTGCAGGTTTGTTACATGGATATCCTGCACGCAGGTAATGAGCATTGTACCCAATGGGTAGTTTTTCAACCCTTTTCCCTCTAGTAGTCCCAGGTCTATTGTTCCCATGTTTATGTCCACATGGACATAAATGCCTAGCTCGCACTTCTAAGTGAGAACATGCAGTATTTGATTTTCTGTTCCTGGGTTAATTCACTTAGGATAATGACTTCCAGCTGCATCCATGTTGCTGCAAATGACATGATTTTGTTCTTTATTATGGCTGCATAGTATTTTATGGCATATACGTACCACATTTTCTTTACCCAGTCCATTATTGAAAGGCTTCTAGATTGATTCCATATCCTTCTTGTTGTAAATAGTGCTGCGATGAACATATGTGTGCATGTGTCTCTGTGGTAAAATGATTTCTATTTCTGTGGGAGTATACCCAATTATGGAATTGCTGAGCTGAATGGTAATTCTGCTTTGAGTTCTTTGAGAAATTACCAAACTGCTGTATCCAATGGCTGAACTAGTTCACATTAACACCAGCAGTGTATAAGCATTCCCTTTTCTCTGCAACCACACCTGCATCGGTTACTTTTTGACTTTTTAATAATAGCCATTCTAACTGATATGAGAGGAGATCTCATTGTGGTTTCGATTTGCATTTCCATAACAAATAGTAATGCTGAGCATTTTTTAATATGTCTGTTGGCTGCATGTATGTCTTCTTTTGTAAAGTGTCTGTGGCCAGGCGCGGTGGCTAGCGCCTGTAATCCCAGGACTTTGGGAGGCCGAGGCGGGCAGATCACAAGGTCAGGAGACTGAGAACATCCCTACAAACGTGGTGAAATCCCATCTCTACTAAAAATACAAAAATTAGCTGGGCGTGGTGGCGAGCGCCTGTAATCCCAGCTACTCGGGAGGCTGAGGCAGGAGAATGGCTTGAACCAGGGAGTCGGAGGTTGCAATGAGCCAAGATCGTGCCTTTGCACTCCAGCCTGGCCCAGAGCAAGCCTCTGTTTCAAAAAAGGAAAGGGAAAGGGAAAGGGAGAGGGAAAGGGAAAGGGAAAGGGACTGTCCATGTCCTTTACCCACTTTTTAATAGGGTTTTTTTTGCTTGTTGAATTGTTTAAATTCCTTATAGATTCTGGATAGTATACATTTGTTGCATGCACAGTTTGTGAATACTTTCTGCATTCTGTAGGGTGTCTGTTAAATCTGTTGATAGTTTCTTGTGCTGTGCAGAAGCTCTTTAATTAGGTCCCACTTGTCAATGTTTTGTTGTTGTTGCTTTTGAAGACTTAGTCATGAATTTCCAAGGCTGATATCCAGGATGGTGTTTCTTAGGATTTCTTCTAGGATTGTTATAGTTTTATATCTTACATTTAAGTCTTTAATCCATCTTGAGTTAATTTTTGTATATGATGAAAGGTAGTGGTCCAGTTTTATTCTCTTGCACATGGCTAGCCAGTTATCCCACCACCGTTTACTGAAAATGGAGTCCCTTCCCCATTTCTTGTTTTTGTCAACTTTGTTGAAGATCAAATGGTTGTAGGTGGGTAGGCTTCATTTATGGGTTTTCTATCCTGTTCAATTGGTCTATGTGTCTATATTTGTATCAGACTGAAGCCTCTTAGTATAGTTTGAAGTTCGGTAATGTGATGCCTCTGGCTTTGTTCTTTTTGCTTAGGATTATTTTAGCTATTATTCAGGCTCATTTTTGTTTCCAGTGAATTTTAGAATAGTTTTTTTCTATTTCAGTGAAAAGTGATGTTGGTAGTTTGATAGAAATAGCATTGAATCTGTATATTGCTTTGGGCGTATGGTCATTTTAACAATATTGATTCTTTCAATCCATGAGCATGGAATGTTTTTCCATTTGTTTGTGTCATCTATGATTTCTTTCAGCAGTGTTTTGTAGTTGTCCTTGTAGAGATCTTTCACCTCCTTGGTTAGATGTATTCCTTTGTATTTTTTTTTTCTGGCTATTGTAAATGGAATTGCATTCTTGATTTGTCTCTCAGCTTAAACATTATTGGTGTACAGAAATACTATTGATTTTTGTACATTGACTTTGTATTCTGAAACTTTACTGAAGTCATTTAAAAATTCTAGAAGACTTTTGACTGAGTCTTTAGAGTTTTCTAGGTATAAAGTCATATTATCAATAAAGAGAGATAATTTGACTTTTTCTTTTACTATTTGAATGCCTTTTATTTCTTTCTCTTGCCTGATTGCTCTGGCTAGGTCTTCCAGTGCTATGCTGAATAGGGGTGGGGAGACTTGGCATGCTTCTCTCCCTCCAGTTCTCATGGGGAATGCTTCTAGATTTTGACCATTCAGTATGATGTTGGCTGTGGGTTTATCATAGATGGCTCTCATTATTTTGAGGTGTATTCCTTCAATGCCTAGTTTGTTGAGGGTTTTTATCATGAAGGGATTTTTTTTTTTAATTTTATTGAAAGCTTTTTCTGTGTCTGTTGAGATGATCATATGCTTTTTGTTTTTAACTCTGTTTATGTGGTGAATCACATTTGTTGATTTGCATATGTTGAACCAATCCTGCATCCCAGGAATAAAGCCCACTTGATCATGGTGAATTAACTTTTTGATGTCCTGCTGGATTTGGTTTGTTAGTATTTTTGTCAAGAATTTTTGCATCTATGTTCATCAGGGATATTGGCTTGTAGCTTTCTTCTCGTGTTTTTTCCTGATTTTTGTATCAGAGTGATGCTGGCTTCATAGGGTGAGTTGAAAAGGAGTCCCTTCTCCTCGGTTTCTGGAAATAGTTTTAGTAGAATATGTACCAGATCTTCCATGTATATCTGGTAGAATTCAGCTGTGAATCCATCTAGTATGAGGCTCTTTTTGGTTGGTAGGTTTTCTGTTAGTGATTCAACTTCAGAACTCAATATCGGTCTGTTCAGGGTTTTAATTTCTTCTTGATTCAGTCTTGAAAGGTTGAGTGTTTCCAGGAATTTAACCATTTCCTTTAGATGTTCTAGTTTGCATGCATAGAGGTGTTCATCATAATCTCCGAGGATCTGTATTTCTGTGGGATCAGTTGTAACATCACCTTTGTCATTTGTGATTGCAGATATTTGGATAGTCTCTGTTTTTTGTTAACCTAGCTAGCAGTCTATCAGTCTTGTTTATCCTTTCAAAGAAACAGATTTTGCTTTTGTTTATCCTTTGTATGGATTTTGGGGTCTTACTTTTATTCAGTTTTGTGAACGCTTCAAATCTTGTCTCTTATTTGTTTTCATTTCATTGGCTGTATTTGTTATTGGTTGAAGTTTTTTGCTCCTAATATCCTCTTTTTTGGTTAATAGGCTCTATTTTCTTTATCTCATTGAAAATTAGAAACATACTTTTTCATTTTCTCTTTATTGTTGTTCTTTTAGCTCTGGTGTTAGCTTGTAAATTCTCCTGTTTATTGAATCTATTACTTTTTGCCCAAACCAATGGTATTTCTCATATGTTTCTAATTATTTTCTCATGAGCTTTTCTTGGTAGAAGATATCTTACTTGAGAATAGGATTCTGAAGTAAATCCTATACTTGTCCTTTCAAGTTTTGAATCCTGAAGGAAAAGTACATTTGTTTTAACACAAGTAACTTATTTTCCACTCTTAGCCTAGGCCATGTGACTTACTTTTACAGTATGTTCAAATCTCAATGGGCAATGCTTCTTTATGCTACAATATCTAAAGGGCTATAATTTATACAGTAATCCGAGTTCCTGCTTCTTCCTCCATACAATGCCTGCAGCGTTGACATCCACACCAATATAAGCAGACATCCTTAAGTATGAATCTATAGTCCTCTTGGTGCTAATGTCTAATCTTCATGGATTTAAGTTTCTTCTTTATTTCTGGCACTAGAAATATATTTTCATTAATTTGAATGTCTTCTATTAGTTTAAAATCGGGCATGCGGGATGGAGGCTTTCTTCCCAGATCTAGTTGGTTAGTTCTTAGTCTCTTTTCTTCCCCACATCCTTATATAAATCATATGCCATTTCCCTATAAATGCCTCGATCAGCCTCTTAACTCTTTTTCTTTCTGCTTATGTATTGGTTACCCTTACATTATTACCATAGTGTTTTAATTAATATACTACATAATATCTTAATATTTGAAAGGGCAAGATTCACTCACCCTGCTTCTGAAAATTCCTTTGGCTTTTCTCAAACCTTTAGTTCTCTGTAGGAATTGTGGAAAAGTCAGTTTGTGGTAGATTTATTATAATTTATTATTTATTATTATTTATTGTAATTATGGTAACCATAACCACAAAGGTATAGGAAATCATACCCAGATAAATAGTTGTTGATGGCACTGTGACCAATCCCACTCATAAGACTGCCTCATTACTAAATTAAAACAACAGGCTACTATGTGTGGTTTAACTTGAACTTTCTAAAGCAAACTGAAGTTCCATTTCTGTCCTCGTGTTCCTTAGAAACATAGCCAGAGTGGTACTGAGACAAGTGAGTAGGTAGCCTATCCATCAGTGGGAAGATGGACCTTTCAGAAATGAGCACATTATTCCTATAGAAAGGTTAGGACCTGAAAGTGCCAAGGCCTCGAAGAGCAACTCTATGGAGGAATCATTGCCATATCCACTTATTAAGGAAAGACAAACACCAGGATTATCCTCAGTTAAAATTTATAAGCTTCCAAGTTAAAGCAGTAACTGAGATTTTTGAACCCAAGAACAGTTCTCATTAAGTGCTTGGCCATTGATAAAGGAAGCTTGGACTGGGAGGTGTGGGAAGTTTGTTCCTTTCACTACATCATACCGCACCCCCCCCCCTTTTTTTTTCCTGTACCTGTTCAACACAAGCAGCAAAACATCTTCCAGACTGCGACAATAAGAAAGGCGTCAGCCCGCACTGGGGTCATAAGTGGAGGCTTTGTTCAGCTCTCAGAGCCTGGCTAATGTCTCAGTTCTGGGAAAAGGAGGGGTGTGTGGAGAATGTCAAGAAGGAGAATGAATCACCACGCAGATCTTCATCAATCTTACCCATGGCTTTTTAGCACAAATAGGAGCAGGTAACTGTGGTAACTCTAACCATGTTACAAGGACAGTGTATTATCACAAAATTACTAATTTGTTGAGGCGACAGTACAATTTACACATCTCCAGTCCCATCTCTAATTGTCTGACACTTATTTGGTGCTGAAAAGAAGCACACAGCAGGAGAGGGTCTGAGAGGCGAGGCAAACAGGGACAGCTTTCAGAAGCCACAGTGGGCTTACAGGACTTCCCAAGGAAAGGTGGCAAAAGGGGAAAAAGCCCCATTTCTGATGGGAAAAGAGATTTTTGAGACAGAAAGCAGTGTTTGATAGAGGTAATATAAAAATTGGGACCATATCTGCTTTCTCTTACTCATAGGGCTGCTGTGAGAGAATCTGAGATCCTGGAGAAATGCTCTGTAAATCCAGAGTGTTGAGATGGGAGGGAGGCCGACGTATTTTGGGGGCTTCCATCAGGGATGGAAGGTTAGCAGCTCCTCCATCTTATGGATAATTCATTGATTCCATTCTCCCCCTTGCTTTTATTGATTTTTTATCTTTTAAGACCTCTAAGTGGCTAATCAAGCCTAGGCTTCCTGCTTTTGTCCTGTAAATATTTTGGCAGACATGCAAAAATGACGAGTGGTGACAGCCGTCATCCGTTGTCACGAAGGCAACTGAGAGCTTCCCAAATTAATGGAATCTCACCCTAGATGGATTCAAGTCAGACTGAGCCATATGCAACAAAGAACACGGCCTCTTCTCAGCACTCCCAAAACCCCAAAAGTAAGGGGGAACAATAAACTTGGAACATCTTACCTTAGAAGTTAAATGTGAACAGCAGCCATTTAATGTTGCAAAGCAGAAAAAGATTCAAAAACCTATGATAATGAATTGCATGATACTTGGTGGAATTAAAAGATAGCCCCTGCTAATAAGGAACTTCCAATATCTTACTGGAATGTATACACATAAGAATGCACACACATCTGTGCGTAAAGAAATTTAACACGACAAAGCAACATTATTCCTGATCAACTGTCAAATATAGGATGCTCACATAAAAATATGCTCTGAAATTTCAGAGAAATTCTTTTCTGTTGATGAAGAAGCAAGCAAACAAGGCTCTGTAGAGGAGGCCTCAATAAAGAAGACCATGAAATACCTATATATATATGTTGTTGTTGCATGTTTCTTATTATTTGTGACTCCTAGGATATATATTGCTATGAATTCATATATGTATGTATGTATATATGAACATATATATGTATATATGAATATATACATACATATATGAATACATAGCAATATATATCCTAGGAGTCACAAATAATAAAAAACAAACAAAAAAGAAGGCGTTTAATGTCTTCTTTTAATAATAAGAAACAAAAAGAAGGCATTTAATTTAATATATATTGCTATATATTAAATATATAGCATATATTATATATAGCATATATAATATATATTATAATATATAATTGTATATAACATATATATTGCTATATATTAAATATACATATATTGCTATGTATATATATGAATTCATATATGTATGAATACATAGCAATATATATTCTAGGAGTCAAAAATAATAAGAAACAAACAAGAAGGCATTTAATGTCATGTCAAGGAATGGTAGGTTCCTTGAGAAAAAATTAAGCAGAGTGGGAGGGTAGAGAGTTACAGAGTCATTGTGATAAATAAGGTGGTCAAAGAAGGCCTGTGTAACATTTAGGAAGGAACTAGATTGATGTGTAAACAAAGAGAGGGGATGGGGAGGGGAGGGGAGATATAGACAGATCATCTGGAGATATCATTAGTGAGAGCTCTACAGTGAGGCTGAACAATGCTTATTAAGAAGACAGTGGAATCACATAAGTGGAAACAGAGGGTCTGTGGAAGAGAAAAGAGAAAAATTTTCAAGAGTAATTTAGTGAGACTGTGGAGCATCCTCATACCAGGACACAGAGAAGAATCAAACGAATTAAGGAAGATATTAGTCCTTTGTCAGACACATAGTTTGCAGTCATTATATGAAAAAGACACTTGCACACACATTTATAGTAGCACAATTCACAATCACATTGTGAAAACATGGAACCAGCCTAAATATCCATCAACCAATGAGTGGATAAAGAAGATGTGTTATATATACACCATGGAATACTACTCAGTCATAAAAAGGAACAAAAATAATGGCATTCACAGCAACCTGGATGGTGTGGGAGGCCATTATTCTAAGTGAAGTAACTCAGGAATGGAAAACCAAATAATGTATGTTCTTACTTATAAGTGGGAGCTAAGCTATGAGGTTGTAAAGGCCTAAGAATAATATAATGGACTTCGGAGATTCAAGGAGAAGGGTGGGGGCAGGTGTGACGAAGGATAAAAGACTATACATTGGGTAGAGTGGACACTTCTTGGGTGATGGGTGCACCAAAATCTCAGAAATTACCACTAAAGAAATTATCCATGTAACCAAATACCACCCGCTCCCCCAAAACTATTAAGATTTAACATAAAAATAAAAAAGAAAGAATTAAGGAGGAGAGATTTAGTCATCATACACAGCACCAAGCACCCCCAACCACTGGTGGCAGCAAGTCAATGAAAGGAAGATGAGTCTCGGGCATATTAGAATTGATGCTTTACCCAGAGGTGGCTGGTCAATCATGTGTGATTTTAACTAAATGTTTGTAATTTATTGTAATATTTAGTGTTTCAATAGTTCTTATCAAATAAGCTTGTCGACAATATACTTTACCTGGTGACAACTTTGTTAAATCATTTTTACTGCATCTCTATAAGAGAATAAAGACTCTGGAGGAATCTGCAATGGGCATGACTTGCCATAACTTCAACAAGATTTTAATTCATTTAGAATGAAACTGTCAAAAAAACTAATTGGAAAAATAGTTTACATCTATCTCCTATCAAATTGTTAGTCATCAAGATAATTGAGGTTAAAAAGGCCAGCATGATGTGTAATCTAGGGAGATATATATGGGTTGCTGTGGCTCCCAAGCTCACTCTGCATTTTGCTATGCATATCACACTTTTATAGTGGCCATGAGCTAGGACTGAATAACTAATTAAGTGGCAAGTGAAAAACTCAGAAACTATTCAATCTGTACTGGCTAAATTGCAATTATTAACTTGGCTTGCATTAAAAAATACAAGAAACTTAAAGAATAAACAAAAGAAAAGTATTATTTCAACAATGGAAGACAGCATCTAAATGTTAATTTATTAGAATTGTTTATCCAGAGAGTTATCAAATAATATTTATCAAAAATATACATAAATTTAGCTAGAAATCCTAAGCAAATGAGCCTCCCCCAAATAAAAGCTGAGAGTAAAAATGATATTAAATGTTGGGAACTACATTTTAAGCTACATATTCACTTTATCCATAGATTCATTCATTCAGTAAACACTTATTGGTTGACTATCATATAGTAATTACTATTTTAGGTATTGGACACACAGCAATGAACAAAAATAGTCTTCACATGGAGCTTATATTCTAGGAGACAAAAATAATAAGAAACAAATAAAATGAGACATTTAATGTCATGTCAAGGAATGGTAATTTCCTTAAGGAAAATTAAGCAGAGTAGGAGGATAGAGTTAGAGGCAATTTATTAAATAAGGTTGCCTAAAAAGGCCTGTGTAACATTTAGGAAGAAACCAGACTGAAGAGGGGAAGGTGGCCCTGAAAATACCTGGGGGAAGCTTATTATAGGTAGAAGCATTAGCAAGTACAAGTGTCTTCATAGGATCATGATTGCTGCAATGGAAGAGAAAAAAAGCCAGTGAAGCTGGAGCAGAGTGAGGAGGTAGAGAGTGGTGGATGAGTTACCCAGAAGCCCAAATATGGGTCATTGAATTCATGTTAGGACCTGGAATTTGAATGTAAATATGGCGGGAAGTATTAGAAAAGTGTTATGTAGAAGACTTACTCGATTCTTTACAGGTAGTTCATTCAAGCCTTTCTTTGAAAAATAAACTGAAGTAGGCAAGTATGAAAGTAGAGAAATCAGATATTATTGCCATAGTTTAGGTAGTAGGTTGTGGAAGCTTGAACTGTGGTGGTAGCTGTGGTTATGGTGAAAGTTCTAAGTGTGGGAACAGATTTTGAAGTTAAGACCAACAGAATGGATCGATGCTGAGGGAGTGAGAAAAAGAAATAAAAACTGATACCAAAATTTTTGGTTCAAACAGGTTGAGCATCATATTTGGTTGGGAACCCTGAAGGGAGAGATCAAAGCGGGTGTGGAGGGAATTGATTGCTTGCTATGAAAATGTTAAGTATCTTGGAGAAAATACTCCGAGTGTGCTCATTTCTGAATGTATTCCTCTTTCTTTGATTTTTGTATCAGTCATTCCATTGCTTTTCATATATACTTGTAAGACATCCAAGTGGACAGACTGAGTAGGCACTTGATTATAAATCTGCAGGGGCCTATAGGTCTTGGGGAGATAGAAACATTTAAGAGACTTCAGCATGAAGATGCTAATTTAAAACAATGCAATTGGTTGAGAAGACATCCAACGTAAGCGTAGACAGAGAAGCAATTACGTGGCCAAACCCAGGCCATTTCAAAATTCACAGGTTGCAAAATTAAGCAGAAATCAGTCAAGTAGACTGCAAATATAGACCAGAAGATTAAAAGAATTGGTGAGAGGTGTCCCAGAGGCCAGGTGAAATGCTTCAAGAACGATGATGTGATAAATTGCACCAACTATAACTGATACATCAAATAAGAGAAGACTGAGAAATAATGATCCAGTCTTTAAATGGGAGTCATGGGTATAAGGGGAAAAAAATGTCAGTAGAAAAGTGAGTACAAAGGCTGAGTGCAGTGAGTTCAAGAGATAGTGAGAACGGAAAGTCCAGGAAGACTTGATGTGATAAAGAGAAGTGGGAAGATAACGGAAGGCAGAACTTGTTTTCTGATTCATTCTGTGTGGAAACTGGACAGTTTATTGCACTTCAGAAAATGCAAGTATATCTCATCAAGTGGATAAAAACCCAACCCAAATTGGCTATTGTTCAATTACAGTAATGAATATCAGAGGTATTCTTTTAAATTTATTTTATTATTAAATCTATCAAACAGAAATGTGAGTATATATGTATTTATATATGCATTATATATGTACATACACATATATTTATATGGGTATATATGTATATACGTACATTATGTGAGAGAGAAAGAATGCATTCACATTTTAATGTAAAAATAAATACCATTGGCCGGGCATGGTGGCTCATGCCTATAATCCCAGTACTTTGGGAGGCTGAGGCGGGCAGATCACCTGAAATCAGGAGTTCGAGACCAGCCTGGCCAACATGGTGAAACCCTGTCTCTACTAAAAATACAAAAATTGGCCAGGTGTGGTGGTGGGCACCTGTAATCCCAGCTACTTGGGAGGCTGAGGCAGGAGCATCACTTGAACCCAGGAGGCAGAGGTTGCAGTGAGCCGAGATCGCGCCACTTCACTCCAGCCTGGGCAAAAGAGCGAAACTCTGTCTCAAAATAAATAAATGAATAAAATTTAAAAATAAACGCCATTTACCTTTCTCCGAACTTTAGGAATATAACCTCAGCAGCATCTAAGATATTCCAAGTGTGCTCATTTCTGAATGTATCCCTCTTCCTTTGATTTTTGTATCGATTATTCCATTGTTTTTCAAAAATAGTTTTATCACATGTTAATTATCCCCAAAACAATGTTATTGTTTAGTTTGGTTTACTGTAATTTTACTTAAAAGAAAATGCATAAGTTGACTTATGACTTACTTTTTCAATAGCTATAGCCCATTAAACCTCACTATATATAATATTGTGGTATATGAATGTAGCAATATTTATATATCAATTTTATTACTAAAATTTTCAGTTGTTTCTAGTACTTTGCCCCGCAAAAAAAAAAAAATATATATATATATATATATATATATATATATATATATATATTGCTATGTACTTTTTTGTATATAGCTTCTGATACACATGTACCACTTTCTCTTGGGTTTATACCTGTAAATTAAATTGAAAAGCCACAGAATTCACCCATTTTCAACTGCTTTTCAAAACTGCTGTAATAGTTTCCAGTCCTTGGCAGTTTATGGTGATTCTCATCACTTCAAAACCTTGCCAGCACTTGGTACTTTCAGACTTTAATTTTATTCATTTTGTGGGTATGAAATGGTAACATAATATAAGTTAATTTGCATTTCTCCTGGTGTTAATGACATTAAGCATCTTTTTCTATTTTTATATCCCATTCAGGTTTTCTGTTTTGTGGTGCCTGCTTTTTTTTCCCCCTCATTTTTCTCTTGGACTTTTAGTTTTGTGAGAATTCCTGTAATTGTAGCATCTGATCTCATTATGAATTATTCTATCTCCTACAACTTCTAAGTGCAGTAAGAGTGCAAGTCTGTGATAATCCTTCACAGGAAAAAAGAAAAAGGGCACTGGAAGGTTTTGCTCTGCTGTTTCATATTATTAATTGGGATGGTTTCAACTCCCAGAAAGAGAAGAGCAAGGCATGAGCACCCATGCTTATTGACTTCCTGGGCTCTAAGTGCAGTGGGTATTAACTGAGTGGATTGACTACAAGACTGCAGCCTTCTCTCGCCTTGCACTTCATCACTCCAAACAATGTCATTCCCAATGCAGGACTGACAGGCACTCATGTCCAGCCTCGGCTCTATATCCCTAATCCATTAGTATTGGCTCGAGGTCAGCTTTTTGAAGACAAGATCAATTCTAATATAGTTACATTGACTTCTTTGTCTATCAGGGAGTAGATAGAAAGTTGAGAGGGATCAATAAATTCCAAACAACAAATCAGAAAATACGTAGCATATATAAGCCAGTTAGCATGCATGGATTTCTCTGTGCTAGTCATTGATTCAAATATAGGTAGTCCAGAAATAATGTGTTTGGATCCATACCTGAAAACCAAAATGGAAATCAACTGTTCAAGCTACATCTTTAGCTGAATAGAAAATAGGAAACAACAAAATCCTTGGCCTTGGCCTCAAAATCTTACCTTTTCTGGGTCAGTGTTATCATTTCAGACTTAATTTATGTCTTTTTAAAAGTGTTTTTCTCAGGCTAGTCTAATTTCCTTGTACAAGGCAGTATATGGTTCTTTGTACATATTTTCTGGACTTCACAAATTATTGCCCCTTACCTCTCAACTCCACCATCATCATAAATTCCTTCCCATCTCTTTTCTGCCTATAGAAACCATCCTCAACCCAAGACCCTGCCCAAATCTGCGTCTTCTATGAAGTCTTTCTTCAACTTCATTGCTCTGAATAGACACTCAAGCTGCCAAAATCCTGTCGCACTTCTTATCATTAGCACTAATTTAGAGCATGTCTGCCTTATTATTCCTGCCTTTCATGGTTAGTTTTCTGTCTTTGTTTGTTACCCACCAAAATAAGGACACCTGAAAGTCTGGGACTGTATCTGAGGTATTGATGTATGTCTGACCCACATAGAATATTGCCTGAATAAAAGTACACGCCTAACTAAAACCCATTTGTTTGTATAGACATGAGCTTACTCTCATACCTCTCGGTGATAGCATGTTAATTAAAATTGACCAATCTCTTCCACTAAGATCCTGCTTTCCTTTTAACCTGAGGAGCCAAGCCTGGCAATTTCTATATGCCTGTTCTGTTCTTCTTCCACCCATCCAGACTGTAGTTTTCTCTGTCAAGGTGAGTATTCTCTATTAAACAAAGAGTAATCAAGCTAAAAAGCCTATGTAGTCCTGGCTGAAATGTTTGACCTAACAAGCACCCTATTTCTTCCTAAGTTCTAGTGACACACCCTGGTATCTCAGTTTCTTAAATAAGAAACTCTAGTGTCCTATTTCTAAATCTCATTAGATACCCTAAACCCTTCTAAAGGTAAGACAATCAAATTCTTGTAGAATCTTGAGCTGTCTCTGAGTCTGATAACTCACGGAGATGATCGTTATTGTAATAGTAAACAACTTCTGTAAAAAAAAAAAAAAAAGCTTCATATAATGCTTACTATACACTAGGTACAATTCCTAATGCTTTAAAAATATTAACTCATTGAATTTTCATTAAGAACTCCATTAGGCAGGTACTAGTACTGTGCTGAATACTCCCATCTCCCCCATTCTTCACTGGCTTCAGCCCGCCGGAGCCTGACCTCATCAACCAGTCTTCTTGGTTCTCTGACTCGTCATTGAGTTCAGCCTGTGGGAGACACCAACAGTATATGGAGGGTGGGAGGAGAGAAGAGTCAATATTTTACTTCATTAGCTTCCTTTCTGCAGCTGTACTTCATACTTTTCTCTGCCAAAGTCCACAATTCCATAGCTAGCCCACTCCTACAGTTACAACTCTTCTGAGAATCTATTCGCCACCCTCTCCCCTTGCCTCTTTAGACCTAGGCAGGATAAGATGTTTTTATTGTCAAAGTACTTTACTATTCGTTACTAGTTTTTCTTAAGCCTGCTCACAACTTTATGAATATTCCTTTTACTAAAATATCTTACATTGCCCCTTTTATGATACTGTCTGACTATCTGAACCCCAATCATTACAAGTCAGGAAACTGAGGCACAACAATATTAAGTTCCTTGCTTAAGATTATAAAACTAGTGAGTCACAGAGTAGCATTCAGATCCTGGCTGTGTGGTTCCACAGTATGTTCTCTTATCAGTACACTATGTTGTCTCTGAGTCTGTGTGTCTCCAAATGTAGGCATACAACTGTCTTTCAGCTCTGAGAGAGGCCTCCAATTTCTCGTTGCCAGCTGAAGTCAAGAGTAAAGTAACGGCGTCTTCCTTTGCCAGGAGAGAAAGATCATCAGATCTATTTTAGAAAGAAATGTGGGCAGAGTTAACCATGAAAAATGAAAGTTTCCCTTTGGGCAGTGGTTTTCTTAAAACCTTCTGGGTTCTACTGCTACCTGTTTTGCATTTAAACAGGACAGATAGGAACAAATTTAAGAATAATTAAGCAGAGAACAAAATTAAAAACAAGAGACAAGTGAGTAATAGAGAGCTAGAGTTGAAAGTCAAAATCCCAACTGGACACGTCAAAGGCTCAACCAGTCCTTAGTTCAAACTAAAACCAATAGTGAGTTTGAATTTTAATCTAGAAAGGGACTTTGGAAAGGAAACTCCCATAAAGTTACTCAAGGTGACTGATGAGACATTCCATTGAAATCCTACAACAAATCCCTCAAATTCTACAATTAAATTACAATGAACCACTGCAAATCAATTGCAATGGTTCTTCCGGCAATTTACCAACAAGACAATATTGTTTTAATGCCACTGTGTATTAAATGCCTACTCTATATGAAGAACTTTATCCACCTGCATATCATTGTTAAATTTCTCCACAGCCTTGAAAAGAATGTAAAATTAGCCCCATTTATCAGGTAGGCAGTGGAGGATCAACTTATTCAATTACTTCCTTAAAATCAAAATATGAGCACAGAACCAGGATACAAAATCATAAATGACCTTAAATATTGTGTGGTGTATGTGTTAATTATTACTATACTCACAGATGGAGAAGTACACAATCATTTCAAATCTGATGCCCTGGGAAAGATGAAAACCACTGTGAATTCTACTTAAGCTTTTTCCCAGTTCTGCAGTACATATGCCATTTTGCCTGACTTTTGAGATTATGCAAATGCAATAAAATGAATGTTTTATTGTTGCCTGAAAACAACCACAAGCAAGGTAAGAATAAAGCATTATTCCTTGTATATAGTTGCAATCTTCACACCTGAAAGCTAAAATAATTAAATGTGCTAGCTCTACCAAACTCTGTCAGTTGCAGGATATACTTGGCGTTTTGCAATGCACAGGTCTCTGAAATGTTTTATAACCTGAGTCTATCGGAAAATCCTTTCCTTTCCCTGATGACTTCTAAGACCACTTAAGAGTAAGCAGCCTCAATTTTTGATAGAACTCCTCTCATATTCTTTCCATCTTCTTTCCCTCATCCTTAGCAATGTGCTCAGCAGTAAATCAAGCACTTTATTAAATGTCATTTAATAAAAAATTATGGTTAGGTAGGCATAAGCCAAGAGTGCCTACATTGATTGTTCACTTTTGAAAGATTTCAATAAACATAACCACAAGATCTGGTACACCACCTTTCTCTTGCTGCATACAATTTTCTACCCAGAGGTAGAGAGATTGTAGACTTCTGCTGTTGTAGGCAGGGCTGCTAACAGTGTTTACAAAAATGGTTGAGAAAACCCATGTCTCTCTGACAGCTTTTTACCACATCAATTATAAATGCATTTTCCCTTGGGTGGTATTATCTCTCGCCCAAGGAATTTTCCACTGTCCTGGAGCATTTGCTGAGGAGAATTGATTAGGAAGGCGGCTTCCGGGTAGACGGAGAGAAACTGCAAATGCTTCTTTTTGTTGATGCTGTTGCCCTCGTAGCATAAGTACTGCAAGAATGTGAACAATTACAGCCGAAAATTCAAGCGGAAGCTGCTATGATAGAATTCGCAATTCACCCCTGAGGAGTGGAACAGACCCAGATATGTGAAGCTTGAATATATCTACCTGAGTAAAGTGATATTTGCTGGTAAGGGAATTATAGACATCAGTCATCTGTAGGGGCAGGAGAAAGACACGTGTTTTGTTTGGGGTGGGATGGAATTATCTGGATTGGCCACACTGAACAATTTTTTCTCTGAGTATGTTTGTATAGATCCAGTTTTCTTTTATTTTAAAAATTATGGTTATGTGGTATTTACTGTAAATTAATTATGAAGATGAGTTCCTATAAAAGTAATTTAACCAACTATGCATGTATTTTTAAGCCTTTCTGTTTATATATGTGACTTTTAAAATTAGTAAATTTATTTACTTACTTTGATGATATAAAGCTAAGTTGAATTTGATTCTAAAGTAAGGTAATTGCATCTCAATCTTCCTTGCCACTCAATATTGGATTAGGGTGACAAAATTTTGTTTTATGAGACTTTCTCCATGGTATGTAGCTCAGGATCAATACATAGTAAGTATTGAATTAATTAGCTTTAAAAATGTAGCTTAAGGTTATTGACTTATTCAAAAAAATTAATAAATATGAAAGCAAAAGTCTTGAAATTGTTCAACTTTTAAACTAGTAATCCCATGACTATGAACTTCTCTTCAGGAAATACACCAAAACTGTTGCCCAACATGGTAGCCACAAGTCACATAAAGCACATGAAATGTGATTAGCCTACATTGACATGTGCTATTAGTGTAAATACTGAATTTAAAAGACAATACAAAAAATATGAAATATATCTTTAATAATTTTTACTTTCATCACAGTGGAAATAAAACATTTTGAATATATTAGATTATATAAAATATGTCATAAGAATTAACTTTGTCTGTCTCTTTTTACTTTTTATTTTTTTTCTTTTGAGATGGAGTTTCACTCTGCCACTCAGGCTGGAGTGCAATGGTGCGATCTCGGCTCACTGCAACCTTTGCCTCCCAGGTTCAAGCAATTCTCCCACCTCAACCTCCCAAGTAGCTGGGATTACAGGCACTCGCCATCATGCCTGACTAATTTTTGTATTTTTGTAGAGATGAGGTTTCACCATGTTGGCCAGGCTGGTCTTGAACTTCTGACCTCAGGTGATCTTCCCTCCTTAGCCTCCCAAAGTGCTGGGATGACAGGTATGAGCCACCACGCCCAGCCTCTTTTTACTTTTTTAATGTGGCTATTAACAGTAGGATATTAAAGGAAATTTAACATTAGGTATGTGGCTCATATTTGTGCCTAGCATTTTATTTCTATTGAATAGATGTTCTAAAAGAAAGGACTACATGCATATAAAGATGCCTGCGATTACACTGTCTATCATGCAGGCATTTTAGCATGCAACTAAAATATTTGTCAATGATAGAATGGCTATGAATATTATGATATTGATATATTGAATGGTATGCAGACAATGGGAATGGTAATTTAATGACTGTTGCAATATGAAACCTATGTAGGATGCATATATAAATGAGAAAGTAGAAAGAAAACTTGTATGTAAAATAGGTATAGAACTTTTTAAAAATATGTATGTGAACAGAAAAAAAAAAACTGAAAGCAAATATAAACAATAATACGTCTTATAAAGTAAGGTTTGGGAAGAGTTGCTTTTCTTTTTAAAAGCCCCATTATTGGTATTATACTATCATTTTCACAAGTAATACAAATGGAGTAAAAAGATAGAACTGGTATAGAAAGGGGTTTTAACCACAATCAAATCTTCTGGGTTAGGAGTTTTCAAGAATCCTGCAAACCTGGGTAGCCAATCATTCCTGCCAGGGAACAATTGGTACTTCTGGTATTGGAATGCAGTCTACATTTGGTTCACCTTTGGGCCTGATTGTGGAAATGCTAACCCTCCACAGCACCATCAAAGTACAGTTTGAATGATCTAGAAGAAATCACTTTCTTCACCCCCGCCAAACACAAATAAATTGTTCCATTTTAACCATTAAACCACTAAACACAAATTCTCCTGCTAGCTCTCTCTACCAATCATTTCTATTTCAATTGCAACCCCTATATTTAAGCCCAATTATCCCATTGTCTCATGTTTTTATGACTTGGTAATAGCATTCTCACTGAACTCCCTCCCTCTATTCTCCTATCACTCCAGTCTCTCCTAGACATACATAAGATCAGTTTCCCTAAAGTACTTCTCTTCCAAAGTTTTCCCCTTGCTATTAGGAAAAAAACATGAAAACGTAAACAACACCTTCTTATCTTTAGACTAAAAACCAGTTGCCTTTCTATGGGTTTTTATTCAATTTCACCATTCCTGTGCTCTCTCACCATGACTGCACATCAATCCCGATCTCCAGCTAACTGGGTCTGACTATGCTAGTCTACTTTCTGGTCTTCATGAATTAACACAATTTTCATCCCTTAAGTCCTAGCCCAAGTGTCACCTTTTAATAAAATACTCCATCTACTACATACCAGTTATTAATATTTGGGCAGAGATAGAAAAATGAGGCACTTAATTTTAACAAACACATTGTATCTTTATCACTAAAATCTATTTAGACCTCATCATTCGAACCTGGAGCTCAAACCATTCTGCTGTCTCCTTTGATGAGTACCCTCATGAAAGCACATTGTTTTCTGTTCGTTTTCTTCCAAAGAGCTTTCCATTTTACCTCTTCATCTCTACTTTTTGTCTGTTTTCCGCCTACCATCTTCATTATGCCTGGATTCTGGCGACTGCCTCTTAAAGCGTCTTATGTCCTCTGATCTTGTTGCATCAACCAAACCAGTCTCCATGTAACCACTAAAGAATTATTCCTAAAACACACGTCTGATGAGTCATTCCACTCATTGAAGGCCTTTATATACTTGAAATCACCTTCAAGGTGATGTTTGTAGTGGTTTACGAAGCTCTTCATTATCAGCCCTATCTATCTTGTGACCTCTCTCAGCACTTGTTTTATAGTTTAGGCTCCAGCAACGACAATATGCTTGCCTGTTGCTAAATACAGAGCGTGGATTTAGATTTTGTGTCTTTGCTCCTGATCTTCTCTTTGTCTTTGACCTTCACCTCTCCCACTCCTTATAAACAAACTGCACGGGACTTATTCGTCCTTATCATTTGAAATTAAAACGAGCATGGTTTTCCCTTGGAAATGGTTAGAAAATTAGTTCTGATTGATACACTGACAGCTGGTTTCACTGCATTCCCTTTATTCTCTAAACCTACTGCTATTTATTCATTTCCACAACATTTCAAAAATATTTGGGTTTATCCCCGGATAACGAAAACCTTGAGAGGAGAGAATACATTGTATCCACTTCTCTCTCATCAGTTCCTAATGTCTGGTGGGCACTCAATACCAGTTTGCAGAATGAGCTAGGGAAGAATGCCCCCCTGACTCATTGCACTTAATAGGGTTATAATGACAAGAGTGCAACAGAGTTTTTATTTGTATGTTTCCAGTGATGAAACTGATATTTGTCTATTTAATTGCAGGAGTCTTTTCTATTCTAGCCGAAATATTAGCACTGAGGTAGACAATCATTTTGGCTTCTCCGGCACGTTAGGTTCCATATAACAAAAGATCTTGACATAGACTACCGAGAGAGACACAGAGAGAAGGGGTGTAAAGGCAGAAATCACCTTACATCTGTTTGGCAACTTTCAAGTTTATAAGCTCAGTCAGTTGTAGCTTGCAAAGGTGAGTCCAGGTCCAGGTAAATGTTAGTATTAGATATTTGAGTTTTGCAAGAAAAACATTTTCTATTGGATTGCTCCTTTTAAATACCATGACCAGAAGTGTCTCTGGCCCACAGGGAAATCAAAGAAAAGTGTTTGCCTTTACTTCTCCTTGTTATATGTGCTATCTATTCCAGGATTGTGACATCGTACTGCTTTTGTTTGGTGAGTATGGATTTCCTAAGGGGCCCTGGTATCTTTTGAAATACTAGAGAAATAAATTGTCATCTTATACAATTAACTGAGTAAGAATTTGTTACATTTACAAAATGCATTCTGAAAGGACTTTTTAAAAATCTAACCATATTTACATACTTTTTCCTCTTCTTATACAATTTATTGTAATAGGAACTAGAAATAAATGTTTCCATAAAATTAGTAAGTAATGCATTAAGACCTGGTTCTAAGTGACACAGAGGTATTTCAAAAGAAAACAAAAGATGTCTTGTCAACTAAAAATATATTTAGACTATAATTCTGAAAACTACATGTAATCGTGAAATGGCAGGTTTTGATAGTTTGATAATCTCCTTTGTAATTCTGTACTAAGGAATAGGCCACTCTTGAGTTTTACTAAATAACAACTGAAGTGAAAAATGTATTGAAATATTGATAAGGTACAACATTAATTTTTTAAAAGAAATATTTTCTGAAGACCATGACCCTATATTTTACAAGTGAGTTTATTAGAGTCATTCTGTTTCATGTGTTGCCCTCAGTAAGCTTGATCATTGACCAGCTAACAAATATATTTTAAATATCTATTGTTACCAAGCTAATGTACTAGGATATAAGAACTCTCAGAAGTCCACAAAAATTCAAAAAACTTTTTAGGATGATTGAGACAAGACTCCAGTGAAAATACTCAGCAAAAATCACAAAGACTACTTGAGAGATTTACTTTAAGGCCACATCACATCTAGTTATTAATGAATAGCATTAATAAAACAATTAATGAAAATACAGCAGTTTCCCCATTCACCAAAAATCTATCATAAATTTAAGTTGCCATTTAAAATCACATGTTGGCATTTCTCTAAAATGTTTAAAAATGGAGGCAGTACAGTGACGGGTGGAAACAAAATAAAATCATTTAAATATTTTAAAGTCTGTCGTTGCCAAGACCAGAGTGTGTTGGGGGTGGGGAGTCATATGCTATCGGCAGAGCGGGATCAGTTGTAGGAGAGATCCTCTCCACAGCCCCTGCTCTTACAGATGGCCCCTTCCAGACTGAGGAGCAAAGGCTGCCCTTCTGGCCAGTAGCCACCCCCTGCTGTAATGCCGTTAGATGGCACTAACTCAGGCTTTGCATAGCAGCTGATGGCCAAATAATCCAAGTGTAATTAAAAGTCATGTTCAGAAAACAAAGAGAAATCCCCACAGAGCGGTTTCCAGGAGGAAAGCTATCAGGCATCCACATGGAAGGCCAAATACAAAGGATATATGAGCCAAAAGTGAGTTGAGAAAGAAAAGGGACCTGGCTAAAGATGGAAACAGTAAGAAGAGAAGCTAGAAACTCACAGGCTCCAAAAGCAATGGCTGCTCACGGCTGATTAGCTCACCTGAAGCGACGGGAAAGGAAAAGAAGAAAAATCCCTGCCTTGGACCTGAAACAAGAGAAATGCCCTAAGCTCATTAGCATCAGGAAGCCAAAAGGCTTTGTTCCCACACAAAATTAGCAGAGAGAATTACAGAATAATGACCGTCTTTGGTAAACAGATTGAATGCGTGGACCTAGCTCTGGTGCCCCAGGTCCACTGTGTCTTCTATGGACAAAAGGGAACGTTTGTGTTGAAGTCTCTGATGTCAACTAACAAGCTTGGCTGGATTTTCCCGAGGGGGGCATGAGGAACTTATTGAAAGAAAAATCAGAAAGTGGTAGAAGAATTTTGATAGAAAAACTCTTCAGAAAAAAAAAAATACTCTTCCTTCATCAAGGCAAGTTTCTGTGATTTGGGTGGGAAAATAAACATGTGAAATGTGCTCCAGGAAAATCATATTACCTGAGTCTCCTTATTGGTCAGGTTTATAACTCAATACAGAAGGATGCCTCTTCCAGACATTTCTTCTGGATTATCTCAATTTTACAGAAGACATGATCCCTTAATGAAATATTTATGCTGTAGGTAGGGAGGTAAATTTGCCTCTGTATTAGTAGAATCATTATCTAAAATTCCTATCCGACTATCTGATTTCTGCTTGTTGAAGAGGAATAGGGCATTATTTGGATAACCCATCACAGAGAGCCGAAGCTGACACAGAACCTGGATGGTTGTGTGCAGAGTGCAGGATGGTGAATTTTGGTTTTCAAAACTGCTAAGTTTAAATATCTAAAGAGTACTTAGGTACTATGCACGTAAAGTTATTATTTTTCATCTAACACTGTTTCAGACGAAAAAGCTGGGTAAGTTGGCATCACATTTGGAGGACGTGTTTAGCATGGTCTGGCTTAAAATATAAACTGTGTGGCATTCATGATGTTCAAGTGTTTTGGAGGTCCTAAAAAAAATGCCACTTACCTCCAGAGCAGCTGAAAGTTAGGCCCAATGAGAGGCTTCTGTCACCGTCAACCAGCAGGGAGGAACCATTATAATGACTACAGCAGTGAAGCAGGGCAGGAAGCAAAATACAAAAATATAAAACAAAACTATGACCTTTTCTTCGACAAGTTACGTTTCCACTCTGGAAGGAAAGACTGTATATAATTTCAAATATTTGAGGAAGCACTTCCATTGGCTATAGGCAAGAGTAGTCTTTTTCTTGTATTTTTTTCTTGAACTACTCTGAATCATACATAATAAAATACTGTGTATAGAAAACACAAACAATGTAAATTCTAGGCTGGAAATTACAAACAGATATTTTAAATCACAAGCAATGATGTGTGGTCTAGCTATTTTTCATATGGGCAACTGTAGCATGAATGGCTGTATGTTCGTTGGGGTTTTAAATGATACTTAAATAGTCTGAAGAAATCTTGTACACCCCAGATATTTTATAGTAATTATATTAGTTTTGTTTATATATATATATATATACACACACACATACACACACACACATATATATAGTTTGTTTGTTTGTTTTGAGATGGAGTCTCACTCTGTCACCCAGGCTGGAGGGCAGTGGCATGATCTCGGCTCACTGCAACCTCCAACTTCTGGGTTCAAGCGATTCCTCTGCCTCAGTCTCCCGAGTAGCTGGGACTACAGGCATAAGCTACTACTCCCAGCTAATTTTTATATTTTTAGTAGAGATGGGGTTTCACCATGTTGTTTGGCCAGGATGGTCTCCATCTCTTGACCTCGTGATCTGCCCGCCTCGGTCTCCCAAAGAGCTGGAATTACAGGCGTGAGACACGGCGCCTGGCCTGAAAATTATTTTATATTGAATAGAACCACAGGATTATCTGGTACAGGTAGCTAGGTCCTGGTTTTGGTCTGACCTATGCATATAGATATTTCCGTGGGAGGCATTAAATTACAGCAGATAAAAACAATGATTATAAAGTGAAATAAATCTAGAACAAAATCCTGCTTCAGGCTGCATATTAAGTTTTCAGAACTGCATTTTCTTCATTTATGAAATACAAAATAATAATAGTACCTACATTAAGAACCATTGTAAGTATTAAATGAGATAATGTGTGTTCAATGCTTAGCACAGCATCTGGCAATGGATAATCATTTAAAAGTCACACAATAAAATAAACAAAACAGACTCAATAAATCATGGATGATTTTCTATTTAGTGAACTGCTTTGGAGATTAACAGTGACTGACATTGAGTAAAAGGTTTCTTGGACAAGGAAAACTGTTGAATATAAAGTCCTATTACTCTACGGAGAAGTAATATTGCAGCAGCTACTGCTTTATGAGGATAACCCAAGAACACAAATGAGCAGAATTATTTTATCTGCAACCCTGTACCATGTGACCTTCCCTGTTCTTTCTGTTGTTTTACCAAGTTGCTTTAGTGTGCTTCTTCCATGACCTTGACAAGGCCCACTACCTCCTCTAAGTAAATTTTAGACAAGTTATTTAAATCTCACAGCCAAAGGGAACCAAACAAAACAGCATGGAAAGCCTCTTCTACACTGATGTGATACGGTGAAGTTTGAAATTGAGGGAAATGACAGGAGACAGAGTCAGTGAGAGGTAGGCTCTCTCAGTACTTACGGAAGACTTTATCCCTGAGTCAAGCAAGAAGGGGCATTTCCTGCCGCCCCTGGCAGCCTGCTGGATACCATGTGACACTGTAATTTTCCCATCCAAGTAGATTCTTCTAAATTAAGCTGAGATGCCCTAGATGGCCACATATTTTCAGAAAATGCAATAATTTATGTGTAAAACATGATTTTTGTGCTTTGGTGAAGAAAATTTATTGTTATTCATTATTTTCTAGAGCCACATAGCTTGATTTAAACAAATCTTGGCTTATTGCCACACAAACGTTCTCTTTATGGGCCTCGGACCTTAAATCATCACCATTTAAGATAACTTTCAAGAAATTAGAATAGAATGTGAATATTACTACTGTACAGATATCATTTGACTTACCAGGAAAATTCTGAAAACATTTTAATGAGTTTCAAGTACATTTGCCTTTTTCTCTCTCTCTCTCTTTGAGGGAGAGAGAGAGAAAAAAAATCCATTTCTTAAGGCCTACTTGACCCTGTGAGTAAAGCAAAAATTTCAGTACGCAACCTGGAAATCATTGTAATGGCCACAGCAGTAAAGTAGGGAAGGAAGCAAAATATAAAATATAAAAACATAAAACAAAACTATGATCTTTCTTAGAGAAGTTATGTTTCCACTCTGGAAGGAGAGGCTATAAGATTTCAAATATTTGAGCAATCACTTCTGTTGGCTATAGGTAAGGGTAGAGAAGTCTTTTTCTTTTGTTTTTTTTCTTTAATCACTCTGCAATCAGAAGTCAGCTATGCCTAAAAACAACTTTCAGAGGTTACATTCTGTTAAATAATTTCAAGATTTAGATAGATTTACAGAGGTAATAAATCCAGGTAATACATTGTAATAATGTATCCAGGTAATACAGAGGTAATAAATATAGATAACATCGATGGTATAGACCTTGCCAAAGTTACCTAATTGGCTTGAGGACAAAGAAAGAAAATACTGGCACATGAATTCAACCTGAAGGATTTTAAGAAATTTTCTTATTCCTTGAAGAAAGCCTATTTCTCTCTGCAGTGTGAGCCATGAGAACTCTGATACTCTTTGCTTATCCTCATCTTTGTGAGTCAGAGCTTTCAGTATTTGTTGGTATCAAAATAAAAAGTCAGAATCAGCCGGATGTCAAAGTTGACATCTCATTGAAATTTACTTCAGAACCACAGAATAAGTTATATTTTGTTTATTTTGTACAGCTTGGGTTTATTCGCCCTATTTGAGGAAGAAGGCATTTATTTTTGCATGAAAAATGAGAAGTATAATATTTGTGAAAATTTTTATGACCAATATATGTGAAGGAAATATATTCCCAATGCAAAAATAAGTTGTGTGAAAAAAAATTGCTAGCATATGTTTATGTGCATTTTTCTGTGAAGGAATTTTACAGATTTTTATCAAATTCTCAAAAAGTCCTGAAAGTAAAAATGTGTTGAACAGATTACCTGTTGGGAAACCATTCTGAATAGTTTAAAAATATATTGAGTAGGCTGGGCGCAGTGGCTCATGCCTGTAATCCCAGCACTTTGGGAGGCCGAGGCAGGCAGATCATGAGGTCAAGAGATCTAGACCATCCTGGCCAACATGGTGAAACCCCGGCTCTACTAAAAATAAAAATAAAAGCCAGGCACAGTGGCTCATGCCTGTAATCCCAGCACTTTGGGAGGCCGAGGCGCACGGATCACTAGGTCAGGAGTTCGAGACCATCCTGACTAACACGGTGAAACCCCGTCTCTACTAAAAATACAAAAAATTAGCCAGACGCAGTGGCGGACGCCTGTAGTTCCAGCTAGTCCAGAGACTGAGGCAGGAGAAGGGCGTGAACCCGGGAGGTGGAGCTTGCAGTGAGCTGAGATTGCGCCACTGCACTCCAACCTGGGCAACAGAGCAAGACTCCGTCTCAAAAAACAAAAATAAATAAAATAAAATAAAATAATAAAAATAAAAAATAGCTAGGTGTGGTGGTGCACGCCTGTAGTCCCAGCTACTTGGGATGCTGAGGAATCACTTGAATCCAGGAGATGGAGGTTGCCGTAAGCTGAGATTGCACCACTGCACTCCAGCCTGGTGACAGAGCAAGACTCTGTCTCCAAAGAAACAAAACAACAACAACAACAAAAAATGATATATATATATATATAGTTTAACTTCTATACCAGTATTTTAACTTCTATACCTTTCCTGAAGCTATGAACTCAAACCTCTATACTCAATCCTCTCCATTATATATATATATATAAAATAGTTGAGAAAATAAATACAGGAAGTTTAGATTTTGAAGAATATTAGACTTGCAATTCATGTTTTTTAAGTGCTCTTATTAATAGAAGGGAAGAGAGGTGTGAGATTATCTTTTCTAAAATTGCCTAGGAAATGTCAAGGGTTAGGGGACTAGGTATCCAATATCTCAAATAAATGAAACCAATCAACTTTCTATGAAGAAAAATATTTTTTCCAGGCTACATTTGAATTTGAAAGTACATCCTTCATTAATCAGAGACAAATAATCACCTAGAAAGTATTAAGATGCAGATTGTGATTTTGCAGGTGTGAGTGGGGCCTGAGATTCTGCATGTTTAGCAAGCTCACAGGTGAAATCCCCGTTACTGCTAGGTCCTGTATTGAGTAGCAAGGCCTATGGCTAACAGTGAATGTTGCGGTGGGCAAAGAATATGTTGCACCGTGTTTTTCTCCTGGTGCAGTATATTCTTTGTCCTGCTGACTTATCTTGTCTTGGTGCTTGGTTGACTTTTCTCTATTGCCTGATGCCTACAGCAAGCATCAGTAATTTATATCTACATTAATGTAATTAATGGCCTACTAACTGTTCTCCCTGCACCATATCTGTGCCTTTTCCAAAAATAAATTACTATTACTATTATTGTTATTGTTTTTATTCATGCTGTGTGCCAAGTACTCTTTTAAACACCTTGTAAGTATTGACTCATTAATTCCTTCTACTGTCACATTAATCAACTTCCAAAATATTATTCATATCATATTACTCTTATCCTCTGAACTTGTCAGTAGTTGCTATAGTTATTTTAGACCTGGTGCAGATTTTTCCCTTGAACTTTCCCAGTCATCCCCATTATTCTAGACTCAGCTTCCTAAGTGAGACAAATTTCAAGTGACATAAATTTGCAAGTACTCATTGCCAACCTCATGAATTCAAACTAACTTATTTAGATTTTGAGATCTTCTATTATATTATTTGTCAATGACTCAATCTCATTTAACATAATTTCCCAAATTTAATCTATGCTTAATACAGATAAATTACCTTAGAAGTGCATGAGTATGTCGGCAGTATTTTAACTTCTATACCTTTCCTGAAGCTATGAACTCAAACCTCTATACTCCATCCTCTCCATTAAAGACATTCTATCCATTTTCTAAGTCCTCACTAAAGTTACATTGGTGTTTTGCCACTCTTTTCTGAAAGGTCTTGTTTCCTTCTGAACTGGTGAAGTATGTCCAACCCAAGTCAAGGATTTTCTTGACTTGCCTTCTCGACTAGTTCATGATAAAAATACCTACCTTAAACCACCTGAACACAGACCCCTAAGGCCTACAGATGTTCAAATTCTGATATCCCCAGTGCAGGCATTGCTGGGACTCAATCAAGATGGTATTCCCTACCATGTGACTCAGCAATTCCTCTTCTGTTCTGAGCATATACCCAAAGGAAATGAAACCACTACCTTGTAAAGACATATGCACTCCCATGTTTATTGCAGCATTATTCACATTAGGGAAGATGTGGAAACTCCCTCAATGCCTATCTACAGGTATAAACTGTTTTACAGATAGATATATAGATAGCAATAGAATATTATACAGCCCTAAAAAGAATAAGATCTTGCCATTTGCCACATCATGGATGAGCCTGGAGGATATTATGCTTAGTGGAATAAACCAGACACAGAAAGAAAATTGCATGATTTCACTTAAATGTGAAATCTGAAAAAAATACAGATAGAGTTAGAAAACTGTGGTTACAGGATGGGGTTGGGGTTGGGTAGGAAATGAGGAGATATAGGTCAGAGGATACAAAGCAGCAGATATGTAAGATGAAAAGACTAGAGACCTAATACACATCGGGAGGGCTATGGGTTATAAAATTTTGCTACAGATGGGGTCCATACTAAATGAGTAGATTTTAGCTGCTCTTGCCACAGAAACAAAAAAAAAAATGGGTAACTGTGAGATGATGAATATGTTAAACTGCTTCATTATAATAACCTTTTTACTATCTACATGTATTCCATAACATCATATTGTATTCCTAAATATATACAATAAAATGTATTCTTTTAAAAAGACACCAAGTCTTAAATCATAACACATTATTACTAAGGCTGAGCAAATTAACTCAGCCAATTGACCCTTCTAAAAATAAATTACTTATTAAGGTCTAAAAAAAGATGTTGTTTTCCCTTAATGCAGTAAATCTTAATACATTTAGTTTTTCCTGATTAGCAGCTTTCTAGGGATAATTTAGGGGGCTCAACATCTGAACATATGGACAGGGCTTTCTTACGCTCTGTTCATGTACTGAACCCTGGTAGATACAGAGAGATGTACTTCATAGAGGAAGGAAGGCAGGGAGGTAAAACTTGCATGTGAAGATGAAAAAAAAGAAAAAGAAAGCAGTAGTCCTGGGTGTCATTTGTTCAACAAATTTCATGATGTGAGCCATCATTGTGCAGCAGCATGTGCTATTAAGAGCTACGGTTTAAGAAGAATCTAGTTGTGAGTTGAAACTTCTCTTTTAATTATACACACAATTATTAGCCACCTTCTGGGACATACATTTTCAAATTGATAAGTCTCTTTCCTGGAATTTTAAGGTAATTATTCTTAAATTGTAGCATAACTCTCTAAGGAAACTAGGATCCATAGGAAGACCTCCCGAAGGTGCAATGAAGAAGCACCTCTGGAGTGCGTTCTCTCTTGTGGGAGTGGCTAAGTGGGTTGCAGTGTTGACGTGACGGGTCATCTACTGATACCTAGAATTCTGTAGAGTGAATTCACATCTAGTTAACATTCATATCACTGATTATTCCCAATTACATCCTTGTGCATCACTGGTGATAACCATATGGATTATCCTTATATTACGGCCTGAAAATTAAAGAGAGGATAAGGCTTATAAGTAAGGAAATTAGCAGACTCAGAGAATGATACATATGGGAAACCAGCAATTCTACACTCAAACTTTGAATGGAAAAAGTCCTTAATGATGCTATTAGGAAAACCTTAGATTTATCACTAGAGAGCAAATTATAAAACATCTTGCATTACTGTATTATGAGGAGGGGAAAAAAGCCTATTTAGACAATAGGCTAAGTCCCACCCACAAAACCAGTAAGCAGGAGGGTAACAGCCTTTCTGCACTTGGCCTTTGTCATACAGCATAGCAGGAGACACTGCAGTATGTGCTGGGTGGAAATCTCCATCCATTGTGGGTGAGTACTATGCCTCGGAGAGTATGGTATTCTATGAAAACATGTCAAAGGACCCTTTGTTTTCCATGATAGCTTTCTGCTGCCCTTATTACAACATTCATTGTTATGTAATAACAATAATTATTTCTTTTTTTTCTTTGAGACGGATTCTCCCTCTGTCGCGCAGTCTAGAGTGCAGTGGCACACGGTCTCTGCTCACTGCAAGCTCCGCCTCCTGGGTTCACGCCATTCTCCTGCCTCTGCCTCCCCAGTAGCTGGGACTACAGGCACCTGCCACCACGCCCAGCCAATTTTTTGTATTTTTAGTAGAAACAGGGTTTCACCTTGTTGGCCAGGCTGGTCTCAAACTCCTGACCTCGTGATCCACCCGCCTCGGCCTCCCAAAGTGCTGGGATTACAAGGGTGAGCCACCACTCCCGGCAACAATAAATCTTATGTAGTTGCTTATTTATTCCAACTCGATTCTGAGTTATCTAAGTTTGGGACCTTCTTTATACATTGCTACATTCAAATACTTCACAAAGTATCTGGTATTTATAGATTCTCAGTCATATTT
This sequence comes from Macaca fascicularis, assembly GCF_037993035.2. NCBI lineage: Eukaryota > Metazoa > Chordata > Mammalia > Primates > Cercopithecidae > Macaca > Macaca fascicularis. Next base: position 99,880,318 of record NC_088387.1, on the reverse strand, counting down.
GTTACACAAATAAACATAATCCTAACTCAACATTGGCTTTTCCTTGGCTTACTTCACGAAGCCTTAGGATTTCCAAAGATACTTCATGAAATATCTGGAAGATTTTATAGCCACTTTTCCCCTAATTACTAATAATACAACTCTTCTTCAGGCCTGGAAATCTCCATTGCAGGGGCTTATTCAAAACTTCTCATTTCCCTATAGCTCACACACAAAAATGGAGCTATATAATGCCATCACAATATTTTGGGAAAACAGAATAAAAATTGTTCTTCTAATAGTTGGTCATAAATTAAATAATAAATCAACATATAATGAATAAATTAGAGAAGTGCAAATAAACCTTTTTAAAAAGCTTCCAATTAAATTCTATTATAACAGTAACTGAATACATTGACATATCTAGGAAAGACAACATTGGCTAGAAGGAGTATTTGCCCCAAAGTGTGCTTCATGTTAATGTGGCCCAGAATTATTTTCTGAAGTTCTATAACTTACTTGGATAGTTCTGTGATTGTCAACTGGCTTCCAGTGTAGCACGTTTTACTGAAAGAAGCTGACAGTTTCCACAGAAGTTCTGACTTCTCTCTAACTGTGCTACTTCTCAGCACATCACTGGGCTCCTTGTTTAGATATACATCCCCAATAGCTTCTTATTGTGATGTCTCTGAAACAGTGAACTGTTTTCAATGGTGAAATCAGGGTTCTTAGCCTACAAATATGAAGCCTATAGGTCACTCTCCACTTTGAATTCTTTTACATCATCACTTTCCTCTTCAATATCACCATTCTCCTCAAATGCTTTAAAGTTTACCCTGTCACTTTCCAGGTTATAGAAAAAAATAGAACTCCTTTATCGCCTCTGTTTCAAACTCATCAATTTAATTTATCTATACTTTTATACCCATGTTTTCATCCTTCCCTATGGTATCTATCTGTCTATCTATGCAGGCATGTGTGTGGTGTGTGTCTGTATCCATCACTCTCATATATATGTGTGTGTACGTGTGTATAAAATCTTGTGTGAGTATATGTGTATCTATGCATCATGTATGTCTCCATATATGTGTGCATGTGTGTATCAATTATCCTTCTACTCCTTTAAGAGTAAATACTTTCACTGTGCTTTTAATTCCATTCTATCCCTTTTAACTGGATCCTTTGTGTTACTAAATTTTCATTCAACAAATTTTAATAAAATGCTTACTATATTACAGGTAATATTCAGTGTCACAAATTTCCTCTTATCTGCATTATAACCTTTCAAGGTCAGCATTTCTATCTCAAATTTGCAGAGAAGGAAATAGTCACAGCAAGATTAAGAACAAGACAGATGGTAAGTGGCACAGCTGAGATTTGAAACCAGGCCATTCTAACTCCATCACATCGTTTTCCTGTTTGTTTATCTCTTGTATTGCTTTTTTCCTCCATTGGAATATCCGCTCTACAATAGCTGGCCTGTAGTCTATATTGCGAATGACTGTATCCTCAAATCTTAGAATAGTGACTGGCACATAATATGTTTTCCATTAAGCATAGTTGAATAAATTTATGGATGAATAAGTGAATTCCCCTTCTACTCTCAAGGATACAGAGGCTGAGGATCTGTTTCTTTGATCCTTTTGTCCTCTATAACTTGAGGTTCCCACTCTACCCAATACCTTGTAAATGACATGATTCTTCCTTTTTCCTTGGAGTTAACGGGGCCAAAATATGGCTGGTTTTCATTGATAGTTTTCGTTTTATTTCCAATTATTTCTCCTCTTGAAAAATGCTGGCCATTTCTGACATCTCCTGTGCAGAAGGCCCAAGGGGAACAATTTGGTACCATTTTCAGCCTCTACTTGACCTTGTTGTTTCAATCACCCCCCGAACAATTCTAATGTATCTTTTGCTTCATGGGCACATATTACCCCAGTTTTCAGTATTCAGTAGCTTGGTGTATCTTAAATTGAAGTGCTTTAACTAACAGAATCTCTGTGTTCAATTAACTTCCTTAGAATTTCTGTGTTCAATTAACTTCCTTACCATATTTTCTTCTAAGCAAATAGGTTATATTTTTGAGGATAGAAATATCCGGTGGGCATGCTTTCTTCTTATGCCGTCTTCCTCTACCACCAAGAGCTATGGAACTGTGTTTCCACAGGACTATTTTCCACCACTTCTTTACTCCCTCCCTGACCCTAGAGCTCATAACACTAATCAATAGATTATTAGATATGCTTTTAGGGAAATTTCTAAGCTGCCAGAAGTCTGCAATGCATCTTTCTTCTTACTACGCTGCTTTTTGGGGCCAGATTCATGGATTAGCATATTGTTTTAAATGTTTGATCTGTAGCAATGTGCTCCATGGAATTTTGTACCACCATCCCAATCTTCGTTGTCATGACTTTTTGTATTGTATCTAGTAGCTAATACAAATTGTAAGAAATGTTTGTTGTTGCTGCTGCCATTTTTTTTTTTTTTTCTTTTTTTGAGACGGGGTCTCGTTGTCTCCCAGGCTGGAGTGCAGTGGCGCGATCTCGACTCACCGCAAGCTCCGCCTCCCGGGTTTACGCCATTCTCCTGCCTCAGCCTCCTGAGTAGCTGGGACTACAGGCGTCCGCCACCGCGCCTGGCTAATTTTTTGTATTTTTTAGTAGAGACGGGGTTTCACCGTGTTATCCAGGATAGTCTCAAACTTCTGACCTCGTGATCCACCCATCTCGGCCTCCCAAAGTGCTGGGATTACAGGCGTGAGCCACCGCACCCGACCTGCTGCCATATTTATTTATTTATTTATTTATTTATTTATTTATTTTTATTTTTTTATTTTTATTTTATTTATTTTTTCAGATGGAGTCTCGCTTGGTCTCCCAGGCTGGAGTGTAGTGGCCGGATCTCAGCTCACTGCAAGCTCCGCCTCCCGGGTTCACGCCATTCTCCTGCCTCAGCCTCCCGAGTAGCTGGGACTGCAGGCGCCCGCCACCACGCCCCGCTAGTTTTTTGTATTTTTTTTTTTTTTAGTAGAGACAGGGTTTTACCGTGTTAGCCAGGATGTTCTCGATTTCCTGACCTAGTGATCCACCCATCTCGGCCTCCCAAAGTGCTGGGATTACAGGCGTGAGCCACCGCACCCGGCCACCATTTTTAAAATACAGAATCCCAGGGCCTGCTCTTGGAGAGTCTGACCACAGGTCTGAAGTTGCATCTAAAAAGTCACATTTTTAAATGCTCTCTAAGTGATTCTGGTGGATGCCTTTTCTCAGCAACCCCTCGCTACTGAGATAAATGTTCTTCATAGAGATGAGCAAAAAGGAGAAGGGGTCTGTTATTGCTATCTTAGTTAGAAAGTAAATTCTTACAGGGGCAGAGACTTGGCTTTATTTGTCTTCCTTTCCAACACATGGCTTGTGAAATAATAGTTAAACATCTCATCAAAGCTTTCATGAATTTACTGAGGTCCAGGTTTCTGTGTAAATAAAGAGAAAGGCTGGAAGGTAACAAGTTAAGTCAGTTTTCACCTAAACATAAATGAGGTAGAGGAAGAGAACGCAGGATCTGTCCTTGGAGATTTGAAGGACTTAAATGTTAGCACTAACATATTGAACCTAATTCTCAGCTTCAGAGGTAGTCAGGGCAATCACCCAAGAGATCAATGCTTGCTCTCCCCGGAGAATGAATGCACTCCTGCCTTTCCTGTTCCATACCCCAAACCTCATTTCTGACCAACTGCCCAAGACACAGAATGGTTGTTATTTTGTTCTTCTTCTTTTGCTGTGAAAAATTCATTTAGGACATAACATCATAATTCTCCACTCCCACTCGTTTTTCTTCTATTGTGAAAATCAATAACCTATGGGGCTGGATTTTATGAAAGCTGCCGCAGTTAGAAGAAAATAAAGAAATGAATCTTTTGATTCATTATATTTCCCACACCCACCTTCTTACTGCCTTTGTGCCAGCCAGAAGATACTCAGGGAACACTAGGTAGGGATGCCATATGTCTGGGCAGTGTGCATGACAGAACAGACAAAAAGCAGATCCAACAAAGAGAAAGAGAGAAACAGAGACACAGAGACAGAAAGAGCCAGCCATGGACTCAGATATCTGAGTTCTGATTACAATGCTTGCTCCATGAGTAGATGCCAACCGTTAAATATATTTTGACTAGGTGGCTGCTAACTAACTTAATAAATGAATGAATAAATTAATATAGAAATAGATATTTGGTGGTAAATGATAGAATTCCAGCTTCAAATATACTAGAAATGCACCAGAAATCTCTAACTTTTATATTAATGGTCTAGAGAGAAATTTTACTTCTCTTACCATAGGGTGCTGTGATCAAAACAGTTTTGAAGGTTCCTTGACCTGGCAGAGGTGTGTAGGATGTATTGGACTACATTATAATAACAACGAGCAGTCCCATTTAGAGAACAGTGTTGTACTCTAGGAATGTGATGAAGACGGGCCCTAGTTTAAGGATTACAGTGGTGAGAAGGGGGAAGTAAGAGGTAGTATATTAGAAAACAAAATGAGAGGGTTTAGAAAAAATTAGAATCTGAGATGAAAGAAAATGAAGAATCTTGTAGGAAGACACTTCCCTACAATTCAAGAAGTTATTATCCCTTCTGGGATAAATTTTCCATATGGTTAATTACTACCTTCTCTGGATTTTTACTATAATTTGTACATGTTTTGTGTAGAGTTTTCATTGTAGGTTTAATTTCTATTTATGTGCTTTTATCTTTCTTTATACTGAATTGTCGGCTTTTGGGGGAAAGTTATCTAGTCACAAACAAACAAGAACCAGTACACTGGTTCCAGGTACGGGTCCTAGGAGTCTAGGTTAGTTATTAAGGAGGGACAAGACTGGCTTGGTGTCTGTCAAGTGTTTCAAAAATGGAGACAGATTGATTAGAGGGAAAAATACGCAGTTTGGTGAAAAAGGTAAGACCTACTATTTGATTTGATAGATCAGTAGGGTGACTATGGTTTATAATAATCTATTGTGTATTTCAAAATAGCTACAAGAGAGCAATTCACATGTTTCTACCATAAGTAGTAAAACAAATATGTAAGGTGATGGATATCCCAATTATACTGATTTGATCTTTACAAGTTATATTAGTACATTATTATGTGTATCTCCAAAATGTGTACATCTAGTATCTATCAGTAAAAAATAAAATAAGAATGAAAAGTCAAAAAACAAGTTACAAGGATAAGTCACAATTTAGAACCAAGCATTAGAATCCAATGGAAGCACCACTGCAGAATCAGGGTGAATAAAAGACAGAAGGGCTGTGTAAGTAATAATGATCATATATTTTGAGCATATATGATATGTGCCAACACCATGCTAAATACTTTCACTGGCTAATTCTCCCATCCATACCAAGAAAAATATATTCAAATAAACAAGCCTAAGTAACAACTTTTATTTTACCACTTGTGTGTATCCACTCTCCCTCCTAAAGCCTATTAAAGTTACCATAAAGACATTTGAAAATATGTCAAATAGAAACATAGTGAATAACAAAGAATGCAGCAAAAGGAAAAACTTTCTGCATTTTTTTTTCAATTACGGGAAGAGGTTATGATCTAAGTAGCTAACTTCAGAAATCTTTATCCTTCCCCATTGTGGTATGTTGTCATTATAGAAACAGAAGTGATTACATTGAGTGCTAAGAAATGTACTCAAAGGTGTTGTCAAGTGATTCTGCTAAAGTTAAACCTGAAGTAGCTATTAGAGGGGAGATTGGGGGTTACTTCATGCAACCCCAAGTTCCTTTTTTAACTTCATATTGAGTACTTATTGTGTATATTTTAGATATAGTCATACATATTCCTGAAGACATTCCGTTCTAATTGAACGGTCAGAAATATAAAATCAGGGTTTGCATGCAGAGTGGTGAGATTCATGAAAAAGGAATCTGCGAATGTGATAGGAACCCAGAAAAGAACCATCTAATCAGACTGGGAAGGCCATTGATAATTGTGAGGATCTGATTTTTGAGCCAATTCTGAAATGGCCTATGTAAGTTAAATAAAGCCCATGAACAAAGAATACCTCAGAGACACTGGCAGAATGGCAAATTTGGGAAAGCCCAAATAGCTTGTTCTTTTTCTAGACTGAGAAGTTTCTCCTCCATCACTGTTCAGAAAATCATAACATCTACAGCAGGCCACCAATGGAGTGGGAGACAAGTTGTTCAATTGACATATCATTAGTGCAATTGTTAAGATAGATAATTTTGCCTTAACTGCTCTGCCAAAGTCATAAGAAGGATGTCATTTCGTTAAAACAATGTCATTTTCCAAGATGAAGAACTACATTAATTCTGTTGCATTTAGTAACATACAATATTGTTACCGTAACACCAGTGGTTCGGTCTAAGACCCATTGCTCATCACAGAAAAAGACAATCACTTAGTCAATGAATATCACCAGGGAAGAAAGGCTTTATTCAGGAGACGTCAGCTTGGAGAGACCAGAGCCAAACCTCAAATCCCTCTCTCCTCAGCAACCAAAGTTAGGGGGTTATATAGCAGGGAAGGAATGTAGCTATGTGCAGGATTGTTCAGTAAGAAGCAGATAACACTTTGGGAAGCCAAGGAGGGTGAATCACCTGAGGTCAGGCATTCGAGACCAGCCTGGGCAATGTGATGAAACCCCGTCCCTACTAAAAATACAAAAATTAGCTGGACATGGTAGCATGATCCTGTAATCCCAGCTGGGATTACAGGGATTACATGGGATTACATGGGAGACTGAGGCAGGAGTATCTCTTGAACCCAGGAGGCGGAGTTTGCAGCGAACTAAGATCACGCCACTGAACTCCAGCCTGGGTGACAGAGTGAGACTCTGTCTCAAAAAAATAAAAAAGAAGCAGGTGATTGGTGAGGCAGTTATGAGGGATGAGGGATCCAGAGTCTCACTGCACAGATGCAGTGATGCAATGGGCTTCAGTTCCTTGATATTATCAGAGAGGCCTGAGGGTCAGTTCGCTCTGAAAAGAACTCGGAGAAGACAAATGTAAGTTTCAAGCTTTAAGACTGAGGGGGCGATTTTTATGTTTATTTTTAAAAAGAACATAAACATCAGTTCTATGGGGAAATTGAACCAGTTTCAGTGTTTCTAGTAAATAACTACAAAAACCATTGTACAACTTTTGCCCTAATCCCAAGCATTCCTTTGTTTCATGGTGAGTTTTGGGTTCTCAATCTTTTGTGTTATGATATTCCTCAAATTATTTGTGAGAGGTATTCACTTGAGTCTACCTGCAATATTAGTTCTATCACCCATTGAATATTTTTCTAAATGAGTGTCCTTATCCCCCAAATTTTTATCCTTGGGATTGAGGTATAATTTTTCTGAATCATGTGACTTTTCGGTTGAGAAAATGACACAGACTTGGTCCACATAAAAAGGAAATGCCTTTTTGTTCTACTTCTTGAAACTTCTTCCCTTCTCCAAGCTCCTGTATGACCCCTGCAGCCTCCACTTTGAATCACTAACATGCTCATAATTTGGTAATGAGTCCGAAGATCTAGACTTTTACAGATTTGATTAACTTAGGTCTGTGGAAATGATTATTTTTAAAAATATATTGCCTTCGGATATTACTCTTCATGTGGTTGTGACTTTATACATTTTGCCGTGAACTTCATTCCTAACAAATAAGGCAGGAACTTCAAGTTCAATGACCATCCAGTGTATAGCAGGAAGAAAAACAGTGGATTATGTTGGCATGCAATTATGGAAATAATGGTAAGTATGAAAGTTAGTAAACTTGGAGAGAAGCTGCTAAATACTGACTTCCCTAAGTCTCAGTTCCAGGCTGGTTGAAGCAGAAAGTTTTTGAAAATCTAGACATTATATCATGATTCCCCATTCTCTCTCTCATTCTAATAATTGTGTTAGGATTTTCCTTTTTATAAACACAAGCCCTCAGACTTTGGGGTTAACCACAGTATGACTTAACAAGGGTAAAATAGAAAGAGATAAACAATGTATTTTTCCTCTCATGTAGTATATCGTATTTTGATAATTTTATAGATTTTTTCTGTATTTGTCATCTATACACAAATTATCTGTAACATGCTATTTGGAATATCAAAAAATTAGAAACCCCTATCATCCCAAAAAATAATTTGTTAGAAAAAGCAGAGACTTCTCAAAAAAAAGAAAAGTTAAATCTATTTTTTGCCTTTACTAAACGCGTTCCTTTCTTCCACAGCCTCACCCCATTATTATTGTTAGATGGTTGCATTCCAGGTTGAGGAGGCAGTTGTAAATATAAACAATTAGATAATTTGAGAAGTTACTGTAAATATAAAATGTTTGGTTAAGGCTAACTTTGTTGTATTTAAAATTTTAAAAGCCAAAAAATAAAAATAGTACCTAAGTCATATATTTTCCTGTCTGGATGATAACTCATATGTCACCTAGTTTCACCTTCTACTATTATCCCTGGTAACTCACTAGTACCCCTAGCTAGTCTTAGCATTTTGCAGTGATGAGAAACCCCACCCCCATTATGGAGGTGCAGTGAAGATGGCTTTAAATTGCACAGTATTTCATTTCTCCTTTCTTGACACTGAGATTATTCAGTCATTCAACAGACCTCGATTAGTGCCTCTTCCGCAGCAGGGCTTTCTCTTAGCATGAGAATTCAAACGTAATGAGTTTTAAACAATAGATGGTTCAATGACAGTTTCAACATTGACAACTCTTCTTGTCTACATCTACATCTTCTGTACAAGGGTCTTGATGGTTTTTAGCCATGAAGAATCTTCTGTCAACGAGATCTCAAGCTCAAAGTAATATCATAGGATTAAGATTAAAGCAATCTCTACCATAATACACTTCAAGATGTATTCATTCAACAGAATGCCAGGACAGAAAGACAAATATTGCATGATCTCACTTACATGGTAAATCTAAAATTTGAAGTCACAGAAGTAGAGAGTAGAATGATGTTTCCCAGAGATCGAGGGGAGTGGGAGAGAGAGGGTACCAAAAGTACAAAGTTTCAGATAAACAGAAAGAATAAGTTTTAAGATCTTTTGCACAGCAAGGTGACTAGAGTCAATAACGATGTATTGCATATTTCACGATTACTAAGAGAGTAAATTTCAAATGTCTCACCATGAAAAAATGATAAGTAAGCAAAGAGATGGCTATGCTAGATAGCTTGATTTAATCTTTCTACATTGTTTATATATTTCAAAACATTACATTACGCTGTATCCTGTAAATGTATGCACTTATGATTTGTCAATAGAAGGGTGCAGGATCTCAAAGGCTTTGAGATGCAGCCCAAATTACAGGACTGTGGTCCTAGAACAATCATCATTACTAGCATCTCCTTTCACTCCCCAAAATGGCGCTTTTTGAACGACTAATTTTATAGGCACCCTATCTATACTCTGATTTCCACAGGATTTGCAGAGGTGGGCAACAGACACCCATTTTCTTATTAGCAGAGTCTCAAGCAAAGCCATGATGATAGATTAGGGTATAGCTGCAGAAAACAAAACAAAACAAAAAAATCCTCCCTAGAAACTCTGTCATGGACAAGAAGCCCTCCTATGGTTTGAACAGATAAGCTGTTATCATGTTAGTCTAGCTTCATTCTAGCAGATAATATTTGACCCTGTATACGTTTTGTTTGTGTTCTTAACAGTTATCAGCTGTCTCACATTTAGATTAGAAGCATCTGGAAAACAGCTACCCATGTAGCATAATCAGGATGGTGGCAGTGATGAGCAGTGGGCGTGTGTCTCATTTTGTCCTTCACAAAGAATCTATGACAATTATTTAAACTGATTCTCAAAATTCTGTGAGTTATTTTAATTTTACAGGCAAAGAGACTGAAGCCCGGTTTATGATTAAGCACTAGTTGACTTTGCACCAATGGTGCTAGGACTAAATTCGCTCCTCTGAATATGAAGTTTAATCTCTCTCCACCAGACTACACCTCACTGTTTTTGTTGATGAGAATTATGGTTACAACCAGCACCATGATATCAATGGAGTGGCATCAAAAAACCTATTGAGCTGCACTTAGCGGCGTTTTACATTCTCTCAAGGTTTCTTCCCTTGCTGGCTCCTGATGCTCACCCAGGTTTTTTTGCCAGTCACTTGATCCAGCCTGAAAAGGTCTTCCTTCACCAGCCTCATACCTCCCGCTTGTTATTCATGATCTCACCTCCTCCAAGAAGCCCTCATTGGTGCCTCATATCCATGGGATGTCTCTTTTCCCTGGTTTTTTATTCCATTGACTTCTAGAAGCACTCACTTAGAAATTCAGTTGTTGACTGTTTTTATGTGACTGTTTCTTACCTCCCTAGTATCATTTAAACTCACTGTGAGCAGAGGATCGTGCCTGTTTGTTGCACATTATGACCAGGACTCAGAGACTTGGCATGCAGAGTAGACACAGGCAGAAAGTGTTTGACAGTGATTGAATCCTCTGGCTAAACTCTGGCAGTGCTGTCTCCAACTGTAAAACTCATTCCCTCTAACCAAGATCAGGCTCCCTGACGGGCTGTGCAAAGGAATAAATCAGGCTCAGGGACCCAGCCACAAAATAGGCATTGCCCTTTGCCCTTTCTACTCCCTTCTACCTCTGGGATCTAAAAGGCTTTTGCTCAGGTCAGAGAGAAGTAGGCAGGCCTGAACAGATCTCTGCACGGAAACCTCTTTTCCTGAGGCTGGAATGTGTTAATAACTGTGACAGTTTCTGAGTTCTGATGTGTTCAAGTCTCTAACCATCATGAGGGCTAAGCCTTCTTTCTGCCACAGGTTGTGGTATCCATTCTTGTGGGGTTTCACATCAATCATGACAGGCCCTATCATTTCAAACTTATTAATTTAATTCATATTTCAAAGAGTAGGAGGAATCTCAGAGGGAGAGAAAGAGGCAGGGAACACCGTTATTAAAATATGTTACATCATTTAAAAACTATATATGTGAGTATATTCATATTTTAGAGGCTTTTCCCTGGATATTTTCTCTTCCTGGGATACTCATCCCCAGGAATCCACATGGCTAAAGCCCTGTCTTCACAAGGAGTCCTATCTTTACCACTAGACTTAAAATCACTAGCGCCTCCACCCCACTATCTCTCCCTGAACTCTTTTTCTTAACCCTGCTCATTTTCTAAATATCTATAGATGTTTCTATAAAATATATTTATTTATTCTACATATTAATTATTGTTTCTTCCTTTACTGTTATGTAAACTCTATGTGGGCTGGAATTTGGGGTTATTTTTGTTCAATGATGTATTGCAAACACTTCGGGTAGTTCCAGGCACTTAGTAGGTACTCAGTGAATTATTCTTCTCTGAATAGAAAGAATGAATGACTATTGCATCCCTACCAAACCTTGAGGATTTAAAGATTAGTTCACCTAGAGATAGTACAGTAAGAGCTGGTGTCAGGAGACCTCCAGGGGTACAGTACTACCTGGGAATAAGGAAGTCTACTACAGATGATATGGTCTTTAAGAATGGGTCTCGGAATCCTCTCTGCAGTATGGGACCCCATTGGGATCTTTGCTGTTACAAGCTGTGAACCCAACTGGGAGCACTACCACTTTCTAAAGACCCAAGAGTTTGAGAAGCTCACCTTGAAAAATTACATATCATCCTCAGCTACCTCTCATGGACAGGAAATATGTGTCATGTTCCTCACATTGGGTTCTACTTTAATGAGAAAAAATGCAAAAGGGCAACCATTGACCCTGACATCAAGGTATCTACAGATAGGATACAGGAGACAATAAAGGAATAATGAGAAATAATGACATAGTAGGAAAAGTACACAGAACCCACGAATTCACTAAATCTCTGTTATGATTCAAGCTCAATTCTGGATATTGCACATATGATGATGACAACATATGATTTCTGCCAAGGATCCAGGTAGGACCTGTAGATGCATCACTGCAAAGCAATGCTGTAAGATTTGTATCTAGAGAGTGCTATGGAATACAGAGATGATGGTGAATAAATTTTCCCATAAATGTAAGGAGAGCTACAGTGATAGAGTAACATTTTACTTGGGCCTCAAAGGATAACTAAGTGTTTTTCAAAGGTGAAGGGCACTTCAGGAAAAAAAAAAAAATGGTGGAGGCAATGTCTGCATATTAGCATGACTTGCATTTGGGAAAGGCAAGACCCTGAACGTCCTCAAAAAGCCTTCTTTACTCAGAGTGGCAGAGCATGTCTGTTCCTCTCAGTCCCTCTCACAGGACATTGGACAGTGCCTGCTTCACAAGACACACTCAAGTATAAATTTAGTAAATGCATGAAAGAATAAAAGCAATCAGGTCATAGTCAGATCATCAATCAGAGATCCTAGCCCTTGTCCTAATTTTAATAGAAGGGCTGATGTTTTTGAAGATCCACTCTTATAATCCATGGATTAATCCATGTAATCCATCTGTGCTCTGATTTTGCCAGTTTCCCCCTCCACTGTGAAAGTAAAAAGATTAGACCCTGCAATCAGGGGTCGCATTGCTGCATTTGACCCTGGAGGGCTTGGCACAAGTTTGAGCATTCGAGCATGGGTTGATCATCAGAAAATGATACAGAGGAAGGATGACTCTATGGAGAGGCATTAAGAGAGGGAGATAGACTGCTCGAATCCTTCCCCTTCCAGCTACCAGTGTGTGGTCTTGCACAACTACTTACTATCACTATTAATCTATTTGTAATACAGGAATAAAAGAGTCTAAGTGCTATTGTTGTTAAAGATTCAAACGGATAATACTATATGAATGCTTTGAACAGCACCTATTACTAAAATAGGCACTTGGTAGTTAGATGTTGTTATTAAATTATAACATTGATTTCATGCCTCCTTGCCTGTAATGCTGCTCTGACAGATGTCTCATCAGAGAGAAGGAACTGTGGACCAGGAATCAGGAGGCCTCTGTCCCACCCATGTAGCCATCTCATCTAATGGAAATAAGTCTGCCCTTTGGGCCCCAGCATCTTAAGAGAGCTATCGTTAGGCTCAAATATAACTACAGGGATAAAAGAATGTTGCACACATTTTATAAGGCTCTGGGTTTTCAATTTTTTCTAGACTCCAAGATAGATGCCAGAGTGTTAATAAAAGTTCCACAAAGGGCTTGTGCTTCTTCTTCTTCTTTTGTGAGTCAGAGTCCCACTCTGTCACCCAGGATGGAGTGCAGTGGCGTGATCTCAGCTCACTGCAACCTCCGCCTCCCAAGTTCAAGCGATTCTTCTGCCTTAGCCTCCGGAGTAGCTGGGACTACAGGTCCCACGCCATGCCACCACACCTGGCTAATTTTTGCATTTTTAGTAGAGATGGGGTTTCACCACATTAGCCAGGCTGGTCTCGAACTCCTGACCTCAGCCTCCTAAAGTGCTGTGATTACAGGCGTGAGCCACTGCGCCTGGTGGGCTTGTGCTTCTTTACAACTGGCTGAAAAACAGGGCACAGAGAAAAATCCTGAACTCTGGGCTAAGAACCTGGCGCTACACCCAACAGAATATATGTGGAGGCTTCATTGTCAGTCCACTTGCTGTGGTTCAACTGCACTTTAGACCAACTAGGCACAGGGAAAAGCAACCCTCTCTGCTCCTGGCATGGTGCTAAATGCAGGAGAAACTTCCTCCCAGCAGCAAGCACAAAGTGATGGGAATGTGACAGTTAAAGTATCTGTCTTCCCCTCCATTGAGGCACTTAACTTTTTGAACTATAATTGCAGGATTTACTTATCTGTGATTCCTGCCAGATCATGAGCTCAGTAAGGGCAGGGACTGCATATTCTTTGTATCTATATCTGTAGCATCTTGCAAGGTACCTGGGACAATAAGTATTTGTTGAATATATAAGGTAACAAATAAATGAAAAGTAGTAATGTAGTAGTATCCACAAGAACAAAATTGACTACAGCATTTACTCTATGTCAGTCTGTACAAACTTATATTATGTGCTACATATAAATTGTTCTAATTAATCTTTGGTGCAAGACTATGAGGTCATACAACTACCCCTGATTCAGGGATGGGAAAAGAAAGGTTCAGAAAGAGTAAGAAGCACCAACAAGTTTACACAGCGAGCCATCAGAAGAACCAAGATTTACACTGACGTGTGCATGAACCCAAAGCACTGGTACAGTCAGACGTAAGGTATTTAGTGTGTGAATGGACTAATCAGAGCTGCCACACCTTAAGAAAACCTGAAGCTGAACTAAACTTGGATGTCCACAATTTTCTCCTTTTCCACTTTTTTTTTTTAAATAAAGTACATATTGCTAAAATCTTTGAATTCCTAGTTTTTTCAGCACCATGTCTTTATCTGGTTTTATTGGCAAGTCCAGGAGGCAACAGTCGAAATAAAACCATCATTGGCAACTACCTCCAGGAGGTCAGACTGTGTCCATCTGAGGGGAAGGATACAGGACTTTGAGCACTGAAAAGTCAGCACAGGTGCTTTGCTCTTTCAAAGACTTCTCTTGAAAAATCTGTCTAACTGAATCTTAGTTTAGCATCACGTTGCAAATCAGAGTTTAACTGGAGTTGTATGCAATGTTCTGCAAAGTCCACTCTGGTAAGAAGCCTGATTTTGTTATCCTAAAGCCAAAAATCATTATTATCCTATTTGCTAACAGAACTATTAACTGGACACCATGCAAACAATAGGGCTCTTTAAAGCAGCGATTTGTTTCTTAGGTGCTTGATAATTGCCGACATTGGAAATTCTAGAATAAAGTAAAAATCTACTGACATGATGGACTAATTTTATCTTATGGCAATTAACTTGATTAATCCCAACTGAGAGGCTGGAGGAAGAAAGAAAGAACAAAATGATCAATTTTTAAAGAGCTTATCATAAAATAACTGATTTGGGACTATTTATTTGCACAGTCACATTATAATCTAAAAAGGTAATAAATGAAACAAGAATTATTATTTCTTGGGGTTATTGTTTCTGTTATTGTTTTTATGTGGACTAAATACGGAGAAGGGATTGACAACCTCAGGGAATTAAGACCCACAAAGTTTCAAAGAATAGGAGCAGAGATGCAGCAGGTGCTCCAGGATAAAAAGACTAAGAAGGAACTCTCTCAGGAGAGGCGGGAAGATACAAGGCTATGCTCAGAACTCTCTCCTGCCCTGGGACCATTAAGGAAAAGGGGCCCTGCTTCATGGGCTATATCCAGATTGCAGAATATTAACTTCCCTGGGTCATGCCAATTAGTTGAATAAAATCTGGGTATTGAAGAGATTAAATGTCCAAAATCCCTAAGCATCAAGACAGGTAAAGTGTCAATAACCCTAATTAAGAGTATTACTGAAGCAGAGATAGCTAGAACCTAGGGAAAGACTGAATACTAATGGAGGCCTTGCAGGTCATGAGAAATAAACTCAAAGTAAGGGAAACACAAGTGGAGGCCTCAACAATGAGCAGAATCAGCATACCCGCTACTCAGCCTGACACCATTTTGGACTTGAGGCCCAGGTTCAAGTTGGTGGCCGGCTGTTGATTTATCAGTGATAAAAGCTGAGAATAAAACACTGAACCTCACATAAGTGGCCCTGTTTCTTCTGAAGTTGACATGATAGTGGAGTACACAGAAAATACAAAATATATAGATAATTGCAGGTTGGGAGAAGTGACTCCTGACAGGTTAATTAGCCCTATTGCTTCTCTTCCCTCAATATTTGAAAATGTGGAGATAATAATGCCCACCTTGGCTAGATCCCAGTGTAGGGTGAGAAGGAAATGGAAAAGTTCCTGAACCATGTTAACGATTCTATTAAAATAGATGTTGCTTCATTGTTTTAAAGTTGCTTTGAATAGGATGTAAAAGATAAAGGCAATTAAAATAATAGAAAAGATTCATGTAGATATTGGCTTGGAACGATGAATGCTTACAACGGTTGAGAGAGAGAGAGAGAGAGAGAGAGAATATTCTGGAATCAAATGAAGAAATCAGGCATCCAAAAGGGGGAGAGATGACTTAGCTAATACCAGTGGCCAAATTTTAAAGCAGCATATGCTTCCTTCGATGGGAGAGCTGTCACTTTTGGAATCTTTGAGTCTCTCTGTGCCAGTGGAAAATGACTGAAGAAGGCAATTTACAAGGTGGCCAAGCACCCAAGATTGGGAGCCAGTGTTACCAGGAAACAACCATAGATGGGATTTCATTAGTCTCTGAGATATCAAGGTATACCAGAGAGCGGAGAAATGAAGAAAAGTCAAGAAAGGATACTCATGAGCGTCAGAGGAAGGGGTGTGCGTGTGTGTGTGTGTGTGTGTGTGTGTGTGTGTGTGTGTGAGACAGAAAGAGAGAGAGACTGAGAGAGAGAGAGAGAGAGAGAGAGAGAGAGAGAGAGAGAGAGAAACAGAGAGAAAAATAGGGCCAGGACAAGAAATAGCCATAAGAACAGCACTGTGGGACAGATGGTCATTGATAAGGTGTTTAGTAGTGGGTAATAGAAATAACGGAGACACAAAAGACTACACAAGGAAGAAGAAATGGAAGGTGAGGTGTTCTTGAAGGTTTTACTAAAATAAGTGGAAATAACATTTGTTAAAATTAGGTGATGGTTGTTATACGAATGTACACATATAAAAACTTATCATGCTATTTACCTTTTTTCCCTTTATATACTTCACTCTATGTAATTAATAACTAACAAACATGTACTAGAAAGGATGTACTAGAAGGTCAACACCCTTTCTGGGTTTCACAAAATATATTGGGTTACTGCCACAGGCAGTCCATAGAAGAGCTGGACACATCTTAGGCTATATATGACTATCCCATGGACAAGACGGTGTTTGTTGGGAATGAGCGGGCCATCTAGGTGTTAGCTAGTGTCACCAACGCAGCAAGGACCCAGTGTTTGTGCACTGTTGACACCAAATACTCTGAGGGGAGGAGAGAGAAAATGACTATTCTTCCAGGTCTTACCACATGCTTTGCAAATTTAATCCTCCCTCTATTTAACATTGCAGTGCATGCAGAGAGGTAAATTTTCTTAAGGGAGTAATAAAGTGCCAGGAAGAATCAGAGAAGAGAATGTCCCTGGCAGAAAACACTTCTTCACCCCAACCTAGGATACTATGTGTTTCTCTTTTTATTTTTCGAATTTGAGTGATTCTCAAGAGATTC
Organism: Macaca fascicularis; assembly: GCF_037993035.2. Classification (NCBI taxonomy): domain Eukaryota; kingdom Metazoa; phylum Chordata; class Mammalia; order Primates; family Cercopithecidae; genus Macaca; species Macaca fascicularis. Next base: position 99,863,165 of record NC_088387.1, on the reverse strand, counting down.
TAATGGTGGTCAGAAGTTTCTTGTATAGATTGTGGTCTCCTCTAGACTGTTGGCTCCTGGTGTTACTGAGCAAAGCAAACTCTTTCCCCTGGAGTGGAATTCCTGTGTGACAGCCATTTCCCACCCCAACTGCCTCCATTACGCACCAGATGAGAAATATCGTTAAGTGAGGGAAACACAGAATGGAGGCTGGGAGTAGGAGCTTTAGTTCCTCCTCCATCCCCGTGCACAACTCCCATTAGCAGTAATGGCCACGGTATGAATAGGCCCCTGGAACACTCCCCTTTATTAACAAGTAATGATACGTACAGTTACTTGTGGAGTAAAATGAAACAACAGAATTGCTGTTTGTCAGCCAGGTGTGGTGGCTCACGCCTGTAATCCTAGCACTTTGGGAGGCCACGGTGGGCCGATGAACTGAGGTCAGGAGTTCGAGACCAGCCTGGCCAACATGGTGAAATCCCATCTCTACTGAAAATACAAAAATTAGCCGGGTGTGGTGGTGCATGCCTGTAATCCCAGCTATTCAGGAGGCTGAATCAGGAGAATTGCTTGAACCCGGGAGGTGGAGACTGCAGTGAGACATGAGACTCCGTCTCAAAAAAGGAATTGCTGTTTGTCGATAGGAACTCTTTCTTATCAGTGGTAAATGCAAGTAGATGCTTAAAGAGATTAATAACGCATGGGTTGGCCGGGCGCGGTGGCTCACGCCTGTAATCCCAGCACTTTGGGAGGCCGAGGCGGGCGGATCACAAGGTCGGGAGATCGAGACCACGGTGAAACCCCGTCTCTACTAAAAATACAAAAAATTAGCCGGGCGAGGTGGCGGGCGCCTGTAGTCCCAGCTACTCAGGAGGCTGAGGCAGGAGAATGGCGTAAACCCAGGAGGCGGAGCTTGCAGTGAGCCGAGATCGCGCCACTGCACTCCAGCCTGGGCGACAGAGCGAGACTCCGTCTCAAAAAACAAAAAACAAAAACAAAAACAAAATAACACATGGGTTGAGTGTGCCACACTATCTGATTGACTAAATGCCAACTTTTAAAGGAGAGCTATGGCTTTTCCCTACATTTGTGATAAGAATTTCCCAATCTTAGAACCACAATTCTACTGCTTAGTATACATAGTAGAACGCAACATTTCTGGCTTTTAAACAAATCTGGAAGGCAAACAGCAAAATGTGGTGAGCTAAGCATGTTTTCTCTCACCTCTACCTTCTCTACTAAGCAAAATAAGTTAATGAGTCAACTCATCTCCAGTCAGCATGTTATTTGCCAATTGCTGCAATCAAATGAGAAGCTCTTTCTAGTGCAGGACTCAGAGCTCATGTGAAACTTGTCAGATTTGATAAAGTAGATTTGTTCTAAAAGAAAACACTCCTTTTCTATTTTCTGGGATACATCTGTTTGCCACAGTGCATTTCCCAGCTAATACCAGTTTGTCGACAGAATTTGCAAAGAACTTTAATTGTGTGCTTTACCTGACAGTCTTAATTGTAATCTGACTTCCTTCAGGTAGCAATCAGCTGAGTGAAGTAATCATATCTCCCTGAAGGCCAAAAACACAACCACCTGCGCCTCTTCTGTTTTGTGTTCCCCTTTTTAACTCCAACGTCACATGGAGAGGGGATACAGAGCCTGAAAAGGTACGGCACGCTCAAAATAGCTGCTATTTTCCTATCATTACATGGGTGTATAATTAAACACAGAGTAACTGAGGACAAAAATAACCCTATCATTTTAAAATTGTAATAGCAAAGCTGCTGTATAAGCAGAGATTGCCTTTTTTAGTAGGGGAGAAATTGGTTCTAATTCTCTTGCCTGCCTTTGTAGGTTTCTCTGGAAGCTCCTGTTGGTATGTGGTTTTCTGTCTGAATATTAGGAGGCTTCCTTTCATACATCTCATCTGGAACCTCCACCCTGTTCACTATTCTCTATTCCCACTGCTTACTTCCCTGATGCTCATTACCTCTCTCATAGATTCCTGAAAAGGATTGTAGCTGGTCTCCATGTGTGCAATTTATCTCTGTCCAAACTACACCACTTGTGATACTTGAATAATCTTTCTAAAATGAAAATCATTTCAGGTCACAGATCCAGGCAGAAGCATTCAGTGAGCTGAGTTGCCCAGAAAGATGACACTGTAATTACCAGTTTACAAATTATCACCACTCTCTGCCCAAAATCCACAGAAATGAACAAAAAAACATAAAGGATCAAGAAAAACGTTGTCAGGGTGAAAACTAATAAATGGACCCAAACTGATACAAATATCAAGGACAATAATTCCCATTTTTATAATTAAATGCATATGTAAAATATACGCATTTTTAAAAGAGAACACTACCTACTTAGCATCATGAATTCATCTATGTGTATTATAAATTTTTAAATTAGATATTCATCTACAATTAACAGCATTTTACTGGTTGAATGTAATATAATTACCTTTCACAAGCAATTGACTTAGGCAGTTTCCTTTTTTCAACATTTGTTTTTTTCCGATGTTCAGAAATAGTAGAGATAACAATGTAGGATTAAAAGTTTTCAAGCATAATCAATTATTTCCTTGAGGGAAAAAGTCCTTAAGACAAGTAAAAGAATAGGCATATAGATGAAATTAGTTATATCTTCTCACAAATTGCTCTCTAGAAAAAAAAAAAATACTTCGAGCAATATCAACCAGTGTGTTAGTTTTCTTAGACTAGGATTGAGGTTAAACATTATTTCATTTGATTATTGGCCATCTCTCTATATACATATATTTTGTGTGTTTACTGTAAATACAAGTTCTATTGCATTTTTTGGCATGTTCATCTATTTCTTGTTCAACTATTGGAACTCCATATATACATAGATATATATAGTTATATATACACATATATACATAGTTATATATATAATGAAACTCATATATATATATATATATAAAACCCCTTATATATAAATAGTAATCACAATACATTTCTCTAGTCTATTAAGTCTCCCAGTCTTATAGATGACTATTTTAGTTATTTTTCATTTTGGCAAACCTACAATGCTTCCTCCACTATCCTTACTTTTACTCAGTGTCCTTACTCCCTAATTCATGGAAAACCTGAAGCAATTAGAAGAGAACTTTTACAAGTCACCATGTGTGCATGTACCAATATCTGCACTCACACAAGTGGCCTTCTCTCCCCTTACTACAGACGAACTTCCTGCTTTCAGCTAGAATCAATCCTTTCTCTTCTGCACCAGCTCTTAATTCCTTGAGAACTAATCAACAAGATCACATTAACAATTTTTATTTATCTTTCTTTTATAACCAATACTGGATTATTCTGCTGGTACATAAAAGTTCGTTTTATTTTTCCCATGTAAAAAATTGAAAGAAATACTTGTCTGTTGTTCTTCATTTCTACCTCCAGCTACCAGTTCATATATTTTCTCCTCTTTCCAGCAAAAGTCCTTGAAAAGTTGTCTATATTTCTATTTTACTGTCTCCAAATTCTGTTCTTCTATTATTTCTTAAACCAGACCCTAGACCTTCTTCCTCGCAACGCCACCATAAGTTTTTACATATTAGTATACATATTAGTAGAATTTTTCTTTTGAAACATTTTCAAACAATATCTCAGGTACCACAATCTTCTGATTTTCCTCCTTTCTTATTGACTCACTCGTTAGTGGGAAAAACTGAAAATCTTTACACTGTTGTGTTGTCACGCCACAAGTCGCAACCTTTTTTTTTTTTTTTCCTGTAATCCTCCCCTCTCCTCTCTTGTCTGTTAATACTCGGCCTCACTCTCAGAGAGTTCCTCAGTTGTTTGGCTTTAAATACTTTTTAAGAGCTGAACAGTCTCAGGATTATATCAGTAGTTCATACTCAGATTTCCAACAGCCTCATCCATGTGGAGATCTAGCAAGCATCTCAATTGTAACAGGTCAAAACTTGAGCTTGTATTATTTCCCCTCAGACATACTTTTTTCAGTCTTTTCTAGATTGTTATGGCATTTCAATCATTTCATTTGCTGAGGCCAAAATTTTCCTTGTTTCTACATTTTCTCTTTTAACCCACATCTAATCCATCTAGATCCATCTGGATTAGATGTGGGTTAAGAGAGAAAAGGAGGAAACAAGGGGCTAAATTAGGGTCAAATTCACTTGACCCTACCTCAAAATATGTTAAGAACCATACTACTTCTGATAGCCTCCAAGTGCTACTACCTGTTTTAGGCTGTTATCATCTTTAATCTAAAATATCTAATAGCTTCATAACTGGTCTCCCTGGTTTTTTTTTAAATCTTTTATTAATTATTTACAATAGAACAATCAGAATGATCTTGTGAAACATAAACCCAATCAAGAAACTCTTCTACCAATCCTGGCCAACATGACAAAACCTCGTTTCTACTAAAAATACAAAAATTAGCTGGGCGTGGTGGTGCATGCCTGTAGTCCCAGCTAGTTGGGAGGCTGAGGCAGGGGAATTGCTTGAACAGGGGCGGAGCGGCGTGGAGGTTGCAGTGAGATGAGGTCGTACCACTACACTCCAGCCTAGGTGAAAGAATGAGTTTCTATCTCAAAACAAAGAAAAAAGAGACACCCTTCTACTCAAAGCCCAGTGTTTGACCATTTCTTGTAGATTACAATCTAGAGACTTTTAAAAGGACTGGAAAGTTTGACACCACCAGACCTGTAATAGCTCTCTGACTGCATATCCTGCTAGTGTCTTACTCATCTACTCCTCTACAACCACGGTGACCTCTTTGCTTGTATTCAGATGTGCCAGATACAATCCTATAACACAACTTTATAATTTGCTGGTCTCTGCTTGGGACCTTCCTCCCTATGGATACACATTGCTCACTCTCTCAAATATTACCTTCCCTGTGAAGTTTTCCCAACTATGTTTATTAAAATGTCCACTCCAGCAAAAATTGCCACTCCAAATGTGGGTTTCCACCCTATCCTTTCTGCTTTATTTTTCCTCATAGAGCTGTCATTATATAAACTGCTCTACAATTTACTAACTTATTTTGTCATCCATCCAATTTTCCAAATTTGACTATAAATTGCATGAGGGCAGGGTTTTTCTCTGATGTATTCACTAATTTATATCCCATGTCTAGAACAATATCTGGAACATAGGAAAAGTTCAATAAATATATGTTGAATAAAAAAAATGGGTGAATGAAATAGATAAGTTAAAACCCCTGAGTCACAGGGCCGTGAGGTGGGCCCTTGAGCTGACCTCAACTCACACACACAGGCCTATTGTTTGAAATTTAAAAAAAAAATCACTGATAAGCAGAAGCATTTAGAAGCTACAAGGGAGAGAAAAAGAAGACCAACAGTCGGGTTAACGCCAGTCTCTCTCATCAGAACGGTAGGTGCCAGTGCTTGAAGAAATAACATCTGAAAAGTGCTAAGAGTTTAAATTCCTCAATCAGTTAAACTAGTATATGAAAGCATGAAGTGGAAATAGACACTGATGACATCAAAATTCTAAAGGAAGAAAAATAATCAAAAAAAAAATAAACGCTATTATTCCTTTAGGGAATATAATTAGAAAAATTGTCCCAAAAACAGTTGGAAGAACTTCACAGACCAAAAATCACAGAAGCAAGTACAAAGGCAGCTGTATATTTACCCATACAATAATATTATATCCAGTTAATTTCTAGCAAATAGTTCATTTCAATTAATAAAGAAATATTATTAGACTAAAGAATGAAGACTCTGGTATTGTGCCATTTCCTAATTGTGTAAGACTTTCCAAGTTACTTAACATCTTAGGTGTTATTGGTTAATAAGTGGATAGTTATATTATTGTTTTATTGGGCCTGTTGTAAGAACTCAATGAGGTTATACATGCAAACTTTTTTAGCATATTCTCAAAATTTGGCTGTTTTAGATCAATATTATTTTATTATTAGAAAACGTAGAAGTCTCTTTACCTCATTTCAGAAGCTTATCATAATCCTAATATTCATCTTAGCTACTAAATGAAATAAAAATATATTAATTTCACATATTACTCTAGATGAAATATTGTAGATAAAATAATAGCAAATCAAATATACAAGTGAGTCATTACCACGCAGGGTGTATTCAAGGAATGCAATGTGTGAATGGATTAACCTCAGGAAATCTATTAATATAATTCAGTATATTAAAAGATTAAAGGTGAACAACTATATGATTATTTCCATAGAGTGCTGATAAAATGAAACATTCAATCTTGACAAAATCCTCAGTAAACTAAGAGGAACTTTCTTATCCTGAAAAGCTTTTCCAGCATACCCATACAATCCGGAGTTAGACTCCCTAAATCCTGGATTCCACTCTCTGTCAATGCTGTGCAACATGGAAGCTGCATATTTATTCTGTACCTTGGTTTCCTCATATGAAATGTGGATGCTCTATACTCAGAGTATCATTGGATAGTTATGAATATTAAATTAAAAAATAATAAGTATTCCCTAAATGATGGCTTAAAAATGTAATTGTAAAACATGATTTCCACTAAATTAGTGATGAAGGCAACTTAATGTCAATGCCTATTTGATGTTTTATTGAAGGTCCTAGAAAAGGCATTAAAATAAGAAAATAAATGGGAGGTACAAACATTGAAAATGAAAATTTAAGATTCAAAAAAGTCCTAAATTGAAGCCAATATAAATATTTACAAAAAAATTTGAAAGAGCAACCAACATACTGTTAGAGCTAATATGAGAATTTAATTACCTGAATACAAAATTAATGTAAAATATTATACAATTAAATTAGTAATAATTTTAATGTGATTAATAAAATCCATTAACAAAATCTATAGAAAGCTATTCATTCCTAGGAACAACATTAACAAGAAGCAAACTAGATATCTGTCAAAACTGATATAGACATTTATAAAAGACCTAAATAAAGACTTCTCATTAGGAAGATAGAATATTGTAAATGTGTCAATTTCTTCCACACTCATTAGCAAATAAATCCCAGTACATTTTAGAATATATCTTTTTATGCTGATTCTACAGCTGATAAAGAAAAGAAAATTCACAACAATAAAGAAGTTTACAGCAAAGAATAATGAGGTAAAACATGACCCAATTCAAACTATGGAGTAACTTACAAAAGAAATGGAGATGTGTACCAATAAAGTTCAGATCTAATAAACATTTACATCTTTAACTTAGTGAAGAAAAGGTAGACAATTTAACATGCTTTGGAGATAATTGGTCATCTTTTTGCAGAAAGCATACAAGAACCTCATCTACTTGCTTTTCTACACATCTACCTCCATACTCCATTTCCCAACAGCAACAGTAGCAGAACAATCTTTGTTTTGTTTTGTTTTGTTTTGAGACAGAATCCTGCTCTGTCTCCCAGGTTGGAGTGCAGTGGCATGATCTCAGCTCACTGCAACCTCCACCTCCCAGGTTCAAACGATTCTCATGCTTCAGCATCCCAAGTAGCTGGGATTACAGGTGCCCGCCACCACGCCTGGCTAATTTTTGTATTTTTTAGTAGAGACGGGTTTCACCATGTTGTCCAGGCTGGTCTTGAACTCCTGACCTTGAGTGATCTGCCTGCCTCAGCTTCCCAGAGTGCTAGGATTACAGGTGTGAGCCATGGCGCCCAGGCTAATATTTTAAGATGCAAATCTGACCATTTAGATTTCCTGCTCAAAATCCTCTAATAGCTACTCACCACACTTGGAACAAAATCTGAAGTTGTACTTATATTCTGATTCTGATAGCCTTCTTACTACTGTTCTAAACCATGTTTCATCTCCAGCACTCTGCCTCTTCATCACACAGCTCCAGCTTTCCTGGCCTCCTTGCAGGTGCTGTGCCTACAATGTCGTTCCTTCAGATCTTATCATGGCTAATTCATCTCATTCTGACCTGCACACAAATGTCACTTCCTCAGAGAGCACTTCTTTGAAAACCATACCTAAAATATTCACCCATATCACTGATTTATTCTTCTTGAGTTCACTTTTCACTATATCATATCATTTTTTAATTGTCTGACTTTCTGATATGGTTTGGTTCTGTGTTCTCACCCAAATATCACCTTGAATTGTAGTAATCCCTATGTGTCAAGTTTGGGACAGGATAGAGATAAGTGAATCATGGAGGACAGGTTCCCCCACGCTGTTCTCATGATAATGACTGAGTTCTCATGGGATCTGATGGTTTTTTAAGGGGTTTCCCCATTCGTTCGACTCTCATTCTCTCTTGCCTCCCTGTGAAGAGGTACCTTCTGCCTTGATGTAAGTTTCCTGAGGCCTCACCAGGCATGTGGAACTGTGAGTCAATTAAACCTCTTTTCTTTATAAATTACCCACTATCAGATATTTCCTCATAGCAGCATGAGAACAAACTAATACCATAAATTGGTACCACAAAGAGTAGGGTGCTGCTATAAGGATACCCGAAAACATGGAAACAGTTTTGGACCTGGGAAAGAGGCAGAGGTTGAAACAGTTTGGAGGGCCCAGAAGAAGGCAGGAAAATGAAGGAAAGTTTGGAACTTCCTAGAGGCTTGGAGGGCTCAGAAGAAAGGAAGATGTGAGAAAATTTGGAATTTCCTAGAAACTTGTTGAATGGCTTTGACCAAAATGCTGATAGTAATGTGGACAGTTAAATTCAGGCTGAGGTAGTCTGTGATGGAGATGAGGAAATTTTGGGGAACTGGAATAAAGGTAATTCTTGCTATGCTTTAGCAAAGAGACTGGCAGCATTTTGCCCCGACCTAGAGATCTGTGGAACTTTGAAATTGAGAGATAATTTACGGTATCTAGTGAAAGAAGTTTTTAAGTAGCAAAGCATTCAAGATGAAGCAGACCATGAAAGTATGGAAAATTTGCAGCTTGACAATGCAATAGAAAAGAAAAACTGATTTTGGGGGAAGAAATTCAAGCTGGCTGCAGAAATTTGCATTTGCAAAAGTAACAAGGCACTGAATGTTAATCATTAAGACAATGGGGAAAATGTCTCCAGAGCATGTCAGAGACCTTCAAGGCAGTCCCTCTCCTCACAGGCCCAGAGCCCTAGGAGGAAAAAATGATTTCTTGGCTCAGTCCCAGGGACCACTGCTGTGTGCAGCCTAGGGACTTGGCACCCTGAATCCCAACTGCTTCAGTCATGGCTAAAAGCAGCTAAGGTACAGCTTGGGTATGGCTGCAGAGGGTGTAAGCCCCAAGCTTTAACAGCTTCCATGTGGTATTGAGCCTGCAGGTGCAGATAAGTCAAGAACTGAGGTTTGGGAACCTCCACCTAGATTTCAGAAAAGGTATGAAAATGCTGCATGTCCAGTCATAATTTTGCTGCAGGGGTGGATCTCTCATGGAAACCCTATGCTGGGGCAGTGGAGAAGAGAACCATGAGATCAGAGTCCCCTGACAGAGTCTCCACTGGGGCACTACCTAGTGGAGCTGTAAGGAGAGGGCCACCATTCTTCAAACTCCAGACGGGTAGATCCACAAATGGCTTGTACTGTGTGCCTGGAAAAGCTGCAGACACTCAACACCAGCCCATGAAAGCAGCCAGGAACTGGGCTGTACCCAAAGCCACAGGGGCAGTGCTGCACAAGGCCATGGGGAGCCCCCTTCTTGCATCAACATGACCCAGATGCAAGACATGGAGTCAAAGGAGATCATTTTGGAACTTTAAGGTTTAATGACTTCCCTATTGCATTTCGGACTTGCGTGGGGCCTGTTGCCCCTTTGTTTTGGCCAATTTCTCCTATTTGGAATGGCTGTATTACCTAATGTCTGTACCCCCATTGTATCTAGGAAGTAACTAACTTGTTTTTGATTTTTACAGACTCATAGGGAGAAGGGATTTGCCTTGTCTCAGATGAAAACTTTGGACTTAGACTTTCGGGTTAATGGTAGAATGAGTTAAGTCTTTGCGGGACTGCTGGAAGGGCATCATTGTGTTTTAACATGTGAGGATGTGAGATTTGGGAGGGGCCGGCTGAAATGATATGTTTTGGCCCTGTGTCCCCATCCAAATCTCATCCCGAACTGTAGTAATTTCTATGTGTCAAGGGCAGAACCAAGTGGAGATAATTGAATCATGGGGGTGGTTTCCTCTATGCTGTTGTCATTATAATGAGTGAGTTTTCACAAGATCTGATGGTTTTATAAGGGGGTTCCCCCTTTGCTTGACTCTCATTCTCTCCTGCTGCACCAGAGGTGCCTTGTGCCATGATTGTAACTTTCCTGAGGCCTCCTCAGCCATGTGGAACTGTGAGTTAATTAAACCTCTTTTCTTCATAAATGACCCAGTCTCAGGTATTTCTTCATAGCAGTATGAGAACACTTCCCCAACTATAATTTAAGTTTTATAAGAGAAGGGATGTTGTTTCATGCTTGTATCATTAGGGCCTAGAACAATGGAAGACACACAGCATGCCCTTAGTAAATAACTGTTGAAAAAACAAATTAATTAAGTTGCCTTATGTCATATTTTTTTAAATCGCTATTGAACTGGAACAGAGAGTTAAATGTATAAAAAAACAAAAGCTAAAAAAAAAAATGCTAGCATATAACAGGAATCAATCAGTCCTATTTTATACTGGGGAAGGGCTTGAGAATACAAAATTCAGAATCCACATAGCAAAGAGAGAGATTTCATTTAAGGAAAAAATGAACAAAAAAATGTAAGAAAACCCCACACATTTAAAGAAGAAAGTTTATGTGACAAGGAAGGTGGTGAAGTACAGACTGAAAAGAAAGTATTGACGTCATATTTATATTGACAGCAAATCATTGAAGAGATTCACATAAGAGATTTTACATTTCAGAAAGGATAATACAATGAAATAGAAAAAACAGAAATAAATAAATAGAAAAAAAATAGATGAACACTATGTATAGCAGATTAAGAGAAAAAGACATTGAAATAGCCTTTAAATGTGTTCAAGCTTACTAACAAATATAGAAGTATAAATTGCTCACTACCATAGCCAAAATTAAAAAGATTAATAATTTCAAATATTGGTAAGAAATACAATGAAATGAATATTCACATACACAACTTGCAAAACTGTAAATTTTTGTAATTAATTTGGGATGAAAATTGTACTATATTGCATTCAAAATTAAAAGGGCAAAATTTAAACATCCCACAAAGACAGAGGAAAATTGATTATAATATATTCATACCATGGTATTCCATGCCGTTATCAAAAAGAAAGAACAAAAAATATTTAAAATTATATCACAAAGATAAAACTAAGTCACAATATAAATTATATGATAAATAATATTAGGGTACCACAGATATGCATATGTACATATACAAATATAAAAATAAAAAATCATTAAAAATGACATGCTATTCATACGAACACTTTAACAACAGTTATCTCTTTGTAAGAGGGGAAAAAATGATTAGGAGGCTGATATGTTTTATTTTATATTTAAAAATATTTGCTGGATTTGTTACAATCATAAAGTATGCATTTTTGCACTATGTATCACAAAATAATTTAGAAATGAAGACACAAATGTTTAAAGCAAGCAAGATATGAACACAAGAACTTGAAGGAAACTAGTATGTGCTTACTACTTTTTAGACCCTACTGTGTGGTAGGCACCATAAGACATTCTTTGCAACACTGAACACTTCTGCTCCAACATCAACCTTCTGAGTCAGGTATTTTCACTTTCAGTTTTCAACTGGAGATCTCAAGGTTTAGAGAAACCCAGTAACTTTTGTCTTCTAGTTTAAACAATATTCACCTAATGGCAAAAACATCTGCAAGAGTTAAAGAAAGGCCGGGCGCGGTAGCTTAAGCCTGTAATCCTGGCTAACACGGTGAAATCCCGTCTCTACACATAAAGAAAAAAGAAAAAGAAAAAAATAGCTGGGCGTGGTGGCGGGCGCCTGTAGTCCCAGCTACTCCGGAGGCAGAGGCAGGAGAATGGCGTGAACCCAGGAGGCGGAGCTTGCAGTGAGCCGAGATGGCGCCACTGCACTCCAGCCTGGGAGACAGAGCGAGACTCCGTCTCGGGGGAAAAAAAAAAAAAAGAGTTAAAGAAAGATGGCACAATGGCAAGGAGGGCTAGTGAAAGGACAGACACAACACTTGCTTCCCCTTTACCCATGCTGTTGTTAGCCAAGCATAATCGCTGGCCAAGGTCCTGACAAACATTCTCCAGTAAATAGTTGCACACAGCTGGGGCAGACCAAAATTCTCTTGCAAGAGGATGGCCTGGGCTTCTGGAAATGCAGGTTCAACAGATTGTCTCAGAGGAAACTCTCTGCCCCTGCTCCCTACATCCTTCACCCATACACCAGCCAGATCAGGGAGCCATGGAATCAAATTGCCTATAAAAAGTGAGAATTTTATTTCTTTGTATTTCCTATGATCCCCTGTAATACTGACTCAGGTTATTGCCATTTGCAGAGAGTTAAAATAGTTACTATCTATAAATGTTTCTCAGAAACAATAGGATACCTCAAAATAAAATTTTGGTCCTTAAAACATTAAATATTTAATTCCTTTCATTCGTAAAGGCAAACAAACATAACCAGGAATAATTTAAGACATTAATTTATCTTCAATTATTTTTATTATTTAAAAAATCAATTTAAAGTGGATCTTTTTAAGAGACATTTTGTAGCCACATGTCATAAAATACTTAGTGTGGTTTTCTTAAGGATAAGAGATCTTTGACAGTTACCTTGCTGGTGAAGGAACTTGAAAAGCAAAGGCTTAAAAGAATAAATTATTTTTGCTAATACTGCTGCAATAAACATACGTGTGCCTATGTCTTTATAGTAGAATGATTGATATTCCTTTGGGTATATAGCCAGTAATGGGATTGCTGGGTCAAATGGTATTTCTAGTTCTAGATCCTTGAGGAATCACCATACTGTTCTACAATGGTTGAACTAATTTACATTCCCACCGACAGTGTAAAAGTGTTCCTATTTCTCCACAGCCTTGCCAGCATCTATTGTTTCCTTTTTTTTTTGTTTTGTTTTTGTTCTTGAGACAGAGTTTCACTGTTCTTGCCCAGGGTAGAGCAGTGGTGCAATCTTGGCTTACCACAAACTCTGCCTCCTGGGTTCAAGTGATTCTCCTGCCTCAGCCTCCCGAGTAGCTAAGATTACAGGTATGCACCACCGTGCCTGGCCAATTTTGTATTTTTAGTAGAGACGGAGTGTCTCTATGTTGGTGAGGCTGGTCTCAAACACTCGACCTCAGGTGATCTGCCCACCTCAGCCTCCCAAAGTACTGGGATTTCAGGTGAGCCACCGTGCCCGGCCTCTTGACTTTTTAATAATCTCCATTCTGACTGGCATAAGATGGTATCTCATTGTGGTTTTGATTTGCATTTCTCTGATGATCAGCGATGTTGAGCTTTTTTTCACATGCTTGTTGGCCATGTAAATGTCTTCTTTTGAAGAGTGTCTGATATCTTTTGCCCACTTTTTGATGTTTTGTTTTGTTTTTCTTTGTAAATTTGTTTAAGTTCCTTGTAAATTCTGGATATTAGACCTTTGTCAAATGGGTGGATTGCAAAACTTTACTCCCATTCTGTAGGTTGCCTATTCACTCTGATGACATCTGATGATAGTTTCTTTTGCTGTGCAGAAGCTTTTTAGTTTAATTAGATCTCATTTTTCGATTTTGGCCTATGTCCTGAATGGTATTGCCTAGGTATTCTTCTAGTGTTTTTATGGTTTTGGGTTTTACATTTAAGTCTTTAATCCATCTTGAGTTAATTTTTGCATAAGGTGTAAGGCAGGGGTCCAGTTTCAGTTTTCTGCATATGACTAGCCAGTTTTCCTAGCACCATTTACTGAATATGAGATCCTTTCCCCATTGCTTCTTTTTGTCAGATTTGTTGAAGATCAGATGGTTGTAGATGTGTGGTGTTATTCCTGAGGCCTCTGTTCTGCTCCATTGGTCTATATGTCTGTTTGGTTCCAGTACCATGCTGTTTTGGTTGATGTAGCCTTATAGCATAGTTTGAAGTCAGGTAGCATGATGCCTCCAGTTTTGTTCTTTTTGCTTAGGATTGTCTTGGCTATGCAGGGTCTTTTTTGATTTCACATGAAATTTAAAATATCTTTTTGTAATTCTATGAAGAATGTCAATGGTAGTGTGATGGGAATAGCATTGAATCTATAAATTACTTAGGACAGTATGATGATTTTCACAATATAGATCCTTCCTGTCTATGAGGATGAATATTTTTCCGTTTGTTTGTGTCCTCTCTTACTTCCTTGAGGAGTGGTTTGTAGTTCTCCTGGAAGAGGTCCTTCACATTCTTTGTTAGCTGTATTTGTAGGCATTTTATTCTCTTTGTAGCAATTGTGAATGAGAGTTCATTCATGATTTGGCTCTATGCTTGTCTATTGTTGCTGTAAAGGAATGCTTGTGATTTTTGCACAATGATTTTGTATCCTGGGACTTTGCTGAAGTTGCTTATCAGTTTAAGCAGCTTTGGGGCTGAGATATGGGGTTTTCTAAATATAAAATCATGTTTTCTGCAAACAGTGACAATATGACTTGCTCTTTTCCTATTTGAATACCCTTTATTTCTTTGTCTTTCCTGATTGCCCTGGGCAGAATTTTCAATACTGTGTTGAATAGGAGTGGTGATAGAGAGCATCCTTGTCCTGTACCAGTTTTCAAAGGGAATGCTTCCAGCTTTTGCCCATTCAATATGATATTGGCTGTGGGTCTGTCATAAATAGCTCTTATTATTTTGAGATATGTTCCATCAATATCTAGTTTATTGAGTTTTAACATGAAGGGATGTTGAATTCTATCAAAGTCCTTTTCTGCATCTATTGAGATAATCATGTGGTTTTTGTCTTTGGTTCTGTTTATGTGATAGATGATGCTTATTGATTTGTATATGTTGAACTAGCCTTGCATCTCAGGGTTGTACCTGACTTGATCATGGTAGATAAAATTTTTGATGTGCTGCTGGATTTAATTTGCCAGTATTCTGGGGGTTTTTTGCATCGATATTAATCAGGGATATTGGCCTGAAATTTTGTGTTTTTGTTTTGTCTTTTCCTGGTTTTGGTCTCAGGTTGACATGGAATCAACCCAAATGCCCACCAATGATAGAATTGATAAAGAAAATGTGGTACATGTGTACCATGGAATACTATGCTGCCATAAAAAGGCATGAGACTAAAGAGTTGAACAAGGAGAACACATGGATACAGAGCAGGGAACAACACACAGCAGGGCCTGTTGGAGGGTAGGGGATGAGGGGTGGTAATTAGAGGTTGGGTCAATAGGTGCAGCAAACCACCATGGCACATGTATACCTATGTAATAAACCTGCATGTTCTGCACATGTATCCCATGTTTATTTTAGAAAAAAAAAATAAAATGCATTATTTTTTTTTTACAAATTAAACTTTTAAATTTTTATTGCTAATCTGATTTAAATTTTTAATGTGGTAGCATATGTAAATCTCTAACTCTTTCAAAATAACATTTTAATTTTCAAGAAAAAATAAATGATTTTTTAAAACTTAATTTAAATGGAATGCTATTAAAAAAGTTGGATTGCAGTATTTATTCAACAAATGTTTATGAATTTCTGTTGTGTACCAGGCACAGGGCTAAGCATAAATGATGTGTTTAGCAAATGATAAACAAACCAAATCTGGCTCCTGCCTTAACTCAATTCACTTTTGGTGAATTGGCAATGATAGTGGAAGTTTTTAAAGACAAAATAGAGTTTTCAAGAAAACTGCAAAATAATAATCTCACTTAAAAACCTAAATCCAATTATTCAGAGTAAAGTGCCAAACAGAATAATAAATATAACAAAATAATGCACATTCTAACTAATTAAGGTTTAATCTAAAATTTTTAAATGTTTAATAACAAGAAAGTAGTAATGTACTTATCAGTAGGGCAAAACAGAGGAATTATCTGATCATCTCTACTAGTCCATTTTCACACTGCTGATAAGGACATACCCGAGACCGGGTAATTTATAAAGAAAAAGAGGTTTGGTAGTCTCACAATTCCACGAGACTGGGGAGTACTGACAATCATGCACATCTTACATGGCAACAGGCAAGAGAGAATGAAATCCAAGTGAAAGGGGTTTCCCCTTAAAAAAACATCAGATCTCATGAGACTTATTCACTACTACAAAAACAGTATGTGGGAACCACCCTCATGATTCAGTGATCTCCCCCAGGGTCCTTCCCACAACAGGTGGGAATTATGGGAGCTATAATTCAAGATTTGGGTGGGGACACAGCCAAACCATATCATCATCTCACTAGAAATAATAGATTTTAATAAAATTCTACATTTCTTAGCAAAAAACTCTTAGTTGTTGTTTTATCTCAGTTTATATAAACTAAGAATTGAAGAACTTATCTTAGCATGATAAAAAATATTTGTATCATTGATATAGTTTGGCTCTGTGTCCCCACCCAAATCTCCTCTCCAGCTGTAATTCCCAATGTTGGCAGAGGGACTGGGGTGGAGGTGATGGGATCATGGGGGTGGTTTTCCCTCTTACTTTTCTCATGACAGTGAGTGAGTTCTCATGAGATATATTTGTTTAAAAGTGTGTAGCACTCTGCTCTTCATTCTTTCTATTTCCTGTCACCATGTGAAGACGTGCTTGCTTCCTCTTCACTCTGCCATCATTATTGTAAGTTTCCTGATGCCTCCCTAGTCATGCTTTATGTGCAGCCTGCAGATCTGCGAGCCAATTAAACCTCTTTTCTTCATACATTATGCAGTCTCAGGTCATTCTTTATAGCAGTGTGAGAACTAACATAATCATACTAACAAATAATGTCATATACAATAGTAAAGTGCTCAGGGAATTCCCATTTAACACAGAACTGATATACCAGGTACCATCATATGATTTCATTTTCATCTGGAAGTGTAGCTACTGCAACATGATAAAATTTACTTTTCTCCATTGAATGAAAAGAAGAGGCTAATATACAAATATATAGAGATTAGATGATTAACAAAGTATTTAAGAACGCAAATAATTGCAAAATAAATACCTGAAAGCAATTACATTCATATGTACCATAAATAATTGATTACAAAAATATAATAGGAGAATATAAGTTTAAAAGGTCTGTAAATATTTATCAGTTCCCCCGTTGAATACATTGCTTTTTTTCCAATATTTTGTTATTTCAAACAGAAATATAGTGAACATATTTGAACATATGCAATAGTATATGTTTATATTTCCATCCTTTTATAATAATATTTCAAAGTAAGTTTTACTGTATGGATGGCACTTTTGAATAGAATGTGGCTGGATATATTTTATTTTTCTAATCTCATTTTCTGATAAAACTGATAGCAAATAATTTAGTAACTATCTCTGATTGTGATTACTGGCATCTTAGGGCAATTTATATCATATTATTTCTGTATTCATAACTGTTTATTGTGTCTTTCTTATTTTCTGCCTTTTATTCAATTGGCTATATTTTTGTTTTGTTTTTCCTCTACCTGTTTGAAAGCTATACATACATTTCTTCAATAGTTGTAGCTACATTTAAATACTTAACAAAAATACTCAAAACAGTGAAAAGCTAATCTACCTTTCTTGCCTCCTTTGTTTACAAGAACTTCAAAATTCTTTAAAAACATTCTCCCCCAGATTTCACCTTCCCTATAATTGCTTGGTATATCAGTTCTAATAGTTTCTTTACCTTCTAACTTAGCACTATTATTGACAGTCAACGCTTATGTCGATGTACTCACATTTACTGTTTCTTTCATCTTACTCTTTTTTTGGGTTCAATATACTTCTTTTTGAAGCATATTTTTAATAGCTCTTACAGGGATAACTACCAGAAGTAAATTCTCTCAATTTTTGCTATGAAATTTCCTTATTTCACCATGACTTTTAAAATTTAATCTTGATTTGAAATGCTAGACAGTTATTTTTCTTCATTATTATGAGGATCTTTTTCCTAGTGTTTTGAACCTGCCATTATTGGTAAAGTATTTTTTGTAGGTCCATTTACTTTTGCTTTGTAAATAAGTTTTCTTTCAGGAAACATAATTTTTTTATTTTTAATATCATGTGATTTTATTATAATTCAACGAGGTGTGGGTGTTCTATTCACCTTATTTAAAATTTTGAGGATTCAGTCAATCTGAAAAAATCAGACTTTCATGTGCAAGACTCTTCTATCTGTTCTAACCCCGAGAGTACACCAACAAACAACACAAGGCTGTGTGGAGAAACATGCTGTTTTAATAAGTGCCTGGGTGCAGGCCGGCTGAGGCCTAAAATGGCATCAGCACCAAATGAGGACCAGGCAGGGATTTTATAGTCTCTTGTAAACAGGAAGTATCTCAATCTGATGTAACTGCTACACAGTACCTGGATGGCCTCTCTCTTGATCTCCAGGGGGTACATGTCTTCCAGTCAGCTCTCTTCCTGTTTCTGCTATCTTGCTGACACACACTGCTGGCACAAGTGGCCTTGTGCCCTGGGACTGGGCCTGAGAAGTTAAGAGTTATTCATTCTCTTAAGCTTTCAGGCCCGAGGGAGAATCTTTCATCATGAAGATGAGAAATGTCTGAGTACTATATTTTGCCTTCCTCATTCTCCCTCTTCTTTCATTTGAAACACCCTTACTTCATCTATTACTCCATATCTCCTAAAACCTCTTTCCCATGTCCTTACCATTTTGTATGGCCACCGCTGATTTCCTGACCTCTGTCTTCCAAGTAAGATATTCACTCTTTAACTATATCAAATTTCATCATAAATCAAAGAGGTTTTATTATTTTTATTTCAATCATTTTGTGTTTTGTTTTTTAGAAATGTATTTGGCTGTTTTTCAACAGTGTCTCTACCTATACCATACTGTATTGTTCTTAGAACATTTATTATTTTTATCATCTAAACATTTTTAAATCCACTTATTTTAAATTCACTTTTGAATTAATTATATCTAGTTATCTTCTATTTGGTATGCTTGCTTTCTCTAGCTCTCTCTCTTTCTCTCTCTCTCTCTTTTCTGTCAATTTTTCACTTCATGCATCTTTTATAATTTTTAAAATTTAAAGTTCATCTGCATCAGGAGCTATATTCTGTGAAAGTTCTGTTTTTCCTGGGTTGCAAGAATGTCATTTCAGGAATAGTCAACTCTAATAGACCTTTTCATTGAACTACTTTGGGGTGTGGATTGTGGATTGTGAACTCTGACTTCACTGGAGGGAAGAAAGCCTGAGATGATGGTTCCTTTTGGGTCTCTCTTTCTGCCCATGATTTCAGGCAGGCTGTAAGATTTTGAGCCATTTTTCCTGGGTTTTAGGAATTCATATAGTTTCAATTTTATAAATGGGTCAGACCTTATGAATCTTGGTTTTATGCAGCAATTCATTTCTAATTCTCAACACAAAGAGTCTCCTTCACTTACAATGGTAGAGTCCAAGGCTCGAGCCAATAATAATGCCCATGAACCCCTGGGCATCAGCTTCCACTCACCCTCAGATGTTAACTTCCCTCTATTTGGAGATTTTTTTCCTTGTTTATATTTTGAGCTCAACTGTATATTTAATGTGTATTTGTTATATTTTAAATGGCATTTCTGTGTGTTTGAAATAAGAAAGGTGATTTTCTGGATCAGTTCAGTCCAGCCATTTAATGGAAATCACCTTCATATTTACATGAAATATTCTAATTGTCAATTTAAGCTTCAGTCATCCATGTAGAATGATTTCCTTGAGGGCAAGGACTATATTGTATTGATCTGTGTTTCAATTTCTTAAATGGAAAAACATATCACCTATGTCCTCATCTTACTTTTACTATTTTCTGGTGTTTCTAAATTTGGCTGGCAGCTGATCATTTTTGCAACAGTTAGTTGCTACAACACAAACATATGAAAACCACAGTGACCTTTGGTGTTTGGTGGGTTTAATGAAGCTTTGTCTGAATGATGGT
Organism: Macaca fascicularis; assembly: GCF_037993035.2. Classification (NCBI taxonomy): domain Eukaryota; kingdom Metazoa; phylum Chordata; class Mammalia; order Primates; family Cercopithecidae; genus Macaca; species Macaca fascicularis. Next base: position 99,843,222 of record NC_088387.1, on the reverse strand, counting down.
TTGAAATCCAGATGTAGAAAGCAGACTTTCCTAGTCACTGTTATTAGGAGGAAATGAAAACAGAAGCATAATTATAATGTATGTCTTTAGTAAAGCTGCCGCCTGGGATTAGAGGTAGGCTTCTTTTTATTGAAAATGTTAAATAGTTGCTTCAAAAGTTCAATGAATCAATTAACATTTCTTCTTTGTATTTAGGTCTGTATTTTTGGGGGGAAGAAAGTTAAAAGTACTTTGCATATATCCTGTTCTTAGCAAGAAAACACAGGTTTTCATTCTTAAAACAAAATTGAGCAATATAATTTTATTATTTTCAGAAAGTCTCAATCCAGTAGAATAATATTGTTTTACTTTGTCAACTCTATTAGACATTTCTATGTTTATGGTTACCTATAAGAACTCCTACAAAGGTTCAAAAGATATAAGCATAATTATCCTTTGGTTATAGCATGTGGCTAGATTATGATTATGTCCATTTAGAAGATAAGTAGCAATATAGTTTTGTGCTTTGTCCAGGATGATGATGAAATGAGTACAGTTTTCAGGTAACTACCCCCTTGAATTCTACTATAAGAGTTAAATTAGAATTTCTCATTCTCGTCTTAATCCGCACCCCTTTCAATGCCTTCTCAGTTGCCTGCATGTTCCAACCAGCCAAGATGATGTCATAGAGCATTTTTTCTATACCCTGTTTAAGAAGGTGAGTACATTGAAAATAATTTTTCAAATTATAACTCTGTCTCTCAGAATATTTTTCACAGAACTAACAGCTTTAAAATAAATACAGTTGGCCTTATAATGGAATAAGACCCAACATAAACAAAATTGTAGTTTGTATCCACTAGTGAAACTTCTTTCAACAAGAATGGATAAAACTCCAGATCTCAACAGGCTATGCTAAATTTCTACTTTAACTAGACATAAATGAATCTCTTCTGAGATTGGTAAATGGTCAGCAAGATAAAATCAAGTCCATGGATTTTTTTGTTAATAAAGATTTATTGGAACACAGATATGCCTATTTGTTTCTGTAATAACTAGGGCCACTTTCTGGCTATATTAGTGGTCTTGAGAAGTTGCAAACGTTGCAACACAGACTGCATGATCCACAAAGAAGGAAATATATACTATCTGGCTCTTTACAGAAAAAGTTTTCAGACTCCTACTTTAATTTACTTACAGCTGCATTGGGGTCAAATTTCATAAATGAATTAATGCATAACGGACTCTCCCACTGGCACGGTTTTGTAATTCTAGAGCCAATATTAGCAAACTACTTGAACAGATGTGGTGATAGTATTATTGTTGAAAATATTTGCTGTACCTTTCTGGGAGGACAATTACATTTTCTGGTTTCTTTAACATCAACCCTGGTCATATAACTTCTTTGTTCAATGAACTGTGAATTGAATAATGTGTTTCACCTCCAAGAAGAAGCTTTAAAATCCAGTGCTTAACTTACCATGCACCTTTTTTCATCTGCAAGGAGACTGGTGATGTCAGAGGTTGTTCTGTCAGACTGAAACCCCAGTGACAGTAACGTGGAACACAGCTGCAGAAGACCCACAGCAGACATCAGCGTGGATGAGAAATAAACCTTTATTGTGTGAATACCACTGAGACTTTGGGGTGTCACTATACAATAACTAAACTACAGTTGACTAATAACAAATTCTTACAAAGAGAATGTTTTAATTGGTTCCTTGAGACAACAGAAAGCTACAGAGGTCAAATCTGCAAATCAGCACCAAATAAATGAATGGATTTTTTAAAGTCTGAACCTAAATGAAAAACAATTTAAAACTCTCTTTTCAATATGCCATTTCCACATCTACTAAACAGTATCAGGATAAATTAAACAGAGAACACGACTTTAAACCTGTGTAACATAAGCTGAAATAAAATTAAGAATCACTATGCTTCAGCAATGCAAAGTGAAAGATAAACCTAACTTTTCACATGTCTATTATACATATGCAACAAAGAAATAGATGTTTAATTTTGTTATTTGACTAGCCAGATAGGTGTCTATTTTATTCCTCACTTATTCATATACTTGCATCTAAAATAAATTTAAACTAATTTTAGAAATATCATAAATTTAGAAGAGAGACATCTCTGGACCAATTGTCATAACTGACTTCACAACTTTAAAAGTGAAAAACTAAAATATCAAATAAAACTATGAAAAGTCTATATATAATAGATACATGAATTAATTAATGAGAAGATACCTATTTCTCCTAAAGGATAGGATATAATCTTAATGCTTAATATCAACAAACATATAGAAAACATGTACCTGGCCAACGCCCTGCCAACCCCCACACATTGCTGGTGAAATGGTAAAATAGTAGAATCTTTCTGAGAGGCTATATGATGTTTTATATCAAAGATTATTAAAATGTTCATTACATTTGATCAAACAACTCCACAACTAGGAATTTATCTTAAGGAAATAAGCATATGTGAAAATATTAATTTGGAAAACAGTCACCTGATCACAATCGATAATAAAAATTTGAAAATAACATAATATTTAAAATATGGAACTGGTTAAATCATCATGTCAGATCTTTTCATGGAATTTTATTTAGCAACTACAAGTGAGATAATAGAAAAATAATAAAGTGGAAATAAGATCATGGTAGATTATTAAACAAAACAATATACAACAAGGTAAAAATCATTATAGGTAGTATGACTACATATTAGCATAGGAAATACTCTAGACGATATGTACAAAAGAGTGACTAGTGACTAACTGTGAATTGTTAGATTAAGGATGATATTTAATTCCTTTTTCTTCTCTTTATTTTCTAATTTGTCCTTAATGTGCAAATTTCTTTAGGTGAATAAATACAATATAAACTAGCAAAAACCAACGAAAGTAATTAACAGTGTAGCAGAAAAAATATGCGTTACATATAATATATAAAATATAATTTCTCTGTATATATAATTTTTCTGTTTATATATAATTACTTCCATATACACACATATGCATATGCGCACATATATACATATCTCCCAAAATATTTCCAGAAAGATTACAAATTATATATATTTAAATCTGTGATAAGAAAAGCAGTACACTTATGCAAATAGAAAAATAATATTTAGCATATCAAATTAGAATGTATTTAAATATACATATTTTAACTTTTATTTTAGAATTAGGAGTACATGTGCAGGTTTGTCTTACGAGTAAATTGTGTGTCATAGGGGTTTGGTGTACAGATTATTTCATGACCCAAGTGATAAGCATAGTACCCAATAGGTAGTTTTCTGATCCTCAGCCTCCTCCCTCCACCCACCCTCAAGTAAACCCCAGTGTTTTTTGTTCTCTTCTTGTGCTCATATGTAGTCAAGGTTTAGCTCTCACTTATAAGTGAGAACATTCAGTATTTGGTCTTCTGTTCCTGTGTTAGCTTACTTAGGATAATAATGGCCTGGTCCAGCTTCATCTATGTTGCTGCAAAGGACATGATCTTGTTCTTTTTTACGGCTGTGTATTATTCTTTGGTGTACATGTAACACATTTTCTTTGTCCAGTCCACTGTTGATGGGCATTTAGGCTGATTCCATGTCTTTGCTATTATGAATAGTACTGTGATGAGTATATGCATGCATGTGCCTTTCTGGCAGAATGATTTATATTTCTCTGGGTATGTAACCAATAATGGGATTGCTGGGACCAATGGTAATTCTGCTTTGAATTCTTTGAGAAATTGTCAAACTGCTTTCCACAACGGCTAAACTATTTACATTCCCACCAGCAGTGTATAAGCATTTCCTTTTCTCTGCAGCCTTGCCAGCATCTGTTATGTTTTTTACTTTTTAATAGTAGCAATTCTGACTGATGTGAGATAGTATCTCACTGTGGTTTTGAATTGCATTTCTGTAATGATTAGTGATGTTGAGGATTTTTTTATATGCTTGTTGGCATATAAAAAATTTAAAAATTTTAAGGTAAATAAAAAAACAGAAATTTTCTCCAAACTAGGGAAAGTTATATATAAACATATAAATTACATAATTTTAATATTTGTTGAATATGCTAATTTTTTATAACAATTAAAATTATCCAGTAAAATAGTTACGTGTCAAACATATATTTTTACAATTTAAAATAAATTATATTACCTTTTTTCCTTAAAAAGCTTCTTAAAATTATATTACCTTTATTGAAGAATGATTGACATACAGAAGGCTGGACATATTAAATATATGCACCTTAGTGAGCTTAGAAATTTGCATAAACCCCTGAAACTAACTTTACAATCTATGCCATAAACCTATCCAATATCTCCAAAAGTTTTCTCCTAATACAATATTGTTAATGACTGATAATATGCTGTAAAGTAGATCTCTAAGACTTCTTCATCTGGTATATTGAAGCTCAATTCCGACTATATCAGTACTTGGTTCAAAAATCCCCAATGGCTTTCCATTAAATACTGACAAACCCAAAAGTCTTTGCCTACTATTCAATATTTCCCAAATTATTTTTCCAGTTTTAATCCCCATTACCTCCTTTTATGCACCCCAGTGCTGAGTAACAGCAAAGCATTGCTTCTTATACATTCCCTTTGAGTTTTTATTGCTTTGTTATTTTTATAGATTTCCATAGAAAATGAGGGAAATCAGTACAGGTACAGATTCCTTATATGCATCTACAAAGTAGTACTGAAGTCTGGGCTTTTAGTATACCCATCAGCCAAATGGCTAATCTTGTACCCCAATCAGTAATTTTCACTTATGCCAAACGTATCATGGTTAAAAATCAAGTAAAAAATATTTGTACATTTAATAAATCGATTAAATAAAAACTCTCTTTGACAAGGACAGAACTAGGCAGTTCAGAAAAGATAAAATGTAACAAATAGAAAAATGCTCAACTCAGAAAAGAAGCATAAATTTAGATTGAGAATTATAAATGTATTAAAGCAGCAACACGGATGATGGAAATCAATAAAGAGCAGGTTGCAAAAAGCTAGCAGGATGATTTACATCTGTGTATATTATGAAGCAACCTTTCTGGAAGATAAATTTGGCACTATGTATCAACAGCTATGGATACAGAATATACCTACACCTGGCAATCAACAATATGGATTTTTAAAACACTTTAATATTTTTCAATATGAAAATAATATGTGTTTGCATTATCAAATATTGAGAATAACGAGTAACGTAATGAAAATAAGGAAAAGCATCTGTAACCACATGTCTGAGGTGTATTTATCACTGCCAATCTGTTAATAATATGATGTTTTTCCTTCCATCTCTTCATGGCTCTTCTTGCTCTTTCTGTCTATTCCAGCCTCTTCTCCCTTCCCTCCCTTTCTCTTACCTAGCCTTTATTTACATGGCATCAGATTAGGACCATTAATCTTTGCGATATGCCTTCGGATTTCATCATACAGAAGTATTGCAAGATTTAACCATTCCAGTAATGCTCAATTCTGTTGTTTTATCAAAATTTTGCTAACTATAAATAACCAGCCAGTTAAATTTTTGTACATAAATCTTTATATTCATATCTCTGTTTCCCAATAATAAGTTTTTAAAAGTGGAAACGCTGCATCAAATGGTCTAAATACATATTAATACCAAAACAGGTATATATAAAAATACATACAAAGATAAATACACATATATAGTTATAAGATATATCAATAGAAAATGTAACAAGGTAAAAAGTCTCCCTTCATTCCCCACCCCATTCCCTTGTTTCTCCATTACTCAATCATGCTACCCAGAGACAATTGTTTTGGATAGGTCCTTGTGTGTCACATTATCAGAAATGTCACACACATACACACGCATGCACACAAAGGATAATACAAAATTAATCTGTGACATGTTTTCTGATTATAAAATGTGTCTATTTTGTTCTTCTTCCTGATTTCCTGATTATAGAACATATGCTTTAGGATGATCTTCCTTAATATATCCCACCTGCCTGCTGAACAGTACGTTTTTAACTTTCCATACCATGTCCTCCCAAGATTCTCACCAATGCAATTACATAGTTGAATTGCCAAGAAAAAGAATATGACTATCTCCTAGTACTTGCCAAACTTTTTCCAAACTGAAGACAATCTTCAGAGATTCACTAGAACTCACAGGACCTGGCATGCAATTGTGCTTATGGCTAGGCTTTCTTATGTTCACACAGTGAGGGCGCGCTGTTGGAAACTGAGGACAAAGACACAGGTAGAGTCTGGAGAGAGCCAGGCACAGGTTTCCTATTTCGTCTATTATTTACACATTTTGTATTTAACTAATATTTTCATTTGGTTGAATATATGTGTGTATGTGTATATGCCCCTAAGCATTTAAAAAGAAGAAGTTTGTTTTCACTTTGTTTTAATCTTATATTCATTTTTTAGAGGTAGATATTTCAACAATTAAACATCTTTTTATATTTACAACCTCTTATGTTATTATTCTCCTCAATTTTAGGAAGTTACATTAAGGTAATACATAATTTTCTATATTCTAAACTAATAATGGTTTTAGGACCTGCCATCAAGTTAATACATCTTGTTAATAGTATGTAACAAGCATATTAAATACACATATAGATTTTAAAACATTTCCTGATTTTAATGTAGCCAAGATCTCTAAAAATACTTACTTTAGGATTGTTTATGGTCACTGATATGATGAAAAGAGAATGACATACACAAAAATATTTACAGCAGAATTATTTAAAATACCAAACTGATATTTTAATAAATACCTAAAATTAGAGAAACAACTAAGTAAGGTAGAGTGAGTCTAAATCTTATGCAGCAATATAAAATGATTATTAACATATAATTATAAGGATAATATTGATGAAAAATCATGGAATGAACTAGAACAATAAAGAATATAACTATACTACAGATAAAACTCTCTAAAAGCATGCTTGCATACAGATAAACACTGGAAGGATACACAGGAAAAAAATTGTAAAAGCACTTTAAAAGTTACCAACAATAAGTTTGGAGGGAATTCTACCTTTTGTTTTCATACCCTTCAACCAAATTTTGTTCTAAGGCTATTTGGCAATAAATAGAAATAGAGAAAAATGTTAGTAACTTCAGAGATATAAAAGCAAGCAGCAAAGGCAGTCTTATTTTATCTCCCTCTTTTTTCTACCTAGGGCTGAGAAAAGGACAGGAGAAGAAACTGGGTGCAGAATTGGCTTTTGCCTCTTCTTCCTACCTGAGCCATCCAGACAGCACAGCTGCCCCCCAGGTAGGTCTCAACTAAGATGTGTACACGTGGTTGAGGCTACCATAGAACACAGGAGCTTTGTAGAGCACATCAAGTCCTCTATTCACTTGAAATAATATTACTCTCCTCTTTCAGTGATCTTCTCTGTTAATAAGAACCTTTAAGCTAATGACTGAAGGAAGATATAAAGAAGTTTTGGGGAATGGGCCATAATTGTCTTTGTTATCCAAGAAGCAATTATTTCCCATAGTTGGCTTTTTCCAGAATCACTGATATTACTACTTTCTTTCTCTGGTATCTCACTTTCTTTCTCTGTTTTATATTGCTATGCTTTGCATTTCTAATACATTTCATATCTTTGAGGAAAGGCTTATGTCTTTTTCTTTTTAATCTGCTATGTGCTTTTAAAAGTTTGGTTTATAGTAGATACATAAATTATGTATATAGTGGATATATATAGATAGATACATATAAATACAGATATTGCATTGAATCAAATTTACTTGTGTCATCTCTTAATGAGCATTTCTCTTTTTTAATGGTCCCTTAACTTCCCCCAAATAACCCATTTTAAGGTGGAGCTTGAATCAAATGGTTCATTTAAAAATGCCTGTAGAGTAATGTGTTATTTTTTAAAAATTTGCAGTGATACTGAAAGAAGAATATCTCAACAATGTCAGCTTCCCACCAACACCTCAGAGTCTGCCCACCCTTTTCTTGTTGACCTGTTTCCTGGCCTGCAGGCATTCTTATTTAATGTACTCCATATTGACAAATTCATCACTTTCCCACTGACATCCTCACTGTTGAAATCTTACTTTCCTCATTTGCCCCATCTTGTTTTTGCTCAAACAATTATATGCAAAATTTAACCTATACTCTTTAGATTAACCCCAACCCCATCCCTAGTCACACACAGACACATTTGGTTTTCCACATCAATTTTTTAAAAATCAAATATAACATAAAAATAGATTTTAGGGGATCTGGATTACTTCTGCATTTTTCAATACTTTTTAAACATGATTATACAAATTAAATATATGTGAGTTTTACTTTGCCAAAGTATACTTTTCAAAAAGCTAAAACAACAAAGTATATGCAAATATAAAGTGAGCACATGTCAAAGAGTTTTTTTAGCTCATTAATGATGAAACCACCAAGATGCTAAAGCTGGTCCCAAAAGTACTGGAGATATGTGTAGTGACTACGAGAAAAACAAGATTTCCAGTTCAGGTACAAAAGAACTTAATGTTCATAAAGGACAATAAAACTATAATCTTTCATCAAAAATTATTTGTATCTTGCACACAACATTCATTTCTATTGCTATTTGATGAGAATCATCTATACTGCTATCCATTTTCTGAGAACTAATAGGTACCCTTGGAAAGTTATAAGGGTTATTATCCTGAATAATAGTAAATAGCAAGTCAAGTAAGACAGGAGAATTAAGTAATCCCTTGGCCAGGCTTCTAGACAATGTCTTAGAGGATATGGAAAAGAATCAGTAATCCGGCTGGGCACAGTGGCTCACGCCTGTAATCCCAGCACTTTGGGAAGCCAAGGCGGGCAGATCCCTTGAGGTCAGGAGTTCGAGACCAGGCTGGCCAATATGGTGAAGCCCAGTCTGTACTAAAAGTACAAAAAATTAGCCGGCCATGGTGGTGCACGCCTGTAATCACAGTTACTTGGGAGGATGAGGCAGGAGAATCACTTGAACCCAGGAAGCAGAGGTTGCAGTGAGCCAAGATCATACCACTCACTCCAGTCTGGGCAACAGAGTGAGACTCTGTCTCAAAACAAAACAAAAAAAGACTCAGTAACCCTGTATTTTGGAAAATTTTTCTTAACAGTGCAAATTTCTGAGTAATGAACAATTCTTCACTGCTACAATAATCTACCTGTAAACATGCCCACATTTGGTACAAAAAGACTGTTGTGTTCATGCCTGACTAGAATTAAGTATCTCAAAGTTCAGGGCCTTTTAGCCTTCATCTAGGCAGCCAATCGGAACGGCAAGGACTATTTCAAGTAAATATCCTTCCTCCAAGAAACACTTAATCGAATGCCTGCTATGTGTCAAGTGTTGTGTTATACAGAAAAATATCCAATTCTTCTTCAAAGCTGAGAGCTTAATTAGAAAATAGATGTACAATGAATTATGGTAGAGTCTAACAAGTATCTGCAAGGTGCCATGGGTCTCTCGGGGTACAACACCTGATGTAAGCCTTTGGAGTGAAATCTGCCTGAATTTTACCTCTGAATATGTTGTTTATTGACTGACAAAATAACCAAAATACCCTTTTATATCTCAATTCCAAGCTTGAAAAATTTTTAAAAAGTGTATGACACAATTCTCTGACTTTTTATAACCTGAGGTTATAAAGAGAACTTAAACTGATGAGATAACTCTGGGTCATTATGCAAAATACACAATACTGTGCTGCACTGTCACTCAGCAATGACCCAGAAAGCAATGAGTCATAAAGGACATATTTTTCTTTATGATAAATAACCCCAACCTGCTATATTTTTAAATTACTGTATCTGATTTATATGATTTTATACCTCTTACAGTTCTGTTCAATATCACTTTGATATGTACAGCAAAAATATTCATCATAGTTATGTGGTATTTTGTATAAAATGATGTAAATATGTGTCCATTGGACTTTTTTTTATGTCTTGATAAATTAGGTTAGGTCACAATATGAAGGATAAATTGTTCTTTATTTTTGTCTTCCCATCTCAATAATGGGCAGACTGCAAGACAATAATGATAGGGTACTAAACTACTACAGAGCCTCAAAGAAGTTCAAAGAATCTTATGTAAGACATTATGATGCAAGAGCAGTGTTATTTTAACTTTCTAAGAGATAATTGTATAGTTAATCTTCTATATTACATTGAAAAAGCTTTCAACACTTCATTGTGTTCAATTATACTCCTGATTACTCAGATGGAGAAAATTTGGGAGAGTTTGGAGATGCTTAACGATGAGTTGCTGATGAAGTGTTTTCTCACTGCCCTTGTCTCCTAAAACTGAAGTATTTGGGTTTTGGGAATTTTAGTTATCATTTTAGCCCATGGTAGCAGCCTTCATCAAAGATTCAAGGGCCAATTTTAATTAAGAAAGGTTAATGGCAGGTAGTGGCTCATGCCTGTCATCCCAGCACTTTGGGAGGCCAAGACAGGTGTACCACCTGAAGTCAGGAGTTCGAGACCAGTCTGGACAACAAGGTGAAACCCCATCTTCACTAAGAACACAATATTAGCTGAGCATGGTAGTGCATGCCTGTAATCCCAGCTACTCGGGAGGCTGAGGCAGGAGAATCACTTGAACCCAGGAGGCAGAGGTTGCAGTGAGCCAAGATAGTGTCACTGCACTCCAGCCTGGGCAACCAAGCGAGACTCCATCCAAAAAAATAAAAAGATTGCCAATGAGCTCCAAAGAGCTTCCTTTCATTCCAGATATCACTTGCAGCAGAGGCATCACCAGGCTACCTCAGGCAAGCATAATGGACAACTGCATTTTCGATCTTCTCCGCACCCCTTTTTGTTTGTTCCTTCCCTCAGAAATTATGCCCCAGAAATCTACAGTTCCCATGTTATTTAAAGAGCAGTGGTTTTTCTGGAGAAGAATATGTCAAACAGAATTCCATTTCCTGAACCACATTTCTCTTCTGTCTTCCAGGATATAACTGGAGATGAACTCATTTAGAAAAAAAACAAAAAATACATACCACACAGTTTGATCTGGAATGCAAATAAAAGCTTTTGGTCCATGATCTGAATTTCTGCCTGTCAAGTAGGGAGCAGATTCAAGACCTTTGCATTTGCTTTCTTTCTCGGAGAGATAAAGGAATACTCAAGAGCAAGAGAAAAATATAGGCCTTTGATTCATTCAATTCATTATTACTTTTTGTCAAACATGTAGATAGAAAGTTCTTGTCATCACTGAATTTATAAGTCAGCAAGAAGGATCAACATTGGGCAAGGGTAGTTAATGCAATTGGTGCTTGTAGGAGATGTGTACCAAGGATATGGGTACGTAGACAATGAGGGCTTAGCATGGCCTTAGAAAAAGGAAATGATGTGTCAGCTGAGACACAAACATGAATCGGACAGTGAGTAAGGTGGGTGTCTCTCTAGGCAGAGAAAACAGCACATGCCAAATTACAGAGAGTCTGTCAGTTAAGTGGCATTTTTGGAAATTCTGAGAGAAAACACATGAGGACAATGTCAAGAGAACAGTTCCAGGGAATTCCACAACTGAGTGTGGGTCACTGGCTGAGGAGGGCACTCCTAGGGACTAGGATAAGCCAAGATAAATCCTAGGAAGAGCCTATGGCATAAGTCACAGCAAACCTCCTACTGAGTCAGGCAACTCAAAGCACAGAGCTGTCCATCAGGAGTAGGGTCAGCGAGAGAATCGTCCCTGACAGCCTTCTTCCTGCCATATGCTCCTTCTGAAGCCCTGGGCTGGGACTCCAGGTCTCTTCTCAATGCTTCTTGAAGTGACAGGCGCCTAGGGCAAGCCATGGGAGTGGTGGCTGACATCTATATGTTATGCGTTAGTTACCTGTCACATATTTTTAAAAAATGAATTGTTTCTAAGGGCAGGATAGGTATTTTGTCTATGAGCATAGTCAATGTCAGTAAATATTTAATTAAATCAAGTATTTCAAAAGCCTCACTCTTGCTCTATTAGATATATAGGTAATTTTAGATAGCAAATTCAAACACGTTTGTCAACCCACTTTTCTATCAGCAACTTCCTAACGAACATTTGGATGAAAAATCAACACACTGAGAAGTCAACAGATAGTTTTTGTTTTTCTGAGGCAAAAATCTTTAGTGATTCACTATCCTTTTCTACTTCCTCTTTTTTCTTTCCTTGGCACACATCTCTCCTTTTAATTTTCATCCCTATAGATTACAAAATCTTGCAGAAAATTAGGTCGCTATATGCCTCACCCAAAGGGAAACTCCAAAAATGTAGAAAAGAAAATTAGTTCACCTTCAAGAAGTAATTTTAACTTCACTCTAAAATAAAAACTCAGAACTTTATATCAACAAAAGAAAGTTGAGCTGTCCCTCCTCTCAGTTTTTTCCTCTGTTTTCCCACGTTTCAGGACAGAGTCTGCTGCCACAGAGCCTGCTCTTTGGGTTCTGGAGGAAGACGCTGTGTAGAATGTAATGCTAGGGGTTTGTAGGAATATTACTGACATCTTCCCAAATGAAACCTTGGCCATTTATTTTAATCATTGTTACCTCTGTATCTGAAGCATCTAGAGGAATCAACGGTACAGAGCAGACACTCAAGCAGTGTTGGCCGAATAAATAATTGAGTGACGCATTATCAAATCAATACCTACTGACTTTAGACATTTGGGAAAATACGTGTGTGCACATGCATGTGCAATATTACCATCCTGATTATCACCATTAACATTTCAGTGAAATATTTCTGGAAGATTCCATATCAATGTTATTGGAGCTCCTAAAGAGATCATGATGATGAATCCTGGAAAAGTTAATCAAGGTATTCAAGAGGGCCAGGGACAGGCAAAAAGCTGATTTGAAAGAGAAGCTGAGAGGACACTTTAGGATGAATCTTTTCAAATAAGTTCTAGCAGACCAATAGAATTATTTACTCCAGAAAATCTCACTAAGATGCCTTCAGGAACACAGTACAAAGGAAAAGAAGATTGTGTCTGACTGTATGAAAAAAAAGTTGTAGGTCTTGAAGTTTCTGTTTATGGCAGATAATATATAGCACTTGACCTCTCTTACCCTGTAATCTATGAATCTCTATTATTTCCCTTGATATGTACCAGCCTCAAATTTAATTCTACTTTGACTGGCAGTGAGAGTTGTTCACACTCCAATATTTACAGAAAACATCAATTTCCATAAGCCTAGATATTTATGAATTACATTAGAATTATTCGTGTGATATACGGCAAATGTATTGCTGACCTAGTTAGAATTCTTTCAAAAGTGCTTTGTTAGTGCATTTGAGAAGTTTAATATGCAGGGTGGCCTGTTTAGAGTAGGTTCCACTTAATTCATCATGTCCAGCTATAGTGACAGCTACTTTAAGTTTTGGGCCAAGAACAAGTTTATTCAATCCCAAATCTGTACGTCCATTCCGCCTAGAAAGTAACCTCATTGCATGTCACCTAGCAGTGGCCACAGTCCCCTGGGCTGAGCAGATTTCTTCCCCTTCTCCAACAACCTCCCTTTGCTCACCACATGTCTGTATTCTCATTCCTGATCATCACAGATCTACTCTAAACCTTATTTCAAAATCCCTGATCCTGTCCAGGAGCAATGGCTCATGCCCGTAATCCTAGCATTTTGGGAGGCCGAGATGAGTGGATCACTGGAGGCCAGGAGTTTGAGACCAGCCTGGCCAACATGGTGAAAACCCGTCTCTACTGAAAATACAAAAATAGGCCAGGCATGGTGGTACACACCTGCAATCCCAGCTACTTGGGAGGTTGAGGCAAGAGAATTGCTTGAACCTGAGATGTGAAGGTTACAGTGAGCAGAGATCATGCTACTGCACTCTAGCCTGGGCAACAGAGCGAGACTCTGTCTCAAAACAAACAAACAAAAACAAAAACAAAACAACCTCATATTTTTCTTTGTTCATTATGATCCCATCCATTTTCCAATGAGGGAGTTTCCAAAATTATAACTTCCCAAATTATTGTGCTTTGACTAACCAGTAAATAAATCTCTAAGCAAAAGAATGGCTTAAGAAAATATGTATTCTAGGACAAGAAAGTGCCTGGCCACAGAGACAAAGCTCAAAAATACTAAAACAATAAAGAAGGAAAAGAGAAGATAAAATCCACATCAGTAATTCATTCAGCAAATATTAATTGAAGGCTTACTATATGCCAGATACTTAGGTCAGGGCTGATGGTACAAATAGTGAGCAAAACAGATGGAATCTCTGCTCTGAGGAATCTCACAGTCTACGGTGGACAGAAATATCAATCAAGTAACTGAAAGAGAAATGTAAAATGGCAAAATGTACAACAGTTTAGATGTGTTGCTGCTGTGACAGTATTTGATTATAAGATGTGATATAGACAAAAAATATTGTTAAAGGAGTAGCATGTATTAAGGCTATGAGAAGAGAGGAGCAGCATTGTATATTTGAACAAAGAAATGAAGGCTGGTGTGGTTGGAACTGAGAGAGATTAGGTTAGAGAGGAAAATAGGGACCAGACAATGCTGGGGCTTTTAAGACATGTTCAACTACATGCAAAGAGAAGCAGATTTACATAGGATCTCAAACTGTACGTTCAGTCACATGGTTCACCTGCACCCTTTGTCCATACATGGTATCGATACTTCTTTTATGTTAGAGATGCTGATGAAAGGAAATGCTTGAATGGAAATGGGGTGAACTAATCTGTGTATTGAACTTCAACACAAGGTGCTGGTATGAGTGGTTCAAACCCAATACCTTGTATTCTTCTTCCCATCTTGTTTCTTTTTATTTTTAAATTTCAACTTTTATTTTAGATACAGCGGGCACATGTGCAGGCTTGTTACCTGGGTATATTGTATGATGCTGAGGTATAGTGTACTCAACCTGTCACTCAGTTAGTGAGTATAATACCCACTAGGTAGTTTATCAATCCACTCCCACCTCCCTCCCGCTCCCCCTCGGGCAGTCCCCAGTATCTACTGTTCCAATGGTTATGTCCATGTGTGCTCAATATTTAGCTCCCACTTATAAGTGAGAACATGCAGTGCTTGGTTTTCTGTTCTTGAGTTAATTCACTTAGGATAATGGCCTCCAGCTGCATCCATGTTGCCACAAAGGACATGATTTCATTCTTTTATGGCTGCATAGTATTCCATGGTGTGTATGTACCACATTTTCTTTTTTAAAAAATAGATTTCTGTGAGTCAGCTTAGCGTGCAGTGATGCACTGCATCATTTGTTTGTGGTTGCAACAACAGGTCGCTGTACACTGTCCATAGCATTAGCTAGAGGTGGCCCCTTGGAAGTACTTATGTCTCCCAGTTGACAATCGCAGTAGAATTAGCTTGAGACATTCACAGAGATATCCTGTCACATTATTTGATTTTCAGGAGGTCTAGAGTTACTGTGGAGGAAAACAGATTTGAAACTTGTTTTTAACTCATGTCTGGAAAAGTATAGAGAAAATGCAGTAGGCAGAATTCAGATTTTAAATGTGGCAAGAGCCTGAGGATAATAGAATTCAAAGTTTTGGAGAGAGAGGGTGCTGTAGTAAAGCACAAATACTGCATCTTTTAGAGGCCCATCCACTCTGCTTGAGACTCACACTTCAAAGAGGGGTTTGTGGAGAGTATTCTCCATTCGACAGAAAGGTGGAGCTGGAGAAACAGTGAGAAATAAAGCAGATAAGTCAAGGGGCCTTAAAAGTTAGGAAAGTAGGCCGGGAGCCTGACCAACATGGTGAAACCCCGTCTCTACTAAAAATACAAAAATTAGCCGAGCATGGTGTTGCGCACCTGTAATCCCAGCCACTTAGGAGCCTGAGGCAGGAGAATCGCTTGAACCCAGCAGGCAAAGGCTGCAGTGAGCTGAGATTGCACCACTGCACTCCAGCCTGGGCAACAGAATGAGACTCTGTCTCAAAAAAAAAAAAAAAAAAAAAGGCGAAATAGGTAGGAAAGTAATAATCATGAGGTTGGCCCAGAAGGACTAGAGAGACCTCGGCAGACAGACAGACCCCCACAGCAAGGGAGGACTGCCAGTGGGAGGGGAAGTAGGAGCAGGAATGAAGGCACAGACTAGAGCTTGGAGAACAAGACAAGGAAACCTGTCCCGTGTTCCTCTGGGTACTCCAAGGTACATGATCTGCTATGTGAGCATAGAAGCTGTTGATCTAGTACATGCAGGACAAAGTAGACAGTCGTCATCCTCAGACCTTACCTGCTAGTGGGATTTATGGGACAGCCCAGTTGTGTTGTGGTGGGCTATCTAGCTCTATGCTTGAAACATACTTAGATAATATTGTTCATGTGTGCGTATGTGTGTGTGTGCATGTACACGTGTGTGCGTGTACATGGTCAGTGTACCAGCAAGAGTAATTTAATGGTTCAAAGATCCTCATCTTGGAAAATGTCTCATGCTATAAAGTTGAATACTGCTTATCACCAGATATCAAATTCCAATAAGAGGGTAAAATCACCTTTAAATGGAGAACTGAAGTTATATTTGTGGGCCCTCTTCTCCTATATCTCCTTGTGATACATCCTTGTGCTAATTTGGATGTGAAACTTGCATGATAGGAGAAGACATGCTGAACCGGAAGGTCTGTGCAATGTGGAAGGAGGTGTGCTTTTCATGTCTCTTGTACTCATTGAACCGTGAGTGCAGAATGGCTTCACCTGTGCCACAGTACTTGGCGGGATCATGATGTCAATTAGGTTTCATGAGACTCTGTAAAGCAAATTTGTTTATTTGCTCACTGAGTTATCCAAAGACAAAAGGAGGACTGTGCCTCCAGCACAATAATTAATTATAAAGTCATCACACATATTGCATTAATGTTGGCTGACTTCTCACAAGTCCCTCTCAGAGGGCAGGGGCCATGTGTAAATATAACTCTATTTAGCATCCACTAAAAAGACACTTTGATTGGAATCTGTGTGATCATCAACTTCTTTACTAGGTTGTGTGTTCCTTGAAGGAAAGGATTTTATCTTTCATTTATTCAATAAATATTTATAAAGCAGTAAAAAATAGCAAAGATATCTTCACGCAGCTTATGTTCTTTTTAAAATTTAATTATTTTTAATTGGCAAATAATAATTGTATATATTTGTACAATTGTATATAAATTGTACAATTTGTGATAGGTATACAATTGCAGGATGATTAAATGAAGCAATTAAAATATTCATCACCTCATATATTTCTCATTTCTTTGTGGTAAGAATGTTTAAACCTAGAAGGACCCTATAAAATTGAACTTTATATTCTTTGACCAACACCTCCCCTTTTCCTGTTCACCTGCCCCTGGCCCCACAGCCTCTGATAACGACCACTTCACTCTACTTCTTTGACTATTTTCATTCCACATATAAGTAAGATCATGCAGTATTTGTCTTTGTCTTATTTCATTTAATATAATGTCCTCTAGATTCATCCATGTTGTCACAATGACAGAATTTCCCTCATTTTTAAGGTTGAATGATATTCCACCTGTGTGTATATACCACATTTTTTTTATTCATCTTTTTCCTGAACCCTTGGGTTGCTTCCATTTCTGTGCTATTGTGAATAATGATGCAATAAACATGAGAGTGCAGGTATCTCCTAGACATCCAATTTCAATTCCTTTGGCTTTCTACCCAGAAGTGGGATTGCTGAATCACAAAAATGGTAATTCCATTTTTAATTTTCTGAGGAGCTTCCATACTGTAGTTCTGTAATAACTATACTAATTTATATTCCCACCAATAGTGTCCATGGACTCCCTTTTCTCCACATCTTGCTGATACTTATCTTTCATCATCTTGATAGTAGCCATTCTAACATGTGTGATGGGAATATTGTGGTTTCAATTTGCATTTCCCTGATAATTAGTGATGTTGAGCATTTTTTCATATATCTGTTGGTAATATGTATGTCCCTTTTTTTTTTGAAATATCTATTCAGGTCTTTTGCCCACTTTTTAATCAGGTCATTTGGAGGTTTTTTTGCTATTAAATTCCATATCGATTTGGATATTGATCCTTATCAGATGCATTGTTTGCAACTATTTTCTCACATGCTGTGGGTTGTCTTTTCACTCTGTTGTTTCCTTTTCAGCAATTTTAAATATGATTAATCATCCCATTTGCCTATCTCTGCTTTTATGGCCTGTACTTTTGGGGTAGTATCCAAGAATTCATTGCCCAGACCAATATCATGGAGCTTTCCTCTTTCTTTTCTTCTAGTAGTTTTATAGTTTCAGGTCTTATACATCGAGTATTTCTCTAACACTTCTATAATGCTTACTGTATTCCAAGCACAGGTCAAAGCTCTTGACATATATTAACAACTTAAAGCAACAACCCAATGAGTCAGGTACTAGGCTATTTCTATCTTATGTATTGAAGGAAACTAAAGCTGAAGCAGTTTAAGTGTTATCCAAGGGTGCAGAACTAGTAAGTGGTGATGCTGGAATTTGTACCCTGGCAGTTTGGCTTCAAAGTCTACCTGCTTTTTCACTTTATTATCTCTTTCCTTTTAACTTACCTTTTTATTACTAGTGCCTAGCATAGTTCCCTGCAAAGAATAAATGAGTGCTAATTGCATAAGCCAATGAAACAATGACATTTATCATGCTAATGGTGATGATGGTGAAAATATACTGATAATAATTATTTATATTCATTGAGTTGCCACCCATACAATGTTTCATAATTTGTAAGCACCATATCATGTGATCTTTTTTTAAATTATACTTTAAGTTCTGGGATACATGTGCAGAACGTGCAGGTTTGTTACATAGGTATAAAGTGCCTTAGTGGTTTGCTGCACCCATCAACCCATCACCTAGGTTTTAAGCCCAGCATGCATTAGGCATCTGTCCTAATGCTCTCCCTCCCCTCACCTCCCACCCTACAACAGGTGCTGGTATGTGATGTTCCCCTCCCTGTGTCCATATGTTCTCATTTTTCACCTTCCACTTATGAATGAGAACATGTGGTGTTTGGTTTTCTGTATCTGTGTTAGTTTGCTGAGAATGATGGTTTCCAGCTTCATCTATGTCCCTGCAAAGGACATGAACTCATTCTTTTTTATGGCTGCATAGTATTCCATGGTGTATATGTGCCACATTTTCTTTATCCAGTCTATCATTGATGGGCATTTGGGTTGGTTCCAAGTCTTTGAGACTGTGAATAGTGCTTCAATAAACATACGTGTGTATGTGTCTTTAAAGGAGAATGATTTATAATCCTTTGGGTATATACCCAGTAATGGGATTGCTGGGTCAAACGTAATTTTTGGTTCTAGATCCTTGAGGAATCACCACACTGTCTTCCACAATGGCTCAACTAATTCACACTCCCACCAACAGCGTAAAAGCATTCCTATTTCATATCCTCTCCAGCATCTGTGGTTTCCTGACTTTTTAATGATCGCCATTCTAACTGGCGTAGGATGGTATCTCATTGTGGTTTTGATTTCCATTTCTCTAATGACCAGTGATGATGAGCTTTTTTCCATATATTTGTTGGCTGCATAAATGTCTTCTTTGGAGAAGTGTCTGTTCATATCCTTCACCAACTTTTTGATGTTTTTTTTTTTTTTTTTTTTGTAGATTTGTTGAAATTCCTTGTAGATTCAGGATATTAGCCCTTTGTCAGACAGATAGATTGCAAACATTTTCTCCTTTTCTGTACATTGCCTGTCACTCTGATGATAGCTTATTTTGCTGCGCAGAAGCTCTTTAGTTTAATTAAATCCCATATCTGAATAGCAATAGTGTCGGTGTTTAGCAGCTTCCCTAGACTGATAGTAAACCTGAGACCTAGAAAAATTAACCTAATCACGTAATGTTAGACACCTGGTAAGCTATAGAACCAGCACTTGAATCCTGGTCTTCCTAACCTTAATAGCCATGCTCTTTCATTACAGCTAAAAGTCACCAAATCTGGGATTATTTCTGCCATTTGTTTAGTGGCTTGAGAACAAATATTTATAACATATTGTTGTACATGAATCTCACCTTATAAAATAAGATTAAAATATACTTTGCCAAGCAAAGATTGTTGAAAACATAAAAATTCTCGAATAACAAAATAAAAACCGGTCTCTCTCTCTTTCTCCACATACATACTCAAAAGTGCATTCACACACATATATGCTCTTACCCCACAGAATAGAAAGTTGAAAGTCACTATGCATCAACCATAAATCCCCATAGATCTAATCCAAAGAGTCTGAATGAAATTGAGATAAATATAGTAGGTGCAATGGATAGAATACAATTTGTGATTTAAAATCCATAAAACAACTCTAAGGGCATTGTGATTTATTCTATATTAAACCCGTTTCCCAAGCCTAATATTTATGCCCACATGTTTTTAATATGCTATTTAACCACACATTTTACAGATATAAACATCACCATACGAGCTTTCAATTAGCATTGATTTTCTTCCTGAAGACGTGCCTATTGGAATGAAATGTTAGGAATGGCTGGGAACTGATGTATGTGGAGTTAAAGTGCTGTTAATTCAATTGCTTTATCTGATCCAAAGTCACTTAGATTATATTAAATTAGCCATCTGCTTGGCTTTCACCTTGGAATGTCTGCCAGATGCTGAATGTGTTTACAGAGTTCATTAGCAGACCCAACCTTAACAACAACTTTCTTGTGGTGTAACACCAGTGACCAGAAGTTTCCCTGGAAAGACATCATAGGAAAAACAAGTATAAGCTACACTTAAATAAATGTTTTTTAAAATGGAATGTTTACATTTATTCTCAAACTTAAACATCTTTTTACTGGAAGGGAATTTGGACAAAGGATTCTTACTAAAATACCAACTGATCTTTCACTTCTCTTTTGACAGGCAACGACAATTGATCATACTCTGATATTAATAAAAATACCAATTTTCACAGATCTATATATTATTAATTATATTAGAACTATTCATGCAATATACACCAAAGGGAATCTTCTACCACTTTACACTTTTAATTTAATTTTGTTGAGTGAATTCCCACGAGCAGATGACTATTCTACCTTGTAGTATATTATGGTGCATTAGAGTCTAGTGATGGAAATTAATACGTATAATCTAATTTTATTACCATGACGAAGAAACTATTAGGTGAGGACCACTACATTTTGAAGGAGTTATAAGCAGCAACATTGGAGTTGGTTCTTTAACATTTTAGAATAACTGCATGTAAGGCATCCTAGGCAAAGTAAACAATTATGAAAAGGCTTTTTCAGCTGGGGAGTTAATAATAGAATGTGGCAACTGGAAAAAGATGAAGCTGGAAAGACTCTCAGAGGCCAGATAATGAAGATCCTTGATTACTATCTAGGAAATTTGGTTGTTAATTGATAGGTTATAAACAGGGAGCCACTGAATTAGTTTTAAGCAGAGAAGTTACATGGCATAGCATGTCATTTAGAAACATAATAAAAGTGTAAAATATATGAAGAAATTAAGCAAATCAAAGTCACCTAACTTAAGCGATTATTGTAAAGGTACAGGAGAGAAAATGAAAACCTTATCCTAAACAGAGAAAGTGGAGATGGAAAGGGGAGAGATGTAACAGTTAATTAGGAAATAAATGCAATGAAATGTGTTTCACAATTAGAAATGAGAGTGTAAACAGAGGAGGATATTGCAGATAACTTTAAGATTTCTGATTGGTACAATAGATGATTATGAGTTCAAATTTAGAAGGAAGGTTATGGAAATTAGAAGGACTATGGGACCATGACTTTATCTTTGGACATTTTGGATTTAATGTGACTATTAGATATTCTTAGAGGAATGTCTGTAGATAATTAGTTTATAAGTCTGAAATTCAAGACAGTGATCTGAGCTAGAGATACAAAGTTAAAGTTCATTGCTGTGTATTCTAAATTTGGGATGGTAAAAATTAAATGAAGCTATCTAGGAAGTATATGTGTAATGAGAAGATAAGGATACTCAACATAAGACTCAATATTATTGTCTAAGGCATAGGAGGAAGAAAAGATTGCAAAGGACTGCTCAAAGAAGTAAAAGGAAAACCAGAAGAAGGTATGATGGCAGAAGACACCGGAAAAGAGAGTTACTACAATAAGCAAAAAGGATCAGGACAGTCTAATGTTACAAAGACATATTCTCTTTTACTCACAGTACTATAAAACCCAAGAAGTCAAATTAAAGTACCGAGGAAGAGGAAGAAAAAAAAAAGCTGGTGGCAGCTGAGGAGGAGGAGGAGCAGAAGAAGAAGGAAAGGAGGAGGAGGAGGAGGAGGAGGAGGAGGAGGAGGAGGAGGAGAAACAAAAGAAGGAGAAGGAGACGAAGGAGGAGGACAGGCACAGAAATTAATGAAATGTGTTGAAACTGTCCAAACCTGGTTATATATAAAATAAATTCTACAAATTCTGAGACTAGGCTTCACGCCTTAGTTACTAATTTATCCATCCACAACGAGAAAATCAGAGGTGGGAGAGAGTAGATAACATTTAATAAACTAAGAACAATATTAACATGTTTGATCTAGAGTAGTCAAGTGTCTTTCCAGTACATAATGTCACTGAAAGTTTAATCAGCATTATGAACTACTTGGAAAATTGTTATTATATCATCATTCTCATCCTCATTTTATTGTGAAAAAAAATGAATACTTAGAAATATAAAAGTTAAAAAACCTGCTTATTCACATACAGTCTGTGATGAGACTATATGAGAATAGGACATTTAGGACCCAAGCCCAAATGTCTTGGCTTCAAATTCCAATCTGCAGTAGAAAACTAAAATGCATTTTGGGTTCTGTGATGAACACTGCAACTGTCTTGGCCAGATCATATCTCTCCTTCAGGAAGTAAATGAGAGACTTGAGATGAACTCCCTCCCAGCTCTGTGAGTCTGCATTTCTATTAAATATTCTGAAAGTTTTGCAATTGCAAATGTCCCCCAGTATTAATAGTTACCCAAACCTACAAAAATACTACTTTGAATTCAATTAATTTTCTAAAGAACTAAAGTTTATATCTTGGAGCAAAGTATTTCATTTTGATTATCATTCAATATTTATAAAAGTTCACATTTCTGCTAGGTTGGAGCACTAGCTCCCATAACAGGCTATAATAAATGATAATGGATAATTATTATTTCAATTACCTTGCTCCTTTTCTTAGAGATACTCACTTGTATTACAAATTGGACAATGCTCATTCATTTTGATGCACTAGTTCCAAAATAACTTGTAGGCTTTCATTGATAATGGTAATGTATTTGAGTCAAGGGATATTAATTGACAGCAACTTACTCAACACATCAACTCTACACATTTCACCTGATTTCTTTATTAATTTTTAATAGACATTAGTTTTTAGAACAGTTTTAAATTTATAGACAATTTAGATGGTGCAGATAATCCCCATATGTCCCACACCCATAACTGACATCCTACAGAAGTATGTCACATCTGTTACAACTAACGAACTAATTTTGACATATTATTAACTGAAGTCCATAGGGCATTTAGTTTCCCAATGTCAACACATTTTTATTAACTCAAGGCCATTTTTCATTCAAATTTCCTTAGTTTTCTCCTAATATCATTTTTAAAATTTTCTTTTTCAAGATCCCTTTCAGGATGCCACACTAGTTAGTGTCATGTATCTTTAGTCTCCACATATTTTTGACAGTTTTCTTGTTTTTGATGACTGACAGTTTTGAGGAGTACTTCTCAGGCGCATTATAGGGTTTTTCTTTATTGATAGTTGTCTGATGTCATTTCTGATGGTTAGACTGAGACTAGGGGTTTTGTGGAGGAAAATAACAGAGGTAAAATGTCATTTCCATCACATAATATCAAGAGTACAAACTATCAACATGATTTACGACTGCTGATGTTGACCTTGGTCACCTTTTGACTGAAGTCATGTTTGTTGTTTTTCTCTACTGCAGTGTTCCTGTCTTTTCCCCTTTCCATACTATACTCTTTGAAAGAATGTCATGATGCAAAGTACAATTTAAGGGGAGGGAAGTTATTTTCCCCCTCTTTGCAGGTGGAATATTTAAATAGCTTATTTTGAATTTTTTCCATAGAAGATTTGTCCCTTCTCCTCCATTTAATAATTAATTTAACCATTTATTTACATCAATATGTTCTGATGGATATTTATTTCGTATTTTGGCTAACAATCCAGTACTATTTCATTTGTCACCCAGATGGTTTCAGCTTTTGCCACTGGGAGCTCTGTTAGTTGGCTCACTTGCTTTATTTTACAGGAACATCAGTGTATATTTATATGCTTTGGAAATAGCCTTCCAAGTAGGGACCATGGGAAAAAGTTAACAGGGAGAAAAAGCAAGTGTTAAAAGTTAAATATTATAATTAAATAAAAAAATATAAACATATTAAGTCAGTATGTAAAAATATTTCTAAAGTATTTAAACATATGCCAAAATTTAAGTTAATGGTACAATACAAAGATATTTACTTAGCATTATAAGCAATTATGATACTATATGAA
The DNA here is from genome assembly GCF_037993035.2 of Macaca fascicularis. Taxonomy (NCBI): domain Eukaryota; kingdom Metazoa; phylum Chordata; class Mammalia; order Primates; family Cercopithecidae; genus Macaca; species Macaca fascicularis. The sequence continues at coordinate 99,818,755 of NC_088387.1, read as the reverse complement.
AAATCTACTGAAAATTAGAAAAAAAATCATTACCTATGACTAACATAACTTCATCCCTAGGAAAATCTAAGGAAATCCATTTTTAAAAACTATATTTGATAAAATAATTTTAGTTAAACAAGTAAATAAACCTCAGTAACATTCCTGTACAAGAATGAGATAAAGAAGGGATAAGATAGAACAAAAGATTCCATTTATTCTCAAAAATAAAGCATAAAATCTATTTTCATGGGAACACAGTTTTGTTATCAAGATAGCTAGACTTCTATTTTTAACTGCATGGTAGACCAGATACCATGAATGGCCTTTCTTATAGCAATAATAAATAATAATAACACTGATTAAAACAGAAAAGCAATTATTAAAAACACATTGTCAATCAGGTACAAATTGTAAATATGTGCAAAGGCCAAAGACAAAACCAAATACCAGAAACTCGATGGGTAAATTGTACCCCAAAATAGCTTTTATCCAGAGCATTTCTGAAAATTCCTGCAGATCTTGAGCCACACAAATTTCTGGGATGGAGGAGGAGGCCTAGGGCCATCCAAGATAGTCTGTCAGGAAAACTTCACAGAAACCCGCATTCCTGATGTGTAACCTCAGTCTAAGTGTACACAAAATCTAAACCTACTAATATACAGAAATAGCATGCATATTTTATGCCTAGATTTTGAGGCTAGATGTAGGGGAGGACATCTTCATTCAGAAGTCCAGAAAGCAATGAGTTTATAATCCAAATTACTTTGAATCCAAAACATTCAAAGCAGAATTTCACTGAAGTAACTCTCCAGTAACTCTAGTGCTTGGAAAAGCTAAAAAGTGATTGTCTCTGGGGGAGTAAAACTTCTATTTGAGTCTGAAACATTTTCTACAAATGAAGTTTTAGAAAAAAAAATCAGTTCATTGTCTACAATTTTAAAAAGAAAAATGATAGACAGAAAAGAGTTATCTATATTCATCCAACATGTACTCCAGATATTAAAGACACCAGAATATATCGCATAAAAATGTTGTACTTTTTATAAATGACTTCATGAGCTAAAAAATATCATAGAAAGGAACAAATTGATTTGAAAAGGAGTAACAGAACTTCTGTAAATGAAATTTCTAAACACTTAATATCACCAGTAAGCGATAGCTGAAGGAAGAATTGGTAAATAGAAAACACATTTGATGAAATTATATATGATACAGCCTCGTGAAACTAAGATATAGAAAACATAAAGTATAGAAGAAGAACTCATAACACATGCCTGATAGAAGTTCCATAAGAAGACAGTGGTACAGAGAAAATAGCTGAAGAAACTGTTAAAATTAAGAATTTCCGTTCTTAATCAACAGACATCATTAATACTGTGAAAGGCAAATCAAAAGTAGGAGAGAATATTTAGATTGCATATGATAGAGGACTTATATCAGGCAGATATGAAAAAGTCTCATATGTATCAATTAGGAAATGACTTATAATCCAATTTTTGTTTAAATAAATAAAGAAAAGGTTAAAAGACATGACCAGGCATTTTACAAAAGAATATATTAAATGGCCAAAAGACATATGAAAAGGTGCTCGTTCCCATAAAATATCAGAGGGATACAAATCAAAACCATAATGACACAACTATACACCCATCAGAAAACAAAACAAAATGCCTATCCATACCGAGAGAAGAGCAAGAAGCAACTGAAACTCTTATACATTACTACGTCAGGATTTTTTAGCCACTTCTTGAAAGTTTTTGCAGACAATATCTGAATATCTGAAATATTTTGCAGACAATATCTGCAAAAGCTGAACATACGCATAGTCTATGCTATCACATTTTCACTTATACGTACATACCCAGCACAAATATATACATATATACTCCAGAAATTTGTATAGCTATGTTCATAGTACAATTTTTCCTAATAATCAAAAACTGGAGACAAGTCACATGTTCATCCATATAGATACATAAATTACTAGAATTGGATAATATATAAACATAATCAATATCATCATCATCACTCTTAAACCAAAAAAGCCAGAGACAAAATGGTGTACAGGATAATTCTAATTATAAAGTTCAAAAACAGTCAAAATTAACGTATGTTACTAGAAGTAAAGACAGTGGTTGGGATTTTGTAGGAAGGGATGATGAAGGGAAAATTCCAAGGGGAGAACTTTGGTAACTAAAAGGGGGAAGAATGCTGTTTCCAATAGAAAGAAAAATTATAATAGACTTGACATAATGCTCTACATGTGTCTATGCACAAAGTATTTTTTAAAATTATACACTTTTGATGATTTTAAAGAAGACCTAAAAAATAAGAAATGTATTCCTCCATAGGACAAGAAGACTGAATATGAGAATGTAAATTTTTTCTATTTTTACTTTTAGATTTAATGAAATTCCAAACCAAATATCTACAGAATTGTTCATGGAAATGACAAAGTTTTTCTGAAGTTTGTATGATAATACAAGAAGAACAAGGTTCTCCTAAAAGAGAAACGGGGTGACTTGTCCTAACAGGTAGCAAGACTTATTATAAACTGTGCTACTTAAAATTTATGCACATGCGCAAACAACATTTATAGTTGACCTGACCCTCCAGATCAGTGAGATAAAAAACAGACTACCTAATTTTTCTTGAGTGGTGGGTTATCCATACAAAATAATTATTTTTCTTCATCCCCCACCCTATAAATAATAATTTAACTGGAATAAAAACTTAAATATAAAAAGCAACATTGTAAAACTTTTAGGAGGCCGGGCGCGGTGGCTCAAGCCTGTAATCCCAGCACTTTGGGAGGCTGACACGTGCAAATCACGAGGTCAGGAGATCGAGACCATCCTGGCTGACACGGTGAAACCCCGTCTCTACTAAAAAATAAAAAAAAATATGGGTGAGGTGGCGGGCGCCTGTAATCCCAGCTACTCGGGAGGCTGAGGCAGGAGAATGGCGTAAACCCGGAAGGCGGAGCTTGCAGTGAGCTGAGATCCGGCCACTGCACTCCAGCCTGGGCGACAGAGCGAGACTCTGTCTCAAAAAAAAAAAAAAAAACTTTTAGGAAACAAGAAAAATAAATGTGTTCATGACCTCATGATAACAAGGAATTTCTTAAACACCCAAAATGTGTGAACATTAAGAGAAAATATCACAAATTTATGAAGTTCTGTTATAACCCAGTCAGTAAAAGGTAAGCTTTACTTTGGAATGATATTTACACATCATATGATAAATTATTAAACTTTTATATTAAAAGATTACCTCAAAGCAATACAAAAAGCCAAATATTTTTACAGAAACATACACAGAAGGCATGAAGACAAGAGGAAATAAGAATGAGCCATAACTGTCTGAAAATAGTTGGTGTCTCATTGACAATGAGAAATGTGTAATTTTTAAACATGGCATGTAAAAAAAAAAAAAAAAAAAAAGCTACCATTTTACATCCCTGATTGGTAAACATTAAAAATTTGAACAGTACCAGATGTTGGAGAAATTCCTTAGCAAAACAAACTCATGTATTTATTGTGGTGCAATTGTACATTGGCAAAACCACTTTGGAAAAGGGTTCAACATTACTGAGTAATGCTCCATTCCACTTCAAGAGAAACATGCCAGAGAAACTCATAACCACATGCAGGGAGAGATGTATACAAGAATGTTTGTATCACCCTTTTTCACAAAGGCAAAAAAATAGAAAAATATCTATCAATGACAGATAAACTCTAGAATATTCTTATAGCAGTTAAAATGTTAACGACACTAGGGCTACACAGTGACTTGTACCCACACGGATAAACAATTGAAGCATTATATTGCTGCAGATAGGCAAATCAAAGAAGCATTCAAGCCACATGTTCTTGAAGTGTGCATGAATAGAAGATAAACTACCTTTAATAAAAGTGTGAGGCTGATGCAAACAGAATCCAAAATCGTGGTTACCTGGGGGACAGATAACACTCTGCTGTCAGTGAGGGACACCCTGACCATTTCTAAAGTCCTGGTGACATTCTTTTTATTAAACTGAGTTTTGACTATGTGGGTAACCATATCGTTATTCTTGAAATTTTACATATGCATTTTCTAAACTTTCTCTGTTTCACTAGCATTAGTTTAAATTATTAAGATAAAAATACTATGCTTTTTGAACTATTTTAAAGAACTGAATAAAATAACACATAAATCTTTTAGATTAGAAGGAAAAACATAAAAGATGTTTGAGATTACTGTCCAGATCTAAATTGCAGAAAACAATTCTTCTTTGGAATCTGACTATATACAGATACATATATATTTTAAGTTGCATATATATGTTGCATATATATTATATATAAGTTGCATATATATACACACAGACGTGTGTGTGTGTGTGTGTGTGTGTGTGTGTATGCAACTTATATAACCAAGAATATTCTGGAAAGACCAGAACCTCAATATATTCATTTCTGTGGCTCCATAGGTCTCCCCAGGTGGGAGATTGAAGGGCTCAAGAAAAAGCCAGACATTTTGCTGGGTTCTATATCATGCCTCCATGGCAGCCACTACCTCTTTTTTCTCTCCGTTTTTGCTTTTGCCCAGTTCATACCAGGTCTCCTCATATACCACTGCTAACCTCCTCCAGGTCACAAGCGTCCTTTCCATCACATACTCCTGACCACATTGCTGCCTGCTACCTATTTCAATCTGAAAGCCGCCATGTTTAGCTAGAGGTGCACACGTGGAGACCCTGATCTGTCCTGCATCCCTGGAGCATCCCGTAGTGTGTGTGTGGATGGGGGAGCCTCAGGGGGCAGAGTGTGTTTTTTAATATGTTGCCAGCTGGGGCAGCTTGCCAGTCTCAGATGTGTATAATAACCCCTTTGTTCTAGATAACTGTGTCTCTTCTCACTGCAGAATATTTCAGAGGAGGGCCACAGAACAGAATTAAGCCTGGTTGCCTTTTTATTATAGCTTTTTCCCTTCAAAGATCCAAATTCAAGGAGTGGCAGGGCCCGGCAGGTGATTCTTTCATGCACAAGAAGAGACAGACACATCTGCACACTTTCTGTGTGTCTCGGCATCTCTGAGCTGCTGTCACGCTTAGCCTCCTCTGACAAATTTCCTCCTCTTTGCCAGTGATGTTCTTTTCAGGGCACATTTGCTTCTTCACACATGTTGGCTTTCCTTGCCACCATCCCACCCCACGTTTGTTAAACACCTCTGCATGTGTCTGTACTAAAATTATCCAGATATGGAAAAAATTAAAGACTATAATAGAATAAATTACTCCAATATATCAGCAAAAAATTTACCTGAAAACACTAGTTCTCTCTAGAAATACCAGAATTCAAATTATAGCAAATGAGAGAATGTTATAGATGTATTAACATATGAAGATAAAGATAATATAATTATCTAATGCAAGCACAATTACAGATAATTGATAAACTAATTGCAATACCATTTAACAGTACTTTTGAAAGCAAAATGACATAATATAAAGCCATAGAGATATTGGTAAAAGAAAACTATATAATATACATAATATATGCACACAATATCTTTTGGGGAGGGGCATTTTACTGTAACCTATAAAGATCAGACATTTCACTCTAACCTGCTAAATCTAAAGCAAACAAAATTCAGTCTACCCACCATCAACAACAACAACAAATTAGGAAAGTAAACTATGTATTTAATATTAAGATATTTTACTAAATTGTGGTATATCAACAAATAAAGCATAATTTAAAAGTTACGATATTTAGGAACAAAAATATGTAACCCATAAAATATTTATGGCATATTAATAAAAATTAGTATTTAAAAATTTACAAATGCACATTCTGCATATTGAATCTGAAGTACACATCTGAAAATAGTTATTTTGTCTTGGAGTGCAGGTGGATTACAAACTTGAAGCTATCTGCTTAAACAAAATGAGATTGCCAAGTTTCAACTGTTTTTGACCTAGATAAAAGGAAATGGCACATGGTAATATCTAACATATTAAAAGTGCTATACCTTGGAAAAATGAGAATACTAATTTGCTCTCAAAGAATGTATACAAAGGGTATCTATAAAGGTAGGAAGTGATAGATCCCACAGATTCCTTAACCCTCTTCAGTTGAACAGTAAGCCCTTTGACATTTTAAGATGTATTTTAAAAGTTCTTTGAACCCATATATTTGTGTATTTGCTACATGACACTAAATATTTTCTAGTCTTCCCCTCACCCATGAAGCCACAAGCATAAAACAGTAATGAACAAAGGGCACCTAATGGCAGTCAAGCCCATATTTCCAATAAAATTCCAGTGTGCCCTCCAACACAGGGGCTTCAAGCCTACCCTGCTGTCTTTTAGCTTCTCCTGCCTATGCAAATCCATTTTGGCTGAAACTACCTGAGAAAACTAGAATTATTTGCAGAATCACTGCAGGAGAGTTCAAGCATGGAAGAATCATTATTCATAATTTGCTGCCTATGGTAAAAATCAGTACCAGTCTGTTCACTTTCACTTACTTATTCACTTGATAAATCATCGAGTAGACATGATTTTCAACCTCCCCCAAGAAAGACAAAATTCTTTCAGAAAATAATCACTCAATGATTTAAGCTGAAAATATAAATGTAGTGCACACAGTACATAGAAATCTCTATCAGCTATATAAATCTTATACACGTCCTCCTTCTTTTCTGTGGTATGACAAAGCTAAGAAACCAAAGAATGTTTATAAGCAAAGATTTTTAAAAATTCTCAATGTCAAGAGTTTCTCATGACATTTTCAAAAATAAAACAAGTTGGATATAAACTCCACCCAGTGAATCAATTTGAGGAAAATGACTTTTTTTTTTTTTTTTAAACTCTGGATGAGACCAGATTTCTGATAGAGCCGTTTTTAAAGGAAATGGGTTGATAAGTCTAAACAACAAAAAAGCACAAATGAGCAGAAAATCAGATTTGAAGAAGGAACAAAATGGGCGGGTAGAGGACAATGGATACAATGGATAGTTTTTACAAATGAACATAGACATAAATGGTGAAAGAGGAAATATGTGTGTGAATGCCCATTGTTGATTCTGTGTTAATCACCTGTGTTAGGCTATGTCATGGTAACAAACAACTCCCAGTCTCAGTGGCTGATGAGGACAAAGGCCTATTTCTCACCTTTGTTGGTTGGAATCCAGACTGAACCAGCAGCCTGCCTGCATCTAGAACACGTAGTCTCATGGCACAGGGAAAGAATCAATGGTGGACTTATGGAATGGCTCTTTGAACTTCTCAGATGTAGCCAACTTCATTTCTGCTGGCCTTCTATTGGCCAAAGAAAGTCACATGGCCAAGCCTGATATCAGTGAAAGGTGATACATATTCCTCTTGCAGGGAAGGGCCCTTCAATGAAGGATCTAATAGAGAAGGGTAGCAAACACTTGGGAAGAATAATACAATATACTATAATTTCCTACAACATCTGCTATCTGTCTCAGAGGGAATTTTCTAGTCAAACTTAAATCAAAGAAAATGGAAGTTTAGTACAGGGATTAATTACACTGGATATAAAATAAAATATTGTGAAGGGGCTGGAATTTTTTTCACCATATAGCAAGCTCCTTAATTTGTTTATGTTCATATTTGAGATAGGCATTATAGTATGAACTAAAGTTGATTGCTACCTGCATAACTGTATTCTTTTCATCTTATGATTTATGGCTGGGGCTGTAAGGAGCTAGTAAGCATTGCCCTTTTCTTCACTCCCTGAGATTGGAACCAATTGTGAAACACAAAAGACAGAAAAATAGAAATGAACATATTAGCTGCATTTACAGTAAAATCAGCTGGACAAGGTAGCCTTAGATCCTCCCATAAAAGAGTTTAATAATACTCACTGCCCTAATGTTAAACAGACTGATTCAACTATGACTGGCAAAACGGGACAAGTTTCAGTCTCCATTTCAAAGAGAGGCATTTCACTGCATGGATTATTACAAACCAACTTTTACTCCTTCTACAGGTGAACCAGCCTGAAAGAGGAGACCTCAGTTAGCCTTTGCAGAGCATGCTCAACTACTATGTCCAAGGACATCAACCAAACAATTTAGCACAAACAAAGTAGGCCAGGAATTTGAGTTTAGTTGAAAGGAAAACATAAAGAGTATACAATAAGTACCCCTTTATAACACTTTAGCTTTCTATTCACTTAGCTGTTGATCTTACATGTTAAGTCTATCGTTAAGCAGTGATAGAGGTATCCTCTACTTGCATCTTCATTAGAATGTTCCCACTGAACTGAGTACCTGGTTTTCTACATCTTTTTGATACAACTGGTGGGGAATTTAAAATGCTTCCAAGAAGGCTCCAAAATGAGACAAAACAGTACATTAATTGATTTGAAGGCATTTCTGTACCTAAGAAAAAGAATCACTTCCTCTTATATGTTCCATCCCTTAGTAAGATTCAGTTGTTGCAGCCTGGGATGTTACTCATTGGAAAGGGTTTGTTCCCTCAGGATCACCTGAGCTGGTTTTGTTCAATATCATGTTTCTTATACGCTTCTTGCATTAAGGAGTCCAAATCATTTAGGGCTATCACAGTACACATAGAAAACACACCAATCGTAACTCTACTGGATTTATCTGAAGCCAAATTATGTCGCCAGAATCCAGTACTTAATAAAGCCAAAGAGCCCTTTATCAGGAATGATAAAAAAAATCATAATATGTTATCTTTAGCTGGGAGATGCAAAAGAAGAGAACAGAATGGCATAAGCTGAGCATGCTAAACTCTTCCAAACCATCATTCTGATAATGCACCCCTCTTCTCTTGCAAGGATGAGGGGTGGAGAGAAAAGCCAGAAGTGTTAGTCAGCTGGAGATCCTCCACATGTTGATATGAGAAGTTAGGATTCAGTATTCCTTCCTAACACATAGATATAATTGCATGGACAAGGTCCAGTCTTTACAAAAGTAAACAGAAGGATAGCTTTTCTGTTTCCTGTCTTACTGAGATCCAAATAATTCTACACATCTGCTCAAAGGTCCTCTGCAAGATGCTTCCTCTCTAACCATAAATCCATAGACCACAGATAATGCAAAGTAGACTCTAATTAATTCAGACCTGGCAGTGACTGAGTTAGCACTTCTCTTGGGATTCAATAAAGGCCATTAAGCTGGCAAGACAACTCCTCAGGCAGGAATTAGAGTAAATTAAATATATACCATATTTATAAACACCATCTTCTTTAATAAATAACCTTCAATGAATTATATTCAAAGTATATGGTAGATTTTTGACCTATGAGGGTCAAAAATGACATTTATTCATATGACAAGGTCCTAGCAAATATAAGAGGACCTATGAAAAAATGATAAATAAAAGAGGATTGTAATTCCAAGTTCTGGTTACACTACCTGTAATGATTAATTCATTTTTGGCCATACTTTAAGCATCTCGATTAATTATCACAGACTGAGAAAGGCCTCAAAGGAAAAATTTTCTGCCATAGAACATCTGGTTTATAAGCTATTTATTCCAGTCCATAAAAACTTAAATTCCATCTATTGTATTTCTATTCCTCCTATTATATTTCCACTAAAGAGTCATTCAGACCATTCTAATTGGCCATGAGTAAGATAATCCAATGGATCACACCTGAAATGCTAAGTAAATATGTATCTAAATCCTGTCTGTGTTTCATGATCCACTGTATATTTCTTCTATACCAGGAAAGTTTCTCAAAGTCTCAAAAATTCATGACCAACTATTAATGCAATAAATTTGCATGGCTAGATATCACTATAAATGCATATGTTTTGTCACACAAACAGATGTGAGCATTGTATGGATATAATGTATACTAGGGCTACTTTTAAGATATTTTGAGGCCATTTATAATAAAATTACATTTAAAGTAGAATATATAAACATCTTGGAAAATATTTAGAAACTCAAGAACCATCAAACAACATCAATTTGATATCTGATGCTGAACTGTAGATATCTGTGTGTTTTTGACCAATAAGATGAGCAGGTGGCAAAGATGACATTCAATTATGCAAATAAAAAAACCTGACTTATTTTTTTGGCTACATATGGGAGCATCTATTACCATATTGTATTCATAGAAGCACATTTTCTTCTTCCTAAAGTTGTTTTTGCATTCTACATCTTAGGGTAGGGGTGTTACAACAGGGGTCTGAACATATTTTTTTTTAAATCAAGTTAACTGTCTGCCATCTCAGAGTGACTTTTGTAGAACATATACATCTTGACTGCATATTTTCTAAATGAGTAATTGTAAAATCAGTCCCTAGTAGATAATAGGTGGAATTCAATGCTTCTCATTTCAATGTTGGGGAATAGTAGACAAAAGTAAATTTTGTACTTTTGGTCTAGCTGTTAAAATAATAAAATACTTTGTTGCTCTAATTGTTTCTCTTTACATTAGTAGTCAGAAAATAAATTCTGGAAAAGATAATTAATATCCTAATCCATTAAATAAATATTTACTATATAAAGACCATATGTAAGGTGTTGGTCTTCAAAGACACAATGGATAAGAGCAAAGGTTAAGTAAAAAAGAAAAACAATCAAATATATAATCATAATATAATGTGTTTAATTCTTTTTTTTTTTTTAGAAGTTTTTTTTTTGTTTTTTTTTTTAATTTATTTATTATTATTATACTTTAAGTTGTAGGGTACATGTGCATAACGTGCAGGTTTGTTACATATGTATACTTGTGCCATGTTGCTGTGCTGCACCCATCAACTCGTCATTTACATCAGGAATAACTCCCAATGCAATCCCTCCCCCCTCCCCCATCCCCATGATAGGCCCCGGTATGTGATCTTCCCCTTCCTGAGTCCGAGTGTTCTCATTGTTCAGTTCCCACCTATGAGTGAGAACATGTGGTGTTTGGTTTTCTGTTCTTGTGATAGTTTGCTAAGAATGATGGATTCCAGCTGCATCCAAGTCCCTACAAAGGACTCAAACTCATTCTTTTTTATGGCTGCATAGTATTCCATGGTGTATATGTGCCACATTTTCTTAATCCAATCCATCACTGATGGACATTTGGGTTGATTCCAAGTCTTTGCTATTGTGAATAGTGCTGCAATAAACATACGTGTGCATGTGTCTTTATAGCAGCATAATTTATAATCCTTTGGGTATATACCCAGTAATGGGATGGCTGGGTCATATGGTACATCTAGTTCTAGATCCTTGAGGAATCGCCATACTGTTTTCCATAATGGTTGAACTAGTTTACAATCCCACCAACAGTGTAAAAGTGTTCCTATTTCTCCACATCCTCTCCAGCACCTGTTGTTTCCTGACTTTTTAATGATTGCCATTCTAACTGGTGTGAGATGGTATCTCATTGTGGTTTTGATTTGCATTTCTCTGATGGCCAGTGATGATGAGCATTTTTTCATGTGTCTGTTGGCTGTATGAATGTCTTCTTTTGAGAAATGTCTGTTCATATCCTTTGCCCACTTTTTGATGGGGTTGTTTGTTTTTTTTTCTTGTAAATTTGTTTGAGTTCTTTGTAGGTTCTGGATATTAGCCCTTTGTCAGATGAGTAGATTGCAAAAATTTTCTCCCATTCTGTAGGTTGCCTGTTCACTCTGATGGTAGTGTCTTTTGCTGTGCAGAAGCTCTTTAGTTTAATGAGATCCCATTTGTCAATTTTGGCTTTTGCTGCCGTTGCTTTTGGTGTTTTAGACATGAAATCTTTGCCCATGCCTATGTCCTGAATGGTACTACCTAGGTTTTCCTCTAGGATTTTTATGGTATTAGGTCTAACATTTAAGTCTCTAATCCATCTTGAATTAATTTTCGTATAAGGAGTAAGGAAAGGATCCAGTTGCAGCTTTCTACTTATGGCTAGCCAATTTTCCCAGCACCATTTATTAAATAGGGAATCCTTTCCCCATTTCTTGTTTCTCTCAGGTTTGTCAAAGATCAAATGGCTGTAGATGTGTGGTATTATTTCTGAGGACTCTGTTCTGTTCCATTGGTCTATATCTCTGTTTTGGTACCAGTACCATGCTGTTTTGGTTACTGTAGCCTTGTAGTATAGTTTGAAGTCAGGTAGCATGATGCCTCCAGCTTTGTTCTTTTGACTTAGGATTGTCTTGGAGATGCGGGCTCTTTTTTGGTTCCATATGAACTTTAAAGCAGTTTTTTCCAATTCTGTGAAGAAACTCATTGGTAGCTTGATGGGGATGGCATTGAATCTATAAATTACATTGGGCAGTATGGCCATTTTCACGATATTGATTCTTCCTATCCATGAGCATGGTATGTTCTTCCATTTGTTTGTGTCCTCTTTTATTTCACTGAGCAGTGGTTTGTAGTTCTCCTTGAAGAGGTCCTTTACATCCCTTGTCAGTTGGATTCCTAGGTATTTGATTCTCTTTGAAGCAATTGTGAATGGAAGTTCATTCCTGATTTGGCTCTCTGTTTGTCTGTTACTGGTGTATAAGAATGCTTGTGATTTTTGCACATTAATTTTGTATCCTGAGACTTTGCTGAAGTTGCTTATCAGCTTAAGGAGATTTTGGGCTGAGACAATGGGGTTTTCTAAATATACAATCATGTCATCTGCAAACAGGGACAATTTGACTTCTTCTTTTCCTAACTGAATACCCTTGATTTCTTTCTCTTGCCTGATTGCCCTAACCAGAACTTCCAACACTATGTTGAATAGGAGTGGTGAGAGAGGGCATCCCTGTCTTGTGCCAGTTTTCAAAGGGAATTTTTCCAGTTTTTGCCCATTCAGTATGATATTGGCTGTGGGTTTCTCATAAATAGCTCTTATAATTTTGAGGTATGTTCCATCAATACCGAATTTATTGAGCGTTTTTAGCATGAAGGGCTGTTGAATTTTGTCAAAAGCCTTTTCTGCATCTATTGAGATAATCATGTGGTTCTTGTCTTTGGTTCTGTTTATATGCTGGATTATGTTTATTGATTTGCGAATGTTGAACCAGCCTTGCATCCCAGGGATGAAGCCCACTTGATCATGGTGGATAAGCTTTTTGATGTGTTGCTGAATCCGGTTTGCCAGTATTTTATTGAGGATTTTTGCATCGATGTTCATCAGGGATATTGGTCTAAAATTCTCTTTTTTTGTTGTGTCCTTTCCAGGCTTTGGTATCAGGATGATATTGGCCTCATAAAATGAGTTAGGGAGGATTCCCTCTTTTTCTATTGATTGGAATAGTTTCAGAAGGAATGGTACCAACTCCTCCTTGTACCTCTGGTAGAATTCAGCTGTGAATCCATCTGGTCCTGGACTTTTTTTGGTTGGTAGGCTATTAATTGTTGCCTCAATTTCAGAGCCTGCTATTGGTCTATTCAGGGATTCAACTTCTTCCTGGTTTAGTCTTGGAAGAGTGTAAGTGTCCAGGAAATTATCCATTTCTTCTAGATTTTCCAGTTTATTTGCATAGAGGTGTTTATAGTATTCTCTGATGGTAGTTTGTATTTCTGTGGGGTCGGTGGTGATATCCCCTTTATCATTTTTAATTGCGTCGATTTGATTCTTCTCTCTTTTCTTCTTTATTAGTCTGGCTAGTGGTCTGTCAATTTTGTTGATCTTTTCAAAAAACCAACTCCTGGATTCATTGATTTTTTGGAGGGTTTTTTGTGTCTCTATCTCCTTCAGTTCTGCTCTGATCTTAGTTATTTCTTGCCTTCTGCTAGCTTTCGAATGTGTTTGCTCTTGCTTCTCTAGTTCTTTTAATTGCGATGTTAGAGTGTCAATTTTAGATCTTTCCTGCTTTCTCTTGTGGGCATTTAGTGCTATAAATTTCCCTCTACACACTGCTTTAAATGTGTCCCAGAGATTCTGGTATGTTGTATCTTTGTTCTCATTGGTTTCAAAGAACATCTTTATTTCTGCCTTCATTTCGTTATGTACCCAGTAGTCATTCAGGAGCAGGTTGTTCAGTTTCCATGTAGTTGAGCGGTTTTGATTGAGTTTCTTAGTCCTGAGTTCTAGTTTGATTGCACTGTGGTCTGAGAGACAGTTTGTTATAATTTCTGTTCTTGTACATTTGCTGAGGAGTGCTTTACTTCCAATTACGTGGTCAATTTTGGAGTAAGTATGATGTGGTGCTGAGAAGAATGTATATTCTGTTGATTTGGGGTGGAGAGTTCTATAGATGTCTATTAGGTCTGCTTGCTGCAGGGATGAGTTCAATTCCTGGATATCCTTGTTAACTTTCTGTCTCGTTGATCTGTCTAATGTTGACAGTGGAGTGTTGAAGTCTCCCATTATTATTGTATGGGAGTCTAAGTCTCTTTGTAAGTCTCTAAGGACTTGCTTTATGAATCTGGGTGCTCCTGTATTGGGTGCATATATATTTAGGATAGTTAGCTCTTCCTGTTGAATTGATCCCTTTACCATTATGTAACGGCCTTCTTTGTCTCTTTTGATCTTTGATGGTTTAAAGTCTGTTTTATCAGAGACTAGTATTGCAACCCCTGCTTTTTTTTTGTTCTCCATTTGCTTGGTAAATCTTCCTCCATCCCTTTATTTTGAGCCTATGTATGTCTCTGCGTGTGAGATGGGTCTCCTGAATACAGCAGACTGATGGGTCTTGACTCTTTATCCAGTTTGCCAGTCTGTGTCTTTTAATTGGAGCATTTAGTCCATTTACATTTAAGGTTAAGATTGTTATGTGTGAACTTGATCCTGCCATTATGATATTAACTGGTTATTTTGCTCGTTAGTTGATGCAGTTTCTTCCTAGCCTCAATGGTCTTTACATTTTGGCATGTTTTTGCAATGGCTGGTACCAGTTGTTCCTTTCCATGTTTAGTGCTTCCTTCAGGGTCTCTTGTAAGGCAGGCCTAGTGGTGACAAAATCTCTAAGCATTTGCTTATCTGTAAAGGATTTTATTTCTCCTTCACTTATGAAACTTAGTTTGGCTGGATATGAAATTCTGGGTTTAAAATTCTTTTCTTTAAGAATGTTGAATATTGGCCCCTACTCTCTTCTGGCTTATAGAGTTTCTGCTGAGAGATCTGCTGTTAGTCTGATGGGCTTCCCTTTGTGGGTAACCCGACCTTTCTCTCTGGCTGCCCTTAAGATTTTTTCCTTCATTTCAACTTTGGTGAATCTGGCAATTATGTGTCTTGGAGTTGCTCTTCTCGAGGAGTATCTTTGTGGCATTCTCTGTATTTCCTGGATTTGAATGTTGGCCTGCCCTACTAGGTTGGGGAAGTTCTCCTGGATGATATCCTGAAGAGTGTTTTCCAACTTGGTTCCATTTTCCCCCTCACTTTCAGGCACCCCAATCAGACGTAGATTTGGTCTTTTTACATAATCCCATACTTCTTGCAGGCTTTGTTCATTTCTTTTTCTTCTTTTTTCTTTTGGTTTCTCTTCTCGCTTCATTTCATTCATTTGATCCTCAATCGCTGATACTCTTTCTTCCAGTTGATCGAGTCGGTTACTGAAGCTTGTGCATTTGTCACGTATTTCTTGTGTCATGGTTTTCATCTCTTTCATTTCGTTTAGGACCTTCTCTGCATTAATTACTCTAGCCATCAATTCTTCCACTTTTTTTTCAAGATTTTTAGTTTCTTTACGCTGGGTACGTAATTCCTCCTTTAGCTCTGAGAAATTTGATGGACTGAAGCCTTCTTCTCTCATCTCGCCAAAGTCATTCTCCGTCCAGCTTTGATCCGTTGCTGGCGATGAGCTGCGCTCCTTTGCCGGGGGAGATGTGCTCTTATTTTTTGAATTTCCAGCTTTTCTGCCCTGCTTTTTCCCCATCTTTGTGGTTGTATCTGCCTCTGGTCTTTGATGATGGTAATGTACTGATGGGGTTTTGGTGTAGGTGTCCTTCCTGTTTGATAGTTTTCCTTCTAACAGTCAGGACCCTCAGCTGTAGGTCTGTTGGAGATTGCTTGAGGTACACTCCAGACCCTGTTTGCCTGGGTATCAGCAGCAGAGGCTGCAGAAGATAGAATATTTCTGAACAGCGAGTGTACCTGTCTGATTCTTGCTTTGGAAGCTTCCTCTCAGGGGTGTACTCCTCCCTGTGAGGTGTGGGGTGTCAGACTGCCCCTAGTGGGGGATGTCTCCCAGTTAGGCTACTCAGGGGTCAGGGACCCACTTGAGCAGGGAGTCTGTCCCTTCTCAGATCTCAACCTCCGTGTTGGGAGATCCACTGCTCTCTTCAAAGCTGTCAGACAGAGTTGTTTGCGTCTGCAGAGGTGTCTGCTGCGTTTGTTTAGTTTACTGTGCCCTGTCCCCAGAGGTGGAGTCTACAGAGACAGGCAGGTTTCCTTGAGCTGCTGTGAGCTCCACCCAGTTTGAGCTTCCCAGCAGCTTTGTTTACCTACTTAAGCCTCAGCAATGGCGGGCGCCCCTCCCCCAGCCTCACTGCTGCCTTGCCAGTAGATCACAGACTGCTGCGCTAGCAATGAGGGAGGCTCCGTGGGTGTGGGACCCTCCCGGCCAGGTGTGGGATATGATCTCCTGGTGTGCCTGTTTGCTTAAAGCGCAGTATTGGGGTGGGAGTTACCCGATTTTCCAGGTGTTGTGTGTCTCAGTTCCCCTGGCTAGGAAAAGGGACTCCCTTCCCCCTTGCGCTTCCCAGGTGAGGCAATGCCTCGCCCTGCTTCAGCTCTCACTGGTCGGGCTGCAGCAGCTGACCAGCACCGATCATCCAGCACTCCCCAGTGAGATGAACCCAGTACCTCAGTTGAAAATGCAGAAATCACCGGTCTTCTGTGTCGCTCGTGCTGGGAGTTGGAGACTGGAGCTGCTCCTATTCCTTTTTTTTTTTTTTAAAGATGGAGTCTCGCTCTGTCTCCCAGGCTGGAGTGCAGTGGCACAATCTCAGCTCACTGCAAGTTCCACCTTCTGGGTTCATGCCATTCTCCTGCCTCAGCTTCCCGAGAAGCTGGGATTAACAATTGCCTGCCACCCCGCCCAGCTAATTTTTTGTATTTTTAGTAGAGGCGGGGTTTCACCATCTTAGCCAGGATGGTCTCGATCTCCTGACCTCGTGATCGACCTGTCTCGGCCTCCCAAAGTGCTGGGATTACAGGCGTAAACCACTGCACCTGGCCTATAATGTGTTTAATTCTTAAATAATAGTCTGTATGGTGAAATTGTGAATGGTCTACTGGAGGAGTCTCGATTTTCTTTGTCATGACCAATAACCAAGCTTGCAATATATCTAAAAGCTGAGCCATATTATTTAAGGATATGTTAATGTGTTAGAGATTTGAGGGAAAATCTTCACTATATTACTTTATAATTACATGCACACAATCAATGCACTATTATTTCTCAGCCTGATTCTGGGAGATATATAAACATACAATCCTTAAAGCTACACTAATATCCTGGAAACTATGACTAACAGCCCATGTAATATCCTTTTCCTTAAATCCTACTTCAAGCTAGTCATATTGTCAATAATCAATATATAGACATACATTTTATACTTAGGAAACACACAAATATATATATATATATATATATAAAATATTGATTATTTATTGGATGACCTTTATAGAAACTATTTGGATATTCATTATCATTTTCCACTACTTTTGTTTTAAATTCACCTTCAAGTATGTACAGGGAACATTGTGACGATCAAAAGCTCATTAAGAGATTGAATATGGATTATGTAAGTTACAAAGCAGAATATTAATCAGGTTTTTAACAGATTTGCCTTTTAAAAACATTGAATTACTTAGAGAATTCTGCATCATGTCTGTTAACTTTCAAAGTGTCCTTCTACTGCAATAAAATTAAGACTGAGAAATTAGCAGTGTATATAGTTATACCATTATTCTGGCTTGATCCAAAGATTTGTACTTCAAATTAACTATTGTGCATTTAGCCCCAACCGACACTCAATTCATAGCTTTTTAAGAAATGTTTATCAAATAAAACAAGAACATTAATACCCTCAAGCCATCCACAACCCTCTTCCTGCATCACTATGGTAAGTATGGGATCACAGAACAAGAAAGCCCAGACTTGCAACCCTGGCCTCGCAATTATCCACGAGCAATTTGGCAAGTGTCTGATGCAGGCTTTGCCCTATGCAAGCCAGGGAGGTGGGTGAGATATGACACAGTGCTTATTTTGATGGCGCTTAAATTCTTGATTCCTCTTTTTTCCTCCTCTAACATAAAAACAATCATCATGTTCATTGAATGATGACTGTAAACCTTGCATAAAGGAATTCTATCATTCAAATTTCCACTTCTCATTATCCACATGAAGTATGCTTAATCAAAATTATTGATTAATTGTGCATGTGAAAAAGTAAATGATTGACTGCAGCCACTGTGATACACTGGCATGCCCATCCCCCTCAACTTTTCATACAATGGATGCTTTCTAATGTGAAAGCAATTGCCTTCCAGAACTAAGATTTACTTGAGTATACAAATAATTACAAAAGAAGAGTAAAGGGTTCATTAATTTACCAAGTAACTATTAGTCTATGTTGGTCTTCATCCAGAAAACATTCACCAGTGGAAGGTTATAAAGTATGCTTTTCTATGTCCAAATGACACGTATACTCTATTAAGTGCTTAGAGCCGCACTGATGTGCCAGCAAACAATACTAACCATCACTCACGAGACCTGAGATATGACAAATGATAATGAGCTAAAGCTCTGCTCCATCCCCACATTCAATTTGAGGATCTTTCTGGATAAAAAGGCTATTACATCCAGAGATGTCATTGCCATCACAACAGTCAATAGAAAAGTCATTTATTTTTAAGGAGCTTTACTTCATATGTTAACCTTTCCAGATTTAAGTTCTAAATTCTCCAGGATCAATTAGAATTAATCCAAAGCATAATATCAGACTATGCTTCCCTTTTATTTATTTATTTTTAAATCTCCTACCAGAAACAGACAGGCGCACCAATTGTGCTGTTGAATAGCCCTATACAAAGAAAAACATTTCCTGCCTATGATCATTATACAATGCAAATATTTTCCTGGAGAATCTTATAATTCATCATACTAAACAGGAAAATGGCATGGCCTTTGTGCAGTCAACTGTAAGTACCCCGAAGAAAGCTCACTGGTCTCTTGATGAGTTGGGACCAATGATGAGTTGGATAGGAGCAACTCCCTCCATCTCCATCTGCTGCCACTTCATTCCACTAGGGATTAATTGACTTGAACCAAATTAGCAGATACTCTCTGTGCAATTGCTTGATGACTTGATGATGATTTCAATTCAACCACTGATTAACTTGTTGGAATGCCCAGGTGAAGTGATAATTGTTTTAGAAATCTGAATTTAAAATTTAAAACTAAATTTCTGCTGACAACATAGAAGAAACAGAACTTAATCAGGGAAAGCCTGTACTAATATGTATTTGCTGCAGCAGTAAGGAAACTCAAAAGATTGGTCCTATCTTTGATGCATGTGCTTTAAAACATCAGTGGCATGTCTGCTGTCCATTTTTCATTCTCAGAATGACAGGAATGGTTTAAAATATTATGTAAAGAATGTATAGCAGATTTTTGAATCAACAACTGTGAAGAAACAATGTGAATAACCAAATTAAAGATGTGACAGTTGAGAAATTGGAAACAAGTTATTATGGAGCATGTGTACACTCAAGGTTCGTAAAAGGTTCTTAAAATAGAATTAATCCTTACAAGCCACTAATGTTTCTGTACTAGATTAATGCTACTATTCACAGAGGCTGATCATCCCCAAGGAAGTTCACAGTACATCAAACTAACACTGTTCACTAAAGGGCAATTATATTTGGTAGAAATAATCCTCTTGAAAGTAGAAAAGGAAAAGAAAATCAATCACTTCATGATTTAATGAACTACCCAAAGCAATGCTGGCCATTACCAAATATGAACTACAGTGATAATAATTAGAACTCACCTCGTTAGGGAAAAACATTCAGATTTTAGACTGCTTTAAATTAAAACTCATTAAAATTTAGTTCATATTCTTTACAAAAAAAAAAAAAAAATCCTATCAGCAATTTTGAAAATGCATCACAAGTTCTAGATATCCATTAATGATGTGATTTTTCATTCATTTAAGAAATATTTTTTACTTTTAAATAGGCAGGTAGTCACCGTAATACATATTTTAAAAGTTTTTTAAAATATGGATGCACTTCCTTCTGATCAATGTTTGTCTCAATAATGACGGTTAAATCTTATATTAACAAATGCAGGAACCTGTTAAATGGATGGAGAAGTTGTCTTTAACAACTTGTTTTGTGTCTAGTAAAATCCTAGCCTTGTCTCTCATCTTCCTTTCTGTATACCCTACTCAAAGTCTTGACCAAGCATATTTTATGCTAAGCATGGTTCCATTAGCTAAGTTCACACCTTTGTTTATGTTCCCCGTTTGCCCTACGATTCAGCATTTCTATCTCTACCTGACATCCAGGCCCTAGTCAAGTCCAAGTAGAATTAGTGGGTATTTTCAGTCTCTCATGTCCTTTTTATGCATATCTCTATTATAGCACTTTTCAGGGTTTTTCACAGCTGGGAATTTATAAAGGTTTCTTCCTCCTAGACCTGGAGATCCTGGAAGGAAGAGTCTACATCTTTGTTAGCTCAGAGACGGAAACCTGGTAGAAAATTTGAATTAGGGAAATTAGTACAGAAAGTTGCAAACCCATCTGGGAAAGAATCCATCATCTCTCACTGATGGTTTCAATTAGTCTGACTTTTTACAAGCTTAAAGCAAAATCAACAGATGTGAAATATAATAACTGATCCCTTTATAAAAATTTGATCTTTACCATATTCACAACCCAAAAATTATATTTCTATGAAGGTTTTTGTAGCATAATTAGTGGTTAATCGATGTTATTCATGGATATGGGGTTCAAGGTCTACCTATGCTACTTAATTACATGAATATGGAGAAATTCTGTAAATTCCCTAAGGCTCAGGTTCCTCATGGGAAAATGGTGATGACAATAGTGTTATCTTATAGGACTTTTAAAATAATTAAATGAGTCGAATGCATAAAAAGCAAACTGTAAGGGGTATATTAAACATATATTATTACTGGACTGGAACTCATGAGCACCCATGCAGAATATTTGAAAGCATAATGACATCTTAGTGGATTCTGAAGCTATTACCTAAGAAGTCTTTGATAATTTTCTAAACTGCCTGAGGCATCTAGGAAACCTCCTTTTTATTCTGTCTTATGGAGAAACAATTAAAAAAAAAAAAAAAAAAAAAAGAGGCCCAGTTGGAGATTACATATTCGGTAGCAGGTTTTCTGCATATTTTTATTGATTATCATCATCTCTATCTCAAGTAACAGACATTCCAACCAGTAAAAGTTTTAGCTCTAGTTGCAAAACCAAAGGCAAAACTATGTTTACAACTCTAGACAACACAATCATGGTATCTAGTGATAACCAAAACTCTCACCTACTTCCCCAGACATGGATGGATTCTGCCAACTCTCCCTATCTAACCGCCCTGGTTTCTTTTTGCAATATGGTGAAATTTTAGTCAATAAGAAGAATATTTATTATTTATAACTATTAATATAAAGAAAGCAATTTTTATTGGTTTTTATTTTCCAAACACAACTCCTAGATCTATCATTGATACACATATGCTCTAGGAACACTTTGGTAACATGGCAACAAGGAAAGCCCAAATAATTCTGGAATTAGATATAAAAGACATAAACAATGCTTTAAAGTGAAAGTAAATCCCATTTTTTCAATATTAAAACTTGTCTCAACATTTCCGTAGTTACAGAAAGCTTGAGTGATCTTGGAAAGAACTCTATGCACAGAGAGGTTTAATTGTTGTTTCTTTTAAACTAGGTGCCATTTTTCTAATTCTGGAAATATACAACTCTCTTCAGCATTAAGATTCTTGATTTATGCTCATGCATAAATCCCCTCCCTCATCTTCCTAATGAGTAAAGCCTGGTAGGAAAGGGAACACATTTTGATTAATAGTGCTTTGATAGTTATCACTTCTTTGTTTAGGAGACAACTTGCTAGCTGCAAATTAGAAAATGATACTTCAGTCATCCAATCCGCTCTAAGGTTTCTAAGGGAATTCAGTTCTAGTTAATTAGTGTTAATGAACTGCTATTCTTTTCCTGGTACTGTATTTAGTGAGTGTAAACACAGGAACGACCATGGTGCCTGCCCTGAAAAAGCTTATAGTTTCATCAGGGAGACAGACATATGAAGATACAAGTGAAATAATGTTATTGAAATGTGGCTTCTATACGCTATGCAGACAACGGGAAAAGATGAGGCACTGCAGAGAAAGAAAGAAATTCTATTGTGAATGAGAACGGGTAACAGGTGAAACTTCCAAGCCCACTAGATTGTGAACAGAAATGTGGTCACGTCAGCATATCAATCACCCTAACCTGCTCACCATGAAGTCTCCTCAGGTGTTTCTGAGAGTCCCCAGGTAGTGTCTTATATCCTCCTATTTGTTTTTTTTTCCTTCTGCTCCTGCTTTGCTGTTAATGTTCACTATTTACAACTTGAGGAATCTCTTCCTCACCTACATGGTGAGAAGTGCCCTCCACAGGACATCTGCTTTCCTGCTCAGCATGAGAAATCCACATGCCACTGGGACACTAAACAGCAGTGGATCTTCACACCCCACTCTGTGGGACACATACTGAGTTCTATGTCTCTTTCTAATCTCTGTATTACAGTTTCCCAGCTGTGGCTGAAGCACAACTGCTTGCATGATTTGCACAATGTCCTGCATGGATTTTCTTCTTTATATTTTACCTGTAGCCTCTCCCTCTAATGAATGCAATCTTCAACACTGGTATGACACACACTCTAACTTCTAGACATCTGACCATCAACATTTTCTTTATTAAGCCTTCTCTGCAACTCTCCTATTCCTTGATTATGAATGATGGTAAGTGGATGTTACATGGGGAATACTAGCTTACCAGTTCATGAGACAGAGCCAGACCACGAACCCTACTTTGACTTAATTCCTGCTTTCACTTCTAGGAGAGATGAAGCCTCAATTTAAACTTAATGACTAGACAGGAAAGGACGAGGAGCCACACAGACGAAGGACAGAATGTGAGTCAGTCCGGAGTGCTTTAGGAACTGTGAGGAAGTGTCACATGGATGCAGGAGGAGCAGGACGAGATCGTAGCGCCTTGAGTTCTCTGCTTGGAAATCACGACTCACTTGGCTTAATATCAGGGAACCATGACTCCATTTTACCTGAAGGAAATAATGTAGTGTTGACTCTACAACACGATGATCACTGTGATCTACAAAAATGTGGAGGCTTAAATGGAGACTGAAAATACTAGAGAGAATTAGCATTTGAGAGACAATTATGATAATTGATGAGTGAGTAATTACTGAAATGCAGCATTGGCTGTGAGATAAATATAAGAGACCTTACAGGGATATGGGCAATTAGGAGAGAATAACATCATCACCAATTTTCTAGGTTGCATAACTTAGAAAGTGTTAATACCATTAACCAAAACAGAAAAATAAGCTAGAGAAGCAGGTTTGCAGGTGAAGTTGGCTAGTAGGGAGCATAGTAAACATAGTTACAGATGTGTTGAGCTTAAAAACCCTGTGGTACATTGTGAACAGGGGACCTGTAAGAATTTGGCTATATCTTAAGCTGGAGCCCAGCAGGCCACTGAGTTGAAGACATAGGTTTGAGTCTTCAGCATGTACATGGTAGTTTAATCAGATTCGTGGGCCAGATTACAAACCTAGGCAAAGTCTGAATGAGAAAAAAGAACCAAAAACAGAACTCTTAGGAAAACGAAAAAAAATTATAACACATATTTGCTGGACTAGGACATAATAAAAAATAATTTGTCTTATGTTCTCTGTTTTATTCACATGATTTCCTATAAGAATCCTTTTTCTATTTCATTTTTTATTCTTTTGTCATTTTTTTTTTCATAAAGAGGTAAGTGTTGTGCTGTTACTTGTCCTGAAGATGAATCCTCTGTTCAGAAATGAGGCTGAAAACATTGTCAACAAGATTAGGTATCTGGAAAATAACACTAAATTTCATGAAGCTGTTCAAATAAAAGGCCCTAGAGTTTAACACATTTCCACTGAACACTAATTGCCATAACAACACATGTAGATGCATTTATTGAAATAAAGTTTCAAGGCAGAGGTGTCCAAACTTTCTCATCATGGTACTCTAGTGCCTGGTACTTTTTACACAGTGTCTATGCTGTGGGGGTGAATTCCAGCACATCTGAAATTTGCCTAAATTGTTTTGCTAAGAGATGTGCCTTCAGGGTGGGGACTGACCCTTGGTCAAGGCATAACATCCACTGATTAATAGTGTTATTTTGTAACAATGGGTTCGAGGATGTTTGTGTCAATTTGATGGCATAGTTTATTGATAAACAGTAAGATGATGGTTTGCCCCTAGTTTCAGTGAGAACGCCCTAGAGCGCCCTACCATGGGAGCCATTTATGTAACAACAAATATGCCTAGACAATAAGCAGGGTATAAGAAACCATGGCCAAGCCTCCATTATGAACTCCCTGGTTCTGAGGTGCACATGCACACGAGAGGGTCCTGATCCAAGAGAGGAAGTGTGTCCAGGATGGTCCCGAAGCAAGTGGACAATTTCACTGATGCCTGGTCTCTCCACACTCTTTGCTGTAGGATAGCCTTTGACTGCAAATGTACATTCTTATTTTAATGCTGTTTCTAAATTATGTCATTTTCCTCCAATAAATCATAGATTTGTAAGTACTGTCATTTTGGGTCCTATGAATCTTCTTTAAAAATTGAATCACATCTGGCTGCCACCATTAACACGGTGCCTCCAAACCAAATTAATTAATTAGCTAGGTCCAAATAATTTAACAAGTGTTTATCAACAACTTAGTCATCATCTGAAAGAAAACAATATGCACACATGGAAAGAACACATACAACTTTCATCTCATGTTTAAGTAACCACAATTAGTCACTAATGAGGTATGTGCACCTGAGGATGCTGTGCAGGTCAAACCTTGGAATCAGATTGGGCGCTGCCACCCTTGTGTCCTGTTCCATGATGGTTTTCGAATCATGTTTTCTTTGTATCACAGCAACCTCCCAAATCCCAGCTGGCATCACCTGGAGGAAAGTTGCTCAATCTAATACTGAAACTGGGAGCTGCCTTGAGAGTATTTTGTGGGATGTCTAACAAACATTGTTGCATTTCGTTGAAACATTTAAACGATCCCAAAATACCCATATGAATTTTCCGTGGCACCCAAGGGCACTTCAACAATTTTCGGGATCCACAGATATAAGAGAATGACAGGAACAAATCCCTTGTTTGCACAGTCTTCCCATAAGAGTCAACAGTTAGGGCTTGGAGATGGTAAATTGATAAGGGTCAGTATAGAAAGACTATATATAGAGAGAGACGGAGTCTAGCTTTGTTGCCAGGCTGGAGTGCAGTGGTGTGATCTCGGCTCACTGCATCCTCCACCTCCTGGGTTAAAGCGATTCTCCTGGATTCTCCTGCTTCAGCCTCCCAAGTAGCTGGGATTACAGGCATGAGCCGCCATGCCCAGCTAATTTTGCATTTTTAGTAGAGATGGGATTTCACCATGTTAGCCAGGATGGTCTCAATCTCCTGACCTCATGGACCGCCCACCTCTGCCCACCAAAGTGCTGGGATTACAGGCGTGAACCACCACACCCGGCTGACAATACTTTTTTAAATCCCAGAATTCATTTTCTAGAAAAAGAGATGAAGCGTGGCTGAAATCAGAAACTTAAGACACACCTGAAAAATAGCTTATAAGCAGTCATGTCACCTAAATGAAACAAGTGTTTTTTCCTTGTACTGTTTTCTCTGGAAAGGCTGTGGGTCATCTCCTCACAGTGCCTCTGTAGGGTAAAGAAGCCAAATCTGTCAGGAACAGGTGTTTTCAGCAGGGGAGAGTCATATAACCGACAGGGGTTTCCCTTTGTGAAAATTTACCATTGCAAGATGGAGAAGGTAATTTTAGGTCTACAGATTTCTAATCTTTGAAAAGTCAGGAGAGAAACTTTCTGAATGAGATTCTTTATTACACAGTGTCTGGCTGGTTCTTGTCCTCCACTGCTCCCCAAAACAGCTATCAGCTTTTCCTATTCATTCATTCACTCATTCAGTCATTAAGCATTCATTGACTGTCAGCTTTAAGCCAGGTGTACTATTCTAGACATTGGGGAAAATTCAAGAATGGGATGCTGAGATGCAATACCTGACGAATTGAGAGAGTGAGCCACCAGTGAGCTACCTTCTACTTTTTAAAATACTATGTTTAATTCTATAAGCCAGAAGGGACTTAAGAGTTGAGTTGCCCCCAAAAGGTGATAAAAACAAATTTTTGGTCAGTGCAAATGCTCTTTGTTCACTGAGGTGTTGATGGACATAAATCCTCTTGGTCTTGACTTCCAGGGCAGTGATTCTGTGGCATTAAAAATGAGTGCAGGCTGGGCACCGTGACTCACACCTGTAATCCCAGCACTTTGGGAGGCTGAGGCAGGAGGACTGCTTGATCTCAGGAGTTCAAGACCATCCTGAGCAATACAGAGACATCTCATCTGTACAAATGGAAAAAAACAGAAGTGCAGTCATGTGTTCTAAGGGTGTCACTGAGGCACCAAAGTGGCACAGGAAGCCTTTCATCCCCACTTTATCTATGGCAGCATCATTTTAATCTGTTCTATCTATTGGACTTAAATAGGTTTTCAAACAAAAGACTTACCTTGATAAGAGGAGGAAAAGCTCCCCCGCCTCCCCGCCCTAAAAAAATACCCTATTACTCTCTATGCTGCTAGCTTCCTTTCACCTGAGATAAAATAGTCTCCGGTAGGAAAGTTCCAAATAAATCACATGCCTCTGAGCTTTCACACTCTTGTTCACATTTGTTGGCTGTTAGGGTCATGTTATGCACCATCATGCATGTCTCAGTCAGAGTACTTTTTTTCTAGTTATGTGGAGACAATTGATATGAGTTTACTAACTAAAGCAAAGGAGCACAACATAGCAGGATCATTCTCATTTTATACGAGGAGCATTCAGAAAAGTCCAACAAAAAGTTATAGGCAAAAAATCAAGGCTAATGAATCACACCCCCACCTCTCTATCTCAGTTTGATCATATTTAAAGAGAAATGACTCAGGAAGACAAAGACGAATAAATCACATCTATTGCTGTCAAAGACTGGGTGGGGGAATGCGGATTTAGGCCTGTTAACTAGTTAACATTTAATACTATGTCCTTGAATGTAAATTAGCCATTCCATTACAAGCATTGCCGGACATCATTGGCAACTCATCTGCAAGTCAGCACAACACATGGCCAAGGGTAGAGAGAAGCTTAAGCTCTTTGCAGGCAGGAATATCCATTCTGAGAGAAAAAGGAGAGTATATAAAGTTACTGCACCCAAACTATTAATCAGCATTCACTCCTATTCTTTTGGAAAGGAGTAATCGAGTGGCAGGGCACGAAGCTAGGAGTGTAAAGGGAACATCTTTCCAGGTGGAAACCAGAGGAGGGGGAACAGCTCCCCACACTGACATCACATAACACTGACATGAGTTGGGAATCAGTTTGAGAAGTCCCAGTGTGTAGAGGAGTGGAGGCTTGGAGGGAATACTTAAATCAACATCCAGATGATTAGAACTGTGACACCATAACTGTAATACTGAGCTCTGCAGCTTGCACTCTCATAGCTACAAGCAACTAGATCAGCCCACCAAGTAACACCTTTAGAGATGTGATCATGAAGTCACAGGTGATAGAATTCTTGATAATGGAAAGGCAGAGAGAGGAGACAGGTTAATACTGGGATTAACACGTTCCAGTGCTACCCAGCAGTATCTCCAGAATGAATTTGTGTCTCAATACATTAAATTAGAAAGCACATTTCTATAATTAAAATAGAAAGAATAACTACACTTAGAGTAAATGTGAAAGGTAACATTCAGGGAAGATGAGGAAGGGGATTCAAGCCAAGAATTGTCATGGGAAAGGCCCACTTTACCTTCTTCTTTCCCCACATTCTTGATAAAACTCAGGAATTTTCCTCATTTCACATTTACAAGTCACTCTCTTTTGAGAAGAGAGGTTTTGAAAAATAAATCATCAATTTATTTTCATCACTACCCATTCCTTAAGTATAATCATTCTATTGATTTACATAAGTAACAGTCTATAAAGAAATCTGAGTCAAATTTACATTTTCTTTAACAATTGGTGGAATTTGTTTCCAGTCTATAGAATAGTGCACTCCAAATGCACGTGTAAGGCCTTCTAAAATCTCCAACTGCTGTCCAAAGGCTGATTCTGAAGGCAGGTCCAGAGGTAGAATTGCCTATCTCTGAAATGTCCTATGTGTTGAAGCATAGTGCTGGCCACTCAGGTTTATTACAGAAGGACTTCCTTATGACTTGGGACTTGGTCTATGGCCTTTTGTGATCAGGTGTATCTTAAGGAGAAATATGTACTTCTTGGTGCTCTTGATCTTGATCATCCAGGAGATGTTCAGGTTGAAGCATTAAACAAACAATTTCTGAGAAATATGAAATTGCCCAGCCAAAGGTCACAGAACAAAGAATCTATATGTCAGCTTACAGAAGTAGTTCAAGACTTTTAGAAATTTCATTAAATCCATCTTTTAGTTTGATCCACTTATATTGCCCGTTGGGAGTAATTTCCCCGACATCAGAGTAAATGCATAGGTTCTTTAAACTGTCAAACCCTCAACTTTTTTTTCTGTAGAAGGGATTCAGACTTCCCACATATTATAGTTGCTGTGGGTATCAATGTTATAATGAAATGTACATGAAAATGTTTTGCTAATGGGAAAAATTAAATGTGAAGAGGTGTATCATTTCCTCCACACCAATCACAACATGATGTAATCAAAATACATAATGAATGTCTTTACTCCAAATAGACCAAAATTCAGAGATAAGGTGAACAAATAAAATGGTAAAGTTACATATTTATGATGTAGTTGAAATGGTGTATAAAGGCAAATTATATCTAATTCTATAAGTAAATGAATGGGAAGAATAGGTATTTAGACTATGTCTTTCGGGCAAAATAAATGAGATGATGCAATCTCAATAAAGACAGTTTTCCTGGTGAAAGGATCAGTTGGACAAGGTCTATTAATCCATTCCATTAATCCATTCCTCTATTCCTCAATGTTCTATTAATATATTAATTAATCTAGTCCTCTCTTAATCTTTTAATCTCTTCTTCTTCATCATGATTTTCAAAGCCTGCATGCTGTAGTCCATCATCTATGATTCCAGCCAATTTTCCAAAAACCCTTGTATGAACTCCCTCACACTTAGTTTTCTAAATAGTCTGGTACATGTGAACAATCTGAATGAATATTCAGCAATCAAGCGCTCAACATAAAAAAAAATTGGCCATATGGTAGGTGTCTTAGAGTTTTAAGAGAGTATGTAGAAATGAAAAAGACACACAAGACTTCTGTTCTCACTAGAGTCCAGATAGTCTATCTTACGCATACACTAAAAAACCTCATCAGGATTATACTCTATTTCAAATCCTTCAACAACTCTCCACGGCTTAAAGAACAAATGCCAATTTTCTTTCTATGACATTCCAGCTCCCCCTTTTACATTTTCAGCTTCATCTCTCACCAGTCTTCTGTATGTGTTCCAAACTACGAGCCACATTCAATTACTCACTGTTCCCCATGCCCATCATGTAATTTTATTGCTCTAGGTCTTTGCACAGGGTGCCCCTTCTGTCTGAAATGCCAGTCTCCAGTCGCTTCATTTCTTTCTGACAAATGCTTAATCATTACTCAAAATTTCTGAATGAATAAAAAAGAAAGAGAAGTTGAAAAGGAGTAAAGGGAAATACATACATTCTCTTTCCAGTACATTATTTGTCAGAATTCTGGTTGTCATTTAGACAATAGGTTTTTCCACTACTTACTCACTTATTCAGTCAATGAATATATATATTAAAAACTATGAATTCCCTCAAAGATCACCACCAACACTTCTTTCCATCCTAGAACTGGTTGGCCACTCCTTCCTTCCAGAGGTGAACTCTATTTCACTTCCACTCAAATCTAGGCTGGCTTTGACAAATGAAATGCAGCGAACATGACACTATGCCAGTTCTGAGCCCAACCTGTAAAAGGCTTGGCAGCTTGAGCTTCACTCTCTTGGAACCCAGCCTCCATACACTGGGGAAGCCTATCTAAGCTAATGGAAGAAGAGGTAGACCATGAGGAGAACGGATGTGCAGCCAACAGCCAACACTGTCAGACAGATATATGAAGAAGACCATCTTGGACTTCCCAGTCCTGGCTCAGCTCCCAGCTCAGTGCAGGACTGCTTATCAACTCACAGAATCATGAGAAACAAGAAAGTGTTGTTGTTTTAAGCTACTGAATTTGGGGGTATTTTGTTATGTAGCAAGAGATAATTGAAACATTATGCCAGTCACAAAAGATAAAAGTTAGAAGTATATATTCTAAAATAACTCACTAACTAGCAGAAGAGATGAATGTATAAATATTTAATGATATATTACAAACACAAGTATAAGTATGATGGAAACTGTCTTATTACTAACCTATTTTTTTGTGGAAAACATTAAGACATATCTTTCTTTACGGTGGTGAGAAAGTAAAAACAAACAAATAAATAAGTAGTGAGATGGCCCATAGACCAGTAGAGGTTCCTTGGAAGAATCCCATAGGTTTTCAGATCCATCTTTCTTTCATTATTAAATAACCATGATAACATGAGTCTGAAAATTCCTTGTTTTCATTTGGCAATATGAGAAGGCAAAAAGAATTGTGAGAGAATTTCTCATTTTTCTGTCTTGCAGTTTTTCCAGAGTCCTCCAAATTAGTTTTTTATTAAATGATTATTAATATTTCCAGTCAAGTCCTCTGGTGCCACATGGAAATTTTTCTTTTTATTCAGTACATATGTGAAAGTCTGGACTGTACAGAATAGGAAAAAAATCATTTCTTAGCTGGCATTGTCATCCCCAGAGAAACTGTAGTTCTCAAAGCTAGAGCATGTTAAGTACCATCTTTTTGCTCAGTACTGTGCTGGTCATGAAGACAGAAGTAGAGGTGAGTGAAATATTCTAGAAAAACACATATGTAAAACTCTCAGCAGATTTATCTGCCAGAAAGGGCTTTAACATGCACCTGTGAGGGTCCAAGAATGGTATGGAAAGGCACAGGATGGAATGAGAGAGGGATTCCAAAGTATATTAGGCGTAGCCTTTACCCTCTATGACGTCACTCTCTAGTGGAGAAAACAGGACTTACATGCAGAATTATCCATGTGCAGCTGTTATTACTGTTACTACTAATAATAATTTCATAACAATAAGAGTAATTGCATACAAACGTACTTTACATTTTAAAATAAAATAAAATTTACAGTAAATTCTACAGGAAAAAAAATTTACACTAAGGCAGACACTTTTGAAATTGACCCTCATTTCAGATAATATATTTCTGTATTAATAAAATGCTGTAAATGTTGGAATGCATATTTTTAACCTGAATATTATGAAATATTTTTCAATAGCAAACACACAGCAAATCAGACATAGTATTGCTGTTGTTGTTGTTCAGCATTGCGCATGTGAGGTCAGTGGGTTTTAATACTCTTTTAAAAAATATTTCTACTGGCCAGGCACGGTGGGTCACACCTCTAATCCCAGCACTTTGGGAGGCCGAGGCAGGCGGATCACGAGGTCAAGAGATTGAGACCATCCTGGCCAACATGGTGAAACTCTGTCTCTACTAAAAATACAAAAAACTAGCTGGGCGAGGTGGCGGGTGCCTGTAGTCCCAGATACTCGGGAGGCTGAGGCAGGAGAATGGCGTGAACCTGGGAGGCAGAGCTTGCAGTGAGCTGAGATCGCACCACTGTACTCCAGCCTGGTGACAGAGCGAGACTCCATCTCAAATATATATATGGCTACTAATGAGTGTAATCTGCAAGCTCCCTAATGATGGCCTGCCTGAAAGGGGGCGTAGACTTCTATAGCTCTCCATGGACCTCAGGCACCTTCATAAAAAGACAGATTTGACTTCTCAAGGGTAATGAAGGATTCAGCTGTTTATGCTGGTGCCAGAAGGGCAGTGTCTTCTGAGAGCTCACTGTTACCATTTTAAACACACTTCTTCGGGTGTCTGTGTTTAGAGCACGTTCACTTTGCTGCTCTTTTCACACCATCAGGGATTTTGCATTATCCTTGTGTGTCAAGGTTCTTTTATGGATTTTTTGTTGTTATTGTATCCAGGATTAAATGACCTGTTATTACTATTAGAAAAATACAAACAAGCAGGCTGTCAAAGGCATATTTAAGTTGCAAGGTATCAACATGATGCTTCCCTACTTGTCTCATATTGCTTTTTTTTCTCTCTTTACTATTAAAAGCCTTCAAAATTTAAACTTACTACTTCTTCAGAAGGAATTAAAATCTGTTTTTGCCACACACACAAAAAAGATTGAAAGGCTTTTAGATCTTGCAAGAATGTTTAATAGATTTAATTAAATTAGAATTTTACACATTAAACCATAATTTTTAAAAAGACCAATAAAGACAAGACTTTTTTTCATACTGGGAAAAAGAAATCGTCAAAAGCAGCACAGCTATAGGAGAATAGTGTGTCTCCATGGTATCAGTGGCTTTGCTGCATAACAGACTCTCCTAACATTTGAGAGCTTAAAGCAACAATTCTTTAGGCAGGGCATGGTGGCTCACACCTATAATCCCAGCACTTTGGGAGGCTGAGTCAGGGGGGCCCAGGAGTTCAAGTCCAGCCCAGGCAATATAGTAAAACCACATCTCTATTAAAAAATATGAAAATTAGCCAGGCATGATGGTACATGCCTGTAGTTCCAGGTGCTAGGGAAGCCAAGGTAGGAGGATTGCTTAAGCCTGGGAGGTCAAGGCTGCAGTGAGCTGTGATTATGCCACTGCATACCAGCCTGTGTGACAGAAAAGGATCCTGTCTCAAAAGCAAAAAAAAAAAAAAACGAAAGCAGAAAACAATTCTTTAAGAGTTGACTTATGTGGATCAGCAACTTGAACTGGGCTCAGCTGGGCAGTCCTTCTTGCCTAGGCTTCTTTTATTTATACAGTTGCATTCAGATGATGGGTTCTTGGAGGGATAGTTGGTCTTGGATGGGCTCACACACATCTCTGGCATTCGGTAAGTTGTTGGTATGTAGTAGTGTTTCTCCCCTGTAACTGTGACTGATGGTTGGCTTTGTGTCAACTGGGGTAATACCTTTATATATCCTTCATTATCCAACAGTTATTTCATGATCAAAAACAACAAAACAAAACACCTTTTCTAACTTTTGCTTGTATCATGTTTTCTAGTTTCCCACTGGCCAAATAAATTCATAAGGCTAAACTAATAGTCAATATTCAATGGGTGGAGAAAGAAATAGTTTTTTTTTTAATTTTTATTTAAAAAAAAAAAAAAACAGAGTCTCTTACTCCTCACTCACTCTGTCACTCGGGCCGGAGTGCAGTGGCACAATCTCAACTCACTGCAACCCCTGCCTCCTGGGTTCAAGTAATTCTCCTGTTCCAACCTCCAAAGTAGCTGGGGATTACAGGTATGTGCCACCATGACTAGGTAATTTTTGTATTTTTAGTGGAGACGGGTTTCACCATGTTGGTCAGGCTGGTCTTAAACTCATAACCTCAAGCGATTTGCCCGCCTGGGCCTCCCAAAGTGTTGGGATTACAGGTGTGAGCCACCATCAGAGCTTCTTTGATGAGAGGAACATCAAAGAATTTGTGGTCGTTTTTTATATTTGAACAAAATACTTACTATTTCCTCTATATTTTCACATCTAATTATAAAACATAAATACCTAGCATTTGTTTTACACACAGCATGTTTCTTATTATGTGACAAACAATTCTCTGTGTGTTACCCTATGTCATTTTCACAGTGTCATTTGGTATTAAATGATAAAACTAAATGACAGAAAGTAAGTTGTCTAATATCGGTGATGTCAGTATC
This sequence comes from Macaca fascicularis, assembly GCF_037993035.2. Taxonomy (NCBI): domain Eukaryota; kingdom Metazoa; phylum Chordata; class Mammalia; order Primates; family Cercopithecidae; genus Macaca; species Macaca fascicularis. Next base: position 99,784,709 of record NC_088387.1, on the reverse strand, counting down.
CTAAATGAAGTCCAAATCTAAAGTTCATTTTCTTAATCAGGACTCTATACAGAGGTTGAATTATTTCTGTTTTCAGTAAGATACAAATTGAACACTACTAATATCACAAGAGTATTGGAGGTAACCATTTAGTTAATCCTAAGATGCATATTTTCACACTTTAATGTGTCAAAAATTAATCTTTTATATGCTGGCATGTCATCATGTAGTCAGTAGTGGTACTTTTTTATTTCTTAATGGTACATAAAATAATGATGCATCTTGCAATCTATACTATCTTACATTCAATAAATATGATAGCATTATTATATGCTACTTAGCTAATTTATAACATTGATATATTCAGCAACAAAGAGGCATTTAACAAAGAAAGCTCAGTATAAGGCCAGTGGCTTAGACACTGCTTAGTTTACACTAAATTATGAATAAAATTTATTATATGCCCAAGTATTGGCATTTCTTTGCATTTTATAATAAATGACATCATTACTGAATGAAAATATTAGTTTTTGTAATCTGTTGTTATATGAAGCCAAGCAAGTTCCCAGAAAAGGCACTTTTACGAACATATCATAGGGTATCTGTCTATTTTATACACATCAGTGGTTTATCCACTAAACATTTTGTTCATTTAAAATATTTAATGAAAACTCAATATATAAAACTAATGAACTAAAAACTGCACTATTTAGTCAGAGTTTGGAGATTATTTAGGAGGGCATGAACAACACACTACCTGCAATTCAAAGAGGAAAATGATTAGGATTGGGGTATCTGAAGTTCAATTTTCATTTGAAATCTTCTTAGCTTGAACAAATGACTTTACTGTTATGCTGTAATCTCTTCATATGTAATATCTGTGGCTAAAGGTATCTGACCATTAGTTTCAATGTCTGGTAAACAATCAGCAAGTATTAACCATTTTTATTATTATTGGCAACTACCTTCTTCTTTATGAGAGCTGCTAGGAGGAGTGTCTGAAGGTAAAGTTTATAAACTATGGAGTGACATCTTTTAAAGTTAAGATTTTTGAATCACAGTACAATAACCAAGCCAACAATATCAGTGAGATTAAGTGGAAGCTATATACTAAGCAGATAATGACTCTGTGCTATGTAGAGGAAAAATAAGTAAAACATAGACATTGCCTCAAAAGACTTATAGTAGCTTGAATTGTAGGCACAATGTCTTTGAAGTAATGATCTGAAGAAGTAATGATCTGAAGAAGTATGGTCTTTGAAGTATGGTTATACAGCCAGTGATGTGGTTTGGCTCTGTGTCCCCACCCAAATCTCATCTTGTAGTTCCCATAATTTCCGTGTGTGGTGGGAAGGACCCTGCGGGAGATGTTTGAATTATAAGGGCAGGTCTTTCTCGTACTTTTCTCATGGTAGTGAATAAGTCTTATGAGATATGATGATTTGACAAGGGGAAACCCGTTTCACTTGGTGCCCGTTCTCTCTTTGCTTGCTGCCATGCATGTAAGACGTGACCTGCTCTTCCTTGCCTTCCTCCATGATTGTGAGGCTTCCCCAGCCACGTGGAACTGTAAGTCCAATTAAACCTCTTTCTTTGGTAAACTGCCCAGTCTCAGGTATGCTTTTATCAGCAGCATGAAAATGGACTAATACAGTAAACTGGTACCAGTAGAGTGGGGCATTGCTGAAAAGATACCAGAAAATGTGGAAGTGACTTTGGAACTGGGTAGAGGTTGGAACAGTTTAGAGGGCTCAAAAGAAGACAGGAAAATGTGGGAAAGTTTGGAACTTCCTAGAGACTTTAATGGCTTTGACCAAAAACTTGATAGCAATACGGACAATAAGGTCCATGCTGAGGTGGTCTCAGATGGAGATGAGGAACTTGTTGGGAACTGGAGCAAAGGTGACTCTTGTTATGTTTCAGCAAAGAGACTGGTGGCATTTTGTCCCTGCCCTACAGATTTGTGGAACTTTGAACTTCAGAGAGATAATTTAGGGTATCTGGTGGAAGAAATTTCTAAGGACCAAAGCATTCAAGAGGTGACTTGGGTGCTATTAAAGGCATTCAGCTTTAAAAGGGTAGCAGAGCATGAAAGTTCAGAAAATTTGCAGCCTGACAATGTGAAAGGAAAAAAAAAAAAAAAAAACCCAGGTTGGGCTCAGTGGCTCATGCCTGTAATACCAGCACTTTGGGAGGCTGAGGTGTGCAGATCATGAGGTCAGGAGATCGAGACCATCCTAGCTAACACTATGAAACCCCATCTCTACTAAAACTACAAAAAATTAGACGGGCATGGTGGTGGGTGCTTATATTCCCAGCTACTTGGTAGGCTGAGGCAGGAGAATCACTTGAACCTGGGAGCGAAGGTTGCAGCGAGCCGAGATCTCACCACTGAACTCCAGCCTGGGAGACAGAACGAGACTGTCTCAAAAACAAACAAGCAAACAAACATTTTCTAAGGAGAAGTTCTAACCAGCTGCAGATATTTGCATAAGCAACAAGGAGTCAAATATTAATCCCCAAGACAATGGGGAAAATGTCTCCAGGGCATGACAGAGGTATTCACAGCAGCCCCTCCCATCACAGGCCCAGAAGCCTAGGGAAAAATGGTTTTGTGAGCCAGGCCTAGTGTCCCTGTGCTGTGTGCAGCATAGGGACTTGATGTCCTTCCTCCCAGTCACTGTAGCCATGGCTGAAAAGGGCCAATGTAAAGATTGGGCTGTGGCTTCAGAGGGTGCAAGCCTCAAGCCTTGGCAGTTCCTATGTGGTGCTGAGTGAGTTCACAGAAGTCAAGAACTGAGGTTTGGGAACCTCCACCTAGATTTCAAAAGATGTATGGAAATGCCTGGATGCTGTGGCAGAAGTTTGCTGCAAGGGTGGGGTGCTCATGGAGAACTTTTGCTAGGGCAGTGTGGAAGGGAAATGTGGGGTTGGAGTCCCCACATAGAGTCCCTACTGGGGCACTGTCTAGTGTAGTTGTGAGAAGAGAACTACCATCTTCTAGCCCAGAATGGTAGATCCACTGAGAGCTTACACTGTGTACCTAGAAAAGCCACAGACACTCGATACCAGCCCATGAAAGCAGCCAGAGGGGAGGTTGTACCCTGCAAAGTCACAGTGGCAGAACTTCTCAAGACCATGGGAACCCCCCTCTTGCATCAGTGTGACCTGGATACGAGACATAGAGTCAAAGGAGATCATTTTGGAGCTTTAATATTTGACTGCTCTGCTGCATTTCAGACTTGTGTGGGGCCTGTAGCCCCTTTGTTTTGGCCAATTTCTCCCATTTGGAATGAATGTATTTACCCAATGCCTGTACCCCCATTGTATCTAAGAAGTAACTAACTTGCTTTTGATTTTACAGGCTCATAGGCACAAGGGAATTGCCTTGTCTCAGATGAAACTTTGGAGTGTGGACTTTTGAGTTAATGCTGAAATGAGTTAAGACTTTGGGGGACTTTGGGGAAGGCATGATTGATTTTGAAATGTGAAGATAAGAGATTCAAGAGGGGCCAGGGGTGGAATGATGTGGTTTGGCTTTGTGTCTCCACCCAAATCTCATCTTGTAGCTCCCATAATTCCCACATGTTATGGGAGGGACCCAGTGGAGATGTTTGAATTATGGGGGCAGGTCTTTCCTATACTGTTTTCATAGTAGTGAATAAGTCTCACAAGGTATGATGGTTTGATAAGGGGAAACCCATTTCTCTTGACGCCCATTCTCTCTCTGCTTGCTGCCATCCATGTAAGACGTGACTTGCTCTTCCTTGCCTTCCTCCATGATTGTGAGGCTTCCCCAGCCACGTAGAACTGTAAGTGCAATTAAATCTCTTTATTTTGTAAATTGCCCAGTCTCAGGTATGTCTTTATCAGCAGCGTGAAAATGGACTAATACAGCCAGACTCACAGATTCAGCATGATCACCTGGGGGCAAATTATAGTGGTAGTGGTAGTGGTAGTGGTAAGGGTAAAGGTGTAAGAGTCAGCCCACTTGATGTCATTTTCGCTTTACCTATACATTTTCCCCTTTGCTGCACAAAAGTGCAATTTTGACTTTTTCTACTTATGTTTCTTAGTAGAAAAATAAAAGATAACGTAATTGACTTCTTCCTGTTACAACTTTCCATCTGAAAGTCAAATTTTGTTTCAGAGAAAAATAATCCTCACCAGTTTTACACAATATATTCATCAGAAAGGTCCTGGCCAAGTCAATTAACAGCAGAGGATGAGATCAGGACTTTGGGGTTGATCCCGGAAAATGGTCCTTCACAAAATGTTACGTTGTTCTTAGTGACAATTAACTTAGCAGAGCACTTTAATGAAAGTGCAAACAAGGTCAATCTGCAGTTGGTTCTTTCTCCTCCGTTAAATGACACATGGTACCTATATTTTAAAATTATGCATAGGAAGGAGCAGGCTCTTGAATGCATTCCAAAATATATCACAGACCAGGTGTTAAAGCACATTGCTATTAAGCTCAAACCATGAGCTAAAATCACAGTACATAAAAGTCAGAGACTTTCCTATAGATATGTAATACATGGCATAATCCTTTTTTCTTGTATTATACAGATAAAAGCAACCATCATTCCAAGACAATCTCTTAGTGAAAGATGATGAAAATAGCAAATAAAAGAAGAAAACTTCTGTAAGTGTAGAGGGTATGAAACCTACAAACCCATAGTGAAAAACACCGGAAGGAGTGACCTTTGAGGAACCAGGAAGCTGAGAAAGCCCCTTTCTTGGTTTAATTACTATATACCATGCAGGCGTCTATTAGAGCAGTACTTCCCAAAAAAGATGTGTGGGCCAGGTCATCAGCATCCCTGGAAAAGAATGTTTTTGTTCGCGGTGGCAGGCGCCTGTAATCCCAGCTACTCGTGAGACTGAGGCAGGAGAATCACTTGAACCCGGGAGGCGGAGGTTGCAGACAACCAAGATCATGACACTGAACTCCAGCCTGGGCGACAGAGCGAGACTCCATCTCAAAAAAAAAAAAAAAAAAAAAAAAAGAATGTTTTTATTTTTAAGGCAGAATTCCGAGTCCCACTCTAGAAGATTCTCTTTCAATATATCTGGGGGAGGCCAAGAGATCTGGATTTATATCAAATATCTTGCATAAACCTAATTCAGAGACAAGTTTAGAAACCAATATCATCATATTTCATTATAGTTGGACCATATATTTTATATACTTCCCTAGACTGAGTCTTGAAGTTCAAAACCTAAGATTTTCTACTCTTGGGACCGTCAAAGTACCTAACACAGAATAGATACTTGGTGGGTATCTGCTGAGTGAAGGAAGCTATACATAAAGTGAGTCATGTCTTTTCCCTTATGCTCTCTAAAGGCTTATTTTCTCCATTCCTGATTTAATGTCCTCCTAAGTTTTTGGGTCAGGGATTAAACATCAGGGGCAAGCCTGAGAGGAGTGTAGGGTAGAGAGGACAAAGTACAGTAAGGAGGCAATAACTAGCAGCTAGAAGAACACAGGAAGGACCTTGGCCGAGGGTCTGCAGATTTGGTCTACTTGGAGGACATACACTTGGAGGACCCTTAAGACAGACCCTGAGGATGCAGAGAAAGGTGATGGGCAATGTAACTGAAGAATCCACTCCCCTTTCTTTGCTTGGCTAGAGCTCTGCATGACGTGGCCTCATTTGGATAGCACCTGATTGTCAGCCCCGTGTATTCCTCCCCTCAGATGTTTAAAAAGCCTCCACAATGGAACATTATCCAAGTTCAAGTGTATTCAATCTGATTCTTATATTCTTCATTCATATTTATAGCCTCCAGCTTTAAGATTCCATTTTAAGACAGAATCCTGTGTCTTACTCAAGTCATCGACTTCAGAATTTCTTTTGCACTTTTCCCACCTCCAAAGGGGTTAAAGTCTCTTTGGAAAATAGTTCTTAGAAAAAACGATCAGGCTCAATTTCCTGTTTTATCCATGGCTACATGCTGGATTTACATAACTGAAAACATCAATAAACTGTCAATTATGGTAAATGAATATTAGCTTTTCACTACACAATAATCCAAGACCTGTAAGTTTAAGAGTATTAGGAAATCAGAAAGTTTAAGAGTATTAGGAAATCAGAGCTTGAGTTTTAGATCTTCCCCATGAGCTCATCTTCAGTTCAGGTTATATGCCCAGGGATTAGGGGTAGCCTGGACAAATAGGCACACTGGTATTGCAGTAAATCTCTCATCTGCAAACCAGGTATTGAGCTGGGTAGAAATGTCTTTACATAGCCAGCCTTGTGCTTACTTTATTGTACCCTCATCTCTAGGAAAATAAGGACTTCAATAAAATAAGTACGTTTTACTCATTACTTTATGCTACTGCCCTATTTCTCAATTACAGAGATAGTTGTTTTACAAATATGGCCCTTTTCCATTGCAACCCTTCTAAGTGAACTTCTTTCAAGTTTACCATATCCCCCTACTACAATATCAGCCAGTCCTTAATCATTATTAGCTGAATAAGCAAATGAAGAAGGCAAATGTTACAGTGTGAGCAATGAATCAGTCAGTTCCCAAATACTTATTAAATACCTATTAATTAAAAAACCATCTCTACCCTCATGGGACCTGGAGTCTTAGAAAGAGGCAGGCAGGCACAGTGGTGGGAAGAGACAGAAGGCAAGAAGAGATAAGTAAACAATGTAAGTTTATCAAGTGATAAATGATACAAGAAAATGAATTATGATGCTGTTACAGAGTGTGATAAGGGAGATGGGGTGCTTCTTTTCATAGGATGATCAAAGAAGTCCTCTTTTAACCCTAAGATGACCTGAGAAACAATATTCCAACCAAAGGGTCAGGAGTTAAGAGACCTCAAAGAATGAGTGAGCTTAACAGTGTGTATTAATGGAAGACAGTCTTTACCCTCCCAGAGCTTATAAGTTCTCCTCATTCTCACTAACTAGATTCCCTTTTCTACATGGCTGCAGCAATTAGATCTTGCCTTGCTGCTTGGCTTCCTTGATTTCTGATCCGTTCTTACTAATCATTTAGAAAAACTGCATCAGATGAACAACAGTGTGATGTTCTCTGTCCCTGGAAGTGGGGAGAGGGCATAACAAATGGCATTTCTAATGGCAGTTCAGGGTAGAAAGCCACTGTGAAAGGCATTTCAGTTATTTCAATGGAACTACTTCTATCTATCCTCCTAAGACAGGTCTGAAAATCAAAATCATGCTGGGCTTGCTATTATCTAAAGTTGAATTTAACTAATGGGATGTTTTTCATTTATTCATTGATTCACATGTGTTTTCGTCCGGCATTTATTTAGTATACCAAACATAATCCTGGAAAGTTGGAATACGGAGATAAGTGGAATATTGCTCTTTCCTTGCAGAGGTGCACAGACAAGTCTAGGGATAGACAGGTAAGCACAAATCACAGCAATGTTATTTGTGCTCTGAGAGGTTTGCAGCAGTTGAAGAGATTTTTACAGGAGCATAAGTTCTTAATTCAGCCTGGGGAGGTTAAGACAGTTTCATGAAGGAGGTGGTGCTTGACTTGAGACTTGAAGGTTGAAGAGAATTTTGTTAGGTTGGTAAAGATGTAGGAAGGGATAGGGATACTATAGAAAAATAATGTCATTAGGAATGCTGGTGTGAACATGTATAATGTGTTCAGGGAGCTGAAAGCCTATCTACAAGAAGCAAGAAAACTTAGTGAAATAGGAGGAGGCCATTGCCTTAAAGGCCAGTTTCCTATAGCCACCCTTTTTTTTCACTAATTTGCACTAACAGTTTGACATATTCAAGACAGTCATTTCATTAATGTTCTAGTCTTGCCTGGGTTTGGCAGAGAGTCTCTTTATCGTTGAGTCTAACAGTTCCTGGTCCTCTGTGCTGTCCCAAAAGATAGAACGTGCCTCCAGTTGCCAGGGAACATAGAAAGTGCTCACCAGCCATTATCTCATATTCTGACTGTGCAAAGTGGTTGCCATTCTGAGAATGGAAGTGATGAAACTGAGGCTCAAGGGTGAAACTGCCTTGCCTAAGGTCACACACCTAGGAACTGACATGGTTATGATTCAATTTCAAACCTGGTGCTCATCCTATAACACTGGGACGGAGCTGGTTATAAATCAGGCTGGCAGTCTATTGAGCCTGTGGTTTTGGCTAGTGTGAAGATGTTGAAGGAAGGTTTGTATTAAGATACTCTGTGATTTTGGCACCAGAGTTGTGGAAGCATATGGGCCCCTGGAGAGGTTAGCAATATGAGCAAGAAATAACAGGATGAGATTCAACTGGAAAAATGCTAACGAATACATCTGGAGACAAACAAGCAGAAGCACACATGGTTAATGGGAAGCAGAGCAGCAGGGACCATGAGGGTTTGGAGAAAGTGGACATTTTATCATAAAGACATTGCCAAGAGGAGATGGGAGCAGGCTAGAAGAAATCACTTGGGTTGTGGACAAAAAGGCCTCATCGAACCAAGGAGAGAAAGAAATGGCCTTTGGCAAGCTCCATGTTTTGGATCTGCAGTGCCATTTTCACTTCAGGTCCTCGTATTTTAAACATAAGCCAACCAATGCTGGGGAATTCAGAAAAGAGAATCACACACATAATTTAATACCAGAGGGGATGAACTCAAGAGGAACAAACAAACAAGCAAATAAGATCATCTTACATCTCTACAATTCTGAAAAAGGCAACAGCAAAAAAGGGCTGAAATGAAAATGCTCGAAAATGGAGGAGTGGGCAGGTAACATGGCTCATAGCAGTGTAACTTACGGCACTAGCTACCCACAGTTACTTGATCTTCTGCCAAAGTCCTCTCTTTGGGAACACTGTCTCCTAGAATGTGGAAGCTCCAAGACTGAAGTCCAGAACTAACACTGTAAAGACTGATTTCATGCTGCCAGAGGACAGGGGCTCTGGACCTCAGAGGGCAGCCTGTTGCATTGCTGATTGGCTCTCAGTCTTATTTGATAATCACTCATGAATGATACCTATGGATACCTTGTGGTGTTTATTCTAGATGTAATACAACAGACTTAAATTCCTGAGTTAAATTCATGGGGCAGGAGAACGACATCATTTCTCAGTTTTCATGCTATTTTTTCCTCCTTTTTGTCATCGGACACTGGATGGATTATAAATGACCTGAGTGTGCTGTCTTAGTAATTCCTCAACCAAATGTTGTTTTCCAATAACCATCTATCTTCGAAAGTGTCTCTCCCATTATCTTTTTCCTAACTGTTCGAAACAGATGGCACTTTATACTTTAAATTCATGTCCAAGTCATTTCAACTAACACTGCCCTGTGATTTGGGACTCTACCTGAGAGGAAAAAGCACATTCAAACTGTGATGTGTGCAAAAATGTATTTGATTTTGTAGAAGAACAGAAGGTTCTAGAAATTTTTGTGAGTTGTGGCATGTGCCTGTGAGTAAACGAGGGTAATGTTTTTGGTGGAAATTCCCTGAGCGAACCCTACCAGTACTATGTTAAAATTTGAGATTCCCAAATGGAATGTTGGCATAGACTGATGTATCCTGTAACTGACATGAAATGAATTGAATCACCACCTGCTATAAGCATTCAGCATCTTTTCTTTCATTTAAGGCTCTCAAAGGCAAGTGTCTCCCATTGAACATAAGAAGTACTTAATAAACATTTGCTGACTGAATAGATGAGTAACCTCAATGGAAAAGCGGAGTTATTACTTTGTTAGTTTGGTGCAATGAAAAGACCCAAGTCTGGACTTCAAGTCAGACAGACTACATTAAAATCTTCCCTTGTAATCTAACAATTGTGTGATTTCAGAATAGTAACTTCCATTTTATGTCCTTGATTTTTCTCATTTTTTTAAAAAAGGAATGATTTTAGTTAACTCCAGGGGCTCTTGTAAAGATTAAATGCAAAATAGCGCATTAGATGACAACTCTAATTCCTGAGGTATAGGAAAGATGTACCAAAAGTTATTTTGTTCCTGCTTTGGGACCACACCAGTGACATTTTTCTGGCCAACATCTCATTCCCTTAATTCTTATCCATAGCCCAGAGACCCAGAGCAACTTTCTTGAGAAAGTTTTTCTATGTGGCTTTCCAAGAGCTTTCTCCAAGCTCTTTTGGCACTTCCTATCTGTACAACTCAGTCGGACACTATGTGTGTCTAACTTGTCATACCATAGTATTTATTGAATTGTTATTTCACAGATGGTGCGGATCAGTCATGTGTCCCAGGGTGAGAATTTGAGAACAGGATTTGCAATAGGCTCATTCTATCACAATGCCAACTCCATGGAAGGTGCATGTAGATAAGCCCCACTGAACACAATATGTCACTACTAATCCTTTTAAGTTGGAGAATCTTCATTTTAAAATAAGGATCTCATATGCAATCTATCTACTTTTTAGTTTGGTTATAAGAATCAAATGAGATAACACATATGGAAAAATTTTATAATTCTTAAAACTTTTATGGATGAATATAATTCTTCTCTTGTGGTTATTTAATCTTAGTTGTTATTTAACTACCATCTTAGGAGGCAAGAAGAAAAGATGCTTTCATACTTAATTTTGAAGAACTAAGCTTAGTTAGGCAGGCATCAGATCAGGAAAGCATAATTACATAGGCAGTATCAAATTCCCTATATCCAGACATCTAACTTCCTTATACCCAAACATCTTTGTGCTGTCCATGCTTCTAGTGACCATGTTATTGGAACAATACATCAGGGTATGGGGTATTTTCTTAAAGACTGTGTCAGCACAAAAAAGAGATATATATTGCATGCTCCTTCCTTCTCTTCAGCACCCAATGCACATCTCTATTAATGGACTTGTTATATTTTATTGAAAAGATCTGTGAAGGTCTCTCAGCTGTGGCCCTGATATAATATTTATGAAAACGTACACAAACAAATGTTACCAAGTTAAAAAAAAAATAAAGTGGAAACTTGAGATTTCTCAATGCTCTGCCAAAACCCTGGAGGAATTTTTACTAACCAAAGCTCAGATAAAGTTTTGAGGGAATAAAAATGACCAGATGAAAGGATCCAATGTGAAGATCTAGGAAAATGATCAACTTTCTGAGTTGTAGTTTTGATTTCTGCTTTATGGCAAGAGAATAACTGCAGAATGCACCTAATTTTTCAGAAAGAAATATCCCTCTGTACCATCAGTTGATCAAACAGCAGAAGCAAGATTTAATTCTAAATAGAGTTCATGCATAGAAGTAAAATAGACCTAGATTTGCATGCCAACACCACTACTTAGCAATAGTGGGCTTTGACAAATTTACTTCGTATTTCTAAAATTCAGATTTTTAACCTGTAAAATGAGAATGATACTAGTGGCTCTTTTATGTAGCACCTATGAGAATACATGTGAAGTCCCTAGCATAGTGAATAGAACAAGGGGAGGCTGAATACATCTAGTCATTACTATTTATATTATTATTACTATTATTATTATTAAATGCTGGAGATTGTTGGCACTCAGCATCCCCAAACCCTAACCCCACAAAACATACTCTCATGTGCACGTGACCACATGCACACACACACACACACACACACACACACACACACACACACACACTTTTGAACTTCACAACGTCTGGAAGCCTAGAAAGTAATTTACTCAGATTTCCTTGAGTTCTGACTTAGATCCTATCAATAAAAGCTGCCTACATACAGTTAGGAAGACAAGAAAGAAGCCATTATTTTCTTCCTCCAGTGGTCTGTGAATGAGAGGGTAGCAGGCAAAAGTGGAGTTTAGAGAATTTTCTAGCCCTGCTACTGTGAGTCACTCACTCTGGTGCTGTGGGTCTTTGAGATTATGTACAGAAGTTCCTATAATTCCTGCATTTCCTGATTGCCACAAAGCCAGCTACTTGAACTGAACTTGACTCTTGGCTTTCCCAGCTGTTGCAATGGTTTCATAAGCAGCTAACTTCCTATATTAAATTCTTCCCACTTTAAATATCCAGAGTGGCTTCTGTCCTCTAGACCACATCTTGTCTACTATGCATTACACCCTATACAAGCACAATTGCTGTTTGATACAGCAGAGTCTACTAGGTAATTGATGGGCAGGTATGGACAATTTGCCTATGGGCTGTGCACTTGAGCCAGCCCTCCCTCTCAGTCACTGAATGAGAAGGCATCACTGAAAATGGAGGTTCATTTCTCCCTAGAGAGAGAACAGCAAAATTATAAAGATCCGTCCTTATTAATGGAGGAGTAGAAGCAAAACAAACACCACCACCACAATATCAACAACTTTGGCTTATAGAAGGTATACCAACTTGCAACCAAGAGGCAGAGGAAAAGAATAATTGTTCTGATTTTCACAAAATCTTTTTCCAGTAAGCTCTATTACCTATGCAAATAAAAGATAACATATTTCAAAATTAAATAATACCTCAGAAAACATAAAAGTGAAGAAAATTTAGCTAACAAGTTTTTTCCCCTTCTTCAATGCTCTGAGCAACGTAAGAAGGAAAAATCATGTTTAATTTTTACTTGTATCCCAAGCACCTAGCATGGATTCTGGTGCACACACATTTTTCGAACTGAAGGGAAGTGGAAAATCAGGATTAGCCTGTAGCTTCAGGAGACAGAGAGGCCAGGGTGATCCTGTTAATTCCAGACAGGTTCCAGAGCTAGGTTTCCTCTTGCCCCACACTGCTTGCTTCTCCAGCCTGCATTCCCCAAAGTTCACCTTTTAAAGTGCCTCTTAGTTTGTCCAGTCGCAACAGCCCTAGGCTTACTCATAAGACCAAGCCCAGTGGAACTGTCTTTCCCACACCACATCTGAGTGAGCCAGTTTTAATAAACAACTATTCCAGATTGGCACTCATAGTTCCAATTTAGTACTTTTGATGTTCTTGGTTACCTAAAATAGAAAATAATAATTTTAAAAAGTTCCAAAAAGCTTAATTATTTAAAAGATGTGCTTTAATTTAACTAGAATGTTACAATAAACATTTCCTTCCTATTATAACTGACAAACAACTAAAAGTTGTGAAAAGTGCTATCGTGTTTTTGATGAGATAAATCTTTATTCTCAGACATAATTAACTTCTTCTTTAAGAAGATGCACTAAGACTAAATTCAAGGACATTTATTTTAAAACTTCTGAAGGTCTGAGATTCTACATTGTTATATTCAGGCGATGAATTTTACCTCTTTAAAATATTTTAATCCTTATCCCACTCTTATTCGTGCATTTCTGGTTTAAATGGCTTTTGGATCTCTCTTTAACAAACTAGAGTCTTTGAAGCTGACCTTCCTCTGGCTAGGAGAACCCAGAGGACCAAACCCCTATGGATTCTCTAGTTTTGTATCTCCAGGAGATGAATGAGGTAATCAGGTTATCAGCAAGGTTCTGTCTGTCAAGGTGACTCATGAATGCCCCTGGTCCATGGTTAATTACTACGCTTCTGGTGTCTCTGCCTTCATCTGCTTTTCTGAATATTTTTTGTGGCACAGAAGCTCAGACCCCACTCTTTGGCCCTCACTTTTGAAGCGTGGCTCATGTGGAATGTCCATTCTCCACGGAGGGTGACAGGGCAGCTATAGCCACAAGCCCCGTTTCTACAATCTAAGAAAAACATATCTTGCAGCTAAGTGATTACCTAAAAGGGGAATTATGAGGCTAAGGATTTTGAGATGACAGATTATTCAATGATTGTGGCAGCCAGAGCTACTAATAACCTCCACCACCACCAAAAAAAAAAAAAAAAAAAAAAAAAAAAAAAAAAAAAAAAAAAAAGCTTGTGGATAGAGTACTGGTTTTATATAGTTGCATTGAATTCTGAATGAAACACAGTTATCATAGTGAAACAGAAGGTTAGCGTGGAAGTCTTCTGTCTCAGTGACAAAGGGATTGAAGGCATCAGTCAAGAGAGGAATGCAGGATAGATAATAGATGCAGCCCAACTGCAGCTGTAGACGTCAGGATTACTGAAACAAGGCCATTCTTCATGCAGATGCAAGCACACTGTAAACATAAGCGTTAATACTTTTTGGATTCAGGGGAGAGCTGGAATTTCACATTTCCAATGTTGCCATAATTCATCACTGCCTGCTGCATGATCCTCTAGTACTTTTATGTATGAAGTATAACAATTAGAACTTAGGAGTTTGGTGTTCACAGCGTCAGATTGCTTCACAATTTCTTGAGGTGAGAAGTAGCCCACTCTCAACAAGTAGAGTAAAATTAAACTTTACATCTTATTTAGGAAAGGATTCCCACATTTTGTTTTTCTAAAAATATACTATAGATTATTTAAGTCAGGAATCAAGGGTACGATGCTGTCCTTGGTGCAAGAAGTTAAGAACCCATGCATCACCTCAGACCTCTCCACTGAATTTAGAGTTCTCTACAAGAAATTTGGGAAATGTCCTATTATTTTTCCAGTTTAGTCTGATTTCCTCATAGAAATCATGGCTAAAATCTCCTTATGTTTTATACCCACTGAACCCCTAGAATCTATCCTAGGCAGATTCTAGGATAGCCTAGAATCTGAAAGGTAGCCTTTGCATTTTGACACCCCAAAGATTTGTCCATGAGCTGGGGCCATATGGGGATTCTGCAAGGCTCGAATTCTTGTCCCATCACCAAGACTAGTCCTGCAATTCCTGATGCCCATGTGGGAACTGATCCTATTTTCCTGTGGATTTTAGTGAAGGAGAGATGATCAAAGAAACTTGGCAATTGCTAGGACAGATTGAAACAGCTTTGAGCACACCAGAGTGTGTTGCCACTGCTTCTATATTATAATAAAAATGACAATATATCCTACATTCTACATTGTAATATACACTCTACAGAGGGTATTTGCTGTTGGTGAAAGCTGCATAGATCATTCAACTTCAAACTGTTTATATTACTTCAAACTGACAACTTCATTTTCTGTAGGCATCAAAAAGAAAAAAAAAAAAACCCTTCAACCTCCTGATAAAAATGCAATTTTTACTTATAGGATCATTCATACCACCTCTGAAAAGATAGCCAAATGTGATATTAGTCACAAGACGTATCTTTTCCTATATTTCAAGTTATTGTTTCTGAATTCTGTGGCTCCATCTCTCCTTATTACAGGTGGAAGTCATAAACTGAAATGTGTTGTGCGTTCTGGTGGTGGTCACCAGATTGGCAGCGGTAGTCATTAAGAAGTCAAAAATCATCATGTAATATTCAAAGAAGCAACAATTTGATCATTGGCAAGTGGAAGTAAATTGTATGGTAAAGGGAGAAATAAGTGAGGATCTCCAATGTGTAAAGTCACATTTAATGTTAAGGTCATATGTGAATCCTGGTAGAGAGTGCCTGGACATGCAAGGGGAGGGATCATAGCTTGATGGCCACAAGATGTTTCCTGGAACCAGTGCTTCTGTCTTGGGTTTTATTAGGACACTCTGGTACATTATTCATGGAACAGGGAGGCCCTGTGATTTGAGTGCTCACTGTGGGTAGGGCAAGAGGTTGGAGGAGGAGGGTTACAATATGAATATTTTATTGCATTTAAATTATACCTCAAAGGTTATTTTTTAAGAAAAAAATAAATACTGCCAGGTAATAGAGTTTATATCTCACTGCAAACAGGAAGAGTAAATCTGGGGGGTTTGGTTCAAGATAGTGGGCTAGAAGTAGCCAATGTGCTCTGCTCTCATGTGGATGAATGGAGCTGGAGGCCATTTTCCTAAACAAACTAATGCAGGAACAGAAAACCAAATACTGTATATTCTCACTTATAAGCGGGAGCTAAACATTAAGTGCATATGCACACAAAGAAGGTAACAACAGACACCAGGATCTACTTGAGGGTAGAGGGGGGAAGAGGGTGAAGATAAAAAAAAAAAAAACTACCTATTGGATACCATAGATATTACCTGGCTGACAAAATAATTTGTACACCAAACTTCCATAACATGCAATTTATCTATATAACAAACCTGCACACGTACCCCTGAAACTAAAACAAAAATTAAATAATAAATAAAAATAAAGAGTAAAGACTTAAAGTCAAAGATGGAGAAGGGACAGTAGAGTAGAACAAAGGAAGAGTGAAATCCCAAGGTGACGGTTGGTGTGGACGGTTCACTTTTCTGTGTTCTCTGTACCCTGGGTGAGCAGCCCAGCCATGTATAAAGGGACAGGTCCACATAGTCCAGCAGCACCATGAAGTGTACAAACAGTATCATCGAAGAATTTTTCAAACTAAATCAGGTTCACATCCCAGCTATGATGCTTCTTGGTTTTGTAATCATAGACAATTTTATTGTAAGCCTATTGAACCTCAATTTTCTCAATAGTGAAACTGATGCAGGGCAGGCAAGCCCCAAAATTAGGGCTTAGCCCAGGAGGGTTCTTGGCTTCACCTGGGAAAGAATTTAAATGTGAGCCGATGGTATTAGCAACTGTTATTGAAGGGGCAGTGTACAGCAGCAGCAGAACCCACAGGCAGTGTGCGCAGAGTGGCAGCTCAAGGGCAGTACTGCCATATTTATATCCTTTTAATTTCATACAAATTTAGGAATGAGTTATTCATAAGTTTCTAGGAAAGGACTGGTAGCTTCTTGGTGTTGCCAAGGAAAGGGGCAGTAACTTCCAGATGTTGCCATGGCAATGCTAAATGGTCATGGTGCTGGTGGGCCTATCTTATGAATACTGCTTTCCCTGCCTCTCCCCTGTTTCACCCAGTCTTCAGTCTGGTCTGCAGTTGAGTCTCACCTACATCAAAATGAGAATTATAACAGTCTAAGTTTGTTGTGAGGCTTATTCTAAGAAACACATGTAAATTACTTATGTACTCAGTATCTGTAAGTACTAATTTTATCCTCATACTCAACCTGTGGATGGCAGATAGAAGACCAGACTCAGAGGGTCAGAAGCCCTGTGGCCAGGGTGAACATACCTAAGAAGCACAGAACTGAATAAGTAACTGCAAGGAGTCTCCAACCCCTGACCACCTTCTTGTTTCCTCAGATCTGCCCTATGATTGTAAGGCAATCAGAAACAAAGACATGATGATATTGGAAAACGGTGGGGTGGGTGTGGGGGAGAAACATGTCCTCTGTTACCAATGCCTTAAAGCAGAAAAATGCCAACACATCATAGGACAATTAACATTAAACTGAACTCAGATGTAAACACAATCAGACAAGGCATTCTGAAAATAACCATGTCTGTTGGGTGCCAAAACCAGGTGGATTCTTAGAACATACTGAGCAATATTTTGGATGTCTTGCTTGCTCTCTTGGGTTCTTCTCCCCAGTGTGCTGTATGTGGCATAAGTTACAAGGCCCAAGGCAGTAGTCTCCATGTTAACCCCTCTTGGGATGCTCTTAGAGTTACAACAAAATTTCTGTCTTCCTTCCTCTATGTTTTCAGCATTAGTTATAGCTGTTTACCTGATATCAGTTTAGTCTTCCTGAAGTAAACAGGAAGTCATTTTTTCTCCAATATATTCAACCATGATTAAAAAACAAGTCACACTTGTAGCTTCAGGTTCAACTAATGTCTTTTTTTTTTTTTTTTCCAGAACATGGCTGCAAAGAAAAAAAAGGATATAATAAACTATAACTAATTTGAAACATTTATAAATATTGCTGAGGTTCCAAGTACTTAGATTGTGTATCCTCAATTATCAGCAAACCATGGTGACTGTGGCAAACTAAAACAAAGCAAAGGGAGAATTTTTGTTTTTTGTTTTTGAAACTCAGAGACCCTACTTCTGAGTTTTTCCTGTGGTCCCAGGTACTCAGAATGCTGAGTTTCTTCTTGGATTCTGAAGAAACTTTGTAAATAAGGACACATTTATAAAGGTCCTTAGGAATGAAGCCCCTGGGTGTGATTCAGGAGAAGCACAGACCAGCCCTGCTGTGAACGTTGTCTTGTGGGAGGTTCTGAGCACTCTGTCCTCAGGAATGGTCAAATGCCTCTGCTGGGAGATACGAGGATAGAGTCTGAGACAGAAGAGCTGAAAACACAGGGCGTTAAATAGCATTTACAGGTTTATAATCTCATTATAAATGTAATAGGAGAGAATTATAGGAAATTTTACTATAGAAAAATATAACAAAGAAAATAAAAGCCAGGAGTCAACATGGCACCCAACATCAAATATTAATATTCTCATCGGCTTTTTCTAAAAATACGTATACATGCTTACATATGTAGAGTAGTTTTTAAAGTACGATTATAATGTAAATATTTTGTACACTGTTGTTTCTCACTTCCATATACAATAGAAACTCTTCCAATCTAGAGCATTCAAAGTCAGTAACCGGCCAATTAATTTTAAAAGACTGTAAAGCAGAGTTATTTAAATAAACACTTATTGCTTAAACATTGTGTTTTCACTTAAGATACATAAATGTGCATTCATTAACTATGCTTATGATGCAAGGCCAATGCCTTTTTTATAATTTCTTTCGGTCTTTTGTTTTTGTTTTTGTTTTGAGGCAGGGTCTCACTGTGTCACGCAGGCTGGAGTACAGTGGTGCAGTCATAGCTCACCGCAACATCAAGCTCCTGGACTCAAGCGGTCCTCCCACCTCAGCATCCTGAGTACCTGGGACCACAGGTGCATACCACCAGGCTGGATATTTTTAAAACTTTTTTTTTCTGTAGAGACAGGATCTCTCTCTATTTCCCATGCTGGTCTCAAGCTCCTGGACTCAAGGGATCCTCCTGCCCTGGCCTCCCAAACTGTTGGGATTACAGGCATAAGCCACCAAGCCCAGCCAGGCCTTTTTGTTGTGCTCAGGTTCTCTGATGAGAGTTCCACAAAGTTTTCTTCCGAAAGCCACATTTATGATACATGGTCTACAATTTCATTTTTTGATGTCTTTAAATGAGAGGGAGATTGCAAAGACTATGAAGAGGTCATCACAGCTCAGAATCCTAGAATTTTACAATCTTTTTCCTTACCTTTTTTGGTTGTCTTACCAGAGTTTGACAGCAATTATTTAGCACCTCAGCTTCCCAGAAAATCTGAAACTTTTTTGCAATTAATGACTTATTGATTTCACTGATATTTATCCAGTATCAGTTCACTGAGCCATGCAATTACAGTGGCAAGGGCAACCAGCCTCAACATATTTATTGAGTCATAGTAAGGACATTACAAAAAGTGGGAGCAGTAGGCACCAGAACAGGGGAGAGGAGCCTGCAGTCCATGAGACAAGAGCCCCGTGGACACTGCTCAGTAGGTTTACAGATAGAGCGTCCAACTTTTATTCTGGTGAGTTGGTTACATGAGGGCTGGTTTAGGCATAGTCTGCAATTTTCAGCTTCATCATGTTTCAGCATTGAAATTGATGCCAGACACTTAAACTAAATGTAAATGTTAAAGAGGTATTGGAAGAGACAAACCATTCCACACTTATATTAAAATTATCTCTGAGTGGTACAATTTGGTTTTAATGATATTGAAACTTAGTAGTATTCAGGTGGGAGACAGGACTTGACTCCAAAGGTGGGGCTTGGACACTGGACCAGATTGAGGACTAGCTAAACAGGGATGAGGGAGGAGGCAGTTTTCTAATCAGACACAACCATCAGTGTGCCACGTCAATTTATCATTGCCATGGCAACACCCGGGAGTTACCACCCCTTTCCATGGGAATGGCCCGATGACCCAAAGGTTACTCACTACCCCTTCCCTAGAAATTTCTGTATAAACTACCCCTTAATCTGCATGTTATTAACAGTGGGTATGAATGTGACTGCTACTTTCTGCTTACGGGGTAGCCCTGCTCTGCCAGAGCAGTCACAAAACTGTAGTAGCACTGCCTCTTCAATAAAGCTGTTTTCTTCCATCTCCAGCTCTCCCTTGAATTCTTTCCCGTAAAGTTGGGCTTAGCAGCGATGTTTAACTCACATGCAGGAATGTGTCTTTGTGGCAACAGAAGACTTTGTTTTCCCTTAAATGAAGCCATTTATTAACTCAAACCAAAAAGCCCATCTTTCAGCTTCTACCACATTTTTGTATTAATAATCAATTTATATGGATGGATTTTGCATAAAAATTCAGCAAGAAATTGATGTCATCTTGGATAAAGTTGAGCTTAAGAGTTTGTTGTTTCTGTAAATGTTCCCTAATATTTCCATTTTTTACTGCCAACATATCTTCTCACAAGAGTCAGCAGTGTTCTAAGTAATTTGCCTGGCCAACGTGCTAACAAGTAATTAACAATGCATTCATTAGTAAGGCAGTTAATGCATCTAATGATCCTTAATCACAAAATGGAATGTTTGCTATGAATGTTTTATTCCACACCCTTTTCCACACATTATTTACTGTCAATTAGTTACTGTGGAGCAGTGATCATTATCTGAGGATAAAAAGGAATTGTACCAAAAAACTAAAAAACTACATTATTGATAATCCTGCAATTCAATACATATATTTTTAAATTCTGTGTCTGGAACCTTATTCATATGATTCCTTTTCTCACAGTGCATGCTATTTCACCTAGGATATAAATGCCACGTGTTTTAATATGGACAAGCCCAGTTCTTGCATTCATCTATTTAAAACAGAACAGCTCTAGGGCACCTTAGCCTTAGGCTATGCTTCTGCTAACCATTAAAGAAGTCAAACTCTGTGATTGGGCTTCTTTGAAAGACTGCAGAACCTCTGCTTAGCTGGCACAGTTTAAAAATGTGTATATGGTTATAAACATATATATATACACACACACACATAATAGATATATATACATATAAAGTGCATAGTTATGCATATATGTACATATATGCTTTTAGATAACTTTTAAAATAAACTCCCTTCTTTGCTAGTCATCTTTGTAAATCACTCCGCCATCTATAGAAGAACTCACGGAGGTATTCTAAATGCTTTGCTCTTTTATATGCCATATTTAATAAGTCATCATATTAGAATTTTACCTTAGACATGTCTCTGGCATCTCTATCCTGGGCTCCAACCCCAGTACTTTTGCTCTGGAACCACCATTTCTCATGAAGATGTGTTAACATATTCAAGTTCCCTTAAGGAAAACATTTCATTGCAGCCTCTCCTCTGTCTTAACAATCTATATTTTTATCATCCCTATTTGATATTCTTTTCTGACTAACATAGGAATTACAACAGTTGTGATTGGGGATGATGGTGAGAGTAGGGAAACAGCTCCTGAAACAGGAAGTCATGTCTCAAGCCCAGTTCTTCGAGGAAAGCTGATGTGATACGGCCAATGTAGTGCAAAAAGACAGATGGGAAACCAGGTCTATACATGTTCGTCTGCTTTTTAAGAAACTATAAATGAAGCAAGTTCTAGCTTCAGAAGATCCTATCTGGAGAGGCCTAAAAGAGACCTTACCTGTCATTCAGTCTAACCATGAAGGCAGTTGTACTTTTTTAGGGCTGAGTTGTTTTCCTCATCCTCAAATTTATCTGCTGAAATCCTAACCCCTAGCACTTCAGAATGTGACTATATTTGGAGATAGGTCGTGGCTTTAAAGAGAAGATCGGGTTAAAATGAAGCTATTGTGGTAGGCCCTAATCCAATCTGACATCCTTATAAGA
This sequence comes from Macaca fascicularis, assembly GCF_037993035.2. NCBI lineage: Eukaryota > Metazoa > Chordata > Mammalia > Primates > Cercopithecidae > Macaca > Macaca fascicularis. The sequence continues at coordinate 99,763,199 of NC_088387.1, read as the reverse complement.
AGAGGAAATTAGGACATACAAAGAGCACACCAAGGAGGCACACTCACAGAAGAGAGACCATGTGAGGATACAGCAAGAAGGCAACCATCTGCAAGCCAAGGAGAGAGGCCAAAGAGGGCATCAAATCTGTCGACCCCTAGATTTCAAACTCCCAGCCTCCAGAACTGTAAGAAAATAAATTTCTGTTGTTTAAGCCTCCCAGTCTACAGTACTTTGTGATGACAGCCCTAGCAAACTAACACATATTTTCCCTTGCTCCTGGGAAGGAATGCTATTCTTTTGTATATTTCAGCACACCCGACATTTTCAGGCAAAACAATATGGGAAAGAATAATTTTCAAACTGGAAAGCATTTAGGACTGTGTAAATCTCACAGGAAACCATGATAACAAGAGATTTGCAGCAATTAAACTTTAAAAAGCCTCACAAGATCTCCCAAATTGAATGTGCACATTTCAACGAAGCCAAATACTAACAAACATATCCCCTGAAGCAACACCACTAGAATAACACCTTCTCTCCTCCCTTATGATTCTAATTGTTTATTTGATAACCTCTTATCCCAACCATTCCCAATGTGGAATCTGATAGTGGTTGGGTTGAAACTCTAATGTACTATATTGAAGATGTGAATCTAAATGTAAAAAATAAATCCAATAGTTCAAAATGACTTATATCACTGACAAGTTTAACACAAAATTTAGTAAGACAATATTCAGACAGAAAACATGTTTTTCCCCAAGCCATTTGTTCAAGATACGGAGCTCAACTCTGAATGCTATTTTCCTAAATACTTGACTAACGAATTGATTGTCCTCTGACCTTGTGTCATCGCCCTCATTGTCCTCTCATTCCTGCAACAACAGGTTCAGAGACAGAAATATGTCTTCCTGTGATGCCTATTCTGATCCCTGGCTCTGCATAGTATATAATTCAAGGTTCCCACCAGGCCTTAGTGGGCTGATAAGCCTTCAACAGAATGCACTGCACATCAATCTATAAGATTCATTGCTGACTAAAGCATCAAAGTTGGGCTACTCCTCTGTGGGCCTTTCTGATTTTTCCTTTTCAACTTTGAAATTAATTTTCAATTCCAGATAATATTTGAAGGCATTTAAACTAAAGGATTTTTGACTCCTTATGGCTATAGGTTTGCTTTATTTGAATGGTACTACAGTATATTATTTTTTAAATACATATTTATACCCATAAGTTTAAATGTTTATATGTGGATTAGGTGTAATCTCATTTGCCACCTTTTTCATGGTCCTCACTGCCCTCTGTCCTCTTCAGAAGGTATTTTCGAAATGACTCTCAAGGCATTTGAGTTTATGTGGCCCCTGAGAGAGATTTTGAGATCCTATATCCCCAATTCAATTGGAGGACCCAAAGATAAAAGTATTGTCTGTAAATACACAAATTCCAGTAAGCAAAGCAACTCCAAAATGATAATAAAACCTCAAGGGGCCTAGGGCAAGCGTCTTAGGTTTGCTCTACCACCTGGTCACCAAAAGCTGGGTGGTCTGCTAAACTTTGATTTATATTCTCTCAGTAGCAAACTGACTCCAGTGGGATTTCCACAAAGCCTCTTTCTAAAATGCAAATATGTACTCCACGAAGAGTCATAAATTAATTTATGAGATTGGGGATCTATACCATTTCCCAGGAGGAGGAATCTACATATCACCTTTTTCTAATACAGGTCAGAGAAATGCTGATTGAGAATCGAAGAGACCAGGAATAAAAATTTCATGGGAGGGATGACAGTGAACAAGAAGGTAGGAGTTAGAGTTCTTGAGTGCACAGGCAGGGAACCAGAGATAAATGATCTAATTCTATACTACACTGGCAGTTAAACCGTGTGTGTGGCAGATAAACCAACCCTATAATCTAAACTTTCCTGTTCTATCTTAGGTTTAGGCACTTATGTCCTTTTAATATATATATGTGTGTGTGTGTGTGAGTATATATATGTGTGTATATATGTACATATATTTTGCTGATTGAACAAATATATACATAAATCAATTTAATTTTTATGTCTGGGATTTTCCATATAAATGGATTAATATACCAGAAAATAACACTTGGTAAAATCAGATGCTTTTATTCAGAAAATATGCTCAACATGTTCTCAGCCAGAAAATAGGCAAAAACATTCTGACCTGCTTAGTATAATTGAGAGAATATAAGGGAGCTACTTTGCATTTTACAGACTTAGAGGATTTACAATTTTATTTTTGCCATCTTGGTTTGTGAAAAGCCAACTGAATAACATGCTAGAGACTGATTAATAAGAGAACATGGGACTAATCTCAAGGAGGCATTGGGTGAGATTATAGCACTTAAGCTACTGTATAACTGCAGAGTAACATTTTTAATAATCCTGAACAATATCTGTCTGTGACACCTTAAGATGAGCAAAATCAGCCTCTTTGTAGATCTCATTAAATAGGGAAATGGTGCTGCACATGCCCCAAACTACCAGTGATTAAATATTCAAAGAAGGGATGGAAGGCTATCTCTTCTGGAAGCTTCTGTGCTCCAACCTCATGTGGCAAGCAGATGTGCTGGCCCTGGCTACATGGCCACTGTTTGCTCTTTACTCCCTGAGATGGCACCTGTCCCCTGACCCTGTGAACCGGGAAGCAGAACTCCAACCTTCTCACTTCCTGAGATGGCATCTATCCCCTGCCCCTGTGAACCAGGAAGTAGAACTCCAACCTTCAACAGTCCTCTCAGGGAATCCAGTCACACCAGTCATATTCTGAGTTCTGTATCAAAGATCCATGAAGTCCTGGGCAGGGCTCTGCTACATGATCTGTACTCTTGCCTCAGTATCAAACACCCAGGCTGTACATGTGCTGAGGGAAGTTTCTCTTTCCATTTCTCACACATTCTTGTTTCTAGCATCTAAATTGCTATCTGGTTCTTCTCTTCTCCAGTCTGGAATTTCCCTGAATTACTGGTTTTCCCCTTTGCTGTATGTGGAGCAGTTCATCTCTGTAAATTTTGACCAGCCCTCACAGGACTGAGTGAAAGTAACCCCCTCCAAGTAGCCATCACCACTCTTCTTAGAAGCCTGTTTCATGACTGTAGTTCACTACTTGTGCCCCTCTTATTGGATATCACCGCCATTTCAAAATACTTATCAAAATGTGTTTGCAAATTCTCACAATGCTCTTCCTAAGAGGAACCAAGGTGAATAAACTAAAATATTTTAAAGTATAGACATCCTACACAATGAGAGTAGATACAGCAACTGAGAGCAAGAAGCAGAGATGACCCCATAATTGAGTGAGATGCTCACATCAACATGCCTTATAGTCCCTGCAGAATTATGCATTTGGTTAAAAAATAGTGCAAGCTCAGGAACCATGGTCCTGCTTAGAATTGGAATACAGCAAACATGCCTATGGACTGGAATAATAAGTAGAGCTAATATACATATATAAAAGTGAAAAAGAGGCAGGACCCATCCTGAGAACCACCAGCCCAGGACAATCAAAGAATTAAAGAGCCAGCTCTGCTCTAACACCCAGTGCTCCATAGAATGAAGAGGTCTCCATGCATCAAGATTTCCTACGATGTTTACTGTCAAAGCCCAGCTTCACTCTTCACTGCCATGAATGCCAGTCCTCAGCAGCAGAGAACTTCTGTTTGGCTCTTCTAGTTTTCAACTCTTCATAACCAAGCATTAACCACAGTCTCTGAACCATACTAACCAATGTCTTCAAAAGGGCAATTTCATATTCTCCCCATTTACTGATGAGAGCAGAGGAAATGCCACTCAGGGGAAGGAGGGAGATCCTTTAGCATCAGGACTGACTCCCAAAGGCTGCCACACATTTATTCCTGCAACCCCCTCACACAGTCACAGAGCCCTATAGCAATGGTGTTGCCATGGCAACCAAGAGGCAGCCAAGAGGAGAATGGATCTTATCACCCCATAAGTGGTGCTTCAAGTCTTCCATCTCATCACTCTCTCCATATGACAAACTGCGTCATTAAGAGACCCCAGATAGTCATTAATTACTAAGTGTGTCTCCTCTACTCTAAGTTTGGTCATACGAGTATCACCTAAAGGACACAGGAAAAGCAAGTTCCAGATGCATGGTGAACAAAATAAAAATGAGGTTAGGATGCTGGGGAGGATTCCAGGGAGAGAAGACCAAGCAGGGAGAATCCTGGAGGTCATCTTACTCAGTGACCTTATCACAACCCTCTGTGTGAGCATGGAGATGAAAAATCATGCAGTGTAACTTCTGATTGCCCTTTTCAAATTCCCAGAACAAGCACTATGAATCAGCAATGTCCCTTGGAGTGTGGGAGAAAGACTCCCAAGACTGGAGCTTAAGACTGGCCAAGGTCTCAGGAAATCTATTTATGCCCTGGGTCAGCAAAGGCAGGGTTGGAATGAGAAAACTGGGATAGCTAAGTTCTTTGGGGGCAAGTTATTTTAATAAGGAACCCATTTTGTAGAATTTAATAAATTCTAGGTTTTATCACATGCTTTTTTTCCTTTCTATTTTTTCCCTTACCGTTTTCATTTAAAAAAAAAAAAAAAAAAAAAAAAAAAAAAAAAAAAAAAAAAGCTTTTTTTTATTTTTAGAGGACAAATGGAAAAGTCTCTCTTTCCATGACTCAGCCAGAAAAGTTTGAAGGATTATGGTGTTTTACAAGGCCAGATGTGATGCATCAGGGATAGAAAGCTTGGTGAGGTGGGGGCTTGGGGAGGGATGCCTACTGCCTCACTTCCTTTCAGGTTAAGGAAAGAACGTATTTGGCATCCTAAGTACATGACAAATTTGTATAACTTCACATACATGTAAGTGGTAGGGACAAGAGAAGATGTATAATAGTGAGACATAAAGTCAGCAAGGTAGGCAAAACCTGGTCATAAGCATTTTTATCTAGTTAAATAAAGGATTTAGATTCTGTTTTAAAAGTTGTACACAGACACTGATCAGATCTAGGTTTGGCTAGATTATCCAGCAAGGCTAGGAAGGCAATTGCAGCTGGGAGTGGTATTCATGAGGTCCTTAAGGGAGAGAAAAAGACATGATGTTCTAGAAAAGAGTTTGCACAAATATGTTGTTGAGAACAGGATGGAATTTTCCCCTTGTAGGTGACAACAGAGCCATTTCTTCACTGTGAAAGATCAAGTTTCAAGTGCACCACAGGGAGAAGGGTGAATGAGACCCATTGGTGGTGGAGTCACAAGAATGAGCTGGTAGGGGCAGAAGAACCACAAATGAGGGAGAAATCTGCTCATTTCCTTCTTTCTTGCCCCAAAGCAAAGCAACAGAATCTGGTCCAAAGGGCTGGTACAGATGGTGGAATAGCACAGCATATGCTCTGCAAGTACTTCCAAGAACCACCTATATCTTGGCACTTAAATACTTCATAACAGAGAAAATGTGCTGATAATTTATATATTCAATATGTGTTCATGTGTGTACATGCCCAACATTCACACACACAGAGCCAACGCTCAGCAAACTCTGCATCACTAAAACTTAGCTTATGGGTCCTGCTTCCGTTTCTTATGCTTTCCCTATTCCTAGTATCATCATACTCTCTTCTTTCGTCAGTCTTTAGCCCTGTTCTTGGGATTGTGTTCTTATATCAGTTTCTTATCCCTTCAGTAAACTCCAGGGTTCTTAGGGAGCCCAGTTGCTAATCCCCATTACGTATAATAAAAAGCCCTTTCCTCTTTTTAGAATAATTTCATGCATAACTAAGTGTGGGAGGGAGACTCTTACTGACCTTGACCTCGTAGTATATAGTACGCTACTTAGTAATTTTAATACTTAGTTTCTGTATACCTAAAGCCAGGCATGGTCATGTGGAGGTACACTGGCATATACACACTCCACCGATACCAAGATCTGTGAGTTAAAACAGACCGACAGAAATGCCTCCTTGTATTCTCGCTCTGCTTCCGTCTTTAGTGCCCAGTGGCTCTGGTAAGTAGGACAGTGGCCGTCATTTCACCACAGCAAAGCAAACAAAGGAAGTGACACTAAGGATACCCTAGATGGGGATTGCCTGTCTTCAAGTTTTAGACTTCTGATTTGGATTACTCTCAGAGCCAGTGTTACTCAATGGACTTGAAAACAAACTCATTCTGTAGTTATTTTCAGGAGAAATCTGTATCCTGTCTCCAATATCCATGTGACTGTAAGCAGGTCACCTCTTCTCCCTATAACCTTTTCTACAAAACATCCCCAACGTCATTGTCTGCTACAAATTTACACTTATTGTAATAAAGTAGACTAGGCAGTGAGTTCATAAACCTCTGAGTGTCTCCATCCTTTGTCAGCAAATTCTTGCCAGCACAACTGTATGCATGACAACTCCCAACTCCTCCTCACACACTGATGTATAACACAATACACAGATACCCAGACCTACACATTCCCATTGTCCCCAAGACATCCAGAGCTGTGCCCAGTCCCACACGGATGCATCTGTACACAAAAATACACACCCTGGGTGCAAACATAGTCTCCACATATATTTATGCAAGTGTTTTATAAACAGCAAAACCTTGCTAATTCACAAGCCTCTTTGGCTGGCGGATTACTGGAGTGTGCAGATTAGAATTAAAACAAATGATTACAAAGTCAAGGATAGCCCATTGCCAAACACATTCTGTTCTTTTGCTTAGTGTTGTAGTTTTGCCTTAATTTATGGTAATCCTACCCACGCTGCAAGCTAATGTATGGCTGGTTCATAAATGGAGTGCAATCTACTACTCCATTTTGGCTGGGAAGGAAGAGAAGACCGCCAGGTTTTTAAACAAGTCTTTAAAAAAACAAGAATTACAGTTCTGCCACATATTAATGTGAGAATAGATGAGATTCCTCACTGTTCATATACATGGTGTATGTGGACAAATATATACACTCATAATGAAGTCCCAGTTCTGTGAAAACTCTTAGAACAGATGTTGAGTTTAATTTCTGTCATAATATGTGATAGTTTGGTTTAATAAAAAGGAATTTACAGGCTTCAGTAGCTTCATGTGCAAGGGCTATATCTTTGTGCCAACTGTCATTTATTCCATCATGTCTCTCCCCTTCGTTTCACGTTGGATTTCAGACCCATATTGAGTCCTTGACCCTTCTACTCTATCTTGTGGTTTCTTCTTCCATGACAGGAACTGATGAAACTCTTTAATTGTGTCTATCTGACTATATATTACACACAGAATTCAATACAAACTCAAAGTAGATTTTCACCAGAACCTCACGCCAACCACTCTTTCCTTCAATTTCTAGCCAGCCTTGCTTATTCTTCAATCTAGGAACATACCATAAATTTTCTACTTTCTTCAATTTCCTGATTCATCTCCATTGAGTTCAAACATACATGAATTTTTCTTAGCCTGAGTTTTTTCCTTGACTAGAAACAGGTCATAATTTATCTTTCCCAGGCATAGAATTTCTGATAAGTAATATGTATTTCTTCCCACTGGAAAAAAATCCCTTTTATACCTGAATCCCACCCATCTTATGGAATAGCATTGTTTAAAAACTTTGGATTGAGATATAATGTATCTATGGCATGGTACACAGATCATAAGTGTTCAGCTATTTGAATTTTCGGGATTGGAATACACTCATCTAAGTAACCCCCTAGCTCAGAAGAAAGAATATTACTAGAACCATTGAAATCCCCCTGCTGGCCTCGCGGTCACTATCTTCTATTCCAGGAGTTGATAAAAAACTAACCTGTTGTCTATTACCACCAATTCGTTTTGTCTTTTTGGGAACTTTATATAAGTGAAATAATGAGATATTTATTTTTTCATGTCTTGTTTCTTTCAGTCAATGCTGTATTTGAAAGTCAGCCATATTATTGTATGTAGTTGTAGTTCATTCATTCCCATTGCTGTGTAGCATTCCATTGTATAAATAAACCACATTTTTGCTCCCTGTTGGTGGATAGTAGGGTAATTATTTTTCACAGTATTACTAATAGTTCTGCTATGTACATTGTTAGGCAGGTTTTTTTGGTGAATATATATAAATTTTATAGGAAAATATAAGAAATGGAAATGCTAAGTCAAGGGATGTACAGTGTATGGTATGTTCAACTGGAGTACATATACCCAACAGTATTTTAAAGTCAATGACTCTAAGAATGTAAGCCCTCATCATCACTGTCTGAGTGCCCCAAAGTCCCACATATACACCAACACACAGTGTTTAGGATCATTTTTTTAAAAAAGCAATGTTGATGATAGTGTAGTGGTATAAACACATTATTACATTTTGATTAATTCACATGTCCCTGACTGAGCACAATTTTATACATTTATTCATCATTTGATGGCCTCTATTGTGAAGTGCCTAAGGATTTAAAATTAAGCACCTTTTCATTTGTTTATTAGCTATTTGGAGATCCTCTTTCAAGGAGTTACTGTTCAAGTTTTTGCATATTTTCCTACAGAGTCATCTGCTTTTGTATGTGTGTGATTGGTAGGAGTTCTTTATATTTTCTGAATAGGAGCCCTTGTTGGATAGGCGTATTGTGAATAACTTCTCCCAATTGAGGGTTGCCTTTTTTCTCTGTTAGTGGCTTCTTTTGATGATACGAAATGACATGTCAATCATAATACAATTCATTTATCATTTTAACTTTTATGATTAGTGCTTTTTCTGTCCTATTTAAGAAACTGCTATGGCCTCACTCTAAGGCAGGACATTTTTAAGTTCTTTTATATCCTGTATTTAATTTGATCCTCAGGACATACCTGTGAAGTAGGCAGAAGAGGTATCATTTTGTCCATGTTACAGAAGAAGAACATAGACTCAGAGAGAAGAATGAATAAGACAGTTATCAAAGCAAGTCTCTGACTCCACCTTCTGAATATCCTGGAAACCAAAGTATACTCCAATCTCTTATGATTCCTAAACTAGGGTCACTATTCATGCCAAAAATAAACCTCTCCATGGCATGGCCTGAAAGGATGCTGCTTGGGAAATGTAAAGCCAAGAAGAAGGTCATGGTTATGGGAATTTATAGCAAGTGATTCACATTAAAATATGATGGTATTCCCATCACCTAAACCCGAGGCCTCTTCTCTACAAGATTAGATGTATAAGTTTTTAAGAAAAAGCCAAAGTCCACTTCTCTTTTAACCATTGAATGAGGCAGAGAGGAGTGAGATCCCTCCTGTTCTCATTACAGCTATTTATTTAATTTTTTTAAATAAGGAGATGAGGTGGTAAAGAGAGAGGGAAATGAGTGAGAGGTACAGAGAGGAGAATGAAATAAGGAAGAGTAGTACAGAAGGAGGGAAAGAGGAGGAAGAGATTAAGAAATGTGAGAGACAGTGAGTCAGAGAGAGACAAAGATGAGTAAAAATGGAGACAGCAGAGATGAAATTAGAAAGATTGAGAGAGGAAGGGAAAAGGAAAAGAGAAAAATAATTCTTAAAGAAAACTAAAGAGCAAGAGGCTTGTCATGTATTAGCACTGCGATCTTGACCATACTGTTTTATCTCTTTAGTTTTCACCTCTTTAAAATGGAGATAATAACACGTACGCACTGGGGCTGCTGTTGGAATGAAAAAGAGATAATGCAGGTAAATGTATTAGCTCAATCACCCCTCTGTGATGGTGGCTTAAATAAAAAATTTGCTAGACAGAACTACTTTAAAAAGCTCCAAGACTGGCCAAATCATGAAGTCAATGATGGATGGTATGTTTACATCTACAGCCTACCAAATAGAATTCTTCGTTTTGCCATCAACAAAAATTGATTTGATGACTCCTTGTAGATAGAAATCCATGACTACATCTGGAGGTATCTGGACTCACTCCATGCTTAGCTTTAGGGATGATGAACAACTTTAAATTAAGTGCCAAAGCTCAATAAGCCACTGAGTTTCATTAACATTCTTATTAATGACGAGGTTACATGCTAAGCAGAGAGATAATTAGTTTCTTGATGACAAATAGGAAGATGTCATAATCACCAGGTATAAAAAATAATACCCCCAGAAAAAAAGATATAAAAAGGGACCAAAGTGTAGCAATTTTCCTTCATCAGACTCTTAGAAAAATTTTCAACTAAGAAAGTTTTGGCACGTGCACACACAAACACAAACAAAACATCTTATTATTCTAGGAGAAATGCCTTCTCTTACAAGGTGTTTGAAATAATTCTGGAATTTTGGAAACTTCTTAGAAACGAATAGACTCTCTATGGCTTGATCACAATTTCTGTTTCCATAAGACTAACACCTTCTCTCTAGCCCTATTTGATTTTTTCACTTTCCTGGGCTCCCTATGTATTTGTCTTTTCTATAGCTGCTATCTTTCTCCAGAATTGTTTCATTCATTTAATCACTGAAAAATTATGTATTATTTAATAAATAATCCTGAGCACCCTGTTAGGATTAGAAATATAAAGTTGGAGGAGGGATGGAAAGCTATGGCAGATGTCTTTCTTGGTGCTCAGAGCCTAGCTCAGTTGTCCATTCCTGAAACTGATAAAGAGGTAGAAAAGCTTATTCAAAGAGAAAGCAAGGCCCCTTGTTGATATTTTGCAGCTCTACTCCTAATGGGGAATAGGAGGTGTTTTTTAAAAGCAATTTCAGAAGCCTGAGAAACCATATCTTGACCTCCATAAGCATTGTTGCCTGGGGCAACAAAAGTTCTCAGACTCAGTTCTCCTCTATGCTCAGGGAAATAATAATGCCCTATTATTCTGACGTACAGAACAACAAAGAAATGTCTTTGCATTTACTGTTTCTGATGCTTACAAAATCTTCCCTCTCTCCCTGCTAGTTCTATTTTCAGATGATAGAAAGAGGGATTAAAAAAAATATCTTTAAAAGGTCAAGGGACAACCTGAAAAACTGGAAGTCACTTGGAGACATCTAAAGTCTGCTTCTATACATGAAAGTGCATTTAAAAGAGTTTATAAAAGAAATTTTTAAAAATTAGTATATGCAGCTATTAGGAAAACATTCCATACCTTAATATTGATGTAACACTTGAAAAGGGAGACTTTTAGATGTGCTCAGGGAATACACTAGGTAAAGATGAAGAGCGGCATACACTGATCTCTAAAGCCAAACTTAGAGGGGTCATTGGGGTCCTAACCTCAATAATCCAGGTCAGAAAATGTCAGACGGGGTCATCCCAGGAAAAAGTTGTGTTCTATTTGGTGTCTAGGGAGATGCTCTCTGAGGGTGCCTAGGGAGTAGTGTAACTTTAAAGGGGACCCACAGACCTACAGGGAATCCTATAAAGGTGAGGAAGGGATGGAGAGCTATGGTGAGTAGCCTTCCCCATCCAAGTTCCCAGAAGGTCCTTTGCCCAGAGAGAAGCCAGATGGAGGGTCTGACTTCACGGCCAGGCTGTCCTTAATCTTGACCATAGCCCTACCCCACACAGTGCTACCTACAGTCCTCTCTCCCAATGCAGTCCTGGCTCCCTGCTCACCTCTGTGCAGGCAGCACCAGAACATAGTACTGGCTCCATTCTATTCTCCCCAGAAATTCCCCAAATTGACTCTGATTTGCAAAGGTCTGTGAGATTGAGATTGAAGTTACCCTAGAAACATCTCGAAGGTGAGAGAAAAGGAATGAAAAGAACGTGAGTGGAAATTTGGGGAACTTAAGCATAGCATTTGTGTAGGTATTGCTTGTCTATTTGCCTTGTGGTGTTTTGAAAGCACAGTACTCTCATTCTCAAAGCTATCAGGGGCCCATACACACAGCTGCACTCTCTTCTTGTGTATAAACACACAACACACTATTTTTCACACCAGACAAAAGCATCACATTATAAAACTTTTTAACATTGCTTGTGGTAAGTGAGTTTTCTATAACTTAACTCTTTTTTGTATACCTACTGATAATTTATTTTGATGTACCACTGCTTTTTCCTTTTTTAAGCAAAGATTATGCCTCTCGATATGGAATTGTTATCTCTTCTTCTAGTTCCACAATGAAGGACACACCATATTGTCTTAAAGGGGAACTAACATCACTTTATCTAACACATGAAAATAAAGATCAAGTTCACAATAGAGATTAAAGGACTCGGGAAGTTCTTGAAGGGAAGTTCTTCAATGGTTTGCAAAGCCAAGCTTGGAGGCACAGAGGGTGTATTTGTGGCACTCTAAAGCTGCATTCAACTGACCACTACCTTCCAACCCTGGAGTGTGTAATTACTTCCAACTACATCCCTGAAGTAATTACACAGTACCACAACTTTCTTTCTGAGATGTTGACAGTCAAAACAACCTCCCTTTTCTCCACTATAGAGCTTCCGCTTTCCAAAGAAAATTTTCTCTGATAATTAATTCTCATTTCTCCTCTATACCAAAATAGAAACACTACCATCTTGTTTATTAACTTTTCACCAGGAAGAAAGGATGTGAGAATCTTCCTGGAAACATAGGCTGGGGGGTGTCAACAGGTGCAATCTAGAAAGTAAACATAGGTTAATGAAGCATAAATAGTGTTTGCAGCTAAGAATGTCCTTGGGACATTTTAAACCATATCTAAGGATTATGCTTACTGGAAGCTCTACTGGTCTCCTATCCACACAGCTAATATCACATAGGTCATACTGCAGAGTTAATTTCACTTCCGCCAATTAAAGATCCCCAGCCCCCAAACTCTAGAACCTCAGCATCATTACATCACACTTGTTTCTTCTCTAGCCCCTAATGTTAGGCCCCATGCTAGCGACCTCTCTGCTTTGATCCATTTTGAGTCCCAGTTGTATAAGTAGATACTTGCCTGGTGACTTTTATCAGAGTCTCTGTGTATAATTCTGAAAGAGGTAGGAGCTCCCTTACCTGGGCCCACTTGCCATGCTAGCCTTTCTTTATCATAGAGTATGATGTATCTTAGTGTGATTTGTCCTTTTATTTGTCCTTCTCTAGTAAAAGTCTGTTTGGGAGTTCCCCAGGTAAGAAATGGTATTTACTCATTTCTATCCTTGGCCCCCAGATTGTTTCTCGTATGGATGTAATAGTCTATTATGAATCATTTTATATATTAACTTTTAATTTATTTGACCCTACATAGCCATCAGCTTTTGAACTAATTTACAGAAGTTAGATCTCACTCACTTCAACAGTAATCTTCAACTTTGTGCTGAAAATTAAGCACACTCCTATCTTATTTAACAAAACAAAATGATAAAAGTACATACTTTAACCCACTTAGAAAATATATATGGCCAGAAATATTTGTGAAAGTTAGAAACTCGTGTGCTACTTTATTCATAACTTTATTTCGTACATATTGAGCCCCTGCTATGTGCCAGACATTGTGCATGTTATTATTTTATTTAATGTACTCACTCCTGAACCTTTCAATAATACAGTGCACTTTTTGAATACAAAATAAAGTTTTATAAGGGAAGAAAACTCCTGGACATTTTAAATACCTGGTTATCAATGGCAAATATATCAATTTAATATCAAAATTGAGGTAGGAAAAACAAACACCATTATAGAATCTCATTTTTCATTCCTTTTCCCACCAATTCCCTTGTGGCCTACTCAGGTATTCCCGACATGAATGGCGTTGGAGTGGTCACAGCTCGTAAGTGAAGCCTCTCCTATCCAGATTTCACTGTCGTTAGAATTTACTCTATTGCCAACAAAGAAATACTGCTGATGGTTGGAGAAAAACAATTGCCATGGTATCCAAGTGTGGGAGAAAGCTTTGTTTGAGCCAGACTCACTTTTCAGAAGAAAGGATAAAAGGCTGCAGAGTTCAAGTGCGCAGGACGTGCCTCGATTCCTGCAAGGTAGGGTGCAGAACTCATGCACCTAGCCTGTTAAGAAGGCTCTCCTAGAACAGCCTCCCAGGAGAGTAGCCCTTTAGTGAAAAAAGACAGCATAATATCTCTGAGTGGCCATCCCATGACATGCCAGGCTCAGAGAAACAGTTTCACAGGTTGCTAGTACAGTCAGGCACCACCTGTAAACATTGTGGTCAATGACGGACTACATATACGATGATAGTACCATAAGATTATAATGGAACTGAAAAATTCTTATCACTTGGTGATGTAGGAGCCATCATGAAGTCATAATACAATGCATCGCTCACATGTTTGTGGTTTTCTGGTGTAAACAAACCTACTGTACTGCTAGTCATATAGAAACATAGTGTATAGAATTATGTACAGTACATAATACTTGATAACGTTAAGAAATGACCGTGTATTTACTCTACTATACTTTTTATGTTATTTTATAGTGTACTGAGTCTTTTTTTTTTTTTAATAGCTGTAAAACAGCCTCAGGCAAGTCCTTCAGGAGGTACTCCAGAAGAAGGTGTAATTACCTGAGGAGATGACAGCTCCATGTGTGTATGGCCCCTGAAAACATTTCCGTGGACAAGATACGGAGGTGGAAGACAGTGATATTGATAATCCTGACCCTGTGTAGGCCTAGGCTAATGTGTGTTGTTTGTGTTTGAGTTTTTAACAAAAAAGTTTAAAAAGTTAAAAAAATAAACATTTTAAAAATAGAAAAATATCTTACAGAATAAGGACACAAAAATATTTTTGTACAGCTGCACAATGTGTTTGTTTCAAGCTAAATGCTATTACAAAAGAGTCAAAATTTTTTTTTAAATTAAAATATTATAAAGTTACAGCAAGCTAAAGTTAATTCATTATTGAAAAAAGAAAATAGTTTTTATAAATGTAATGTGCCTTATGTCTATAATGTTTATAAAGTCTGTGGTAGTGTGTAGTGTACAGTACTGTCCTAGGCCTTCATATTCACTCACCACTCACTAATTCTCCCAGAGCAACTTCCACCCTATACAGGCATACCATTTTTTTTTATCTTTTATACCATACTTATATTGCACCATTTCTATGTTTAGATACACAAATACTTATCATCGTATTATAATTGCCTGTAGTATTTAGTACAGTAACATACTGTACAGGTTTTTAGCCTAGGAGCAATCGACTGTCCCCTGCATCCTAGGTATGCAGTAGGCTACGGCATCTAAGGCTGTGTAAGTACACTCTACCATGTTCACACAACAATGTAATCGCCTAATGATGCATTTCTCAGAACATATCCCCGTCGTTAAGCAACACATGACTGTATCTCATTGATTGTGTCAAATTAAAGCCGGCTAAGCAGAACTGACAGTGATTCATTCAAAATAAAGTGTCAGGAAAAATCAAAGCTTGGGCTTCTTTTTCCTGCCTCTAAGCAATACAGACTTGCCTATCGTTTTTAATATATGAGAAATGGATGGAAAAGTAACCTTATCAATAACCAGTGAAAGGATGAAAGATGCCTCTCTTTAAAGTTTAGAAGTCTTCAGTACTTCCCCACCCCCACCATCTAAATGGTACAGTTTTAAAACCTGCACCTTTTCTTAGTATAAGGCCCTCCACAGTCCCCACCGTCTTCCCCAAATTCAATACGAAGCAAACAAGTCATCTCCCTGGAATGTATCTCCTCTCCATTCTTTATAATTGTCTCTGTTCCACTTAACTTGCAAAGCCGATCTCAACACATACCTTCCTATTGTCACTATGCTGACCACAGTATTCACTGAGAACTCACTTTTCTAAATTGTCTAAGCCACTCTTAAACTACCAGGGCAGCCACTGCCCAACACTAGGTTCTGTAGATATGCTATCCTCTCTAAGAAGATACAAGTCTTTCAAAAGTAGAATCTTCTATTTATTCCCTACAGCTGGCATAACAAAATTCTGAAACCCAGACATCTTAAAACAACATCAATTCATTCCCTCTTCTTCCTGGAAGTTAGAAGACTAAGATCAAGATATCTACAGAGCCAGGCTCTATCTGGAGGGTCTACGGAAGGATCTGTTCCATGCCTTTCTCTTTGGTTTCTGGTATTGCTGGAAATCCTTGGCATTACTTGCTTACAACTGCATAACTCCAATTTCTACCTCCATCTTCACATGGCCAACTTCCCTCTGTGTCTATATCTTTCTAAGCCCTCTCTTTTTCTTATAAGAACACCAGTCATATTGGATTTAGGGCCCATCCTATCCAGTCTGTCCTCATCTTACCTTAAACAATTACATCTGCAAAGACCCTGTTTCCAAATAGGGTCACTTTCTGAGGTTCTAAATACACAAACATTGGGTGAGGGGTGAACACTATTCAACGCAGTACAGAGCTATACCTCATCCTGCTTTAATGCTTAGTGTCTTCCTTCCACTAGAAGAATTCAAGGACTCAGCTGCAACGATGCCACTATTTGCGGAGCACGCGTTGTATGAGATGATGTGCTGGATTCTGCAGTCGACCCTTTATGTACCAACTCTGACACAGAAGGGCAATGAAAGTACCCTTCCAGAAGCCTTGATTGTGCTAAGAAAAAGCCAATGACTTTGTTATGGTAATTGCTTTTGACCTGCTCTTCTGGGAGGCCTCTGGTAAGGTACAATGGAGTTCACTTAAGCAAAACTTCAGTAGAAGAGATCAGGAATAATTAAGGCAGGGAGGGTGGGGAGAGGAAGCAATCATGGAGAAGTCTCATCTTCAAGCATGGGAAATGTCAAGCTGGATTCACTCTGTGTAAAGGTCAGTCCTAACATGCCAACCTTTTAAATTTTTATTTGAAGGACTGTGTTTAAAATACCATGCTACAAATTTGCTAAAAAAAAAAAAAACCATTCACTCTGAGAGAACCATGTATATAGCCACAGAAGACAGAGACACTACATTAGGGCACAAAACTAAATAAGAACAATGGAAATTCCCTGAATTTTTAGGGAAGCAAATAAAAGAGCAGAGGAATTTTTTTAAACATCTAGGAGAAAATTTTGGTGAAGGAAAGCAAGCAAACGACAAACGAAACTTCACTTCTCTTGGAGCCAAGAAACTTGTTTTCCTGTTTTAGTTTGCTATTTGCTGGCTTTGTGACATTCAGTAGATAAAGACATTTCACTTTTCTCTACTATGGAGTAACACTTGGCTTACACACTGTAAATGATTGCTTTGTGCAACAAAATGAGTCAAATGTTTTCAGGAATTCATTAGTCATTCCACAAATACCTGTGATTGTTTTGATACTTTCAGATAAGTAGTTATGTATTATCTTAATGATTACCAACATTGCAACCAAATGTTGTCTGCCATTTTGAAATAATACAAATCTGTTCTTGAGAAAGGTCCTAAGGGATCAGCCCAAACTGGTTGCCTAGGAGAGGCATTTTACAAAAGGTTATGCAAAATTGAAAACCACCATCAGACATTTAAAAATAAGGTTTTAAAAGGTGACCTAGTCAGTTAACAAACAGACATGCTTATTTAATACCT
Source organism: Macaca fascicularis (assembly GCF_037993035.2). Taxonomy (NCBI): domain Eukaryota; kingdom Metazoa; phylum Chordata; class Mammalia; order Primates; family Cercopithecidae; genus Macaca; species Macaca fascicularis. Next base: position 99,745,883 of record NC_088387.1, on the reverse strand, counting down.
ACTATGTGTAGGTGTTGCCTAGGATTGAAGGAGAAGCAGAGCTGAAAAAAATCAGTATCCCTGAGCCTAAAGAGATCAGAATACAGCCATACACTATTACAAAATGTCAAGGTAATATGTAAAGAAAACAGAGGTAAGGAAAAATAAGAACTGGTTTATTTTAGAGTCAAAAGAGATCCCTATGAATATAATACTTTGTTAAGGAAATATTGTAGAGGAAAAAGTGGTAAGCTAGATAGTAAAAGATATCTTGGTGATAATTTTGATTCCATATAATAGAAAAAATACTTAAACACTTAGGTGGAGTAGAGGTTGGAAAGTACGAGGATGAGGAAGGAGGGAAACAGAGAAAAACGTTTAGTTTTAATCCTAAAGGCATTACCAGTTTAAGCACTTCTCTGTGACTGAAGTTATTATCCACAATATCAGGGTGGACCCTCATGTCAGACTGAAGCCAATGGGATTTTAGCAAATTACCCAGACCTAGAAGAAAACTTAATGAGAGATGTTAATATCTTTGTGGTCTGTTCATTCTAAACAGGAAAGAAGATAGGAGGTGAAGACTGAACCCACTTGCCTTAGAGGGAGCAGGACACTTGGAGAGCATTCTCACTCTTTGTGGCCAAATGAATTAATCCATCTATTTCTTATCATCTTCTTAATGGTAAAATATCTGCATGTGTAAAAAATTATTGTTTTATATATTTACACACACACATACACTCAAATGAATGTATGTAGATATATGACTACACTAGTATCTGTGGGAAAAAGAGAAAAAAATCCTTTATGAGAGATGAAGTATAAAAAATCAGAATGGAATTGAGAGTTGCAAAGTGAATGCTTTTTTAGAAGATTGAACAGAAGAAAACGATCAGACTGAAATTAGCTGAATTGGAACAATGCTTTCTAAAAAGTGACCTGTTCTGAGATGGGAAGATCATACCCCTTCAAGAAGAGGCAATCAGCTTTTGTGTGTTATGTCATTGTAAAAGCCACTTCCAGCAGAGAGAAACGCAGCCCAGCACTTGCTTTTGAGAGGAGATGGTAAGACGACAAAACCATGAACTTTAATGGACTATCAGATATTTTTAAATAGCATTTTTCATTTTAAATGTGGATCCAAAACCAATGCTTATAGAATGAGGGCTGAAAGCTTTAGTTCAAACCAGCAAAGCCTTCTCCAGTATCTGCACCGAAAGCTCTCTGACAAGAATACACTTGATTTTCAACCAGTAAGAGACTAGTTATTCCATTTAGGGAAATAACCTCCTGATGACCTAAAATTACCCTTGCAGTTTCTGCAGACTGTAGCTTCAGCAATGTGTCTATTCCAGGTGGCACAAAAAAAGAGTTTTGCTACGGCTTTTGGAGAACCCTTCCTGGGGGGTATCAGGCTTTTCCCAGCTTCTTTGCTAAAGGTGACACGAAAGTCTATCAACATGGCACTTACCAGCCACCAGGGTTGGTAATTCATTTATTCAGGAACAGTTTGTGAATGTTTACCATGTGCCAGACTCTGTGTTAGATACTGGTTATACAGATTAAAAATATAGTGTCTGCCCTCAACAGCTTACCACCTTTTGGGGAGGAGAGTCAAGTGAACAAACAATTAGAATACAGCAGAGCGATGGCCAGCTAACTGGATTCCTGAAAATGTGTTTGACTTCATCCTACCCTCTCTTTCTTATTCATTTCCTAGCACTGCAGTCTGGCCCAGGCTCCTGCCTGATACTGATCTTCCAGGACTACACAACCTTCCAATCCAATGGTCAGTTTAACCTGCACCACACCCATTTTCCAACAGTATTTGTCACTTGGCGTCACCCACTAATTTTCTCAATTATCTCTTTTCTTGGTCCGCAGGACTGTGCAATACCTTGAATTTTGTCCTTATAATTTTGAAAAAAAGTTCCTTCTAAATTTCCTCTTGTAGAGTCATTTCCATTATTTGGTCCCTAAACGTTAAGAATACATAGAATTTTATTCAGTTCTTTCTATGTATACTTTCTTTATATAATTTCATCTCTTAGCGTCCCAAACAAAACAGAACCTCCAAATCACAACCATATATATTCCATTGTCAGTTTTGTCCATGAGATTTTGGAAATGCCTCCAAGCTTCCATTCAAGATGGTAAACAGAGCTTATATATTTAACTACACCATAGTAAATTTCCACTTATATTCACAGTGTTATGTAAAAACATATACATTTTAGAAAACTGCATCAGTGTTACCAAACAGGGAAGGATGCCATTCACATATTCAATATTGCGAGGGTGTTTTTCCAAGATTTATTATAGGTCTTGGATTACTAGATTGAAAAATTACTAGCCTATGATTCAATGCCTGGGAAGGCAATCCCCCAGATCTCCAAATCACTCGTGGTAACATTGGAGAAATGGGGAAGACCTAGGCAAACAAGAGAGCTCAAATCTCACAATTTGAATGACTTCAGCATGGACATCAGCAAAATCCTTGAGAGTCCCAGGCTTGGACTCCTACTCTGGGGCTCTTTGACAACAGACAGTCTCACGAGGAATGCCAAATAAAATGGGGACATTTTCCCAACAAGCCACTGACACTGGCCTGGCTACTCTGTTCTATTTCCTGTACTTTTATGTTGCCAGAGAAGGGCACCAGTCCTTGTAAGTGAGGAGCAAGAAGGGAGCTAAAGTTACAGGCATTCATACATTGGGAAGGTTTGATTCTTCTGACATGGGTTTATTTCTCTGTTTGCGGATGTTTGTCACTTGCATTTGTTGTAGCAGCCAAAATTTACCAGGGCCTCGGTTATTGTTTACTGGACAATGCAAATGCCCATGTTGTGAGACTCTTACAGGAAGGCTTCCTCCAAACCAGGCACACCAACAGGGCAGGCTCTGTGTGCCTCTGTCCACTGTCTGCTCCAATTATATTTCTAAAAGATCAAGTTTGACCCCAGTGCCCCACCCCTTCTCCTCCAGCTCCTGCTGCCTGCACTGATGGACCTTACTGCCTGGTTGGCATATCACTTAGTTTACAGCAACTGGAAAGAGGAATATAATGTAACAAACCTTGCTGCTATTTACAAAATAGTTGTTTCTTTGTTTTTACTCCCTGGAGTAGGTTGTAACACTGAAGTTAGCTGGACTACTGCCTCTTCTCCCCAATTGAAATGACTTTGCTCATGGCTGTGGTTTGAATGTTTGTGCCATGGTTTGAATGTGTGTGCCATCACCCCCAAATTAACATGCTGAAGCCCAGTCAGCAATGCGAGGCTGTTAGAAGGTAGGGCCTTTGGGAGGTGATTAGATCATGAGGGTGGAACCTTCATAAGTGGGATTATGTCCTTATAAAATAGGCCCAGAGGGTTGCCTTTTCTATGTTATCATATGGGGACACAGTGAGAGGATGAAATCTATAAATCAGAAAGCGGAGTCTCACCAGACCCTGAATTTGCCAATGCCCTGATCATGGACCCTCCAGCCTTCAGAATTTTGAGAAATTTCTGTTGTTTGTAAGATACATAGTCTATGGTATGTTGTGGTAGCAGCCCAAATGGACTAAGACACTCATCGACAAACCCTCTTCGGTAAAGTCCTACTTTAAATAGCGTGCACCCTATGCCGTGGTGTATCAGTCAATTATTACCATAATCATTTTGTATGACAAACAATCTCAAGATCTTAATGGATTACAACAGCAACTACTTGTTTTCCTTGCTTCTGTGAATCAGGTATGGCTTTGCTAGGAAAGGATGGGCTTGGCTGCAGGTCAGATTTGCATTGTTGCAATCATTTTTTCTTTTGCAGGTAACAGACACCTGAGCCATGTACTCCTCTTGATGGATCACAGGAGCACAAGATGGTAAGGCGAAACACAGAATACATCGCAAAGCCCATCCTTGAAACTGGGACACTGTCCATCAGCTACAACCCTGTGATTAAGTCCATCAAAGGTGAAGTAGATGGAACTCCATATAGACGAAAATAAAGAAGACAGGAAATGGTTGAAGTGGCTGGGATAAAATTCTAACCTTATGAATAATTTCAGGAATATAACAAGTGTCTTTCCAAGTTATGGTTAGCCACGTATGATAGGTTTATTTATTTATCCTAATTTTTCCCTCCCTCCAAGCTATGGGATTGTACATTTAACCCCTTTGTAGCATGACTTCTTAGTTACTGGATCTTGAATTAGTCTAGCCTGCAATTTGATACTGTAAACAGGACATTTTATACTGATTCTTTTCTTATCTATGCTGATGCAAATTTCTCCTAATATGTATCTTGGTGTGATACACACACACACATTATTTGACGCCCATATGTCTATGTATATATGTATATGTCTGCATATATATTTGTGCAAACATAAATTTGTAAGGGAGGGGAATTAAATGCGTAAGGCTCAAATTGCCATGTTGAACTAGAAGACATTTGGGTGTAATTTTTCCATGTTGTTTAAGTGTGTTTCTCCCAAAGAGACTGTATATCATCCTGGTATCCTAAGCACATAATATTGTTCCTGGACTAGTCATATATACACACACACACACATATATATGTGTGTGTCATATATATGTGTGTATATATGTGTGTATATACATATATACTCAACACATGTTCAAATTAAATTATTAATCAAATTAATAATTTGGCTACTCTTTCCAAACATTTTATGATGATAAAAACTTAAATCCTGTACTAAAATCTTGCATCTTTTCATCCTATTCATTCTGTGACCCAGTAGCTTAATCCAGCCTTGCTCACCTTGTATATTCTCTAGTTTCATGATGCCTCCTTTGAGGTGGGGTGAAATATGTAGCAAATAACTCAGGGGTAAAGGCACAATTGTCTGTTAACAGAATTTAAGAGATGTGAGTTTTTATCAGAGATGGTACATAACAAAAGTTAGTATCAGTAAACTGTAGTTCTGTCTTTTCTGCTACCATTGGATTTTTAAACCCCTTCACCTCTCTAACCTCAGATTTCCCAAAACAAAATGAAAACACATTTTTAGAAGCTGCCTTTCCTCCCCACCTTACCTGGCTATATCAAATGAAATGTTTGAGAATGTGCTATGAATAAAAAGTGTTACAAAAATATGATATACAAGTATTAAAAGAGAAATTTAATAAATCCAGAGACTATTGTTTAGAAAGTAATTATGACTTGTGCCTTTCAGGGCAAAGAGAAGAGAACAGAAAGATATGGAGAAGCTATTTATAGTTCACCCCTGCCTAGACGAAATGACTTTAAACACAGTATATGAAACTCCTCAGGATATAAAATGCTCCCCATATTACCTCCCCCACCACCCACGTCCAAGAATCCAGGATGGGGGCAGGTAAAGGGGAAAGAAGATCAGCAGCTTCAGAAGGGGGTCTCTATGGGAGGGCATTTTCAGAGTCTGTCAGCCTCACTCAACCTTCGGGGTTCCGGCTAACGCATTTTGACAGGGAAGAGAGTTGATTCTGAATAAATGAATCCTTTTATGTAGAGAACTTCCGGGGAGCAGTGCAGAGTGAGAAAAACCAACACCCATGACTTCCTCTTGTGGAATTCTGGGCTGATGCTCCATCTGACTCCAGGTAATCGTGGGGCATTTCTTTCAATGCCATCCATATTCCTGGACTGGAAAAAAAAAAGTTTCAAAGACTAAACCCCATGCCGAGGAGCTGATTTCTTATAACAATAGTTAACGATGAGTGTTCTTGAAACCCCTTTTTAATCAAAGGACAGGGATTGTCAGTGCAGATATCACTGTATTAAGGCCAAACTGAAAGCCTGGTCAGGGTTTCTATACTGTAGATAAAACCACTAATAAAGGCAGCTCTAAGATATTTCTGTGAAAGATTCAGAAAGAACACTAATTAACCCAGACAGGGAATCTTCCAAAGATGTATTCCTTCTGCTGAAGAATATCCTGTATTGGCATTTTTGTGAATCATTCTTGACATTTTGCCAGTTCTGCTGTCAGCTTTCAAGGGATACAGAAATAGTGAGTAGATTTTTAAAAGCAAAAATCTATAAAACAAAGTCTGATTACAACACTACTGGCTGGCTTAAAAACAAAACACAGAGATGATCATTAAAAAACAAAACTTCTAGCAAAGTCTCCTGTGGTAAAATAGCTTCATCGGGTTGGTCTGAGACCATGTCTGAAAGAGCCAACTTAGATTGAATTATAGTATTCTCTGGATTACAAGTGTAAAAGTGTTTTGGGTTATTGTTTAGTGAACATGTCTGGGTGAGCAGACAGTCATACATATGTACATATATTCATTCAGTGAATATTTATTAAACACCTATTATGTGCCAGACACTGCTCATAAACTCTTACAAGAGCTACTGTTACTACTTTTTATAAAATACTAGTAATTGTTCTAAAAAGAATAATTGCTAAATGTTTATTTTATGCTTCAAGTAACTGAACATTGTTAGACATAAGTAGTATGTACAAGCTCATTATTAAAAAATTAAAGTAGAATATCGACTATTAAAGTGGAAGTAAAGTATCTATTCATCAGACCCTGACTTCCATAGCCCCAATAACCACTTTCTGTATAAATATTATTCATGGAGCATGATTTCAAGAGTATTACTCTCAAACATTCTTGCCACCCAGAATTTGCTAATGACATTCAAAAGTGATGTAACACAAGTCACATTTCACACTTGTACTCTTTCTCTTTATTTGCATAGTACATATACTACTCTAGAAAACAGTATTTTTAGCTCCCTCACTTTAGCCCCTAAAATGACTGAGAATAAGAGAAGATCAAAGTCCCCTCCCCTGCCCTCCTTCCCTTCCCTTTCCTTTCTTCTGCCGCTCTCCCTCCATCTTTCTTTCTCATTCTTTCCTTTTTTACTTCTTTCCTTCTTTCTTGTTATTGTTTTTAAATTACATGCATAGGCCAATGTAACACAGACACAAGTTTGCGGGTTGTCAGGAAAATAAGAAAGAGGATATTTTGACTAACAACTCCCAATTGAACCAGAATAGAGGACACAGTGCATTTCTTTGTAACTTGGAAAGTTGGGTTATGGAGAAGCTACTGTGTAAAATACGCATCTAAAATTTTGGCATTAAAGAAGACTCTTGCTCAGCCAATGACATGTGGACTGCCTGGATATCCTCAAATTCTGATTCCACATTTGTTTTTATAAAAGTAAACAAATGAACAAACAACCACCCCATATTCACCTGCTACATGCCACAAAACACGGGCCTGAGAGAATTTATGAGCAAAGGCAGGATTTTTACTTTAAATATGTTTGTATAGCATTTGGAATCCTCAGAGAATGGGGCCTGAGTAAACAAAACACTACTACTAATAATATTTCACAAAGCTGGGTGAGAGCGTGGCTGTGGACCCTGGCCCTTCCCTGGGCATACTTGCCTCTTATCAAACTAGTATCACAGTCGCATGGGGTGTCCCTCTCTTGCGCTTTCCATTCAATAACCCCTGCAAGTGCAGAAGAGAATGGGGATTTTAGGGAAGGGTCAGGATTCTCTGCCCATCTCCATTGCTCCGGCACTCAGCCCTGCGGTCACCTCCCGCAACTAGCATTGTGCAGACCATCGTGGAAGAAAAATGGTCCCTGGGCAGAGTCTGTCAGTAGGAGTTTGGGCCGAGGAAGAGAGACAGTTCTTGTCCAGCATCGTATTTCTTTCTCTACCTTCGTAATAGCCAGAGAATACTGGAAATGACTGGCTGAGTACATTGCTTTTGGAACAAATGTGCTCCCTCCCACTGGTCTCCTTCTTCTCTTTTTTTGGTTTCTGGCTCTCTCCCCTGCCTCCTCATCTCCTCCTATCCCTCTGTAAGCAGGAAAATCTCTCGTCTTTCAGATGAGACAAAGCTGCTGTCAAAGCTCAGGAAAACATATGCATGTACATGTGTAATATGTAATGTTTTCCCAACAATTCAGGATGTCGCCTTCGGCTTTCTTGGTCATGAAGTAGGTGTGGTCTAGGTCAGAAAAGCCATCCATCTTCACATTCATGCAGCCACGCCAGCAGGTAAGGGCCACTTGCAAACATCACTGACCCTATAACACAGTCTGTCTCTTGAGAATTATCCACAAGCATTAGCCTGAAGCCCCTTGGCTGGTAAAAAATGATCCTAAGCAGAGGAGATAGTTCAGATTCCTGACTTGGTGCGTTCCATAGAATGAAGTCATTAATGTTGCTGCCACTTCCAGCTTCCCTCTCACTCCAGCCTAGGTTCTCCTCCCTGAAACTTGCTCTGGATTCCTTTGAACAACTTTGTTATCAGCTGCACAGATCCTGTAACCCAACCTTCAGGGAGTGTGTGTGTCTCCAGTAGTGGTTAAAATTACACAAAGACACACTTTTATTGGGAGTTACTGCTGTGAACTTCCTTTATACTAGGGAAATAATACAACTTATAAAGCAGGTGTCTGCCAAATTAATGAGCACAGTCTGCACTGCTTTCTGACACCAACAACAAATTCTCCGGCTCTCTAGACATCAACTAGATATCCTACAATTCAATTCTGTTCTGACAACTATCTACCGAGAGTTAGCATCAGAGCCCGTGAGTTAAGGGCTCAGTCCCACAAGACTGTGCCCACTTTAGACACCAGTCCCAAGTCCCAGGCTGTCACCTGAACTTCTGACTGACTGGATATAAATTCGAGGGTTTCCATTATCCCCTTTTAAGTTTTGCTAATTTTCTAGGACAGTTCATAGAACTCTGGAAAATACTTTATTGTTATTGTAAAGGATACATCTTAGGAATAGCCAAATAAAAGAGATACACAATGCAATGTATTGGGGGAGAGCATGTGCAGTACTCCCACGATCACTCTGGGCATGCCACACTCCCAGTACCTCAATGTTTCAGCAACTCAGAAGCTCTCCAAACCCCGCTGTTTAGAGTTTTTATACGGGTCTCATTGGATAGGCATAATTGATTAAATTATTGATCATTGGTGATTGGCCTCAACCTTTAGACTCTCTCCCCTCCCTGGGGGTCACTACTTGAGGCTGAAAATTCCAGCTTCTAGTCATGCCTTGATCTTCTTGGTGAGCAGTGCCATTCTGAAGCTGTCTGGGGCCCCAAAACACCAGTCACATCGTTAGCATACAAAAGACAGTCCTGGAGATTCCAAGGACTTTAGGAACTGTTTGCCAGGAATCAGGGACAAAGACCCTCATATATTTCTTATTATGCCATGGGAAAAAATATAGTTTACAAAGCGGGGTGTCTGCTAAATTAATCTTAATTAATGAACACAGAGATCTACGATTAGAGGTGTTGCCATGTGTGTCCCCACACTCTCCACCCACATGCACTAATGTCCCTTAGCAAACAGCCTCCTGCGTTACTTTGCCAAGGGTAATAGCCAAATACTGCATGTTCTCACTTATAAATGGGAGCTAAATGATAAGAACTTATGAACACCAAGAAGGAAATAACAGACACTGGAGTCTGCTTGAAGGGGGAGGGTGGGAGGAGGGAGAGGAGCAGAAAAGGTTAACTATTGGGTACTGGGCTTAATACACGGGTGATGAAATAATATGTACAACAAACTCCCATGACACATGTTTGCCTATGTAACAAACCTTCACATGTACTCCTAAACTTAAAATAAACATTAAAAAAATAATCTGTACTAATGCAGCCAGGCCTGGCCTTGTCTGGATCTAGGAAAGATTAACTGAGAGGCTGACACCTCTAAAGGTCCGAAAAGAAACACTGACCATCTTTTGCTCTGAGGGCTGCTACCTGTGAAGTATCTACGTAAAAAGACAACCTTACCTAGTAAAGCCTCCTCTTTTCTCCCTTCGATAACCTGATTTGTCATCATAACCCATTCTGGGCCATTCTCTGAAACCTTATTTTTTCTGTAACCTGAAGACGGTATATAAGCTTCTGTACCCTGTGGGGGGATGGGGTTGGGTCTTCATTCTGAAGGCTCCTGTATATACACATTAAATAAATTCATATGTCTTTTCTCCAAAAAACAATCAAACAAAAGCCTCACCGGTGAGTTAACTCCACACTCCAGGACCTACCTCATCTGAGACCCAGTCTTCAGGGACCTCTCTCCAGCCCTGTCATCTGATATTGTTGAAATTGATTAAACTTGACTTTCTGAGCTCCTCTTTTGGCTCCTATAGCCCGCAGCTCTGCTTGTATGTGCCTATGTGATTTCTCATTCCAGTCAGATTACAAAGTAACTGAGACACAGATCTTGTGCAAAAATTTTCTGCTGCCATCTCAGCATCTACTTCAGTGTCTTCCCAAGCATCAGTAAATGTTTGCTAATTAATTAATAAAATAGATCTATAAAATCACTATTACTGGGAATAATATTACTGACAAAATAATACATAAGTAACATTTATATCTTGCCAGGAACTTTACTAGACATACATTTAATAATTAATTTAATTTATATGAACCAGCTGTGAAAGAGAGTTAACATATTCTCTACACAGGAAAAAACCAAAGTTTAGAGAAAAATGCTAAAGAAACTGACTCGGGGTCATGCATAGAAGAGGAAAAGAAAAATAGATTCCTGCCTCATAATCCCCAGAATGTTGAGCCAAAGTAGAATTTTGAAGGTATCATTAATAAGATTTTTCAATGCTCAGTAGGGAAGATTGATTTTCTCTAACAAAATGGAACTCTCTCTTCACAAACTCATACAGAAAGTTCTCTTTATAAGTGATCAGGATTTGCAATGTGCTTATCCAGGTGCGCCTAGATTTTTAGTAAAAGTCATCTGCATATCACAGAATAACTGAGCAAGGAGGACTATAAAAAATAATCCAGTTCCAAAAATTGTTTACTTTCAGCCTCTAGTTGATATCTTTAAGCTTCTGTAGGCAGAAAATACTTCAGAGTATGAGTGCATGAACATACAAATGGTCTCTGACTTTATTTTTCAACTTATTTTTGACTTTATGATGGTACAAAAGTGATACATATTCAATAGAAACCATACTTTGAATTTTGAATTTTGATCCTTTCCAGGGATGCTAGGCTATGATGGGGTGCTATTCTCCCTCTCTCTCTTTTGCTGTCTCCATGCTGAACACTGGCAGCGAGCTACAGCTCCCAGTCGGTCACATGTTCATGAGGGTAAACAACTGATACAGCCATTCTGTTTTTCATTTTCAGTCCAGTATTCAATAAGATACATGAGATATTCAGCACTTTGTTATAAAACAGGCTTTGTGTTAGATGATTTTGCCCAACTATCGGCCAATGTATTGTTCTGAGCATATTTAAGCTAGGCTGGGCTGAGCTATGATGTTTAGTAGGTTATCTGTATTCAATACATTTTTGACTTAAGATATTTTCACCTTACAATAGGTTTATTGAAATGTAACCCCATCATAAGTCAAGGAGCATCTATGCTTCAAATGGTCCTGGGCAAGAAAGAATTGAACTTTGCTCTACGCCCCCACTATATTCATGCTTCCCAGTATCTTGGCTGTGTCTACTAATTCTCACTTGTAGGCTTTACTTTAGGGTGGTAGTTTTCAAGATGACCCTTTTTGGGGTATTAGTGTCTTCCAATGTTGTACAGATTATGTCTAGTCTTGCCTGTTGACCACAGTCTAGCAACTAGTATCATAACCTAACATACCTCTAGCTTCCAATTTGGCTAGGTTATATATGTCTCAGAATCTTGGAAAGATGTATAATTTGTTTATTTATTTCATAAGAAGTGGGGATTAAATTGGATCTTTAATCCACAAGTCATATTCTTTCTTCAGTGCCATGGAATACAGTCAGTCTCTTTGTCAGTGGAGAAGATGCTCGTCAATACAAAGCATTGGTGAAAGGAGGAGGTACAGATGTATGAGATGAAGGAATAGTAGCTAATGAATTATTTTATGTTATCAGTTAGCATTCAATAGTCATAATTCACTTAACGAGAATAAACTAAATCCTATACATTTGATATTGGTTTATACCTGGACTTAATTATTCATAGAACCTATAAAAATTGTGACTCCATAATTATGGGGATCTTGACCTGAATAAAAGAGGAGCAAGGACACACACACAAACTGCTAAGGTAGAAGAAAATTGAAGAGACTGGCTGGGTTATAATTATTATCACAAGAACAAAAACAAAGACACAAGAAAATTAACAAAACATAAAAACAAATTCAGAAAACCTTTGGTCTGAGGCCTCTTATATTAAATCAGCTCAAACTTCCACCACAACCAAGATATAAAGGTGGATGGACTACACTATCTGTATCTTTTGGTACCTGTTGTTTGTTCCTCTGCAAGACTCTTTTAATATTCATATAAAATGGTGGGTGACCAGAGAGCGCAAGGTCACTTCTCCTAAAGATCAGAGGCACACAATGTCCTCAACCTTCTTGCATAAACATGCACCTACTTATCTCCCCCAACTCCAACCACAATTCCACCTGCTTGCCCAAGGTATCAATCATTTAACCAAGTTCAACTGTCTTTAGGTAACAGGTTACAATCTTGTGAGGATGTCAGATTGGGATTATGTGTTTCATAAATGTTTGGTTGAGTTGACCTATAAAATGAATGCTGTTTTCTTTGGAGAAAGATTTAATACAATTTTCCTTAATGAATTTAAAACCACTGATGCCTTTTATTTCTTGTTATATCTATTTTTGCTCCTTATATTTGTCTAGAAATTTATTTCCTACATATATGTTCTGAATGTGTTAGCATTTCATTACTTTAACCTGTGTTTATCTGTAGTTATGGCCCATTTTTTATGCCTAATATTGTTTATTGAGGGTTTTCTCTCTAGTTCATAATGAAAATTGAATTGTCTATTTTGTCTTTTCAATGAACACATTTAACCTTTTTTTGTTATTCTCTCCATTATATTTTTGTTTTATTCTTCATTAATTTACTACTACTATTTTTTAAAATTATCTCCTTCTTAAGTTTGTGCTCACTTTATGTGGTAGGCAGATTTTGAAAATTGGCTTCCAAGGTTCTGTTTCCTAATCCCCAGAACTTATGAATATGATAAGATAGCTCTCCTGTGATTATGTTACACTATATGGCATAGTTGAATATAAGATAGGGAGATGATCTGAATAAGTGTAATGTAATCCTGTCAACCCCTTTAAAACCAGAGTTTTCTGCAGGTGGTAGTGGAACAAATAGAGATTGGAAGCATGAGGGAAATTTGGTTTACAATTGTTTAGATTGAAAATGTGGCTAATTGTGTTTATGCGGCTGAGTTATGAGTTCTGGTCATTAGTGTGAGTGACAGTACTGTAACGAACTTCTCATTTCCATGTATTCTTATTGGTAAGAGAGAGTAATAGTTAAGTAACACTAGAAAACATATATCAAGAATGGCAGAGGTTTCCTACCCCTTATAAGCCATTTTTTTTCTAGACTACTGTAGAAGGAAGATATAAACTCTTTTTTATATAAACCACTGTATTTTAGGGTCTCTTAATCACAGTACTTTGGCCTGTACCCTAATCATTACAACATAGTTAGAAATTGCCCACTTAATCTTCTGCATTTTAACTCTCTCAATTTTTCTGCTTTCTCTCTCTAATTTTCTGTTTTCTCACCTTCCTGTGCAGCATTCCATTGTCATTTTGTATTGTCAGATCTATCATCCAGTTGGCTAATTCCCTCTTCAGCTACATCTCATTGAATGTTTAATCTGTCTATTGAATTAATCATTTCAATCACTGTGCCTTGCCATTGTAACTAGTTCTTTTGCAAATATATCCCCATTGATTTTAATAGTATCTGTCATTATACTTTAATAGTCTCTTTTATTTATTTAAAAATATAAAATATACTGATCATCTCTGATCTCATAACCAATCTCTGTAATTTGTTATTTCTGTCATCTCTTGCTCATGACAGATGGCTAATTTTATGTTTTGTTTAATAACTTTGTATTGTGAATACATGTTTTTTGGTGCTCTATCTGTGAGTATTTGTTGACATGAGATCTATGTTTAAAATATGTTATTCCAGAGAGGATAATCATTTGCCTTTGACTAATGCCTGAAGTACTAGCAATTTAGAACCAGTTTAAATTATATTTTTGGTGGGAAGGGGGTTGAGAAGCACAGAAAGTATGAATTATAAGTCTTAGGACTTGAGAGAAGTCTTGTGAGTTGGACTTCTCGTTAGATTTTTTTTTTTTTACAATAATTATTATTTAGACACAGTGCCAACAGGGGTAACAGTTCACACATTTCCCACTGTAGGGTGCATTTATACTTTCTTTAAGTCTTCTGAGAAAGTTGGCTCTCAATCCACCTAGATCCATGTAATTGCTCCAACATTCCATGTGTTAGGTCATCAATAATAAATAAAATTTCCCCAAGCAATATCAATTCTTGCTTTCTCCTGATTTGGGCTTTCTTATATTTCATAAGCTCTGAAACAGTTTTTTAACTTTTCTTTTAGCTCAACAATGCATTAAGAAATATACATTCAGGTGTGACTTACTAGAAGAGTGTAAAAGTCTTTCTTTTTGTTCTACAACTATTAACTTTCTTTTCTTTCTTTCTTTCTTTCTTTTTTTTTTTTTTTTTTTTCTGAGACTGAGTCTCGCTCTGTTACCCAGGCGGGAGTGCAGTGGCACAATTTCGGCTTACTGCAGCCTCCACCTCCTGGGTTCAAGTGATTCTCCTGCCTCAGCCTCCCGAGTAGCTGGGATTACAGGAGCACGCCATCACACCTAGCTAATTTTTGTATTTTTAGTAGAGACGGGGTTTCACCACATTAGCCAGGCTGGTCTTGAACTCCTGACCTAGTGATCTGCCCAACTCAGCCTCCCAAAGTGCTGGGATTACAGGCGTGAGCCGCCATGCCCGGCCTACAACTATTAACTTTCATACTTTCAGATAAGCTTTAATTTTCTTCAGAGCATACATAGTTGTGTTAAATTGTCTTCTCTTTCTTAAAAATTATTTTCTATCTCTCCTCTTTAGAATGCAACTTCCTGAGACAAGAGGCATGGTAGTCACATTTACTGCTGTATCTAAAGTGCCTATGGCAATGCCTGGCACATAGAAAATGCTCAATAAAAATTCCCTAAATAAATACATTATAAGATATATATATACACACATACATGTATGTATTATATACATGTGCTATAGCAATACATACACGTGTATATGTATAATACCTATACAATTTGCATTTGAACACTTTTTTGTTTATTAAACTGCTGTTCTAACTGGTCATAGAATGCTTCAATTTTATTGTGTGATAAGTAAAATATTAAGGTTAAATATGCACCATAAAAAATTAAGAAACATTGCATTGACTGGTGAAAAGGTAAATGGTAATCCTTTGGACAAAATTGGTTATTAACATGACAGAAACATCAGATAAATACCTATTTTTGCAATACTGAGTTATTGTAATATACATATATAGTCACTAAATGTTAACTGTAATTTCATGTTGTCATTCCAGTTTGCATCCTTAATGCATCATTTCTCTAGTGGGTTTGAAAGCTGCTGTATTAGAGACTGTCATTTGCAAGTTTGAGGCACCTGAAGTTACTGTAGAATGACTGACATGAGCACTGAGCAGACCCTCATAGCCTCTGCCAGCAAGTCTTTACCCTGAGTCAAGGGAGCAGATTAGATAATTGATTGGTTGAGCAAGAATTAATGTATATGTACTTGATGGATGCAAAAACATGTGTTCAAGAATGCAAATTTGAGGATAAACCTTGTTTGCTACAAGAAAAACACTGAGATTGGGGTTTGGAGACTTGAGTTTTGGTACCTATAACTAGGTTTTTTACTTAACACTTCTGGACCTCAGTCAATTTATCTGTAAAATAAATGACTGTTGTAAATTTCCCTTCCAATTCTACAATTCTATTATCAAATATTTCTCACATATATAGGCCTCTCTGAAAATTAAACAAACATTTTACAATAAATTATTCCTCTTCTGAGAAATTCAGTATAAATTGGGCCTTTGCTGGACTTTTCAACGTCTGAATTATAAGTACTACATGATGCCTGTCTCCAAGTGTTTCCCTAACGTAGTTGATAGTATAACCAAAACTAGAGCTCTACATAGAAAAAGCAAAACTTTATTCTATCACCTGGAGGGAAGAAAAGCTAGGGAGCCCTCTAGGGCACTTAGGGTTATAGCACTGTCTCTAATCCAGCCTGAGGTTCCTGGACTATGAATGATGCTTCCTAGTTGGAGATCAGCACTACTCACCTTCTGCTTTCTAAATCTCTTTGTCTGTTGTGTTTTCACTATCGCTTACCTCTCTGGTTTGATTCTATTCCTTCTCCTCTTTCTTCCTCTTGCCAATTATGTCCACCTACTGAATGATAGAGAATGACAGCACTACCTTCTTAACATACGACAATCATAGCCCTTCAAACAGTGTAGCAATACATCAGCTCTGACCTGTTTGCTTCTCACAAGCAGAGTACAAATAACTAATATCAGAAAAGAGAGAGCATCAATACTGATACCACAAACACTGAAGAAGATAGTAAGAAATACTATGAACAACCCTATGCCCACACATTTTATTATTAGCTTAAATGAAATTGACTAATTATTTGAAAGACATCAGCTGCCAAAACTCACACAGGCTCTGTCCCCTTAACAATATGGGAAGAGGCAAACACTATATTATCGGCCTCTGTGCACTAGCTGATGGCAACAAGAGTTTGAAGTAGTACAAGTAGTACAATGCCAAGAAACCTAGGGGCACTCTCTTCACAGCTTTTCACTTGTCGTCTATCATGTTGTCTCATGCTGCTTTCACACCTAGAAATTGAGATTCTCTGTGACTACAGCTTTGCAAACATCGGCATTATTTAGCCAATACTTGATCTTCTTCTCATGATCTTTGTCTCATGGACTGTGCTATCTGTACTCTTACCTGTTGATGAAGGCCATGTCATAAGTAGATTGATTGGCCAAGCCCAAAACGCCATCGGTAGCAGCCTCATTCATTAAATAATAAATACTACAATCTCACCACCAAACTCACTAAGCAATGTGTTTCTTGGATTCCTCTTTGGATATCATAATGTCCAACCAGATCCATTTTTGTCTACCTCCTTGTCCTCCTTTCTGAGTTTCCTTTCTATTGGCCCATCATGACAATTTCTAGGTATTGCCTGTATAATGGCCTAATGTCTCATATTTTAATCTACAGGCAGAGTAAGAAGCAAAAAGCAGTTTAATGCCTCAGCCATTGGAGGTATGTCATAGGGGTCAAGAAGGGGGCAACACTGGAATCACACCTGGCTTAGATACCTGATGCTGCCTTATACCCTCTATGTAAACTTAAGCCATCACTCATTCTCTTTGTTTGGTCAAGGCTAACCTGAGGATACAAATATCAAATTCATATGGATTCTGTAAAAAAATTTTATATATATATATATATGTGTGTGTGTGTGTGTGTGTGTATGGAACATATCACGGAAACTGCCTAAATGCTCAACAAATAGAAATTAAAATAAAGCCTGACCTAACATTTGCTTCACAAATAACTACATCATCTGTCCACTAGAAGCATTGTATTTGAATTCATTCTGTTCCTCCCAATATCTTTTTCCTCCTCTCTTCTATATATAGAACTTAAAAGACTCTCAGGAACCATGTGTTGCCCTTTTGTTAAAGAAGGGGTAACAACTTGTTCAATGTCCCATTTTGTGTTGAGGGCAATTATAATTAGAGCCCTGGTCTATACCCCAGGCTAAAGCATCTGGGAGGCTGGTGAGGATGGAGTAGTGCCACTGAAAGCTGGAGCCCTCTTTTCCATGTACATTAGAAAGCAGGAGTAGATCCCCGCATTCCTGTTCTTTGCTGGCCCTGATGTAAGAGAAAAGTAGGAGGTAGCAGAGAACCAGAGAGGCAAGCACCTTGGTTATGTAATATACAGCAAATACAGTTCTAACATTTATGAGCCAATTATATGTTTCTCAAACAGCCTGTGAAGCTTCTCAAAAATATTTTTAGCAACATAATCAGGTACTGCAAGAAAAACAGGTAAGCTAGAACCACCACACCTCTGCCTGTAAAATGCTGAAAATTCTAGGGTTTAGTTCAAGGCTAACCTTAGCTAGGAAGCTATTTTGAATTTTAATATGAAATAATGCAAAGAGAAAGGAAGAGGACTTTGGTTAAACAGTTACAATTAATAGGGTGGTGAAGTCTATGGAGAGCTGGCAGGGTGCAAGTGGCTTCCATGGCTAGACATGGACAAATTGCCGAAGGTGGAATGAGTATTCTGTGGCAAACTGCCCTGGGAACCCTAGCCTCTTTGTCTCTATCTGTGTCTGGGATCCATGCTGAGATAATCTTAATTAGAGCTAAAGTATAAAACTGCTTCCTTGATAGATTTCCTCCATGGTCCTCTTCAGAGTAGGTGGAACCAGATATTGTTTTAGGAGGATTGAGGTCATCATTACCATCATCTTGACCAAATGTGTACCCTGACTTTAATGCAGAGAACCACCTAATATCTTCCTCACAGACTAACACGGGGGGAAGTCACATATTGGAATCTGTTAGTTTCCGTATGCAGGCTGAATACTATCTTAGGCCTGAGAACCAATTTTGTCTTGCTGAGAGAACTAATGAGTTTCCTCTCTAGAAGATGGGCAGTCTAGCACCAAGTCAGCCTGGGAGTAGTTTTGGCTCTAGCTTGAAACCCAGTCCCAGGAGAGAACTTTTTACTTTTTACTATTCCTTATGGGCCAAGGTCTCCTCATCTCTTTCAGTTCTACTTTCAGTAATATGGGTCCATCTGTCCCAGTTCTTCTCTACCCTGAAATTTCCCACCCCTACCATTCTAACTATAGAAACTGCCTTAGCTCTTACCAGTCCTTCTGGGCAATGGTTCCTGAATGCTGCCCTTAATCTTCTATTCATATGCCACAACTTTCCATGTTCTTCCTGCCTGGACTCTCCACCTAACCTTAGATCCCACTCCCATGACACAGTGCGTCATCTACTTGGCCAGCCGCCACCTCCAGCAGGCTGCCTAGCCGGCAGCCTGCAGCCTACCACCTGTCTGGACTGCTGTCTCCAGCTCTCAGCCACCCTCCTTTCACCTTTCACCTTTCACTTATTTTCCCCCTTCTTGTCACTTTCTTTCTTTGTCCTTCTCCTGATCTCTCTTTCCCCTGTCCGAAGCTCCCTATGTCCTATTTGTCTATGGCTCACAAGTCTGTGCAGTCCAATTGGACTCTTCAAGGCAAATAATTCCTCCCTCCACAAAAGTCGAATTATAGATCTTGCTGGGTTATAGTAATAGCAGCAGGGCTAAGTAGGAAGGAGCAATTAGGTACACAAATGAACTAAACTCAGCTCTTAGACTGAGTCTTAGTATTTCATTGGATAATGTGGCAATGAAGAAATTAGTTACAATGAAAGGCAAATTATACCAAAAGACATTAGAAGTGAAAAATTTAAAAACAAAAAAAGGTCCATGTTTCTAGCTTCCAACTCCTCTGCTCATTTCATTTCTTCTATACAGTATGCTCTGAACCCATTTATTTTGCAGAATGATTACAAAGCTTCCTACAGCACCGTTGTCCACCTCAGCCCTATCTGTGGCACTACATAGAGAGGACTTCCTCACAACAAGAAAACAACACCTTTTACTCTGCAACACACATTTCCCTCCCTTTCATTCAGTATTTGGGATCTACATACTGAGTTCAGGCCCACATACTACATTTTCCTCTTTTTTTTTCTTAAATGCTCAGCTCATCTCACAAGTAAAAAAAGAATTTTCACTTCTGCCTCCCACATCATAATACAGCACAAAAAGTACTCCCATCCTCCATCTGACGTCTATCTTCTTCAAGAATCTGCACCCATCTACTCCATAGAGAGACATAAAAATTTGACTTAGGAATGAGTCATGAATTGTTCCTTAAAGGTTAGATCGAAGGAACTTGTAAAGCCCAGGCTATGAGAGCATGTGTACAGTGTGTGTGTAAGGCAACAAGTGAATGGTTCAGATGCAAAAGTCTAGGAATGGGACCTGGACCCCTCGTTGCTGTTACTCCTGCCTACAGATGAGCATGAGTGACAATCTATAGGGTGTTGTTCTGTATACAACCATATAATTATGTAAGTTTGAGAGAAGATGGCATGAGATAAACAAAAGTGACAAATGTTAAAGACATTAAAGTCATCTCTTAACCTTATAGTTATTATCAACCACTTACCCTTCTTATTACCCCTTTGAGCACTAGATGCTTAAATATAACCCATGGATTGAAATGTTCATGAACCCACTATTAGAATAGACCATAGGGTCCTTTGTATTTCTACCATTTCTTGTACAAATTTATATCCCCTCTGTAACATAACCATCAGCTTATGTTTTAGTGTTTCTTATTAGGTTGTGAATAATTTGAGGGTAGGGCATGTGTCTCGATTACCTATGCAAAACAGATAGCTAGAACAGTGCCTGATACCAGATAGATGCTCAATAAGCAATCATTGAATGACTGAATGGAAGGATGAAAAATGTGGCATTCATTGAACTCATTCTTCATGAATGGAAGATTACATTTGGTCCAGAATGTTTTATTGATCCTGGAAGTTCTCTGTTTTGCAAGGAAAGTGTCAGCAGCAAAGGAAACCATAATTACTGAGGTTGCTAAAAACCTTGGTTCTCCCAAAGAATGCTTTATCTACCACCATTACATTTTCCTGGTAGGTGAGCAAGTTTAAGAGGTTTCCTGGTTCGAATAGGAAAATGGACTTCAAAACCGAAAGGAAGATAGCTCCAGTAATTGCTTTGTCATCCCTGCTGGTTGGTGACTTTGAATGATATAACATTTTAATTTCTTGAACACCTACTCCCTTTAGACACTTGCTAAGCACTTTATATATAAGAACCAATTAAATTTTCTCCTAAGCTCTGCAAAATAAATATAATTATGCCTGTTTTATAAGATGATGAAATTGAGGTACAGAGAGATTTGAATAAGTTGCTCACAATCGCACAGCTAGTAAATGATGGACTCAGATTTTTTATTTCATTTTGTTAGAGACAAGTTCTCACTCTGTTATCCAGGCTGGAGTAAAGTGGTGTGACTGTGGTTCAGTATAGCCTCAAGCTCCTCAACTCAAGCGATCCTTCTGCCTCAGGCTTCTGAGTGTATGGGACTACAGCCGTTGACCACCACACCAGGATCGTTGTTTTCTATTTTTTATAGAGATGGGGGTCTCGCTAAGTTTCCCAGGCAGGTCTCGAACTCCTAAACTCAAGTGATGCCCCCATGTCCTCCCAAAGTCCTAGGGTTACAGATGTGAGCCACTGCACCAGGCCTCAGAATTTGTTTTTTTTTTTAATGGCTCACATTTACCAACCTCTTCTCTCAGGGATTAGACAAAAAGTTTTGAATGACTTTCAGTGTAAACAGATGGCCTGCTAATGATCTATGATCTTATTTTAAATGGAAAATATTTTCTTTTGACCTAAAGAATTAAATGCAAAGTATTTGCTGTGATAAAAGTCTTGGAATCCACAATACAAATATTTGTACCTACCAGTCATGACTGAGCATGGGATGACCAATGGGTTACAATCAGAGTTGGGAAGGTGGATCGTTATGATGTCATCTGGCATGTGATAATATAAATCAGGCCTGCATTCCCATGATTTGGGGATAGCCTGATAGAAATGACAACCATGATGTTAATACTAACATATGTATTACATGGTTTGTTTGTTCTTTCACTTAATATTTTCAGAGCACCTACCTATTACAGGCACTGTGTAAGTTGCTAAGGATACAGACATTAATGTTTTATTCATTCAACCTCCTCAGTGTTTCTTTAATCATTTCTTTGCATCCTACACCCACTGTTTCTAACATGGCCTGGGTCCTTAGTTATTCTTTCTCAGATAAAATTCTCCTGAATCGCCTCTCAACCTCCTCACTGGTCTCTCAACCTCCAGTCTATGTCCTTTCCAATTTAATTTCTGACTAATGTCAAGAGTTATTGGAGGCTACTCACTGCTCTTTGGGTAATATTCTTAACTCATAACATGACACACAGGTTTCTCTTAAGGGCACCCATATCTCCAAGACCCTCCTGAGCACCTACCTATTACAGGCACTTTGTTAGCTAGTTTGGTTGACTCCCTCTGCTCATATACCCATTCCTCTCTGATACTATGTGAAGCTGGATTTAAACTGTTAGTTAATTGTCAGTTTCCTAACTACCCTATGAACTTTTCAAGAAAAGGGATTTGAATACATACACTTCATCTCCATAGCACTTCTCACAAAACTGGGACAACTCCCTGTTTATCCAACATCTGCTGGCTAAATAAAGACATGATCTTCACCTTTTGGGATTGTTAATTTAAAATGGTTCCATAAGAGCAATGCAGAGACAGAGATATTTGGCAGCACTGCAGTTGATGATTGTATGACTTTTCACAAGGTATTTTGGATGAGTGATCATTTTAATGATCTTGTTTCAAATGGTCACACTCTACATTCATCAGGACATTCTAGCCTTTTGCACCAAGACTTAGATGTACAAACATGCAGAATTCAAAGCAATTAACCCCTACCCTCATTCTTTAGTCTGTTCTCTTTCCTGCCTTTGTGGCTGTCCCTTACCCCTCCCTTCTTTCTCTTTGTCATCCTTTTTTCTTGTCCTGGATAGGATTACTTGACTATTTGATTATTATGATAGAGTTTTCCAAAGATTCACCATCAGAATGATTTAACTGACATTTAAACATATTATTAAGGAAGTAGGATGTCGCTTGAAGGTCATAGTTTGGATTCGAAGTTTAAAGGTTTTCATACTGTTTAGTAAAGGTATCATAAATGCCATCTCTCCAGAACTAGTATTCCCATAGTCAATGACAATTGGATTTATTCAGGACTTAGATTTATTTAGCTTTGCCATGTAATATTTGTCAAAAAAGATTGCAGTTTCCAGGAAGTTCTTGTTTTGCACACTTGCTTCTTTGGCTAACCTTGGCAGACACCCGAGGCCTGTGAGGATAGTCTGTGTGAGGTGCTGCACGTCCTCATGCTCCTTCTCAGATAGAGTGGAGGCACACACTAGACCATAGCTTCCCATTTTCTCAGAAGCAAACATCTACATCACAGGTGTGATCTGGGGTTTAAAGTGGGAGAAGTTTGGTGGGGCAAAGTTGATTTATTAGTCTAAACCCAACTAAATAGCAGACTAAACTCTATCCATGGAAGGGCCATTTGAATGAATTATCAATCATAAATGGGGTCATGAACTAAAACTTCTCACTAAATTAGGTTTGCTGTATACACAACATATTCCAAAGGCTACTGTCTGTATTATGTCCAACAGGTATTGAGGTATGGATGCTTAAATCAGCTGCAGGAAACAAGAAAGAAGAAAAAAGGAAAGATAAAAATTTAAAAAATCAACCTTGGTCCTTCCACCAAGACCCATTAATTTCCATATCATCATCTGCATGAGAGGTAAGATTCCTACATAACCAGGTTACTGCAAGGATGTGAATTTTGAATATTAAAATATTACATACAATTGGAAATAACTGAAATCTATGAGTGTTTTTACAATCCATCATATTTACAAAAATAAATCCATCAAGACATCCAATAAATTAGTCTTGATGAGATTTGTAATGAGGCATTAAAGATAAGCTAAGTAAATTGTTAGAAACTTAGAAAAATATATTGTAGCATAACATATCTAATCTTAGCTCATATTTTATGCAAATAATTAGGCAATAAATATTTAAAATAAACAATAAATTTAAATCTTAAAAGAAACTAGACAAAGCAAATTTAATATTTTTGATTACCTAGCAGAGTTCAAAGCCGTTATACTCTGAGTAGAAATTACAATAGTTGGAAAGAAAATACTTTTTTTTCCTTGTTACTCAAATCTATTGATTCTGTTTTAATCACGAGTGAAAATTAAAGATTTTAGTATAAATGAAGTCATATTTAGCTTTTTAAAATTCCAGGGCAGTGTGGAGTTTAATATACTCTCTGGTTTCTGCAGAAAACTGCTCATTACAGGAGCTAATAGAATAAAAAATAATTATTCCTATTGTTTCAGTTGTGCACCCATAGATATCATTTCACATAACAGTCAGAACTGTTGATAAGATTCCTAAATGGATCACGGAGGATCCTTGTGAGCAAATATTCTCATCTCTTCACAAAGGTCAAAGATATTTTCTTTTTGTAACTGGATGGACTTGCATAAGGTAATGAGCTTCATCCAGTGATAGAAAATGGTTGCAATTACAAGTTGTGTTAGGGCAGTGTCTGCCCCAAATGTCATGGGTCTATATTGGACACACTGACACTAGATAAGTAAGACTACTCTGAGATGGAATGAGAGCACTCTATATGTTGCTGGAAGAGAACAAAGACACAGCACAGGGAGTATCACCACAATCCCTCTCCCAGCAAGTCACTCCTTTCAGGAAAGTCTCTGTTACTGATGCCTTACCTTCCAAACCCCACTGTATACATGGACATCCCTTTCCTTTGCCCACACAAAAGGTGACATTAGCTTCGTACTATGTCTCTAGCACAAAGACAATCCCACCAATGACAACAACGACCTAAAATCTTGCTACAACACAGTCCCTGTTCTCTACAGATAAAACTTGGAGTTGTGAGAACTTTAAAACATGTGTGTCTTGTGTGTGTGTTTGAGAATAGCTCAAGCATCTCCTTTCTATGCATGCCTTCCTGACCCCATGGGCAGCTTCAAACCTCCATCATTCACATTCAAACCCAATGAAAACTTCTAAAGGTTTAGAAGTTATTTTCAGCACCCTGAGGTACAAACCTCTCCAATCAACAAATCTGGACTTACATCTGAGGATAGCAGACATCCTCAGGAGATTTTACAATGTTTTGCTCCCAACTGAGCTGAAGATATAAGAATATAAGAATCTTTTTCAATTTCTTCTCTCTGTGCTTGTATGTATTTTCAATGCAACTTCTTCACTTCCATTGCAGATTATAATGAAAGACAAAATATGCTGCAGTTGGAGTGAAGAAATTGAAGGAGAGAAACACAGGTGAATCTAGAAATTTGAGAAGACATCTAAATAGAATACTAATTTTTGCAGGCCTAGTGTTTCCGCTAAATCAGACAAGGTAACATATGCATATGGAAAAGGAAAATGATCTTAAGAACATGAATGGTCTTGTCCTTGGACTAGACATTCAGAGAGGGGCCCTGTGCCAGAGATCGCCAAGCCCACCCCCACGTCTAGTGATTTGCTAGAAGGATTTGTGGGATTCAACCATCATTATATTCACAGCTAAGATGTGTTACAGTGAAAGGATACTGTATTAGTCCATTTTCATGCTGTTGATAAAGACATACCCAAGAGTGGGCAATTTACAAAAGAAAGAAGTTTATTGGACTTAATGGTTCCATGTGGCTGGAGAAGCCTCACAATCGTGGTGGCAGGTGAAAGGCAAAGAGGAGCAAGTCATGTCTTACATGGATGGCAGCAGGCAACAAAAAAGCTTGTGCAGGGAAACTCCCATTTTTAATACCATCAGATCTCATGAGACTCATTTACTATCACTTATCACAAGAACAGCACAGAAAGGCCCGCTCCCATAATTCAATCATCTCCCACCAGGTTCCTCCCATGACACTTGGGAATTGTGGGAGTTACAATTCAAGATGAGATTTGGGTGGGGACACAGCCAAACTATATCAGATATGAAGCAAGCACAGCAATGGGAAAAGACACTTGTGCTAAAAGCACTAGCTTCAGTCTATGCCAGTGGAAGTCACACAGGACTTAATTCACCAGCAATGAGCTGTGGCAATACAAAAGAAGTGTTGTCCATCAGGGAAGTACATTAGAGACTCAGTGTCCAAGCTTTATATTGCAGGACGTTCACATAGACACCTTCTGCATAGCACATTTTAAAATGCCAGGTGCACAGAAACAAAGCAGGTATACAGCATGAATAAATCGTTTATACCATTTCTGTACAGTAAGCCACTCTGACCATTCAGGAAATGTTTAATATCAGTGTGAGCAACTCTTTACCAGTCAAGTTCCCAGACACCAGTCAGTCAAAGATGGACCTTGTAAGAAGGCCTTTCTAAGGAGAGGCAGGCTCAGGCCAGCTGCATTCACTCTTTTCTGCTCAGCCCCCTAGCTCCCAAGCTGCTTTTTTCCCATACTTTGTGCAGAGCTTTAAGGAGACCTCATCTCTACAAGGTTTACTATTCACATTTCAAAAATATTCACATTTACTATTCAGATATATTCACATTTGGAAAATACATTTCCCATTCTTTATTTAATTGCTTTAAGGAAAGAAGGATTAGGGAATCATGAAAGAGTTGGTGCTTATAACAGAAGTTTCTCTTAAGATAATTTTGGCACTTCTGAGATTTCAGGTATAATTTGAAAGCTTTTGAGACTTTTTGTTTTAACTATGAGAAAATTTACTAAAACTCTCAGTTCAACCTAGAATTCCAAGGGGCCTCAAGGAGTTTTGACAATTTGGACTCAGCTTTCCAGACTTCCTGTTTTACATGGTTTGAGTTCTTCCCATGATAACCTATGGCAGAGCACAGAATACTCCATGTAGCCTTGACTGGGCACCCTTATTTTTTCCATCCACATTTTGGGCTCCGGGAGTCAGAAGACAATGCAGTCAGGGACAAGGCTCTAGCGTCGTCAGCACAATTTCCAGTTTCTTCTCCCAAAGAGGAATTAAACAATTTTGGCCATATTCCTCCCTTCTCACCTGGCATGTATCTGTCTAAACGCCATTTTCTCTTTTTCTAAACTAACAGATTATGGTTAAATACCTTTTTGAGAACTGGTCCCTGATACGTGACTGCAATTTTCCTACTTCCTCTGAATGTCCTGCCTCTTTTCTCCGTGCCTCACGTAGGATATATAAGACAAGTCACTTCACGGGATCACCATTTTGATATATGCATTCAATTCCTACATAAATGTGAAATTCTGCACAACAGAGCCTCTTCAGATATGCAACAATATGCCCTCTGAGAAAACTACATTATACCTATCACTTAAGTAAGAGAAAGATAAAAACAAAATCAAAATAGGCTTGAGCAGGCAGGCATCAGGAAAGGGTGGGCAGAAACTACACACTTGTCCACAAATTAGAGCTTGGAGTTGGGAAATAGAGGAATGATGTACAGATTAACATAGCAAGAGATGTCTTTTCTGGGGGAAGCTGGAAATCCAACTTTGTAAGCAAAAATTGACATCAATACTAACAAAATTATTTAAGGAGTCAAGACAGGAAAAATTACGTTTCATTATTTCTCACCTGATCTATTAAATAGTCTTGTTTCATGTCAAAGAAAAAAAAGAAAAATATTCATTTCCAAATAAGTTTGATAAATATTGCATACTACATTCCATTCTTACAGACGAGATATCTCTAAGAATGGAATGTAGTATGCAACATTGTAAGGAATCATCATTTTAAAAGCGTCCAGAAGACCTGTAGTAAAGGTCAAATTTATTTCATTAGAAATGCACCATCTTACTTTTTAAAAAAACTTCTTTACTTTGTTTTTTATTAACAGAGATTTAGGTTCTATGGAACATAGCTTGGGAAACAGTGTTATCCATGCATTCTTAAAATCAGTGTTTTATTATCCTTGGTCTCTATGAAACGTCAATCTATCAGCTGATTTCTGCCCATACAGTTTCATGAGTCTTGCCTCAGAGTCATAGTTATTGCCTAATAAGTAGTTGTTTTGTGAGTTAAATAGTGACCTAATATCATCAGTGGAGTTGCATAAAAAAAATCAGGCTGTATACTTGGACAATCTGAGTATAAAATGGGAAAAATCCAACCCCAAGAAAGAAAAAAAAATAGATTTATTTCATAATAAAGTCTATTCGAGGGCTAGAAAGCCTTATATTGTCAGAACCACTGACGTGATTAAGTGAGAGAATATTGCGTCTACTTTCTCAGATGCTGCTGGGTCCCAGGTTTTAAAATCACAGTCTGATCCAGGATCCTTCCCCAGCTTTGCGATTCATTTGCTGTGAAACCAAGTGTAAGTTACTTGATTTTACTATCTTTGGTTTTCTGATCTATAAATGAGGGTAGCAGTGCACACCCATCACAGGCATGGGGAGGAAATTAACATAAGTGACTTCAGCCTCTTTGCAAATATGAAATCCTGGTGATCTGTGCTAAAAAGACTAACTCTGTCTTCATGCTCCATTTCCCTTTCTCACTCCCTCAGGGAGACTTATGCTTCTCTCAGGGCACTGGAAAAAAAAAATCATCACACAGAAAGGTCAGTGTGTGTGGCCAACCAAATGTGATATCCAGCTAGAACTCCAGCTTATTCTGAGTGTTAGGTAGAAACAAGGTCTCTCAGATGGCTGTTCCCTTGTCTGATCTCTCAAATGGCTATTCACTTTTCTACAGATTTCAACTAGGTTTCAAAGTTTGTCTGAAGTGGTGATCATTTCTGTCATCTCAACACCTTTGTGACATGAGTAGAACCAGCATTAGATTCGAACAGATTATTTGTTTTTCAAATAATAAAAAGTGAACCCAAAGGAATTGAAGGAATTGATCAGTAACACAGAGTAGAGTACTAACCTTAGACTTGGCTTCTGAAAAAAAGACACTATGTAATGCACCTCACCTTAAGTTGTCTTACAGTGGCCTCATTCAGGATCGGGGCTTAACCATTAGCACACATGGGTGAGGGGAAGAGAAATCATTGTTCCTCAAGCATCCAGAAATATACCCAATTCTCCATTCTTCATGGCCATGTGGAAGAAAAGTAGGTCCCAACACCCTAAGCTGTCAAACTCAGAACTAAATGGAAGTCTTTTGAAAGCTTTAGTAGAATCACAGAATCTCATATTTGAAAAGGATCTCAGAGTTTATCTGTGCAGCTTTCAGGCCAGTGCATTCTGTATGGTACCTTGTTGCTTGCTCAGTCTTTGTTCCTGCTCTGTCAACATTTTCTCCATCTCTCTATCAACCACCAGAGTTGTCTCAAAGCTCTGCATGTCTAACCCTCTCTCTAAACAGGGTTGTTTATAAAAGTATGAGTTATATCACTCAGGATAATGAACCCCAGTTCAATCCATGTTGCTGTGAAGGACATTATTTCATTATTTTTTATGGCTTCATAGTATTCCATGGTGAATATAAATGTCACATTTTCTTTATCCAATTAATTGTTGATGGACACTTAGGCTGAGTCTATGACTTTGCTCTTATAAATAGTGCTGTGATAAACATATAAGGACAGGTGTCTTTTTGATGAAAATTTCAATTTTCCTTTGGGTGGGTAGCCAATAGTAGGACTGCTGGGTCAAATGATTTATCTATTTTCAATTCTTTAAGAAATGGGTACACATGGACATGAAGATGAAAGTAATAAACACTGAGGACTCTAAAACGAGGGAGAGAGGGCAGGGTGTGAGGGTGGAAAAACTACCTATGAGGTACCATATTCACTGTTTGGGAGGTAGGTTCATGAGAAGCCCAAACCTCACCATTCTGCAATACACCCATGAAACAGACCAAAAAAAGCCTAGAATAATTTTTTTTAAGTATGAGTTTTATTTTTCTGTCTCTGTATTCTCAGGAACTAGTCAAAATCTGTTCCAGAAGATGTGTCAACAAATAATTTGACAGCATCTCTTTTCTCCCAAACTAAAGCAATTAAATAGCCTTTTATTCTTTTTCCTACTTTCACCTAATGGTTTCCCTTAGTACAGCTTTTTTTTTAATCCACAAAGCAAACAAAATGATTTTATAAAGTGCAAAGCAGAATATGTTGAAATCTGTATATTTCTTAGAATATACTAACATAAAATTTAAGCTCGTTACCGTTATCTACAAGTGACATACTTTCCACCTGATATTACGTTTTTTGCTTGGAGTCCTCCCACCTTCCCCCATCACTTGTGATTTTCAAATCAGGGAGGTTGCCTTTTTGCAGATAAAACACACTACCCTTAAGCCAACCAATGGGCCTTACATTTATGGTTCCTTCTGCCTGAAATTCTCTTTCCCTGCATTATGACATAGCTGGATCCTTTCACCATTCAGATCTTTGGTTTAACCCATTTATGCCTAGTGTTCCGCTATTGGAACACTAAGCTTGTGGAAGTTATTTATATCCTACTGCTCAAAGTCATCGCCAAAATCTGATTTTTCACACACAAAAAATTACAACCTCTGGCATAAACGCGTTAATGTTCATTTCCCTAGAGGGGTCTCCCCTGACTACTGTAGCTTACATGACTGTCCACAAATGCCTCATCACACTCCGTTATCTTAGCTTGATTTATTTCAGTGAAGTAAACTTATTTTTGCAATAGTTTGCTTGTTTATTGTACATTTCTCACAATCAGAGAAAAACCTGGTAAGAACAGGATCTTGCCTGCCCATTCACCAACCTCTCAATCCAGACCTTAAAAACAACTCTCAGCGTATAGTGAGTAGATGCTCATTTACTCTCTTCTGAAAGAATGACTAAAGGAATGAATAATTCATTCAATGCTCAAATCTCTCTCAAACATACTTATTGATAGCTTAACCAAGGACTATCCTATTTTTCCATAAGTAGAAGCAGTGATAAAGAACTCAGTAGTTTTCCATTTTTTTAACAACCTTTGAAACTACACAAGTTTTCCCTCATTTAGTGTATGTTTTCTTTCCAATGTGTTCTTCGTATTGATGAACATCCCCACCCTTTGTAAAGACACAAAGCAAGTCTACTCCCTTTTTCACATCATGGTTCTTTGATTATTGCCTTTTGAATCCCTTGTACAGGATCTTTTATGCAGGCTAAGAATACAAGGCCAATCCTCCATTTTATATTTTGTACTTTTAAATTTCCCTAACTTTTTCCTTATGAGTATATTCATATATGTAATATATATAGACACGTCTCATACATTTTTATCACATCTATAATTTTACTAGTACACAGTGGATAATACGTGTGTGTACATTTGCGTGTGTGTGCATGTGTATATTTGATGTCACCTGTGTTAGTCTGTTGTCACACTGCTGACAAAGACATACCTGAGACTGGGTGATTTATAAAGAAAAAGAGGTTTAATGGACTTACAGTTTCACATGGCTGGGGAGACCTCCCAATCATGGCAGAAGGTGAAAGGCACATCTTACATGGCAGCAGGCAGGAGAACTTGCACAGGGGAACTCCCCTTTATAAAACCATCAGACCACTTGAGACTTATTCACTATCACGAGAATAGCACATGAAGACCTGCTCCCGTGATTCAATTACCTCCCACTGGGTCTCTCCCATAACACATGGGAATTGCTGGAGCCACAATTCAAGATGAGAGTTGGGTGAGGACACAGCCATATCATCACCTAATATCACATAAACTTTTACGGCAGATACATCATACCGATAACTTACACTGTTTACAAACCAAAAACAAAACCAAACAAATCCCCAGACTATTTTTATGGAACTACAGCAAGTCATGTGTGGTGACCAGGCTCCAATGCAGGCCCAAGGATCCCTTCTGGCTTCAAGCCATCCTGTAGCTTCCTACTATATTGCATGATGATTGGGTTGGTCTGTATGACATAGAACACAACACAGGTGAAAGCTTCTGAGGCTAGGTTATAAGTGATATCTGGTATGCTTCCTCTTGGCTTCCTTACTTTGGAAGAAGTCAGCTGCTATGTCATGAGGACATATCATCTTAATGGAAAAGCCCAAACGGTGAGAAACTCAGCCTCTCATCACCAAGAGCCATGTGAATGAGTCATCTGAGCAACAAAATCTTTAGCCCCCGTTAAGCATTGAATATAACCTTAGAAAGCAGAACTACCAAACTAAACATCTACTGAATCTGTACTCTCAGAAACTGTGTAGAAATATAAATCTTCATATTCTAAGCTGCCAGTTTTAGACTAATTTGTTATACAGTGATGGATAACTAATAAATCATGCCTCCCCCATCTGATATTCATATAGATTTTTCAGATCTAAATTTTTATTTTCATATATTCTTACTAATATCACATCATTACCTTTGGTTCTTTTCATTCCGCTTAGGATTTTTAAAATAAATAATTAAATAATGAACAGATTATGATTTACACAATATCATCCAACAATTTGGAAAGTCTGTTAGCTTTCAAGTTAGTACTGCCACTCAAATTACTGATAAAAATGCCAAAATGAAAAAAGTATTCAACAGCATCCTGCTGGCCTTTAGCAGTCTCTCCAGTTCATAATTTTCTAAGCTCTTTTCAAACATACATTTTACAAGCTAATAATTTATTTTTTTCTTTGTAGCCACACAATGTCTCTACACTTAATCTACAAAGAAATTAAAATACTTGTGTTATGTCTGTTGCATTTTCTTGAATTATAAGCCTTAGCATTAAGTTAAAAAGGAAGAAAAAATACTTCAATTTGGACATGACTGCTGCTTAGCCCATTTTGGTTTCTGGAGGTATTTTTTTTTTCTATTCTAGGGGCTCAAAGGTCATTCATTGTCTTCTACAGTTTTAAAATAATGCCATGAGTTGGCATAAAGCTCATATGCTTCTCCTTTTAAATTAATATGAAAAGGGCATTTGCCTCTTTTTAGTCCTGGGTCACCTCCTCAATCCTGCACTGTTCACTAACAATTACTGCTTGCGGTCCTCAGGTCTGTACACATTGGAAATCTCCTTATGCATTTTGGAATGGTCACCTTGCTTATCAAGGTAATCACATGTCTACGCACACTTATTTAAATATGTTTCATTACATTGAATTAATCTGTATTTTCTTTTAGATCCTACTTACTGGTACAGCACTCAACAAAAAACAAACCCACAATGGATAAGAGAATAGATTAACTATTACATATTTTATAAACACTATAAACCCTGGCAAATAACATTTGTGAAATTAGTGAATGAATGAATTAATAAATGAACATGAGTGTGAAGCATCCTTATGTAGAAAATCCAGTTCTGTTCATTAACACTTAAAATTCAAACACATACGTGCATCTGGTTAATACATTCTTTAACACAAGATGAGGGTGGTCATAACTTCTTTTTTTTCCCGCACTTTCTTCTGAAATATATTAAAGTTTTCTGCCAAGATTTGAAATCAATAAGCAGAATACTTCTTCAATTACTTACTGTGCATGAAAAAAACAAGGAGACAGAAATAGAACACAATTTTGAAAAATATAAACCAGTTTTAAGATATTTCCAGATTTGATATTTTCCATTATTACCTTTAAATAAACTCTATCAAAAAAGGAGTCTTTTGCCTATCAGCAAAAGAAATTCTGTTATATGCAAGTGATAAGCCAATCTGAGGATATATAAAAGATATATAAAATAAGTTATTATGCAACAAATATGTCATCCCCAATCAGTGTAGAAGGATAAGAACAATAAAAAGAGCTAGGGTAATAGAAATGGAATTTTAAAAAATATGAATCCTGCTATTAGTCTATTTCTCAGAACACACTCCAGATGCAATAAAGTGCTAAATTCTTTATATGAATATATAAAGACACCGGTAAATAAATGGGCAATGGACAAGAAGTCGAATTCCTCAAAACAGAAATAGAACACTTCAACAAACACATGGAAAGAAAGACGCTCACCCCCATGAGGAATCAAATAAATAAAAAAGTATAATATTAATACACACTTTTTAATCTAACAAATTAGCAATTATTTAAATTTAATACACAGACAGCAATGCCAGTTGGTGGAAGATGAAAGAGGCAGATTTATATTAACATAAATGAAAGTATAAATTACTTATAAACCCTACTGAGAAGTCATCTGTCAATATCTATTTTAAAAAGGCTTAAATGTATTAATTGCCTTTAACTTACTAATTCCATTTCTAAAAATTTCACTAGGCTGGGCACAGTGGCTCACGCCTATTATCCCAACACTTTGGGAGGCTGAGGCAGGCGGATCACCTGAGGTCAGGAGTTCGAAACCAGCCTGGCTAATGTGGTGAAACCCCATCTCTAGTAAAAATACAAAAATTAGCTGGCATGGTGGTGCACGCTTGTACTCCCTCCTAGTTACTCAGGAGGCTGAGGCAGGAGAATCACTTGAACCTGGGAGGCAGAGGTTGCAGTGAACCGAGATTGCATCATTGCCTTCCAGCCTGGGTGACAAGAGCAAAATTCCGTCTCCCCCACCCACCCCCGCAAAAAAAAAATCAATAGAATGATCTCTCCTTTTTTGTGTGGGAATGTCTTAGCAAACATTATATCATCTCCCACAGCCATTTCACGCTTCATTCTCTTTCTGGAGCTTACTGTCCCAACATGGAAAATACCTTCCTCTACCTTGTTAAAGCTGGTCTGGCCTTTCAGGAGAGGTCTCTGATTATTTAACAGAAAAACCTGCGTGTTTGTGGAAAGGGAAAGGAGAGGGAGATAGGATACAGTAAGGAACTCACATTTCCATCAGGAGTAAATGAGATGCTCTTTGAAATAGTGAAAGGCCCTTTAGTCTTAAGAGCAATATAATCCTGAATTACAGAAGAGCAAGGTTAGAGCTAACATAGCAGAGAATAAAGGAGATGATAAGAAAGGTAAAGGTGTATACTTGTGCCATGTTGGTGTGCTGCACCCATCAACTCATCATTTACATCAGGTATAACTCCCAATGCAAAGTATACATATGTAACAAACCTGCACGTTATGCACATGTACCCTACAACTTAAAGTATAATAATAATAAATAAATTAAAAAAAAAAAAAAAGAAAGGTAAAGGTGTCTGCATGAGAAAGGCCAAGAAGATGAAATCAGGAGTGAAAAAGATCCAGGTTGAAAATGTTGCTTTCAACTGGAGTGATGAGATAACATTTCAGGAAACAACTGTGAACCAACCTTGGAAAGGCAGGCAAGATCGTAATCAGAGTATTAAGCTGGTGGGAAGGAAGTGAGTTCCAGGCCATGCTTTTCTAGATACTAAATGAAGGGTCTGATTCCAAGCCTCACAAGTTGGAAGGGAAGAGAAAACTCAGAGAAACTTCAGAAAAGGTTTACATAGGCATGGAAATGACCTGAAGCAAAAACAAAAACAAGAACAACAACGACAAAAAAAGCCACTGATGGGCTTGCACACACATACACACACCATCATACACACGGTTCTTATTTCTATGTTGTTTGTCCATCTTTCTGAACGTCAGGTACATACAATTGAACTATTCATATTCATTCGTCAATAATACACTATAATTGTTGGGAGAAAAGCTGAGTGTTGGGAGAAGCTGAGGCAGGGCTTGCATGTCTGACATAATATAAAAGAGTTTTGGAATATGTCCGGGTTCTAGGGTCTAAAATCCCTTGTGACCTTTGAAATACCAAGCTCTGTGCCAAAGGGTTGGAAGGCTACCCTGACACACCACAATCTAAGCCCAGGGCATAAAATCCCTCGTGGCTTGGATAGAATCCAGGGCTCGTGGCTCTGGCATAGACTTGCTGGCTCCTTGCTCCTTGCTCTCCCAGGATCCATTGTATCTTGAGTTAAAAGAACCTGCTCCCCATTATCTCCAGTAGCAGAACATATGCTAAACCCTCACAGCTGTAAATCATGTGCTTAATGCAATGCGCCCTTTCGACCCCCACATTCTCACCATTTCTTTCTTTGTTTGATCACCAATAAATAGTCTAGGCTTCCAGAGTTCTGGGCCTTCACAGCCTCCATATGCTAGCGATGGCCCCCTGGTTCCACTTTACTTCTCAAATTGTCTTTTTCTCAATCCTCTGACTCCACCTGACGTCGTCGCCCCCACGACCTGGTGTTGGGTCTGATCACCCCAACAAAAATTATCAGTCCAAGTAAAGTCACTGTTTTCATGTCCCTTCACCAAGCTCATTATGCCATATGCCTCTCTCCAAGTATACGGATTATGTCTTCATGCCTGCCTTCCATATGTTTAGATATAGATATTTCCTTGGAAAATATAAATCTGATATTCCTTAACTTGAAAACTCATCTAAGAGAATTAGTATAAAATATTAATTTTATGTCAGAGAAGGATAAATGAATATTATCTTGTTCTCTATAAATTTCTGTATATTTAAAAAATTAAAATACTAAAATTATATGTAGTAATGTGTGTGGTTTTCAAAATTCACATAAATGGCAATGTGCTGTAATTCTTGTGCTGTTTTCCAGCTTTTTTCATTAATTTCTATGTTCTTGGGAGCTATGCACACTAGTTTATGTAAATATGTTCCTTGGGATTAAAACATTCTGGGCCATGCATAGTACACATTTTATATACCAATAATCATGTTTTCAGCCCTTTACTTCAAGTGTCTTGCTATGGATCTAAGATTTTCTGTGAAGTCTTGCTGGTCCCCCAGGTGCACATATTCAATTTCAACAAGCTCTACTAGAATGGCTATATCAGTTTATACTCTTACCAGTAGTGCATGGAAGTTGCCACACTATCTTATGCCCTTAATGTTTTGAGGCTTTTGACTTTTACCATCTGGAACTATGCAAAGGGGTGTTTCAATGTTTTAATTACTTTTCTCTGGTTACTGAAAAGTTGAGTGTTGTCTCATGTTTTTATTAGTGATTTGGATGTTCCTCTCTTTAAATTTCCTTTTCATATTATTTGCTCAATTTTTCTACTGGAGATTTTACCTTTTTTGGCTTATTTAGTGTTGTTCTTTGTCTTTTCTAGATAATAATATCTTCCCAATTTTACACTTTGCAAATGCCACCACGCAGTTTTCATCCTTGTGTTAATTTTCCTCTGCTACCATTTGTTGATCAGGCTTCTTTAATTTTGATGTATATATAATTTGTGTGTGTTTTAGATCTTTTTCATTTTGTTCATACAAAGATCCATTCTTCTACTTTTTTATTAATATCAGCATTTATGTTTCACATTTAGGAATTTAATTTTATTTGCATAAATTGTCACTAATTAACTAATAATTTCATCAACTTCAGAAAAAGAAACAGCCTTAAGGAGATCTCTATGCAAAGCCACAGAAGTTAAATGGCATTTGAAACAATATAAAAGCATAATATTCTTCTGGAATCATTTTTGAAATGGATCAATGCATTTATTTTTACTCTCAAAAATGAATCATTCGCAATGTGTGAGGTTGGCAGCTTAAGCTAGAGGAGTCTAAGGAAGGGAAAGCTCAAATTCAATAATAAAGTAATAAAAGTAAACTATTAAGTAAAACAATTACTTTTCCAAAGCAGATCAAAATCAAAGATGAATCAAAGGAGAACTGTGGATCTTTTGTCAAAAACTATAGCAAAGAAAGCAATATTCTAACAACCAAAGAAATTCTGCCATTATGGGTTGATGATTTTTTAAAATTTTTAATATTTTTTTAAAAGAGTAAAGGTGGACAACACTATTAGGAGAATGTGATCCCCAAATTACGCTGCCCTTCAGAGCACATTATATCTGAGTCACCAGCAGAGCCAATCTTGAGTATATTGGGGCAGGTGGGCAACCATGTCTCAAGAGAGGCAGCTGAGCACATTTCTGACGCTGGGACCCTGGGCAAGTCCGTTCCTTTTCACCTTAGTTTTTATATCTGAGTATAACTTTAAAATTCAGCCTCATACATAGCAAAGGACAACCCAAAGGCTGAGAAAGTAAAGTTTTATCCCAGAGCAGGTGCTCAAGTGCTTGCTCCATGACTATGTGAGTGGTACGTGGTCTTCCCGAGGCAGAGGAGCTCGGATGGAGCAGCCTCCTCCATGATATCAGCAGGCCTGGAACAAGCTCCTCTTTACCTGATCAACTCACTCGTGAGTGGAATGAAGTTTTGATGTGAGTCCAATTAATTTTACTTTTTAACTGCAAAGCCTGGCTTCCTTAGCTATGGCCTTTGTGTTTGAATATGCTTTTTCTATGATAGCTGATTGGCTACTATTGTCAGTATGTCCCAATGAGACTGGTCAGAAGCTGAACCTTGAAATATATGTTCTTCAAATAAATGTGAAAGTACATGTGTGTGATTTACTCAACTAATTTTTAATTAGTTTCAATTAGTTTTAATTGTGGGAATATCTGAATGCCACCATCAAAGGCACTGTAATCTACTTGGGACAAGAAGATGATTAGTTAACAACATGGGAATTGAATGATAGGGCTGGAGAATAACAGGCTCATTAATAAAAGTAATTATATTTTTAATTTCTTCCAATTGGTCAAAGAGCAAAGTTGTATATGTCTCTGTAAGGTACTTCCATTGTGTCAGATGCTAAGTTCATGGCAATGTACCTGACAAACACAGCCCTTGTCCACAGTAAGAACAGATATCTGATACAATGATATTAATTAAAAATAAGTTTTTAGATAAGTGAACAAACTACTGAGAAAGAGAAATACAAGATGTTCTTAGGCACATCATGTAGACCCTAAGGTAGTCATGGTTGGAAGTGGAAGGTGGCAGAAATCTACTCCTGGGCATTCAAACAGATAGCTAAGAGATGAGGCAGAGTTAGTTATGAGAAGAGGAGAAAGAAGAGTATTTCTGGCATCAAAAACAGCAATTGTGAAGCCCCAGAGGTCAAAGAAAAAGAAATATTGCCACAAAGTTTAACAGATGCTGAACTGTCTGTCCCAAAAGAAAAATCTGATTCACCATTTTTATCCAAGATGACTCCATCATAGGCAGATTTGAATTGACTTTATCCATCCCTCAAGGGTTCAAGTTTTAACATCCAAAACTTTATGTTCAGATCAAATTCATTATTTTTAAACTCTAAAATAGCCTTTCTTATTATTCCTTTTTAAATTCATTTTATAATTTCCCCAACAGAGCCCAATTCTCCTATCTTAGCATAACTCCAGATCAACCACCTAGGATTATTTGATGGAGTTATCTGCATGAAGTAATTACTTTTTTTTTCTTGCAACCATTTCATATTCCAAGATAAGTCTTTAGACTTAAAGGCACGTACTATCTGTTCAGTTTGCAAATTTTCTTGGAAGTTAAAAGAGAAGAGTCAGCAATTTACTTCACTGACTGAAAAAGAAACTTTAAAAAACCATTCCACCTCTGCATCTTTTGGCACTTAGAAAATCTTGATTAATTCTTTAAGATGTCAAAAATGGTAGTTAACTGTATGTCTTTTGTTGAAGATTAGAAATCTTTGTTCAGGGTATTTGAATAATAGTTTTATGATAATGTTCAATTGTGATGAAGACAAGTCACACTGAATCCTTTACTCATAAGCTGAAACCTAGGAAACTGTCCTGCATGTCAAAATAATAGAAAAGTGACTTCTGAAATGATATTAGAGGTAAGGCATTTTATTTCAAATCTCTCTGATAACAAGTATGAAAGATTGGAATATAATAATTTAGGATATATTTTCTTTTCCTCAGTAATTCGTAAGTGTTTACTACATTGACATTTGAAATTGGACTTGCAGTTGTGTCTTCTTTCACAAAACAGATGTCTTCCTAAAAAATATATAGAAATTACTGAAAAGGAACTCACATTTTATATGTGCTGGGGAAACTTCCAATTAAAAGACATCTTATGAACTCTCCTTGACAAATACAACCAATATTTCTTCTATGCAAATGATTCATATTAATTGGTTTAGTTCATGAATTAATATATTTATATATTGGGCTTTGTTTAATATGTGTTCAACCAGTGTGGAACATAAATCTGACAAACGTTTCACCTTTTGAAACGTTACTTAGACCTTAGGAAAAATATGTCTTTGCTGAAAAAAAGAATTGAAAGGAGAGAAGGAAAAGAGAGTTAGACTGAAGGAAGAGGACAATTAAAAAAAAGAGAAAAATGATTTGTAATATTCTGCTTGTATATTGAGCTTTAAAGCAGCCACAGGCTGAGAACAACCTTGTCTGTAATCTCTTGGCATTTTTTTAAGTTAAAAAAAAAATTTTTTTAAATTTTTCTTTCAGATGTCTGCATCTTCATGAAGGGCCATGTTTGTTACTAAAAGCCTGATAAACACTTTCAATGGCCATCCTCTGGCTCAAGCCATCTGCACTAGGCCAAGAGGTGGCATATACTGGATGGGAAAAGAGATGTTTATGAACTTTGAAGTAAGTTGAAACTACTTAAAGTTCAAGCCTTAGGATCAAGGAAAAAAGAAAAGAAAAAAGCCAAGATGAAAACAAACAAGCTCCCATTCAAGGACTCCAAAATCTGCCTTTATGGCCACAGATTGTACAGGTTTCCCAGCATTTTTTTTGCCCCCATTTTCTTGACAAAGACCAATTTCTCACTGATAACACTGCACTGATCATCTTCAATCATCACTTTTAATAACCAGCCTGTTATTCTCCAGTCCTATCATTCAATTTCCAAGTTTTTACGTAATCATCTTGTTGTCCCAAGTAGAATACAGTGCCTTTGACAGTGAGATTCAGATATTCCCACAATTTTCAGAGCTGGAATTATGCATCAAGAATATCACTGTGTTTTAAACAAGGCACTAGTTCATTTAATGCTCACAAACCCTGAAAATAGGTATTATTCTTCTTTCCATTTTCAGAGGAAGCAACTAAGATGTTAAGGATTTAAATAACTTGTCCATGCTTTTATAACTTAGAGGCAAAGCATATTTCAAAGGCATGTTTCAAAGCTCTTCATCTTTCCATGATGAAAACATGATGGACAAATAAAAGAGTCAATACTTGAGTAAATGAATGTTTGAATAAAACAACTAACTACTCAATAATTATCAAAATAAAGAATTTAAAACATCTGTGTAATTTCAGGGAATAAAAAAATATTTGTTTAGCTGGAAAAAGTGACCTCTCCTCTCATACTCATTCTTCAAGTCTTTCCAACTCAAATGGGAAAGAATTTATCAGCTTCTATTCTGTGTGCTGAATTTCTCTCTTATTCATGTCTTCCTTCCCTCAACTAACAGCTCTACCTGAAGCTGTCCAAATCCCCCTCCCTTTGTAATGTATTTTCCTAAAGTATCTCCTGTCTAAACTATGCAATCTTGTGTCCACCCTCTATATCAGATGCCTGTACAGTGCTTTCCATTTAGAAGGGTCTCAATTAATATATGTCAAATAAACAAATAGGCAAAGAGATAACATATTTTTCAGTCTTTCAATAGTGTCATATTTCTTAAGAGTAGCATGCACTCAAAGACATGGCAAGTCTCACAGATATGAAGTCCTGTGTGTTGTGTGTTCTTTTTCATTTCCCTCTCTGCACCTAGCTCAGAACTAGGTAAATTTAAGACACCTAAGCGCTGGTCATTTCATATGCAACCTCAAAAGACATTGGTAGATAGATAGATTCCATATTCCACTAGATGAAGAAACGCCATCACAAGGTCACTAGCACAGCAGTTAGTTATCACAATCTCCTTTCTGACCCCTTTCCCCTCTTTCTTATATTTCCCAAAAGTATCCTCATGCTTCTGAACCTCTTGCCATACAAAAGGTTGTTCTTGGGAACGACCAACAGTAGTGCCATGAGTGGAGTCATTTGAGTCCTAGGTTCCAGCCTATGGTCTGCATCGAAGCAAGGGTATCTCTTCTCTCTCCTAAAGTGAGGGTTTTTAGAATCTATTAGCAAATATAAGAATATTCTGGGCAGTTGAATGTCCCTTTACTGTAGTTGTAAAACAGAATAACTAACACTCATACACAAGGTTACCTATCTTAATTGAAATCTTAACTGGTGGGCTCCAATATCTACTGTTTCCCAAGCAAGAAATGGTCTCTGATCTGTAATCACATGCACCATTTACACTGTGCATGTCATGGGTCACCAGCTAGATTCCCCCACAATTCTTCTTGATTGAATTAACTGAAAAAAAAACAAAATGTCACCTACAGTTGGCCTAAATTAACCAAGAAAATGTGGCAATACCCTGGTGACAGTGTTTTCATTTGTTTTGTTTTGTTTTCCTCAATGAAACCAAAACCTATTCTGAGCGTCTGACAGCAAGAGTGTACAAGCTTTCAAGGCTCAACAGTAAAACCAAGACACAACGTCTGCAAATACTTATCTCTAATGGGCT
This sequence comes from Macaca fascicularis, assembly GCF_037993035.2. NCBI lineage: Eukaryota > Metazoa > Chordata > Mammalia > Primates > Cercopithecidae > Macaca > Macaca fascicularis. The sequence goes on along the minus strand of NC_088387.1, from coordinate 99,703,860 downwards.
TTGAAAGGCTTAATTAACTCCTGCAGGAGTAGTTCTTTGTAATGTTCAGATTGCATATATTCTCAAAGGTCAAAGATTATGAAGATGGAAAGGAATGATTACTTACTATACATGCCTCAATTGGATCAGAAGAACACTTTTAATACTTTAAATCTTAGTGATTGTTTTATTATTAAAATCCTGGAATTAACTGATTACCCTTAGAAGGTTCAATTCAAGGAATACATCCTAAGTGGTCATGTTTGTTTGTTTTGAATATAGCGGTGGATATATTTGCAGGGCAAGGGGTGTGGTGAGGGATTCCTTTTCTGCTCTCTCACCTTGTTTCCATAGATCAGAAACAATTAACAACACATATAACATCTGAGCAGAGATTTCAGCTCTGGTCTTTCTTACTGCAAAAGTGAATTCACAATGTTTGCCAAAGAACCTGTATTGTTAGACTATTTTGAATACTTCCATTGACATCATTGAGCTTCCTGGTCAGGCTGAAGAACTATTCTAAAAAGGATTTAAAGTTGTTATTTATTGAGATCCTTTTCATGATTCATTCATTTTTATACAATAAAATAAATATTATTCAAGAAAATCAAATATCTCCTCCTGCCAATCTCTGAGGGGAAAAAAAAGTGTAGGGAAGATTCAATCTTTTTAAAAGTCCCCCAGTTTCTTACAAAACCAAGACCAGTATACAGAGAAGTGTGATATGTGATCAGAGAATACAAAGGGTCATATTGGGGCAGATTAGAAGCATGGGTCAATCACATATTGGTGAGAAAGGCATATGCTGATCAGAGTAATAGACATTTTGGCTAAAAACTAAAGGAAAGAAGAAGCTGATCTGGTAGAGATGGTTGAAATCACTTTAATCAGAAAGAAGTTATGCAAAATCCTTGAAGTGAGAGAAAGCATGGGGCATTTGGGAACTCAGGAAAAGCCACTCTCAGTATGCCTAGAGCCTATATCAGAAGGAAAAGCAAACAGGGGCCATTCACAAGGAACTTGCATTTTATCTGGAGGCTCGTTGGACTCATTTAAATATTTCCATTTTAAAAGTAACAATTTAAAATAAAATTGCACTTTATAAACCTGATACTGGCTTTTACAAAAGAGTATATATGAGGGAGAAAGCCCAGGATGCGTAGAAATTGGTTGGGTAAAGTTCTTGAGGAAATAACACCGTGGTCTCATAAAGTATAAGGCAGAGGGAAAAGCAGAGGGAGTAGATTTTAAAGATGTTTAGGATATAGAACTAATTGGATATTTGGTAGACTAGACAGAAAGGCAAATGGAGAGACCAAAGATCAATCTCGGTTTCTGGCTTATAGATTATTATAGGTGTTAGAGGTACCATTCACCAGGGATGGGCACATAGGAAGAGCAGGTAACTGTCCAGGGATCATTTGTTGTTGTTGTTGTGAATGGAAGAATACTGGTATATATCTTCATTTCTCTTTAATTTTTTAAATATGGAGCTAAAATACAAATTTTGCCAAATTCACTTTTCTAGCCTATTAGTTCCTAGGCCCCAAAGCCCTAACTCATCACAGAATCTTTTATAAGGTAGTTCTCTGATCAATAGAGCTCATCAATTAGACCTTGTGGTTTATTACTTATTTTGAAATACAATTAATGTGCAGTATATGATATCTTTAATCGAGGTTATACGATTCGAACCAAGCTTTTCCTTTTAACAGGGTTAGAATATTTTCAATAATCCAAAAATACTCTCTGTTTAAATAAGAAACTACATGTCCATCTTAGCTTAAATTTTCAACAGCTCTTCGATGAAGACAGAAAGGGTTCTGATATTTGTGGTTATAGTGGAGAGAACACATCTAACAGGCTTGTGACATGGCCAGGGTGACCCACAAGCAGAGACATTGGCTCTGAATCTCAGTCTTTCCTGTCCTACTCTGGGGCTCATTTCTCTTCCATACGATCTGCAAAGGGCATGCCCAGATGTTGAATTCAGCAAACATGCATCTCATTGACCATTAGAAATCCAGCACTATCACTACCGTCATTATTTTTTTGCCTTGAAAAGTTTTCTGCTCTGACCAGTCTTCTGACAGGTGTAATTCTCCTTATAGTCTAAAGCAAAATACAAAAAAAATGCATTTAAAATGCCATCAATGGTGTTTGTAAAAGTGTTTTCCCTCAAATGAACTTTAGAGCCTGGTGCACCAACAAACTGCCCACCACTGGGAATGCGTTCTAATAAAAGCGCATGCATTATGGTTGTGAGAATACTTGAAACAGCATTTGCATCTGCTACAAGACTTACAATGTAATGGATTTCTAACTAATTAGCATGATTTCCCAGACTGAATTATCCCACATGTAGGAGTAGCTGGATATAAAAATAAATTTGATTATAATATGCATAAATTGCTCATTTCTTACAGAATTATGGCTTTTTCTTAAGTGAATGCCCAACTTCCCCAAATTGTCAATGAAAATGTATTTCCAAATGGCTGCTCTTTTTGGGTCTGTGCTGCTTTCCGGGAGTTTGGCTACCCGTGGCAGCTGCTTTGTTGGAACATGACATGCACAGCACATCAGGCAATGAGTGTGACCTACATTCAGGATGTTTATGAGTTCTGCAGAAATTGGGTAATTTCACTCACCGTTTTGTTCTTCTGCTGATGTGAGAGGTCTTGAACATCATTTTGGGCAATAAACCCCTGATGCTAAGAGAAAAAAAAAGCACAGTATTTACAGAAGAATAAGATTAAAAGGTACAAATCCACTATAGTGTATTTCTCCCAGTTCTATGCCAGGTTTTGTTAGAATGGTATAAAATCAACGACAAACACACTCCTCTACTCCTCAGAGCTGCCATAATGACTCATACACAAGACAATTATAGAACAAAACAAGGCAGAATAGAACCAAATGCCAAATGACAGACAACCAGTAGTATATTCTGCAATTCAGAAAATGTATTTGCTATAATTGCAAATGTATAGCACTTAATCTGGGAAAGAAACGAGGTAAGATTTGGATGGCTGGAATGTAGAGGAGACATTCCACATCTGTAACCTAGTATGAAGGTAAGAAAAGCATCATTCTTTCATGTACAAATTCATCCATGCATTACAAGTTGCTATTACATGAGAACTGTAATAATTCTGTTTGTGTGATGTGTCATTATGTTTAATATCCCATATGCAGTTTGTTAATAGGTGTTATACACACAAAGTGTTTCTTTGTCAAATATGTTTGGGAAGCAATGGGTAAACAAAATTAAACACGAATATTTCAAAACTTCTCAGTATTCAGTGTTCTTCATTTTCCTTAAATGAGAAAGAACTTTTTTTTAAATTTCAAACTTAATAGATATTCAAACAAATTTTAAAAATCATACACTGCTGGACATGGTGGCTTAATCCTATAATCGTAATATTTTGGGAGGCCAAAGCAGGAAGATCACTTGAGTCTAGGAATTTGAGACCAGCCTAGGCAACAGTGAGAGCTCACCTCTACAAAAAAATAGAAAAATTAGCCAGACATGGTGGTGCATTCCTGTAGTCCCAGCTACGTGGGAAGCTGAGGTGGGAGGATCACTTGAGTCTGGGAGGTTGAGGCTGCAGTAAGCCATGATCATGCCATCCCACTCCAGCCTGTGCAACAGAGCAAAACCCTATTTCAAAAATAAAAAATAAAAAACAAAAGAGCAAAGCTTTCACTTAAGCAAAATAACCTATATATGAGAAGAGGGTAGAGAAAGTTTACGCTGTTAATGAAAATTTGATGTCCCATCCCATTAATTCCAAATTACAGTAATGTAACACCAACACTTAGTGACACCTACTTACCTACTTTGCACCAGGCACTGTGATATGGTACATGCTGAACTTGCATTTTGTACAGCTATCACCACAACTTTCTTTTCTTTCTTTCTTTTTTTTTTTTTTTTTTTTTGAGACAGAGTCTCACTCTGTCGCCCAGGCTGGAGTGCAGTGGCCAGATCTCAGCTCACTGCAAGCTCCGCCTCCCGGGTTCACGCTACTCTCCTGCCTCAGCCTCCCGTGTAGCTGGGACTACCGGCGCCCGCCGCCTCGCCCGGCTAGTTTTTTGTATTTTTTAGTAGAGACGGGGTTTCACCGGGTTAGCCAGGATGGTCTCGATCTCCTGTCCTCGTGATCCGCCCGTCTCGGCCTCCCAAAGTGCTGGGATTACAGGCTTGAGCCACCGCGCCCGGCCTCTTTCTTTTTTTTTTTTAGAGTCAGAGTCTCACTCTGTTGCCCAGGTTGGAGTGCAGTGGTGCGATCTCGGCTCACTGCGACCTCTGCCTTACTGGTTCAAGCAATTCTCCTGCCTCAGCCTCCCAAGTAGCTGGGACTACAGGCACATGCCACCACACCCAGCTAATTTATTTTGTATTTTAGTAGAGACAGGGTTTCACCATGTTGCCCAGGCTGGTCTTGAACTCCTGAGTTCAGGCAATCCGCTGGCCTCAGCCTCCCAAAGTGCTAGGATCACAGGCGTGAGCCACCGTGCCCAGCATCACCACAACTTTCTAGATTAGCTATTGCTATTCCTACTCACAGATGAGAAAACTAAGGCTCAGATATATTAAGAATTTTGCTAAGGGTTGCACAGTTTGTATTTGGCAATTTGGTAAATCATGTTTTGTATCATTCATTCATTGTTCTGTGTATAAATCACAGGAATGAATATTCTACGAGTAACGATGAACATGGTCAAGAAGTTTAATACAAGTGATAGTTGAACACCCGTCCACAGACAAGTTCAATCAATGTTTATAGATAAAGAAGGTAAGGCATTGCTTTTGTCCAATAGGAGACACGTGCAAGGACTAAGGAAGGTTGCTTCTCGTTCACCTTTTCTTAGGGGGTTATGTAAGGATATGATTCAGACAATGAAGAATTGCTCAAAAAAGAGAAAAACTCTGGATCCAAGAATAAGTAGACCCAGCAAGATCAAACAATGAAAAGAGTTCTTGTATTTATTATTACCACTCCAATTCTAAATCTAACTTTGGAATCCTAGCCCCAGATTTGAAGTTGGTGGAGAACAGATTCTGCTTATCTCTTCACCTGCTCCAATCTCTTCTTCCCCCAACTATAAATATTTGGTATTTTGTTGGTAGTTATAGAATAAAGTCACCTTCTCTTACTCATCTCATAATATATTGACTCTCATAAATCCCAACTAACTACTAGAAGCCCTGGTTGAAACTTGAGGTTGGAGCACAAAGTAGGTTCTATAAAAACCTAGGGACCCTATTTATAACATAGTAGGGCTAAAGTTAGTGCTCCATGGGACAGAAGGGAACACAGTTAATCAAATGCTCTTTGTTTTCAGAATACCAGTACCTCTTCTTCCAAATCAGCCCTGGCAAGCATGAATGAATAGTTGGTCCTTTGGCGGGCCTCAACAACAAAGCCTAAAGGGAAATTTGCCTTCAGCCTGGAGTGGGCAGTCACAATCGCTGTGTAATTAGTGGTGACCAGCAGGAAGTTCAATTGTGTTTTTCACATGGTCTGAAGAAGCTGATTTGCCCTCATTCAACTAACCCAATAGGGAGCGTTGGACGTAAAAAATCAACTGATTCCCAAATCCCATTTTAATTATTTGTTGTAGGCCCCAGTGGCCAATTTCATCAGAGAGTTTGTTCCATTTGGGTGAGAATGCTTATTCAGAATACCATGGAGACTTATTTCCAGAGATGGCAAAAAATATGTGTTCCTGAAATGAAACCTTTCCATTATTTGCAGAAAATATAAAGGCACTGCTTCTATTAACTTTCCAGCTATCACTGATTTCATTTAAGCCAAAATATTAGATTTCGTCTATTCACAATACTGTAATCACAGCATAGTTATTGCTTTGAATTGCTGGTATTTCTACCTACTTCATTTTAGTACTTAATTTGTTTCTTTTTTTTAACATGTTATACCTCAGTATTTTAATTATACTCAGCTGAATGTATCTGAATGCTCTCAGCATGCTTCATTATTTATATTAGTGGAAAAGCACATAAAATCAAATTGCATGCTGACATTCTATAATTTGTACTTGCATATCTCTAAAATAGATTTCTATAGATACAGCAACTATTCACAGTGGCTCAAGATATGCTGTGATTTTAAAATTTAACTGAATTTTAATGTACTCCAAAAATAAAATTTATGAGTTTTCACTAGAAAATGTCTTATCTGATTATTCATATTCTACAATTATTAACTGCTCCTATTCTGCATTTGATTGAATTGTAAAAAGGTGAATTTCTTCTCTTCTTACCCCAGGCATTAAGCTGTAATTTCTGCACATTTTCAGTTTTCCATATCTAAATTGGAAATTATGTTAGATCTACTGAAATATCAAGTATAAATAAAATATAAACCTTTTTTTAAATAGAAATGGACATTACCATTTAATTTAGTCAGGAACTGTATGGCCATGTCGCCTTTCTCACTGTAATTTTTTGTGTGTGTGGGTTATGTAGACACCCTTTATCAAAAAGTTGATTTAAACTCTTTCCTTTTTCATTTGAAATTAAGAGGCAGATGCCCCAGAAAGTATTATGAAAGCCTATGCTTTTATTTTTAGTACCTCTTCAGAGGACTCAGCTATGTTCTTGGGTTTGGCAAAATCATCTCTCCATCAGCGTGTCTTAGACTAGGATTCCCCAAATAGATGCTTTGGTTTGGTCTTTAGGCTTATTCTCAACATTTAAAAGGCAGATAAATAGTAGAGAACACTGCCAAAATGTGTTTCTTCTTTGAATAATCAGAGGCACAGATGACATTAGTATAAATTTCCTCCGTTATTAGAGTTTTCTCCACTGTGCCACACGTGATTTTGAGAGAAAGAAGAGAAATGGTCCATGGAGTTGAGGGTGGAAGAGAGAATATAGCAAGCCCTTAAAGAACAAGCAAGTCAATGGAAGGCAGAATGAAAGCTACAAGGACTTTTCAGGTGGAGCCATTTCCTGAAGAAAGAGGAAAGCATATCGTGAATTTAAAAAAAACAACGCATATGTAAGTAAAATATTATAATGGGGCTTGTGACTGGTTAAAATACAAAGCAAGTACGCCTGAGTGATGAGAAATAAGATCTAGCTCCTGAGAATAGAGGGACCTTGCACAGGTGAAGATCCTGTCTGCATTTATTTAATTTGACAGGCAATGGGGAGCTCTTAAATATTTGTGTGCAGAGGGCTAGAGGTTGTCCGGGTTGTATAGCAGGAAAATGAATCTGGCAGTGTGTGTGGGATATTGGGTATATTACTGGAGATTGAGTAAACAATTTGGAGGCCATTAGAGGAACCCAGGAAATAGCTGATTCAATTTAAGTCCAATCTGGCAATTTAGTGAGTACCTAAATTGAGAAGGGCACAGTGCTAGACAGTGGGTAGGCACAAGTAATAAGACAGTCTTTGTGGCTCTTTGAAGTCACGGACCTATGATATCCTTAGTAAGTGTTGGGAGAAGAAAGAAAGGAGATCTATCAGAAAGGAGGGAACAAAGGGGGAAGGAAACAGAAAAGGGAGGGCAAAAAGCAGGCAGAAAGGTAAGATGGGACTGAAGAAGGCAAGGAAATGATTTAACCATAGATGGAAAATAGCAAATAAAAAAATCTGTATAACTATCTGCCAATAACTATAAAACTTTAAAGAATTACACAATTTCATAAAAAAATGATTAAAATTAATTCATTTGCCAGAGACTATCGGAGTATAGAAATATCTAGTTTCCTCTTCTTTCTGATGACACAGATAGATATATGAGCAGAAAGGCTGTGCAATACTTACAGCGTGGTCTGTCTGACCTCCCATCGCAGTTCTCCGTCCTCTTCCGCCTGCTAGCGTAATGGAGTAGATCTCCTGTTTCCTCCTTCCCTTGTTCCCTCTTTTCTGATAGATCTCCCTTCTTTCTTCTCCCAACACTTACTAAGTATATCATACATCTGTGACCTCCAGCCTTCTGCACACAAATATTCAAGAGCTCTCCATTGCCTGTCAAATTAAGTAGATGCAGCCAGGATCTTCACCTGTGCAAGGCCTACAGGAGGACTAATTCACAAAATGAAAGGAAGGTGGAACTGGGAATGCCTGAGTGAAACAAAATCCTTTCATCTCAACATGCTGTATGAGACAGTGGCTTGAATGATGATTACATGATTATTGTATTAAGCCATTTAAATATATTAGCCTACCCTTCCTGAAATGGAAAAACATGTTCAAAAACTACCAAATAGATACTGACTTGATTGATATCATAAGCATGTTCTACCAATCATCTGAGAAAAAGATAATTGCAGATAATAATTAAGGAACCTAGGTTTGGGGAAAATATCCTGACCGATTTTAGATGTTGCAAAAACTTGACAATGTGTGTGTGTGTTTATGAAACAACCTAATTTATTAACATAGATGTATGTAAATGTAACATATGTATAATTTTATACATAAAAGTTCAGAAATTATAATCTATAATTATGCAAAATTTATTCTGAGCAAGAAAGGATGATACAAAGTAAAAAAAAGGTCTAATATATTTTATTACTCTAATTGGTAGACTAAGAACTACAATATTATCTTGCAGAACACTAAAGGGTGTTAGATAAAAATCAAAATTCACTTCTAAACTTTAAAAACTCCTGTAAGTAAAATTAAAACAGAAAGTAATTAACATGAAAATATATATATAACTGATATCAGCAGCAAATATCACAATAGAGGCCTTCATATACATTAAATTCTGTTATAAGGAGTGCTTCCTATCACTATTATTATTCTATAATGTTGTAAATTTTCCAGGGGAGTGGAAAGAAAAATAACACAAGAAAAAATTAAAACCAAATTTCAATAATTTTAAGTAATATGATTGCTGACCTATACAATGTGAGATAATCAACTGAAAAATAGTTGGATTCACTATATGTTATGTGAAGATATTAGTGGCTTAAACAATAATATTAATACACCCTTCAGAAGTTTACTAAGGAACACACACACACACACACATACATGGGAAAATGAAGAGTCATACAAAGTTCTTGTTTAAAGATAGACATGGTTTTACCTCTCCCCAACTTAATTTTCTTATTAAGTTAAAATTCATTCAAAATTCTACTTGATTTAATATTGGGAGATAATAAAGTGATTAAAAATTTCATCAAGAAGAAAGAGCATGAAGTAATATCCAACATCATTTCTTAAAAGTAAAGTCTGCAGTATACTGAAATTTGTTGCAACATATATTAAAATGCATTGTAGTGTTTTAGTATCGGAAGTAATATGGTAAAGAGCTATTTCAAATAGAAAAAGGTGGGTTTTTCAATGATATCATTGACATAAACAGCTAATTGTTTATAAAAAGAAATAAAATAACATCCCTACCTCACACTTTTCACATGCAAATTTCTAGCTAGACGGCTATATAAATGTAAAAATGAATGAATCATTTAATAAAAATGGACTTATTCATATAAGAATGAGTATTTCTATAATATTTTGGGTGCAGAAAATAAGTAAAATAAGACATAACGGAACAACACTTTTTAATACTTCAAGTTTAAAAAATCATTAAAATGAAATGTAAAAATATTAAATGTATTTACAACACATATCAAGCAGTGATGATGTTAATACATTATTGTGTTATTATAAAGATCTATTGCTGTATGATAAGATAAACAACAAATTAAAAGAACTGAAAAGGTTAAAAAATAGAAACAGACACTTCACAAAAGGCCTATGAACATGTAAAAACTGCACAAGTATAATCATAATGAAGTGAATGCAAATTACAAAGAGAATACACTATTTTTCTCTATCAAGCTGGCAGAAACTATAAAAAGAGAACTGCCAGTGTTGTCAAGGGTTGGAGGAAAACAGAAATGCTTCCACAGTGCTGCAGGTGTATGAATTGGCACAACCTTCCTGAGCAGCCATATGCAAAGCATTTTAAAAAGGACTAAGAATGTGCAGACTTCTGATTAGTAATTTTTCACTTCAGGTAACTAGCAGCACAGATATAAGTAATAATTTACAAACACTATCACACAGAGTTTTCTGGCAATGTTTTTTATAATAGCAACAACAGAAAAAGAAAAATCAATTAAATCTTCAAAGGTAACATCATCGTTGGCTAAATGTGCTCATAATATATATTTAGATTTAAAGGTATAGTTAACGTATATCATAAGGTGGAGCAATCTCAATGTGTATCACAGACAGAGGGAGATGCATAAATTTATGCTTCTACACACACATGATTACATGCATTAAACTGGAGTCATAATGGAAGGAAATAATTCCATGATCACTTCTGAGGAGTGGACTTACAGTTTTTTAAATTTCTTTGGCTTACATCTATTTTATACTTTTTCTAAGATGCACCAAATAGAATTGCATTTAGAAAAACAAATATGTTATTTTAAGACACAAAGAAGCCCAGAAAAGATACTATAAGAAAACAGTTATCATATTCTCCTCATATGGTAAAAATCCCTGACTTGGGTAATGGAAATATCAAATTCATTGGTGGTCATGAATCTTCTTCTAACTAGGTCAAATGAGGTTATACTCTATGACAAATCTCTTCCTCTGTGTAAGCCTCAGTTTATTCCTTGGCAAAAGGAGAAGATTCAACTTTATGATTCCTGAAATCCCTTGAGATTTCATGATTACTAAAAGTATGTTGCACACACATGTGATTTATTTGCATTGTTTTAAACTCTCTAATTTTCTCCCTGATATATAAGCTCCTGTGCCCTGATTCTTTGCTGAGGGAAAAATTATACTTTCTCTTTTGTTGTCAAAATAGAAGATCTGGTCAAGTAGGGGGATCTAAAACAAAATAAGTGAGTCCCGTCTCCATTGCTCTGATCAGACAGTGAAGAGAAGAGTCACACAGGGACTGGAGGAATCTTTATGCCTGTGAATGGCTAGTGGAGAAGCTGCTGTGTTACAGGAGGAGAAAAGCAGAGAAGTGTATTGAGCCAGAAGAACTTGGAGCAACAGAAGTTGGGTGACCATATAATTTATCTCAAAAACAGGGACTTCTGGAGAATTTAAGGAGTGTTTACTAAAAATTATTCTGAAACAATAGGTAAAATGAGACTGTCTCAGGAAAAATAGGACTTAAGATCACCCTAAATATAAGTCCTGGAATTTGGGAAAAAAAATATTCTTCTCCCTGAATAAAACCTAAGAAGAAAGAAAAGAAGTTACATTTAAGTGATAAAATCTGTTATTGAGGGACATTTGAGAGAGACTTGCTGGCCACTAAGAAGGCGCCACCCTTATACAAATTGTAGATCTGTTAACTTTCCAATGATGTGAGACCTTCCCAGATTCACCTCCATACTCATATGGAGGCCTGCTGGCTGGAGTACAATTTACACTCCTAATAAAATTTTAAAGGACACAATGATTTGTTTATCATACCACCATAATTCCTTGGGTCACTAAACACATTCCTACATTTAACTATACTTGTAGAGTATCCAGCACACGACACTGAGTGACCAACCATTGTCATCTGAGGACAGGATATGAGACTTTCAGTGCTAAAACCAGGATAGTTCCTGGAAAACCGGGATGGTTGGTCACTCTACCAACAGATCAAAACCTCCCTCTGGTAAGGTACTCAGCTGATTTTCTCTCTATTCATTTCCATATTTTGATGTTTTTGTTCTCTAAATTGTGTCTAAATTGTGCAATAAATATTGTTGTGGACTGAATTGTGTCCTCCCAAAATTCATGTGATGAAACCTAATTCCTAGTACCTTGAAATAGGACTGTTTGGAGATAGAGTCTTTACAGAAGGAATTAAGGTGAAATAAAGCTGTTGGGGTAGGCCCTAATCCAATATGAATAGTGGCCGTCTAAGAAGAGGAAGAGACACCAGAGATGCACAGGCACAGAGAAAAGGCCATGTGAAAACCAGAAGAAGACAGCAATATACAATCTAAGGAGAGAGGCTTTCAGAAGAAACCAATCTGGTGATGCCTTGGTCTTGAACTCTTACCCTCCAGAGCTGTGAGGAAATAAATTTCTGTTGCTACAGTCCCCCCAGCATGAGGCACTTTGTTATGGCCTCCCTAGCAAACTAATACCAAGACACCACAAAAGTCATTTTGTCCTGAACCTCATTGCCTAAAAGACTTGAAAATCTAAATTCTCTAGAGGAATGGTTTCATGGTGGTTGGAAATGTGGCAATCCATCTAGTTTCAACCTAATTTTTTTTCAGTGATTTGTACTCTAGGAATAGCAATCCAGATTTTTCATAAGCCTTCAAATTGCATTTCATTTCTCCTTCATTAAGAAATCTGCATGATTTGCATTCTGTCCATCTGTCCAAGTTCATTTCATCTCTCTGAGGAGTTGACCTGTCTTTCTGCTTAGTACATATAATTGGTTTTGATGTCCATGTTAGATCAAGTTTAATTATCAGGTGGCCAATAGTCCCCATTGGCTTAGTTACTCCAAGTTTACTCATTTAGAATATATTGTTATTTAACAACACATCAGAACAGAAATTATTGTAGTTAGAGTCTGTCATTTAAGCCTTTAAATCATACCCACAGCACATTATAGTTTTGTTCACTAATTACTAAGTATATTATGAAAAAGCAAATTAACATTTTGAAAATAAGCATCCAGCATTACATTCATGAAAATGGAAAAATACTTTTTTCCCTTCTCATTGGGAAGACTTTAAATTTAATCCTTTTTCTTACTTTAACATTTAAATTTCTTGTTGAAATAGAAGCACAAGTTCTTGGTCTCAGTTGACTAGAGAATCACATAATTCACTGAAGAGCAGTATTAGACCAACTAACTAGTGATCTGGTCTTATGTTAGTTTTAGTCTCTGCTTCAACAACTCTTCTCTGAAGTCTCCTAAGCAGATGGGGTGATCTTATTCCTAATATTACCCACTGTTCTCCTTCCCCTAGTTCACCATTTGTTATAATCTGAGACACTCCTGATTCTTTTTTTTTTTTTTTTTTTTCATGAGAATATTCCCTGAAAGCGTTATGGACATGGACAAATATTCTCTCATCTATCCAATGGTGCATCAGAGGCTCTCATACTTAAATGTAATTCCCCCCCCCCCCGAAAAAAAATTAAGAAGAAGAGTGTTGAACATTGTATAAAGTGTTCTTTAAGATAGGATCAAAGACTGAATTCCTTCTCAGGATTGCTGAGACTGTACAGACCTGAAGGATTCTAACTGGTGCCTAGTGTAGCACCTGGCATATAGTAGGCCCTTGATAAATGTGTTTTGAATCAACTAAGCTAATATTTTCAGGAAAAAAAAAAACACTATAAGAAAACAATTTGGCAAGGAGAACCATCAAGGTTAGATGTTGCATATATTTTGAACTATTAAAACGGACATGAAGTATGAACAAGAGTCAGATGACATTGAGGAAGAAGCACATTTACCTTCCTAAGAATCCTGCAGGCAGCTACAAGTAAGTAGGTGCATAGCTTCTGAAATCTTGACAGTGCAGGCAAGCAAATTCAAGAGATGCAGTTTCTTTATGATGTCTCCATTTATGGTTTAGCTCTGATGGAAGTTTCCCTCAAAAGATGGCACTGACAGAATTCACCCCAATTGCCTCAGCCTGCCCCAGGGATGCACCTTTTGAGGCCTGCTTTGCAGACAATTGTGATGGTATGATCATTTTTTCTGGGGCAGGCTTAGTGGTATCATAGTCTTTTGAATTGGAAGCAGTAAGAGTGAAAAAATATAAATACAATTTAACTGTCAATCTCCTTGATCCATTCAAGACAATATGCTTATTTTATGCAGGAGAACATTCATAATCACATGATATTGTTCTTTAAAATCAAAGGTTACGTTCTCCTTTACATTTTCAAAAATATTTTACTCCATATTGCCTTAGAATCCTCTAATAGGATTTCCTATACTCTACTTTCAATTTGAGCTTTTAAATTTGTTTTTTTCTGAACTTTTTATATTTACTTATGAGGTAATTTTCATAATGCATCATTTATGCTACACTGAAAGATGGAATCAATGATCTTAAATAGAAATGAAAATGTTTCATGTTTCAAATTTGTTTTGGCTAATATTTTTATGACTATATTATTTTTATTTTTTGGACTTTTTATTTTATGGACCATATTTGTAGCTAATTTTTCCTTAAAATTACTTGCCCATTTGAAAGACTTATTTTATTGGCATATGAGATTTCTCTTTTGCTATCTCCTGAAGCCAGTAGACTTGCTAATGTTTACATATCTTTATTCTTCTTAGGATGGGTATCAGTTAGGGTTACATTTGGCTGCAAGTAAAACAGCCCCAGAAAACAACAGCTGACACAAGATGTCACTGATTTTTCTCTTAAATAAAAGAAGATAAGAAGTAATCCAGGATGAGCATAGTTGGCAGTATGTACTTAAACTGACTCCAGTGATGCACTAGGCTTTGGCATTTGTCCTGAGATCCAAGATGGACACCAGAGCTCAAGACCACATCCACAGCAGGAGAGACAAAGAGAGAAAGAACAGCCCACCATCTCCCTCTAAGGGGACCTTTAAGTCTCATGTAACATTTTTATGTATATCTTACACAACTTGGTCTCAGGACCACATCTGCATTTAAGGAAATTCTGGAAATACAGTTTTTGGTAAACACATAGAAAAATCAACATTACCTTTCATGGAAAATCAGGAGAATAAATGTCAAGAGGCAATCCATGGTTTCTAAACATGGGGATTTAAAGAGATGCCTGTTGTAATTGCAAGGTCATGCTGAATTCCTAGGCTAATGGTAGCCGATGGAATCAGAATCAGTATAACAAAAGTAGGAATATACATGCATAATAAGTATTTGCTGAATGAAAAACACAAATGATGGAATAATGTGTTTCTGATGTAACTTAAATGGATGGCAAATATTTGACTTCACTCTGCTCTGTTTCAAGAACTTCCTGCCTATCCCTCAGCCTGTGTTGTTAAATGCCAGGAAGTCTGGTTGAAATTTGACTGGAATAGGGATCAATAGTTGTCAGCCTGGTCATAGTTTGCGCCTACTCACTAAGTGACCTTGAATTATTTACTTTTATTGAGACTGGGTTCCCCCATTTACAAAATAGGCAAAAAATACATTTTTATTGATTAACTCATTCATTCAACAGATATTTATTGATTAGTTTTTATGTACTAGCCCTAGTGCTGGACAATAGGAAGGTAACCAAAACACAGTGCATGCTCTCCCAGAGTTTAGCAGAGAAGATAGACTGAAAATAATCTCCAAATTAATGTATTTTTACAAATGATTATAAAGTAAATTCAGGGTAGTATAAAATCTAATGGAAGTCCCTAACTTAATTCACAAGACTTGTATAAGAGCAATATGCAATGTTCATCATTATGTTGCCTGACAGTTAATGAGTGCTCGATGTGTGTTAGTGCCTTCCCCATCCTCCTTAAGTCAGAGAAGTAAAAACATGCACAGCTAAATAAAGTACAGCATCATTTCTATGGTAGTAAGTTCTGACCATGTTTTACTGCAGTCAATTAGATTCAATGCATGCAGGTGAAAGATTGAGCCTGTTTGGAGAAAGGGGAGTCAAGGAAGATTTGATGTAAGATGTCACATTTAAACCAGATCTGTTAGAATAAAGACAGGCAACAGGCTGGGCACAGTGGTTCACTCCTATCATCTTACTACTTTGAAAGGCCGAGGCAGGAGAATCACTTGAGCGCAGGAGTTTTAGACCAGCCTGGACAACATAGTGAGACCCTGTCTTTACAGAAAAAATTATTTTAATTAGCCAGACATGGTGGCACACACTTATGGTCTCAGCTGCTCTAAAGGCTGAAGTGAGAGGATTGTTTGAGCTCAGGAGGTCAAGGCTTTAGTGAGTTGTGATCACACTACTGCACTCCAGCCTGGGCAACAGAATGAGACCCTGTCTCAAAAAAAAATTTAAAAAAAAATAAAAGATAATAATGGATGCTGGTGAGGAGGAAGAGAAAGGGGAGCCCTTATACTCTACTGGTGGGAATGTAAATTAGTACAGCCACTATGGAAAAATCTAAAAATAAATCTACCATATGATCCAGCAATCTCATTGCTGGGTAGATATAAAAAAAAAAAATTCAGTACCTCAAAAAAAATTCTTGCACTCCCATGTTTACTGCAGCACTATTCATAATAACAAAGACATGGAATCAACTTGTGACCATTGACAAATGAATGGATGAAGAAAATGTGGTATCTTTTGGAATATATCACCACGGAATACTACTAAGCCATAATACAATGAAATTTTGTCATTTACAACAATATGGATACAACTTGGGGATATTACATTAAGTGAAATAGGACAGTCGCGGAAAGTCAAATAGCACATCTTCTCATTCATATGTGGGAGCTTAAGGATAATTGAACTCGTGGAGTTAGAGAGTAGAGTGATGGCTACCAGTGATCGGGAAGGGAAGTAGGGAGAGTGGATAAAGAGAATATGGTTAATGGGTACAAACATACAATTAGATAGAAGGAATAAGATCTAGTGTGGCAGCACAATAGAGTGACTATGGTTAAAAGTAATTTATTGTATATCTCAAAATAACTGAAAGAGTAGAACTGAAATGTTCCTAACACAAAGAAAGGGTAAATGCTTGAAGTGATGAGTATTCCAATTACCCTGAGTTGACGCGTTGTTAGCTTATATCAAAATATCTCATGCATCCCATAAATAAGTGCAACTACTATGTATCCATGATAATTAAAAACAAAAAAATTAAAATAGAATAATGAGGATTAAACCAAGAAGGGAAGTAGAGGAATTTTCAAGAGAGGGAATAGACTGAGATATGATGATTCTCAGGTGTCCTGGGCTTCCACACAAATGGGAAGCCCATTCCATTTGCTCTCCTCCAGTTTTCTAAACCTCAGTTTTCTATGCCCCCTTCACTCCTTAATGTGCTTCCTTTTCACCCAGTAAGAACTTAAATCCTTCAAATTGTCCTTCCCTGTCCCTTTCAGGAAAAAAAAGATAAATCCATTCACTCTGGGAAGTACATAATATGCCAACTTGAAAACTCTTTGATGGAACAATATAATAAAATGTATAAAATCCAAACAAACAGCCTACCAAAGCCAATGTTATTTTGAAACTAAATGCTAAAAACTTCAAACCAATTATAAGCTAAAAATCAGTGTTTTATTTATATATTCTCTCTTGAAAGCATTGCAAATCTTGTCTTCTTTAAAGCAAAATACAAGCAATATATATCAACTAAATAAAAATTACATAGTTCAATTACAGTTACAGAACCTCATAAATGTTGAAACTATTTCCTAAAATGATTGAACCTAATCTCATGCCACTAAATTAAGTAGTTTTGGAAAATGAGTGTGTGGGTGTGTATTATTTTTTGATAATAATTTACTAAAATTAAGGTTTTTGTCTAGTGGACCAATTTTGTAAGGAAAAAGAAGGATGAAAAGCATACATAAAAATGAGGACATCATCCACCCATGATACGGTAGCCTAAATAAATAGGTATAAAAGAAAAAGCAATATAAAATCACAGTACCTAAATGAAAGGAGTAAAGTCAAAAAAAATCAGGAATGGGTTTGAAATTGAATGCCATTGGAATTGTGTGGGAAGCCAAACACTATTATTCAAAACAAAATTAAAATTCCAAATCATGTTCCGTCAAGATTAAAGAGTAGGTGAAGCTCTTAATGTTGGAATTTAAGTCATCAACAAAAAGGAGGAGAGAGATTTGGAAAGCAATGGGGCTTTGTGCCCCCCAAAATATGTTAACATTGATAAAAATCTTCTTCCCCCATGAGGCTTTGAGGAGTAGCACACTGTAATCCCTAACTGCACCGTTGCTCATACTCTGCTTTGGGTTTTACAAAGGTGTCCCACAGCATCAGTTGAATGCATGTATGGCGCAGACTATATCAGACACCAGGGAACCTAGGTCATGTAGCCAGGTCATCTAACCTCCTCTTATGTATAGCCCACTGTATCATTCCTAGGACTTGTTCAGCGCTACTTCAAGTGATGCCTAGGATTTTGAATTGGTGCCACTTGGAACAACCAACTTATTAAATGATTTGAGAATGATTTTAATAACTGAATATGCATAGAACATAGAGAAAAGGGAATATCATTATAGCCACGTTGTACAAATTTCACAAAAACATTAGTCCTCTACATTGCATTCTCCAGATGGCACGCAACCACCCAACCCAAGGGCATTTTTCTTCTATACTCATTTTATTATTGAGTTTATTAGTGAATAAAACAGATTATAATGAAATACTGTCACAGGTAAAGGACAAATGGGCATAATTACCATTTTAGGGGATCTTTCTCTTCTCTCAGTTATTCCTTGAAGGTCCTCATGGAGATAAGAACAAGTGATTATTTTAAAAAATTAATAATCCTATAGAGAACAAAAAACAGTATCAGTCATGGTGCTATGAAAGCTTAGGTAATGATGGTATGAGAAGAAATAAATTAAAAAGTTTTACTACAACAAGGTGAAGGTAATATCATCTAACTATGGTACATCCTATAATTGTACCTGAATGACAGGTAGCTTAGAGCTGTTTAATATCTATTAACTTATGTATTTGCTCACTTTACTAATTGACATTGTTCATTAATGGGTTTCTACAAAAGTAGGCTTATTTGTTTCTCTTTATCTGTTTCCTTCTATTTTTGCAGGAACCATCTGGGCTGAGTACACTAATTTATTAGGGCAAAAATGATAATGATTTTGATGAAATTAAACAGTCATGTCCTCATTAGGATTCCTTGTTGGTAGGCTTTTGTATACTACCCACTAGTTATTGGATATTTTCTTTAAAAAATATTATCTTGAAATTATATTGTGAGTATGCTGTGATAATGCACAAGGCAGCATCACAATCTCTTATCTCTTCTTTAAAATGATTTGGGTTTAGGTATCTTATTTTTATCACATTCCAGAAAGACATTGTTTTCTTAATTGGTATGCTAGTAGTCTCCTGGCACCATTCCTGCATTCAAAGCCATATTTGTTTTTCGTATCTGAGATTTCTGTTTTTATATTCATCAGATTTGGTAACTGATTTCATGTTTTGCTATTATTTGCACATTCTGCTCAGTTTGTTAGGCACCTCTAAACCTTATGTTTTAATCTTATTCTTTCTATCTCTCTTATTTTTCCTTTTTATATGACTTCATCTTTTTAAACAAAACAATTGTCACTGAATTTTCTCTGCTAGTATTATCGTTCAAATATTCCTGAATTTTAACTTGCATAAATTTTGAAGTATATCTAGTTAATGAATTATTTATGACCAACTTCTTAGCTAGGATCTTCATTTTGCACTACATTGTCCAACTGTCCCCTGATAAACCTACAGTGAATTTGTCATTAGTACATACTATGTCTGTAGCCTGAGTGACATTCTTAGCAGTGGGCTTGAACTCCCTGCCAACTGAGCTGCGACCTTGGTTAGAATAAGATTTAGGAAAATCTGGCAAAGATAATAAAGGATTTCTAAAATATCAGCAGCCTACTAACATTAAACTGTATTAGTGTCAGCATCACCTGGTGCAAACAAACAAAAACATTACAAAATAACAGAATATAACCAAGGATATCTGTGCAAATTCAAACTTCAAATGAATTTGGAAACAAGAAAACATTTTGCAGCACAAAAGAATAACAATTCAAGAACAATCAGGGCTAAACTTGACTTGAAAAGATTTTTCACACTGTATACAAAAAAGAAGAGAGATCCTATGAAATCTATTTTAAAGAAACAAAGGAGCACTTTGGCATTAAACAAGAGAAGGCA
This sequence comes from Macaca fascicularis, assembly GCF_037993035.2. NCBI lineage: Eukaryota > Metazoa > Chordata > Mammalia > Primates > Cercopithecidae > Macaca > Macaca fascicularis. The sequence continues at coordinate 99,684,024 of NC_088387.1, read as the reverse complement.
ATGAATACATCTTTACAAATGAAAAATATGCAAAAGTAAAATTAAAATAATTGTTGAAATTATTAAAATGTACAATAAGAAATGCAGAAAAACAATAGAAAGAATAAAGAAAGGAAAATGACAAACAGGTCATGGAGAAAAGACTGTGGGTGTCTAGCTTGTGAATAATACAAAATCTTAAAGAAACCAGAACAAAAACTAGGGAACTGATCATCATAATTACATGCATTTCTTAAGAGTTCTCAGCCTCGTAAGTTCATAAAGGAATTCAGGCAAAATACAAAGATATTCTCCATTTTTACATTAAATAACATGACTGCTCCAGTAATTTGGATCATGGTTTACTTGCAATTTTATTTTACAGTTTTATGTATAGAGTTCTCACCCATCTCTTATTAAAGCTACTTTTATGTATTTTACATTTTTGTTACTAATGTGAATGAAATACCAGTTTTCTTATTTTTTCTCCTAGCAAAGTATTGCTTTGAAGGTATGTATCTTTAAACCTTCTAATATGCTAAATTTATGCTAGACTAATCAATACATTTTAGCTTATTCTTTTATATTAATTTACTATATTGTATTATTTGAATTCTTCTTTGAATATTTATTCTCATTAGTTTTCCCATGTCTTATTCTAACAATTTAAATTTTTAAAATAATTAAATAAGAATAATAAGACTAGAAATGACTTTGTTGTATCTGTTTCCAAAAGGAGTACCTAGGATTTTCACCTACAAGTACAAAATTGATTCCTAATTTAACATAGATCAACTTTGTCACTTTATAGAAGTAATGTATTTTCATTTTATAAATGAATATTTGTTGTCAATAGTGGTTAAATATTACCAAGTGTTATGCCATTGTGACTTTTTTCTTTTTCAAGTTTTTAAATTATTGATCTATTAGTAGATTCAGTATTTCTCTCAATTTACTATCTTGGGTTTGAAATATTTTAGAAATTGAGCACATCACATTCAAACATTACAGATATTTTTATTTGCTTGTTTGTTATTTTTTTTTCATAACTTAATAAAGGAAACTTTATTTGTTTTGGAGAAGATAAGCTAAAGTGAATCTGACAATGAAGGTGAGTAAAGTCACCTTTAGGCATATATTTTGAAAGTGTATTAAATAAATGCAGTATATATTATTTAAAAAAACAAGAAATAAAAGTGCATAACAGCACTTTTATTAAATAGTATCACAGTGAACAAAAAAACAAATTAGATAATGTAAGATAAACAATAACTAAAGTAATTAGATAGAAATACAATAATGAAATATGATACAACTGTGTGAATAAAATACCTAATTGTTAAATTACCATCAGCCAAAAGAACTTTCCAGGATCTGAGTTAACTATCTCTATCTGACAGTCTGCACTCTCCCAACCAGTTAAAGGGATTTTTTTTTTAATTCTAAAAAGTAAAGAAAAAATTTATTCTGTAATTTTGTTATTGTATGTGTGCTGTGTTTGCCTTTGTGTTTGTGTGTGTGTGAGAAAGTGTGTGTGTGTGTAAGAGACAGAGAAGGAATCAGAATGCATATGACATTCTGCTTGACTAATGCAACTTCACTCTTAGCAGTTTTCTTTTTTATTTTCAAAGGTTTTGCAAAAACTGAGATCATAACTTATACTGAAAACATTACTTGCAGTTCTTTAAATGCTCTCTTAGTCTAACTGATCTCCATCTCCAGTTTTATCTTCCCAAGTGGCTATTCTCTTATACTAACTTGATATACTCTGAAATGTTCATATTAGCATTTTGTTTCAAAAGGAAATAAGCATTTATATATATGGAGTAAACCAATCACATCTAATTTTCTATATTATGTGCACTGCTTCTTGCTGTTGGAGGGTGATAGCTACAAGCTGGAAATACTTCCACTCACTAGAGATTACTGTAATAGTAATAATGGGGAGGGGAGGACAGACAAACATCCCAAGATTAAACATAGGCCGTAAGTCCTGATGGTGCTTGAAGGTGGATGAGTGCCCCGAGAACAAGGATTGGCTCTGTAAATGTAGATTTAAATTATACTAGATGTTACAAGATAAATGAGGCCTTGACAACAGTGCAGAGAGGGTGAAAGAAAGAATTCTAAAAGGTAACCCTATTGTATACTTTGTCTTCATTGAAAGAGAGATTTTCCTTTTAAATGTAACTAGTATTTTAAAAGATATTATGGAGTAGACAAGAGTTAAAAAATAGACCTCAGAAACAAGAACATTAGACAAAGGGGATGATAAACGAAACAATAACTACTAATCCTAAGAGTAGGGAGAAACAGCTGGCTGAGCTGAATTAACCTACTGAAACTTATGGCAAAACCTCTACTCAGTGTTTTCCTGCTGAAGGGAAAATTCCTTGCGGATGAGGTTTTTGTCTTTCTGTTCACCATTACAGTCAAAGCATACACTATAGTCAATGCATTCATTCATCATTCAGTAAATATGTACCCAACATGAATGTTGCTGTGTGCCAGGCACTATTCTAGTCCCACTTTACATCCGTGAAGAAAAGAGAAATGTCTGATTTTGGACACTTTACATTTCAGAGCAGTGAGATACACAATAAATACAAGTAAGTAAATTATATAGTGTGTTAAAAGATGGTTGCTGCTATGGAAAAAAAAATTAGATGAGGGTAAGGGAGAATGAGAATGCCAAGAATGAGTGGTACAATTAAAATGGAGTGTTCAAGGAAGATTCCATTGGGAAGGTTATATTTCAGTAGGCTTGAAGGTGATGCAGGAGTAAGCTGTGCGACTATCTGAGGAAAGTGAATTCCAAACAAGATGCTGTCTTTTTAGGATGTAAGTTTTCAAAGTTAAACTTATCCATTGCTAAAATAACTGCTATACTTAAAAAGAAGAATGCTGACGAGGTGCGGTGGCTCATGTCTGTAATCCCAAGCACTTTGGGAGGCCAAGGTGGGTGGATCATGAGATCAGGAGTTCAAGACCAGCCTGACCCACATGGTAAAACCCCATCTGTACTAAAAATACAAAAAAAAAAAAAAAAAAATTAGCTGGGTGTGGTGGCACACATCTATAATTCCAGCTACTCTGGAGGCTGAGGCAGGAGAATGGCGGGAACCCAGGAGGCGGAGCTTGCAGTGAGCTGAGATCCGGCCACAGCACTCCAGCCTGGGCGACCGAGCGAAACTCCGTCTCAAAAGAATAAAATAAATAAATAAATAAATAAGTAAATAAATAAATAAATAGAAAGAAAGAAAAATGCTGAGAGTCTGGAAATCAAAGAATTTTTAAGTCTCACTACAAGCCATCTTAAACCCTAACCCTTTCTCTTGGACAAATGAATACACTTTTTCTAAATTCATTTTCTTACTTATATGATAGATTTTTAAATAATATCTATCATTTAGGTGTATGATGCATGAAAATACTCTTCTTACAAGGCTTAGCTCATAGTGCCTATTAAATAAGAGTTATTCATTCATAAAACAAATATTTATAGAATGATGATGATCTTGATTCAAAAATCCTTCTCTTCTGTTCACAGCAAATTGACTTTTTTCCTTTTCAGTAAGAAAATTTTAAATAGTTTTAGAATTACCTAAATTTCTAAAATGGCCATTACATAACTTAAGATTCATTAACTTGTCATGTCTTAAATGTGCTATTTAGGAATTTATCATTAAATATTTAAATTTCCTTTCATTCTCACAGAACTGCTATTCAAAGGTAAAGATACTATTATCCAGTATGAAGTGACCCCATTTATTAATTCATTATTTCAGTCACCTTTAATTTATTCTACCAATATTTGTTGAGTGACCTGTACCTCAAGTGGTCCCTTAGTGGTACCTAACAATCATCTTATAGTCTCTTATAGTCTCCATTCTCCTGGAAATTATGGCTATCTTCTTCTTATGTGGAAGCTTAGATACCCAAGTGTGATGTCTTCAGTGAACAAAGACTATTATAAGCTGGGCGTGGAAGTCCATAGCATCACTTCTGCCATACTCCATTTCTCAGTCCAAGTTTACCCAGATTTTAGAGAAGGGCAATTATATCTCTTTTATGTTAGTAGAGTATTAAAGAATTTGCAGGCTATGTTTTAAAATTGCCATTGTCTGACCTCTAGCCATACATTATTTCTATTATTTTCACATGGAAAGAATACTTAGCCTCTGAGAACTGTAAAACTCTCCACACATAATGACTCCATCTTTTATGGTTTGGCTGTGTCCCCACCCAAATTTCATCTTGAATTGTAATCCAAATTGAAATTCCCACATGTTGGAGGAGGGACCTGGTGAGAGGTGATTAGATCATGGGGGTGGTCCCTCCATGCTGTTCTCATGACAGTGAGTGAGTTTTCATGAGATCTGATGATTTTATAAGCAGCTTCTTCCCCTTTTGCTCTGAATTTCTCTCTCCTGCCACCATGTTGAAAAGGACATGTTTGCTTCTCCTACCACCATGATTGTAAGTGAGACCTTCCCAGCCATGCAGAACTATGAGTCAATTAAACATCTTGTTTTTATAAATTACCCAATCTTGGGTATGTCCTTATAGCAGTGCGAGAATGGACTAAGACATTAAATCAGTACCACAGAGAGTAGGGTGCTGCTATAAGGATACCTGAAAATATGGAAGCAACTTTGAAACTGGGTAACAGGCAGAGATTGGAACAGTTTGGAGGGCTTAGAAGAAGACAGGAAAATGTGAGGAAGTTTGGAACTTCCTAGAGACTTGGAGGGCTCAAAAGACAGGAAAATGTGGGAAAGTCTGGAACTTCCTAGAGACTTGTTGAATGGATTTAACCAAAATGCTGATAGTGATATGGACAATGAAGTCCAGGCTGAGGTGGCCTCAGATGGAGATGAGGAACTTATTGGTAACTGGAATAAAGGTGGTTTTTGCTATGCTTTAGCAAAGAAACTGGCAGTATTTTGCCCCTGCCCTAGAGATCTGTGGAACTTTGAACTGGAGAGAGATGATTTAGGGTATCTAGTGGAAGAAGTTTCTAAGCAGCAAAGCATTCAAGAGGAACCAGAGTGGTTTCTGGGGTTCAAGCCTGCTGCAGAAATCTGCACAAGTAACAAGGAGCCCAATGTTAATCAACAAGACAATGGAGAACATGTCTCCAGGGAATGTCAGCCCCTCCCATCACAGGCCTGGAGGCCTATGAGGAAAAAATGGTTCCCTGGGCTGGACCCAGGGCACCCCTGCTGTGTGCAGACACAGGACTTGGTGCCCTGTGTCCCAGCTCCTTCAGCTTCAGCCATAGCTAAAAGGGGCCAAAGAACAGCTCAGGCCATGGCTTCAGAGAGTGTAAGCCCCAAGCCTTGGCAATTTTCATGTCGCCACATGAAAATTGCTCCTCTACCAGGAGGTAGAGGTTGCAGTGAACCGAGATCATGCCACTGCACTCCATCCTGGGCATGATGAGTCTGTAGGTGCACAGAAGACCAGAATTGAGGTTTGGGAACCTCCACCTAGATTTCAGAGGATGTGTGCAAACACCTGGATGTCCAGGCTGAAGTTTGTTACAGGTGTGGAGCCCTCATCTGGATCCTCTGCTAGGGCAGTGCAGAAAGGAAATGTGGGGTTGGAGCCCTCACACAGAGTCCCTATTGGGCCACTGCCTGGTAGAGATGTAAGAAGAGGGCCACCATCCTCCAGACCCCAGAATAGTAGATCCACTGAAAGTTTACATCATGCACCTGGAAAAGCCATAGACATTCAATGCCAGCCCGTGAAAGCAGCTGGAAGGGGAGCTGTACCCTGCAAAGCCACAGAGGCAGAGCTGCCCAAAGCCATGGGAGCCCACCTCTTGTGTCAGTGCGACCTGGATGTGAGACAACATGGAGTCAATGGAAATCATTTTGGAACTTTAAGATTTGACTGGTCTGCTGAATTTCAGACTTTCCTGGGGCCAATAGCCCCTATGTATTGGCCAATTTTTCTCATTTGGAATGGGTTTATTTACCCAATTCCTGTACCACCATTATATTTAGGAAATAACTAACTTGCTTTTAAATACCAACTTCCCTACCAAGTGGAAGGGACTTGTCCTGTCTCAGATGAGACTTTGGATTAGGACTTTTGGGTTAATGCTGAAATGAGTTAAGACTTTGGGGGACTGTTGAAAGGGCATGATTGTGTTTTGAAATGTAAGAACATGATATTTTGGAGGGGTCAGGGGCAAAATAATATGGTTTGGCTGTGTCCCACCCAAATCTCATCTTGAATTGTAATCTTAATTGTAATTCCCATGTGTTGCAGGAGAGACCTTATGGGAGCTAATTAGATCCTGGGGGCAGTCCCACCATGCTGTTCTCATGATAGGGAGTTCTCATGAGACCTAATGGTTTTATAAGGGGCTGTTCCCACTTTCACTCTGCACTTTTTCTTATGCCACTATGTGAAGAAGAATGTGTTTGCTTCTCCTTCTGCCATGATTGTAAGTTTCCTGAGGCTTCCTCAGCCTTGTGGAACTGAGAGTCAATTAATACTCTTTCCTTTATAAATTGCCCAGTCTCAGGTATGTTCTTACAGCAGGGTGAGAATGGGCTAACATACCATTCAAACCTCTGGACTAAGAGATGACCAAGCCCCAGCGTCACTTCTAGCAACACAAGGTACTGTGTTCCTAGGGTGACTCTAGCCCATCATTACAATGTCTGCCTGAGAAAGTTCAACCCAGGCATAACTTAAAGTTTATTCGAGACAGAACCTGATAGAAGACCCCTGACCTCCCTTTTTTAGAGCATTTATTTAAAAGGGTTTATATTTGTGGGTCTCTTCTCAGCCTCTTTGATATATATAAATAGCTCCTACAACTCCAGAATGTCTTTCAAAAGAAACTGAAAGCCATTTCTTTGGAATGTAATTGTCAAGAAGGATAAGGCCTCTGGCTCCCAGTCTCTGTGGGAGGATGGAATCCTAATTTGCATAGTGAGTGCCAGATAGCAGACACAGGTCCTATTTACACTGACCAACCCTTTAAAATTTTTACCTGAGCTCCCATTTGCACCTTCTCCATACTTCCTCATTATCTCTTCAAAACACATAGTTAACTTTGCACAAATCAGAATGGAGCTCAGCTCTTTCCTCTACTGTCAGTAGTTACTGAGTAAAATTGTTTAACCACTTTAACAAATATGTGGATGTGTTTATCTTTGACATCCTTCCTTCAAGACCCCAAGTCTCATCCTGTTTCCATATTTACTCTCACTCCAGGATCTTGTCATTTAAATCAGGTCTAAATACAATAATATGCCTTCTGAGGTGTGGCACTTTTAACATCATATCTCTCAATTTAAAGAACTGTGAACTCAAAAGAAAAATTCTTCTCTGTTTCCCACTTAAAATACAATGGTGGGACAAGCCTAGATAATTGCTACAGGCACTCCATGGGATGCACACAGCAGTCACCTGTTCAAAGCAGTTCCGAAGTTCAGCTGGGCACAGGTTGCCTGTTCCATGATTCAGGTACAGTCTCACTGTAATGAAGATATGGCTCTAACCCTTGGTTCTATATCTTGAATTTTTGGTTTCACCCTCTGAGAACCCTTGTTTTATCCTCTGGGTCAAGCTATTTTTTCCATAAGAAATGGTTTGTGTTTGCTATTAAGTAGACTTCCCTGCATCCTACCTGCCTGTAAAAAGTTGGAGAGGATGGTGTTTTGAAAGTCCACTTCACGTTTTGTACTGTTGTTGTCTCCTTTGCTTCAAACTGATAAAATGCCATTAAAAACATTGTGGATGTTCTATGTTTCAATGTATGAATCCATCAAATAAAAGACATGTCCCCACCTCTCTTAAAGATCAGCTGTTCTCTTACCTTGGGCTTGCTATGAGATTGCTATGATAACAATGTCTTTAAGATCTCTTAAAAACCTATCATTTAACAGAGAGGCTATGCAAGTGATGTCCTTAAGATTCTTAGAAGACTGTTTATTTATCTGAAAGGCTTATGAAGCATCTCCTTAAGTTTTTCTGAGGTTTTCACAGACGGTTTTAAAGTTACACCTTTGGCTTCATCTTTATCCTAAGAAGTATTTCTGATAGTATGCTGGATTTTTTCTCTAGGATTCTCTCTTACTTTGAAAAAAGTTTTTTTGCTGAATGAAAGAGACAGGGAATGAGAAATAATTTTGTTTTGAACCCAGCAAGTCCTGGCTCCTTTATATTTTCTTAAAACTTTGCTTGAAAATACAAATAGCTTTTTCTTTTTTTTCTCACTCTTCTCTCACCATATCCCCTTATACACAGATAAAAGAAATCAAAGGGTACTTTCAAAATCTGCCTGAAATTTTTCTTAGCCAAATCCATCAGTTAATTGGGTAAATAATATATTTTTTCACATCAGCACATATGACAGTGTTACTAAAATTTCTTCTACTACAGAACAAGGGTCATTTTATTTTCCATTCTCTAGTAACAATTTCCTCTCTGTCCTTACAGCCTTAACCATCAGCCTACCTGAGGCCTTCCAGACTATGAATAATCTCTTCAAATCTCTTTTCTTTAATTAACATACTGACTTGCACAACTGACATTTAAGGGCTTTTCAGCTTATACCAGCTGTCCAGTTCTACAGCCAATACCATATGCTTTAAGATTTTTACAAAAGCAGAACCCCACTTGTGGGACAAAAATTCATCTTCTAGTTAGTAATACTCTATAATAATACACTTGGTAGCTTAAACTGATTATTTTGTTATGGTCACAGATTTGGTAGGACAGTGTCTTAGTCAGTTTGGGTTGCTATAACAGAATACCATAGACTCAGTAGCTTAAATGGCAGATATTAATTTCTTATAGCTCTGGAAGCTGGAAAGTCCAAGATCAGGGAACTAGTACATCCAGTGTCTGATGAGGGCCTGATTCCTGGTTTGCAGATGGTGGTCTTCTCACTGCAACTTCACAACGCACAGACAAGAGGGAAGGGGTAAACTCTTGTTTCTCTCTTATAGGGTCACTAATCTGACAAGAAGGCTCCACCCTCATGAAAAATTACTGTCCAAAGGCCCCACTTCCTAATGTTATACATATACATTTTCCATATTATTTCAACATATGAACCTTGGGAGGACAAACATACAGTCAATAACAGACAGGAATTAGTACAGGGCTCAGCAGGAATGGTTGATCTCTGGCCCAAATTGTCTAGGGTGTCAGATAGGAAGACACAATGGTGGGTATGACTTACACCTGTGACTAAAATCATCTGTAGGCTGATTGGTGCCTGGTTTGGGATGAACCGAATAATGAGAATCCCAACCAGTGCACTTACATGTGGTCTTTATATATTGCTTGGCTTCTTCATAGCACAGCAGCCTCAGTGCTGATGAACTTTTCACAGGGAAGCCTGAAACCCCAAGTGTGAATATTTCAGGAGACAAAGAAGAAGCTGCATTGTCTCTTATGATGAAGGCTTGGAAGTTCCATTGGATCATGTGGGACTATTGGTTGAAACTGCTGCAAACCTATCCAGATTACAGAGGAAGGAAATTAAGTCAAGTCTTAATAGAGGTCACAGGTTGAATGGAAGATATTATTGTAACCATATTTGAAAAATACAATTAGACACACTCATAAAAAAATTAGTCAAGTGTATAGGTACGTAATCAATTAACTTATCCATATCAAATGTACATACACACACCTACACACAGATACATACCATGCATTTGACATGATGTATGTTGCTCCTGGGATATGAATATGATTCATGTTCACATTATTTGAAAATGTTTGCAGTTTAGTTTAAATCTTATGTCAATCAGTTGTGGAAAATGTCAATGAAAAATTATAATGATATCATGTAATAATCAATAATTTCAATAGAGTACTTTAAAGTAGCCAAGAATATAAGATTTGTAGTTCTAAGTCTGTTCTGAAGCTATGAAAGCTTAATCAATATATTCAGACTCTTAAAGCTTCAGGGTTTATTCTGAGCAACTTCATTGACATACAATTTATTTAGAATAGGCTGCACCTATTATAGGTTAAAATTTGATAAGTTTTGACAGATATATAGAAACACAAACCAGTGAAATATACACCCAATGAAACTAATGTTACAACTAAAACATTTCCATCACCACCCAAAATTTCCTTGGGCCCCTTTTCAATTTACCATTTTTTTCCACCCCTGGTTCCATACAACCATTGTTCTACTTCTAATAGCCATAGATTAATTTTCACTTTCTAGAATTTTAATAGAGTTTTACAGTACTTACTTTTTTCATCAGACTTCATTTAATTAGCATGATTTTTTAGTTGAATCAATGTAACTGTGTGTATTCATATTTAATTCCTTTTTATTGCTGAGTAGAGTTCCACTTGATAGATAGAGCTCATTTTGTGTATCCATAAGCGGAACCGTTGGGTTGGGGCTACCCTGAGACCCTAGCCTGTTGGAGCCACTGGCATTCAAGTTTAGTACCTGAGAGCCACAGGTGCTGGACTCCAACCCCTGAGAGTTGCAGCAAGGACTGTACCCATGAGGGTGAGGTTACCTGAAGCCTTAGTGGCCCAACCTCCAGCCCAAGTAAAAAATGGAGTCAAATACAATTATTCTCAATCTTTTTGATTGAATGATTTTTCCCCTATGAGCTTTGGGCTTACTTGCAACTCATTACCCTTTCTTCTTTCCTGTTTCTCCCTTTTGGAGTGGGAATGTCTATCCTATGCCTGTCTCTACATTGTATTTTGGAAACACGTCACTTGTTTTATTTAATAGACTTAGAGTTAGAAGAGAATTTGCCTCCAGATGGGTACCAACTTGAGTTTCACTGACATTCAATTTAGACGGTATTTAGATGAAACTATTGGACTTTATGTGTTTAAGTTGTTATTAGAATGAGTTAAGACTTTTGGGGCTATTGGGATAGAATTAATGCATTTTTTCATGTGAGAAGGACATGAATCTTGGGGAGGGGGCAAGGATGAAATAGTATGGCCTGAATATATCCCCTAAAATCCATAAGTTGACATTTAATCCCTAGTGCAGTGGTGTTGGGACATGGGGCATCTGGAAAGTGATTAGTTTATAAGAACAGAGCCCTCATAAATGGGATTAGTGGCCTCATAAATGATGCCCTAGAGAGCTTTTTTTTTTTTTTTTTTGTCTCTTCTGCCATGTAAGGACACTAGGAAGGCACTAACTATCAGGACAAAGCTCTCACAGGCATTGAATCTGTAGTGCCTTGATCTTGGACTTCCCAGCCTCCAGAGATGTGAGCAATAAATTTCTATCACTTGTAAATTACCCAGTCTAAGATCATTTTGTTATAGCAGCCCAAATGAACTAAGGTAGTAAACCTATTGATGGCCATTTGAATTATTTCCAGTTTGGAGCTATTATAAATAAAGATGCTATGAAGATTCATATCAAATTTTTGTGTTGATGTATATTTTCATATCTTTTGGGTAAATATCTAGTTGTAGAATGGCTGGATTACATGATAGGTATATGTTTAACTTCTAAAAAATCTACCAAACTGTTTTCCAAAGTGCTGATCCTGTTTCTATATTACTACCAGCTGAATATGGGCATTCTTGTTGTGCAAAATATGGAATATATCTTAGCATTTTTGAGGAAGTCATAAAAATAATATAATCAAATTGCTCACACAGGACTGTGTGCACATAGGTGATCAGTAGCTGGCTGTCATTTGTTCAGTGAGACTGTAGGTGGTATAATTATCAAGGGATGAAAATTCAAAGACAAGAAAGATGCAAATGGGCTGGGGCAAATCAAAATGTCTTCAGGGGAAGTTGGAAATGGAAGTAATTATTGAATGATAAATAAGATGTGGATTAGTGGAAAGGGGGAGTCAGATATTGCATGAAAGCCTTTCTATTAAACTAATGACTCAAATGAAAATATAGGCAAAGACACATAGCCAAGTGTTAACCATGGTTTCTGTCAGGAAATTGAAAAATAGAAGTGGAAGTACCAATATAGTGATGAAGAAACTTCATTTTCTAATTTTTTTTTTTTTTTTTTTTTAGGCAGAGTTTCACTCTTGTTGGCCAGGCTGGAGTGCAATGGTGGGATCTCAGCTCACTACAACCTCCGCCTCCCAGGTTCAAGCGATTCTTCTGCCTCAGCCTCCCGAGTACCTGGGATTACAGGCATGCACCACCACACCCAGCTAATTTTGCATTTTTGGTAGAGATGGGGTTTCTCCATGTTGGTCAGGCTGGTCTCGAACTCCCAAATTCAGGTGATCCGCCCACCTCAGCCTCCCAAAGTGCTGAGATTACAGGCGTGAGCCACTGCTCCCCGCTGATTTTTAAATTTATTTATGTAGTTTATTCATCCATTTACTTAATGATATTAGTAGAAAATTTGTTGTGCAATCAAGGAGGTACAAGCTAGACAATGTCTCTGCCCTCTTGGAGCTCACATTAAATTCAGGGAGACACAAAATACAGAAAAGCCAAAAATAATACACATTTAAAACATGGCATTAAAGGGAGAAAAAGGAGACTGTGGCTAGAAATAAAGAGTGAAACTTGATTTTACATAGGATAATCATGGAAGGCATTCTGGATGAAGTGACATTTAAGGTGAATCTAAAGGGTAAGAAAGATCCATCATGTGAATAGTATCGGGGTAAGGCTAAATGCAAATTACATAATATCTGCAAATAATTTTTAAAACTTCAAATAAGAAAAAGTAAGATATATTTTAAATACTGAAACAATGACTTTCTAGTTACTAGGAGAAAGAGAGAGCAAGATGAATATTGGCGCTAGCTGAGGTTGAAGCTGAAGGTATGAGTCAGATCATTATCTTGTAGGGTACATAAAAGCATTTTGTTTTATTTTAGGTACAGTAGTCAACCACTGCAGAATTTCAGACAGATACAGAATCGTATTATTTATTTTTAAAGAAACTAAACATAGATTTCTATAAAAAAACAATGGAAGTGGGGAGCAACAACTGAGGTGAGAAAACAGTAGACTTGGCCTCAGGTTGGTCCCCCACTGGGACAGAGCTCCCAGAGGAAGGAGGAGACAGCCACCTTTGCTGTTCTGCAGCCTCCACTGGTGACACCTCCATGTGTGGCGGACACCCTGGGGAATAGGGTCTGGAGTGGACTCCCAGCAAACTGCAGCAGTCTTATGGAAGAGAGGTCTGAGGTTTTTATTTTTAAAAGAAAAACAAACAGAAAGCAACAGCAACAACAAAAACACCCCACAAAAACCCCATCCAAAGTTCAGCAGCCTCAAAGATTGAAGGTAGATAAGCTTATGAAGATGAGAAACAATCAATGAAAAAATGCTGAAAACTCAAAAGTCAGAGTGCCTCTTCTTCAAATGATTGCAACACTTTTCCAGCAAGGGTACAGAAATGGGCTGAGACTGAGATGGATGAACTGATGGAAGTAAGCTTCAGAGGGGGTGTAATAGCAAACTTCACTGAGCTAAAGGAGTATGTTCAAACCCAATGCAAGGAAGCTAAGAACCATTATAAAACAGTACAGGAGCTGTTAACCAGAATAACCAATTTATAGAGAACCATAAATGACCTGATAGACCTGAAAAACACAATATGAGAACTTCACAATGCAACCATAAGTATCAATAGCCAAATAGACCAAGCAGAGGAAAGTGTCTCAGAGCTTGAAGACTATCTTGCTGAAATAAGACAGGCAGACAAGATTAGAGAAAAAAAGAATGAATAGGAATAAACAAAACCTCTGAGAACTATAGGATTATATAAAAAGACTGAACCTATGACTGATTGGGGCATCTGAAAGAGATGGGGAGAATGGAACCAAGTTGGAAAACATACTCTAGGATATCATCCAGAAGAACTTCCTCAACCTAACAAGACAGGCCAACATTCAAATTCAGGAAATCCAGAGAACCCCAGTAAGATACTCCATAGGAAGATCAACCCCTGACCCATAATCATCAGATTCTCCAAGGTCAAAATGAAGGAAAAAATGTCAAGGGCAGCCAGAGAGAAAGGCCAGGTTACCTACAAAGGGAAGCCCATCAGACTAACAGCAGCCCTCTCAGTGGAAACCCTACAAGCCAAAAGTGATTGCAGGTCAATATTCAACATTCTTAAAGAATTTTCAAAGCAGAATTTTATATCCGGCCAAACCAAGCTTCATAAGCAAAAGAGAAATAAAATCCTCTACAGACAAGCAGATAATGAGTGAATTCGTCACCACCAGGTCTGCCTTGCAAGAGCTCCTGAAGGAAGCCCTAAATATGGAAAGGGAAAACCATTAGCAGTGACTACAAAACACACTGTAGTACACAGACCAATAACACTATGAAGTAACTACGCTAACAGGTTTGCAAAATAACCAGCTAGCATCATGATGACAGGATCAAATTCATATATAACAATATTAATCTTAAATGTAAATGGACTAAATGCCCCAATTAAAAGCCACAGAATGGCAAGCTGGATAGTCAAGACTCAATGTTCTGTATTCAAGAGGCCCATCTCATGTGCAAAGACACACAGGCTCAAAATAAAAGGATAGAGGAAAATTTACCAAGCAAATGGAAAGCAAAATAAAGCAGGTATTGCAATCCTCATTTCTGACAAAATAGACTTTAAACCAACAAAGATTAAAAAAGACAAACAAGTGCATTACATAATGGTAAAATGTTCAATTCAACAAGAAGAGCTAACTATCCTAAATATATATGCACCAATACGCTCCAATACAGGAGCACCCAGATTCATAAAAATGTTCTTAGAGATCTACAAACAGACTTAGACTCCCACACAATAATAGTGGGAGACTTTAACATCCCAATGTCAATATTAGATCATCGAGATAGAAAATTAACAAAGATATTTAGGACTTGAACTCAGCTCTGCATCAAGTGGACCTAATAGACATCTACAGAACTCTTCACCAATACAACAGAATATGCTTTCTTCTTGGTGCCACATGGCACTTGCTCTAAAACTGATCACATAATTGGAAGCAAAACACTCTCAGCAAACACAAAAGAACTGAAATCATAACAGTCTCTCAGGCCACAACGCAAACAAATTAGAACTGAAGATTAAGAAACTCACTCAAAACCACATGACTACATGGAAATTAAACAACCTGCTCCTGAATAACTCCTGGGTAAATAACGAAAATAAGGCAGAATTCAGGAGTTCTTTGAAACTGAGAACAAAGAGGCAATGTACCAGAATTTCTGGGCTGCAGTGTAAGCAGTGCTAAGAGGGAAATTTATAGCACTAAATGCCAACATCTAAAAGCTAGAAAGATCTCAAAGCTACATCCTAACATCATAACTAAAAGAACTAGAGAACCAGGAGCAAAGAAACTCCAAAGCTAGCAGAAAACAAGAAATAACTAAGATCAGAGAGGAACTGAAGGAGATAGAGACACAAAAACCCTTCAAAAAATCAACAAATCCAGGAGCTGGTTTTTTGAAAAAATTAATAAAATAGACTGCAAGCTAGACTAATAAAGAAGAAAGGAGAGAAAAATCAAATAGACACAATAAGAAATGATAAAGGGGATATCACCACTGACCCCACAGAAATACAAACAACCATCAGAGAATACAGTACACACCTGTATGCAAATTCACTAGGAAATCTAGACAAAATGGATAAATTTCTGAACACATACATGCTCCCAAGCCTGAACCAGAAAGAATTTGAATCCCTGAATAGACCAATATCCCTGAAATAGAGGCAATAATAAATAGACTACCAACCAAAAAAAAAAAAAAAAAAAAAGCCCAAAACCAGATAGATTTACAGCTGAATTCTACCAGAGGTACAAAGAGGAGGTGGTATCATTACTTTTTAAGCTATTCTCGACAATTGAAAAGGGGAGACTTCTTCCTAACTCGTTTTATGAGGCCAGCATCACCCTGGTACCAAAACCTGACAGATATACAACAAATGAAGAAAACTTCAGGCCAATATCCCTGATGAACATTAATGCAAAAATCCTCAATAAAGTACTGGCATGCTGAATCCAGCAGCACATAAAAAATCTTATCCACCATGATCAAGTTAGCTTCATTCGAAGGATGCAAAGCTGGATCAACATATGCAAATCAATAAACACAATTTATCACATAAACAAAGCTAAAGATGAAAACCACATGATTATCTCAATAGATGCAGAAAAAGCCTTTGATAATATTTAACACCTTTTCATGTTAAAAGCTTTCAATAAACTAGATATTGAAGGAACATACCTCAAAATCATAAGAGCCATTTATAACAAACCCACAGCTAATATCATACTGAATGGGCAAAAGCTGGAAGCATTCCCCTTGAATAGTGGCACAAGACAAAAATGCCTCTCTTACCATTCCTATCCAATGTAGTATTGGAAGTTCTGGCTAGGGAAATAAGGCAAGAGAAAGAAATAAAAGGTATTCAAACAGGAAGTCAAGTTGTCTTTGTTTGCAGATGACATGATCCTATATGTAGAAAACCCCATCGTCTCAGCCCAAAAGCTTCTTAAGCTGATAAGCAACTCCATCAAAGACTCAGGATACAAAATCAATGTGAAAAAATCACAAGCATTTCTAAACACCAACAACAGAGAAGGAGAGAGCCAAATCACGAATGAACTCCCATTCACAATTGCTACAGAGAGAATAAAATACCTAGGAATACAGCTAACAAGGAAAATGAAGGACCTCTTCAAGGAGAACTACAAACCACTGCTCAAGGAAATAATAGAGGACACAAACAAATGAAAACACATCCCATGCTTGTGAGTAGGAAGAATCAATATCATGAAAATGGCCATACTGCCCAAAGTAATTTATAGATTCAATGCTATTCCCATTAAATGACCATTGACATTCTTCACAGAATTAGAAAGAACTATTTTAAAATTCATATGGAGCCAAAAAAGAGCACGTATAAAGATACATGCACACGTATGTTTATTGCAGCACTATTCACAATAGCAAAGACATGGAATCAATGCAAATGCCCATCAATGATATACTGGATAAAGAAAATGTGATACATACGCACCATGGGATACTATGCAGCCATAATAAAGAATGAGATAATCTCCTTTGCAGGGACTGGATGGAGCTGGAAGCCATTATTGTCAGCAAACTAATGCAGGACCAGAAAGCCAAACACCGCATGTTCTTACTTATAAGTGAGAAATGAAAAATATCACAGGGAGAGGAAAAACACACACTGGGGCTTGTCAGAGGTAGTCGGGGGAGAGCATCGGGATAAATAGCTAAGGCATGCTGGCCTTAATACGTAGATGATGGGTTGATAAGTGCAGCAAACCATCATGGCACACATTTAGCTGTGTAACAAACCTGTACATCCTGCACATGTACCTCAGAACTTAAAATAAAAATAAAAGAAAATAGGAGACTGGTTCTATTCCATTCAAGAGATGACCGAGTGTACAGTTGGGTGCAGAGAAGAAAAGACAAATGACTTGCATCATGTGCTAATATTAAACACCTGGCATTCAAAATACACAGCAGTAAGCAGATTCAAGATATATTTTAAAGGTAATTAATAGGATTTACTGAAGGAATGTGGTTGGGGAGGGAAAAGGAGGGACCAACCCAGACTCCTAGCCTGATGACTTGAGTATCTGGCTGGAAGTGGGCACTGTTTGTTGAAATGAATAACATGGTAAGAGATATTACCACTGAGAGGTTCAGTAACCAGTAGGTTTATTTATTGTGGATAGGCTGACTTTGAGATGTCTATCACACAACTAGGAGGAAAGAATCTAAAGGTAGTTAAGAGATGATTCATGGGTACAAAAATATAGTTAGACAGAATGAATAAAATCTAGTATTTGATAGCACAACAGAGTAATTATAGTCAACAAAAATTTATTATATATTTAAAAATAACTATAAGAGTAAATTGAAATGTTCGTAACACAAAGAAATGATGGATGCCTGAGGTGATGGATACCGCATTTACTCTGATGTAATAATTATGCATTGTATGCCTGTATCAAAATATCTCATGTACCCATAAAAATTAAAAAATAAATAAATAAATAGAGGGTAGTTAAATATGTGTGTTGAAACCTCAGATTTATAGTCTAAGATGAAGACACAAATTTGAAACTCATCAGCATAAATGGTAAATACATATATGGTAATTATTTAAATGATTTGAGTAGAGGGTATAAAGAGTGAAGATAAGAGCATCCAGGACTGAAATCCAGGACTGAAATCCAAGAAACCTCACACTGGGAGACAGAGCAGGAGGAGGAGCCCACAGAAGCGGCTCATAAGGATGGTGTAGTGAGTTCGCAGGGAAACCAGAAGAGGCTTTTGTCAGAAGAAACAAGAAAAATGCATATTTCAAGAAGAGGCCAAATGCTGAGATGTTGAATAAGACGGACATAGCGAAGAACTTCTTTAATACGGAAGTAATTAGTGAGACCATTTCAGCAGTGATGTGGAGGAAGCCAAAAGTGGATGTGTTGATAGTGCTGGGAATGAAGAACAGGACCCAGAGCCAATATGGCCGTGAAAGGAAATTGAGAGAAATTGAGCAGTAGCTGGACGGGGACTAATATCTAGCAGGAGTTTTGTATTTGCCTTTTATTGGGGGAATGGGGAAATACTAGTGCTCGATTGTGTGCTGCTGGAAGAGATTCAAGAAAGACTGGAAAAAGTTTGTTTATGCAGGAGAAAGGGGGACAACTAAGGAGGCAAAGTCCTTAGGAGGTAGGAGGGCTGGGGGACCGAGCGCTTCTTACTATGAAGAAGCCCCTATTGTTTTAACTGTTTTTCAGTAAGTCTGATCTAGGTTCTTCCAGAGAAATAACCACAACCAAATTACCCTGCAGTCACACAGAAAAAAACAAAACTAAACAATAACGTTAGCATGAGGATTTTTTGTTGTTGTTTATCACGTAGATTCCTCATAGAGATGTCAAGAAAGGACTAAAAATGGCTACAGAAGTGCAAGCATAATACTAAATATTAAAACAAGGGCATAATAGGGAGAGCTAGTAATGAAAGAAGTGAGTTGGGTTTCGGAAATAATCGTTTCAAAAACTGAGTTAACAGAAGTTCCTGGAAACAAGAATAAAATTTGGGCTAAACTGGGCTGGGTGCTCACGCCTGTAATCCCAGCATTTTGGGAGGCTGAGGTGGGCGGATCACGAGGTCAGGGAATCAAGACCAGCCTGACTAACACAGTGAAACTCCGTCTCTACTAAAAATACAAAAAATTAGCCAGACATGGTGGCACGCACCTGTAGTCCCAGCTACTCGGGAGGTGGAGGCAGGAGAATAGCTTGAACCCGGGAGGTGAAGGTTGCAGTGACTGAGATTGTGCCACTGCACTCCAGCCTGGGAGACAGAGTGAGACTCTGTCCAAAAAAAAAAAAAAAAAAAAAAAATTGGGGGTTAAAAACTGGCCATTGAAGCAGAAAGCAAATTTAATGTATTCAATAATAAAATACAGTGTCATTAGGCCAGGCGCGGTGGCTCAAGCCTGTAATCCCAGCACTTTGGGAGGCCGAGACGGGCGGATCACAAGGTCAGGAGATCGAGACCATCCTGGCTAACACGGTGAAACCCCGTCTCTACTAAAAAAATACAAAAAACTAGCCGGGCGAGGTGGCGGACGACTGTAGTCCCAGCTACTCGGGAGGCTGAGGCAGGAGAATGGCGTGAACCCGGGAGGTGGAGCTTGCAGTGAGCTGAGATCCGGCCACTGCACTCCAGCTTGGGTGACAGAGCGAGACCCCGTCTCAAAAAAAAAAAAAAAAAATACAGTGTCATTAAAAAAGACTTTTTAAAAAACTAGGCAATTTATTATGACAGATTTAAAAAAATATGTATCAGTGATATTGAAGAACATAGTGGATAGTGTCTTCTATGGAATTTTATAAAATACCCAGAGATAATTTTCAATGGGCCATTTCTCAAACTGATTCTCAGAAAACAAAATTTGAAGACCCAATTTTATAATAACTTAAGTTTCTGAATACATTACTGTGAGGAGCTAACCCTCTCTCATTGAGTTATTGATCAGGAGGCAATCTGGTGATTAAAATTAAAAAGCAGAAAACAATTCCAGAGGAAGAAACATCTTGTCTGCTTCCTTCCCCTGTCCCTTCCTCTTTTATCTCTGTCTCTATGTGTGTTTTAATTGTTGGGGGATAGCTGGACATGGGGAGACAGAGGTAGAGCTCGGCAGTGACCAGGTGGGCAGAGCCTGGTCCAATCTGAGCACTGCAAACACATCCATGTCCCCATGGAAGGGAGTATTCTGGGATGGGACCTATTGGAACTGTGTGGCTTGGAATCCCTAGAATTTAGGGAAAGAGGTTATAATTGTGTTCACTAGGCAATGAGAAAACTATGGAATCGTCTTGAACATGACGATAATGAGGTGAAAATACTTTAGATGTGTTAGTCTGGTTTACTCTTCACCTTGAGGTGGAAGGAGGAGGAAGTAGAGGCAGTGAGGCTACATAGGCTGCAAGTGCAGTAATTCAGGAACGTGCAAGAATCAGGACATGGCAGTGGCTTCAGGGATAATAAGGAGGAAAATCTCAGAAGTTAGTTTCATGTACAGAACAAAAAATTCTGTTGATTGAGCAAGTCTGGTAGGTAAATGTAATTCTTTAGGCAAAGGTATGTGTCCTGGGAAAATCTCTTATCACCAAAAGGAAAGCTGGTCTAAGGAAAAGCAGGTTACAAATTCCTGTGGGAAGCTAAGATTGTTTTGCTAGTTTCCTTCCACCTTTGAAGACTTTCTAATGATCTGCTACATTAAAGAAGCTGACCTTTGTGATTAAAAAAAGTTAAATAGTCCTTTCCTCATTCAGTTCTGCCTTTGGTGTCACTCCCTTGAATACCTCAAAGACAATTTAATCTGTTTTGGTTAATTAATTCAGGTTCAAAACACAAGGTGCAGTTGCTGCTACCAATTAGTAAATCAGATAGACCATGAGCTGTAGGTTCTATTCTATGTCCAGGTATATTAAAATGTACAATAATGGATATTTACAGGCACTCATTTGAACACCTAATTGCCAAGGCAGTTTCTGTTGATATAAAATGCAATTTAAAGCTAAGCTATACCTGGCCTAAATTTAATTAATTTGAGGTCCTAGTTTTCCAAAGAAGGAATCAAACACATTGACTACAAAACATACTTGAACAGATAAAGACACATTTTTTCTTTCCTTTGAAATGTTAGTGAAATCAAGAAAAGGTAATATTGGTGAACTCAAATGGTCCCTAGCTATTCAGATGATGATGATGAAGGCCATGAAGGTGACAACAATCACAGTGATGCTGACGATCATCGTGATAATGGTAGTGGTGTTAATGATGAATTTCAGAGTGATAGACTGTAAGATTTAGGAATCCAGCAATGTTTAACAAATTGTATTGTCAGCAGTGACTCACATTAATGGAGTCATTATCAGAAAATTGCGTATAATTCCTGTTATTGCAAGTCCTCAGGATAATATGGCTGTTCTGCTAGGAGATTTAGAAACTGTGTGCCCTGTGTAATTTTGGAAATTGCTCTGATATTGCTCCTGTAGATACAGAGCTCAGAGCAGGCCCATTACACATGCAGCCACTCAAACCTGGACAGCACCTGTCCACCTCCTCTGGACAGTGCCCTTTGAGAGAGTCACCTGTCTGATTGTCAGCCCAGGCTGGCTCTTGTCCTCTAACAATAAATTCTCTCATTTATTTAGTAGACCCATATCTCTTGCTTGCATTTAATAGTGCAAAAGGAGTAACATGTTCATTTCACTCTAATTATGCTTAGAAAATTGTCCCACTTCAAAATTATAATGTAAAAAATTACCTGCCACCAGGTCTTTAGAAGGAGAACTGGTCAACCCTCACAGGTCGCCTGACTTCTTTCAAATGCCAGCACCAGGCTCTCTGGCTCTGCTCATCATACACTGGGCTATGGCTGTCTCTTAAAATCGTGTATTTTTTTTTCCTTTCTTTCTCAGATAGTATCTCCCTTTAGATAAATTCTGGTTGCAATATTTTACTATTTTTAATCTTCCAGAAGGGAAGCAGTAATGTCCTTCTCCTTGTCCTTCACACCGATTTGTCTTTGCTTCTCATTATACAGAGTCTGCTTAAGTCGTGGTGCCTGCTGCCAGTTCTATTAAACTGCACAGGGAACTGCCAGGTCACAATTTACGCTGCAATATCATAAAATTAACTTTCATGCAGAAATCCTTTTCCCCCTCTTTTATTCATTTTTATGCTTAAGAAATCCTGATGATTCTGTTAGAAGGATTAGTTGTCTTCCTCCTTGGAATTGACAAGTTGGGTAGAATTTTGGTTTTAAGAGTAAAAGAAAATAGAATAAAAGCTCAACTCAAAATTTCTTCCTAATGATTACAAAACTCTTCCTGCTTTGTTGCACTAAACTTAAAGTGAAAAGCCTGCTGTGGAGCTGGGAGGTGGAGGGTGAAAAACTTAAGTGGAAAATGAATGTCTTTTACCAATCTTGAATTGAAGATCTCCATGCCCAGTGCAAGCCCAGCCTGCTCCTTGCTACTCCTTCGGGACCTAGCAGAAGTCATTCTCTCATTAACTGTGATGGGATGCTGTGCCCCTATTTCCTGTTATGCCTGGAAGAATCCGTGCTAAATGGGATATGTTCCTTTCTTTCAGTCCCCTCTTGTGGCAGCCAGCAGGCTTAAGGCTGAAAATGCAGCTCACGGGGTACAGGTCTTGAACTGTGCATGAACCCCAGGATGTCTCCATGAATACCCAAAACGGCCAAAACCTTTCACAGGGTTTGAAGTGTGAAAAATGGCAGATCCAGGATTTTACTTTTCCTTCATGAATCTTTTACTTTGTCCCTTAAAGAATTACACTGAAACCCTCTCCCCCTATTTTCCTTTTCATTTTAATGAAATAAAACATTATCTTCCTGGATACAAGACATAATTTTCCATTCTTGGCATTAAAGGGCTTTCAAGAAAGAAAATCCATTTTTTTTAAATATTGTAGATATCGGTGGAGAGAAAATGATACTTATTCTTAGAACCAACAATCGTATCTCAAACATAGAGTTGCTTTTCTATTGCGAGTAAAAAAAAAAAAAGTATCATTTAATTTCACAAATTTTTGTATAGGCCATTCTGGAATAGGGAAACCTAATCTAAAATGTCCTCTTTACTGTCAGCATTTATTTCTTTCTAATACAAGAAGAATGTTCTATGTTGAAGGATGACTGTCACAAAACTGATATTGTATTTCCATATTATATCGTTCTATTTATTTTTTTCTCTGAATTTTGTGAGGAGAATATTTACATATAAAAATACTGAATAGAATATTGTTACAGCTGTAAGTGTTTCACATTAAAGGCTGACTTAAGAAGCAAACCTTTCATTACCTGAGGTCTAAAAATGTAGCTGGATGTGATGCAATTACTAACCTGCTTAGATGGGAGTATTCTGCAATGCTGTGAACAAGACACATTAAACATTGACCCTGTAACAATGAAAGACCAGTTCTTTCGGGCACTAATCATATGACTCTTCTCATTAGCATAATACCACATTTAGCCAGTATCTGTTGAGCTTCCATTCCTAGTTTATGTATAAAAGAAAAGAGTGCAAAGTAAACCAACTGTGAAGGGGATAAGTATAATGTCAATAAGCATACGAAATACTGGCACCACCTATCACCTAAGTATATGGCCCCAACTTAAAATAAATATAACGAGTATACATTGTGTAGAGTTCTCAAGTGAAATTGCTTAAATAAATCTTGTGCCAATCTTACCAATTAGACAAATGTGTCCTTGAGATGGGTTTTGATCTAACAGAGTCTACAAAAAAAAAAAAAAAAATGATTTCCACTGGGTGGCATGACTGAAGCTATTGAAAAACAGATGTAGGTAATATCTCATTAATTTAACTAAGTGTTTCTGAACAGGCTCCAAATCTGGTGTGAATTACAAAGACTCTTGCAGTTTGAAGCCAGAAAACAAATATGTTTTCTGCCAAATGTACTTAAATAGTTAGCAAATTGCCAGCCATTTAAATTATAGATTCCTGCTAAATTTATCCATTCCTCTAATATAATGAAGATAGCATGGGTACCTGAGGATGTACTGCAGAAGCAACGTGAGTCTTTCTCACATGCACCACCACTGTGTTGCAGCCACAGGCTATAACTGTGTTATCTTGGGGCAACCAACTCACTAAATAAAAGCAAGCTGAGCTCATTTTTAATTCTAAATAATAATTGCTCATTGCACACAAAATTGGTCCTTATCTGAGCTCCATATGTGTATCTTGGCAATTTAAGAAGATTATGAATTTAAATTCAGAAAATATATATGTACATGATGTATGTGTGTGCATGCATGAGTGTGTGTGTATCTTGTAAACATAGTGTTACCTAGTTCTTTGTTCTTCACCCATGCGTGCCTTTCCTTTTCTTGCACATAAATCCTTTCCTGTGCTATTTCTGTGGCTTAGAATGGGTGCCTTTTCTCCAACCAAAAATCTCACTAGTTATTGAAGCTTTTCAGAGGTACTAGTTGTTTCATGAAGGTTTTCGGATAGTCCAGGCCCATCACATCATTCCTAATTAAAAACTCCAGCATCTACTGTATGTACCTCTCCTAGACAGCAGACTTCAGTCTGCTTTGTATCAAAGTTAGCTTGTTTTACACATCCATTTTCATAAATACACAGTCCATCCATAGAAGACAAGTTGCAAAATTTACTCTTCTTTGTATTTTCACCAGTGCCAAAAAAATGACTTACATTATGTTTGGTTCAAATGATATGCTTATTAGAATTAAACTATATTAAACTCTGGTTATTTTTCATGTGAATAAAGAACAATTAATAAATCTACTCAAGACTTTTGCATTATCAAGGCTTGCAACATCAGGAATCCATACTCACACAAGGTCTATCTTAATCATAATCATGGATGACAAAGGTTTGTTTCTTCAGGCTAATTGACTGCAGTGAAATGCATGACCTGTGAGCATGCATACATGCTGTCCTGTGTTGGAGACATCTATTTTAAAATTCCTATGTCTTAGTCCATTTTCTACTGCTATAACAGAATACCACAGACTGGATAATTTATAAAAAAAAAAAAAAAAAAAGAGAGATTTATTTGGCTTATGATTCTAAATGCTGGAACGTCCAAGATTGAGGGACCACATCTAGTGAGAACCCTTTCCCTGTGCACAACACAGTAGAAGGGCATCGTGAGGTGAGGAATCACACACTCAAGACAGAGAAAGAAAATTGGCCTGAACTCACCCCAGGATAACTGACTGACTCCCAGGATAATGCCATTTAGTCCATTCGTGAAAGCTCTGCCCTTATGATTTATTGTTTCTTAAAGTTCCCACCTCTCAACACCATCACAAGAGCAATTCCATTTTAACATAAGCTTTGGAGGGGACATTCGAACCACAGCATCTTATTTTAAACATTAACTCAGACATTAGAGAGGCCGAGAGCAAGCACAGTCTGAGTTTGCTCATGGACAGCTTTGGTGGGTGTCTGTCTCACAACCTGCTGAGTGGTCTCCAGAATGTAATTTATTCTCTTTGGGCTTTCATTTCTTGGAAATTTTTTTTGGGGGGTGGGAAGGGAGTCTCACTCTGTCGCCCAGGCTGGAGTGCAGTGGCGTGATCTCGGCTCACTGCAAGCTCCGCCTCCCAGGTTCATGCCATTCTCCTACCTCAGCCTCCCTAGTAGCTGGGACTACAGGCACGTGCCACCACACCTGGCTAATTTTATATATATTTATATATATATATTTTTTTTAGTAGAGACAGGGTTTCACCATGGTCTCAATCTCCTGACCTCGTGATCCACCCTCCTCGGCCTCCCAAGGTGCTGGGATTACAGGCGGAGCACCCGGCCCATTTCTTGGAATTTTTTGACACTATTTTGATTAATCATTTCACGCAATCAAAGCAACAAAAAAAAAATTCTAAAGTAAATGATGAAATATGTGATTAGTCTCATTTCATCATGACCTGATTGTGTGATTTTGGGAAAGCCCCTGCCCTATTTGGGATGCTCTGAAGTCTGAGACTATTGAATTAACCAGGTCCGTCTGGGTGTCAATACATCTGTTGCTCATCACAGGATAAACTTCTCATGGTCAAACAACTCAAATGAAAGGACTTATTTCCTGGACAGCTAGTCTATTTCATGTTTACTTTCTTGAGAATATATATTTTCCTTCTCACACAAACATATTAATTTGTAAGTTGTTTTTAACGTGTAGTTCCTAAAGGGCTTTGACCCATTGTGAATGATGACCGACCCTATCAGCATGCTATCCAGAACACACTGAGACACCACGGAAAAGCTGAATTTCTGAAGATGGCTCATGTGGGGGAGACTGCAATGTATCAGCATCACAGACACCGACCACTGATTCTTCTCCATCACCTGTTCTATTAACATCTCCTTTCCGTTTGTTTGCACATTCACATGAATGAATGCCTGTTCTCATCATCCACCATCGCTACTCACTTGTTCATCAAAAGAATGATCCTTCTTTATTCCCGCAGTACTTCCACCTGAGAACAACACGTAAATCCTACATTCCTTTCTCATAAAACGACTAGATTTTTAGAGTAGAAAATCCGCCTGCCTCCTGCAAAAATCAGAGGACTGGTTTCAAACAGCATAACAATGATTTCATTTCATTAATTAATTCATCAATGCAATAAAACTTGTCATTTTAACTTGTTTCTGAGATTCCAATCAAAGCCTAATTAGCATAAACATTTCAACATGTGTCCTATATTAGCAGCAGGCATCAGGAAATGAAGACTTCCAGCATGGAGGGGTAAGGAGGTGGAAAAGGTCATCCTTGTAGCCAAATGGATATGTTTTTGTTAAAAATGAGCCTCCAAGAAAATGTCACGACTTGATGTATACTAGCAGTAACCCTTTGTATGGGCTTGATGAATCAGCAGATTTTCAAACTTTTCACTCTACCAGCAGGGAAACCTCTGTAGTATTCAGACCCATCCAAAGATGTTGTGCGCTAATTTATGGAGAGAGAGATTCCTGCCATGAAATGTACTTGGAAACTAGACTAAGGAGCTGGGGTAAGCCTGATAGTCCCAGCTGGAGCATGATAGTAGAAATAGGTGACAGCTGGAGAAGAGAGAATAAGTTCTTGTCTTTGAGGAGCTTTCCCAAGGTCAAGCGGCCAACAAGTTGCAGGACTCAAGTAGGTGTCAGAGGGTCTAGTTCAACTTCTTTGCTCTATCACTACTTCATGCAGGGCAAAGACCCTTAGGGGTACTAACCTCTGCTCACTTGCAGTAAGCTAGATAATTAACAGCTTGCCTCACATGCAATACAGACTTGCAGGAATATTAAATACATTAAATGTCCAAAAAGAACAGAGGATTAGATAATAACACTCACTCAAGGGATGGCAGAGAAGAGGTCCTATATGCATACCTTCTGGTTTTATCAGGATGCAGCCTAGGCTTCCAGACATCATGTTACAAAATGCCAGAGAGCCTGACAGTTAGCAAGGGAACATAGGAGGTAAAATTCTCCAATGTAAGCAGATGTCCCAGCTCAGCCTCATCAAGGTCAAACTGAAACAGTGATGGACACAGCTCCCAGCTCTGCCCTGCAATTGTATGGATGGTGTGAGGACCCCTCCCCTTCCTCAACTCTCTGGTTTTCCCATTTTTCTTGTGGCTTTAGATAAGACTGAAAGAAAAATTCTCTCCTCATTCACCATCTCTCAGCCTGGGCTGTGGCTACCAATTTCACAGTTTTCCCTCAAAGCAATGACAGGTTACCTTAGTTTTATTTCTGAGTTTGATGCCCTCGATTGCTGCCCATTTCATATCTATGTCAATGCAGAATTGTCTATTTTTATTTGAAGTTTTTAGAAACATGGAAGAGAAGCCTCGGCCTTTTCCTTCAAATAACTGCTCCGACAGCTTTATGGATGGCTAGTTAGTTTCTTCCTGACCTCCCTGAGAGGTCCCATCAGCTCTAACCCAGTTTCCTCTAAATTCTATATTCCCGGCTCTGGGACAGCAGCAGACGGTTGTATCTTGTTCCACAATCCATAATTCTCAGCTTCAAAGTTCAGTGCCAAATAAGATCTCACATTGTAGGATAACCTTTTGTACCAGCCCTTCAGCAGCAATTAAATCTGCTCATTCCACGACGCCTGGAGAAAACTAGGCACGCTGCCTGTTTTCAGGTGCAAAAATGAAGCAAAACAGAACAAAATACAAAAACAAAGACCAGCGACACAAGGATCTGAAGCTTCCTCTTCATTAACTCTTCTAGTCAGCAAAGTCAGGTAACAAAAGGAAGACCCCTAGGTAATAGGTGAGGAGGTGGCTGAGCTGAGGGGGATGTGTCAGGGCCCTTTGGGGGGCTTCTGCTGGAGCAGAATTAAAAGCTAAATCTCAGTCTGTAAGTGAAAGGCCTATAAATCCTTTAGAAACTAAGTAGGCATGACCAGTCAGATAATGCCAACCAGGCAACCTATTTGAGGCCCTGAAGTGACAAGCAACTGGTGTATGAGTATATGGAGCCCCTCACTGGTTTAGAAAAAGACCTTAGTGAGCTCCCAATGAGTGCCCAGGAGGTTACAAACACACCTACCATACATAGAATGCCTACTGTAGGATTTACTTATATGATACCTAATCTGTATCACATCCTGGATCTACTTTTGTTTACAAATGAAGAAGCAGACTGAGAGGATTTAGGAGACTTACCCAGAATTTATGAATCACAGCACTGGAATTTGAGCCTGGCTCTTTTGATATTAAAGCTATGTAATGCTATGGTCTTTCTACTATGCTATGTTTCTGCATCCCACCCAAGCATCCATCCTTTCTGTCTTCATCTGTGTGGGACACCTACCCTCATGGGAGTACACTGCTCGGTGATTTGCCAAACACTTGCAAACAAGTAACTTACTAAAGTTCACAAAAGCTCAGTGAACTAGACATCATGGTCATCCCCGGTTCCCACCATGGCCTACCCGAGTAACCACCACGGAAGGGGATTCCAGGGAAATGAAAGACACAGACTTTGCCACCAGGAGCTTAGAACCAAGTTGCAGTGACAGAGATGCATGCACAGCACCACCTTAGGACAAAGCTATCAACATACGCGCTATTTGTTGACTGACTACAAACTCTTTGCTAAGTGCCCATAGAGGGAAAGCAGTTTGGATTAGAGTGTCCACAGAGTGCAGCATGGATGAGGGAATCTGAACTGGGTTCTGAAAACTGCTCATCCTTTGGAGAGATGGAAGGGAAGTGGTGGGATTTTCAGAATATCTGAAGATCCACAAAGCCAATGTTGCTGAAGTGGAAAAATCATAGTGTTTCCAAGGGACAATGAGAAAATTCTTTTGCCTGAAATAGATGGTTACTGCCTTAGGACTAGGGAAACAGGAAGTCAAAAGGGTAATGATCGATCAGCACCTAAATCAGAAGTCTCACCACCTTGTTAATTGTCCTGTCTACTAGTCAAAGGAATTCAGCAGGTGTTCCAAGGATATACATATTTATTCATTTCTAATTTATATACTGGCATTATCATCTGCATAGACTATTATGTAAAATGTATATTTTAGAATATTTTAAAAGGATGAGATACATAAATATAAATTCTAATATTTCTTTCTGCACTGAAACAAATTTTGGAATGTGTATGCTTAATGTTACAGCTAAATTCTCACCTCAGGTCCCTTCTACAGAACTTCCCAGGACCTCCCCAGGCCTTTGGATCTCTGCTCCTGGAAACAATCACCCTCCTCATGCATACTGCCTCCTCCTGTCATTTGAATATCCTTGGATGGGTTTCTTCTCTCAACACAACCAACTTTTATGAGGACAGAGAACTTATTGATGTGAACTGATAAGCTCCCCAGCATGGAGCTAAATGTTATTTAGAAATCTGGGGTTTATTAAATGTTTTTGTATGACTGGGGATCTTTAACCCTGTAGGGTAGAAGCTGAGCGAAACAGTTGCAGAGGGCAGCAATGAATTACTTCATGTGAGGGCGCACAGTCAAAGCCTAAGAAGATTTGCAGATAGAAGATACGCCTCTGATGGTAGGAAAGGGAAGCATCTCCCCGGAGAACGTGGGCCCACCGCCATGCTGCCAAGGCACCACCACCAGGAAAGCTGCGGAGCCCGGGGTCTGTGGGGAGGTTTTGCACAAAGTCATGAATTCTACAAGGGAGCAAGAAAGAAGCCACACTGACTCAGGAGAAAGCTTCCTTCAGGGACAGACAAGGGATGTTACTAGTCATTAGAAGAAATAACAGTCCTAGATGATAGCCCTGAATCCCCCAAAGAATCAGATAAAGCAACTTGTGAGGTCAAGTACATGACCTTGATGCAGGTGCAGCTTAGAATAATTCAGTAATTGAAAAATGGAAAAGGTTGTGTGCACACACGGGCCTACTTATAAGTAGTAGAGATGTGAGTAGGAAAACCAGGAAAGTATGGAATTCTTCTATAAAGAACAATCTTCAGTGTAATATAAACCATAAAAGTTCAAATAAATTTGGATGATAATATACAGCTCTTTTGGAGATGTTTCTTAGCCTCACTGTGATTAAAATCAATGAATATGCTTGTTGTTTTTATTTATTAGATTTTCTTTGTGATTTCTGTGAAAGATCAATTCAGAACATTTTCTCCCTCTTTGTTTTTGCGTATGTTACAACTTGTGACTGTCAAATTTAACTCTCACCTAAACAATTAACAAAAGTTCTTCCCTGCTCTCTGTTTCCATACTTACCCCTTAAAATATTTTAAATATTGCTTTCAGAGTCAAGGCCAACTTATCTATTAGGCCATAGGTGGGGCACTTAGGGTTCACAATACCTTTAGGGGCCCATGGAATGGTTTAATTTTCTTTGAAATCAGAATTTTTAAAAATGAACTCTTAGGTTAAAGAAAATATTTTAAGATATAATATTAATATATTCATATTTATACTAATGCAGTCATAAAATATAAATTTAAGTATATATTTTTTATGGAAGAAGTGGCCTATGAAAGCAAGAGTGCCTACGGCTGAAGAAAGTCATAATGTGCTCCTGTTAAGAATGGACTCTTTCTGAAATCAAGATCTTATCTGTGTTACTCCTCTATTCTGAGGACTTAGAATTTTATTTCCTGGTAGTGAATAAAGAAGAAAAATGCAACATCTCCTACAACACAGCCCCCACCTGGACTTCATCTCACTTCATCAGGATATCAGTTGTATTGATCGACTCCCCATTCTACTACCCTGAGTCACATACCCTCTTCTCTCTTCTAGATGTCCCCCTCAACAAATGCCACATCTCTCTTTCTGGATGTAATTATCACCATCCCCTCTCCATATTTACCAGCCAAAGTCCTGTCTCTCTGCATATTCCACCTGAAAATGCCATTTCCTCTGAGAAGCCTCCCCAGATTCCCTTCCAAAGCCTGCTCTTTATATCCATAGCACCCTTTTCCCCACCTTCTTCACTTAGAGATTGTGGTGCCTAATCATTCCCTTACAGAATTTAAACATGAGTACATGTCATTGACCCCTGGTCAAAGGTACATGTCCCCATCTGCTCTGGAGATGTTAGGGGAAAGGGGCATATTCCTTCACATATTTGCTCCCTTACTTAACTCAATACACTGCCTTATTACATTTGCTCATTATAAATGCTCAGTGTGCTTCTTGTAGTTGAGTACAACATAGGCAATATCTACAGTAGTTTTATCATTACCCACTTACCACCGTTTTACTAAATGGAGAGGGAGGCAATACGCTGTGACGAGCACAATTTCCTCTCATCTCTGATAGTTCCTACACTGCTCAGTGTTTGTTGTGGCAGCGCATTTTAGTAGGTGGAGCACTGGACTGAGAGTCCGGAGCCCATGTTTCTACCTTGGGTTCAGCCTGAAATTAGCAAAGCCATCCTGCCTATCACCTCATCCCTCTGGGTTTCTTTCCTGCTCTGTGGCAATAGGGGAAAGACAAGAACTAGTGTCATGACTTCCCAGCTTTGGCTTGCTCTGGTTTTATGACCCACTGATGCTAGTCCTAAATTTGATCAAATATAAATTGCAAAACCTGCTAACGGCCTCTGGGAGAAATAAGAAGAGAATACATTCCATATGCCTGCTGAGGACTTTCTCCATAGACAAGGTGGTAGTGATCTGAGCCTTCAGGATTACAGTCCATGAAACACCTTCGGGCTGCTTCATTTGACAAAGCTCTTCTTAGCTCCCTGTGTGCCTAAATGTTAAGTCATTTTTACTTTCAAGCAAAAGGAACAGGGGTCCCTAAGCTCCTAGGGTTCTCAGAGCAGTCTAAGAGGACATTGAATGAGATTTTGCCTATCAGACTTGCCTCCCAAAAGAAGGTGTCAAGCAAAAGAAATAGTTTTTTTATTTCTCACAAAAGAAAGACACAGGTTTTATTAAAATTCATGCACAATTCACAGAATGACTCCATAGCCCAGTGAGAGAAGCTGTGTGAGCGCTTCCTTTTGCTTGTTTTAAATCTGTATTTCAATTTGGATTTTTTAGATTTTCTTTGTTCAGTAACACCAAAAAAGAGACAGCTGAGGACCACAGGGAATAAGATATTTTGGAAAAATAGTCTCTACTAAGTTCCCCAGAGTAGAAATTTGTATAGTTAATCTTTCAGAGAACTCTCTAGTTCTTTGACCCTGCATTGTTTTTGTTCACATTTTCTATATATTCACTGCCAACCCAACCTCAACAACCTGACGTAAATCAGACCCCATGGGTTTGCTGTCCTCATGTTTCTAACAACAACAACAAAAATCCCAGCTGCCATCCATAGTCATGGGTTTCCACGACTAAGGTTGAAGATGCCCTAATCCATTCATAATGTTCATTCCCACCCCGTTGAGAATAATAAACATTGGGTGACAAGTGAGGCCAACCCAAATTTGCTGACAGTCCTAAATTGTAACGAACGTGTAATTAGAGTCTCTTTAATCATTTTCAGCCTGAATACCAACTAGAAAATGGTTATTTCGCATCCACTATAGGTCAGACCTTTACCATGAACTTTACATTCATTATCCCATTTAACATATTAAGCCACCCTATAAAATAATTGTTAATTTCATCGTTTTAAGGATGGAAAAGATGAGGATCACAGAAATGACCTGTCTGTAAACATAGAAGTAGGAAGAGAAGGCACAGGGCCCGTCAATATCTCTGTCTTGATCCTATAGCAGCCTAATCACAGGTATCTCTCTGCTGCCTCCTACACTAGACTATATATATACTCATATGTTATTCTCCTTTGTACTCATGCAGGGAGCACAGTCCCTGTAACGGAGCTGCTATTATTTTTTTTTTCCAGTCTTTGCATGGTATAGAACTATCAGAGAGAGAGACAGATGAGGGCTGTGGTAGTCAAAGAGGGCTTTTTGACTGTGTAAGGAGAAGCGGTGATATGCCTAGGAGTATGGGTGGGTTTGGATCGGTGAATGAAGCTGCCCAGCATTATTGGCATTATGAATGGATTAGGGCATCTTCAACCTTAGTCTTGGAAACCCATGACTATGGATGGCAGCTAGGATTTTTATTGTTGTTAGAAACATAAGGACAGCAGACTTATGGGGTCTGAGACAATATTCCCTGTCATAAGGGAATATTGTTTGGGCAGGGGAACTTGGGCACCAGGGAACTGAAGGTATGTAACATACTGTGTATGAATTGGGATAGTACTGTTAGTCAGTGTTGGATATAAGAAATGAGAAATTACTGACTGATGGGATTAACCTGGGCTCAGAAGTAACTACCTCTTTGAATGCCTAGGTTCTGGTCTTGCAATTTCTCAAGCTCGCCCAAGGGCAATAATTGGTCTCACCCACACACCTCCTCCCATTTTCTATTTCCATTACAGAGAGAAAGCTTAACTTTAAGGTGAGCTCTTTGTGGTTGACGTTCTGACAAGCAATGCACATTGCTGTTTACCAAACTTACCCCCACCGACCTGCACTTATTCTTAGAAGGAAATAAGAAGGAAGCAGAGGCAGTTAGGAGGGGGCTGATTTCAGGCACAGTCGCTCATTTAGAAAAGTCATTTCAAATTGTACAAGGTGCTTCAGTTGCCCTATTTTCCTGAAATTAATTCTAAATTTTATGGGTACAATTTGTTTCCCTTAAGTCTCTAATTATGCTTTTAACATTCAATCTTTCAAACTCCAGCCATTAGTGACTTAATATGGTGTTATCAGGAGATAGAGTGGAGTTAGGAGTGTGGGTGGGAATTATAAGAGCAGAAGTTGCACCTGTACTTGTGGTGGTTGGAAATTGATGTCCCCTGGAGGAAAGCTAAAAGAAAAATCTAATAAGTCACCAAAATAGACTGAAGTCAAGTCTGAGGATTAGTATTTAAGGTATTAGGACAAGGGGCTAAAAAGGGCAGGAGAGGTAATCACAAAGTTCCATTTCATTGTACTGAACATGGGCTGATGGCATGAGATTCCAGGCCAAACAAGAAGAATGATAGGAAGTAAAAATATCATCATGCAAGGTATAAAATGCTAAGGTTGAAACATGACTTTCAGGACATAGAAAACTAAAGAAGGAGACAGGTAAGAAGTGGCTCAGAGTCATTCGCCAAAAAAAATTAAAAGTTGAATTATTGAATAGCTGGGAACAACCTGCAGGAAGAAGGAGATAGAAGATAGTCAGTAAAGCAGAATTATTGCGTATTGAATCATCCATAAGCATTGACAGGGCAGCTGCAGTCCTTCTACTTCTTAATAGAGGAGGTTTACCAGATGGCATCTGTACCTCAACAACATCCCCTATCCCCCATAAAAACACACACATACCTACCATTTGTGCTGACACAATCTGCTCCATGGTTGTATGTGATTTAAACTCAAATGCTACAGGGTTTTAGGAACAGGGACCAAGGAGACCTAATGTAGTCATGGATGGCTTCATGAGGTGAACACACAGAAGAGCAAAAGGCCTAAATTGGACTATAGAAAATTCAAAGTGAGAGAAACTGAAGAGGAAGAAACACAGGCCATGACTTCTGGAGACTCACAGACTAAAGGCACTAGAATTGGGGAAGGCCAAAGTCCTTTCAAGAGGACCTTGGAGAGGAGGTGAAGGAGAAGCCCAGCCAGTACTCATAGAGATCCATCTCTTAAAGTCTGGGAAAAGAAATACAGGAGCTATTGTCCCTGTCCTCAACAAAGTCACCCACCCAGGAGGCAGAACAGGAAATAAGCAGCATTTGGTAGGAGAGAAGAGAAGCATACTCATGAAGCAACAATGATTTATTTTGAACAAAATAATTCTACACTGAAATAAATTCTGACCGGGCACAGTGGCTCATGCCTGTAATCCCAACATTTTGGGAGGCCAAGGAAGGTGGATCATCTGAAGTCAGGAGTTCAAGACCAGTCTGGCCAACATGGTTAAACCCTGTCTCTACTAAAAATAAAAAATAAAAAAATTAGCTGGGCGTGGTGGTGCGTGCCTGTGATCACAGATACTGGGGAGGCTGAAGCAAGAGAATCACTTGAACCTGGAAGGCAGAGGTTGCAGTAAGCCGAGATTACGCCACTGCACTCCAGCCTGGGTGAGAAAGTGAACCTCCATCTCAAAAATAAATAAATAAATAAATAAATCAAATTAAATTCTATAGAAGTTCAGAAAAGAAAAAAAAATCATTGGATCTTAAGATGGCCAGTGAGAGCTCCTCACATGACAGAAGTTCCTAGCTGGAGTAGAAGGATGTATAGCTGTTGGAAATACAAGAAAATTAAAACTTTTAGTAAGGACAGCTCCCAAAAAAAGATACAAAGTCAGGGACAAGCATTGTATATATGGTTATAGTCAAGACCACACCAGGCAGAACTGCTTGGTGCCTATGGGGGTGATATGGGAGATACAACTGCAGCGAGGTGACAAAGTCAGATTGTGGTGGGCCTCAATTTCCACATGAAGAATTTTAGAAATCATGCAACCAAACCAGTAGATAAAATTAAAGATTTCTGCGCAGAAATTTGACATTAAGATGGTTTGTTTTGTTCTTTCAGCTTTCTGCATATGATTTTGATTACGACTTCTCCCCTTAAGATTCTGACTATTTGCATGATTGGGAGAGGTAACAGAAAAAGAAAGCTTTTTGAAAGTTTGGGACTTCTAAATGGAGTAAATTTTAGGGAATGTACATGTTATACATTTTAGGAAATCATGGAAAAACTGGTCAACCAGAACTCAGACACGAATATTCCCATCTTCTTAGGTTTGCCATGAAAAAGAGTTCTCTCTTTGCACAGGTGTGCTGCCTACAAAGCTGCATTATCCACAGAGGTGTATAAAAAATGGCGAACTCACCTGTGGTATAAGTTGAGCACATGTAGTTCCACTTTTTCCAGCATCTCTGGACATAGATTTCCCTCCAACAAGAGCAAGCACATAAAATTGCCATCCATAGCACTGTTAGGCACTAAAGGTGAGCAGCCATACATCCCCTTCTTAGTTTGGCACCTAACCACACTTCCTTCTTGACTCATCTTTCAAGTCTCAAAGGAGAAAAAACTTCCTTCTAAGAATGCCACAAATATGTATTCTAAATAAAACTTGAGAAGTTTATAACATGTCCATAACAAAAACAAATGAACAAAACAGTAAGCTTAACAAGTACACATTTATACACATTTTGCATCAATATCTGTGCAAATTTTAAGGAAATGGCATGAAATACCAAAATGGAAGAATAATCTTCCCATTTTACCCCTTACTTATTCTCTCTCCCTTTGCATAGGAAATAAGTATAACTTGGGATTCACACTTCAAAAAAAAAAAAAATTTCTTTAATTCAAAGATGAACTTGAGTATGACCTCAGAGAATTCAGAACTGATGCCACGTTAGTTCTTTAATAAACTGGACTCGGCAATAACTGATCTCAAGGAAAATTCAATCAAACCAAAGTCTTATCTTTCTTCAGAAACAGGACAGTTGAGAATTGAATGTGATGTCCTGGAAAAATCGAAGAAGAAATAACATCAAACTAGTTTGTTCCTGAAAACAAGGCAACAAGAAATTGATGGCATTTTCACCTGTGGTTTTACTACAAAAGATCCTGGGCTTAGAAGCCATGTCACTTGACTCTCTTAAAATCCAAAACAGAGATAGAGACAGAACAAGGAATGATGCTGGTGACATTTCGGGGGTAATTCTGAAGTAGAATCCAAGAAGGTCTTGGAGCCAATAATTATTAATTATTTGAATAGGTTAATGCTTTTAACTCAAAATATTTAGTCTTTCTTAATTTCTCCTTCATTGGATGCAGTAAAGGAGAGGAAGGCATGGGAAATTAAGAAAAGAGACATACTTTGCAACTTCTTTTTAATATCCTGCTTAGTCATATCTGTTATGAAAAAGCAGAACTGGTTTGCATTGTATCTCTTTTCATGACTTTATATGTGGATAGTTAAAAGGCCAATTTCTAAGGAACTAGAAAGATCTTATACATTTGTGTGATTATATTACATTCCCAAATAAATTTAAAAAAAAAAACACACAAAAAAACTAGCTATAGTAATAAATCATGTGATTTTTTCATAAAACAAATTAAAACAAGGCTCAATCTAGTCTAGCCCTATGATATCACTCTTTTTCAGCTTAGTGACATAATTTGTTGAGTAGGAGGAAGTATGGAATTTTGCAGAAACCACATACATTTATCTGTGTTACAGATCATAAAATAGGTTATGCATATGAGTGACATCCATCTGTCATGTGAATCCTGGCAGAAAAAAATACTACATGCTAACAACATCAGGTTACCAAACGAAGAAGGACTGTAAAGTAAAACAGAGGTATCTGATAAATCACAGAACAAATGATTAAACATGTTCTTTCTTATGAAATTTGCATCACTGAACTAAAAAGATGTAGGAAACACCAAACTGGTTTAACCCACAACAAAGTTTTCATCTAAAGGAATAAGTTTTCTTTTTAATTATTTTATTTTATTTAACTGTTATTTTAATTTTGGGGTGCATGCGCAGGTTTGTTACACAGGTAAACGTGTGTCATGGGGGTATCTTGTGCAGATTATTTCATCACCCAGGTATTAAGGAATCAGTCTTCTGACTTGGACTTTCACAGATCAAGTCAAAGATTGTTTTAAATTCATCAGGTGAACAAAAGAAAACTAACATTATTATTGATTACTGAATAAAACACTAAATCAGTCCACTAAATTTGGCCAGTGTAGTAAGTTGTATTATAAGAACTATGGGGATGACTATTCTTGAAGATGTAAGAAATGTGATTTCTACCCTTGAGGAAGTCTCATTTCAATGGGAGAGACAAGTAGATATACTCATATTCTACTGTGGCAAAGACCGTGACTAGTATATGTGAATGATGTTATATAGAGTCAAAGGAGGGAAACTGACCCCATGATAGTGATCCAAAGGTGAGACTTCAAACTAAGAGTCTGAATAATGAGTGGAATGGCCAGGTGCTCCTGACAGAGAGGCAGCAAGATCAAAATAGAGAGATGAAAATGGCATGGCATCTTGGGAAATCAAGCAGCCATCTTTTCATGGGTTTTTGCCCACAAAGTTTTGTAAAATCAAATATATCCAGTTAAGGACTCAGCAGGAAATAGAACAAT
The DNA here is from genome assembly GCF_037993035.2 of Macaca fascicularis. Taxonomy (NCBI): domain Eukaryota; kingdom Metazoa; phylum Chordata; class Mammalia; order Primates; family Cercopithecidae; genus Macaca; species Macaca fascicularis. Next base: position 99,645,362 of record NC_088387.1, on the reverse strand, counting down.
AAAATTATGATAACCTGAGTAAAGTGTAATGAAAGGTCTATTTATAAAGATATATGCCGGGTATTGAGAAATGACAAGTGATAATGCAAGTATCCCAGAACTGAAGGGCTACAGGGGAGGAAGAAGTAGCTGAAATCCAGAAGTAGAGGCTGTGCAGCAGAACTGAAGACCTGAGACTAAATTTGACGGTGCAGTCACCCCACTGCGGCACTGCAGGGAGGAAACCAAGAGGACAAGTATTCCTAACCTCACTCTTCTCCCTCCCTCCTGTCGAGCAACAGCACCCCCATCAGTTAAAACCAACCCAGAGCCAGAGGGCAAGGGAGCCAGTTGCGGTAGCCTCTTTTGGTCAGAAGCTCTCATCACAGAGCAGACTGGAGAACGATGGAGTGCAGGTCTGGAGGATAATCTAAAATGCCTGCGACAGAGCTTAATAGACTGGGAAAAGTCCCCTGAAAGTTCATCCAAATTATTTCGCCTCTGAAGTCTCTGTTCATAGCCTCCCTCTTCCGTGAAGCCTTTCCAGATCTCCTTAGAATCAGCTCCTACCACTTTGTGATTCTCAGGCCTTCTTTTCTTTACATTTAACATTATTTTATTGTAACATAGATCACAGTCAGTTGGGTGTGTATTTTTCTCCCTAGGTAGAATCTGAGATCTCCTAGGAAAAATGTCATGTGTCTGAGTCAACTTTACGTTTCTGTTGCCCAGAATGGATAAATGATCACCCACTTTTTGTTACAGTATGTAAATAATTGCATCCATCATCTGAATAATTCACCCTATCGGGGAGCTAGGCTTGGTGTGAAACCTACTCTATACATTCTTACCACTTTCAGTGTGTTCAGATAACTTGCTCATGCATCTGAAAAGAAGAGATTATTTTATTATCCAGATGATACACAGAAGTAAAGTGCAATGTAATTACCCAGGAACCAACAGAACTGCCAAATGCTTGCAGTAGTACAGATAAGTACTAGTGAACATCCTACCTATTAACTCAATAAATACAAGTATTCCAACTGTTCAGAGTGAGTTTTAATAAATATTTTCTAAGTGGCTATTCTACATCAGATGTCTGTGCTAAGCACTTTCACACCTGTAGTCTGATGAGATAGTCACAAGAACTACAAGGGGTTAGGAATTATTATCTCATTGTGTAGACAAGAAAACTGAGTCTGAGAAAGACTAAAAGATATAACTGTTAGTTCATAAAAATAAACACAATTTATTGTGTTCAATTGAGGCTGGCTTCTCGCCATGCCAGACTGAATTTTTTTCTTAAGCTGAGACAATTGTAAATGGGGAAATATATATATATATACACACACACACACACATATAACACATACACACATATACACAAAATACAAATACATATATGAACAACATATATAAGAGAATATTTAAACTGGTGTCTCTTGCAGATATGTTTATTAAGTACACAACTATAAACAAGTTAAAATGTACTACTAATTGATTTTGGTTATGTAGAGAAAGGTAGAAAGAAAATATATTATGAAAGAAAGAAAATATTTTCCTAAAAAATAAATTTAATCACTATCACTATTCATATTCTGATGAAACACCTAAAACTTTGATTAATAAACACTTTGTAACAACTGTAATAGTAAACTTTAGGTTGCTGTGTTCTTGAACATTTTCTTGTTAATTTTACTATAAATCTATGAAATTGTAAGCCACTTGCTTAGAGTTCATGGTAATAAACTTTTATAAACTAGAAAATTTGTTCAGTAGCTAAAGAAAAACATTAGAAAGCAAAATAAACTGTGGCAGAGAAAAATTTTTTAAAAATGTCCTGCTTTGTGACTTTGGGTGCCAACTTCATTAATTAATACAGACTTTAAATTCCTTTCAAGAATATGAGCTAGAGAACTAGAGCCACTGCTGGTGTAGATAGTAAAGACAGATCAAATGGGTTTCATTTAAAATATGGTGGCTTCAGATAAGACTAATTAGCAGGATGACAAAAAGCAGTCAATAAAATAAAAACAAATCTTGTTCTTTAAATGCTGGCAACAATTAATGGAATTAATTCAAAATTGTTTCTCCTGTCCATTAGTATATAAAAACTTACCACTCGTTTTTTTGATGCAGCTGTTTTGGTATTATTTTCTTGTGTTTTGATAGTGTATACCTTGTTCTGTGTGACCAGAAGTGCTGATGATGTCAGGGAAAGAGGAAATAGTGCAAGTGGGGAGTTGGGGAGACAAACAAAGGAGAGGATGTGGAGAGAAGGCATAAGGGGCCAGACAGGTGGAATGTGCCAGGAATCCAGTACAATGAATGACAACAGCTTTTGTTTTTAATTCTTTTTTTTTTTTTTTTTTTTCCAGCAGGTTCATCTATTCTGCTTATTTGAATGACTCTTGCTGGTTATTTGTTTCTTTGGTTATATATTGCTACACAATAAACTATCTCAAAAAACTTAGTGGATCACAAGGAACAATTTTGTTCAGTTTCTGACATTTCTGCAGTCTGGGTGGAGTTCGGCAAGGACAGTCCGTGTCTGTTTCATGGGGCATCAGCTAGAGTGTCTTGGCGGAAGATGAAGACCCCAGCGCTCAGATGACCTCACACATGCGGCCAGCAAATTGATGCTAACTATCACCTGGGAACTCAGCTGGGCTGGCTGGCAGGGGCCTCAGTTCTCCACAGCTGCTCCACATGGCTAGGTGGGGCTGCTCACCACATAGTGGTTTCAGGGTACTCGAATTCCTAATATGGAAGCTGGATTTCCCCCAGAACCCCAAGGTGGCAGTTTCCAGGTCTTAAGGCTTCAGCGTGAAACAGGCACACCATCATTTTTGCCACATTTTGTTCATTAAAGCAGGTCACAGCCCAGGTTTAAGGAAATGAGCCACAGACAGGTATGTATATCTGGAAATATGCCTCACTGGAGATTGTAGCATGAAAAGTAACGAATACCCCACCCATCTATCAAAGAGAAGATTGATGCTTGACAAGATTAATAAGCTTTCAGATTGTTAACAATGTTAAAACAACACTCTCTAAGAGAGGTTCAAGATTACTCTGAAAAATAAACACCTTTCAACTGAGTTAATGTCACCCCAGATTAATAACCTACTGAAGAACACAGAGTAATAACATCCTCATAATGCGAAAGAGAATAGCCTTTTGCGTCAGGTTTTTGAAACAGGTTTTTTTTATGAAGGGAAATTTTACTGGCCAGAAGTTTATAGACCCCTGCCTCAGTACCACATTTCCCTAGTTTATCTTAATCTGAGTTGTTCACTCAGCAAAAAAAGACACTGCTGATCTCATGTGTGGTTGCGTGGCACACAGGGTGCAGTGATAGATTTTAAAAGGGAATCGTATACTAAACAAAGTCTGCAAATGTTGCTCTCATATGGATCTGAACTTTCTGAGAAAAGTTGTTTAAGGGAGAATTCTCAGCTTTGCTCTCTTTTATAAGCAATAAAGCCCTCCAGGATTTGTATTACAGAATTATGGGAGTGAAAACTGCCATGATAGGAAGAAGAACAAGCAACCTTAATTAAATTTCTGCCACAGATATTTTCTATTCATCTTAGATAGCTCAGCACCACCACAACTTGTAAGCCTCAGTTTCTTCTTATTTGATAATGGATGAAAATCTAGATATAAAGATTAAGCTAAGATAAAATAATATAAAGCAAACGAGGACCAAATAAGAAATGTGAGGTGCATTGTATACTGTAAAGTATTATACCAAAGTATTGTTTCATAATGATGATATAGAAAGGTCTATTTTAAGCAACTCAATTACTTATTTTCTGGAAAATGCTTTGCCTGATACTCTCATACACTGGGATTATAGATTCCTACTGTTGCAACTCACTGCAGGTGTTTTTGAGTACTCTATATAAAGAAAATATTTTAGAATTTTTACGGATGTTAAAGAAGTATCCAAAATACAAGTGCTAATTGTGGGTGAGGAACACCACTTGAGAGATGCTGAGAGTGAAGTATAGTGGTCTCCAGGCCACTTGACATTTTCATTAAGAAAGCTCTTGCCAGTGGTAATTACCTTAACCTCACCTGGTCATGCCTAAACATGAGAATGTGTCCTTTTTCATAAACAATGTTGATTTCTTCCTGAAATTATCAAGTCACCAAACATTGACTAAACCATGTGCTTCATATTTTCTTGAGCACTCTGGGGAATATAAGAGAAGTATAAGCTATGTTTGGAGTTCTTGGGGAATTTAGGATCCATTACCATTTCAAAATAGCCTGTAATGCTGCAGTGGGCTGGATAAGAGAGCTCGGGGGCTTGGTGGGCACTACTAGAGCTTATGAAAGGGAGAGACAAACCCTAGCTAGGGCAAGGAGCGAAGGCTTCTTGAAGATAGGGACTGAATTCCTGTATCCAAGCATGAAGTGGCTAACAGTAGTTTATTAATTTAATACGTTCTTGAAGATTAAGATGCTCAAGAGAGAGGTACAAAGAAAGTGTTTAAGATGGAGAAACTAGATGAGGATGGAGGGAGAAACTAGAAGATTCCTGCTAAGAATTTAAGGAGATAAGGTAAGGAAATTCCAGTGACCAGAGCTTCTGAGACCCGGTCCAGGAGTTCAGGCTTTCATCTGAGAGGCAACATAAAGCAATTATTCTGTGCTTCAAAGTATGGAATTTCACTTTGTCAAAAAATTCTAGAGTGAAAAATTTCCTGTCTTTTTTTCCCCAATATTGTGAGTTCAAAGTTTTATAGAATTTTGGTGTTAAATAGCAGAGGAACACCTTAAATATTGAGTCATTTTTCAGTGATGGAATTATTTGTCTTTGATTAATCGTGAGGATATTCCCTTTCTGATTGTGTCTCCTTTCATCTGTTTCTATTTCATACATTTCTCAGATACTGAAAATCTACTCCTTTGAAACCATAACAAAAGATTGCTTTTATGCTGATTTTTTTTCACTTTTGCACAAAAAGGCATCACATCTGTGAAGATGCTGTAAGAATTTCAGCTGAAACTGAGGTAAGACCACCAGAAGTTTGGGAGCTTTCTATGATGGTTATTTGTGCCTTGAAACAAAATGCCTTAAGGATGCCTTCTCTAAGAATTTCAGTACAAAGGTAAACAATTACTGAGTCAGGTGATCACCAAGTAAATGAAAAAGTGTAAAGAGAATTATGTCTCATGCCAGGGTTTGTGTGGATGTGAATTATGAAAATAGGGTGTAACTTCTGATTTTTTGTGTGTACTGTGAGAATCAAATCAGCTCTGCCAGACCAGGAAGTGAATAGCGCCTGGTGAATTCACACTCACATTGTGCTTATGGATGGAGAGAGGAAGCAAAGCTAATAGGTAAACCTGCACCAACAAAGCCTGGCTAAGTATCCAGATAAATACAAAGTCAGTGAAAAAGGCTGTACACCTATGCAGCCCTCTGAGGTACAGCCACATCAAACTTGCCTACGCCTCAGTATTCTACAGGCATGCTAATTTTAATACCAGCTTGGGTCTGCACTTAGCAAATCTCTAACCATTGCACACAGATTTAGAATTGTACCTGACATATCCTAAAATGATACTTTGATTTTTTCACTCTCAAACCATGCAATTTTGCTTTCTAGAACTTCAGCTGAGAATAAATGTATTTAACATTTGGCTTTGGCAGGAAGAAAATGTTTCAATATAGAAATATGTGTCTCTACCAATGCTATTGTTAATTCAAACTCTGCTGAGGCACCTGAAGAGAATGGGCATGTAGCACATAGTAGGTATTCAATAACATTGTTATGCTGAAGTCTATAAATGGCCAGGACCCAAAATTGTATTTGTAATTTTGAACAAATTATAAATGAATTAAGTGGTGCTCAGAACAACCAGAGACAGGAGAGAAATTAGGATAAAATAGAGATTAAGGAAAGTAGAGGCCCTAGGGAATGATCCATAGCAAAGAAAGTACATGTCATCCTGTTTTGTTTCTTAAATTGAATGCCTGAGTCAGGGCGTGGTGGCTCATACCTGTAATCCCAGCACTTTGGGAGACCAAGGCAGGCAGATCACGAGGTCAGGAGTTTGAGACCAGCCTGGCCAACATGGTGAAACCTCATCTCTACTAGAAATACAAAAATTAGCCAGGCATGGTACATGCATCTGTAATCCCAGCTACTCAGGAGGCTGAGGCAGGAGAATCACTCAAACCCAGGAGTCAGAGGTTGCAGTGAGCCGATATCATGCTTGAGTGACAGAGCGAGAGTCCATCTCAAAAAAAAAAAAAAAAAATTTTTTTAATTGAATGCCTGAGTATAGGAGAGCTGCCTCTCTCCCACCCCTGATACAAATAAACCACAGACACATGGTCCCAGGATTTGAGTCTAGGAACAGATAGCAAAGAAAAAAGGATTAGATTTGAGTTCTTCCAAACATGACTCGTGTGACAATAGAAAAATTACTTTACTTGTTTAGACCACAGCCTGATCTGCTAAAGAACGGTTTTGAAATAATGGTGTAGGTAATGCCCTGATTATATTTAATGACATTAGAGTTATTTCTAGGTAAGTGCATACAATACCAAACACAATGGTAAAAGTACTTATGGATCCCATAAGCCTCTCCTATACTTAGGAAGTCCAGTTCCAGAGAGGGGAAACAGATAATAAAGGAAAATGAACAACATGCTGGGCAAGGATTAATGCTAAGAAGGGAAACGAAGCAGGCTGAAGACAGAGACAGTCAGTGTACATGTCGCGGATGTCGCCAGACACAGGCTGGTCATCACAAGTCTCTCTGAGGAGGTGATATTTAAACAGAGAAGTGCAGGAAATGAGGAAGCAAACATGTAGGTAACTCAGAGCAAATGATCCCAGCCTGGAGGAACAGAAAGTGCAAATTAAGCCCTAAGGCTGGAATGTGCCTGGAAGTTTGAGAAATCAGAAGGAATCCCATGTGGCTGTAGGGGTGAGCTGGCAGGTAGCTGGTTTACACAGGACACTGTGGCTGGTTCTACTGCTGATAAGGATCCTGCCTTTTAATCTGACTCATTAAATCTGACTCATTTAATCTGAAACCATTAAAAGACTTCTAGTAAACAGTAACAACTTCTAACTTAAGTTTTAGGAAGACCACTCTGGATGTTTTCTAGAGAAAGGATTTCAAGGAAGTAAGCACATAAGAGGAAGATCAGTTGAGGAAGCTGTTGTAATATGTCAAGCGAAAGTGATGACGGTCTGGGCACACGTGTGAGTGATACAGGTGGTCAAAGGTGGTAAAATTCTGCATCTATTTTACAGGTATAGCTAACAGGATTTGCTGATGGGTTGATATGACACCCCAAAGAGTAAAGTTCTCTCCCTGCCTGATTTTACAAGATAAATTCTTGGCAGAAAGGGTGGCAAGTGCAAACAAAATCCCAGAAAATGTGATCCTCGCAGCACTTGAGTCAATGGAACATCTGAGACACTGGGTTGGGTGTAAAGGGAGAAGAGTATGCCTTAGGAATCTAACTTAGCATCCTGCAGTGCATATGAGCCTCAATGGTTGGTGAGTCACACACAAATATCTTTACAACTGTGTGTTAGATCATTCATCAATATTCTTTGTCTCCTTTATGTTAGCAAGTCTTAAAAATAAAGCTCACTCTTGTGTAGTGTACAACAGTCCACATGGCCATTTGGTGACCAACTTATAAAGGAAAATCAGTTTTGCCTAGGATGAATTTGGGAATCAAGAAAATCTGATTGGGAACTCAACCCCCTGGAGAGAGAAAAAAAAAAAAAAAACTTGGCAATCTAAGGGAAATCACAAACTTGACTTCACACTTGGTTGCTTTGACTGTCAGTTGTATTCAGATAATTGGCAGTAGCACCATCTCACCGTAATTTTCTTTTCAGAATATGCCAGAATTTAAAGTGCTGTTTTAACATGTCACAATGGATATGCAGTGAGCTTTGACTACTGCAGCCACAGATTTGTATCTATGAGTTCTACATCTCATCTAGGGAAACCTGGTACTACTCATGGTGACTGTTAGTATAAACTACCCCAGAAAACTTAGCATCATGCAGGCACACATACACACCTTGCTCATCAAGCTATGCAACTTTAGTTTGATTTATTCAGATATTTTAATATTATATATGCTATTTTTAAAACACTTTATTTTGTCCCTATCAGTTACTTAAGAATAAATTCAGTTGTAAGTTCATTCCTTCTTGGACAATACTTAAGCCCATCCTAAGAGTTTCCTCACCTCAGAAACATCTCTATTCATGATGCTTTCTTAAATTGATAAGAGTTTACTGACCACACATTGTTTGTTGATCTCTGCTTAAGGCTTTTCAAAAAGAATTTGACATTTAGGAGAAGGAGAAGAGACCAAGAACAAAAGGTCAGAAAGAAATACTGAGATATAGGTGTAAGCAATTTTTCCTGTTCTTCTCCTATCACCTCTTACGCATGTTGTTTTCTGGCTAGCCTTGAATTTCCCGTCTTATTCAATCTGAAGAAGTAAACTCAAAGCGGTGACAAATCTTTGTCCAGGTTGGTCAGAAGTGAGTGAGACTGAATTTTCATGGGGTCTGATTTAAAGAACACAGGAGAGCCTCCATGCTGAGAAATTTCTCCTGATGCCTAATTCAGAGCCTGAATTTTTAGCATTGTGATTGCATCCCCTTTGTTATAGACTCTCTCTGGACTTTACTTTGAAATTCCAACTGCCCCTGAAAATATCAATAAACTAAATCAATATAGATAAGTGCACTGGAGATCTTCCTGTGTGACTGGCAGTTTGTAGTAAAAGCACCAACAACAGAAGAAAGAAGAACAACTTCCAGTCAAAGGTGGGAAATGAACCCAAGTAGGGCACATGATGGGGTAGGAGAAGATACCAAAAAGAAACCTCTGTCTAACCTAAAACGTGGCATTCCAAGATGACTGAGGGCACAGGGTTGAAATAGGAGGAGGCTGCCAATTGAACACTGGATTTAGCAAGATAAAGGTAGTCAGTGACATTGTTAAGTACAGTGGTGGGAATGAAAGCCCAGATAGAATGGATTGAAGTGAGAATGGGACATTTCATTTTCCTAGTAAAATGAAATAAATGGGAAGAAGCCAACAGCAGGCGTCCTTTCATCAGTCTTCAATCACCGTTGCTTACACATGCCTGGGATCTTTGCACTGCACGACTACCAGAATTCAAAAAGATCTAACTACTTTGATTAAATACTGTGCCCAAGGACATAAAATGAAAAATTAGGACTAGAGGGTTAAAGGAAGAACTGGGAAAGATGATGTAAAGAACCATTCAAAAAGTTTAACTGTAAAACACAAAGAACAATTGAATGATTACTTGAAAAGTTTAAATGAAGGTGTGTGTGTGTGTGTGTGTGTGTGTGTGTGTGTGTGATTATTTTCTATTCCCAATAAAAATAATACCTGGAATGTAATGGACATTGAGTTTATTGTCTTGTTTGTTCATCCATGCTTAAGACTTGCATTCCAGGTATAAGCCTATTTTCACGTATTAGCTCATTTAAGACTTAAAACAACCTTACAAGGAAGGCACTATTATCCCCATTTTACAGAAGGAAAATGGAAGCACAGAAAGATTATCAACTTATCTTAGTCACAAAGAAAGAATGTGGGAAGAAACTGAGATTTTATTTCAGGTGGGTGACAGTTAATTGTTATGGTTTGCTAAGAAATTAGCAGGTCCCACAACCTTTTAAAATATTGTCTGTGTTAGTACTAAAACATTATATATGTTTATATATGTATATGTCTATGTTTCTATTTCTTTATCTTATGTAATTCTTAAGTGTAGGAACTCACTGTCTTTTGTCCTTTCAAGAGCGTAAACAATGCCTGATATACGACAACAGCAACAACAACAAGGACATTGAATCTTTATCCAGAATTAACAATATACCAGACACCAGGGAAGTGCTTTCTTCAGTGTATCTTTTTTTTTTTTTAAAGGAAAGAAAGAAGAGATGTAGGGAGGGAGGAAAGAGTTGGAAACAAATGAAAGGAAAGCAAAGGGAAGGTAGGTTGCTTCTAACTATAAAGGCAACCTGCCATAAAGAAAAACAGAGGGTAAAGAGCCAGTGGAGGAACAGATATTTTATGAGAACATGAACTACATTTTATTTTTGCTCTGCTCAATGTTTCTAAAATTCAGTCTAAGATTTAATGTAAATCTATTTGAAAGGAGTTGCTAAATTTTAACTGGAAATACTTCTTTGTGCTAAATAATCTTTATAGCATTCTAAATTATAGCCAAGTAGCAATATCATTACAGAGCTGTTTAGCCATAGCAGTTTATGTGGAAAGTCAGAAGAAGGTGATGATGCATATCAAAATATCTAATAAAGAACTTTTAAAAATCATGGGTATCTTTATTTACTCAAAATACTTTTTATTTAGCCATTTTAATGCATTCAAGATTAAAAGGGAGAATGAAACTAACCACTGGGAACTGCAAAATGTCCATGAAATGATAATAATATTCTGTACTCTCAAAGTACTTTTCATGAGAGAAGGTCAAAGCACTTTACAACCATTAATACATTCAACCTCACAGAAGCCTGTGGGATATGTAGGTGGTAGGCAGCTTGAATTCACTTTGTGAGAAACCAAAATGGAGATGAAAGCGTTAAGTAGAAATACTTAAGGCTGCACGTTGTAGTTGCACTCGGGTGCACTTGTTATCCTTGGAGGGCTCAGCCCAGGATTCCCACTGTGCATTGATGGGGCTTGAGAAGACCGCGTGCAGCCCCTTCCTTCTTGCCTTCCTTCCCCCTGGCAACACAGTTCTTCTCACACAACATCCAGAGAAAATGCGTGCACATTGAAGAATCACAGAATGAAAGGAGTCTGACCTAACTCAGTTCTCCACCTATAGCGCACCCCTGAGAGGTGCTTGTATAGCCTCTGCTGGCCGATTTGCACTCAGTAGAAGCTCACATTCCTGAAAGAGCCCCTTCCAAAGTTGACCTCCTCTAAGTAGAAAGATGACGGCATGCAATTCATTCAGGGCTTGTTGACTGAGGGAAGATTGGGTAGAACTCAGGAGCCAAGGCCATTTCTACAATTCATGAGCACTTCTCAATGCTCTGATGCTAAACATACAATCCAGAGAGCAGGTGTACATGGTATTGCTGTCAAAGTGTACCCTTCCTTTGGGGGTTGCATTTAGGGGAAAAAAGCACTGAGAGTAGGAATAAGACCAAGGATAGTTCATGCTTGTGGCATTTCTCCAGATGGAACAACCTTAGGCACCCAACATACTCTATTGTCAGTTTGAATGCTCCCACTCCACTAAGGAAGCCCTACCACCTCCTCATCCTCTCCCACCCCCTACACACTAGAGCCTATCAATGCTTCAGAGGTCCTTCAGCACACTCTCGGTTCTTTACATATGAAACACCCATGGCATCTTTATGTTAAAGTCAGACAATATTTTTTGAGTGCTAGAAATATGCCAAGCCCTGAGGTGGGTGCTGAGGCATCTTCAGGTTCAAATTAATGGACTGCTCTAAAGGGAATTACTTATAATAATCCTTATGCTTTAAGAGATGTTGGAGCTTGGCCTGAAATCCAGGGTACATCTGCACATTAGAGTCCATTACTTCCTACAATCGCTGGAGAGAAAATGTTCATTCCCTTGTCACCTTGACACCTCCTCCACGCAAGTATACTATGCCAGGTATACTTAGGAATCCAACAATATATAATGTATGATCCTTTGGAGTTGATGATGCTGCTGAGAAACTGAAACATCAACTTACAAAGAATTAGCTAATAATTGAAGCTCTTATAGGAAGAGTCACAAAGCAGGTATAAGCAAGCAGTATCTGAGGACAGTGCAGAAAGTCAGGCTTGCAGAAGATCAGAAGGGGGAAGAATTCCTGAAAGAGGTGGGAGTTAAGCCAAATCTTCAACGATGGGTAACAACATGGAAAGAGGGCAGGGAATTTTGTACTTTTGTTTCTTGATGTAGCCTCATCACCAAGAAGAGAAGATTTGTTTGAGTGAATAAGTGAGTGAGTGAATGAGTGAAGATATCCCAGGAAAAGAGCCTGTCAGGTATAAGGTGAAAGTTGAAAGATACTGTCACTTTTCACAAAGAAGATTACTGTATCTCCAAGTCTATGATATATTAAGTGATGCTCATATCAGCGGTGATGATAGGGAATAGGAGAGAAAAGCATAAAGATTTTTAAAATATCACACTTGAAAACAGATAGGTATGCAATAGCCACTATATAAATGTTAGCTGACTTGAACGAATTACCACTCTGGAAAACCTACACTTTAGATTTAGCTCTGGGGTGCTGTGATGACAAGCTGTCTGGCTTCTTTGCAAGCCACCCAGAATCAGAAAGAATCAGAAAGGAATGGGAGCACATTTGTCTGAATCAAGGCCTGACTCTAAACAGCTTGAAATGCCAGGCTTGGAGTTGGGATCTCAGCCTTGTGGCCAGTCACATTTCCCTGCCCATGCTAGAAAACACATCCACACTCTTGCCTGGCTATTGCTGGTAAGAAGTGACAAATTTACATTACATAAGGCCTGGGTATTTAACGTCGTACTAAGTGGGATCACAATGGGGAAAACTAATATATTATAAAACTAAAATAGCTTTTACTTCACTTCTGACTATGTGAAAGGAAGGGTCCAACATACAGAATGGTGATCTGCTAATACAGAATATTTTTTTTCCCAGCCAATCTCTCCTATCCCATAATATATATTTTTTCTAATTTCAGCCTTCACCAAGACCCCAGGAGGTGATGATTTTAAAGATAATATTGATTTGTTTATTCCTTTTTAAGTGATGTTTTTATTCCATTTTTTAAATTAAGGAATAGCAAAGTACAAAATTTTAATTGCAGATACATGCAACAATATGGATAAACCTCAAAGATATTTAGCTGAGCAAAAGAAGCCAGGCCAAAAAAAAAAAAAAAAAAAGCCACATAGAATAGGATGCATTTATATGAAGTTCAAGAAGCGGAAAAAGTAATTCATGATGATTTGTTTTTAACTGAGGTTATCTAAACTTCCTTCTCCTTGAAGATGCCAGTAACTGTTTATTCGGTTTAATTTGCACTAGAATCATTCCTTCTTTAAATGAATACTTGACATGACCTCCAAAATCGCTCCATAAAGTGGTAAGAGAGAGAATGCATTATACTCAGGTTGATGTTCAGTTTCCTCTACTCCTTTTCTATCTTGAAAAACACAACATTAAAGAATCCTCCTTAGGGCAAGTCCATCATAATGTCTTGTACAAAGGCCTCATTTCACAGATGGGAGCATTAAGGGTAAGCAGAAGGTCACGGTGACAAAGCTCCCACCAAAATTCACATCTTCCAACTCATAATTCACATTCTCTCTTCAAAAGCCAAAACAAGCCTGTCCCTATACACAGATGTGTGTGCCTACACAAGTTTCAGTTGTTTGCAAAGTTTAGTCAGTATCTAATTTCTCACAGAACAGTTTAGCAAGGAGTCCAGAAAGGTAGGAGAATTATCTATTTTCTTTATGTGGATTTACTTCCAATCCCACCAATGTAATCTAAGGGAATTTTAAAACATGTGGCTGAAGAACACTGGAGCAGGTAGACTCAAAACTGAACTCCCATTTAATTTGGGTATTCCTACTTAGAGTGATTTGTGTCTCCTGTAACTCAGGTTTAAAGCCCAATAAAATGGGAAAGATATTTATCCAGAATACACAGCCAATTTGATAGCTATTGCATGGAAAGTTATTGACACCACAGTAAAATTCCAGCCAGCACATTCATTTTTAAAAAGATTTTATTTTAAAGTAAGCATAAACCTTCCACTTACTTGACCAAATAGACCATCCTCTTAAGTAATGTGTTCCCGCCTCTACCATAAACCTTATTCTCAGCGCCCAGCCGGGTCTTGGGCTCATGCACACTTGGCGTGCTCATGATATGGAATGTCTTATAACAGTTCCCACGCTGCCATGTGTCAGCAGACACTACTTACACTTTTCAGTAACTGTGTATATGACGTCCTTTCTCACTCTGAAATATTCAAGGGCAGAATCCAAGTCTTAATTCTAAGTTTTGGTTTTCTTCTCTGTAAAATGTAGATAACATCAATCTCTTAAGAGTTGTGGAAAGGGTTGTGTGCTTGGATTGAAGAACATTTCTCATAGTTCCTAGACTACATTCCATTTCAGTAAAAGGTACCATTCACTCATTATCTTGAATGCGTTTCATCAAATCTATCATTCACTGAAATGAGAATCACCGAATAATCAACACAAGTCATTATCATAATCAACAACAAGACTATTGCTACCATTACCTTCTTAGAAGGACAGAATATCAGAGACTTGGGCCTGTGGAAGAATCATAGAACGCTGAATGCTTTGGGGGTGCCTGACTCTATTCAATGCCCCACCCACAGTGTATGCTCTGAGAAACGCTTGTCTAGTCCCTGCCTGAATACTTGTGGTGACAAGAAGTTTATAATTCTCAAGATACCTACGTCCAAAGTTGATGTCCTCTAAGCAGACCTTCCCCGTACTTACATTTGCATCCTTTAGTTTAGGAGACACTTATTAAATGAATCAATAGTTATTACTCGAAAAACAAGGGTGACTGATGCTGAAGGGTCTCAGGCTCCCTGGAGCTAGAAACACCAGTGATGTCAAATAAATGCTATGTGGAATTAGCAGGGACACTGCTTCCTCCTGGGCTTTGTTCAAGTGGCCCTCTCCTCTGCTTGTTCACTGCACAGAATATTTTCCCAGGCCCTGCTTGCCACAAATTCTGCAGCCCTGTTTTTGAGCCTGGGTTAATAGTCTTTGAAAGTCTGTGAGACGACCAGAAATCCTGGCTTTGCTGGCTCCTGAAGCCACAAAAGGAACAAATATTATCACTTTGAAGTGGACCTCCTGGCTGTCATGAAAGAAAGAGTGGCTCCCACTTTCCAAGTGGAATGGAGATGACAGTTATTTTTATAGATGGTTCTACGCATAGATTATACCAACTTATTTTGTGTGCAATAAAACTGAAATACTACTAATAATGACTTTTATCACTAACTCTGATCTTCCCTGGCTCATGGTTTAGTGAATATATATATTTTTTTCAAAAATCAATATTTAATAAAGTTATCAGTGTCTGTGGCCTAAATTGAATCCCCCCAACCCTTCCCACACACACACTCCCACCTTCTTTGAGGATCTGAAGAGACTGCAGCTTTCTTCAGGCAGTTCACAGCTCTTCACTTTAGAGAGCGAGGTTTCCTTACAATACTTGGCTCCCCAAATGCTAACTTTTTGTTCTGAAAGAGTAGCCACTTCCAGCCAGGCGCCATGGCTCAAGCTTGTAATCCTGGCACTTTGGGAGGCCAAGGTGGGCGGATCACGAGGTCAGGAGTTCGAGACCAGCCTGGCCAACATAGTGTGAAACCTTGTCTCTACTAAAAATACAAAAATTAGCTGGGTGTGGTGGCAGGCGCCTGTAGTCCCAGCTACTTGGGAGGCTGAGGCAGGAGAATCACTTGAACCTGGGAGGCGGAGGTTGCAGTGAGCAGAGACAATACCACTGCACTCCATCCTAGGTGACAGAGCGAGACTCCGTCTCGAAAAAATAAACAAACAAAAGCAAAAATTAGCCACTTCCACAGCAGGGATGGAAAGATGTTTTGCTTGCTTGTCTGCCCTGTGCCCTGTTGTATGAATGACACCGCCCCCACCAGTTCTCCTTTTTTCATGATTCCTCAAAACTCCTGTCTTCCCTGCTAGCTATAAAGCAAAGATCAGAAACAAGACTCATTAGAGAGTCACTGCTATTTCTCACACTCTCAGTTACTACTGTCCACTTACACCAGAAATTCTTATAAAAATCCTAACTCCTGCCTGGAGTGTCTTTCAAGAAACATTTTCAGGAAGAAATGTGCAAAGAAATGAGATATTTAAATAACCATTCCAGATAGTATTTAACAATCTGCTCCATGAAGTCATCCTTGCTTTCAATGCCTTCCTTTACCAAAGCAGCGCCTGTGAAGATGACAAAAGGTAGATCACACGGCAGAGCTAACTGCAAAATATGATCAGGTCCCCAGGGAAGAGGTATGATCCCCAAATTGTTTGAAAATTTTACAAAATTGTCATAGATTTCTAAGTTACGTCTATGGCATCTATTACACAGAGGGCACTCCAAGTCAAATAAGAACAATGATGAAAATAACAATGATAATGACAGTAGTTAACATGTGTTGTGCAACCTACCAGATGCTAGAGGTTATGCTAAAAACTTTGAGTTATCTTCATTGTCATAACAGTACCCATATAAGGAGATATATTGTCATCCTCACTTTGCAGATGAGGAAACAGATGCTATAAGAAATTATTTGCCAAAATCATGTCTAGCTGACAGATGGTAGAATTAGAATAAGGAGCCCGGGTTCGGTGGCTCACACCTGTAATTCCAGCACTTTGGGAGGCCAAGGTGGGTGGATCACCTGAGGTCAGGGGTTCAAGACCAGCCTGACCAACATAGTGAAAGCCCATCTCTACTACAAAATGCAAAAATTAGGTGGGTGTGGTGGCAGGCGCCTGTAATCCCAGCTACTTGGGAGACTGAGGCAGGGAGAATTGCTTGAACCCAGGGGGCGAAGTTTGCAGAGAGCCAAGATCGCGCCATGGCACTCCAGCCAGGTGACAGAGCGAGACTCTATCTCGAAAAAAAAAAAAAAAATTAGAATAAGGAGACTTACAGTGTGTTTATTAGCTTCCTAACATGGAAGGACCTCACATGTGAGTCCTAAGCTTTCCTCGTCAGCATCCTCCTTGGCCCCAAACCTCTGATCACATTGTCCCATTGCCACTATGATTGTGAAAATATAAATAAATACAGAAAAATAAACCCCTTATAGAGCAATCCATTCTTACTGCATAACTGAACTAAGCTACTCCTTTCAGGTTGCTTGATTCTGGACTGTATTCTGATTCTGTTATACTTTCTAAGTTTTCTTGTCCATATAACCTTACTAGCCCAGATAGAATAATATAAAAGAACAAATATGGCCGAGCATGGTGGCTCACGCCTGTAATCCCAGCACTTTGGGAGGCCGAGGCAGGTGGATCACCTGAAGTCAGGAGTTTGAGACCAGTCCGTCCAACAGGGTGAAACCACATCTCTACTAAAAGTACAAAAATTAGCAGGGCATGGTGGCACACACCTGTAATCCCAGCTACTTGGAGGCTGAGGCAGGAGAATTTCTTGAACCTGGGAGGCAGAGGTTGCAGTGAGCAGAGATCAAGCCATTGTACTCCAGCCTGAGCAACAGAGCAAGACTCCATTTCAAAAAAAAAAAAAAGAAGAAGAAATGTGATTCAATGAAATAAAATTTTTAAATCTCCACCAATATTTCAATACAGAGCCTTTTACAGTTAAACAACCTATGTTGTTGCTAAACTTCATCATCTACTGTGTGATTTGTAAGTTATTTAACCTTTACAAGTTTAATTTTCACCATCCCTAAGATGCAGATAATACCTATCTCACTGAGAGCTCATGAGTTTCAAATTAAATAATATATATATAACAATCAACAGAGTGATTGGCACATAGTAATTGCTCAACAAATAATAAAATATTTATCATTGTAATATCTCATCATTATGAAAGTATAAGAATTGTTTTTGGACAATTTATTCACAGATATTTACTCGCCATAAAATTAGAAAAGTGATCTCAAGATTAAGAAACCATACCATGTACCCAGTACTGAAATTTTCTTTTTAATTTCATAGTTGACTGTGACATTTTTATTTATAAGAATTTCTGAAGGAAAATCAACATTAATTTTACCCTCAAACATTAAATTGTTTAGTTACTATCTAACTGAACATAAATATTTCCTTCTTAGTTTAGGTAACATGAAATGTCATGTTTTGATTTTGTTATTAAAATCTCACCATAGTATCCCTCAAAAATGACTGTAATTTTCAGATAAGATTATGTTAAAATATGATCAAATTTGTGGAGATCTTACAAAATTTTGACTTTTAAAAACCATTTTAAACCATTTAGGGTAAGTGTAGCTCATTTTTGCAGGAAGCATAGTCTAAAAGGTTAAGCTTTATGTTGAAATCTCTTGTATTAAAATTCTATGTCTGCCATGTGAAAGGTGGGTAAAGTAGAAGAAAATGTGTACTTAATGGTCCCCAATTCACGTGCCAATAAAAGAATATCCTATATGCTTCAAGAAGCTGTGGTTAAGATTACAGATGACAATGTATAGAACACAGGGCTGTTACATGATAAGTAAGGCACATTAAATGTAAGGTGATTGTGATGCTAACAGTGGTTTGTAATATTCGAATGGCAGACGTGTACAGCTGCCAGTGTGACCATCAGTGAACCTGGCTGATGGTATAATTTGATTCTCAGAGGATTTATTCTGAACTTTGCTATAATAAGGGATGACTAGGGAAATACATATGGACCATGCCTTGGCCACATGCTTCTGATTACCTACAAAAGGGAAACAGAATTAATGCTAGTTAATGAACTTACGTTCATTCAGTGATTTTCAAACTTTTGTTTCCATATACTCTACTAGAGTTTTAGAAAACATATACACTATTTTGAACAGTTTTAAGTGGACATCCAAAGTTTTACATGATAAGAATGCATAGTTGCAAAGAATATAACTTCTGTCTAGCATATATTCTGACTGTGCTTTAAATACGTGCTGCTTCTCAAAACCTTGGAGCTGAAGAATTATCTCACTCAATTTATATACACAATCTTCTACATAAGTTAATTCGCCAACCAATTTTGGCATCTACTCAATCCATCAAATAAGAATTATTATTATTTTTTGTCAGAAAATGCCTACTTCAATTTTTCAGTTCAAATAAATTTGTTAATAAGTGACTTCATGACAAGTATCTCTCTCCCAAATTCTAATTCAAATATAGATTGACAGATAGAAAAAGTACAGAGCACTGTCAAGAATATATCACCTAGATGAAACAGGGCCACATATTCTCACTTTGCTTCTACGGGACTTCTCTCTGAAGCAAGACATTTTCCTTTGGCCTTTTGTTTGGTGCCTCAGAAGTGTTTACCTCCCAGGGCAATGAACCACAGTGGGAGTCATGATAGGTGAGAAATTGATCTTTCTTTATTAACTAGAAGACAGAAATTTGTGAAAAGGAGGTGGGAAAGAAAAACGGCAGTGCAAAAGAACTTTTTCAAGAATCGATTTTAGGAAAGAGGACATTTGAATCTGAAAATTGATTTTCTTAAAGATGTATATACTCTCACATAGTCCTAGACAGTTTTTATATATGTCCAAGTAAACACTCATACCAGTTGGAAGATAGCCACCTTATACAATCCTTTTCCAGTATGTGGGAAAAGGATCTGTATTTCAACAGTCACTTCAACATTCACAGAGACTTTAAAAATCTTAAAATGTCAGTTCTGGGCATTTGGAGAACATCTTTAAGTCTGAAGTCTCAATCATCATCTGCTTTGTGAAGGAGAAAATTGAGTCTCAAAGAGTTGAAAAGATGTGACCTCAATTGCCAAAGTAGTTCTTGATTGAAGGTTCAAGGTATATGGATCTAGAAATACCCATGAATAAAACTCTATATTCATTCATTTTCTACCTCTCTCTTCCCAAACATAATTGAGCTCCTCCTTGGATCCTGAAATTATGAAAGAAACTAATAATTTGGACATATATCATGCTATCAAAAGATGTAATGTGTGTGCAAAAAGTCTAGATCAAGAAGGGTCATAAAAATAGAAATGTGCGTGCCAGAAACAGTGCGGTGTCTATTCGGAGAAACCTAATGGAGTCTAGTTTCACTATTATGGGTAAAGGACGCAGCAGTGAATTGATTTCCAAGGCCACCACGTTCATTTTTATTTCTTTTTTTGAGACGGAGTCTCGCTCTGTCACCCAGGTTGGAGTGCACTGGTGCAATCTCGGCTCACTGCAAGCTCCGCCTCCCAGGTTCATGTCATTCTCCTGCCTCAGCCTCCCGAGTAGCTGGGATTCCACAGGTGCCCGCCACCACACCTGGCTTTTTTTGTGTTTTTAGTAGAGACAGGGTTTCACTGTGTTAGCCAGGATGGTCTGGATCTCCTGACCTCAGCCTCCCAAAGTGCTGGGATTAGAGGCGTGAGCCACCATGCCCGGCCAGCCACCACATTTCTCATTAAACATAGGCCAACAAATGAATCTCTTTCCAATATTGCCAAAGCTCCCCTACATGGAGCATAAATCTTTGGAGAATGAAAACTGAGCCAGCTTCTGCTTTACCAGCCACTGCCTGACTATGGATTGGGAATCCAAGAGCCTGATCCCATTTTTCTTCATCTCAGTAGGGAAAAGGGCTACCCATTGCCATACAGGCAGCCCTCCAGTGATCAGCAGTGGAAGGTGAACAGGGTGCTCTAGAGGCAGAAAAAGATGAACCCAGTGCTTTTGAAGATGCTACAAAAAT
Organism: Macaca fascicularis; assembly: GCF_037993035.2. NCBI lineage: Eukaryota > Metazoa > Chordata > Mammalia > Primates > Cercopithecidae > Macaca > Macaca fascicularis. The sequence goes on along the minus strand of NC_088387.1, from coordinate 99,624,871 downwards.
AGGACAAATGTTAACAAAATAGAAAACGCTCCTTTAAACTCTTTAAAAAACAACTCCTAGAAAATCTATACTTTAATATCTACAAAGAGTATGGAATACACACAATGCCGCTGAAGAGTCTGACCTTTTCTTAGCACTAAAAAGGTGACATCTCACTCTTCTAAATTCTCATAGCATTTTGTGTCTGCCTCTCAATGACACAGATCCTTGTCTCCCTGAATTAAGGTTTGTACTTTTACAATGGGCTCTTTCCCCATATCTACTCTGTAAGTCTGTGAAGAAAAAATCTGGACCCAGTTCACTTTTGGATCCTCCTAAAACATGAGCACAGAATAAATGTTCATCTGACCTGCAACAAAAGGCCAAGAAATCAGTTGGTACAATGCACATAATACAATGTTTAGGATTTCTGTCACAGACCCTAACTTGGCCTCCAGACAAAGATTGAAGTATCTCATTAATATTTATCCCCTAATTTTCTTAGCCTATGCTGGTATAAACTTAATGCAAACTATAATGTCTATTTCCAAAGTTGCTTTCCTAAGCTGGTTGTTCCGTGATATCACATGCCTGTCAGGTTGTACTAAAACCCAATATCGGCTAATGAATTTCACTTGATTGCAGTGACAGCCTCAGAGCCAATTCCCAGAGATATGGTTACCAACTAAATCAGGAACTACATGTCTCCTTGTGGTTCAGAAGGGTGCTGACCTGGATTTTACCCAAAGCGAACTTGTGGAACAAACTGGGCTCTCTGAAATATTCTGATTTACGATAGAAGAACTGGCAGCTCTTTTTCCAGGACCTCACAACCAGGTTTTACTCCACTACCAACACCTAACTTGATTCTTTGTCTCTAATTTAATAAGAAGTTTTCTCTTCCAAATCACTTTCAAATCCTCCAGCTGTGCTTTCCCCTGTTGCATGATAGGTACATTGCCTTCTGATTGAATTATCACCCTATTCATCTATTTTTCTATATTAAAGTCTGGTTAGCTGTTCTCTTTCCAATGCCCTGGGGTTCAGCTTCTTCCTTGGCAGAGCCTACCATTACTTTCCCAGTAATAGCACTAGGTAGATTCATTACGTTTCAACATTAAACAAGCTGTAGAAAACTTGAGTTTCTTCTACAAAATAGAAATGAAATCTTGATATACCTATAAATACACAGTGTTTTTCAATTTCATTCCTGTTTGTTACATTTTAATGCACATTAATATATGCAAAATAAGCTCTCAAAAGAAAAACTGTGGCTTAGTGAGTGTTAAGAATGACAAAGAACAAGACTAATTGAACCCCATGAGGGACCTGCAGATAATGTTAAATGATAAATTATCTGCCTCCTCTCCTTACTACTTAAGGAAAAGCTGGTGCACATGATGGGGGAAAAGTGGGGAAGCAGTGAGCCTGAGATAAAAAATTTCCAAAAGGTTATCTGCACAGGAAGTTCCCTTACAGCAGCATTGATTGTATTTGCTCCTCACTGGACCAGCCAATAGATCCATTTGATATGTACATCATTGTCACTGAACATCAGAGATGCACTGCGAACCTTCCCCAAGAAAAAAAGCATGAATTCCCCTGGCTTGGAAGGAACTGTCCAAGAGTCTCTCCATCTTTGGGTCTGATGCCAACTGTAAGGGATGATTGAGCAAGGGTCTCCATCATTACAGACCCTCATTTAAGCGTCTGTGGCCTCACGGGGCATTACAAGGATCTGTGCACATTCCTTTGGCCTCTGGTCTCCAGGACAGTCTGTATTGCCAGCTCAGACTCTGGATGGTCCAAAACTCACAGAAGAAGAGAAGTAAGGAGATAGCCAAGTAATTACAACAAAAGATGTTGAAGGGGAATTATTTTATACTAAATTACTCTATCCTTGTAAATGAATGGGATTATTTCTGGGAAAGAAATAATAAAAGAGGGAGAGAGAGAGAATTATGTTTACCCAAGTGGAAAGTTTTATTTTCAGTCATAAGCTGAGGCTTCATATCCCATTAAGCAGCAAGGGGAAATAACTCTTTCAGTCTGCTCTTTTTCCTGTCAGTTTTCATTTAAATGAAATAGAAAAAAAATTAAACAGAGCCACAGGTCAAAGGATTCTAATGTTCAAAATCAGAACACTACGATGGATTTTTGAGTCCCCCCTGGAGAATAAATGTAGGTTCTATAGGAACCAGTTGACACAGCAGGGGCTTAAGCTGGGCCTCAACATCCTCTCTCAAGCTGACTGCTAAGGCTCTGGCCCTGGCAAGAATCAGCGCCGCCTCTCCTCATTCTTTCCTTGTAAAGAAGCTGAGACAATTTAATTCTTGACAGAAGACTCCACAGAGTGAGGAGAGTCTTCCCAAATGAGGCTAAAAGGCTAAGTGGTGGGGATAGGAGAGCTCCACAGTAAGTTAGAATCAATCAGGCATCTACCTACGTGGATCAGGCAGCTCCACCTCCCACCAGAAACCTGCATCTGTGATGGGAAACACCAGAAAGCAGGGTTGAGAGAAATTTGGAAGCAGCAGTAACAGAAGCTAGAATAGGCAGAACACAAAGATTCTCTAAAGTAAAGGGCTTCTGGCAGCCCGGCACAATAGGATTTCAGTGTAAACGCAAGTCACCTCAGAACTCACCATCTCCCTCCCACCTGGTTCAGAAAGAACACCATCAGGGTCTATGCTTGTAGCATTTTCTTTCCCTCTGAGCCCTTAAGAATGGAAATCTGCAGTGAAATATTTCAATAGCAATGATCCAGAGAATATGCACTCCCAAAATGACTATAATACCATTGGCTTTAGTTCAATTTCCTAGGGGTTCCTGATCAATATCATGGTGAAAAAAACAAAACAAACAAACAAAAAACACTTAACACTCAGAGAGAAGAAAATTATATAAGTAATTCCACCAACTTATTTCCCATGATGGTAGTATCAGCCCATAGAGACAGTGTATTTTCAAATAAATTTTGTGATCTTTTCCCTTAGGTTGTTACCCAGCTGAGTATATTAAACACCTTCTCAGAAACACAATAACTCCTTCTCTTTATCTCCTGTCTTTTCTCAAGGACTGTTTCTTCCCATTCTTTGATACGTTTTCCACATTGCTCCTACCTATCTTGTCAGGCACTTCCTCTGTGCTTTCAAACATTTCATGCATCATTGCTGCCTATGTCTTTTCCTCATATTTTCTGCCTACTAGGCCTCGAATCATCTTTTTTTTACTGCAATATTTCATGGCCTTCACATTTCATAAAAATTTGCAATATATTTCAGTTTTCTTTACAATTACACTATGCCTCACACTTTTAGGATGCTGAGTAGAGATCCTTTTCTGGAAAAGTCTCCCGTGAAAAGAAGGCAAGGAAAAAAATAGTATGCCATCATCATAAAACCAGTGTGTATACCAGCATGATTCTAGAAGATCTCATACTGACCAAGGATATAAAGATGTGATGTTTTGGGTCAAAGATGAAGACAAACAGGTCTGCACAGATGCAGTTAACCTGCAAAGGAAAGAGTTTATCTTTCTCCAACACGATTAGCATTTTATTCCTTAGGATCAATCTCAAAGCCTATACTACCAACCAACAGTTAAATTCTTTTTAAAAGACGGTCTTCAAGGTTAGCAGACGTTGAGATAAAAATAAATTATAACTCAAGGAGAGGTGAAAATCAAGAGATCTTTAGCACAGAAGAAGGAGATGTGTTTTTAACTGAGTTTTGAAGCCATATGGAGAGCTGATGAGGTGGAGAAATGTAAGCAGGATTTTTTTTTTCCAGATGGTGGGCACTTGAGTTGAAGAGCTGAATTTTGTAGAGGCCAAAGACCCAGGGAAAAAGGATTTTGAGGCTGCAGAAAATTGATTCTCAAGGTCGAAGGAAATGAAGTATTCAGTTGTGAATGAGAGACTAAAAAATGGAAGATCTAGGCAAAAAAAAAAAGTGACATGTGGAGCCAGCTGGTAGTTTCCAAAAAATTTCTCAGTAGTGTGTGTGTAAAATTAAAAGGATATAAGGAAATCTCACTGATGCAACAACAAATTCCATGTGCTCTTTTGGAACAAAGAAAGGGTGATCTACAAACAGAAAACATACTTAAGTGGAAGAAGAGAGAATTAGTTCTCCTCAAAATGTGATCCCTAAACTACTTGCATTTGAATCACCTGGAATATTTCTTTAAAATTCTGAATTCCAGGCCCTGATCCATTTCCTTTTAAAACCAAAATCTTTGTTGGGGTAGAATTTTTAAAAGTCCACCAGGTGATTCTTATGGTGGTGAATGTACAGACTGCCAATGACAAATGTCCTGCAGACAGACCCATGTACAAGTGACACACAGGAGTGCTGGTGGTGCTCTTCCAACTCGCCCTGGATTGTGAAGGACATTAAAATATATTTAATGATGGGAACAGAACTTAAATTCTAAAAAACAATTACTTGAATGAATACTATCACATAAATGAACTACAATGCTTCCATTAACAAGGCTGATTATATATGATGAGGGTTCTGAATAATTTCATATTCTATTTATTTGGTGGTTAAACAGATGATACTTTCTGATATTAAGGCTTTGGTTGTTTGTTTGTGGGGAATGAAAAATTGCTTTCGTCTACATTTCTAGGTTCTTGGGCTGGTCTACAATTTAAATTAACCTAAGAACAATATATTTATGTATGTACACATGCTCAGGAGTCCCACAAAAATATGAGACTCAATGAAGTGGCCTGATGATCGAGGTTTATATGGTATCCCTAACCACAGACAGACATAGGGGATTGGGGCGTCTAGGGTGGTGAAGACAAATTATGGGAGGTTGAGAGGACATAAAGTATGATAATAAATGTTGCCTTGTTTATGCAGATAAAAGTCTCTCAGGTGTCAAATGTCTCAGAGTGGCCTCTTTCTCTAGTTCAGATAGCTTAACTAATTAACAGTTCCTTTGTACATGTAAATTTCTCTTTACACAATAGGAGTTGTATATTTTAGACAGTTTAGAAGGAGATGAAGAACTTCTCCTATGTTGGCTGGCTCTAAATTTCTTTTAGCTCAAAGTAACCAATAGGCCAAAACAGCGTTTATCGTGATGGTGTGTCTTGAGCCCCAACAGTTTGTTTGAAGTTGATATTCTTTCTAAGAACAAGAGTGACCATGATATATTTATGTTTGGGTCACTGTGGATCTTATAGATTTTTATGTAATCACTGGGGACAAAATGTTTTACCGTTGATTACATGGATACTGGAAAAGCACAAGATTTGGAAGACTATATACTTACTCTATGACAGACCTGAAAATTCCCTTTTAAACATTATTTTATGTGTTTTGTTTGCTTTTTGCTATTCTTAGTTTTTAGTTTTCTTGCCTCTTACAAAAGTGAACAAAGGGGGGCATTTAAAACTGTGAAAATTTTATAGTAAAAGTCTTTTAGGGAACTGTAGATTATAGATATTGTTTTGTATATTTCCAGGAAGTTTCTTTTTATTAAGATTTCCCCTAAAGTCTATTACTGAGCTGATATGCTGTTCATAAAGGCCATTCTAAGTCAAAGGGTAATGGTTGAAAATTCTTTTCACTGATTCATTGTAAAATGGAAAATGTAAAAATACTTCCTTTTCATGAAGACAAATTGCATTTTTAAATTCTCCTAATGAAGCAGCATTCATCAATGCTTGCTCATTTGTCTTTGCAGGGGGAGTTCTGGGGCACAGATAAGAAGATTAATGTCTCTGAACTTTTCAACACATTGAGTTCAGTCATGGTCCTTCCCTAGTGAGCAAAATTAAGTCAATATCATTACTAACATTCTGAGTAACATTTTTAGACTTACATTATGTTTCTATCTATTCTTTTTTATCAGACGCAGAGGGTATATCCTGATACCACAGCTTATGTTTGTAATTCACCAAGAATATGATTTTAATTTCTTTCATCCTGATGAAAAAAACTGTGGCAAAAGGGGATGAGATAATAATATGCAAAGCTAATAAGGCTTGAGGGCTTTAAAGAATAAGAAAGAAGGCACATTCTTTGTTACCTTAAAAAATCATTCATTTACCAAACATTGACTACCCTAAGCTATGCACTGAAGGAGGCTCTGAAGAAACAAAGATAAATAATAAACTAGTCTTTCTGCAAGACTCAAAATTATTAGAGGGGGACAGCCAAGAAAACAACTGTATTATTTGTGTGAAGGAAACAGCACTATTCAATGGAAGGAATTAGAAAAGTACTTAAAGGGGAGAGTCATTTAGTTGGGAAATGGCAAATAAGGTTTAAGTATTGTACTGGGTTTAATAGTTCCCCCTCAAAAAAAATTCATATTCATCAGTAATTTGTGAATGTGACGTTATTTGTAAATAAGTCTTTGCAGATGTAATGCAGTTAAGATAAAGTCATTCTGAATTAGGGTGGGCCCTAATGCAATGACTGGTATCCTTATAAAAAAAGGCAAGTTTGGACACAGAGACACACAGGGAGTGCCATGTGTTGATGGAAGCAGAGATTGCAGTGATGCATCTTCAACTAGGAAACTCCTTTGGAAGCCTTCAGAAACAGTACGTCATGCCTGACACCCTGACTGAAGACTTTTTGCCTTAAGTTTCTTTTTAGCCACCCAGTTTGCAATACTTTGCTCCCAGCCTGTCTAAGAAAATGAATTCAGATATATATGATAATGCCATATATATCATGCCATATTTGGGGCAAAAAGAATTATCTAGAAACTGAAATATTGAGATTAACATGGAAGGCATTATCAGGAAATGTGGCTGGAAAGTCAACTTGATGCAGAAGATTTAAAAAAATCATGTGCAGGGCTGATATTCATCTAGTACAACCAAAACGGAGCACTGACTGTGATTCTTTTTGATGTATTGGTACCCATAAATTATAAATTGTTAAATACTTTTAGGTTTTCTTCTAATATATATGGCATAGTAAACAGTGTACACTTTAAATTGGAAGCAAATGAAAGCACTGGAAATAGTTTGTAATGAGGCAGCAAAAAACCAGAACTTCTTTTGTTTTGTTTTTTCAGAAAAATTATTATAAATGGCCTATGTAGACAGGCAGAAAGGAGTGGATTAAAAAGCTATAGGCATTTGGGTTGGTTCTATATCTTTGCTATTGTAAATAGTGCTGTAGTAAACATACGTGTGCATGTGTGTTTATAGTAGAATGATTTATAGTCCTTTGTGCGTATACCCAGTAATGGGATTGCTGGGTCAAATGCTAATCACCACACTGCTCACCAATAATAGACTGGATAAACAAAATGTGGCACATATATTCCATGGAATACTATGCAGCCATAAAAAAGAATGAGTTCATGTCCTTTACAGGGACATGGATGAACCTGGAAGCCATCATTGTCAGCAAACTAACAGGAACAGAAAACCAAACACTGCATGTTCTCACTCATAAGTGGGAGTTGAACAATGAGAATACATGAACACAGGGAGGGGAACATCACACACTGGGGCCTGTCTGGGTGTAGGGGACAAGGGGAGGAAGAGCATCAGGACAAATACTTAATGCATGCAGGGCTTAAAACCTACATGATGGGTTGATAGGTGCAATAAACCACTACGGCACATGTATACCTATGTAACAAACCTGCACATTCTGCACAAGTATCCCAGAACTAAAAGTGAAAAAAAAAAAAAAAGACTATAGGCAGAGAGACAAGACAGGAGGACATTACCATGGTTCTGGTGAAAGACTAAAGTAGATAATTAAGAACTACCACTTTCAGTAACAATGCACGAGTTCGAATGAGACTAAACTTTCCACAAAAATTTTGGTCAAAATGAAAAAGAAACCAATACTGAAGTCATTGAAGAACAATGAAAAGTGGCAGAAATTGGAGAGAATTTGATCTCTAAAAGGAAATCTTTAAACTATTTGAGATTCACATTAAACCAACTTTTCCCCTCAGGGCTTCTCCTGTTCACATTACATGGTCAATAAAGCTCAAGCCAAAAGTGATGATCTTAATCTGGTGGAGAGTAAGGAAAGCGCTTCAAAAGAGATGGAAAACTGAGGGAAGCACTGAAAAAGTAAACAGTTACAAGGGGAGCCCCAAATTCTGCATTCAAATGCCACTCAAATCTTGATTGAATCCTGTTCTAGATATGCACGAGGTAAGAGCAGAAACCAAGTTTCAAATCAGAGGAATTTGAAGATTTGGAAAGATGAAAGAGCTGAGCAGAGCTTCTCAGCAGCTCCTCAGCTGGGGAGATAAACTTCAGAGATCAAGTCTTACCAAACTAGGGGTGATAGCTAAGCAACTGAGGCTTACTCTTAAAATCTAAGAAAAGCAATGCCATAAAAGTAAAATAATGTCCCAGGACTAAGGGCTACACTCTGAGCGTAGGTATAAAATTAAAGTCACAAAGTCTATATTTAAGCCTTCTTAGCATCAAGATGCCCTACCAGTAATTTAAATTCCTATTAAAATAAAACTCAAAAATATACAAATGTTAACAGAATCCAGAGTGTCCATATTTCAGACATAGTATCTAATGTACAATAAAAATTACTATATATGCCATGAAGCAGGAAAAGGCAAAAGGTAATCTATATTTAAGAGAAAAAATTGCCAGCAGAAGACGATGTAAAAATGACCCACAAGTTAAAATTAGCGGAAAAGACATTAGTATATTAATGTTTAATAAAATATTTTCAGAAAAAAATGGTTTAATAGATGAAGAAATGAAAAATTTTAGAAATATCTAAAGAAAAACCAAATGAAAGTCCTAGCACTAAAAAAATACATTTGACATAAAAAATTCTGTGAATGGAGTTAGAAGTAGAATAGACATAGCAGGTATAGAAACAGTAAGTTTACTGATAAATCGATGCAAATTCTCCAATAAAAACCATTGACAGAAGAAAGAATTAAAACAATAAACAAAGTCTTGATAACCTGTAGACCAATATCAACAGCTCTAACATACATGTAATGAAAGTCTCAAAAGAAAAGAAAAGAGATAACAAGGCAGAAAAAATACATTAAAAATACAGGCTGAAATTTATCCAAATTTGAATAAAATGATCAACCAATAGATCTAAGAATCTCAGAAAACCACAAGCAGATAAACATGAGAAAAAACACACATTAGCATATTATTCTCAAACTCCTAAGGACCAAAAGTGATGAAAAAACTCATAATAGCAACCAAAGGAACAAAGATAAGAATGATGGCTGATTTCCTATTAGAAAAAAATAGAAAAAGAAGCTGATGTAATAAAATATTTAACATGCTGATTGAATAAAACTTAGAATTCTATACCCAGTGAAAACATTCTTTAACATTACTTTAAAGGGAGAAATAAAGAAGGAATAAGGGCAGGAGACAAATAGAAAAAAGCATCAATATGACAGACTTAGATCCAAACATATTAATAAGTTCATTCCACCAAATAAGCGAATCTCTTATCCAGTCAAACTGGATAAGTTCCAGATCTAGTATATCTAAATATATTAAATGTAAAGATATGCATAGGTGGAATGTAAAAGAGTAGAAAATACAAAGTTCAAACATCAAGCTGAATAAAGCTTGAATACCTCTAACGGTATCAGTCTTTAAGGTAAGAAGTATCACTGGAAATACAGAAAGTCACTTCATAAGAATTAAAATGCAATTGGTCAAGAAAACACCACAATACTTATGATGATTAGTTTTATGTGTCAATGTGACTGGGCCACTGGATGCCTAAATATCGGTTAGACAGTCTTTCTGGGTGGATCCATGAGGGTATTTCAGTAAAAAATTAGCATTTGAATTGGTGAATTTGGTAAAGCAGATGGCCCTCCCCAGTGTGGGCAGGTATCATCCCTTTAAGGGTCTGAATAAAACAAAAAAGTAGAGTAAAGCTGAATTTGAGCTGGGAGATTGATCTCCTCCCTTGGCATTTTCGATCCTCAGGCCTTCAGACACGTTTGGCTCTCTGGTTCTCTGGCCTTCTAACTACACCTCCAGCTTTCCTGAGTTTCTAGCTTGCAGATGGCAGATTGTGGGACTTCTCAGCCTCCATCATGGCATGAACCAATTCTTTATAAAAATCTCTTTTCTATATACATATACATACATATACATATAGAGAGAAATAGACGTGTGTGTGTGTGTGTGTGTGTGTATTTTCTATTGCTTCTATTTTTCTGAAACACCCTAATACAATACTGAATGAATGTAAATCTAGTGATGGATCTTCAAAATACATAAAGGAAAAATTAAAAAAGAAAATAAATAAATTCTAAAGAGAGAGAGAAGTGTAGAGATTTCAACCTCTTTTTTCAGTAATTGATAGACAAAATGTCCAGTGAGAATTAAAAAAAAAAATTGAGTAGCAATAACAGTCATCTTGATTTAACTATTTAGGCAATACTATTCTAACAACTTTGGTCACAATTAACGTGAATATGGAAAGTTTAACAAAATGATTATACACTGGGCTATAAAACAAGTCTCATTACTTTTACAAGATGGAAATTACTCAGAGTATGTTCTCTAACAGCAGAATTAAGTTACAGTCAGCCCTCCATATCCATGGATTCTGCATCCATGGTTTCAACCAACTGTACATAGAAAATATTTTTTAGTAAAATAAAATATCACACTACAACAATAAAAAAACACAAATAAAAAACAATGCAACCATTTATATAGCATTTACATTGTATTAAGCATTATCAGTAATCTAGATATTATTTAAAGTATATGGGAGCTTGTGCATAAATTATATGCAAATACTGTTGTTTTATATGTACCTTGAGTACCTCTGGATTTTAGTATTTGTGGGGGGTCTTGGAAACAATCTCCCATGGGTACTGAAGGACAACTGTACAATCAATAACATCATCACCAAGGATTTTACAGGTCTAAAAATTATAAAAGTTAATATTATTAACAGCTTTATACTAATAAAATCAGCAACCTGAAATAAAAATAAATTCTCAAAAATAACAATTTACTAAATTGGCCTCAGGCAGAAATAAAAACTATGAGTAGGCCTACATTCTTTTAACAAATTAAATGTGTTATTAAAATCTTTCCCACAAAGAAAATTCCAGGCCTACATGGCCGCAGCAATAAAATATACCACTATATAAATTATAAATATTACCAAGCTTACCCATACTCTATCATAAAACAGAGGTGGAGAAAAACCTTCCTGATACAGTTTGGATCTCTGTAAAATCTCATGTTCAATTGTAATTCTCAGTGTTGGGGGTGAGGCCTGGTGGGAGGAGACTGGGGGTGGTTTCTCATTAATGGTTTAGCACTATCCCCTCAGTGCTATTCTCCTGATAGTGTGTGAGTGACTTACCAGGAGATCTGGTTGTTTTGAAAGGGTGTAGCACCTCCCCCTTATCTCTCTTCCTCCAGCTCCAGCCATGTGAAATGTCTCACTCCAGTATTGTCTTCCTCCATGACTCTAAGTTTCCTGAGGCCTCCATAGAAACAGAAGTTGCTATATTTCCTGCACAGCCTGCAGAACAGTGAGCCAATTGAACCTCTTTTGTTTATAAGTTACCCAGTCTCAGGTATTTCTTTATAGCAATTTGAGAACAAACTAATACACTTCCCAACTCACTTTATGAGGCCAACTTGAAGCTACTATTAAAACCTAACAGAGACATGACAAGAAAATTACAGATAAAACAAATACAAAAATATAGAAATTCAAGATAATTTGAATACAATTAGACATTTGATGATATTAAAGAATTTATATCGCATATTGCTGGTGTTATAGTGTTCTTTTGACTGTATTTCAATATAATTCTTACGGTAATATGAATTATTTTGGAAATACGTACCAAAATAGTTTTGGGTAAAGTGGTATTAAGTTGAAATATAAATTTGATCTCTTTATTGGTCAAAAATCGTCAAAGATCAGAAATTTTAACAGTTCAACCTGATATAATGTCTGGAATTGGTTTCATTATAATCGAGTGAGGAGGGTAGAATGAATTTATGAGGGGAGGAAAAAAAGAATGCTGAAATCAGAGTTGTTGAATGTGGATGCACTATTTTCCCTGTGACCCTTTTCATCACATAGGAACTGTGCAGTTTGCTCTGCTTATCACATCACCAGCGTTACTCATGCTACCAGACACCTATCAGACCCCAGGGAAATGATGTAACACACAGGAGTCATCCAGTTCACATAGAAAAAGACAATGTTACTCTGGAAGATCAGTGCATGAAAATTCTGGATGCTTTAGTCTTAGCACTCTTCATACGATAGCCCATCCTTTGCACAACATGTAAGAGCCATTTCAATTCACCCATTCTCCCTCATGCATTCTATTCTGAAATTCTTAAGCAAAATGAAGTCTCTTCATAAATCACTGCACATTAGTAAATTGTTCTGAATTATACTTGAATTAGTCAATTCTGGAAGAATGTTACACACATTATCTTTCTTGTAAAATTTCAAAAGGCATCACAAAGTGCAATCTAGGCGTTGATTTATGGACTTGAATCTTTCAAAAGAGGGTTTCAGATTCACTTTGTGTCCCTGAGTTGCTCAATCTGGCATTTAGATAGGAAATATTGTCTAAATTTGTGGGAACTTAGTTCTTCACTTTTCTCTTGCTGGGACAGAGATTCATCATTAGAATATGTAAGTATAATCTCTACTCTTAACTGAAAAATCCACATAGAAACACACACACGCATACACACACACACACACACACACAGAGAGAGAGAGAGAGAGAGAGAGAGAGAGAGAGAGAGAGAGAGAGAGAGAGAGAGAGAACTTGATACAACTTTCTCCAGCATTTCCTGCACTGAGTAAGGGATGTTCTCCTTCATATGTACTTCTTGTGTACATAGTACTCAGCTTACTTGGCTTTTGTATCAGTCCAGGTACAATCAGGAAACAGAAATCAAATGGTAATTTAAATAGGGCAGCTTAATATAAATAATTAGTAAGCTATGGATAGAATAACTGTAATAATGTAAAAAGAACTCTCAAGGGTACTCTAGAGCTGATGGGAGTGTTCAAGGAAAGAGTAAATTGAAAGGCAGATGCCTTCCTAATGCTGCAGTTCACACCTCCTTAAGGAAGGTGTAGACTACTGGATGGAGAAGCTGGCTGGTTTTCCTAGCCCAAACCTTGCCCACAGTTGCCGAGCAAGTAGGAACAAACCTCCAAGTGACTAGTGAGCAAACACCAGTGAGAAGATAGGCAGAGAAAGTTGGGGCATTCCTGCAGGCAGAAAGCCTGAAATGCCTGGTGTTCATGTCAAGAGAACTGTAAGAAAATGGTCACCAAGCCTAGGTGGGGGCTGTGAGTTTTTCAAGGTAGTGTGTGCCCATATGTGTGGTGGGGACAGAGCACCCTGGAGATTCCCACACACTCGCACCACAGACAATTCTGCAGCAAGAGCAGACAGAAGCAAACACAGCAACCAGAACCAGGAGGAGAAGTCCTTCCTCTTACAGTGTTCCTCAATGCCCTCTACTGACAAAATTTCACATTGTGCTCATCGTCAAGAAGAAATGTTTAGCCTCCAGTCCATTATCACAGAACAGGCACTGACAGGTAAATTTGGTAATAACTCCAATTCTGGGTAGTGGATCTTTGGGTTTCATATGTAAACATAGTCTCTCAAAAGTGAGCCAAGATTGAACAACAATGATTTCCATGATATTCTGAGTTCCATAAAAACAGTTTTAGATCCCAGTATCACCAGATTGTTTAGGTAGTAGTTAACTATTCATAGTGGACTCTGAAGCTGGGCTTCCTTGGGGTAAGTCCTGGCTGGTCCATCTTTCAGCTGTGTAGACCTTAGGCTAATCATTTATCCTCTCTGTCCTTATTTACAAGTGGAGATAATAACCCCTTTTCTTGGAGTTGTTGCAATTATTAAATGACTTCATATGTATTAGAGCTTAGAACAATGCCTAGTCCATAGTCAGGGGACAATAAATATTTGCTTTTAATAGTATTATTGATAACCTATGAGGTATATCTGTCACCTCTCTGGAAAGAGGCAACAGAAGTCGGGGAGCCAGTCCTCTAATCACATCAACTCACAGTGCCAGACATTTCTTACATGGACTCCTATTGCCTTTATCATGTCTTGCCTTGCAACCACAGCAATTATATTTACATTGCTCTGTGCTTGAATTACATAGACTACCAACAATGTATTACATTCACTCAAAATTCTCACACTGCATTTATCCCCCATTGACTCTTCCAAAAATGTGCTTCTTTCTCCCTCCACCTCTATTGCAGAACCTGGAATGATTTTCCAAGCATGTATTCTTCAATTTGTAAGCAGACACATGGAAGCATACTCTATAAACAGCAAAGCAACTTGTTTAGGGGTCAAAAAATGATGCTCAGTTTTAAAGTTCTAAATTTGAATGTCCTCATTTTTTGAGAATGTTTCCTACTTCATTTATTTAAAACTTAATTTATGCAATAAGATTGCCAGGAACATATGCCAGTTAGACTTAAATGCTAAAATGAGAATCACTAGGTTCCCCACCACGACCTTTGGGTACAGCTCTAGGCTTCCAGTTTTGAAATAGTCACTGTTCTTGGGAAGGGGTAGGGGAAGGTGGGAGGTGGGCAATAAAATTAACACTGAGACACCTCTACTGTCTTCTTCCTTCTCCATTTCTGTTAATTTACTGAATGTGATAACTAAACTTTCCCTTCATTATCTTTTAAAATGATTACTGTTAGGTCAAGTCCAAAATCTTTTATGTCCAAGTCCAAAGGACCCAGAGAGATGGTGAGCCAGGCTGAAGAAGGGCTGGTGCAGCACAAAGAAGTAAGAGGAGACTGGGGAGCTCCATGTGCATATCTCCATCATGAGAGTGATATAACACATTACAGTTATTATAATACTTCTATTTTCTTACCTATTCCAAATATTCACCTGCAGACAGGGACCATATCTTATTCATCCCATAACCCAAGTAAGTACTACATTTTTAGCGCACAGTATGTTCCTAATAAATGAATCACTTAAATGAGTATCTGAAATTTGCAAAGTTGAAGGTTCATTACCTCATATTCCTAAATCCTTTTCAGGAAACAAAATCCATCCAGATACACAGTATAAACAGGATCTTTTTCAACCTGCAGCGTATGTCCACCAAAGATGAAAGGCTCACAAGATTGATTTTTGGGTCAACTGTTACAAGCCAAGAAAACCCAAATCTCCACATGGTGACTAAATAATCATTTATCCTTTCTGGGGATATCCAGTGACAAAGATATCCAAAGTCAAGGGTGAGAGTCTCTGTAATACTCAACAGTTTTCTTCATCCAACAAATCTCCAGCATGAAAGGCAAGTGAACCTCACTGAAGAAATTTTTAAGTAAACGATAAGAAGGACCTCAGGAGAATTCAGATATAAGTGTTTGAAGATGTTAATCCTACTTGCATTAGAGCAAACCCAGCTACAAAGAAAAACAAAGAAACATCAAAGGATGAATACAAAATGCAAATACTCAAATGTGGTAAATCAATCACGACCTATGGTACAAAGCCCCAAATACAAGGTATCAGCAAAGACACTGGCCAATTTTCCAAGCAGAGCCAGAAGAAAGGAAATGCATGATTCATAGTACCTGGAGAGATAGAAAACACATTAAATTGATAAATCAAAGAAAAATGTAGAAGGATTTCATGGAGCACCAAATAAAGAAAGTGACAAATCTGACTCCCCTGTGGCAGACAGATGATGGATGGTTTTTCTGCATTTTTATAGGTCATACCTCACACAGTTACCGCACACCAAAAGGTTGAACAATGGAGTCAAAGAGTTCAGAATAGAGATACAACAGCCACGTTGTATATTTGTAAATACAACTTCTTCATGCATTCACTCATTCATTCATTCATTCATTCGACAAGTCTTCTGAGATCAGACAAAATTGGGCACATTCAGGGTGGTATGGCTGTAGAAGATTCAAGTCTTTGTCGAGTATTTCCAGATGCCATACATTGCTCCAAAAACCAAGATAAATTAGCCAGTTTTCCTGCAAGGAAAATGCACATTGTTCATGCGAGTAGACAGATGTAAACAAATAAATTATTCTGCATTGTTTTAAGTGCTATGATGGAAGCAGTGTAATAAAAGCCAACTCAACCCCAGAAGGCAGAAAATAAGAATCATTGATTATAAGAGTCAGTCTGAGTTTAGGGATGATACATTGAAAGACATAAAATAAGTTCACATAATATTCAAATATAGTAGCAATCCTACAAATATAAATGGAATACATACCTATTTGCATACAATAATAAATTTTTTTAATTCAGATGAACAGTTTAAAGAGTTAACTTTAGAAGAAAATGAAACAGAAAGTTCCATAGAGAAGGGTAGAAAAATATATAAAAGGGCAGTCATACTCAAAAGCAAACATGTAGAGCAGCATTAATATCAGGAAGAAAAATACAAAAGTATTAATGGCTGTAAAGTGAAACACTATATATTATTATAAGTATATCCACTACAAAGAAAACAATTTTTAGGTTTAATGATCTGTAGGGGCAGAAATTATAAAGCAAAATTATATAACCAAATAGAAATTGAAAAGAATATTAATCATAGAAAGAGATTCTAATTATTTCTTTCAGGAACAGATTGTTTATACAAACAAATAGAAATAAGATTTTTGAAAAACAATGTTAACAAGCTTGATCTAATTTTTATAGAGATAATCCTTTATCTAACAAATAAATAATATGTATTACTTCCCATTACATGGAACACTCCTAAGACTGATAATGCACTGCAATTTTTTTTACCATATCTAAAGTTGTTTATAAGATGTTCCATTATTTTAAGGAATACCAAGAAAAAAAAGTTACCACTGGTTAATAGCCATGAACTGCAATACATAGTCCAATTTCAGGGATTGGAAATCGGAAAAACAATTAATTTGTAATCAATAAAATATGATAATTAACTAACTCAGTAAATCTCAAGCATTTAGCAAGGTTTCTCACTATAGTAAAATTAAATAAAAATTAAATTAATACACAATTATCACTAAGAATAAAATAACTATTAAAATGTATAAAATACATCTGTGATAGAGAATGCAAGTGCTCACCCCAATTCATGTTGTCTCAATTTCCTGGACAAGAAGCTACATAATATTTCACAGTAACCATCTCCTCCAATGCAAGTAGGTATGACCATATGACAGAGTTTAGATAATGAAATGTGATTGGTTCTGATGTATGTAATTGTGGGCCAAGGCTCTTAAGAAGTAAGTGTGCTTTCCCCATGTTCTCTTCCCTCCTTCTATGATAAATGAAAGGAACATAAGGTAGACAAATGATGGCAACTGAGTAAGCTGGAAGGATCCTGGACTTGATTTACCTGTGGATAATCCAATGTACCACCTTCCAAACAAGAAAATCCATTCGGACACACACATTAATAGGGAAAACGTCTCCAGGGCATGTCCGAGACCTTCACAGAAGCCCCACCCATGATAGGCCCTGAGGCCTAGGAAGGAAAAATGGTTTTGGGGGCTGGTCCCAGGGCCCCCTGTCTATGCAGCCTCGGGACACGGTGCCCTGCATCCCAGCTGCTTCAGCTCCAGTCATGGCTAGAAGGTGTTAAGGTATACCTCAGACCATTGCTTCACAGGGTGCAAGCCCCAAGCCTTGGCAGCTTATACATGGTGTTGGGTTTGCGGGTACACAGAAGTCAAGAATTGAGGTTGGGGCACCGCCTTCTAGATTTCAGAGGATGTATGGAAATGTCTGGGTGTCCCGGCCAAAGGTTGCTGCAAGGGCAGACCCCTCGTGGAAAACCTTTACTAGGGCAGTGGGTAAGGCAAATATAGAGTTGGAGTCCCCACAAAGAGTCTCAACTGGGGCACTCCTAGTGGACCTGTGAGAAGAGAGACACTGTCCTCCAGACCCCAGAATGGTAGATCCACTGACAGCATGCATCATGTGCCTGGAAAAGCCACAGACATTCAATGCCAACCTGTAAAAGCAGCCAGGAAGGGGGCTGTACCCAGCAAAGTCACAGGATCAGAGCTGCCTGAGGCTGTGGGAGCCCACCTCTTGCATCAGCATGACCTGGATGTGAGACATGGGGTCAAAGGAGATAATTTTGGCACTTTAAGGTTTAATGACTACCCTATTGGATTTTAGACTTGCATGGGATCTGAAGGCCCTTGGTTTTGGCCAATTTCTCCAATTTGGAATGGGTGTATTTACCCGATGTCTGTACCCCCCATTGCATCCAGCAAGTAACTAACTTGCTTTTGATTTTATAGGCTCATAGGCAGAAGGGACTTGCCTTCTCTCATATGAGACTTTGGACTTAGACTTTTCAGCTAATGATAGAATGAGTTAAGACTTTGGGGAACTGTTGGAGACATTATTGCATTTTTGAAATGTGAGAGGGGCCAGAGAAGGAATGACATGGTTTGGCTGTGTCCTCACCCAAATCTCATCTTGAGTTATAGTTCTCAAAATTCCCATGTGTCACGGGAGGGTCCTGGTAGGAGGCAACTGAATCATGGAGGCAGTTACCCTCATGATATTCTTGTAATAGTGAGTTCTCATAAAATCTGATGGTCTTATAAGGAGCTTTTCCCCCTTTGCTCAGCACTTCTCTCTCCTGCTGCCATGTGAAGAAGGACCTTTCTGCTCCCCCTTCCACTATGATTGTAAGTTTCCTGAGGCCTCCCCAGTCATGCAGAACTGTGAGTCAATTAAACCTATTTCTTTTATAAATTACCCAGTCTTGGGGTCTGTCTTTCTTTCTTTCTCTCTCTCGCTCTCTTTCTTTTTTTTTTTTTTTTTAGACAGAGTCTCACTCTGTCACTCAGACTAGAGGGCAGTGGCACAATCTCGGCTCACTGCGACCTCTGCCTCCAGGTTCAAGAGATTCTCCTGCCTCAGCCTCCTGAGTAGTTGGGATTACAGACACATGCCACCACGCCAGGCTAATTTTCATATTTTTAGTAGAGACAGGGTTTCACCATGTTGGCTGGGATGGTCTCGAACTCCTGACCTCAGGTGATCTGCCCACCTTGACCTCCTAAAGTCCTGGGATTAGAGGCATGAGCCACTGCACCGCTGGATATTTCTTAACAGCAATGTGAGAGACATTAAACTTAATAGAAAAATATGAGTGTTCTGACTGCTCCACCAACACCCTCCTTAGTTCTCCTCATTTCCTGAGACACAACAATATCAAATTAGGCCAATTAATGAGCCTAAAGTGGGCTCTAAGTATTCAAGTGAAAGGAAGAGTTGTATTTCTGTCACTAAATCAAAAGTTGAAATAATTAAGCTTAGTGGGGAAGGCATATTGAAAGCTGCGTCAGGGTGAACACTAGGCCTCCTACACCAAACAGCCAAGTTGTGAATGCAAAAGAAAAGTTTTTGAAGGAAATTAGAAGATCTACTTTAGTGAAATACAAATGTTAATGATAAATGATAGCCTAATTGATGATACGGAGGAAATTTTACTCGTCTGTATAGATCAAACCAGCCGCAACACTCCCTTAATCCAAAGCCTAGTCCAGTAAAAGGCCCCATCTCATTCCAATTCTATGAAGGCTGAGAGGGGTGAGGTGGCTGCAGAAGAAAAGTTGGCAGCTAGCAGAGGTTAATTAATGAGGTTTAAAGAAATAAGTCATCTCCATAACAAAAAGTACAAGGTGAAGATGTAAGAGTTGATGTAGAAGCTGCAGCAAATTATCCAGAAGATCAAGCTGAGATAATTGATGAAATTGGCTACACTAGACAACACATTTGCAGTGCAGACAAATCAGCCTTCTCTTGAATGCCATCTAGGACTTACATTGCTAAGAGGAAAAGTCAATGCTTGGCTTCAAAGCTTCAAAGCACAGGCTGACTCTTTATGGGCTAATGGAGCTGGCAACTCTTGATTGAAGCCAGTGCCCATTTACCATTGTGAAAATTCTAGAGCCCTTAAGAATTATGCTAAAGCTGGCCAGATGCAGTAGCTCATGCCTGTAATCCCAGCACTTTGAAAGGCCAAGGCAGGTGGATCACCTGAGGTCGGGAGTTTGAGACCAGGCTGAGCAATATGGAGAAACCCCATCTCTACCAAAAACACAAAAGTAGCCAGTGCGGTGGTGCATATCTGTTATCCCAGTCTACTTGGGAGACTAAGGCAGGAGAAACACTTGAACCCAGGAGGTGGAAGTTGCGATGACCTGAGATCATGCCATTGTACTCCAGCCTGGGCCATGAGAGTGAAACATCGTCTCAAAAAAAAAAAAAAAAAAAAAAGAATTATGCTAAAATTATACTACCTGTGCTCTATAAATGAAACAATGAAGTGTAGATGACCACACACCTGTTTACAGGATAGTTTACTGAAGATTTTAAGCCCACTGTTGAGACCTACTACTCATGTAAAAAGATTTTTTAAAGTATTACTGTTCATTTTCAATATACTTGGTCACTCAAGAGGTCAAAGTTGTACAAGCATATTAATATTGTTTTCATGCCTCCTAACACAGCATCTGTTCTGTACTCCATAGATCAAGGAGTAATTTCAATTTTAAAGTCTTATTGCTTAAGAAATACATTTCAAAAGGCTATATCTTCTATAGATATGATTCCTCTGATGGATCTTCGAAAAATAAATTGAAAACATTCTGGAAAGGATTCACCATTGTATATGTCATTAAGAACATTAATGATTCCCAAGAGAAGGTCAAAATATCAACATTCATATGATTGTGGAAGAAGTTGATTCCATCCTTCATGGATGACTTTGAGAGGTTCAAGACTTCATTGGAGAAAGTAACAACATATGTAGCAAATATAGTAACAGAAATAGAATTGGAAGTAGAGGCCAAAAATGTGCCTGCATTGCTGCAACCTCATAAGAAAATTTGAATGATTAGCCAGGCATGGTAGCACGTGCCCATAGCCCCAGCTACTCAGAAGGCTGAAGCAGGAGGATCACTTGAGCCCAGTAGTTTGAGGATGCAAAGAGCTATACTCACGCCACTGCACTCCAGCCTGCATGGCAGAGTAAGATCTTATCGCTGAAAAAAGAAAAAAAAATTAACAGATGAGTAATTGCTTCTATGGATAATCTAAAAAAGTGGTTTGTTGAGATTAAATTTGCTCCTGATAAAGATGTGGTAAACACTGAAATGACAACAAAGGATTTCGAATATTATATAACCTTAGTTGACCAAACAGCAGCAGTTTGAGAGGATTGACTCTGCTTTTGAAAGAAGTTCTACTGTGGGTTAAATGCTGTAAAATAGTCTCATATGCTACAGAGGCTATTCTGTTACTATATTTTTATGAAAGAAAGAGTCCATCGATGCAACATACTTCACTGTTGTCTTATTTTAAAAATTGCCACAGCTACCCCAATCTTTAGCAACCACCACTTTGATCAGCCAGCAACTATCAACATCAAAGCAAGACCCTCCACCAGCAAAAAGATAATTCACTGAAATATCGGGTGATCATTAGCAATTTCTGGCAATAAAGTATTTTTAATTAAGGTATATGCAATTTTTTTGTTTTTTTGACATACTGCCATTGTACATTTAATAGACTACAGTATAAACAACTTTTATATAAATTGGAAAATCAAAAAATTTGTGTGGAGGACATAAGCAGCCTTATAGTAAGACAATATAAAGTTATAATAATCAAGACTGTCTAAAAGAAAATAAATACATATATAAATAAAACAGAATAGAGAGCCTGGAAATAATACAGCCACACAATAGAGCCAACTGCTTTTGACAAAGGTGCATAGACAATGGGAAAAGATAATCTTTTCAACAGATTGTGCTGTTACAATTGAGTGTTCATTTGCAGAAAAAAAGTCTTACACCTTCACAAAAATTAACTCATATGCTAAAATGTAAAGTGCAAAACTAAAGCTTTGAGAAAAAGTAGAAAATCTATATGACCATGGGTTTGGTGACATTTTTTTAGACACAACACCAAAAATATGATCTATCAAAGAAAAATTTGATACATTAGGTTTTATTATCATTTTAAAAATTATTCTCTGCAAAAGATATGGCTCATCAAATGAAAAAACAAAGCAGAGACTAGGAGAAAATACTTACAAAACACATAACCGAAAATGAACTTGTGCCTAAAATATACAGAGAACTCTTAAAATAACATTAAGAAAAAAATTAAATTGAAAAATGGACAATATCTGAATAGACACCTTGCCAAGTAATATATATGGATGGTAAATAAGCATATGAAAACAAGAATCGAATTTCCTAGTTTTGCAAGTGAACATTCAGTTTTCCCAACAGCGTTTATATTTTTCCATCTTACACCCCTGATTACTCAGTAGCATTTATTAAAGGTACTTTCTGTTTCCTGTTGTATATTGTTGGCACCCTTGTCAGCGATCAGTTGAACAAATATGCGTGGGTTTATTCTGGGCTCTATTCTGTTCCATTGGACTATGTTTTATTTTTAAGGCAGTACCATATGGTTTTGATTACTATAGCATTGTAATACAGTGTGAAATCAGGAAATGTGATGTCTTCAGTTTTGTTCTTTCTCAAAATTGCATTGGCTATTTGGATTCTTTGTGGCTTTATACAAATATTAGAATTTTCTTTTATTTCTGTAAAAAATGCCATTGGAATTTTGATAGGGATTACTTTGAATCATTTTGGGTAGTATGTACATTACTATATTAATTCTTCCAGTTCACAAACACTGGATTTTATTTATATCTACTTCAATTTTTTCACTAATGTTTTACAGTTTTCACTACACAAATCTTTCACCACTTTTGTTAAATGTATTCCTAAGTATTTTATTATTTTTGATGCTATTATTAATGGAATGGTTTTCTTACTTTCTTTTTTACAAAGTTTGTGTTAGTATACAGCAAGTTTAACTTATCTTTATGTATTTTATATCCTGAAACTTTACTGAATTCATTCATTAGTTCTGACAATTTTTTGGTAGAGTCTTTAGGGTTTTCTATGTATAAGATTATGTCATCTGCAAACAGAGACAGTTTACCTTCTTCCTTTTGAACTTGAATGCGCTCCCTCTCTCTCTCTTTCTCTCTCTCTCTGTTTTCCCCTAATTGCTCTGATTAGGACTTCTAGTACCATGTTGAATAAAAGTGGCAAGAGTGGGCATACTTGTCTTGTTTGTGATCTCAGAGGAAAAGCTCTCAAAAGAATAAAATTAGAACTTTGTCTTGCATCATATGTAAATATTAATATAAAATTGATTAAACACTTAAAGGTAAGATCTGAAACTATAAAACTCCTGGAACACAAGGAAGGGGAAAAGCTCCTTGACATTGGTTTGGCAATGATTTTTTGGCTATGACACCAAAAGCACAAACAACAAAAGCAAAAATAAACAGGTGGAAAAAATGTCAAATTTAAAAAGCTTCTGCAGAGCAAAGGAAACAATCAATGAGATGAAAAGGCATTCTATGGAATGAAAGAAAATATTTGCAAACCCTATATCTGATAAGGGATTAACCTCAAAAATACATAAAGAAATCACACAACTCAGTGGCAAAAAATAAAAATAAAAATAAAAATAGAAATGGGCAAAGTCCTAAGTGGATATTTTTCCAAAGAAGAAGTAAAAATGGCCAAAGGTATATAAAAAGGTACTCAATACCACTAATCGTCAGAACAACATGCAAATCAAAACCACAATGAGATATCACCTCATACCTGTCAGGATGGCTATTATCAATAAGGCAAGAGACAAATGGTAATGAAGGATGTAGGAAAAATTAACCCTTGTATGGTATTGATAGGAAGGTAAATTGCTACAGTCATTATGGAAATCAGTATGGGGGCTCCTCAAAAAAATTAAAAATAGAATTGCCATATGATCCAGAAATCCCACTTCTGGGTATATGTCCACAGGAAATTAAATCACTATCTTGAGATATATCTGTACTCTCATGTTCACTGCAGCGTTATTCACAATTGCCAAATTATGAAAACAACATGTGTCAATCAAAAGATTAATGGATAAATAAAAAGTAGTATGTTTGTGTGTGTGTGTGTATGCACACACACAGACACAATAGAATACTATTTAACTATAAAAAAGAAAGATATTCCATCATTTGTGACAACATGGACAAATATGGAAGACATTATACGAAGTGAAATAAGCCAGACACAAAAAAATAAATACTGTATAATCTCACTTATATGTGGCATTGATAAAAGTCAAACTCATAGAAGCAGAGAGTAGAATAGTGGTTACCAGAGGCTGGTGGTGGTTGGAATGAGGAGGTGTTGGTCAAAGGCTACAAACTTTCAGTTATAAGATTAAGAAGTTCTGGAACTCAAAGGTACAGCATGGATGGTGATAGATATCTTAATAAATTTGATCACAATAATCATTACAACATTATATGTATGTCAAATCATCTCACTGTACACATTGACTATATGCAGTATTTCTCAATTCAGTATTTTAAAAATAAATATTAAATTTAGAAAATACAAATGAAATGCCTCTTTTTCAGCAAGGTTGAAATTGGGAATGTCCTTTTGAATCAGAAGAAAATAGGCCATAGACTCATCCCCCAGCACAAATGGGCATTCTATGAAATGGTACTGGCCCTAGGAGGATTTCCTCAACCATTCTCCTACTCTTGGCCTTGAACCTACCTCTGGGTTGGATCTTACTATTGTAGCTGCTCACTATACCCTCCTGCATGCTTAGAATAATGCTTTAGGGGGAGCACTGGTAAAACACAGTATTTATTTTTTTACCTCCTTTAAGAGGACTTGGAGGTAAGTTGCATTCATTCACTCAAGTTTCACTCTTGCTGTCTAATAGAAGCTTACGTTTTGCTATATCAGCATTTGTTACAGCCAATATTTAAGGATAAAGTTTAGAAAATATATCATTTCCTGGCCCATCATCAAACTAATACAGCTTAACCTTGCAGCTACCAACTTTTGTGTCAAGCTGGATATCTTTATTTGATATCTAAGGTGTAAGACCAACAATATATTAAGAGATCTATAGACATGAAGGCAAAGCTCTTGTATTTTTTTTCATCCAAACACCTCAATTTATTTTATAAATTTGTTCATTTTTCCTGTTATGTTTTATATAATATATGGACTAAACAAAATAAAATAACAGTACAAAAGAGGAAAAAAAAAGAAAATACAAATGAAAATTTTAAGTATAAAGTCTTGCAATAATGGGGTATAAAATATACCCAAGATCATTTTCATTAGGAAATGCAAATTAAAGCGTTCATACACATACTTTGCATGCCTATTAGAATGGCTAAAATCCAAACATCTGACAATACTAATTGCTGGTGAGAACGTGAAGCAAAAGGAAGTCTCATTCATCGTCTGTGGGTGTGAAAGATTGCTGGTGGGAGCAGAAGATTGGCAATTACTTACAAAGCTAAACATAATCTTACCACACAATCCAGCAAGTGTGCTTCTGTAGATCTACCCAATTAATTTGAAAAGGATGTCCACATACAAATCTGCACACAAATGTTTAGAATATCTTTATTAATAATAGCCCAAACTGGAAGCAACAAAATGTCCTTCAATAGATGAATGCATAAACAAATTGTGGCACATGTATGTAATGGAATACCATCATGTAACGTAAAGGAATGACCTATAAGCCAGACAAAGACATGGATGAATCTTACTCATATTGCTAGGTGAAAAAAGCCAGTCTGAAAAGGCTATATACATATGGAATCATATAATATAATTATAATTATATGTCATTCTGGAAAAAGGCAAAATTATGGACAGTTAAAAGATCAGTGTTTACCAGGGGTTTGGAAGAAGGTTTGGAAAAGTCAAGGACCATATTAGGGCAGTAAAACTATTCTGTATATTGCAATGGTGGATATATGATGGAATACATATATTAAAACCCCAGAACTTAATAGTGCAATACTGAATCTTAGTGTACACAAATTAAAAAATAATCAAAGACGCCAAGGGCTCCCAGGATGGAGTGCAGACTGTAACAAAGAATCTAACTGTCGCCGGGCGCAGTGGCTCACGCCTGTAATCCCAGGACTGTGGGAGGCCGAGGTGGGTGGATCACGAGGTCAGGATATCGAGACCATCCTGGCTAACACGATGAAACCCCGTCTCTACTAAAAATACAAAAAATTAGCCAGGCGTGGTGGCAGGCGCCTGTAGTCCCAGCTACTCAGGAGGCTGAGGCAGGAGAATGGTGTGAATCTGGGAGGCCAAGCTTGCAGTGAGCCGAGATCGTGCCACTGCACTCCAGCCTGGGTGACAGAGTGAGACTCCATCTCAAAAAAAAAAAAAAAAGAAAAGAAAAAAAGAAGAAAAATCTAATTGTATTGCAGACATATCAAATAACCTCAGTGATGGAGTGGGGAGATGGTGCTGATATAAATAACTTTGTAAATGAATGGAATCTAAAATTAAAGGATGAAAGGCAATATAAACTGTACATAACCATTGTTTTCTAATAGATAAAGTTATTTCCCATGGGAATACATGTTAACAACTCTTCTACTGCTATATATGTATGCTGAAATTGAACCTTGAAGTAAATAGATGGTACCAGGCAGGTTTCTCCCATTGTTGAAGTCAGAGGTTAAAGATGGGAGCAAAGCGGAGGACGACAGAATTATCACATGGTACTGGATTAGAATTGGAGACATCTATATAAATTCCCTTTTAGCTCAATATACATACAGATAGGCACATATACAAATATTTATAGACAGTTGTATATACATGGGCTAGTATACACACATTTTTTTCTTTTGCTCTATCAACTGAATGGGACTAGAAGCAACAGCACTCCAACAGCAGCCCGCATAATAGCACCTTGAATTTGGTTTCCAATACTGCTCTCTAATAGAAGGATTCAGGACTCCTTGGATAAATGAACGATTCTGGGACTGGAACAGGAAATATGCAAGATAAGCCTGTAGGAGGTTGTGGTGCCAGAAAGTAAAGAAGTGCTAAACACATATACAATGATGTGAGTTTGTGAAAGGGACAAGAGTCAACTGAAAGAACTCCCAATATTCAAAGTTAGAACAATTTGAGCATCAAAAAAGAATAGTATTAGATTTTAAACCAATAATATGAATACCCATGAGCACATATTGTTATAAAAATCAGTGAATACGTAAATGAATGTGGGAGAATAAACAAATAATCCATGTAGAAATGTTCCAAATAATTAATGTAGATCCTCTTCCTTCACAAAGGCAGATCACAACCTCTCACTTCTTAAGCACGGGTTGCACAGTGACTTCTTGCAAATGAGTACAGTATTTTGTTGATTCTCAAAAGATCACCAATAAATCTTTTAATCCATCAAGGCCAAATGGTGTAGAAAGGGAAAGCATTCACTTATCAGTCATAGCAGTGATCCAGAACGAGGATATCAAGAAGGATATTTATAGGCTTTAGGGCTTGGGCTCAAAGGACTTAGGTGGTTCTTTCAAGTTGCAAAGCTCCTTGATTTTGAGAGAAGTCTGTGACAAAATTACAGGAGGTATAGAAAGACAATGATCTTGAAGTGAGTAATGATAAGTAAACTGTTGTTTGACGACCCAGTTTTTTACCCAGGTGAGCAATCTAATATTTTGTAGGACAACCATTTTCCCAGATGACCAAGCTCTTTATCCAGACCTATTGGTGTTCAAGAATTTCCTGAAGCAAATAATGAGAATATTGATTGGATTATACCTTCATCTTCCAGGGTGAGAATTTTTTGGAAGAAATAACGTAAACATGTTGACATAGGTGGTCTCAGTTCTCAGTCATACTATTTAAGCTATGAGAACACAGTTCTCAGTATGTGTTTTTCATAATTAAGTTTGTGTATTTGTTTTTAAATAGGCAGCTCACAAAAGAAGAAACACTGAAGTCCAACAAATATATAAATGAATACTTACCTTCCTTAGTAATCAGGAACAATTATCCAGATATTATCTAATACCAATTAAATTAGGAAGGTCAAAATTCTTACACTACTAAGATTTGACAAAGACAAAACTGACCTCTCATTTACTGTTGGTGGATGAATAAAATGGTAAACTATTTTAAAGGGCAACTTGTCAAGATAGGAGTATATTGAGGTATGTAATCTGTGACTCAGCAATGTCTAATTTTAAATATATGCTCAAGAGAAACTCTTGTACATATTCACCACGGGAGGTATGCATGAAAACATTCATTGAAGCAGTGTCCTTAGTTATGAGAATGAATAATAAATTATTGTGCATTCGCTCAATTTATACGGCAATAAAAACTATATTAATGTATATGAAAATAGATAGATTTTAAAAATATAATACAGTTGACCCTTGAACAACACAGGTTTGAACTGCATGGGTCCACTTATATGCAAATTTTCTCTGCCTCTGACACCTCTGAGACAACAAGATAACGCTTTCCTCTTCCTCCTTGTCCTCATCAGCCTACTCAAGGTGAAGGCAAAGAAGAAGGCCTTTAGAATGATCCACTTCCACTTAATAAATAGTAAACATATTTTTTCTTCCTTATAGTTTTCTTAACAATGTTTCTTTTCTCTAGCTTACTTTATTGTGAGAATACTGTATACATACATATAATATACAAAACATGTTAATCGACTGTTTATGTTATCGGTAAGGCTTCCGGAAAACAGTAAGTTATTAGTAGTTAAGTTTTGGGGAAGTCAAATCAGATATCCAGATGATTTTCAACTCTGTGGGGATAGGTCTCCCTAACCCCTGAGTTGTTCAAGGGTCAGTTGTACTGAGTAAAGAACTAACTTCTGGAATAATACATATACTATGACATCACTAATATATAGTTTTAAAACAACATCACAGAGGAATGCTTTACTTATGAATATATAAGTGACAATATGATAAAAATATGAACAAGAAGGGCACACATCATATTTGGGATAGTGTTCACCTCTGAGAAGAGAGGTAAGAAAATGCAATTGCAAAGAGGAACAAAGAGGACTTCACTGTCTTCCATAATGTTATATAACTTTTGATACAGTTTGGATATTTGTTCTGGCCCAAATCTCATGTTGAAGTTTAACCCCCAGTGTTTTAGGTGGGGCCTGGTGGGAGGTGTTTGGATTGGAGGGGGCAGATTTCTCATGAATGGCTTGGGCCATCCCCCTGGTGATAAGTGAGCTCTCTCCCTGAGTTCACACAAAATCTGGTCATTTAAAAGTGTATGCCACCTCCCTCACCAACTCTCCCTCTAGCTCCTGCTTTTACCATATAATGCACATGCTCCACCTTCACTTTCCTGCCATGGTTGAGGTTCCCCAGAAGTTGAGCATATGCCAGCACCCTGCTTCCTGTAAAGCCCACAGAACTGTGAACCAAATAAACCTCTTTCTTTAGATATTACCCATCCTCGGGTATTCCTTTATAGCAATGTAAGAATGGTGTAATACGTCTTTCATTTTTTAAAGGAAGTAAAATGACATCTGAAGCAGAAACAATAAAATGTTCTTACTTCATTCTGGCTGGCAGGTACTTGTGTATTTGATATGTTATTATGTATATTTTCCTATAGTTTTAAAATTTATCAACTTTCATTAAGTGGGTACTGAGAACTATATTTTGCTTATGGATGTCAATACTTCCTGAACTACTTGTGGAAAACACCGTTCTTTTCATTGAATTGCCTTTGAACCATTGTCAAGAGCCAGTTGTCCATGTATATACAGGGACATACACAAACATATGTCTGTGTGTGAAATATATATAGCCAGTTGTCCAACTTCTGAACATTTTGTTCCATTTTATTTATTTGATTTGTTTCTCTGTACTATCACCAATGCCACACTGTCCCAATTACTATAGCTTTATAATAAATATTAAAATTAGGCAGTGTGATATTTCCAGTTTTATTTTTATTTTTCAAAATTGCTTTGGCTATTCTAGATCCTTTGCATTTTCATATACAATGCTTCCATTTTG
The DNA here is from genome assembly GCF_037993035.2 of Macaca fascicularis. NCBI lineage: Eukaryota > Metazoa > Chordata > Mammalia > Primates > Cercopithecidae > Macaca > Macaca fascicularis. The sequence goes on along the minus strand of NC_088387.1, from coordinate 99,594,909 downwards.
AATTGGTTTGTAAATTCCTTCAAAAAGTCCTAAGATTTTGACACATACTATGTTGAATCCATTTATTAGTTTGGAGAGAATTGATACCTTGATACCTTAGTAATACTGAGCCTTCCAAACCATTAACAAACCATAAGTTGCCATTTATTTAGGACTTGTCTTCTGAGTATTTCACAGTTTTTAACATGCAGAACTTGCACATATTTTGATAGCTTTATGTATAACTCATGCTTTTGATGATATTATAAATTTTTAATTTTAAGGTGTTTATTGCTAGAATATAGAAATACACAGTTGGTCCTCGGTATCTTCAGGGGATTGGTTCCAGGACCCCCTACAGATAGCAAAATCCATGTGTACTCAAGTCCTGCAGTTAGCCCTGCAAAACTCACATATGTGAATAGTATGAAAAGTGAGCCCTCTCTGTCAGCAGGTTTTGCATCCAGTGAAGTTTGTATTTTCCACTCACATTTTGTCGTGGATGCAGAACCTAAGGATATGGAGAGCCTACTGCATTTATTGGAAAAAATCTGTATGTTTCCTTATTAAATGAACCCATACAGTTCAAACCCATGTTGTTCAAGGGTCAACTATAATTTTTTAAATCTTATTTTTATATCCCAAAACCTTGCTCAAGGCACTTATTAGTTCTGGTAGCTTTTTTGTAGAATCTAGGATTTTCTATGTAAGCCATTATATCAGCTGTAAATAGAGTTTAATTACTTCCTTTACAGTCTCGAAGCCTTTTATTTATTCTTCTTGCCTTTTTCCACTAGATAGGACCTCCAGTATGATGATGATTAGGAACTGATGAGAGTAAACATCCTTGACGTTTTCCCGACCTTAAGGAAAGCATTCAGCCTCTCACTTTAAGGGTGTTGTTAGCTAAGGAGATTTCATAGATTCTTTTACCAGGTTGAGGGAGTTTCCTTCCGTAACTAGATTGCTGAGAGTTCTATCACAAGTGAAGTTTTATCACATTTTTTTGTTTTCAAGTGCTTTTTCTTCATCTCTTGAGATCATATGGCTTTCTTATTTAATATATTAAAATGGTGAATTTCATTGACTGATATTAAAATGTTACACCAACCTTGAATCATGAGATAAACTCCATTTGGTCATTGTATTATCCTTTCCATATAGTGCTAGATTTGATTTGGTAATATTTTGATGAGGATTTTTGTAAGTGTTTTCATGAGGCATGTTAGTCTGTATTTTATTTTCTTATAGTGTCTTTATCTGTTTATGTGTTCAGTACAATGCTGGCCTCAAAAAAATGAATTAGAAAATATTCCCTGCATTTCTATTTTCTGGAAATTGATGGTTTAAAAGCAATTTATCAAGAGCATCAAGTATCTAGAATAATCTAGGCAAATATTTTTATTCTGAATTCTTTAAAAAGTATTTCCAAACAAAAGTAACTATATACTGAACATGAAAAAAGATTAAAATAAATGAACTCAATTATTTCAAAATAGAGAATGTTAAAGGAATTCCACATACATGTGATATTATCTTATATGGGATACAAACATACTGAAATATTGAGAAAATTTGTAACATTAGAAAGACACACAATTTTAAAAGAAACTGTAAAACTAACTGTTGAATACTGCTGCAGAGTAGTTAAAGAAAGCTAAAGTTCTAGTGGCCCTTAGTTCTTTGCAGCACACATGTAAAATAAGTGATATATCTTTCAATCACATGCAAACTCACTCCAGGTTAACTGAGTTATTCAGAGGAGGTTACGTATCTGATATTTGCTTTTGCAGACATATATGCTTTTTGCAGACATCCCTTTTGAGACTGCTGGAGAAGGATGTCCAAACTTCAGTTGACAAAACCAACAGTTATGTGATTACCAAAAACACTATCATTTTGTTTTTATTACAGTAGATGCTATAAAGATTCTAATATGTAAGTAACGGCTGTTTATGCATCAGATGCATTATGTGATTTGTTTCAGTTTTATTCAGGTAGAAAACTCTTTGACTTGTGAGAAAAATAAAAATAACAATATTTAAAAACACAAAACATTCTTCTTTTTTTTTTTTTGAGACTGCATCTCGCTCTGTCACCCAGGCTGGAGTGCAGTGAAGCAATTTTGGCTCTCTGCAAGCTCGGCTCCTGGGTTCACACCATTCTCCTGCCTCAGCCTCCCTAGTAGCTGGGACTACAGGCGCCTGCCACCATGCCTGGCTAATTTTTTGATATTTTTAGTAGAGACGGGGTTTCACTGTGTTAGCCAAGATGATCTTGATCTCCCAACCTCATGATCCGCCTGCGTCAGCCTCCCAAAGTGCTGGGATTACAGACATGAGCCACCGCACCCGGCCCACAAAACGTTATTCTTTATAGAATACTTTTACAGAAATGATTTTATTTCGACTGTTACTTTTCTAGTAGCTGTAAGTTGTTTCTGGTGGTTCAGTAAGGGGCTGGCAGAAACTAAACTATTGAGTTCAGGGGCACAGAGAGAAAATGAAGGAACAAGGCATAAAACTGAAACGATTTCTTAATTAGCATTCAAGTTTTGCTGACTGTCAAATTAAGCCTGAGAAATATTTATGGTTTTGAAGCACTAGAAAAACTTAACCAGTAAGAGTTTCTTTGATCTAGATATCTAGATAGGAAACAAAATTGTATTAATTGTATCTATAACTTAGAAAGTATGCTCAACAAAAATACGAGTCTAAAAATATATGCCTATATCATCCAGATTTAGTCCCACACCTGGCATGTAATAAGGGCCCAAATAATGTTATTTCTTCTTAGCAGTAATAGATAATATAAAGAATTTTTGTTCATTCATATTAGATTTGATATCATTTCCAAGAAGAACCTTTTTTAAACTTTTATATATAAACTATAGAACTCTCAAGTCAAACCATATTACTACAAACAAAGTAAATCAGCTTAACCCATTCGTATTCCACACTTACAGTTGTCATTGTTCTTTCTTCTAGGGGTATCACATTCCATTCCTTGCTAATTTTCTTCTTCATTTTTTTAATCTGATTAATATATTTCCATTTTATTAGGTCTAATAGATAGCTGATCTAATTTGAAACTTATAAATTATACAGTTATATGTGAATTGATTAAAGCATATAACTCTAATAGACTGGCAGTCTTTTCAGAGATTAGAAGTGCTGCTTAGTTCCCTTTCTATGGATGATTAATTTTCAGTGGTTATCAACTCTCCAAATGAAAATTAAGCAATACATATTTGCTTTGTGGATGACCAGTTTTATTAAAGTAGTAGAGTTGATGCAATTAATTATCAATATCCCATTAAGAAAGCCAAAGTTAAGAACCAGGCAGGTATCTATTGTCAGTGGTAAAATTTAGTTACTGCTGTAAAAAAAAAAAAAGAATAGTATCAGAGAGTTCATGATTTATGCAACAATCCAGAATCATGCACAAATGATTCCTAGAGTTCTTACTTTTTACATCTTTTAAGAAAAAATTGGTTTATATCAATACCACTTAAAGTAGAGTGATTTGAAGTAGAGTAGACTTGAAGTAAAGTGGAATGAATGATAAACGTTTCATTTGACTGAACAAAATTTTTTTTTGTCTACATTGGTACTCAGAGGCTACTTCCTGTCTTTGGTGCTGACCTCTGCTCAGGACAAGAGAAAATTGTCTACTAAGTTTAAACATTTAGCCGTTATGCTTTCTTGGACATCATTTCTGAACAAAATAGTGCAATTAGTGCTCTGACAACTAGGAATTAAGAGTGGGCACTTGAGCTTTCCTTCTTGGGTTCTAGAAATTCTGGGAACCAGAGATTCTGTGACAGCCTCCTATCAAGAAAGCTACTTCATAAGCTGCAGTCTGGTCTTTCTGGTGGTGCTTCTCAGAAGAGCAGAGAAATCGGTCCAGATAGGTCATCTTGAGAGGCTCCCTTTTGCAATGTGGAACTCTTGTCATACTATCATTCATAATAGCATTAATTAAAATTATGGATAAAATGTAAGATTTGTGATGTTTGTGTGTGTGGAGGGTTTGAGGGCCTATTGTTGAGGTTACCGATCACTTATATTTCAAGGCAATGGAATTTGATCTTATCTCCTGTGACTGCTGGTTGAGGGTATGACCTTGGGTAGAGTTAGTAAAACAAAAAGATGTAACCAAAAGGAGATCATCTGAAACCTTGAGAGCCTGAGGAGGACGTAGGAGGATCCTGAGTGCCAGGGAGTCCTAAGTCTTGGGCTTCTGGAAGTAAAGGACGCAATGACAAAGAAAAGTGCCACAAATCTACAATTCACCCCTTCATTCTTGCTTATGACAAACATAAATGTACTCATAGATTTTGACGATGACTGAAAAATCTATCTACAGTCTCCCAAACCAACCAAGATTCAGTTCTCAAAATTATGCCCAATTTTAGTATCATTAATATATCAGCTTAGTAATTCTCCAAAATCAAAAGCACATAATGGTAACATATTCTTTCTCCTTCTTATAATATTCACCATTTTCTTTCGAAACAAATACTCCAATGAATAAACATACAAAGAATGTGCATCCTCTGCTATCCAGGCTCCACTTGAGCCCAGCCACTCTTTGTAGCCCCAGCCTATATACGCAGGGGCCTGCTACATTGGGCAACTTACAGTATTTCATACTTTTTATTGTGTTGGCACATGCTATTTTCAAGAAGTTCTAACCACCTCTCTTCTGCCTTGAAAAGTCCTATTTTCCTCCAAAGTGCAGTTTAAATGTCAAATGTTCTCTGAATATTTCTGTCCCCTCCCACAAGCAGCCTTAGTCGCCAGGTGATGGGTCGCTAATGACTTAGACTCTAAGATTGGCAGAGACCCTGCCCTCAGCTGGCCCCATTAAGAACATCGCTTGGGTACTGATTGTTTGGCAGATACTACACAGAGAGCTTTAAATGTACTGTTTTATTTAATATTTCCATCAAAATTATTATTAAAATCCCATTTCACAAGTCAGAAAACAAAGGCTCAATAGTTTACAGAAAATGCCCATGGTCACAAAATTTATAAGAGGTTAAACCCAGGTAGCCTAATTCCAAAGGCTATGCATGTCATTGACAAATATCATTGTCTCTCAGGCTCTGAGAAAGCACACATAAACTAAGGTTTATTAAAAGGGTTCTGAAACAAGAAACAGATATTTTCTTATTGACATGTTACCTTCTTGTTTGTCTGATGCCCCAAAATCTCTTATTTTGGTTCAACCTCTCCAGACAGTTAGTCTCCGGGACTCTGTTGGGTTGGGGGACATAATCTCCAAGTTGTGAGAGGTAAGAAAAGAAATGTGGGTGTGGAGGGAGGAAGCAAGGTGTTGAGAGAGAGAGAGAGAGAGAGAAATACCACTTTAAGTCCTTGTTAGGTAGTAGCCCAAAGTAATTTAAAACAAAGGGAATCCTTATTGTATCAGAGAAATGTGTATATTATAAAATTAGAAACAGGATAGAGTTATTGAAAAATAGTTCATTAAAAAACAATAAACTTGAAATGACTATAGATGGGAAAACCAAAAGTTTTCCTGGGGGATAAAGATGAGCATTTTGATTTTACAAGAACAATGTTCTTATCTGTATAAGCCACAAAGTCAGAATTCAAAGTATCAGAAACTTGAACAGCAAAATATGTTTCGGGGGTGAGGAAGACGCATTGAGTGTTAGAAAGATCTCTGTCTTTTGCTAAAACACTGTCACATAAGTGAACAAAACAAATGCTTTCTGCAGAGAAAACATGCACACATGCAAAAAAAACAAAAACAAACAAAAATCCTGTGATCTAGTCCCCCTGAAGCCTGGAGGGTAGGGGAAGCAGGGACAGTGAACCTAGTACCCTTATCTCTGGCGTCACTGCAATTCTGAGAGTTTGCCACCTACTGTCCAGTCTCAGAGATCACAATGATGTTTCTAGTCAGCTTGACTTCTGTTGATTCTCGTTCTAGATATATCCAGGTATATTTTAACTTCAATTAGAAATGTCCCTAAGTCTCAAAACAGCACAAAATTTAGGCAAATTCTGTAAGAACTTGAGATATTCATTCTGTTGGCATGTACCTATTATGAACCAAATATCAAGACTGTGCAAAATCACCAAAACGAATGCTAGCAAAAACTTAACTTTGCTATTGGTTACCTTATTTCATATTGTAACACAAGCTCTGTGTTAAACAAGATTTTTACTTTTACTCAGATGATGAATGGTTTTAGTGTAGCATTTTGCCTTTTTCTTTAAAAGTATGAGTACCAGACCAAAGTATTACATTCACATTTAATTAATTGTGCAGTTCTAGAGACTACTAACATACAGAGGCCTTTTAATTAGCAGGTACAGTGCACAAAAGTTATTAAAAGTTTTAACTGTGCTGCACAGCATGAATGTTTCAGGTACTGGTTTAGATTTAAAACACATTAGTGAAAAAACGAACAGGAGTCATGAGATATAGACTTAAGTCTCTGGTCTGTTGCTAACCAGTTGTGAAACTTTGGCCCTCTTATTCAAACTCTTCTTTTCTCACTTTGTCAGAGGTATACCAATAAGAGCAACTTCGTTTTGAATAGGGGCTGGGTGAAATAAGGCTGAGACCTACAGGGCTGCATTCCCAGGAGGTTAGGGATTCTAAGTCACAGGATGAGATAGAAGGTTGGCACAAGGTACGGGTCACAAAGACCTTCCTAATAAAACAGCCTGCAATAAAGAAAGAAGCCAAAACCCACCAAAACCAAGATGGTGCTGACAGTAACCTCTGTTCATCCTCCCTGCTCATTACACACTAATTATATATGCTAAAAGACACTCCCACCAGCACCAAGACATTTTACGGATGCCATGGCAACATCAGCAAGTTACCCTATATGTTCCAAAAAGAGGAGGACCCTTCAGTTCTGGGAATGGCCCACCCCTTTCCCAGAAAACTCATGAATAATCCACCCCTTATTTAGCATATAATCAATAAATAACGATAAAAATAGTAAACCAGCAGCCCTCAGGAGTGCTTTACTTATAGAGTAGCCATTCTTTTATTCTTTTACTTTCTTAAGAAACTTGCTTTCACTTTACTCTATGGACTCGCCTTGAATTCTTTCTTGCACAAGATTCAAGAACCCTCTCTTGGGATGTGGATCGGGACCCCTTTCTGGTAATAACTTCTGGAAAGGAATGAGGAAAGATAAATCAAAAGGGATTTAGAAAGAAATTCTAAAACTCTGCACTTCTGCTTAAGACATGTGAAGGGACTGAGATGTCATCCTGCTTGAAAAAAAAGTCAAGTACACATATGCAGCAATGGTGACAGGTAGGTGAGGAATACACTGGTGTGAAGTGGGAGGCAGGAAGCCCTGCCTGTGTGGAGAAAGAGAACAAGATCAGATATAGAAGTGAGACAACGGGAGATCTTGAAAGTAATGGAGAAGAGCTTATTCTTGAAAAGTTGGCAACCAGGAATCCTTATCCTGGCCCAACATATGCTGTAAGTCAAGGTAAATTACTATATTGAGGACATTGGGTAATAAATTAATACAGTATAAATATTATTTAAGAAATGTTAATAATACAGATTTTCTTTTTCATTTTATTGTTATAGTTTCTGCCAGACCTTAGAAAGTAAGTTCCTTAATTAATGACCATTAATTTATCTAAAATTTTAATCTCATATCTTCATAATTAAGTAATAAAAGATACCAAGTAATTCAAAAGAAAAATCTATATGTTATATATATTAAAATTGTTTTGTGTTTTTTACATATACATATATATATATATAAATATGCATACATGCATATTCTGCTTTGCCAGTGTATCAAACAGGTACCACATTTATCTCACTTCTTACCATTCACCAAATATTCCTTTCTCATTTACTATTTAAGAGTTAGCTTTCTAGTAACAACTGAAAGGATGGCAATACAATATAGATGAGAGTCTCTGTCCCTGGTGTGTTTTTGTTTCAGCTGGGAAGCAAGACCCCTTCATTAAAATATACCTGACAATGCCAGTCTGTGAGTGACAAAAGACAGAGCCTCCATCCATGCAGTGGTTCAGAGCAGAGCTGCAGACCCAAATCTGGATACCTCCACACACTAGGGATGTGGCTTTGGATAAGTAACTCAACTGCTGTGTGCCTCTATTGTTTCTTCCTTTTCTCATCTTTTCTGGTATAGGTTTCTTCTGAGGTTTAAATGAACTGACATATGTAATGCGCTTACTACACCACCTGGCAAACAGTAAGCCCTCTGTATTAGATATTATTCTAATAGGAATCAGGAGGAGAGAGAGATTACCACTTGCTGACCAGAACAGGTCAGATTCTGTTACTTTTCTCTTTAAACGTCTTCCTTTTTTCTATAAATTGCTTTTGAAACCCTGAGCTCCAAACATACCAGATGCCTCTTCGCATACACACGCACATATGCATGCACGTACACTCTATCACATTTCGCGGGCAATGTTCTTTGGATGCCAGCTCAACCACATCTGCCGACTTCTGCTAACTCCTTCTCCTTTGTGAAGCCTTCCCATTTATTCCAGGTGGAATTATTTGCTTAACTCCCCTGTATTTCTTTTTTTTTATTTTTTTTTAATTTATTTTTTTTTAGTGCCAGGCATGTAATGGATGTTTATTTTATTTAATCTTTGAGGCAATAATTTATTTATTTTTTTAATTTATTTTTTATTATTATTATACTTTAAGTTCTAGGGTACATGTGCATAATGTGCAGGTTTGTTACATATGTATACTTGTGCCATGTTGCTGTGCTGCACCCATCAACTCGTCAGCACCCATCAACTCGTCATTTACATCAGGTATAACTCCCAATGCAATCCCTCCCTCCTCCCCCCTCCCCATGATAGCCCCGGTGTGTGATGTCCCCCTTCCCAAGTCCAAGTGATCTCATTGTTCAGTTCCCACCTATGAGTGAGAACATGCGGTGTTTGGTTTTCCGTTCTTGTGATAGTTTGCTAAGAATGATGGTTTCCAGCTGCATCCATGTCCCTACAAAGGACACAAACTCATCCTTTTTTATGGCTGCATAGTATTCCATGGTGTATATGTGCCACATTTTCTTAATCCAGTCTGTCACTGATGGACATTTGGGTTGATTCCAAGTCTTTGCTATTGTGAATAGTGCCGCAATAAACATACGTGTGCATGTGTCTTTATAGCAGCATGATTTATAATCCTTTGGGTATATACCCAGTAATGGGATGGCTGGGTCATATGGTACATCTAGTTCTAGATCCTTGAGGAATCGCCATACTGTTTTCCATAATGGTTGAACATAGGCATGGGCAAAGACTTCATGTCTAAAACACCAAAAGCAACGGCAGCAAAAGCCAAAATTGACAAATGGGATCTCATTAAACTAAAAAGCTTCTGCACAGCAAAAGAAACTACCATCAGAGTGAACAGGCAACCTACAGAATGGGAGAAAATTTTTGCAATCTACTCATCTGACAAAGGGCTAATATCCAGAACTTACAAAGAACTCAAACAAATTTACAAGAAAAAAACAAACAACCCCATCAAAAAGTGGGCAAAGGGTATGAACAGACATTTCTCAAAAGAAGACATTCTTACAGCCAACAGACACATGAAAAAATGCTCATCATCACTGGCCATCAGAGAAATGCAAATCAAAACCACAATGAGATACCATCTCACACCAGTTAGAATGGCAATCATTAAAAAGTCAGGAAACAACAGGTGCTGGAGAGGATGTGGAGAAATAGGAACACTTTTACACTGTTGGTGGGATTGTAAACTAGTTCAACTCCCTTGTATTTCTAAAGGTCTTTCTTATTCCATGTTGCTTCTCAGCTACATGACTCTCGGTAAAACACTTATGTAACCCTATTTGTATTTCAGTATCCTTATTGGTAAAATGAAAAAACACCTAACCCTATTAGGCTATTGTGAGTATTGACACATGAAAAGTGCTCATGAAAGTGCCTGGTATATAGCAGAGCTCAGTAAATGTAGCATTGTTTTTAATAATATTAAAACATGTACATGCTATGTTATAATTATGTGTTTTTTTCTTTTCTTCTCACTAGAGAGTATATTATTGGCATGCAGGGAAGGGAACACATCTAGTTATTCTCCTCTTTATATCTTCAGCACCAAGGATAATGCCTAGAACATGCAAGGACCAAATAAACGTAAGACAGTTAATTCATTTTATACCACTAGCACAGTGTGTAATACAGAATAAGTTCTCAAATATGCTTTCAGAAAAGAAACTTGAATGAGAACTTTTGCCAATCTATGATTTAAGCATGTCCACTCATGTTCATTCTCCATAATCATTTTGAGTATTTCATGAGAAAAAGAAAAGTTTGTTTCAGTTTATTTAGGAAATAGTAAAATTATTATCACAATACATCATACTGAGTCAAAATACAGGTTATTTTCCAAAGGGACAACCTTCGTATAATAAGAAAAGAATGTACAACTAGTGAGATCATGGGAAAAGTGTACAAGTGTGTGTGGGTGTGTTTCAAGAAGTTAAGAAGTGAGGAAAGAAAAAAATAAATAGGAAAATAGGAGATGGGTAGTAAAAATAGAAGCTAAATGATAATAATTGGAAGACATGTATTCATTAATACAATAAAAGTAATAGTTTCAATGCTCAATGAAAGATAAATGTTGCCAGAATGGATTAATAAAACAAACTGAGTTAAACATTGTTTACAAAAGATACAGCTTACATGTAAATATATCAAAGCTAAAAATAAAGGAATCAAAGAAGGCATAAACAAAGAGAAAACCGATTTACCTAGATTGATATCTGTCACAAGAATTCAAGGTAAGAAGCACTATCAGAAATTTATGAAAAGGCTATTTTACAGTAATAAAATAATTCACTTACCAAGAAAAGATTGGAATTCTAAATATTATATACTTAGCTTCAAATGTAAATACAAAACTTACAAAACTAAGAGATGGAGTAGAAAAATCCACAATTGTAGCAGAGAATTCTAACCCACTTCTTTTAGAAGCTTGTAGAACAAGCAGACAAAATGCCAGTAAATGCTAAATGATCTCAACAACTTGAATTCCAAATGAAACCTAATCAATATACATAATTTGCGAGAAAGAGAGAGAGAAAACATCGCACCCACTACAGGAGAATATATATTCTACTTAGTACAATTAAACATTTGCCAAAATTAGTGTTGTCCTGGGACATAACATAGTTTCAACAAATATCAAAGGATTGAATCAGTCAGAATATGTTCTCTCACACTATGTAATTAAGCTAGAAATCAATAACGAAATGGTAAGTAGAAGCCTCCAAATGTTGGAAATTAAGCAATTCAGTTCAAAACAATGTTTAGATCAAAGAAGAAATCAAAATGAAAATTAGAAAATATTTGAAACTAACTTAAATAGCACAGCATATCAAAACTTTGAGCTGGGAAAAACTGCATTTGAGTCTGCATTTGACCTACACAATGAAGACCGTCAGTTTCTCTGCATTGTCCAGGCGATGTGGGGACAAAGCAACTGTGGTCTGAAAGGACTTCTCAGAGGAAGAGGGCTTGGTATTCCAACTAAATGTTTGCCTAAAAGGGAAACGTTTTAGTGTCTAAAAGGGATGCAACTAAATGTTTGCCTAAAAGGAAACTTATGGTTATAAACACATATATTAGAAAAGCAGAAAAGAGAGGCATCAGTGCTGTAACAATCCATCTTATAATAGTGAATAATGTTCAACGAAAGTAGAAAGAAGGAAGTAACAAATATGAGAAAAGAAATTAATGAAATGGCAAACTACTGTATAACAGTAAATTAACACATCTAAAGTCCAGTATCGGAAATAAAAACAGGGATAGGATGTTACTACATCTCCTTCAAATGAAAGAATACATACATACATGGAAAAACTTTTAACATGTTCATGGTTTGGAAGACTCGATATTATTAAGATGTGAATACTCCTCAATTTTAGCCATAGATTTTGTGCCATTCCAATCAAAGTCTCTGCAGGAGTCTGTATGGCAGTGTGTGGAAATTTGCATGCTAATTCTAAAATTTATGTGAATATGTAAAGGATCTAGAAGAGCCAAACAATAGTGAAAAAGAACAATGATAAATCTACTACAACTCAGTAATAAAAAAGACAAATAAAAATGGGCAAAAGGCATAAGCTTATATACAAAATACAATGTATAGATGGCCAAGAAATATATTTAAAAGACGTTCAATGTCATTTGTCATTAAGGAAATGTAAAACAACACACCAACAGATGTCAAGCAAATATATTATACTAAGTTAAATCAATAGGTGAAAAAACAAATTATTCTATACTCAGATAATGGAATACTACTCAATAATAAAAAATACAAACTTAATGTATACACTACATAAATATCAAAAATATTATGTTATATTAAAGAAATCTCACAAAAGAATACATATTATATAATCTTATTTATATGACATTCCTGAACAAGAAAAACTAAGAACTCAGAAGGATATCTGCCTGTAGGAAGGAGTGAGGTATTACTAAGAAAAAAATGTGTCAGGAAAGGTATTGGAGTGATGGGTTATTTTTTCTTTTAAATGGGATAATGGATACACAGACATATACATTTATTCCAAATCATTGAGATGCAGACTTAAAATCTGGCCTACTATACTGTGTACATTATACCTTTAAAAAGATAATGTGAGTATAAAGGAAATTAAAGTATTTTACCCCAAAATATATTTCTCTCACATATTTTGAGATGCCTGTTCGGAGAGCCAGAAAACAGAAGTAGGCTGGCAAAGCTGTCTTTTGAGGGGGAGATTTGCACCTGTAGAGAATCTGCATTGATACAGCCAGGCTTTCCCTTGTCCCCACCTAGAAAAGATTAACTCAGAGTCTTACATCTTTTAAGGTTTTCTTGTTTTGTTTTGTTTTGTTTTGTTTTTTAATGTTTACCATCTATTCCTGCTGAGGGCTGTTATCTCTGAAGTTTCATTTATATAAGGAGACCACCTTTGCTAGACAGGCTTCCTCTTCTCTTCCTCCCATAATCCATCTTGTCACCATAACCCGATTTACCATCATAACCTGTTTTTGGCCATTCTCTGAGCCTCTATTTTTTCTGTAATCTCAGGATGTATGTAAGCTTCTGCACTCCATTGTGGGCTTCAGTAGTTGAGTAATCACTGTGATTCTCCTGCGTATACATCAATAAATGTGTATGGCTTTTCTCCAATTAATCTGTTTTTTTGTGAGTTGAGTTTTCAGCAAACCTTCAGAGGGCAAAGGGGAAATTTTCCTGTTGGTCCTTACAAGTATTTGATAAACAACTCTTGCTTATAAATGCCAAACTTTAGATAGCAAACTTTTGGAAAAACAGCTCATCACAGCTAATTCAAGAAGAAAAGGACTTTATGAATAGTCTCACATATATTAAAGAGATAGAATCTATAATTTAAAACTTTTCCACAAAGTATTCTCCAGATCCTTGTGACTTCATACTTCAAGTTCTCTGAATATTTAAGGAAGAAACCTCAACAATATGGTGCAAACTCTTCCTGAAAAGGTAAATAGAATGAACAATTTCTAATCTAATGTTAGAGAATCATCATAACGTTGATCACAAAACTTAACATTGCTAGAAAGAAATACTGAATATATGCATTGCAAATATCTTTTCTTAATCCATGGATTGCATGTTTTAATGAAGAGATGCTCTTGATTTTATAGTAGTCAAATGTTTTCTGGGTCACTGCTTTTTGTGTCTTATTTAAAGAATTTGCTTTGTAAATAGTGACACTGAATTTTTTTCTATTTGTTTTGATTTATAGAAAGAGAATTGATTTTATACAATAATTACAAAAAGTGAGCTTGTCAAATTCAACTCATAATTTTAATCATGTGATTAGATTATTTTAGATTTCCATATGTGCTCTTTTATATCAGCAGATTAATGATTATTTGTATTAATTTTTCTTCCAAATATTAAATCTTTTAGGTTTTTGTGCCCCATTGCACTGGGTAATACCTCCAGCACAATACTGAATAAAAATGGAGATACTGGCTTCCTTGTTTTATTCCCAATCTTAGAAAAAAAGCATTCCGTTTTTTCACTCTAGGCTTTTTTGTAGACTCTGCTCCATCACACCAATTTTTTTTTTCCTTTATTCTCAGTTGCTAAGAGTTTTTTATTATCAATTATGAATACATGTTAAATTTTAACAAGAGCTTTACAGAATCTGTTGAGATAATCATGAGTTTCCCCATTTCCTGATAATGGGATGAATCTTGGATACTTTCAAATATTAAAACAACCTTGCATGCCTGGAACATAGACAACTTTGTCATCATACATTACTTTTTATACATTACTGGATTATCTTCCACAGCTTTTTGTGATTTCTTTTCATCTATATGGATGACATAGATTGGCTTATTCTTTCTTGAAAAAATCTGGTGTCTGGATAAAAAAATGGAGATGAGACCCTTGACCATGAGGACCTCACAATATATAATTGTGCCTTGCCTCCCCTGTGAATCTACCCTAAACCCCACCTGGATATTCAGTGTTCTCTCTGTTGGCTTCTGTGTGCCCTATTATTCTTACTACTGGAAGAAAAGACTTTTTTCTTGGTTGTGGAGGAAAAAGACAATATATTCCAACTACATTTTCAATTTATTTGATTTATTTGAAGTAGGATAGTGTTTATTATTAAAATTAGGCTTTTTTCTTTTTTCAGCAAACTTTGATTCAACATGTTTATATCTATGAAGTTATTTAACATCTTATCCCAAAATATTTTTATAGCTGTTTAATAAAAAAGGTCTTACTGCTCTGACTGTGACTCCAGACTTCACAACAATCTCTGTGTAATCCTGGTATTACTTTAATTACGAGCTCTTTCAGACCTGATGGATTGCATATTCTGGAGGAATGGCAGATGGTATTGAAAAATCATCCTTCTTTTATACTCACTATATTTATAAAACCTGGTTCAATATAGCTAAGTCTCTTAATACAGCTCTTGCTCTCTCTGTCATCTATATATGTACATATATATATACATACATGTATAAACTTTTATTGAAAAAGAAGATACATGAAGAGTGCACCAATCACAAATATACAGCTCATAGAATTTTCAAGAAGTGAACGCACTCATGAACCACCACCCACATCAAAAAGTACAATATTGGGCCGGGCACAGTTCTCATGCCTGTAATTCCAGCACTTTGGGAGGCTGAGGCAGATGGATCATCTGAGGTCAGAAATTCGAGACCAGCCTGGCTAACATGGTGAAACCCCATCTCTACTAAAAATACAAAATTAGCTTGATGTAGTGGTACACACCTGTAATCCAGCTGCTTGGGAGGCTGAGGCAGAAGAATCACTTGAACCCAGGAGGCGGAGGTTGCAGTGAGCCAGGATCACGCTACTGCACTCCAGCCTGGGCAACAGAGATTCCACCTCAAAAAAAAAAAAAAAAAATATATATATATATATATACACACATATATATATATACACACACACACACACACAGAATATTGTCAGCAACCTAGAAGCCCACCATGTACTTCCTTCCAGTCACTGCCCTCTCCGAAGCTCCTCATTATCTTAACTTATATCACCCTCAGTTGATTTTGCCCATTTTGACAACTATTGAAATAAAACCCTTCTTACTGTCAACATCATACATTTGAAATTCATCTATGTTGCATAACATGGCTGTTTATTCTCATGGACTACTTATCAATTTTATGAATCTATCACAATTTATCCATTCTACTGTTGAGGGAAAATGTGGGTCATTTTCTGTATTTAACTATTAGGAATAGTGACACTATACTCTGACACATATCTACCAGTGCCCATACGTACACATTTCTGTTGGGTACATACCTAGGAACAGAATTGCTGGGTTATAAGGTAAACTTATGTTAAGCTTTAGTAAATGCTATCAACATTTTTTCTATAGCAGTTTATACATTTATATTCCCACCAGCATTGAATGAGAGTTTTAGTTGCTTCATATCTTCTGCAGTCCTTGATATTTTTAAGTTTTTGAATCTGTAGTCATTATGATTTATGCATAGTATCAAATAATTGTGTTAATTTGCATTTATGTGATGACTAAGAAGGCTGCACACCTTCTCACATGTTTATTGGGCCATTTGGACTGTGTGTGTGTGTGTGTGATGTCCATTTGAGGTTTTTATCCATATTACTACTGTGTTGGATGTCTTTATTTTATTGATTTGTAGAAACTGTTCATATATTATAGGGTGGGGTGTATGAGGGAAGTGTGGGGCACAATTATATTGTAAGAGCCCCGTGGTCAAATGTGTGACCTCCAATGTTGGATCCAGACACCAGATTTTTTCAAGGGACCTAGAGATGACTGAACTTAAGGACATGACTCAACTAAGTAAAGTCATAATCCACTGATGTAGAACACTGATTCTGTATCATTAATTAATGAGAATGAATACTGCTAAACGAGTCAGAAGGCTCACATTGTCCTGTCAGTATATACTCTTACTCCCCAAATTAAAACATGAGAAGTCAGGATATGTTCAGACTGCCAAGAAAAATGAGTGACTTAATTTCGATGACAACAGCATTGGCTTATGAGTGCCTAATGGGTCCATCTCCACTGGGGGCTACACACAGCTGGTTGGGGAACCAGAGACTTAATGCAGATGACTTTCCCTTGGAATAATAAGAGAGCAACACAGGTAATTCTGGGCTCTCACATCAATTTACTGACCTTCATGCAGGTGGTTCCTTGTTGGTTCACACAACCTTCCCTAGACATAACAATATCGTCAGCCAAGCCTGTTTACAATGTGTGAACTGTATTGACTGAATGTTCCAAAACAGATCTCCAAGTTCTAGGGATGTTCTAATCCATAATTAACTAACCATAGAACTCTATCAGAAAGGAGAAATACAATGCAGAGGAAAATAATCTATAATTAATAATTTTCATCAATATATGTGAAGCCAGAAGTTTCTTAAGAATGATTATTAGATATGTAGTTTAAAAGTAATGCAAAGGCACACATCCATAAAAGTATTCTCATAGCAGGAGATTAAAATTTTATACTTGCTTAAAATGGGCTTTTGCCACAGCTTGAAGTCCCAAATCTCCCATGAGGAGGTCCTACACCAACCTTTCCAACAGTTCTGGGAGACCTGACCTGACACAATATATAATGAGACCTTCTCCTTCCAAGCTTGGAATCAGTGGGTGCATTTTATCCTGTAAATTGACTTGAAGCCAATAGGTACAATGTGACCTGTGAAACAATGTGAAACCTAATTAAATATATAGGTAGAAATCACTTTTATGAAAAATTTACAAGCCAGTAAAACCTGCAGAGAGTAACAGGAGACATATCTGTACTGTTCAAATTTCCCAGAAAAGTAGTCAGTAAATCACTAAATCATTCAGATTATGGCCTGCCTAATGCCAAGTAGTTGAATAATTATGTAGTTCAGGGTAAATGATTGTTTGACATAACCCAATGGATGCTGTTTACATTCTAGATATAGTATCACGCAAATATCACTGGATACAGGGGAACACTCTGAAATAAAAGTGCCCATTTTATTTTTAACTAAGGCAAGGTATAAAGTTATACAGGGTGTTCACTGCATACCCCCAGAGAACACTATTTGCCTAGACTATGAAAGGAGTATATGAATGGAGCTCCAGGAGTTGTCTGATGTGGCAGCCTTAAAATACTAATTCAAGGAGAAAGAAAAAGTTATTTCATAAAGATTGACATATGGCCACATTATCACATTGTAATAATAGAAAAAAGATTTTAAAGTACAACTTTATTGATTGCCCAACATCAGTATAACTACTTCTGACCATCCCCTTGGAATATCATACAAAACCAACCCCAGTGGCACATGGGACACTAAATAGAAAAGGATATCGCAGGACCATTAACCTAGCTGAGGATTTCTTTGTTTTCAATTATATTTTCCTATACGCACAATTGTTTTGTATATTTCTGAAATATCTTTGTTCTCTCTTCCATTCATATTTATAACCTGTATAGCTCTATTTGTATTATTTATATTTCTTCCCAAATGTTTTCAATGCCTTCCAATTTAACATCACGGAGATAGCATTATTGTGTTTTCAGTACTGCTTCCTGATCATTAATAAAGACATCACATTTTTAAAAATCCACCCTTGTTAAACACATCTTTGCAACTTCAAATTATATAAAGCTTAAAATATGAATAATTTGAAGACATTGCCACATATTATTATTCTTTGCTTACCATCTTTTAGCTCATTTTCAGTTCTTGAGGCTGAATTTTTCTGGTTTGATTTGAATCAATTTTGCCAGTAAAATCTCACTGATGTTATATCAATTACTGTAAGAGGAGAATATAGGATGAGCACTATACTTAATCCTCTCTTTTCATCTCCAAATTTAGTTATTCTAACAAGAATCCTATTTAGTTGTGTGTGTGTGTGTGTGTGTGTGTGTGTGTGTATTCACTCGCGCATGTGTTGAGAGATAGTGATTATGGGGGTGGGAAGTGCTTTTTAAAAATACACAATTCACAGAAATAAAATTCCTATTCTGAGAGATAGCAGAATTAAAGTAAAAAAAGAAATGTGCTCTGGCTATGACCATCATCAGCACTGACATATGAAAAAAATGTAGACATCCGAGCAGTATCTGCATTAGACCTGGACAAGCAGGGTCCTTGTCTCAAGTGGAGCCTCGTGCTTGGGAGTGTCTTCCTTAGTTTCCTTAGTTGACATAATCCCACTCTGGTGCTGGAAACAGAGTTAGGAGTGCCTGCAAGTAGGGCCCTGGAGCCTGGACTAGTCCCCTTGTGAGCCGCCTCAATCCCATTTCTCCCTTTCTTTATTTTTTAAAAATATTTATTTACTTATTTTTATTATTATTATTTTTTTGAGATGTAATCTCTCTCTGTCACCCAGGCTGGAGTACAGTGGTGCAATCTCTGCACATTGCAACCTCTGCCTCCCAGGTTCAAGCAATTCTTCTGCCTCAGCCTCCCAAGTAGCTGGGATTACAGGCTCCTGCCACCACACCTGGCTAATTTTTGTATTTTTAGTAGAGACAGGGTTTCACCATATTGCTAGGCTGGTCTCAAACTCCTGACCTCAAGTGATCCACCCACCTCAGCGTCCCAAAGTGCTAGGATTGCAGGTGTGAGCCACCTTGCCCAGCCTCATTTCTCCCCTTCTGAACATTCTGACATCCTCTCCCTATTACCTCTCCCGGTGTGGGGTGCTTCAAATGCACAGCTGCATTCAGGCATTGGAGAGTAGAGAGCCATTCCAAGTCCCATGGCTGGATCCCAATTCTAGGAAGGTGACTTGAAAAACTAATAATTCCCATTTGAACTAGATACTTCTTTCACAGGTTTGTATGAGATTGACATACCAGAATAATGCAGACATGCTGATTTGGGAACATTATTCGGTGAATATATTCTACAGATCTTAGAAGAATCTGGCCACAGAGTATCTGCACTTGGTTTGAAGTCACAGTATGAATCCTCGACATTGGCTGATTCAATAAAAAGGTTCCTATGAATTTTATTTCCTTCAAAGATATTTGGAAAATGCCCGCACAAGTGGCATCTAAAAAGCAAATTCTAGTGTAGATGTGGTTAATATCTATAATCAGTTGACTTTAGGCAGATTATTCTCAGTAATATGGGGTGGATCTCATCCAATCAGTTCTAAGAGTGTCAAAAGCAAAACTGAGGAAGAAGAAATTCCATCTCTGGACTGTAGCAGCAGCTCATGTCATAGAGTTTCCAGAGTGCCATGGGCCCTACAGATTTTGGACTAGTCAGTCCACACAATTGATACATACACAGAGTCAGGAGAAACAACTCAGCAAAGAAAGTATACACTTTTTTAGAGGGGGAAATGGTGCTGGACAGGTATTCACACCAAATGTCCAACAAAGATGACTTATGTACTCATCTTGTCTCAGAATTGACATTGATACAGTGAGGTTTGTAAGCAGATTCAGGTGCAATAAAACTTCAAAATGTTTTATTCCATTTTGAATGTGTCCTCAAAATGTTTGGAGATCTTACCAACCTGGATGATATGTTCCAGGAGGAGACAAAATTTCCTCCTAGAACATAGTTCATTAGTATATTGAGTAACTTAAAGAAGACACACCAGAATCTTTGAAATTTATACCTTGAATGTACTCTTTTAACAGGATGATGGACTCTGGATGATGACAGCTTCCTGCAGTGTTGCTGTCATTACCTTCTCAGCATCCGGCTGTATTTCCTGTGTCCCTCATGGTCATGTTGGCCTCTGTTGTCTTACAACCGCACTATGTTTTCTGTTGGTCGCGAGCCCATTACGATTAGCAGTTAGTAAGTCTGTATTTTACTGGTGGGCTTTATTTTGTTAACAGTGGAGTTACACTTGCCCCAAATGAAGAATTGGTTGCTCTCAGGGTGAAGAAGAAGGACCCAGCATGGCCTGAGGATCCATCTGGACTTGACTTTGGCATTGACAGCACTGCCCTAAAGGCAGTATGGTCCTAGAAATCAAGGGGTTTCCCAGGCAATGCGTTCCAAGGGTCAAGGTTTATCAGAGAGAGAGAAGTCACTAGAACTGGAAAACCTCCAAAAGTCCAGAATAGGACCTTGTGCAGTGGGTCAGACTGGCTATGGCAACGGTGAGATAAAGGCGTTCTGGGTAAGGTCAGAATGATCAAAGACACCATCGAGAACAGTCTTCTCTCATGTGAAACTGTGAAATGCTCAGCCTGGCTAGGAAAGAGGTATCTATATTCTAAAACAGAGAGACAAGTACCAAAAGCAATGCTGTAGCCAAACCATGATGAGCTTTAGCTGTCACTCACAATAATAAAAGCTGGGAAAGTGGGGAAACTTTAAGAAGGAACATGATGAAATGAATGTTTTAGGAAGAATTGTTTGGTGTCTCTCATACAGAGACAGCCTAGAACCAGGAAAAACTACAGAACCTGCTAACAATGCAGCTTGAAGTCAAAACAAATAGTTATTACCATTCATTTGGGATTTGTGACTCAATTCTCAAAGAATCCTTTCAAACATATGGGATAGTAATGAAAATATAATGGGAAAATTGAAATATACTATGAAAGCATCAGAAACCTGCACAGATAGTTCAGCAGAGCAATGTTAGTGTAGTTATAATGTATTGATTCTTCATTCAAACACAATTAAGTTTTGAAATCAACCACATATGGATTCAGACAGTTGAAAATGATATATTTCTTTAGTATTTAACATATGTCCAAACTGTGTCTAGAAATGATATTAAAAGAGATGAATAACTTGCTGTACTGTAACTTTAGGCTAAATTAACTCTTTGTGTTTTCAATTGTGTCTTTAATTTGCATTGTGCTTTATGGTTTTTGATGCATTTCACACTGTTCATCTCCTTGCATCTTTATATTACCCCATTTTACAGATAACAAAAGTAAAGTTCAGAGGCAGCCAATCATTTGCTTCACATGTCAATTGCTCTTCAGTAGCAGAGCCAAACCTGGGGCATAACTCTCCATTCAACACAAGCTACTGGTCTAAGGAGTAACTGTGAGTTTAGAGTGAGGCAAATTGAAAACAAACCAAACTGTTCAAGGGAGATTGAGGATGAGTGCCCAAGTTAAAGGAGTAAAAAATAACAGATCTAGGATCGGAAATTGGTAGAAATGACTATTCAGACTTTGCTTCACTCCCATTCCCAAATTCAACGTACTTTGTAACCAGTAAGCTACCTTACTGATTGAAGAGCTACAGATTCCCTGGAAGGAGTCCAAGAGTGGAAGCAACTCTCCTTTGTTTTAGTCACCCAGTACCATGTTCAGATTTCCTGAATGGATGCTATCTACCTGGAGTGAGGAACTTGCTACAGTCAGAGAAGCCCAAGGCAGCAGACTAGATGGCTCTCAGCCCCTTTAGCTGGAGAAGTGTGCCATCAACCTGCATAGTCCCAAATAAAGGGTTCCACTATGTTTGTAGGGGTTAGGCTCTGCATAATGTATCCAGCTGATAGCTGAATAGGCTTACAGCCAATCTACTTTTTTCTCCCCAAGCCAGGCATGCTCATGTGAGGGCTGTATAAATTCTTTTTCTAATGTGCACAAAGATGCTATACGGGCTTTTATGGTGGTCCTAATATGAGGACATTTCTGTAAAAGGTCTAGCCACAGTCAACCACAGTACTGGACTCTGATATATTCTGTTATGTGTACGTGCATATTTATGTTCTTTAAGCAAAAAAGAATTTTAATCAGATGAGTAAAGCTATGACTAGAATCTATCAAAAACATATCACTTTTTTAAAACAAAAAGGTGACTTATTTTATAGACAAGTCTAAAATTGGATACAGTAAAATCACTTGTATTACACAGAGACCCAGTGGAAAGACCAAAAGAAGAGAATGAACTAATTCAGTGTACCTACCAACTTTCTTTACACACTGGCTAAGACTATGACACTCAATAGGATAGAGAACTCAAGGAAATTCTAGGTGGTTCTTCCACCTGTCCTTCTCTCAATCTCTCTCTCTTCCTGGTCCCTTTGTACTATGTAATTCTGTGGCATCTTTCCTGGATACTGCCTAATGGATTGCACTTGGACTAATGTTTCTGTCCTAAGAAGCACCTTTATTATTTTCCTACATTCAACCTCTGTTCCCAGGGCCCCCACAAAGGGCAGAACATTAGCTCTGGGTTTGGAAGCATACACCAAGTATTGTCCCACCAGAGACAACTAGACTTGGCCCAGATTAAATGTCTAAAGGCATGCTTTGGGCTACACATATTTTATACTTTGGAAAATGGAGGTCTGCTGCTATGGCTCGAATGTGTCCTCTCTAAAACTCAGCTATTGAAACTTAATGACCAATGTGATCGTATTAAGAGGTGGAGCATTTAAAAGGAAATTAGTTTGTGAGGGCTCCTCCCTCATAAAGAAGATTAAGGCTCCTTACAAAAAAGGTTTCATGCAGCATTTGGCTCCCCACTGCTCTTCCACCCTGTGTGGACATAGGGTTCCTCCCCTTCAGAGGATGCAGCAACAAGGTGCCATCTTGGAATCCAAGAGCAGCCCTCACCAGGCAATCAAACCTGCTGGCACCTTGATCCTGGACATCCCAGACTCTAGAACTGTTATAAAATAAACTTCAGATATATATATATATATAAAATTTTGTTATAGCAGCACAAATGAACTAAGACAGCTGCCATCATGGTACTAAGATGGAAGGACCGGGACAGCAGAATATTTCTGATAAAAAGCTCCCAGTTGAAATAAAGCCCTCTCCTCATCACCTTACCTGCACAATTTGGCCATCTGTGTGTGTGAGCTGTGAATGGTAATTATCTCTACGACTGTGCATGGTTAGTGGGAGTCAATAAACATCCACTTCAGTGCACCTTGTCAGTTGCAATTTGCAACAACCCTCCTTCCTCATCACAGGATGATCTAAGCTGAGAGGTAGGGAGAGGCTCAGGAATATCCAAGTTTAATTAGCTGATTTTGGATTGGAAGATGCTGTGAGCCAAGGGCAAGAGACTCCTGAATGGGAGTCAAGAAATCAATTGAGGGGAATCAACAAGACATGTAATTAAATGAAAGACAGACTTCAGGACAGATATTTGTGATAATCTGACTTCATTCTAGGGGAAGGTGGTCAGGCTTGAAGTTAAAATTCAAAGGCCAGAAAACAGACCTACCCGTTCACTTGGTACCTTGCCTTGCTAGACAGGTGAGCTCATGTGGTAATAATTATAAAGTGACACTTGTAATTATTTCCCAGGCAATACTTTAAATGCTTTATATACTTTAACTAATTTAACTTTTGAAAAGAAGGTCTCAGTCTTATCATCTCCATTTTGCAGATTCATAAATTGAGGCACAAAGTGATTAAGTAAATTTGTCAAAGATCACCTTACAAATAAGTAGCCAAGTTGGTATTTGGCTTCAAGGTGTATTGTCTTAACTATTATATTATACTCTACCCCCAAATGAGGAAGACATTTCTTTCTTCTCTGAAAATCATGGGTTATATATCAAAGACAGTGAAAGTTAACAAAATTAGAGTTCCACACATCTGCCACAGCAAATGAAAGTGGAAGTTAGACTTGACTACGAGGGACAACTTGAGGAATACTTGTCCCCCACCCCACCTTAAAATTTATTCTCCCTACCCAGTCCTTCTGCCTGGAGTAACACCATTGATTCCTTGCATAGGTTAAACCTTCTAATTCCTGTGCTTTTCTTTTACATTTTCATTGACCTCCAGCATTGATTATAAGGTTCATCCATTCTAATAGAATCTCCTTATTCAGAGAAAGATTTGGCATCAAAAGAAAGGAGCTTCTGAACCATGTGGGTGGGATAAAAGAGGTATACAGAAAAAGAAGAAAAAGGGAGGATCCTAATTACAAAGTCTATAAAGGAAAGAAGGTGAAAGCTATTTTTTCTTTTTAATTAGAGTCATGATACTCTGAATTCAGAAATACATTGACTTGCATCCTGAAAGAAGAGTACATCCCAGATGGAGCAATAGTAATGTCCGTGTTCCAAATGCCAAGAAGAAAGCACATCTGTGTGTGTGTTTCTTTGTATGTAGAGGATTTCCATAATTCACCTTTTTTTCACTTTAAATAGTATGGGTGTAGGCAACATAGGGAATGATGACAGGTGCATACTATTATTTTCCAAACTCTATAGGTCAGGAAACTGAAGTTCAGAAAGGTTAAGTAACTTGCTCAAATTTACTCAGCTAGGGAGTGTCAGAGCCAGAATATATTCTTAGGTAGCACAACTTCACACTTCACCCTTTTAACATCTATACTGTACTGTCTTTAATATGAAGTGAGTGGGGAAATGCTGGCCAAATGAAGGCCACAAACAGTGATTGGGATCATAACATTGTGTTTGGCTCAGGGTAACCACAACACGACTGAAACAAAGCAACCCTTTCAATTCAACAAACATTTGCTGTATGCCTCCTGCGTTTCAGCTATTTGTTGAATACTCTGGGAAACCAAAATAAAGTTTAGTCCTCAATGTAGGAGATACTTGGCATCTCAGAACATGAGAAAAAACACAAGAACATTTTTGTACAAAGCAATGTGTCCCGCGCCCAGTTAGAGAGAAGCACATTGCATCCAGAGGATCTAGACAATTTATCCACTTTGGAAGCCAGCTAGAATTAAGGAGGAGGAGCATTTACTGGTGAAGATGACTGGGTAAAAAGTCAAACAAAGGCTCACAGCAGAGCCTGTAGCTTTGTGTGTGCAGTGCACAGTGTTCTGGCTGGAATATTGAGACAAGAAGAGAGATAGGAGATACAACTCAGAGTACATTTGGTTTTGCATGCCTGCCTAAGGAAACTCTAGCTTTAGAAATGCCATCTTTTGAATAAATAGTTGACGGTACACCTAAAAAGTATATTGAAACAGAGAAATTTTGATACGTGAAAGATGCAGACACATTTCACAAAGCAGGGAACAACACACACCAGGCCTATTGTGGGGAAGGGGGAGGGGGGAGGGAAAGCATTAGGAGATATACCTAATGTAAATGATGAGTTAATGGGTGCGGCACACCAACATGGCATATGTATACACATGTAACAAACCTGCAAGTTGTGCACATGTACCCTACAACTTAAAGTATAATAATAAAAATAATAATAAAATAAGGATAAATAATAAAATAAGAAATAAAGATAAGAAAGTCATGAATATAAATCTATTGATGGTATATTTAAAGGGAGATATGTCTGTACTATTTTATCTTTAAAAAGTAATCACAGCCTGGGCAACATGGCAAAACCTTGCCTCTACCAAAAAAAACAAAAAACAAAAAATTTTGGCAGGGCACAGTGGTGTGTGGCTGCAGTCCCAGCTACTCAGGAGGCTGAGGCAGGAGAATCGCTTGAGCCCAAGAGGTAGAGGTTGCAGTGAGCTGTGATCAAACTATTGCACTGCAGCCTGGGTGACATAGTGAGACTGTCACACACACACAAAAAAAAAAATCAATTAGATGGATGCATAAAAATTCATGCATGTACACAGTGAGCGAGGCAAAGGTGGGCAGTAATAATGAAGAAAGCAGCAAGATTCAGAGGCCAGTCCAAGCTTGGCATGTGGAGAAGTCATCAGGTCAGAATTCAGACAAGTGGAGACACTAAAATTGCAGAATTTTATTCAGTGCAAAAACTCTGATCCCAAAGTGTGTGTCTGCTACCACGACTATTAGAAGAATCCCTGAAGAATCACTCATGCAAAAAATGCCTCATTGCCATTGTTATCAGGTTTATAAGTTTGCACAGTCAGATAAGTAGACACACGCTCCATTGCATCTTGTGAATATCACAGCTTTTGTTCAAGTATCACATTCAAATCCTAGGACTATGTCATTTACTCTTCCTTATTTTTTTACTCAATTTAAAAACATAACATAAAAGATGCGCATAATGGCAAAGCAACCACTCCCAAAGATTGAAATTTAGTTTAAAAAAGGAAATTGGGAGGTACCCAATGCATTCAGTTCGTATCCACCACATGAATTGCAGAATACATAATAATTTTGAATCAAATATTCACAAATAGATATTTTTGTAGATCTTTCTTTTTCTCCTCACCAAGATGAGGTAAAATAAATAAATTTACAATCCCTTTTTAAATGATTTGGGTAAAATATGCAAAGCAGAAAAGATATACTCTCCCCACCCCTCAAAGTCCTTATAGCTTTATTAGAATGATAGGTTTTATACTATGGACCGGTAAATAGTAGCCCTGTATAGACAGACAGACAGACAGATAGATAGGCAGATAGATAGATAGATTTGGAATCGCCACAGCTTCACGGAATCTTATACTCACATGGCAAATAGATATTTCTAAAATGCTCTAAAAACAGCTTCATTCAAAGAAGAGCTTTCCCTTTATGTACGTATTTGAATGTCTAGTATGTCCTAGATTCTGGAGAAACAGAAAGGACTAAGAATGCTTTCTGCCCTTGAACAGCCCATCCATTGAAAAGATCACACACAAGCAAACAATTTGAGTACCACATAAAACTACATAGAGCAGGGGAACAAACCTTGTGCTGTAGTAACACAAAAGATGGCTGACTACCTGTTTCTTTTACTATATATGAATTTATTACCCAACAAACTCCTTCTACAAAGACAATGCTAGGACACTTCTATCTAGCTTCTGCTACTATAATCATGAAATCCATATTAGAGGAGCAACCCTGCTGACTATATTTGAATGAGCAATGTACCAGTACTTGTCTTATTAATTTTAGCCTAGTATATATTAGAGGGCAAGACTCATGCTTAGTTTCAATTTAATTTCTGAATAATTCCAATGACCATTAGACATGATGATTTATCTATGCATAAATGCACTTTGCAGAATCAAAGCCCAGACTTTTAAGATTTAGATCCCTCTGGTAATGTGAATTAGGGTGAGGAATAGGGAGAGGCAAGCCAGGCATTTCTGGAATGATCCTGACTAGTGTCTCCTTAAAATCTGTGCCCTAGGTACCTGGTATGTCTTACCTAGTCTCAGATCTGGAGTGAATAGTTTAAAGAGAGACAAGAATAGAAGAAAATGTTGTGAAAAGAAGCTTATATCTGCCGGAGAAATGGACCCAGACCATCTAATTCAGCAAGGCCTTCCTCTATACACCATTGCCCCCTTTAGAATAGCCCAACCATAAGCCTCAGTGCTCTCAGTGATTTCCTGCTGCAAACAACGGGCTTAGATACCTATTGGGTCCCATTCCTCTTTTGACTAAGCCTGGTCAAAATCATCCTTGACCAGTCCCTGACTTAGGTATAATCAATGAAGGACACCTCAAAGTTATTAGATTACAGGTCCTCTTGAGTGAATCTATATGTACCCAGTTTTGTTTTAATCAGGTATGGTAAGGCATACAGACACCTAAATGAAGGAAGAAGTTTTGATACTCACAGATGCTGAGAGGAGAAGGACTGTCATGCCGCACAAGGCCACACAGGAAAGCACAGGTTGGTCAAGAGGCAGAGGCAGCCAGGGAAGAAAAACCTTCATTGGGATTTCCTTGGGAAATAATGGGCAAGAGAGGATATGCAGGCTGAGCAGGTCCAGGATTGGTTAGTTTGAATAATTTCAGCAGGCTCTAGTAGGGTGCTGGGCTGTCCCTAATTATCTGCTATCTGACTCGGGGGTGATTAGGGCAGGGGGATAGGGGTTCCTCCAGTGGGAACCTGATAAAGGAGGTAGTCAGGGCCCCAGATCTAGATTGGTTGGTTTGCACATGAAAGGCACACTTCCTGGGGGTCCAGTCATTTGCTGTCTCTAGGGATTAGTTACCTAGCAGGGGCAGTGCCTTCCAGTGTCAGCAAGGCCCCAAGATGTCAAAGCCTCTGAATAAAAAGACACACTTAATACATACCCATATTTTAATAGTTACTGTTTACTAAATGGCCTGAATTCCTGAGCTCTAAAAGAGAAATGAGCTTTCTTCTCTTTCTCTGAAATGATGTGGAGGCCTTAATGCAGCAAAGTTGGGAAAAAAAACTTACAATACCACCACATGGGCTGTAATCAGAGGGCCTTGGCTTCCCAGAGTTTTCATTCCAGCATTATTCACAACCCTAACACTCTTTTTAAAAATGCATAGAAGGAAAGCTCTTACTGTATTCTAGGTACACATTTTTAACATTTACACTAACTTAACACCCTAGGGCTTTAATCACCAAAAAGCTTATATAAAAGGTGCAAAAACTGTGGGCTTCTTTCCATGTTGTGTTTGTGAAAGGAATGGAAAACCAAAATGTACAAGTAAAAGCTACAAAGACAAAACTCAGATTTCCCTGGAGCCATTAGAAGCAAAGTTGCTGACATGGACACTCAACTTCTAGATGGAATTAAATGTATCAGAAGTCCCTTCACAAACAGCATAGGTGGCCACATCATTGCTCCCACTATGTGAGATACAAGGTGAGATTTTCAGCACTAGGAAAGCTGCCACCTGAGGAGAAAACTGAAGAAAAGAGCAACTTACAATTATTAATGTGCTGTAGAATCCAAGTATCCAAAAAGGCCTAAAAGGACTAAATTTTGTTCAGCCCATGTTAACAATGTTGAAAGTGTGAGAAATGGAAATAATCTCAGTTTCAACATATTTGAACGGTATAACCATCAAAGGGGCATAATTAGAAGCAATTGTTTAGAGGGAAAAAATGATAACAGAGTCATGGCTGATAGGAATTATTTTAAGGTCTGCTACAGGTTCAGTCTCCCAGAACAGTGAACAATCTATTATTCTTTCTCAGGAACTCACCTTAACAATGTTGAAAGCTTGAGCATTCTTGTTTAAAAATATTGCCAGAGAAACTCCCTATTCTAGGGTGTCATGGAACTCTATCCACCACAAAAAAAAAAAAAAAAAAAAAAAAAAAGGTATGTTGAAGTTCTACCTCGTAAAACCTCAAAATATGACATTTGGAAATAAGTTCCTTGCAGATGTAATTAGTTAAGATGAGGTGATACTGGAGTAGGATGGGTTTCTAATCTAATATGCTAGCTGCGTGTATAAGAAGGTAGTATGTGAAGATACAGAGACATACATGGAAGGCCTCATAAGACGCTGAAAGCATACTGGGATTTTGCAGCTGCAAGCCAAGGAATTGCAGATAAATCACCAGAATCTAGGAAGAGGCAAGGAAGAATCCTTCTTTAGAGGATTCAGAGGGAGAATGGCTCTACCTCCACCTTGATTTCAGAATTCTAGGCTCCAAAACTGTGAAACAATAAATTCCCATTGTTTTAACCATCTAGTTTGTGGTTCCTTGTTATAGCCACCCTGGGAAACTAATACACAATTTCTAACTACTGGCCAGAAATCTTTTAGGCTATCCTAAGTCCCTAACTTTACACATTGAATCCAGTTCTCTTTTGCTAGCTTTGGGGAGGAAATCTAATGTCTAACTCTGACTTTGTTACATATTTTGCTACAGGATCATGAATGAATCCCTAAAGAGCAGAGAGTTAGTCAATGAAGTAATACTAAAAACTTGTTATTTGACTGAGAAGGTGAGATTTGGGCACTTCAGAGAATATTCAGGACGCATAAGATAGCGATCTTCCTTGAAGCAAGCTGTAAATGCCCTTTGAAGAAATAAAGATGGGTCACACTGACAAATAATGGTAAAGAAATGACTTCTGGAGCATTCTAGAGTTTGTGAACAGGAATGCAAGGTCACCGTCTCGTGCCATTTGCATACCAGAAGTAAGATGATTTAAGAGAAATTTCAAGCTACTCAGAGGTATGTCCCAGAGCCAGAATTATATCAGTAGGAGCTTGTCAAGAGCAGGCACCACTCTGACCATGGTTCTATGGGAGAGATTGTATAATAAAGATAATCACAGTAATCATTCCAGGGCAACGAGAACACCCATGATATTTAGGGTCATTCATGAAATAAGTAACAAGAATAAGAGCTTACTCTAGGAAACAGATCCAGGATGGGCACTCAGCCAAGCCCCAACAATTCCTCTCATAGAAATGAAAATATATATCCAAAAATGACTTGTACAAGAATGTTTAGAGCAGCTTGTTTCACAATAGCCAAAACCTGGAAACAATCCATATATACATTAATTGGTATATTAATACTAGGGCTACTGCTCAGCAATAAGAAGCGACAAATGACTGATGCTCAACAATGTGAGTTAATATTTTTTTTTTAAAAATGCAATGAATGAAGGAAGCCCTATATAAGTGTTAATTTTTTTTAATGCAATGAATGAAGGAAGCCCTATATGATTTCATTTATTTGAAGTTCTAGAATAAGCAAAAGTAATACAAGTTTAAAAAAGCAGCATAGTGGTTGCCTCTGGTGGGGAGGGGATGAGAATTGATTTGGAAGGGGCACAAGGGAATTTAAGTGTTCTAGATACGGATAGGGTGTCCATTACAGGGACATATGCATTTCTTAACATTGAATAAATTGCACACTTACAATGCCTGCATTTCACTGCATGAAAATTATACCTCAGTTAAAAAATCAATAGATAGGCCCAGCATGGTGGCTCACGCCTATAATCCCAGCACTTTGGTAGACCTCGTGACTCCTCAGGTCAGGAGTTGGAGACCAGCCTGACCAACATGGAGAAAGCCCATCTCTACTAAAAATACAAAATTAGCTGGGCATGGTGGCGCATGCCTGTAATCCCAGCTACTCGGGAGGCTAAGGCAGGAGAATCACTTGAACCATGGAGGCGGAGATTGCGGTGAGCAGAGATTGCGCCATTCACTCCTGCCTGGGCAACAAGAGCAAGACTCTGTCAAAAAAAAAAAAAGAAAGAAAGAAAAGAAAAGAAAAAAAAGAGAAAGAAAGAAAGACAAAGAAAGAAAGAAAGAAAGAAAGAAAGAAAGAAAGAAAGAAAGAAAGAAAGAAAGAAAGAAAGAAAGAAAGAAAGAAAGAAAGAAAAGAAAGAAAGAAAGAGAAAGAAAGAAAGAAAGAAAGAAAGAAAGAAAGAAAGAAAGAAAGAAAGAAAGAAAGAAAGAAAGATGAAAATCCCACTTTAAGTCTCTATTCTAGAGATGCATGCACATTTTTAAATAAAAATAGAGATTTGCTTTGCTCACCTGTCAGGAAGAAAAAGAAGGCTCCTCTGATGGACAATGTGTCAAAGAACAAGGTGTTTATTTTAGAGCCCCCAGACAGCTCTGACCCAGGCACCTGAAGCTGAATGAAAGATAGGAGGTCCTTTCTTGCTACTGTCTAATTCTCAAAACCCAGCTATATTCTCCTTCTCCCTAAAATTCAGACTCACATTAATGCAGGGCTCAGCCTACCAGGGTTCATAGCAAGAACCTGTGACACTCATGGGGTGCTGTGCCTCCCATTGAGGACACACATCGTCTTCTCCCATCTACTGTCAGTATTGTACCAGATAATCCCCTTTAATATCTTGGGGAGGACTTGGCCTATGTTACTCATTCCTTGAACACCCAAGAGTCGAGATAGGTTCCTGTGCTTTCCCTAGTATCTAAAGCAAATGAAAAAATATTTCAGGGTGGGGATGGACAGAGGCAAACACTAGTGAGGCCTTCGTAAATGCACTTGTGGTCTCAGACTGGCAGGTTTCTGTGGACACAGATTCCAGAAACAGTAGGCTAGACAAATCTGAAGACACCCCAAAAGGGCAGTGTATTATAATGAAAGTATAATTATCCTAAACGTTCTCATTCACTCCAGTGCCCACCAGTCCATCTGATGGTCTCACAACCTTGCCTTTTATACTACTTAATCGTTGGCTAGGAGAACAGGCAAAAAGGTAATGCCAATTCCTATGTCCAGACTGAGAAGAGCTATCTTGCCTCCAAGGTTTGATGTAAAATAAGTGCAAAGTGAAATGGCTAAAAGCACAGACTCCAGAATGCTTACATCTCAGCTTTACCATTTCTAGCTGTAGGAAGCTAGACAATGAACTTAACCTCCCCTTGCTTCAGTTTTTTCATCTGTAAAAATGGAAATAATATTTATCTCATAAGGTTGTTGGTAGGATGCAAACAGTTAATTTGTGGGTAGAAAGCTTAGAAGAATGTCAGGCAGATGGTCGGCATGACAATATATATTATTGAGTTATTATTAAATCTTGTCTTCTTGTTCTTGCATGTTGTGCACAAATATGTCAAATAGCTACAAATAACATAGATTTCATCACAGCCTTAAAGATCCAGAGAGATAAAGAACCAAGGAGAAATCACCCTAGAAAAGTCATTTCTTAATTTCTGGATTCAACGGATATTCTGCTAGGACTAATCATATTCTATTTCTGGGTGATAACAACTATTATTTGAAAATTCCCACTTATATCTAACACACCCACCCCCAACCCCTACCCACATTTACATGTTATCCAGTTATATGCAGATCCATATTTTCCTAAATTTCCAAGATACATTTTTTCCTCTGCATACACTAGGAAGCATACACTATAGGAAGCATATACTATAGGAGACATACACTAAAGAACTTTTCTACCAAAACCTGTTATCTCTTATTTTTCTAGAGTCTAAATTTTTCCCTAAAAAAATCACCCTTCCTTTTTAATTTTTGCATTTCTTTGCTTAGAAGTTTTATTGACTTTAGCAAGTTCAATATATAACAACCATATCAGGACAAAATTCATCTCCCTGATTAAAGTCTGCATCCTTCTCACCAGGTAAACAAAAGCAGTGCAAGATTAAAGCAAATAGCATTAAAAGCATAATTAAAGAAAAGAGGTGAGAAAGGTTTTTTTTAATCTATCATTTTAAATACAGTTGGGAGTATTCTCTGTACTTTGCTTTTACTTCATGTAGTATTTAGAAAATATTAAATTTAATTCTTTTAGTTCTTATTTTTATGTGTGTATCCAGAAGCAAAGATATAAAAGTGAATAATTTGCTTGGCCAAGAGAATGCACTTCACCTAAAAACTTCATTTTTATGTTTTCCTGTTTCTTTTTTATAAACCACGAGGCAATTTGGTTCAGAGCTTCGCAAATGCTAGAGTTACAAGAGGGCCACTCAATCCTGATAGTCATAGTAATTTCTGTTTTATGGATTCAGTTTGATGAGATATAAAAATTCTAGATGTTTTATTTTGGTGAGAAAATTAATTGGATGCATGACTTTTGGCCTGCTGTTATGGCCTCCATAGTCTATGTTGCTTTCCCAGAATGATTAATTTAATTATGATAAGTACAGGGTTCTTTTGAATTCATTCAAACGGTGTATATGAACACTTCCTAGCTGACTGCTTCTGTAATGTCATTACTAACTATGTGTTAATTATGTCAATAAATTAATTGGACCTATACTCATATTGGTTATGGCCTTGATGTCATTTTTCTGCTCTCCTCTTCCTTTGGACTTTCAAAGCTGGGCTCTAACAAACTGTCAGTTTGCTCCTCACGTATAATTTTTTTCCTGGATTTATATATTTTAGTGCATGCTCTTCATAGCATTAAATATCTTTTCCTTTAATTCATTTATTGCCTGCTGGATGTTTTGCAAGAACCATTGCATTGGTTTAGAAATGTATTTGGTAAATCATTGATTGACCCTTTCAATTACCTAATTAACCACAAATTAAAAAAAAAAAGATTTAAATGGGTTTATTTTTCTTTTAAAAAGCCTATAGAAATTGCAAACCAGGGTAATACAAATTAATGATGTGACTACATTATAATTGAATCAGCACTATTAAAATCTTCAAGTGTCAAGAAATGGTGCAGGGGTTTGGCATTTCTCTCTAACATATATGTAATATTATGCTCTTTCTTCTCAGATAGCTTTCAGATCATTGCACACACAGAATGCAATTACTGAAAGGCAGTAAAGGCATGACTTTTAAAGGAATATGAGGCCCCAAGCAATCAGTCGCTATATGAGATGTAATGAAATGCTAGGCCTGCCAGTTAAGCTTAGGGAACTAAAAGAGCAATCTCTATGAAATGCACAATGCTCATCTTACAAGGATATTTTCTTCAGTATCAGGTTGTAAGGTGTTACTGTCAGAGAACTTTCTGGTTTTCTGACTTTTTACATGCATTATATAAATGTCTATTATGTATCTTTACCAAAGTGAATTATAGAGAAAATAATAGCAGCAGGTTTCCTTGTGCTGAAAAGGCAGGCACTTAAAGCATAAAGCATTCTTTTTCCTTCCTCTAGCCTGCTCATCCTGGAACAACGCACTTGGCAAAAGAGCGAGTCTCTTTGTCCCTTTCTCTTCCCTGAAATAACCACACTGACAGCAGAATAACCCGGAGATGACTTTATAAGCTTCAGGGTGGAATTCAAGTCAACCAGCCTCAACTGTTGAGCAGCCCTTGGGGAGAGACAAGGAAAAAAAGCAAGAAAGTATGAAGCCCTATGTCTCCACAAGGAGTTTACCATCTGCTAAGAACATAAATGTCCTACTCCCCTTAACACACCCTGGACAGAAACTCACCGGATAGTTGAGAGGGTCAAAAGGAAAAACGCTCATCTCATTTCCTTGTTTTGCTTTCTTAAGTGAATTTTCCATGACTCTGACAAAAGCACTGCTCACGGCAGAAGAGATATGTGGTAGAAGTCACAGGTCAGTAATCCGGAAGGGCCAGGGAGGGTTTAGTAGGCTTTCAGAGGCAGAGCTTGAATGAAATGAAAAGGCAGAGGATTCCATGTCAAAGTCCCAGGCTCTTAAATGAGCTTCAACACTCATTTCCAGCTCTAACTAAGGAAGAGTTACAGGAACAACTAATGAAATATTTCCCATTTCTATGATTTCCTGTATGTAATGTAAAGCCATTATTTTTCTTGGTTATAATTCACATTTAATGAAAAGACACTCTATAAGTACTATAAGTAATTATTTTAAGTGTGTGATTATCTTAACCATTAAAATATCATTTTATTTCATTGTGAAAGTACTCACATAGAATTATTTTTTAAAACAGTTTTTAAATCTTCCATGTTTGACCTCTTCCACTCTCTCCTTCGGCCTGTGAAACCAGAAATAAAGATTCTTGCATTATCCGGGAAACTTTTAAATCTACTAGATATTATAATTAAGGGCTCATATATCTAGGTTAATTTTACATTGGGATGTTATTATTATATGCTTTTCATCATTAATATGACCTACATGAAAAAGATTTTTAAAATATTATGGGTTACTTATTTCTTTGTATTAGTGTCTGACCTATAGTTAATATTTGATCATCTGTAAACATACAAGCATGACTATTTTTGTTTTTAATTTTCAAAAAGGATTGTAACTCAATAAATTCTGTCAGGCATTTAAATAACTAGATGGCCAATTCTGGTAATATTTTATGCATTGTAATAATTTCAGATGATATGAGAAATATTTAAGCTATTCCAATATTTATAAGTTGATTTCTAGTGACATAGTAATTTGAAGGTAAGTTTATGAGGCACCAAGATGCTATAATCTCTTGACTGAGGAAGATCCCTTTGAGTAGATAATAATTATTGAAAATTTTTTTTATAATACAGTTTAAAGAGATAATTTTATTCACTATGGAAAAGTACAGTAAAACAAGAGCTGGGAGTTTCTTCAATGTGATCACTAAAGGCATTCCACACCTGCCTCCTCCACAAAGAAAAACCCTAATAACAAGCATATAATCACACATCAACTAGAGTATCTAAGACAGAATACTGGAATTCAACAAAGTGACAGGAAACACACAAGGCATAGAAAGAGAGGAAAGTGAGGCAGCCAGCTTGGCTAGGACTACCTGAGACCCTGGAGAGGTTACCCCGTGCAAGGAAAGGGTAAGTGAGAGATCCTCAGCAGGCTACATTCCCAGCATGGACTCCCACAACCCTATTCATAAGAGACCTTCTTGACCCTTGCAGGCTCTCATAGTAGCATAAGAACATCACTGGAGACTGCATAATAGGCATTGCTCCAAAGAGGAAGTTAGCGCTGGGTCCTACAGACGCACCCATGTCCTAAGCAGCTGCAGCATGGCAACACTTTGAGAGATCAGCTCCCAGGAGACTGAATTCTGCCCTGAGGCTCAACAGCCCCCTACAGCTCCACATCCCTAGACCCCCACTGACATAACCCTGAGTCACCATGGATGGCTAAAGCAGCGCAACACCAGTTGGATCTAGTGGATCAGTACAGTCTCCATCACTCTGGCACACAGTGTAGTGCACTCCAGGGAATGGGTGGTGTCGTGCAGCAAGGAGGCTGCCCTTGGACAAAGGAAGCCAAAAGACACACTTTCCAGAACCTGAAACCCTCTTGCCTATGGCCACTGCCACTGACAACAACCCAGCACCCAAAGCAGCAGGGTTGCCATGCACTTGCACGCACCCAGAGAACTGGGTCTCCCCACTGCCACTGCTCCTGCTGCTGAAGAGCAAAGTCCATACTCTCCAATGACTGAGAGCTAACTGCCTGTGACAGCTGCCAGTGACATAAACCAAATTACTTCCCAGAAGCAAAGCAGCAATGCACTTGCATGTGCCCTGCAGATGGTCTTCCAATACTCACTGCTGCTACTGTTTCCAGAGAGGTATGGATCACCTCACTCTGCCCACCACATCTTGTGCCTATGCCCACAACAACCTGAGGACAGTCCTACCCAGACTGGCATCTCCTCTGCCAGTGCCCAAACATACCACCCAGGGGCCTGAGGATCATCCCATCCTGTCTACCACTGCTGGCCTCTATACACTCTTCCCAGGGGACTGAAGATAGACCCACTCAGCATGCTGCTACCATCACAGCCAGTACTCATCAGCACATACCAACTGGGCACTGGGGACTGGGTCACCCAACCTGTCACAGTCACTGATAACACAAGTGCATGTTGCCTGAGATTCTGAGGACTGTCCCTCCACCATCACAGTCATTTCCCATGCCATGCACACTTCCCAGAAGCCAAGGACCCACCCACCACCCCAACCCACTAACGCCACTACCAGCCCTTGAGCGAGCAGCCTTGAGGCCCAAGAATCAACATGCTTGGACTTGCTAACACTGTTGCATGCATACACTGCCTAAGAGCCCAGTGACAAGCACATTCATCTTACCACTGTCACAAATGTAGCCCAAGGAGTAGCCTCTGTGATGTCCCTGTCCACAGGAAAACCTCACCAAAGTCTCTACTAACAAATTTAACCTAAGCTACTGAGAAAATCACAAATACTACTTATGCTGTTTGCCTCTGGAGAAATCAAACAGAGACTATACTATTGCATTCACACATAATCAAAGTGAAATTTCCCTACCCAACCAACTCATGTACATACCTTCAGGAAAAATTCTCCCCTATGAAAGAAACTATGAAAAATTAGAAGAAGTAACTACTAAACCAGATGTACAGATATCAGTGTAAGGACACAGGAAACGTGAAAAAGCAAGGAAAATATGACACATCCAAAGGAATACAATATTTCTCCAGCAATAAAGTCCAATGAAAAGTAAATGTATAAAATGCCAGAAAGATAATTCGAAATGATTTTATTAAAGAAGCTCAGTGAAACACAAGATAATGCAGATAAATATAAAGGCATTAGAAAAATTATTCAAGATATGAATGAGACATATACCAAAGATAAAGATATAAGAGAGAACCAAAGGAATTCCTAGAACTGAAGAATTCAATGCATTAAATAAAATGTTTTGAGAATTTCAACAATAAACTAGATCAAGCAAAAGAAATAATTTCAGAACTTGAAGACAGGTCTTTTGAAATAACCTAGTCATAAAAAAAGAATTAAAAAGAATGAACAAAGCCTATGTGACAGATGAGACACCATAAAGCCACCAAATATTTAAATATTCAATGTTCCAGTAAGTGAAGAGAAACTAAAAGGCATAAAATACTTATTAAACAAGATAGCAGCTGAAAACCTCCTAAGTCCAGCAAAATATAGACATCCAGATATAGTAAACTGAGGGATTCTTAAAGAGATACAACCCAAAAAGATATCCTCCAAGGCACATTATAATTAAACTGTCAAAAGTCAAGGAGAAACAAAGATTTCTAAAAACAGCCAGCAAGAGAAAA
Organism: Macaca fascicularis; assembly: GCF_037993035.2. NCBI lineage: Eukaryota > Metazoa > Chordata > Mammalia > Primates > Cercopithecidae > Macaca > Macaca fascicularis. The sequence goes on along the minus strand of NC_088387.1, from coordinate 99,556,302 downwards.
GGATCTGGTTACTTATGTGAGAATGTCCATCAAACTAACAGTGAATTTCTCAGTAGAAACCTTACACCAGCAGAGAATAGGATGATATATTCAAAATGCTAGGGAAAAATAAAAATTAAAAAAAAACTGTCAACCAAAAATACCATACCCAGAAAGGTTTCCCTCTATAAATAAAGGAGAAATAAAGTATTTCACAGATAATCAAACACTGAAGAAATTCATCACCTGTGGACCAACCCTACAAAAACTGCTTAAGGGGTTTGTACTAATTCATTCTCATACTGCTAATAAAGACATACCTGAGATTGGGTAATTTATAAAGAAATTAGATTTAATTGACTCATAGGTCAGCAAGTCTGGAGAGGCCCCAGGAATTTTACAAACATGGCAGAAGGGAAATCAAACACATCCTTCTTCACATGGCAGCAGGAAGAGGAGTGAGTAAAAGAGGGGAAAGCTCCTTATAAAACCATCAAATCTCATGAAGAACTCACTCAGTATCATGAGAACAGAATGAGGGTAACCAACCCCATGATTATATTACCTCCCACTGAGTCCCTCCCATAAAACATGAGATTGTGGGAACTACAATTCAAGATGAGATATAGGTGGTGATACAGCCAAATCATGTTGTTCCACCCCTGGCCTCTCTCAAATCACAGGTCCTCACATTTCAAAGCAGAATCATGTCCTTCCAACAGTCCCCCAAAGTCTTAACTCATTCCACCATTAACCCAAAAGTCCAAGTCCAAAGTCTTATCTGAGACTGGCAAGTCCATTCTGCCTATAAGCCTATAAAATCAAAAGCAAGTTAGTTACTTTCTAGACACAATGGAGAGTAAAGGCATTGGTTAAATACATGCATTCCAAATGGGAGAAACTGGCCAAAACAAAGGGGCTACAGGCTCCGTGAAAGTCCAAAATCCAATAGGACAGTTATTAAATCTTAAAGTTTCAAACGGATCTCCTTTGACTCCATGTCTCACATCCAGGTCATGCTCATGCAAAAGTTGGGTTCCCATGGCTTTGGGCAGCTCTGGCCCTGTGGCTTTGCAGGGTACAGCTCCCTCCCCAGTTGCTTCCATGGATGGTGTTGAGTGTCTGGGGCTTTTCCATGTGTGTGGTGCAAGCTGTTAGTGGATCTACCATTGTGGGGTCTGAAGGATGGTGACCCTCTTCTCACAGCTCCACTTGGCAGTGCCTCACTGGGGACCCTGTGTGGGGACCCCACATTTCCCTTCCCCACTGCCCTAGCAGAGGTTCTCCATGAGGGCTCCACCCCTGCATCAGACTTCTGCCTGGAAATCCAGGTGTTTCTATACATCCTCTGAAATCTAGGTGGAGGTTCCCAAACTGCAATTCTTGTCTTCTGTGAACCTGCGACCACCACCACATGAAAGCTGCCAAAGCTTGGGGCTTAGACCTTCTGAAGCAATGGCCTGAGCTGTACCTTGGTCCCTTTTAGCCATGGCTGAAGTGGCTTGGAAGCAGGGCAACAAGTCCTGAGGCTGCATACAGCAGGCGGCCCTGAACCCTGCCCAAGGAAACCATTTTTCCATCCTAGGCCTCTGTGACTGTGATGGGAGGGTCTGCCATGAAGGTCTGTGACAGGCCCTGGAGACATTTTCCCCATTGTTTTGATGGTTAACATTTGGCTCTTTATTACTTTTGCAAATTTCTGCAGCAGGCTTGACTTTCTCCCCAGGAAAGGGGTTTTCTTTTCTATCACATCATCAGGCTGCAAATTTTCCAAACTTCTATGCTATGCTTTCTCTTGAATACTTTGCCACTTAGAAATTTCTTCTACCAGATATCCTAAACCATCTATCTCAAGTTCAATGTTCCACAGATCTATAGGTCAGGGGCAAAATGCCACCAGTCTCTTTGCATAGGAAGAGTGGCCTTTACTCCAGTTTCTAACAAGTTCCTCATCTCCATCTGAGATCACCTCAGCCTGGACTTCATTGTTCATATCACTATCACATTTTGGTCAAAGCCATTCAACAAGTCTCTAGGACATTCCAAACTTTCCCACATCCTCCTGTCTTCTGAGTCCTTCAAGTATCTAGGAAGTTCCAAACTTTCCCACATTTTCTTGTCTTCTTCTGAGCCCTCCATACTATTCCAACTGCTGCCTGTTACAGAATTCCAATGTCACTTCCACATTTTGGGGTATCTTCACATCAGCACCCCACTCTCTCTGGTACCAATTTACCATATTAGTCTGTTCTCATGCTGGTAATAAATAACAAAATACCAGACACTGAGTAATTTATAAAGAAATAGGTTCAATTGACTTACAGTTCAGCATGCTGGGGAAGCCTCAGGAAACTTACAATCATTGCAGAAGGGGAAACAAACCTGTCCTTCTTAACGTGGCAGGAGGAAGAAAAGTGAGTGGGTAAAAGGGGAAAAAGTCCCCTAAAAACAAAAACAGATCTCATGAGAACTCACTCATTATCACAAGAATAGCATGATGGTAACTGCCCCCATGATTAAATTACCCCCCTACCAGGTCCCTCCCATGACGAGTGGGGATTATGGGAACTGCAACTCAAGATGAAATATTGTGGGGACACCAGGGGTAATACACCTGGAAGTAAAAGGACAATATCTACCACCATAAACACACAGGACAGCATAAACCTCATTGCTAAAACAAACACACAAAAAAAGAAGAGAAAAGACCCAAATGTTACTGCTATGGAAAACACAAAACTGTAATGATAATAAGAGAGGGGAAAAAAGGAACAAATGATATAACAAACAGAAAAAAAATAACGAAATGACGTAAATACGTTCTTATCAATAACCTTAAATGCAAACGTATTAAATTTTCCACTTGAAAGATATAAACCGACTGAGTAGAAATAAAACATAACTCAAATACATGCTGTCTAAGGGACACTTATCTCATCTGTAAAGACACATATAGGCTGAAAATAAAAAGATGTAAAAAGATATTCTAACTTAATGAAATTCAAAAGTGAGCAGGAGTAGCTATAAATTACATCAGATAAAATAGACTTTAAGTCAAAAACGGTAAAAGGAGACAAAGAACATCATTATATAATGATAAAGGGATCAATTAAGCAAGTGGATACAACAATTATAAATATATATGCACTGAAAATTGGAGCCTCAAGATATATAAAGAATATATTATTAGATCTAAAGGGAGAAAAGGAATTCAATACAATAATAATTGGGGATTTGATCACCACGCTCTCAGGATTAGACAGATCATTTAGACAGAAAATTAACAATGGGAAAAATATTGGACTTAGATTGCACTTTAGATGAAATGGACCTAATAGACATCTACAGAACATTTTTTTAAATTCTATTTAAAAATGTGTATATTTGCTACATGGGTATATTGCATAATGCTGGGGTTTGGGCTTCTACTGAACCCATCACCCAAATACTGAACATAAGACTTAATATATAGTTTTTCAACTCTTACCTTTCTTGCAATATCACACTTTTTGGGGTCTCCAGTGTCTACTATTTCCATTTAATGTCCATGTATAGCTATTATTTAGCCCTCACGTATAAGTGAGACATGCAAATTGGATTTAATGTTTCTGAGATTTTTCTCTCACCATGATGGCCTTCGGCTTCATTTATGTTGCTGTGAAATACATGATTTTATTCTTTTTTATGGCTTCATAGCATTTAGCATTCCATGGTGTATATGCAACACATATTCTTTATCCAATCCAGTTCTAATGGACCCTTAGGTTGATGCCATGACTATTTTTAGTCCTTTCAGAAATGACCTTACTATTTTCCAAAGGTACTAAACTAATTTATATTCCAATCAACAGTCTATAAGTGTTCTCTTTTCTCCACATCCTCACTAAAATCTGTTATTTTTGACTGTTAAATATGTTATTCTGACAGGTTTGAGGTAGAATATCATTGTGATTTTAATTTGCATTTCTATGATGATTTAGTAATGAGCATTTTTTCATAAGTTTGTTGGCTGCTTCTATATCTTCTTTTGAGAGGTGTCTGTTGATGTCTTATGTGCACTTTTTAATGGGGTTATGTATTTTTCTTGTTGATTTAAGTTATTTATGGATTCTGGATATTAGTTCTTTGTCACATTCATAGATTGCAAATATTTTCTCCCATTCTATAGATTACCTGTCAGCTCTATTGATTGTTCCTTTTACTGTACAGAAGCTCTTTAGTTTAATTTAGTCACATTTATCTGTTTTTGTTTTTGTTGCATTTGCTTTTAAGGACTTCCTCACAAATTATTTGCTAAGGCTAATGTCCAGAAGAGTTTTTCCTAGGTTTTCATCAGTAGTTTCATAGCTTCAAGCCTGCATTTAAGTCTTTAATTGATGTGGGGTTAATTTTCATATATAATGAGACATAGAGGTCCAGTTTCATTCTTTTGCATATGGCTAGCCAGTTTTACCAGCAACATTTATCGAATAGGGTGGCTTTTCTTCACTGTTTTTGTCAACTTTGTCAAAGATTAGGTGATTTTAGGTGTGTGGCTTTATTTTTGGGGTCTCTCTTCTAATCAATTTATCTGCAGATTAATTTTTCTGCCAGTACCATGATGTTTTTGATATCATAGCCTTGTATGATAGTTTGAAATTGGGTAATGTAATGCCTCCAGCTTTGTTGTTTTTGCTTATGGTTGTTTGGGCTGTTCATGCTCTTCGTTGGTTCCAGATAAATTTGGAATCTTTTTTTCTAATTCTGTGAAGAAATGATCTTCGTAATTTAATAGGAATCTTCTTGTATCTGTAGATTTCCTTGAGCACATTAATCATTTTAACAATATTGAGTTTTCCTATCGAGGTACATGAGATTTTTTTCCATATGTTTATGTCATCCACTATTTCTTTCAACAGTATCTGCAGTTTTCCTTGTAGAGATCTTTCACCTCCTTGGTTAGATGTATTTCTAGGTGTTTTATTATCTTTGTGGAGCTTACAAATGAGATTGAGTTCCTGATTTGATTTTCCACTTGAATGTTGTTGATGTATAAAAATCCAACTTATAGCAGTGAGCTGAGATCCGGCCATTGCACTCCTGCCTGGGCGACAGAGTGAGACTCCGTCTCAAAAAAAAAAAAAAAAAAAAAAAAAAAACAACTGATTTTCATGCATTAATTTTGTATCCTGAAACTTTGTAGAGTCATTGAGTCATTTATCTCGTCCAGGAGTCTTTTGGAGGAATCTTTATGATTTTCTGGGTATAGGATCACGTTATCAGTAAACAAAGGTAACTAGACTTCCTAATTTCCTATTTGGATGCCTTTTATTTCTTTTGCTTGCCTGATTGTTCTAAGACTGCCAGTACTATGGTGAAAAGAAGTGGTGAGATTAGGTGATCTTCTCTTATTCCAGTTCTTAGGGGGGATATTTTCAACTTTTCCCCATTCAACATGATGTTGCTTGTAGGTTTGTCATAGATGGCTCTTATTATTTTGAAGTATTGTCTTTAAATGCCCTAGTTGTTGAGAAATTTTACCATGAAGGGTTTCAGGATTTTATTGAATATTTATTGAATATTTTTTTCTGCATCTATTGAAATGATCATATGGCTTCTGTTTTTAATTATGTTTACATGGTGAATCACATGAATTGTTTTGCACATGTTGAACCATCCTTGAATTCCTGGAATAAAACTCCTCACTTGATTTTGATGAATTATCTTTTTGATGTGTTGCTGGATTCAGTTTGCCTGTGTTTTGTTGAATATTTTTGCATTTATGTTCATCAGGAATATTTTTTTGTGTGTGCTACCCAGATTTGGGTATCAGGGTAATATTGGTTTTATAGAATAAGTTAAGGAGGAATCTTTCCTTCTCGATTTTTTCAAATAGTCTCAGCAAAATTGGTATCAGCTTTTCTTTGGATGTCTACTAGAATTTGACTGTGAATCCATCTGGTCCTGGGCTTTTTCCGGGTAGTATATTTTTTAGTTACTGATTGAATTTCATAAACTATTATTGGTCAGTTTTGGATTTTTATTTCTTCCTGGTTCAAACTTGGGAGGTGTATGTTTCCAGAAATTTATCCATTTCCTCTAGGTTTTTTAGTTTGTACACATAGATACATACATAGTTGTCTCTGAGGATCTTTTGTATTCTTGTGGTATAAGTGGTAACAACACATATATAATTTATGATTTTTCTTATTTGAATGGTATCTCTTTTTTCTCTTGATTAATCTAGCTAATGGTCTATCAATTTTGTTTATCCTTTCAAAAACTCAACTTTCTGTTTCATTAATCCTTTTTATTTTTTTGTTGTTGTTGTTAATATCAATTTCATTTAGTTTTCCTCTGTTCTTTGTTATTTCCTTTCTTCTGCTAGTTTTGGGTTTTGTCTGTTTTAGTTTTTCTAGTCACTTTATGTCAGGATTAGCCTGCTAAAATTTATGATCTTTCTGTTATTTTGATGTAGGCATTTAGTAACATGAAATTTCAACTTAACACTCCCTTTGCTGTACCACAAAGATTTTGGTATGTTTTATCTCCATTTTAATTCATTTCAAGAAATATTTTGATTCCTTCCTTATTTGTTGTTTATCCAAAATCATTCAGGAGCAAGTTGTGTAGTGTCCATGTACTTGTGTGTGTTTTGTAGAGTTTCTCTTGGAATTGATTTCTAATTTTATTACACTGTAGTCTGAACAGATGCTTGATATAATTTTATTTTTTAAATTTATTGAGACTTGCTTTACAACCAAGCATATGATTAATTTTAGAGAACATTCCATGTTCAAATGAGAAAATTATATATTCTGTGATTGTTGGGTGAAATATTATGTACATGTCTATTAGATCCATTTGGTTAAGAGTCCAATTTAAGTTTAGAGTTTATTTGTTACTTTTCTGCCTCAATGATCAGCCTAGTACTGTCAATGGTGTTTTGAAGTCCTCCAATATCATTATATGGCAATCTGTCTCTTTTCTGAGTTTTGGTAGTATTTGTTTTATAAACATGGGTGCTCCAGTGGTTAGGATAATTAAATCTTCTTTTTGAATTAAAACTTTATTATTTTTATCTTTTTAAAACGTTGTTGATTTAATGTTTGTTTCATCTGATACAAGAATAGAAACCCCTGATATTTTTTGTGTTTCGTTTACATGATAGATCTTTCTCCACCACTTTACTTTGAGTCTATATGTGTCATTAAATGTAAGATGGGTCTCTTGAACACAGCAGATGGTTCAGTCTTGTTTTTTATCCAATTTGCCAATCTTTCAATTGAAGCATTTAGGCCATTTATTTTCAAAGTTAATGATATATGAGGTTTTGTGCCTGTCATAGTGTTGTTAACTAGTTGCTTTGTAATCTTAGTTGTGTAATTGCTATATCAGATCTGTAAACTTTGTACATATGTGTACTTCCATAGTAGTATCACTCTTTCATTTCCATGTTAGAACCTCTTTGAGCATTTTTTTTTTTTGAGATGGAGTCTGGCTCTGTCACCCAGGCTGGAGTGCAGTGCCCGGATCTCAGCTCACTGCAAGCTCCGCCTCCTGGGTTTACGCCATTCTCTTGCCTCAGCCTCCCAAGTAGCTGGGACTACAGGCGCCCGCCACCTCGCCTGGCTAGTTTTTTGTATTTTTTAGTAGAGATGGGGTTTCACTGTGTTAGGATGGTCTCAATCTCCTGACCTCGTGATCCTCCCATCTCGGCCTCCCAAAGTGCTAGGATTACAGGCTTAAGCCACCGCGCACGGCCTGAGCATTTCTTGTAGGTCTATTCTGGTGATGACAAATTCTCTTATAATTTACTTGTCTGGAAAGACTAATTCTCTTTTATTTATGAAGCTTACTTTAGCAGGATATAAAATTATTGGCTGGCATTTTCGTTCTTTCTTTAGGAAAGCTAAAAATAGGCCATTAATCTCTTCTGACTTGTAAGATTCTGCTTAGAAGTAAGCTGTTAGAATAGTGGGACTTTTTAATAGATAATATGGTCCTTTTCTCTAGCTTCCTTTAAGATTCTTTCTTCCATTTTGACTGGATAGTGTGATGAGTACATGCATTGATGATCATCATCTAGTGTAGTATCTTGCAGATATTCTTTGAATGTCTTGTGGCTGCATGTCAACCTCTCCATCAAAAGAAAACTTTTCTTGAATGATTTTCTTAAGTATGTTTGCCAAGTGGCTTACTTTTTCTTCTCTCTCAAGAATGCCAATAAGTCATAGGTTTGGTTGTCTTCACATAATCCCATGTTTCTGGAAGGTTTGATTTGTTTTTAAATTCTTTTTTTCATTACTTTTGTCTGATGGGTTAATTCCAAAGACAGGTCTTCCATGTCTGAAATTCTTCCTTCTGCTTCTTCTAGTCTACTTTTAAAACTTTCAACTGTATTTTAAAATTCCTTTAGTAAATTTTTCACTTCAAGAAATTTTATTTCTTCATGTATGTTTTTTAAAATAGCTATCTCATCTTTCATATTCTCGATTATTTTTGTTTTCTTGTGTTGATTTTTCACTTTCTCTTAGATCTCATTGAGTTTCCTTATAATCGATACTTTGAATTCGTTATCTATCATTTCAGACTTTTCATTTTGATTAGGATCTATTGCTAAAGAGCTAGCATGGTCCCTTAGTGATATTGAGACATTCTGTCCCTTTGTACTGCTGGAGTTCTTCTACTGATTCCATCTCACCTGAGAAAGCTGTCACTTCCTATTTTTAAACTTACTATCACTTGGATGGAACTTTTTAATTTTTTATTCTTTTTTCCTTGAATATATGGCTGTGATATATGTTGTGTATCATCTTATTCCAGTTAGAATGGCTCTTATTAAAACTAAAAAATGGATGCTTTTGAAGATATGGAGTAAAGCGAACTCTTACACACTGTTGACAGAAATGTAAATTAGTGCAGCAAACAGTATGGAGATTTCTCAAAAAACAAAATATAGAACTACCACAAGATCAAGGAATCCCACCAGTGGGTATTTAGCCAAGAAAAAGAAAAACAGTACATCAGAGTGATACTGACACTTCCATTTTACTGCAGTAACATTGACAATAGCAAAGATAGGGAATAAACCCACATGTCCACCAATAAATGAATGGATAAAGAAATTGTGGTGTATATATACCCAATAGAATACTCTTCAGCCATAAAAACAATGAAATCCTGTCATTTGCAGCAACGTAAATGGAGCTGGAAGTCACTGTGTTAAATGAAATAAGCCAACAGTAAAAACACAAATAGTGAATATTTTCACTTACATATGAAAATTTAAAAAGTTGATATTATAGAGGTAGAGAGTAGATTGATTGCAAACAGAGGCTAAGAAGGGTGTTTGTAATGTGGAGAACAGGTATTGGAAGGAGATAAACAGTGATTGGTTAATGGGTACAAATATACAGTTAGATAAAAGGAGTAAGTTCTTAAGTTTAATAGCAGAGTAGGGTAACTATAGTTAACAACAATATATTGTATATTTAAAAATGGATAGAAGAGGGGACTTGAAATGTTCCCAACATATAGAAACAATAAGTGCTCAAAGTGAAAGATGCCCTAAATATCCTGACTTGATCACTACACATTCTACACATGTAACAAAATACATGTACTCCATAAAATATACAAATATTATGTATTAATACACAATTTAGAAACAAAAACCAGAAGGACTAAATGTAATTTGTGCATATGATTACCTACATCAAAGATGTCCAAAAGTCAATGCTAAAGTTAAAATAAACTTCAGAATTCCAAACCCAATAGGTTCAGGCTTTAAACGTATCATCCTGTGTTACTGTAAGATACAGGACTAATGGATAAAATATAAGACAACTATATATTATTAAAGAGTTCTAGTTCAAAAAAGATAAACAGTTCTATGGGCCAGCAGTCAAATAACAACAAATCAGAAGCTAGAGGTCTTGGTCTGACAGTTGCCAAGTCTGGAGTCCGGCAGACCTGGCTAGGATCTTAATAGTTACCCTATCAGAAAGTGTAATGGATATCTTACAAGGATAAAAATCAAATGCTCAACTTATCATTTAAAACTTATGACTGAGTGACTGGGTGGAGTTTCCATCCCTTATAAAGTACTTTTAAGATAAAAAATAAAACAAAAATCTATTATTATTATATTAGTGTGTGTGTGTGAGAAAGACAAGGCTTCACTCTGTTGCTCCCACTAGAGTTCAATGGCACAATCTCTACTCACTGCAACCTCTGCCTACCAGGCTCAAGCAGTCCTCTCATTTCGGTCTCCCTAGCAGCTGGGACTACAGGTATTGGCCAGCATGCCTAGCTAATTTTTGTATATTTTGTAGCAATGAGGTTTCACCATATTGCCCAGGGTGGTCTCAAACTCCTGGGCTTGAGCAATCCACTGCCCTCGGCTTCCCAAAGTGCTGTTATGGCAGGCTTGAGACACCGCTCCTAGCCAAAAATCTATTATTTTTTATTATTCCAAAAACTTAATACTTTCCAGAATAGAAAATTCAAAAATGACTGAAAATATTTAGCTCTAATATGAAAGAGCTTAAGATGTCATCACTCCCTTTCTTACAAGAGAAAGCTGAATAAAACAGAAAATCAATTACTCCTCTTGTACCCATCAGAAAATTGAGGTCTCAAAGCAAACTTCCAGTCTGAAATTTGCAGAGAAAGGTAAATCCAGAGAGTCACAGCAACCAAGCTTTGATTATCTGGAGCAGAAGCTGCTAGAGCTATAAACTGGTATAAATATGTAAATGGTAATTTTGAGGAATTCCTGACGGTTGAGTGTGGACTCATGTGGGAGTGAGAAACTCTGGGGGGGCCAGGCAGGCTAAGGGGGCCCCCATATTTCACAGGCCTTACCTCCATCAAACTTACCCAGTTCTCCTGATTAAGAGCCTAGACAGGTCTATTGCTACTGTCAGAGGGAAGAAAGTATTAGTAACTGTAAAATGCACCCAAAGTATTCTCCACAATGAAAACCTACCAGAGCCATAGCCAGCCTCTGGGAAAAGCATTTAGAGCACTCCAATTCCTTCTACTCTTCCGGTCTTACCTAAAAGGGAAAGCTAAGTAAAACTATAAAGGACCTGCCAGGGTCACAGGTTTACTAAAAGATTGAGATTTTATAATAAGGTTATAGAATGTCCTCCACACTTTACTACCACATCAACAGGACTTGAGTATGATAATAGTGGATCATAGTGAATGAGCTGCAAAATGCAGATTCTTAGAAGGAATACATAGCAAATCCCAATGTCAAGAAAGGAGACAAAAAACAAGAACACTAGAGTAATTTGAACCTCTAGTACCAGCTGCAAGAGCAAATATTAAACACAGCCCAGTTCCCAGCTAGATTAACATAAATTCTCTCACTGAAGTCTTATACGTCAGTTCCTATTACTCAATTCATCAAGCCTGGCTTTCAACAAGAAAAATTACCAAGCATGTAAAAAGGCAATGTGCACACATGTACATGCATGCACTGCACACACATGTACATACCTTGTACAAAGGAGCAAAGTAAGCATATGAACCAGAATCAGATATGACACAGATTTAGAAATGATCAGACAGGGAATCTAAAATAACTATGATTAATATGTTAAGAGTTTTAATGGAAAAATTAGACGACATGCAAAAACAGATTGCTAATGTAAGAAGAGAGATGGAAAATCCAGGGACGATTACAAATAAATCCACACTCAAACATTTCTGACTGAAACTTCAGAACCTCAAGGATAAAGGGAAAATCTTAAAAGGCATCAGAGAGAAATGTCATCTTAACTATAATGAAAAGACAATTAAAGGACAGCAGACCTTAGCCACACTACATGCCAGAACACAAGGGCATCTAAAGGTAGCAACCTGAAGAAAAATAGTTACCAATCTTAAATTTCATAACCAACCAAAATTGTATTCTTGATTTGGCGTTAAATAAGAACTGACTGATACATACAAATACAAAAGTAAATTTTCCACCACAGACTTCCACAGTACGAGACCACAAAATAAATTCTTAATACACTTCAAATAATTGCTATCACATGGCATATGATCCCTGTCCACAATATATATATATTAGAAATCTTAGAACCCAAAACTATACATATGAAAAAAGGAAATACTCCTAAATAACAAATAGATTTAAGAAGAAAACACAACGAAAATTATAAAACATTTAGAACTCAGTGACAACAAATAAACTATACATCAACCCTTGTGGAATGTAGTACAAGTGGAACTAGAGATCCATTGTAGTATTAAAAACACTTTTTTAAAAAGGATGATTAAAAATAAACAAGCTGGGCACAGTGGCTCATGCCTGTAATCCCAGCACTTTCAGAGGCCGAAGTGGATGCATCACTTGAGGTCAGGAGTTTGAGACCAGCCTGGCTAACATGATGAAATTCCAGCTCTAAGGGAAAAAAAAAAAAAAATACAAAAATTAGCCAGGTATAGTGCCATGTGCCTTTAAGCCCAGCTAGTCAAGAGGTTGAGGCACAAAAATCTCTTGAATCCAAAAGGCAGAGTTTGCAGTGAGCTGAGATAGTGCCACTGCACTCCAGCCTGGGTGACAGCATGAGAATACATCTCAAAAAAGAAAAGAAAAAAAGAAAACAAATGAATTAAGTATTTACCTCAAGAAAGTAGAAAAACAAAAATAGGACAAATTAAAAGAGTGAGGAAAATAAATCATATAAAGGATGAATTGATAAAATTTAAAAAACAAAATTAATCCACAAATTTGGAGCTGATTCTTTGAAAATAGTCATAAACTAGATTATGCTGAAGTATGGCTGATTAAAGAATGTAAGAGAAAGAGAGAGAGAAGCTGAGAGAGAACACAAATCAGAGATGAAAAATTCAGGATATGACTACATATAAGAGATTTCAAAAGTCTCATGAAATTACTATGAACAACAACATTTGCCAATAATTTTACATGTTAGAGAAATGGCAATATTATGGAAAAGTATAAATTACCAGAATTGACTAACTTAAGAAGAAAAAGAAAACTTTAATTGTTTGCAAAAGCAATAATTATTAATGAAATTAAATGAGTGGTTACAAAACTTTCATCCCTTCTGTTTCCCCCTATTTATTGAAACCCTACTATGTGTCAGACACTATGCTAGGCACTTGGGCTCATCAGTAAATGAAATGAAACAATAACAAAAATACTATAGTTAAAGAGTTGAAATTCTAGTGAGGGGAGACAAAAATAAACTATTAAAAATAAGTTCATTATATAGAACACGGTAAGGAGTAGGGGTGGGTGGAGTGAGATGGATATGAGTTCATAGTTTGACTGAGGTTTAAATTGGAAGTCAGAGTAGGCCCATCTAGGCAGGGGGTTTCAGGAGAGAGGAAAATAGCTCTGCTGATATCAGAGAAAGAGCATTACAAATAGAGGAAAGAGCTAGATCAGAATGCCAATGCAGGCAGGTGCCTCACATGTTCCCAGTACAGCAAAAGGACCAGTAACAATGGATCAGAGGGAATTGAAGGGCAAGGAGGAGTAGAAGATGAGGTCAGATTGGTAAAAGAATTTTACTTGTAAATTTTCTGTAAACTGTAATGAAAAGATAATTCTTCAAACCAGTTTCAAAGAACAGATAAAAAAGGTTAAAAACCCAACTTTTTTATGAGACTGATTCAATCTTGACATGAAAATTAGATAAGTAGAGAACTAGATAATTATAGACCAATCATACTTATGAACATAGATAAAAAAATTCTAATACAATATTGGGAAATCAAATGTAGCAGTGTGTCTAGATTTAATCTTGCCCAAGAAAAGATTTTCTTAAGAATATAAGGCTGGTGTAACATTAGAAAAATTTAACAATGCAATATATTAATAAATTAAAGAATGAAAATATAATCACCTTAACCGACTACCCATGTTAGTTACAATGGAAGTTATACACATACTAAAGCATGTCACTTCCCCTTGCTATGGCTAGAATGGCTACTGTCCAGCTGAGTAACCCCATTTGTAAAGCAGCCGTGATGAACATCTCCCCAGCTGCTGGGAGAGTCAGCTGCTGTTGGCTCACAGCTAACAATCTTTCTGGGAATTTCTCCCACTCAAAGGAGCTGCTTTGCCTGAGTTTATACATTTTTCCCAGTGTATCCTGCACTTAGTGACAGGTTGAGGCAGGGATATAGGTTGAGGCCTAGCCCTCATCTCAGTGAAAGGTCATCTTAGCTCCAGAGGTCTCTGAAGAATAGGCTGAGTGCTCTATTGCAACTTCATAGCAATTGACTTTCTCTTTATGCTTAACCCTCCTTCCTCACTCCCTTGCAAATGTTCTGGAGAACATGTTCCAAGAAACCTTCTGCATACAAAGTTGACTCAAAGCTGGTTTCCTAGGAGGCTTGACCAAAGAAAAGTGCCTGTGTTTTCTTGCCTTATTAGTACTCCATATTATGATGCATCTAACAAAGGACCTCATTTCATACAAGATAAAGCAAAGTACAAGAGAGAATGCATGATATTCACAGGCCATGCCATATGTCCCACCACATACTAGTAAGTGACTTTAAAGAACAGTGGAATTGCCAGTTGAACACTCAGTTACATCACAAGCTGAAAGACACCAATTTGTGAAACAGATCCTCTCTCCTACAAAATGTTTTATATGGTGCTATTTCCCTCGTAGCTTGAATATAGGATTATGTATTAGCTTGTTTCAATGCTGCAGATAAAGGCATGCCTGAGGCTGGGAAGAAAAAGAGGTTTAATTGGACTTACAGTTCCACATGGCTGGTGAGGCCTCAGAATCATGGCAGGGGGCAAGAGGCACTTCTTACATGGCAGTGGCAAGAGAAAATGAGAAAGAAGCAAAAACAGAAAGCCCTGATAAACCCTTCAGATCTCGTGAGATTTATTCACTATCATGAGAACAGTATGGGAAAGACCAGCTCCCATGATTCAATTAATTCCACCTCGGTCACTCCCACAACACGTGGGAATTCTGGGAGATAAAATTTAAGTTGAGATTTGGGTGGGGACACAGCCGAACCAGATCATTCCGTATCATTAAAGTCTTAATTCTTTCCAGCATTAACCCAAATTTCCACAGTCCAAAGTTTTATCTGAGACAAGGCAAGTCCCTTCTGCCTATGAGCCTGTAAAATCAAGAGCAAGGTAGTTACTTCCTAGTTACAGTGGGAGTATAGGTATTGGGTAAATATAGCCATTCCAAATGGGAGAAATTGTCCAAAACAAAGGGGTTACAGGGCCCGTGAAAGTCAGAAATACATCAGGGCAGTCAAATTTTAAAGCTCCAAAATGATCTACTTTGACTTCAGGTTTCACATCTAGGTCATGCTGATGCAAGAGGTGGGTTCCCATGGTCTTGGGCAGCTCTGCCCTGTGGCTTTGCAGGGTACAGCTTCCCTCCTGGCTGCTTTCAGAGGCTGGCATTGAGTGTCTGTGGCTTTTCCAGGTGCACGGTGCAAGCTGTCAGTGGCATCTACCATTCAAGGGTCTGGAGGAGAGTGACCCTCTTCTCACAGTTCCACTGGACAGCACCCCAGTAGGGATTCTGTGTGGGGGCTCCGACCCCACATTTCCCTTCCACACTACCCTAGCAGGGGTTCTCCATGAGGGCCCCACCCCTGTAGCAAACTTTTGCCTGGGCATCCAGGCATTTCCATACATCTTCTGAAATCTAAGCAAAGGTCCTCAAACCTCAATTCTTGACTTCTGAACACTCACAGACTCAACACCACGTGGAAGATGCCAAGGCTTGAGGCTTCCACCCTCTGAAGCCACAGCCCGAGCTGTACGTTGGTCCCTTTCATCTACAGCTGGAGCAGCTGGGACACAGGGCACCTAGTCCCTAGGCTGCACACAGCATGGGGACCCAGGGTCTGGGACACAAAACCACATTTTCCTCCTGGGCCTCCAGGCCCATGATGGGGGGCACTACCCCTTCCATCAGACTGTGATGGAAGGGATGGAAATTTGAGTGACACCACTCATTATTGTGACCAGGCACACATATTTTACTTTTCATTCAATGATTCTAAGTACTGCCATTTTAGAGAACTTAATTCCTAAGGAAAGAAATGCTTTTGCCAGGGGCACAGCAATTTTTCTAGAGACTAAAAGTTAAGCATATCACCTTACCTATTCAGATTCACATATAATTAAATGAACAAGGGGAAAAAATGGAAGTATTGACTGTGGTGTATAATATTGATTTAGCAAGGTAAAATAAATTTACTGCATATGGTAGTTATCACAAAGTTATTCCCAAATATGTATCTCCTCTTTTCAGGCATATGGTAGCATGCACCTCCCTGTGTCTTTGAATATAGTCATAGCCTTGTTGGCCTGGTGGCTTGGACAAAGCCCATGAATTGTGAGCAGAAATATTAAGATATATTAAATAATTTGCTTTATTCTATTTTTCATGCATTAGTCATCAGGTAAAATTGTGTCAAGTTGGAGCCTCCATCAGCCTGGGTTTCTGTGAGACTGTAATGAACAGAGCCTCCTGCTGCCTCAGGTTAGTCATATAACCTGAGCAACAAACATATATATAATAATTTATATATATATGTGTATATATATATATGCACATGTGTATATATACACAAATAATTGTTTCTGTAGCATAGTAGTTTACTTAAAAAAAATAGACTACTATTCAATGGAAACAAGGAGAAGAAGATTTGGAATCCTGGAGATAATTTTTTTTAATTGCTAAACATGAGTGTGATAGCAACACCATCTAGGCAAGACTGCCAAGGACTCAGAGCCCTAGGAACTAAGAATTCAATTATCCTACTGGGTAAAGAACTCACATAAGGCATATGGGGCTGAGGGCAAATGGGGTATATTTCTATTTCAATATATATGTATTGTATTTATGATTTATATTTAATTATAAATCACTCATTTATGATTTATATTTAATCATAAATCACTAATTTATGATTAAAATACTCAAAAATAGCTATATAAGGAAAATACCTCAACATAATAAAGGTAATGTATGACAAGGCTACAGCTAACATTATTCTTGATGGTGAAGAATCAAAAGCTTTTCCTCTAACATCAGGAACAACACAAAGATGCCCACTCTCGCCACCTCTATCTAATATAGTACTAGAAATCCTAGCCAGAGCAATTAAGCAAGAAAAAGTAATAAGAGGCATTCATATAGCAAAAGAAGAAGTGCAATTGTCATTGTTTGCTGGAAAGATATGGACATAATCTTATATATAAAAAAACTCTAAAGATTTCATTGGAAAAACTATTGGAACTGATAAGTTCAGTAAAACTGTAAGTTACAAAACCAACAGACAAAATTTAGTAGTGTTTCCATACACAAATAATGAGCAATCGAAATAATAAATTTAAAAAAAATTCCACATAATAGTATCAACAAAATAAAAGACTTAGGAGTAAATTTAATGAAGTAAAAGATTTGTACACTGAAAACTACAAAACTTTGAGAAAAGAAATTGAAGAAGACACAAATAAATGGGAAAATATTCCATGTTCATGGATTGGAAGAATTAATATTGTTAAAATGTCCATACTACTGAAAGTTATCTATAGATTCAATGTAATTCCTATCAAAATCCCAATATCATTTTCTACAGAAAGAGAAAGAAATAATTCTAACTCATATGGAATCAAGAAAAGACTCTAAATATTCAAAGTAATCTTGATCAAAAAGTACAAAGCTGGATGCATCACACTTCCTGATTTCAAAATATGTCACAAAGCTATTGTAATCAAAATAGCTTGGTACCCTCACAACAAAAACACTTCCACTAATAGAACAAGATATAAAGCCCAGAAATAAACCAAGGTATTTACAGTCAACTGATTTTTGACAAAGGTGCCAAGAACATACTATGAGGAACGGACACCTCTTTAATACATGGGGGTGGGAAAACTATATATCCACATGCAGAATAATAAAATTAGATCTTTATCTCACACTGTATACAAAAATCAACTCAAAATAGATAAAAGGCTGAAATGTATGATCTGACACTGTTATGTTACTAGAAGAACACATAGAAAAAGCTCTGCAACACTGGTCCAGTTAGTGATTGTTTTTGGATAGGAGTCCAAAAGCACAGGCGACAAAACAAAAACAGGCAAATGAGACTGCCTTAAACGAAAAACCTTCTGTAGAGCAAAGGAATCAATTAACAAAGTGTAGATACCATACCAAGATTGTGAAAGAATATTTGCAAACCATGTATCTTATAAGAGGCTAATAAACCAAAATATAGAAGGAACTCAAACAACTCAATAGTAAAAAAAAAACAAATAATCCAGTTATAAAGTGGACAAAGAATCTACACAGACATTTCTTCAAAGAAGAGATGTTAAAATATATGTTTTAAATGTTCAACATCTCTAATCAGAGAAATACAAATTGAAACCAGGATACCACTTCACACCAGTTAGAGTGGCTAATATCAAAAATGCAAATAATAAGTGTTGACAAGAATGTGGAGAAAAGAGAACCCTTGTATACTATTGATGAATGTAAATTAGTACAGCAATTTGGAAAACAGTATGAAGATTCCTTTAAAAACTAAAAATGGAATTAGTAAATAATCTGGCAATTTTAGTTTTGGGTATATACACAAAGGAATTGAAATTGTTACGTCAGAGAGAAGTCTGCATCACCATATTCATTGCACTGTTATTCATAATAGCCAGGCTATGGAAGCAACGAAAGTGTCCATCAACAGATGAATGGCAGGGGAAATGTAGAATGTATAATATGTGTACTTAAATTTTAATAAAAAGAAACCATAGCTGTTTCTGTGATGCCACTGGAACATGAGTCAGCCTTAAAAAGAAAGAAAATTATGTCATTTGTGACAACATTAAGAAACATAGAGGATATTATGCAAAGTGAAATAAGCCAGATACAGACAAATACTGCATAATTTTACTTATGTGTGGAATATTAAGTCTATCTTATAGACAGACTTTAAAATTAAAGAATCTATCTCATAGAAACAGAAAGCAGAATGTTAGTTACCAGAGGCTGAGGGATGAGGAAGAGGAGAAATGGAATAGAGAAGATATTGATCAAATGGTACAAAGTCTTGGATTGGAGGAATAAGTTTTGGTGATCTATTGCATTGCATTAAGATCACAATTAATGTGTTATGTATTTTTAAATTGTTAAAAGAATATATTTTTAACATTCTCCCCACAAAAAATAAGTTGGTGAGGTGATGGTTATATTAATTAGCTTAACTCAGTCTTCTTACAATGTATGTATAGATTAAAACATCACATTATACCTTATATACATAATTATTATTTGTCAATTATAAACAGTAAGTTGCAGAATAATACTTACAATATGATTCCATAGGTATGAAATTTTAAAATACAAAACTCATACTATATATTATTTACATTTGATACATATGTACAAAAAGATTAAAAGATGAATGGGAAAGACACACCAACTTCAATGTAATGTGATAATCATAAGCTTCTTTTTAATACAGGTGGTATGTATAGGAAGTTGGTTAGTTTTCTGTGTATTTGAAAGACTTTAATATACTTAAATTTTAGTAAAAAGAAACCACAGCTGTTTCTGTGATGCCCTCAGATTGCTAACAAATTTCACTTTGTGAATTGCATTATGGATCTTTTAATAATCTAAACGAAACACTAGAATTTGGGGTTTATAGATTCCACCAAAGACAATATTCTTAGCTAAAAACTTATGAATACAACTTTCTCTTCTTATTTTTCCGATTACTTTTTTCTTCAACTTTTAGATACAGGAGGTACACGTCCAGGTTTGTTAGATGGGTATATTGAGTGATGCTGAAGTTTGGGGGTACGAATGATCCTATCAGCCAGGTGAGCATAGTAATCCATAGATAGTTTTTCAATTCACACCCCCTCCCCACTCTAGTAGTCCCTAGTGTCTATTATTCCTATGTTTATTTCCATGTGTGCTCAAGTTTTATCTCCTACTTTTAAGTGAGGACGTGTGGTATTTGATTTTTTGTTCCTGTGTTAATTCATTTAGGATTATGACCTCCAGCTGCACCCATGTTGCTGCAAAGGACATTATTTTATTTTTTTATGGCTGTGTAGTATTCTGTGGTATATATGTACCACATTTTCTTTTTCCAATCAACCACTGACAGGCACCTAAGTTGATTCTATATCTTTGCTATTTTGAATAACACAGTGGTGAACATACAAGTTCATGTGTCTTTTTGGTAGAATGATCTATTTTCCTTTGGGTATATAGCCAGTAATGGGATTGCTGGGTCAAATGATAGCCTTGTTTTAATTTTTGAGAAATCTCCAACTGCTTTCTACAGTGACAGAACTAATTTACATTCCTACCAATAGTGTATAAGCATTCTCTTTTCTCTGCAGCCTTGCCAGCATCTATTGTTTTTTGGCTTTTTCATAATAGTAATTCTGACTGGTGTGAAATTGTCTCTCATTGTGGTTTTGATTTGTATTTCTCTGATGATTCGTGATACTAAGCTTTTTTTTAACATGTTCATTGGCTACTTGTATGTTTTTTTTTGAGAGATGCCTGTTCATGTCCTTTGCCCATTTTGTTAATGAAGCTATTTGTGGGGTTGTGTTTTTTCCTTGTTTGTTTGTTTGCTTGCTGATTTAAGTTCTCTATAGATTCTTGATATTAGGCCTTCATTAGATGCATAGTTTGCAAATACTTTCTCCCATTCTGTAGGTTGTCTATTTACTCTGTTGATAGTTTTATTTTCTGTGCAGAAGCTCTTTAGTTTAATTGGGTCTCACTTCTCAATTTTTGTTTTGTTTTCAGTTGCTTTTGGGGGCTTAGCCAAAAATTATTTGCCAATGCCAGTATTGAGAAGAGTATTTCCTAAGTTTTCTCCTAGCATTTTTATAGTTTGAAGTCTTACATTTACATCTTTGATGCATTTCGAGTTAATTTTTGTATATTGTGAAAGGTAGAGTTCAGCTTCATTCTTCAGCATATGGCTAGCCAGTTATTCCAATCTTAAATCCACTGAACTATAAAAAATATGTCTAGCCTGAGAACTTACCTGTAGATGGGACTATCAAAAGGATCACCCAAATGTGGGAATTTCTGTTACAATCAATATCTGGCAGGGTACTTAGTTTAGAGCTTTATAATGAAAAAATTTTAAAAAGAATTTTTAAAACAAAGTATTTTGCATTAAAATTAATAATCACAGTAAGCTTTAACTTAAATCACTGAATTAATCACATTCATTTTGTACTGTATACATTTGAGGTGTATAACATGTGTTTTGAAATAGATATACATAATAAAATGATTACCACAAACAAATTCACAAATTCATCACTTTGATAGTTATGTGTGTGTGTGTGTGTGTGTGTGTGTGCATGCGCACATATGTTTCTAAAATCTACTCTTGGTGAACTTTTGGTATAGAGTACATTATTAACTACAGTCCTCTTGCTGTACATTAGATCTCTAAATTTTGGTCTGAAAATGGCCATGACGTAGTAAAGAGGAAAGACAAACATTGAACTCACAATTAGGAAACCCACATTTGAGTTATCTTGGAAGTTCTGTGACTTTGATTAGGTTAACCTTTTTGATTATTAGCATAGTTATCTAAATGGAAGAGATAATGTTACCAAAATACCATAGTACTATGAAGAAGAATGTGTGACAAAGGATATAAATGTTTGTAAACACAACAAAAACTAGTAATATTTACTAATTGATCGTTACATGCTGAGTGTTTTTTCTGAACTTCTTAATTTTATCCTCACAATATTCTTATAAAAATGTTGGTGGTAAAAACATTACCCCATTTCATTGATAGAGTACATGATAAGTCAAATCCCAGCATTTGGGGGTGGATGGAGATTCACACTGAATCTAACTGCAAGCTCAAGGTAACAACAATAGACTGTATATTTGCACAGTGTAAGGTATTGTAAAATTATCAGGAGTTGCTATACTAGCTTAAGCTTCCTGGGAGAGTTCTCACTTGGCATTTCTACTTCTCTTGCTATCGTTATTATTTAAATTGTGAGTTTTAGTTCATTTCATGCAGGTGTTCCTGGGCCATAAGAAGGCGGCCAGCAGAGAAAAGTCTGGAGCTTCATCATTCATGTCTGGGTACCTCATCTTTGGCAGTTTTGTACATTTTCTCCTCCATATCTCTATCGATTTCTCTTTTGCTTTTGTGCTGGCAACTGTGGATGTTTCTCTCCTCCTTACCCTTGGTTGATTTTGTCTTTTGATTTCATTTTTGATTGAAGAAGCTGTTTTCCATAAGGGAACTTGGACATTTCTAAAGAAAAGCTAACTTTCTCGCAGTATCCCTCATCTCTTGCATGCGCTTGTTCTTGGGAACAGCAGGCTGCTTCACTTTCAGGTTCCAGCTACAGCTTTGTCACAGGGACTCGAGACTCTAAAATGAAAAGCAGCATCAAGACTGATCATACCTCCCAAATCAAACCATTACTACCCATATTTTGAAAAGTAAAATGTTAACAAACATTTTCATTAACGTAAATAATGAATTCCCTTGAGTTTTGCCATTTTTACACGGAGTGTCTCATGCAGGCTGAAATCCCACAAGGTGAGCATTTGAAATCAAACTGGTAACAACTTCTTCTCTTGCAAGGCAAGTGTGAGCTGTGGTCATACCTGGGTCGGGTCAGATAAGGTATCTGAGCTTCTGCCAGGGCCAAACATCAGTCTGAGAGTATAGATGTCTCCCAGGGGCAGGGCAGAGAAGAGTTCTGTGAAGAAACCTGGATTAACATGATGGATATTTTTAGCTCATTGTGAACCAGAGTATCTCAGCATGGCTTCACTCTTTTGTTTAAAGCAGCATTGCATAACACAAAATATTGGTCCCATTACGTATTCTGTGGGAAAGAAATTCCCTCCTGGAGACACACAGTTAAAGATTAACAAATACAAAACTATAAAAAGCACTCTTTTAAAGAGTCTATGCAGCATTTAAACTTTTTTGATCTAAGAACATATCTTTTCAAACCATACCTTTTAGTACTCTAAAAGAATGTATTTGGGGGATTCCAGTTGCTCTCAGTGCCCAGATGTCAGACAACCATATTAAAATATAATTTTTTTAAAAAAATTATTTTTTCTCAATAAGCTACCCACTGATTTTACATATCTCTACCTCTATTTATGAAAAGTCAAATAATACTACAAATTATGTAGTGCTATATATGTGTATGTGTATGTATACATATTAAAATTGTATGTATATTAAAATTTTACATATATTAAAATACAATTATATTTTAAAGTAAAATTTTTATAATAAAATTGTATATATTAAACTATATATAACAAAATTATATATATTAATATATAAACAATATTACAGATAATTATGTAGTGTTATATATGTATATGTGTGTATGTGTGTATATATGCACACACATATAAATACATACACACATATCTAGAGAGAGAGAATAAAACCTTTTGTACCTGTCTAATTTCTAAAGATCTTTCCTCTTTAAATATATACTTATGCTTATTCCCTTTGCATCCTTCCTCTTTGGTTTATAGACACCAGTAGTTTCATTGATTATAGAGACTTTTGAAATCATTTGAATTACAATAAAAGCTAAGCTGCTTTTATTTTTCTGACTTTATACAGAGAGATGCCAAAATTATTGGCTCGAATGATGTACACTTCTTTTCTCTCTCATGTAACTCTTGAGAACAAATAGGTGGTCTCTGCTCCATTATGTCATCCAGGCTCCCAGGCTAGTGAGACAGCTCTGCTATGCTCAACTTAGGGCCTCCTTCTGTTCTAGTCATACCATTTCCAGATAAAGGGAAGGAAAGGGGGTAGAAAATACATGGCAAGGACTTTGAAGAAGATAATCCAGAAGTTGCATACAGCCATACTTATCCTCACATCCCATTAGTGAGAATTTAGTCACATGGCCACACCTAGCTTCAAAGAAAGCCAGAAAATGTAGTTAATGGCTTAGTGACCATACAACTAAGAAAAAAGGGAGAACAACGTGTCGATTTTAGATCTTTCCTCCTTTCTCTTGTGTGCATTTAGTGCTATAAATTTCCCTCTACACACTGCTTTAAATGTGTCCCAGAGATTCTGGTACCTTGTGTCTTTGTTCTCATTGGTTTCAAAGAACATCTTTATTTCTGCCTTCATTTCATTATTTACCCAGTAGTCATTCAGGAGCAGGTTGTTCAGTCTCCATGTCGTTGTGCGGTTTTGAGTGAATTTCTTAATCCTGAGTTCTAATTTTACTGTTCCCTGGTCTAAGAGACTGTTTGTTATGATTTCTGTTCTTTTGCATTTGCTGAGGAGTGTTTTACTTCCAATTATGCAGCCAATTTTAGAATAAGTACAATGTGGTGCTGAGAAGAATGTCTATTCTGTTAATTTGGGGTGGAGAGTTCTGTAGATGTCTATTCGGTCCACTTGGTCCAGAGCTGAGTTCAAGTCCTGTATATCCTTGTTAATTTTCTGTCTCATTGATCTGTCTAATATTGACAGTGGGGTGTTAAAGTCTCCCACTATTATTGTGGGATAAATTCCTGGACACATACACCCTCCCAAGACTACACCAGGAAGAAGTCAAATCCCTGAATAGACCAAGTTCTAAAATTGAGTCAGTAATTAATAGCTTACCAACCAAAAAACGTCCAGGACCAGACGGATTCACAGCCAAATTCTACCAGAGGTAAAAGGAGGAGCTGGTGCCATTCCTTCGGAAACTATTCCAAACAATAGAAAAAGAAGGAATCCTCTCTAACTCATTATATGAGGCCAGCATCATCCTGATACAAAATCTGGCAGAGACACAACAAAAAAAGAAAATTTCAGGCCAATATCCCTGGTGAACACAGATTCAAAAAATCCTTATTAAAATACTGGCAAACTGAATCCAGCAGCACATCAAAAAGCTTATCCAGCAGCACATCAAAAAGCTTGATCATGGTGGCATGATTAAGTCGGCTTCATCCCGGGGATGCAAGGCTGGTTCAACATATGCAAATAAATAAACAAAATCCATCACATAAACAGAACCAATGACAAAAACCACAGGATTATCTCAATAGATACAGAAAAGGCCTTCAACAAAATTCAACAGCCCATCATGCTAAAAACTCTCAATAAACTAGGTATTGATGGAATGTATCTCAAAATAATAAGAGCTATTTATGACAACCCCACAGCCAGTATCATACTGAATGTGCAAAAACTGGAAGCATTCCCTTTGAAAACAGGCACAAGACAAGGATGCCCTCTCTCACTACTCCTTTTTCAACATAGTATTGGACGTTCTGGCCAGGGCAATCAGGCAAGAGAAAGAAATAAAGAGTATTCAATTGGAAAAAGAGGAAGTCAAATTATCTCTCTTTGCACATGACATGACTGTATATTTAGAAAACCCCACTGTCTCAGTTCCAAATCTCCTTCAGCTGATAAGCAACTTCAGTGAAGTCTCAGCATACAAAATCAATGTGCTAAATCACAAGCATTCCTATACACCAATAACAGACAAACAGAGCCAAATCATGAGTGAACTCCCATTCATAATTGCTATAAAGAGAATAAAATACCTAGGAATATAACTTAAAAGGGGTGTGAAGGACCTCTTCAAGGAGAACTACAAACCACTATTCAAGGAAATAAGAGAGGACACAAACAAATGGAAAAACATTCCATGTTCATGAATAGGAAGAATCAATATAGTGAAAATGGCCATACTGCCCAAAGTAATTTATAGATCCAATGCTATCCCCATCAAGCTACCATTGACTTTCTTCAAAGAATTGGAACAAACTTTTCAATTCTTTAAAGTTCATATGGAACCAAAAAAGAACCTGCATAGCCAAGACAATCCTAAATGAAAAGAACAAAGCTGGAAGCATCACACTACCTGACTTCAAATTACACTTACAAGGCTACAGTAACCAAAACAGCATGGTACTGGTACCAAAACAGCTATATAGACCAATGGAACAGAACAGAGGCCTCAGAAATAACACCACACATCTACAACTATCTGATCTTTGACAAACCTGACAAAAACAAGCAATGGGGAAAGGAGTCCCTATTTAATAAATGATGTTGGGAAAACTGACTAGCCATATACAGAAAGCTGAAACTGGATCCCTTCCTTACACCTTTTACAAAAATTAACTCAAGATGGATTAAAGACTTAAATGTTAAGACCTAAAATCATAAAAACCCTAGAAGAAAACCTAGGTAATAACATTCAGGACATAGAAATGGGCAAAGGCTTCATGACTAAAACACCAAAAGCAATAGCAACAAAAGCCAAAATTGACAAATGGGATCTAATTAAACTAAAGAGCTTCTACACAGCAAAAGAAACTATCATCAGAGTGAACAGGCAATCTACAGAATGGGAGAAAATTTTGCAATCTATCCATCTGACAAAGGGCTAATATCCAGAATCTACAAAGAACTTAAACAAATTTACACGAAAAAAACAAATGGCTCTATCAAAAAGTACTTGAAGGATATGAACAGACACTTCTCAAAAAAAGACATTTATGCAGCCAACAAACACGAAAAAAAGCTCACCATCACTGGTCATTAGAGAAATGCAAATCAAAACAATAATGAGATACTATCTCATGCCAGTTAGAATGGTGATCATTAAAAAGTCAGGAAGCAACAGATGCTAGAGATGATGTAGAGAAAAAGGAATGCTTTTACACTGTTGGTGGGAGTATAAATTAGTTCAACCATTGTGGAAGACAGTGTGGCGATTCCTCAAGGATCTAGAACTAGAAGTACCATTTGAGTCAGCAATCCCTTTACAGGGCATATACCCAAAGGACTATAAGTCATTCTACTATGAAGGCATATGCACACATACGTTTATTGCAGCACTATTCACAATAGCAAAGACTTGGAACCAACCCAAATGCCCATCAATGATAGACTGGATAAAGAAAATGTGGCACATATACACCATGTGGTGTGGTGGATTACATGGCTGCATGGAATACTATGCAGCCATAAAAAAGGATGAGTTCATGTCCTTTGCAGAGACATGGATGAAGCTGGAAACCATCATTCTCAGGAAACTAACACAAAAACAGAAAACCAAACACCGCATGTTCTCACTCATAAGTGGGGGTTGAACAATGAGAACACATGGACACAGAGGTGGGAGGAGAGGGGCATCAAACCTCGGGGCCTGTCGGAGGGCCGGGGACCGGGGGAGAGATAGCATTAGGAGAAATACCTAATGTAGATGATGGGTTGATGGGTGCAGCAAATCACCATGGCATGTGTATACCTATGTAACAAACCTGCACATTCTGCACATGTATCCCAGAACTTAAAGTATAAAATAAAAAAGAAAGGGAGAACATAACTAAAAGTGCACAGCAATATGATATCTACTTCAGCCTATCACTCTGGCCTGGCTTTTAACAATCTGCACTCTCCTCTCCAAACATGGACCTTTTACCACAAGGGACACAAAATAAGGAGCCCTCCAGTTACTGCCTCTATTCCAAAATCTTGAACCTCTAAGTGATCTACAATCCTCTTCATCAGGTCTGCAGAAATACCCAGCTTTCAGTTGATGCAGTTTCGAGAGGCTCAAAGATTTTGTAGCCCAGCCCTGTGGTCTACAATTCCTTCAAAAACTTAGTAAGTTTCTGATCTTTTGGCACTTGGCATGTTTGCGCTCAAGTAACCTCACCCAAACTTCCTTTATGGACACCTGCTAAATTTGACTTTAGATACCAAAATCAGTATTGATCCTATACCTCTCTCCCTCATTTTAATTGGGATAAGCTATGCAAGTTCTTAGTTAGTTACAAATATTAGCCTGATTTTCTGGCACAAAGCTGTATCCTTTAGCTTGTCTGAAAGTCTTAATGATAGGGCTTTAATGAAAGGCTCTGGGCAAATAGCCTTATCTGTGCTCTTTGTAATTCAGAAGCACTTGTGTTTTCCCATACTGCTTACAAACTTTCCAAATCTTGTTTGTATTTATCTTTTTCTTGTTATGCTTTTCTAAAACCAGCAAAGAGTAAATAATACACCATAACATTCTGGCTCTATCTAATTGCCTTCCATAGAGTTACAGTCTCCATAGGCACATCATTTGCTTTCTAAGTTGTCATGGATGATAATTTCACCAAACAGTTTCCTACAGCATAATAAGTATCTCCAGCTTTCCAGCCCGCAATATCTATTTCTTCACCATCCAGCAGCCACCCACTGAGCCAATGCCACATATTTTAGGCTTTTGTTATTTCAGAACACTTCTTCCAACTAGCAATTTTTATTAATTAAGGTCAAGTCAAACTACTCAAATAAGATATGTGTTTATTTCACCTTCCTAAAATACAACATGGGTAACTAGTCTCTGCTTTATAGCATGATCCAGGTGCCTAGCCAATGAGATATTCTGCCAACTCATCAGGTATATATGAGATTGCTACCACTGTTGCCCGGTCCAGTTAGCAGAAAGATGGGAGCGAGTAGAGAAATACTGGGAAACATAATGTCTAGCTGGGTGGTCAGGCGCTCAGAAAGAAAGGAGAAACAGATTTGAAAGAAAAACCTGCGATCTAGAGTACATGATCAAAATCATGATATATACAAAAATAATGTGATATATGATGTGACAATATGTTCAAATGAGCTTCCACAAATCTTACAGTTTAACAGAAAATTAACAAATTCATGTCTGCAACACAGATAATTTGTTCTTTAATGTTACAAACAGTTCAGTGGCTTTTAAAAATGTAATGATTCAACTTAGAATGAACAACCCAGGATATCACGTTCTTGGATACTAATAAAAAAGGGAAAACAGTAACAGCTTAATTAATCTCAAAAAAAATCAGTAATCTTATTCAATTATGGAAGAAGTTTTTATATTATAATCATAAAACAAAAAAGAGTGGGAAAATGAGGTATTTTGGTATAACTTCAGAAAACAATGGCCTGGATGCTTATCATATGACTCAGTAATAGAACTTTATAATGATTTTGGCTAATATGACTTGAAATTATTAATTGAAGATACAAAATTCAAATATATATTATTAGCTCCCCAAAGCTTTCAGATTTATGCAGTTAAAAGCAATGGAAAGTCTCTGCTAAGATTTTTGGGGCTAACACATCCCATTTTACTGAATCAAAATTAAAACTTAAAGGTGGATTTATTTTAGGTAGTTCATTTAATTTTTATTACCTGCATCTTTATATATATTTTCTTCCTTCTCCTATCATCCTTTAAGTGACCAATTTTTCTAGTTTTGTTGAGTTTTCTTTCACCAAAGGAATCTTTTTTAAAAATTAAATTAACTTTAATTTAATTTTAGTAAGAACAGTTAAAATGAGATCTACTCTAAAATTTTAAGTGCACAATACAGTATAATTAACTATAGGGACAATGTTGCATAGCAAATCTCTAGAACGTGTTCATCTTGCATAATTGTGCCTGTATGCCTGTTGATAAGCGACTCTCCATTTCCCCCTCATTTCAGGCTTGGCAACCACAATTCTGCTCTCTGATTCTGAGTTTGACTATTTTAAACACTTCATGTACATGGAATCATGCAGTATTTATCTTTCTGTTCCTGGTTTATTTCCCTTACTATACTGTCCTCAAGATTCATCCATTTTGTCACATATAACAAGATTTCCTTATTTTTTAATGCTGAATTATATCCCAATGTGTATATATATATATTACACATTTTCTTTATCAGTTCATCTGTTGATAAACATTTAGGTTTTTTCCACATCTTGGCTAATATGAATGGTGTTTTAATGTACATGGGAGTGGTACTATCAACTCAAGATCCTGATTTCAATTCTGTTGAATGAATATGCAGAAGTGGAATTGCTGGATCATATGATAGTTCTATTTTTATTTTTTCAGGAATCTTCATACTGTCTTCCAAAGCAACTGCATCATTTTGCATCCCTACCAGTAGTGTACAAGAATTCCAATCTCTTCCCATCCTTGCCAACACTTGTTACCTTTTTTGTCGTTGTTGTTGTTGAAGTAAAGGAATTTCCCTATTTAATAAATGGTGCTGGGAAAATTGGCTAGCCATAAGTAGAAAGCTGAAACTGGATCCTTTCCTTACTCCTTATACGAAAATTAATTCAAGATGGATTAGAGACTTAAATGTTAGACCTAATACCATAAAAATCCTAGAGGAAAACCTAGGTAGTACCATTCAGGACATAGGCATGGGCAAAGATTTCATGTCTAAAACACCAAAAGCAACGGCAGTAAAGGAATTTCTTTTATATTTTGGAAGTTAACCCCGTACCTGATATATGGTTTTGAAATCTTTTTCCCTTTGTGTAGGTTGCTGTTTTACTCTGTTGATTGTTTCTTTTGCTATGCAGAAGCTTTTTAGTTTGTTGTATAGACCAATGGAACAGAATAGAGAGCCCCCAGTCATCTCATGCATATATGGCCGACTGATCTTTGAGAGAGGCACCAAGAATACACAATGGGGAAAGGATAGTCTCTTCAACAAATGGTGTTGGGAAGTCTGAATATCCACGTGCAAAAAAAAACTATGCAGCCATAAAAAAGGATGAGTTTGAGTCCTTTGTAGGGACTTGGATGCAGCTGGAATCCATCATTCTTAGCAAACTATCACAAGAACAGAAAACCAAACACCGCATGTTCTCACTCATAGGTGGGAACTGAACAATGAGATCACTCGGACTCAGGAAGGGGAACATCACACACCGGGGCCTATCATGGGGAGGGGGGAGGGGGGAGGGATTGCATTGGGAGTTATACCTGATGTAAATGACGAGTTGATGGGTGCAGCACAGCAACATGGCACAAGTATACATATGTAACAAACCTGCACGTTATGCACATGTACCCTACAACTTAAAGTATAATAATAATAAATAAATTAAAAAAAATAAATAAATAAAAATAAAAATAAAAATAAAAATAAAAAGAGACCCTTAGCCTCTACATCCAGAAAAATCAACTCAAAACATGTTAAAAACTTAGACATTGATCTGAAGCTATAGAGCTCCTGCAAGAACACATACTGAAAAATCTTCATGACTTAGTCTTGGCAATGAATGTGGCACCAAAAGCATGGACAACATAGACAAGTGGGATAACCAAAGGAATCGTAAGCTCTGCTTCTTCCTCCCTATTCACCACTCTCAGTCTCTTCTCTCCCAGTGTCCTCCCTATCCACGAGCTCCAGCTACCTCTACAGTAACTTTCTTCTCCCAAATTACAGCCAGAGTTCTCAAAAGAGATATTTTTATTCCCCGTGTTTAATTCTTCACTTTCTCTTTTCCCATTAGCTTTCTAAAATTTGTCCTCCAGCCATAGCACAAACAAAGATGCTCTCACAAGGTCATTAAATATTTCTACTTCCTTAAGTTCTGTGTATACATCTTCTGTTTTCATTTTACTCAATATTTTAGTGTCTTTTAGCATGTATGACCTATGATCTACTCATTGGTTACGGTGACACCCCATTTTCCCTCTTCCTCTTTTCTTTCTGGTCACTTCTCTGTTTCTTTTGCTGGCTTATCTTTATCTACGTTCAGATATTGATATTCCTTATGACTCAGTTCCTGGCCATCCTAAAATCTCATGCAACACATTCTCTTTAGGCAATCTCATCCTTTCTCATTATTTCAATTTCTTCCTGTGCTTTAATGGGTAACAAATGTTTGCATCAGGCTCAACCTTCTCTTCTGAGCTTCAGGGGCTAGTATCCATCTTCCCACATGGTATCTTCTCAACAATGTTACCATGATACTTCCAACTCGGTATGCCTCACCAATACAGTCATCTCACCTAAGTTTTGTTCTCTTTCAGTGTTCCTCACCTGAGTAAATGACATCCCCCTTCGCCAAGTGGCTCGCTTCAAAAACCTACACATGAGCTTTGCAGAGGCATGCCTTGGATATTTGGCACCTGAGTAACATCTCCCCATCAATACAATGAAATTGTTTTCAGTAATAATCATGAAAAAAATGAATAATGACAAGGATTACAACAGAAACTCAGAAAGTGAAAAAAAAATTTTTATTAAACATTGTGGTCATGCTAGAAATTAAAAAATTCATATACACATGATTTTTAAAAGTATATAGTAAAAGAGAAAAAGGGTAGTTGTTTCATATTTTAAGGACCTTAATGTATTTTTTTGAATACTAAAAAAACTACACCTACATATTAGTTGTTGCAATAATAATAATAATATATTTTCTGTTTCTGAGCCTTATATTCTGCAAATTTGTTGAAACTTAAATTGCTCTTCATATATTCATGTTTAATAGAGAGCATAAGAGATTTGTCCATTTTTCTTCACTCATTGCTGATTGAAGAACTTTTTAAATCAATTTTAATGTTTAATTTTTTTTAACATAAAGTAACCAATATACAAAGTTGAGAAAAGTCTTAAAGGACAGATCAGGCAGGAGATTCATAAATATTACATGTCACACAAAAAATCCAGGAATTGTAATTCTGCTCATGTAATTGTTTCTTCGGAATCTATTCTAGCATGTTTCAATTGTCTCACAGTCAAAAAAATTTAAACATAAATAAAACTTCAAATGGTCACTGAGAGTGACAGAATTTAAATAATTCAGATTCTTTTTCTTCATCTATACAATCACTGTGTTGTCATTCTTTATGTCACATGTACTGCTTAAATTTAGACGTGTAGTACAAGTGAGTGGGAAATACAAAATGTGCCCAAAATGAGCTGAAATGATTCTGCACCTTTAGGCATTTACTACTCAAATGAACTCATGTGCCTGAGTTCATGCTCATGAGGTATGGAGAGTAGCAGTCTGAGAATTCCAAATTAACTTCCTTTTAGACAGACAGTAAAAGACAAATTATAAACATGTTAATTTCAAATTACACATATAATGTTATTCATATCCTGATTACGGTAATGATTGCCATATATATATAATACTATATATACATTACACAATATAATATATATATTATATGTATACATATACAAAAAACTTTAAATTCCTCTGGCTACTGTTAATAATATATATATATTAAATATATAGTAAAGATATCATATATATAAATAACTACAGTGTATTAGTCCACTTTGACACTGCTATAAAGAACTTTCCTGAGACTGGGTAATTTATAAAGTACAGAGGTTTAATTGACTCACAGTTCTGCATGACTGGGAAGGCCTTAGGAAACTTACAATCTTGGCAGAAGGAGGAGCAGGCACGTCTTACTTAGCAACAGGTGAGAGAGAAAGAGAGACAGAGACCAAGTAAAGGGGGAAGAGCCCCTTATAAAAGCATCAGATCTCATGAGAACTCATTCACTATCACGAGAACAGGATGGGAGAAACCACCTCCACGATCCAATCACCTCCTTCACACGACAAGTGGGGATTACAGGCCCCTCCCTCGACATGAGGGGATTGCAATTTGACATGATATTTGGGTGGGGACACAGAGCCAAACCGTATCTATCACCCAGTAAATTCTCTTCATAAATATATAAAATATATACATCATTTTACATATTGTATATATACACACACTTATGTATGTATTTTGTGTGTGTGTGTGTGTGTGTGTGTGTGTGTAAAATTAACTCAACACTAACCACAAGAATTGCTAGAACTTAGACCAATAAAATATTTTTCTGGAAGAAATGTTTTATCACTGACATTGATTGTTGGTGTAATAGAACTATTCATATCCTGATTATGGTAATGATTGCCTGAATCTATACAGTTCTAAAATTTCATAGTACTACATATGAAATAAATATCTATATCTCTCTATATCTATATATCTATATATGTATCTGCATATTTATATACATGTATGAGATATATTTAATAGTCATTACATACGTGTATACTTTTGTCAAAACATGAAACACTTAAAATGAGTGAATTTTATTATACATAAAGATCTCAGAATTATTATTACTATTATTATTATTATTATTTTGAGATGGATTCTCTGTCGCCCAGGCTGCAGTGCAATGGCGTGATCTCGGCTCACTGTAACCTCTGCCTCCTGGGTTCGAGTGATTCTCCTGCCTCAGCCTCCTGAGTAGCTGGGATTACCAGTGCATGCCACCACACCCGGCTAATTTTTGTATGTTTAGTAGAGACGGGGTTTCACCATGTTGGTCAGGCTGGTCTCGAACTCCTGACCTTGTGATCCGCCCTCCTTGGCCTCCCAAAGTGCTGGGATTACAGGCATGAGTCACCAAGCCCAGCCAGAATTTTTAATTAAAAATTTTTCCAGAGCATAGTAATAATGAAAATCAGACAACTTAGTGGGTTTATTGTTGTTCTTAAGTATTCTACAGACAATATTCCTCCTTTGTTGTCTAAACCCAGGGCAGATGGTTCCCAGCTCCCTTGGTATAACTGGATACCTTACATGTCTTACCCTTACTTCTGATATTCAAATGTCCCTAAAGACACCTACATCTAATAGTTTCAGTATTTTTCAATTTTACCTTTTATCTCCATTTCCCCTTCCATCTTTATTCACTATCATATCCTACAAGGACTTATGCATACATTTTTATATATGGAAATCTCTCAGCATCTATTCATGCCACTCTAATCTATTCTACACAAATTATCCTGAGTAATCTTTGTAAAAAGCAGAATTGACTATGGCATACCCTTTCTTAAAATATTTCAATAATTTTGCAATTATCCTTAAAGTTAAAATCCTATCCAGGACCTCAATGTCCTATATGAGCAGGTTCCTCCCTGCTCTTTCTTTTTCATCCCAGACCACTCTTGCCCTTGTTCTCTGAGCAATGGCCACAAGTGACTGTGGGGACTAATTTTCTTCCTGTTCCTTCCTCTACACTGCAGTCCTCTCTATGCCTACCTCCAGCAGCCAGATCAGCATAACATGACCTTGGTTGAACTAATTAGAAGTTCTCATGAGGAACTATAAATCTTGTACAGGTAACCTACAAAAGAGAAATAGTGAACTTCGATTATCAGCAGCAATACTGATCTAACAACAACTCTAGTTTTGTTCAGCAGAGAGAAAAACAATACAAAAAGAGCAGCTTTGATTCCTGGGTAATTAAATATAGTTATAAAGTAAGCCAACATCCCACACCTTTTAAGTTTTTAAGAATGGCTCTAAACTCTCAATCGATCTGGTAGCTGCTATTGTTCTTTCTTTGCTTCTTTGGATGGTACATGGGTATCAGATGAAGTGGGCAGTTTCTGTCCTTAACCTTTCCAATAATAACTGTTCTTACTCTGAAGGTCAAGGAACTCTGGTGAGATTTCTGCCAGCTTCTGAGAAAAATAACCAATGGGTGGGTCTGTGGACATACTGGACCCATTGTGAGCCAGAACTGTGCCAGAACTCCATTTATCACCTGATGTCCTTATGTCTTTATTCTAACAGAAGCATGGTGACTGTGCTATGGAGCGTTTAGTATCAGTGTCAGCTCGGATCTAATACCCAAGAGCTTTCAAAAATCAGGGAATTTCCTTTCCCAGTGTACAGCTAAGCATATAAATGGCCAAATGTCATTTCGGGAAAGAACAGAAGGAATTAGTGCTGTATACACTTGCTATGCATTCCTCAGGGAAACCTGTCCTCTCCTTCAATTAAGGGACTTGGATTCTGAGAGCTAGGTCAGCTCTGTTTGTTGCTGTTGCTGTTGTCTGGTCACCATCTTGCCTCTAAAAACCATATGGTCTATTTATTAGTGATTTCCACAGATCCCTACAGGCCAGGGCTTCTGGTTACAGTTCTGACCTTGATGTCCATTACAGTAATGTATTCCACCTTGTCTCTCACAGCTCATTGCTGCCCCTGGCAATGGCCTCTACAATTTCAGGATTTTATAATTCTTATTGACTCTAGGGAACCTCGAGTCAGACTGGAGTTACAGAAAACAGCACTACTGAATTTACTGGAGTTGCCCCCTCACCAGCATGTTTGTTGTTGCCTTAGTGGAGGCCGTATCCTCTGGGTTTATCCAAGGAGTGTATCCATCTCATGTGTTCCTGAGTCCAATATAATCAGTCCATTTCCGCATGTGCATGTCTTCTAATGTTTTGATACCTTCCTTAATATCTGCCTTGGCAGTTTTTGCACCTCCACTTTATTTAATGTGGGCCACAGTTTTTCCCAAGTTTGGCCGGTGTATTAGGACAGCTCTTGGTACCCTTGCCAGAATTAAATTCTGAATCATGGTAGAGTCGTATTTCTCAAATGTTAGTGTGCCTTATATTCATATGGAGAGATTGT
Organism: Macaca fascicularis; assembly: GCF_037993035.2. NCBI lineage: Eukaryota > Metazoa > Chordata > Mammalia > Primates > Cercopithecidae > Macaca > Macaca fascicularis. The sequence goes on along the minus strand of NC_088387.1, from coordinate 99,520,029 downwards.
TAAAATTAAAGTTGCTGGGACCCATCCCCAGAGTTTCTGATCCAGTAGGTTTTGGTGGGGCCCTAAGAATCTGCATTTCTAACAACTTCTCAGGGGATGCTGATCCTGCTTATATGGAAATAAATCCAGAAGCACTGGGTAGTGTGATGCCCTATCTATAAAATCTTCCTTTTTGTAACCTTGTACTGTCTAGCACTTCAGCCAGTACCCATGAGATCTATTCCAAGGCTTGTTCTCACAGTTTCTGACGATATATAGTAAACAGGTACTGCAGGTCCTTCAATGAATAATCCCTCTCCGCAGGTCCTTCAATGAATAATCCCTCTCTCCCTTAGTAGGGCTAGTAATTCCCCCATCAAACCATACTTAACTTGATCCTAGTGATTGATCTAGTGGCCAGGAGGGCAGATAGGGGCTAATCTTGAAGAGGAAAGGTATTGTCTTCCAAGATCTCTGCCTTCACCAAGGCAAGGGAATTACCAGTAAAGGAAATGGGAACAAAGTGAATTAGTGAGAAAAAGCAGCATAAGATTTGAAAAGAGAGGATAAAGGAAATGGGTTCTGCGTCTAACTGCCAGAATAATTCAATCATGTCTAGAAAGGGCTTGGATGACTTAGTCATGAAGCAGACAACCTTGGGGCTAGTCTTTAGGCAGGGGTAGAGATTACTATTTTCTGGCAAAAATAGGAGAACTACATCTACAAGGCCATAGAGTTCAGTGAAATCAGAAATTATGTTATTCTTAAGCAATTAGATATCAGGTTCAAGAAAATAAGTAAGCATAGGATGATTCCAAATTTTCTGCTTGGTGTAACTGAACAGAAACTGAAGGGAAAAGAAGACAATGGCAGAGATTGGCAGTGAACATGACAAGTTGAGTTTTGCACCTGAGGTGTACCAACAGGAATATGTGCAATAAATAGAGAGATAAATGAGACTTGAGCTGAGCAAGAAATATGTTTAGGAGTTACAAAGTTGGAATAGGTATGTCCTATATAGTTGAAGTCATGGGAACTAATGACATCCCCCAGAGATGACAGATAGATAGATAGATAGATAGATAGATAGATAGATAGATAGATAGATAATAGGTAGGTAGGTAGGTAGGTAGATAGATAGATAGATAGATAGATAGATAGATAGATAGATATCAACAGATAAAAGGAGGAAGGCAGCATAAAAGTTTGGGACAGAACCTCAAGCAAAATACCCAGGACCAAGATGGATAAGTCCCCAAAGGACAGCCTTGTAGATCAGAGCAAAAACACGGAATAGCAAGGAGAATTTGCAGAAAAGGTTCTAGACATTGATGGTAAAAGCTGAAGAAAGTTCAAGGAAGACACACACTGCAAAGAGTTGCTAGATGTAAAAAAATATGATATTTTGATTTTTAAAATTGTGACATTTTGATTAAATTTACTAACACTGTTTCATAAACTCTGAGTCTTTGGGAAGAGTGATGTTGAAGTCTGACTCCAGGGAGTAGGCGGAGCCATGCGAGGTGTAGACTGTGTGTTTGTTTAATTTCTGGTTTTTCTGAGATGCTTGGTTGCTAAGGAAGCTGCAGGGGAATGAGAATATTGGGAGAATATCTTTTTTATTCTGAAGTCAGACTTCAGAGGAAAAGAATCCCACTGGATGAAGTGGGTGGTGAGAGCTGAAAAAACAGACAGACCCCTTAGAATCTACAGAGGAGAAATAAGAAGGAGAAACTGGGAAGCCATTGGAGCATTAGAAGTGGTCCCAGGGGCTGAGTAATAAAGTCTCAAGGAATTCCCAATAATTCTTCAACATAAAAAGGAAGAAAACACTGAAAGATTACAAGAAATATTTATCTTAATACTTAATACTATATAAAAATTTCAACTTATTATAAAATACCAGTGATAACTTCCCTTTGAAAAATGCCAAGTATAAAACTACACTGAATTTTCAGGGAACTGTAGTGGCCTAAATTTTATTGCTTGCATGTCTGTGGCCTTCTATTAATATATGACCCGAAAGCAACTTACTTGGATCCTATGAGACTAGCCTTGTACAGAAACCTCTTTACTGAACATTTGTTAATATTACACCCTCCTCTTCTTGTCAAGAGCCAATGGAAAAAAAAAACATATAAACTTATGTTAACATAATCTGTAAAAATCATCCTTGAATACAGTGTACACCAGGTCCTGACAAAAAAAATTACATTCTAATACTTATTTCTAACAGAAGTGTTTCTCTGTCTAAAGACATTGTATCTCATTTCATCAGACAATTAAAATAGTCACTCTTCTTGTTCTTTTTGTTATAATTCCAAATAGCTCACCATTAATTTGTGCTTGACATATCATTTCTCCTTCTTATAGTTTTTGCCTATTTCAATAGTCTTATTTACAAATTTTCTTTCATTGTGAATTCTTTCAAACACTTCAGAAGTATAGACAATAAGCACAATATATACATAAAGACATTAAGTTTGGATGTACTGTTAAATTTGAGTCAGAAACAGGATGGCCTACACCCAGTCCAGAAGACTTGGATAAAGCACCATTTGAAGAGGCTTGCTAGGTTATTTAGATACAAAATGTGGAACTACAACAGAAATGAATACCTGTCTATTATCAACAATGTAAGTAGAGTCACCAAAATATTAGATTCATAATATTTTGGAATGCTTTTTCCTGGTTCTTAAGAATTCCCAACAGATGTGAATGCAAAGAATATATACATTCACTCCTCAGTGACTGCAGAACCTACAGAAATCCATACAGGTCTTTTATCTACAGAAAGAAAAGTAAAATAAAGGAAAATAAAAAATAGTTCCAATACAATGTGAATTCAGATAAGGACAGAGATCTCAGTTCATGCCAATTTCCTCTTAAGGCAATAGTGTAATGTCCATTTTCCTTATATATGTCCAGAGATTTCAGAGAAAGGACATGTCTCCTACTGTTTTAAAAATGATTTCAAGGACTTTAGATGGTAGAGAGAGAGAAACTAATTGTATAAAGATAAAGCCTCTAGAGAGTTTTTGTTGATATTGCCTTCATGGAAGAAAAGTTTAAGACACAGTGATTATTAAAACAGGAAAACTCATCCATGCGCTCATTAAAGTAGATAACAAAATGATTTTGCTTAGAGCAACAAATGTGAAATTTCTTAATTTTCTTCCTAAACCATGTGACTCTTTAGCAGCTTAGATAAAAGAAGCAGTTAGAACAGATGAGCACTGGATCTCCAGTTAATGCAAAGTAAATTGAATTCTAAAGAATCTTGGTTCTTTCAAGTTGGCTGAGGGTGCCACAGTTCAATACAAAAACCATTATGCTTACTTACCACGCTACAAAGTCCTCCAAATCATTTATAAGGGCTGAGCCCGAACGAATGGCCCCAAGCTTGCCTGCTTCATTCTCAATAAATCCAAGCCCTTCTCAGGCATGATTAAATTTTCCTGGCAGTCATATGCGGCACGCTTCCCCTCTCTCCTGTCTTTTCAAATCTTATAGTTGCCTTTTCTTGCTGACTACCTTTCTTCCCTTTTTCCTTTATCAGCAACACCCTTCATTCTGGTCATCAATGTTCCCATTACCACCACACTTGGCACACACCCTAGGGCTGAGATACCCTGCAATCAACAGTGGTCTGTTGGAGAAGACTTAGCAATAAATCATAGCGGCCCTCAATGCATCCCTCTAACTTCTCCTTATTTCATACCTGGCAAACTCTCCATCAGAATGATTTGAGATTGTATTCTATCCCGAGCACTCATAACGACATAACTATAGGACAGGCTCTCTGTGCCAGTGCCAGGATAGTGGACGTGCTCAGGATGCTTTCATTTCCATTTACTCAAGCTAAGCAACTAGAGTGATACCAAAAGCAAGCCAAGTACAAGATGGCCCCCAAAAACATCTAATTTTAATTTTGGGAATTGTCAGTTTATTTTATCATCAACTAATATATCATTATTTAAAAATATGAATTAAACTTATTTCATAGTCCTTAAGGGGATGTCAAATGGGATAGCACCACTGATTAGAAGATAGTCCACTTTGGATATTGGCCATCAAAGATCTTCAAAATATGATAGACCTGGTATGCCAGATGATCCAGGCTAACCTGGCACTACTGTTCCTACTTATGGCTGGGAATTTTGTTTCCCTGAGTGGTTCGGATTAAAGCTGGCCAATGAGATTAACTCACATGAGACGTAAGAGTGATCAACTGGGCCAAGCGCAATGGCTCATGCCTGTAATTCCAGCACTTTGGGAAGCCGAGGTGGGTGGATCACCTGAGGTCAGGAGTTTGAGACCAGCCTGGCCAACATGGTAAAACCCCATCTCTACTAAAAATACAAAAAATTAGCTGAGTGAGGTGGTAGGCGCCTGTAATACCAGCTACTTGGGAGGCTGAGGCAGGAGAATTGCTTGAACCCAGGAGGTGGAGGTTGCAGTAAGCCGAGATCCCACCATTGCATTCCAGCCTAGGCAACAAGAGCGAAACTTCATCTCTAAAACAACAACAACAACAACAACAACAAAGAGTGATCAATTGTCCTGGTTTGCTCAGGATGGAAGTGTTGCCTGACATACAGGAATTTCACTGCTAAAATGGAAAGTTTTGATCAACTCAGGATGGATTTGTTAGATTTGGGAAATGGAAGTGATGTCACTTACTCTTCTTGGAAGATCATGAGAATCAGACACAGTGATGAAGAGGTGCAGGGGTTTCCAGCAGTCCCTCTAGTCCCCACTACCCTCCTACATTGACTCCAGGTTGTCTATCCAACCCCTGGCCTTGCTAACCAATAGGAGCCACAAGCCCAACACCAGATGCTTGGCTGCAAACTCTCAGAGGAAGCATTCCCATAGACGCAGGCATGGTCACAGAGTCAGCAGTTTCCACAGAGCTACTCCTTACTACAGACTTCACATGCTTTCCTTCTGTGGTTCTACATCCACAGGCAGAAGTGCATGGCATTTGATGTATTCTTGCAATCTTTGCCTTGCCCACCTGCACCAATACTTTAGACAGTATTAGTTACAAATTGGCCCTCTGACCCTCACCTTCTCTTCCCTCCCTTCCTAGCCCCGCTACTTTTGTCTAAGCTTTAATTGCTGTATCAAATCCCTAGTGCTGGTGGTGGCTCAGTTTTCCTGGCACCTCTGACTGACACACCTGTGTACTGAGTAATCATGATATGCTACTAAAGACCAGTGCTGAGGAATCAGAAGCATATGTCAGAAGCCTGATGGACACACTCAGCAACAGAAACCAGGGACTCAACTGAAATGCTCTTTTTTGCTCAAAGAAGTTAATCCCATTACCCTCTTTTCTCACCTCTCCCCCAATCTTCAGTTTTTCTTTTCTATAAACACTCATTCCTTTTCTTTTTAGCATCTGTTGCAAGTTTTGATTTTATATTGATGTGTGTGATTATTAGCTGAATGCCTGCTCTTCCTTGCCATCCTACTGAAACTTGGAATCAGCTTTATGCTGCTCAACATCACATGCACTGTCTACTTAGAGACTACAGGAGGCCTGGCATGCAGTAGGTACACAATAAAGCACAATGAATATGCCTGAGTGAGTACATGTGAGGAAATGGGATCTGGAAACTACACTCCTCTTAAAGGAACACACACTTGGCAGATTTGTTTTTCAGGTATTAACCGCAACTCTCCTCTTTAAAGAAGGAAATAAAAATGTATCCTGCTCTAAACATTGAGAGCCTTTTTTGCATTATATCAGTAACATAACCCATGACCAGGTAAATACTTGTCTTCTTTATTTCCCCCAACAAAGAGAATCAATTACAAACTTCTCTGTTAATCCCCTAAGTATAATGTGAAGTCCATTAAAGACTCAAAAGCTAGTAACCGTGGGATAGAGAATAATGTTTATTCTATTAAATGAATAATGGCTCCACATTGTCTCGAAGAGGAGAATTTTCCTGGGTTGCCATTTGGTTTGCTAGTTGGTTTTAAATCATTTAATGGGTCAGGAAGACGCTATGCTTGGCAATGAATACTAATGTTCCAACAAGACTACTGAAGAGCAGCATGTTTCAGGAAAAGTAAGAATTTCTCTCTGTCACTCTGGGATTGCACTTTCCATGAAGTTTTGGAAGTCATGTAAAACTGTACTGTTAATGTGTGTGAAGTGAATTCAAAGGGCTGTTGATTTCCCAGTGAATTGGACATTGGGTAAAGGTGGCAGCCTTGCCAAAACTTCTCTCTGCTCTAGGTTGGAAAGGGCAAGTCTTGAGTTCAAGCCTTTTCTAAGACCAGTTTCTATTTCACTTGCACAACCAGTCCATTTCAGAGATCATTAAAGTATTTTTAGGACTAAAGTTGATAATTACCTTCAGAGTATTATCCAGAATCAGAGGATTCTCACTATGCTCTGGGACCTGTGCATCCACCTTGTCTCCTAGACATCTTCTCTCTCATTCGATGTTCCGGAAAAGGCAGGTGGGACTTAGAATGATGACAGAGATTCTACAGGAGTTTTAACGAGTAAATCAAACTCAGTAGCTACCAAAGGTTCTTTTCTGAGGCAGAGAAGTTGACAAATATTACTTTTTCCCCCAGAAAGTTACTCATATCTCATGGCGAGTGGGCCTGTGAATGGAGTGGTCGAGGAAGGCTGACCCACTGAGAGGCCATGCAAACCCCACATTCATTTCACAGATGAGAAAATGAAGACACAAGCCAAGAAAAAACCAGCCACCAAATTTTCTAAAAAGATAAATGCAGTGCCTCCTATTGTTATCTTTACTTCCGCTGACAAAAGGAAAGCTGCTTAGAGTGAGCCACAAGTGACATGGTGAAACGGAGGCACTGAAGACAAAAACAGTGCAGTGGGAGGTTACTGGGCAGGGTTTAGTTTGTTTTATTGCTACAGGCACCTGGGCACTCTTCCTAGACTGTGTCAGTCCTGGTCACATCTGCCTCACATAGCAGCAACCAGGATGGGGCCAGATACTTTCCCTGGGCCTGCTCTCAGTACCTTAGGTTCAGACCCACTACCTTACTTCAGCCAATGAGATGCTCCTGCCTCGGATTTTGGATATTAAAGGGGTAAGGGAAAAAAATGCAGGGACATGTGAGAAATCCAGTAGGAAAGCAAGAGTGGTGCCAGGACTGTGAGCCTACTGGGAAGAATCCAAGATCCAATGACAGCAGCACTGACTTGCCAGGTCAGCCTCCTAGCCAGACCATCCCAAGGCATGGCTTGTTTCAAACCGGGATACACCTCAGTCCATCCTTCCAAATGCCTCACCATTCTCAGTGCCTGCTCTTTTTCCAAACCTGGCTCTCCAGCATTCTTGGGATTCAGAGATAATACATCCCTCTTGTGTTTGATTTTGCCAGAGCAAATGTGTGACTTCACAGTCTGGCAGTGGCAGTTATGGTGAGGCAGAAAAATACGACTCTAGGGAAAATAAATGGAGTCTAGTGTTGGTTTAACTACTCAATGGCTGTGTGGCCTTGGACAAGTCAGTCCCCTGCACTGGAACTCAACTTCCTTATTCTAACATAAAAGCACATTGGAATCGATGGTTCCTATCACTATTACAGTATTATTGCCAACTTTTATTTAGCATAATGCTATTGATGGCCAAAATAATGTCCCTTCATCTCTTAATACCTCCAAGGAATTAATTCAATTTAACAAATTTATCGATTACACATTTTGTGCTAGGCACCAGGCTACAGGCTAGAGATACAGCAACAAATCAGTCACTCATGGTTTCTGCCCTCTTGGGGCTTAAAACGAAGACACAACAATTGCCAGTCAATTATTGGGAAGCGGAGTAAGAACTATGTTAAAACAAGGACAGGATGTCCTCAGACAGTGCTGAATGGGGCCCTAACAAAGACTTTGGAAAACAGAAGGTTTTTCCCAGAAATTGTGTCTTCTAAACTTTCTGGCAAGAAAGAATGAGTTCGAGATGCTGAAGGATGTACTAGATAGAGTGAGGAGACAAATTGTTCCAAAATAAAGGGACAGCATTAACATCAAAGGCCAGAAGGAACTGAGAAAATGTCAACATTGCTGGAATGAAGAGATGATTATGTCAAAGAGATATACAAGGGCCAGGTCAGACTGTACCAACCTGACAATATTTGGGTTTTATCCTACAAATAAGAAAAACATGTTAAAGATTCAACATTCATTTATTGATTGATTCATTCATTTCATCAAGGCAAAAATGTAAACAAATGTGTTTCAGAGAGATTTTTCAGCAGCAAGGGTTGAGTGAAAACATATTTTCAGAGTTAACCAGAAAAATGTAATTAAATGCCCCATTCCTTGAGCCTATGACTTCCTGAAGTTTCTCTAAGAATCCAGTTTGAATGTGGTCTTTGGGGAGCACACATCTGGCCCTTGGTACTTAACTTCTCAGTGGACCAGAAGCTACCTTTCTACCCACCTAACTCACACTTGTGTTATTTGATACGGATCCTTAAAAATGGCTCATGGATTACAGAGGTATGAAACTGGTATGGAAACCCATAGAAACAAATGAATTTTAACACATGATCCCCTCACTCCCCTACAGCCTTATTTTCAGAGGGCATGCATCTTAACAAACATCCATTCACCCTTTAGTCCTCAGAGAAAATGGCAGAGAAGAGGCAGTTTTGATGAATTAATTTAGCCCATTTGCCCTACAATATGCTCTCTGGAGGAATGTGGAAACCCTAAATCAGCTTGAAGAGTGCATGAACTTTACTTTCTTAATCAAGTCCCACATTATTAAGTTTTCTCATTATTCACTGAGATTTTTCCATTGGCCAAGTCTATGTCAATCCCTCAAAACATCCGAAACTCAGAACCACACTTGTGTATGATCTGATCTCTGTCTAGCACCATAGCACAGCCACCTCCCTTGCCCTGGAATGCCCTTTTAGCAACATAGTTGGTTTGCACTGGCATTTTTGACATTCACATCACACTGTGGACTCCCACTGAGCCTGCTGTCAACGAAATCTCTAAGGCTTTTTCTCACGTATTGCAGTTTAGCCACTTCTCCCCCATCTCATGTACAATTTGACTTTTGAACCCAAGTGCAGGACCCTCCATTTATCCCTATTAAGTTTCATCTTGTTAGATTCAGGCTATTGTTCCAGCCTGTCGAAATCATTTTAGATCTCAGCCCTGTCAGCTGTCTCCCTCCTTGCTTTATGCCATCTGCAAATTTGATTAGCATGCTTTCCGTGTTTTCATCTAAGTCATCTATGGAAAGGTTGGGTGGCACTGAGGCAAGGACATGGCCCTCTAGGTCACTGGAGATTGCTCTCCAGGTTGCCAGTTATCCATCAATCAACAGTCACTGAGTACTGTCTTTCATCCAGGTTCCAGTACACTGAGTCACATTATCATCCAGCCACATTTCTCCATCCAGTCCACATCAATATCAGGGGTACTCTGTCAAACATTTTGCTGATATTCAAATATAGTATACTAGAGTATCTCTTTATTTAATGCTATAGGGAGACTGGGTGAAGAAAATCTAAGTGCAGTACTGCAAACATTGATAAATATGGTTTGTGTAGAGCAGGATTTATACAAAGGTGGAGTGACAGATATAACTCTGTCATCACTTAAGGCACGTGAGCTCCTTACAGCCAGAAATGTTGGGTGGTTTTGCTCACAGCTATTTTTCCAGCACCCCAAACAGTGCCTAATTATAGTAGACACTCAAGTATTTATTAAATGACTTAATGAATGAATATAATTCAAGATTAACTGGAAGCTAACCAGTTCATAAAGCAAAATATTTGTGGATTTCTAAATGGAGGAATGATAAAATAGGATGCTGTCACTTACACCAAATTTTGGCAAACTACAGCCTAAGGACCAAATCAGGCCTAATGTCTGGTTTTGTAAATAAAGTTTTATTGGAATACAACCATGTTCATTTGCTTACATGTTGTCTGTGACTGCTGTCACACTATCATGGCACAGTTGATTATCTGTGGCAGAGGCTGTGTAGTTCACAAAGCTGCAAATATTACTATCTGGCTTTTCTGTAGAAAAAGCTTGCCAACCTCTGAACTAGGAAATTAAGTTCAAATTAAGACTTTCCATGATGTAATATGTTTGTAATTTTCTTACTGATCAAGATTTTTAAAAAATTCCCAAATGTATCACGCCTTTTATTTTCTCTATGCCTTTTCTCTCTGTTGGATACAACCAGTGTCCTGTGCTCCACTCCAGGTCTTTCCAACATTGCAAATATATACACCTAAGAACTATATGCAAAATAAACATAGTTGTGTAGCAAACCATTGCCGAATGTCTGCTATAGGCTGAACATAATATTATGCACTTTTAATCTTATATCTTCACTATAGGCTTTCAAAGTAGATATTATTATCCCATTTTTTCCTATTGAGAAAAGAGGAATTAAGCAACTTATCCAATGGTTCACAGAAAACAAAGGCTTTGACTGAGGTTTGAGCTAAGATTTGTCAGATCTGCTTGTAATTTGGTTTGGTTTTGCTCATTGCATGTTCAGAAATAAGCCAGTTTACAAAGGGGGAAATGGGACATGTCCAATTTCATAGAAATCTTGATTTGAGGTTTAAAATATAATCAAATCATTTTTAAAATCTTCTATTGATGTTTAAATCAGCCAAAGGCAATTTTATTGTAAAAAGCCATTAACTGGCATGACTTTAAACAATAAAATCAATTCAGAAACTGTTCATTCGGTTAAAAATCTGAGACGGTCATATTAGTGCAATTGTATTTGAACTAGCCTAAGTATAATTTCATTCATATCTAGCCCTAAATCATACTGTGCTCTTTACCCGGGCAGCTCCCATACCATCTGCCAATGCACAGATGGGCTGGTCTGTGCATACGGGGTTTTCTTTACATGCTAGATGTAATAGCAACAATGATGAACCTGGTGTGTCCGTCAGGAGCCTAGCTTGTAAGCCAGTTCTTCCTCACATCCTCCTTGGGCAGCAGGTAAGTGACTGGCATTATCTAATCACATTTTCTGTTTATGTCCCCCCACTTCAAATCACTTCTCTAGCTCAGGCTGGTTCTTTCCCTCCACTAATAACTAGATTTCAGCTTTCCCTAGATTTCAGCTTTCCCTTAAGATCGTATTTCATCAGCCACTGGCACATCTCTTCTGCTGCTAATGCCACACTGATCTGCTTTTGCAAGTTTCCAGACCTTCTTTTATCGCCTTAGGGGCTACCTCCTGGCCAGGATTTGCTCTCCTTCCCTGACCCTTCCATATGCCCCTCTTCCCCACAAGCTCCAGCATCAACCCCCTGGCCAGATTTAATTTCTTATCCTTGTCTATTCAAGCAGACACGAAAACAAAAATAGAATTTCCCTGGAAAGAGCTTCATTTCCCATGGCCAAACGTGGCATAGCTTTCACCATCAGGACACATCTTCCAGGGTTCTGCTGAGTCCCTTGAGGGGCCTAGAGAAACAGTGAGACAGATGTAAGGAAAGGGGAAAAAGTATCTTACGTGAAAGCACGTTCAGTATCTTCCGGATATTATGTTAAATAAACACTGCAGGGTAATTAATATTTATAGAAGGAAAAAAAAAACAGCCTTAATGATGATAGGGCATCAGAGAAATTTAATTACTCCTTAAGGTCTCTTTTGTGCAAGGCAGTGTTCACACGACAACTTGGGTGACTTCTTGTTTGTGGTATTGCTTCTCTCCTCCCAAGAAGGTGCTAAAAGAAATTAGTTGTGGGTGGAGAAAGGTGCTTTTCATAAAGAGACCCCAATACCCATCCACACCAGCTCTCCTGGGATAAGATATAAAATGCCTCAAGTTCCTGTGCTTAGCCAGCAGGTACTAGGGAGCACTGCCCAGGAGGCCAGGTGCTATGGGACACTGATGCCAGGACATACCCTGCAGAATTCTAGAGTTCCCCAGGAAATAATAGTGAGGGCTTCTGTAAAGGAGAAATCCACAATTGTAACCTTCTCTTGTCCAATATGGCAATGTTGTTTGATGGGGACTACAAAAATGGTTAATGTTGGCAGAATTTTTTCTCTCCCTACCATGAAAACCCCAGAAGTGCATTGCAGATACTCAGAAACCTTTGGGAGTCCACAGACAGGATTGCATGTGACACTGCAATCTGGACAGGGCCTGCTTGAGTCAGCGCTCCAATAAACATAGGTAGGCCTAATCCACCATGCGTTCACCCTAAACCTCTCCTCTGGACAGAGCCCTGTGCTATTTGAGTATATTCACTACGAATATGATGTTCCCTCTACTTCCCAAAAATGCAGTAGAGTAATTAAGTTATATAGACTGCTCTTAGATATAGTTTTCAGATATCTCTTTCCAAAGGGAAAGTATAACATTTAATTCCACAACTAGGTCAAGGAATAGATAGATCTCTTCTAGGAATGCTGGAATTTCTGCATAATTAGTTTGACATTTCTTTGAGAATGCATGTTCATGGAGATAGGAAGTCAAGATTTTTTTTTTTTTTTTTTTTTGAGACGGAGTCTCACTCTGTCGCCCAGGCTGGAGTGCAGTGGCACGATCTCGGCTCACTGCAAGCTCTGCCTCCCAGGTTCACACCATTCTCCTGCCTCTGCTTCCCAAGTAGCTGGGACTACAGGTGCCTGCCACCATGCCAAATTTTTTTTTTTCTTTTTGTATTTTTAGTAGAGATGGGGTTTCACCATGTTAGCCAGGGTGGTCTCAATTTCCTGACCTCATGATCCGCCCACCTTGGCCTCCCAAAGTGCTGTGATTACAGGTGTGAGCCACCATGCCCGGCCAAGACTTTTATGCTAAACCAGTGACTTCATCATTGGGGACCATAGTTTCTTCAATAGAAAGATATTGCAAAAGACCCTAGAAATATTTTTTGATTCTTGGTTTTCTTTGTCTAATCCCCACCACAAATCAAACCAACCACTACGTACTATTAATCCACCATCTGCTTCTTGTGTGTTTCCTTTCTCACCATCCTTAATATTCTGCCTTGGTAGAACAGTCCCTTATAATGTTTCTTCTCGGTGGTGGTAATCACCCTCTAAATTGTTTCTTTCCCTCTAGTCTCCCTACCCAAGCCATAAACACCCACCACTTAAAATCCATATCACAAAGGAAAATCACAGCTGTCTTAAATGTAAATCTGATCATGGTACTCCTCTGCTTAATGTACTTCAAAGTTCAAAGCACCTCCTCTGCCCTCTTTCTCTCTGGATCCCCAGAATCTGGCCACCTTGTATATGGTTTGAACTTTCTAACGGAGATAATATATTGACATTTTTAAATGGACTTTCAGGAACTTTTTTTAAAATTGAAATTTTAATTTTGAGATAATTGTAGATGCACATGCAGTTATAAGAAATAATACAGAGATGCCGGGCTTGATGGCTCACGCCTGAAATCCCAGTACTTTGGGGGGCCGAGGTGGGTGGATCATGAGGTCAGGAGATGGAGACCATCCTGGCTAACCCGGTGAAACCCTGTCTCTACTAAAAATACAAAAACTTAGCTAGACGTGGTGACAGGCACCTGTAGTCCCAGCTACCCGGGAGGCTGAGGCAGGAGAATGGTGTGAACCCAGAAGGTGGAGCTTGCAGTGAGCGGATATCATGCCACTGCACTCCAACCTGGGTGAGAGAGTGAGACTCCATCTCAATAAATAAATAAATAAATAAATAAATAAATAAATAAATAAATAAAAGAGAGAGATCCTTTACCCAGTTTCTACCAGCGATAACATCTTGTGAAACCGTGATACAGTATCACAACCAAGATATTAATGTTGATATATCAAGATGCAGAAGATTTCCATCACCACAGAGATACCTTTCCTTGCCCTTTTATAGCCAAACCCACTTGCCATGGTATGAATGTACCATAATTTGTTTAATCATTTGTATGGTGAAGATTATCTTAGCTCTTCCCAGCTTTTGGCTACTACAAATAAAACTGCTATGAGCATCCATGTGCAGACGTGAACATAAGTTTCAATTTCTCTGGGATGACTGCCCAAGAGTGCAATTTCTGGGCTGTATGGTAGTCACATGTTTAATTTTCTAAGAAACTGCAAAACTGTTTCCCTGAGTGCTTTTTCCATTTTATATTCTACCAGCAATATGTAAGAGCCAGACAGTTTCTCCATAGACTTGCCAGCATTTGTTGTGGTCATCATTTTTTTTAATTTATTTATTATTATTATACTTTAAGTTCTAGGGTACATGTGCATAACGTGCAGGTTTGTTACATATGTATACTTGTGCCATGTTGGTGTGCTGCACCCATCAACTCGTCAGCTCCCATCAACTCGTCATTTACATCAGGTATAACTCCCAATGCAATCCCTCCCCCCTCCCCCTCCCCATGATAGGCCCCGGTGTGTGATGTTCCCCTTCTCGAGTCCAAGTGATCTCATTGTTCAGTTCCCACCTATGAGTGAGAACATGCGGTGTTTGGTTTTCTGTTCTTGTGATAGTTTGCTAAGAATGATGGTTTCCAGCTGCATCCATGTTCCTACAAAGGACACAAACTCATCCTTTTTTATGGCTGCATAGTATTCCATGGTGTATATGTGCCACATTTTCTTAATCCAATCTGTCACTGATGGACATTTGGGTTGATTCCAAGTCTTTGCTATTGTGAATAGTGCCGCAATAAACATACGTGTGCATGAAGAACTAGAGAAGCAAGAGCAAACACATTCGAAAGCTAGCAGAAGGCAAGAAATAACTAAGATCAGAGCAGAACTGAAGGAGATAGAGACACAAAAAACCCTCGAAAAAATCAATGAATCCAGGAGTTGGTTTTTTGAAAAGATCAACAAAATTGACAGACCACTAGCAAGACTAATAAAGACGAAAAGAGAGAAGAATCAAATCGACGCAATTAAAAATGATAAAGGGGATATCACCACCGACCCCACAGAAATACAAACTACCATCAGAGAATACTATAAACACCTCTACGCAAATAAACTAGAAAATCTAGAAGAAATGGATAATTTCCTGGACACTTACACTCTTCCAAGACTAAACCAGGAAGAAGTTGAATCCCTGAATAGACCAATAGCAGGCTCTGAAATTGAGGCAATAATTAATAGCCTACCAACCAAAAAAAGTCCAGGACCAGATGGATTCACAGCTGAATTCTACCAGAGGTACAAGGAGGAGCTGGTACCATTCCTTCTGAAACTATTCCAATCAATAGAAAAAGAGGGAATCCTCCCTAACTCATTTTATGAGGCCAACATCATCCTGATACCAAAGCCTGGCAGAGACACAACAAAAAAAGAGAATTTTAGACCAATATCCCTGATGAACATCGATGCAAAAATCCTCAATAAAATACTGGCAAACCGGATTCAGCAACACATCAAAAAGCTTATCCACCATGATCAAGTGGGCTTCATCCCTGGGATGCAAGGCTGGTTCAACATTTGCAAATCAATAAACATAATCCAGCATATAAACAGAACCAAAGACAAGAACCACATGATTATCTCAATAGATGCAGAAAAGGCTTTTGACAAAATTCAACAGCCCTTCATGCTAAAAACGCTCAATAAATTCGGTATTGATGGAACGTACCTCAAAATTATAAGAGCTATTTATGACAAACCCACAGCCAATATCATACTGAATGGGCAAAAACTGGAAAAATTCCCTTTGAAAACTGGCACAAGACAGGGATGCCCTCTCTCACCACTCCTATTCAACATAGTGTTGGAAGTTCTGGCTAGGGCAAGTAGGCAAGAGAAAGAAATCAAGGGTATTCAGTTAGGAAAAGAAGAAGTCAAATTGTCCCTGTTTGCAGATGACATGATTGTATATTTAGAAAACCCCATTGTCTCAGCCCAAAATCTCCTTAAGCTGATAAGCAACTTCAGCAAAGTCTCAGGATACAAAATTAATGTGCAAAAATCACAAGCATTCTTATACACCAGTAACAGACAAACAGAGAGCAAAATCAGGAATGAACTTCCATTCACAATTGCTTCAAAGAGAATAAAATACCTAGGAATCCAACTACAAGGGATGTAAAGGACCTCTTCAAGGAGAACTACAAACCACTGCTCAGTGAAATCAAAGAGGACACAAACAAATGGAAGAACATACCATGCTCATGGATAGGAAGAATCAATATCGTGAAAATGGCCATACTGCCCAAGGTAATTTATAGATTCAATGCCATCCCCATCAAGCTACCAATGACTTTCTTCACAGAATTGGAAAAAACTGCTTTAAAGTTCATATGGAACCAAAAAAGAGCCCGCATCTCCAAGACAATCCTAAGTCAAAAGAACAAAGCTGGAGGCATCACGCTACCTGACTTCAAACTATACTACAAGGCTACAGTAACCAAAACAGCATGGTACTGGTACCAAAACAGAGATATAAACCAATGGAACAGAACAGAGTCCTCAGAAATAATACCACACATCTACAGCCATCTGATCTTTGACAAACCTGAGAGAAACAAGAAATGGGGAAAGGATTCCCTATTTAATAAATGGTGCTGGGAAAATTGGCTAGCCATAAGTAGAAAGCTGAAACTGGATCCTTTCCTTACTCCTTATACAAAAATTAATTCAAGATGTGGTCATCATTTTTAAAAATTTTAGCTATTCTAGTAGGTGTGTAGAGATATTAATATCTCATTGTGGTTTTGTGTTCCTCTAATGGCTGATGTTGGTGATATGGTTAGCCTTTGTTCCACACCCAAATCTCATCTTGAATTGTAATTGCCATAATCCCCATAATCGTCACGTGTCAAGGGAAAGACCAGGTGGAGGTAATTGCATCACGGGGCGTTTTTCACCATGCTGTTCTTGTGATAGTGAGTTCTCAGAAGATCTGCTGGTTTTATAAAGCCTCTTCCCCACTTCGCTTGGCACTTCTCCTTCCTGATGCCTTGTGAAGAAAATGTCTTGCTTCCATTTCCCCTTCCACCATGATTGTAAGTTTCCTGAGGCCACCCAAGCCAAGCTGAACTGTGAGTCAATTAAACCTTTTTCCTTTATAAATTATCCCGTCTCAGGCAGTTCTTTATAGCAGTGTGAGAACCAACCAATACAGTTGGTGAACATCTTTTCATGTGCTTATTTATTATCTGTGTATCTTTCTTCTTCAATAAAATACCTGTGGATGTCTTTTGCCCATGTTATAATTGAATTGTTTGGCTTTTATAAACTGTTGAATTTTGAGAGTTATTTATACAGGTTAAGTAGTAGTTCTTTGTTTGATATATGGTTTGCAGATATGTTCTCCTAGTCTGTAGCTTGTCTTTTCATCCTGTTAAGAGTCATTTGCACAGCACATTTTTTAAATTTTGATGAGGTCTAATATGTCAATTTTTGTTTTTATAGATGGGGCTTTTAGTGCCAAACCTAAGAGATCTTTGCCTAGCCCTGGATCACAAAAATTTTCTCCTGTATTTTTGTTTGCTTGCTATATGTTTTATAGTTTTATATTTTTCACTTAAGTTTATGATCCATTCTGTATTAATTTTTTTTTTTTTTTTTTTTTTTTTGAGACGGAGTCTCGCTCCGTCACCCAGGGTGGAGTGCAGTGGCTGGATCTCAGCTCACTGCAAGCTCTGTCTCCCGGGTTTACGCCATTCTCCTGCCTCGGCCTCCCGAGTAGCTGGGACTACAGGCGCCTGCCACCTCGCCCAGCTAATTTTTTTTTTTTTTTTTTGTATTTTTTTAGTAGAGACGGGGTTTCACCGTGTTAGCCAGGATGGTCTCGATCTCCTGACCTCGTGATCCACCCGTCTCGGCCTCCCAAAGTGCTGGGATTACAGGCTTGAGCCACCACGCCCGGCCACTGTATTAATTTTTTATAAGGTGTAAAGCTTAGGTCAAGGATCCCCTCCTCTTTCTTCCTTTCTTCTTTCCTTCCTTCCTGCTCCCTGCCACCTATCCTCCCTTGTCTCTTTTTTTACCCCTGCCTATGGATGTCCAATTGTTCTGTCACCACTTGTTGAAAGGCTTAGCGGCACTTTTTTTCTTTTTTGAGAAGAAATCTTGCTCTGTCACCCACTCTGAAGTGCAGCAGCATGATCTCGGCTCACTGCAAGCTCTTCCTCCCAGGTTCACATGATTCTTCTGCCTCAGCCTCCCAAGTAGCTGGGAGTACAGATGCCCGCCACTAAGCCTGGCTAATTTTTATGTTTTTACTAAAGACAGTTTCTCCATGTTGGTCAGGCTGGTCTCAAACTCCTGACCTCAAGTGATCTGCCTGCCTCAGCCTCCCAAAGTGTTGGGATTACAGGCATGAACCACCGTGCCTGGCCAAGGCTTAGCAGGCACTTTTAAATGGGATCTCTCCATTTGATCTCTTCCCTCGTTCCCCATCAGTTGAGACCTCCTTTCTCTGACCTTCATGATGTCTTGCCCCCTCCACTCCCACCCAGACCTCCAGAAGCCTTATTCGTGACCTTCAATCAAGGCCAAAGTCCTGAAGTTTTCCTACTGCTCAGCACTTGTTCAGGAAGGAGATAAGGACATCCACAAAGACAGGCTGTGACTCCTCCACAGAGACTCCTTAGGATTTCAGCAGCACCGCCCTCTCTACTGCCGGCTCAGCTGCCTTCCATCCTTGTCCTTCCCCTATATCTCTTCAATGACCTCAATTCCAAAGAACTAAAAAAACCGACTCTTGTTTAGATGTGACAACTCATTTGTGGAAACAGGATTTTTAGTTTAAAATCTCTGGATTTCCCTGAATTTGGCTCCCCAATTTCACAGCACATCAGACTGTGTCCTGGCTTTTTGTTGACTACTTCATTTCATGGCTACCATACTGGAGGAATTTGTCATGCTCAGATATCTGGGTAGTGTAACCTAAATACTTATGTGCTAATTAAAGAGTCGACAGGAAACTGTGTGGGCTTCTCCTTTGCCTTCTCCGTTTCTTAAGGTTTCATATGTGTCACAGCTGGACTCACTCTCAACATGAACAACCCTGATTTAAAATCATCTAAACCTATGTGTGCTTGAGGCAACACCTCCATGTAAGGATGTCAAAGGCCATTCCTTCACTGACAGATCCTTGAGGGAAAACAGTTTAAGCTGAGATGGCATACGGAGACAACGCAGTTATTCAGACAACCCCCTGTGTATATTCTTGGTCAGGCCAGAGAGCAATTCCGTCTTTTGGGCTGTGAAAACATGGCCTCTGAGGTTCATTCTGAGTCAATCTATGATCATCCTTGGTTTTATTTTGCTAAACCCAGAATGTGGTTAAATGCAGCATGAGGGTGTCCTTTATCCATGGGTCCATTTTAATGGGCCCTGGTATTTCCATCCCTGTCCATTCTTATTCAGTGTCGCTGTCATCAATGAATTTGATCATACTTCTGCCTGAGGCACTTTAAGCAAATTGGACATTTTTTTTAATAATAAAAAGCTGACAAATGAAATGTTTAAAAATAGGATGGTGCTGACTCTGAGAATGTATCTGAAATGGATGTGAGAAGAGTAGAAGGGTCTCTGTCGGGATTTTTTGTGCTCTTCTATGACATTAAACATTCTATATCCATTAGGAGATGTTGTCCATCATTTTAAAAATATTAAATAATTTCTTTAGTGCAACTATATGGAAAACTTTGACATGAACACTAGTTGGGTAGAGGAGGAAGGTACATACATGAAATAGTCCCCATCCCTAACTTTTCAAGCTATTAAGACTCTTACAATCCTTTAATACTTAGTTTTCCTAAGTAATAGGATGTCTGCTTGGTCACTATTACAGGTAGTTTCTCATTCTTCAAGTCCTTTATAAATTAGCATCCATAACAATTAGCTGGCATATGCAAAACTTCTCTGGAACCCGTCTTGTACAATGTTTGTGCAGCATTAGTGAAATCATGTATTGCTATTTAGTACCCCCGGTGGGTTGTCCTTCTCTACCTCTCCTGCCCCAATCATAAATTCTTCATCAATTAGGGTCAGTTTAGCTTCTTTACAATTGAAAGTATAAATGTAGGCATAACATTTTTATCTATACTGACTATGTGGTCAAACTTTGGGTTTACTTGTTTATATAGTTTTCTTGATTTATTAAGTATTGCTAGAAGCTAAATAGCTTTGTTTACAAGCTGAGTGGATGCTCTTCAGCAAAATATTAATAGCAGTTTAGGGCTAGTGTGAAAGTCCTTCAGGAGGCATCACTTGATGGCATCACTCTCTCAAGCTCTCAAAATTATCAGATCTATTTTAAGAAACTTGACAATTTCTCTTGCCTTTAATTGCACTTTCTAGCATTTGGCAAGGAATCTACTATAGTCACAATAACTTTACTTTCAATACTGTATAATCACATAATCTTGTAAAGGCATTAAAAGCCATTGTTACTCTTTTAATTTTTAAATTTACACTTAAATCAATAGAGTACAATGCTACCAATGCAAACTATTTAACGGAGGTGGAAATCAGATACAAAACCTCCAATAGAGAGCTAAGTTTTCATTTTTTAAGCAAAACAATTATCACAACTTACTTTTCCACTTGCTATTATATGAAAAACACAAAACAGTGGAATAAACAGTAGATATAGAGATGGGAGTTTAAAAACTCCCATCCCATACAAACAAAACATGAGTTTGTATGAGACATGCACCTCTTCTCAGCTCTGTGTATTTATTTGCTTCTTTAGGTTTCTGCTTCCTCACTTATAAAATGAGTGTTTTTAAAACCTACCTTGAAAAGGTATTGTGAGCTTAGTAAAATATCGGATATGGTACAGAGCTCAACACATAATAGGTGCTCAGTAAATGGTAATTCATGATAATATGAATCCCCTTTCACCCTTTCTTGCTTTTTTCTTTGATCACTAGAATCTAACATTCTAGATATCTAATCTCCAAAAACTAAAAAACATACTTCTCTTACTTAGGTGTGAGAACTCATTTGTGGAAACAGGATGTTGAATTTAAAATCTGTGGTTTCCGTGGACTTGGTTCCCCAATTTCACAGCACATCAGACTGTGTCCTGGCTCCTTGCTGACTACTTCATTTCACGGCTACCATACTGGAAGAAATTGTCATGCTCAGATAGCTGGGTAGTGTAAACTAAACACTTATGTGCTAATGAAAGAGTCAACAGGAAACTGTTTGGGCCTCTCCTTTGCCTTCTCCATTTCCTAATGTTTCATATGTGTCACAGCTATATTCACTCTCAACATGAACAACCCTGATTGTTGTTTGATCTGAGATTGTGGCACAATAGCCAACCAAATCTAAGTTAAATAAAACACCTTTGAGCATTCTTCACTCATTACATTCATTTCCTCTCCCACAGCCTAGCTGGGTGCCCTGGAGAGGTAGGAGTGGTTAACAGTCCCAGGAAGAGGACAGGAAAGTGCATGCAATATGGCCTCCTACCTTTGCCCCTTTCCACCCTGTGACTCCCAAACCACAAAATACAGGACTGAATTAACAGAGAAATCAAAGCTAGCATTAAAATGCATGTCTGTATCTGCACCAAACATTTTTTTTCTTCTCCACTGTTATGTTAAGTTTGTCCCTTTTCCTGCCTAAAGACAGTCTCTCCACTTGTGCCTTGATTCTTTCTTATAGTGGTCATCTCTTTGTTTATATTGCTCATCTGATTTTGTATGTTGTCTACTTTTTCCTTTAAGCTCCTGTCTGATAAATACAACATCTATCATATCTGAGTCTGGTTCTGATAATTGTCTCTTCAGACTGCCTTGCCTTCTGAAATGACTTGTAATTTTGGGCTGGCAACCAGAGTTGTTTCAGATAATAGGCACAAACCTAGATTTGCCTTTAATAGGAGGATTTGTGTTAATCTGGCTAGGAGTCAGGATGTTTAAAGTTTATTGTAGCTAGAGGCAACAGAGGCTTCAAATTCCTCTAGTGGTATTGTTTTATCCTCCCTTCTTGACTTTGGGTCTTCCCCATATACTCTTCCTCAGGTAGAGTCTGCGCCTTGCAACTTTTTCACCTGTAATTCACTGTTATTATTACTGTAAGTTGGTTAGTGTAGTGGTAAGATGTGGGGAAAGGGAGCATTCTATAATCTTCTACTTGTGTCTTAGTATTTTAGTGGGCTTATGTCTCAGGGGTGTGAACTTCAGAAGTATTTATCGCTTTTCTAGGAGTACATCTCTTCCTCCACTGTTTCTAAGTCCCTTTCTAGCTAAACCATTCCTATTCTTTGAAGCCCTTTCCCCTGTTGACTACTGTTAAAATAAAATAAAATAGAGAATAGACCTGAGAATCTCCTGAGCAGATGAAGCCAGTTAATCCACAGTGGTAACCTTCACCTTGTTAGATTTGCAAACATAAGCAAAACTTAACTTGAACTGTTTTTTGTAAGTGCCTAATTAAAGAAAAATGAAACTTAAGATCAACTAACCAGAAGATGCCAGCTAACTTATAGCTCTATATCTAAGGACTTTCCAATAGGATAGAACAAATAAGGCAATTGCATAACTGTAACCAATCAAGTATTTTCTTTACATTGTTTCTGAGTTCACCCTATAAAAGCCCTCTCCTTGTGTACCCTTGGGGGAATCCAAGCCACCTTCAATTTGGTGCTTCCCAATTCATAAATCACTGTTGTTCAAATAAAGTCTTTAAAATTTTATCGTGCCTCAATTTACCTTCAAACACTAGGCTCTTATTTTCCCTTAGGTAAGACAGGAAGGGCTTGAACAGACATCAGTGGGGCAGAGTTGCCTTCCCCCAGCTGGGATAACATTTCAAAATTATCTTCTAATGAAGTCCTTCACCCTGGAGATTAGGGCTTTGTTGTGAGAATTTCACCATGGCTATTGTTTCTTCATCCATGTCTCTGCCTGCCAGGGCCATGTAGGAAGATTTCACAGCTTCTCCCCATGAGAAAATGGTAGGGTCTCTAGAAGAAACCCGGGAAAGTATGTGAGTCCCTATGACTGCTGCCCCCAGGAGTTTCCCATTCTCATGCAAGTCTAGACATAGACTCCAGCAATCTGTCAAAATTACTATTTAAGCATTTCTACCAGTTGTGGTCCCAGCAGTTTCTGCTCCATGTAAGCTGATCTTAGTTGATATGTCTCCTAGATATGCTCCAGATTTCAGGGTGATGGTCTGTCCTGCAACCTTAGTTCTCTGATGGAACTAAGAAAGTTATGATTTTCAGCTTGTGTAGCTTCCTCTTATTGTAAGGACAAGAGCAATAACTTCCAATTTTAACATATCAGAGCTGAAACAAGAAATCCCTCCACCTGTGTTTTGAATTCTGTATGTCCTTACTCTTAACTACTACTTTCTTTTTTTTTTTTTTTAATTATACTTTAAGTTCTGGGATACATGTGCATAATGTGCAGGTTTGTTACATAGGTATACACGTGCCGTGGTGGTTTGCTGCACCCATCAACTGTCATCTACATTACGTATTTCTCCTAATGCTATCCCTCCCCTAGCCTCCCACCCCCATAACAGGACCTGGTGTGTGATGTTCCCCTCCCTGTGTCCATATGTTCTCATTGTTCACCTCTCACTTATGAGTGAGAACATGCAGTGTTTGGTTTTCTGTTCCTGTGTTAATTTGCTGAGAATGATGGTTTCCAGCTTCATCCATGTCCCTGCAAAGGACATGAAATCGTCATTTTTTATGGCTTCATAGTATTACATGGTGTACATGTGCCACATTTTCTTTATCCAGTCTATCATAGATGGGCATTTGGGTTGGTTCCAAGTCTTTGCTATTATGAATACTGCTGCAATAAACATACGTGTGCATGTGTCTTTATAGTAGAATGATTTCTAATTATTTGGATATATACCCAGTAATGCAATTGCTGGGTTTAAATGGTATTTCTGGTTCTAGATCCTTGAGGAATTGCCACATTATCAAACTACCACTTTCTAATCTTGGCTGTGCATTGGAATCACCTGAAAAACTTTAGAAATTACTGATGCCTGGGCTCCCTCCCTAGAGGTTCTGATTTAATTAGTCTGGGACTGAGAACTATTGCCCTAGTGTTCATATGCTTTGCAGACCAGAGTAAGTTTTTTTTTTCAAAACCTAAATTTGATCACATTAGTCCTGTTGTTTAAAATACTTCAGTGACTATGCATTGCTTTAACAAAAGAAAATAAACATGCTTACATGGTTTACAGAATTCTATAGTCTTGCCTCTGCCTAAGTTTTCACTTCTCCTGGCCCTCTTTTATTTCCTCACTGCACTCCCTCTCCCCACATCCATTCATCCTACAAATATTAGTGAACACCTACTTATGACCTAGGCACTAACTGAGATATTGAATATACTGTAATGAACAAAACATAGCTAGTGCCTGTGCATATGGAGCTTACATTTTTGTTGCAGGGAAGATAGACACTAAATAAACCAAACAAATATGGTACACATATATGTACGTGTATATATATAAATATGTATGTATGTTTAGGCATAATGTTGTACAGCAGGTTCTAAAACTTACTCATCTTACATAACTGCAACTTTATGCCCATTGAATAGCAACCCACATTTCCCCTTCCCAATAGTTCCTGGTAACCACCAGGAACTCTCTGCTTCTGTGACTATGATTATTTAGATACCTGACATAAGTGGAATCATGCAGTATTTGTCCTTCTGTGACTGGCTTATCTTAGTTAACATAATGTCCTCAGGTTTGTCCATGTAACAACATATGATAGAACTGCATATGATAGGTATGCTAGATAGATAGGCTAGATATGATAGAGCTGTATATGATAGAATTTCCTTTTTCACAAAAAAAGAATAATATTTTTGTATCCATTCATCCACTGATGAAAATTTAAGGTGTTTCCAAATCCTGGCTATTGTGAATAATGTTACAATGTACAAGGGTGGGAGCAGTGTGCAGATACCATTTGAAGATCCTGATTTCAATTCTTATGGCTATATAAACCTGGAAGTAGAATTACTGGATCACCTGGTAGTTGCATTTTGGTTTTTGAGGAACCTCCATACTATTTTCCATTGCAGCTGCACCAATTTACATTCCTACCAAAAATGTACAAGGGTTGTAATTAATCCACATCTTTGCCAATACCGTGGTCTTCTGTTTTTTTGATAGCCATTCTAACAGGTGTGAAGTGCTATCTCATCGTGACACTGATTTGCATTTTCTGATTATTAGTGATGTTGAACATCTTTCATATTGTGGACCATTTGTATGTTTTCTTCAGAGAAGTCTCTATTCAATTCCTTTGCCCATTTTTTAAATCAGTGTGTTTGTTTGTTTGCTATTGAGTTATAACGGTTCCTTATATATTTACACATTAACCTCTTATCAGATAAATGGCTAATGAATATTTTCTCCCATTCTGTAGGTTGCCTTTTCACTCTGTTGATTGTTTTCTTTGCTGGGCTGAAGCTTTTTAGTTTGATATAGTCCCATTTGTCTATTTTTGCTTTTGCTGCTTATGCTTTTGTTGTCATATCTAAGAAACCATTGCCAAAATCAGTGTCATGAAGCTTTATGAAACAGGGTAAGAGAATAGAGAATGATAAAGGTACTATTTTAAATAGAAAAAAAAACAGGGAATGCTTCTCTAATGGAGTGACATTGAAGCAGAAATCTAAATGAATGAATGATGAAGCAAACACTGTTAGGAAAACAGTGTTCAAATCAAAGGAAACAGCAAGTGCAAAGGCCTAGCAAGGAGACCAGAGTAGCTTCAGTAAAAGGAATGCTGTGTAGATAAGTTGTATATGAGATTATAAAAGAGCTTATTAGGGAGACAGAATCACACCAGGACTTGCAGGCAATGGGAAGGAATTCAGATCTCATTTCAAATGAGATTGAGATGCAGATGCCAGCCATTAGATAATTGTGAGCAAAACAGGGACATTAACTTAGGTTTTTAAATCATTACTCTGGTTACTGTGTAAGACTGTAATAGTGCAAGTAACAAGAATAAAGTTGAATTAAGAATTTATAATAATCTTGGCAAATAAAGTCTTGGATTAGGTTGGTAGCAGAGAAGAACAAGAAAAGTGACCAGAATCTGGATGCATTTTGAAGGAAAGCAGAGAAAATTCTCAGGGGAACTTGATGTGGAATTTGCATGAAAACTAGGAGTCTCAAATTACTCTATGGTTTGGTTAATGAGAAGCAGCATGAATAGTTATTTTTTACCAAGGAGAGAAGAAAAAGGTCTTTTGGGGAAAAGGCCAACAGTTCAGACTTAGAATAACTTTGAGATGCCTAATAAATAAGTTTGAGATGCCAAGGGATGATTTTGAGAAGATAGCAAGATTTATTAAACTGGAATTCAGGGGAGAGATCTGATCAGATATAATGATAATAATCACAAAAACTTTACACAGCATTTAAAACCATGGTACTAGATGAAGTCACCTTAGATGTGACTGTAGGTAGAGAAACAGAGAAGTACCAGTTCTGAATCCCGGTGCCATCCAAAATGTTGTGGTAGGAACATATGACTTTGGTAAAGAAAAGGACACTGAGAAGAAGCAACCAGTGTAACTGAAGTAGATTAAATAGCGTCATGCCCTGAGACCAAGTAAAGAAACTCAAGAAGAAGAAAAGAAATGCCAAGGCTACATATTCAACATATACCAAATAACAAATGGACTGACAATGGCCATTGAATCTGTCAATATGGAGGATACTAGGGACCTTGATGAGAGCATTATTAGTAGGGTGAAGGGAATAATAGCCTGACTGGGGTTAGCATAGAAGAAAAGAGGTTCCACATCTGCTAATGGGAAGGTAGTTTGTATTAGACTAATTCCTCTATATGGTAATAATTACAAACTCTGCATAAAATTTAAAGAACGTGAAAGTACAGAAGAGCAGCCAAATCAACCAGTAGCTGAAAAGGAGCCTGCCACTTAAAAGAAGATAAACGCTCTGGGTAAGATTTGCATTTAATGCCCCTTCTCCCGAGAAATCTCAGTAAGGATAGCATAGCTCTGTAGGAACTCGGGCTGAAAGTCACAGTGGTGCTTGTTTCAGAAGTCTGAAAATGGAGGTTAGGACTCCTGAGCTACTTTTAAAGTGAGGGGAAAGGAAGAATCCACACAGCCACAGAGAGAAAGCCCAACATCTGTACATAAACTCTGCCCAGATCCTTAGTTGAGCCCAGCTGTGATTATCTGGGGAAATGCCCTTGGCCCAAAGGAAAGCAATGACAGACAAAAAGAACTAAGCAGAGATTCCAGCTGCTACCCATCACATGAAGACACAGTTTGGAGTTTGAGTGTAACCAAGTATCTTAGTCAATTCAAGCTTCTATAACAAAGTGCCATAAACTAGGAGGCTTATCAACAACAGGCATTTATTTTTCACATTTCTGGAGGCTGGATGGCATGTATCATAGCACCAGCATGGTTGGTTTGGGTGAAGGCCTTTTTTCAGGTTACAGACTAATGACTTCTCATTGTACCCTGACATAGTGCAAAGAGAGCTAGCTGGCTTTCTGGCCTCTCCTTATAAGGGCACTAATCCCATTCATGAGTGCTCCACTCTCCTGACATAATTACCTTCCAAAGGCCCCATCTCCAAATACCATCACACTGGGATTGGATTTCAACATGTGAATTTGGTGAAACATAAACATTCAGTCCATAGCACTAAGATAACTGCTGGGAAGAACAAAAAATAAACATGCTTCAGAGGATGATGAAAGAACCCAGAACTTTTACACTATATCATCCATAATGTCTAGTATACTATAAAAAATACTAGACATCAGAAGAAACAGGGAAATACGACCTACAGTCGATAGAAAAAGTAATCAATAGCAAAATATCTTGAAGTAATCTAGACGTTGGAATGAGCAAAAATGGACTTGAAAGACACTTACAAATATGTTCAAAGGCTTAATGAATAATATAGTCATCTAATTAAACAGATATATGAGAATAAAATAAGAATCGAGTCAAAATTTTAGAATGAAAATTTGAGTAGTTTGATTAAAATTTTCACTAAATTGGATTAAGAGAGACTGGTGATTAAAGAACAAAAAGTTAAGATAATTTAAAAGATATCAAAATAAATTACCTAATTCAAATAATCAAGATATTTTTTAAAAACAGGAACAGAGCCTCAGTCACCTATAAAACAATATCAAACTATCTGCAATTAGAAACTTAGAAGAGTAAAGGATTGGGGAAGAAAAAAAATGACTGAAAATTTCCCAAATTGTATAGAAAATTCGATATATAAGTTTAGAAACTGAAAGATAATTACAAAGAAAATCATGCTTAAAAATATCAGAGTCAAATAACAAAACCAAAAATAAAGAGAAAATTCTGAAAACAGAAGAAAATGGCACTTATGGAAAAGTAGCAATGTAAATAATAAATGACTTCTCATAAAAATAATGGGAGCCGGAAGACAATGGAACAACATCTATAAGATACTAAAACAATAAACATTTTCAACATATTCAGTGGAAAAAGTTGTGGAAAATGAAGGTTATATAAGAAAAACAAAGTAGACACACTGAATAGAATTCCACTAACCAAATTTAAAACATAATGAAAAGCAAAATAATTCAGTATTAGATTATAAAATATAGGAAGAAGTAGTAATAAATAACTTTCTAGTGATTATTAATTAATTAGTTAAAATGGCAGGAAGAGGATAAGAGGAATAAAGGAAGGGGGAAGGAGGGAAGAAAGAAAGAAAGAAAGAAAGAAAGAAAGAAAGAAAGAAAGAAAGAAAGAAAGAAAGAAAGAAAGAAAGAAAGAAAGAAAGAAAGAAAGAAAGAGAGAGAGAGAGAGAGAGAGAAAGAAAGAAAGA
Source organism: Macaca fascicularis (assembly GCF_037993035.2). Taxonomy (NCBI): domain Eukaryota; kingdom Metazoa; phylum Chordata; class Mammalia; order Primates; family Cercopithecidae; genus Macaca; species Macaca fascicularis. The sequence goes on along the minus strand of NC_088387.1, from coordinate 99,491,264 downwards.
AAGAAAGAAAGAAAGAAAGAAAGAAAGAAAGAAAGAAAGAAAGAAAGAAAGAAAGAAAGAAAGAGAGAGAAAGAAAGAAAGGGTGAGAAAGAAAGAAAGGGTGAGAAAAGAAAAAAGAAGAAAAAAGAAAGTGGGTGCTTTTCTACAACAGAAGGAAGAGGGCTGGCAGGTAAACATGTAAAAAGTGCTGGAGTTGGAAAATACTGTGCAGTTGTGAAAATAAAGATCGATTCAGGCAAGAATCATCAGTCTGATGTGAAAGATTATGATGGAGATTGGGATATTTGTATGATAGCGATTTCTTATTAGTCATAGGAAAAAATAGAAATTACACACGGGAGAATCCAGATAACTCCTGGGCTGGGTGATCAAAATTCACATCACCAAGGAGGGTATAAATGGCCATCACATGCCTCAGATATACTACCCTGAAAAAAACACAACATCTCTTATGTAATATTGTAGCCTGGAATGCATAAACTAAATTAACTATGATAAAACATCAACCAAATTCAAAATAGGGAATATTTTCTTCCCCCAAATTGTGAACATCTTAAAGCCAAAAAGCCCCTGGTTAAAGATACACAAAAGGCATGAATGCTAAATGTAATATTGGTACTAGGCTGGATCAAGTAAATGTTGATAAGTGTGTATAACTATTGTTTGTAATAGTATATACATTTGCTGAAATTATGAAGTTATTTCTAACTAAGTCATTTTTATTAAATGAAGAGGAAATGACATTCTCAAATGAAAACAGAATTCTTCATCAGCAGAGTTACACCACCACAACAACAACAACAAAATGCTACAGGATTTTTTCAGATTGAAGTGAATTGAGACTAAACAGAAATTTGGATCAAGAAATGAAAAATATTAAAAGGAGTTTAGAAATTGCAAACAAATAACAGTGAAATTGAAGACACAGCAATGGAAATTATCCAAAGTGAAACACATAGAGAAAAAGATCAAAAACATTAACACAGCATAAGTGAATTGTCCGACAATTTCAAGCAGCCAAGTATTCATATAATTTGAGACTCCAATAAAGGCAAAACAGAACAAAAGCAATTAGAGAAATACTGGCAAAATTTTCCACATTTAATAAAAATTATAAACCCACAAATCTAAGGTCAATGAACTCTAAGCACAAGAAGCATGACAACACCAAGACACATCAAAATCAAACTGCTTAAAACCAGTAAACCAGTGGTAAAAAAAAATTAACAGGCAGATAAAAACGTCATATTAAGTACAAAGGAATAAAGATAAATATCAATTTTCTTTCAGAAGATAGCTAGGCATGGTGGCTCAAGCCTGTAATCCTAGCACTTTGGGAGGCCGAGGTGGGCAGATCACGTGAGGTCAGGAGTTCGAGACCAGCCTGGCCAACATGGTGAAACCCCGTCTCTACTAAAAATACAAAAAATTAGCTGGGTGTGGGGGCAGGTGCCTATCATCCCAGCTATTCCAGAGGCTGAGGCAGGAGAATTGCTTGACCCTGGGAGGCAGAGGTTGCAGTGAGCCAAAATCGCACCACTGCACTCCAGCCTGGGCTACAGAACAAGATTCCGTCAAAAAAAAAAAAAAGAGAGAGAGAGAGAGAAGAAGGAAAGGAAAGGAAGGAAGGAAGGGAAGGAAGGAAGGAAGGAAGGAAGGAAGGAAGGAAGGAAGGAAGGAAGGAAGGAAGGAAGGAAGGAAGGGAGGAAGGGAGGGAGGGAGGGAGGGAGGGAGGGAGGGAGGGAGGGAGGGAGGGAGGGAGGAAGGGAAGGGAAGGGAGAGAAAGAAAGAAAGAAAAGAAAAGAAAGAAGGAAGGAAGGAAGGAAGGAAGGAAGGAAGGAAGGAAGGAAGGAAGGAAGGAAGGAAGGAAGGAAACAATTGTTATCCGGGGAAAATACTATTCACAAAAATATTAATAGAAGAAATAAAAATTTTCAGACATAAAATACCTTTAAAAATTCACTACCAAAAGACTTGCACTAAAAGAAATGTTATAAGAATTCCTTTAAAGAGAAGGAAATTAATATCCAATGGCTACCTAGATTGACAAAAGAGAATTGAAGAGTACAGACAATAGTAACTGCATTGGTTAGAAAAAAAAAATTCGTATTATTTCAATCTCTTTAAAAATAATTGACTGTTTAAAATAAAAATAATACATTTTAGGTAGAAGTAAAACATATGACACTAATAACACTGAGGATAATAAAAGAGAAATGGAAGTATACAGTTGTGAGATTTTCATACAGTTGTAAATTTTATATGTTTACTGGTATTGTGTATTATAACTGTGATAAGTTAAAGATATATCACATAACCCCTAAAGCAACTGCTAAAATGGCATTTCAAAGATTTGTAATTTACAGACAAATAAAGAAGATAATTTGGAATCATTTAAAATATTTCATTCCAAAGAAGCCCAAAGGGTGAGAGGCTGTGGGTGGAGGGAAAGAAAAGAACAAAAATGAGGAGACAACAGGAACCAAATTGCAAGATAGATTAAATCTGATGAAAACAATAATCACATTTTATGTTAATGGTCTAAACACTATTAAAAGGTAGAGAGGGAAGAATAGACTGTGTTATATGTTATAAGAAATCCACTTTAAAAATAAAGAAACAAAGGATTAAAAGTAAAACTAATAAAAATGATATTCCATGTGAACATCAGTAAAAACGAAAGCTGAATGGCTAAGTCAATATCAAAAGAACCGTGTTTTAGAGCAAAGAAATTATAGGGTAAAGAGTGTCGTTTTATGATGACTCAGCAATCAATTCATGTCATAAAGGTGAGGTCCTAATCCAATCTGACTCGTGTGTCCTTTTAAGAGGAAGAAACTCCAGGAAATGGGCCTATACAGACCAAAGGCCATGTGAGTATACAGGGGGAAGATGGGCTTCTGAAAGTGAAGGAGAGAGCTTCAAGAGAAATCAACCCTGCCAGCAACTTTTTCTTGGACTTCTAGTATCCAGAGCACTTCTAGCCTCACATTTATTTATCAGAGAATACGTTTCTATTGTTTAAGCAGTAAAAAAGAAATCAGTTCTTTAAGAGAACATAATAATCTTAAATATTTATGCACCCAATTAATAATAGAATTTCAAAATACATAGAACAAACACCAACCTAACACAATTTGTTATTTTCCAGTTAAAATTCTCTGGTTATATTTTTACATTATCACCTTCACCAAAATAACTTGAAATAAAATTACTACATAGAACTTTAAGGACAGACAAATTCATAATTATAATTTGAGATTTTATCACCCCTGTCTCAATAATTGATAGAATAGATAGAAAATCAGTAAGGGTAGAGAAGATTTTAAAAGGCACTAGCATTAACTTAACCTAGCAGATATTGTCCCACTCAACAAGAGATGAAAATACATTCTCCTCCAGTGCCCACAGAATATTTAGCATAATCAATCATATTCTAGATCATAAACTAAATCTCAGTGAATTTAAAAATATTTAAGACACACAAAGTATGTTCTATGACCAAGTTGGAATTTAATTTAATAACAAAAATATATCTGGAAAATTCAGATATATGAAAACTAAATATTAATAGCACACTTCTAAATAGTCAATGGGTCAGAGAAGAAAACAAAAGGAAAATTAGAACAAAATGAATCTTCAAACACAACACATCAAAAGTTGTGAAATTACACTAAAGCTTTACTTAGAGTGAAATTCATGAGAACAAGTGCTTATCTTAGCAAAGAAGAAAAGTTGTTACCTAACGAAAAAAGTGAAGAGCAAATGGAATTCAAAGTAAGCAGAAGAATAAAAATAATAAAGATAAGAGAGAAAAATCAAGGAAATATAAAACAGAAAAACAATTGTTAATAAATGAAATTACATTGAAACATTAGATATTTGAGAAGATCATTAAATTGATAAACTTCTAGCCAGACTGATAAGCGAGAAAAGAGAGAAAACAGAAATTAACAATATCAAGAATGACAGAGATGACACCATTACAAAATCTACAGACATTAAAAGGATAATAAAGGTCTATATAAACAAATGTATACTAATTTGTTCAGCAACTTAGATAAAATTAAAAAGTACAGTGCAATACACAAACTACCAGTGCGCATTCAAGAAGAAATAGATCACCTGATTAGCTTTATATTAAGAAAATTGAATTTGTAGTTAAAAACTTAACTATGGGAAACTCCAAGCTCAGATAGACACACTGATTAATTCCATAAGTCATTTAAGGAAGAAATAATACTAACTTTACATATACTATTCCAGAAAATTGAAGAGGAGGTAATACTTTCCAACTCACTTTATGAGCCAGCATTACCCTGATGCCTAAGTTAGACAAAGACATGACAAGGAAAGGACATACATGTATCCCTCATGAACATAGATGCAAACGTTTAAAAAACAGCAAAACAAATTAAACAATATGCAAATACTCTTTGACTTATGATGAGTTTATGTCCTGATAAACCCAATGTGGAGTCAAAAATATCACATCAAAAATGGATTTAGTAAACCTAACCTACTGAACATTATAGCTTAGCCCAGACTATCTTAAATGTACTCAAAACACTTATGTTTACCTCCAGTTGAACAATATTATCTAACACAAATACTATTTTATAATAAAATGATAAATATCTTAAGTAAGAATATCATACCACATATCACTAGCAGGAGAAAACAACACAATTCGAAAGTTGAAGTAAGGTTTCTACTGAATGCATATCACCTTCACACCACTGGAAAGTTAAAAAAAAAAAATTAAGTGAAGTCATTATCAGTACAGCACCATCTGTATAAATAGTAGAAAGCACTATGGCCATGTGGGATACCCCAGGAATGCAAGGTTAGTTTAACATCTAAAAACCCATTATTGTAATTCGCCCTACTAAAATAAAAGGAAAATTCATATGGTCATCTCAATATACATAGATAAAGCATTTTACAAAATCCAATATCCATTTCTGATAAAACCTCCTATCAAAATAGGAATAGAAGTGAACATCTCCAACCTGATAATGGGTAATCTATTAAAAACCTACAGCTAATACCATAATTAATAGTGGAAGAATGAATGTTTTCCTCCAGAGACTGAGAACAAGACAAGCATTGCAATTCTCATTAATTCTTTACCATGTTTAGTGGAGGTTCTATACAGTGCAGTAAAACAAGAAAAAGAAATAAATGCATCTAGATTTGAAAGGAAGTAGAAAAAATGTCTTCATTTGCAGATATTTGCATAAAATATCCTATAAAATCTTTTAAAATTTATTAATACTAAAAATGTGTGTTTAGAAAAGTTACAAAACACAAGATCAACAATTTTATTTCTATATACTAGCAAAAAAACACTTGAAAATAAATTTTAAAAAATTCTTTTTTGAATACCAGCAACAACTATAAAATACTTGGGGAAACTTCTGACAAAATATGTCCAAACCCAATACAATGAAAAGTACAAAGTATTGCTGAGAGATACTAAAAAATATCTAAACAAATGCAGAGATATACTGCATTCATGAAGACTCACTATTGTTAAGATCTCATTTCTCCCCATATTATCTATATGTTCAATAAAACCTTTGCCAAAATTAGAGCAAGATTTTGTTTTCAGAAATTAGAAAACTAATTATAAAATTATGTAGAGAACCAGTGGATTAATAGCCAAATTAACTCCAAAGAAGGATATAGTTGGAGAATTAATACCTGATTCTAAAACTTATCATAAACTACTACAACCAAGATTTTGTTTTACTAGACAAATAGTTCAATGAAATAGAATGGAGAGTCCTGCAAAAAGCACACACATATATGAAAACTTGATTTTTGAAAAGGCTTTGCAAAGGTAATTCAGTGGATAAATTACGATATCTTCAACAAATGGTGCATGAACAATTGAACATCCGTATGCAAACAAAAAAGCTTCAGTGTTTCCACTATAAGTAAACATTAACTCAAAATGGATTATAAACCTAAATATAAAATATAAATCTTTAAAATTAAATTAATAAAATTTCTAAGCCTATAAAAGTTAAGAGTAAAATCTAAATCCATAAAATCTATAGAAAGGAAACTTAGGAGGAAATCTCAGAGACCTTGAGTTTGGCGAATACTTTGTAAATTGTATATAAAATGCGCACATCCTAAAAGAAATATCAATAAATTAGACTTCACCAAAATCAAAAACTTTTACTCTTATAAGACACTGTTAAGAGTATTAAATGTCAAGTCATAGAATGAGAGAAAATATTTGAGAATCACTTGTCTGATGAAGGACTAAGATTTCCATACATGAAGAATTATTAAGATAACAAACAATCTGATAAACTATGAACAAAAGATATACACAGATACCTCACTATAGGTGATATAAACACGGCAGATAAGCACATGGAAAAGGTTTTCAACATCATCAGTCATTGGGGAATACAAATTAAGAATGTGCAACATGATGCCATTATATGTATATTCGAATGATTTAAAAAAAAAAAAAAAAAAGACTGATCATACCAAGTGGTAGCAGGATGTGGATCAACTACCTCTCATACACTGCTGGTGGGAATACAAAATAGCACAGCCCCATCAGAAAACAGACTGGCGTTTCTTGTCTCTCTCTCTCTCTCTCTTTTCTTTTTCTTTTTTTTCATTCTTTCTTTCTTTTGAGACAGAATCTCACTCTGTTACCCAGGCTGGAGTGTGGTGGCACAATCTCAGCTCACTGTATCCTCTGCCGGGTTCAAGAGATTCTCCTGCCTCAGCCTCCATAGTAGCTAGGAACACAAGCACATGCCATCACACCCGGATAATTTTTGTATTTTTAGTAGAGATGGGGTTTCTGCATGTTGGCCAGGCTGGTCTCAAACTCCTTACCTCAGGTGATTCGCCCACCTCGGCCTCCCAGAGTGTCAGGATTACAGGCATGAGCTACTGTGCCCTGCCCGATTGGCATTTCTTAAAAGAAACTTGCATCTAACACATGACACACCCATTCCACTTCCAGATAACTACTCAAGAGAATATAAATACCTGTTCATACAAAGACTTGTACTTGAGTATTTGTATTAGCTTTATTTTTACTGTAATATGCCCAGATGGGAAAGAATCCAAATGGCCAACACTTGGGTGGATACCAAGTGGGTGCATAATCAAACTGAAATATCATTTCAAGGATAACATTTCATGGACTACTACTCAGCAATAACACAATAACAAGGAATGAACATGCTACAACATGGAGAAAATAAAAGTATTCCTGAGTGAAAGAAGCTAATCCCCCCCAAAAAATTGATTTTATTTATATAAAATTCTAGAAAACACAAATTAATCAAGAGTGACTAAAAGCAGATCAGTGATTTCCTGGGAATGGGTAGAGCAGGCAGAGGCAAAAAGAAGGGATTAAATTAGTCAAAACTGATCAAATCTTATGCTTTAAATATGTGTAGTTTACTGTGTATAATTTATAACCAATACAGCTAATACAATGTACAGGAGAGAATCATTTTTTAAAAATTAAAATATATGCATGTAAGTCAGCATTTTAGCTGATCTGAAGTAAAGAAAAAAAACATATTTGGCTTCTACACACCAAACATCAGGGTCAAGACCTAATACTGGCGTCTTCCTACTTCTCTACTCTTGGAGACCAGGGACAGTTACCCCACTGCCATGTCAAGATGAAATATAGGGAAGTTAAGCTAATCATTGTTGTGCTCTGTCCCACAGCCTGAGAACAGGGTTCAATTTATGTATGTATTTAATTATGGGACCTTGAGTCAATCCATTTTTATCATCTTCACACCCTCCCCCTCTTGTTTATGCCATCATATAATTGTGGTTAAAAAAAAATAAGTTCCATGATGGAAGAGAACTTCTCTCTCTTGCTACCACTGAATCCAAGCATCTGAAATGTGGCCAGCCATATGGTGAAGGTCATTATGTGTTTGTTGAATTAATATTTTACAATGTTTTAAATGTCTTTAAGGATAAATTGTCTATTATTTATCTTTGTACTTCCAAAGAATAAGTACTTAGCGTTCATGCTATTCCACGTATGGTGTGCAAGTTTTGCGAGATCCAACAAATGAGTATTGATTTATTTTGCCTTTGAAATGTGAGATTTGGGGACATAGGATTAATGAGATAGAGTATAACAGTGATGAGTTTAAGTAAAATCCTTGCATCTTTGAATTAGTATTGGAAATATTAGAATGAATTCATATTTTCTCTTTTTAAAAAGTATTTCCTAATTCTATTCAATAAAAACACCTAGAAAAATAACAAATTCACTACCAGTAAGCACCTTGAATGTTTAGATTGTGGTCTCCAAAGATCTTTGAAAAATTGCTGATTCCACGTACAAAATGAATCTGAAATACTTTATCAAACCAGAAAGCAAAAATGTCATCCAAAAATTCGCACAAATAAATGATAAATGTTTGAGACAATGAATATGCTAATTACCCTGATCTGATTACAATACATTATATGTATTGAGACATTGCTATGTTGCCTATAACTATGTATATGCAATGATTATGTGTCAATTAAAAATAATCATTTAATTCAATTTAATTTAAAAACAAAACAAAATTACTGACGACATGTCAAAACTTTCGAGGACTCAGCTTAAAGAAGTTCCTGCAGGCAATGATGATGCAATTTGATACCATTGTTAAGAATAATAATTGCAATGGATTGAAACATAAAATGTGCTTCAATCTGAGTTCAAAAAATATTGACAAAAACTCTCATTTGTCACCTTGGAAGTTGCTAGGGAATAACTCATTCTATTGAAAACAGGTAACTAAAGAAAAGCCAAATATTTAACCTGTCTTTTCCGTATGAACTAAACCTTAATACCATTTTTGTATACTTGATAATTAATGAATCTAAGCAATGACCATCAATGGCATCACAGAGAGATGACCAGACTTATGTCTTCCTGATGGATAAACTTAGTATCACCTATGAAGTACTATTGCCAAATAACTGAACCTGCATCTAATCAAGCCTCTACACCAAAATACCAATGTGTAAGAAATATAGGAGACAGGAACACATGTTAATGTAATATATTAGAAATCCCCTTGCCACGTACATCTTTCAGAAGTGGTGCCAATAATGTGGAAGGACAATAAATTATTTAAAGTGGGGGATTAAGCTATTATGTTAGATTATTCTACATGGATTTAAGCAGCAAAACACAGACTTTAGGAAGCTCCACAGGACAAAGCAACTAGCATTTCCCCCAATTAAATACAAGGAAAAATAGGGGAGAGATAGAGGATAAACTAATAAAACATTTCCAAGTGACACATCAAAGCAATTACAACAAAAGGACATTATGTAGATCCTGATGCAAATCAACTGTTAACAACAAAATATGATAGGACAATCAAGGCAATTTTAGCAGTGATGATATTTGGTAATATTAATGTTTTAATTATTCTTGTGTATAATTATGATAATATAGTCATATTTTTATAATTTTATGTTTTAGCATTTCTGAAATATTTATAGGTTAAATGACATAATATGACAACTAATATTTGCTTCAAGTTAAAATAAAGCAATATGAGGGTATAGTTAAAACACAATTGTTCATGAGTTAATAATTGTTAAGGTTGGGTGATATGTTCATTATACTATTCTCTCTATTATTTTATGTTTAAATTGTTATAATAAAAATCATAAAAGATAAACCTAAACTAAAATCCAATTTATAAAGCAAAAGAATTAGAAAAACTATATTTTACTTCCAAAAATATTCACTACTACCTGCTTAAAAAGAAACAGTTTCTTCCATGCATTAAAGTAGCTGCCTATAAATCATTCAATATTAAACGCAGGGCAGGGGGAAGGGGGCAAACAAATGTAAATGGTAGGAGCCTACATGAATCAGAAATTGAACACAAATGAAGTATAACTGCCTCTGAAATGATAATTGTAGTTTATGGAAAAGTGGGATTGGATTAACAAACACCACCTCAGGATCAGAACTATTTTGCAAAGCAAAGTACACTAGCAAACAAATATGTGAAAGATGTTTACCCTTTAGGAAAGACAGGCATGGGTAATTGTAACCAGGCTCTAAGCCTGTTTGTAAACAGAGATACTATATTTTCACTGCCTCTCAGATTGTGGTCTAAATATTTGACAACTTTAATGTCTTTCAAAGATATTAAATGTTGCAGGCATGTGAGAAAGGTCATATATCATTTCTGATTTGTTGTCGACATTGCTGGCAAACATGCATTTGTGTGCAGCTATCTTTCATAAACTGCTGGCTCTCCTGTTTGTTATATGGCTTCCCCCACTTTGAATAATTTATTGTCCCCCACATTATTGGCACCACTTCTGAAAGATATAAGTGAAAAGGGGATTTCTAATATATCACATTAAAAAATAAGTCAGAGAAAACTCTAAATCAGGATGTTATTTTAAACAGTTCCTACTCATTAGGGAGAAGACTTACGAACCCAAAGTAAAAATGCCTCTCAAATCTATCTAATGAAGGAAAGCAAAGCAATGGAAGCTGATATGTTTATTCATTACCACTTTTGTGCTGCTTTGCCTGTAGGCTGAGCTCTGTGAGGTAAGTCAAATGGCCTCCTAGGTTTCCTCCTTTATTTTAATATTATTTTATAAAGGGAATGAAAACAAACATTTAGAATGGTGCAAAAGTAATTACAATTTCTGTCAGTAGCAGTTACCATTGACAACTTTAAACGTAATGGCAGAAACCGCAATTACTTTTGCACCGACCTGATAGAAAACTCATATTCAGATTCTTCTGAACCGGAATACGCAAAAGTTGTCAATGATGACGATAGAAATACCTGAGCAATGGGCACAAGGACTCATCTTGACTGGCTCCTATACATCAGTTCTCCTGGATACAGATCCCCACCCACAAAGAAAGGCCCAACCAGGACCACTGATGGGTGGTCAGTGTAACTTAGGGGACATTACAGCTGTTGAAATGACCTCCCTGTCACTGTTCGTGGATGGCTACCTGGAAAAGATGTAATAGACCACTGGTTTTTAAGCCTTGTGAGGATTTTTAATGTCTTTAGAAATGCACAACTATGAAACATCTCTATGTGAAAACATGTATATTTAACAAAATATTAATATATAACATACTAGGGGCTCATGGACCTCAGGTACCCATCAATGGTTCAAGAATAAGTTTCTGCGTTTGGATGAATCTAAATAGATATCTCCCAGGGTCTGTATCTACTCTAAGATTCTATTTAGGGAAGGTTTTTTTTAATGAAGAAGAATTAAAAGTGATTTTAAATTATTCCATTCTGGCATCTCTAATTATTCAGAACTTGGGAAAATGGCCATGATTTATTGAAAGTGAAATAATTATATATGATTCTGGTTTCATTTTCATAAAAGCCATGATGGAGACAAACCCACAAACGTCAATTACACATTTCTCCCTTTGGCACAAATGCCTCATGCTAATATTCCCTTTCTGGCTCAGTCACTCAATTTGCTGCCCACGACTTTCCATTCCACTTGTCCAAATTCAGCACCTTTTATAGACCCTCTGAGTTTCTCCTCCCACTCTGGAGCCTTTGCTGGTATTTCAGGCCTCATTCATCTCCTCTCATCTGAACTCCTACAAGATAAATTCTGCTGCACCGTCCCACACGTAATTATGTTCTGTCATATGCTATTGGCTTCTGTTTTGTGTGTTTTATTTCTGAGAATAGACTGTAAAATTCTACATCATGGGTACCTGGTCAAATCTTCTGCTTTTTTACTACATCTAGAACAAACACTAGATACTCAATAAAGTCCTGTTGATTAAAATCCATTCTTTGGTTTCTGTCTATGATGGTTTCGCCACATATTTGAGAAGCAATAAAATCGCAGTGAGGGTAATTTAAAGGAGAAGGTTTTGAAAGAGAGCTGAAAGTGAGCTTACACATTATTCAGTGTGTAAGAATCGACAAAAGTTTGGAGTATGACATTTTATAGAAATAATGGCCAAGGGAAACTAAGATTGGATTAAGAAGTTGAAAATACTAATGAGAGAAAATGTGTGACCTTATTTTTTATTATTATCAGTTTTGTTTGTTTTGTTTTGTTTGTTTTTTGAGACAGAGTCTGGTTCTGTCACCCAGGCTGGAGTGCAGTGGTGCAATCTCGGCTCACTGCAAGCTCCATCCTCCTGCCTCGGCCTCCCGAGTAGCTGGAACTACAGGCGCCCACCACCATGCCCAGACTTTTAGTAGAGACGGGGTTTCACCGTGTTAGCCAGGATGGTCTCGATCTCCTGACTTCGTGATCCACCTGCCTCAGCCTCCCAAAGTGCTGGGATTATAGGCATGAGCCACTGCACCTGGCTCTATTATTATTGTTTTAAAGCTAAAGAGTTAGTTTTCTTAACAAAAGTTATTTTAAAAAATATCTCTTGAGCTTGTTTGGCTGAAGGAATCTTTTGAAAAACATAAACTGCATGAAGTTGACTGTGGTTGTAATTATGTAGTACCTACCCCAGTTTTCCTTAAATGGCTCCTTGTCACCTTAGAAAGAAGGTTTTCCTTTCCTTTGCTGTGAATATTCTCACTTGTTGTTATATTAAACAAGAGGTCAGCACCGCTAGAGAATATGGAGTCAATTGCGAATTCTCAGCCTCAGCATCTAATTAGAGGTAGTGTATGGAATGCCTTCCTTAATTACTTTGGAGTCATTGGGGTATTTCATTAGTCTCAGTTTTTATCTTGTAACTTCATTCATAAAATATGTTCCTTATCAATTAGCTCCGCTGGGAACTGATCACTGGCCCTGTGTATCCTGCTCTCTGTGTGATCTCTCAGCCCCAAAGGAGAAGGTCAGAATTCTTCTACATAATATAACACGTTCAACTCTATTACCACACTAAGAACACCATGAAGGAAAATGAAAAAAGCAAGATATTATGTCGCTTACAAGATGAAATACTGTTCCTAAATTGTGCTAGAAATATTAGGTAAAATTGATATCATCAAAGAAGTTAAACAACAAATGTTTAGACTGAAATTGATCATTGGTTCAGCCCATACGTTTCCTGAGATCAGTAGAAACATGCTCTCCAGAGATGCTTTAAAAAGAGAAATTAAAATGCTCTTTTTAAGTATGAAATTTTATGTGATCAGAAGGGAGATGCATGAGTCATGGTTAAGAGCAACATGGCTGCAGGGAAGAACACTAAACTCAAGATATTAACATGGCTGAAGAACACTGAGGCAGGGAAGTTAAGTCACAAAATTATGTATAGGCACTGGCAATGCCATCCAATATGCAGAGATGGCAGAACTCCCAGAGACTCCACATGCCAGGCAAAGATGGTGTACCAAGCCTGATGCCTTCCAACATATAAATCCTGTAGTCAACTTTCTGTTATCTTAATTCTAGGACCACAAAGAAACTTTTGATGATAATTTGCTTCTATGTTTCCTTGAAACTGGGAAGGACATGCCACAGTAGGCTCTTAGACCTACTCCTCACCTCAAGTGGTTTCAGTTGCAGCAAGTCCTTCACTAAGAGATGGGGTTTTTTGATTCCAGCTTTTGTTTTTTGTTCATTTTTTCTTATTTAAATATCATTTCCAAAAGCTAACGTGGAAATAAAGAAAGGAACTGCTATAGTCTCTGTGATATCTCTCAGCATTCCACCACCAGGTCCGAACAGTAGGATCTTCCTTGCTACAAATTTATCAAAAGGACCTTTTGTGATTGTCCAAGGCAGAATATATGTTTTCAAAGAATGAAAATCCACTCAAAGTAGCCCCATAACAAGGCTGTATCGGAAGGAGTCAGCTCTCAAGACATCCAAGAAAATGGTGATCAGACCTGAGGCCTTATCTATTAATTAGCTATTGCTGCTATCAAACAATTATAAAACTCCGTGTCTATAACAACAATTATTAAGTTGCTTATGAGTTCGTGGGTTTGGTGGGGTTTGATTGATTGACGTTGAGCTCTGCTGAGCAGCTCTACTTCAAGCTGCAGTGGCTGGATGACTAATTCTCCCTATGGTCTATCAGGTGATAGCACTAGTTCTGTTCCAGGTGTCTTTCATACTCCTTCAACCAACAGACTAACTGAGGCATGCTTTTTCTTTCTTTTTTTTTTTTTTTTTTCAGATGGAGTCTTGTTCTGTCACCCAGGCTGGAATACAGTGGTAAGAGATCTCGGCTCACTACAACCTCTGCCTCCCAGGTTTAAGCGATTCTCCTGCCTCAGCCTCCTGAGTAGCTGGGACTACAGGCACCTGCCACCACGCCCAGCTAATTTTTGTATTTTTAGTAGAGACGGGATTTCACCATATTGGCCAGGCTGGTCTCGAACTCCTGACCTTGTGATCCACCCACCTCAGCCTCTCAAAGTGCTGGGATTACAGGCATGAGCCACCACACCCAGCCGCATGCTCTTCTTATTGCAATAGCAGATACACTGAAGGGCAAGCAGAAATATTCAAGGCCACTTAAAGCCTTAATTCAAAACTGGCATACTGTCAGTTCTATCTCATTCTATTGGCCAAAGCAAGTTAAATGGCCAAACCCAGAATCTAGAAGGGAAATACATCCTGCTCTTTTAGTAGGAGGAATTGCAAAGTTACATGGCAAAGGATTTGGATACAGAGAGATGTAGAATCAGGGCCAATAATGCAATCTACCATATGTGACCACCTGCCCAGCGCCAAAATCCTCAGTAGCCTTAAGAGCAGCAGCAGTGATACTTGAATCTTAATTCTGGCATCAAAATTATCTCGACTCAGCCACAAGCTTGTATCACTTAGATCAAATTTCCAAAACAAAGAATCTTACAAACAAGCTTGGTTTATGCATTTCTCTGAGGTCGGTGGAGCTCCCTGGTTTGATCACAGGGCAATTCTCTTAAAGGAGGGTGTAAGCAGAGAGGCAGCAATCACATACATACCCAGGATAGTTTTCTTTTTGTTGTCATCATTTTCTGTTGGTTCCTTGTCACCTGGTTTCTTCAGCTGGCAACTTCTCCTTGGCTGTCCAAGGCAGGAAATATGTTTTCAAGCAATGGAAATCCACTCAAAGTAGCTCCATAAAAGTCTGTATCAGAAGGATTCAGACCTCAAGGCGTTCAAGAAAATGGTGATCAGACCCAGGGATGTGCACATCTTTTCCAAGACTTCCATATTCATAGAAATTGGTTCACTTTACCATGTTTTCTAATTACTGACCACCTGACCAAGGCCAGAAAATGATCTAACCTTGGCCTCAAACACACCTGAATGCTCTTTGTGAGATAAATTATGTCTTTGGCTACTCACTGATCTCTGATTCTGATCACAGATCAGGCCCTGATCTCAGCTTGCTACTTACCTCATTAACGGGCACCATTAGTCTTACAGAAGACAGAGAAGCAGAGTACAGATGGCTCATCTCAGCTTCCTCCCTCCCCTAGACATACAAACAGAAATAAGTAGGTGGTGGGACAGTGACACCATCTTTTCTTGCATCATTTCTTTCAAGCAGCAAATTTTTCCATCTTAAACTTGCATAATATACACATTACTTATAGAAAGCCTGCAATCCAAAAGAAAAATGAGTCAGAATTACAAATAAAAAAAAAAAAACATTTCCTAATACAGAGTTTCTGCTGTTGTTCAAATGCAAAATCATCTATAAAATACAGAGAACATTTGAATGTGTTGATGGAGGGTGGAAATTATCTATCAAATAAGTTGGCAGAATACATTTCAATCTATTGTCATTATCTTGAAGGAAATGGTACCATTTCAATTGACAATTTACAGAATGAGCAATGAGACGCTGGTCCTATTTAGGGCATGATTTTCCTTATAGGAAGACACTGGGGAGACAGCAGAGAAACCCTACGTGTGAGCCTCCCTCTGCCTGAGCCAATTATGGAAAACACAGACATAACCTAATGTCTAAGTACTATGTACATGATATATTGTTATTTTGTTCAAGGGCCCTGAGGCAAAAGAAAAATCAAAATAATTTTTACAATAGCACCTGTTTGAAAATAAGCAATCTATTCCATCCTTATAAAATATTTATGGATTTCAAATGGATGTCCTTGAATAAGGCCATTTCATTTCTTTTCTCCAGTGAGGATTGGTTAGTTCGAGAAAACTCTAGATGTATTTCCTGTTAATTTAATACAGACCCAAACCTTTTTGTGAAAAAGCAGCCACCCAATAACTTTATTTACTAAAGTTTATTCTTAATGATTCTGCTTTAGTAGTTGTACAAGCAATAGCCCATGCATCGCTTCACCTATTGAATAAAGAGGAATCACTTCTATGCAATAAAATAATTTGATTTCCATCGAGAAAATGTATTTCAAAAAACCCAAGAGATTGAGGAAACTATTACTTTTTATTACCCATATCATAATGTTCATCTTAATTACTGCTAAAGCAGGTTCACAGATGTAGTCTAATTGAATGTATAACTTTTTAATTGAAAAAGGGGAAAGTATGAAATTTTAGTTTTAACCATAGATCTGACTAAAGTCAGATCCTTTCCTTCAATAAGCTTTCCTGGGAGAACTGAGGCTCTTAGAAATGTCCCAATTCTCTGGTATCAACAATGCACAAATCAAATATCCTGCAATTTGGAACAATTAGTCAGTGTTATATCATTTATTACAACAAGATTTAGAACCAGGTCAAAGTGACAGGACATCGAATAACGTGGCAAACCAGTTGAGATTTCTTTTGACTCTGCTTCTGAAATTTTTACCTATCTCCAGGCAAAAGGTTTTAGTTTTTAAATAAAACATAAGAGATAGGGTTCTCACATACTTTATTTTGATAGACCAACTATCACTCTGTCTTCATGGGCTCCAGTGAGAGAGTTCTCTGTATTTCACTGTCTTCCAGGCCTCCATTAGAAGGCTCTCTCACGGGAAAACAAGCTTTTAGCACACTTAGGCCAGTAAGACCATTACCTTGGGCCCATTCAAATTCTGCTCCTTGAAAAGAAAAAGCATCAGGAAAGTGAGTTCAGTTGTGCCTTCATTCCCCTTCATCCTGAAAAATAGTAGTACTTCCTAGGGGTCTATCCAAATTGCTTTGAAAATAATTAGCATCATTGACAGTCTCTGCACCCTTAGTTCTATCCCTTATAATCCAAAGCCTAAACCTTCTATTTATACCTTAAAACAGCAAATAATGAGCCATCTCTTTGGTAGCCTATACTTTTAGCCATTCTAGTACAGATTGAGGAAAAGAACCTTCTAGGAGTGTTATTGCATTAGGGCTATATCTTTCATCTGTAATTAAACAGTATTTCCTACATCTGGTTTTCTTCTTCCATATGAAATTACTTGAGGTTCCCCTAATGCACTACAATAAAACATGCAATGGCTAAGTTTACTGAAGGGGTATCTAAAACTCTCCAGAATCTTTCAAAAATTATTTTAATAGAATGCTTATGTTTTAGATTACTTTTCTCTAAAGTATGCATATGAACATGTAAGTTTATTCAGACATTCCATTTTACCAAAACATCAATTAGTCTGATTCATCAAATACCCTCTTTATATTCTGTATCATGTATTTGACATGTTTCTATTTATGCACCAGAGAATACCACTCGACTTCCACTGAAAACAGCCTTTGAATACATAGATGGTAATCATATGCTTAGACAGCAAAGGAAGACTTTCATGACTATTTTTAATGTATCCATAACCACTTCAGATGTCTTTTTGGAAACCAGCTGCAGAATCAATGTGTTCAAATGGTATCATTCAGTCAACTGCCATGTATTAGCGCTCTTTAATTTCTTAAAGGCCAGGTTCTCTGCTTATACCAAGGCAGAAGGAGTAATATGACTTTAAGGGTGTGGGTGATAATTCAAGTATGATTGTATTAGCATAAAAGAACATAAGCTGCTTTTCCTGAATGCAAACATGGTCCCTAAACCAAGGATGTAAATTAGTATTACAATGAAAGCCGCCAGAAGGACAGAAGCTTGGAAGTGTTCTCTTCTCCGAGCAGCAGGAGACTGTTCAGGTCCTGCTGTTTTGAAAACCTTTCTCCCCCCATGCAGGCTGCCCTGCTAAGAGAAATCCATTTGAATATTTTGGCAATCACAGAGGCCCCCACATAAATTATGGATACAGAAATGCATAAGACAGTCTAACAAATGGAACACGGTGGAATCTGTTTTTCTGCCGCCATATGGTGTCGACAGAATGCCACTTTGTTTCTCTGGGAAACAGCTCATCATTAAAAAATAAATAGCATCTTTTCTGTGGGGAGAGAACCCACAGTCATTATTTTGAAAAATAACAAACAGGAAACTCTGTCCTTTCCTTTTACAATCTTTTTTTTTTCTTATATTATTATTGCCGCACACATAGACTTTTTTCCCTGGAAGATTGGTGATGGCTTGTGCTTTGTTGATGCATGGGAATTCAACACCATGTTTTCCTGATTGGGGAGCTAAGTCCGTGCACAATACACACCAAGAAAAATCAGGACACTTTGTTATAGATCTTCTTTCCTTTGGAAAACTATCCTTTCAATCTGACATATGGATTTTACTTACAGTTAGATTTCTTGATTGTAGATATAATGCATATAAACCATCTTGGTTTATGAAAAGTTTAACCACATCCAAATTGAATTAGGATGCCTTTTTATTTATAGAATAAAGTTATTACTGGACTTAATTCTGTAATGTATTTGATAATTTACCCTCTTTCAGACCTGGGGAAATTTTTTACCACATTCCATAATTAAATGTAATGCGAAACTTGTCCATGTCTTTCTTCCTCCTACAGCCCTTCTCTGGGGCTTTATTCTTTTTCCTTCAAAAATATCTTTCTTATCAGTATGTATGCCATTAGACTGCTGAAAATTTATATGTGCAATGCTATCTGTACACAAATCATAGTATTTTTAAATCAATGGAATTCCCTAAGTATTTTTACAAATATTGTTTTATTTGATGTTTGTGCAAATAGCACTGAGATATGTGTAGGAGAAGTTATCTTCCCTTCCTTAAATACAAAGAAATAGAGGGGATTAAATAACTAACCTACATATTAGTACCAGAGTTTGTTCCAGGTCTTTTGACTTCCCAGGTGAAGACTTTTTCTTCAGCACTCTCTTAGCTGAGGTGGACACACATAAGAAGACCTTCACAGTTATTGTTTATCTTATCTTCCATTGTTCCTTCAGTGATGGTCTCTGACCATATGGCTATATTGGTCTTATTATTGAGAACATGTGATCTACCTATTTCCTCCCATATCAGGCATATATTTCAAAATACAAGTAAGTAAACGGCTTCGAAAAGTCAGTCGTCACAGACCAAAAGAAAAGCATACATCTATAAAGGTTACGTGGTGTTTCAAAAGAAATTTTTTGTTTATATTCTGAGGCCAGGATTATCTGTTCCCATTTTGTGAACTCGGAAATAGGATTTGGGGTCAGAAAAATGTTTGTGTTGATAAGCTACTTTTCATGGTATGTTAGTACAATGTTGTCCTAAATTAAGCAATAATTTTATAATATGTTGTTCTTTTGAGACAGAAGACTAAGAAATATTCCCTGACATTAGGTAAATGAGGAGAGCACAAAATTCCATTTTCCTGGGGACCAGAAAGCAAGAACATAAAAGGTGTATTCCCTTTTCTACCCAATCTGTCTGTCAACACTAAATTCTTTTCTGCAATATAACATTGAGTCTCTGCTAACTGAAAGAGTCCTCACACCCTCATCTGATTGAATTTATTTCTTTCACTCCTAAAGACAGCTTTTTCAAAAATATAACTGATCTCAGGGTATATATGTTACTTCATTTCTTTCATTCTACTCTTTCATCTTTGTCCTTTAAGATTTCTCAATTCATACGTGAGATGGAGATATTACAAATTAAGAAGCAGAAAAATATTTCATATCTGCCAAGTTCCAAGGCATATGCTTTGTTCCTTGTTACTGGAAACACTGTTCTCAAGAAATTACATACAACTTGGCAGATAATTCTACAATGTTGTTGACAGCTTGTCAATAGTGGATACTGATGGCTCTGTGGCATCAAGTATAGCAAGCCAAAGCTCTCATAACATGGAGCACGCACCACAAGCAAAGATTTCAACATGAAAACAAAGCAGCAAATCTATTGTAACATTAGGTGTTGTTTTAAGTTTGCTCATTCTTAATGCTATGGCTGATGGCTTGTACAAATCACTTGTAAGACACCCTCCCTGACAGGAAATAGAATAAATGGAACACAGCTTTAGATGCTGTACCTGATCAAGAGTGAGGAAAGAACATATTTTATGTTGTTATTAGTTGAAGGCTAGTCACCAAATATCTGCATCTAGCACTGTTTGATTTTAAGCATGAATTCCAGATCTAGAGGAAAAGAGTTGCAGGAAAAGATACAAGTGACATGGTCTAGAAAGAAGCCTGACTATATCACTTAAGGTTACAGTAACTATAAGTAATTAAAACTGAAAATAAATAAATAAAAATTAGTTCCTCTTTTGCAGTAGCCACATTTCAAGTACTCAATAGCCACATGTATCTAGTGGCTACTGTATTGGCCATTGCAGATATAGACTATTCCCAATATCACTTAGTATTTCATTGGACAGCACTAGTACATTGAGTAAAACATTTCTGCATGATTCTTTCATTTATTCAATAATCCCCTTTATTGAGTGTATGCTTTTCAAGAGAAGCATCGTGCAGATCAGAGAGATTTAATTTGCAAACTAGAGGTCTGACTTCGCTCCTAATTTGCTGTACAACCTTAGGAACCCTTGCTGTTAGTTTCCTGCTTAGGAAAACAAAGGCCACAATGACAGTGACCCTAAGGGGCTGCTGCAAAGATATTCTAGAAGAAACAAGCCTAAGGTTCTCAGTTAAGTGGTTTAGTTACAGTAATTGTCATGCTAACTAGATTGTGTCCATATATTTAGTTCTGTGAAACAATTGCTGAATCATTTTTTACAACGTCAGAGAAGGGTTTCTACGTTTCTTCTTGAGTTGCTAACAACAACCATAAAAAGGAATGTTTATTGGATATTTAATAAAAGCTAGATGCATATATTTCCAGATTTTAAGCTCTGTATTTGCGACATACTTCCCAGTAAGCTGTGTACCTGTGGAGCAATTATTACACCTTACTCACCCTCATTTTCCTAATATGTAAACTGAAGATGATAATAGTCCTTACAGGATTAAATTAATATGGCACAGAAAGTTCTAGGACAGTGGCAAAACACATTAGTACTCATTAAATGGTAGCCATTGCTACTTACCATTTTCCGGGCACTTTGATGAATACTTTACATCTATATTCTTATGTTAATTCCTAATACAACCCATAAGATATATTTTACAACTAGCTTCATAAATAGAGAGAAAAGCCAAGACTTGAAGAAGTTAAGAAATTTCACCAATTTCACGTAGGAGAAAAGAGTGGAGCCAGGATTTGACCCAGGCATTCTACTCTGAAAACCTGAGCGAATAACCTTAGACCATGGTAGCAACTTTGTGGGCTTATTACAGGGATTTTATGGGATAATGCAGCTAAAGTATTTAATGCACATATTTGTAGGGATTATATTATTGTTATGCTTAAGCTCATTAAGTAATATTTTTCAGTTTGGTGGTAATTTTAATGTTTTGAGGTGAGGGGATGGTTATAGTGTTATTAAAGTGGAGGTTGTAGCTAATGCTTTTACAGAGCATTTTAGAGCCATCTAATAATGTATCTTTTATGGTCAATGTGCCATTCTTCCTCTCAAGTTTCTTTGTGCTTAAAAATAAAAATAGTAATAAGCAACTCTATGCAAACAAACCAGAAAGCTAGATAAAAGAGAAGCAATGACAATACAGTTCTTTTGAAAACATGAGCTGTCCTTTACAAGTCTAAAATGAAATGGAAGATGATATAGGTGTATTGGGAGCTGTCCCGAGAAGTGGTACTGAAGTAACAGTTTTGAACTTCGAAAACTACACCCAGTCAAGGCTGGGCAAACTCCCTGCTGATCTGGCATGGAATAACATCAAAGGAAATGCACGGCAGACCACAATTTTCCAGCATGTTGTTCCAGCCTGAAGCAGCCTGTTAATATTAGCATAAAGCAATATAAGTCATTTTTGAAGGCACAGTGGGGGAGACAGTATTTTTTAGCGCTCCTTTTCAGAAATGTGTTAAACTACAACTCCGGATACGTAAGCTGACTATTTCTGTACCAAATAACACCTGACCTATGAAAAGGCAAACTCTTTAGGAACCAAATTCAAATCAAAGAAGCCTTCATTTTAGCTATAGAGGAAAAATAAAAGGCAGTGATAAAAGATCATTCGGAAATTTGGGTTGAGGCCAACAGATTGTTATGGTGACAGAGGATAAATGGACTTTTTGCAATATGCGCCATTTTTCCTATAGCAAGAAGAGTGAATGAACCTAATTTCAGAATCTTTCCAAGCAGTATACAATGAGATTTAAGGGAAAAAATAACAGCATGGATTTCTAAATACTTTTGATAGTGGTTACCTATAGGCAGAAAAGAGCCATTAGTATATATATAATGATGTTATCAGGATTTTTAAAAACAAATGTGATTGGTGAGAACATTAGGTCAAAACAAACTAGCTGGATTTTAACAAAAATCTAAGTTAGTTCTGTACAAAATTTTAATTTTTCAAACTCTCTTGGGAGATGTGTTTCAGCAAAAACTCACATGGAAAATGAAATAAAAGGCTTAGCTGCCCATAAACTAAATATAGGTCTACAGTGTGATGCTGCATGACAAAATTTGACGCAATCTTGACCTGTGTTAAAAGAGGTAGACTATCCAGGTCATGGGAGGTGATGGTTAGTATATATTCTGTGCTGTAGAGATATAATCGAGAGTTCAGGCAGTTTTTGCACACATAGAGAATTAGAATGATGAGAGAATGCTTGCCTCCAAAAGAAGTTATGTGAGCAAGGTCAGGGAACCTGGGGAATTTGAGCTCAGCAAGAAATGCCTAAGAGTAGGAGAAATTATGTCAATTTTATAATAATTATATTTATAGGCACTTTTTGTTTTGTTGCAAGCTCAAATTAAGTACAGCATGCCCCGGATCACTGTCTGACATGTTTACCTTCTGACGTTGTACAATCAAGCTAAGTTTGACCCATATTTGAGCCAATTTTTTTCCTCCTTGTATTGTTACAATTAGCCTCCTGAAATCTTTTGTGAGTTTCCCAAGACCAGGGATCCTGTCTTGTTTGGCTCTATATTTCCCACAGCAAATGAGACTTAACTCCAGGAAACACTCAGTGACTATTTGTTGATTTTCCCCCAACATGTCACTTTTTTGCTATTAGGTTAAACACTGTTCACAATCTGGAGGAGACCTCTCTCTCCAACATAGCTGTTACTCCTGATCTTCCATATGGGCCATCAAGACTTGTTATCATTAGCAACCTCTAAAATGTCTTAATTGGAGAAGTTAGACATTTTTTATGAGGGTGCATAGAGTTCAACTGAGTTTCCATACTCCAGTATCTACATTTCAAGATCCAAAAGAGGGCATAAAAATGCTTTGGGCTACGAAAAGCTATAACTTAATTGGCAACACCTGCAGAGAGCAGGCGATAAATGTGTGAAGAGGGTGAGGGATATCTCCAATCTTTTTCTGTTGTCATTTCCTGTGCACACATTCCTATAGAGCAGTACATCACTAACTGTTCAAGTCAAACCTGTGCAGAAGAAGGGAAAATATCAAATAGAAAAAGATATTCTAATATTAACAGCACTTTCAGAAATGCAGTTGAAATTCTTAATAAAAACTATTTCATCTCTTTCCTTTTTTCACATCACAATCTAAGTTATTGAGGGTAGAAATTCAAATGAACATATCTTACCAAAATATTTATTCAAATAGGAATGTTAGTGATTTTCAGATGCTTGCTGGCAGAGTGGAAACAGAAAGATAAACGACTTTCTTACCCTATTCAAGAGTTATTGTTATCTTCTAGTCTGTGATGTTCCCTCATTATCCAGGGGTACACAAATCCAGGCAGTGCATAATTTGGGAACCAAAAGTAAAATAGTAAAACATTTTTCAAAATGCTTTCACCATTTCACCACTTTTAAAAAAGGAATTTCAATGCAGGAAAAAAGTATACCTCATCTTGGCTCTTCCCAGCTATTAAAATTCCATGCACAAAACTATGTGCACTGCTTCTCCGCAGGATGCTACCAACACTCTGCAAAGAGCAGGCTGGAGTCCCACCCAGTCCATTTAACTCCTGCCTTCTGGGGCAATGCTAGTGTTGCCAAAGCTCATCACCAAATTTTACATATTGTCAAACTGAGGCCCAAGGATTCAAGGCAACCATACTGTTTCTCAGACTCATCTGGCAAGAGTTATGAAATAAATGTCTTCCAGTCTTCTTAGCAATGGAAAAAATAATTACCTAAGCTGTTTACTTCCATTTTAATCAGTCAGCCAATCAAGTCTGAAATGAGAGCTTGCTTAATTATGCTATCAGCCTTGTGCTTAGCTCTGCCATGAAGAACCAAGAGAGTAGAGTGCAGTTTTGCCCTCTAGGAAGCCTGACTTAGACACACCTGAGACAATTAGAGAACAATACAGGATAAGATGCAATTAAGTGAGCAAACGTTAAGTAGAATGATTGTAAGTGCTTTAAAGGGCTCAAAGGTGTAGCTCCAGCAGGAGGGAAATGTTGTAAAGAAAGGGTCCTCTATTTCTCTGTCTCGTTTTCACCCTTTCCAGCTCTTCCTCACTGCATTTTTTAGGAATGACAGAAAGAAGCTGCTTCAGGCACCGCCCCCGAGGCAGAGCTGCCAGGTTCATCTCCTGTTCTTTTCCCATTCACTGTGCGGCTCTGTCAGCTGACATTCTTGTTACAACCTGAAATCCCCTTCCACTGGCCCATTTCAAACGCCCCTCATGACTGTTCTAATACCCACCTCCCTGGGCTGATTCCCTCTTCACCCCTTCCACATTCCCTTCCTATGCATTTCCAGAGTCTGCTTCTTCTTGAATGTGACAGGCGTGCATCTACTCTCTTGTTAACAAAACTGTGGGGTCTTTAGAGGGCCACGTGGGTGTTTAGCAATCATAGATGTCTAAAAATGAAAGGATATTTTAGTAGTCCTCAGGATGGTCTCAGGGTTATATGACAAATTTCTCCAATAGTACAAAATCAGACACCATGAGATGAGGCTGACCAGTGGCTCATGCTGCAATATACAGAAGGTTGGTCTCCAATGAAGTTGTCTGTTTAGACTTGTTGGCTTACTCCATAAAACATCTTCAGTCACTCATGTTTCTGTCCCCCTCTTTCAACGGCTACTAGTAGCTAAGCTTCAAGAAGATCCTCACAACATAACGTGCTTATCTTAGTACATATAGAAAATCTGAATGCTTCATCCTAGAGTGGCGCTTGCAGAATAAAAATAAATCTTTTAAAAAATTTTTTGAAGAACCCTTTTTCTCACTCTCAAATTATTTCTTCCTGTTCGCACCCTTCTTTGGGCCACACACCAGTCAGCGACCCTCATACCATCCTCATTATTACAGAGCCCTTGAATACAAGATTCTTGCAAGGGAGAAGTTTTACAAAAGGGAAATAAAAAGAATTATTATTTCAACCTGACACTTTTTTCTGCCTTTATTTCTTCCAAACTAATATGTCAAACTAATTCAATTTATTGTGTCCATTTTTCTCCAGCAGATCTGAAGTGAATGAATGTGCTCTATATAATCTAGAAGGCAATGCAAATACACAGTCAAACTTAAACTATTTCAGGACAATAATATAGCCAGAGACAGAAAATTTTAATTCAAAAGTTAACAATTCATATATCACTTGTTATCTTCACTTGTCAACACTTCTGACAGCCTATTTTAATATTTGGTATTTTTTCATACTTTATCTTGTAAAAAGAATTTTATCCCTTTCTCACTATATTCCTCAATGTGGAAAAAAAGGTCAGACAAGAGTTTTAAATTTTAGACATGGAGGATGATAACAATGGTTTCTGGAGACAACAGAAATTCCTAACCTTATAGGAAAGCAGTGATTTTTCTTCAGCCACAGCAGCAAAGAATCACCAGAACCAACTTTAAATCCACCCTAATTGATTAGTAACAACTTTGCATGGTTCACCATGTTTCTAAAAGCCAACCAGTTACAGCCTAATATTTCTGAAAATCAGCCATTGAGTAACAGTGATTTTTAGGTAACCACACTTCCCCAGCTAAAGGTCAACCAATATCTAAACACTTTCACTTTTGAAATTCTGCCAATCCCTCAACTCCAGGATCCTTGAACACCTACACATTAGGCCTCTGCTTTGCTCAGAGTGAGCTGGCTCACAAGCAAAGTTCTCCTTCACTTAGCAAACAATAAATTGCTGTCTCTGTTTCCGATAAGAAGTGATGGCCTCTTTCACTTAAACTAGTTCGATATCTCACTGATATATTACAGACACACTGTATTTAGAGATTTATTAATTTACCTATTTATTTCTACCCCCGTTTATTTCAAATAGAATATAAAGTAGTTAAATATTATTAAGCCAACTGATGGCCCAAGCTGTAATATGAACAGGGTAGGTCTACAGTTCAGTAAGCCAATAAGGTTGCCTGTTTAGACTTGTTGGTTTATTCAAATGAAACATCTCCATCAGTCATCTATGCTTCTGTTCCCCTCTTCCAACAGCTAATAATATATAGGCTTTGAGCAAATTATCACACACCAAGGAGGAAGGTTACAGAAAATCACAATGTAGACACATGGTGTGCAAAATCCCTGAAGGTCTCCAATGGTAGCATCCATCTCGGAATATTCAGACTGCCTATGCTTGAAAGAGGTGGCCAATTTTTATCCAATGTGTTCAAAACAAAAGAGAACAGATGTGGAATATTTTCCTTTCATATAATTGATGAATTTGAAATCATAGAATCTTTTTGAATATAAATTATGCCTTCACACCAAAAGGCTTCCATGATACTGTGCAAAAGACACCATACACCACTTTGTTTAAAGTAGATAATTTATGTTTTTTATAGGATTTCCAATAAGAATGCTATACACATAGTCGTAGATACTGTTGTCCTCTTTATTCAAGTTATTTTAAATGCTCTAAATTGTCTCTACTTTACTTGAGCTTATGGTTGTAAAAGAAACAAAAATTTGTTGGAGACCCCATACAATACCATAATTTATGTACAGAGATAGTCTGAATGCTGTAAGACTTATTAAGTCCAGAGAGAGAGCTCATTATCCATTGTATAAATGAAAATCAAGTCTCCTAGCACACTATGTTTAGCCATGATAAATATCATGACTTCCTAAGATCCTTTATATCCTCTGGGCAATTCTGCCTGTCTTTGGTTGAAAAGTACCCTCATGGCCTCCCCAGTTTCTCCAGTTCCCATCTCAATGCTTCTGCCTACATTATTCTCCCAGATGTGTGCTCTTTCCTCCCTTCATCTCTGTATCACCAAACCCTCTCCTTCCTCTCCAATTCCATACTCAATAGGAAGGTACATGCTATCATTTCATGAGGTTCCCTCTCTCTCCTCTGAAATCACCTATACTTTTGTAGTCAATGCCTTCATTTATTTACTCATTCAAAAATATTAATTTTTACCATGCTGGGAAATACGCTTGACATTTTGTAATAACCACCTGTTGCCTTGTACCTTGTTGTCAATTATCTATGTAGCTGTCTTACCCTCCTTTATTAGTTGTTAATTTCCCTAAGTACAAAGAACATGTCCTTTCCATCTTATGGTGCTTAATCCATGCTCTGTGGATGAACAATTTTGCCTTTGGCATGGTAGGGTGGTTCACAGAGGTGAACCAAGTAAACAATATGTGATTCAGTTATCAAACAAGTATCTGACCAAATGTGGTTTATTTGGTTCACCGAGTTTCCCTTGAAATTTTTTTTTGAAATGTTTTTTCTGCAACAGATAAATCATAAGCCCTCTAAGAAATAGAAGTTGAAGCAGTGCATTCATGGAGTACATGAAATAAGCTTTAAAACCTCCAGTTATTGGTAATTGTCAATCATTTTTAAAAGTCTATCAATTTAGCTCAGATGCTGCAAGAATTCTGTGTGCTTGAATACCCCTAAGGACACCATGTATTCCTGAAATTATCGTGTTTATAGGTCTCTCAAAAGCACAAAAGATGCCTCATTGAGGCTTGTTAAGATAACTAACAGTAACCACCATCACACAAGGAAGGGTAACAACACTGTACCATTTGTCCTTTCAGTTTTGACGGCAGAGACATGGGTATTATTTCTTCACGACCACTAAAGGCTGCAATGGGTGCCTTAAGAATTGGAAATTTTATTCACACGTATACTGCCTGGGGTGATTCAAGAAGCAGAGCTTGTGTCAGAGAGTGAAAAAGCAAATTTGGGCAAAACAGAACTTGCGTCCTCAAGATGCTAACAAGCACAGGCTTATCAGCCTCCTCCTCTTTGCGGCATTTGTGGGAGGGGCTCCTTTGAGGGTAGACCCCTCCTGTGTCCCAGGTCCCTGCAGAACTAGGGTTCCCTAAAGTTTGTCCTCATTCAGCTCCAGCTGGCACATGGTCACCAACCCCTCTCCTTCTGTGAAGTCTCCTGAGATTGTGAATTGTTTTCTTTCCCTTCCCCACCTGTCTACTCTGAGAGCTCATCTGCTTGCAGCACTTCCTCTCTCACCAGGATGTAAATGACTCCCAAATCTATTTCTCTGCTTTGCATGTCTATCTCTCTACATCACAGGGTACTTACAGCATGCTGCTGGCAGGCAATCATTACTCAGTAAATACTTGCTGCCTGATTGTAGGATAAGATGGAAGTGATCTTCTTTCAGGTAAATGCATAAAGGGCTTTTCTGGGTCAAGATGGCCTTGTCCTTCCTAAATTCAAAACTAGAGAGAAAAGGATAAAATTGTTATAGGTAAACTCCCTAGAGGAAAGAACTGTATAATTTTTGTTCAGCATCTACTATTTTATCTACTCATCACAGCCTTTTGGTTCTAGGGTTGCCCCCTCTCCCTCCATTACACATTCACCAGGGCCACATTACCATGTGGTCCCGTCCCATCTCATACACAGTGTGGGCATTTGACCCAAACTAGGCCAAGGACCCCCCATCCCTGGGATTTTTGAACTTAGAATTGACAGGGTATTTTCTCTGCTAGTGTCTGAGACTGAAAAATGTAAAACCCCAGAGACGGCTTCCATCACTGAGTCCCTAATTCACTACTATGTGCCATGTACCATGCGATGACAAACCAGAATGAAAACTCCTGCCTGCTATCAAAGGAAGACAGGTGATAAATAAATATGCAAGTAAATATACAGAATGTCAGATGGGATAATCCAGAAACCCGCTGTCCAAAGAAATCATAGCCTGTGATGTCCAAACAAACTCAGAACAGGAAGGAAAGAAAATGAAGCAAAACAGAACATTCATTGTAACAAATGCGCAGTTCCGATTCTCAGTTCTACGGTTCTTTTTTTTTTTTTTTTAACATAAAAGCAACAATAAAAGTAACTATAGTAACTATAGTAATGACTACCACTTACTGAAGGGGTTCAAGGTTTCAAGTGTCGCATGGAATAGTCTCAGTTAATCCAGGAACCTGCCCTTTGAGATAAGCACTAAACATTTGCCTGATTTTATAGGTGAAGAAATTGATGCTTAAAAGGTTTAGTAATTTGGCCAAAGTCACAGAGTGGGGAGCAGAACCAGCATTAAAATCCAGGCAGCCTCCGCCCAGAACCCTTGTTGTTACCACTCACTTTGCTGTGTTAGCACTGAGCTGCTTCCAGGGACCAGTGACTGTGCCAAATAAAGTACATCTTCCCTTAAGGAACTCACAGCTCAACTGGAGAGGCAGATACAGAAGGGAGCAAGTGTGATGGAGCTGCTATCATTACATAGGCAAAAGTATGGACTAATATGGAAAAATACGTGTGGACTTGAATTCCCAGCTCCATTGAACCTTCTGGGGTCATCCAACGGCCAAGCCCACATACCTCCAAGCAGAGAAGCTCTGGCCCATGTGTCTGCTGCCT
Source organism: Macaca fascicularis (assembly GCF_037993035.2). Classification (NCBI taxonomy): domain Eukaryota; kingdom Metazoa; phylum Chordata; class Mammalia; order Primates; family Cercopithecidae; genus Macaca; species Macaca fascicularis. The sequence goes on along the minus strand of NC_088387.1, from coordinate 99,461,178 downwards.
CTATATGAGGCTGGAAATGAGCCCTGATACCTTGAACAAGTTTCCCTTGGTTTTAGCCGATAAAGTGCGAGAGATGAAGCAGCATGGTGTCTGTGGAGTGCCTCCCCAACCTAATTCTTCCCAGCTTACTCAAAAGACAGCACTTAGGAATGTTCTTAGGAGCCCTGCCGGCAAATGCAATGGGACAGCCGGTGCCGAAAGAGGGACCATTCAAAATTCTAATTCAGCACAAAATGGAGAGATGCTTTTTAACTCTCCAGCAAAGAAAAATGATCATCCAGATGACAGGGATTTCACTGGGTGGTGTTAGTTGTTGTTTAACATCTTTCTTTTTTGTTTTTAATGTAATACAATTCCTTCCATTCAACTGGCTGCCAATGAAGAGGCAAGCAGGAATGTCCAATTTTTCATTTGGTCATTTATTCTCTTCTCTCCCCTATTCCACCCTCCACTTTGGACTTCCTACCAAAAAAAGCCTCGGTCAGAAATTCTGTTTCCCCAAATCCATGACCTGTGGCAGGAGCAGCAGCCTGCAGGGAAAGGGTGGGGGCAGGAAGAGGGAGCATGAGAAATGTAGCAGAAAAGTAGGTGAGGAAGGTATCTTTGGAGTTCTCTTGGAAGCTGAAGTGCTTGGAAATTGAATGTCAAAGCCCATCCAAGTTTTTCTTCCCTAAGGGCACCTTTAATCATCTGAAGAAATATAAGTTCATTTTGACTACTGCTCTCCTGGAATTCACAATTGCTACCAGTTCAGGGAGCAGTGGCAAACCCAGGACAGGTCGCCTTTTCTACAGGGCCTCCCCAGCCTCTCTTTCCCCAAGCAGGACTCGTCTTGTTCTGGTCCCCTCAACACTGGCTCCCACATTTTCCTCTGTCCTCAGGGTGCCCCATCTCTCATCCTAGATATTCGTGCTTAGTAGCTCTTCTCACTACATTATGGAATTCTGACAATCAATAATTTTTTTCATTCATATAGAATTGCCCAGTGTTTGCAAGAATGGGAAGAGCATGGGTTTTGAAGTCAAGCTGGTCCTAGTTTCAACTCTGGTATTTACATCCAATAGATGAATGACTGACAGGTAATGGAGACCCTTTGGGGTTCCATTACCTTCCCAGTACAAGGACTGAGAATAATACAGGGCTAGCCAGGTTGCTCTGATCATTAAAAGCAAAACTAAAATAACTCACACTTATTGAAGGATTGCTTTGTGTTAGGCACTATTCTGAGCTATTTACATGCATTGCCTTCTTGAATCTTTCTAACAGATCAAAAGGTAGATACTAGTATGAGTTTCATTTTATAGATATGGAAATAGAGGCTTCTGTGAGTAATATAACTTGCTTAAGGTGCTTAGCCTCGGAGACACATAATAAAAACAACAAAAATAATAATAGCTATGCTTTATTCTACACTAACTGTGTGCCATGGACATGCTAAATACTTTACATGTATTAAATCATGGGCTTCTCCTTTTTTCAACTAAGGAAACTGTGTCTGAGAAAGATGAAAGAACTTGCTGTGGCTATTTAATCATTATAGAACAGAGCAGAACTATAACCCCAGGTCTCTCTGAGTCAGAGCTTTTGAGGTTAACCATGGCAATTTTACCATATAGCAGCCCCTTAATACATTTTGTTAAATCAAATTGATACTCCAGAGAATTTTTCATTCAAACACATTAGATTTCTTTTGGAAAACATAGGTTTCACATCCTATGCACAGGGGATTTGATTTGCTTTTTAGTTTTTTCATGGAGAGGGACCTGAAAGAACAGAGAGGAATAGTCAAGGGTTGTGTTACCCAACCTCAGTCATGCAGCCCTTGTAATGAAGGCCAGCTTGCATCTCCTTAATGGGGGAACCAGAATCCACAACGTTCTGTGCAGGCTCTTGAGCTGCTACACTCCATAGCCACATTTATGAAGATGGATAAAAAGCACCTCTTTTACAGGCTTCACTGCCCAAGCAGTGGTAGTAATATAAACACCCAGTAAGAGGGGGTTGATTAAGTATGATCTGTCAACTTGATGCACCATCATGACTCTAGGAAAATAGTAATTATAGAGACTAGGGAGAAACATGCAAGAATGCTTCAAATGTTTACCATATGTTGTGAACTAAAAAAAGTACACTGTAATATGATTGCACCTATTTAAACTATGAATATATAAGAAAATTTAAACCAAAAATTAATATAACAGAAATTAAACATTGGCATTAAGGTGGCAGGATTCTGAATGGTATTTTTAGATTTAATAAACATTCTATTGTTTTGACAGTAAAACATCAAAATTAAATGTCAAAATACACTGGAGACACTCCCCCAAGAGGAATACTGTGGAAGAACATGCAATGATAACTCAGTTATTTTTTCTTGCCATTATTTCCCTGCTCCACAGACACATGGGAGACAAACAAAGAAAATCATCATGGATAGTAATCAGTTGTTCTCTAGCCCACAGAATGTATCTACATGCTATTTCTTTATTCACTTATTTATTTATTTAGACAGAGTCTCACTCTGTCGCACAGGCTGGAGTGCAGTGGTGGAATCTTGGCTTACTGCAACCTCCACCTCCCGGTTCAAGCGATTCTCCTGCCTCAGCCTCCTAAGCAGCAGCTAGGATTACAGGTACATGCCACCACACCCGGCTAATTTTCGTAGAGACCATGTTTCACCATGTTGGCCAGGCTGCTCTCAAACTCCTGACTTCATGTATTCTGCCCACCTCGGCCTCCCAGAGTGCTGGGATTACAGGCATGACTCACCGCGCCCAGCCTGTAAGCATAAAAAGCATATCTTGCCTCACTTATTCATCGGATAAAAAGTGATACGTTTTATCCAATGAATAAGTGAGGCAAGATATGCTGTAGATTTCCTCAACACTACTTTTCAGGTGAGGCACAGAACATTCAAGAACCTCTTGCTCACTGGGACACAGGGGTGAGTGATGGGTCCCTAAGTTGAACCAGGCCTTTTGACACCTAGCCTAGTGTTATTTCTCCTCAACCAGACTGTCCTTATATCCCAATGATTGCAAATATCAGTTTGTGCATTTGAGTGATATACAGCTAACATGCTGATTCTTTGAAGGTTATAGAAAAAAATGCTTCGTATTTTACTTTGTATAACATCATTTTGAGGTTCAAGGCATGAATAATGTTATAAGACTGAATGAAAGATACCATTGGAAATGGGTATGTTGCCACATTTGGAGCAGTGGCAAGAGCATGGCAAGAAGTCCAGCCATGCACTTCCCAAACTTTCACCTGAATGCACATTTACCACAATTCCCATTTTCTTTCAAGTCCCCCAGGAGTCCCTTTTACCAAAGCACCCTACTCTTCCCCAGCCTGCCTCACATGTTTGAGTTAGGAGGGTTTGTCTCTGTGCTTTCTCCTGGGCTGATTCAGTTTTAGCCCTGATCTCCCTGCAAAATTAAAGGCTTAACTCCTGTGTCAGAGAGCAGGATTTTGGAAAAACGCTTGGGAAATCAGAAAATTACACAATTCTGTTCAACAGCCAAGATATCCCTGCCCCCATCTTTACCATCTGTTCACTGCTTGTCCCCAGCAGCACAGGACCACCCAGGTGGGACACCTGATTCGTGCAGAGTCCCAGCACAGACAGCAGTGGGAGGAAGGGCTCTCTGCTTGAAAGGGTCATATTTCAGGGAGAATGAAAGGTGACGGATGCTCTGATGAGGCCAAAAAGCATCCCACAGGCTATTCTCTGCCCAGCCTAAGCAAAGGACACTGCCGTCAGCACTGAGGAGACCCTTCAAAAAAAGGTACAGTAACCCAGCAGTATTCATGGGGATAGGCTCCAAGTGGATGCCTGAAACTACTACTGGAAAGAGATCCCAATCCAGACCCCAAGAGAGGGTTCTTGAATCTTGTGCAAGAATTCCAGGGGAGTCCACAGAGTAAAGCGAAAGCAAGTTTGTTAGAGAAGTAAGGGAACAAAAGATTTGTTACTCCATAGACAGAGCAGTCCCAAGGGCTGCTGGTTGGGTATTTTTAAGGTTATTTCTTGAATATGCTAAACAAGGGGTGGATTATTCATAAGTTTTCCAGGAAAAAGGCAAACAATTCCTAGAACTGAGGGTTCTTCCCCTTTTTAGACTATATAGGGTAACTTCCAGCCATTGCCATGATATTTATAAACTGTCATAGTGCTGGTGGGAATATCTTTTGTAATTGCATATAATGAACAGTGAAGATGACCAGAGGTTACTTTCATCGCCATCTTGGTTTTGGTGGATTTTGGCAACTGCTTTACTGCATCCTATTTTATCAGCAGGGTCTTTACGACCTCTGCCAGGCCTGCAGACCTTCTGTCTCATGTTGTGACTAAGAATGCCTAACCTCCTGGGAATGCAGCCCAGCAGGTATCATCCCCATTTTAGCCAGCTCCCATTCAAGATGGAGTCACTGTGGTTCAAATGCCTCTGACAAAACCATGGATAGCACCAAACCTCAAAAATTGCTGTTTTTTCATATGATAAAGCTTAGTTTATAGATTAGGTATAGTAAAAGACTAACAACACTAACTAGTAATAAAATAGGACAATTGTAATGATATACTGTAAAAAAAGTTGTATGAGTGTGGCCTTTTTCTCTCAAAATGTCTTACTGTACTACACTCACTTAACTTTTGGATCACAGTTGACCAGATGACCACAAGTTACTGAAACCATGGAAAACAAAACCTTGGATAAAGGGGGTTCCTGCCTGCTAAAGGCACACTCCAGAACCACACACACACACACACACACACACACACACACACACACACACACGCATGCACACGATAATTTCAGAAAGTCAAGGTCAGGTATTTTGAAACGTATCAAAAATCTATGTGCACACTAACCTGGAATCTAATTTCCTGCCCCAGCCTCTCTACTTAATAAAGTAAAAGCCTGCCTATCTCATAGCACTTTTTCTTTTATTCAAGTTAAGCCTTCTCTTCTGCTTTGGTTGTAGGTCATGATCCTAGCTGCTCCCTGCAGATTGAAAAGGTTGACTTCTAGATCTATACGTGACCAGCTTAATTCTAGAGAGACTGTCTGAAGTACTTCACTGTGTTTTAGTTTCCACGTCATTTATCACTGACATCGTCTCATGCATGAAAGTGCAAGGAGATTTAAGGAGTTGGCATTTTCTCACAAGGTCTCCTTTAGTGGAACAGTGCCTAACATGCTACTTAACTCACGCTGCCACTGAAACGTAACTCTCCTCTCCCTAGCACTTGTCTTCCACGGAACAGCACAGTCTTCAGCAAGTGGAAAGCTCTACTCAGAACTCTTAGTCCTATTGTGCTAAAATGTGCATGACACGCACAGGGTTAGGTCATAACCTGTCTTCGCACTTCAAATCCCAGGTCTCAAAAACAGCTGGATAGAACCTGGTTTTGTAAGAACAAGTCACCTGAATGACCAAGAAATTCTCAAACAGCACAAAGAAGACAAAAAGAAAATACTACTTCTTTGAGCTTGAAGAAGACTGAGTTTATGTGCCTCATTATGGATTTTTACTTCAATTTGTTTTCATTCTTCCAACCCACCACTTTTTTTGCTGTCTAAAAGCATTTAAAAAAATTAAACCAGGGATAAAATCTTGATGATTCTGTAGCTAGTTTTACTTGATTCTTGGTTGCAGAAATAGAATTTCTAATTTCATAAAAACAAGACCCTAGAAACAGGTTTCTCTGCTAAAAGAACCAATAATCAGGATTCTACAAATGCAAGGGTCATACAAACTGTATTTCCAAAATCAAAAGTCACAAAGAATTGACATTTTCTTCAGAAATGCAGATACGGTATTCTGAAATATTTATGTTCTACTCAGTTAAAAGAATGTCCTCCTACTAGTTCTGCTTACTTCCTTCTTGAGTCTGAAAGATCTGGTATAGGTCTATCCTGTAATACAGGAACTGTGAGCACTGGCCCCAATATACACATATGCACACACACACACACACTCACATGCACAAACACACATGCAAGACAGGTTTCTGCTGTTTAGTCACATGTTTCCTCAATTAAAGAAATTTATTGGCCAGGCGCTGTAGCTCACACCTGTATTCCCAGCACTTTGGGAGGCCAAGGAGGGCGGATCACCTGAGGTGGGGAGTTCAAGACCCACCTGACCAACATGGAGAAACCCCGTCTCTACTAAAACAAGTACAAAATTAGCCAGGCATGGTGGCGCATGCCTGTAATCTCAGCTACTTGGGAGGCTGAGGCAGGAGAATCACTTGAACCTGGGAGGTGGAGGTTACAGTGAGCAGAGATTTCACCACTGCACTCCAACCTAGGCAACAAGAGTGGAACTCCGTCTCAAAAAAAAAAAAAAAAAAAGAAAGAAAAAGAAAGAAAAAAATGTATTTATTTCACCATCAGTGTCCTCTGAAATTACGATTAGTCATTGAGAGTGAGCAACTGTCTGAAAGCACGTATTTTAAACTGGTAAGAATTCTGCTTATACCTAAGATAAAGCTTCTGTGATGTTTATATGATATTAGATAAGCTACATTATTTTCAAACTTTTGGACACTTTAAGTGAAGATACATCTCATTTTATTTATGTGTTTCTAAGCTATAGTTAAAAGAAAAACAACAATGAGTCAGTATTCCATTTTGCCCATATGACTTAGATTTGGATTTCCCTCTAATTCCCAGTGGCTCTGCTCTCTCTCCTAATCCCTAAATGTATCTAATCCCATAAATGTATCTAATCCCATAAATGTATGTTCTGCTCATTTGTACCAATCAGAGCCTATGTGTAGGCTAAATGTGTTGCAGCTTGTTTAGTTAATTACAACTTTCCAGGAAGTGCCAGTGTATAATAATGCCTCTTCTCCCAGGTTGAAACTGGCAATAAAATTTTTTGATTTAAGAAAATTTTTTTGAAAAAATTCATCTTGTTAAAATGGAAATTCTCCTGGAAGGTATAATACAATGAAAGAGCCATAATCTGACATTTATCCCCGTAAGAAATTTTTGTTTGGCATCCTTTATTATATTGCAGTCATTACATGGACCAAGCAGGAAGAAAGAAAAAATAGATCTGGAGTCTGGGCACTAAGTGAAGAGTCTTAATATTCAAGGGCAGTGGTCACTCAGGGGAATAGATACGAAGAGGGGAGGCAGGAGGATGCCAAAACTCATTGAGTTTTGTTTTTGCCTATTGGACATGTTCCAAAGCTGCTACCCATGAGCCAGGTTAGAAAAGGAGTATTGCCATATGGATTGCTGTGATATTGTCAAAGAAAAATTGTACCAGACAGAGTTAAATAGGCAAGGAAGACTTTATTTAAGATGATTGCAACTGGAGAGAAAGATTGAACTCAATTCCACTGAAAGAAAAGGTGGGAGGTTTCTAAGCACTGGGATGAGCTAGTGGAAAAATACTAGAGGACTTTTGCAGGAAGGTTGGTCAATGTGGTTAAGCCATCTGTGTTTGCAAATTATGCCTTATCAAAGCTAGGCTCCTGCCCTACCAAAAACGCTAGAAAATGGGTGGGCTATCTTTCTTGATGATTATATTTCAAAGAGATAGCTCCCAGGTCCTTGAGAAAGACATTCAAGTGCTATGAAAGTGGCAAGACGCTGGGAGAAGATTTACATCTCAAAGGGGCTTAGAAATAACTTACAAATGGTAAGCTTTCTTTCTTTTATCTTTTCTTTTTTTTTTTTTTTTTTTTTGAGATGGATTCTCATTCTGACACCCAGGCTATAGTGCAGTGGTGCCATCTCAGCTCACTGCAACCTTCTCCTAGCGAGTTCAAGCTATTCTCCTGCCTCAGTCTCCTGAGCAGGTGGGATTACAGGTGCCCCCCACCATGCCTGGCTAATTTTTTTGTATTTTTTAGTAAAGATGGGATTTCACCATGTTGGCTGGGCTGGTCACTAACTCATGACCTCAGGTGATCCACCCTCCACAACCTCCCAGATAAATGGTAAGCTTTCTAAAGCAAATGCTCTAAGAAAAGTGAGGTGAGGGGCCATTTAAAGTTTAGTGATGCTAAAAAGAATGTAAAGGCCACATTCTTTCTCTGTATCAATCTGTTCTCACACTGCTGATAAGGACATACCCCATACCCAAGACAGGGAAGAAAAAGATGTTTAATGGACTCACAGTTCCACATGGCTAGGGAGGCCTCATAATCACGGAGGAAGGCAAAGAGGAGCAAGTCACATCTTAACATGGATGGCAGCAGGCAAAGAAGAGAGAGCTTGTGCAGGGAAACTCCAGCTTTTAAAACCATCAGATCTCATGAGACTTATTCAGCATCATGAGAGCAGCATGGGAAACACCTGCACTCCACCATGTTTCAATTACCTGCCACCAGGTTCCTCCCACGACACATAGGAATTGTGGGAGTTACAATTCAAGATGAAATTTGGGTGGAGACACAGCCAAATCATATCATTCCACCCCTGGCCCTTCCCAAATCTCACATCCTTTTTACATTTCAAAACCTATCATGCCTTCCCAACAGTCCCCCAAAGTCTTAACTCATTTCAGCATTAACTCAAAAGTCCACAATCCAAAGTCTCACTGAGACAGGGCAAGTCCCTTCTGTCCATGAGCCTGTAAAATCAAAAGGAAGTTAGTTACTTCCTAGGTACAATGGGGTTACAGGCATTGAGGAAATATAACTGTTCTAAATGGGAGAAATTGGCCAAAAAAGGGACTACAGACCCCATGCACATCTGAAATCCAGTGGAGCAGTCAAATCTTTAGCTCTAAAATTATCTCCTTTGCCTCCATGTCTCACATCCAGGTCACACTGATATAAGAGGTGGGTTCCCATGACCTAGGTCAGCTCCTTCCCTGTGACTTTGCAGGGTACAACCTCCCTCCTGGCTGCTTTCACAGGCTGGTGTTGAGGGTCTGCAGCTTTTCCAGGCACACGGTGCAAGTTTTTGGTGGATCTAACATTCTGGGATCTGGAGGACAGTGGCCCTCTTCTCATAGCCCCATTAGGCAGTGCCCCAGTTGGGATCCTTATGGGGGCCTCCACCTCACACTTCCCATCCACATGGCCCTAGCAGTGGTTCTCTAAGTGTCCCGCCCCTGCAGCAAACTTCTTCCTGGACACCCCCGTGTTTCCATACATCTTCTAAAACCTAGGCAGAGGTTCCCAAACCTCAGTTCTTGACTTCTGTGCACTCTAAGGCTCAACACCACATGGAAGCTGCCAAGGCTTGGGGCTTCCACCCTCTGAAGCCACTGCCTGAGCTGTACCTTGGCCCCTTTTAACCATATCTAGAGCAGCTGGGATGAAGGGTACAAAGTCCCTAAGCTGCACACAGCGGCGGGGCCCTGGGCCCAGCCCACAAAACCATTTTTTCCTCCTAGGCCTTCAGGCCTGTGATGTGAGGGGCTGCCTCAAAGGTCCCTGACATGCCTTGGAGACATTTTCCCCATTGTCTTGGGGATTAACATTTGGTTCCTCCTTACTTATGCAAATTTCTGCAGACACCTTGCATTTCTCCTCAGAAAATGGGTGTTTCTTTTCTATCACATAGGATGCAACTTTTTTGAACTTGGATGCTGTTTCCCTTTTAAAACTGAATGCTTTTAACAGCACCTAAGTCCCATCTTGAATGCTTTGCTGCTTAAAAATTTCTTCTGCCAGATACCGTCGATCATCTCCCTCAAGTTTGAAGTTCCACAGATTTCTAGGGCAAGGGCAAAATGCCGCCAATCTCTTTGCTAAAACATAGCAAGAATCACCTTTACTACAGCTCCCAACAAGTTCTTCATCTCCATCTGAAATCACCTCAGCCTAGATTGCATTGCCCATATCATTATCAGCATTTTTGTCAAAGCCATTCAACAAGTCTTCAGTGAGTTACAAACTCTCCCACATTTTTCTGTCTTCTTCTGAGCCCTCCACACTGTTCCAACCTCTGCCTGTTACCCAGTTCCAAAGTCGATTCCACATTTTTTGGTATCTTCTCAGCAGTGCCCCACTCTACTGTAGCAATTTACTGTAGTAGTCCATTATCATGCTGCTGCTAAGTACACACCCAAGACTTGGGAGAAAAAGAAGTTTAATGGACTTACAGTTCCACATGGCTGGGGAGGCTCACAATCATGGAGGAACGCAAGGAGGAGCAAGTCACGTCTTACATGGAGGGCAGCAGGCAGAGAGAGAAAGGTTGTGCAGAGAAACTCCAGTTTTTAAATCCATCAAATCTCATGAGACTATCACAAGAAAAGCATGGGAAAGACCAACCCCCATGATTCAGTTACTTCCCACCAGTTCCTCCCATGAGACGTGGGAATTGTGGGAGTTACAATTCAAGATGAGATCTGGGCATGGCTTAGCTCAGTCCTCTGCTTTGGGTCTTACAACATTCTGCCTGGGCTATGTTCTCATCTGGAGCCTCAGGTCCACTTCTAAACTCATGTGGTTATACTGGTAGAACTGGTATATTGGTATATATCATGGGCATATTGGTAGAATTTATATCCTTGCAGCTGGAGGACTGCTGTCTTGGGGCTGTCACCCTGGGCCTGGCTTATCCTCTCTGAGCTCTAGAGACCACCCGCAGTTCCTTACCACGTGGACTTCTCATAGGCTTTCTCATAACATGATAGCTTACTTGGACTATGGACTTCTCATAGGCTTTCTCATAACATGATAGCTTACTTGGACTATCTACAGTAGTATTAATGGACTACTACAGTGAATTGCTACAGTAGAGTGGGCCACTGCTGAAAAGACACCCAAAAATGTGGAAGCAACTTTGGAACTGGGTAACAGGCAGAGGTTGGAACAGTTTGGAGGGCTCAGAGGAAGACAGTAAAATGTGGGAAAGTTTGTAACTCGCTAGAGACTTGTTGAATGGCTTTGACAAAAATGCTGATATGAGCCAAACTATATCAGCATCTTAGTCTGTTTGGGTTGTTATAACAAAATACCATAGACTAGATAGCTTATAAACAAGAAAAAGATTATTTTTCACAGTTCTGAAGACTGGGAAATCCAAAATCAAAGTGCCAGCAGATTCAGCACCTGGTAAGGACTGACTTTCTGGATCATGGATACAACCGTCTAGCTGTGTCCTCACATGGTAAAAGGGGGCAGGGCATTTCCTGGGGCCTGTTTTATAAGGGCACTAATTTCATTCATGAGGGATCCTCCTCCATGAACCAATTACTTTCCAAGTCTAATCACTTCCCAGTGGCTCAACCTTCTGATACCATCACTTTGGTGATTAGGTTTCAACATATGAATTTTTGGAGGGGCACAATTCAGATCATAGTATATGGTAATATTGGTGAACACACAGTGATCACTTACAAAGCTCTTACTAATGCGTCACCTCTTTTAACAGCAATGCTTGATTTTCTTGTTTACATATAAGGACACTGAAGCACACACACACTAGGTTACCAGTCCATGGCTATATAGAATCCAGATGGTCTGGCTTTAGAGCCTAAAATCTGAACTCCGCTACTCAGCAGCTTCCCTGCTGCTGGGATGGAAACACACAACTCTTGCATCTCAATGTCTGACTTTAAAATGGATCCTCTCACAGACATACCCTAATGTGAGCTGTGATGAGTAACACCCTTGTATAGTTCCCTCCCCTTGGCAGCAGATGTAATCTGAGACTTGTTTCTAGATGATAGAATATATGAAAGGTGATGGGATTGTTTCCCATGATTATATTATATTGTACAGGACTTAGTCTTGGTAGCCTGGACTGAGAGGTTCTCCTACTGAGTTGAAGAAGTAAACTGTCATGTTATGAGAGAGTCTATGAGAAGTCCACGTGGTAAGGAACTGCGGGTGGTCTCTAGAGCTCAGAGAGGATAAGCCAGGCCCAGGGTGACAGCCCCAAGACAGCAGTCCTCCAGCTGCAAGGATATAAATTCTACCAATATGCCCATGATATATACCAATATACCAGTTCTACCAGTATAACCACATGAGTTTAGAAGTGGACCTGAGGCTCCAGATGAGAGCATAGCCCAGGCAGAATGTTGTGAGACCCAAAGCAGAGGACTGAGCTAAGCCATGCCCAGATTCCCGACACAGAGAAACTGTAAAGAACATGAATTGTTTTAAGCTGTGGGTTTGTGGTGCTTTGTTGACATTCCTGTTTTCTTGGCTAGGATTCTGCCTCACGTTTATTTTGAGAATCTCCTGTGAGCTCTTTTGGTCTTCAGTTTGTTCTTCTTCAAATTTGCCTGCTATAGGTATCTTTTGAAAATCTTGATATGCAATCCTTCAATGTCAAATGCATCAATACCACCTTTTTGTACAGTTATCCTGTACAAAATATGGGCTTTATCAGCCCATATTCCTCTACGTATTGTAGAATACCCTCTCCAGTTTGGTTTCACATTACCATATGTTTCCTAACCTCTTGTTACCTCCTTCATGCACTGTTCATTCATTTGTTCTTTCAATCAACCCTATACCTACCTTTTGCCAGAAGCTGTTCTAGGCACTGTGTATATGAAGCCTAAACAACATTTCTCCCAAAATGTGCCTCTAATTTAGTTGAAGGGACAGACGATTTAATCAACAATCACAGTTCAGCATACAAATGTCTATGGGTTGAAGAATAAAATGGTAAAATTCCAATTCCACCACTCACTGTTTCTGAGAATTTAGAGAAGTCAACTTTTGTCTCTGCATCTCAGCATTCTCACGTGGAAATACTGGAAATAACACCTATTTCATATCATCATTTTTGAGAAGGATTAAACAAGATGATATAAATCAAGTTATTAGCATAACGCTTAATGAGTGAGAAACCAGTATTAGTTAAATTTTGATACTCAGTTTGTGTTTAATTTATCAACACTTTAAAGGGAAGAAAGACAAGAATCACAGAGGAGGTGGCAGGGCAGAGTGCCCAGGAGGAGTAAACTTGGGGTGATCATGGGAGGATGATGTAACTTGACCCAAATGTGGAGTTTTCAGGCAGGAGGACAATGTGTGTGAAGACTCAGATACCTGAAATAGCAGGCTGTATTGCAGACACTAATGACTGGGTTTGTCTGAGAAACAGGTGCATGTGGGAGAATTCATTCAAAGCCCCTTTCATTTTTTTCCAACATTCATCTTTACTCTCCAAGAGGAAAAAAAGAAGAAAACTTAATCTGATGCTTACTATGTACCAGACATTGAAGGGCTTTACACATATGAATTTACGAACTCCTACCCAACTAAGTAGGTCGTACTCTCATCCCTATGTTGCAGAGGAGGAAAGTGAAACCAAGAAAGGATGAGTCTTTTTCCCAAGGTCATAGAACTATTAAGTGGTAGTCTGAGATTGGATCCCAAGCACTGGGAGAGCTCTTTACCACATGTATAGGTGCTTCCCAAGTCCACCAAAACTAACAGGTTCAAATAAACACACAAGCAAGAAGGCAAACAGACACAATTAATTGGGTGGATTAAATTGTTAAAGTTTACCTAGGTGAGCCCCTTCAACACAAATGAGAAAACTGAAACTCAGAAAGGTTATGACTTATCCTTCACACTGAAGCTACTAAGCGACAGTTCTAAGGGTAAATTCCAAATATCTCCAGCAACATAAATGAACTGGTAATTATGTCAGTGACTATATATATATACACACACACACACACACACACATATTCTCATGTATATGTATATATATTCTCAAGTATATGTATATATACACACATACATGTGTATGTATATATACACACATATATACCTATATATACATGTATATATGCATATGTATACATACATGTATAGTCTATATATACACACCTATATACATACACATATATATAGTCACTGACATAATTACCAGTTTATTTATGTTGCTGAAGATATTTGGAATCTACCCTTATAACTGTCACTTAGTAGCTTCAGTATGAAGGATAAGTCATAACTTTTCTGAGTTTCAGTTTTCTCATTTGTGTTGAAGGGGCTCACCTAGGTAAACTAACAATTTAATCCACCCAATTAATTGTGTCTCTTTTTGCCTTCTTGCTTGTGTGTTTACTTGAACCTGTTAGTTTTGGTGGACTTGGGAAGCATCTATACATGTGGTAAAGAGCTCTCCCAGTGCTTGGGATCAAATCTCAGACTACCACTTAGTAGTTCTATGACCTTGGGAAAAAGACTCAACCTTTCTTGGTTTCACTTTTCACATCTGCAACATGGACACGAGAGTACGACCTACCTCATTGGGTAGGATTCCGTAAATTCATATGTGTAAAGCAAATTTAAAGAAGAGCAAACTGGGGACAGAAACAGCTCTCAGGAGATTCTCAAGTAAACATGAGCCAGAACCCTAGCCAAGACAACAGGAATGTCAACAAAGCATATTCCTATATATGTATACATATATATATACACACACACATAGTATGCATGCACACATATGTGTGCTTATATATTTATGTGCATGCATGTATGTGTGTCAAGAATATTCATTTAGTAGAGTAAATAATTTGTTGGGCTTTTACCCCCTGAAACTACAGGCTTGGCATGTCAAATCAATCAGACATGCCCTTCCAGTTGAAAATAGCACTGAGAAAGCAGCCCCTCACACCACTTTGGAACATATACAAGGAGTGTTAGATATAATATTCCTTGTAAATAGCTTACAGTCTTACTGAACAAAAAGAATATTTAAAATGAGTAAAATAGAGGCTACTAATGTATATACTAAAAAGTGATCATTGCAAAATACAGATAATCAATTCAAAAGGCCCAAAGTCATCAGACATCACTGTTTCTGTTTTTCACTTTTCAAAACACACTTCTAAATGTGTCTGGCTGTCACACATAATTTCTTCATTTCATCATTAAAAAAATATGTTTTGAATGCCTATTAAGTGCAATATACTATTTCTAGGCATTTGGGATGCAAAACAGACATGATCCCAACCCTGGTGAAGCCTATACTATCCCAGAGGATGATAAACAATACATAATACATATACCAAAAATTATATAATATGTTGTGCAGTGGCAAATTCCAGGAAACAGAATATCAGATAAGGGTGCTCTGGAGGTGAGGGGTGCAGTATTAAATAGGAGCATCAGGATAACCCTTTAAAGACGATGACTATTGAGGAAAAGCTTAACAATAATGAAAAGTACAGGCAATTAGATGTCTAAAATGAGAGTCTTCCAGGCAGAGACGTACCAAGGGCAAAGGCCTCGGTATGTTTAGGAGATACCAAGGAGGTCAGGGTGTTTGAAACAACATGACTGGGGCAAAAAATAGTAGGAGGAGAAATAACAGAGCCAGAATATGTAGGGTCCTCTACTCTTACTTTGAAATGAAGAGTCACCGTAGAGAGTTCAGCAGATAACTATCACAATCCAACAAATGTTTTAATTATTTTTCTCAGCAAGAACTGCGTAAGAATGCTGCAGCCACCCAGGTGAGAGCTGATGATGGCATGCTGTCTAGATCCTGCTGCACAATAATGAATAAAAGTGGTGACCATTGACCACTGTTTGTTCCCAATGGCAGAGGAAGTCTTCCAACACTTCACCATTCAATGTCAAGTTTCCTGTAGATTGCTAGGAAGCTAACAATTGATTCTTAAATTCTATTCCTAATTTTCTATGTTATTTTTAAAATCCTGAGTATATGTTACAGTTTATAGGATGCTGCTTCTGACTCAGTTTTAGTCTCCAACTTATTTAAATGTCATGAATTATACTGACTAATTTTGTAATATTTAAATAATTTTGCCTTATTAAAACAATCTTCTTATGGTGCTGTTTCTTTGGTGCTTACTTTTGACTATGCACTGTGCACTGCCCTTAAAAAATTATTTGTGGCAATTATTTCAGTCATAGGACAAAGGTTCTCTTTTTCAGAGAAATTCTGTGTTTGCTTGCCAACATTGGATATTGTCAAGTTCCTAAAATTGTTACCATTAATATAGTTCCTAATATTGAGGTACATGCACATTATTGAGATAAAAATCTATTTTGTCATAGTTTGTTATTATTTAACACACTGCTGAATTGTATTCCCAGGCATGTATTTACTACCTTTGAATGGAAAATCAAAAAATGAAACTGTCCTATTTCTTCTTGTACCAGAATTTTCTTAGTCACAAAATTTACACGTCTTGTAGAATAAGTTGAGAGATTTTTCTCTTTTTTTTTCTCTTCTCTTAGGCAAAGTGTATATCACTTTTACAATTTGTTTATCATTTCTTTGCTTTCCTTTTTATTTTGCCTGATTGCTATTGGACTAATAAAGATTTCTATAATCCATCTTTTCTAATAATGTGAAGTTTTAAATTATGCTTCTAGTCTTCAAATACTTTACTGAAATTTAACTACACACTTGTTTTCTAATAAAGTCTAAAGTTATTCAATGATTTTTTCCCTTCCAAAACTTGTCAAGAATTTTAGCATGCTTTAAAAGTGCATTAGCACTCCCATTATGTTATTGCCATCTACATTTTTAGTTTTACCTTTTAAATACAAAAGAAACTCTTAAGTGTATAGACATAATTGCCGTGTGTGTGCAAGCATGCATTCACCTTTTTCCTCTCTGCCATGCTCTGAGCTTCCATCTTCTCTACCTAAAGTGCTCGTTGTAATAAATCTTATGGTCTTATTCTGTAAGTGATAAGCAGTCTTCGTGTGACCAAAAATTACCTATACAAAACCATCTCACAAGAATGAAGAAGTAACTGAGTCAAAAGTTGAGGTTAACCATGAGTTTCCTTCAGGATTTTAAGCTTTTGATTTTTGTCTTCTGGACACTGTTCTGGGAGTTATGTCTGCCCTCATTTAAACTACAATTCATCTGAAGGTCATCTGCCTTTTTTCTCTGCTAGCTTTATACATTTCTCTCTTTTTCTCTAATGACATATAATTTTGCTCCTATGTGTCAAGTGGTGGATTTATTTTTATTTGTTTTTATTTATCCTGGATGGCATATGGCATGGATTTTTTGACCAAGAACTCAGAGTTTCTGAAAACATCAATCACACCTTCCATGTCTTCATATATTGCTTCTCCACCAGCATGTCCATCTTTTCTTCCACAATTCCTACTAGACATATGGTGTGGCTTGTCAGTCTGTGCTCCATTCACTTAAGGAGTCCATTTCCTCCAATCTATTATGATCTTTAACTTCGATTTTTACAAATGCCAAGTGTATAAGCCAGGGTTCTCCCGAGAAACAGTACAATGAGGGGGGCTTTGAAAGAGATTTAAAAGAGATGAATTAAAAAGGATTGGCTCATGTGACTATGGAGCTAAGACATCCAAAACCTGCAGTGGGTGGCAGGCCAAAGATCTGAGAGAGCCAGTGATACTGTTCCAGTCCAAAGGTCAGCAAGTGGAGACCTGGGAGAGCCGATGGTTGCAATGAAGTTCAAGGGCAGTCTGCTGGAGAATTTTCCTTTGGCTTGGGGAAGTCCATTTTCATTCCCTTCAGGCTTTCAACTGATTGGATAAGGCCCACCCACACTAAGGTGGACAATCTGCTTTAGCCAAAATTCATCAAACAAAATTAATCTCATCGACAAAATACCCCAAGTTGATACATAAAACTAACCATTATAACCAAGACCTGAATTGGACTTTTTAAACATTTTTTTCAGTTTTACTTTCTTCATAATTCTTGTTCATTTTAATAGATGTTAGTCATTTTTTATCTTTTGACATCCCAAACACACCTATATTAATTATTTAAAATAATATAAGGTTCATTTTATAAAAATGGATTGAGATTGGGATGATTAGCTATGTTCACCTTTCTGACATATTGACCCCTTCATGTTGTTTAGAGTTGTGTTTGTGGCCTTATTTGAGGTGCGGAGACCCTCTCTCTCTGTACACAACCTTCTCAGTGTAGAAAGTCTGGGGTTGTGTCATGCTAGTTTCCATCCTAAGTTTGAAATAGCAGGCCTAGGCTTTGTTTCATAGTGATTCTGAGACTATGACAGATTCACAAGGAGACTTGGTGCCTTTCCTTGCTCATCCATTTTTTGTTTGTTTTCTTTTTCCTCTTAGTTCTTAGGCCTATAGCTTCCTCTAAAGCCATGGATCCAGCAGATTTTCTGCAAAATACTTTTTTCAATCTTCCTTCCTGGCTCTGAAGGAGACCCTGAGCGTGTCTCCTATCTCTGGTTGAATACGGAATAGTTTCTTCTTCACAGTTCCTCCTCTGAGCTTAGCTTCTCTCTACCATTCTTTGCTTTCTCATCAGCTAGGAGGACTATGGTCTCCAGCTATAAGAGAGTAACTCGAGACCAATAATCTAGTCAAGAAAAAATGGTAAAAGCTAGAGAAAACATTTTTAAAACGTTATTTGGAGACTGGAGATATAATGAGGCCCACTCGGACCTGAGAAGCCACATCCTAAAGAAAATGAGGTACATTCAGGTGAGCACAATTTTCAGGAAGCCTTGTCTACCCTCGGGGCTTTGCCTATTCTTGGCATAAGATGTGAAGATGAAATGCTTGGCAGAGCCTCACCAGTACAAGACAGAAAACCTGCAAAGATATTAAACACGTCATGAGGCTGAAGTGGTTTTTCTTTTTTATATATGGAGTTTTGCAGGTGCCAAGGAAGTCAGAACCTGAGAAACCAAGGTCTGTGAGAAAAAAGAGGTGAAAGGAAGTAAACCTGATGCTCAGTGGCTGAGAGCAGAGCTTATCATCCTCCACATTCTTGATGTGCCAAGGCTTTTGGTTCTTTATTGGGGGAGGGGGGCAGTCCTTGCATTGTAAGATGTTTAGCAGCATCCCTGGCCTCCATCCACCAGATGCCGGTAGCATCCCACTCCCCAGCCCCACCCTCCAAAGTTGTAGGAACCAAAAGTGTCTTCAGACATGACCCAATGTCCCCTGAGGAGCAAAACCACTTTGGTTGAAAACCACTAGCTTAAACGCTTAAAGTATATGCCTTTTTTTTTTTTTTTTTTTTTTTGAGGTGGAGTCTCGCTTGGTCGCCCTGGCTGCAGTGCAGTGGCGCGATCTCGGCTCACTGCAAGCTCCAACTCCCGGGTTCACGCCATCCACCTGCCTCAGCCTCCCGAGTAGCTGGGACTACAGGGACCCAGCACCACGCACAGCTAATTTTTTGTGTTTTTAGTAGAGACGGGGTTTCACCGTGTTAGCCAGGATGGCCTCTGTCTCCTGATCTCGTGATCCGCCCGCCTCGGCCTCCCAAATTGCTGGGATTACAGGCGTGAGTCACCGCACCTGGCCCGTATTTGCCAAATTCTTAAACTGTGCAGGGTGAGAGGCTAAGAAAACAAACAGAAAAAAAGCTGGATAACGAAAGTAGAATTTTCAAGTCACAAGGTACCAACGTGAAAAAATTTAGTTTCCTGTGTGCAGGGGAAGATCCTAATAAACAATCCAGGCTCTAAACTGGTGCCTCTGAGGAGTAGTACATCTGGACTGGGATGATCCATTCTAGTCTGAGCCTGGCAACAATGGAAGTCCAGCCCTTAACAAGCTCAGGCCCTGATTAGAGAGATCTGCTCTACCCTAGCTGCCTGCCAGAGAGCAAGGGGAATCATACTTAGAGGAAGATAATGCCAGCCAGAAACTCTATAATGTTTTATACACAATGTCCTGCATTCAATCAAAACTTACCTTCCACATCAAGAAAGAGGACCAAGGGAAAATAAAACAGATAATAAAATAGATCCATAGGCAAACCAAGCATTCAATTAATTAAATATGGATATTCAAATAACTATTGTTCGACAAATCAGTTTTATAAGGTCAAGAAAGTAGATGGCAAGATTGTAGTTATAAATCTTAAATCTTCAATTAAGTATTCAAATATGACTTTTAGAACTAAAAGGTATAACTGCAAATGAGAAATTAAAAGATAGCTTTAATTAACAGTAGACAGGACACAGAAAAGACAGACTGTTAAGCTGAAAGAAAAGTCAATAAAAAATATTCAGACTAAATCCTGGAGAACAAATGAGATAAAATATGCAGAAAAGAAGATACCAATTGTATGTAATGTGGTGAAGAGGGTCTAATTGTAACTGGAGCACAAGAAAGTAAAAGACAAAAAGTAGTATGAAAGTAATATTGTAAGCCTAAGAATTTTCTAACATATTCAAAGGCATCCCATTATATATTCATGAAGTTCTATAAACCCCAAGCAGTTTAAATCAAAAGAAACAAAATCCAGTGCATCAAAATAATTTTTGAAAACCAACAAAGAAAAATGAAATGTTTAAGGAATACAGAGCAAATAAGATATATTACCTTCTAAAATAATATGAATATAACACTGCAAATTGATTCATTAACAAAAATAATAGAAGCCAAAGACAATTGAATTGCGTTATTTAAATGCTGAAAGAAAAGTCCTATAATTTCCACCTGGAATCCTGTATCCCACAAAAATATTCTTCAAAAGGTAAGATAAAATTAAAGGATTTCCAAACAAACAAAAACCTAGGAAATCTGTTGTCAATAAATGTGCACTAAAGTGAATACTAAAGAGGTTTTTGGGCAAAGGGTAAGTGATCCTAGGTAAAAGTACAGAAGTAGGAGAAAGAATGAAAAGTGATTGAAAAGGAAAATATGTACATTAATCTAAATATTTATTAACAGTTCAAAACAATCATAATAATAACATCTCCAGGGAGCTTAAATATTTGTTGAATTATAATGTGGGAAAACAGGAACATAAAAGATGGGAAAGGAATCAATGGAGTTTATTAAGTTCCAAGATCAGCCTGGGAAGTGGTAAAACTAGGAATTAATAGTGGGCTTTGTATTAGTTTCCTAGTTCTGCTATAACAAATTACCTCAAACTTAGTGGCTTAAAACAATATAAATTCATTATCTTATCATTCTGTAACTCAGAGATCCAAAATGAGTCAGCAGAGCTGCATTCCTCCTCAAGGCTCCAGAGACAATCACTTCCTTGTCTTCTCCAGCTTCTAGAGGCTGGTCCAGATTCCTTGGCTCAGGCACCACATCACTGTTACCATTGCTGCTTCTATCATCACACCTCCTTCCTCTGACTCTAACAACCTTGCTACCCTCTTATAAGGACCTTTGTGATTAAGCTCCCATCTGAAATTCCCTAATTTAATCACATCTGCAAAATCTCTTTTGCCACATAAGAAAATGCATTCATATTTTCTAGAGATCAGTATGCAGAAAACTTTGGTGGGAAGAGGTATTCATTATTCTGTCTATGACAGTGGGCTAGCTAGCCTCCCTAAATTCATAATTGTCCCACATGCAAAATCCATTCATCCTATTCCAACATCCCCCAAAGTATCAAGCCATTACATTATCATATTTCCATTTCCACCGGCTGACTTATTCCATTGACTTGTTTCATACCCTCTTTTTTTCTTATTTTGATGATTGTAATGAACTTCTAACTTCCTTCAGTTATATCCAGCACATTTAGTCCAGGGAGTCTGGAGAGAGGCCATGCCAGGTGCTGACTGTGTGTTTACTCACGATTCTCCCCACAGAGGGGTTATCTGGGGCATTTCAAATGAGAAGATTTGTATGAAGAAGTTTGGAGAATCAAATCAAGCCCTGAGTTCAGGATAACCAAATAGCTGGAATTGTAAAAGGAAAAAGTCAAATATTAACCTTGAGAGGAATACAAAATAAATGGAGTTGGAGTGAACAATGTGCCATAGGTTTTTCAATACTGTGACTGAATAATAGGCCACCTTCCACAGCATCTTTACTGTGCCTGGCTGGACAGAGGCTAGAGAATTAATTAAGTGCCACTGGGTCAAATAACCCCTTCCATTTTCTTCTGCAAAGGACCAAAAATCTCTACAATACGTATTTGCCTTTGTTACCCCAGAACCTGCTAGAAACATTTTAGTGCTTCCATAAAACCTACAGTATCAAGCCAATGTCTTGGTTTCATATAAAGATGTTTCTTTGTATTGTTTCTGTCTCTCTCTCCTATTGCTCCCCAACCATCAGCTGTACTTCTTGTGTATACAACTATGTGAAGTTCCTTTAACACACCATGTTCTTTGCTTGTGTATATATCTACACGTGCTGTTATCTCGGCTTGGAGGGTTTTTTTTTTCTCTTCTGCCCAGGGATTTCCTCATCACCCTTCAGCATTCATCTCTTCTTCTATCCTTTTTTGGTCTCTTCATGGAAATATACGTGTTAGCATTTGCCACATAAAGATGTATATTTTTATTAAAATATAACTTACATAAAAATTTGCAGATGCTAAGTTGCCATGAAATTTTACAATTGTATATACCTGTGTAAACACCATACAAAAACAAGCTACAGAACATTCGTAAAAGTTACTTTACTCATCTCCCCAGTCAATAAAGCTGCAGCTTTTAATTTACATCATTTTCTTACCCACTGTATTGTTGAGGACAAGAATTATTTCTTATTAATCACTGTACTTTCAGTGTCCATCATAGGATCTAAGAAATAATAAGTGTTCAGATACTATGTACTAAATATATGAACCAATTAAAAGATCTTAGCATAGATCGTATTTTCACAAATAGAGAAAGAAACCTAAGTAGGAAAATGATGTAAAAATGCATAGATATGGTAATGATGTAACTACCAATATAGATTAAGTACAGAGAACAGACCATGTGCTTAAGGATGTGGAAACAGACTTTTGAAATTGTCTATGATGCAATGAGGCTCACTTTTACTCTTTCACTTACAATATTAAAAATAAAATACTTAGATTCAAATTTAACAAAAATGTGTAAAACTATAAAACATTGTTGAGAGAATTTAAAGACCTCAAAAATGGAAAGATATGCCATGGATCAGAAGACTCAATGTTGTTAAGACGTCAATTCTTCCTAAATTGGTCTGGAGTTTTCATTAATTTTTTGGTAAAAATTGACACATGGATTCTAACATATATATATAAATGCAAAGAACTCAGAATAGCCAAACAATTTTGAAAAATGACGGACTTATGCTATCTGATTTCAAAAATTTGTATAAAGCTACAGTAATCAAGAGAGTATGGTGTGGTGTGAAGATATATACATATACATATATGTTCCTTATTGAAATATAAGTTGAGGAGTATGTGTATGTATACATCTGTGTATTTACACAATATGTAAGTATATATTCATATATATATACACACAGATGCTCAGCTTATATTTTAATAAATCTATAATAAGTCAAAAAAATCTTGTCAAAAATGTATTCAGTGTCCCAATAAACCTGCCACAAATTTGAAAAATTGTAAGTCAAACCATCTTAGGTTTGGTTAAGGTGCTCCTAAACTTACAATGGAGTTATCTCCCAACAACCTCTTATAAAGTTGAAAAACTGTAAGTTGAACTATCCATCATAAGTTTGGTACCATCTGTGTGTGTTTATGTATGTGTGAATAATCACTGGAAAATAATAGAGTCCAGAAACAAAGTGACAGATATATGGTCAATAAATTTTTAACAAAGATGCTGATATGGTTTGGCTCTGTGTCACCACTCAAATTTCATCTTGAATTGTACTCCCATAATTCCTGCATGTTGTGAGAGGGACCCAGTGGGAGATAATTGAATCATGGGGGCGGTTTTCCCCATACTGTTCTCATGGTAGTGAATAAGTCTCAGGAGATCTGATGGTTTATCAGGGGTTTCCACTTTTGAGTCTTCCTGATTCTCCCTTTGCCTGCTGCCATCCATGTAAGACGGCACTTGCTCCTACTTGCCTTCCACCATGATTGTGAGGCTTCCCCAGCCACCTGGAACTGGAAGTCCAATTAAACCTCTTTCATTTGTAAAATGGCCAGTCTTGAGTATGTATTTATCAGTAGCATGAAAACAGACTAATACAGATGCCAAGATAATTCAGGCTGGAAAAAGTATGTGAAAATCAAACTTGACTCTCATTTCACCTAATATGCAAAAATAACACACCGAAGAAAAAAAAAACTTTATAATCTTGGTGGGCAAAGATTCCTTAGACAGCACACTGTGATATGTGAAATGTATTCTTGGGGTCTTCATCCTTTCCTATTTCCTGGCATACAACTCCTAAAGTCCTTGGACTCTCTAAAGTGACTGATAAGTATATTTTTGAATGCCAATGCATTAACTGATGGCTGGCTGCCCCTAGGTAGCTTCAAGATTGGGGCTGGTTGCTGGAAAGACAAAGGCAGAATTAGACGGCTCCAAGGAGGGGAGAGGGTCTGAAGGTTAAGCTCATCACCAATGGCCAATGATTTGATCAATCCTACCTACTTCATAGAGCTTTCCATGAAAACACAAAAGCACTAGGTTCTAGGAGCTTCTGGATAATGGAACACATGGAATTCCCTGGAAGGTGGTGCCCCCAGAGAGGACATGAAAGCTCAACGTCCCTTCCCGCACGCCATGCCTTACACATCGCTTCATCTGTGTCCTTTGTAATGCCTTTTATAACAAGCAGTAAACGTAAGTGTTTCCCTGAGTTCTGTGAGCCTCTCCTCAAATTAATTGAGTCCAAGGAAGAGGCTGTGGGAACCCTATCTACAGCCTGTCCATCAGAGGCACAGGTGAAACAATATGGGTCTTGAGATTGGCCTCAGAAGTGGGGGCAGTCTTGTGGGACTTAACCCTCAACCTGTGTGATCTGACGCAATCTCCAGGTAGACAGTGGCAGAACCGAATTGAATCAGAGAACCCACAGGTGGTATTCACTGAAAACTCCTCTGCAGAATTGGTTGATTGGATGTTGGTGGAGAAAAGTTCCCACTCACTTCTTGGTGACCAGAGGTTATAGAAGTCTTCTGTCGATTGTTGTGGTATAAGAATTTATTTTTTTCCCACACACACAAAAATCACAAGCTATAAAAAATTACAAATTGAAGTTCATAACAATTAAAAACCTTTGCTCCTCAAAAAACATTTTTCAAGAAAATAAAAAGACAAGTCACATTTTCAAAACATATACCTCATATAGGATTGTATACATAATATATAAAGAATTCTTGTATAATAAAAATTCAAATAATTCATTTTTTATATATGGGCAAAAGATTTGGACACTATGCCAAAGAAAACATATGAATGATAAATACATGAAAAGATTCTGAATGTCATTAGTCATCAGGGAAACATAAGTTAAAACTTCAATGAGATATCACTACATACCCACCAAAATAGCTAAAATTAGAAAGACTGACAATAGCAGGCATAAGGGAAGATTTAGAGAAACTACAACTTTCATATATTGCTGATAGGAATGCAACATACAATTTTTTGGAAAACAACTTAGTAGTTCTCAGCTATTTAAACATATTCTCAGCATATAGCTCAGCAGGTTTATTCTTAGGTATTTAAACATATAAGTAAATACATGTGACCACACAAAGGCATCTACTAGAATGTTTGCAGTAATGTATTTCTTAATAACTGATAATTGGAAACAACCTATATATCCACCTACTGGTGAATGAAGATATTCTATTACATCCATACCATTGAATACTTAGAAATAAAAAGGAACAAGCTATACATGTGATGACCTGGATGAATCACAACACATTAAATAAATGACACCAGATACAAAAGAGTATTACTGTTGGTTTCAATGTTTATGAAATTCTAGAAAACCTGAAAGTATATGGACAGGAAATACTGTATCTGGGGTCCTGTAGGTGCTTTTGGTGGGGCAAGGCCAAAAGGAATAATTTGATGATAAAAATATTCTATATCCTGATTGTGGTAGTGGTTAATGATGATAGATAGTTGCAAAAACTGATTGAATTGTATACTTTGATATGAATAAATTTATTACATGTAAATTATATCTTAACTTTAAAACAGAAAGGAAGTAGGTATGGGTTGATACTGTAGGGCCCAATTCTAGTCTTAAAATCTGGACAGGTAAGCTTGAACTTAGTAGGATGAACAATATCAATAAAATATTAGTATATTTTCATGTCATAAATAATAATCCTGAAGTTTACAAGGAACTTAGATTATTTACTGCACCAGTGTTTTCTTCTTTTCCTAGTTGTGAAGAGTCCTAGGAAATTCCTTAGTAAAAGAAAATATACAAATATATTCAGTCTGCTCATTTAGCAAAGCTCAGGTTGGTAATGCAAGGGGATGAAGCAGGTGGAGGTAATTTCCCAAAGCTAGTAATGAGTTAATGGATTCCCTTAAAGATTATGTAAATTGGCTAAATTTTACATCTGACATTCAAATCAAACAAGAGCAGAAGGAAAATGCACCTGCAAATATAATAAATATCCTTTTACCTAGTAGTCTGAAACAAAAATTAAAATTGTTTCTGAAATAAAAACAATAATTAAATGGAAAACTTCAGCCCTGTATATTACCCTTAAGAGAATCTACCTGCTACAATATAATGGGGCATCTGATCATGCCAGATCAGATGGAAGCACAATTTGCAGGTGTACAGCTTCTATCTTGAAAGAAGTTGTTGTTAAACCATGAAGGGCATGTCAGAATCGCTATCATGTTTTCAGAACACTAAGGAGTTCACCAGAGAGAAAGCAGCACATGCATATCAAATCAATTCAGCCTAGTGCACAATTTCATTAAATATTCAGCATTATGAGGAACCCCTTGTTTTACATATAGAATTTGACTCCCTTGGGGACTGAAGTGGTGTGAAATCCTTGTTATACAGCAACATTGGGATTGGAGGGCTTTGGATAATTCTTGTTGACACAGAAGTACGGTGCAAATGACACATGGATTAGCAACTGTCAAGAAATTAGATTACATTAAACAGTGAATCTTCATGAGAATCTTATACGAAATCCTAGTAAATGACCAGGAGAAATTATTTACTGCATATATCATAAAGTTTTTAATATAATATGAGTAAATGACAATGAAATTCTAAGAAATGATGCATATGTAGTAAACAATATCCTAGCTTACTGATAATCTAGTAAATGCAAATTAAAATAAAAATTAAATATTACTTTTTATCTATAAAATTAACCCAGAAGAAAAGTTGAGGCTTAAAGTGTCCTTTGTTGCCAGTGATGGGGAAAACGCTGGTGAAGGTGAAAATAATTGTCACCATCTTTTTGGACAACATTTTGGAAGGATCTCTCTAAAAGTTAAAGCACATTTACTTGGACCCATCAATTCTTTTCTACTGATTAGCTCTACATAAATACTGACTCAAGTACTAATATATTTATTGTAGTAACGTTTGAAAAGGAAAATAATTGAAATCATTTCAATAGCCATTGGCAAACAAGTGGAAATGTAATTCATGCTCCACCCACTACAGAATGTTTTGCTGCTTTATAAAAACAAATTAATATACCTACGTGTAGGGCTATTGAATGAGGCCAAACATATATTTTTAAGTAGAAAGACCAAGGCATAATCCCATTTTCTGAATTTTATCTTTATATAATTCTGTCAAAGATTTTACAATGATATTTTACTTGTATATTGTTTTAAATAAAAAGAAAAAAATTACCTAACATGATTTGACCAAAAGATTATTTTCTTGCTTTTTATCATTTTTATTTTCCTTTTCCTTTGTATCTTAGTCCCTTTATTTTTTTTCTCTTGCTCTCTTCCTTCAACATTTATTGGATTATTTCTACAAACTAATGATCAATCCAGGCACCAAAGACATAAACATTATTGCCCAGTGTAATTAGTGCACAATTACAGTAGATTATAATAACCCCACAGTAGAAATATATGCAAAGCCTGATGTGAGCATAGGAATATGAGTGCTTCAATTTGAGAAGAAGGGGGAAGGAATCAGAGAGGAGGCAACAAGGACATAAAAGGGAAGTAGAAATTTTCCAGATAGGTAATTAGGCAAAGGTGACTGATGCAGAATGAACCAGAACTTAGTATAAAACAATCAAGTCTTCCTGATTCTATTTGAGTAGAGGTAAAAGAAAAAGAAACTAATTCTCTGTAGAATATTTAGTTGATTGCTACCCAAATTCTTTACACAGAGTGCTAAAATATCTGACCCTACTGTTGGCAAGTATATGAATCCTTTAAATTTTATATTTTCCACTAAAAAAATCCTAAGAGGCTAGAATGCTTTCTTTTCCCTCAGGGTAATGGAGATGCCTCGGGTTGTGTTTTTATCTATACATGTTTGTGAAAATTTTCACCACCCTTTCAAAATGTACAAGCCATCATGAAACCAGAGGTCAGCACAGCTTAATAGCAAGGCCATCAACTCTGGAGTGTCTCTAATTCATAATTCATGCCAGTCAGAGAGACTACATGATGTCAAAAAATATAGGAGAAGAATCCCATGAGGAATTCCTTATTCCTCCTACATTCCAATGAGAAAAGAGTCGTTAAACAATTTGTCCAACATTCATGGTCTGAATTGAACTACCCTTGTGGGTTTCTGCGCTGGTCTGGCTCCATCACAGCTTCTTTGATAATCAAGGTGACGTGTTTTCCTGCTTGAGAGGACAGGAACCACCTCCCAGATGTTTAATAGCACAAAGGGGGAAAACAATTCTCTAATAAGCCAACAAAGTATCATAGCATCAAATGACCACGGGTCACTAATGAAGCCTACATTTATGTTAGGATACTTCTAAAATCATTTTTCTGCTCAAATGTAGATGCTAGCTTTATATTAAACATGAGTTTATAAAAATTAGTTCTCTGAGCAAGTGCTATGGTGTCGATATGCTTTGTTTGTCCCCACCAAGTCTCATGTTGAATTTTCATCTCCAGTGTGGCAGTGTTGAGAAGTGGGGCCTGTTGGGAGGTATTTGGGCCATGGGTGCAGAACTCTCATTAATAGATTAATGTCCTCCCTGGGAGATGAGCGCTTTCTCACTTGATTAGTTCCTGGGCAAGAGCTTGTTGTTAAAAAGAGCCGGCACCTCCCCGCTCTTTCTTGTCTCCGGCTAAGTGATCTCCGGACATATCAGCTCCCTTTCCCCTTCTGCCATGAGTGGAAGCAACCTGAGGCCTCCACCAGAAGCTGAGCAGATTGCCACACCATGCTTTTCATACAGACTGCAAAACTGTGAGCCACAAATAAACATCTTTTTTTTTTTTTTTTTTTTTTGAGGCAGAGTCTCACCCTGTGGCCAGGATGGAGTGCAGTGGTGCCATCTCAGCTCACTGCAACTTCTGCCTCCCAAGTTCAATCGATTCTTCTACCTCAGCACCCCAAGTAGCTGGGACCACAGGTGTGTGCCACCACGCCCAGCTAATTTTTGTATTTTTAGTAGAGATGGGATTTCACCATGTTGGCCAGGATGGTCTCAATCTCCTGACCTCGTGATTCATCCACCTCTGCCTCCCAAAGTGCTGGGATTACAGGCGTGATGCACCGCGCCCGGCCAACATCTTGTCTTTATAAATTACCTAGCCTCAGGTTTTCTTTTATAGTAACCCAAAACAGACTACAACAGCCAGCAATAATATTATTAAGAAAAATAGAAATGTTTCTTTTTACCCTGAAAAAAGAAAGAAATATTAATTAGCCCTACTCTTCTCCATAACACTTTAAGTACCTCTTTCAGCATTTGTCATACTCAACTTTAAATTACACTTACTTTTGTACTATATGTTTCTTGTCAATGAGATCCGTTTGATTATCTTTCTAACCTCATATTGCTTAGAATCACGCCTTACTAGATGTACAATAATCATTTATGGAGTGAATTAATGGAAGATTGCATATCAATGAATTAAACAAACTAGACTTTTATACTAGATATGTGTACTGCAGGCTTTGAAGAGCTCAAACACGCTTGTTGACTTTTGAAGAGAATTATGTTTTTCTGTAATAAAATAAACACAGTATTCATCTGGAATATCAAACTAAGCCTACATCAAAGGGACATGAAAAAACCTGGGGCAGTACAAGAACACATCCACACAATCATCTCAAGAAAAGAGAAAAAGATGAGAAAGTGTCTGATATCCAGGGGGAGAAAATGAGGAATTATTTTGAGCAAATATTTTAACATATGTTAAGCATTTATTTTGTGGTCTACAATACAAAAAAATAGGGCTCCATATATTTTAGGAAAATGAGAGTCTCCTTTCAATTTTTGTAGAATTCACTACATTTGCAAGCTCCCTGGTGTAACGTGGGAAAAGCTAACGTAGAAGGACCGAGAGACAGTAACTCTTTATGGGTCAAGCTTTACCTTGCTAAATGTGGGGAGTGGCCGACAATCTGCAAGCAGCCACTCTAGAAAAAGGTTTAAGAAATGGAACTCTTGATCTATTTGTACTTCTCCCTGGCCAGATGAGGTCCCCGCCTGGAGAGTGAAAATGGGGGATGGACCAGCAATGGGACTGGCATTTTGAATGATGTGCCTCTAGGTCACTAGATCACAATCTGCTCAAGGCTGTGTTGCCAGGAAGATGACACTGCCATTTGACATCCCAATAATTTCCTTGGTAACATATGCAATCAGTTCACAACCCAGCCCCAGCACAGTTGGCCAGAGTTGGGGAAATGGGTGGGGACTTGTTGGCACTCCCAAGAAGACAGGTGGAAAAGCTGAGGATTAAGCTGTTTGCTCAGCCAGCAAAGAGAGAGATGTGTCAGAAGCTTCTTCAGCCCTTTTCACACTGCTTTAAATATATTTCCTATTAAAGAGCCCTAGCCTGACTATATAATAATGATAACTCCAACTGCATAATCATGAGTTAATTTTTTTTTGTCTGTCTCTATCCAATCAGATAGGAAACTCCTTGAAGGCAGAATATTGATTTATTTTTATCTTTCTCCAAGGAAGGCTTCTGTGTTTAGATACTGTTTGAATAACAGAATGTGCATAAATGTACTTTACAAACTATAACATGCTGTTCAGATGCTTTTGCTTATTTAGAAAGGAATTAAAGCAAAAAGAAACAAAGGCAAGTTTTAAATTAAAAAATAAACAGAGAATTTCAGGATATCAGTGTCACAACCTAGAAGCAAAGTTTTAGTTACACTCCATAATAATTCTTAACATCATCATTTCTCTAAGGGCCCTCTTTTATCTTCTTTTTTTAATAAAAATTGAGTGTGCATTAGTGCACTTGAGTCCTCTTTGAATGCATCTAGAATACAAGTGCAGTCATCAGGCAATCATGAGATGTGAAGTAGAAAAAAGCTAATGGTGCATTGTTATTATTGTGGATGAATCCCAAGATGTGGAGCGGTTCACAGCACAATGCATAAGCATAGGATTTAAAGAATCACACCTGGCTTTATGGAGCTGCAAGTCCATTAGAGTAATTCAAGTCTTCAAGAAGCAGAAATGTGGAATGGGGCCAGTGTACCCAGGCAAGATGAAGCATGGAAGCAGCATTGTACTTTTGCTTCTATTAGAAAGCGTGGGCAAAGTTGGGGCCCATCAGGACATATCCAGGATTCAGTAACCTCCTAAATGGTCCAAGAAAACACCTGGCAAACAAAGAATATACTGGACATGCTCCAAATGCCCACCTAAGTCAGCTGAATAAGCAATGGGGAGCTGCCCACAGGTCTTGAGAGATGGGGAAAGAATTGAAACTGTAGTGGTAGCTTCACAAGCAGCAAATGGAAGGAGTCAACAGGCAAGGCTCTCGGCAACCTATCTGAACTACTGGTTAAAAAGTAAGGGAGGGGATATAGTAATGGGTATCTGTAATCCCAGCTACTCAGGAGGCTGAGGCAAGAGAATTGCTTGAACCCAGGAGGCGGACGTTGCAGTGAGCTTGGATCGTGGCATTGCACTCCAGCCTGGGACACAAGAGCAAAACTCCATCAAAAAAAAAGAAAAAAAAAAAAAAAAAGGAGAGTGAGAGAAAGGAAAGGAAAAAGAAAAGAAAAGAAAAAGTAAGTGTTGAAGCAGAGAAGAGGGAAGTTTGGAAAGAGCAAAGAATGGGGAAGAACCATGAGGAAAATTTAAGTAGATACAGGGATCCAATCAATATTCCTCAGCGTTGGGCTTTATGGGCATGAGTTTGAAATCTAGGAAATCAAGAGTAAGCAGGCTTCTACATAGACTGAGGAAATAAAAGAGAGGGAAGTAAGCTTTGATTTAAAAAAAAATACAACTGGGAAGTTTGAGTCCAGGGGGCTGGGGGGGGATGCCCTTGGAAGACACGGAAAAGGGAGAAGAACAAGGGAGCTGCAATCCACGGATACTGTGAGCAAAGTCTTTGAGAGGTAAGTATGGCTGAAGTAGACAGCTTCAGAGGCTGAGAAAGAAAGCCTGAGGACTCAGAAAAGAGTAGAATTGGCTAGGCCTTCACTGAGGACTTAGATGTAAGCATGTGCAATAATTTAAAATCATTTTAGCAGCAGCTAAGATTTACTGAATTTTGCCTACATGCCAGTCACTGCACTAAGTACTTTCCATGGATTGATCTTACTTAATTCTCAACACAGCCCTAACTACTCTTATTTTCATTTTATAGATGAAGATATTGAGGCAAAGGGTGGTTCAGTAACTTCCACACAGCCACCTATCTCCTGAATCAGGATTCAGCCTAGGACGGTCTCATTTCCTTTTTCTTTATGATAGAGTGTAGCTTTTGACCTGAGACAGGCGAGTTGAGGGCATCTAGAACACATGAAACTTTCTTGCTAGATGTAAGAACTTGAGGAGCTGGAGAAGTTTAAAGCATTTGCAATCATTAATTTCAAGCTTTCCTAGGAGAATTGTTGTAACATATATCCAGATTCAACTGATTTTCTCACCGCCACTCTTTCCGCCTGATGTAAGCCATGATCATCTTTCTCCTGGGTTATTGCAATTGTCTCTCAGCTTTCTCCCTTACCCTCATATTGTCTATTCTTATCTCAGTAGTCACAGTGATTCCTTTAAAATGAAAGTCAGATTATGTTACTCTTTGTCTAAAAACCCATCCAGAGTCTTCATATCTCACTTGCAGTAAATGCCCAAGCCCTTATCTATGAGTCTATGAGACCCTATGTGTTCAGTTTTCTACCTGGCCTCATCTCCAGCCTTGCTCCTCCTTGCTCTCTGCCCTGCTACAGTCACACTCATACCATTCCCAAACCCTTTGTGCTTGCTGTTCTCTCTACCAGGAATACTCTTCCCCCAGATATCCACATGAATTCACAATCACTTCCTTCAAGTTTCAGATCAACTATCAGCTTGATCAGAAAAGGAAGTCAGATCTTCCTTGATCACTAAATATAAAATGGTATCCCCCTCCTGGCACCCCCATCTCCCTGTTCCTACCTTGCTTTTCTCTGGAGTGCTCATCCCTGTCTGAGCTTCTAATGATTTATTGTCAGCCTCCACTCCAGGAGCATGAGTTTTATGACGACTTTTTCTGCACCAATACATCTCCCATGCTGGTAACAGTGCCTCACATGGGGCCGATAAATATTTGCTTAATGAATCAATGCAAAACAGGTTTTGCCTTAGTGTTAGCATATCCTTGATGGTTTATTATGAATAATGAAAAGTCTAGTAAATTGCTGTGAGAAAAGGAAGCAGGACCTCTGGTGGGAAAAGCAGAGAAGAGGAGTCTAAGTCAGGAAACTGAAGGATAGCAACAGATGGAGCAGGCCGATGAGCAAAAAGGGAGATGCTAAAATACTTGTATTCCATTATGAGAAGCTGGGAGTATAACTCTCAGGAACAATGAACAACACTCTGAAGTCTATTCCTTCTGCTATTGATGTATGAAAGCCTAGGAACACACTTTCCAAGAAAATCCTTATAACCCATCACTGTCTAATCAATTGGAGCTCTTGAGTTGAGGGAGGTGATAGGAGCCTGAATGTCCCAGGATTAGAAGCCATCCAATTAGACTGCCAAGTACTCTGGAAGGGCCTGATGGCCACGGCACAGGCACTTCTATCGATGAAGCTCATTATTTCCAGGTGGGTAGGGGAAGGCACTTTTTAAAATCACTGCCTTACTTCTGAGAATCTAGTCACTTATTTCACATCTCTTTTAGTAAAGCACATCAACACACACTGTTTAAGATAAAGTTTTCACAAAGGTACCTCTGACAACTTGGAGGTGATTTTTAGGTCAAATATAATATGGTTAAATATGTCTACTGTTGAAGTCCAATTTATATCCATCAAAAATGGCATCTTTTCAAAAAATACCAGGTGTGCTTTTTATGGGTTTCCTTTTACTAGAAGGCCCTGTTGTTTTGGGTGAATTTCATTTTAGAGGTGTTGATTGTTTGCAGATGCTCAGGAAGAGACAACAGAAGAAAGATTTTAGACGTTCTTAAGAAAGTTTTAAAAGTAAGAATAAAAGCCTTAAAACAACATAAAGAGACAGAGTCTAATAAAGTCAAAGTCTGGAGTAGTGCAGCCTTTTAAAAATGGATCATAGGCTGGACGCGGTGGCTCAAGCCTGTAATACCAGCACTTTGGGAGGCTGAGGTGGGCGGATCACGAAATCAGGAGTTCGAGACCAGCCTGGGAAGTAAGGTGAAACCCCATCTCTACTAAAAATACAAAAATTAACCAGGCGCGATGGTGTATGCCTGTAATCCCAGCTACTCGGGAGGCTGAGGCAGGAGAATCACTTGAGCTCAGGAGGCGGAGGTTGCAGTGAGCCGAGATTACACCATTGCACTCCAGCCTGAGCGACAGAGTGAGACTCAGTTCCTCCCGCCCAAAAAAAAAAAAAAAAAAAAAAAAAAGGATCATGGACTCAAAGTTTGAAAGCTTGTTGCTCAATGTCTTCTTTGGCAAATGATCTAATCTCTGTAAGTTTCCATTTTCCCATCTGTGAAAATGAGAAGTGGCTACCCACTTAAGAAAGCATTTGCAAGTAGTGAGTGAGACAGATAGATAAAGTGCAAGGCCACATGAGGACGAGCACTCAGTGGGAGATGGTGCCCATTGCCTGTTCCTGCTGCTACTGCACATCTTCTCCAGTCCTTGCTCTGCCTACTTCAGTTTCACTGAAACTATGGTAACAAGACCCAAGTAGCAAGCATTTAATAGCCAACTACCCAGTGAGAGAATACTTCAGTTCTTTGCTCTCTAGTTTGGTTATTTACTCACAGAAGACACTGGCTGCTACTATTTACAATAGCAAAGACTTGGAACCAACCCAAATGCCAATCAATGATAGA
Organism: Macaca fascicularis; assembly: GCF_037993035.2. NCBI lineage: Eukaryota > Metazoa > Chordata > Mammalia > Primates > Cercopithecidae > Macaca > Macaca fascicularis. The sequence continues at coordinate 99,426,159 of NC_088387.1, read as the reverse complement.
CTGGATAAAGAAAATGTGGCATATATACACCCTGGAATACTATGCAGCCATCAAAATGGATTAGTTCATGTCCTTTGCAGGGACATGGGTGAAGCTGGAAACCATCATTCTCAGCAAATTACCACAGGAACAGAAACCCAAACACTGCATGTTCTCACTCATAAGTGGGAGTTGAACAATGAGAATACATGGACACAGGGAGGGGTACATTCACGTACCGGGGTCTGTCAGGGAGTTGGGGGCTAGTGTAAGGAGAGCATTAGGACAAATGCCTAATGCATGTGGGGCTTAAAACATAAATGATGGATTGATAGATGCAGCAAACCACCATGGCATGTGTGTACCTATGTAACAAACCTGCACATTCTGCACATGTATCTTAGAACTTAAAGTAAAATAAAAAAGGCTGGGTGCAGTGGCTCACGTCTGTAATCCCAGCACTTTGGGAGGCCAAGGTGGGCAGATCACGACGTCAGGAGATCAAGACCATCCTGGGCAACATGGTGAAACCCCGCCTCTACGAAAAACACAAAAATTAGCTGGGCATGGTAGCCTGTAGTTCCAGCTACTCAGGAGGCTGAGGAAGGAGAATTGCTTGAACCTGGGAGGCGGAGGTTGTAGTGAGCTGAGATCATGCCACTGCGCTCCAGCCTGGCGACAGAGTGAGACTCCTCAAAAAATAAAATAATAAAAGTGTAAAGAAGGAAGACACTGGCTGCTTTAAGAATTCAGTGAACCCTTATGATGCTACAAAGAACTTACTTCACAGTTTTGTGTTACCAAGTATGCCTTGGTGATCCCAAAGATACGGGTATTTCTCTATAAGGCTGCCCCATCTATAACTCCTCTACAGAAGTAAACAGCTGCAGATAACCTTGCAATTCTGTTTTTCATTTTTCATTTGTTTCTGGTACCCATTACATCCTCTGAACATATACTATCTTTTTCAGTTTAAATAAAACAGGTAGTAAAACTATAGCTACATGTAGCTTGAAAGAAAAAAAAATGAACCTGAAACCATTTAAAACATTTTTAATTTTATAAAAGACATTAATAATATGTAATTTAACTTAGGCAAAGTGGACCACTGGATACTCATTTTGAATAATCTTTCTCCTCTATTAAAAACATTAATAGGTCAGGCATGATGGCTCACACCTGTAATCCTAGCACTTTGGGAGGCCAAGGCAGGTGGATCACAAGGTCAAGAGTTCGAGACCAGCCTAGCCAATATGGTGAAACCTCATCTCTACTAAAAATACAAAAATTAGCCAGGCGTGGTGATGGGCAGTTGTAGTCCCAGCTACTTGGGAGGCTGAGGCAGGAGAATTGCTTGAACCCAGGAGGCAGAGGTTGCAGTGAACTGAGATCATACCACTGTACTCCGGCCTTGGTGATAGAGTAAGACTCTAGTCTCAAAAAAAAAAAAAAAAAAAAAAAAGAAAGAAAAGAAAAAAAAAGAAAAGAGAAAAAAGGGGGATAAAAAGAAAATTAATAACATGAGAGTATGAAGGATAAATCCTTCTTTTTCCTCCAAAATTACAACTGTGCTGCAATTGAAATATGTTTGAAAATAAAATCAAACAACCCAAGCTTTATTAAGGACAAGTCAGACTTCTCAGAAGATAGATGATTGCATGCAGGTGGAGGGTGGATGACACAAGCCTGACCCAGGGATGACTGGTATTAAGAAACCCTGACTGCAGAGGTCAGAGGCTCAGAAAATGGAACACTTGGCTCTCCGATACCCTCCCTAGTGCTTTCTCATCTCAGTGTCTTTCATTTTCTTGGCAATGTTGGTAGCATATCACAAAGTCTTTTTAACACTTCTTCATTCCTTAGTATTTCAGTTTCAAGATCATTAATAAAACAGCAGCTTGAGAAGGCAGCACTCCAGGCAATCCACTCTGATAGCAGGTAGGGTGGCTGCATGCTTTTCACAACCATTAGCATAGTTGAAGTTGAATTTCATAAATAGGGTATAAACGTAAAGGAAGGATAGGTAAAAATAAACACTATTTTCTTTCCCCATTAGATGTTAAAGAAAAAAATAAATGAATAAAGTTTTCAGTTACTTATATTTTCATTAAAGTTTGCTTTCTTGTTATAAAAGCAATTATACTCATATTAGAAACATTGAGAAAATATGGAAAATTATAGATGAAATTAGAACATTTCTTAGTTCCCTAAGTACGTTTTCTTCATATTTTTAATATGTCTAATTTTTAACATTTTTTAGCTTTATGCCTCATATATGGTATAATTTTGCATCCTGTTTTTCTTACTTAAGGTTACTGTATTTCTCCCTTTATTTTTTGCTCAACCTGACCTACCTGGTATGTGGTATTTCTGTAACACAGAGAGGCTCTCAGTTGATTGAATGAATCATTGAATTTCTTCCCCAAACAGGGAGCTCACTCACAATTAGACTTTGTTTTTTTATTCATCCTTGAGGTTTTCTAAGCTCACATGAACACTCTCCTGTGAATTGCCTTCAAAAACAGCCCTAGTTGTAGATACCTGATGTCATCAGAGCTCATGTTACATCTGGGATGCCAGCCCCAGATGATGGGTGTGAGTCAACTGTTTCAGCCTCTGCTAAAATTGAAGTATGTTTGGAAATTAAATCAATCAATCCAAACTTTGTCAAAGTTAAAGCATGCCTCCCTGGAAATGAAGCGAAAAGCTCAATGACTTTTCAGTCATTATTGTGCCATTCCTGGTTACAGATGTTTGGTTTCTATTCAAGCCAGTGGAAATGTTTCCCAAACACCATTATGATCTTCCTAATTCTGTAAACCATTGCTTTAATAACATATGGAAAATTCCAAAGCCTTCTAGCTAAAGTAATATTTGACATAAGAGATACATCATTCCATTAGATATTAACCTGATATTTAATCTATTCAGTGCTATATTAGTGTTTTAGATATTAATGTCATTCTACTTGGTTTCTGAGACACCTTCTTACTTGTTGCTCTTCTTCCTCACAAATACTCCTTCTGAGTCTCCTTTAGTGGTTCCTCCTCATATTCCCAGCCACTACATTTGGAGTTCCTTGGGGCTCAGACATTAAACCTCTCTTTCATCTTCACACTCTTGGTAAACCCATTTAACCTCTTGATTCTAAGAACCTCCAATAGGTTGACAATTCCATGTGCCTCTAGTCCTGAACTACAGGCTACAGTATCTAGCTGCTGAACTGCAAATCCAATATCATCATCTGAATGTCTAACTGGCCTTTTAAATTCACCTGCTTCAACTGTTGTTGAACCACTGGTGCCCACATAGCTTGCTCTCTTGCTCTCACTCCCTTCAGGTAAGTATTCTAAACATTGACTTCCTAGAAAGATCTTCCCTCTAAGGAGTAAATCTCTTTCTAACCTCTATACCCCTCTGCCTCTTACCCTGCTCTGTTGTTCTGCATAGCACTTTTTATTATTTGACACATTCTATATCACTTGTTTACTTAATATTTATCTCATTTTCTTCCTAGGCTATGAACTCTTTGGGGTAAGAGATGTTGTCAGTTTTGTTCACTGTTATATCTTAGCACCTAGAACAATGTCAAGCACCTAGTAGGCAGGCACTCAATAAATACTTTGAATAGATGAATGGATGAATGAGTGAATATGATATAGTTCAATAACATATTTATACAGAAATTCCAATTCTGCCCCAGTGAAACCAATGTGACTTCGTTTTATTTTCTTTTTGTCACCTTCAAACAAATCCGTTCTTCATGAAACTGTTCAAGGTCAAGCAAAGGTGAAATATTTGTAGGAACTCTTTTGCAAACCTGGATTTGTATTTTCTAAATAGGTTTCTGTCCAAGTTCCTTTCAAATCTAGACTTATCCCCATGGTTTAAGAACCAATATGTATCAATGAAAGGTGTCTCAAAGGGACATCTCTGAGAAATATGTCAGATTATTTGTTCCTTTAGGATGGTGGCAAATATAAAAGCAATCCTTTTCCAACAGCCCCACTAATGACTCAGTTCATGAAATTATATAATTCTCTAGTTTACCCAGAATCTAAATTCTAGTATTGTCAGTTTTTAAATTCCCTTAAGCAGGATAAAAGTCCCTGAAAGAAGAGAAAGAATAATAACAGACAACTTTATTAAGCACTTACTATGTATGAGATACAATTCCAGATAATTTGCACGTTTTAATTCACGTAATCTTCACAATATACTACAGCATACTTTACATGAGCATGGAAATTTTGTGTTCATGTTAAAAACTCTGCTCGAGACTCCTTGGAGTCTCATTCATCTCGACTGTCTTCCAAACACGCTGACATCTAAGAATTTTAGGGACAATTTCTAACATTCTACGTGTCAAGAACATTTTGAACCATACTTAACAGCAGAACGCCTCCAGTCAACCATTAATTATTCCAAATGCACTAATTTTTAAACCAGCTGTGTGATTCCCTAAGTGCAACATATGAACTCTGAAATTTCTGCGTCTTTTTTTCAACAAATAGGGCATGCTCCAGGGAGAAGACATTTACTATGCAGCACGTTTAGATGAAAACTGACATTTCTTATGGGAGTGCTTTAGCCTGGGCTAGCATGGTGTGAAACGAGACCACGAATTCATAATTTAACAGTTCAGGTTTCAGCAGAGGTGGTGACGTGAACATTGAATGTTCACACTCGAGATCATTTGCAGTTCCATAAAGAGATGTCTTCGATGGAAAATAGAATCGTTCAGAAGAAATAAGGACTCAGGAATACCGTTTTGAAGTGGGGAGAGAAAAAATTAGTATTGAATTAAAAAAAAAAAAAAAAAGAGTTAGCAGCAACTTTAACCAGCCTTATCCTTTAGAATAAACATCTTTTGAGCAGCCAGTGTTTCAAGCACGTAATAGCTTTAATTTTGTGCAGATTACATATTTACACTATAATAAAATGGAGAATGGCTCAGGGGGAATACTTACTGCTAGGGACATAATTATTAATCAATATGTCTGTCGAAAGCTGTCAGGATAAGTTACTTGAAGCCATGTAGAAATTCAGATTTGTCTGTTGCCATCCAAACTCTCTTCAAGACTATGTTTTACATTTGAAAGATGAATGAGTATAGCCAAATCCCAGTGTCTTAAAAAGAAATAAAAGGAGAAAAACCAATTCTTTAGATGTTCTCACAGAGAAGATACACAAACACACGTTGCTTGAACTCCCTCGGTCCATACTGTAGGGTAAGCAGCCTACCTCACAGGTCAACTATATTTTGGAGGTCTAGCTTGATTCGTCATCTAAAACCATGTCACCAATAGGCAAATACAGAACACCATTTTCTTATAACCCAGTCCAAACTTTTCTCTGTATAAGACCACCACCAAGGGAGGAGAATTTCTATTACAGCTGAACAGACTGTGGAACTAATTTGGCTTTGCAGATTTACACATGACACCATGGCCTGTAAATTGCCAACAACTCCCCTCTCCAGTCTCACATCTTTCCTGGGTTTTTAAGGAAAGCCCTCATGGTAGGGCGGAGGGAAGAAGCAAGGGACTTTCTCTATACATTTAGGTAGAAGGAAAGATTTGACCCCTAAATCTCCTTGAATCTCTCAGACTTGAAATCAAGTTCTCTTTAGTTCATCTTCACAGGAACTAGAATTTTTTTTGTCTTGCCCAGGAAGTTGACCCTTTTTACATATGAGATTTGGCAAATTCATTACTAATGTCTTTCAAATATACCTTTTCTCCATGCGCCAGTCCTAATAAGAAGAGACAAACCCCAAAGGAAACTTAAAATATTTAATGACTTTGACTTTTAAACAGAACCGAGATTCAATAATAATGTCAAATAATTCAAAATACTAAAATACAAAATTAAAGCAACTATTCTTTTATAAAGTGTAGCTGTAGTAAGCTCTCACAGATTTAGGACATTTGTTGTGAGAAGGGAAAAGGGATAGTGTAAAATCTGAGAGTATTTAAGTCATTCCATTATGTTTAAGTAGAGACAACTAATAAATGCAATAATTTTACCTAGTAAAACTTAACAATCATGTGCTTATTTAAAACTACATGAAATACTCAAGAATACATATATTACTCTACACATAGCATATAAAAGGATAAAAAGTACACATTTGGAAGAACTGACCTGAATTGACAAAATATAAATTGGTCAATATAAATTGATCAAAAATGGCCATGAAATTAGTTTTTAATCATCTTTTTAAAAAAATTACTAGCTAAACTAAGAGCAAAGAGAGAGCAGGAATCAGGGCCAAAATCAAGTCATAAGAAAAATATGCTTAGGCTCCCACTGATTGACACCTCCCTAGCTGACAAGATGTCACCACCATGAAAATGAAGTCTACCTGTCTTTGCATCTCTATGCCTCTGGGCAGGAGCAACCAACTGGCAAAGCCTATTCATAAGAATGCACCTTTAACAAAGGGCATGGGGAGGGAGCCTTGGGCTCCCTTTAAATTCCATAATGAGGCCTTGCACAAAGACTCATAAAAGTGGAAACCCTCAAAATAGGAAGGGGATTAATATATTTAGGCAGACTATACATGGCAAACACTCCCTATATAAAATCAGCTGAAGTGTTTAGTGTAAAATTTCAGATTATTTAAAAGAGAGGGCCGGGCGCGGTGGCTCAAGCCTGTAATCCCAGCACTTTGGGAGGCCGAGACGGGCGGATCACGAGGTCAGGAGATCGAGACCATCCTGGCTAACACGATGAAACCCCGTCTCTACTAAAAAATACAAAAAACTAGCCGGGCGCGGTGGCGGGCGCCTGTAGTCCCAGCTACTCGGGAGGCTGAGGCAGGAGAATGGCGTAAACCCGGGAGGCGGAGCTTGCAGCGAGCTGAGATCGGGCCACTGCACTCCAGCCTGGGCGACAGAGCGAGACTCCGTCTCAAAAAAAAAAAAAAAAAAAAAAAAGAGAGGTTTCACTATGTTTAAGTAGAGACAAGTTATAAGAAGTGCCCTCTAGCAGAAATTACCTGAACTTGCTTTAATGAGCATGGAAGATGCACTACTTACACAGAGATCATTCAGTCCAAGTCCTTAGACCTGATCTTGTTTCTAGTCAAAGCATGCCTCCTTTTCCTCTCAATTGTGATATTTGATTTGCAAGGCTAATTATTTCAAGATTTGTACAAAGAAAAACACAAGTAGAATGACATTATTTACTGTGGATTTTAGTGATTTACAACGTGGGTGGTGTGTGTGTGCGTGTGTGTGTGTGTGTGGCAGAGAGAGAAAAAGAAGAGAGGATGAGAAAGGTATGGTTTCGGTTTGAGAAAAAATATATATGGTTAATAATTTCTTTATGATTAACACTAACAGGTCATACCTATGTCAATGAATGTAATCTAAGGCAACTACCTAACTTTAAATTTTTTTCCACTAGAACATTTTGAGAATTATTAACAATACCAGATACTTTATTCTCTAATTCCTTTCTGGTGACTATAACTTTTGTATCTGGATTCAACCTCACTCACTCACTTGATTTGGTGCAAACATTCATGAAAATTCTTAAGCCAAGGCTCCGCATGCAGTTGAAACTGGAACTATTTGGTGCCTGTAACAGTGATTAGTAGGAGAGGAAATAATGAGAGTGGTCAAAACTGGTAGGTATTTAAATATTGAAAGGCAGCACGTTAATCCTTCAGAAATGGCACTTCTAGATCTGCCATGCGAACCCAGGATATCATGCCCTAAATAACTTGACCCTTGGTCAGGCATGGTGGCTCACGCCTGTAATCCCAGCACTTTGGGAAGCTGAGGTGTGTGGATCACCTGGGGTCAGGGGTTTGAGACCAGCCTGGCCAACATGGTGAAAATCTGTCTCTATTAAAAATACAAAATTAGCTGGACATGGTGGCACAGGCTGCCTGTTAATCTCAGCTACTCGGGTGGCTGAGGCACGAGAATCGCTTGAACCCAGGAGGAGGAGGTTGCAGTGAGCCAAGATTGCACTACTGCACTCCAACCTGGGCAACAGAGCAAGATTCCATCTCAAAACAAAACAAAACAAAACAAAAAACCTGACCCTAAAGTACCCTGACCCTTCCTGTACCCTTGCTCTTAATTAAATGTCTTCTTGTAACTAGAATCTGCTATCACCAATTACCAGTCACCAGGGACTAGCCCACAATAGATACTTCCTCAGAATCAAATATGAGCAACATGCTTGCAGTTAAAACTTGACTCAAAATCTCTCTTCTTCCCATTTCCCCTTCTCTTTTACTCTTCCCACCATAATATTAATTAATTTTATTCTTCCCCTTAACAGGTCTAGGAGGACGTAGTTCTCCAAACCATCTTCTCTCAGGTCCTTGTCTAAAAGAAAATCAGGTGAACTTCACTTCAGCGGACAATATATTGCCTATGAGGCTGTGTTTTATCACAGAGGTATCTTCCTAAATAAGGTAATTTGAGACCTCTGGTCTGATAGGACTTAGCAAGTTGAAAAAGAACATTTGATATCAATGTTCTTTTTGATTGGATAACTTATATTCATTAAAATGTGCTACTGTTTATGCATTTTAAGATGTAGCCTTAATCTTGGAAACACAGAGACATATATTTATGTATATACATGGAGAAACATACAGACACACACGTGTACATATCAATTTATATATTTCTATAACAGCTAGATACACAGAGGAACTATGAAGGTCTAAGCCTCAAAATCAGACAGATCTCAGATATAGACAGTCTGGTCTCTGTAGTATAGATACTATCGTATGAATGTAGCCCTCAAATTTTCAGCATAATGCCTTGTGATCCAAAATGCCTTTGACCCTCTAACTTGACACTACGTGGTTCTTATACTGCTTACATTTCTTTACTTACCAAAGATCAAAGCTAACTGTTTTCATCCTGTTATATTCAATTACAGTCAACAGTGATTTATTGAGCACCTATTATATGTCAATTTTTTTTGGCAAATGACTGACGATAGAAAGATTTAAAAGAAAAACAAAACAAGGTCTCTACCTCCAAGGGCTGACTCTTAGAGAGACAGAGAAAAAAATAACAAATGACAGTGTGTGTATCAATATTATAGCAAAATACACCAAAAGGCCCCATGGCACCTTAGAGAGAGACTAACGTTACTTAGAGTGGGGATCAGAACTCGACTACTGAGAAAGATCTTGGCAGCTGTGAAGAAAGGGTGCCTTTCTGAAGTGTTTACACTTCATCCTGCAGATTTTAAGCAGCAGAGTGATGGGTCCAGACTTCCAGTTTAGAAATGTTATTCAGCAAACGGTGTGAAGGATGGATGAAGAGGGGATAAGAGAGAAGACAAGAAAAACAACTAGAAGCTGAGGAGACAGGACAGGCAAAAAGTAGTGGCCAGTTTGTATGGTGAGAGAAGAGAAGAGCTGAGAATGACTCTGAGGTTTCTGAGTTTGCTAAGAGGGGAAGTAAAGAAAAAAGTGAAAAGGGAGATGATCCATTTGGGAACATATCTTGTTTCTTCTCTGGCCTGTGGTGTACAAGTATGCAGTGCAATAAGATATGAGGGGCCATATCTAAATCAAAAGAAATAGGAGTGAAATGAAGATGGCCAGATGTATAATAGGAATGTTGGTTATAGTGGACAAGTAAGGTTCTATTTTTCCTCTGGTCCTAAGAATGATTACATGAAAGTGATTACATTTCTTGGAGCTGAATTATCTCTCTCAAAGTTTGTCTGTCTGCAAGATGTCAAACCAACAACTCTACATGTTCAGCAACTAGGTCAAACATAGGGACAGCTTGTCTTTACATAGCTCTAGTCTAGGCTGAGATATAAGCAATTTTCTTTCCATTTACTCTAAATAATAATTATTTATCTCCATTTCAATTCAATTTAACTCAACTGAAGTTTACCGAGTGTCTACTCAGGATCACTTTTTGGAATAAAGGCAAGACAAAGAAAAGTACAAAAAGAGATGGAAATAACAAAATAACACTTACTTTACACCAAGTGCTTTTATGATGGTACTCTATATAATATTTGATTGAAGTCATAATCTCTGTCTTCAGTGAGTTTAGGGCTGAGAGACTGAGAAATGGGAAGATAATTTCTATTCTTTATATTTAAAATATTTTAAATAAAAAATTAATGTCCCTCTAAACAAAAAAAAAAAGGTAACATTTAAATTTACAGCTCTCATTAAAAGCACAATAAACTCGAAAGCACGATCATAGATTGATGTGTATAACTGGAATCATGTCAGTTACACATACAGGACTACTACACTGGTAAAGACTATCAGGTCAACTAGTCTTTACCACAGGTAAGACTCAAAGCAGAAATTCAAGCAAAGATTCACACCTGGACAGCAATCAACAGGACTGATAAATCATTTGAAAGCAGCAAGTTGTTCCTTATCTTCTTGAGGGAAACGATTTCGTTCCTAAAATGTCCAGTAGATCCTGACATTAGGTAGCTTCATTGCCTTACCACAAAGACTCTAGAAGGCCCCTCACCCTCATATTTAATGCCAGTTGTCTGTTGGAAAATTAGCAGTTGTACTCCTAATTCCCTGGCTCATCACCATGCCTTGCATTTGAACTTGGGTCTCACCTGTCTGACCTCTAAGGGACTTCAACTATTCCCAGAACAATGCTGGACACCAACTGAGCTCAGCTCTTGGAAGTTAATTGCATGACAACTTATGTCAAGCATGTTGCCCCTGTTTTGCATAAGGAAAGGAAGTCATCAAAGTTCCCACTGATGCGTGGAAGATTTGGAGCTTCTGATTACTGTACTGTTATCTAATAACAAGCTCAAGGCTTACTCATAGTTTCATCGGCCAATAAGCAATCCATCCAATACTCATGTAGTTAACTGTAGAAAGTTACTCCACCAAAAGAAACAGAATTGCTATCATCTAGGTGCTGATCAATCTGTATTTATTTTTTCACAAAGAAGCAATCTCTTTATGTATTCTTAGCCAAACTGCTCAGAGTTTTGGTTGGTAAATACTAGGCAAGTGTGTCTAGAATCAATATGCCTGTAAAGGTATGAAATACAATTTAAGGAAGGTCAGTAGGCAGAATGATTCTAAGGGGAAAATTCTTCCTTCAAAAGTGTAACAACGTTTAATCACATGTTCTCTTGAAATAACAGATTCCATAGCTATTCCTCTAGGAAATGAGTCTATGTAAACGAGAACATTCTGCTTTGTGCTGCTGAAGTCACAGAGTATACCAGATGTTCACAATCCCAAGGCTCAGTTGCATGACATTGGTGAGTATTTCATAAACCCCAATATTGGAAAGATTCAACACCTACTGTGTTTTCTTACCTTGACTCTGGAAAATTTTATATATATATATTTCACTGTACTGCTTTTATTTTTAAAATCTAGCTGCCTTTATTTAAATGCCACAATTCATCTTACAATGGTATTTAAGGGGCTTTTGTGGCACTGTGCCAGATTTATATTATTAGAACCTAGGCATTTGCAAATGAACCTCTTTCAATTAGTGTTTCAGGAAGCAATTAAACTGTCTAAAGTGTATTAATGAATACACCGGAATTGGGAAGCCAATCCTCCTAATATCCCCATTATTAATGCACCATCTGCTTTGCTGCCTTAGGAGCAGGCAGGATCTCTAACCTCAGGTCCACAAAACCCAATGGTTTATTCAAAAAGGTCACAGAAGCATAAGTTTGTAATCAAACTCAATATTCTATAAAATATGTGAATATTATATGTAGATTAAGGACATATATTTTCCTCAGAGTTTTGAACAAATGCAAATGAAGATGAATAAGTGTTCTTTCGTATTTCTTTGCATTCTATCCTATGTGTCAAAGCACTAACAGCTCTGTGAATGTATTCCTGGCTCTGATATCCCTGCTAAAAGCTTGAGTGCTGTATGTACACCCTGTGATATTTGAAGATATCATTAGGATCTCCATTGAGGTTGTCGTTTTCATTAATGAAGGATGTAATTTGCTGCTGTGTTGTAGCTTTTATCACAGGGAGTGGTCCAGGTGCTGCAGCATTTGCCCATGCCTCTTTCCAAGACTATGCTCAGAGTCCATCCACAGGACAGGGTTCTGGAGGAGTCTATGTCTTCCTAAGGTATTTCCTGCTGGCTTTGTGACTAAGAGGAGCCCAGAGGTTGCAGGACACAGACTGGAGTAAGAGAATGGAGGGAAAGGCAGGGAAGACCTCATGTGTGGCACCACCTGCTCCATGCTAGATAGTTATCAAGTCACCAGGCCTCCAATAATGACGCTGGCTTTGGCGATGAGTTGCTGCTGAGACAGTCAGAAGGGAAGGAGAAGACACATCCTTGGCTTTTAAAGAATCGAGAACCTGGTAGAGGATACAGGGCACAGGCTCAAGGATTGGTTATAAGCTGAAATGGGGGTCACTGTGCAGTGGAGCTACCAAGGAGGAGTTTGGGAAGGAGAACTCCATAGCATCTTGGTGATTTAGGCAAGTAGAGAGAACAGAGATACTTCCTACAGAGCTCTGTACTTCTCCTACCTTCATTTTCATTGAATTTAATTTTCATTGCATTGTTATGAGTTGATTTGTGTCTCCCCAGAATTCATATGTTGAAGACCTAACCCTCAGTAATTCAGAACATGACTTTATTTAGAAATAGGGTCACTGCAGATATGAGTTAAAAAGGGGTCATCATGGACTAGGGTGGACCCCTATTCCAATAAAACTAGTGCTTTATGAAAAAGAGAAACTTAGACACAGAAGAAACCCCACAGGGAGAATGTCATATGAAGGTGAAGGCAGACATGGGGGGATGCAGCTGAAGCCAAGGGGCATCAAAAATGTCCAGCAAACCACTATTAGATAAGAGAGAGACATGGAATAGATTATCCCTTACTGCCGTCGGAGGGAGCATGACCCTGCCCACACTTTGACATTGGACTTTTAGCTCCAGAACTGTGAGACAACGAACTTCTGTTGTTTAAGCCACTGAGTTTGTAGTATTTTGTTTTGGCAGCTGTAGCAAACTAATGTAGGTGGTAACGTAATGAATTGTGAAATACTTGACTTATTTCCTGGGTTATAAGCTATTTGAAAACAAGAACAAGGTTGGTTTTGTTTATATTTTTACTGTGAGTCCCTTGCACAATGCTGGGCTTATAATGGGTGTCTAATAATTCCGGGTTAAATGATCAAATCAGCATGAGCAAGTCATAGAAAAATTTGGAAAAGTTCAGGGGACAGAAAGTTACGTGGTCGTCATGCTATAGAAGGGAAATTCTGGCAACCACCAGAGTGGGAGTGGAGGGGCCTTAAAAAAACACTGTAGAATCTTGGGTAATCACATTCACTTCATCAGGAGAGAGGGAGGGTGTAGAGAGGTCAATCTGGTCACAGACCCATTGTGACCTCTGCTGAGTCTGTGGACATGCTGGATTTCTCTGCACAGGGAAGGATCTTCAATGCCTGATACACAGACATAGCAAACATGCACACATGCACATACATATGTGTACACAGACATACATCCACATTTCCACCCCTACTGACATGGGTGCCTTTGCCATTTCTTCATCCACTGATGGCTTGACTGAAAGTGTAGAGTCACAGGGATTCCCTTCATTGTGAGCAAACTGCTTCATGATATACCTTTTATTTTAGAACTGTACATTTCAAGGTAGAAGGTAAGCTGAAGAGAGGACAAGAACATAAGGTGAGAAAGTGAGAAGGGAGGCTGGGGACAGTGGCTCATGCCTATAATCCCAGCACTTTAGAGGGCCAAGGCAGGTGGATCACCTGAGGTCAGGAGTTTGAGACCAGCCTGGCCAACATGGTGAAACCCCTTCTCTATTAAAAATACAAAAAAAAAATTAGCCAGGCATGGTGGTGGGCGCCTGCAATCCCAGCTACTCAGGAGGCTGAGGCAGGAGAATCACTTGAACCTGGGAGGCAGCGGTTGCAGTGAGCCAAGATCCTGCCATTGCACTCCAGCCTGGCGATAGAGCGAAACTCCATCTCAAAAAAAAAAAAAAAAAAAAAAAAAAAAAAGTGAGAGGAGAAATGTGTGAAGAAAAACAAACATTTGCTAGTCTGAAATCTTGTTATGTGTTGGGCTCTGTGTTGAGAATGCCAGTGATATAACCTCACCCAGGTGGATATTGTAAACTCTAGTTTACAGAGGAGAGACGGAGGCTCAGAGAGGTAGAATCACTTGCCCAGAGCTGTGGATCTAGTCAACAGGGGAGCTGAGGTTTGACCTACATCTAGCTGACTCCAAAGCCTGGGTTTCCTCTCTACTTCATCATATTGTCATTTTTTTTCTGGAAACAATGTAAAATCAACACTCCCTTCTGGATCCATATATGTTCTCCTTTTATTCTTGTCTGTGTCATACCTGGCCCTTTAAATGAGGGGGGCTACTCATCCTCTGCCTAGCAGGTGGCACATAAAAGCTAGCTTCAGACAACAATGGTTTGCCAAGCAATTTCCCAGGTTATTTCTGTCTTGTATATTATCTATTAATCTTATTACTCTTCCCTGGTCTCTCTGATTTTTGGCTCATCCTCTTGGCTCTGAACTATTAGAACTGGTTTACTGGCTGTTGGCTCCTTACTCTGCTTCTGGCATTGCTTTTTCTCTAACATTTGTATCTTCTCCAGCCACAGAACAGAGACCCCCCCTTCCTCAAAAATTATTGCAAGAACATACAACAGGAATATAATACAGTCCAGCCTGGAAGTATTAAGGAAAAGAACAGATAAGGTAGAGAGGAGATATCTGCTAAAATAGTGACATATCAAACGCACCCGTGTGGACACATTTCCTAGCTTCACTTTTATGTATGGTGCCTGTCATATGCCTAAGCCTGGAATATGTAGCGTTTCCACGTTAGTATGGCAAGCATTTATTTTCAGTACTTACTCCATGCATTCACTGAACATAAACTAGCGATGAATAAGAATTCAAAGACCTTAATCTTGAGATTGTAGATGGCCTTCTCTTGCAGGCTTTACAATTGATTTGGGAGATACCACACTTATTTATGAGCAAATAATTCACTTCCTGAGATATCAGATAATTCATTAATTCTACAGTATTTTGTCTTGTCAGTAGTAGGTTTACAGCAGTTTTGCAAAACATGGTTTATATTCTTTTCTTTTAAATAGGACTGGTTCAGGGAGAAGGCAGAGATAGAGTAAGTAAAAATGGTTTCACTTCTTCACCTTCAGTGAAACCAGTTCCCCAGAGGCCAGGTCAGAAATTCTCACTGGAATATCTGACGAACATAGGATAACAATTCAGTCATTGTCTCTGGAAGGCCTTGGGAAAAGTACACAATTACTCTGGGGTTATATCCTAATAGCTTCTCATTAATAGATTTGAAGGGATTAGTGTTTCTGGTACTTTGGCTGGCAACTTGGATCCCTTCTTTTCCCAATTCGGTACTATTCTCAGTGATCTTCTATCCTTTAAATAATGCTCAAAATTTCACTTCTTTCTACGTTCTGGGAAACCCTCGGCCTTGCAAGATGGGGCTGTTCGTCACCCTACCTTCTTGCTCCTCCTGACCAGCATACAACTTCCAGGAAATGCCCTTTTTAAGGTCCGTTTTTATCTCCCGAAATACACTTGGCTTCACACTCGTTGACCTGTTTCATGAGGGCTAAAGAGGAGCGTGGCTGTTTGTGGATGCTTTTAAACAGTTTCAGATCCCAAAGCCACCTGTTATTTGCTTATTTTGGCCAGCTTTCATCTCATATGCTCTGTACAATGCCCCATTCCAGAGGCAGGAGCTTGTATGAGGTGGAACTTGTACTGAACAAGGCTTATTTCATAGCTACTGATTAGAAAAATGGAAAATCAGTAACGTTTACTAATTCTCAGACATTTAATTAATCTGGCATCAATCAATCAACAAACAAGGATCTACGGAGGTCTCCTTTGGTTAGTTTTTATAAGCAGGAGTTCAGGGTGGAGGTTTGAGGGGAAAACAATGGTTTCCACTACAGCTTTGGCACTTCCTACTAGTGTGAGTTGGATATTTATTCAATCCTGCTGAGTGTAAATTTCTGTATCTATAAAATGGAAGTAATCATATCTACATTATAGGAAAGCCAAGAAAATTAAACAAAGACTGGTACAAATGACTAGCATCATGTCTTGTAAATATTAACTAAACTTAATGAATGAACCCAGGTTTGTGCTTTGTATAATGAAGGGCACAAAGGAAGGATGAAATATGGTTCTGCAAGGTCTCGTTAGACCTGCAAGCATTTCACCCTCTTTTTCTAGGCATTTTTACCCACATCCAGAGCTTTAATTGCCATCTGCACATGCAAGCTTCCCACATTGATGGCTCTATCCCAGACCTCTCTTTGGAGCTTCTGATCCTTACATTGAGGTTTGCTTGGATGACTGAAAAATGAACTAAATCTGCAGCATGCAGAGAAGTCTCATGATCTCCCCCCTCCAATATAGTTCTCATTCAGTCTCTGTGCTGACATCATCTTCCAGCCAGTTCTGAATACCAGAAACTGGCACAATCTTTGTCATTGTCCCTTCTTTAACCCCTACGACCATGTGATCATTGAGTGCTAGTCATCTCATCTTCTAAATCATTCAACACATTCCATCTCTTCCACTAGTTCCCTGGCCTAAGCTGCCAATATCTCTTTCCTAGATAACTTACTAAATAGTGTTCCCCAACTTTTTCCAAAATTCTTGCTCTTGTTTAATCTTTTCTCAGACAGTTCCAGTGTAAAACTTACAAAACAAAAGAAGGCTATGTCCCTGCCTTGCTACAAAGCCCTAAACAGTGTCCTATTGATCATAGAATAAAAACCAAAGACCCGCATTTTTCATAAGGTCTTGTAGACACTACTTACCTGGACTCTACCACCCTCTGGAGCCCTGTCTCACAGCACATACACTTCTCTCCGAATCACATGGACCTTTTTCCTTCCTCCATAAAGCTTTGTGTAGTGCTGCTCCCCATGGCAGAATTACTCTTTTTCCTTATCCTCTTCCTAAACAACTTCTGTTTATCCTTTCAGTTTCAATTCAAAAATTACACTGTTGGCAGAAAAATCATAAAGTTTTCAAAGCACCCTATATTTATGATTTGTGAAGCATTTAAAATAGTTATTCATTTTATATTATTTGCAATTACTTAATGCCTGTGTCCTTCACCAGACTGTAAGTTTTATGCAGGGTGGTCCATATCTATTTTTGCTCACCATTGTGCCATGTATCCTATTACAATCCTTGGCATATAGTAAGTACTCAATAAAAATTATTGATGGATGAGAGAATGAGTGAATGAATGAATGAACAGTAAACGTTACAAACCCTATCCTCACTAAGTGTCAAAATGTCTGACAAACAAGAGTAATGAGAAGGAAGCTATGGAGGGTGAAGAAGTATTCCTTAATGACCAGAGAATGATCAAGACAACGGGGCTGGGAGTAGCATTTAGATAGCTAAGGAGGCAGAGAGAGGGGCTATGCTTTTCAGGTATTGACACCAACAGGTAAGAAGTCTTGGAAGCTTGAATAACATTTCCTATATGGAAACAGTGAAAAGATTCACAGCCTATCGTAAGACAATGAAATTAAAGTCCAGTATGTGTAGCTGGCCAGTATGGAACCAGAGAACAGGCAGGGTGCCCATTTCAAAGTCTAAAGGGATGCCCATCATTTGTCTTTATTTTGAACTATGATTGGTGTTTCAAATCGTTGGTTTAAATTAAAGCAAAAACTGAAAGTCACCTGGATGGACAGTGATGAGCAAAAGTTCTTTTGCAGGAGAGGGACTGTCATCTGTTTGTTTGGGTTGATACAGGCTTTTGTTTCACTCTATGGAGACAAATGACTCTATGTCTCTCTGCCAGTCACATCATTAACTGTACTGGCATTTTATTTCTAAGTCAGGGGATAATCTGAGGCCAAGCAAAAAGGAAGCATTGAGAGGAGGCCTTGCTACAGGCTGCTGACTACCTGACATTTCAAAATGAAGAATCATTACCTCAAAAATATTCTGAGCACTTCTTCTATGCCCTAATCAGGGAACTGTTAGAGTAAAACTCAAAGGTAAGTGTGTTCAATCTGCTAGCTTGCCACAGGAATGAGGAACTGTATTTCAAGCATTAAAATAATTAAAGCCCATTTCTATCTTGGTCACTGACAACATCAAAACAACATCTTGTGCCGCTTTCCAAATGAACTGCGGGGAGTAAATTTTATGACATGAAGAGTGTAAGTATGAATTGGGGAAGAGAAAAAAGTTATGGTGGAAATAGTCATGGCTAAAAATAATAAGACATCAAGGGCAAGATGCAGGTGTTTTAGCAGGTGTTTAGGGGACATGGCCCAGAGCCCAGGTTGCCTATATAGACAAAGACCCAGTCAAAAAAGGAGGGTGAAAAGAAGGACTGTCAGCTACAGTGAGAAGAGTGGTTGGAAGCACAACATATATCAATAGATCAAAGGTGGATTAAGGGACTGGCTGATGGCACTAATGACATTTGAAGTTCTTTGTGTAAATAAAATCCCCATAAGCTTGGTGCCTTGGTTCCTAGAAGAAAGTATGAGTTCAGTTGACAGGATTGCTTGGGTCGTGAGTGTTATTGTAAACACCCATGCCTTTGTCCCAGAGTATGACAAGATTTAATATCTTTATTGCCTATTCAATATCTTTATTGATGGCTGAGATGAAGAAATCGACAATGTGCTCATCAAATTTGCAGCCTATACTAAGTTAGGCAGATTTGCTAATAGACAGCAAATAAGACAAGAATAAACACAAGACAGGAATATAATTCTCACTGACCTTGGCAAAATGAAGTGACTCTGCAGTGGGTCGCTTTGGCATAAGGAAAGATAAACAAGCGGCATAAGGAAAGATAAACAAGCTTCACAAGCTAAATACAAACATCCTGGCATGTAAGTCAAACTCTTTTCACCCTCTCTCTTTTCCAGACCCTCACTAAAGTTCTGGATTATATTTTAGACACCAAACTCTAAAAAGAATAAGATTAACAAGAAAGGGTTCAGAAAAGCACAATGTACACATAGTCAGTGGGAAGATGATGCATCACATCTTAGCATACAGGAAGTGCTTAGTAATTGTTCATTCAATAGAGAAAGAAGGAAGAAATGAAGACAAGAAGGAAAGAGGGAAAGAGGGGGAAAAAGTAAGGAAAGGAAAGGAAGGGTAGGATGAGAAAGAACAAATGAGACTATTATGGGTAAAATCATTGTGACCTTTAAGGAACGAATCATTACTTGGAGAAGGAAAAAACAGATATTCACGAAATGGAAAAAGAGATTGAACAAAATGATTTTCCTGTGCTGCTCTAGGCTTTGACATTTTACAATTTCTTTGACATCATAACCGGAATTTTCTGCCGTTCAGAATAAATGAGAATCACATGCAGGACATGTGCCTCTGGTTACAGAGAAGAACTGAGATCAGGCTTCATCTTCCTGTACCTCCCATGTGTGCCTCAATTCTTTATTAGGCTCTTCAACCTTTCTTCCTGGACTTCATGCTGTGCCCACATTTTCTCGAGATCCTGAAGGTAATGCCATTTTTACTTTAAAGTTAAGAAAACCACAAGTAAGTCTTCAAATGGTTCATCTCAGATCTAACCCAGAATTGTAGCTAAGTTGAAGACAGGCTTCCATGTCCCATCTAGAGCAGTGGTTCTCAAACTGGGCTGCATGTGATACTCACTTGCAAAGGTTGGAAACCTGTCCAAGACCAGGCCAGGCCCTGGATGATGAAATTAGACTCAGAGAGTAGTTGTCAGGCATTAGGCTTCTCCTAAAGCTCTCTAGAGAATTCCAAGGTGCAGCCAACTTCGCGACACACTCCCTTAGAGGTTATTTGGTTATTTTTCTTTACCTTAAGACAATCCCCAGAAGAATCCACCTCCAAAACAGCCTCCCGTGGACGCTGATGTATTTTTCTTACTTCATTAAGGAACTGGGCCAGGCTCTTCTAGTTGGATGGGACCACATCAGTGTTTCTCATATTTTAATGTATGTACAAATCACCTGAGGGTCTTGTTAAAATTCAGGTTCTAATTTAGGAAGCCTGAGGCCGGCTGGAGAGTCTGCATTTCTAACAAGCTCCCACTGATGCCAATGCCCCTGGTCTGTGGACACATGAATAGCTGGAGCTATCTATAACGTTAAACTTACACGAACTAATCAACATAGCCTTCCATCAACTTCAACACTTAGCAACATGCTTGATTCTAAATTAATGGAGGCTGATGTCTCGCTCTCCTCCTTCTCTCAGAATAACGATGCATTTCTCAACCCAAAGCCAGCACAATCAGGTGCCTTAGTAACTCCTAAGCCTATCTAGAAAAGCGCTTCTCAACTGTAATGTGCAAGTTAAATCACCTGAGGATCTCTTTAAAATGCAGATTCTAATTCAGCAGACCTGAGATGGGGCATGAAAGTCTACATTTTTTAACAAGTTCCCAAGGGATACAAATGTTACTGGGCCTAAGAACTACAGTTTGAGTGAAAACAGGATCTAGGAGTTTTATTGACTTCAAACATTGTGGGACCTGAACTTAGGGGTCCCCAACTCAAGAACTTTCTTTGTTCATTTCAGCTTGGTTCGATCCTAAAACTCTGACTCTTGATATCTTTTAGGAAACAACTCCCAGGCACATAATCACCTCTGACCACAATTTCCCTGCATTGCTAGAAGCTAGATTTTATATAGACTGGAAATTACATAAGAAAAAAGGCAATCAGACCATTCTGAGTCATGAAAATACCCAATTTTAAAGAAGTTACTGTATCTATGTTTGGGAATCAGCCTTATTTAGGATGTTCAGAATAAACTCCTATAGAAAGTGTGCTCCCCCAGACCATGATTATAGAGCTCGAGCATGGACTAAGGCTTCCCTAATCTCAGAGAGCCAGGGAAAATAAAATATCAGGAAAGTACTGGTAAGATTGCAAGGATACACATTAATTGTTTAATGCAACTATTTGGCATTACCATCATTATTTTCATTGCCATAAGTCTCTCTTTTTAAGGAGAAGAGAACTTAGCACTTCTAGAAATATTGGTTCTTTCCTCTCAAGACATTTAAAGACCAATTGGAAGTGCTCAAAAAGAAACAAGCACAAGCACATTGGACCACATGCTTTAAGACTTGATTTCCAGCCCTAAGTCACCACTGACTGGTGCTGACAAGTTCATAAACATGGGATAGTCTCAAATCTCCTTGAAACTATGTTATCTCCTCTGCAAAGTGGGAATATTGATCATGTTTTTAATGAAGGTCAAATAGGACAATGGATACAAAAGTTCTTAGAAAAGCAAAAGTACTATGCACATGTGAAAACATCCTAAGGTTTGCACAAGAAAGGCCACCAAACTTGGAATCTTCTATTCAGTTTAACCAACATTCATTGAATACCCACTGTGAACCAGAAAACATCACACACAGGGGTGACTTTTCCAGCTTATCTGTAAATACTGTCATATCTATATAGCTTTAGTTCTTAGGACACATCAGTCTAAAGTTACATGGAAAAGATTCACTGCTTGGTAGCATCCCCGTCACTGCCTTGGCCTTTGTGCCATAGAGTGGGACCTACTCTATGTAGTTTATGGCTGTGTGATATGAGACTATTGGATAAAGAGGTGAGGAAGAAAGTTGGGTTTCCCTTTTGGGCCAAGCCAAGTTAGAGTCTTTAAGCCATGAAAGGTTATCACCGTGTATGTAGTATGGGCTTTGTCATCAGACTAACATGGGTCCAAACTTCACCTTTGCTTTTGTTTAGTTACTGTGTTACTGGAATGCCACTTACACTGTTTAAGCTTCAGTTTCCCTATCTGTAACATAGTAATATTTCTATTTTCTATCATTAAGAAAAATGAAGACAAGGTCTTCCAAAGAAACAATTTTCTAAGGACAACATCCAAGGAGTATACAGAACAGACTGGAATCACAGTTTTCCATGTTCTTTCCTGAAATTTCTGCTGGAACTACACTGGATTCAAGAAAGCATGGTTTCCTTTTTTTTCTTTTCTTTTTTTTTTTTTTTTTTTTTTTGAAGACAGTCTTGCTCTGTCACCCAGGCAAGAGTGCAGTGGGGTGATCTAGGCCCACTGCAACCTCCGCCTTCTGAGTTCAAGCAATTCTTCTGCCTCAGCCTCCTGAGTAGCTAGGATTACAGGTGTGTACCACCATGCCCAGCTAATTTTTGTATTTTTAGTAGAGATGGGGTTCCACCATGTTGGTCAGGCTGGTCTCAAACTCCTGACCTCAAGTGATCCACCCAACTCAGCCTCCCAAAGTGCTGGGATGATAGGTGTGAGTCACAGTGTCCAGCCTAGGAAAATATGGTTTCTGTTGTAAGCCATGTCCTAGCCCAGTGAGGGAGCCAAAATTCTTTTCTAATACCATACTATGTAATTTGAAGAGAGTTTATAAAATTAATAGTATTTTTCCAAGAACCTCAAATTGTAAGAGAGAGAGAAGAACACAAGTACAACTCCACAAAGCATACCCCTTGATAATCTAACTATAGGATGCAGCTTGCCCCTTAAGACTCCCATAACCTGGGCCCCATCCTACCTGTGGGCAGGGATCCACAATCACACAGCTATGTTCCCATTTTCAAAGTCTAAATCAAAGAGAATAAAGCTTTGAGACAGTCTACAGGTCTTCTCAATCTCTGTGGGATCTACCTTTGAAATTCTGGTTTTCCTGCCAAAACCAATGTCTTCCACAGTTAATGTCCAATTCCTTCAGGAGACACAACAACAAGCCTTAGAGTAATCGATATGATTTGGCTGTGTCCCCACCCAAATCTCATCTTGAATTGTAGCTCCCGTAATTCTGACATGTTGTGGGAGGGACCACTTGGGAGCTAATCAAATCATGGGGGCTGTTTCCCCCATACTGTTCTCATGGTAGTAAATAAGTCTCATGGGATCTGATGGTTTTATAAGGGGCTTGCCCTTTTGCTTGACTCTCATTCTTTCTTGCCTGCTACCAAGTAAGACGTGACTTTACTCCTCCTTTGCTTTCTGCCATAATTGTGAGGACTCATCAGCCATGTGGAACTACGAGTCCATGAAACCTCTTTTCCTTTATAAATTACCCAGTCTCGGGCATGTCTTTACTGGCAGTGTGAGAACAGACTAATACAGTCATATAACCTAAATTTCAAAGAAGCTCCCATTCATAGTATCAAGGCATTGTTTAATTACCATCACATAATTATACTCAATAAATAGTAGTTAATGTACCTACTCTTGTTGTTATTATATTATATGAGTTAGATATTTTAACTACCAGGTTAAGTGTTTGTGGAGAGAATATAAAGGGTGAAAGATGAGCCAAACCGAGTTGCCTGTGACCTTGGCATCCCTCAGTATCCCTCCTTGGTCATGAGAAGGCTTCTTGACGACACTTACCCAAAACCAATAAAGAACAGATACCCACAATACTGTCAGCAAGATTTATTTGTCATTCAGCACAACTTAAGATGTATGTAGTATAAGAGATTTAGAATCCAAGAGTTGGTCAGAAAGCACTCACACAAAAGGTGCTATGCTGGGCTGCAGATGGTACTTGCTAGCCCTAGTGGCCGTATTTCTCATGCACCAGAGAATACTACATTATTTGTGATAACTCCATTCAGAAGAGGATTATTAATCACACAGTTTAGGGAGCCTCTGCAACATGTAATGGGTTTAATAACAGATTTGTGGTGACAACACTAAACTAAAGCAGAAAATATCAAAGTTGGGTCAATAGTATAGATTTATCCCTTTCTAACATTGTCTTGATGATCACAAAGAGGACTGTTCTATTTTGGTACCTTTTTGTTACATTCCAGTTGCTGTTTCATGTTGACCTCAAAACTATTTATTTAATAGGAACAGCCCTAGAAGTGTCACTAATAAGTGCAAGAGATGATGTTCTCACAGGCTATTTGCAAAGGAGATGTGGTGGGGTGGGGGGCAGGTGAGTAGAGAAGTGAAAGTCATCTTTCTCAGGAAAACAATTCATTGATACTGGCCTAAGTCAAATCAACATAATTATGCCTCACAATGTTCTCAGAAATGCTTTGTAGCCATTCAGGAAAGAGAACAAATGCCCCTTTGTTCCAATTTTGAAATGCAAGCTGTGTGCTTAGGCTCCATGGTACACTATGTAGAATAAACACAGGAGGCCTCAGTGGGGTTTTCCACTTAAAAACTGATATATGGAAGATTCCTGGTCAAAAACCTGGGGCATTGTTTCAGGTCAAGTATCATGTAGAAATCACCTACTATCTGTTTGGACAACTGTAGCCAGTAAGCCCGGAGGAATTCTCAATCTGTCTCATCTTTTCCAAAGCTGCTACCGCAAACCTTACTGCAGAACACTGTTTTGAGACGACTGGGAAAACAGAGGGCCACTACCATATTGTGTACCACACGCTTAATTATGAAGCTCTCACTTTTTTTTTCTGCAATCAGGAAAAGCAAAACATCATTTACAAGAAGAACTACCGCAAAAGGTCAGTCATGAGAAGTGACTGATGCATTTCCATAAGGAGAAGCCTCTCATTCCAAGCCTGGCAGTTGATAAACACACTTATCTCCCTCCCCATGGTGGAAACGTACATCTTTCTGGAGTCAGTGGAGTGGCACAAGGCTGGAGCGGGGCTCCCCCGAGGCTGCGGGGAAGGCCAGCAGCACGGTATTGTGGCAGCTGCTGAGCAGATGCCAAGCCTCCAGGCAGGGCCACAGCCATCACAGGCCCATTAGGACGCTCATCACTCGCTGTCAGGGGGTGAAGCCTCCAGACGGGCTGACGTTCTTATCCCCCCACACACACTTGGCTCTGCCAGAGCCCAGGGACCCCAGGCAGGAGGTGGCAAGCCGGCAGAGCAGTGAAATCACCAGGAACACTCAGGCCATTTTTCATACCCAAGGGGTATCTGTGCACTGTAGGTCTGGTTACAGAAAACAGAAGGCTGTTTTTCCCCTGCACTTCTGATTTCAGTGAAACACTGATGACAGCTCTCATCTACAAATTTCTTGGCAAAGTCAGGGCCAGTCAACACTGTGTAAGGGAGAAACCACCAAGCACCACTCTCTCTCCTCTGAGTCTGGGTTCTTGGGGCTTAGAAAACCAAAGCAGCCACTCTAGGCCACACAGGAGGAGGAAGGAGTAACATACTAGGTTGTGTCCCTCCTGTACTTTAAATTCTTTAGCAACTTCAGTTTTCCGGGAATCCTAACGTATACTGGCTCTCAGGCTTGAGATTCCCAGCCCAACCAAACACAACAATTCTGCAAAAGTTAAAATGGTAACAAGCTAATCTGCAAACTGCTAAAAATCTATACTGAGATCCTACATTCAGAAGGAAACAGGAGGGTAGAGGGAGAAGGACTATTCCAAAACCCAGTCCAGAGTTCCACACTCTGAAATTTAACATGACAGTTTAGTTGAGGGAAAAGTTTGGCCTGACAACCTCCATTGGCTCTCATAGACATTATATTTCCCATGATCTAAATAATTCAGCAAACATTGATTCGGCACATACTATATACATCATAATCAAATCTGAATAAAATAAAGATTCTTCTTCCACCAGTTAGAATTATCAGTTGCAAACAACAAAAATGAACCGAAAAGTTGTTTATTAGAAGAGTGCTAGATCATTTGAAATTACAACATGAAAGCCAAGAGCCAGCCTCAGAAAATAGGCACCAGGTCCAGGGATGTCCCCTGGATGAGACATTGGATGTCACCATTGGTGATGAAAGGCCACTGCTGAACCAGAGCCACGATCCCCACAAGGTGAGCCAGAGCCATGATCTCCACAAGGCTCCTGCCATCACCATGGCTGAAATCGGTTTTCGACAACCCTTAGTAATGGGTGTCAGGGCTTCAATTTAAGGTACTAAATAGCTAATTAATGTGCCTATGCCCTACTGTTGGGCTGGGAGAGGATGATTTTCCAGACTTTTGTCCTCCACTGTCGGAAGCAGGGCCTCTCACTATAACTTACATGACAATAAATTCCATCAGAGGAAGGGTATTAAGATGTTAGACAATCAAGAAAAAAAAAGAGAGAGAAATGTCTACCAGATCCTCAATATGGAGGGAGAGTTGGGAATGGAAGCCTGATCATGCATAGATAGAAATAATTTTGACACCACTGAATTAAGAGAGATGCTATGGGTAAGACACCCATGGGGATCTTGGCACCTAAAGAAATGAAGCACTACTCTGACTGAAAGCTAAGGAAAATTTCATACTGAAATAATTTTTACCCGAACTTTGAATGACAGATGGGATTTCAAAAGGTCTAAAAGGATATTCCAAGGAAGAAATGTCCCCTGTAATGTGGAAAGAGCTTCCCAAGTATAAAGTTAAACTTTGTTGGGTGGAGAGGATTGGACGAAGGAACAGATGGTTTATACATAGCTTGAGAGCTTCTGCTGCCAGCTTAACTTTTCAATAAATTAAAGGTCTTTCCAAAACAAAACAAATTTACATGACACTTGGGGAAAGTGATATTTATCATCACATTTTTAAGTATCCTCCAGTGGGAAAGATAGAACAGGAAAAGATCCACCTCATCAGGTTTATCTTAACTTCATTAATATTATGAATAAGAAACTAACCCAGGGTTATCCCTAGCCTCTTTGATTTTGCAACATGCCGACCACTTGCTTTGCCACCAAGGGAGGTACAGATCATAAACCCAGATGGAATCAAACAGCAAGATCTTAACTCATGGCTGAGTTTGGCTTTTAGGATCTCGAACGGTGAAGAAACTCATACATTCAACTAAGTTGAAGTAATTAATCAATTTCACCAGGACTGAGGGAAAATCTATTATAGAACTTTTCTGTGACAGAAGGAAACACTTCCCATAATGTGCCAAAATATTTAATATTACCACCAACACTAGGATCTACTTGATTTTGGTCTATACCCACAGTTAGAGTTTTACCTAGGAAAAAAATTAGCAAAAATGAATATTTAAGACTATTTTTCTTACATAGAAATGTAGAAATGACAATGTCCTTGTCTAAAAGATGGTGAAAGTGACAAGGAGTCTGGAACATTAGGTCCACAAGAAGAAAGATCTAAAATATAAGGACCAGATGACTCAAGAGGATGTAGGAATTATTTTCAAATATATAATGGGTTGTAAGGTAAATTGGCAAAATTTAAAGTGATCCAGTAATGGATTCAGCTACAAACAGGAGTGAAACCACTGGAATTATTCAAGCAGAAGTCAGAGAACGACCTGTTGTTGTGGTAATGACTGCTGAAGTCCTTCAAATCTGTAAGATGAAATGACCACATGGAATCACTGCATGTTGATTCATCTAAATCTCCTTGAAGTCAGTATAAGAATATTCATATAAATAATTTTTTAAAAAATAAATATTGTTGACTAAATGAATGGATGATTCCTACACAGAGATTAGATTGAAAGAGAGCAACATCTTGGGTTTAACACTGAGTAAGTGATTACTGCCAAAGTCTTCACAAGAACCCAAAAGGTTCTACACTATCAGAATCATCTAATTACTCCCTGATGTCAGAATAAAGCCATTTCTGTAAATAATTTCTGAAAAATAAAGTACTTTTTCAGGGAATAATTTCTTCATGAAGATCAGATAAAAATAAAAGATTTTGGGTTCCCTTGCCAAACCTGAGTGACGTTAACTGTCCCCACCCTCTTTTCTCTGGCCCCTCCTCTACCACTTCCCCTCAGTCTCTGCTATGGTCACCCTGGCCCCTTCTGACACACCAGACATGATCTTGCCTCAAAGGTTGTCCCCTGGATGTTCCTTTTGACTAGAATATTCTTCCCCTGAGAAGAATCCCTTTTCTCTTTCAAGGTGTACCCAAATCTCACCTTCTTGGAAAGGCTTTCTCTGACCACCCTATTTAATGTGATTCCCCATCTCCCTAAGACAACACATACAACACACACACACACTACATGCATTAGGTGTACACACATGGACACAGACACATATAGAGCAAGGCGAAGCTCCTTTCCCTTGCCTTTATATTTACATACCTCTTATTGTCTTCTAAAATTCCTGCTCACTAATTACATTTACTGCCTCTCTCCCCATTTTAGAATATAATCTCCAAAGAATTAGGAGTTTGTGTACTTTATACATTGAAGTGATCTCAACACCTAATAGAGTGCCTTGAACATGGTAAACCGCAATAAATACTCATTTAATGAAGAGTACAGACTTGACCATAATATCACTAAGTTAGGATTCAATAGCAGCAAGATAACTATAAAATATATTTGTGACAACTCATGCACCAAAAACATTATAATGAAAATTAGAAATTAGAAGTTTAAAGAAAGAAAGAAACTACTTATTAAACATGAGAGAAAAAGCCAGCACAGTGCTTATGAGGAAATGTATACTCTGACATTAGAAAAAAAGAAAGGGTGAAAACTAATAGTCTAAATCATCCACCTTAAGAAATAAAATCAACATAATAAAATAAACTCAATGTAAGAGAACAAAACTAATAGAAATAAAATTAATAAAAATAGAATATGAATATAAAGAAAGTTGCAACAATGTCAAAATTGGTTCTTTGAAAACACTTTAAAAAAGAAAAATAAATAAAACTTTGTTAAATGTGATAAAGAAAGGGATAAGATACTAAAACAATATTTAATGGAGAACACAGAATTCAATATGAAAGAGATTTTTATATGTCATAAGGAAGTACTAGTAACAGCTTTATTCCAAAAGTGAAAATTAGACAACATATTTCTTTGAAAAATATAACTTACCAGTAAAAATATTAAACTCAAGTAGACAATGACTTTTCATTGAGTTTAATTGAGGTAAAATTTACATACAATAAAATTCACTTAATCTATGTTTACAGTTTGATGAATTCTGGCATCTGTATAAATTCATGTGACCACCACCACAATCAAGATGTAGAAAATTTCTACCATCCAAAAAAATCTTCTTATTCCTTTGCAGTAAATTCCCATCTCCAAATACAAATACCAACTCTAGAAAACCAATGATCTGCTCGCTGTCACTATAGTTTTGGTTTTTTTAAAATGTCATGTAAATGGAATTACACAGCATATAGAACTTTGTCATATGCTTTCACTGCACAAAATATTTTTGGAATTCATCTATGTTGCTGTGTGGAACAGTTTATGACTGAGTATTGTTGCTATAGTAGGAATGTATTACAATTAATTCATATATTCATCACTTAAAGAATACTTAGGCAGTTTCCAGGTGGTGGGTATGATGGAAAATGGTGTGATGAACATTCAAACACATACAAGTATTTATGTGGACATATGTTTTTGTTATGTCTATGGTAAATGTAACTTTACAAGAAACTGGCAAGTTGATTTTTAGAAGAACTGTACCATTCTGCATTCCCATCAGGAGTACATGAGAGTTCCAGTTGCTCCACATTCATATCACCACCTGATATTGTCAGTTGTTTACATTTTAACAATTCTAATAGGCATATGCTGGCATCTTATCATGTTTTTTAATTTTCTATTTTTTATTTATTTTCTGGTTTACATGTAATTTCACTGGTTGGTGTATAGTTCTATGACTTTTGACAAATTGACTTATGCTACCACCACTATGATCAAATACAGAACGCTTTGGCAGTTTGGGAGTTCCCAAGATCACCCTCACTTTGGGCACCAACTGCAAGTTCAGATACCAACTGTAACTTTGGGGATACCCAATCCAATAATCACCCTCATTTCTTTTATTTTTTTCTTTATTTTTGTGGGTACAAAATAAGTGTATATATTTATGCATTACATGAGTTGTTTTAATACAGGCATGCAATGCATAATCACATCAGGATAAATGGGGTATCTATCACCTCATGCCTTTATCCTTTCTGTTGTAAACAATTAAATTGTACTTTTTATTTTTAAATATACAATTATTTCTGATTATGGAAACCCTGTTGTGCTAGCAAGTACTAGATCGCATTCATTCTTTCTGTTTTTGTGTCCATTAACCATCTCTACGTCTCCCTCAGGCCCAATCCTTCCCAGCCTCTAGTAACCATCCTTCTCCTCTCTATCTCCATGAATTCAATTATCTTAATTTTTAGCTCCCACAAATAAGTGAGAACATGCAAAGATTGTCTTTCTGTGTCAGGTTTATTTCACTTAACATAATGACCTCCAATTCCATCCATGTTGTTGCAAATGACATGATCTCATTCTTTTTTATGGCTAAATAGTACTCCATTGTGTATATGGACAACAGGAGTGAACTGGTTGCCATATCTGTCACCCCATTGATTGCCAGAATTGATTCACTGATCTGGCTGGCTAGGTGGGTGTCCCCTTCCTTCATCACCACATCGTGTGTGTCCCTCCCACCGTTATGTACTCGATCAAAGTGGACAACCTTCCTCAATAGAGGAGGATTGTTCTTCCATTAAGGGTATGTGAGTAACTGCACTCCCCTGCTAGAAGCTCCCAACAAGCTCTTGTTGTGATTTTAATTTGCATTTTTCTGATGATTAGCATTGAGTATCTTTTTACATATTTATTGGCCATTCATATTTCTTCAATAAAGTGTCAGTTTGAATGTTTTACCCATTGGTTTGTTTCCTTAATACTGAGTTGTTAAGGGTTCATTACATACTCTAGATACAATCACTTTAGCAAACATATAATTTGCAAATAATTTCTCTTAGTCTATAGCTATCTTTTCATTGTCTTAATTGTGTCTTCTGGGAGAACAATTTGTTAAAAAAATTTGATGAGGGTGAATTTATCAAGTTTTTCTTTTATGATTCATGTTCTGTTTAAGATATTACTGCTGACTGATTGTCACAAAGATTTTTCCTATGTTTTCTTCCAGAAGTTTTGTAGGTTTAGCTCTTATGCTAAAAAGTCTATAATCTATTCAGAGTCAATTTTTGTAGATGGTGTGAGATAAGAATTAAAGTTCATTTTTTCTCCATATAGATAGCCAGTTATTTCATCATTAGTTGTTAAAAATCATGTAACCATATGTTCATCAATAAATAAAAATATGGTACTTTATACAATGGTATGCTACTCAACAATAAAAGGAACTGTTGATACCTGAAACAACATGAATGAAATTATACTAATTATACTAACTGAAAGCAACAAAAAAGCAAAGATTACATACTATATTATTGCACTTATATGAAAGTTTAGAAAATTTTAAGCTAAAGTGACAGAAATAAAACCTGAGGATGGAAGGCCTAGACTGCAAAGAGGCATGAGAAACCATTTTAGGGAGTGATGGAATTATTTCATGTCTTGGATTTGGTGGTGGTTTCATGGTGCATGGCTCTGTCAATAATCACTGTATTGTAGACTTTAAATGGATGTAGTTTGTTGGACATAAATTTTGCCTCAATAAAATTTATTTTTAAAAAAGCAACTAGGCCTTGGGCTAAGATATGTGAACATCAACTTTTCCCCAAACTATAAACCTCAGATTATTTTACAAGTACCCAAATGGACTAAGAGTGAGGCCATACAATGCAGATGTTAAGTCCAAATAAATGTTTTTAGTTCAGACTTCAAAACACAAAATACAAACAAACAGGAAAAGTAGACTTCAAAAACTATCTACTATAGGATTCAGAAGATAATTTTATAAAATTAGTTGATATTCATCATAAGAAAATAATACAATGCCTATAAGAAATGTGAGCAGAAGAAAATACACATAACAACATAGGTCAAAGTTAACATAAAATACCAAGAGTATGGGTGATTTTATTATAAGTAAAATCAAAATGGAAGTGCAGAATTAAAATCCACACTGGAGGCAGTAAAAAGCAGATTTGACTCTGCAAAAAATCAAATCAGACATTAAAACAATCTTGAGAAGTTCCTGGATAACGGGAAAGAAAATGAAAAGGACAATGAAATAACAAGGGAGAAAATGATAAATATAGAGATCTAATCTATGAAGAATATCCATTATTATTTAGAGATATTATCCCTATTTAGATAATAGATAGGTTTCTATTTAGATAATTTAGATATTATCTCTATTATTATTTATATTAACTCTATCTAAATATAGAGATCTAATCTATGAAGAATATATATTCTATATTATATATACATAGATTAGAATATATATTCTAATCTATACATAGATTATACATAGATTAGTATATATATTCTAATCTATGTATCTATATCTATCTAATCTATATATACATAGATTAGAATATATATTCATAGATTAGTATATAATAAAAGATTTTAAGAAAATATAATACAATGTACTATATTAATGAAATATTAATGTAATAATATATATATCATATAATAGTGATATAAACATAATAATCTTAATTTTAAGAAAAACTATTTAGTAATGAATCTATAATTCAGAAAAAAAATTTTAGAGATGTGAGTGGAAACTCACATCTCTAAAACTATCTAATAGTTTATCAGATAACATGTTATATATTGGCTAACAGGGATTATAATACATTCTTGGTAAAATCAATGGGAAAAACAAGCCATATCTAAACACCTGGAAATCATCTTAAATTGTCTGTAAAAATTATAAATTACAATTTTTTTAAAAAAAGATGCTGGATAATATGTGTTATAAAGAAACAGGAATCTGCCAATGTCTTCTTTTTTCATTTTGCTATATCAAAAAATATAAAATACCTAACATTTTGCAGAGAAAATATTGGAACATAATTACATACACAAGTAATTGTCTTTCATGTCTTAGAGCAACAGAGAGGGAGCCAGCATTGATATATCTGCCTTCTTTGAAATAATTATTTGAAGACATACTAAGTGACTAAGAGAAAATCAAAATTAATAAATCTTCATGAGGAATGTTATGATTTAAAACAATTTGAGGCTGGTCATGGTGGCTCACGCGTGTAATCCCAATACTTTGGGAGGCAGAGGCAGGTGGATTGCCAGGGCTCAGGAGTTTGAGACTACCCTGGGCAACACGGCGAAACCCTCTCTCTACTAAAATACAAAAAAATTAGCTGTGTATGGTGGTCGGCACCTGTAGTCCCAGCTACTGGGGAGGCTGAGGCAGAAGAATCACTTGAACCCAGAAGATGGAGGTTGCAGTGACCCAGATCCCACCACCGCACTCCAGCCTGGGCGACAGAGGGAGATCCTGTTTCAAAAAAAAAAAAAAAATTGAGGCCTTTCATTGCTCAATTGGACCACTGATTCAGAATCAATTTATTTATATGCTGAAATTTCTATCATGTATCCTAGGTACAAAACTGGGCCTGTTATGCTTCATATAGTGACTCCTCAGCAACTTTCCAGCTTTTCCTAGAATCCGGCAATTTTTTGGACACACATCCTGCATCCCACTTGTGTGGGAACCTGTTTGAAGAAACAGCAATGACTGCACTGTGAATAAGAACATGAACAATATTTATAGTTTTTACAAGTTTTTAGTTTACTACTGGGAGAATCACCAAATAAAGTCTTTCTCTCTTCTCCAAAAAGCAGAGTTACACAAAGCATATATAGAAGCAGCTCTTATATCAAGGTAATTGAATAACTTATTTTTGTAATTTAAGCTCCGACTTAAGGGCTAGAGTAAGGTTTTTTTTTACATTA
The DNA here is from genome assembly GCF_037993035.2 of Macaca fascicularis. Taxonomy (NCBI): domain Eukaryota; kingdom Metazoa; phylum Chordata; class Mammalia; order Primates; family Cercopithecidae; genus Macaca; species Macaca fascicularis. The sequence continues at coordinate 99,392,547 of NC_088387.1, read as the reverse complement.
AGAGAGAATAATAAAAACTAACTAGTAGTCGATATTATTTAAAGCCTTTCTTATTTTTTTTATTTATTTATTTATTTATTTATTTATTTATTTATTTATTTACTTTGAGACGGAGTCTCGCTCTTGTCACCCAGTCTGGAGTGCAATGGCGCGATCCTGGCTCACTGAAACCTCTGCCTCCTGGGTTCAAGTGATTCTTCTGCCTCAGCCTCCTGAGTAGCTGGGATTACAGATGCGTGCCACCATGCCCTGCTATTTTTTGTGTTTTTAGTAGAGACAGGGTTTTGCCATGTTGGCCAGGCTGTTCTCAAACTCCTAACTTCAGGTGATCCACCAGCCTCGGCCTCCCAAAGTGCTGGGATTACAGGCCTGAGCCACCGTGCCTGGCCTAGCCTTTCTTTATTTACTCTTTGTCCTGTTTGTGACTGATCTGTATTGACTATGCTTTAAAATCACCATGTAATGTAAAATTGAAACTATATTAAAATCCAAATAAAAGATTCTTAAAAAAAATTAAATCTTTCCAAGCTTATTTTTAAATGATAGAACTTTTGATTTTGTTGTTCTTTGTATCTTCTCTATAATATACATTTTCTACAACACATTTCTTTTTATAAATTGAAGCCCTAAAATAAAATTTATCAAAATGTTGACAGTGATTATCTAGTGGTATAGTAGTTAGGGATGATCATTTTTCTTCCTTCTAGATTATCATATTCTTACATTTCCATGAGTCACATGTTTCATAACACTTTATTTTCATCAAATGCAATAAATTCATTAATTTATATGTATTTTACAATGAAAAAATAATTCTGCCTATGTTAGTCAGGGTCTCAGCAGAAAATAGAGGACACCCTCAGAAAAGTTTACCAGAAAGAACCTAATGAAGAGATTATTTAAAGAGGTTTGGGCAGCACTAAAGGAACTATCAAGAAACATGAGACTAGCAGGGATGGACAACAGAAGAAAGCTATTAACTTTCTGATGTTGAAGGAGCTCGGGGAGAAAATGATGTTTCCAAAGCCCAGAGAAAGATCCCACAGGGCAATAAAGGCAGTGTGGCATGCAGTGTGACTGAGCAGCAGTCACCATCAGGTGTGTGGTGGGGGTGCAGGGATGGTGCAGGTAAGTGATACTCTGACTTTCCATGCTCTTGTCCTCTGAGATCCTGCTCATGTCTTCCATGTCTTCCTGAACTCAGAGTGAGGGTAAGAGAGTCTAGCAGATGGAGACCATAGAAGTCAGGCTTCTGAAGTACAGAGCAGGACACAAAATTGTGGATAATGGATCTGAGGCTGGCAGGTGGGAATATAGGCAAAAATAACAGGCACAGTCCTCTGTGTATATATCATTCCTGCTGAGGCCATTCATGAGACTTTTCACCTCATTCTGAAATCACTGAACCAGTAACCTACATTATCTTCTGGACTCTATGGGAATGTGTGTGCATCCTTATTCTCTGCTCTTCAGAGAATAAACTATAACACAATAGTCCAGAGCCAAAATAATGACGTGAGGCAGAATGGCAATGGTGGTGTGGGTGAGAAGTGATCCAATCTCAAATATATTTCAAAAGTACAATCAGTAGGGTTTGCAGATGGTGAGCTGTAGGCCCTGAAACAAAGGAGTCAAGGGTGCAAGTTAGTTCTTTCACTTACACAACCAGATGGAAAGTCTTGCCATTAACTGAGAAAAAGAAAACTCCAAGAGGAGCCAGATTTGGGAAACATATCAGGAGCAATTTTGAACATATGAGTTTTAGGATTTCTATCAAACATCTAAGTGGGAATATTGAGTAGTCAGTTGGACATATATAAGTGTGGAACTCAGGAAGAAGATCCAGACTGGGAACAGAAACTTGGAAGTCAATTTTTGTAGGCAATATATAAAACCATGTAGTTGAATGAGATCATAGGGAGATAAGCATAGCTAGAGTGATGGAAAGAACCAGGTGCAGAGAATTTCAACACTCCAACATTGAGAAGGGTGATGAAATAATACATACAACAAACCCCCATGACACACATTTCCCTGTGTAACAAACCTTCGCATGTACCCCCAAACTTAAAAGCTAAAAACACCTTAAAAATTGTTTTTAATAAATAAAAAATAAAAAATTTTAAAAAGTAATGGAGATAGGAAGTAACCAATGATGAAAACTGAGAAGGAGCAGTTGTGAGGTTGGAGGAAAACTGAGAGTATGTGCTTGGCCTGGAAGTCAAACTAAGAAAGTGTATTCAGTGGAAAAGGTAACAGATTGTATCAAATGCTGCTGATAGGCCAACAGGGCGAAGACTAGGAAGTAATTACAGGATTTATCAGAGTTCCTGGTAATCTTGAGAAGAGCAATTTTTATTAAAGTGGTGGATCTGAAAGCCTAATTTGGGTGAATTCAAGGGAAAACAGAAAGAGAAAACTTAGAAACAATGTTTACTATAGATAATTCTTTTGAGGAGACTTTTAAAGGAGCGAAATGAGATGGCTAAGTGAAAAATGAGGTCAAGATATATAGGTTTATTTATTTTAAAAGTGGGAAACATAACGGGATGTTTGTATAGTGATGAAAAATACCCCATTCTCTTAAGTGAAGTATTCCTCAAGGTATCAGAATAGCTGACAGAATTTTCTGGAAAAAAATATACCCATATCTATTCATAAATTCTCTTAAGATTTTGAGAGCTGGCCTGGTCTCTAAGGAACTGATTTTAATCTTTGCCATCTCCAAATTAGACAACTTTAGAGAGTAGAGCAATAAATAACATCTCTGATGTCTTACAGCATCAATTGATGTTGGCCAGCATGACAGTTTCTAGTAATTGAAGAACCCGTGATTGACTTAGTTCTGCCTCCTCCACACTCTGTTTCTGAAATGTGAAGGACTCCTAGAAGGAAGGAGTCTGTGCAGACAAGGATGGGAGGGGAAGCCAAACATAACTTCCAGACAATTCCTACTTAAATGTCAAGCTGACTGCATTTGGATACTTTTGATTTAATAAAAAACACAACTTTTATGCTCCCTAGGTCACTTATCTGGATTCTACTTCATTCAATGAGAAAAAGAAGAAATGCAGCAAGTCAAAAACAGCATTGATTTTCTTTCCTTCTTTCTTTTTTCTGATCTTTTCCATTACTGTCTTAGACATGGGGCGGGGTGGGGGTGGAGGGGTGAAAATCTTCCGTATGTCACCCTGGAGTCCTATCTCCTTTTTCTAGACGAGGACTTTCCCTTCCTGTCTCTCCTGTCTCTGGACAGATTCTTTCCCTTTCTACACAGCTACATTTCCTGGTAAAACACGAACTGAATCAGGGGCGAAATTGCAAAGAAGACATGGAACTCAGTCTGGACAATGATTAAACTCAGCTGTAATAAGCAAGGAACCATGTAAGCCACGGGCAGGCTGCTGATACCAGGGAAACGAGGAGTTGATCAGTATGGTCCCAGGGTTAACAACTAAGGAAAATGAGAAAAATGATTAACAACAAGAAAACATGGAGCAGTGCCATTCCCTGCTGGGTCCTGGCGGCCAAGTAGCTGAGGAGTCCTCCCAGATTGGATTCCACTTTTCTTTGCTCCCTGCATTCAGTCTGTCACCAACTGCCACGGCTAACAACTTCTGACTTTTCTTGGAATACTTTTCTTTTGTATTTCTGCAATCTTAGGCAAGCTCAAGCCCTCCCAGCCTTGTAGCTTGATACCTGGCTTTGCCTTGGGTAAAGGTAGTCTCCAGATGGCTCTCACCAAAGAAGCTTTTGCACAGCAACAAGAATGTGTATTTGCAATTTAGTCTATTTCCAAGTGCTTCCAAAATCAATTTAGAGTCCTGGTCTTCAGCTTTTGGATTTTCTATCATTCCTTGTTTCTGTCACCAAGTTCCCCTTCAGAACCTTCATCAGTTCATGACTTTGCTCTTTGACCCCTAGTCTCTCTTCTCTTCTGGGCCCCCAACTCAGGACTGACTGGCTTTACCTGTGCTATCTAATACATTCTTAGAGATCAGGTACACTCCCAACCCTGGTTAATATGATTCCATAACATTTTAATAACCCCATAAATGCTGTACACACTAAGTAGACAGCAAGCACTTCAGGAAAAAAAATAATCCACATAGTTTATCATTACAGTAAATTAATGGGTAGAAGACATTAAACATGACTTATCTAGGCACGAGCATGTCTACATAAACCTTAGCTCATCAGCATTCTGGGCCAAGGAGTACAATATTTACCAAAGAAATTATAATCCCTTCTGCATAATAACAAAATAGCCATTGCCTGGGCTCAATGAGAAAATTCATAGAGGGAATGTTTGGAGTAGAATGTGCTAGTGGCTGTTTTATAAAGCACTCACTCCTTTGTCTGCATCTATTGAAACTTTACAACATGGCCTAGGAGGCTCCCTCAGTTTGGTCCCTGGCTATCTCTCCAGCCTCCCCCACCACAGTTTCTCTACATGCACACTACACTGAAACCAGCTCCCTAGGTTCTAGTATCCTTCTAAGTGGGTCACACAGTCCTTTGTGGCTGGTTTTCCCTTAGATCCCTTTTTCACTTAGTCAATACCTATGCAACTTTCAAGATTTAACTCAAATGGCACTTCTTCAGTAAAGCCTTCTGAACTGCACATCTCCTAGCAGGGGACAAGTACCCACAACAGGCACTCACAGCGGATTTGTGGACTGAATATATTTTAGAATCTGTTTGACTTATTTTCTTTCTACACTTCTTAACTATAAAGGTTACTTTGGCATTTATTCAAAACAAACCTCAAGCCAAAGTCCTACCCTAAACATACAGCAATGAACTCAGTAGAGTTTCATGTTGGTGTGGGGACTCCTTCATCTCATTACTGTGTACGCTTAACTGAGTAATGGGACAAAAAAAAAAAAAAAAAAAAAAATCCAACTGTTAACCTGTACTCTAATGTTACTGTGCAGATATAATTCAAATTGTGCAAGAGTTTTATTCCTAAAACATTAAACCCATGATTTAAATGCATTGCTGGTGGCCCTTATCAGTTTATGAAAGTCAAAGAAATCCTTTTGTAAAATAAACACTTCCTAATGTAAACTTTTATTTTCAAATGTGTCTAGCTTGTAAATTTAAACTTTGGCAAAACCTGTTTCCTCAAATTAGGATCCACCATCATTATTGCTTATCATTCAAAATGGAAATCTGAGTGTGCAAATTTACAAAAGGTAATATAATTGAATAATTTGCAAGAAGATCTACAACTGAGCAAGGGGATTCCTAGTTACTCTCATTCCTCCCATAAAAATAGGAAAGCAAAACCAAAAAATATATATATAATTAAAGTATTAACATGCACTATCACCTATTGCATTTAATATCTACATAATCACTACAAAGTAGACAAGGAAATTATTATAATAAATATTTCACAGATGGAGAAAGTGGAATCCAAAGACAAGTAAAACGAAGAAAACCCAGGTTGTGTAGCGCAAAATTAAGACAAAGCCATGCCTAGGGGCTTCAGGTCCTATACTCTTTGAGAGCTCTTCTATGGAGGAGGAAGCCAATTCCAGTAATAGCCATAACATTTGCAACTTGACTTGATTTCTGAAATCTCCACCTCGATGAGTTTGAGTGAGTAGAAGTTTAATCTATCAGTGAAAGAGAAATGTTTACTCAGGGAACCTTGGTAAGAATAACATTATCATAAGTCATTGTAAATAGGTGGTCTTCACTTTAAAAAAAAACTCATATAATATATGAAATGGGATATTACTCACATAATTATCATTCTCAATATAAAAAGTTTGATATATGCCAGAAACTGTATCTTTATTTCAACTTGCATGACAACCTGCAAGGTAAGTAATAGTGTTCATATTTTATAGATGAGAAATTGAGGCTGAGAGAAGTTACTAAATTATCCAAACTGACATGGAAAATGCACCAGTGTCATCACCCTCATTCTTGGCATTATGCCTGGAACGGTGAATGCTCTTGATAAACATTTCTGAGTGAATGAATGGCTGAATAAATGAATGAATGAAATGATAAAGCCATGGTTTGATTCAAGTGTGCCTGCTTCTAAAGGTCATATATTTTTCCCAATGTCATACTCTTCACTTTATAAGTAAATGTATTACTGGCTTCCCTCAAAGAGAAAATGTACCCCACAAGCATCTAAAATAATAACTAAGTTGCATACAAGTTTTCAGAACATGATCTGCTATGTAAAGTGAGAAAAGCCTGTATTGTAAAATATACTTCACACGGGTGACCGTAAGATTACTCAGGTCTGAGTTCTGCTACTGTCTCCTATCAGCGAGTTGACTTGTCTGGATATGGGTAGAGTTTCCGGTTGGTTGATTTGTGAGTCACCTCAGGACCCCTTTCTCCTTTGGTTCCTCTGACTTAACCACCATTCCCTCTGACATCTCTTCCTAACTCTCCAAGTTTCTACTTAAAACATTCAAACAAATGCATCTGGGTAAGCTCTGTCTATAAGTGTAGGAACCATGGGTAGGAACCATGAGCAACTTCAAGAAGATTGTTATTTTCAATAAGGAGAGGCAGCCAGTGTCAGCTGAATGCAACCCATTTTATCACACAGGGACAAAAAGTGTGTTCACTTGCCATAAATGGAACAAAGGCAAGAATGAAAGGCTCTTGACAAACTAAAGAATTACCAAAGGGCAATCAGGAGGTAAGGTAAAACAGAATCCTCTTTAAAAGCAGGAGTTTGTCTTCCATATCCCTGGGTCCCTTGCTACAGTCAAATTCTCAGGAAGCAAAGACAACTTTATAAACAAACAGACGGTGGAGAAAAGGCAGTCAGGCCACTGTAACATGCTCACTGTTGACCTTCATGTGGACAGTTCACCCTCCTGCAAGAAGGCCCAGCAGGTAACCCTGCTTCTTCCCTATTTTCACCAAGGCTCTTCACATCTATTATTGTAAAATACAATGATCCCATAGACTCTTTGACTCCATCTTCTAACCTCACGTGTTGTAGGGAGATAAAGAACCCAGCATGTTTGGGAAGGCTCATGTGAGGGTGAACAAATACCAAAGACCTAGGAGACAGCCGAGCATGACAGCTCAAGCCTATGATCCTAGGACTTTGGAAGGCCGAGGCGGATGGATCACTTGAGGTCAGGAGTTCAAAACCACCTGACCAATATGAGGAAACCCTATCTCTACTAAAAACACAAAAATTAGCCAGGCATGGTGGCATGTGCCTGTAATCCCAGCTACTCCAAAGGCTGAGACAGGAGAATCGCTTGAACCCAGGAGTCGGAGGTTGCAGTGAGCTGAGATGCACCATTGCACTCCAGCCTGGGCAACCAGAGCAAAACTCCATTTCAAAAAGCAAAAGACCTAGGAGACACACAGGAATACAGGGCATGGGGAGGAAGTCAAGAAAAAAGATATCCTTGTAGAACACCAGCCCAATGGAAGACATGCCACAGATAGCAGGTCATGAGCAGATAAAGTCATAGCTCAAAATTGTACTCCCTAGGTATTTTTGGCCTAACTCTCTGTTCTGCAAAACCGCTGCACCATCGAACAGCCTGAAAGCACAACCTACTCCATCATCATCATGAATTGGGTTCTCTCCAGATAGAAGAAAACAGCAATGCAATCTGGTGTTTGCACAGAAAACACAGCAGCAGAAAAAGCGGGAGGTACACACCAGAACACCTGCTTAGAGACATTGCCTCAGAAACAGTCAAGCACTCACAGGATGGAAACATCTGTGTGCAGCTCCATATGCCAGAAGCCTTGAATTACAGAAGAACCTAGAGAGAGGCAGGGAGTCAGAAATCAAATTATTTGGATAATGTGGGAGGAGGTGCTGAGAAGAAAGACACAGAGGTCAAGGAAGGAGGGAAAGGGTCTCTGGACACAATGTTTTGGTATGCTTTCAGCACAAAGGATGAATGTGGCTCTTCTGGAAAAAGAATCAACACCCTGTGCTCTGTGAAACAATTCAAAGAGCACAAAGACCAAGTTTACTGCTGAATGGCTAGATGACTTGTGCCAAGTCACAGCTTGTTAAGTAGGAGCTAAGGAAGATCCAGGTCTCTCTGACCAGCGACTCTTGCTGGTTCCTCTATCCAACACTTGAGCCCCTGGCAGCATTTACAGTAAAAATAAGTCCTTATACCTGAAAAGTTCTTCTCCTTTGGCTTGTATAACTCCTCTCTTTCAATGGTCTCCTATTCCTCTTACCAGTTCTCCTCAGCATCCTTCTCCTACTTATCTCTAACACATTCTCCATGCCTCTGTTGTACCACACATGAATATTAGCAAGAAAGTTAATATTTTCCCTAGATGATGTACCTCCTTCTATCTGCTTACAGCTATATGCTGATAACTGCTAAACTTCTAAAGTAAATCAAACCCTTTCCTTAGCCCTAGATTGTTATGACTAACACTCGTTCTCACTTCTTCACAGGTACCTGAATCAATATTTGCCAAACTAAGCTCACACATAACTTGACAAGCCAAAGTGGATTGGCCAACCCACATTTCCAGAGGCTGCCTCCTCTGATTTCACTCCAAACTGCATGGGATATGCCTTTGAGTTCCCATGATCTCCAAGGCATGATTTTGATGAAGTTCTTACCACAGCACATTTTAATTGTTTGTTTACTACTCTCTCCAATGGACTGTGAGCTGCTCAAGGATTAAAAATGTCTTATTTCTATCAATGTAAATATAAGGTAAGTAGTTAATATTTCTTGAAGGAATAAATGCAGAGCCTAATTTAGTTAGAGGTACCACCTTAGCAGGTTACACAAGCCAGAAGTCATTGTCAATGCTTCTTTTCTCTAACTCTTAATTCTGATTAGTTGCCAAGCAAGGAGGTTATATACCTCCTATATAACGTTTGAACATTTCGTACATTTCCATTTTTAACTAGGTTTCTCCTCTCCTGCTTCAACCCTGGAAGATGCAAAGTCAGTTAGTGAGTTGAGAATGGATCAAAAACCTTCAGAAGTGAATACAGAAGAAGCCAATCAAACCTCTCTGTCCACGCAGACCATTATCCCAAGAAAAGCTCTAAAGCAAGGGAGAAAAACATTAATTTAAAATATGCATGTAGTTTTGGTCATCAATGGGAGTGATATTTCTAATTATTGAACTAAGACTGTTTAGGGAACTAGAGTGACCATAGGATGTTTAATTCCCAAACAACGACCAGAGAAGCCATGGAAGCTTCTTTATATTTTATCTAAAGAGAAGGGGAAAAGCTACCCCAGGGACTGAATTTAAAGAAACACAGAGACTAAAATAAAGTTACGATGCGATTATACTCTGTAAGTCCTGACTCACCACAACACTTACCAAATTTGAATGAAACTATTAAGAGTTTGGTTGAGCAACAGTTAAAAAGTTAGCATAATTCCATGTTTTATAGGCATTCATTTAAAATAATTTTCATTTGGCAGCTTTCCAGTTATGAAGCCAATATTCCCCTCCCCCCACCTGTGTCCCAACAATTTGTGGGCCCTTGTAAAACTTATGGGTCCTAGGCATTGCACCTGCAAAGCCTATTATTTAATAAAGTTGCATTGACTCATTGCATTCACTCAACCAAAGCACACTTTGCAAAATGTAAATCTAATCATGCCCTACCTCTATTTAAAATCCTTCCATTAATCCTAATCACCTACAGGACAAAGTCCCAATATTCCTAAATGGGCAAGCATGACATTCACAGCCCAGCCCTACCCCCTTTCCAGCTGCATCTCTTTCCACTACCTGCCACCATGTACCATCATTGCTGGAATATATGCAAATACAAGCACCATGGTGCTTTCCACCTTCACTGCTTTGCAAGTGTCTTTACCTTATTTGGAATACTCTTTCCTGTCTCATGTATCAAGCTAAATGCTATACCGTTTTTAAGACTTTCTGAGGAGATCACCAACTTCTAAAACCTTCTTGAATCCCCTTCCCCAGCCCTCATGATAATTTACCAGTTATTTCCCTATTATTGCTTTTATTATATCCTACTACTGAAATATTTGTTATATGTCTCCCTTCAAATCTAGACTGGGAGCTTCTTGAAGGCAAGGACATTTTATTCGAATTTGTTTCTCAAGCATTTAACCTAAAACTTGGACACATATTAAATACTGAATAGACTTTTGTTGAATAAGAAAACAATATAGTTGCCTATATCAGTAATGTAAATTTTAATGATATCTGTGCAGTAAAGAATATACCTATTAAAAGAAAGCTTAGGCCAAATTACACAAAAAAGACCTTAAGAGAAGTTCAAATGTGTGATTATGTAAACCACTTTAAACCCCAGAGAATGCGAGGGAGATATAGAAAATTATAGAAGAGCAAATATCATTCCAGGTTAAAAAAGGGCAAGTTTGATTCTGCAATCTAGAGATGGGTTCTCTTGACATCAACTTCTGGCAAGATTCCATAAAATATTATTGAATCAATTATGTGTGATTTCATAGACTCTGTAGAGGAAACAACAATTACCAGGACCCAGTACGATTTATTCCAAAAAAAAAAATTATGTCTAAAACCACTACTTATTTTTGCTTTTTTTTTTTTTTTTTTTTTTTTTTTTTTTTTTTTTTTGAGACTGAGTCTGGCTCTTTCACCCAGGCCGGACTACAGTGGCCCTATCTCGGCTCACTGCAAGCTCCACCTCCCGGGTTCGCCATTCTCCTGCCTCAGCCTCCAGAGTAGCTGGGACTATAGGTGCCCGCCACCAAGCCCAGCTAATTTTTTGTATTTTTAGTAGAGACAGGGTTTCACCATGTTAGCCAGGATGGTCTCGAACTCCTGACCTCATGATCCGCCTGTCTCGGCCTCCCAAAGTGCTGGGATTACAGGTGTGAGCCACCGCGCCCAGTCCTTATTTTTGCTTTCTTAAAGTTACTAGTCCAATAATTCAATGAGGTAGCTATAAATGAAAACTTGTCAAAATACTTATTTGGATCATTATAATACCTTTTTAAGCAAGAAAATATGTGGAAATATGAGTTAATTCAAGTATTACTCCATAAGAAAACCTCCTCCTCTCTATCCATGCCATAAATCCAAACCCCAGGAACAAGCAACAGCAGCCTACCACCAGGAAGGGACGAGAGGAGGCATGAGATTTCTTCTGGGACAGGTACATAATGAAGCTCATGATGGAGTTGGAACACTAAGAAAAAGCTTTCAGCACCATTCCTTACCCAAAGCACAAGATAAAAGCAGTTCACTATTAGAGAGCTTTGAAGGCTTGTAATATACTAGAGGTCATCATTGTAACAACAACTACAAAAAAAAAAAAAAAAAAAAAAAATCCAGCTGAAATATTTACCAGGCTGATTAAATTCTCTATATAATGGCCTAAGAGAGATGCACCCACTTCGTTTTATACATAATATTTACCTCAGTCTCCTCTGTTCTTCAACATATCATCTCTAACATTCAACAAAAAAATTATGAGACAAACAGAAAATATAGAAAGTAACCCATTGTCAAGAGATAAAGTAATCAGTGTAACCAGACTCAGAGATGACTGGAACTATCAGACAAGAACATTAAAATAACTACAATCAACATCTTAATGGATCTAGAGGAGTGGTCAGCAAACAATGGTCTATGGGCCAATCCAGATTACTGCTTGTTTTCATAAGTAAAGTTTTATTGAACACAGCCATACCCATTTATTTCTGATTACTTATGGATATCTTTGTACCACAATGGCAGAGTTAATAGTTATGAGGCCATAGCACCGCTAAAGCCTAAAATATTTACTATCTTTCCCTTTACAAAAATAAACTTTACTAACCTATTGTCTAGTGGAAATGTTTGACAATTTGCATAAACAAATACAGACTCTCAATAGAGACATGAAAGCTATAAATTAAAAAATCATGTCAAATGATTTCCTTCAATGGGCTCATCAGTAGAATGGAAACAGCAGAGGAATAAATTAATGAGCTTGAAAATATGTCAACATAAATAGAAATTATCCAAAGTGAAACACAGAAAGGTAAAAAAACAGAGAGATAAAAACAAAACCTAAGAGCAGTGTGACAACATCAAATGGCCAACAGAAATGTAATTGGAGCCCCCAATAAAGATGGAACAGAGCAGAGGAACCATTTGAAGCCCAAATGAAAAAGAATTTAGCAAGTACTGTCAATTTCACCTTTAGTTGGTTAAATAATCATAGCATTTAGCCTGGGAGGGAGCTAATTAATGGTATGACTTAATTTGGACAGAAGTCTAGTATACAACAGAATTCTGACTGGCATCCTGTTCTGTGTACATTTTGATGATATTTGTATCTGATGATTTGTATGAAAATATGGGTTTACTAATCAATTTTTTGATAACATTGATCTAAGACACAGAACAAATCACAGTGAGTGAAAGAATTAGAATCAGTGGTGTCTAGATAGGCTTGCTAGTATAATGGGCCAACCTACAAATATAATCATGGCATTTAAATATAATGTATAAGCATGAAAAAGAGGAGGCATAAGATTTAGCTTAATTACATTATGTATCCAAGATATAGTGGATGTACATAAAAATGAGTCCAATACAAATATCTGTGTTTAATGTGATTCCCAAATAAGTAAACATATGCTCAAGTGATATTCACAGAAGCACAGAATTTAAGGCAACCAACGTAAGATTCTATTTATAGTCTGTGACTTGACTATTAAAATTGGTGGGCCATTTGACAACCACATTCTTCAAAGGCAAATATATTATGTTGAAATATCAGAGGCAAGAATGAGAGAGAAGACATGAAACCATGTCAAGGAAGCAAGAAATATTTAACTTAGAGGAAAAAAAAAAATCAGTGAAGCCAAGACATTGAACAATCCTTATAAGTAGAAGAGGAATTAAGTTTATTTTGCATGGCTTCTGGAGATAGAATTAAAACATAAATAGAAATTCTAAAAAGTCAAATTCTGACTCAATGTATTTGGAAACTTTCTAACAACAGAGGCTGTTCATAAATGGGAATAAACTGCCTTATCAGGAAATGTTCCCATCGCTGTAGATGTCCACATAAAGACTATATGTTGCGGAGAAGGCTAAAGCATAGGATTCGTGGTTGTGTTCCTGGCTTTCCTATCCGGACATTCTACACTTCTGTAATTGTGGTAAGAGGAGGCTCTGTGGAGAAGAGAGAAGGATAAGGAAAATTATTATGTGACCAGTCACTAAAATAGGATTATTGGGTTTAGGGGAAAACATCTCACTTTTCGTTTTGGTCATGTTGAGTTTGAGTGCCTGTCAGCCTAATGGAAAGGTTGTGTTGGCAATTAATTATATTTGGGGTTCAAAGTAAAGGTCTGAGCTAAAGTTAAGTTTAGGTGTATTCATTTCATAGATTAATACTGCCTGACAGAAACATTTGAAACTAGTTTTAATAATTTATTTTATTTAACCCAATGTATTCAAAATACTATTTTAGTATACAGTCAATATAAAAATTACTGAGACACTCACATTCTTTTTGTTTTTGTTTGCAATAAGTCGTCAAACTTTACAGTAAGTGTTTTATCCATATAGCAGTATAATTTAGATACCCACTTTCCAAGTGCTTACTAGACATATTTAGCTAGTGGTTACCATATCGGACAATGCAGGCATGAGTGATCATTGAATTCTTTAAAAAAGATATAGAAAAGAAGATTTAGCATTAAACTTGGAGAAAAAAAAAAAGCCCAATTAAAGAAACTAAGATACAGCCAACACAGAGGAAAAACCGAGGAAAGTGTATTGTTCAGAGAGTCAAGAGAAGAGAATGAGAATGTATGTGCTCAATTACATTAAATCCTGCTGAAAGTTCTGTCAGATTTAAATATCTGTTACATTTAGTGATGTAGAAAAATCGGTGCCATTAGCAGACAGAAGTCATATGACAGTGGATTGAGAAGTGAATGTTCAAACTTCACTGTTCTCAGTTTGAGGAGTAATGTGCTCAGATGTTGTGGTTCTCTGCCCATTCTGCCATGGGCTTTGGATCTCCATTGGATAATCCATTAAAGGAAAAAGAACAATTGGCAGGCTGCAGGGTGCCTTCTCAGGAGACTCCTGTGGAAGGCACAGAAATGAAACAGCTGCAATGCCTCCCTTCTATGCCCATCAGACTCTTTTGTAGTGGATTCTTTCGGAAGATATACGCTTTCTTCCTATTCTTTAGTCACAATCTGGGATAAAAATTGTTCAAAGCATAAAATAAGGCATTTTATTCTTTAAAAGAAGGATTCCCTGGACATAATTGGGCAGGGAGGGGATGAGGGAGCATCTTCATGCACGAAGCTATGCATGGTGACTCTTCAGAACTAACCGGTAAGCATAGGTGAATGGATGACCTTATGGTGACCACAAAGGAAGAAAGCCATGTGTAGTATATATATGACCTGATCTCGGCTCCATTCAGAACAATTTTCTCTCAGTTAAAATAAATTCTAAGCCCCACCTGTAAGGCACAATTATGTAAATAACATATGCACGTTTTGCCGACCACAGCAAGAGCATGGTTATGTTACTTAATCCCCTCACTTAGGACACCATCTCCAAGAGGCTTTCTCATGCCATCTGCAAAGCTGCCTCCACTGAGTGGAGGACCCATTACCATGACCATTACTGGTGAGCACATCCCCTGGAATAGAAATGGGATGAAAGAGAGTAAGAATTTCAGAAACAACCTGTCTTGGGCCTGGATGCAGTTTTGGTCCTGAAGCCTTACTTAAACTCTCTGAACAACACTTAACATTCAGGCCCATAGGTTCACATGAAGACCACATAATGATTCTATTATATGGCCTATTTGCCTTCCGTTGACACATGGCAGGTCTCATTCAGTTACTTGTTTATCATAGTGCCAAAAAATAAAAATAAAAAAAAAGGTCCTAAGTTCTAGCTCTGTGTTATATTGAGCCAAACCAGACCCCTTCCTGGGCCTGTTATCTCATCCTTTCTAGCTGGCTGTGATCTGATCCTATCACCATCAATCCAGAGTTCTCAGATTTTTTTTTTTTTTTTACTACCTGTGGCCCCGGGAGGTCTGTTCTCTTAAAAGCGATTTTCTCTTGCCAGCTCACTCAGAGGATTCATGATGACTATGGTTGACATAGGAATGATTCATCTATCATAAAGGTGGCTGCATGAGATCACAAATACTCCAAGGAGAGCCAGAAGGTGGGAGAAGTGAGATTCAAAACCAAGAGACAGATCTGCACCGAAAGTGGATGACAGCTTAATGAGAGGGGGAGATAATGCTCCTGCATTTTCTATAACTCGCATTTGCTTTTATGCCTCACTGAGAGGCAAAAGTGCAGATTCACTGTCAAATATGTCTCCCGTGGTCCGTCTCATGCCCACTCGAGACACTTCCTCCACAAAAATACAATGTAACAGATAGGCTGCCAGGAAGCAGCCCCCTCCTCAACCAGTTGATGGAAATGGAAGGTAAGGATAGCCTGGAGTGATTCCAGATGCCATGCCCTGGATATCCATTGCTGGCTGCTTGTTTTTGATAATTCACTTGTCATTTACAAAAAGGGCTGGAGACCATGTTGAAAAGATGTAGTTCTTTACATGGATTGTTTGATACTTTAACTTACCATTTTTATTCTTGAGATGGAACATTTTTATTATAATGTAAGCCAACCACCACTACTTTAACAGCCATTTTCTTGTATCCTCTCCGTAATGAACTTAACAATAGCCTAAACCCAAATTCCAACCCCAGACTGAGTACTGAAACTCCATTGAAAATGGAACATCTTACCTATGTGAGACCAAGACCCCTATTCCAGCCATAGATAGCCCAATCCTGGTCGTAAGCAGAACCCTAATGCAGGTCACAGACAGCCCCATGTGTAGCCAGAGATTGGCCACCATTAACCAGAGCCAAGGGCCTCAAAATGACCCTAGAAGCAAATAGATGAAAGGAGAAGCCATTCCCACAAAGGAGCCGCAAGTCAATGTGCATGTCTTTGTAGGAATGGGTCAGAGATATTTTTATTATGAAATATGATACATTCGTTTTATAGTTTCCTAGCAACAGGATGCCAATCAGTCAGCTGTAATTCACGGATTCGTTGTCTTTGTTATGAAGGAGCTGGGAGCAGGAGGTGGGAGGACCTCCTAGCGTGTGGTAGAACTGACAGAGTGTGGCTTGAGGATGAGGAGACCAAGCCTGCAGAAGGAAGAACCTCAGAGAGTGTGCCTTTCTGCCTTCAGATTCTTTGAAGCAGGGATTTATCCTACTGCTGTTGCTGCTGTTACTGCTACTGTCATTGCTAGTGCTGGCTTCTTGCTCCCGCAGTAATTACTAGAGTTGATGGGTACAATTTTAAATCATGTGGCATGTTTTTGAAACACACACAGTGCTTGCTCCATGCTCAAAACATTGGCAGTAGAACACAAATCAGGACAGAAATAATAAACCTTCTCAGGCTACTTTCCCTAGTATCTTGGCTGAGCTTTGAAAAAGCTGTAATCGCTAACCAAGTCAGGTGGTTAGGTCTCTGAGACGTTATCCTGTGGCTCATTCCCACTCTTTTGAGCACCTGCAAATTTATTACATAAGATATTATTTTGTACTCAATCTAATTAGTTAGAACTATTTGTAGTCATTTGAAATACACTCCATGTTGATTAAAATAATTAGTGTAGGGCTACTAAATATTTACCTAAGATATGAATCCAGAGGGAATTTGATAAATTTAATTAGCAAGAACTAATTATTGTTATGATAGGAGTTAGGGTTTAATAAATATAATTACAGAGCACAAATGACGGTTTCTTAATTAATAGATACTAGTTGCAAACACAAGAGCCATTATCATATTTTCATGCAGGACATGCTATTCGGCACACCTTCCAGACATCAACTATAACAGCCATGGTGACTTACCATAAGAGGATGGAACACTTACATAGTGCTTATGCTGTCAGGCACAGTTCTAAGTGTTGTTCGCATGCTAACTCATTTAATCCTTACAAAAGCACTATCACTGGCCACATTTTACCTGTATAGAAACTAAAGCATACAAAGTTCTGATAACTTGTCCGTGGCTTAACGCGGTGGCTCACACCTCTTATCTCAGCACTTTGGGAGGCTGAGGTGGCTGAATTGTCTGAGCCCAGGAGTTCGAGACCATCCTGAGTCACATGGCAAAACCCTATCTCTACAAAAAATACAAAAAATTAGCTGTGCATGGTGATGTGGGCCTGTAATTCCAGTTGCTTGGGAGGTTGAGGTGGGAAGATCACTTGAGTTTGGGAGGCAGAGGTTGCAGTGAGCCAAGATTATGGCACTGTACTCCAGCCTGGGCAAAAGAGCCAGAGTCTATCTCAAAAAAAAAAAAAAAAAAAAAAGGAAATGCCCAAGATTACACAGCTAGGAAATGGCATTTGATCTAATGCAGTTTAGCTCAATAGTCCATGTCCTTAACCACTATTTTTACAGGGTTTTGCCATGTTGCCCAGGCTGGACTCAAACTCCTGAGCTCAATAGATCAGCCCCCCTTGGCCTCCCAAAATACTGGGATTACAGGTGTGAGCCACCATGCCCGGCCTTAACCATTACAGTACCTAAAACAAACAATAGTGGTAACAACAAAAACAAAAATAGAAATTATGAATGTTCAAAAAGCCAGCAACCAAAATCCTCAGCTCCGTATTTGCTATTCAGGTATAATAAACATTTTTATATTTCCATATACCATTTTCATGATTTTGGAGATTTTAAAGATGATTCTGAAGTGATTGAATAATTCATATTCTCAATATGAGACAAGCCCATTAGACTCAACCAAAGCTTCCTAGAACGTTTTTCTAGGAAGAGCTTGATTGCCTATTGTCACAGGCACCTTCCCCCAGATCTCAGTTCATATCCTTGCCCAGTGTCCTTCCCAGCAAGGATTCTGTCTTAACTTGTGCCTATGAGACATTGGAAAGTGCTGGAGTTTCATTCATGGGCAAATGAGCAACTATCATCAACAATGGGAAGAGACTGTGCTAAGGGAAGGTTGCAAAAGCCCAGATTGTCAAAGGCCCTAGACTTTCTATTCAAAGTGGAGTTGTGGAAAGTTGTGGGTTGGTGCCACAGAGCAGAGCAATCCTGGAGACTACCTCCCTCTGGCTCAGCCACATGTAGAAAAAATGCATTTCTTCCCCTGGTCAATCCTGAGACACAGTATAATCCAAAGGGAGCAATGTGGGAGAGAAAAAAAATGAGAGAAACCAATAAATAGTAAAACAGGGAGCAGGAAAAGACAGGCCTGGATGCACAATTCTTTTTGTGCCTGTTAAATGAACTCTGGTGGGGATGAGGAGAGAGAATTATCCTATTTATATATTGAAAGGAATTTTAAATATGCATAGGCAGGGAGAGAGGATCCACAGAGATTGAAATGCAAAACACAGCATGGTCTGTGCATCTCCCCATCTATCTCTCAGTACCATTAGCAAGTTCCTTGCACCAATTTCTGGAAAGCTCCCTCTAAAACTCAGAGCCATCCTTCTACTTACTCAGCATTCCTGTCTTAGAAAAGCAATTCTATTTTTAAAAAGAAATGGGCCTTCACTTGCAAAACACCTTGCAAATGTATTCACACAGAAACATAGCTCATACTTTCACAATGATGCACACACACATTCAACCAAGACATTTACACACACAGACACACAAAAACTTCCACCTCTACCTTTACTTCTGGACCACAATCTCCTGGCCTCTTGGCACTGGGGTTACAGAAAAACAATGCAGGTTCATAACATGCACAGGAAAAGAACATTTCACACCATCATGCAGGAAGACAGGAGCATGGATCAGAAGGTGCGGGAAATTTGTCATCATTCAGCTGAACACAATCACTTTGGGAACATGTAAGAGACAGAAAACTGACCATATTTCCTAATGAATACACTTCATCCACATTTTAAAAGCAACACTGTCCCACACAAATCTTTACTGCCTTACCAAATTCCCCTTTTCACCATCCCCACCAAGCACACATCATTTCCTTTGAAATAGCAGAAACTGCTGTTCTCAATGGTTTCCAAAGTCCTGAAAGACAGAGGAATTGCCAAATACAAATAAGACCTCTGTAAGTCATCTTACTTCAATATCTCCCTTCTTCAACATCCCCTCAACGTCCCCCACCTTCAATATCTCCCTTCTTCTCTGTCTCTCACAGGTACAAAAAGTCCCTGTTCCTCCTGAGGAGGTCTGTTGCTTTGTAGGATTTGGTCACTGACATGGCTATTACTTTGGGAAAGATTCCATTCTCTGGTTATTTCCAGGGGAGCATAGTTTAAAAATTACAAAGTTTGCAAATGGCTAATGCGTTCAGATTTTTTTATAATAAGCTTCCATTTAAGGATGAAAATAATAAAAATGCATGGAAAAAAGGGAAGAGGAGGGACAACATATGGGTGCACATAAAATTGTCTTGTTGTATGTTATGACATTCTTCCGGTAGAAAGAAATCTTGAATGCTCCAGTTATCTTTTTTATTAAAAATAAAATAAAATTTTAGCTTTTGTTTTAAATACAGGGGGTACACATGCAGGTTTGTTACATGAGTATGTTGCACCCAGATAGTGAGCATAGTCGCCAACAGGTGGTTTTTCAAGCTATGCTCCTTCCCTTTCTTCCTCCTGCAGTAGTCCAGTGTCTACTCCTCCCATGTTATGTCCATGTGTTCTCAGTATTTAGCTCCCACTTATAAGTGAGACCACGTGGTATTTGATTTTCTGTTCCTGCATTAATTCAGTTAGGATTATGGCCTGTAGCTGCATCCATGTTACTGCAAGGGATATGATCTCATTCCTTTTAATGACCGTGTCATATTCCATGGTGTATATGTACCACATTTGCTTTATCCAGTCGACCACGGATGGGTACCTAGGTTGATTTCAGGTTTTGATATTGTAAATATCACAGCAATGTACATATGAGTGCATGTGTGTTTTTGGTGTAATGATCTATCTTCCTTTGGGTATATACCCAGTAATGGAATTGCTGAGTGGAATGGTAGGTCTGTTTTAAGTTCTCTGAGAAACCTCCCAATTGCTTTCCACAGTGGCTGAACTAATTTACATTCCCATCAACGGTGTATAAGCATTCCCTTTTCTCTGCAGCCTCAACAGTATCTGTTGTTGGCTTTTGTTTTGTTTTGTTTTGTTTTGTTTTTTGACTTTTTAGTGGTAGCCATTCTTACTGTGAGATGATATCTCATTGTGGTTTTGATTTGCATTTCTCTGATGATCAGTAATAATGAGCATTTTAAGATCCAGGAAGAAGCCATTTGTCAAACTCCTGGCCTTCTCCCAGGCCCGATAACACTCTGCAGTTTGCCTGGCTAATACCTACTCATTCTTTAACTGTAGCATTACTTCCTCTAGAAATCTGTGTCAGATGCTTCCCATCTGACAGCTGAATGATTGCAGTGTGGAGGGAAAGGAATGGGGAAGGCAAGAAAGATGACAATTCCACATTGAGACATGTGTGGTTGTGGTTTCTATATAAAATCCAGGTGGTGACATGAGTTAACGCTTGACCCTTCAGGCCTGGTTATCAGGCATAGGAGAATGGACTCTGAAGCCTAGGAAGTCCCCAGCACGTGAACTGTCCTGAAAGCATTGGCCTAGAGAAGTGCCAAATGGAGAGAAGCCATATTCAGAGGAAAGAGTTTAATCCGGGGCTTTATGTGGAGAGTTTCCTGTAGACCCGGATTCGTGATAGCAGGACAGTATGAATCATCATGGCTGTAATTACCTTAATGTCACATTTTTCACCCAGAGAAGTGCTTACATCTACATTAGTTTTCAGGCAATCAAACACCAGGAGAAAAATAAAAGCCTGAAAATGGTATTAATGTGTGAAAAACACTTTTAAAAAAACCCACAAATATCTTGAGAACAACCTAGAAGAATGTTTCACCAGGTTGACTTTGATTCACAGCTCCAGCCTGAGCACAGACTTGTGAAGATGCATAGCAAAGGTGTCTTCCTCCCAGAGGAATTAGCACCTGAATCATTGGCTGCTTTCCAGTGTGGCACCTGCCATAGAAACAGCTCTCCCCATTAAGCTCATAAAATACCTGCATTTCCTTAGTGTTGGTTTACAGATGAGAGGCTGAAGGGGCCCACGACCCAGGTCTGTACTGACACCTGATTATTGCTAACCAACAATGGAGCAAAAGATGGACAAACCAACTATAATCTCTCTGGGTGCCTTTATGCCCATGTTGTTCATTTTCCTTGCAGCCTGCCATGAACTGATTTTGGCCAGGTTCATGATGCTAGAGGATCTCTTTTCCAACTGTTGTAGTTTGGTTAAAAAAAAAAAAAAAAAAAAAAAAAACACACACACACACACAGCCTGATCAGATTGCAGGAGGCCCTGTGTGTGTTTGGTCTCCCACCTCTTTCCATGTATTTGTGGAGCCTCACAGGCATCTGCTTCTGAGTTTGGTTTCTGACGGTCCCACCAAAACCTGCTTACCCTTTCACATGTAGTTGGCTTGTCTGTGGCTTTCCAAGCAGCTCACATTCCATGGTGCACACTAAGGACAGCCCCTTTCATGATGGCTGACAGTAAAGCAACACCACCCAGATATGAATGCCCTTGCAGTCCAACAAGCCCTCCTAGACCCTTCTCTCGGCCTTACATCCAAGTACCATGTTTGGGGCATACCATCCTTGGCACACCATGCATAACTGACATTGCCCTAGCTAGGAGCCTCGTCTTTTCTTATCAAAGTATATAATTTCTTTGTCTTCAGTGTATTCTCCCTGCGATGCTTTTCACATACAGAAAGCAGAATGGTCTTTCTGCAATGCATGTCTGTCTTTGCTATTCCACCGTTAAAACCACTTCTGTCCCACCACTGGCTTTCTGCGCCTACAAGAGCAAGTTCAAACTCCTGACCGTGGCTTACTGGGCCTTCCGTAATCTGATCCCTCCCTCTTTCATCAGACATAGCTCCTTTGCATGGTAAAATATGGGCTGAATGTTTATGTCTCTAAAATTCATATGCTAGAATCCTGTCCCCGCCTCCCCTCCCCCCACAGTGAGATGGTATTAGGAAATAAGACATTGGGGAGATAATGAAGTCATGAAGGTGGAGGCTTCATGAATGGGATTAGTTCTCCTCTGAAAGAGACCCAAGAGCTCTCTAGCCCTCCTCCCACCACATGAGGACACAGTGAGAAGACGACAGTCTGCAACCTAGAACCCTGATGTCACTAGACATCAACTATGCTGGCACCCTGATCTCGAAATTCCAGCCTCCCCAACCGTGAGAAATAAATGTGTGTTGTGTATCAGCCACCCTGTCTTTAGTACTTTGTTATAGCAGCCTGAAGTGACTAGGACAACATGGGACAATTAAGGAGATTATATCATTAGGGCTACTGCAATGGGAAGAAGAGTCATTAATGGGGAACAAGAACATATCAGAGAAAACGAAGGAGACTTGAGCTTCATAGAAGCAGATAAACAAGGGAGTCCTCTGCAAGTCTTCTGCAAGTAAGTCATGGGGAAGAATGGAAATGGGTTGTCCTATTAATACACTAGTGTGCTCTTTGTGGTTTGCTTTTCTGGAAACACAGTAGGGTGGAAGACTTCCTAACAGCCACTGTTTCCAGAAGCACAGGCCTCAGGTGAAGTTCAGCACTGTCACATTTCATTTGTGCAGTCTCCATTGTCCTCCAGCCACAGACACGCTCACCTGAGCCAGGTTTTATACCCCTAGACAGAGCTCAGTTGGCTGTCTTGGAATTAGAAGCCCTTCTCTTTCTTATGTGCCTGACCAACCTTTCAAGGTTCAGCTCAAGGTTCGGTTAACTTCTCTATAAAACCTTAAATCAGGACCTACTTAGTCCAGTTGTTATAAAGATCAAATAGAATGATACAAATAAAGTCCTCTGTGTGACTTCCTGGTGCCTGATGAGTACTCAAGCAATACAGACTTATAACAGTCATTCCTGGCTGGACCTTGCAGACGGAACTGCTTCCATGCAAGGCATGGAAGGCATCTATCTTCACACCTGAGACACCCGGTCTCGATTGCTGCCATTTGTATCTCTTCTTCATGCTGTGTGTTCATTCTTTTAACAAACATTCATTACTCCTCGCCAGGGCTGCAACAGTGAACAAGACAGTCCCACTGCTAGCCCTTGTGGAGACTGTGGCCCAGTGGGGATACACATGAGCAAATAAACAATTGCAATGCACAGTGAGACGTGCAATACTAGGCGAGGGACAAGTGCCCTGGAAGCATAAAAGTAGGCATGTGACCCAGACCTCGGCAGAGGATGCATGCAGGTTTCCGGAGGAAGTAATGTCCAAGCTTAGACGAAGGGAGGACTATTCAAAAAATAATTTGATCTCAAAGTTGGAAGGGGAGGAGGAGGAAGAGGTGGGGAAAATGTCTAATTCAGGGCAAAAGAACTGGTCTGATTGCATGCCCAGTTCTCTCTCTCTCTCTCTGATTCTCTCTCTCACACACACACTCACACAAACATGCGCACGCGTGCACACACACACACACACACACTTTCCTCATGGCTTATCTTTGTTCTGCCTATAAGCGTCAAGGTATAAAGATCATCTGGTGTCTGAATATTTTGCCTCAGTGCTGATAGGAATCGAAGTCATTAACCCTGATAAAGACCTTTCTAACATTAGAAGGCAATGGGACTAAGACACTACTTGGAGGAAGAGCTAGAGAGACAAAAATAAGGAATCACACATTAAGCACTCAATAAACATTTCCTTCCTTCGTTCCTGACCCAAGCCTTTTAGACAGTGAGTATAATGAATTTTGCGAACTGTGTGTATGGTAACCTTAGCTACTGTCAGGAAGAAACTAATGTTTTATACAGCTAGTCCCAGGCACCACTCATGCGGACAAATTTCTGGGAGGAGGGGCTGGTGAGGGTGGGGCTGCCAGTGAGCAAGTAGGGGTGGGAATCAGAGCCAAAAATGGGTGAGGGGTAGCCAGCAAATGCTCCAGAAGCCTCTCTGGAGAACTGAATTTACGAACCTTGACTTCCCCCTGAATCCTCAAACATCTTCTGTATGGAGGGCTTGCTAGTGTAGTCCTTAGATCTATGCACCTATTTATGCTGTCAGTGAGCCACTTAGTGATAAAACTCACAAACTCAAAGCTGCCTGTAGGCTGTGGCTGTTTCCAGCAGCCGGCGGACAGCTCACATGGTGCCTCATCCTCAGCCACCAGCAAGCTGTCTACCTGTACGCTCTGCAAACACCTCCCAGGTCTCTACTGACACACCGTAGACACACTCATGGCCAGCCAGAAATTACTTACGTGAAGTTTCGGTCAGCCCACTGCTCCATCCCTGACGCAGAAGGTGGTTTCATGGCTGAGGGTGCGCGGGGAATTGTCAAGGATCTATAAGAGAATAGAGGAAAAAAATTCATGTATACCTATATATACATAGTAATCCCTCGGTATCCAAGAGGAATTGGTTCCAGGGCCTTCCTCAGACACCAAAATTTGTGGATGCCCAAGTCCTTGACATGA
Source organism: Macaca fascicularis (assembly GCF_037993035.2). Classification (NCBI taxonomy): domain Eukaryota; kingdom Metazoa; phylum Chordata; class Mammalia; order Primates; family Cercopithecidae; genus Macaca; species Macaca fascicularis. The sequence goes on along the minus strand of NC_088387.1, from coordinate 99,368,008 downwards.
AATGACATCATATTTGCATATAACCTACACACATCCTCCTACTTTAAATCATCTCTAGATTACTTACAATACATAATACAATGTAAATGCTATATAAATATTTGTTAGACTGTATCGTTTCAGGAATAATGACAAGAAAAGTAGTCTGTACATGTTCAGTACAGATGCTATTTTTTTTTCCAAATATTTTTGATCCATAGCTTGATGAATCTGTGGTTGCAGACGCCATGGATATGGAGGCCTGACTGTATACAAAGTATCCTTGAAGACAAGATCTGCTTCCTATTTTGTAGGGTCCAATGAAAAATGAAAATGTGGGGCTCTTTCATTCATTATTATTAGCAATTTGTTTCATGATGGCAACAGCCGAGCGTACAACCAAGCCTGGGACCCCTCTGACCATGGGCCTTGTTTGCACAGGTCGCGCACCCACAAAGACTGCCCTCCCTAGAGGTCACATAATCTAAAACTCTTATTTTACAGGTGAGAAAACTGAAACCTAACAATAGAAACCATTCTCTTGTTCCAGTCCTAAGTCATTTCCGTGCTCTGCATTAGCCCCCTCAAGGTTCCTTAGCCAGGTACCTCTTCACTTGCTAGTTATTAAACTCCAGGCAAGCTATTCTACCTTTTCTTCCTCAGTTTCCTCATCTGTAAAATGAGGAGAATAACAATGCAGATCTCAATTATTGGCTATAGGAATTAAACAGGGTAATGAGCCAAAGGTTTAGATCTCAATAAATATTGGTAATAGTAGTAATGGTTGTTGTGGTATTTTAGTAAATACTCCCGCTTGTCTCCTCTGTCTGTGACTTCTCTTAGGAATCCACAGGAGAGGACGCCTTTGACAATACTGTGAGCTACCTCATTGTGAGCAGAGGTGTGGGGAATAAGAGTCCAAGAAACAACATCAGGTCCAGAGAAACGTTAGACCCTGGAAAAAGCTAATTCGAACAGCTATGCTTCTATGAGTCTATGCCATTTACTCCCATCAAAGACTAGGCTGAGCTGGAAGAGTGACCTGGAGTGCTTGCCAAAAAGTCAGATTTCTGGACCCCCCTCTATCCACTCACCAACCTAGATCTAATAAATCAGAATTTTCCAGGGTAGGATCTAGAAAGCCATTCTAATAAGCTTATTTCACACCAGTGGGTGAGGACCACTGCCCAGAGCCACCAACAAGCCCTCCATCGAGTCCCTCCTTTCCTATCACTCCCCACCAGGCTGGTGCAGCCCTGCCTGTGGTAATCTTGCATGGGCAGGGCACACAGCAGGCACCAATTAAAGTGTGTTGGTTGGTTGTCAGATGGTTCACTGCACACATCTCACATCTAACACACAATAAAAGCCGACTGCTGTGCCAGCTGGTCAGGCCACTCCATCTGGGCCTTGTCCAGAAGGGCTCCGGCTGGGGTCTCGAGAGGAGCCCATAGAGGCTGAGCACACCCTGCAGACAATGTCTTGCTCTCTTGCAGTCTCCAACTGTGGGCCATCTCTCCGAATACTGGCATTTCCTCAAGCTTTACACATTACTGCTAAGGTGTTTGAGCTATACAAGCAAGGACAAAGGACATTTTGAACCTTGCCTTCAACAAATGTCAAAAATGTATCCCACTAGATGCACAGGTCTATAAATTGTTTTAGTATGGTAAGTTGTTCTGGTGGTTCTTCCTACAAGCTCTACCAAGCACCTACAAGCTCTACCAAGCAAATGGCAAACATCCCTCATTTTTCTTTCTTTTTTCTTTTCTTTTTTTCTCTTTTTTTTTTTTTTTTTTTTTTTTTTGAGATGGATTCGCTCTCTGTAGCCCAGGCTGGAGTGCAGTGGCATGATCTCAGCTCACTGCAACCTCCACCTCCCAGGTTCAAGCGATTTCCCTGCCTCGGCCTCCTGAGTAGCTGGGATTACAGGAGCCCACCATCACACCCAGCTAATTTTTTTTTTTTTTTTTTTTTTTTGTGTGTATTTTTAGTAGAGATGAGGTTTTACTATGTTCACCAGATTGGCCTCTAACTCCTGACCTCAGGTGATCTGCCCACTACAGCCTCACAAAGTGCTGGGATTACAGGTATGAACCACCGCGCCTGGCCACAAACATTCCTCTTTAGCCAAGGTAGCCTACCTGGCCCTTTCTGTCCTTCAATCCGGGAAAGAGAAAGAAACCCAACTGGACGCAGGCTCCAGTCATCATGGGGATGGTCTGGTGTGGCTTCATCGCCCTGCATAACTTCCTCTTCTCCCCAGCACCCAAATATCCTGTCTTTCAAAGCACCATTTAGTTTGTACCTCTTTAGAAATTGTCAGAAATTAAGACTGACTGCTCACTTTTCCTGTCTGGAGTCTCTAAGGGCCCCAAACTCAAGCCAAGAGGTGCTAATTTATAAGGAAAGAGCAGGAGGACCATGGAAATGTCACAGCATACAGTGTAGGAAAGAGCTGGCTCTGAGGAAATGAAGCCTGTGCCCCCCAGGGAACCCTCCTGGTGCTCTAGAAGCCTAGGTACCTGCTTCAAAACAACCTTGGGAGTTGTGGCCAATTCAGCAAGCCTCTCTCTAGGAGTGAACCTGAGCCTGTATCCCCATCATGTCCCCCTGTGTGACCCAGAGCCCCTCCTACAGGCCCATGCATTGCATTAACCAGTCACCAATCTTCCCTGAAGGTCAGCAAGGTGGCCAACATAATGCTTATTAAAATGAGCACAATATGAAAAAAAATCACAGGCCTACTTCCCCAAATCTTTTTTTTAAATTTTGGTTCTCAGTATTTATCACCAGGTTTTGTGTGTTTACATTGTTTTTGTTTGTATATATTAGCTTACACTACCTCTACAATGCATGCCTTATGAGGGTAAGCACTACAATTTATTTGTTCAAATTGAAGCACCATAAAATGTATAGGTGCTTAAGATGTTGTTATTGAATCAAAGCACGAGAGAATGAGTTTGCTTAATCTAGCCCAGTCTTGATGACCCCCCTTCTCCTTGGTGGTATCAGATGCTCTCCAATTGATGTAGGATATTTAACAAGGCCTTGGGGAATAAGGAGTTTTATTCTGTTTTAAAAGGTCAAAATTTGTGTAAACTCATTAATTTAATTGTTCATTCCAATAAAGAGACAAGAATATAAAAGTAAACGTAATGACAGAAAACACAAGAACAAGGGCCAGAGCTCAGGGGAAGGAGGCGTCAGATGAGGGAGGATGCTGAAGGTGCTAGGGTCTTGTGGGAAGTGGGCATCTTAGTTTATCTGGGCTGCTGTGACGAAATCCCTTAGACGCAGTAATTTATACACAACAGAACTTTATTGCTCACAGTTCTGGAGGCCAGGAAGTCCAAGATCAAAGGTGCCAGCAGATTCAGTGTCTGCTAAGGGCCTCGTCCTCACAGAGGGCACCTTCTATGTGGCCTCACATAGCGGAAGGACCACAAAACTGGCCTCAGGCCTCTTTTGTAGGGTATTAATTTCATTCATGGGGGTGGGGCCTTCATGACCTAATCGTCTCCTAAAGGTCCCATCTCAATACTGTCTCCTTAGGGGTTAGCTTTCAACACATGAATTTGGGAAGGTCACAAACATTCTGACCATAGCAGTTAGCTTGCAGGTCATTATTTGAAAAGAAGACATTCTCTCTTCTGACCTCATAGACTGCGTTGGGTATCTCCACAACCTTGAAAATGAGGCCAATCATGGCACTTAGCATGTTATGTTTTAACATCCATGTGCCTTGTGAGCTCCTAAAATACTACATTTTATTCCTTTCTGAACCCTTGGGTTCTGGCACACAGTGGGTTCTCAGTAAATGTTTGCTGAACAAATGTCTGAAAAAAAATAAATTGGCAGGCTATTTCAAGTGGGAGGAATTGGGTAAGCAAAGGCTTTTGGAAATAAATGGTGTAGACAGACAGGGAATATATGTTTGCTTGTTGCTGTTAACCGGAGCTTTGGGTAATTCAAGGTCATAGTGACATACGCACCTTAAGTCAGTGGTCTAGGCAAAGAACTGCATTACGAAACCATGCCCCAGTGGCTCACACCTGTAATCCCAGCACTTTGGGAGGCCGAGGCAGTGGATCACCTGAGGTTGGGAGTTCGAGGCCAGCCTGACCAACATGGTGAAACCCCATCTCTACTAAAAATACAAAATTAGCCATGCACGGTGGCACATGCCTGTAATCCCAGCTACTTGGGAGGCTGAGGCAGGAGAATCACTTGAACCTGGGAGGCAGAGGTTGTGGTGAGCCAAGATCCTGCCATCAGACTCCAGCCTGGGCGACAGAGCGAAACTCCATCTCGAAAAAAAGATAAAGAAACCGTGCCCTTTGCCCGAAAGTACCTTTGTTACTGCACTTAGAGCATTAAGCCATAAAGTCATTGTTGTTTTCTCAGTGGTTTTGCAAATGAGTGCCCATTTCTTCACCTCTTTCACTCGGGCTCTGCCTGTAGGTTGAAAGACCACAGGGTACTAGCTACTGGGAAGGAAAGCAGGATCTTGCTTCAGACAATGAGATTCCGGGGCACAAGTGTAAATGCTGGGCAAATAAGAAATACTACCAAAATATCAGGTCAAGGATGGGATGGATGTGACATCAGTCCCTCTAGCTCTCTCCGCCTCACAGGATTTCCAGAAGAAACCGACTCTTGTGCTTTCTAACAATAATCTAAACCAGAGGCATATGCTTTCATCTTTCTCAGCTGAAAGGCTTTTTAAGCTCCCCACTGTTTGTTTTGGTTTATTACTGAAAGGCTAAAACCATAAAAAAAAAATCATTGTTGTGGGTATTTTCCAGTTGAGATGAAATATTTAACAAGGGCGAGGTGGGGAGGAGGAAGTTTGCTGAAAATACCATTTTTTAAAGGTCAAGAAATGCATAAACCCATTACTTTAATATTGTTTGTTCCCACAAGAGACAAAGTGTTCCGAGTTTCCCCCCTACTCCCGATTGTTATGCACAAATGCACACATGCCAGGTCCTTCCTCACAAACCACGGCTATGATCCTCTTACAGCCCTGCGTAGAATCTTCCGTGGCTCCACCCAGCCCAGAAAATGAGATGCGGTCTCCTCAGCCCAGCTTGAAAATCCTACCACAATCCAGCTTGACCTAGTTGTGCATCTCACTGCCCACAGGGGCCTCAACCCCCTTTCCCTATCAGCCTGTCAAAAAGACGTATTCTTGCAGACCTTTTCTATGTATCATTTTACTTCCTTGTGCCATAGAATCAGGCCAGTCTGTTTAAATAATCTCCCGCCTCTCCCTTCCCATCCATGGTGATACATCAAAATCTTACCCACTCTTTCAACACCTAGTGCAATTTCACCTCCTCCAAGAGGTCTCCTTGGTCACCCCACTCAGATTCCTCCTAGAGGCACGTGGCCACACTGTGCATCTGTTCATGACTAATCTCCCTGATCAGGCTGTGAGTTTCCTGAAAGGAGGGGCCACATGGCCTGTATAACTTTGTGCCCCCCACCGAGCACACGCCTCTGCATAGTGAATACTCTGTGTATCGCTTTTCAATCACTGAATTAATGAAGAAACAAATGAGCCTTTTCCTCTCTGCAGCATTTGCTCTACTATTTGTGCAAAAAAATAAATTCTTAGAACATGCCAAAGCACTCTACATAATGGATGCATCTTCCGATTGGATTATAATTAAAATACAATTTTTAAAATAATAACACCGTTACCTCGATTGGCAGAAGGGAGATGGCAGATGTAATGGATAGTTGATGAACAGACTGAATGCTGCCATAATGTATATCATGTTAGCTTCTTGTTTCAAAAAAGCACTTTAGAGGAACATCCCAAGAACCTGCTGTTAAATAGAATCCCCAAGTGAAGCCGGATTATACAGTACAAGAAAGTAGGAAAGCTGAAAGAGCTAACAGAGGAGGAGGCTCACAGAGCAGGAAGGCTGTGGGGCAGAAAGAATGTGGCAGACAGTTCATTAGAAGGCTGAAGAGTGGCATGAGGCTGGGTCCTGAGCAGCCTGAGAGGTAGCAGCTGCTGCACCCATTCTAAACCAGCCTTGGCCAGTGCAGATGCCACCAGCTGAATACTTGAAACATGGGGAGTGTAAAGTAAGATATTACAAATGCCATTAAATAAACACTAGATTTTGAAGACTTGATATGAAAAAAGAATGTAACTTATCTCATTAGTGACTTTTTTACATTGATTACATGTTGCAATAACAAAATACTGAATATATCGGGTTAAAGAAAATATACTATTAACATTAGGCCGGGTGCAGTGGCTCATGCCTGTAACCCCAGCACTTTGGGAAGCCAAGGCGAGCCTATCACTTGTGACCAGGAGTTTGAGACCAGCCTGGCCAACATAGTGAAACACCATCTCTACTAAAACTACAAAATTAGCCAGGCATGGTGGTGCATACCTGTGATCCCTGCTAATTAGGAGCCTGAGGCACAAGAATCGCTTGAACCTCGGAGGTGGACGTTGCAGTGAGCCAAGATCGTGCCACCGCACTGCAGCCTGGGCAACAGAGCAAGACTCTGTCTCCAAAAAAAAAAAAAAAAAAGAAAGAAAGAAAATATATCATTAATATTGATTTTAAAATGTGGCTACTAAAAAAGCATAAAAACATAAAATTACATATGGGGCTAGCATTTGTGGCTTCCATTATATTTCTACTGGACCATGCTGGTCTAGACTAAGTTATTTAGACCAAGTAGGTTGTCAGTTTTCTCACTTCCTGAGTAGTTTGTCAGTGAGTGATGGTAAAGAACATCATTCACACTCTAAAAAAATATAGGTGCCAGAGCAAGCCAGCCTTGTGGTAGCATAAGAGTCACTTCTGTGGTCACTTTCCCACTCATCAGAGCCCAGGGATTGCCATGAGTCTAAAGGTAATAAATATACAGTGTGACTATTACCACAGCCTTGGCATTGTGAACCATCTTAAACCCCAAGCGAGAAAAGTGCCAAGCAATATTTATCATATTTGGATGTGGGAATTAAAAAAACAAAGATTCTTTAAACAGGAGCTGTTATGGTTTTGCTTATATTTTTTCTGTCATCACAGGGTTCATTCATGTTAATGGTTTCTTTAACCTGGTATTTCTAAGTAGGCTGATAAGTATGACTTAACTGATTGTTTATTGGCTTTGGGTACTATTTGCTGTGGATGCTTAAGCCTAATTTCTTACTCTCCCACCCCCCACCAAATGGGCTTAATATTAATACAACCAAAGAAGTCTTTGAAATAACAAATCTTGACCATCACTCCTCTTCTTCAACCTGAGTAAACTGGGATGTGGCATAGCAACCAATCATAGGCCACATACACTCCTGGGCAGGTAAGGGGGTGGTGGTGAAGGATGGGGGGCAGGATGATATGCAAGTGAACAGACCTAGTATTAACAAAAATATCTTTGCTGTAATTGACTTAAGTCCTAGCTTAAATTACATTTATTCAAAATCTTTGCTTGGACAAAGGTGAAGTCTTTGTTATCAATTTCTGTATAAAAAGTTATCCCATACTTTAGCAGCTTAAAACAATACACATATACGAGCTTACAGGGCCTATGGGCCAGGGTGTTGCTCAGCTGCATCTTTCATCTTAGAGTCTCTCACAAAGCTGCAATCAAAGATGGTGAGGGCCACAGTCATCTGAAGGCTCAGCTGGGGCAGTACATGCTTGCAAACTCACTCACATGGTAAATACTTTCATGAATATATGTATATGCATGTTGTTGTTATTTTTGTTGCTGAGATAATGTTTTTAAAAATTGCTATGGCCTTTTCTATTAACTGCACAAATGACTCACTCTGAATTTATATCTGCTCACCACTCCCCTACCTTCCTTCTCTGCTCCACATACACATAGTCACAGGATATATTTATTTGAAGAAAAAAAAAAGTCTGAGTCAGCAGCTTACATAGAACCAACTTCCCTGTATCACATGTGAGTTCCACCAAAAAATGGCTTGTAATGCAATTCTTTGTGGGTTTCACTTGCAATTGCACTAACAAATTAAAGAAGACCAAAGAAGGGAGCGCCCCTTGCACAGTAGAATGCCAGCGACTTCTTGAAACCAGGTCGTCAATCTCTGGACAAACAGGCACCCACCCTTTCGTTAACCAATTCATTCCTCCCAAGAGATTGCCTGAAAAGCAACTGGACTGAATGTGAAGTTGGAGCTTTTGAAATAACAAGGAAAGACAAAGTTTGTTTAGGACAGGGCATGGTTTATTTCTTCCATGCTTTTGTTTGCTGAGGCCCATCAAATCCCACACCTCCACCAGCCAAAGAAGCACGGCGGAGGAGGGGTAATGGAGAATTGTCAGTGACAGCAGCACCATTCAGGGCAGACACTCCGTGATTTGCACCCCATGCCTCATACAGTGGGTGCAGCAGCAGGAGGCTGCTCAGAGGTCTCCAGCCCTAGAATGGGCCATGTGGAGAAGCCACTCTTGTATTCCACTGCCCTTCTCTGACCCCCTTGCCCAATCATGAGGAAACTCCAGTTGACATTTTAACTCTCCTGCCAAGGGCTGTAACACTACCATCGATCACATTTTAGTTTTACTGCAAAACTGTTTTATATTTTGATTATTTCTAAAACCTATCCATGATTTCCCTTCCTAATAAGATAGTGGATCTGACCATCATGTATAACCTTTTACTGATGACTCAGTGACCAAACACTGATGACCTCAGGATCACTGATTATGTATCGTTTTGTTCATGATCAAAATGTCCTCAAATCTTTGTGCCTTTAAGTTCATGTATACATTTTCTATATATTTTATCTCCTTTCTCTCAAAACTAGGCTTTTGCCCGTTATTTCTACATGTAATCAGCCTGACTAGAACCCTCCCCAGTATGCAAAACAACACACATGTACACTGCAATTCTCTGATGTGTTGTTTCTTATCCCCTGTGGGCTTGGTAACAGAAGAAAAGGAAGGAAGAAAGAAAAAGATATCTATGTAAAATGAGTCTTAAATGTTCTGATGAAAGGTTTCAAGGTCTCCTCTATGAGTTGAGTGTATCTTTATCTTTATTACTGAATTTGTGTAGATGCTTACAATTTTGTAGCTGTGCTCCAAATAGCTACAAAAAATGGTACAATTTGGTAAGTGATTAAAATTCAATTTACCCCTTAATTTTTATCCATATCTAACAAAGGTGGTGTGTGTTCTGTTTCACCAGCATATCACCCACTTCATCATCGAGAGGAGGATGATATTGAAGATATTATTGACTCATCACTCTTCTCTACACTTCATCTCTGATCAGTCACCAAGTCTTTATGATTCCACTCAGAACATTTCTCAAATTCATCTCTTCTTATGCTTCTATTTGCTACTGTTATTTGAATTCATTTGCAAGGGCTCCTGGCATGGTTAATTTTGTGTGTCAACCTAACTGGGCCATGGGGTGTCCAGGTATTTGGTAAAATGTTATTCTGTGTACGCCTGTGAGGATATTTTTGGATGAAATTAACATTTGACTGTTAATTAAAATTAAATTAAAAATTAACATTTGACTGTAAATTAACATGTAGGTGGGGTCACAGTTTTCCCTCCCCAATGTGGGTGGGCCTCATCTGACAGAAAGGCTGACTCTGCCTGACTGTTGACCTGAGATATCATTTGTTTATCCTGCTTTTGGACTTGAACTGAAACACTGGCTTTTCTTGGGTCTTAAGCCATCCAGCCTTTGGACTGGAACTATGCCACCAGCTCTCCTGGGTCATTGCCTTGCTGACTTCAGATCTCATGACGTCTTATCCTCCACAATCGCATGAGCCAATTCCTATAACAAATCTCTCTCTATATATATTTGGTTATAAATATATACATTTGGTTATACATATTATAAATATTGATATATTTATTTTTAACATTGTGTGTGTATATGTATGTGTGTGTATATATATACACACATTTAAATATATATATTTAAACAACATAAATGTATTTTCTCTCAGTTCTGGAGGATGGAATTCCAGGGCCAAGGTTTCAACAGGGCTGGTTTCTCCTCAAGCCTCTACCCTCAAGCTTGCAGATACCACCTTCCCACTGTGTCCTCATGTGGCCTTTTCTCTGTGCATGTACATTCCTGAGGTGCCTCTTGTGCCTTAACCCCCTCGTCTTGTAAAGAAATGGGTCGGATTGAATTAGGGTTCGTCCTAACAGGCTTATTTCAACTTAATTACCTTTTAAAAGCCCTATCTCCAAATACAGTCCTATTCTGCAGTACTAGAGGTCAAAGCTTCAACATATAAATCGAGTGGGGGTGGGGGGCTCAATTAAGTTTATAACACTATGACTATTTTTCTAGTGGATGGCTATTGTCTTCTACCTTTTTTGTCTTACTCCATTATTGCCATCTTTCATAATGGATCTATGGTTGTTAAGTAATCTTTCTAAAATCCAAATCTGTAGGGGCATTATCTGCTTAATTCAGTCTCATAGACTCTTAATGCTTCATTGTTTATAGGACATAGTTGAAAGTCTTTAGCCAGACATAACCAGAATCCTCTAGCTCCTGCCTAACTACCCTTTTCTAGCTTTATCTGTCATCATTCTTCCTCACTTGCCCAAAACTCTCTTTGTAGCCATCCTGGACAACTCTTTGCAGAGAGTATTAATCTTTTTCTTCAACTCAGTGACTTTTTCAATGATATCCTTTGAGATTTGCAGCCTCCCTGAACACATATCTTCTAGTCATTGCTGCATAATTATCAGTGGGTCTGAATCTTCCTTTACAGGCAGAACATAATTCCAGTATTCACTTTTGTCCAAGTAACAAATTGTATTAATTAGTTAACCCATCAAAAATTTGTTGGGTACCTACTTTAGGTCCAGCCTTTTCCTAAACACTAAACTGCTCAGTCTATCTTGAGAAGTGGGAAATATACACAATATAGAGGAATAACAATATAATTCTTACTCTCTTGGCCTTCTCCCAAAGATAGCCTACAGTGATAACTCATCGACATCCATTGCTAAGGATTTGGTAGAATCAATGGTTTACAGTAAATTGAAACACACTGTCTAACAGAGTAGCAACTTTCTTCCAACGTAACGCATGCAACAAGCTCCTGACATCCAAGATTTGCCACCTAGAATTTAGCCACATCTGGGAATAACATGAGTATGACAGTCTAAGGACCCAGACCATCTATCTGTACTGTGATTTCAAAAGCTTAGTGCAGATGGACTTATTGGACCAAAAAGTCACTATTGCCATAGTCTAAAATAATATAAATCCCAAGGAAGCCTAAGGAACTAAGACACTGTGTGCATATAATTACCTGGGGAAGTATGATGTGCTTAGGGGCTACCCATTAGCTGAAATTTACACATTGAAACTTCCAGTATAACGTCAATCCCTTAAATTAAATTAGGCAATTAAGTGCCACCAGTCAATTCCTCTTACCTTGTCAAAACAGTAAGCCACAATATCAGTATTGTTAATTATCTGAATAAGCTGCTTACATAGAGAAATAATGTTATAACAAAAGAGATCAACAATGCCGTCCTTGGATTTCCAATTCTAATTTTTTTTTAAGATGTTAAGGTCTGGTGAGTAGTATTTCACCAAGAGGAAACTGTTTTTTCCAAGTCTTAACTAACTGACCAAGCTAAAGAGAGCAAACACAGGGAAGGGGTCTTATGGGGAGAAAATCTGCAAGGAGATTTGAAGATGTGCTATTGGTTGTCTAAACACAGCCCTTATAAAGTTCAAGGGAGAACTGATGAAGTCATGAAAGAAAAAAATCTTGTGAATAATTCCCAAGCTGTCGGCACAGAGACCATAACTACCATATACAGAGAACGTGTGCAGACATGATATATTAATATCTGGATGAATGACCAGACCACAAAGCTCTGGGTGTTCTAATATGTGAGGCAATTGTTGTCATAGCATTCTCGGGGTTATAACTCATGTAATGTTGCCCTGTTCTGGTGATGTTAATGGTGGCTGAAACAGGAATAACATCTCCAGAAAGTCCCCCATGGTCCAAATGACAGCAGTGTCTGTGAATTTTTCTAGTCCACGGCTCAGCTATGGGGCCATTGTATTGAACCTTCTGTTTTGAATGCATCCAACCTTGAATTTGAAATGATGGATCTCCTTGGGTTTTAAGCCCCCGACACTATTCCATTAATAAATATTCATTTTCCTTTTCTCTCTCCAGTAGCATGTTCTCATCAATCATGACTGAAGTCACAGCTGTGAAAGCCCTTTATCCGTTACTGTTCATCTCTACATGATGCTGTGCATCCTTACAAAATTATAAAATTATTGAAGATTGGGTGTGAACCTTTTGTTTGGTGTAGTTTTTAATCGTCATTGAGTCTGTGTTTATTCCCAGAATGAAATCGCTTTGTTATTTTTTTTCATCTTCTTCTTCAAGTACATGTATAAATCACCCCATTGGATTCTACTGTCTTGTAAAAATAAAAACGATCCCCAAATGTTCAAGAATTACTCAGGGACTATTCAGTGTTCAATATGTCAAAGCAGCCAAGACAGACAGTCAGGAAGAAGATTAGAATCAATGAAGAAAAATCCATCCCGGGCACAAGTTGTCCTGCTGCCAGCACTGTCGGAGAAAGGCCTGCTCGCACGGCACTCTCATTACTGGGAGAAAAAGTCTTCAAGCATGAGAACAGGGATGAGCCAGCAATCTCTGCTGCCTGAGTTCTTAGGACAAATCCACAGTTTGTTTTGTGAAAATAGATACTCCTATGGAGTGGCCGTCTGCTGAGCAGTTTTAAGATCCCCTTTATCTCTCACTTACCTCTAGACAGGGAACGCGGTCACCTGGGCCAGAGCAGGGGGCTTAGCAACAACCTAAAAAGATGGGATGCTGAGATTTCTAGTTATGCCCTGCTGATCCACCGACATCAGAGGTCCTCTGCCGAGGGCAGGCTTTCAGCACAGTTCTCTCTCTCTCATCTTATCCGTCCCTCTAGCACTGGACATCCTCCAGTCTCCTTCTGCCCTATTCAAAGCCACTCCACAAACGGGGGACTTTAAAAGGTGAACATCTACCTGGGTTTCAGGTATAAAAACCAGCCCAGCTGTTGACAGTGTTGATAATCATTGATTATGGCTGCAAAAATGGGATCGATGACCACATCACAATATTCCATGAGCACTTTCTATGGGCAATGGCCCTGGGCCAGGATGCACATTTGCAAAAGCAGCCTTTGGCAATGATGGGGTGGCTGCAGAGGGGGAAGGCAGGAAAGAAGGGAGCCAAAGAAGTTGGGGCAGGCTTACTCTGAAGAAAGTGAACATGGAACAAACAGGCGTTGTCTTCCCTTTCCATGGAAAATCCAAGAATATACAGGAAAAGATATCTGCTCCCAGTGGATTGCTAAGCTCACACGATGGCAAAAGGAATCCTGGCCTTGGCACTACCTAGCTTGTCTTTAAAAGTCCTTGTAAACTTTCAACACTGATACTTTCGGGTCTGGAAAGGAAATCAATTCGGTTCTCTTGGATGGAAGTCAGGGACAGGAGACTGCTTGAACCCCCACTCCCAATCAAAACCCCAAACTCTTTAGGGTTGAGTGGAAAGAGGTCTGCATCAAGCAACCTCTCTCATTCACAGAATGGCAACTTGAGGCCCAGGGAAAACGACATTGGTCCAGAGTGATGCATCCCAGTGGTCATGTGTCCAGGGTTAGAAACCAGGTGTCTGGGTTTCCACTCCTAGCCTCTTCTCTCTCTCCACACATCTAAAGTGGGGGTGATACAAGCACTCTGTTGTTTCTTGCTGTGGAAAGCTAAATGTTGACTACAGCTTCCATCAGCCTGAACAACAGATCCGAGGATGGCTGTAGGACCGGACTAGGAGACCCAGGTTCTCATTGAAGTATGGGACTTTTAACAGAGACCTCCACAAATGTATCTTAAGAGGTGCCACCTATACCTATTGTGGCTTTGAGTGTGTGACTCACAACTTCACTCTGGCTTCTTCATTTGTAAAGTAAAACACAGACACAACTGCTCTTAGAAGAATCCTGGAAGATCAAATGAATGATTAATTATGGGCACAAATAATTCCATGAAGATGACTGTTACATTAAACATTATCATTTCCAACAAACCTGTAGTTATAATTATGTGCCCAACAAGTAAGACTAAATATTGAAAGATATCTTTTTAACTTAAAGGATGGTAAATGGAATCTGAATTAAACAATTTAATAGAGTAAAAGCTCATAAAGCATCCCCCAATCACGCTTGATATGCCCAAATCTTCAACACCAGATGCCCAGTGTTACAGATTCCTAATGGGCTTCCAATTCTTCACATAATGGTCAGTGAGTACAGGCTGCTGGCACCCTCCCCAGCCTACTGTGAAGAAACTAGAAGAGCAAAAGAAAAGTTGTAGATTTAAGACAGGTACGCAGAAACTAAACAAAATGTGCGTAAAGTTTCTGGGAAGCTAGAGGTTTGGTGGTTGAAGTTAGACTGTGGCCTCCAGGGGGCGCATGTAAGGGCCCTATTAAAAGGCAGCTGGTCTGATACTCAGAGTCCCAATATGGCCCCCGGAATATCATTTTCTGGCTTGCTTCAACATAGGGTAGGAATGCGGTTATTTACATCACCCCAACCTTCCTTCACACAAGAGTACCACAGAGGGGGATGCCCTGAAATAGGGAAAAATTAGTAAATTCTCTTGGAAAGAGCACGAGGAACAATCCAGCATAAACGTCAAAACCGGAAGCTCTGTGTCCTCCCCAAATCACCAAGAAGAGCAACCCAGGACCTAAGATTTGCTCCTCCATCAAGATGGCCAACAAGGCAGCTGACAGTGCCTAGGGTATAAAAGATGAGTTCAAAGAATAAAGTAAAGTAGCTAAAGATAATATGCACTGTTTTCTTTCTTTTTAAAAAAAAAATGACAACAAATAGAACAATCAATAGCTGAAGAGAGAATATACAGCAAAAGGAAGACAGTTAAGTCTTTAAATTTTTATAATTTGTGTATATATGAGCTAATTCTTCCCAAATACTCACTAAATGCCCTATTCATTCTTTCACTAATTTGTGATGCTGTCTCTGTCCTATACCAAGTTCAGATATATAGTTGGATTATAAAAATGGACTGTGAAAGGCAACAGTACTAGGTTTACAGAGGAAATTTAGTAGAATATATATTTACCTCAGATTAGAAAGGTATCTGCCTTATAATGGAAAAGTTTTATTAAACAAAACTCAAAATACATAAACCATGAAGGAAAAGAAAGCAAACCAAAAAGATCTCTGTTCCTCAAATGTCACTCTGTGCAAAGGTCACAATAGGAGCAGCCTGAAAGAAGAAATTGATAAGGAATTACTATTTAAATATATGAAGACTCTTTATATATTACTCAGAAAGATAATAAGACCAGTACACATAGGTAAAGGATAAAGACAGGCAACTCAGAGGGAATCTGAAAGACTAATTATAGATGCTCACACTCAGTAGTCATCAGTGAGTATCACGTTGCAATTATCAGATAAGCAAAAATTAGAAAGTAGATAACAATAAATGTTGAAAATAGAAATATGCATGCACTGCTGACACCGTTCTGGAAACAATCTGGAAACAGAACTCACTGAAATTAAACATACACATAAACAATGATCTGGGAATCATCCCATTCCTGAGTGGCTACCCCAGAGAAGCTCCCTACTTCAGAATCACAAGGAGGCATTTACTAGAATGTCCAGGTCCACATTATTTGTGACAACAGGAAGCTGGCAGCAAACTAGGTGCCCATGACTAGAGAAAAGATACCAAAAATATAATGGAAGTCCACTATGAAATACTCTCCAAGAGTCAGAAATCACCAACTAGTTTTGTATAGAGTAACAAGAGACTATGAAGTAAAAAAAAAAAAAAGTGAGCTTTTCAGCCGGGCACAGTGGTTCACACCTGTAATCCCAGCACTTTAGGAGGCTGACGTTGGGGGATCACAAGGTCAGGAGTTTGAGACCAGCCTGGCCAATGTGGTGAAACCCTGTCTCTACTAAAAATACAAAAATCACCGGTCATGGTGGTGCGCACCTGTAATCCCAGCTATTTGGGAGGCTGAGGCAGGAGAATCACTGGAATCTGGGAGGGGAACGTTGCAGTGAGCCGAGATCGCGCCACTACACTCCAGCCTGGGTGACAAAGCGAGACTCTGTCTCAAAGAAAAACAAACAAAAAAAAAAGGTGATATTTTCATCAATTGCTATTTATATGAATTAAAATATACATAACCAGTTATGCTAAGGTATACAGATAACTAAATATACATGTAAGTTGATTTGGAAGGACATACATTAAATACACTGTAGAGAGTGCTGATACAAGAAGACAAAAAGGGAATGGAATTTGAAAAGGAAAGTAATACAATTAAAATGAAATAAAATAGGCACCTTGCATAGTGATGATATTACACTATTTATGCATGCATGCATTCACTCATTCATCTAGTAAGCATGTGTTGAATGCCTGCTTGTGCCTTGTTAGTATGCTAGGATCACAAAGGTGAGTGGAAAGATGAGGTTCCTGCCCTCATGCAACTTCATACTGGTGGACTGAGGAATAGAATTGAGGATTGTGAGTGAATCAGTTGGGCTCCTATGAATGCTAAGGGAAATTGAGATGATAAGAATGATAATAACAATGAGGACGTTACATTTGAAGTGACAGATGTCTCAAATTTAATAATTTTCAAATCTCACTAACATTTATACTTATGCTCACTAACGTACATATATTAAATGAAGTGAATGTAGGCAAACCAGGTTTTGGAGCTTGGTGAATTTTCTCTGGAGGCTATTTTAGATTGCCAAACCATAACAGAAATTGCTTGTGGAAAGACCTCAAGTTATCTGTTTTCCCAGCAGCATTTCCCATGCCTTGTTCTGTCGACCAGATACACACAGCACTCATACAACAAAGGATGTAGAAAGGAAACGTAATACCACTTGATTAGCTAAGGGTTCCTTGTGTTATCCCTCATTAGGTTTTTTTCCCCTGGAGCCCAAACACAGCCCCAGTCTCCATTGCTGAGCTGGATTCTGTATGTTGTGAACGGATCTGCCTCTAATCCAGGGAGTCAAGGGCAAAAGATGGAGATGGATTCCTTCTAAAACAGAGAGTGCTGGTCAGTGCAAAGTGAGCACTTCACCCAACCCCTAGTCATCCTAGGTCCTCCCTTCAAAGCTACTTGGAAGAAATGAATTTTCGTGAAATTTCCCAATGAAATCTGCATTTACAAGACAAAGCAATGGCTTCGCAACCTCAGACAGTGGCACAGGACTGTATGTGTGTTGTGCTTGCAGATAATAGAGGTGGGAGGTTGGGGTGGGGATAAGGTGGGGTCAGACTACCGTCTGGAGACATCACCTAACCTGAAGTTTGAGACTAAGATAACCCATCCTAAGAATCCTTCTTTCAGATATTGAGTTTCCAAGAAAGGGGCTCATCTCCTTAAGAACTTGCTATTTCTTCAGCACTTGCTATATCTACCTTTGTTAGACTCTAAACATCCTGGATCTCGCTTTCATCTCATGTTCCTCCCTGCCTCCTCCTGACACATTTTTCTGCTTCTCTGGAATGGGAAACACAATCAAAATCGCCCAAGATTATGAATAATGGCTGAGGCTGGAGACGGGCAGAGATTTCCAGAAGAAAACATGTGCGCTTTCTCAGGGTCAATGCACAGCACTTAAAACTTCAGACACAGAACTCTTACAACATTGCAACACCCTTCAGTGTTGGCAAGGGTACAGGGAAGTGAGCACTGTCACAGGACTTGGCAAAGCATTTCAAGGGCTTTATGCATGTCCACAACCTCTGGCCAGTAATTGCTCTTATGGGAATTTATACTTAGGAAATGATCAGAAATACAGGCAAAGATTGACATTTAGAAATACTTAATGCAGCATTTTGTGTGTGACCCACATGCCATCTGAGGCCTTCTTGTCCTTTGAAAATTAAATAACGTCATTCCAAGACCCTATCTCATATCCTCTGGAAATTCCATTGTCTTCCTCAAGATTTCTAATGATTCTTGGGGGCTTCACCTTTAAGTTCCTGTAATGAATGAACTCTAAATCTTCCCAACATCAACCTAAACTCACAGCTTTATACCAACAGAGGTCAAGGAATATAGTCCCTCTTCTTTACTTTCTCTCCAAAACAAACTCATGGAATTTGTATATGCCTCAGTTTTGATAAAAGAATCAGAAAACTGGAGAGAATAACACCACAGGAACACTTTAAATTTTAAAATTAAAAGACACTTCTCAAAAAATTCCTTCAATCACCCAGATTTCCAATAATGCTAGCCCCTATAATGTTGCTCAACTCATGGCCCGTTTTTGTTTCAATCTCTTTACTTCCCCTTCTCTTACTTCTCTACTTGCCCTAACCCCAAATGTTGTCCAACACAATAAACAGAGCATTATAACTGCCTCTGTTTTACTGTCTGTAGGTACACCATACCCTCACAGCCACACCAAAGGGCCTATTGAGACATTCTCCTAAATATGGGCAGTTATGAAGGATTTCTTTTCTTTCCTAATAAAAACATGCAGAGAGTAAGCTTTCCTTTTTGTTAGCTAATATCATCATGCTTTCATGTGATGTCTGGAACTACAGCAGTCATTTTGTAACCATAGGGAGAAAACACAAAAGCCAAGAAAGAAAGAGTAGAAAGGGCCTGGGGCCCTAATAACATTATTGACCTGCAAAAATTAATTCTAAAAGGAATTACCATCATAATTCTTTTTTATGACAAATAATAAATGTTCCTTACTTTTTAAATCATTATTTAAAATATTTTTAGACAGAGAAAACTTTACTTGCCAGCTAATGGCATCTTTTTTTTTTTTTTTTTTGAAAGAGTCTTACTTTGGCACCAGGGTAGGAGTGCAGTGGTGTGATCTCAGCTCACTACAACCTCCACCTCCAGTGTTCAAGTGATTCTCCTGCCTCAGCCTCCCAAGTAGCTGGGATTACAGGTGCACTCCACCACGCCCAGCTAATTTTGTATTTTTAGTAGACACAGGGTTTCGTCATGTTGGCCAGGCTGGTCTCAAACTCCTGACCTCAGGTGGTCCACCTGCCCCAGCCTCCCAAAGTGCTGAATTGCAGGGATGACATCATAACAGATGTATGATACATCAAACTCTTTCAATATCTCTAAGCCTTATTTTTCCCATCTTTACTATGGGCATAACAATAGTAATTCACTACATTGAATTCTTGTGGAGACATAATAATCTACTGCCTACATACAGTGAATATCCTATAGATATTATGATTGTTATTTATGCACTAATTTATTTATTTCTTGAATAATGATTATGTGCCTATTTTGTTTAAGGCAGTGTAGTAAGTATTAGAGATTCCAAAATTTAAAAATTAGAGCTTTAAGGTGCTTATTGACTAATAGCCTTTAACAATATGGTCTTTCGTGCCTTGTTATTTGACAAACCCCACAACAAAGCCTTTGCTCTGAATCCATCTTATTCACATGTCATTCACCTAGTATGCTGTGCTCTTTATTGACTCTTTATTTGCTCTTCCTTCTGTCCTACTCTCTCCTCTCATTCTTCAAGACTTATGGAATTCATCCCTCCCTGACTTACCTACCTGCACAGTATATTGGTCATTTGTTCTCCTCTGCGATCCATAAAATGTGCATACGCCTCCATCAGCATGTTTCATGAATAGTGATGGCAATTTGATGATACAAAGGCAAGGGTTCAAAAAAGAAAAATCGAATTCTACTAATCAATGCTTCTCCCCGATGGGATTCTGAGAGAAATACTCTCAAAGAACTGTAGCCAAACAGGAAGCAAGGCACTGCTATCAGCTTAAAAGGTGCATACACCCAGCACTGAGCCTCATGAAAAGTTGGGTTAGAGAAATGAGTTTAGTTCAAGGCCAAAATAGGGCCTCCTATTTCTTTCTTCCCACTGCTATGAACTATAAACTTTGCCTCTTGCCACTATCATAGAGGCCACATAAAGAAAGAAAGATCAAAGCAAAGAGAAAAGGGAATGGCCAGGCATCAAAGAAGGTGCAACCTTGGGTTGCCAATTCTATAAAATACTGCAGAACAGAGAGAGGGACGCAGCCAGCCCCTTCCTAAGGACTAGTTCCATGCAGGTATGTTAACCCAGGGCAACAGGAAGTGCCAGAAGGCACAATCAGTGCCTTGAAGTCAGATTAATTATATTAGTAAGGTTTTCTTCCTTGGGACATTGCTGATGAAAGGAGAGGAGATTAAAGCTTCCTTTCTCAATAGCATATGTATGACCAACTTCTAAATATTTATATATTTGCTAAGCTATAGTAGTGGCAGGCTATATTACTGTTCAACAATATATACTGCCCTTCCCAAGACAGTTCTGCCTGTGGCCATGTGACTTTCTTTGGCCAATGAAGTACGAACTTCTAACCAGATGACAACACTCCTGATTAGAAACTTTGAGAACCTGAACTTGCTTCCTCAAAGTACTATTTCACTGTCAAGGTAACCAACCACGTTCCAGAAAGTGGTGGTTCCATTACACAGGGCTCTAAGAAGAGGTAGATGAAACAGTGTAGCCCCCAGCCAACCATCAATAGGCAAGTGATGTGTGAAAACTAAAACTCATGCTTTTGAAGTGACTGAGAAGTTTGAAGTGTTTGTTTCAGCAGCACAGCCTCGCTAATCCTACATATCCATGCTCAGTGCATCTGCTGAATAAACTAATGAATGTTTTAAATCAAAACTAGTATTTTATTCACTTAGAAGCAACATATAGTAAAAGAAATTAGACTTTGGAGTCACAAATACTAATTTTAAATCCCATTTGCCACTTGCTAGCTATGAAACCTTAGGCAGTTCAACTTTCTAAGTCTCAGTTTCCTCATTTAAAGAAACATGTTGTTTGCAATACCTTTCTTAAAGAGGTTCTTGTGAGTGTTAAACGAGACAACATATATAAAGAAGCCAGTGTGTTATCAGGACACTGTATATTGTATTTATTCTTAATAATACTATTTTAAAATTTTATTCAAGAAAACTGCACACAAGTAATAACAGTGGAGGTAAAAAAAGTGAGTAATATATCACAAATATTTCTACAGTACAACAGTTCTGAATAATTGATTGGTTGTACAGAATTGAGGAAGAAGAGGGGAGAAGTAAAATAGAGGATAATTACTAGATTTACTAAAGAGATGGCACAGGTACTGGTCTTTGATTTAGACAGAGCGGGCTGAGAAGAGTGTAGGTGACTTGGTTTGGCTGCTGGGCAGCGGCATGGGATTGTAAATTCAATTTTCAGTATCTGGAATTCCAGAGAGCCATGGATCACTCATGTAGAGTTGCTGAGTTGATAACTGAATGGACAGGTCTGAAAGTTGGCAAAGATATATGTCTGAGAATGTAAATGCTTGTTGATCAAATGAGTGATTAAATGAACGATGGAATGCAGGTCAAGAGAGCTAAGTTAACTCTTATGAGTTCTTCATAAGCATATTTCATATTTTATTTTTACATGTTTTGCATAACCATGCATTGTTTATAGGTAAAAGGATTACTTTGAGCCAGATTTGTATATTATATTCTAAGAAAAATTTTCAAAACTGTTTTGAAATTTCAAATTTTAATAAAAAGGAGACCATGCCTATTTAACCAAATACAAAGATAGCCACTGAAAATAAACCATTTAGGAAGCATAAAAGAATTAGCCTCATTACGCAAAATTTTCAGAATGCTAATTGTTTAACAGTCATTTCTGTGGTTTATACATTTTAGTCAGAAGCATCTGAATGAGTACTAATGATTACAGAGAAAGATGGTAGTTAGAAGATGGCATGCCTTTCTCAAAATTATTAATTCAACAACATTTTTTTAAACATCAACTCTGAGAAAGTTGTCCATACCACAAGATGATAAATTAAAATCAGACATGACTCTTACCTTAAGGAGGTCACAGCTTCAGATGGGGTGGCAATGTCTAGCACGACAGGGCTATACAACGTATAGCATGGCAGGGCTACACAGCAAGACCAGTTTACAGGGAGCAGGCAGTGGCAACTTCAATTGAGGAGGTGGGTGGTTTTTATTTTTCTGGAGATCGTGACTTCCGAGCTTTTTAAAAGTTTAGCATTATTTGTATATGTAGATAAAGTGGTTTGAGGAGGGAATTATAAAGGGAGGAATTACAGGGGAAAGGGTATAGAAGTGAGAAAGGTTTTGGTACTATGTAAAAAGGGAAAAACCTCAATTTGATTAGAGCTGAGTATTTATAAAGTAGTGAACATTAGCAGAGAAAAATGTAGATTGGGGCCAGGTCCTAAGGGATTTTTGAGTATCAGGCTAAGGAATGTGGTCTTTATTCTGTAGTAGATAATAGAACTCCATTGAAAGAACTTGAGCAGAAGAGAGATTGACTCTCACAGGGAGTTTCAAAAGAATGACATATGGGGGCTTTCCTGGGGATAGGTTTTCTCATCATAAAGTCAGGGAAATAATATTTACTGCATGAGGATGGTTTTAAATGAGATAACCTATATAATTCCTTTGCTGGTAATAGATTCCCTTTCCATCCTCTTTCCTGAAAGTGACCTGATAATATCCGCCTGCTCCTCATTAAGACCCCAGGGGCAGCAACTGCAACAACACGGAGATATTAACAAGGGCAGGTGCTGTAAAGGCAGCTGGAGCCCAAGAAGCAGGGATTTAGCAGATAAAGTAAAGGCAAGCAATAAAAAGAGAAAGGGGGAAAGAAATGTTCGCCAAGGGCTGTTGAAAAGAAATAAATTGGAAACCTGTTATGCATGTATCTGGGACACTGCTGTTAACTCAGGAAGGGAGGGACAGCTTTCAAAGGGAGCTCCAGTGACTCCTAGAGCACCCAGGAAGCCGGACCCTTGGGTTGTGTGTGCATATGTGAGGGGACACTACCACACATTCCAGCTGTATTGACTGGCAGAAGGAAGCTGAAGCTCATCACCACGATTGTTTCATTTAGAAAAATTGTTCTCATCAAGTCGCAATTGTGACACCATAGCAGTATCTACAGGCAAATTGACACGTGCAAATTTCCTACAGGAAAATCTGCTGAGATGGAGTAAGAACCCTAAGGGCACCATTAAGGACAAAACATAAAGTGTGGAAACAGCTGAAGTTGAGCCTCAACTGTTGCACAGATTAAATCCTTGAACATATGCAGAAAACCCTATCGAGGTAACCTCACAGTCTGGTCCAAATACTAGTCTGGTAGTTAGTTGGCCTGGCCTCTGAAGTATCATTGTCATCAGTACCCAGGGAAAAATGTGCTCACTGTTCAAGAAAGGGGCAGGAAGGACAATGCTTAATACTTGCTCTCCAAAGAGGTCAGAGTCTGATATCAAGAGACAGTAGGCCTTCTTGGAATTATGAAGCCCTCAAGGTCTCCACGAAATGTGTAGACAGATACTGAGGTGTAGAGCCACTCAGATGGGTTGTATATAATCGAGCTGCTATAATCAGGGTGTTTGCTGAAAGAGGTGGCACATGAGTTAAAGCTTGAAGAATGGGTAATGGAAACAAATAGGGTTGATAATACAAGGTAAACAATAACAATAACAAGGGTGTGTCATTAATAATAGCAAAGTTAACTCAAAGACACAATGACTCTACTCTTTCTGCTTAGTGCTTACTCAGGTATACAGGTTTTACAGGCATATGACCGTAAAACATCTATGAAAATGTTTTATTTCACCATATACAAAAATCACATTAAAATGGATGAAAGACTTTGGAACTCAGACTATGAAACTACTACGAGAAAATAAGGGAATAAATCACTAGGACATTGGTCTGGGTACACATTTCGTGAGTAATACCCCACAAGCACAGGCAACCAAAGTAAACATGGACAAATGGGATCACATCAAGTTAAGAAGCTTCTGCACAGCAAAGGAAGTAATCAACAAAGTCAAGAGACAACCCACAGAATGGAAGAAAATATTTGCAAATACTTTCTACCCATCTGACAAGGGATTAGCCAGAATATATAAGGAGCTCAAACAACTCTATAGAAAAAAAAAAAATCTTGCAATCTGATTTTTTAAAATGGTCAAAATATTTGAACAGACATTTCTTAAAAGACATACAAATCGCAAACAGGTATATAAAAAGCTGCTCAACATCACTGATCATCAGAGAAATGCAAATCAAACTACAATGAGGTATTATTTCACCCCAGTTAAAATGGCTTATATCCAAAAGACAGTCAATAACAAATGCTAGCAAGGAAATGGAGAAAAGGGAAGCCATGTATGGGAATATAAATTAGTATACCTGCTATGTAGAAATGTTTGGAAGTCCCCAAAAACAACCTAAAAATAGAGCTACCATATGACCCAGCAATCCCACTGCTGGGTATATACCTGAAAGAAGGGAAATCAGTTTATCATAGAGATAGTCCATGCTTGTTGCAGCACTGTTCACAATAGCCAAAATTTGGAAGCAACCTACGTATCCATCAGCAGATGAATGGATAAAGGAAATTTAGTGCTTATATACAATGGAGTATTATTCAGCTATTAAAAAGGAATGACATCCTATCATTTGCAACAACATGAATGGAACTGGAGGTCATTCTGTTAAGTGAGGCAGGAACAGAAAGACAAGTATCACATGTTCTCACTTATTTGTGGGACCTAAAAACCAAAACAATTGAACTCATGGAGAGAAAGAAATAGAGAGTAGAATGATGGTTACCAGAGTCTGGGAAGGGTGGGGAAGTAGGAAGGGAGGTGAGAATGGTTAATAGGTACCAAAAATACAGAAAGAATGAATGGAGTCTAGTATTTGATAGCACAACAGGGTGACTATAGTCAATAACTTAATTGAACATTTAAAAATAACTTAAAACAGTATAATTGGATTGTAAGTGCTTGAGGGGATAATCATACCCCATTCTCCATGATGTGCTTATTTCACATTTGCATGCCTGTATCAAAACGTCTTGTGCAACCCATAAATATATGCATATACTATGTAGCCACAAAAATAAAAAATATCAAAGAAAATGTTTTTAAAAATTATGAATCATTTCTCCTCCTCCTAACCTATCTCTTCAAGGGCCTCTACTAAAAGCCCTTCCACAGGACCCTGACAGGCAAGCCTTCTGTCTGACTCTGAGATGGTTTTAGAGCTTAGGTTATCTTCTAAGCAGCCACAAAACATCCCAGCTCCAGGCCAGAGAACCCGAGCAAATAATTGCTTGTTTTTCTCTTCTAAAGAGAGAATGTAAGCTCTATAGGATAAGAATGTTATTGAATGAATGAATGAATGAATGAATGATGAATGAATGAATGAACGAATAGGATAAACTTTTCAAAAGAACCTAGAGGCCTCATACATACCCTAGCAAGTGGAGTTGGCAACTGTACACACATATCATTATCTGTTGAATGACTGAATGAAATAATGTAAAAAGTATAGACTAAATAAATGAATAAATTAACTAATGAATATCCTACTTTAAATGATATCACAGTTTCCACCACTGAGAAAACCATCTTTCTGAAGGCGTGCCGTGGGGAAGCTTCGTGATGTGTTCACTGTAGCACTCACCTCGTTAGCAGAGCTGAAGGTTCCAGTTCCCCTCTGAGTCCTATGGGACATCTAACCCTGTTCATACCCCCACCTCAAATACATGAGCATACATGACCCACCCACCTTGCTCAATGTAATAGGTGTGTGTGACTATGAAACCTAATGAGTTGCCTTGCAAGTTTTTAGGGACATCAAAATCAGTCCATTTTATAGATAAGAAAAATGATACTGGTCCAGACTGAGCTGGAGTTGCAATGATTTCAGGACTCTGTGATTTGGACTGTGTGCCCTTCATGGATTAGGACACTGGTGGCAGGGGAGGGCTCAAGAGTAGTGTTATATCATCGCTCCTATCTCTTTTGGCTTAACACATTTGTGATCTCCTTTTCCAGACATACCTAAGGGACTTGACTTTACCCTACTAGTAAGTCATCAAGTCCCCTGTGGCAATACCTAGAATCAAGGTATCATAGCCTACAGCCCATGTTTGTCCCATGCACACCACACCTGACAACTTCAGCAATGTAAGTTTTCCCTCCTGGTTGGAAACAAGGTTCTTTGGGGTTGTGAACATCTACAAAATTTTCTGTATAAACTTTCATGTTCTAAGAGCACACAAGTGCTTCCCAAAGAGCACAGTCTATAGACAGAGGCTCCTAGCAGAGCTTCAACTCGAAACTCAGGGTGGATAGACCCTATTTGCTCATTACCAAACTGTTGCTGGCCACTCTTCCTTCTGCAGAGTGGCACTGCCCACATCGCCAGGAAGTGGCCTTCAACTCAAGCAGCAGCCCACCAGCATGACTCAGACAAGCTCGAGTTTTGTGTGGCATTTCATTTAGTGAAGCACCATAAAGTTGTAGCTTGCTTTGGCTCCCTTATGGCAGGCAGTTATCCTCCTAATAATGAAAATGTTGAGGAATGGAACTGCCTTTAGCATCCATTAAGTTCCTGGTTTGCATTAGGGTTTTGTTTAGTTCATAAATCTCAAGCCTCAGTCTTTGTCTTCTGAATATAAGCAGACCCTTTACCTGTGGAGACTTGTATCCCATGTGAGAAACAAGAGCAGCTCCAAGCTAGAAAGCAGCACAAGAATGAGCTCATCTAGCAGACAAAGATGGGGTCCATTAGATATTCATCTCAGCCTTGCACACAGGCAGAGCAGTAGGCAAGCAAAGTGCCAACTATTAATACTATTGAAGTCAATGATGAGACACGGTGGCCGTGACCAGGAGATGACTCTGGCAAGGCAGAAGGTAGCAGGAGGGCTGGGAGGTGAGCTGGCTGCCTGGAGTGCAGAGGCATAATTTCCTCTACCTTCTTGCCGTCAATCACAGCTCTTTATATAGCACCAATGTCATGCTGCATCAGCTGCACCTGTGCCCCGTGTGATGACTTTCAGACTCAGATAAATACCATCAACGGACTTCAGGATGATGGGCACAATGGAACACCCTAGTGATTGATCTGTTTGTTTCCATCCTGGGGCTATGGGTCTATTAAATAAACACTGGTATTTTGAAGGAAAAGCAGGAGAAAGGACTCTTAGTTAGACTTTTTATTTCTTGTTTGGTTTGGAAGATGGTGGTGGTTGTTTGCTCTTTGGTTTTGTTGTTGTTGTTTCAAATAGACGAGAGTGAATTTTTCTTTTCAAACCCATAGCTCTGGACACAAACAGCAGGACTTTATTTACCGGCTCCAACTCCTCGCTGAATATCCTCCACAGCTGACAAGAGTCAATGATTAGCTGATTTCTCTGCTCTATTGCAAAGTTCTGCTGTGTTGCCAGACTCCCATGAGAAATAAAGGGGCCATGTGATGTTCTCCAGAGGCTGCACCTCCTGAATGCTCCCAAAGACGTCCTCTCACATCAAACTGGTGGATAGAGTCTGCCGATCATATCCTTTCCCTCAGTTTACACAAAGCTAGCTCAGTTTTGAGAACAATGTTATGCCTAGCTGCTGTATAAGCCATTGCCTTTTGGATTATTTAATTTTAGGGGGAAATTATTTAAAAGGAAAATATTTATAATGGAAATTATTAGGAAATTCTAGGTCATAAAGAGCTACCATCCTTCAAACTTGGATACTGGTTTTATTTTCCAGTTTTTAAAATCCATGGGGAAAAAAGCACTCACAATTTGAGTGTCTCTTTTCTTATCTGTTCACCCAAAAGAGTCCCTCAGTTAATATGTGACCATTTCTTTACCTATAGAATTCAGATAATATCACTGAGAATTTCATGATTAGAGTGTTTTAAAACTACTTTAAGAAGCACTTCCTTCCTTAGACCCTCCAGAGAATACTGTACCTTGGAGAGTCATTATATCGACACTGAGTAGATGGGCCCTTGGAACATCACACGTCAACTCTGCAACCTGATCAGGCCCTGAACTGAGTGATCCTGGAAACGATGTGAAAAGAACCTGCATGTCCATGTAGCAAATAGTAAATTCTAAGTGATAAACTGGTAACTTCCAGCCTCTGCTCATCAGTTCTCCTGGAATTAGCCTAGGATTAAAGAATAAGAAGTTGGAACATAAAAGACAGTCTGTGCATTGTGAGAATACTGCCTCCAGTTTTCTCATTTTGGGTGAAAAAGTTGTGAAGAAGAGCAACTGACAACATGATTCCCTTTTACAAACTACTTCTCTGCAGTTGCACTACTCCATGTGGTCTACGTATGACAGCCAGTGTGCTAACAATTTGCCACTGATTTATAGCAAGATACATACAGAAGTGAAAAGTAAACACATAGGTACTTGTATAGCAATTTGCCATTGTTATGATATCTAAGAAAGTAACCTGTGGATTTATCTTTTTGAATAGGGTGTAGACCAGGCTGAGTGTTGTCAGACTTAGGTGGTAAATTGCATTGGCTCAAATTGTGTTCTAATCATGTGTGATAGGATGCATACGTCTGTGACAGATTGGTAATCAAAAATGATAGCTAGATGATAGACAGATAGACAGATAGATTAAAAAACATGTCTTTTGCCACAAATGGTTTGAGAAGCACAGTCTTTTCATATTCACCAAACTTATAAATTACTTGTTCATTGTCCTTCCTACTAGAGTGAATATAAGTTTCATGAGGACAGGAATGATGTCTGCCTTCTTTAAAGCTCTATCACCAAAACCTAGTACAATTCCTAGCTTTTTGAATGAATGAATGAATGAATGAGTGAAAAAAGTTTAGAATTCTGCTTCCCTCTCAGGTTTGGCAGCCATTAAATGTGAAGAGGAGATCACAGTATTAGGTACATTTGTCAAATCAAGGCAAGGATCACTCACAAGCTCTCATCTCCCCTCTCAATGCCACCCAGTCTTCAATGTCACAGCAAGAATATAGAAGACTCAGGACCACATCTCCAAATGTAGAAGGTACAATATGATTCCCACTGCAGAATTCATTTTATTACCACTTTTTCAGAATCACAGCTACTCCTAAAGCAGAGTATAAGTGACATTTCTTATTAGACTTATTGTTTGGAAGTTATCAGTATTCCATAAACATGGCACGGTTCCTTATAAACTTCGGAGATTAAATAAAGCTAAAGTTCCAGGGTTGCTGACATTACCAAAAACCACAAAAGTCATAACTTTGTTCCCTTAGAGGACACAGGTGAGACAGACCACACTCACCTTATCATAATATTTTGATTTAAAATATATTTTCTTGATAAGCAGTAGAAAGAGAAACCATTAGGCTAGAATCTACAGTAGCTCCCACCTAAGGGTGATACAGTCCCATAAGAAGCAGATAGGGACTCCACTAACCTATTGCTGCAATCCCCCCAAGTTAAAATGGCATAAAACAACCATTGTACTATGCTCACAGATTTTGTGGGCCTGGAATTCAAACAAGGCACATTGGGAATAGATTTTCTCTGCTCCACATTATCTGGGATCTCAACTAGGAATATTCAAATAGCTGTTAATTACTCAGATAAATGAAGAATGGCTGGAATCATTTGGAGACTCTGTCACTCACAAATTTGGTAGCTGGACCAACATAACTCAAAGATGGAGCTTAGATGAGGTCAGGGCCACTGTATTTATGACCTCTGTCTATTGATGGGGCTTCCTCACAACATGGCAGCCTCAGGGTAGCTGACATTTAACATGGTGTCTCAGGCCTCCGAGATTAGGGCTCTGGCAAAGAAGGAAGAAGCTATGTGACCTTTTATGAGCAAACCCTAGAAGTGTCTCTTTCACTGCACTATGTTGGCCAAAGCACGCACAAGTACACCTAGATTTAATAAGACAGGACTCACCTGTTGATGGGAGAGTGTCAAAGAATGCATAGAGTCATTTTTAAAAGCCTCTCTATTGCAGAAAACATCTAGGAATTTAGTAAACAGCAGCCAGGAGTGCCAAAGATCCTATAAAGATTATGATAATCTCATGCCTCAAAGAATCATTCTCACCAGGATGCCAGGAGTGTCGCTGTTCACAAACACAACTTTAAGGTTCAGAACCTTAAAGTTGGAGACCTACTAATGTCCTGTATCTATAAGGAACTTAAACAAATTTACAAGAAAAAAACAACTCCATTAAAAATTGGGCAAAGGACATGAACAGACGCTTTTCAAAGGAAGACATACATGCAGCCAACAAGCATATGAGAAAAGGTCAACATCACTGTTCATTAGAGAAACGCAAGTCAAAACCACAATGAGATAACATCTCACACCAGTCAGAATGGCTATTACTAAAAAGTCAAAAAATATAACAACAGATGTTGGCAAGGTTTCAGAGAGAAGGGGATGCTTAAACACAGTTGGTGGGAATGCAATTTAGCTCAAACGTTGTGGAAAGCAGTGTAGCAATTCCTCAAAGAGCTAAAATCATAACTACCACTTGACCCAGCAATCCCATTACTGGGTATATACCCAGAGGAATATAAATCATTCTACCATAAAGATGTATGCATGTGTATGTTCATTGCAGCACTATTCACAATAGCAAAGGCATGGAATCAACCTAAACACCCATCAAAAGTAGACTAGATAAAGAAAATGTAGTATGTATACACTATGGAATATGTCACAGCCATAAAAAGAATGAGGAACAAGCAGGAACATGGAGGGAACTGGAGGCTTAGCAAACTAATGCAGGAACAGAAAACCAAGTACCACATATTCTGACTTATAAGTGGGAGCTACATGAAAAGAACATATGGACACAAAGAGTGGAAAAACAGACACTGGGATCTAGTTGAGGGTGGAGGATGGGTGGAGGGAGATGATCAGAAAAAAATAACTATTGGGTACTAGGCTTAGTACCTGGGTGACGAAATCATCTGTAAAACAAACCCCCGTGACACAAGTTTACCTATATAAGAAACCTGCACATGTAGCCCTGAACTTAAAATTAAAGCTTAAATAAATAAATAAAAAGTTGGAGACCTGGAAGAATGATTAAAGCCATTTCACCCAAGAACACCACCCCTCCACCTATTCATTTTACAAAAGAGGAAGTAAAGCTGAAAGGTCTGTCTGAGGTTGTTGGGCTGAAACTAGACTCCAGGCCTCTTTCTTCCAAGTTTGATAGTCCTAAGCTCCTTTTTGAGATGAGACACCCTTTCGAAGAAAATCCATTTTAAAACTCCTAGTGCATAAAATCACCAATGGATTTTAATTAAAACTCATGAAAGTGTGATGAGTAACAGGATACTTACAAGATCTCAAAGTATCTGCCCACACATTATTTACTAATTAAACAGAAGAAAAGTGTAACTTTTCAATGGAAAAATCTGGTGGCTACAACCTTTACCTAGTGATCAAAATGATAAACAGGCATTGCTTGGCTCCTGAGAGGAGGCACTGAGAAGACACAACATCACTGCTATGACATTCTTAGCCAAAATGCACAACACGAGTCTAATCCTGATTGAGGAACATTCTACAAATATTTGGTTGTTCTTTTCAAAAGTTTCAAGGCTGTGAAACACAGTCTACTTATTCTCAAGTGATTCAGAAAAAAAAAATACTACACAGATACACACACACACACAGAAAATGTAGTACGCATACACTATGGAAAGTGTCATAGTCATAAAAAGAATGAGATTGTGCCCTTTACAGGAACATGGATGGAGCTGGAGGCCATTATCCTTAACAAATTAATGCAGGAACAGAAAACCAAATACCACATAAGAGAAGGATAAATTAAATGAGACAAAATATAAACAGGTGGTAAATCTGGAAAAGGGGTTTGCACAAGCCATGGTACTATTCTTGCAACTTTTCTATACATTTTCTATCAATTTGAAATTATATAAAAATAAAAAGTTACTCAACCAGCAGCAACAACAAAGCATTTTATGTGTAAATTTCTGGGATAGCATTCTCCCAGCTGCTGCAATGAACTCTCCAAGGAGTAATCATTTAGACAAACCACAGTATCCTGAGCTGTGCTCTCACTAGGCTCTGCCTGGTGTTCAGGAAGTAAATCTGGGCTGTTTGGGGAGATGTCAACCAGAATATTTCAGGATGTAAATAAGCTTACATATAGATCTTTTAGAGCATGTCTTAGTTAGGTTGCAGGTTTAGTTGGTATAACAGAGATCCGAAATTCAGAGGCTTAAATAACAGAGATGTTTCTTTCTCCCTCCCTGAACAGTCAGGAAGGTTGGGAGCTCTGCTGTCCTTAACCCGTGGCTTCCATCTCTGGATCCAAAATAATAGCTTCAATTGCCATTTCCTAGCCAGAGGGGAAGGGAAAGAAAGTGAAAAGCACAGAGCTTCATGATGGAAACTCTGCCTGGAAGTTTGCATACATCAATTTCATTATTACTTTATTGGCTAAAATTTAATTACATGCCACAGCTAGACAGTAGGAGGCCAAGCAATCAGCCTCTATCTGGGTGGACGTGAGCCACGTTCTCAGTTAAAAGTTACAGTGAGGGTCATATTCTATTATCCAAAGGAAGAGAGTGAAAAGGATAATGGTGTATAATCAGAGTCTCTGCCCAGGGAATAGAGATGGAGGAGCTTTTAGCAAAGCACCACAGCTATGTTCGCAACATGGGTGCGGATTTTCATAGGGGGTAAAAAACTCATGGGAGAAAATGGCCTCCCAAAGTAGACACTGTCCTGTTTGTTGTCCTTTTGAGTAAAGTAAGTAACAGTAAGATTTCCAAAGAGATAAGGTCCTTTATTCTGGAGACAAAGACTGATCAAAATTTTCTCTGCAACAGTCAGGATTGTCACAGTCAAAATATTTTCATTCTGTTGACAAAATAAAATGTCTCTAGGCAAACAGAGGTGTTGTCACCCAGCACATGTTCACATCCACATGCACATGCAAACAAACATGTACACACACAGACACAGCGCATGACAACATCCATAGCTAACAGTGCACCAAGTTGCTCCAGGAGCCCAGAGTCCTCTCTTAGCTCTTCTCTTCATTGATTCGGAATGCCAGGATTTCTTCTACTTCTATCATCAAGTCTCACTTTATATAGTTACTAAGTGATTTCTGCAAAATAACAGGCAAATTATTCAAACATTGTTTTTTAAGGGATTGTGTCTTGATTCATCAAATTTATGAGTGGCAAATTGCTTTATGCACATCTGAAAAAATAACATCACAGAACAGGCAAGCTAACACATCTGTATTCTGGTTGATTAAAGCTTTATTTCACTTTTGAGGGTTTTCCTTTAAAATAACATTCCCAAATGTGTCTTTCTCTTCGCTTTTGTGTTCTCACATCTCTGTAGGATGCAGACCTGTGCACGGTCAGGCTACAATGGGCTCTGCTTTTTCTCTCCAATTTCGCTGTATCCCTGTGGAGGCTGAGAGGAAGCTACATAGAGTTTGAGAAGGGACTGTCTGCTTTATTAGAATACACAGTTTGCCATTTTAACCCCAGTCATGAAGACATGTGGACCACCACATGTTAGCCATGTATCCTCATCACAGAGGCAGAAGACAAGACAGGGACACTCACACACCAGGAAGCCACAGACCCTGAAGCCTCCAAAGTGCCACAAAGAGGCCTTAAAAGTCACAATTCACCAAGGTCCACCATGCACCCTCCTTTTGGCCCTTCCAGTGCTCCAGATCTGAAGGAACTGACTCCTAGCCACCTGCCAGTTCCACATCCAAACGCCCACCTCAGATTTCTTTTGCTCCCTAAATACCAGCCTGTTCAGCCAGCCCTTCTATACTGGCACAGTCACCACCTCAAAGCAAGGACCTCCAGAGAGGCTGCCAACCCTGGCCAATGCCACAGAATTCTCAATGTCAAGAGCATCCCTAAAGTTCATTGCTCTCTCTGCCATCTTCACTGCTTTATGACACCTGCCCGCTTGCTTTTCAATGCCCATCTCCAACCAGAGATTGCTCATGGGAACAATATCCACATCTAGCAGAGGATAGCACCAAAGGAAGGGAAGTTTGCATACATCAATTTCATTATTACTTTATTAGCTATAATTTCATTACATGCCACAGCTAGACAGTAGGAGGCCAAGCAATCAGTCTCTATCTGGGTGGACGTGAGCCATGCTCAGTTAAAAGTTACGGTGAGGGTCATGTTCTATTATCAAAAGGAAGAGAGTGAAAAGGATAATGGTGTGTAATCACAGCATAATGGTTACGGGCGTGATGCCCTGGTGTGATTACCTGTGTTTGCATCCTGGCTCTGCCGCTTCCTAACTCTGTGATATGGGCATGGGCAACCTTTCTGTGCCAGTTTTCTCACCATTAAAATCTGGGTGATAATAGTATCTTCTTCACAGGATGGTGTAAAATTAAATTAGCTAATACATGTAAATCCCTTAGAAGCATACCTGACATAATTAAGGTTCACTAAACATTAGCTATCATTATTATCATTATTATTATTATTATTATTATAGAATCTGACACTTAGAAGATCATTAATGACCTTGTCCAAAGTAATTTTAATAAATTACAAGGTATATAAGTCATTGTGACATGGACAGATGAATAAATGGAGCATGAGAAAGTAGAAACATGGAATTTTGGCAAGAGGAAGAAAACAGCTAGATAATAACTATAGAAGGTCACAGAGTCTAAAAGAATCAATTCCTTCTTTTGCCGTAAAATACCTAAACAGCAACACTATTCTAAAGCTTTGGTAATTCTGATGAATTGGTATGAATGTAAGTGAATATATTAGCAGCAATGAAAATATTAATCATAACTTAAACAAACTACCTCAAAGTTTACAAAGTAGCGCATGCATATTTCACTTTATTCTTAAGTCTGAGGATACAGGCAGGACCATTGATCCGACTTTACAAATGAGGAAATCAAGTCTCAAGGTAGATGCGTTGACCCAAGCCACACGTCCAACCAGAGTAAACTTCTCTCTGACCGCTAAATTCTATTTTCTTTCTTTTTTTTTTTTTTTTTTTTTTTTTTTGAGATGAAGTCTTGCTCTGTTGCCCAGGCTGGAGTGCAGTGGTATCATCTCAGCTCACTGCAACCTCCGCCTCCCAGGTTCAAACAATTCTCCTGCCTCAGCCTCCCAAGCAGCTGGGATAACAGGCACCCACCACCACGCCTGGCTAATTTTTTTTTGTTTTGTTTTGGTTTGGTTTGGTTTGGCTTTTTTTTTTTTTTTTTTTTTTTTTAGTAGAGACAGGGTTTCACCATGTTGGCCAGGCTGGTCTCAAACTCCTAACCTCAGGTGATCTGCCCACCTCAGCCTCCCAAAGTGCTGGGATTACAGGCATGAGCCACCGCACCACCCAGCCTCATCTCTAAATTCTCGATATCTCAGAAATGCTTATATATGTTACCTTATACTCACAAACCTCAGAGACTCTCTGGTGTTAGTGACTAGCATCTATTTTATTGGTTTGGAATTAAAGAACTGCCACAATTTGCTGAGAGCCTTCTTGCCTAGGCTTCTCACTCAGGACATGTCCCCAACACAGTCTTCCTCAATATTCCTCCTGAGCCACCTGGAGTCCCTGAGCAGACGTATTTGCTCACACTCTTACCCCCACCCACAATCCCCACCATCTTCCACTTCTCTTTATCTCATCTCTTTTCCACTGAGCCACCTGACACCTGAGCAGAGAGTGACGCCTCCTTTGCACTTCAAAACACTGACCAGCTGGCATTCATTCAGGACTTAATAGCCACGGCTTTTTAACTCATTCTTCTGGGCAGGCATCTCATCTTTATTGGATTCTACTCTGGGAAAAGTTCTGCCTCCTAAGAGTCCTCTGCCTTCTTATAACACTAGTTTTGTATCTCTTGCTGGATGTTTTGCTCTCTCCTCTGGTTCCATAGACGGTTTTTTATTTAAAGGTGGATATTCTCTTTGACATTTCTCTTCATTGCAATGCCCCACAGTCTCGCTGTCCAAATGGGAGAGGCTCTGTGCTGAGAGACCACAATGACCAAGATAAGCTTGGCAGCACCTGTTGCTTGCAAGATCACTCTGGGGGCCAGACAGAACAAGGGCATGGCAAGCTCCAGAGACAGCTGTTAATTTGAGGAATATTGAAGAGCATCTGACACCAGATCTTCTGAGCCGATCTTCTTTCCTGCTCACAAGTGTGTCCAAAGAAGATAGGTACTTTCTGTAGTCATCACCGTAAAGTCTTCATGGGCCTTGTGCCCATATACTAGAAGTCAGATCTGAGAGACCCTCCTTTCTCCAAAGAAGGGCCCTAACCCTTGCTCCTTCGTCACCTTGGCTTATTTTTTATTTATTTTATTTATTTATTTATTTTTTTGAAATGGAGTCTAACCCTGTCACTCAGGCTAGAGTGCAATGGCGCAATCTCGGCTCACTGCAAATTCCGTCTCTCGAGTTCAAACAATTCTCCTGCCTCAGCCTCCTGAGTAGCTGGGATTATAGGCATGCACCACCACGCCCAGCTAATTTTTGTATTTTTAGTAGAGATAGGTTTCATCATGTTGGCCAGGCTGGTCTCGAACTCCTGACCTCATGATCTGCCCGCCTCAGCCTCCCAAACTGCTGGGATTACAGGCGTGAGTCACCAGCCACTGCACCCGGCCCGACTTGGCTTATTAAGCCATGTACACTGTGGAGCACTTCATGCTTCTTGCTCCTTCTCTATCCATGACAGAACTGTTGTTTAAAAACTCTCCTTGGATATTTAAAGCATTGTAAACATTTGGTTGTAAAGAGGTTTGGCCCTTTATTTTACATTCCTGTAAGTGACAAGAGCAGCTCTGACACTGTATTTAAATATAAGGGAGTAAGAAAGGATTATAAAATTGGATACTAGGTTAAATAAATCTTCTAAATGTAATTTCCTTTATTAGGAAAAGGGAGGAAGTCAAGGAAGCAAGAAGGCTACTTTCCTTTTGCTGCTATAACAAATTACCACAGTGACTTTAAAAACACGCATTATCTTACAGTTCTGGTGGCCACAAGTCTATGGCAATGTATCACTGGGCTAAAATCAAGGTTGGGGTAGGGCTGCCTTCCTTTATGGAGGCTTCAGAGGAGAATGCTTTCTAGCCTTGCCATCTTCTAGAGGATGCCCACTGTTCTTAGACCATGGTCTCCTTCAATTTCCATAGCCAGAGGTGGAGGGCCAAGTCCTTTTGACACCAAATGTCTTGGAGCTTCCCTGTAGTTACATCTTTCTCTGCTTCCCTCTCCTACTTTTAAGGACTCTCTGATTGCATTGGGCCCACAGGGATAATCCAAGTTGATCTCCCTATTTTAAAACCAGCTGATTAGCAACATTAATTCTATCTGCAACCCTAATTCCCGTTTGCCATGAAATCAAACGTATTCACAGGTTGCCAGGGTTAGGACATGGACATCTCTAGAGGGACCATTATTTTGCCTACTAGAGTAGATACAATTGCAGCTATGTCCTCCAAACTTCATGATCCTGGTATGGAGCTCTGAAATTGGGAAGACATTTTCAGAGGGATTGTCTTCTGACCATTCCTTACACCTTCCTCCATCCATAATGTATTTGCTGAGGTTCTAGCCCCAAAGACTGATCAAGACTCAGGTCCCACAGATGTAAGCTAGAGTAGCACCCTCCATGATATGGAAAG
This sequence comes from Macaca fascicularis, assembly GCF_037993035.2. Lineage (NCBI taxonomy): Eukaryota > Metazoa > Chordata > Mammalia > Primates > Cercopithecidae > Macaca > Macaca fascicularis. The sequence continues at coordinate 99,330,382 of NC_088387.1, read as the reverse complement.
AGCTCTGAGGACTCCAAGACAAACCTCTGTGGAATTCATTGATAAGCAAGCTCTCTGAACTGCTCTGCCCATTACCAACTACTTACTTAGCGAGTATTCTCCATGTGTTTGGTGAGTCATGTTGACTGATGGCACGGCATGCTCAAAGCTCTCTGCTAGTTGGCTAATCTCTGATATATACTTACGCTGTCACCTCCACCAGTTGAGTTGAATGCTCAGCCATGTCAGTTGTGATTGTGCCAGTTGTAGATACTCTGGCAATTATGCAATTTAATAAAATGTCACATAAACCAATGAAAGATGAACATGAAAAGAGAGTTGTTTTTATGTACATCGAACTGAACACCTTGAAAAGACTTAATAAAGATGAGTCACAGAAAAGAGACAGGAAACTTGCATGATGAAACAACAGTAAAAGATAGAAAATAAAATTATGAAAAGCAGAATTGGAACCAATAGGGGGTAACTAGCAAAGGTTACAAAACTGGAAGAACCGGATCACAGTGGAAACCAGGTTGGGGAAAGCCTTGAATATTTATGTCAGCAATGTCAGTGTCCTAATCTTGCTTTCACTGGCTGAAGAATGGGTGGGTTAGGTATGACCAATGCGAATATAACATGTAATCCACCAGAGGATAGATTTGAAGGCATTTGGGAAATGCTGTACAGAATGAGAATCATTCATAAAAGATAAAAGGTAAGCAAGACAGCTCTTTCTCAGTCATAGCAGGTGCCATTCCTTCAAATTCTCCCTGCCTCCCTGCCCAGAGCTAGCAGGAGTCTGGGAATCTCCATTCTGTCTGAAAAGCCTGTTACCCTGTGTGATCCCAAGTTGACAGATAGGGCCATTGAGATAATGCTTCCTGAAAAACTACTTCCAGAAAATCCTGGCTTTTAGCTTGGTAACCTTTCCCCCTCCAGAGACAGCTATTAATTCAAGGAATATTGAAGAGCATCTGATGCCAGATCTTTTGAGCTGATCTTCCTTCCTGCTCACAAGTGTGTTCAAAGAAGATAGATACTTTCTCAGTCACCACTGTAAAGCCTTCATGGGCCTTGTGCCCATATACTAGAAGAAGTCAGATCTGAGTCCTAAATGAATTCAAGACGCTGGAAGGCTCATCAGGAGCCCGAGCTGCACATTTTCCCAACTCTGCCTTTCCTTTCAGTGTGGGCCTTCTATTAGTTGGAACACAGAGTCTGCTGCTCCAGCAGAAACAGTTGGTTCATTGAACAAGCTAGAACCCTGGCATGTACGAACAAAGCCATGCAAAATATATGGAATCCATTGCCCTGTTTACCACCTCGGGCCCTAAGGGAGCAAGAGATATAACAGAAGCAACAGGTGTAATTGCATGTTGATGGGTCAAGAAATGGATATTTTAACATAATTTTAACATCAGAAATTAAACCAATAGATTTAAACTAAAATGTAATGATTGAAGGTTGAAAGGAAAAAGAAGTATAAGTGATGGAAATTTCTCAAATACTAAGCAAATCACAAATGATACTTTAAGTTGGTAAATCATATCTAGGTTACTACTAGAAGAACTGAGAGTAGAAATAGTTAAAAGAAGGTGTGGGACAGAAAAGAAACAATGTAACCTTTTTCTTTTCATTGCATACACACATTTTTGATGTGTAAATAGTGAAAGGTCTAGAAAAATACACATTAAACTTTTTTAAATGTATCCAACCTGAGATGGAAGAAAGGAAAGTGACAGAGAATACTTTCAAGTATTGCTTTTCCTATTCTATTTATTGTTCCCAATGAACATGTATGCCTGTTAAACTTAAAATGTAAAAATTTAATAATAGATGATTTTACATTGATAAAGTGGAATATTGTAAAACTATTTAAAAGAACGGTGCTGTGGAAGACTAATGGCATGGAAAATGTTCACAGCATGTGACCCCACTTGATAAGAAGAGCTTTAAATCCCATTCACACATTCACACAGGAATCCCTGACCACATTCAAACCAAACTAGTTCAGGGCTTAAAATATTTATAAATTGCTTGTTTTATTAATTATAAAATTTTTTGAAACTTGCTGGAAATAGTCAAAATAGAAACATAAAAATAAATATTTCCTAATCCTTAGAGATAACATTCCATTGTATGATCTTTTTACTTTTTCCATAAAAATATAGATTTTCACTCTCTATATACATATATAGAGAAATATACATATACACATTCTATTTTCTTAAGCAAAAATGGCATAACTCCTACTATTCTATAAGAATAACAGAAGTGGTTCAAAAATGTATACATCATTCTTGCACTGGGGCTTTGTTAGTTTTTTTTTTTATATCCTTCTAAGGGTTTAATATGAACTGCTTTGGTGAGGATAGTGTTTAAAATATTATCAAAATTATAAAGACTTCTGAATTTAAAATGAGTTCAAAGACAATTAGCTTTAAAAGCCCAAAAGGCTTTATTGAGTTAACAGTGAGTTTAAAAAATGAAATTAATTTTAAACCATTGATTTTTTTTTCTAAAAGAGTAAGACATTTAAATTGTTTTTTAATTCAGTGTTTCAACCCAAGAAACTGAAATTAACTCAATTTAGCATTTCTATAGTGTTTGCAAATAGGTGTTAATATTCATATGGCCTAAACCCCACAACATGCCAGCCTCCTGGACTGCTTGCTCTTCCCAGAAAGCTGAATTGTGCAGTCAGCACTGGTGCCCTGGACAGCATTGCTTGGGAGATCAGTGATAGGTTGGGAATACCATTCACTTCTAGAGACTACCAAAGCCCCATTGAGTGTGATGGTTCTATGCCACACATCCTGGAAAGAATGACATTGATATTTTAGGCTAACCTCTATTCTAGGGGAATCTAGTCTTGGAAAAACTTCATCCACCAGCTCTAATTGTTGCCATGCCCTGGAAGCTTGCTTCCTTGACCACGGTATCAGTTCTCACCTTCTGTTGTGCTTGCTCTTGATGAAGACTGACTTCACTGAGAACAGGAGAAAGAAGGCACCTCCTCCGAGTCCAGTGGCCCCTCCAGGACACTGCCATATGGCAGTTTTACATGAGAAGCAGAAGAGCAACACTGCTAATCGAGGCCACAGAGAGGAGAACCCAGGCACCTGACTAGGTCGTGAGATTCATGAAAGAATATTCTGAACCTCTCAAACATACATCAGTGAATCAGATTTTTGTGCTCCAACTCAAGGGCTCCCTAGGAAATCATTAGATGACCTAGAGAAAATGATCTAGCCCCTATGTGACTCAATTTCCTAAATGTAAAATGTGGATAATAATAATTCTGTAATATAGTATATTAAAAATGCTACCTTGACCTGGTTTTAGTTCCTGGCTAGAGGCTGGTCAGTTCCCGTTCTTGAGCAGTCAATTAAATCCATACCCACGACCATCATCCTTTGTTGGACTCTCACACTTCAGGTCTCTACACAGGCTCCCTAATCACACCAGGGCCACGTGCCAGAGAGCAGGGAGCAGTCCTTATGCCTCAGAGCCTGATAAAGTTGTTCAAACCAGCCAACGCTAGGCCTGCTTGCACCGCCTTCCCCTTCCTTGCAGCAGAAGCCATGAGAAAGTCGCCTGTACACAGTTCCCCACCCTCCCCCTGCCTTTTGACCCTTGTGCTTTCCCCCCACCCAGCGGCTCTGCCCCGCATGCTCTATTCTCCCCCAGGGAAGTGTGAGATAATAATACTGTAAGACTCTTTCATGCTTCTCTTTCTTGATTCGTGTCTGGCTTCACTATATCTCAACCAAGGTAACATGTCTAAAACAACCTGCCCTGCATAACTCACAGACTGATTTGGAGACATATTAAGATAATGGATACAAAAGTCCTTTGAGGCCAGACACAGTCTCTTACGCCTGTAATCCCAGCATTTTGGGAGGCTGGGGCGGGTGGATTACATGATGTCAGGAGTTCAAGACCAACCCAGGCAACATGGTGAAACCTAGCCTCTACTAAAAATACAAAAATTATCCAGGTGTGGTGGCGCATGACTGTAGTCCCAGCTACTCAGGAGACTGATGCAGGAGAATCACTTGAATCTAGGAGGTAGAGGTTACAGTGAGCTGAGATGGTGCCACAATACTCCAGCTTGGGCGACAGAGCGAGACTCCATCTCAAAAAAAAAAAAAAAGTCCTTTGAACAGTCAGAGGGATTACAGACATATAATATAGTCTGAGATGCCCTCTTCAGCAGCAGAGAGAAGCACGGCCTCAGGTGACAGACACACACCATGGTAAATGTCACTAGCACTCATCAACACCAAGTTCTCACCTCCCTGGGCACACTGGAAACTATATGTCCTAGATCCCTTGAATCTGGGCAGAGCCAAGTGATAATTTCTGAGCAAAGGCTGTGAGAGAAAATGATAATGTTTCACTTCCAGGTTGAGGCAAGCAAAACCCTGAAAGACACTCTACTTCTCTCTTCACTTAGCAGAGGGCATGAAAATCAAGCATGATGAGATTGCAGAACCACAAGTTCCAACAGCCTGGATCATTGATTCAGTGCATACTTGGGAGCCCCTGAGGGTTAATCTGACCTCTAGAAAAATTTTGCTTGGGTGAGAAATAGACTACAAGTCACTGAAATTTGGGGGTACTTTTTTCATAGCATAAGCCCAACCTAGCCTCTACAATACACAAACACATGCAATATTAAAATGCCCTGCAAAGCTTCTGACTTAAAGATACAAATAGAACAGTTAGAACACAGTTTTCCATATATAGTCGAAGTTACTAGAACCAGATAGCTAGCTGTTACGTTGAAGAATTTTCCAAAATAATAGCTTTAATATGGAAAGGAGAAGAAGGAAGATTGAGAATCCTAGCACAGACTTTTCTATGTTAAAAAAATTAATGCTTCGTCGTTCAAATCTAAACAAAAATCTAAAGTAAATCACTGGAGGATTTTTATCACTGGCCATAAGGAAATAACTGGGAGCAGATTTGCCCTCCCTCTACAAACAATTAGAAAACTACAAAAACATGAAACAACGCATATACTTGTACAATAAGAAGCATAGGATGGTGATCATGCAGAGAAGGGAAACAGAACAAAGCCAGCTCTAGAATTGCCCTACTTGCTTCCTAGGAGCACTTTTTGGACTACAACTTAAGGAGGTAGAACGCAAACAAAGTATGGTTCTCCCTGAGGTGAGGAGTTAGTGATCAGAATTCTGGGAGACTGAAGCAGCCAAAATTTGGTCAAAGTTCCATAAAGAGAGAGGTGTACAGGAAAAAGAGACCAGAAATCAGCATTGGGCCTCCTTGAGTCTTTTGCCGGATATTAAGCTGTGCATTCATGGAGGAATATCGCACGGAGACAAGTGAGCTGTTCCATGCTGAGACATGGAACAACTCAGCATCTGTAAACTGAATAAATCTTAAAGCTTATATGAGACTGAGAGACATTTTAGTCCCAAGAAGGCAGAGTTGCAAGATTTCACTGAACCTTCAAGGAACTCACTAGAGACCAATAAAAGACCACGACTTAGAAATAAAGCTAAACTAGTCCTAAAGTAAATGTTATTCTATGCCTGCTCAAAAAAGTAAAAAAAAAAAAAAAAAGAAAAGAAAGCCACAAAAATACTTTAACAAAAAAAACATCAAAAATATCAAGCCATTCTGTAAGCAATTTAACCCATTTATACTGGAGGTTGCAAATTGTTTGTGTGTGTGTGTGAGTGTGTGTGAAAAATCAGACCTTGGCGATGACCTTGAGCAGCATATAAATAAATCCCACAAGTTCAGCATTCCAGTAATGGAATACTAGGCATAAATGGGTTAATTGCTTGCCAAAAAAAAAAAAAAAAAAAAAAAAACAAAAAAAAAAAACAAAAAAAAAACTTAACACCCTTTAAAGGAAGAAAAACTAAATCCATACATTCAACAACATAATAAACAATGTCAGGCATCTAATCAAATATCACTGGAAAAAATATGGGGAATCAAATATGTATGACTTAAAATCAAAAGAAAAATTAATCAATAAAACATGCTCAGAAATCAAAGAGAAAATAGAACTAGTAGAAGCAGAAATATACATAAAAGGAGGCAGAAAATAGAAGATATTAAAAGAAACAAAAGGAATTCTGCTGAAAAATACAATACCTAAAAAGAAAAACTCACTGCATAGGCTTCATTGCAGATTAGACACTGAATAAGAAAAGCTATGTGAACGTGAAGACACTGGAATTTTAGATCTAGCAATATCAACACAAAGAGAAAAATCTCCCCAAAATAAATAAATAAGCAGAACCTCAGTGACCTGTGTACAATGACAGTCACAGACAAACCATGGGAATGGAAAAATATTTGAGGACCTAATGCCCCAAATTATCCAAATTTGATGAAAACTACCAACATACAGGGCTAAGAAGCTCAATGAAACCAACCAATATAAACACAAAGTAATACCAAACACATCATAATATATTAGCTCTAAAGCAGTGATACAGAGAAAATATTTAAAAACTATTAGAGTAAAAAGATACACTAGATATAAAAGAGTAAATGTAAAAATAAACACAGATTGGCCAGGCGTGGGAACTCACACCTGTAATCCCAGCACTTTGGGAGGCTGAGGCAGGTGGATCACAAGGTCAGGAGTTCAAGACCAGTCTGGCCAATATGGTGAAACCCATCTCCACTAAAAATACAAAAATTAGCCAGGTATGGTGGCATGCATGTGTAATCCCAAATACTCAGGAGGCTGAAGAAGGATAATTGCTTGAACCCAGGAGGCAGAGGTTGCAGTGAGCCAAGATCATGCTAGTACACTCCAGCCTGGGCAATAGAGTAAGACTCTTTCTCAAAAAAACAATAAATAAATAAACACAGATTTCAGGTAAAAAATAACACAAACAAGAAGAAAATGGAATATCTTTAAAGAGCTCAAAAAAAGTCCACCTAGAATTATATATTCAGTGAAAATATCAATAAAAATAAAAGTAGAATAAAGATACATTCAGACTAACAAAAGCTGAGAGAATCTATTGCTAATAGAAAACTTTACTGCAAAAAGCAGTAAAACTTCTTCTGTAAGCTGATCTTGACATAAAGGAAAGAAGACCAACAGAAATGGTAAATATATAAATAATTGTAAAAGGTTGAATCTCATGTTTCCAATGAAATGTTTAAAGGCAAAAGTAAAATTCATTGTAGGATTTACAACAAAGGTAGAAAAAGAAATTATGGCAATGATTGCACCAATAACAAGAGGCAGCAAATGAGAGCAAACTCTTTTATAACTTGTCTAGGCAAAGTGGTATAATTTAAAGGTAGACTGTGAAGTATTAAATACGCACATTTTAAGTGCTAGAGGAATGGTTTTCAAACTTTGGGATACATCAGATTCACTGAGAAGGCTTAATGAGACAGATACCTGGGTCATATCAACAGAGTTTTTGATTCAGTAAGACTGGAAATGGGCCTATGCCAAGGCTAGATAAACAAGGCTGATAAGAGAATATATCAGCTAATATTGAAGGACTATGAACCTCACTTTGAGAATCATCACCCTAGAGCAACCTCCAGTAGCAGAGATAAAATGGAATATTTCAAAATACTATATACAAATGAAGGAAGAAAAGGAAGAAAAAAAGACCAAAGAAAACATGAACAAATAGAAACCAAAAGGAATAGTAGACTTAACAAAGTGTTAAGTGATAACTACATTAAATATATTCAAAAGACAGAGATTTCCAGAACAGATAACAAAGCTGAGCCCAATTGTGTTCTCCTCAAAGACTCATTTTAAATATGAAGATTCAGATAGATTAAATGTAAAAATAGACAAATAATAAAATAGATTAAAAGAAAGAAGGTGGATTAAAAGAAAAAGGTGGACAAAAGAAAAAAGGTGGATTAAAAGGAAAAAGGTGGACAAATCACAGTAATATGAAAATTTTCATATTTTTATATTATCATAAGAAAATTGACCATTGTTGATCATTCATTATCATAAATGTGTAAGCATCTAACAACAGCTTCCAAATACAAAAGCTGACAGAACAAAAGTAAAAATAGAAAACTCTATTACTCTATCTTATTCATACTATGTCATAAGGATATAGAAGACTTGAAAAACACTCTCAGACTACTTGACCAAAATGACATTCATAGCATGTTATATTCAATAATGACAAAGTACACACTATTTTCAAGTACACATGGAACAGCAACCAAAATAGACTATATTCTGGGTGATACAATAAGTCTCAATAAATGTAAGATAATTTAAATTACATACAGTATATTCTCTGACTAAAATAGAATTAAACTATAAATAACAAAAACAAAAATATACAAATATTTGGAATTTAATGCATTTCTAAATATTTCATGGTTGAAATTATAAAGCAAAAGGAAATTTAGAAAATATTGTGAACTAAACAGTAATAGAAGAACAGTTTATCAAAATTCGTGAGGTACAATTAAAGTAGTAGTTGGAGTAAAATTTGTAGTTTAAATGCTACCTTAGAAAAGCAAAAATACCTGAAATCAAGAATCCAGATTTCCCCTGTGAGTCCAAATAAATGAGCAAATTAAACCCAAAGTTAGAAAAAGATAGGAAGTAATATATAGAAGCACAGAAATCAATGAACTAGAAAACAATTCAAAAAATAGAGAAATATTAGTGAAATTAAAAACTGGAAATTTTAAAAGCTCAATAAAATTGGTTAAAAATAGAAGATAAAAATTACCAATATCAGAAATTAATGATGGGCTATTACTATCATAATAGTCATTTTAAAAGAAGAGAATACTATGAATAATTACATGGCTATAAATTTGACAACTTAAATAGGCAAATTTTTTTAAAAACATTACAAATTAGCAAAACAGCACAAGAAATGGAAAATCTAATAGCAATAATACATTAAAATAAATGAATTTGTAATTTAAAGCCTTCTAATAAAGAAGACTGCTGACACATATGTATTCACTAGTGAAGTCTATTAAGCATTTAAGAAAGTAATTTTTTTTTTTTTTTTTTTTTGAGACAGAGTCTCGCTTTGTCGCCAGGCTGGAGCACAGTGGCACAATCTTGGCTCACTGCCAACTAGAAAATGCTGATTTCACACCCACTATAGGTCAGACCTTTACCATGCATTTACATTCATTATCCCATTTAACGTACTAAGCCACCCCATAAAATAATTGTTGATTTCATCATTTTAAGGATGGAAAAGCTGAGGATCAGAGAAATGACTTGTCTGTAAACACAGAACTAGGAGAAGGCACAGGGCCCATTAATATCTCTGTCTTGATCCTATAGCATCCTAATCACAGGTATCTCTCTGCTGCCTCCTACACTAGACTATATATATATATATAAGAGTCATACATTATTCTTCTTTGTACTCATGCCACTAGCACAGTCCCTGTCATGGAGCTGCTACTTTTTTTTCTTTTTTCCTAGTCTTTGCATGGTATAGAACTATCAGAGAGAGACAGGTGAGGGCTATGGTAGTCAAATAGGGCTTCCCCGCCCCCACCCCACCCCCCACCCCACCCCCACCGAGAGAGAGTCTCGCTCTGTCACCAGGTTGGAGTGCAGTGGCATGATCTCGGCTCCATGCAATCTCCGACTCTCTGGTTCAAGCAATTCTCCTGCCTCAGCCTCCTGAGTAGATGGGATTACAGGCATGCACAACCACGCCCAGCTAACTTTTGTATTTTTAGTAGAGATGGGGTTTCACCATGTTAGCCAGGATGGTCTTGATCTCCTGACCTTGTGATCCACCCTCCTCGGCCTCCCAAAGTGCTAGAATTACAGGCGTGAGCCACCACACCTGGCCGAAAGTAGTAATTTCCATGCCAAGACTCTTTCAAATGAGAAGATGTAAGAACATTTTGTATTTCATGTTATGAGGTTATCATTAATGTCATACCAAAACTAGACAAAGATATATAAGTAAAGCAAATTGAAGACCAATATATTTCATAATATAGAAACAAAGTTTCTTAACAAAATGTTAGCACATAAGATAATACAATACATGAAAGAGTAGGCCAGGTGCAGTGGCTCATGCCTGTAATCCCAGTGGTTTGGGAAGCTGAAATGGGAACATTACTTGAGGCCAGGAGCTGCAGGTCAGCCTGAGCAACATAGTGAAGCCCCATCTCTACACAAAAATTAAAAATATTAGCTTGGCATGGTGGTACACACCTGCAGTCCTAGCTACTCAGGAGGCTGAGGTGGGAGCATTGCCTGAGCTTAGGAATTTGAGGCTGCAGTGAGTTAAGATCATGCCACTACATTAGAGCCTGGGCTACCCTGTCTCTAAAATAGTTAATTAATTAATTAATTTAATAGACATAGAAAGTCCTAATAAATCTACATAAAAACTTTTAGAATAATGAGTTTAATAGAGTTACAGGAAACAAGATCAATATACAAAAATCAATTATGTACTAAAACAATTGGAAATTGAATTTTTTAAAATATCATTTAGAATACATCAAAAATGAAATAGGGATAAAATTAACAAAATATGTGCAAGCTTTGTTTACTTGAAACTGTAAAATTTGGCTTTGAAAAATTAAGGAAGACTAAAATAATATGCACACATTACATGTTTATGAATTAGAAGATTCATGATGTTAATTCTCTCCAAATTGATCTATCAATTTCAACTGAACCTAATTAAATTCTCAGCAGAATACTTTAAGAAAGTGACTTGTTTCCCAAGTGTATATGAAAATTTAAGAAACATAGAATACTTAAAACAATTTTAGAAAAAATAAAAACAGAACAATTATACAACCTAATTTCAAGATTTACTATAAATTTACAGTAAGACATAGAAATAGACACATAGATCAATAAGAAAGAATTTCAAGCTTAAAATACACACACACACACACACACACACACACACACATATATATATATATATATATATATATATAAAATCAATTAATTTTTAGAGGCCAAGGTAATTCAATTGGGAAATAATTATTTTCCTAGCAAATAATGCTGGGACAACTGGATATCCATATGGAAAAATACAAAGCCCAACCAGTTACCTCACACCATAACTGTCACACATAAAAACTAATATGAAATGATCATTGGGCTTAAGTATAAAAGCTTAAAACTCCAAAACTTTGGAAGAAAGCATGGGAAAAAATCTTTGTGACTTTAGATTGCTTAGAATAAAAAAACTGATTGCTTTGATAGGACCAAATATTTCTTAGACAGGACAAAAAAAGAAAACGTTGATAATTTGTACTTCTTCCAAATTTTAAACATTTGTTCTTCAAAATGTGCTATTCAAATAATAATAGGCTAGGTTCATGTATTTTCAATACATATATCTGACAAATGATTTCTATCCACAATATATACCATACTCTTACAATTCAACAATATGAAGACAAACTGCAATTTTTTAAAAGGGCAACACATTTAAACAGAAATATGAGAGAGAGAGAGAGAGAGAGAAGTAAACCTGAAAAAGATGCTTAAAACCCTTAGTCATAAGGAAATGTAAATTAAAACGAATACATATATTAGAATGGCCAACACTTTAAAAGACTGGTAATACCAATCATTGGTCAAGATATGGAGCCACTGGCATTCTCATACATTGCTGGTAGAAGTATACCACTTTGGAAAACAATTTGTTGGTTTCCTATAAAGTCATGCACACTTTTACCATATTAACAAGTAGTACTCCTCCTAGATATTTACCCAAGAGAAATGAAAACGTATGTTTTCTTATGGAAATACCTGACATTGAAAATCACCCCAATAACTATCAACAGGTGAATGGATAAACAAATGTATTTTGTGTTGTATTTATACAATGGATAGTATTTTACCCCACTCCTATAAAAAGAACAAACCACTGATACATGCAACAGGTTTTTCTCAAAAACATATTCTGAGAAAGAAAAAAAAGCTAGTCACAAATAATAGGTATTGTATGGTTCCATTTATTTGAATTGCTATCATAATCCAAATCAAATCTAAAATCACATAAAGCAGATCAGTGATTGCCTGGGCCAAATATGTGGTAGTAGAGATCGACTGCAAACAAACAGGAAGGAGCTACTGCAAACAGGAAGGAACGTTCTGGAGTGATAGAAATCTCTATCTTTGTTGTGCTTGTGGTTAATGAGCATAGATATTTATCCAAAGTCATTGAATTGTATACTTAAAATGAGTTCATTTAAGATTATGTAAATACCCTGGTACACTTTAACTTTAAAAAAAAAAAAAGGAAACCAGTTAAAGGTATAGGCTGTTTGTCAATACGAAAATATGAAATGTATTTGAATCTCTATTTTATGGTAGAAATACAGACAAAAGGACTCTAGCTCAAGTTCAGATGCCTACATCTATCTCTGGTTAATGTAACAATAGAAGGAAGTTAGCATGTCTGCCCAGCTGTCCCTTCAAAGGATCATCTGAAACATAAATATCAAAGGACATCTATGAAACAAAATTTGAGCATCTTATTTTACCTAATTAACCAGGCTTTGTGGAACCGACATAGAACATGAAGAAAGATTTATCTTCTTCCACTGGTACCACTCAACTCTTTCAATAAAAGACAAACAAAAGAAATCAAAGGAGAAGATAGAGGGGAAACCTAAGTTTGAATCCCAGCTCCTCTACTTACCAGCCATGTGATTTTGGTAAGGTTCTTAACCTCTTTCAGACTTGCTCTTCACATTTGTGAAATGAAGACAGTGTGTGACTCAAATTCTTTGGAAACATTAATGAAATACTAGATGGAAAAAATACTTAGCAATATTTGAAATGTAATATGCTTACAGTAAGTGGTAGCTATGGAAAAAGAGGTGGCCACAAAATTCATTTTTTCTTATATCAATATATGTTACTGGGAATTCCTAGGATTTCCAAAAAGTTTACTGTATTTTTCAAATATTTTAACAGTGCCTTTAAAGTCCTATAACTTTTGCTATCAGAATATACTCAAAATAAAATATTTATATATTATATAATATGTATTTATAAATAATACATTTACAAAATAAAATAATACACAGAAGTTTTACATATTGTCTTGTCATTTTTTCTTTTATCTTTTGTTTGCTTGTTCTATAGGAAAACTTTTAGAAAGGCAAAAAGGATGTGTGGATGATGAATTTCAAGTACCCAGAGAAACCAGAGGGAACAGGTCAAGCAGTTTAAATTTAGTCTGGATTTTCTTTCTCCTGCAAAGTTTGGAAGGAAACGATGTCACCACTTTAAATATGAGAAAGTAGGAAATTCTTATCTGCCCTTGTGGATGATGAGACATGAACAGATCCGTATCTATAAGTCTGAAGTAAATATAATGGCTGACCATCCTCAGTGTTTAAATCCTACAAATCATCCAGGTTTATTCAAAGATGTATTTACAGTTGCTAAATGTGTTGAAATCTGTTCAACTGTTGACAGGCAACAAGCAGATGGAGTTTAGGATTAGTGAATTCAAATCATCAAGCTCACGAATTGAAAAAATGGACTCAGTCTAAGAACAGACTGCATTGTTGAAGATAAAATGAAAGGGTAACCTTTACACACCAGCATTTTACTGCTGGAAAGTTCCAAACTCTGATGAAAACAGTTGGTTGTCCATCTGGAAAACGTACTTAAAATTAGCTTAAATGCAGACTGCTATTTTAAGGTAACAATTGTTTTGCATAGATGTCCATTCTGTTCACATGTAGTCCTAACACTGGAATCTCAGTCACCTTGATGCTGAGGTATCTTCTGTAACTCTAAGAGCTACCAGTGAATGACTTTAAAATGGAAACAGTTTGCGAGTAGTAACTAATGTCAGCAATTTATGATGAATTCAGCCTATGAAAATGCCAGATGTTAGGCTATAAGATATATATGACTGCACTTAACAAGTTTTTCTTTTCACATAATAATTCTAGGCTTTTAATAAAGTCTTCTAATCAATAGTAAAATGCCTGACCAAAGCTATTAGCCTTAGCATTAGAAGGCTAAAAGGTAATACTATCCCAATTATATCATAGCTGCTAAGATGGCATGGAAGCAATTAGCCTGGAAATATGGTTAAATTACTTAAGTGTTACCTTGAATAAACCAGGAAGCAGACACACCAATTTCCAGAATTAAAGTCACAATGAACCCACATACCAAGTGTATAGCTGCTTAGTAAGTCCTTTTGGATATCTTGTTCTGCCCCCAAAATATGAAAGTCCATAATCCTTTCCACAGACTTACTGGCCAGAAGGGTTATATCAAAGTAGTATAGTCTCTTCTGTAGCTAGTAGGTTTCCTTGTACATTCATTAGCCAGGCACTCACTTTAGGAAAGGCAAGGCAGACATGTGCCCACCAAAACATCCATAGGCTCCTCTACTTTTCATAGCTTCCCTTGCTTGGTGTTGCAGCCATCTAACTAGGTTCTGGACAATGGAATAGGAGTGGAATTGATAAACCACCTGGCCTAACTGTGAACATCTCACCATGATGGGTTCCTCCAGGCCTTTCCCTTCTGTGTAATGCCAGGCAATTAGACAGAAGCAGCCTAGGACTCAGAACTCACTTTTTGGAGGAAAGACATGGGAGAAATACCCAAGACACACTGAGCAGCATTGCCTCAGAAAGATATGGACATCCTCCTTTTTGTTGTTATTGTTAAGCCACTGGGATTTCAGGCTGTACTTGTTATTGCAGCATAGCCCATCATATCCTGACAAATACAGAGCTAATAAAAGCGTCTTTCTGTTTTGACAATAACACAGCAGACAATACTTTTGGTTCCTTTTTATGCCTGATGCATTCCTGAGAGACTTCTGTTATAAAAGAGAACCTTGCTTAATATTCAACCAACAAGAGGATTCGGATGAGTAAGAGTAATTTCAGCCACTTTCAAAAATTAAGAATAATGTAACCTTGCATTTGCGCAGCATTTTCAGCCTTTTTCATAATGCTTTCAGTACAAATCTTTACAACAGCCCTAGAACATTTTTGTGGGTTTTTTAAGTATGTAAAATTCCAATTTTACGATTGAACAAAATGTGCAACAGCAGGATTTTAGGTGAGGTGTCCAGTAACCCAGCTAGTCAGCAGCAGAGAAGAGACAGGCTGCTGCCTTTAGTCCTTTCGTAATCAAGAAATGCTCCAAGCTTGCAGGCCTGTTGCAGATTTTTACAAGCTTCCCTTTTAATAACCTTTCCTCATTGCATTCCTGACTTATTACCTCCCTGGCTCCCAGCACTCTTATTTATATTCAGACTCATTCCGGCTGCACATCCCGATGTTTATGCTGTGTTTACTGTGTTGTCTCCTAACTAGAGTCCATTATCTGCTGAAACAAGAAGGATGTTCACGAATAAAACACATCTTGCCTGCAGCTGCCAGACTAGTGGAGCCCATCACAGGGGTCAAAGATGTATCTCTGCTGCCAGGGGTAACCTGCTGTTTTCATATGAGCATCCCCTTTGGTGAAGAACTGGCTCCAACACTAGGAGAGGGACTAGAAGGCTTACTCTAGGGAAGCATGCCAAGCAACTTTTCAAAGCCTCACTTCCAGGCAAGCTTTGCCCTCTGATCAGGAACCAGGGCTCAGGGTAAATAACCCCATTCACCACTGCTGAGTAGACCCTACATAAGGGAGGTTGCACGTGTAGTCTTGACTTAAACAGAAGAAAGACTTTAGGAAGGTGGCTGGAAAACATCTGACCTAAATTGACTACTTGGAATCTTTAACACAGTTCAAAGCCAGGCTCAAAAGCTGTCTGCCACTTCCTACCTGGATCGGGATCTGGCCCATTTAAAATACAACACCAGGGGAGAGGGCTTGCTTAGGCAGTGCAGGAGGGCCTGGAGGAGGAACCGCACACCAGGAGATCAGCTCTCACCAAGAGTCATAGGACAAGTTGTGGCCCTCCTTCCTCCTTTCTGCCAGGTATTTCTGGCCATGACAGAAGATGGTGAAACACGAGCTGAAATGCAGGGATAATGTACACCTTGTTGGCTTTGAAGTCAGACAATCACTTTTTCAAAATCTGGCTCAGTACTTAATAACTGGGTGAGCTGGGTTAAGTTATTTAACCTCTCTGTGACTTGGTTTTCTCATATATAAAATAGGGAATAAGAATGACTACCTTTGCTAGGGATTAGCTATTATATATACAAATGCATATCTATATATAAATGTATATGTATACACACATACACATAGAGTGCTTAGTGCAGCATTAGGCCTGGCCTATGACTGGCCCTCAGTAATAAATGATTCTGTGCTCTTGCTCTGATTTCTCTCTCCCTGTCCCTATGAAAACTCCCAATCCCTGAAACAAACAGGCCTTCTTTGAAGGGATCTGAAGCCTAGCACAGTGCTCAGCATTTAGTAGCACTCAATATATATTCGTTGAATTGAATTGAACTCAATTGTACCCAGAATTTTATATACACAGACGATTTCCTGGGTTTATTTTACTGGTTTCTGTATTCCTCTAAAAAATAAGTTTGACTTAGCCCTGCCTAGAGCTTCTGAGTATCTTCGCTACATTTATGGAGTGTTCACAATTTTTTGTATATGAGTAATTTTATATATGATCCTGTGTTTTCATATAAATATATTAATACCATGGTGCAATTTAAAAAAAAAAGAACAAAATGGATCTCATTTCTATCTAAAGCCATGCATTTTGGACTGGTATTCTGAAAAAAAGCGGGAGAGACTCCCAGAAAGTCTTTCACGTTATAGCTCTATGTGGAGGAGGGTTGATAGTTTAATGCCGCAGAATATTAGTGTCATGTCTTCTATGCCTGTCATGGGATCTTAAGATTGGAAGGGAACTTAGAGGTCATCTAGTTCTACCCCTACCCAGGCAACGTCTGCCAGCTCCTATCAGGAAACTTGTGAACAGCTCTGGCTCCACAGGCTCTGGCAGCAACCCCAAGTCATATCGCCAGGCCCCAGGGCAGCAGGTGCCCACAGCTAAGGGGGAGCTAATGGGTCTGCGCAGACGGTGTTGACCACTGCTCATGAAGGAGTCCCGCCGGGTCCTCTTCATCTTACAAAGTTAAACAGGAATGTTTGAGGTTTATTCAATCAGACGTACTTTTAGGGCATAGAGCCCTAGAGTGTTACATACGCACACGTGTACCTCCAAAGACTGAGATGCAGTTATACCCACAGGGAGGGGACTCAGTGAGCACAAAGCACAATGTAGTTCACAGACAACCTTCTATTCCTGGAGGTCACATACAGTCATGCATTGCTTAACGACAGGGATCTGTTCTGAGAAATGCATCCTCAGGAAATTTCATCATTTGTGTGAATGTCATAGAGTGTGCTTACACAAACCTAAGTGGTATAGCCTACTATATGCCTAGGTTATATGATGTAGCCTATCGCTCCCAGGTTACAAATCTGGACAGCATGTCACTATGTTAAATACAGTGAGCAACTGTAACATGGTGGCAAGTATTTGCATATCTAAACACAGAAAAGGTACAGTAAAAATATGGTAATAATAATTTAAAAATAGCACATCTGTACAGGGCACTTAACTATAAATGGAGCTTGCAGAACTCAAAGTTCCTCTGGGTAAGTCAGTGAGTGAGTGAGTGATGCATGTGGAAGCCTAGGACACTACCGTACTTCACTTTAGACTTTCTAAACACCATGTATATAAAGCTACACTCAAGTTATACAAATTGTTTTCTTTCTTTAATACTAAATTAACCTTAGCTTTTGTAAATATATACATTTTTTACTTTAGAGACTTTTTACTTTTTTAAAACTTTTGGACCCTTTTGTAAAAACACTTGCTTAAAGCATGAACACACTGTAGAGCTGTACAAAAACATTTTCTGGACTGGGCGCGGTGGCTCGTGCCTGTATTCCCAGCACTTTTGGAGGCCAAGGCAGGCGGGACACCTGAGGTCAGGAGCTTGAGACCAGCCTGGTCAACATGGTGAAACCCCATCTCTACTAAAACCACAAAAATTAGCTGGGCATGGTGGCACACGCCGATAGTCGCAGCTACCTAGGAGGCTGAGGCAGGAGAATCACTTGAACCCCGGAGGTGGAGGTTGCAGTGAGCTGAGATCACGCCACTGCATTCCAGCCTGGGCAACTGAGACTCCACCTCCCGACCCCCCAAAAAAATTCTTTCTTTATATCCTTATTCTATACTTTTTTTAATTTTTTTTTTAACTGTGTAAACTTTTTTGTTAAAAACTAAGACACAAACACACATTAGTCCAGGCCTATACAGGGTCAGGATCACCAATATCACTGTCTTCCGCCTCCATGTCTTGTCCCATTGGAAGGATTTCAGGGGTAATAACCCACACAAAGCTGTCATCTCCAATTACAACAATGCCTTCTTCTGCAATATTTCCTGAAGGACCTGCCTCAGGCTGTTTTACAGTTAATTTTTTATATATAGGAGTAGGAGTACACTCTACAATAGTGGTAAAATGTATAATGTAGCAAATACATAAGCCAGTAATAGAGTCATTTATTATCATTATCAAATATTATGTACCATATGTAATTGTATGTGCTATACTTTTATAAGACTGGCAGCGCAATAGATTCATTTACACCAGCATCACCACAAACACACGAGCAATGCATTGTTCTACAATGTCCCCACAGCTAAGATATCACTAGGCAAAAGGAATTTTTCAGCTCCATTATCAGCCTACGGGACCACTGTAGTATATGCGGTCTGTCATTGACCAAAACCTTATTATACAGTGCATGACTGCATTACTTTTTCAAGAACATCTGCTTTGATTATTAACCTCGACTTCATGTACTGCATACTTCCTTTATGAAAATGTGTCCTCAGGCAGGTATTTGTCATACCTGCTTTCTATCTTTGGGAGCCAGTGGGCGAGAGTGGCACTAAATCCTGCAAATGTAGGTAGTCGAAGGCCTGGTCCAGCCAGTGACCTGGTAAGTACATGAGCCTGTCCCTTGAATGGCTAAGATTTAGCTTCTTGCTCAGAAGAACTAGGCTTGGGCCATGGCTGGTCCCTTCTCCGCATGTCTAAAGGTTTCATTTACATTTTAAATCACTGTTGTGTCATCGGGTTCCATTTTGATAGCTGCGAAGTACATTGAACATTTTTCGTCTGAACAGTAAATAGTTTACTTTTCAAACGGCATAATTTCTGAAGCTTTTATTCCACGCCATGACTGTGTTTAAGAAAGCTGTCAAGTTTTGGAATTTCGTGGAGAAATGTGAAGTGGCCTTTGTAAACTCCAGAGGAACCTTCTGAGGCCTGACATTCTGAAGGTGATGGCTCTATTTACATATATATTGTCCTTCCAAGGAAATGCTGTAGGTTTAGATTTGGGATTACTATAGGAGGCCTTATCCTTCTTATGTTCATGTATGCATTCATTCATTCACTCACTCATTCATTTTTTCATTCAAAAGAGTGTATGGTTTTGTCTTGGATATCTGGGGAGGTCAGGCTCCTGTCCTGCACGGAGGAGAGAAACAGGAGTCAGGAGCTATGGCTGCCTAAAGTAGAGTCCAGGTACCCAAGTAAATAAGCAACATGTATTCTTAACAATTAAGAGTATCTGGACTCATTCTAGAGGCCACCTCAAGAAAACCAACTTGCATTTCTCTGCGTCGTAAGACTTCGGCTTTGACCTCTGCCTGTTGGCTCCTTGGCTTGAGTTACTGAGGCTAGCAAAGCTCTAGGCAGTTTGTTCTTGCCCTTGGCTCGAGAAATAGGGCTAACGAGGGGAGGAGGCCAGGAAGGGAGGGAACAGGTTTCTGTGAGCACCACTTCTAGAAAGAAAAAGCTACCTAGTACCTCCCATGGCTGCCAGTCCAGAGCTGCTGCAGCGACTTTAACTACCATGATCTAAGCTGTAAGGACATCACAGACCCTGGGCTAAGAGCATACAGGTGCCAACCTATGGGACAGTCACGCCCACCCTGAGAGGCAGATAGCAATGTCCCACTTCTGCAGATGATAAAACCAAGGACACAAAGGTCACAGAAGCCATGCTAGTCCGTCTCGAATAGCAGGTGTCTGGGTTGGGATACAAAGCAATTGCTGGGCCACACTGCCTCCCTCAGCCAGCTACCATATTAGAAAGAAGCCAGGAATGGGAGCCAGGGCATGCCTGAAATTGTTACCCTTTTGTAATTTCAGTGGGGTTAGAGTATATATTGCTTGTTTCCCATTACACTTCCACATGGTGATCATCAGTAAAAGTCATCGGGTCTAGGGTATATGGTGCCTCCCACACTGAATAACCTAAAGGGATACAATGGAGCTAGAGGAAGTCAAAAGAAAAATAAAGACAAAGACTGAGTTAGTGGACCACATTTAAAGAATAAAAGCAGTGTTGGACCTGGATTTAGGGAAAACTTCTAGGATGCAGCTATCACAAAGGTTCTATGTTTGGCCACAAATGCCTGAAAGTTTGATTTAAGCTTCTCACTCTTTTCATGTGAGGTTCTCCAGCACAGAGGACTTCAGGTGAAAAGAGTGAGCAGCCTAAACCTAAATATAATTTATGGATTTGTTCATTGTTTTCCCTCATTTGACCTACTTCAGCTCCCCTGAATCATGAAGTATACATAGCCACGCACCCAAGAATGGGCATGGACATTGAAATGGGGAGGAAAGCCTCTGGCCATTGTTCATTCAGTGAGCACACAGATTCTGAGTCCCATTTCCATGCTAGGTGCAGGCTCAGCACCCTCGAGGAGCTACAGAGAATCTTGTATCTGAGAAGACAAAACTCCAAAGCAGAGCCACACAGAGGGCCGAAGGCTATCACACATGGGACAGAAGGCATCGGCTTCAATGTCCACCATCGCTGATCCTTGGTGACTGAAGAAGAGGCTCACATTTTCAACTCAGCTACACAGATCTCACAGGTAGGGGTAGAGAAAACCAGAATGCCAGTGCTCTGCATGAAGTAAGATCTAGGAAGAGAGGCTCAAAGCCCGCACCTTTCCATGACTCATAGAAAGCAGTACACAAGGCCATTTCCAACAGGCCACAGGTCCGTAGATGGGATAAGGTTCATACTCTCAAAATAATCTGGTCATAGATGTCCTGGGAGATTGTGGTAACCATTACTTTTTTGTATTTTTTAGTCACATAGAGTGATAATGGAGAGATGAGATCTGGCAAAGGATTCATCAAGACAATAATAATTAGTGTGGGTACTGAAAACTCAGAAAGAGTGTAAGGAGAAAGGAAAGGAAGGTATTCCAAGTGGAGAAAATCATGTTTACAAAGGTCAAGGCCGTTCCCCTGCCTGACACTGGGGGAGGAGGAGTTCCTCCCCTCAGGGCCACCACAGATAAAGAAAGATTCCACTAGGGGTTGGTACCTCAAGATGTGTTTCCAACAATAATACTGACAACAAAATAGATGTGATTATTTTTCTTTTGCATGGGATTGTATCTCAACCACACCTAGTTCCCAAAACTGGAATGTATATCATTTATTTTTAAAATGTTTCTGAAGCACCTGTTATATTCCTGGCCCTGTGTAGGTAAGTACCAATGTGGGAAGGTAAGAACCTGGGGTGGGGGTGACAGACCTGATGTTCTGCATCATAGAGCATCAAGCTAAGGATCCAGTCATGTAGGCAGGAGGCACTCACATCTCTGCAAACAAGGCCGTGGGTAATAATGTGAAGTGATTAAAACAAACCAAATTCTGTAAGATAGCAGAAGTTAGGGGGGTGGGGGCACACTTTCTTTGCCAAATGACTTGACAAATGAAGCAAGGAAGAGGGTGTTGTACATTCCAAGATGAGAATATGTTATGTGGCAATGCAAGGAGCCACAAGTATGGTGTAAAATTTGGGAATGATGAAAACTACAAAGTGTAGATGAGGGACTGGCAGAAAGGAGAGATTAGAGCTAGATTCAAAATCAGGCTAAGCTTAACCTTTAGTAGACAAAGGGGAGCCATCAAATTTTCTTGAGCAAAGCAATGACAAGATTAATCTGCCAGAGAGGACAGGATAAACTGGTGTGCAAGGAACAGAGAGGCAGAATGTCCAGGTCAACCACCATCATCTGAATGTAAGATGATGAGAGCTGGACCAAGGATCTGCTTGTTGACATGGAGATGAGCGATACAAATTGAGAGATGATTAGTGGTGGTGATTTACACTGTGTGAAATATTTAATGAGATAAAATGTGTGAAGAAGGGTGTAATGTTATGGGAAAGGTGCTGAGGTGTAACAAGGAAATGGATGTTCTTAACAACTGTTTACAATACTAAGCATGACTTAAACGAGTTAGGGAGAGTTATTTTAGAAGGAGTAGGGAAAGCACTCACAGGTGACACACACAACAACCTTGCCACAATAGCTAGCAAAGGCACCTCCAAGAGAGGTCAACACTCACTGCTTCTCTTTCCCTGGACCTAACTAGTCATCTCCTTTTTTCCACACCTCCCAAGATATAGGGCCAAAGAAAAGCAATTCTTTTCTGAGTAACCTGTGGGGCGCCATTTAACGTGTAGTTCATTCCGGGCAGTCAGGCCAGTAGGAGATGAAATATCATCTCATCCCAAAACTGTCCCTGGACATGAAAAAAATATTCGTCAGCTACACAGGATTCTATGTGAAAGCAGGCAGGGAATGTGTTTAGATGGAGGAATGGAGAGTAGTGGAATAGAATCACCTGGAACCATATCTGCTTCCTGGTGCCTCACTGTCAATATCATGGCTATTTGGAGCCCTGCTGATGACCTCAGGGATGAGAGATGATGTCCACGCTCCAGAGAGTGTGTCTTGAAAAACCAGAAGGTATGTATGAACATGTTGCAGTTCTGTTCTTTCTGTTGTAAGAAAAGTAGTTTCCACTCTCCATAATTCCTTATCTGCCTCCTTCCAGAAGGCTAACTTCCCAACACAATAACAAACAGATGTTATGTGCTCAGAGGAAGACTGCAGGAGCCTCTGCCCTTCAAGCTGAGCACGCACAAAGACTTCTGCTGAATACTTGAGGTCCCTGAGCTAGCATGGAATTAAACTCTTGCCCAGATTTTCAGTAGGAGCAGCAGACAGCTGTCTTGCAGAGGGCCCTTCTGCTGCAGACCCAAAGCCTTGCAGTAGCTTCTTGACCTCTTGCAAGTCATGGAACTTTATTGACTTCAGGATGATTCATTAAAAATATTCTGAAATCAATAAACTTAGGGTTCCAAATAGTCAGATAATACAGAAGGTTTTCTAAGTGGTTCTTTGCTCCATGCTTCCAGTGATAATGAGGCATCGGTCTTCAAATGGTTTCTCAATCACCTGGCAGGGTTTATCTGCAGAATCCCCATCATAAATAAGTGCTGCCTCTCTGAAGACAAAACTGGAAAGCAAAGCTTTAAAAGATGACATTGGGAGCCACAAATTTTTGGAGGTTTGTGCTTCTTTACAGATCACTGATATTTAAATCCCACAGTTACATACTGGGCCACCTCAATGACTGCCTTTGTTAACTTGTTTAGGAGTGGGTCTTCTTTAAGCTAAGACAGATTCAATTACCCCTGAGATGCACTATTCCAAAATCGAGGAGGGCCTACAACTTATATTTATATGCAACTCGGTGAGAGAGAGATTTTTGAATCCTGGTGGCCAGGGATATAATATTAGCTACCTTCAACTCATTAATTAATTATTGCTATTAAATGAGTGCCTACTCTCTGCAGTTTGCTAATCTAAGTGCTGGAGAATTAAAAAAAAAAAAAAAAAAAAAAGGGACATAGCCAATCTTTGTCTCCAAAGTGAGAAGAGTCTCACAGAGTATAGGAATCATACAAAGAAAATAGAGCGGTGGCCCAAAAGCAATAGGAGAGGAAATTTTGAAATAATAATAATGATGATGTATATATATCACATAGTATGAGCCAAACACTAGTGCAAGTATTTTAGACATGGTAATTTATTAATCTTCTCAATAGCCCTGTGAGGTTGGTGCGATATTTGTTTTCATTTTAAAGATCAGAAAACTTAGGCTCATGGAAGTTAAGCTATTTACCTGAGGTCATAAAACTACCAAGTGGCAGAGCTGAGGTTTGAACTAGATTTCTACAGTCTAGCTCTGAATGTCATTCTCTGAATGACTGTGATATTGGATTTTGGAGCCAGTCAACTGCAGCATGGTGCAGAATGTTCAGGAAGGCTTCATGTAAGAACTAAGTTGGTCTTGAAAGAGCTAGTTGACTGGGCTCAGTGGCTCACACCTGTTATCCCAGCACTTTGGGAGGCCAAGGCCAGTGGATCTCCTCAGGTCAGGAGTTCAAGACCAGTGTGGCCAACATGGCGAAACCCCATCTCTACTAAAAGTACAAAAATCAGCCAGAAGTGGTGGCTGGCACCTGTAATCCCAGCTACTTGGGAGGCTGAGGCAGGGAGAATTGCTTGAACCTGGGAGGCGAAGGTTGCAGTGAGCAGAGATTGGGCCCCTGCACTCCAGCCTGGGTGACAGAGCAACACTACATCTAACAATAAAATTAAAAAATAAAAATAAAAATAAAGAAGACCTAGAATTTAGAAGTGTGAACAGAGGGAGAACAGACATTCTAGATAGGATGGGCTGTATGGGCCAAGTTAGAGTGGCAGGAATAACTGTGGAGGAGAGAATGAATGGTACAGTGGCCAAGTTTGTGGTCCCAACTTCAAGAGCTGTCATGACCATTTACTTGCTTCTGTGACTTTGGACAAGTTTCCTAACCTCTGTTGTCCTAGGTTTCTTACTGTAAAGTGGACATAAAAACAATGCATAAGAGCAAATCAGTAAATGTTTGTAAACCATTTAGAATAGACCCTGACACAGTAAGTGTCATAAGAGGCATTTTCAAGTGAATAAATGTAAGTTAAGGGCATTGAGAGACAGGCCTGGCTAAAAGGCTAAATGGTATTCAACTGCTTGCCAGTATGTGTCTTTTCTTATCGTCTTCCCCCTCAAGGGCCATCTCCTTGGCCTCCTAGTGTAATTTTTGTTTGGGAATAGAATTAGAGACAGCTCCTGGCCAAATTCCATTACACAGGACATCAGTGCAATTGACACCAAAATAATCACAAACATTTACCCAGATCTTCCATGTACAAAGCACTTTTAGGTTTAGTCAGTAATTTAGAAAAAAAGAAGAAAGTGCAGTTAGAATCCCTCCAAGTGGAACCAGTTGCATTGAAAGCCTGCGGCTATATCAAACCCATGGCTGGCTGCAGTACGGCGCAGATGTGGCTGGTTCCGAAGCTCAGAGCACTCCTGGGAGTGAGAATGAGTCAAAGGGGTCAGAAGCCCTTACTAGCTCATTAATACTATCTGGATTTAAAAGAGAGATTCCCAAATCCCAGGAGGTGGCTCACTGCTTGGAATAAAACCTGATGCATTAACATCCTAGTATTCCAAAATGATCCCTGAAGCTCTGCAGTTATGCTGATGGAATGTGATTTATACTGAAGCTAGTGCTGCCAAGACCCAGTGTGGGGAGGCAGCCTAGCAAGGGAATAATTGAGAATGCAATGACCTTCTCTAGTTTTGAACCTTTCAGTTACATAGGAGAAGTGCATCTCAACAGTCCTGGGCCCCCAGCCCCAAGCCCCTGCTGACCTCTCTGTCACCACGTGCCTATGGGTGGCAGACCTAGCATGTTACCACATCAGATCTCACTCTCAGCAGCTCAGCAGATTTTGGAAAGTGTCACAGAGGCCATCTACAAAGCCTACTCTCTGTGAACTTGCTGCCTTCGACCTGAGGATGAACCCAGGAGATGATCCTAGATCCAGCTCAAAAGCTGTTTCAGTTTATTTTGGGAGGTTATACTTGGGAGGATGAGACGGGAACATGCTGGTGAAAGGAGAAAAAGAATTCACCTGATGCAACAAAAATGCCCATATGCACTGTTTAAAAATTTTTTACCAACTTAGGAGTATGATGAGTTAAGCTTTTTCCTTACGCTATCGCACAGCACCCTGTGGCTACTACTATAGCCCAGAGAGTATTAGAGAAGAAATGGATCAAGATCATGCTCCCTGAAGTCAGAGAAACCATGGTTTGCATTCATAGCTCTATGGAATTAGAAAATTGTACTATTCATGTTCCCCATCTGGGAGCATGTTCAGTTAGAAATCAAATGACTGTTATTTCCAATCTTAGAGTCAATCAATGTATTAGTTCTGAGATGCTAATTGCCATAACAAACACCTCCCAACTCTCAGTGGCTTAGCACAATAGAAGTTTCCTTCTTACTATTGTCACCCTGTCTGTCTAATGTGGGTTGGCAGCAGGGGGTTGGGGAGTGGGTGCGTGGTTCTACTCCACACGTCATAAAGGGATCCAGGCTTCTTGGATGTAGCAAGTCTCTCCAGCTCCAAGGACCTTGGCATTTTATACTAGTTCCCTCTATAACTGAGAGACAAGCTAAAAGGAAAGTGTTAAGATCCAGGTTTGGAAAGGACTTACATCACTCCCACCCACGTTTCTATTGTCACATGGCCCCATCTAGAAAGGGACTACATTTCTGATATGGTTTGGCTGTGTCCCCACCCAAATCTCACCTTGAATAATCCCCACATGTCAAGGGCAGGGCCGGGGGGAGATCATTGAATCATGGGGACGTTTTCCCCCGTACTGTTCTCATGATTTTATAACAGGGAGTTCCCCTGCACACACTATCTTTCTCTTGCCTGCCTCCATGTGAGACGTGACGTTGCTCCTCCTTTGCCTTCCGCCATGATTGTGAGGCCTCCTTAGCCATGTGGAACTGTGAGTCAATTAAACCTCTTTCCTTTATAAATTACCCAGTTGGGAATGTCTTTATTAACAGCATGAGAAGGGACTAACAATTTCCATGAAGGGAGGGTAGGCAAATGTAGTCTTATCTCTGCATGCATTAGGAAAGGGAATGAATGGGGCTTGGTGCACATTTATGTTGCCTGCCACAGTTAGGGAGGCTTCATGGAGGCAGTAATATCTAAGCTCCCTGAGAACATATGTCCGTGCACACTGTCCTGTCTCTCAAGTTGGAAGTAACCTCAGAGTTCAGCTAAGCACGGAGTTGAGTGTGCAGTAATTGCTTGGAAAACATTTGGTGGTTGATCTTAAATGGGATCTATAGAAAGACATTGCAGACAGGGAGGCTGAGGGTGGAGGCTGGGCCCAGCATCCAAAGCTAGAGCGCTGATGCCGAGTGATTATCAGAGAGACACTGGGAGGACTCCTACAAATTAACCCTCATGGTTGGGGGAAGGAAGGCAAGAGAATCTGTCCAACACTTTACAACCATCATGTGCGTTAGAACCACTTCCTATGCAGTACAAATATCTAGACAACCCCTGTTAAACGTCATGTGTATTTGACAGGTACCTAATTTGGATTCACTAAATGGTACCTGAAATATGTAATCTGAAATACAAATAGATACTTGTTTACAATTACGCCACTGTTGCTTCTTTTACATGGAGTTAAAAGATTTCTAATCTTGCAGTTTAAAAAAATTCCAATGAAACATTTTCAGTGATAAATCTCTGTTGTTCCAGTGGGTTAGAGTCTTATGACAATGGCCTTGAAAGGTCATTTGATCCCTTTTCCATTTTCGTGGGAAGACTCCAGCTAATGATAAGGAGTACATGTCTTGTTTTAGCACCTCAGAAAAGGATAAAACATAGAATATCAGAGTCAGGAGAGTCCAAGACTGCTGTGTTCTGCTAAGACTCACCAAGTGCAGACTACTTGCCCATATCACAGCTGGCAACAAGAACCTGCACCCCTGGCCCTGACTCCTGGGGTACTTGTCCTGCCTGAGACTCCAGCCCTCATAGTCAGCCTCCATCCTCTTTGGCTTGGACTACAAAATACCACAGACTGCATGGCTTAAATCACAAAAATCTATTTCTCATGGTTCCAGAGGTTAGAGGCCCAAGATCAAGGTGCCAGCAGGCTTGGTTTCTTCCCTCTTGCTTACAGTCTCTTCTTGCTGTGGCCTGTTCTCTGTGTGCAGGTACAGAGAGAAAGAACTCTGGCTTCTCATCCTTTTCTTAGAAGGACACTAGTCCTATGAGATTAGGGCTCACCCTATGACCTTATTTAACTATAATGACCTTAATTACCTCCTTAAAGGCTCTACCTCCAAATACAGTCACAGTGAGGGTTAGGCCTTAAACAAAGCAATTTTGTTTGGGGACACAGTTCAGTTCACAACAGCTCCTCACTCCTAAGGACCACCCTAAATCCTCACGCCACCGTGCGGAGCTCAGTGCTGACACAGAGGTCCTCCTTGGTCTCAGGGCCCAGTCCGATATGTGTTGCCTGTCCATGATCATCCCCTCCTCTGCTCCTCCCAAAGCTAATCACAAACCCCTAGGTGTGCCAAAACAGTCTTCCACGAGACATTGACAAATATTCTGGCTAGACATACTTGGTAGCCACCTGCGTCCTTGTCTTCTACCTTCGAGGCTCTGACTCTAGAAAACAGGGACACAGCGGCTTCGGGGTTCTGAGTGTTAACCCTGCCTGGACCAAACACTTCCCATGATTACATGGAACTATATGAATTAGATTTCTGTGTTCTGATCTTATTCACCACCTGGTAGAGATCACTTAGTCACTCAACAAATTTTGCTGATTGTGACACACCCCCTGCCTCATGAATAGCATGGCTCTTCTTTCTGCGGTGGGCAGAGAGAGCAAAAGCAAGAGAAGACACAGCCCCTGATCTCCCTGAGCAGTGTGAAGCCTCCTAACAGGCAACGTAGGAATCATTGTTGCATTTCCTTTCAGATCAAGCCGGGACTGCTGGATGGAAGGCAGAGAAGGGAGTGCTCAGAATGAATGCCAGTGTTCTGTTTCCTGCTCACCATCCATTCTGTGTCATTCTGGGTAAGTGACAGCCCCTGCCCAAGTCTCAGCGCCTGATGTATTGACTGGGAGGGTGGTCTAAATGGAACTTCCAGCCTCCCTCAGATCTGGGGTCCCACGGAGGACCAACCTGCTGTTGCATCCCTTTTCCTTTCCTTTCTGCCCTGGGACATCCCAGAGTAGCCAATCCCAAGCACTTCGTGCACTCTGCAGAGCTTCCTGGGAAGTTTCGTAATCACACTCATTCCCTAGATTTCCCTGGATAGAACTGTGGCCCACGCACCTTTTCGTCAAGGGCCTGTCTCATTTTCCAGGTCCAAGAAGATGAATGTTCTGCATTTTCACCAAGGGAATGGAGTATTTCTTCCAGGAAGTTAATAAGATTGTATATTTTAGCCTCAGGGCACCGGAGAAGGGAAAGAAAAATTCCCTGAAACAACATGTCTCTTGTTTAATAAAGTTTTATTATTATTATATATGAGTGTGTGGGAACGAGAAATCTATATCCGTTCTTCGCCGTCACTGCTTTATTGGTTCTGAGCTTAAAAAATCAGTTTGGTGACTAACAGAATAAAGAACTGACTGACCGGTGATTTTTAATATTTGGCTCTTCCTGGAAGCAATCTAATAGAGTAAGAGCTTATTGGAAAGTGTAGATGATGTGGAAATGAGTTACACAGAGGGGTGGGCTGTCTGGGCTGGCACCTTGGGAAGGACAGACAGATAGGACAGGGGCCTCTGAGTGCTGGCAGGGCCAGCTCAGTGCAGCACCCTGGCCTCTGGGAGCAAAATGACGCTGGTGGTTTTGTTTTTTACTGACTCCTATCTCTGTTTTAAATTCTCCAGCTGAGAACATCATTCTGTCTTCCTTCCATGGTGAAATACCTTCCTTCAGACAGGCCCCCCACCGACTTCTACCTTCGTGTGTGTGTATGAATGTGCATATGTGTGCATGCACCTGTGTCCATGTGCATTGAGCCACGGTGCCCCATCCCCTGGGGCTTGTAGTCTCAGCTGGGTTCTCTCTGCAGGATAGTAAGCCCCACTTCCCGCTTGGAGCTGGGCAAGGGATCTAAACAACCTTAGCCTAACCTTAGGACTCCATAGCCTCCTACACCCCAGGTTGACAATGACAGTTTTCTCTGGTCTCGGGATGGTGGTTAATGCCTTTTTTAGGAAACACCAAATCTGCTTCTGGAACCTCCACTCTGGGATCAGGCTATCTCCCCTCAATTTCCTGAGTTTCTTTGTTAGGAGTCACAGCAACTGATTTTGAAAACCTTGGACTAGATGAAACTTAAAATATTTTGAGATTAGCTTTTGCAGAGTAAAGTAGCAGATACGATTTTCCTTAGATGTTAAAGTCAGCAACCATATTCCCAGGAGACCATGATGACCAAAGGGATGGGTTGGAGAGTGTGCAGTTTTGAGATGATAGGAGACATGGGGTAGAGGAACAGAATTTGTATAGGATCAGCACCAGGGCTCGAGCTATGAGGTAGAAGAGTGTGTCTCTGCTATCTCCAGCATTCCCCCGGTGCTGTAGAGCACCTTCCCAGATCTCAGGTGCCAGGGTCCCTGCAAACCATTGTTCCTTGCCCTCTGCACATCTTCTTTCAGCACATGATAATGATTGATGAGACATATAAGGCAACCCACACAGGCTTCAAGGGAATACGCTTCTAATAATGGAATTATAAACACCAATTATAGAAGATGGATACTGATTTGGATAAAGGAGATCATGTAGCAAAAGCAGCCATTCTCTCTGCCTCTGCCCAATGCTAGGGAGGATGGGCTTTATCTGGTCCCTGCATAGCTGAGTCAGCTATATATGGCCTTGCTGCTTCTTTTCTCCAGCAGAGGAGTGAGAAACAAGCACCTTAAAATCCCAGAAATGCTAACTGGAGTCCACGGATGCTTATTTGGAACTAGAGGCTGTTCTTCCTGCCTGGATCTCAGAGATTCAGGTTCTACTGCCCAGACAGAGAGCAAGTATTAGGTTAGTGACATTCTAAGCCTCTTTCAGGGAAACACTGACCTGTATTACTTCTGGTGACAACATGCAGAAACGCATCACAGTTCAGCAGGTTGAAGTGACTGTCACAACCACTCTGTTGGGTAGAGGATTTGGGTCAAGGTTTTGGATTGACCTTCTAAAGGGTGGCCTCCTTCCCATCTAACACCTTCCTTCCAGACTGAGTCTCCTGTGGGGGCACCAATGAGGTGAGCGACAGTGCCATGGAGGTAGCCTCATCCCTTTCTGCTTCCACTGCCCTCTGTCCTCTGCCTTAGGGCTGTGTGTCCTGGGGATAACCATTTAATGCCCCGAGTCTTCTATATTTTTTTTTGCATTGAGTTTTCATTACACTTTAAACATTATCATGGATAGAATTACTGAGCAGAGCCCTGACGGACATCCAGCCAGAATTCTCAGAACCCCAAAGGTCTTGACTCCGAGAGTTTGGAACTACTTGTCACTTGAATGATCTGTAATTTTGTCTCTGATTAGTACAGAGTGGTACCCTCAGCTTCTCTGGGGACCCCTCTGCCTTCTTCTTGGTCATGAGCATGCTTGACTCACTACTCTGCTCTGTGTCTTAAAGGCAAGATTCAGGTCTAGAGGGTGGGAGGTTATGACTCCAAAGGACATGAGCAACTAAGGAGATAATTCTTTTTACAGGACCATCTTCACACAAGGAAAGCCAACAGCTCCTTGCATGGATAACCAGAAAAAGCCTTTGGCCCTTCAAACTTTCCCCCTGTGTTCTTAGTGCCAGAATTATATTACTGGAACTTGACTCCTTTGGGATTATAAGGCATTTTGGTCTCTCAAAGTTCTTTATTAAGTGCAAAGTCATCTAGGAAGTTTGAAAACTTATATTACCAATAAGAATTTGAAGTCACTGAGGGCAGGAAAGATGACTTCAGTACTTTTTCTTATATATTAAATTCTTAGTTGTCCATGACTCTTAGAAGGTTAAGTCATTCTGTATAATCAAGGTACTCAGCTTGCTGAATGCTTATCTCTTCTAAGTCTAATTTGAGAAATATGAAATATTTCGGATAGAGATCTCATCTAAAATGTTTCCTTCTATCCTACTTTCTTAAATGTGCGTATCAAATACAATGAAACATTTTCTTGATAACTCAAGGTCATTATGATGAACTCCCATGACTGCCCTCTGCATTGATTCTCTGGAGGTCCATTATGGTAGGTGGGGGTTGCTTCTACCTGCAGTGGCAGTTCTTGCCTTTGTTTGTAGGCTTTGTGTCTTCTCCCTCTCATTCAGGCTGCTTTCAGTCTCTTCTTGCTCGTGCCAAGGTATTTTCCTTAAGCATTCCTTTCTTTCTTCTTCTAACCTATCCTTTCAGTCACCTATGGGTGAGAAATAAGATACCCAAGCTTTTGAGGGTCTGCACAAAAAGCAAGAGAAGACAGGCTTTAAAAAAGAATTTCTTCCATAGACAAAGGCAAAAATGTTATTACAGAAAAAAATTGATTGTTACTACACAGATATTTTTGCTTTTTCTCTGGTTCTTAATTATTTGGATAAGTGAGATAGCAAGATATCCTCATGCACGATCAGGAGGGTAAGTTGCTTTAGAAAGTTAGAGACAGCAATGTCCTCCCCTAAAGCATGAGGGAGTGGGCAGCAGTTGGCAATTCACTCTTCAATTTCTGCCCAGGGTGCAACAAGTTTCCTAAAAATA
The DNA here is from genome assembly GCF_037993035.2 of Macaca fascicularis. Taxonomy (NCBI): domain Eukaryota; kingdom Metazoa; phylum Chordata; class Mammalia; order Primates; family Cercopithecidae; genus Macaca; species Macaca fascicularis. The sequence goes on along the minus strand of NC_088387.1, from coordinate 99,297,847 downwards.
AGGTCCTGCCCAAAGTGGGACAATTTTGAGAATTAAAGGGCACAATATCAATAATTACTTCAAGACAACAAGCATAGACCAGGACCTTCCTAGGTAAATCAGGACCTGCTGTCTCCCTACTTCTAGGAAAACTTTTGGTAACATCAGCTGATAGATAGAACTAAAAATGCAATAGTCTTCTGCACGTTTTGACTTTAGTTGTGGCATCAATCATAGACCTAGGGTGGACAACTTCTCCAGTTGCATTTAAGTTTAAGGTCATGAAGGTCATGAACTCTGGACAATGGCACAGGATGACTGACATCCCAGCAAGGCTCAAACCAAGACTTTATGGTTTCTTTTATACCTTATATGCCTACTCTTCTGCCTCTAAACACCACTTACTTTCTTGGGTTGACAAATGAAATGTGGATTATTTTTCTTGGAGTATCTGCTATAATAGTGTATGAATCAGTGGTTTGCTTGGGATGAAGAGTTACAATCATTATATTGGACAATGTATTCAAAGCACTTAGTCTAATATCTGAAATAGAGTAAGCACTCAAGGTTAGCTAAAGAGAACACATGTGCACTCATGAGTATACACACACAGAGAAAAATAGATAATTCCACTTGAAAACTAAAGTACAGTCTGGCAGTATGTATCAATATTTAAGATATCCTTCAGCCCAGATATCCAGCCTCTAAGACTTTGTCCTAAGAATAAGCATTTTTATCACAATGTTGTTTATAATAGTGAAAAATTGGAAGAAACCCAATTCCATCAATAGATTAGTTACAAGAATAGCAGCACATCTAAAAACTAGAATGTCATATACAGCTACTAAAAATAAAAAAGAATTGTGATTATTGTTATAAAAAGTCAATAGCATCAAATTAAAATGAAACTTGCACAGTAGTATTTATGGTTTTTTCTATCAAAACAAAAGAATGCAAGAAAAATCAAAAAATGTCTTAAAGATATATTCCAATGTATTCTTAGTTATTATCTTTATGGGAAAGGGGGTAATCTTTACTTTCTTTTCTGAATATTCTGAATTATATACACACACATACGTATATACATTTCATAATCAGAATGAAGTTATACAGCTATTTAAAAATAACTCTTAGCTCAGATCCCAGCTCCTGTGAGAGGTGCTCCTTGGCTCCCCAGGCAGTGTTCAATGATACAGCTCTTCTCTGCTCTCATAATTCCCTGTGCACATAACTTCTCTTACATTATCTCTCTGCATTCTAGTTTTCCTTTTATATACCAATCTCATCAACAAAAACATATGAATTTGAGGGCAGAACTTTTGCCTCATTCACCTTTGATTTTTCCTTATGTAGCACTTGACTTATAGTTTATGCTCAATAAATGTTTGCTGAATGAATAGAGGAGTAAATAAATGGGCTTCCCAGAGCTTTCATTAAAAGACTCTTCTGTTGTGAATTAACTAAGTCTTGAGAGTCTAGTGAAAACGTAAGAATACAGGTGATGCTTCACTAGCTCTTCATAATCTGGTTGTATCACTTAAGACACATAGATTGGGATCCCCTGAACAGGTGCCCCCAAGTACACAGAAAATGCTCAGTATTTGTTTGTCAACAAAAACAATAAGGATTAAATGGATGACAATGAGCAGAAGAGATTATAAGGAGACCAGCTCCATCCTAAGCAGAGGATTTACTAACGGCTGGTACCAAGACCTGAGAATTGCTCCGGTATCAGAAAACAGAGAATTGCGCAAGGGAGACTTAGAGATCACATAATCCACCTTCCTCATTTCACAGGTGATAAGTCTATGGACCAATGAGGGAGATAATTTACCAAAACCATGTGGCAAGTTAGCAGCAAAATCTAGGTTAGAACCCAGAGCTCTCACTACCCAGCCTGGGGATGCTTTCTGTGAAGATGCCCCTTGCCTGAACCACAGCCTGAGGTTTCCGTTATTTCAGCATGCTCTGGTTTTCTAGTTGGATAAATAAAAGGTGAAATCAGGATGTTCCTATTCATCTCTGTTTGCCTTTTTTTTCCTTCTTCCATTCACTCTATATGCTGTTTGAACCAGACCCCTTCCCAGAGCAACTGCCCCTCTGTCAGCAATCTGCATGTGTCTAGAGACCTCGCTGCCCTGGGTGTTGAATCTCACCTACCAGGGTTTTGTTCTGTTGAATAAAAGCAAATCCAGCATCAGGCAACAAATACTTTCCAATTCTTGAATAATTGAAAGGCTGGGCCCCAAGCCGCAGCAGGCTAAGAATTGATTAGAAATGGAGAAGTGGGGAGGCTAGGAATTGATTAGAAATGGAAAAGTGGGGAGCCGACAGCCTGCATCACCCCCGTGGGTGTGGAGCACTCTACAGGGAAACCTCCTCCCTCAGGGACTGGGCATGGGCTCATGCTTATTTGTGGGACAGCAGCAAGAATTCTGCAAGGATGAGCTGCTCTATACCTTCATAGCAAGCATGTGTTTCTGCTACCAAATTTATCCATATGGTAAAAGCAATGAAAATGCAGATTGCTTGTTCTCCATCCCCAAGCCTGTGATTACCGACCAAGGGAAATGAGAGTGTGACTCAAACAAAGAGCTTCGAATTTTCTCAGATGGAAAATTAGTGAGAAGTAGGCCTATTTCTCAGCTTAAACATGAGGACCAAGAAAATACAAAGTTCATATTAATGCTCTCCTTTTCCAGGTCAGATAAAGAATACAAAATGCATTTCATACTGACAACATTTCACAATCTGCTATGGACTCTCCAGTCTCCTTTATCTCTTGCAACAACTCCGTGAGGCAGACAGGATAGAGGCCTCCTTTATCAGTGGGAGGTTGGGGAGCAGAGCAGGAACTGGACCCAGGACTCTGGTCTCCCAACCAGACTTGTGTGATCCTCTGGAGTCAGCTGCCTCCAGTCAATACTGCAACCACACCCATCCATGCAAACTTCAAATAAAGTCATCCCACTTCTCTGTCTAAACCTATTTTTGTCAGTTATGTCCCATCATCCTTGGCATACAAACCAAAATCCTGACGAGGTTTCTCCACAATCCAGTCTCTATTTGCCTTATAGTGGTCTCCCCAGTGATTGTCATGGCCCCAACCACAGCAGCTTAGGTCTTCATTCTGTCCTTAGAAGTACCAAATTCTGTGGCTCTGGTCCTTTCATGTGTGTCCGCCAGGCCTGGAACATTCCTAGTGAGCACCTTCTCATTACTCAAGATTTTAGTAGATGCAGCTTCCTTTAGGAAGTTCTCTAATCCCCAAGGAGATGAGCACCCCATGATGCACACTGCGATGGCACACTCTACTCCCCACTTATCTCTCTCATAATCACTGCTCCAGCAACTCCTTCCCATCAGCCTGTGAGCACCATTCTAGTCAGATCATGACTGTCAAGTTCATGTCTGTAAACCAGCACCTATTATAGTGCCTGGCTACCAGGAGGGCTTAGTAAAATAGACCATGGAATAAAAAGCAAAAACAGAAATGGAATCAAAATTGTGCCGCTAAAAGTGCTTACTATTTTTTCATTTGTGATTTTATTCCAATAAATATTAATTTCTTTTGTCCACTATGTGCCAGGAACTGCTCTAGGCACAGAAGACACAACGGTGAAAAATACCATGCAAAAATCTTTGCACTCATAGTTTGTCTTATGTTCTAGTTAAAGATGACAGGCAATGAAGAAAATTATCAAACAAAATATACAGTTAGTTACATGTTGCTTGACATCATTGTAGGGGTGGTATAGGGAGGAACTAGGAGATGTTTAAACACAGGTGCTGACCACAGGCAGCTAGAATTAATTCTCATGCTACCTAAGAGGTCCCTGCTGTCTCTATTCCACTAAATTTCTTTTTTACCCAAGTCCCCTAATGGTGTACATTTAATTAGCTTTCTATTTTAATGCTACTTTAGCTCATTCTGGGATGATATATGGGTCAGGCATCATTTTGTTCCCATCAAATTATTTCCTTTGGATAAATTCTTAAACGAAGAATTATTTAATCAAAATGTACATTTTGTAAGATCTCACAATGTACTTCCATCTTGTTATCCCAACTAATTTTAGGAGTTTATAAGGCCATTTAAGCAAAAATGGGTGCACTACTTTCATTATATCATCAGTGGGACTGAAAACAAGTGTTGTTTGTTTGCTGTTATTATTTCAGTATATTTGGAAAAAAGGTACTTCAAGGTTGCTTTCATTTGTACTTGATTCTCTCATTTTTATTTTTAAGATCTGATTGCCTGAATACAAAACATTGCATTTTTACTTTGTGGAAGGCATAACTGTATTTATTAAACCTGAGGTCTTTGTATTTTCAACCAGAGAGCAGAGACTGCATCAAAGACCAAGACAGGGAAGTAAATTACACAAAACTACAAGGTTTTTCCATTCGGACAACTGAATCATGAAAGGTACTACAGTTGAAATATGAAAAAGAATGATGGAGTTGGCAAAGCAAAACTGCCATGTTGGCACCTTATTAAATATTGGATTATAAAATACTTAAGGTAAATAAGTAATATTCACATGCAGTACTAAGGCCTAGAGTTGACAAAATTCCCAAGGGTTCAGAGAATATCAATAATTTTTGACCAATTGAAGAGTGGCCCTAAGGTAATTTTTTAATCCTTTATTTGCTTTTTGCTGAGTAAAAATTTTGGGGTTTACATTCTGAAGGCTTGATTATTTGGATTATTTACATATAGCTAAATAAATTTATAAGTAAAGGCTTTCTCAGTACATTATTTCATGTTATTTCATGTTAAAAGTGGTCTAATAGCTATTTAGACCACTTATGACTCTGTTTTATTGCTATGATTAGCTTTAATATATAGCTTTTAAAATTGAATATGGGCTCTATCCCAACCAACTGTCTTCAAATTTTTACTTTCAGAAACAGTGCTTGGAAATTTCAATTACTAATTTAAGTCTACTATCAAATATGAAATGCTCTGCACAATTTATGTTTTTCTTATTGTCTGGAGTTTTTATGTCGATTAGATATCACACCTATTAGTTTCAACTAGATTTTACGTACCTGTATTATTAAAAAAAAAAAAAATGAAGCACAATTTACATATAACATCAACCATTTTTGAAGTGCATTTCTATGAGTTTGAAAATAAGATTATAAATAATGTGCCAGCTTCCAGAATCAAGATGTAGAACAGTTTCATTACCTTAAAACATGTTCCCATACTCCTTTATAGTCAACCTCTCCCCCGTCTTCAGCCCCTATTAACTACTGATCTGTTTTGGCCTTTTCCAGAATATCATAGAAATGAAATTATGCAGTATACAGCCTTTTGAGTCAGCCTCTTTCAATTAGCACAATGCATCTGAGTTTTATACAGGGTGTTCCTTTATTTTGCTAAATATTGGTAAATAGTATTCCTTTGCATGCATATACCACACTTTATCTATTTATTTTACTTGAAGTACATTTGCATCATTTTCAGCTTAGACAAATCATGAATAAAGTTGCTATAAACATTCATGTACAGGTTTTTGTGTGGTTGTAAGTTTATATTTCTTGTGGACAAACAAAATTGACAAATTGCTTTCCAAAATGGCTGAACATGTTTTATTTTCATCCTGTTGCAATCTGTGATCATTCCAGTTGCTCTACATTCTCATCAGCACTTGGCATTGTCTGTTGTTTTTATTTTAGCCTACTTAGTTGGTATGTACCTCACTGTGATTTTAATCTGCATTTTTTATGACTAATTAAGCTGAGTAACCTTTCATGGGTTTATTTGTCATCCATATTTTTTGATGAAGTGCCTGTTCAGATATTTTTTCATATTTAATTGGATTAGTTGTTTTCTTATTATTGAGTTTTCAGATGAATTTATATATTCCAAATACAAGTCCTTAATATTTTGCCAATGTTTTCTTTCAGTCTGTGGCTTGTCTTTTCATTTTCTTAACAGTACTTTTTGCAAAGCAGAAGTTTTCAATTGTGAAAAAGTCTAATTTATAATCCTTTTTAACAGTATGCATTTTTGTATTTTTGTTTTTTGCCCCTATCTTTTTTTACTCCTAGTGACACCTCAACTGACCATGTTCAGCAGGAATGGTTTGGTCTGTTTCACTAGCACATCCAGTGGCTATTGAATCTCCTTAACATGAAGGAAGCTAATAAGAAGACATGGAAAGAACATCAAACTGAGAATCAAGATGTCTAGATTCTTGTTTTGCCTTTGACCTTTGGCTAATGATTTAAATTCACTAGACTTCCATTCCTTCACCTATATTTTATTTTTATTTACTTATTTATTTAAAGACAGGATTTCTCTCTGTTGCCCATGCTGGAGTGCAATAGTGTGATCATAATTCACTGCATCCTTGACCTCCTGGGATCAAGAGGTCTTCCTGCCTCAGCCTCTGATGTAGCTGGGACTACAGGCATAAGCCACCACACCCAGCTCTTACCTACACTTTAGAAATAAACCTGCTTTACTCATCTCAGGAATAATGAGGATAACGTTAAATAAAAGATTTGAAAGTACTTGCAAAGTGCTGGAAGGATTATACTTGCATAGGACATCACTAAAGAAACATTTTCTGCTTCTAAAAGCCTCCCATCAACTTTGACGAACTTACTTGGACCCCACACTACAAAGATATTTCTATAACTACAAACACAAAAACTCTCATATGTTGAGTACTCGGTGCATTCCTTTTTTTCTCTAGAATATTACTTAGCAACTTCAAACTTGCTTTTCATTCTATCAAATTTCTTTTTTTAAAATTCCATGTATTTAACACTGGATAGTACTAGAATTTTATTTCAAAAACTTGGCTGGGCGTGGTGGCTCACGCCTGTAAATCCCAGCACTTTGGGAGGCCGAGGCGGGTGGATCATAAGGTCAGGAGATCACGACCGTCCTAGCTAACTCAGTGAAACCCCATCTCTACTTAAAATACAAAAAATTAGCCAGGCACGGTGGCGGGCACCTGTAGTCCCAGCTACTTGGGAGACTGAGGCAGGAGAATGCCGTGAACCCGGGAGGCGGAGCTTGCAGTGAGCGGAGATCACGCCACTGCACTCCAGCCTGGGCGACAGAGTGAAACTCTTGTCAATAAATAAATAAATAACTTATAGATTTTTAAATTTTTCAAAAAGAAATGCCCTAACCAGCAACATAATTGAGATTCCTTTATTTGCACATTTGGCAGAAATGTCTTCTTTCACAAAATGTTGGTGTTATTCAATAATGAAGCATGATTTTTCCCCCTCTCCCTCAAAAGCGAAAATTGAAGTATAGCAGAAGATTCAACATTCTCTAGGATATATATGTGCTTCTTCTAGTAAAACTAGATTTTAAAAAACAATATTTATGTGAACAGGAATATTTGTGGTTAAGCATTTTATCTATATGGTTCTAAATATTAAAACTAATAAAGGAATATTTTTAAAGAAAAAAAGTTTAGTCTGTATAAGCATAGAGAGTGGATAATATGCCACTTTCACAAAGTTTTTTAATACATTTGCTTAATATTTTTAAGTAAGCTTTTTTAAATATTAAAAAGTCTTTTCTAAGTTGTGTAGCTAATTGTGGCAAAATTGCTGTTAGCTTATTTTGGGAAATAGGTAAATGTCACATTGAACTCTTGTGATAATGAGTCAGCACAAACCTAGAATAATTATTTTTAAATGAAAAGCAAATTGTGTCACCCCTCTAGTCAATGGCTTTGCCATCTCAATCGGAGTGAAAGCCACAGTCCTCCCCAGGGCCCAATCTCAATGCCCCCTGCCATGTCCTCTCCCATCACTCTCTTCTCTTGCCTGCCCGCTCCAGTTGACTGGTCCCCTTCCTCTTTCTTTTTCATTTCAGGCCTTATGCTCTTACTAGTGTCTTCTGCCTGGAATGCTCTTCCCTGGATAACACATTCCTGGCCCAGGACCAGCTACATAATGTTTCATGCTCAGCGTAAAATGAAAAATGCTTTTCGTTAAAAATTGGTAAGAATCACAAGATGGCAACATCAGAGCACTAAACCAAGTGTGGGGTCCTGTGCAATTGCCTGAGTGGTGTATTAGTCCATTCTCCCTCTCCTATTAGGACATACCTGAGACTGGGTAATTTATAAAGGAAAGAAGTTTAACTGACTCACAGTTCCTCATGGCTAGGGAGGCCTCATGAAACTTACAATCATGGTGAAAGGGAAAGCCAACATGTCCTTCACATGGTGGCAGCAAGGAGAAGTGCGGATTGTACATGGGGAAAAACCCCTGATAAAACTCTCAGATCTCATGAGAACTCACTCACTATCACAAGAACAGCATGGAGATAACCACCCCCATGGTGCAATTACCTCCCACCAGATTCCTACCACAACACATGGGGATTATGGGAACTACAATTCAAGATGAGATCTGGGCGGGGATACAGCCAACCACATCAGATGGTGTGCTCAGGGAAGCCTAACTGCCTGGCTTCTTACTTCCTTCATCTTTGTTCCAGTGTCACCATATATTAGAGAAATCATTCTTCTCTCCATTCTATGTGGGATAGTTTCCCCTGTGGAACTCTTTGTTTCTTTCACTTGTTTTGCAGTTCTCCTTAGCACTTGCCACCACCTAATCTACTCTGCACTAAATCATTTACATCTTTCTTTGGTGTCTATCTCCTCCTGTGGAAATATAAGGACCATATATGCTTTATCATCCAGGGTATAGAAAATGCCCATTGCATATAGTAGCCACTCGAATATTTGCTGATTGAATGAACAAATGAATAGATGACAAGTAGTGAAAAGCAAAGTTTGTTGTTTTTTTTAAAGGATTCAAGAGTCACATCAGAATCTAAAACAGAGAATACAGAAACTGTGTTTTGTATGCATGTGGGGGTTCCAAATTTAAGAATGCAAACTGGGGAATGAGGAGAATGGATTTTGCTTCAGCTCTAACACTGGCTGGCCCTGCAACTTTGGAGCAGTCTCTTGACCTCTCTGAATCCCATGTTGTCACCAGTGTAGTGAGGGGCCTTCTAGCACTCTGTGACTTTATGGAACAATCTTACATACTTGTAAGTCCAAGCTCAACATTCTAAATAAACAGTGAAGTAATCTTGTCAGTTGAAGCTATTTCTGTATGTTTGGGTCAAAACCCAAAACTGCAGACACACTCTTTGTATTACCAGTCTAGCATGTATACAGTCCTTTTCCTTCAATATGATAGTCTAGTTATGGCCTCAGAAAACCATTTCTCCGAGGAAAAAAAGTTAGTCTACTTTGAGGAAGAGCTAGAATTATTTTAAGTGGCTTGTGCATCACAGTGTGTGGAACTTGAACCCTTAAATGGGGATATATGGATATGCTTATTCAGACCCATAGGATGTTATATGTTGGTTCCTTAGCAAGAGACAGAAATCTAAATGTAGAGCCTGCTGACTCTCGATTTCCTTACTGCTGGTTGAGACATTCTGGGGTGTCTATTGCTGAATCCATTGTAGAAAACAGAATCCTCATTTAATATGCCAAGCTCCTTTTTTGTATTATTAATTCCAAAAATCATGAAGAAATGTTCTGATCATAAATTCTCTTGGCATAGATGATAGAAAAAACACAAAACATTAAAATGCCTTCTGGCTCTGTATATGTCTGTGTTGAAAAATATTTGTTTTCCAAACCTCAGCCTCTCTCCTTTTTGGTCAATAATTGTGCAGAGTATTTGCTTTGTAGTTTGTTTTTCATGTCCATTTTGCTTAAGATAATGTCCTGTGTCCTTTTTTAATACTTCTAATACATTTTTCCTCTGTTCACTGTGTTATTTGCAAAGAAACAAACAGATATTTTCCCCAGAACTCACATTAATCCTTCCCACTGAAATATTTTTCCATGTGCTTTTATCACTATTTTTTAAAAATCATGCTTTATCTGATGGAATGGGAGCAAGATGGACCTCAATTACATAAAAATAGACAGAGGTAAAAGGAACCAAAGTGAGACCGAATACAGATGCTGAGAACAAGGTTATAGACTTTGTCAATTGAATAGGGAAAGGTTTAAGAATTCTATAAATCTCAGTACAAGGTCAGAATAGGAATTAAGAAAGCAGAGCAAGAAAACTGAAGAGAAGGCTCCACCCATCATCCTCCCTTACAAAGACACCAATTTAGCAACTATCTACATATATTTTTAAAAACACCCTCTTAAGAACCAAAAATCAGGTGAGCACTCACAGTACCTGGTTCTAGCAACTTTGTATTCCTGAAAGAGGCACTGAAGAGGTAGGAAAAGCAGTCTTGAATTGTTAACACCACCACTCCCCAACCCCAGGTAGCTGTTGCCTGGTACAGAGAGCATCTCTGTGCACTGGGGGAGGGAGAACACAGCAATGGTGACGCATTGAACTCAGTGCTGTCCCGTTAGAGCAGAAAGAAAAACTGGACCAAATCCAGCTGACTCCTGCCCATGGAGGCAATATTTAAATCCGCCCTAGCCAGAAGGGAATCCTGGATCCCAGAGGTCAGAACTTGAGATCTGGCAAACCTTGCTACTGGGGCCTAAAGTGCTCAGAGACTCTAAATAAACTTGAAATGCAGTCTAGACCACAGAATCTGCAACTTTTAGAGGAGTTCTACTGTTGAACTGAGCCCAGAGCCAGTAGACTGTAGGGCAGGAGAATGCAACCTGCTGATACCAGCTGAGACAGCTAAAGGAGTGCTGGCATCACCCCTCCCCTATCCCCGGGCAGGAAAGCTCACGGCTCCAAAAGAGATCCCTGATTTCTCCTTAAGAAGAGGAGAGGAAAGAGTGGGGAGGAGTTTGTCTTGCATCTTGGATACCAGCTCAGCCACAGCAGGACAGGGCACTGGTCAGAGGGGTGAGATCCCCATTTCTGGCTCTAGCTCCTGGACATCATTTCTAGAATACCATGGGCCAGAAGGGAACCTGCTGCCTTGAAGGGAAGGACCCAGTCCTGGCAGCATTAATCACCTACTAACTAAAGAGCCCTTGGGCCCTGAATAACCAGCAATGGGCCCTGAATAACCAGCCAGGTACTATGATGATATGATGAGGGTCTTTTGTAGTACTCTGAGATTAGGTAAAGGAGGAATATACCTCATCATAATAAGAGCCATATATGACATACCTACAGCTAGTAACATAATGAATGGGGAAAAACGGCAATCCTTTCCACTGAGATCTGGAAAATGACAAGGATGCCCATTTTCTCACCACTGTTACTCAACATAATACTAACAGTTCTAGCTAGAGCAACCTAATGAGAAAAAAGATAAAAGGCATCCAAATTTGAAAGGAGGAAGTCAAATTATCCTGTTTGCACATGATACGATCTTATATTTGGAAAAATATGAAGACTCCACAAAGAAACTGTTAGAACTGATAAATTCAGTAAAGTTGCAGGGTACAAAATCAACATACAAAAATCGGTAGCATTTCTATATGCCAACAGTGAAAAATCTGAAAAAGAAATCAAAAAAGTAATCCCATTTACAGTAGCCACACATAAAATTAAATACCTAGAAATTAACCAAAGAAGTGAAAGATCTCTGTAATAAAAACTATAAGACATTGATGAAAAAGGAATTGAAGAGGACACTAAAAAATGGAAAAATAGTCCATGTTCGTGGATTGGAAGAATCAATATTGTTAAAATGTCTGTACTACCCAAAGCAGCCACCTACAGATCCAATAGATCCCTATCAAAGTGCCAATGACATTCTTCACAGAAATAGAAACAATCCTAAAACTTATATGAATTCATGAAAGACCTAGAATAGCCAAAGCTATCTTAAGCAAAAAGAACAAAACTGAACAAATCACATTACCTGACTTCAGATTATACTACAAAGCAATAGTAACCAAAACAGCATGGTACTGACATAAAAACAGACACACATAGATCAACGGAATAGAATAGAGAACCCAGAAACAAACCCGCACACCTACAGTGAACTCATTTTTGGCAAAGGTGCCAAGAGCATGTATTGGGGAAAAGACATTCTCTTCAATAAATGGTGCTAGGAAAACTGGATATCCATATGCAGAAAAATGAAACTAGACCTCTATCTCTTGCCATGTACAAAAATCAAATCAAAATAGATTAAATATTTAAATCTAAGACCTCAAACTCTGAAACTACTGCAGGAGAACATTGGGGAAAATCCCCATGATATTGGTCTTGGCAAAAATTTCTTGAATAATACCCCACAAGCACAAGCAACCAAAGCAAAAATCAACAAAATTAACATTAAGTTAAAAAGCTCCTACACAGCAAAGGAAAGGAAACTACCGATAAAGTCAAAAGACAACCCAAAGAATGGGAGAAAATATTTTCAAACTACCTATCTGACAAGGCATTATTAACCAGAATATATGAGAAGCTCAAACAATTCTATAGGAAAAAATTCTAGTAATCAATCAAAAAATGGGCAAAAGATTTGAGTAAACATTTTTCAAAAGAAGACATACAAATGGCAAACAGGCACAAAAAAGGTGCTCAGTATCACTGATCATCAGAGAAATGCAGATCAAAACTACAATGGGATATAGTATCATCTCACCCCAGTTAAAATGGCTTATATCCAAAAGACAGGCAGTAACAAATGTTGGTGACAAAATGGAGAAAAGGGAACCCTCATACACTGTGGATGGGAATGTAAATTAGTACAACCACTATGGAGAACAGTTTGGAGGTTCCTCAAAAAAACTAAAAGTAGAGTGTGGTGGTTAATACTAAGTGTCAACTTTGGATTGAAGGATGCAACGTATTGATCCTGGGTGTGTCTGTAACAGTGTTGCTAAAGGAAATTAACATTGGAGTCAGTAGGCTGGGAAAGGCAGACCCATCCTTAATCTGGGTGGGCACAATCTAATCAGCTGCCAGTGCAGCTAGAATATAAAGCAGGCAGAAAAATGTGAAAAAACTAAACTGGCCTAGCCTCCCAGCCTACATCTTTCTCCCATGTTGGACCCTTCTTGCCCTTGGACATCAGACTCCAAGTTCTTAAGATTTAGACTCAGACTGGCTTTCCTTGCCCCTCTGCTTGCAGACAGCCTATTGTGGGATCTTGTGATTGTGTGAGTTAATACTTAATAAACTCCCCTTTATATAAATACATTAGTTCTGTCCCCCTATTAGTTCTGTTCCTCTAGAGAACCCTAATACATAGAGCTACCATATGATCCAGGAATCCCACTACTGGGTATATGCCCAAAAGAAAGGAAATCAATATATCAAAGGATATTCCATGTTTGTTGCTGCACTATTCACAACAGCCAAAATTTGGAAGCACCCTAAATATCCATCAACAGATGAATTGATAAAGAAAATTTGGTATTTATACACAATGGAGGATTATTCAGCCATAAAAATAATGAGATCCTGTCATTTGCAATAATGTGGATGAAAAGTGGAGATTATTATGTTAAGTGAAATAAGCCAGACACAGAAAGACAAACATCACATGTTCTCCCTTATTTTTGGGATCTAAAAATAAAAACAGTTGGATTCACGGACATAGAATGGAAGGATGGTTCACAGAGGCTGGGAAGGGTGGTAGCAGGGAATGGGGAAAGGGAGTATGGTTAAAGGATACAAAGAAATGTTACAAAGAATGAATAAGACCTACTATTTGACAGCACAACAGAATGACTATAATCAATAATAACTTAATTGTACATTTTAAAATAACTAAAATAACTGGATTGTAACACAAAGGATACATGCTTCAGGGGAATGGATGTCCTATTCTCCATAATGTGATTATTACACATTGCATGCCTATATCAAACATCTCATGTGTGCCATAAATATATACACCTAATATGTACCCAGAAAAATTAAAAAATTTTTTAAAAGTAGGACTTAATACTGAACTCCATTCATATTGATTCCTTGTTATCCCCTTAATTAGGAATTCTATTTCCAGAGACTAGGAATATAGGTTCTTACTGGGCTGGGCCGCGCCCACTATAATAGGAAGATGTGGATGCAGGAGGCTTGCTTGTTCATCAGAAAGACAGGTTTGGCAGAGTTTGACCTTAGTGCATTAAAGATAAGTTATAATTGAGTGCCTTGTCCCTCAGTGAGGACAAATAAGCAAAAAAAGTGCTGTATTTATATAGTATGCCTAAGTGTGTTACCAGCATATCAGAAGCATGCCAATCCAGAACAACTCTTGGGATACACATAGATTCAAGGTTAGTTGCTTGCTTATGACGGAAACCTCCTCCTTCCTTCCCTCCTAAGAGTTTGAATAAAAGCAGAAGAAATCTTACTAAAGAAAATTAAAACAGATTTGACTACCTCATGTAGAAGAAACTCTCTCTTTGGTAGAAACTAGAAAACCTAGATAACATGTCTCTTTATTTTATATATCTTCAGACCAAGAGGAACCATACTGAAACCTAGAACCATACTAGAAAACCTAGTTTCTACCAAAGAGAGAGTTTCTTCTACATGAGGTAGAAGAAACCATTTCACAAACCAGCCATTTCACAAACCAGCCATTTCACAACCATTTCACAAACCAGCCCATCTGTCAGCTGAACACCATGGTTAGGGTGACCTAGTTGATCACATGGAACAGAAGAATCACCCAGCTAAGCCCTTCTCAAATTTAAGAACAACATTGTGAAATACAGTAATATATTTGCTGTTTTAAGCTACCAAATTTGGGGGTAATTTTTTATACCAAGATGTAGTGCTAATGAAACAAATCCCTAAAGAATGTGACATTGACTTTGAAGCCAAGACGTGGGTAAAAGGTAAAAAAGCCTTGAGTAGACTATTGGCAAAGTCTCAAAGGACAATGACAAAAGTGTTTTTGGAGGCTGGAGAAAAGATGTTAGTGGTGGAGAGTTTAGTAAAACTGCTATCTATAGTAATGCAGAATATAGAAAATGTGTGTAACGAACTGTTAGATCTGGCCCAAGAAATGTCATGGCAAAGTGTCAAAAGTAGCAGCTGGTTTATTTAGACTATATGTGATAAAGCACTGATAGAGAGAAATGAGATTAAGCAAGAAAATGTATAGCTTCCAAGTAGAATTTAGAAGAAATATAAGGAATCCAGTACTCACTGGTTTCAAAAACAAAAATATGTCTATTCTCAGCTTCTCTGGATGGTGAAATGATCTCAGAGTAAGAATGGTCTCAGGGAAAACATCTTGAAGATAGCGCAGTAAAAACTTTGTTGAAACTCAGAAAGATTTAAGTGTGCCTAGTATGGCTTCTAAGAATAATAAGGATATGCCCAGCAGAATCTCTTTGATAGGCAAGAGAGCCTTTAAGAATCTTAAGGGCAAAATATTGTGAAACTTTTTCATCTAGACAAAATGTCTTTAAGAATATTTATATATATATAAATATAAAATATATACATATATATATATATATATATTTTTTTTTTTTTTCCTCCCATGAGACATAGTCTCGCTCTGTCACCCAGGCTGGAGTGCAGTGGTGCGATCTTGTCTCACTGCAACCTCCGCCTCCCGAGTTCAAGCAATTCTCTGCCTCAGCCTCCCAAGTAGCTGGGATTACAGGCACCTACCACCACCCCTGGCTGATTTTTTTGTATTTTTAGTAGAGACGAGGTTTCACCATTTTGACCAGGCTGATCTTTAACTCCTGACTTCATGATCCACCCGCCTCGGTCTCCCAAAGTGCTGGCATTACAGGTGGTGAGCCACCGCGCCCGGCCGCCTTAAGAATCTTGAAGGCTTTGTACCACAGCTTCTTGTGGCACAACAAGCCAGAGAGCTTTTGTGGAAGATAACTGTGAGTGACTTTTATCTAATGGAATTAACCGAAAAAAGAGTCAAAGGAAGCTCAGAGGTTTCTAAGAAAATTATACTTTGGAAGCACAGTAGCTACATAGAGACAATGCAAAATGGAAGACCTTTGTACTCACAACTTACTTAGGGCAGAAAGCCTACTGAGAAAGCTACTCAGCCACAAACATTGCCTATTTCTTTTGTGAAAGAAAAGATGACCCGCAGGGTAGAACCAAGAGCCCAAAGAGCAGAGATAGGAGCCATGGAGAATTGTTCCCAGAGCAGAAGAGGCCTAACTAAGAAGTGACAACATATGCTCAATTGTATTTCAGCACTG
This sequence comes from Macaca fascicularis, assembly GCF_037993035.2. Taxonomy (NCBI): domain Eukaryota; kingdom Metazoa; phylum Chordata; class Mammalia; order Primates; family Cercopithecidae; genus Macaca; species Macaca fascicularis. Next base: position 99,281,759 of record NC_088387.1, on the reverse strand, counting down.
GTTGGATTTCTGAATTGGCCTGGACCTGTGACTGCTAAGTGTCTCCTACTATCACCTTTTTAAGTGGGAATGTCTGTTTGTCCCATCCACACGTCACCATTGTATTTTGGCTGTGTAGGAGGAAGATAACATGTCTCTTTATTTTATATATCTTCAGACCAAGAGGAACCATACTGAAAGAACCACACCTGGGGAGCCTCATTAGCTTAGATGCTTAGATAAACAGAAACCGGGGGCCTTAGTTTAAGCTTAATGCTAGAATAGGATTAGAATTTTGAGTATTGAAAGGCAGAAAATGTATGTGTATGTGGAGGAAATATAAAGTTTGTTGCCAAAAGGTAGACTGTGATGGGTGAAAGATGGTCACAATTCCTTTGGCACTGCTTCCCTGGAAAGGAGAAGCCCGATATACTCCTCCCCTCTAATCAGAGTTGGCCTTGTGAACTTCTATGAACAATGAAATGCAATGGAATTGACATTCTGGGACTTTTGAGATGCTTTCACCTGGGCCTCTGGAAACATTTTCCAGGAACTGTGAGCCACCATGCAGGGGAGCACACAGGGAGACATTCCAGTCGGCAGTTTCAGCATAGCTCAGCCGTCCAGCTGCCCACATCAAGGGTCAGACATGGCACGAAGCTCTCTTGAACCCTGCTCTCTGAAACAGCCCATCCACCTGTCAGATACTAAAAGTGACCCCAACAAATACCATGTAGAGTAGAAGAACTGCCCAGGTAGGCCCTGCCTGAATCTCACCCCATAAAATTGTGAGAATATTAAAGTAAATGTTTATGTAAGCCACTAAGTATTTGGGAAAATTTGTGAGGCAGCAGTAAATAACCAGAATGAGGTCCCTTCCTCCTTCTGGGTCTCAGTTTCCTCACCAACAAAATGTGAGATTTGAATCAGACCCCGGAGTTTTCTTCCAATTTTAACAAAATTAGCAAAACAACACTTAGTTTTATGCAATTGCCACAATTTTTCTTGTAAAATCATCTAAAGGTAGTAAGCATTACAAAATTAAGTCACTTCTAACTTTAACACCTGAACCAGAGTTAAAACGCTGGGGAATTGTTGCCAATACAGACCACCATTCCGGCTGAAGATAAGCTAACAAGGTTAATGTTTTTATAGAGAGACAAAGTGATTTCTCCTCAATGACTCTATAGGGGTTAGTGAAATCCACCCAAGTTACCTTAAATCTAAAATATCTAAGTCTTTCGAACAAAAGTTTCCATTGAACAAGACATATGAAAATTGGTCTAGAAGATTAATTCCTATCTGCAAACAAATTGGTGACTATGTATATACAAGAGCAAATGCATGGACTTCTGTCTATTCATTTGGCATAGAAGTTCTTAGCTTGCAGTTTATGTACTCTCAAGGGGTCCATGGATAAAATTCAGGGGTTCATGTACTTTCATGGGAACACAATTTTTTTTTTAATGTTTAATTGAATTTAGAATTTCAATTATAAATACAGACAAAAAACCCAAAAACTATTAGCGGTACCTGTGATTTTTGTCACCACTAGAAATCAACAATATGTTCATATCGTATAACAGCTGTTGCAAATATCTCAAATTATTTATGCTTATCACAATGCTGAAATTAGGGTTATTAATCCCACTGATGCAGCTGTTATATAGTACATTAATTTTAAAAATCTGTGTGTATATATATACACATATATAATACATATCCTACTATAAAACAAATTTGCTTTTGATATGTTGATAACCATATTTTACTATAGTTTGCTTTTTAATGCTATGTGTTTTAGTTTAAATGTTTAAAAACATTATTCTGAGAAGGTATTCAGAGGCTTCTTGGACAACCAGAGGGGTCCATGACACCAAATAGGTGAAAAATCCTTGATGTTCATCCCATAGTATAGCTCCTAGCTCACTTGACTTTCCTGTCAGTCAGTACCTGTTGAGCACCTGCCCAGTGTCCAGGTGGTCTCAGAGGTCAGCTGGCAGATACATTAGTTTTCTCCCATTTTGCTTCCCTTTCCCAATTCCTGTAGTTGCTCTGAATATCAGGCCGTGTCTTCAGACCCTCTCCCACTCCTGGCCACCTCATTTTTCACAGACATTTCTGCCCCATATTTCATTATAGAAAAGGTAAAACTTCCTCTTTTTAATCATGCCCAATGTTTCTATTGTTACATGTGCCACTATCTCTCTAAGATATATTTCCAAACCCATCTCTCTTCTGAGTTTAACAATCTAAATTTCCAGCTGCCTACTAATCTTGAATATCCTTCACATACTTCAAATTAAGTGGAATCATTCATAAAAGGTTCCTGCCATCATAAATTGACTCACCCTGACTCCTAGGCACACATGGCCACAGCAATTCTGCACGTTAGGTCTTTGGTGTCACATCTGGATTTAACCTCCTCTACCTCACCCCCAGATATTTCTGAAATCCACTTTTGACTCAGACTCTGCTCAGCTCTTTCACTGACCACTTGACTGGCCTTTTAAAGAATCTCCCAACTTCTAGTATCTCATTTTTTTCCAATCCGATTAGAATTATCTTTCTAGAACTCAAATTTGACCATTTCACTTTTCACCTTAAAAGCTGCACTGCATAAACTGTTAGGTCTCACCTGGGTGATTCGTTAAAACACAAATTGCTTGGCCCCAACCCCAGAGTATCTGATCCAGTACATCTGCTGTGGGGCCTGAAAATGTGCATTTCTAACCAGTTTCCATGAGATACTGATGCTGCTGGTCAGGAAACCACACTTGAGAATGCCTGGCCTAGAACATCATCCTTAAATCTGTTTGACTTGCAGTTCTTCCAGTAAAAATTGTTTCAAACCCCAATATAGGTATGCCTATTTATTTATAAATTACCTACAGGCTCTAATGCATTAACATTGCAGGTACATTATGAAACAAATTACAAATAATCATTTTAAAAGATAAAACAAAAACACATAGAAAATTTAAGAATATTCTTTCTGCACCCAAATGGATGTTATACACCCCACATCAGAATATTCTGGGAGGGGTGGAGATTAAAAATGAGCCCTGGGCTGAGATACTAAGTCCTATACTCTTTGTCATTCTAGTCAATCATAGTCAGTCTGTTTGCTTTCTAATCCTGGCTCCAGGCTATAGAAAGTTACAACCTTAGGGAAGATCCTTCACCTCTCTAAGCCTCTATGTCTTCCTCTGTAAAATGGAGATAATATTAAGCAACAACCTCATAGGATTGTTTTTAAGATTAAATAAATTAATATGCATAAATGGCTTAACAAATTCTTGGCATATAATAAATGCTTGATTAATGCTGACTATTACGATTGCTCCTGGTTAGTACCGTATGCTATAACCATGCTGTTCAGTTCACAATTTCCTGAGTAAATATCCACAACTCGATGTCTTTACTTGTGTTGTAGCCCCTGCCTGGAGTATCTTTCCTTTATCTCAACTTGGGAATATCCTTCTCATCTTTCACAATCAAGCTGAAAATGTTACGTCCCTTGTGACAGTAACCTACCTGAACATTCTGGTCTAATTAATTGCTCTCTCCTCTTTGTTCTCATAGTACTGTTACAAATCTTTAAATATTCCTTGCCACAATGTTATTATGTACAGTTTATATGCCATTTCTTCCAATATTGTGAGCTCCTTGGTATGGAGTTCATGGTGACCTATGTATCCATCACATCACCAGAGAAAATGCTTGGCACATAGCAGATGCTAGATACAGATTGTGAAAGAGAGTGAAGACATGAGGGAGCTGGAGATAGAGGAAAAAGATGTAGGAAGAGAAAGAAAAAGGGAGAGAAAGAAGAAAAATGAAGGGTAAAAAAGGAAAGGTTGGTCATCAGCTCTTCTCAAGTTCATGCTGGTATTTGGAAGAGCGTGACAATCTAGTTCCAGCACTATAGCCTAACCCAAATGCAGGTAATGTCTTACCCATGTGACTCCCCTCTTCAGCCTCACTTTCTCTGGTCCCTTGGACAAGAAGTCTTAGATTTGATTTTAAAAATGTGTGTGTGCTCCTGGATTCTAAAATCCTTGGAATCTTCAGAATGATGAGTATCTTTTGTATACCAGTAGGATGATTGGTGACTGGGGGTGCCTATATAGCTTTAGGATGGGAATTGGACCCCCAGAAAACCAAGTCTTGACTAGAATCTTAGAACTTTCAGCTCTACCTCCCAGCTTTTGGGGAGGGGAGAGGAACTGGAAATTGAGTTCAATCACCAATGGCCAATAATTTAACCAATCATGTCTATGTAATGAAACCTTCACAAAAATCCTTAAACAATGGGGTGGACAGAGCTTCCAGACTGATGAACACATCCACGTGTCGGGAGTGCAGTACATCTCAACTTCACCAGACAGAAGCTCCTGCAGCCAGGACCCTTCCAGACCTCACCCTAAGTACCTCTTCATTTGCCTGTTCATTGGTATCTCCACAACTAAAGTGTGTCCCTGAGTTTTGTGAGCTATTTTGGCAAATTATCAAACCTGAGAAGGGTGTTGTGGGAACTCCTAATTCATGGTTGGTCAGAAGTACAGACGGCAATCTGAGACTTGCAACTGGCATGTGAAGTGGGAGCAGTCTCATGGGACTGAGCCTGAGGGGTCGTCCTGAACTCTGGGTAGTCTAGAACTGAATTGAATTGTGGGACATCCAGTTGGTGTCCAGAAAGTTGGAGGATTGGTTAGTGTAGATAAAAACCACACACACATCTGGTGTCAGAAGTGTCTGGAGCAAAAACAGTTCAGAGTGACCAATTAGGTTGCCAACGGAGTCTGCAGCTGTCTTCTAAAAATATGCTAGCTAACCCGAAAGGCACTACACCCTGAACTATTCCCTCATGGCCCCACATCCCGTTCACCTGAATGGAAAGTCCATGAAAGAGTGACAGAGCTGCTAGAACTGATACGTCAATTCTCCTTTCTGGTTTCTGTAATTTCATAGCCTTAGGATATCCAAAAAAAAATGCCTGTTCTCAGTCTGAAAACTTCCAAACGCCATTAATAACATTGCTTAAGCTCACAGGCCCTGAAGGCATCTAACTATGTTTCCTTGAGTCAATATTTAAGTCCTTTGTTGTAGTATGTTCCAGTACACATTCACATCCATTTGAACCCTAAGTAAAATGTCTCAGAGTTCATGCTCCCCGCATTATCAACAAGATTCCTCTGTTGTCTTCAGGACTTGACAATTTTTGTAGAGTTACTACTCAATTCCGTGAGTAGGCCTGTTCTGTAAATCCTTATTATTTGCTGACTGTTTGAAAGGAAAAGTAGAATCAAATCACACTGCCATTTAATAAGCCCATCAAGGCCCTCTACCACCTGCTAATAAGGTTCACAATTGTCACCCTACCTCTGCCCAGACTCCCCCTTCAATGGAGCTCCGTTTTCCTGTGCTCATGATTACTAGGCTATATTACCATGAAAGAAAAGCTGGCTTCATTTTATATAAAGTACATTCTTAAACTGTGGCACACAGCAGAAGGGAGCTGGATATACCCTTGTCATCCCTAATGAAAGAAGAATATTAGACCCATTAAAAGGCTAAAGTCCAATCACCCTTCAGTGATTTTTCTTCTCATCAGCAAAAATGCTCATTAATTCTAATATCTTTGCTTTCAGGCGTGAACTATGAGATCTGAACAAAAATTTCATTTGTAATGAATACATTTTGTCAGAAGTAGAATTATGATGATTCTACTGGTGATAATAATAATAAGCCATATCAAGAGAACAAGAGGATTCTGTGTTCTCAGCTGGCAGGGGGTCTGTGAGACCCTCTGTCCATGACATGGTCTTGTGATGCTCCATGGCATCTATATAAATAATGAGACTACATAAACAGGAGGTTGATCTTCTAACCAACAGACCATAATGCAGACATCCATAACTGACTGCATCTGATGAGGATATGGTCTCTTCTTTTGAATAACCCTGAGAGTCTATTTATGAGCCTACATCTGGTTAGTTTACAGGGATATGTTTTCTGGAATGAAAGTTTATTGTAAGGATACTTTGATAACTAGGTAGAAGGCTACGGAGTCACCATGGAACCCAGAGGTTCCAAGCCTGGGTCATTCTAAACAGAGATCATAGCTTTCTATGGTTTAGGAATTGACTTTTATAACCTGGATCTTCTTGTTTGACTTAGCATGTATATTTTCCATTATAGGAAATCTTGGAGCTCTGTATACATGTACTTAGAAAAACTTATTTGATGAGTAAGTGAAGACGTTCAGCCTTACCATGATCCAACACTATTCAATTGCTTCCCTGGTCCTTAAGGAAAAAGGCTGTTTATAAGTCTGGACAATTCTGTCATTCTCCCCCAAACCGATCCTAATCCCACAGACATGCTGAAGGCAGGGGAAGACCTCATGGAACTGCCATATCAGTCCCGGCCTCTTCACCTCCAAAGCTATTTAACATGAAAACATAGCCTACTACATTTTTTTAGCCGCTATATTTGAATCTCTGTACTAATGGTCAAGTACACTTTCTAATTGATAATGACGTGTATTAATGTTCCCATTTAGAAATAAACAAACTGGTTAAGCATGCTTAAGACACAGGCACCAAATCACAGATCTAGATAGCATGAAGTCAGGCTTTTAAACCTTGGTCCCTGATAGCAAAGCCCTGTTCTTCCTAATGTGCCCACGACTATAGTGGCCATGAATCAATAGAGCAATTAGAATTGTTATGTCTATTGTAATATTGAGTTAGAAAAAGGATTTGGTTTCAATAGATCAAAGAGAAAAGAAATTAAAAGAGAGCCTGTGGGGAAATGTGTATGTGGAGAGTTGCCAGAAGACAGGCCAGCCAAAAAGGGATTTAACACAATTGCTTATCAAATGGGCAAAGGACGGGACATGCAATCCACAACCGAGGACACATAATTAGAAGACAAATGGAGAAAACATATTATTTTTCTAGATATCAAGGAAAGGCAAATTAAAACAACAGTTTTATGCTCTCTAAGACAACAAAGAAAAGAATGTTTGCACCCAGTGTTTCCAAGGGTGTCATGAAACCCTGCACACAAATGTACCCTGGTGAAAATATAATTGGGAAATCCCATTTAACACAAGTTTACCTATGATTATCAAGAGTCATGCAGATGTTTATGCTTTTTATCTTGAAGAACATATCTGAAAGAAAGAAATATTTTATGCATATAAAGATGCAAACCATGGCAATATTCAGAACAGCAAAAGTTTAAAGTTAATTCAAGTGCCCCTGAACACGATATTTAGGTTATATGGAATGTTAACATGGTTGAATATTACCCAGAGTTAGCTCAGGCACTACCCTCTCTGGTCTGGACCACTGCAATGGACTTGTTTCTTGCCTTCAGCTTTGTCCTCCCAAGTCTAGGCTTTACTCTGCCACCAGAGGGGTTTCATGAACGTGATATTCCTTCCACCTGCATGAGAGCATTTTGGCTCCTAAGGCTTCTGTGGGCTCTTCCCTACCTTCCTCTCTAACCTCATTCCTTTTGCCATGGCCCCACCTGGAGACCTCTGTTCCTATTGCACTAAACAAATCATAAACACCCCCATTTCCTGCATAAACATCCATAATTCAATGTCTTTGTCTTGTAGCTTCTACCTAGAATAGCCTTTATTCATCTCCTCTTGGTAAAATCTTTCTTGTCCTTAAAACTAAGCAAAAAATATTAGCTTGGCTTTACACATACATCTTTAGAATTAGTAGGGCCTTATCTGTGCAAAAAGTGCTAGTTTGCCTTCAAAATTGAGCTTACTTATTGCCTCTTTGTAAATATTTTGATTTTTCACACCTCTATTTCCAGGTGAAATCTAACATGCTTTACTCGGGGCCTCCAATGAAGCCTGTAGAGATATTTATAATGGCCCCTGTCATTTCTTGTTGTGTATATGTATTGATGTATTTGTATATACATCACTCTTTATTAAGCTTCTTGAGGTCACGAGTATATCAAGTCCAATAATAGCATCTCATTCACCAGAACTACTTAAAGCTTATTATATGCCAAGCATTGTTACGCATTTTGCATTTTATCTCCATGGCTCAATAAAATTTTATAATTCTAATAATGTATGTTGTTATTCTCAATTTAACAGATGAGAAAACTGAGGTTCAAATAAGCAACTTGCTCAAAGCCCAAAGTAAGTAAATGGCATAGCCAAGAATTGAAGACTGGTCTATCAATTCCAGCTGCCTGGCCACCATACTGTTTCATTCCCTTTTCTGACACAGTAGCTTAACACATAATAGGTGCTCAATAGTTGTCGGAAAAAGTAAATATGTGGCAGTAAGAATAAGTATTTATAATAGATGGAACATTAAGTTGAAAAATCAGAATGTAAAAATGTATCTACATGTCGATTGCAACCCGATTGCAATGATAGGTGCATACTTGGCAAAGACTGGATGGGAACCTGACAACAGCAAAAGTCAATTTGTTAGAGAAACAGAATTATGGCAGTTTTAAAATGTATTTGTCCCTTGCACAATATTTTTTAGTTGCTTACCAAGACTTTGTTCATGAGAGGCTGGCTCAGCCCTGTTCTGCCATCAGAGCTCCTAAGAACATCAAAATATTTACTGATTAGAGAAACCCAGAAGCCAGAGGTCCCAACTGGCCAGGTATCAGAATGTTCTGTTGGAAACTCTATACACATCAGCAGGCCAGGCAAATGGATATGCAGAAAGGAATAAAAATGTTGACTGTCTTTTGTATTGAATTATTATACATAAAGAGGACTTGCACAAAATATTAATTCTGTGTGCAAAAGAAAAACCAGACTCTCTCAGTACCATTTCATAAATTCCAGAGATGAATATCTTAGTGAACTCTCCACTTTTTGAAAAGAATGTGTTGAAAGAGCGTAAGAGAAAGGAGAAAGAGAAAAAAAAAAAAAAAGGAAAGAAAAACAGGAAAAAAATTAGATTTGACAACAAAAAGGAGACAAATTAAAACTGAAGTAAATCCATCCATTGGTTTTTCTTAAGAATCATTCCCTGAAATTTTGCATTTCAGAAGTTGCTGTTGTTTAATTTCACCCTAGGAGCAGGAAAAACTAGGGTGCCTTTAACAGAAACAGGAAATTAAGAGAAGGAGATTTTTGGCGAAGGAATACAAACCAGGAAAGGAGACTCAATAAATGCTTATGGATAGACCATTAAATGAAAGAGTCTTATTTGTTGAGTTTCAGTTTCCAACAGGACATTTTTCATGGCCTGCCAAAGTTAGGCACACCTCCTCTCAAGGGGCAAGACTGCATTTCAGTTAATTCCCTAATTCAATGAGATAGAAATTTCAAGTCAGCAAGAAACAGAGACAGGCTATACAATTTCTTTAGTTTTTTTATTACCAATCAAATGCAGGGCCAAACAATACCAGGATTTACCTGTACTGATCTTGCCATCTGCCTAAGGGTGGCTGATCAGGGGGATTCCTCAATTGTCCAAGTAGACCTGGACACTCTACTAGTTCAAAACATGTCGGGTTCAGATGAGGAATTTGCTTGCAACAGAGCTGAGCCAGTCTGAGCAAATGCATGATACTACCTGATATGAAGAGAGTGTCTGACCACTGCAATTGTTTCCCTCAGAGTAGAAAGGTGAGTGCATCGTGGCACCCAATGATTACTTGGGACCCCAAGGTTTAAAATTCCTTATATGTTAAATGAAAATACATAAACTAAGCATGCATGATTTCTAAACAAAGAAAAGTTTTAAACAGGAAATTTGGAATTGTATAATCCTTGTAGCAAACGTTCAACTTTGTGAAAGATATCTCTTTATCTCTGGGGCGGGGCACACAGAGCTCTGCATTGCTGTTGAGAAACAATAGATGATATTGACATACTATAATCCCATTTTCTTCCATGTGCAGGAAAACCTTGTTTTATGGGAGTATCAGGGTCTCAGCTCATTAGTGGGTTTGTCTCAAAGTAAACAGAAAAGCTGGGGAGGTTAGAGCTTGAGAGGTTAGATTGGGTGGGGGTAGATTAAGGATATGTTGAGGATACCCTGGCATTGAGGCCCTGTTGAAAGATGACCACATACACCTCTTTCCAAGTTTAACCTTTTCTTACAGAGGCTGACTCCCTCCTCCCATTTGCCAGCACAACCACCTAATCTTTTCTCTACTTTTATAAGTCAACAAGAAAAATAACATTCCCTAAACAAGAGATTTCATTTTTCATCAAAACAGAACCTTCTTTTATGTAGCTACACATAAGCTTCCTTACTGAAGCACCAAATTCTAAAGCAGCTATAAGTAAAAAGAATTTGCTCTTATCATAAATAAAAGATTGTATATGTGAACTTATTTGCAGTAAAGCCTTACAATAAAAACATAATTTATACGCTAGTTTCTCCTGTGCATTTTGTGTAATATCCTAGTAAAATATTTCCATTTTACAACATGTACCTATTAAAACCATTCCTTATAAAACTGTCGGCATAAAATAAAATACAAAAATTTGGAAGAAAAAGCAGAGGAAAAGAAAATATATCAAGATGAGGTGATGAAAGGCAACTGAAAGATCCTTGTAGAAATCCTCCCAGTGAGATATAAATAATAGTAATAAAGAGGCAGTGGATGATGCTGATAATTAACAAGGATATTTTAAGGTGAGAAATACTTAAATCCTTCTTAGAATGTCATTTTCCTCTATGCTAAAAAGGAATTCTATAGCAATAAAAATTGGAGACAGGACCCTACTACTGAGGTGGAATGACCTTACAAAGTAAGTCAATTAAAGTGTCCTGGAAATGGCAAATACTGTCTGTGAAAATGCTGCCTGACATTTGATTGGCATTTGCTCTCTGGTGTCCAGATGCTCCTCCCACCTGTAGGTGGAGTTGTAGCCTGTTAGCCAAGGACCTCTTAAAACCTCTAATTAGATCTGTCATTCTTTGTTATGGTCATAACTATTTTTAAGTGATTTCAAATTTACAGAAAAAAAATAAAAGAATACAAGAACCGAAGGAACTTCAGATACCCTTCTTTCAGATTCGACAGCTGTTAATGTTTTACCACATTCCCTCACTCTCTCAATCTCACATGTGAGTGTGTGTGTGTGTGTGTGTGTAAGATAGATAGATAGAATAGATATAGATATCGATGTATAGGTAGGTTTGATCATTTGGGAAGAAGTTGCAAATTTATCTAACCCTAAAACTTCAGTGTATATTTTGGATACTCTTTTATATAATTAGAATAAAATTATCAAAACCCGGAAAATATGTATCTAATCTATACATCTTATCCAAAGGTTGCCAATTGTCCCAATAACAACTTTCCTATTAAAAAAAAATAGAGAACTAAAGAAAAAAGAAAAAAATTCTTGTCCCAGATCCAATCCAGGATCACACACTGCATTCCATTGTCATGCCTCTTTGATCTTCTCTCAGCTGAAACATTACCTGAGTCTCTGTGTTTAGTCTAACCTTTACACTTACTAAAGAGCACAAGTCGGTTATTTTATAGAATGACTTGGTTTTGTCTGATGTTTCTTCAGAGTTGCATTCAGATTATGCATTCTTGGCAGGAATACACAGAAGCAATCTGTCTTTCTCAGTGTATTGTATCAGGAAGCACATACTAATTTGTCCTAAAAATCTCTTGGTTAAGGTGAGGTGATATTCATCATAAAATTGCTATTTCCCCTTTTTAATAAGTGGACATATTTTGAGATTAAGTAAATATCCTGTTTCTCATCAAATGTTTGCCCAATAGTTTCAACATCTGTTGATGACCCTTGCCTACATCAATAATTACTGTGGTGGTAGCTGAATGAGAAGCAATACCTCGCTACATGAAAGGGGTGTGCCAGTATCTCTGGGTATGGGATAGTTTCTTTACTTGAAAAATAAAGCAGTATCTATTTTTACTACGATCTATAGAAAGTAAAGATCAACAAAATTGTCCTAGTTAATGGGAGTAGCTAGAACATAAATCCATTTTCTGTGCATCAATAATTCTCAATGGAAGAGTGAGGTTTGTATTGCTATCAAAAAGTTCAGAGGTTTAGACTGAGAAACAGTCTACCAGAGACATTTCTTTCAAGAAAATTAACCTCCAGTTTAGAAAATGAAATGGATGTTTTCATCCTAAGTAATTGTTCTGTTTTTATGGAAAGACACTTCGAATTATGTAACAACCAAGTATTTTTTCTTTTGAGAACACCTGCTAGGAAATTTAAAGCCTCCACTGTGTCCAATTCACTGTGGTAGGTCTTCAGAATCTGTGTTCTTGGTCTCATTCCTGGACCACGCTATGTTTCCAGCTAGTTTTTCTTTCTTCTCTTACTCTGACTTACTTATGTTATCTTGTTTCCGTAGCTAGACTGAAACCTTGTGGAGTAAGGTGGGCATATGAATGAGTTAACAAAATGTGCTTTCTTTGTTTCATCATCTGCTCTATCTCAAATCTTCAGATATCTAATTTCTCATAAACTAGAGCTGTCTTATATTGTCCCACTTGATATGTCATTTTGGAGGATGAGAGTAGTAAAAGAACTCACGGGAAACTTTAAGTCAGTGTCACTGGTAGCTTCAGCAACTTCCTGGTTTCCAGGACTCTAAAATAATGATTGAGTTTGGTTATTGTATGTCACGTGGAATGAGTCTTTGCCAGTACAGGTAAAAGAACACTGGGCCAGGGGTCAGAAGGTTCATGAACGGGACAGTTCTACCTCTGCCATTAACCAGGTATGTGACCTTGAATAAGTTGGTTCAGCTCGCTGGGCTACAAAATCCTTGTCAGAAAGGGGACACAAAAGCACCTAAGCTGTCCATTGCCCTAAACTGTTGGAAAGTGTAACATCACAGTGCTTCAAGAAGTGCACGATCCAAGGATTCTTTACCTTGCCTTCTGGTAAAAGAATCAAGCAGACATTTAACAAGAGAACAAATGTACAAATAATTTAATTTCAGATAATGGTAAATTATACAAAAACCAGATAGAATAAAATATTCAAAAATGATTGGGGGGAGTGCCTTATTTTAGATAGGATGGCCAGTGGAGGCCTCTGTAAGGAGTAGATATTTCATCAGAGACCCAGATAATGGGAAAGAGAAAGCTATGCAATGAGATGAGAGCCTGTGAAGCTCAGACACAAGCCCTGGGGCAGGAACCAACTCAAGTACCAGCCAGAGGCTGTGTAGCTGTCTCCGCCTGTGCAGGGTAGAGATGAGTAGAGAGAAGGCAGGTGTAGCTTTTGGAAGCCAATCCCTCTGCAGCCTGAATATTGAGAACATAGACTTTGAACATCTACAAACCTCGGTGCACCTCCTGGCTCTGCTTCTTACCCATCTTGGTGCAGGTACTTAACCTCTCTGGGTTGCAGTTTTCTAATACATAAAACAGGAGTAATAATAATAGCAGCTACTTCAAAAACCTGTGGTGAGAATTAAGTGGAATATTGCATAGCACTGTGCATGGCACAGGTAAGCTCTCAAGAAGCAATAGCTATTATTTTCTGGTCTACTCTGACTTCTCCATCAATTGAACATCCGTGGCCCTCACAGAATAAACTGCATAACTCAGGGTTCAGGAATATTTTCTAAAACTTTTATATAAGGATAAGCAGGAAACTCCCCAAAGGTAGGAACCATGTCTGCTTTGGTCCCATGGCACCCAGCACAGAAATGCACATAGTGGGTGTCCAATAAGATACTTAACCTGAGTAATTATTTGTGAAAGGTGGTTTCTGATAGTTGTAACAAGCCAGTCACAAAATGCAGGCAGTAAATCACACTCCCTGTACCCAACTCTCTATAAAATTCACAATGAGCACAATTTGTTTTTAAACTATGTGAAATGTTTTTAGATCACACTAACATATTCAGATGCATGCTCACCTTAAGTAATGTGTTGTCTCAGGAGTGAGTCCCTGGATCTGCCATAGTAGCTGATTTTTATCAACAATTAGGAAAAAGAGGCATTTGTTTGATTATGCGCCCAATTTCTGAACAAGCGGCTCCTCAGCCAACCATTGCAAATACCTCCCCACCACCACCAGCGTTTCCAAGTTCAGACTTCTCATTCTGATCATGCTAGGAATGTAATCAAGGCCCTCTGTGGAGATAAGTTAATTATCTCCTCAGGCAATGAACACACGGATTTGGTTTCTGACCATGTTGCCTAATGAGAGGACACCCCAGAGGAGCTGAGAGCTTGTCAGCTACCACCCCAAGGCCCTTCGTGGCATCTGGGAGCCATGGCCCAAAGTGATTCTGGCCCCTCTGTCCCAGGTTCTGCACTGCACCTGCTTCTGGTGATGCAGCACTGGACACAGAACTTGACTGGCCCTATTCTCGTTCTCTCCGAGCCAGCCCAGCCATGCCCTGCGTTACTGGGGTTGGGCTCCTGGAGCTCACCCGGCACCTCCTGCAGCCCAGGACATCTCCCAGCACAAGATGCCCCTACGGAAAGCTGATCTGGCTCCGCTGAGCTTCCCAAGATAGATAAGGAAAGAAATCAGCTTTTCTGTCCTCCGTCACTGGGCTGCCAGGGACAGCAGGACCCAAAGACTCTAACAGAAATCACCTGCCTGTCTCCATGTTTTAAACTTCTGCTTTAATCCAGCTCAGAGTGGGATTAGCTGCCTCAGAGACTGCTAATTGCCAGATGGCCGCTGATAGCCGACTGCAGAAGTGTGTGTGTCAGAGCCTGTCATGGGGTCTTAGGAAGTCAGATCCGAAAGGGATCTTACAGAGCCCAGCCAACCTTTCATCTTCTTGTTATGACAATGGGCAAACTGAGGCCCAGAGGGGCAAGGTGGCTTGCTCTTGGATACACAGCAAGCTTACAGCATGTGCCTGTGGATTGCATTTACATTAGGAAGAGAAAGAAAAGAGCACTGAGAGACCTCAATATACCCCTAGCTGATTATGCCCTGCTGCCCCTAGGGAGAGGCAGAAGCAAGAGGAAGGAGAGCTAGTTTATTGAGTATCTCTTATATTCCAGACTTGACGGCAGCTGGTTTCATGAGTAATACCTGGGTTCAAGCCCTCAAGCTGACAGGGCACGTGATCTTGAGTGAATCATGTCCCCTCTGGTCAGGGGGCTGGGGGATTCTTAATACCTTACATGCAGATTGAGAAGAGTAAACTGAATCATCTTGAAAAGAGTGGCTCTCATTCTTTAATGTGCACCATAATCTTTTGGAGGACTTAAAATACAGATTGCTGGGGCCCAACCTGTTTCTGATTCAGTAGGTGTGCATTAGGACCTGAGAATTTGCATTTCAAATAAGCTTCCAAGAGATGCTGATGCTATCCAGCCATGGGCCACACTTAAAGGTGTATTGCTGTAAGATGCAGCCCCTAACTCTAAAGTTAAACAGCATGAGTTGGTCCATGAACAAGAAACACACACAAACACACATGAACACACCAACACCTTTTTAAAAAGAGTAATCAAAAGAACCCGAACTAGTAAGTTAATTCCAATGGATCCAGGCTTTTATGTTTTCTTAAATTCTTCAAAAAAACTCCAACATTAACTTATGGCAACCCAAATACAAACTCAGTTTTTTGTCCTGTACCTCAAGTGCTTTCCTTAGAGAAGAATCGAGTACCATCTTACACTCAAGGAGCCTACAATCCTGAATAAGAAGAGTTCACCCACACAGTCCCACTCAGAATGAGACCCTGATGGCATCCCAGGAAAGCGTCTGAAGTACCTTTAGCACCTGGTACATCCAGACATGTGCTATAGCCCCCATGAGGACCATAACTAGTGAGTGTACCACTGAGATAAAGGCAGGCCAGAAGCACTCACCATCATTCCTGCAGTGTGACCAGAGGTACACACACTGAAATCCCCACCTGGAACACGGCCAACCTGCTAGGACATCTGCAGATTGTTTCCAGGAAACCTCAAACATGCATCAACCCAAATAAAGATGGGAGAAAATACATAAATATTGAAAAATCCTGGGAAAATACCTGGAGTTCTTCCAACAGCATTTGACTCTTAATAAACTGTACTTGTCTTGCTCTGATTTGAGTGAAATTTTACATACTAGAAACTTTATCCCAAAGTTCATATGTTGATTGGAGATGGAGCCTTTAGGAGATAATTAGGATTAGATAAGGTCATCAGGGTAGGGCCCCCATGATGGGACTGGTGGCTTTATAAGAAGAGGAAGAGAGAACAGAGCTGACATAGGCTCTTACTCTGTGGCCATGTGATGTCTTTGCTACGTTATAACACAGTAAGAAGTCCCTCAGCAGATGTAGCCCTTGATCTTGGACTTCCCAGCCTCCAAAACTGTAAAGAACATATTTCTTTTTAAAATAAATTAACCAGTCTGTGGTATTCTGTTATGGCAAGAGAAAATAGACTAAGACAGTACTTGTGAGACAAATATCCAAGATCAAAGCTACCTTGGAGGGGTCTTATGGATCTTGCAAAGAAAAAACAGACAGTAAGGAAGCTAAAGAGATTTGACAGGGCTCTGCCTCTCTGTTAGGATGTGTGGTGACTCGAGCTCAGGAATGGTTGATGTTGGTGTCATTTTTAGCCTCTGGCCCTATCAGCAGGTCTGCTATCATTGTAGACAGAGTAAGTGATGTGGCCAAGGATACCACATGTGGAGAGATGAGATAAAAGATATAAAGACACCTTTCCCAAATCCCTGTGAGGCACCCAAGGTGCTTGATCTAGGGCTAGAGCCAAGGTCTCTTGGCCAGAATGTAAACTAATGTTTGTCTGTCTCTCCAGCTCTCTCCTTCCTACCTTTCTAGGTAAGCACTGAAAGAATTTACGCTAAAAAGTAGTTCTATATAATTGTTATAAATGTAGTCACAAAACAGAATACCAATGTCATAGATAATCCTTCTGGTAGAATATACATAATGTAAAATAAATCAATTTAACAACATGAAACTTAGCAAAAAGTAATAATTTATCAACATGCACTCCAGAGCAGAGATGAGGGATCAAGTACAGGAAAACGGAGTGGGAAAGAAAAGTAATAATAGGCATCTGAGATGGCAGAGAGTTCATGGATTCTTGGCATTGATAATAAATGATATGTAAGATTTTACTGTAATATAACCATTAATAGAATTTTAAAGGGCTTATATTCCATAGAAATTTTCAGAAATAAAATCAGAAAATATGGATCACATAACCACCCCACCCCCCAAAAAAGGAGCCATAAATAAGACAAAACCGAAAAATAAGATAGCAGAATTAAGACAAAGCATGCTTTCCCTAAAGACAAACCAAAGCCAAGAAAAACACATTCAAAATCATTACACAACGCTCTGAATATATTTAACACCTCTGAAACGTATGCTTAAACATTGTTAAGATGACAAAGGGACAAGGCATTTCACCCTGGAGTGATGGGAATGTTTTGCACTTACGTAGAGATGAGATTGCACAACATCGTGGATGTGCTAAATGCCACTGAATTGTTCACTTCAAAATGATCGATTTTATGTTCTGGGAATTTCATCTCATAAAGAAAACACCCCCCCCCCCCCCCAAAATCATTCCTTTTTGGCGATGGCACAATGTGGCTTTATAATCTTTCCCTCCTTTTCACCTCCATTCACCTTCTTATCTTTCTTCTCCACTTTTTCATTAGGACACACACAGGACTTTTCCTCTGAGTCCTTCTATCATTCTGGGTGGACCCAAGATCCTGATCCAATACAGAGACTTTGGTTTCTTCACCTCAACTTCATCTTCATTGACCTTTTCTCTGCCCCAGCCACACACGGCCATTGTCACTGACTGGACTTGTCATCACTAAAAGTGCCACACCTCCAAGAGCCACTAAGTCAAACACTGCATGCCACAGCTCTTGACATTTCAACTGTGAAAGCAGACAGTGCAGATCCAAGAAAAGGCTTTTGTTTGTTTGGGTTTTTAATAGGAGAGAATGAGATTTTGAAAAAAAAAAAATCCAATGGAAAGAATTGTAATCAAAGGAAGAGGATGAACACACAGGAAAGAAAAGGGAAATCAATAGTGGCGACTTTTGAAGATGGCAGGAAGAGATGGGGTCAGAAGAAAGGGTGGAGACACTGGCCTTTTGAGTTCATTAAGTCTGCAGTTTATAACTACACATCAGACTTAGAGAATGAGACCAAAGAAGTACTCAGAAAAATTTGGAGACTTGATTTTATTGCTTCAACAAGGGATGAAATACATAAGCTAAGCATCCAGCTGAAGAAGTCAGAAAAAGAGCACATTATCAGGAAATTTTTGAAAAGAAAGACATTACAAATGAATTCTTAATAAAATCTCCCCCAGAAATGAATAATTTTAAGAGTTGACTTTTTAAGAAACAGGAAAACATATAGCTGATATCATTAATAAAAAGTGATTTAATCACATTTAAATCATTTATATTTAAAGTAAATATGAACCTTATATTTTAGAAATTAAATGAATATTATTTCTACCCTAGGAATAAATTTGATAATTGCTATGAAAGTTTCTAGAAAATCTATAAATTACCACAATTGACTCAAGAATTGACCCAAGTAGCTCATTAATCAGACAACCTGAAAGAGTTGCCACAGAATATATGCCTGTACATATATATGTGCATGTGTGTATATATATATTATGTATACACATATTAGGGTTCTCCAATGAAACACCAATTTTATATATATGTATAAATATTTATATATAAGCCTTATTTTAGATAATGATAAATGTTTCTATATATCTGCATGTATATACAATTTTAAAAGGTTTATATTCCAAAGAAATTTTGGAATGCATAAAAATGTATGTTCCATATACATACAGATACATAGAAAGATTATGAGAGATTGGCTCATGTGATTATGTAGGCTGAGAAGTCCCATGATCTCTTGTTTCTAAGCTAGAGGCCCAGGAAAGCTGGTTGTGTAGTTCCAGTCCAAGCTCAAAGGCCTGAGAACCAGGGAAGCCAATGGTATAAGTTTCAGTATGAGTCTGAAGCTCGGATAACTGGGGACTGATGATGTACATCCCAGACCACATCCAAAGGCCCAAGAGCACCAATATCTGAGGACAGGAGAAGACGGATGGTCCCGCTCAAGCAACTCATCCTCTTCTGCCTTTTTCTTCTGTTCAACTCCTCAGTGGATTACAATGCCCACCCACATTGGTGAGGACAATCTGCTGTACTCAGTCTACCTATTCAAATGCTAATCTCTTCCAGAAACACCTTCACAGGTACCTCCAGAAATAAGATTTTACCAGCTATCTGAGCATCCTTAGCTCAGTCAAGTTGATACATAAAATCAACCATCACAACATATATTTTATATGTATATGTGTGTATCTATATCAATATATATATCTTCTTTTGAGAAGGAGTCTCACTCCATCACCCAGGCTGGAGTGCAGTGGCACAATCACAGCTCACTACAGCCTTGACCTCCCAAGCTCAAGCAATACTCTACCTCAGCCTCCCAAGTAGCTGAAACCACAGGCAACCGCCCCCACACCCGGCTACGTCTTTTTTTTTTTTTTTTTTTTTTCATTGTTGTAGAAATGGGATCTCCTTTTGTTGCTCAGGCTGAATGTATCTGTTTTTAAGCAAGCTATACCCAGGTGAAACTTTCATGTTCTCAGGGCAAAGAGAATCCCACTGCTACCCAGTCTTGCAATTCCTTATTTACAATTCTAAAATTTCAAACATTCTTTTTTCATAAAACATTTAAAGGCAAAATCTGACTAGAACTCATTTAACAGTAAAATTTGACCTGAATTTATATGAAGCTATGTATATGGTCTTTTTTCTATTATTGTTACATATTATACTTTGAAATATTAATGTGCTTTATTATGCACTCTTGTCACAGACCCCACTGGGCAAGATATGTGTTCTATAGTATATGTGTGTGTGTGTAGTATATGTTTAGTACATGCTATTACCTTTCTAAAAACCCAAATGTTCTGATTTTGGAAACATATCTCAACCCAACAGTTGCAGGACAGGCCTTGTCAGCCTGCATAAACTGTTACAGAGCATAGAAAAAGATGAAAAGTTTGTCAACTACTTTTCAGAAGTTAGCATGACCCTGATCTAAAATTTGGCGAAAGGGTTTATTCCAAAATGAAAACTGCAGTGTGATTTCATCTGACTCTAGAAGCAAAATGCTTAAATAAGTTGTACTTTTCACTTTCCATCCTGTTGACAAAAAATATGATCACTGTATGGGCTTGTTTCTCCTTAAAATTTCAACAGTGCTAATGCCCAGTACCTCAGAACATGAGTGTATTTGGAGACTGAGTCTTTAAAGAAGCAATTCAGTCATAATGAGGTCATTACGGTGAGTCCTAATACAATATGAACAGTGTCCTTATAGCAAAAGGAAATGTGGACCTAGGCACAGAGAAAACGCCATGTGAGGACACAGTGAGAAGGTAGTTGTATTAGTCCATTTTCGCACTGCTGTGAAGAACTGCCCAAGACAGGGTAATTTACAAATGAAAGAGGTTTCATTGACTCACAGTTCAGCATGGCTGGGGAGGCCTCCGGAAACTTACAATCAGGGTGGAAGGCGAAAGGGAAGCAAGACACCATCTTCGCAAGGCAGCAGAAAGAAATGGCGAGCGAAAGAGGAAGAGCCCCTTATAAAACCATAGATCTCATGAGAACTCACTCACTATCACGAGAACCGCCCTTATGATTCAATGACTGCCACCTGTTCTCTCCCTTCACACCTGGGGATTGTGGGGATTACAATTCAAGATGAGCTCAGGGTAGGGAAACAGCCTAACCATATTAGCAGTTATCTACAAACCAAAGAGAGAGGGCTCAGAAGAAGCCAATCCTGCCAACATTTTGATCTCAGACTTCCAGTCTCCAAAGCTGTGAGAAAATGCGTTTCTGTTGTTTAAGCCACCTGGTCTGCCACTTTGTTATGGCAACCCCTAGAAAACTAATACAATCACACTTTAACCTGCAAAATTAAAAAAAAAAAAAAAAAAAAAAACAGTTAGTACCCATCCCACTATCATAAAAACACCTCTTTTCCTTCTCTCTGGGCACTATCTTCATGAAAACTCCAAAAATCCCAAGGACACTCACTGAGTACAAATAGTGCTGATTACTAGTTTTACAAGAAGAAAAAAGCTAGAAAATCTGATCAGTCCACCAGAGGGCCAAGTGTACTGCTGCTGTTATTCATGGTACATACACAGTGTCTCCATTGAAAGCATGTGACCCAGTATCAGGGGTCATCCTTGTCCATGAATCAAACCTCATTGGCCCAGACAAGGGCACCAGGTAGTCCGGTGTGCAAGCATGGAGTGCTTGAGGCCAGTGCTATAGAAGTTCTCAGGACACGTTATTCAATATCTGAGCTCCCAGTGCTGCTATTTCACTATTCACCCCTTTCTCCATACACCAAGGCATTTTCCTTAAACACTTGCATTGTGCCAAAGTCACTGAGCCCAGGAGGTTCGGGCCTCAGGCACACACTCTGACCTGATACCTTGTCCCATTATCTATTTCCTGGCTCCCAGAAGAAAAAAAGTTCTTCCTTCACTCAGCCCAAAGCCTGCCTATTCTGTCTAGAATTATTTGTATTATTTTCAGGTGGAATTTTTGTTGTTGTTGTTGTTGTTTGTTTGTTTGTTTTTTTGAGACGAGTCTCGCTCTGTTGCCCAGGCTGGAGTGCAGTGGCACGATCCCGGCTCCCTGCAAGCTCTGCCTCCCAGGGTCACGCCATTCTCCTGCCTCAGCCTCCCGAGTAGCTGGGACTACAGGCCCCCGCCACCTCGCCTGGCTAATTTTTTGTATTTTTAGTAGAGACGGGGTTTCACCGTGTTAGCCAGGATGGTCTCCATCTCCTGACCTCATGATCCGCCCACCTCGGCCTCCCAAAGTGCTGGGATTACAGGCATGAGCCACCGCTCCCGGCCTTCAGGGGGAAATTTGACCTTGCAGTAGCCAAGTAAAACCCACATAGGATCATGTGGGATCATAGGATCATGCAAAGCAAAAAGAGTATTTATTGCTCCATAACTAAGTAAGGATTGTTCTTACTTAGGATTGTTCTAGGAATGCAAAGAAAGTTCAATATTAGGGGAAAACTTAAAACCTCGATCTTATATCACTAAGTCAAAGGAGACAGTGTAATAAGGTTAAAAAAAAATAAGAAGAAAAGGATCTTCTACCACAAGAAATAAGAAGGTTCAATTATTACCACTTAAGGATGAGATAACTCTAGATAAAAGAGTCAATTGATAAATGATTAGAAATATAATATTTTTTAAATAATTAAAATTATTATTTAGAAATTAATGACTTCTTTCTACCCTAGTGTTAGCCAGTTAGAAAGTTGTAATGGGCAAAATAAATGCCATTTACATGTTAACAAAATATGTAATATACGTAAGAATGAATTGCATATAAAATGTAAGACACCGATACAAATAATTTTAAGTGGCTTCAGCTGTGCCTTTGCCCACAATTTAGAAAAGAACCTAAGATGTTCTCTGTGATGAACACTGACCTGCACTTAGGTACATCTTTCACCCACGACTAGGCAGGTCACTACTCTCATCAGACTAACAGTTTTTAGTTTTTAGTGACTGTTGCCCTATTATCCAGCCTGAGTGGCCATTTTCCAAAAGTAACATGTAACCTATAATAAAAGAACATCAAATTCACTGTTGCTCAGTGTTGAAAATAACACTATTGATGAGGGGAATAGAACAGCATCTTTCCTCCAGAGACTAAAATCTTCCTTTGGACCAAACCAGACAGTCATATAATCACGAGGCTGCATTGCATCATTTGTTCCTCCTTGGGGATTGCTTTAAGGGGCTTCACTTTGGTGCTGCAGTGGCCTATGCTGAGGAACATTACAAGGAATGACTTTATACTTGCAGCTGTGTGTACCATTAAATGTCAAAGCACACACTGTTCACTGTATCACTCTGTCTATTATTATTATTATTTTTTTTTGAAATGGAGTTTCGCTCTTGTTGCCCAGGCTGGAGTGCAGGGGCGTGATCTCGGCTCACCGCAACCTCCACCTCCCAGGTTCAAGCGATTCTCCTGCCTCAGCCTCCTGAGTAGCTGGGATTACAGGCATACACCACCACACCCAGCTAATTTTGTATTTTTAGTAGAGACAGGGTTTCTCCGTGTTGGTCAGGCAGGCTGGTCTCGAACTCCTGACCTCAGGTGATCCGCCCACCTCGGCCTCCCAAAGTGCTGGGATTACAGGCGTGAGCCACCGCGCCCACCCTGTCTCCTTTTCACTTGCCTTCATGAAGAACTTTTGTCTCTGGATTCAAAAGCAGAACTTCGTTGGTTCTTCTGAGTAACTTTTGCTTTTATTGGTTTGGGGGCAGTGCAATTCATGCAATTGATTCTCTTTCCTTCATCATTGGCAGCTAGAAAACTTAGGACCAAATATGCCTCATATTTCTGCCAAATATAGTAGAATTTATGGCACATAAGTTGAGTAAAGACCCTGTTTCTGGCCCCATCTTACATTTCGTATCCTTATATTTCTTTCATTTTAATCTTTACTTACTTATCTGAGCACTGCATTGTAAAGCATGATACAGCCATTATATTGTGCACTGACTTCATGGTTTGTCTTTTGCCCTATCCCTTTAATTTTTGTATGTGGGGCTAGTTCCTCCTCTTTTCCCAGATGACATTTCTTAGGGAGCTTTAACACTTTTTCAGAGACTCTGTACAAGTCTCTGCTCCTACACTTCTGCTTTGTCATCTGAACGGACACCACTTCCTTTGCATTATGCTTACTTGAAAAATGCAACTCTTATGACTTTTAATTTTGGCCAATAATGCAGATACTGAGAAATATTTTGCCCTATGATTTATCAAGGGCAGTCTTGCCTGTGCTGAAGTTCAGTAAGGATGTGAAGACATTCCTTAGCCAATAAACCTTGGCTGGCTTTATCTGGATGCTAACACAATGTCATTTAATATAGGAGGGTGTTTGTATATGGTTTCTCTGAATCCTTAATAGTGCAGTTTTAAGAGGCCGGAAAGGCAAGGCAGGGAGACCTGGGTCCATAGCAGAAGTCCACCTCCTTTCTCTTGTGTTTAGAGCAAACCTGAGAGACTCGGGGGTGCTTCCGGGACCCAGTGCTTTTGTGATTTTTTTCTTATCTGTTATTCTGGTCTGAGGCTTGGGACTTTCTTATCTCTCAGATGAAAGATGCCTTTGGTCCTCGGGGGGAAAAAAAAGACCCCATAGAAACCCAGAGGGACAATTTACAAAGGCCCAAACTCATGGGAACTTTGTGGTGTTTTTCTACTCTAGATATAAGGACAGGAATCCCCCAGGACCATTTTTTTTTTCTGGGCAAGGGCCCAGAGAACAGTTGGCTGTGGGAAGTCGGGGAGACATGGGGATTCAGGTTCAGAGAGGAGGGGTGTCATTCCCTAAACTTCAAGTGATGAAGAAGCAGCAGATTTGAATGATGAGAAGTTCTGTTTGGGATCTTTTTCATTTGATGTGGAACTACCAAGTAAAGATGCATTCACAGGCATTCAGACCTGGAATTCTGAAAGGACATGGCAGCCTATAGACACAGACATTAACAACTATAAACCTCAAATCCAGCAGTATTTGTTGTTTTCCTCTGGCAAGTTACCTAGTTTTCATTGTCAAGAGCACACAGAGAATAAGTTTCAGATGACACACAGGAGGATTTCAGAATAACAACACTGAGGTCTTCATACAATGCATGTGACCAGGAACTCCTGAGTGGTATGTATCTTTCCTGTTATTGCACAACAAATTATCCTAAATTCAGTGGCTTTACAAAGCACATATTTATCATCTCACAGTGTCTGTGGGTCTGCTCAGCTGGGTTCTCTTCTCAGAGTCTCATAAGGTGTAGTTGAGGTATCTGTCAGGCTGAGATCTCATCTGGAAGCTTAACTAGGGAAGATCCTGCCTCCAAGCTTGTTCTGGTTGATGGCAGAATCATTTTCCCTTGTGTTTTTGGACCGAGGGCCCCAGATTCTTGTTGGCTAATAGTTTGAGGCTGCCTTCAGTAACTAGAGGCCCTCACCATACTGCCCTCAGTAACTAGAGGCCCTCACCATGTTGGGCTTTTCCAACATGACCACTTATTCCATCAAGCCAGCAAGGAGAGTTTCTAGTTAAACCTGCTAGCAAGAGGGAGTCTCATAAAATGCAATGTAATCCTGGAAGTGACAGCTCATCCCTTTGTCATATTCTGCTGGTTAGAGGCAAGTCACAGGTCCTGCCCACACTCAAGGGAAGGGACTGTACAGGATGTGAACAGGAGCTGGGGATCATGGAGGGTCACCTCATTGTTTGCCACGTTGTCCATGGATGGGAGACACATGGAAAAATAATTGAAAAGCCATCTCCAAGGGACAAGCATGGCAATATCAGATACAAGTACATTCAACATATATTTTGGCATGGAAAGTCAGATAAGACATGCAAAAAATTAGGAGTTTTGGCAATGTCGTGGGGAAAATAAGTTTTCCAGTGCACCCATTAATCACTTCACTAGTGTTGCTCCTTGGTAAATAATTTCATTGGTATAACTCTGTTGCGATAGTCCCCATCATCTATTTTAGACGTCTTAGGGTGAAAGAGAGAGACTCAAAGAAGCCAGCCTGACAATAATACTCAACATATATTATCTGGGGTATTCTTGAAAGATTTTATTGGCTTTGGATCTGAACATCGAGTGGGCACAGTGATTGGCCAAAGAATATTTTAGTTGATTGATGTCCCCACTTTCGAAAAGAATGGAGTTGGTGAAATTCTGGAAAATTCTGGAAAGATCTAAAACTATTTACAATTTAATAATCAAAGACCTATATGAAATATCAAATACATGCTAGGTGCTAAAAATCAGATCACAGATATCCAATTCATCAATAGCCTCCACAACAAGATGTCTAACCACTAAACACATAAAGCTTTGGCCTCAGTTGTTCCTCCTGTGGCCTAACTAACCTCCCATCCCAGGATTTCCCCTGCAAGAGCTGCTGGAGACTCTTCAGAGCTGCCCACGCAAGGGGGTTATGCATTTTCATCTCAATCTTGTCTCCCCACGACACAACCATCTGCTCCGCAACACACACCTTGGGCGCCAGGGACAGGACACTGGTTGGGATGTGAAATTGAGTCTGGGGACATTTTCTCTTGACATCTCAGAATTCATTACACTTCCAAAACAATGAAGACAAACATGCCTGTTTATCAGGAGCCCTGCTAGCATGGCTGCAAATATTTGTTTCTGTAATTCTGAGACTTCAAATATGTTTGATAGTGACTGAAGCCAGTCTACTTGAGTGACAGCTTCTGCAAAGCCAGATCCCACAAGGTAGGTGATGGTGAGAAGGCCCTGTTACCCCACCATAAACCAGCAGAGGACATGCTGATTTCTATCTGTCCAAAGAAACAAGCATGTAAGAAAGCAGGCAGATTCCCTGTCACAAACAAAGGGGACAGAAGCTGCAAGAAAAATCTGTCAAGCCAGCCAGGGTAGAAGAGGTGGGATGTGGAGGACAGATAGATAAACATCTCATTTCAGGCTTTGAAGATGGATCTTTTAGATGTCCTTGTCCCTTTTTGGTTGGTTGGTTGGTTGGTTGGTTGGTTGATTGGTTGGTTTTCTGAATGCAGGGGTGTTTGGGGAAACATGGTACCATTTTGAAAAACAGTAAGTATGAGATTTTTGTTAAAAGACAGCCTCAGGTCTAAACGCTAGCTTTGCCAATCATTTGCTGCCCACCTTTCAAAAACACCACTCTTATCCTTTTAAATCTGTTTTCTCATCTGCTTAGAAGTGAAAATTGTTAAAGTACTTAATCTCCCAGCGTTATTGCAATAGGATCAGCACAGTGCAGAAGTGTCCTACACTTTGCAGAACTGCAGGGCTAAAGCCAGCCTTGGTCCATCACACACACACTTTCACTCTCCCTATGCCTGGAAATTGAAGTCTGTGATGAGAAGGGGACTGGGCCAAACTCTGTCTACCAGGAAGACTCAGTATGAGTAATGCCTCCTGTCCATACCTGACAGGCAGGGAAGACAGAGCTGAAAAGCACACATGCCCACAGCCTTGCCTGTGATTGAGGAGCCTGATAGTTGTGGGTGGGGCTGAAGGGGAGAGGGCCAGGCCTAGAGCAGGTGCAGGACTGGCTGGGGCAACTTCACTCTCATTCCCTGAAAGGAACCCCCAGACCTAGCCATTGAGAGCTCCAATTTAACCTACAGCCGCCCCTAGATCTGTGTGCCACCTCTTGTCCTCTGCTGCTGGGCAGCAGAATGGCCCATTATCTCAGGTGCTCAGACACGTTGCAGAGGAGAGAGATGGCAGTGGAGATGGCCACGGGGCTGGCCAAGGGCGCTCAGTCATTTCCATGCAGATCAGCAGGTCTATGCCTGTGTATTGGTAAAGCCCCTCTCTCTGTGCATCCAGAAACTTCATGGACATATTTGTTTACTCCATTTGCCAATATGCAGTTTGCATAATATTGAATCTGGAAAGGACACTGCATCCACTGACAGGAGTTTTCCCAGCTGGAAAAAAGAAAAAAAAAGGATGAAAGAATCCAGCTTTACATTTGGGGGTAAAAATAAAGACACCAACAGTATGTGCCAGGCTGTCTGATGGATGGTTCATGGCACGGGGAAGGCCACGTCTACGGTCAGGCCATGCTCCCACAGCCAACGTACTGTTGGATGGCTTTCTCGTAAACACTCTTGGCAGCTCCGGGGATGGCTCTTTTGGTAAAAAGGATGTACTGGGACAAAACATGGGCCTTCAGCCAAGACGCATTTCTTCCTATAAAATGGAAAACATGCACATGTCAGGATGCAAAGAGCCAAGCCTCTCCAAGAGTGGAGATGTCCCCCTCCTTAGCATCCCTGGAGGAGAAGAGGACAAGAAAGAGCTGGGCTTTGACCTGAGATGCCCGTCAGGGAGCAGAGAATGCACAGCAGCCCCTCTGCACCAGGGCAGGCTTTTCCATCAGGTGCCTTTTGCCAGCTTGCTTATATTCTCAGATCGCTTAAATACCTAGCTCAAGGCTTAAATACCTAGCTCAATCACAGGGCACGATAAGGCCCTTCCAAATTTGTAAAAGCAAAGGCACAAAAGCACAAAGCCAAGGTCAGTGGAAGGAAGCCCACCAGGGATGTGCTCCACAGGCCCCAGACAACCATTCTCCTGGATGCTCTCTTCTCACTTAGACCAATAGCAGCCCCTTCTCGTCACAGACCCCTCCTCCCCCCACTGCAGGCGCTGGTGAGCTGTGGGGACTTACACCTTGTCCAAACATCACTCTATACAGGATCCCCTGGGCCCTTCTTATGCAGTTTGTAGTCCTTGGGGCAATATCAGCATCCCCTGACAGTTGGTTAGACATGCGGTCTCAGGCCCCACCCCAGAGCTGTTGACTCAGGAAGGAACTGCTGGTTTACAAGATGCCCGGGTGATTTGTGTGCTTACTAATGAGATAATAGTACATGTTCATAATTGGACATGGATGCCTTCTTCAGGGTCCTGCACCTGAGGAGAATGGATAACCAGCAAGGCATGAAACAGGAAAGTCCCCCCACCCCAGGTCACAGCCCTGAGCTTAGGTAAAAGGTACTTTGGAATATAGACCCCATGAACCCAGCATCCCAGTTATCCCAGTCATCCAATCTCTATGGTAAGGAAGCATCCACTCACAATCCTGCCCCATCATAAAACCTTCCCAGAAGAGGACAGACTGTGGAAGAAAAATCCAGAATGATTTATGACCATGCTTGAAAGTTCAAATGAGGGGAAAAAAAAAAAAAAATCAGATCTGGGATTATTTATTGGGAATTTCTCAATCTTTAGCCAGAGTTTGGCTTTACCTTCTCTAAGGACAAAAGTTCAGGCCCTGTGCAGTCAGGGTGAAGTTTGAAACTAAAGATGGCTGTGTCCATTGTGAGGGGAGATCCACTGCCCAGGCCACACCGCAGGAGGGCTGGCCCAGCATCAGAGACTCTAGCTGGTACCTTCGCTTGGTTCTTTCAACGCTGTTGCTCTTGTCTGTTCGCTGGAATCTGCAGAACGTATGAGCTCATTCCTGGGCAAATCACCAAGCTCTGCAGATGACTCAGTGACAAGCGCTCATCAGAAGAAAAGTAGCCCTGCACACTAGCAAGGCTCACAAACCTGAAGCCTCCCTTAACGCTTATTGTGATGATGACAGAAGGGCCCATCACAACCCATCAATGGTCATTAAGCACAACTGTGTGCCCACAGTGTTATTCTGGGAGAAGCATTTCTCCACAGGCTCCCCACCAGGACCTCAGCCGTAATGATTACAGCCATCTCACTTTGTATAGTGGGCGTGGCACCTGGAAATGCCTGTTCTGTGATTTTGCCTGGTTCTCTTGTGCTTATAACCTTGCAAGAGCAATGGGAACAGAATTGTGTTTACTATAGACATGACATACAAGCATTTTAGAGAGTTTGTTTGGCATCATACACATAGATTGTAGAATTGCAATTCTGGCCCATCACATGCATTTAACATTCATTATGCTTGGAAACTAAAGCCCAGGATGAGAATTGGACTTGAATAAATATCCAGAAATGGTATTGCCGGATCATATGGTGATTCTATTTTTAATGTTGAGGAACCTCTGTACTGTTTTCCATAATAGCCATACCAACTTGCATTCCCATCGACGGTGTACCAAGTTCTCTTTTCTATACATCCTTGCCAATGTTTATCTTCCTGTTTTTTGTTTTTGTTTTTGTTTTTTTTTAAATAATGGCCATTCTCATAGGCATGAGGAGATATCCGTTGTGGTTTTTATTTCTATTTCCCTGATCACTGATGCATGTCTTTTTTGGAGAAATGTCTGTTGAGGTTCTTTGTCCATTTTTTAATGACTTATTTTGTTTGGTTTTTTGCTATTGAGTTGTCTGTGTTCCTTATACATTTTGAATATTAACCCCTTATCAGATATATAGTTTACAAATATTTTCTGCCATTCTGTAGTTTTTTTTCATTTTGCCAATTGTTTCCTTTGCTGTACAGAAGCTTCTTAGTTTGACACAATTCTGCTTATTTATTTTGGCTTTCGTTGCCTGTGTTCATGGTGTTATATCCAAAAATGTATTTCCAAGACCACTGTCACAGAGCTTTTCTCCTGTGTTTTCTTCTAGAGGTTTTATGTTTTCAGGTGTTACATTTAAGTCTTGAGTCCATTTTGAGTTCATTTTTGTGTATGGTATAAGGATCCAATTTCACTCTTTTGCATGTAGAGATCTGGTTTTCCCAACACCATTTATTGAAGAAACTATTCTTTCCCCAGTTTGTATTCTTGGTGCTCTTGTTGAAAATCAGTTAACCTTACATGCATAGATTTATTTCTTGGCTCTTTATTTTGTCCCATTGGTCTGTATGTCTATATTTATACCATCACTATACAGTTTTGATTACTATAGCTTTGTAATGTAATTTGAAATCTGGAAATATGAGGCTTCAGTTTTTTTCTTGATATTTATTCAAAGGAATTTAAATCAGCATTAGAATCTCAAAGACATAACTACACTCCCATGTTCATTGCAGCATTATTCACAATAGTCAAGAAATGGACACAACCTGAGTGTCCATTGATGGATAAATGGATACATAAAATGTAGTATATGTATGCAATAAAATATTATTCAGCCTTAAAAAAGAAGAAAATCCTGCCATGTGTAATAACATGGAGGGACCTGTAGTACATCATGTGAAGTGAAATAAGCCATGCATAGAAAGACAAATACTGCATGATCTCACTTACATATGGAATCTAAATTAGTCAAACATATATAAGTAGTAGAAGGGTAGTTGCCAGGGGGTTGGGGGAGAGGAAATGGGAAATGGGGATAGGATGGTCAAAGGGTACAGTTTCTGGAGATCTGCTATACCATATACAGCTTATAGCTCACGACACTGTATTGTATTCTTAAAATTTGCTAAGAGGGTAGATCTTATGTTAAGTGTTCTTACCACAAATAATAATAATAGAAACAAAAGCGGCATGGAAGCCTTGGGAGGTGATGGATATGTCTGCGGCCTTGAGGAGGGTGATGGTTTTATGGATGGACACTTATTATTCCCAAACTCATTAAGTTGTATACATTAAATATACATATAGTTCCTTACATGTCAACCATGCCGCAATAAAGTAGTTTTGTTGTTGTTGTTGCTGTTGTTGTTGTCGTTGTTTGAGATGGACGGAGTCTCGCTGTTTTGCCCAGGCTGGAATGCAGTGGGGCGATCTAGGCTTACTTCAAGCTCCACCTCCCGGGTTCATGCCATTCTCCTGCCTCAACCTCCCAAGTAGCTGGGACTACAGGCGCCTGCCACCACACCTGGCTAACTTTTTGTATTTGTAGTGGAGACAGGGTTTCGCCATGTTGGCCAGGATGGTCTTGATCTCCTGACCTCGTGAGCTGCCCTCCTCAGCCTCCCAAAGTGCTGGGATTACAGGTGTGAGCCACCATGCCCCGCCAATAAAGTAGTTTTATAATAAAAAAGAAGGGGACTTGGACAGGTAAACTGTGCAAGTTTTGTTTTGTTCTTAAGGGCACAACAGTCATAGGGTTATAGCTGTTTTACATTTTCTTTCAGGCAAAAATTATTAGAGCATATTTCACCGTACAAAGCTGTGTGGCCTTGGTTATCATTGTCCCATGTGTTCAGGTAGATCCAAAATGACTTTCTGAAGAGAATCTTGGCCTTACCTACAGGTACATCCTGGCTTATCTCCAAAAGGAGATATAAGAGCTTTCTACTCAGGCAGGAGTTCTTGTAAGGTGACACAATTTTGACAAGAGTATGTTAATCTTACTCCCACCTTGGGTGACTGTTAAAACATAAGGCTCTACACCTCCCTACTTCCCTGCAACAGAGAATATTTGCACTCCTGCTAGTTGTCAGGGAATGTAACCTTGAACTTAGTGCCACTCAAACCTTTCAATTCCTCTTGATTGAGAAGAATTGTGTTTAGGGAGTATTTCCCAGCAGGGAATTGTATTCGCTAAGGTAATGCTAGCAGTTCTAACAGATAAATACTGAATTCCCAGTTGCTTAACACAATAGAAGTTAGTTTCTCATGTACATCACAGTCCAATTAAGGTTTTCCGGTTCCATGTCTTTCCTCTAGGCCTTCAGGAGCCCAGGCTTCTTCTTTCCTGTGACTCTACCCTCCTGTGGGTCCTGATATTCTTTTCCTTCCAGACAGCAGATAGGGAAAGGGGTTTTAGACCAAACACATTTACTTTCCAACCACTTCTGCCCACATTCAGTTTCGAGGCCACACCCAGTTGCAATGAAGGCTGGGAAAAGCACTCATGGTAAGTGTTGAGGAAGGGAGGGAGACAGGCTTTGGTGAACTCAGAGTAGTTCCTCACAAAAATGCATTGATCTAAATCATTTAAACTGACCCCAGATTAAGCCAGTTTATCTGAGTGCTGAGTATGTGGGAAGCATTGTATGCTGCACAATAGCTATAGAATAGCTAGAGATAAGCCCTCAGTCTAAACAGAGGCAGGAAAGGAAACTCTGGGTGCGTGGGTAGGGAGGATTTTACACCAGAGCCCTGCTGAGGATAGCATTGAGACCAGATGATGTCTCTTTTCAAGAAGATGGGCTTCTCTCAGGCCTCTGAATGTTACAGTAATGTCCCCCACCCCGCTTCTAGCTCCTGCTTGTTTTTGTTTAATTACACTGTGATTCCTGTAACCACTGTGCTTCCCTCTTGACCTAGGCTGTTGGGAAGCTTAGATTCCAATCAATACAGCCCATCTCTAGCAATTATGCAAGACCCTAAGGCATGCACTTTTTGAACCCACTTCATACCTGATTCCATTCATCTTTCCTATTCTTACTTCTCCTCTGCCTCATGTTTTGGAATCTTTTATGTCATCTTGCCATCATCCAACTATGTTTGTAAACTACATCTCATCCATTCAAGGAATAAAATGGAATACAACCAAATAAATAAATAACAACAGACTAACAGACAGAATACAGGGGTAGTTATGATGCAGGAGCTGCTAGAGAAAATTGGAAACACTTTCCATTTTCCTTCTCTTCTTGCCACAATGTTGGCCTTATGGGTGTGGCTTCTTCATTGTGGTCGCTCTTAGTGAGCAAGGCTCTTCCTTGGGCTCCAGGCATCTGCTGCACACACAGCGTTGGGCAGTCTTCAAGAAGACACTTTCTCAGCTCTCCAAATAGCCACAAACTCTAGGAAAAGCCTTCTCCAATTTCTCAAGGGGATGGGAATCTTTGGGTTTCTCCTTGGTGTACGGGGGTGGTAGGGTCACTGGTATGTCTCCCACCATGTTTCTCCCTGTGTCTGCGCATCATGGGAACACCTCTGCTACCCAGCAGTTGTTCTAAAGCCCTACCTTCGAGGTCCTTCTGAGCTCCATGGGCAGATTAGCCAAGGCGCAGCATAGCCCACTGGTGAAGAGCAAGACTTAAAGAAGCATTGCTCAGCATGGTGGCTACTAAGCACTAGAAATGAAACTAGTCTGAACTGACATGTGCTGTTAAGTGTGAAATACACACTAATTTTGAAGAGTTAGTAGGAAAGAATATATCACATTAATACTTTTCAATATTGATTACATGTCATAATGATAACATTTTAGATTGGTAGAGAAAAAAGCTATTACAGTTAATTTCCCTGTTTATTTTTAAAATGTGTTTAATGTAGCTACTACAGAATTTTAAATTATGTACTGAACTTGTCATTGGTACCTTCCATCTTATTTGTATTGTGCAGTGTTGTTCTAGAGCCAGACTAACTGGATCTGAATCTTACCTCAGCTACTTGATAGCTGTGTGACTTTGGCCATGTTATGCAACCTCTCTGGGTCTTAGTTTCTTCATTTCTCCTTTTTTAAAATGGGGAGTATAGTGGTTGTGAGGATTAAATAATTAATTTTGTAAAACAATTGGAACAATGACTAGTGCACATTAAATGCTAGATTAGTGTCAAATAAAATACAAATTAGGAAGTGTCCTTTCAGGACCCCCTCCCTGGGGCATTCCAACACTCACACTGAGATGCCCTCTCATCCCTGTGTGAGTGTTGAGTACATCCAAGCGTAAGTGCCTCTGTGGGCTGAGAAGACAGGAAACAGAATTGTGAAAATAAAAGTACACCCATCCCTGGACTGATTACCTCTAGATGCAGAAGCGGTCACCCATGGCAATTCCAATCAGAAGCAGGAAATTAATTAACAAGGAGAAGAGGCAGGTCAAGAACGGATAACCAAGTACCAGCGCGGTGGAAGTTGTGAGTGGGGAAAGTTACCGGAGTTGACCAAGGAAGAAGTCGCCTGTGGAAACTTGCCCCTGAATGCTATGGCCCCACAGCCCCCACCCTGCCCTTGGCTGCTGACCATGGGCCTCATTCGAGTTCCTTCTAGTTCTGTCTCTCGGGCCTGAATGACCAGCCATTCATCTAGATAAACTTTCCCTCAATTGCCCAAGTTTTATTCACCTGTAC
The DNA here is from genome assembly GCF_037993035.2 of Macaca fascicularis. NCBI lineage: Eukaryota > Metazoa > Chordata > Mammalia > Primates > Cercopithecidae > Macaca > Macaca fascicularis. The sequence continues at coordinate 99,247,236 of NC_088387.1, read as the reverse complement.
ATTTATCATGTGGTCGGTGGGAAATAATTCCTTTCTCACTGGAGGACACTTCCTTATCTGAGGCAATTTTTTCAGTGTTTTACAAACAGGTGGAAGGGTTGCTGCCTCCATCATGCCATGGCCCATTTTCCATCATTATCACTTCTTGGCTTTAAGATGGTGCTTTATTCTGATCAGACATCCAAAGTGAAAGATAAATAATCCCCAGAAGTCACTGCTTCAGACATGATCACCTAACACCTGGGTAGGAATTAAAAAGACTAGAATTAGAGAGGAAGGGCCAGATACCAACAGGCACCAAAGATCATTTTGCATTTATCCTCCTTCTTAGCAGAAGGTCTTCACAGGTTTCCCCCCCCTGCCTTCAGCTCCACCTTGACCTCTTCCTCAGACATTCAGTAAGCCTGTTGTGCTAGAGATGGACACACTCCAATCCATCTGAAGCAGGCTCTCTCTCCACTCCTACAGAACAAAGGCAGACAAGAGCTTACAGCCTGAGAAATCGGGATCTAAACTCTTATATCAAGATCCCCAGGCACCTACGTGTGATACCTTTTCCCTCTTCCTGCCCAAGTTATCGCTTGGCAATGATGATCCTCAGGCAGAGTACAAAGGCATTCATGTCTCTGGCCTTGTACTTCTTTTTCTCTCAGATGGGAATAATAATTCATGCTATGTCATAGTTTTATCACAAAGTGCTAATAAAACAACATGCATGAAAGTGCTTTGACATAGTGCTTTGACATCAATGAGGTTCAAAGGACAAAGAATAAACCCGCATGTGTCCCTTATGTTTTGAGACTCTGTGTAATTAGCATTTAAGAAAACCCTGCCTGACCTGCTTTTCCACTTCTCCCAGTGAGGCACTGCAATACTCTCTTCATCACTAGTAATTTTAAATTGTCAATTGGGCCACAGTTCTCAAGGTCACCTTGGTGGCCTTCTTCTGGCACCTCTCATAGGGAATTTTCTCAGCCCCCTCCTCTTGCAGTAACCCAGACACTCTCATCTTACCTCCCACATCACACTTTGTTTCCTGGTGGCAACACCTGAATCTGATTTACTCTGACATTTGCCTTCCCTCCTGACCAACAGTGCCTAGCACAGTGCTATGAACAGAAAACACCAACAAATATTTCCTGGAGAAAAGAGCAATACAGTCCCCAAAGAAAAAATAAACTCTTCTGCATCTTTGGCTATGGTTTAAAAAGTACAAGGTCAGCTCTTACACACCTGCACACACACACACACACACACACACACACACTTCATTAGGAAGAACAGGGCCTATGGGCTCCAGTTTACCTGGAATTGTATCTAATCTCTCACCACAAAGCTTCTGATGGGCGCTTGGTCATTAGGATTTGTCCTGATGTCTTGGAAAAGCCTGAGCTTCGTGTTAAAAGGGGGAAAGTGAGGATTCCATGACTCTACCTGCATTCAGCTTTAAGTCTTTGTTAGAGAACAAAGACTTTAGGGAACTGTCTGTATTGTGTGGGTTCTGTTTTCAAGGACAAAAAATATTAACTTAAGGGGAAAATGTCATTTTCAGAATTTTCTTTAGTAAAATTAAATCTTACCTGGAGCAACTTTTCTTTCTCAAGCAGAGAAGTTCAATCACCCACCCCCAGCCCTCTGAATAGCAACTAAGAAAGAAAAAACCATTTTTCTGTTCTGAGATTATTAGTGATCAAGGGCACTAAAGAGGGGGCATATGAGCAGCTGGCTTACAGATGTTTGTTTATGATGCTTGAATCTGCTGCTTAGGAGAAGCTGGGAGGGGCTGTATGGGAAGGAGATGGTCAGGGGGTGAAAATATTCTAAGTACACATGACGACACCGACACCTCACCCATGGAGAACATATGAAAGAGCAAGAACTCACAGTGTCTGGCCAGGTATACCCGACAATCCATATACTTGCAACACCAATCATGGTGTAACATCCTGGTGAGCTTGAAAGAGGCCCTACCCTGTCCCTGCAGCCCAAAAGGGCTCAAGTTCAGGTCTGGTGGATTTTCTGTTCCAGTAGCCCACCTTCCACCACCTCTTTTACCTTCCAATATGCCCCTCCCCACACACCTGCACCCTGCCTGTCCCCTAAGGCTCCTCCCTCTCGCCATGTGACTTGGCCAATTTACATCTTAAGCAGCTACAATTTCCCTTCTGGGAGGCACAGGGGATTCAGTGCTCATGTATCATTCCTTGGCCCCGTACTCAAGCTCTCAGCCTTCTTTCTTCACAGCACAGCCCAACAACATAGTACTTTTTGTCTTGCACCTGGTATACTGGAGGGTTCTCACTCCATTTCTATCCCCTTCATCCTCTTTCAATCCCTTAACAACACAGCCCTCCATGACTTCAAGAAGCCAACAAAGAGTGGCAAAGACTCCCCAAGTAAATTATAGAAGAATTTAGTAGAAGACACAAAGGTTCAGTTACATTCGTAAGGAACCCATTTATTCATCAGCAAAGACTCACCAAAAGATCCGTGAAAAGAATTCAGAGGTCCAATGAACCTAGATGGGAAAAAAAGGCTCTCTTTATTTTCACAACCTTCTCACTGAACTCTAGCATTTCCTTCAATTATGAATGCAGGCAATAAACCACAGTTTTAGCAATATCTATGATTTGCCAAAGTAGAAATCAGATTTTTTAATATATTATGATTGTTAAAGATTTTTTTCAAGCATATGACAGTTATTAGGCCTCCAAATAGATCTTGCTTTGTAATGACTTAATAAAGAAGCACATGTATGACTGTACCACATACTTGTTTTATTTATATTTTGATAAATGTATTTCAATATAATTAACTTCCTTTGCAACTCTATGTATTTTATTATGTGCATTTAAAAATGTGATTCTGAGCATGAGTCCACGGACCTCATCAGATGCCAAAGGAGTCTATGAAAAAAAGGAAAACACTGGTTGAGAACTCATCCCTCTCCCCACCCTCTATAACTCCTGTGCATGCCCCTGCCCCAAAGATTCCTGTGACATGGTCTTAAGCTGCACTGTAGGTCTCTGAACACTCGGACTTGAGTTATCCTAATGCCTCTAGAAATGATAAATATCCATGCTCGTGTCAAAAGCTGGAAACTCAAAAAGTTTATATGCAGGCCGGGTGCAGTGGCTCACGCCTGTAATCCCAGCATTTTGGGAGGCCAAGGCGGGTGATCACCTGAGGTCAGGAGCTCAAAACCAGCCTGGCCAACATGGTGAGACCCCATCTCTACTAAAAATACAAAAATTAGCCAAGCATAATGGCATGCACCTGTAGTCTTGTAGTCCCAGCTACTGGGGAAGCTGAGGCAGGAGAATCGCTTGAACCCAGGAGGTGGAGGTTGCAGTAAGCTGAGATCGCACCACTGCTCTCCAGACTGAGCAACAGAGTGAGACTCCATCTAAAAAAAAAAAAAAAAAGTTTATATGCAGCACAGGAGTGGGAAGGGAGGAGTGGGAAGGACTGAGGCGCCAGGACCCCTGGTTTCTGGAGGTCTTCAGAGCTCTGTTTCTCTGGAGCAGGGCTAAGCAGCCTCTGCCCTGCCCCTGTGGCAGCCAGGACACCTGTGTCATGCCCACAGGCAGGGAGTCAGAGGGGTCCATCGGAAAAGCCACCTCTTCAAAGGCCCAACCCACCTGAAAATACACCTCCAGTCATGAGGTACCTGCTGATTCCAGACCAATGAGGGCAACGTTCTCATCCCTTTCAGGAAAAGAAGAAGAAATTCTTTTGTGAACATAATTCTAAACTGGGTGAGAGATATTGTTAGCTACTCAATTCCCTACCCCTCACACTAATTAAACAAGCACTTTGGGTTAATTAATTTGTAGGAAAGGACTATATTGCTGAGTGTACATTTTTTTTCTGGGTTTAAACTGCTCTACTTCTCAAGTTAAAATTACTTTGCTTCAACTTTTCTTTCTTTCTCTCACCTTTAACTTGAAGTCTGTTTGCATGTTTTCTTTTTGCAGTTTGGAAAAAAATTTAGGGGGAATAGAAAGAAAGGTTATTTGGTCCTTTGAAGACAGAAATCCTGCTCATGGATTTTCTGAATTTAATTCATTGGAGAGAAAACAGCGATTGAGTGAACAGAGTGGGAAAGGGAGGGACTACGAAAGGCAAAGGGGGCTTTAATCTTCTCCCAGTGGAGGCAGGGCAGCTGCCTCCAAAATTCCAGGGCACCTGGGACCCACGAGCCTTTGGAGACCCTCCCACAGCCAGGCCATGCTCGCCTGACCAGAGAACCCTGGGCCACAGCTTCCTAAAACAGCCCAGAAGAGGGGAGCATTGGGCTCAGCCAGAAATGCTCCTGCCCTCCCGGTGCTCACTGCCTCAGGCACTTTGATCAGAGGAAGAAAAGCTAAGAACTAAGAAATCATTCTGAGCTCAAGCTGAGAGGGGGAGAGCTGATAAACCAGGGAAATACTCTTTGTAACATGAGCTTGTATTTCTTCCTTCATCTTTAGGCATAAAGAGAGGAGGCAAAATTCACGATCATCAATACTGGGTGACAGATGCTCAGAACTTCTGGGTCAGCTCAAGGGCTCACTCCAGCCTGCAAAAGGGAAAACACCTAACACAGGGCGTGCCTTGAGCTGAATACATGCAGACTCCCACTGCCATTTCCCACTGCAGAGCCCTCTGGAAATGTACTCCTGATTTTGGGCAGGGTCAAGATGTCAAAGGGCTGGGAGTCCCACAGGTCAGTAATTGGGATTCATTTCAGTTCAGTTTATGAAAATCAGAAACTTTAGCACTTAATAAGTGACAGACGTTGTGCTATAGAAATCTAGGACCAAAAGATCTATAGCAGATGGGGTGCCCACACACCTGTAAACTGCCTGAACTGGGCCTGGTTAATATCCTCTATAACTACCCAATTATAACTAATTGATAAATATATTATAACTAATTGATAAATGGTATAAAGAATTATAACTAATTGATAAATATATTATAACTAATTGATAAATGGTATAAAGACTGTATTCACCAGGTCAAGGATGGCAAAGACGAGTGAGTGATTAACTGGGACAAGTGATGTCCAGGATGACTTCATGGTAGAGGTGATAAGCTGAGTTTTGATGAATGAAAAGGAGTTCCTCAGTAAAACACTGGGGAAATGATCCTCCATACAAGAGAAAGAACCCATGCTAACACACAGAGGTGTGAACCATCCTGGTGTGTTCAGCAGTTAGAGTTGACTAGAGTATGATGTCCGGGGAGGTAGGAAGACAAGAGAGATGAGTCTGGGGTCAGGCAGTTAGGGTTGACCCTAACTGGGTGATGTCTGATGTCTGGGGAGGTGGGAAGACAAGAGAGATGAGTCTGGGATCAGGTCAGTAAAAGCCTGTGCCACACCAAGGCTTTGGATTTTATCCTGGTGGAGTGGTTTTAAACAGAAAGTCACATGATCAGAAGTGTATGGATGTGAGTGTGCTACGCACACGCATGCTGGCAACAGAATCAGAATGATATGCAATGTAATGATTTTCTTTGTGGACATGCTGATTTTAAAGCACCTCCTAGGGACATGGAGGGAGCAGTGGGATATGTGGTCCCATGGCTCAGGAAGGGAATCTGTGCTGGGGATGCAGATTTGGAGGCTGCCAGACTGATAGTGGTAGTGGAAATTACAACAAGGAAGAAACAGCCATAAGATCGCACCTCTGGACTCTGACTCAGCTGGGGAGCTCACTGCTCTGGAAATTCCTAGAACATCGGGCTTTAAAGAGTCCATCGAGATAAGCCCTCAACGCTCATTTTACAGATGCAGGAGCTGAAGACTGGTGGCAGCGCTGGCCCTAGGTTTCTGGTCCTTGACTCCCTCCCTGGTCTCAGACCTGACCTGTTGCCCCACTGTATCTAAAATAGGACAAGGGAAGGAAGAGAAAGGGGAGATAAGAAGGATGAGGTGGCAAAGGTTTGATTTAGAGGGAGTCAGTCACAGCCAAAAAGATGAGGTAAAGACAAAGGATATTAACCAGGCCCAGTTCAGGCAGTAGGAGGAAGAGAAGGAAGCTGTAGCTCCCCACTAAATGGAGAAAAGCCTCAACCCCTTTCCTACACTTAACAAATCTCATTCAGCTCTGATAAGGAAGCTGCCATCTCTTCCAAGAAGCCTTTCCAACAAGCAGAGACAGAGCCACCTCTCCCTTCCCTAACCTACATTGGTATTTCTTGCATGGCGGTTTCCATATTTGGTCATGAATTGAAATTATTCATGGGCATGTCTCACATTGTTCTTGACTGTGGATTGATGGATATCATTGTCTGAGCCCCTAGAACTGAGCGTGGGCAGCCCTGCTGCAGAGCGGGGGCTCAGTAGATGAAGCTGGAGGAGTCAAGGCTCACTGAGAGGACACGAGAGGGCAAGGCCAGCAGAACCAGAGCCATGGATTAAAAAAGTGAGTAGACAGACAAGGAAAACCAGAACAGAGTTTGAGAAATACATGGAGCTGCCATCTCCCTGGAGGCCTGTCCCAGCTCCCGCTGAGTCACAGGCTGAAGAAAGCCCAACTGATTTGACACCCATCATACCAGCTCTGGTAGAGGCAGGACGGGTTGATCTAATAGATATTTTCCAGCCTTCATGTCTATTATCCCCAAACAAAATGACATGTGCTTCTGAGTAGTTCCTCTCTGGTTATGTGCACTATAATTAAGCACATAGTACACACCCACCTCAGTCTGCACAGAGAGGGTGGGGAAGCCAACCCTGGCACAGCAAAGCTGCCTCACTGAATCAATGCAAAGTTTCTACATCAGACTGCTGGCTTTCAAACTCATCTGTCTCACGATGGCCTCTGAGAACTCTCAGTTAAGTTCCATTCAAGACCCCAGGGAGTTGGGGAGGGGCACTGGGCCAGGAGGAGTGGTGCCAGGACTCCAGCCTCTGTTCTGTCACTAAATGGGGCCCTTTTTCTTATCTTGGGATCTCCATTTGTTCATCTGGTCTACCCACCTGGCTACTCTCTCTACTCATGAGCCCAGGTTATTCATGGTTGCTGCCCCTGCGTTGCTCTGACATTGGACCCTTAGGGCTCCAGCAGTCCCCAGAGCCCCATGACAGCCCCACCCAGGTCTATCCAGAGGTTGCTTTGTAGATCCCAGCAGGGGCATTCAGTAGGGCCTGGAATCACAGCATGATTCCTCTCCCAGACCCAGTCCTAGCCCAGGCTGGAATCTATGACTCTTTTCAGGGATACTAGGTACTGTGTTGATTCAGTCTTGTCCACCCAGAAAACCCAAGGGCCTCTGCCAGGCTGCAACAAGCTGAAGAACCCTTTTTGCAGACCCTCAAAGAGGTCCCTGGTGACCAACCTCCCAAAGCTGTCTCTGCTGATTTCAAGCACCAAGACGTGCCCTGGGGCTTCTTCACCATAGTGTAACCAGACTCAGGACACCTAATACCTTCAAAGCTCCTTCCCTACTAGGTCTTTCAGGAACAGATCATGTGCATCTCCTTTAGCCCTGGGCTGACCCCAACATCTCATGCCAACCGTCTCCCAGAGTCTGTGTGATTTTGGCTGGCCAAGTCCAGGCCAGACTTAGGAAAGGAAGATTGTGGGAGGAGAGACTGAGTGGCATCCAGCAGTGGTAGCATGACATTTGACATCTGTAGAGTGTCCCTAAGCAATCAGACCTCCTGTCCCCATCCTGGAAAGTTGCCATATGTGCAAGACAGTGAAACAGGAGACCATGGCTCTGCTGAAACCCAGAGAAACACCTTCAGACTGGGGAGTAAAGTTCAGTATTAAGTTCTGTGATTCTTCCTCCCTCTCTGACATCCATCCACTCTCTCCACCCCTTAGTCACAACCTTCCAGGCATAAGGATTTCAGGCTCCTTCTTACTCCAGTACAACCCTACTGCAGCAGTCAGAAGGACCTTTACAAAGTGGCCTCTTCACAACATCACCCAGCTATAAATCACAGGAGCTCCCCATCTCCCCTGGGAGGTAAGATCCACGAGCCTCTTCTCCATAGTCCCCATGGTCACTCCGACACTGCACTTCTACTCTCATCCCTTACTCCTTGCCCTCCTATATTCTGCTCCCAGGCCAGCCCACGAGTTCTACTTGCATCCTCCTTTTGCTATCCCTAAATACCCCATGATGCTACTTTCTCCATGCCCAGCCATGCCTTGCCGCCCCCTAGGAAGCCCACCCTGACCTTGCCAGCTCATTCCTCTGCCCAGGACTCTCCCTAGGCCCCTGGGGGACAGTACCTCTTGGCCATCTCTTACATGATCTTATGAATTACAGCCTTCAGCTCTGTCCTCCAACTCTACCTCCTACCCCTTCTCCAGGCTGGAGAGATTGTTCAGCACCCCTCACATTGCCAGAGTGGGATCACTCGTTCTGCCACTGCCCTTACTACCTTGTGAGCATCCCTGCTGGTCTCTGACAAGAGACCTGCCACAGCAGGAACCCTACACGGTCCAGTCTGTTTTTCTCCATTGTCTTTTCTGCCTTCTGACATGGTTATTTATTTATTTATTTATTTATTTATTTATTTATTGTGTTTAATTTATGTCTCTCTCTTCTTCTCAAAAAATAGCTGCATGAAGAGAAGAATGTTAGTCTGTTTTTTTTTCACAGCTGTATTCCACGTCTGGCCCAGTACTTGACCCATGGCAGGCACTCTATAAATATCTTTAAACATGGCCAGGCATGGTGGCTCCTGCCTATAATACCAGCACTTTGGGAGGCCAAGGTCAGAGATCACTTGAGGCCAGAAGTTCAAGATCAGCCTGGGAAACATAGCAACAGTGTGTCTTAACAAAAGATACAAAAATTAATCAGGTGTGGTGGCAGGCACCTGTAGTGCCAGCTACTTAGGAGACAAAGACGGGAAGATCACTTGAGCCCAGGAGTGTAAGGCTATAATGAGCTGTGATTGTGCCACCACACTCCATACTGGGTGACAGAGTGAGACTTTCTCTCTAAAAAATAAAAATAAAATATCTTTGAACAAATGAATGAATGACTGGATGAATGCATGTTATCATGAGCACCAGCCATGCAACATCCCAGTGTAGGTAGATTATTTCCATGTGAGACCCCAGGAGAAGCTGAGCTGAAAGATTCTTGGCCTAGGTGTCAGGTTCCCTGAGATCTGGGTGAGCAACTTTTTCTGTCTGTGCCCTCAGTTTACTTACCTAAAAATTCTGGAGCTGACGGGTGCACCACTGCTGAGTCTGTCAAGAGTAACTCATCAGCAGCCCACTCCTGCCCACTTGCTGAGATCCCAAAGCCTCCCCTGTCAACTGCCCACAGGCCCTCGCCTAAGCCCCTAATTAGTAGTAGCTGGTCTTATAATTTTTATAATTTCATTCTCTCTGGTCAATACCACATTCATTGTAGGCTTTCAGTCATTTTATTTCCCGTACCAAGGCACACACAGCACAGGATACTCCTTAAAGGGATGAGGCACCCAGCTGATGAGACCCAGTGCTTGGGCTGCAATGCTGCCTGGCTGCCAGAGGCCTGAGGGGTCGCGCCCCCCACCTCTCATTCCACGGTGCCAGGTGGATGTCTTGCTCTGCAACGCAGTGGGTGTTCCTGGTGGTGGTGGTTTCCTGCCCTAGTCCCTCGCATCTTCCATACACACCTCTGTACTCATTGGTTTTCCTTTTTGCCTAGACCAGAGCTGCTGTTCCCTTCTTTCTGTGCCCTGTAGAAAGAATTCAAACAAGGCCCAGACCCCAGGGTGGGCTACCTCTTGCAAAGGTTCAAGGGAAGAGTCAAGAAGGGCACTACGAATGTATCTGTCCATCCATGTCTTTCCATGGGACAGAGAGAGCCTACCTATGCAACTGGATTTTTTTTTCCATCTAGACTTGAGGTTTATATTGGTATTTCTACTGTGGGGATCCAGTTAACCCGCCAGATCAAATTGAAGCTTTTTCCCAGAGAGCACTGCTTGGGGGGTAGCCCTACCCAAAGTCTCCGTGAGTGGGTAGAATGGGAGCTGAGGCCTTAAAGGGCAGGAGGCCGGATTTGAGTGCACAAGAGGAGAGAGGCTAGAGGGAATTTCAGCAGGGTGGGGTGAGAGGTTTGAACAAGGACATGCAGCAGGCTTTGGGAAACTCTTTTTCAATTGGAAGGTTCTTGACACAGACTACATCTACCTCCAGGAAGCCCATACTGCTGTCTAAAGGGCTGCCTACGGGGCCTGGCCCACACACTAGGCATGGTGTCAAGGCCAAGAGACTGCTTAGGGAGAAAGTATGTGCAGAGGTTAGGAACACAGGCTCTAAGCCAGACCACTTAGGTTCAAACCTGGCTGTACCACCACCTACTGGCTAGATAACTAGGCAAGTTTCTTAACCTCTCTCCCCATCTGAGAATGGGAATAATTGAGCACCACCTCACAGGCTTGCTGGGGCAATTAGATGACCAAACATGAGCAAACGCTTAGGCCAGCACCTGGGACAGAAGAAGCGCTCAACAAATGCTAGCTATTAGTATCATTATAATTAGATATTCCTTCCCATCACTATTGCCCTTCACCACCACCATCAAAGATAGCCCAAATGATCACACGCGGAGCCTCGAGACACACCCTTGGGTCTCCTCTTCAGCCAGTATACCTCCCTCAATCCCCTCCTCTGTCGAAATTCTGCAGCTCCTCTGAAGGGCCAGGTTCTGGTTCCGGGGCAGCCAAGTTCCCAGGCTCTGTCTGGGGTCCCCACTGTCCTGTCAGTGAGAAATTACAAGGCAGCCTCCTATCAGAAGAAACCAGCCACATGGAAGAGGAGATGCTCCCTGAAGGACACTGGGAAAGTTACCAGGCAGCTGCCCTGGGAGGAGGCCTGAGGATCTGACTCCCCATTGGGGTTGCAAAGTCCTTCCCTGAGCCCCAGGCCTTCCCCTTTGCCATCTCTTCCTTCTCTGGAGAAGCTGAGGTCAGAGCCTTGCACTCAGGAGTACCAGCAGTCTGTCCAGACCAATCAAGAATCTGCTTCAGATGGGGAAAACCCACTACTACCCATCCCGGCCTCTAGTCTCAATGATTTCAACTGCCAGAAAAAAAAATATATATGCAAATCAGGGCCAAATTGAAAATCTGTTCATCACTTCTTCTGGTGCCTGGGGTCCCTTGTTGGAGAATTTTTAAATGGCTCATCTCATCTGAAGCCAAAGAAGAGAGAGGAGACAGATGGAGTCATGCATTTTTACAGAGATTCTTAAGAATTGTCCTTGTGGAAACCCCTCTGCCCATCTATGCTGTGGTGGGGAAGTCTCATTCCATGACCTGCTCTTACTAAAGATATTTCTCCCTGCACCTGACAGCTCTGGCATGCTTCTGTGGGGACTCGCTTGCACAGTGGCCTTCAGGAGAGGCATTTCTCATACCACCGGCTCAGAAAAACCCAAGGCTTGCTTATTGAAAAAGCAATCTTTCTGCTGCCCAACACAATGCAGAGCATTGGTTTTAATATCCAACACAGCTACCCCCCAAAAAACGTCCACCAGTAGAGGCACTTCTTGTCAATTAAAACTGACTCCACCCAAAAAGTAGAAAAAGTGGTGTGAGCCAAGCTCTGGCCAACACATTTATCACGTGTCTACACAAACGGAAAATCTAATTTAAAGAGCCCTGGGGATTCCCTTTGCATGAGATCTTCTGAGCAGAAAGTCTTATGGGCATTGAATTTGGCTGCAGAATTTGACTCAAGGTCTGGTCTTCAAATACCCTGCAAAAGGAGGGGGCTCTCAGAGGCTGCCCTTGGGACCATGATCACTTAGCAAAGCCCTCCCTTCACTCAGTGTAGTAGTCAGGGCTCTCCAGAGAAACAGAATCAATAGGATATAAATATATACAGAGAAAAAAAGAGAGATTTATTTTAAGGAATTGGCTCATGGGATTGTGAGGGGCTGGCAAGTCCAAAATCTGCAGGGTAAGTCAGCAGGCTGATAATTCAGGTAAGAGTTATGTTGCAGGCTTGATTCTAAATTCTGCAGGGCAGCAGGCTAGAAATTCAGGCAGAGTTTCTACGTCACAGTCTTGAGGAGAGTCTTCTCTTTCTCTTTGAAAAACCTTTGTCTTTGTTCTTAAAGCCTTCAACTGATTGGATGAGACCCACTGACATTATGTAGGGTGATTGGCTTTATTCAAAGTCTATGATTTAAATTACACATTTAACAAATACCTTTGAAGCAACATCTAGGCTGAGGTTTGACCAAACAACTGAGCACCATAGCCTAGCCAAGATGACACATAAATTAACCATCACACTTAGCACGTTCCTTCCACACCCTGGCCACACACCTAGCCGCTCTGCCCCACCTGCACCCCAGCAGTGCCTGGCTCCCTCTCCTTGGGTACGCATGCTCACTCGCAGTTCTGTGCTTTTTCAAGCTGCCTCTCCCTCTCCCACCGGATGGCACTCCTCCCCGCTCCCTCGCCTGTTCAAACCCTCCCTTCACCCTCTAACACCCAACTCCAGCTCCACTTCTCTGATGGAGTCTCCCTCCTGGAATGTCCATGGCCTATAGCCAGACTTGGATCACACACCTCCTGAACTTCTCCTTTTTCCTCCTTTTGTCTCATTTCTGAATTAAGAGATTGGTACACACACCTCCACCTCCCATCTAGAGGAGGGCTGGGAAGACGAAATGGATGCAATCACCTGACTGGAGAGGATTTTCTCTGCAAAGAAAGCATAATGATGGTAAATGTCGGATTAAAAAACAAATGAACAGAATCAAAACAGAAAAAGGGAAAGTCATGAAAACTTGGAGGTTGTTCTGATTGAATTGAGATATAAATAAAAGTTGAAGAGAGGTCTGTTAAAGAAGGTGACTTCATTGTAGATAAATACATTAAATAGCTCCTATTCAAGCTAATCGTGAAAATGCAAGTTATTCTCTGGCCCTGCAACGGGAGTCGCCTCAGAACTGCAGATGGTGTTTCCGGCAGACATGGGGACAACATTAAGGGAGGACCGAGTGAGTCACTCCATGGAGACCTGTCCAAGCAAATGAGTTCGAAGTTCTGCTTTTAATCGATTCAGTGTGTGATATCACTGGGCAGCATTTCCTCTAAAGATGAGGACAGCATTGATTATCAGACAGGGAGCCCTGAGGAGCAAGGGGCCTGCACCAGAGCAAAGGGCCAAAACCAGCTTCAAGAGGGGGGCACTGGCTGCTTTACCAGGATGAGTACAACTCCCAGCTCAAACTCCAACCCCTGACAGGCAGGAGGGCCTAGAGCCAGCCCACTGGGAGCCAGTCACCAGCTTGCAGGAAGGAGTAGAAGAGGAGGGAGATCCACAAAGACTAGGGGCATTTCTGAATGACAGAGTATGGCAAATCTCAATGTTAGCTGTATTCTCAATTAATTATTAATATTGTTGAGCATGAAAGAGTGTTACATGCCCTGTGCTAAATGCTGTGGAAATAGCAGACAGCCTGGGATCATGCCTATAGGGGGGTGCACTCTATAGCAGGAAAGAAAGACATTGGGCAAGTCCAGGTTGAGAATCCATCATCCAAAATGCTTGGGACCAGAAGTGTTTTGGATTTCAAATTTTTTCAGATTTTGAAATATGTGCATACACCTAGTGAAATACCTGGAGTATCAGATCAATTTAACACTCAAAATTCATTTATGTTTCATATATGCCTTGGACACAGAGCCTGAAGGCAATTTTATACAATGTTTTTAATAACTGTGCATGAAAGTTTGTGTGAAGTACTTACATGTGGAATTCTCCACTTGTGATGTCATGTTGGCACTCAGAAAATTTCAAATTTTGGAATATGTCAGATTTCAGATTTTGGGATTAGGTATGCTCAACCTATACTACACATACTTGCCAAGATAAATCAGGTTGAACCATACACAACTTTGTTTTTTGTGTCTTGCATTTTGTTTTTTGAGACAGGGTCTCACTTTGTTGCTCAGGCTGGAGTGCAGTGGCACAGTCACAGCTCACTGCGGTCTCAACCCCCTGGGCTCAAATAATCCTTCTGACTCGGCCTCCCAAAGTGCTGGGATTACAGGCATGAGCCACCGTGCCCAGCCTGTACACAATTTTTAAAGGGCATAGTGACATCATGGGAGCAGCTGGCTTGTCCTTGCTGAGGATGTGGAGGGAATTGCAGGAATGGTTGCTTCTCTACAAACAGAAGGCTCCCAGCACTGCCTTTGCTCCTTATCCCTCCCTGCTCCCGGTGGGCTTTCAGAGCCTCAGTCCAGCCTGGGAAGGGACGGTGGCAGATCTTAGACTGGATTAGATATGCCTCCTACATGTTCCCTTTGTGATCTGTGATGCCCCCCACCAGCACCACCCTTCCATAGAACTTCTTGTGCTATATTTTAATTGTTTCATTGCCAGTCTCATCCATTGAATAACAAGCTCCTTGCAGGCAGAGGTATGTCAGTCTCATTCAGATTTTACCTCCAGGACCAACAGAGAATATGAGACTCTGTTAGCCATGATTTCAAGTGCTGCCTGCTGAATGCATGTTTAGAAAAACTTCACTAATAATGATAGCTGCCAGTGTTTGAACAGGCGTTGTGTGTCACATGCTGCTAAGCGCTTGGCAAATATTGGCTCATTTAGCGTTTGCAATAGTCTTTTGAGTCTGGCATTATTATCCCTATCAAGCAATTAAGGGATGCCCCGAAGTTCAGAGAAACTAAGTAATCTGCCCAAGGTCACACAGCATGAGACTAGATTCAAACTCAGAACCATCCGTGAACCCCACAAGTGCTAGTGTGAGGTCTCCTGGAATGAGAGCATAATCTGCAGATGCACAAGGAGAGCAAATTCCTTCTTGCCAGATGCAGAAAGAATCCAAGGAGCTTCGAGCGCTCAACAAATGCAACAGTAAATCCTGCCTTCCAGTTTGCTATTGCCAGGGAGAGAGGTACCCTCTCATCTTCCTCAGTGTAACAGCTGTTTTAGGACCTCTTGCTTGCAAAGGAAATGAAAAGTAGTGGTCGGCACACTCCAGTGAGTTGTTAAAGCAGCTCTGTCTAAATGTCCAGAGCAGCGCTGAGATGCAGGCTTGCCTTTGGAATGGCTTTCAGACGCCTGGATGAAGACCCCTTCTGCCTGCAAGGAGCTTGTTATTCAATGGATGAGACTGGCAATGAAACACATGGAAGGCAGGATTTACAGCTGTCGAAATTGAAAGCTCCCAGAAATGGGGCTCCTAAGCCTGCAGGATCCTCTGTAAGGAGGTAAAAGCAGGAGCCAGACTCCACTCGTCTTCTCCAGGAGAAAAAGGAAAAACCTAAGCCAGGACATCGGGAGGCAGCCAGCCAAATAAAGTGGAAGGAGGCAGAGGTGTCCATCATCAATGTCCCTCCTCTAGGTTATCAGCATCCCTCTTTGTCTCATCAGGGCTTCTCTCCAAGACTCAGGGTCAGCAACATGCAGCAAATCCCAGAGCTAGTTCCAGACCCAATTGGGTCTGGGGAAGGAAGCAGAGAGAGAAACAGAGCATGTCACAGGTGAGGGTCAGGCACAAACTGACAGTCTAGAGGCATGGGCACAAAAGTGGCAAGTGATTTACCTGCTGTCACACTGCAGTTCTTAAGTGGAATGTGCTAAAACAATCTAGACTGCTCTGCCTGTGGAGGTATGCATCTCCCTAAAGAGCCACTTCAGCCTACTGCTTCTCCCTGTGGAAAACTAAGAGAGGAGTTTGTCATCACAGAAAGAAAGAAAAGAAGCTTGCTCATTTCATCACAAAAACTCCAGTGAGCCTGTGGCAAATGGTCTCAATTCTTCCTTCCACCTGATTTATACCAAAGCCATTGTTCACCCAAATAGTGTTCAGTATATCACTGGAATGAACGCTGTGCATCCTGGCATTTCACCCTCTAAAGCCTCATAGAAAAATGGATGCTAATGAAGAGACCTTCCATGTTTTCCTAAGAAGACTATCACCTCTGATAATATAGAGTGCTTCAACAGATCAATAAAAGCAATAAATCAATGCAATTTATTAAATACAACAAGCACTTTCCTAGACAAGTGCTCAGAAATACTCCAGAATAGCACGTCACCAGCACTCAGCATGAGAATAGGTGCCCGTGGTCACTTACTTAGTATCAACAAAGGTTCAACAAATAGTTCAAGAACAGATTTATAGCCAGGAACAGTGACCTTCGCAATCACCCCACCCCACCCCAATCCCAAAAGTGGTCTCCCTAGGCAGATTCTCACTGTTGCTTTTCAGACAGAGCTCCACTTACCATCCTTTCCACAGAAACACTCAGGTTGGCCCTTGAGACAGAGCTATCCAGTGTTCGAGTGAAACAGGGCAAGTTCTATCAGGCAAAGAAAAGCATGGATGAGGTGAGGTCAAACATAGTGAGTCTGGAGAATGTGGGGATTAACCCTCCAGTCTGCTCATTCTCTGCTCAGAGAAGCAGCAGAGAAGGGGTCTTCATCCAGGGGTCTGAAAGCCATTTCAAAGGCAAGCCTGCATCTCAGCGCTGCTCTGGACATTTAGACAGAGCTGCTTTAACAACTCACTGGAGTGTGCCGACCACTACTTTTCATTTCCTCTGCAAGCAAGAGGTCCTAAAACAGCTGTTACACTGAGGAAGATGAGAGGGTACCTCTCTCCCCAGCAATGGCAAACTGGAATTGTCATTTCCTCACCCAGATCCCTTCTTATCTTTCTCTCCAGTAAGGCCACTGAAAAGAGAAGAGTCATGGCAAGCTTGCTATGAGGTCATGGTGCAGGGCATGACCTGAGGGCAAGCTCCTCCCCAGGCAAAGAGCCTTTGTGAAAACACTTACCTTCCTGTGTCATTCATTCCCACCACCTCCTTCCCTTCCTCCCTCCCTCCCTCCCTCCCTCCATCCATCCATCCATCAATCCATCCACCCATATCTCCCTCCATCCATCTTTCCACTCACCAATCCACCCTTCCATCTATCCACCAATCCATACATTCATCTATCCACTCATCTATTCACCAACTCACTTATCCAACAATCCATCCACCCTACAAACACTGAGTGTTTCATGACATACAAGGCTCTGTGGAGATGCAGAGAGTTTCTCAAGGATCTAGGGTATAAAGCAAGTGATAAAACAGCCTGTTGACCAGTCATGTGATGGAATAGGCTGAGCTTGGCAGGCAGTTACCCCTGTGTCCTCATCTCAGCTGTGAGTCCTTGGGTAAGTTATCAAACCTCTCAGTGCCTCCAATGCTAAATGTGGAAAAAAGGAATAATATACCTACCTAATAGGTTATCTGCGAAGATTACATAAGATAATGAAGCGTTTCCCAAAGGGTGAGAAAACACACCACCAGTGGTACAGGAAAATTTTAGTTGGCACAGGGCAAACTGTTATTTTAAATAGATAGATATTTTAGAAAAAAATTAACCAAACATCAAACATAACTTCACAGATATTACTACTTAAGATAAATCTAAAGTTTAGATTTAGTTTACATAGAGTGAGAAAGTTCACTGCAACACACGTTACCAAGAAAAGGCTTATATCCAGAATATATAAGAATTTCTGCAAATCAACAAAAATATTTTTAAAAAAAGAAAAACAGATAAAAGACTTGGATACTCACAAAAGAAGGTATCCAAATGGTCACTGTGAAAATATAACTAATCTCATTAGTAATCGGGAAATGCAAATTAAAAACACAGTAAGGTATCACATCCCCTGGATGGCTACATGAAAACAAAGATAAAACTAAGTCTTGGTAAGGATGGAGGGCAATGGAAGCTTGCATACTTGCCTAAAACTTGCATAGAATAGAACTGTAAATTGGTACAATAATTGGAAAACCTATTTGGCACTATCTGCTAAACCCAAACATACCCACGTTATAACCCAGCCAATATACTCCTAAGTACATGCTCAGCATAAATGTGCCTTAATAAATATGGAGACAATGCTAATACTACTATTGTTTCTAATAGCCAAAACTAGAAACAAATAAAATGTCCATAAACAGTAGAATAAACAAACAATGTGCTGATACACACAATGGAATACCACACAGCAATGAAAATAAATGAACCACAGCTATATGCAACAACAGAGGTAGATTTCTCAACTATATTACTGAATTATATGAGCCAGACTGTGTTAGTCCACCAATGCTGCTAAAACAGAATACCAGACACTGGGTAATTTATCAGAAGAGAAATTTATTTCTTACAGTTCTGGAGGCAGGGGAGTCCAAGACCAAGGTATCAACAGATTTGGCATCTGGTGAGGGCTGCTCCCTGCTCCTAAGATTCACCTCCTTGCTATGTCATCACATGGCAGAAGGGACGAACACTGTGTCCTCACATGGAGGAAGGCAGAAGGGCCAAATGCGTAGCTAGTCCCCTTGATTAGTGCCTTATAAAGAGCACTAATCACTCCCTACAGGCCCCACCTCTTATTACTGCCACAATGGGCATTAAGTTCCAACATGAATTTTGGAAGGGATACAAACATTCAAACCATAGCACAGACACACACAAAAGTAAACAGACTATATGATTCCATATGTACAATGAGCAAACACAGGGCAACATAAAGAACAGTTTGAAGAGTTACCTCTGGAGAGGCAGGAAGAGGACCTTGGAGGTATTTCCAAGGTCCTGGCCCTGTTTCTTGACTCGGGTGTTTGTTTCATGATAATTTCTTGATTTCTTCATTTATGCTTTTTGTGCTTTTTAATATATCTCTTCTATTCATAATTTTTTAAATATTTCAAAAAGTATTTAAATATTAACACATGGGTACATGATTATAGTAAAATTGTGAGGGTAAAAATGATCAAAGAGATGTTAGAAAGAATTAACCTTCACAAGATACAGATCCTGTTCTGTACACTTTACATAAATTGTCTCACTTAATCGTCACAACAATCCTACGAGATACATAATACTATTAGTCCCATTTTATAGATGGGAACACTAAGGCTTGGAGAAGTTATTTGACTAAGGACATTCAAGTCATCAGCAGAAAGCCAAGATTCAAACCCAGGCAATCAAGCACTGAAGTCTGTTCTCTTGGCCATCACGCCATGTTGGCCTCACATAAAGGACAAGCACATTAACTGGCATAGAAGAGGTCACACTCATTCTGTGATGACTCTTGTTGTTACAGATAATGCTCTTTCCTTTTGATTCACTGCATTCTGCTCAAAAACCTGCTTGTCATTCATCACTCCTCTCTCAATTTGTTTTTTGCTTTGGTGTTGACACTCCTTCCTTCCCCTCAAATGTTGTGTCCCAATTTCAAGAAGGCTAATAAAGCACTGTCTACGTGGGGTCTAGAGGAAATCAAAGGCACAATAACACAGCATTCTGAAGCATAAAATAGCCAGGCTGATATCCATGAGCTATTAACCACAAGCTCACAAGGTGGGGTTTGGCTTCACCTGACAATGGCTGTCTCAGGGAGACCACCAGAAGGTTCTGGCTTAGGAGTAGGGTGCTGGCATGGACTCTGGCTCCTCTGGATCCCGCAGGAATCTGCTGCTACAGGATCACAGGGAGAGCCTGCTTTAAATGATGCGCATCTTTCACTCCTAGGAGAAAGCCGGGGATGGATGACGCAAGTGCATTTAGCATGAAGCAGGAAAAAATGGTTCACAAATGTTAGGAAAAGTAAGAAGATGCAGCCGGCATCCCAGGGTTTGAGGATGTTACCTGAAATAAATTCAAGCCTGCACCTGTACAGGGAAGCATTGCCCTTTGAGACTGTGAGGTCACCCACCAGGGAGAGGAACCCCTCCCCTGAGGTCATCTCCCAGGGAGACGAACCCCTCCCCTGAGGTCATCCACCAGGAAGAGGAACCCCTCCCCTGAGGTCATCCACCACGGAGAGAAACCCCTCCCCTGAGGTCATCTCCCAGGGAGACGAACCCTTCCCCTGAGGTCATCTCCCAGGGAGACGAACCCCTCCCCTGAGCTCCTCTACAGCCTGTTGGAAAGCCAGTTGGTTTGTCATCAGAAGATCGCTATTATGGCTCTGAATAACTGTACAATTCTTTTGGTGCTAAATTTATTTGTAATCATTGCAGTGGCCTGTTTAATTATAACTAATGGGTGTATTCATACTAAGTGGTATGCCGTTGGAAATCCCCTTCCCCCAACTGAGAATATCCACAAAGATGCAATAAAGATGCTGGGCCAGGAAGCAACTACGTCTAAAGAGACCAGGATTTTGCACTTGAGCCCCCACCTTAGATGGAGAAATTTCACCAAAGAAATTTCCCCACTGGACACCTGGGTGGACAGCTTCTGTACCTTCAGGCTGTGGGGACAGGGTGTCCTATTTGTGAGCTGCCATCTCTGAAAGCTTGATGACAGGGGCAGAGCCCCCCTCTGCAGGCCTCCTGCAGAGGATGTGATTTACCATGCACATTATTAATGAGCTTCATCCTAAAGTTATTCTGGCTGCATGTGGAGCTTAGAGGACTTGGGAGCACAACTTGGCAGGCAAGATAGGCTTTAAAATGCAGAACTTCTCCAGCTTGTTTAAAAAAAAGATCACAATATCAAAGAGAAAATCAGAGTGGGGGGCAGTAGTAGCAAACAAGGTTGGGAAGAGTAAATGCAGCAAAAAACTAAATATATAAATACACACACTATATGGATATCTATATCTACACACACACACACACACACACACACACACAGAGTTCCATTTCTGTTCTGCTCTGGTCCTTCCAGCCTCGGGGCCACTCTCTTGCCAGGACCTCCCATTCTTCTCTATCTGGTCAAAAACTGCAGGTCCTTCCAGGCTACCTGAGTCATCTACAAAATTCTCCCTTGAATTTCCCAGATCTCAGCACTTTTCCTCTTAGACATTCCTTCCTAGTAGCCATTTGGCACTTCATTCATTTAATTATTCATCAAAACAGATATGGATGCCTTGCTGTGCAAGTAATTGTGGCAGACGCTAATCCCTGGGTCTTTCATAAGTCAGCTTTCCCTGTGGGTATCTTGTCTTTTTCAAGCAGCTGAGTTCCCAAAAGTAGGAAGCACCACGGGTTTATAGTCATGCTGCTCAAGGCCTGGCACAATGCTTGGCACACATCAGACCCTCAGTAACACCTGCAGGATGACCACAGTGGACTCAGCATGATGGACAGTGGCCTTGCTTGCTCTTCCACACTGACCCCTGACCGGATGTTGCCAACAGCATCATTGTCCATCTTCCCAGAGGGCAGCTGGAGGCAGAGGACTGGTCCCTCAAGAGAAAGGTTCTCAGATGTTAATTCAGCTTTGCTTGTCTAAGGATCAAGCCTCTGAAGAATCGAAGCTCCAAACATCATCCCGTCTCTTTAGTTCTCCTGTCTGGGGACTCTGCCTCCAAAGAACCAGGCCAGAGACACTGACAGTGATAGAGGTGAGGAGGGCAGCCGCTGATGGCTAACAACAGGCTGGCTGCTTCCAAAGATAAACGGACATTCATTCAGTGAACACGTGAGAGCTATAAATGAGCTTGATGAATGGGAACTTCACGAGATGATGGGAAGGGGTAGAGATTCAGACCTGGGTCCTGCCCTGTCCTCTACAAGAAAAGATATTAAAGCTACGACATTGGAAGAATAACCAATCCTGACATGACATGACATGACATGACATGACATGACATGACATAGCTATCTCAGCCTAAATCCAGGGAAGAGCTCTGAGAGAAGGCACCACCCCATTCCCCGATGGTCACAAAGGAGTCTTGTCACACAAAGGACTGACGCAAAGTGTCCAGCCTAAATTTTTCACCATCCCAAGGACCGGGCCAGGCTGTGAGATTGTGAAAGATGAAAAATACTATTTCTTCCAAGCTCTCTGCTACACACAGATTTCTATTGTAGATCACTTCTGCACTTCAGAAGGAATGGAAATTTCACAGCCAGACATACTGTTCCTATCACAAGAGGTGACAAAACAGCAGTTTGCTGGCCAAGGTAGAAAGAACTGTGGGCCCTTGGACCTTAGGCTTCATTCCTTCCTAGATCACTTCAGGGAACTGTGAGGGAAGTTTTCGTCCACTGGCAGACATCCTACTCCAAATCCCAAGAGGAGTTGCTTTCTTTAAAAGAAAACTTTGGCAAACACATCGCTGTATCAGAAAGTGCATCAAAATCGGAGATGACCCAGTGTACCTCTGTTTTGAGAGAATCTCCTAGTTACATCTGACAAACATCAACAACTCTGAACCTTTCTCTGCATGAGGCTAAAGTCTAGATTCCTGAATCCAGCAATAACACTAATCTCCCTTTCCTTTTATGAAAATCTTGATGTGTGCCCAGGACTATGCTTTGTGATAGGAGGGGTCCTCTACGCACTCTGGCACTGAATGGAGAGACAGCACAACAGCTCATCTCAGAGTGTGCATGGATCTGTCAACTTGTCCTCTTCTTTTCTGGGAAGGTTGCAGTCAGGGTTAAACAACAAATGATTACAAAATGCCTTTCTCTTTGAGATGAGAATTAATATTAATGCAATTATATGCTGATGGCTTCAGCGCTCTGCTGAAATGGATCAACATTTAAACTGTCATTTAACAAAAATAAAACTATCCTGCAATGACTATAACAGTATGTCAAAAGGCAAAAATGCACAAAGGACTCTACTGGGTGCCATTTTTTGCAAGACTATTCTAAGAATTAGAGTAGAGGAGGAAAAAAAATGCAACTCTCCCAGTTGAAAATGTTTATTCCCATAAAAGGTAAAACTTGGTTTATTTTTGTGAAATACTACAAATATGTTCTTAAAGTCACTGAATTCCTCAGCTACCTTACCCAAAATCATTGCTTTATGGAGCTTTTAAGTCCATAAAAATACCACACTGTAGCTAAAATAGGGCCATTCACCAAGCAACAGGATTGTAAACAGGATGGCAGAGAAAGAAAGGACTCTTTCAGAACAGTGGAAAGCCACTGTCCATTTCTTACAATGCAGATGGTGTGATCTGGGGACAACTGAACTGCATAAGACTCCCCACTCACAAACATCTGTGTTCCCACTCTCCAAGCTCCACATTGAGAATCGTCCCTTTGAATCTCCATCAGTTCATTGTCAAAACAAATGTACCACTCAACCCTTAGGCCTGTAGTGCTAGAAGAGACCTGGGTTGTCATCCAACTTAATCTGTCCAATGCACAGCTGCAAAAATGCAGATCTGGAGACTCAGCCAGGGTCACACAACCAGTCGTTAATAGCATTGGGATCCATTCCAAGGCCTCTGGATGCCAAGCCTCGTAACTTGTCCATTATCCAATACTATGGGTTGAATTGTATCCCCTCTAGAAAAAGATATGTTGGAATACTAACTCCTAGTACCACAGAATGTGCCCTTATTTGGAGATGAGGTCTTTACAGAGGTAATCGGGTTAAAATGAGATCATTAGGGTGGGCCCTAATCCAGTATAACTGCTGTACTTTTAAAAAAGGAAATTCTGGATACAAAAAGAGACACAGAGGGAAGATGTGAGGAGACGGGGAGAAAACAGCCATCTACAAGCCAAGAAGGAAGGCCTTGAACCAGTCCTTCTTTTACAGCCTCAGGAGGAACCAATCCTGCCAAGACAATAAATTTCTTTTGTTTAAGGCTCCCAGCTGCAGTACTTTGTTAGGGCAGCCCAAGCAAACTTATACACAAATATCAACCGTCTGGAGTACAGTATGTGTCTGTATAAATGTCTACATAGACATGTTGGCTTTATTCCACAGTTCAGATATCTATTAACCTTGACTTCCTTAAAAATGAGATAACAAAATTTTTCTAGAAGTATATTTTATAAAGCCTAGCCTTTAAAAGACACAACCTTGGTCCAAACCAAGGATAGACCAACAGCCCTATGAAGTAGACAGTATTATTAACTCCATTTTTGAGATAAAGACACTTAGACACAAAGAGGCGGCAAAAACTGCCAAAGAAAAACCAATTAGTAAGGGGCAGAGCTGACTGCAAACCTAACTGTGTGTGGTTCCAGAGTAGGAGTTCCTACGCAGTACACTACACAAGACGTCATGAACTACCCATCGCTAGCAGTATTCAAGCAGAAGTTGGAGCCTGCAGTGAGAGATACTTTCTAAAGAATTTCTTCCTTGAAGAACAGGGAAAATAGAGTGACTTTTTTTTTTTTTTTTTTTTGAGATGGATTTTTGCTTTTGTCGCCCAGGCTGGCATGCAATGGCACAATCTCGGCTCACTGCAACCTCCACCTCCTGGGTTCAAGTGATTCTCCTACCTCAGCCTCCCGAGTAGCTGGGACTAAAGGTGCCCACCACTACACCCAGCTAATTTTTGCATTTTTAATAGAGACAGTGTTTCACCATGTTGGCCAGGCTGGTCTCAAACTCCTAACCTCAGGTGATCCACACACCTCAGCCTCCCAAAGTGCTGGGATTACAGGCATGAGCCACTGTGCCCAGCCTTTAGTACTTTTAAGACCCTTCCAGTCTTGAGCGTCCCTGAGTTTGTGATCCTACAATTACTGCTGGTTTGAGTAGTCAAGGGAAATTTCAAAGAGGAAACAAGGCAGGAATGAAAGTCAGAATTGGTGTGGACAAAAAGGAAATTAACAATGGGGGGTGGCAGATTTCAGTAGACAGGAGGAATAGCCAGGAAAGTGTTAATAGTTCTGAGTTCTCCAACTTTCCTAGTTATAAGATGCCAATAGCTTCAGACCCTCCCAGATTTATGCTGAGTGTGGAGTCATCTGAGCCTCACAGTTGAGCCTCCATCCTTTGTGCAGCCTGATTATGTTGTGCTGAATGCTTTCAACTTCCGAAAGTCACATGTTATTATGGATGAATGCAGGGGCCAGTGCTCTGAGCTCTTAATTTAGCATTTTTCGCAGCCCTAAGTTAAACACAGTCACACACATAATGTCCCTACCATGCTATGAGTTAAATTCTGCTAGCATCTGAGAGCCCACGTATTTTATATTATCCTTAATGTGAGCTACTAGCACATGCCGTGGAAAGAAAGTAGGTTTCAGAGCCCTCAGTTCCCAGAGCAGCTCCCAAATTTATGCAGAGTCGGAATCATAGTTATTGGAAGGACGGCTTTCTGTCTCTGCCACAGTTCAGGCAGCAGACGTGTGTTTCTGATGAGGTAGCTGCAGAACATGAAACTTGCTCATTTTCAAGCTAAGTTTTTATTTTCTCTGGTTTCAACAAGTTGCTGTGCAGAATATCTACTCAGCATGTGGCATTTTCTTAGCGTGCTTTAGAATAAGAAAGGTAGACTCCCAAACACCCCAAAAGGGTGTTTAGGCCAGTGGGAGAGAAAAGCTACTCAGAAGCCTGGTGCCAGATGCCTAGAGGGGTTCTGTGAGGTGGCTGCTTAGGGGACAGGAGGGGGTTCCATTCTGGCTGCTTGGGTGGGTGGGAGAGCAGGGGTTGGAGGAAAGGCTTGTATTCCACATGCAATGGGGAAGAACAGATGCTCACCAGGGTCTGGGGATAGGAGCCCTGGAAGGGAGGCTCAGGCTTCACAGGCATCCCCGAAAGAGCCCTCTCCCACTTTCTAAAAAATGCTTTCAGCAAACCTTAAATTTGTCACCCTTCATCAGTTTCTGAGACACGTTTGCTCATTTCTGCCAAGGAAAATAGGAATTGCTAAAAGAGAAAACAAACAAAAGCTGTATGACAAAATCTTGCATTTTTATGGAAGTGCTGTTGATGAGTGGTGTCTTCTAGTGCTCTCTGTACCTCTTTCCAAGGTGCCAGTAATGCCCGGCTCTCCCATTACATAGGGCTCCCTCTGAGGAGCCGATGGGACCCGTCCCCCACTGGCAGCCAGGAAGGTCAGAGCTCTCCTTTAGTGCTTACTCAGAAAAGCCCTCTTCATCCAAGGTTTGCTATATTGTGTACTCCCACCACCACCACAACCACCACCACCTACCAAATACATTTGATCATTAATTGCTTTGTTAATGATTCCATTGCAACCACATCTCTTATGGTAACCTGACTCCAAGCCTCTTTGGAAAAAAGTCGGTGATAAATAATAAACACCATCAAAAATTGCTTAAGATAAAACAGGAGGAGGGAGGCAAACTTGAGGGAAGAACCTTCCCAGTGACTATATGAAGAAGCTTGGAGCCAGAAGAGAATGTCGAGTTCAGTGGCTCATTTTTCAGACGGGAAGGCGGATGTCCAGAAAGACAATAAAACTTGCCCAAGGTCACATAGCCAGTCTGTGGACAAATGAACTGACATGGAGGGCACCCGACCCCAACACCATGCTCTTTGCTCACAACCACACAACCACTGCATTAGGATCCATTCTGATCCATGGGCTCCAGCCACCTCCACAGATTCGGTGACAGCTCCACTACCCGTACCCAAAATAAAGGAGAAAGAGGACTCCTTTTCTCCCTTTTATTCTATCTGCTTTTTCTGAAGCCCTTGCACAGATTGCAATGGGTTTACTTTCTGTTGAAGATTCACATTGAGGAAAGAGGATAGCATCATCAGTCATTGCTGGAGATGTACTTGCCACAAACAAGGCATGACCACAGCATTTTCCACGAAACCTTGCAGGATGTAATTAAGCATCCGCAAGACCTCCCAATGCCCTGCAGTGACGTGCAAAATACACTGTTTGTCCCCAGAGTCCCACATATCTTGTGTCAAGTTTCCCTTCCTCCCAGTCTGCCAACAACACTTTAGGGAAAGCACAGATTTCTCTTGAAAATTTGTTGCTCTGCTTGTTCTCAACTTGAAGTGACAACTCCTTGAGTGAAGAGCCTGAGGCTGCCATGAAAACAAGCAGACAGAGACAGTGTGCACCTAAGGACAAGGAGCAGGGATGGTGAACTCTCAGTGAACCTCGGCATGTCCCTGCCTGGTGCCCTTCGAGCCTCCCCACCCCACACCCTCACAGGGTCAAGTTCAAACACCCTATCTTACCCACAAGGTCATTCCTGGCCTGCCCCTGCCTAGCCTGCAGCCACAGCTGGTTGCCCCCTGCCTTTCACCTGGCATTCCAAAGACAATGAACTGCTTGGAGCTACCCAAACATACCAAGCCTGCTCTGCCTCTGAACCTCTGCCCCTGTGGCCTCTGCTGCCTGCCTGCCACAGTCTTGATTTCTCCCTTCTCCCCACACTGGGGACTCATGAGACCACTTCCCCGTGTCCATGTGGCTTCATGTTTTTCTTTTGGCAGTATAATCTTATTCCAACTACAACTATTAGAAAGATCTGTTTCGGCCGGGCGCGGTGGCTCAAGCCTGTAATCCCAGCACTTTGGGAGGCCGAGACGGGCGGATCCCGAGGTCAGGAGATCGAGACCATCCTGGCTAACACGGTGAAACCCTGTCTCTACTAAAAAATACAAAAAAAAAAAAAAACTAGCCGGGTGAGGTGGCGGGCGCCTGTAGTCCCAGCTACTCGGGAGGCTGAGGCAGGAGAATGGCGTGAACCCGGGAGGCGGAGCTTGCAGTGAGCTGAGATCCGGCCACAGCACTCCAGCCTGGGTGACAGAGCGAGACTCCGTCTCAAAAAATAAATAAATAAATAAAATAAAATAAAATAAAATAAAATAAAATAAAAAAGAAAGATCTGTTTCATTCTAGAACTCTTCAACTTTCCTTCAAAGTTCAGGGGTCCCAGAAAGTGTTCAAAGTGGCGACACTTCCTTGTAGGTCTCAAACTCCAGGGTGGCCTCCTGGCCTCAGCACCCCATCCTCTGTGGTCTCAAGGGAAGTCCCAGGTGGGAAGGGATTAAAAGTCCTACTTCAGCATCAGGAGATTCCACTTCTGGTCCTCTTTTCCCACAGCCACAAAGGTCAAGAAAACACCTTTATTTCTTGGTTTCTGGGAAAATATTTCAGGACCATCAGTGCACACTTCTGTCTTCTACACCCCAGGATGTTTGGAGACTCCTAAAGTCCCAAGGGTCAGCTGGTCCTGGCAAAACTGAGGCATGGAGAAAGGGCAGAACTCCAGAGATATGACGGTTTCTCGAAGCATTGCTGATGAGTAAACACAAGTGGGCAGGGTAAGACCCAAACGTTTCCATGGACTGAGTCAAAATCTAAGAACTGCACTTTGTTGATAGGACCTCAAACTGAATCATCGGAGACAAATTTATTTTAAAATTCTTTGGAGTAACTCTTTATACAGTTATAGAATCATAAGCTGCTGCTAGGACTTGTGCAAAATCTTTAATCCACCCACCTTTTTCAGATTGGTTGGCCAAGGCCAAGCAAGGAAAATTAACTAAATCAAGTTTCCTCACTAGAGCCAGATTCTCTGTCCCCCAGCCCCACCCACCACCTCCTCATGCAGGAATCTGGCCTCCATTCACACGCCTCTATGTTACACACAGGGAAGGAATCTCTGCTCTTGCCACAAGGTCTGGAAACAGCTGCACATCTCCCAACTGGGGATGCTACAGTGAACACGACTAGAAAGACTGCCTGACAACAGCGAGAGCAAAATCTTATCTTCTCCCTAGTCTCCCAAAGTGACTAAATGACTACACAAGGGTTTCAGCTCATCCGAAGGCTCTTGTCCCCTTCCCTCTTCATCCTCCCACCCATCACCTTGAGCAAGACAAAATGAGGGGGATCTAGGGACACACCTTCCAGGCAGATTTTTCTGCCTAGTAGAACCCTCTCTTGTAACCAGGATCTTCTGCAGGATTAAAAGTCCAGTAGGGACAGCAACCAGAGACTTTCAGAGTTCAGCACAACTTCCAAATTGACTTTGCTGCTCAGCCTTGCATTCTTGAGCCTCAGTATGTCTTCCCAAAGACCCAGAATTTTTTTTTTTTTTTTTTTTTTTTTTTTTGAGACAGAGTCTTAATGTGTCACCCAGGCTGGAGTGCAGTGGCACAATCCCGGCTCACTGCAACCTCCGCCTCCTGGGTTCAAGCAATTCTCCTGCCTCAGCCTCGCAAGTAGCTGGGATTACAGTCACCCACCACCATGTCTGGCTAATTTTTGTATTTTTAGTAGGGACAGGGTTTCACCATGTTGGGCAGGCTTGTCTCAAACTCCTGACCTCAAGTGATCTGCCCACCTCAGCCTCCTAAAGTGCTGGGATTACAGCCATGAGCCACTGTGCCTGGCCCCAGAACTTCTGATTCTGTAATTCAGAGACAAAAGAAATATGCAAGACCTCTGTGATACATCAGAGCTTCAGGGTTCAGATTCATTATACCCCAAAGAGAAAGTTCTAACTAAGTAGAACCCCAGAGATGACTCTGACATGGGAAGTTTGATAAGAGATTCTGTCCTTATTGAGAAAAAGGCAGTTCTTTCCTAAGAAGCAACAGCACTGAGACTTTGGAGGTCCCTATATTCCTACAGGGCAGCCTATATATTCAAGGCATTAGGAAAGATAAAGGGGACTTACTAAATCTAACAGCATTTAAAAAGAAGTAGCCATAGGTCCAGCAGCTGTAGTGTCTAACATTTTTGAGTACCTGTGCTTTGTGTGAGAGATCTCATTTTATCTTCAAAATAATCTTAGGTAGTCATATGATTGTGGGAGGTAGAATAATGCCCCCTAACAAAAAAAAAAAAAATGTCCACAGCCTAATCCCTGGAACCTTTAAAAATGTTACCTTATATGGCAAAAGGGACTTTGCAGATGTGGTTACATGAATGACCTTAAGATGGGTGGCTGTAATGGATTAGATGGGTGGACCCAATGTCTTTGTGAGAGTCTGTAAGAGGAAGACAGGAGATTCGGAGTCAGAGAAGGAGAGGGGATGACAGAAGCAGAGGTCGTAGTGATGTGGTTGCTGGCTTGAACATGGAAAAGGACCATAAGACACAGAAGGCAGGTGCCCTCTAGAAACTGGAAAAGGTAAGGAAACAAATTCTTCCCTAGAGCCCCCAGAAGGAGTGTGGCCTTGTCACACTAGATTTTTAACCCAGTAGATCCATTTTGGAGTTCTGGCTTCCATAACTGTAAGTAAATCTGTGTTTTGTTTGGTTTTGTTTAACTTTTATTTTAAGTTCAGGGGTACATGTGCAGGTTTGTTATATATGTAAGTTTGTGTCATGGGGGTTTGTTGTACAGATTATTTCATCACCCAGGTATTAAGCCGAGTACTCATTAGTTATTTTTCCTGATCCTCTCCTTCCTCCCACCCTTCACCTCCCAATAGGCACCAATTGTGTTGTTCCCTTTATGTGTCCATGTGTTCCCATCATTTTAGCTCCCACTTATACATGAAGACATGCGGTATTTGGTTTTCTGTTCCTGTGTTAGTTTGCTAAGGATGACACCTCCAGCTCCATGCATGTTCCTGCAAAGGACATGATCTCGTTCTTTTTTATGGCTGCATAGTATTCTGTGGTGTATATGTACCACATTTTCTTTATCCGGCCTATCACTGATGGATACTTAGGTTGATTCTATGTCTTTGCTATTGTGAATAGTGCTGCAATGAACATACATGTGCATGTGTCTTCAGAATAGAATAAATCTGTGTCATTTTAAGCTACTAATACCAAATTTGTGGTAATTTGTTATAACAGAGATGAGAAACTAATGCAACTATCATTATCCTCATTTTACAGATGAAGAGATTAAGGCACAAAGTGGTGAAATAACTTGTCCCAAATCACACGCCCAGCAAAGCAGATTTAGTTCTTGAGCCCAGGTAGTTCCACTCCAGAGCTGGGATTCTTAAACTACACTGCCAATTACTAATGGAGTCCATGAATTAATAAATGAACAAATGATGAAGAAGATACTGTCTTAGGGGTTGCAGAGCCTAGAGTTGAGCTAAAAGATGATGTGTAAACAATGACAGAAATCCCACAAGGCATATAACTTGGGAAAAAATACAATAATTTCCTTTGTAAAAGAGTTATGATGAAAGAAAATAATCAAGGTTTGCTGCTGCTTATGTGCAATGGTATAGTCACTGTGGGAAACATTTTGATGGTTCCTAAAAAGGTAAACATAGAATAACCAAGATACCCAGAAGTTCCACTCCTTGGTACCTGCCTACCAGAACTGAAGGAAAAGTACTGAAACATGTATTTGTACACAATGTTTATAGAAGCAATATTCACAATAGCCAAAAGGTGGAAACAGCCCAAATGTCCATCAACAGATAAATGAATAAACATATTTTGATATACACAAACAATGGAATATTATTCAGACATAAAAAGGGATGAAGTACAATATTGATACATGCAACAGGGCAGATGAACCTTGAAAATATCAAGCTAAGTGAAAGAAACCAAGCACAAAAAGACACATATTGCATTATTCTTTTTATGTGAAATATCCAGAATTAGTAAATCCATACCGAGAGACATAGATTTTTTATTGTTGTTGCCAGAGGCTGGAGGAAGGGGGAGAGTGGGGAGCAACTTCAGTAGATAGGGGTTTTAATCTGGGCAGTGATAAAAATCTTTTTGAATAGGATGAAGGTGGTGGTTACACAACAGTGTCACTAAATTTTTCACTTTAAAATGATTAAATTTGGGTATATACCCAAAGGATTATAAATCATTCTACTATAAAGACACATGCACATGTATTTTTATTGTAGCACTATTCACAATAGCAAAGACTTGGAACCAACCCAAATGCCCATCAATGATAGACTGGATAAAGAAAATGTGCCACATATATACCATGGAATACTATGCAGCCATAAAAAAGAATGAGTTCATGTCTTTTACAGGGACATGGATGAAGCTGGAAGCCATCATCCTCAGCAAACTAATATAAGAACAGAAAACCAAACACTGCATATTCTCACTTATAAGGGGGAGGTGAACAATAAGAAGACATGGACATAGGGAGGGGAATATCACACACCAGGGCCTGTAGGGTGGTGGGGGGCAAGGGGAGGGAGAGCATTAGGACAAATACCTAATGCATGTGGGGCTTAAACCTAGATGATGGATTGATAGTGCAGCAAACCACCATGGCACATGTATACTGATGTAACAAACCTGCATGTTCTGCACATGTATCCAGAACTTAAAGTAAAATTTTAAAAAATGATTAATTTTGTGGTAGGTGAATTTTGCCTATGTCTCCCTCTTCCCCCAGCCTCTGGCAATGACAACAAAAAATCTATGTCTGTCAGTATGGATTTACTAATTCTGGATATTTCACATAAAAAGAATAATGCAATATGTGTCTTTTTGTGCTTGGTTTCTTTCACTTAGCTTGATATTTTCAAGGTTCATCTGCCCTGTTGCATGTATCAGTATTGTACTTAATCCCTTTTTATGTCTGAGTAATATCCCATTGTTTGTGTATATCAAAATATGTTTATTAATTTATCTGTTGATGGACACTTGGGCTGTTTCTACCTTTTGGCTATTGTGAATATTGCTTCTATAAACATTGTGTACAAATACACGTTTCAGTACTTTTCCTTCAATTCTGATAGGCAGGTACCAAGGAGTGGAACCTCTGGGTAACTTGGTTATTCTGTTTACCTTTTTAGGAACCATCAAAATGTTTCCCACAGCGACTCTACCATTGTGCATAAACAGGAGCAACCCTTGATTATTTTGCATGTTCTGCACATGTATCAAAGAACTTAAAGTAAAATTTTAAAAAATGATTAATTTTATGGTAGGTGAATTTATTTTTATTAATAAAAATGAAATATTGCAAATAAAAAATATCAAGGAGGGCTTTCTAGAAGATATAGAACTTAATCAGAGCCTCGGATGATGAGTAGGATTAGGCAGGCTAGGAAGAAACGAAATAGTAAGCAAAAATAGAGAATAATTCTCCATGAATCCCATACAATAGATATTCTTGCGTATCAGCAAGTTTCCGCATAGCGTGCCCCAAGTTCACCTGGCTTTGCCTTCTCCATAACTCTACTCAGCACTCAGTGACTCTACAGGAATTAACAAGAACCACATTTACAGAAAGTTTTGTATACATGGTGTGAAACAGAGTACTTGCTGGAGAGCAATGTACTAATATCAGAAAAACTGGAGCAAGTTCCAAATAACTGAGAAAGCCCCACAGCTCCCCAAATGTGTCTAGGGCTTGCAGGCAGAAAACACGGGTGCTTGTGCACCAGGTGACCCTGCCTAGTCCCTAGAGGCACCCACAGTTCTGCCTTGCTGCCCACCATGACCTGCCCAGCCCTTTTCCTCCCCACCAAGTCACTAAGGATTCCCATCAAGAGCACAGGTCAGAGGTCCCAGCAAAGTGGAAGGGGCCTGGGGAAGGCTATCCCTGGAGAGGATAAAGCTGTTCTGCCTTTCTCTGGGCCACCACCCACACAGCCTTGGGGGCAAAGGAAATGTCAGTGGCCTCTCTGAAGGTAGAAACCCCCGACTATGGTGCTGGGCTGGACTCACCTTTCTTCAGCGAGCAGAAACAGGGGAGGGACCCAGGAATAAGCAAGGCCTGCTTTCCCTGCAGTCCCACTAGGGAAGGATCTAATGAGCAGCTCTGAGGAACCCTGAGAACAACCCATGTCTTAACCCAGTTCTCTGACTCTGGGCTCCAAGTCACTTCTGTGGGAGCTTCCCCATGCTGCCATCAGTCACGCCAGGGGTCTCTGGCTCCTTCCCACAAGCCTGAGCCATCAGTCACAGTGGGATGGAAGGCTGGAGGTGGGGGAAGTCATGAGATAGACTCTGTTCTGTTTACAAATTGCTTTTAGCCCTGTGGAGAGAAGTACTTCCAAATGTGAAGGTGTGTGTGACTGACAGCTTTGCCTGAATCCTACCAAGGTTAGTGACAAAGCCATTGCCCCTGCCTGAGTCCCTGAGTCCTTAGGCAGAAACAGGGATCCTGGCAAAATAGTCTTTCCTCTAGCTCCAGCCTGTCAATTCATCCAGGGCTAGAACTTGTCTTATTCATCCTGAAATCTCTCATTGAACCTGTCACGGTGCCTGCACACCTATATGCTGGTCGAACAAATGTTGTGCATTTATATTCTTGCTCCTGTGTCAACAACACTGCTGGCTTTTATGACCTCAAGATTTATGTAGACATGTTTTTAAAATATAAGCATTTATTGCATGCCTATTGTGTGCTTGGTGCAATGCTGGGTGCTTTATATACACTTTCTCCAACCCTTCTAACTACCCTGCAAAGCAAGTATTCTATCCTCAAGGGAAAAGTTAAGGGCCATGCCATCTCTACATACTCTGCTCATTTTCTCTCCAAGCCACGCCAACTGATTTCCACTTCCTCCTATCTCTCCACCAAAATTGCTTTTTCTGCTGTTGCCTATAACCTCTATGTTATATCTGACCATATGGACCACCCCTTCCATCTTGAAGATTCTTTTCTTCATTTTCTTGACATCACACTCCTGGTTTCCTCTGGCTGCTCTCTCTCTCTCTCTACCTCCTGACACCCCTAGCTACTCCCCTCCAGGCTCCACAGGGGTTAAGGGAAAAAGTTTTGTAGCCAGATTGCTGAGTTCATACCCTGAGCTCCCCCATCTACTAACAGTGACTTGGGCAAATATTTAATCTCTCATGACTCAGTTTACTTCATAGGGTTGTGGTAAAAATAAAAGGATACACGCAGCACAATTAGCACAATGCACAGCACACAGTGAGCCTTCTATAAGAGCTAGCTCCTTATATTATCACTATTACTACAATAACCTATTATTACTCTTTCAGTAAGTGGAGAAGTTCCTTGGAGCCTTCTAATCCTCCTCTCATCTTGCTCTTGCCTAAGGCAACCTCATTCATCTCCATGACTTTCAGTGTCATCTATATGTTGACATCTCCAAATTCATATCTCCGACCCAGATCTCATTTAAGCTCCAGACTCATTTATCCAATCGCCTACTTGACACATCCATTTGGATGTCTCACAGGCATCTCAATTGACGTGTCTAAAACAGAACTCCCTTCCCTTGGCCTCTCCTCGGTCTTCTTTATCACAGACAATGGCACCATCATCCGCTGGTGACATCAGTAAGAAGCCAGGGAATGTCCTTCACACTTCTCTTTTTCTCACCGCCCATATCGAATCCATTACCACAAACTTCCCATTTCACCTCCAGGATATCTCTCTTACTTCCATTCTCTTTTTTATATTTCTATTACCATCATGCCAGTCCAGGTTGTAGGTGTCTCTATTTCATCTCTAAACCCTCCATTCCTTTCCTCACATGCAATCATGAAGAGGTGGTGGTGCTTTTCGTTTTTAAGATAAGTCAAATTATAAAGTCAATCTCTACTGAAAACCCTCCCATTGCTTTCCATTGTCTATACAAGAAAATCAAATCTTTGCAGTGGCCCTCAAGGCTCTTCAACACCCAGCCCTTCCCACGGCTCCAGCCTCACCTTGCCACCTTCTTCCTGGCTGAAGCTACCCCACAATCCCAGGGCTGCCATCCTTCCTTTCCTTCAGGGACTCAGCAGGTTGCTCTTCCTACATCCTGCTATCTTAACCCTTTGCATGCTCTGGACTTCTTTGGCCGGCTGGTGAAACCTATGGAACCCTGCTGAGAGTGTTTTTTAACGCATAAAATAAAATGCATAGGATTGTAAAAAATATATCAAAATACAGCTGCATCTGTGAGGTACCTCTTTGGTGCAGGATTTTGGTAGGAGAGGAAGCCATGCATATGTAGAGGGCAGGAGATATATGGGAAATCTCTGTATCTTCTACTCAATTTTGCTGTGGACCTAAAACTGCTCTAAAAATCGTCTATTAAAAATACATTTACCATGTAGTAACAATATATGTGCTTCTTTATCAGTGCATTTGCTGACAAGATCTTGCAATGGTTCTAGTAACTACCATAATTTCAGCGAACATGATATGAAAACAGCTGTGATCCCTATTGGTGACAAGTTCACAGTCACCACTAACACTACACTGTGAAATAAAGTGGAATTCCCCTGCAGTTGAGAGCCTTATTTGTACAAAGAAAACTCTCCTCCCACATTCTTCCCCTGAATAGCTCCTATTCATCCTCCAGCACCAGAAAGAGCTTCTTTGACACCCACCCCCAACCCTGCAATTAAGTGAGGAACCTCTTTCCCTGTTATCCTCTCTCATCAAATCTAAGTTTTACAACTCAATTTGTCTCCAATTGTAATTACATATGCTTTTGTTTGCATGATTAGGATCTTTTTGTGTCACTAGATCGAAAGCTTCCATGAGGGCTGGAACGATGGTCACCCTGTTCAGTGCAGGAAATGATTCAATGAATGAGTGAATACATGACTTTGCCCATCACTGGTAAGCAGTGGAGCATGGCTACAAGAAACCCTTCTGTCTAACTCCACAGCTTTAATTCTTTTGCTGTGTCACATTGAATGAAACTTATTCAGAAATGATTTCTGCTGCACACACGTACCTTCTAGTACCATCTTCCACCGATCTTTCTACTTAACAGAAAAGTTGTCTACATCATTTTATTTAACTTGGCCTTCAGGAAGGCTACTTTTACCAAAAGTGTTTATATTTATGATGGTAGCTTTTGCTGAAAACTGATGGTGAAAAATTGGGTTCATATTTTTAACTTACTTCATTTTTGGAAAATTTTAAATGACTTTAGATATATTCAGGGCTTAAGAAATATAAAGACAATGATGAGGATGGTGATGATGATGAGCATTTATTGAGTGTTCTAAGCACTTTTCATACGTTAGCTCGTTTAATCTTAAATGTGAAGGGTTCCTACTTCAAAATTTAGAAAAGTGAGGCATAGATAGATGATGATCTCAAGCAGAAAGCTATGCTTTCCACCAGCACACATACTGATTTTAAGATTTTCTTCTCCTGCCCCAAGAGCCTAGGATTAGACAACTATTTCAAAACTAAGAATTCTGTATGCAAATAGATTCTTAAGGGGTAACACCTTAATCTATTCCACTCAACTAATACACTACCCAAGATTAGCTGATCATCAAATCAACCAGTCTTCCACCTTAGAAATCACAAAGCAATCATATAAGTTCAAAGTTCAAGACTCAGAACCCTTCCTGGGAGATGGGTCATCACATTAAGGAGCCCAGAGCAGCAGACATGGGGAGTGGAAGGACAAGTAGAGGAAGAATCATAGATCAAGGTACCAGACCCCAGCTCAGAAGAGCCAGACCTTAAAAATCATTTCTGGGTTGGCTTAGTTTTAAGGCTAGGTCAACATTAGAGTTTGAATCTGTATTGGCAAAACTTAGTAATATTAATGTCGAGTCCAGGTTAGTGTTAGAATGAGACTATAGGTTAGGATGAGAATCTTATTTACAATAAAGCGTGGTGCCTAAGTTCCAGTTAGGGGCTAGACTTCTAGAAAGACCCTAGGCTTAGGTTACATTTAGAAGCTGTTGAGATGTGGTTTAGAACTGTTATCAGAGTCCAGGTCAGCATCTGGAAAATGGGTTGGAGATTCAATCAAAAGAAGTATTTAGGTCTAAATTCAGATTGTGAGTAACAGAATACTTTCCAGTTGCTGACAAAACCCTGGGTAAGGATCTGTGCTCTGCCTGTGGTCTTGGTAGAGATATGACACAGGTATGAGGGTGCTGGCAAGATGTAGCTGGGAGTCTGCGAGTGTATCTAATGCAGATGCTTCCATCCACCTAGAGAGTAACTGTGGACACAGCGACTGCCCAGAGCAGCTTTTGCCCCTGCATCCCTGGTACTGCCTGTGGATATGAACATGCCAGGGTTTCACACCCTCTACCACCTTGGAGTCCTGTGAACCCAGCCCTTCCACCCTGGCTTATTCACACTTCCTATGCTCCCATCAGCAGCCTTGATCCCTCAGAGAAAGTGAGGGGATGCCCTGCCCCCTAATGAAAACAGCTTATCAGGCCTTAGTCAAAGTCTTAGAGAAAGGCTTGCTTATTCCACTGATAAAAACAAGAAATTTCTCTGATTCCTTCAAACCAAATGCAAGGAACAGGTCCAGGCCCGGATGGAATCTGTAAGCCCTCTCCTCTGTGCCCCAAGACACCACCTCCCCTACACTTCAGTCCCAGCCCCAAACAGCCCCAGTCATCCACCATTCTAGCTAATGGAAAATGCTCAGGACAGTGATGGCCTCAAACCAGATACCATAGCTCTTACTCCTCCAGTGGTGGTGGGTGGGCATTGTCTAGAGCAAACAGCAAGGGAACCTCTTGAGTGGAATTCTCAGCAAAGGTGAGATTATAGGGATCTGATATGGTTTGCATTTGTGTTTCAAGCCAAATCTCATGTCAAATTGGAGGAGGGGCCTGGTTGGGGGTGATTGGACCATAAGGGCAGATTTCCCCCTTGATGGTCTCATGATAGTGAGTAGGTTCTCACAAGATCTGATGGTTTAAAGTGGGTGGCATTTCCCAATTCGTTCTCTCTCCTCTCTTCTCTCCTTTCTCTCTCTCTCTCCCCCTTTCCCCCTCCCTCTCCCTCTCCCTCTCCCTCTCCCCCATGGTGAGATGTGCTTCCTTCCCTTTCACCTTCTGCCATGATTGTAAGTTCCCTGAGACCTCCCAGTCGTGCTTCCAGTTAAGCCTACAGAACTGTGAGTCAATTAAACCTCTTTTCTTCATAAATTACCCAGTCTCAGGTAGTTCTTTACAGCAGTGTGAAAATGGACTTAATACAGAATCCTTGGTCTCTCTTAGGAGACCTCAAATTTGCATAGGGTCTTATCCTGCTGAGGGAAAACAGGATATGATTTGCACAAGAAGTACCCACATTTTTTTTTCATGAAACTCTCCCAAAACCCAAAACCAAATTATAAATGGAATCACCCTATTCCACTGGGCAAACATTATAATTGGATATATGTTCCTCACCAAAGCCAGTGCAAAATAAGGGAAAGGGTACAGGGGACCTAGGTTCTAACCTAGAAAATCCCACTAACTGTGCCACCATGAAAGATCACATGACATAGGACTCATGTCAGCATCTGTAAAATGGGAATCACTGGGCTAAGTCCACCTCAGAGGAGTACCTGGGCAAAAACGAAAGGGAACGATCACTACGAAAGCCAGAGAGCTGAAACAAACACATCTGCTACCCTTGGAGATCTCACCTGTGAGGTTCTTAAAGTGCAGTCACCTGGGGGAAATAGCAGTGTGCAAGCATATCTCCGGTTCACCCCTCGCCCTGCAGGCCTGGCTCTGAGGAGTAGTCCTCCCCAGAGGTAAGCTCCTGTGTCTAATTGACTTGCAGTCACAAAATGTGCTCCCCACGTGGCCTGCATTTGTCCTTTCCTAATTTAGGGTCATTTCTCCTTGTTGTTCCTACACTGATGACTAAAATTAATCTCTGGCATTTCCCAGCAGCTAAATCATCATAATCAAACCCTGCAGCTGCCAGATTTGCTGACTCAAACCCCCTATGTATTCATATGATATTTGCCGGGTAATTACAGAATAGAGGTAATTATATTCATGACTCCATTACTTTCATAATTCCAGAGACCCAGAAATCACTTTAAAAAAAAACTCACAGAGCCCAGAGAAGAAATTCCTTCAATAGCTACCCTAAACTACCTCTTATTCTGTTTGCCTTTTCAGATCATTGTTTCCTCAAAACTTTCCCATTCAACAGTAGCAGCTCCTGAGCTCCTCGGTGAAGGGACAAAAGGACAGAGATGAAACACAGACTAGGATGGGGCCACTCATCTTGGTTAGGACCAAAAATTCACTGGATGATTTAAATCAATGTGCAGTGGCAACAGTAACACCAGTTACTACTGTAACAGTTAAGCGTTAAGTGCACTTAAGGCATTTACCTCAGTGGACTCTCAGGCACTTGCCACAATGAAGATTTGTTTCCTATTCATGCCACAGTCCAATTCAGGTGCTTCTTATGACCCACCTGTCATATGCCCATTCAGGAACCCAAGCTCCTTCTGTATTGTGGCTCTGCCCACTCTAAGTCCTCAATGGTTTCTCCAATCAGCTAACAAATAGGAAGACTTTGGTAACTCCCTAGACCTAGACATGACACTCATCAATTCCTCTCATCAATTCCTATTAGCAACAGCTTGGCCCAGGGCCCCACCTACATGCAAGGTAGCCCTTGCCAGAAAGCAACTTCCTGGCAGCAGCTCTATGCAACGATACAGAACACACACCTTTGGTGGCTACCTGGCCACTTCTGCTAACAGTGTGATACTAACAGGGCATAGAGGAGCATCCCAGGGCATTTGGGAAATGAGAGATCATCACAAGCTGTGTGCCCTGCAGTACAAATTAAAGTGGTAAAACAAATACAGTTGTCCCTTGGGACAATCCAGTATTGGCTCCAGGACCCCCTGAGAATACTATAATTAGTGGGAGATTGAGTCCTGTAATTGGCCCTGTGGAACCCAAGAAATAACAAAGAAAATTCACCATCTCTATTAAATTACCGTCTACTAATTTAACATCCAAAAAGGATCGCATCGCAGTGGCATCCCAGTGTGATCCCTGAGTGATGCCTGGGCAGACTATTTAGTCTCCCTTCCCATTTCTTACTCCCATCCAGGCTTTTTTGTGTGCTGCCAGATGCTGTGACAGTGCTGCCCTCAAAATTCTCCCCTTATAACTCCTCCCTAGAGATCTGTCGACTCCTCACTGCCCGCAATTTGTGCCATGGCTGTCCCTCTCTGCAGCTCAGCCTGCTGGGGCACTCACAGAGAGGAGGTCATGTATGTCCAGCAATGGTGAGAGATGCCAGCAAGGACTCTGGTCACCAATCAAAGGGACAGGCAGGGTGACTGCTAATCCTGATTAAAGCAGAGAAGGAGGCCAGTTGTGAGGGCAGAACACGGGAGTCAGGATGCAGTCAAGTCCCACACCTTTAGGGCTGTCCCTGGGGATGCTTGTCCCAAAATTGGTGGCAGTAGAGGAGACCCAGTAGCAGAGACACTGGAGAGTGTGGCAGGATGACTGGTTCGACTGGTTCCCTGGGCTTTGGGTCCTACTGAGTCCCAGGAGTGGCACAGAAGCTGCTTGTAGACTTGGAAGGGTTAACCAGGGACTGAGCCTGAGGCTGAGTGGCATCAGCAGATGTGCCCAAGAGGAGTTTAGAACTGGGGAGAGGGGAGATGCAGAGATGAACTGGGACTGATAATGAAGCCAAACAAAAGAGAAACTCACATGGTGGTCCTCATGAAGCATCTCACCTACATCAGAAGGGCCCAGAAGACTGGAGTCCATTGACCATCACCCAACAGATAGGTGGCCCCCACCCATGCAAACATGTGGAGTACGCAGGCATTCTCTTCCATTTTTAAAACTCCAACCTAATGGCTCTCCTATATTTTCCATTCTGAATTTTCCACTTCAGCAGTTTTCTTTTTGTTTGTTCCAGAAAAAGGATAGAATTAAGTTTTACTGTGTGTTTCACACTTGAAAACCTCTACAAGATGCAGCCTTTCCCCAGAACTGCTTTTGTGGCTCATCATGGCAACCTATGAGTGGGGAAACAAGGGGCACACTCCTGGCACAGCAATCAAAAGCCCAGGGTGAGCACTTCTCTGAGGCTGAGCTCCCTCCATGGAAATGTGAGGAAGGCAGGTCGCAACCTCTTAGGTAAGAATAAGAATTCCCCAGCTGATATGCCATCCTCCAACGCTTGATTCTACCTCGTCCACTTTCTCATCTGGGAAGCCCTTGGGATTTCCAAATACTGGTAGAAAAATATTTTTTGTAGTATCACTATTTTTTTTCAAAATGCAGTGTTTAGAAGCATATATTAATAAACAACAATAAGAAGAAAAGGTCTAGTTTCATTTTTTATTCCCCTTCAAGTAGAAAATGGACCTCTGCCATCCCCACCCCCTTTTTGGAGCCTCATGCTTTGTGTCCTCTTTCTGCACAGTTCCATTATATCCCATCTATCCAGAACTCAAGCATCCTCAACCATTCAGAGCAGAGTGGAGAACAAAAATGGTGCTGCAAGGCAGCTGAGCACCCAGGCTAGAGGTCTCGCTGTCCACCCAGAGACATTGGCAGCCACAAGGAAGCCTCACAGCCTTCTTGTTCCTACGTTTTAAACACTAGTGAGTTTAGTTCTCAACCCGTGGCATACCTAGGACAGTGCATTGGAACAGGGAGAGGGACCACCACAGGTGACAAAGGCTCTGAAAGCACAGTAGGTGAGGCTGCCCATGCCTAAACAAACAATCCAAGATTTTGCAAGAGGCTAGGAGGATTTTGGAGGAAGGGGTCTGACTCAAATGAACCAAAGTGGGCAATCCAGTCTGGCAAAACTCCACAATGAGGTGGCATTTCTGCTTAGAGGAAAGGCAGAGGAGAGCAAGAAGGGAAGGCAAGGTTTGGAAGGCAGGCCAAGCTGGTAGTGAGTGATTTGAACAGAGAGGCCATCTGACAAGGTGTTGTGTGCAGAATTTGGGTGTGGAAGCCCATGCATCATGAATACAGTAGCGATGGAGGATGCAGGCGATGTGGGGAGCTTCTGGGAGAGGGGAGGCATGAGCATCCCACAGCAACCAGGAGCACCCTGGCTTCTGAGTTAGGATACCATCAAGGGACGAGACCCCACCTGGCCTGGGGATTCCAAGGCTACCAGGTAACTCAGAATGGCGGAGCTGGCAGGAAACTGAGACATCAAAATCCACTTCCAATTTTTCACACACTGCTCTGAGACCTGGCTGGGAGTGGTGGGTATGGTAGTGGCAGGTCCACATTTTGGCAACAGGTGAGCGGGACGGCCACAGCTGCTCCCAGACCCCCACCTCCCAGCCCAGAAATCTCCCCTGCACTTGGCTGCCTCTCATTCCCTCCCCACCCCCAACCTGCGAAGTGTCCAGCCACTGTCCTGGCCCTGTATGGGGGTCAGCAGGATTTCTTAGGACCCTGTGCCCACCCAGGGAGCTGGCCTCAACCATTTAGCTTTGACTGAAGCAGGTAGTGGGACGCCTGCCGGGCTAGGGAGTTGGGAAGCTTCGTTAATCATGCTTTCAGAGCACTTTGCGATGCAGAGATGAAAGACGTCTGAGGAGAGCAAAGTACAGCCATTACAATCTCCATCTTCCTAATTGAGGAAAATGAGGTTATTTCCAAATCCTCTGTGATGCGACGGGAAATGTGCTTGATAGGCCCTCACTTACGGCTTCTCCCTCGCCACAGCTACTCAGAGCTCAGGTAGCCAGAGCACTATGTGTGCAGAGCACCCAGGTTACAGCCTCGCCACCCAGACATGCCCCCGCTGCTCTGTGTCACTCCTGATGCATCAGCCCCAAGAAGGGCAGCTTCGTCAAAACATCAAAGTTGGGCACCTTTGCGCGGCAAGGAAGTCCTCCTCCTCTGCACTGAGTAATTGGAACAAAACGACCCAGGTAGTCTTGCTGTAACATCAAAGCTGCATATAATAACCTCACAGATGAATTTAAGAGTGAATACATTCACAGCCACTGCTCAAGTTTGAAGTATGCTGCAATGTTTTTCAACTTCAGAACCTTGTAAGTAGAAGAAGAAAAAAAAATCACCCGCCATTCCTTCTTCTATTGACCCTTCTGGGCTGCAGTGGAAGGTATGGGTTTATTGTCTTTCCGTAAGAAGTCAGTCTAAGAACAATGACGAGGATAGGAACAATCAAGAATAGGACTAGGGGGCAGGAGAGAAATCCCAAAGGTAACATGTATGTTCATACAAACCCCAGACCACCCACAGGCTCTGTGAGGCACAGAGAGTGATGCTGACCAAAACACCTGCCAGGGTTCCACCATCAAGGTCAGTGGGGAGGGGCCAGTCACTGATCTTGAATGAATGGCTCCCTTCATTTAGGTTAGAAGACTAAAGGTGAGTATATATTTATGAACATTAGAGCTACCAAAGAGAGGAATTCAGAATTGGTTCACAAGATAGTAGGTTGGTGTGAAAGTACTGTGGTTTTTGCCAAAGTAGTAGAAATTACTTTCGCACCAATCTAATACAGATGGCCCTTCACTGTGGGGCAGCTGAAGTCCTGGAACCTTCGAGAAGCAAGTCACAGACTCCCATTTCTGGGAGGGAACTCAGAGGTCACAGCTAAGGGGACCCAAGGACAGGATTGTGACATGCACTGTGGCCAGGAAGTGTCTGTAAAATAGCATCCTTTGGAACACAGCTGAAGGCAAAGATTCAGGACGTGTCCTTTCTCAGTGTTGCCCCGCACAGCAGCTGCTCTACTCCCTACCTGAGCACATCTAGACAGGTCCACTTCTCTTATCCTCACAGCCTAACGAAACTGCCTGGGTCTTCTATTTCTAGTCGATCTTAACTCCCTGGCGCCTAGACCTAGACATGCCCTGTGGTCAGTAGATACATTGCTACCTTTTTGTATAGCCACCACACTGTAGGACTGCATGCCAGGTTAATGCACTATTTATTCAACCCACTTCACAGCTGAGAAAACAAGAGAATAAGGATATAACTTCTCTCTTCAGTGAGAGAACATGTAGGTGGCACATTATTGCTATAACAACTGGTACGTGCATCCTCTTCAAAAATCAAGGGGCCTGTAAATATCACCCTCAC
This sequence comes from Macaca fascicularis, assembly GCF_037993035.2. Classification (NCBI taxonomy): domain Eukaryota; kingdom Metazoa; phylum Chordata; class Mammalia; order Primates; family Cercopithecidae; genus Macaca; species Macaca fascicularis. Next base: position 99,202,863 of record NC_088387.1, on the reverse strand, counting down.
AGTAACTCTGTGAAGCAGCATTCACCCTGAAACCCTGAAACCATGTTGCAGGGCTACACCCCAGCCTGTTCCTAAAACCCATGCCCTTCCTCATTCACCTATGATCCAGTGGCGTCATTGTCCCTCATTATGGGGCAAACTGTGTCCCCCAAAAAGATGTTGGAGTTCTAACCCCCAGTACCTGTGAATGTGACCTAATTTGGAATGATCAAGTTCAGATGTCACTGGGGTGAACCTCTAATCCATTATGACTAGCGTCTTTACAAAATGGGAGAATTCAGACACAGAGGCTGACATGCACCAGGGAGAATGCCACATGCAGATGAAGTCGGAGACGCAGTTTGGTTGCATCTATAAGCCAAGGAACACCAAAGACCAGCAGCAAAACACCGGAAGCCATGGGTGCCAGGGAGGCCTGGAACAGATTCCTCCTCGTAGCCCTCAGAGGGAGCCACCACGGCAATGGACAGCTTGATCTTGGACCCCTGGCCTCCAGAACTAAGACCAGACACATCTTCTGTTTTTTTGTAGTGCCACCACCCAGTTTGTGGTATTTTGTTAGGGCAGCCCTAGAAAAGTGAGGTACCTCCTTATACTCACTCCAATCTTTTTGTCCTCATTGCTCATACTAAGACCTCCAACCCACCTCTCCAGCTGGCCTCCCTTGCACTGAAAAAGGTAAGGGTGGGCCAGTTTCTGGGAAGGCTTGCATATACCCTTTTATTCCAGGTCCTGCCCACCCTACACACACACACACACACACACACACACACACACACACACACACCACTCCCCTAGAATGGAGAGGCAGGGATCAATGGGAGCAGAAGGCCTGGGCCAACCTTGGCACACTGGGTAAAAGTTGGAAAGTCAGGGGGAGTCTTCCTTGTTTTTTGTTTTTGTTTTGAGACAGGATCTCGCTCTGTCACCTAGACCGAGTGCAGTGACACGATCACGGCTCACTGCAGCCTCGACCTCTGGGATTCAAGCAATCTTCCCACCTCAGCCTCCCAAGTAGCTGAGACTACAGGCACATACCACCACACCCATCTAATTTTTGTATTTTTTGTAGGGACAGAGTTTCATCGTGTTGCCCAGGCTGGTCTCGAAATCCTGGGCTCAAGCAATCCTCTCACCTCGGCCTCCCAAAAGACTAAGGTGTGAGCCGCCACGCCCAGACCCGCCCTGTTCCTTGAGACTTCTGCCTGCCAGTATCAGCACCTCCCTTTGTCTCTGGGGTGAGCAGCCAGGCTCCTGAGCCAGCACACTTTTTCATCCCATACCCCACATGTCACCCTGGGGAGTCTTTCTTGTCCCATACCTACCTCACCAAGAGGACAAACTGCTCTAGGCTACCAAGGCTGGCCATCTCTCCCCGCTACCTCCCAGCAAGGAACTTTGGTTTGAGTGTTTGCTATTAGGTGACTCTGGAAGGCAAAGAGCTCCTTGTCCCTGTGTTCCTCAGAAGGCCCAACAGAGCATTTCCTGATGTACTGTCTTCCCCTGGGAACTTTCACTACTTCACATCTCACTGCTGTCACAGAAATTCACTGCTACTTTTCACAGCAACTTTGCCTGGTCCTCATGCCCAAATTTGGAGGCTGTGTGGGAGTGCCTGCCTCTCTTGCTGTTGCCCTCTGCTCCAGTTTGGGCATCTTCACTAAGAAAAATAGATGTCCTGTGACATGCTTATAAAGCTCCAAATGATGCCAAGGCTGCCAGTTCACTAGATAAAGGAGTCAGGACAGGAATGGTGCAGTCTGCACAAGCACAAGCTCATAACCCACCAGTCCTTTTCTACTAACTGGGCCCCTGCACCTTGAGCTCTTCTCCTCCCCATCCAAGGATTCCTCTGGCATCCTCTGCAGGTCCTCAGGGCCTCGGAGATGTGGAGTTGGCTGGCAAGTTCAAACAACAAGGAAAAAAGCATTCCTTTGGATGCAAACAATCAGGCTGAAGAGCTTCTACAAAAGCCCTTGCCATATCATAATTTTGACCTAGACATTCAGTTTTAAAGTTTTTCTTTTCACTTAAATTTTGTGCTTTATTGTGACTAGCAAAGCCTTGTTGATTTAACTTTGTGCATTGTTATTTTTCCTATAAAGGGATGATTTTTTAAAAGCTTGTCAGTTAAATATGATTACATCCTACATAAACCAGAGTTACTTTTCTTCCTACAAATACATATCTGATTTTAAAATGTGCTTCATAGAAATTCCTGTGTAGCCCACTTCTCTCCCATGAAGGGAGGCCTGGAGTTTGATTTACTTTGTGTTCCGTCGGTACCTGGCTCCTGCGCATGGGACATCACCACTCACATACACACAGGAATTAAATGAATTAAATGCAGGGGTGGATGATGAAAAAGCTTCTCCAGCAAATGAAGTATTTGGAGATTTATCAACATCTCTAGGGTACTCTGAGCCTCTCCAGGTTACCTCTGAAATGCACAGGATTTACGAGGGATTAAGAGAAACTTGAAAATCTCTAAAAATGCAAGAAAACAATTAATGACTTGAAAATAGGACTCAAAAAAAAAAAGAAAAGAAAAGAAAATAGGACTCTTTAAGGTAGGTTAGGAATGTGGTCATATAACAGGAGACAGTGGAAGAGACAAGAATAATTTAAGGGGCCTTTGAGTCTAGAATGACATCATCTACATCTAATCTTTTCCCACTTTCATCATTAAAACAAAGCAACTACTTCTTCCCCATCAGCCTCTTGCCCCTTGATTTCTACTCAATGGCTCCCATCCCATCTATGTCAACTTAGCGTTTATCAACTCAGTGATATATGTTTTTGGCAGCTTTTCAGTGGTTCCCTGTCTTAATTGTCATAGCACTGTAGAGATGAAAGGGTAGGGAGTTCAGTAGAGCAAGATCAGATAACCAACTAATAACCACCCAGCCACTGATCCGTCACCCCCATTTCTGCCTAATGCCCCCAAAGCACACAGCATTATGGCATTACCTACATCATCCCCAGTGCAGTCAGGCTTTATGTACCACCACCTTATCCCACACCCCATACACCACATCTATCCCCTATGCGCTCACTTCTACCAAGAAGTCCTTTTCCCTTTCCCCAGCCACATAACATCCTCATCCTGTCAGGTCTAGCTCAAGCCTCTAACTGTCTGTGGGTCCAACTTCCTTCCAGCCCTGAGGGAGAAATCCCTCCTCTAAGTGCCAGCACTGGGTATGCAACAGACTGTTCCCAAAGCACTTGGACTTGGGTGAAAATTGATACTTTCATGTGGACGTACTTTATCCTCACGACTCAAGTGTAGCTTCCCAGAAGTCCATGTGCTGAGCACATAGTATTCAGTAAGTATTTACTGATGTGAAGGATTGTGGTCAGTCAGTCCCTATTGAGAATACAGTAGGGGGAACTGAAATAGGCTGCATGTGGATGAAATGTAAGAAAACGATTCTATGCATTACTAGTTATACTACTTCTGCTTGATCATACTTTTCCAGCATTTTGGCAGATATTCCAACATACTCCTGAGAAGTATATAACACAAGTATCCAGGGAAGCACTGCAGAAATTATGTTGGCCTCCATACTAAGCTCTTTACCAGGTGCTAGGAGTACAAAAGTAGTCCAGATCTCACTTTCACTAATGCATTGTGGCTGACCTTCATCTGGTACCTGTAAAGCAGTAAGGCAGGCCCGTCTCACCCACTCTTTCTCAATCACGCTTCTCCCAGAGTTGTCCTAGGTCTTAGGCCTTCCCTCCTTGGAGCTACAGGACTACCACCCGTCTGTATCACAGGCTGTCAGCCCTTGCTGTTTGGGCCCCACCCCTGGAGACAGTTGTAACCAGTCCAGGTTGGGCCCAGACACTAGTATTTTTTAAAAGCCCCCACTTGTTTCTAAAGTGCATCCAGACACAAGAATTCCTGCACCATACGCCACCCCCACCACCTCCACCACAGTCAGGGCAGGGGAGGGCAAGAGTGGCCACACAACCCACCCTCTCTGGCCCCTCCCTTTGTTCTACAAAGGCTGGAATTATGGATAGACTCTACAAAAGGTTTGTGTGCAACTCTGAGGAATGATAATAGAGAGGTGGTAAAATGTAAACGAGATACAACACGATTGTACAAAAATTCAAAAGAGCTAATAAGCTCTTCACAGGAGCTATTCTCACAACCACACCCCAGTTCCTAGCATTGCTTCCCAGAGCTGAGGTCAGCTAACCCCTTCTTCTGAAAGAGTCCCTCTTCTGTCCTTCCATTTTTAACATGCCATCCACTTTATCCCTGGAGACTGGGCTCAGCCTTTCATTCAACCCTTCTGCTCAACGACAATCCTTGAGACTCCACTCTTTGCATGATTTGACTTATTCAGTCTGGAATAACCTCAGTGGTGCCTTGAATCAGCCCAGGGTTCCCCACGGTCACTTCACTTTACAAAGCTCTTCACTGGGACTCTCCTTTCCTACAAGACACTTGGGCCAAATCTACAAATATTCTTCCCTGACCACCATGAGGATCCTCTGTACATCATCACACAAAACAGCTAGAGGTCTTCTCTCCTGCTTCCAGACCACGCCCAGGGATCTACCAACGCATCTGAAATGACTTGCCAAACAAGTCACCTGCCCTCGAGGGACACCCTTTTGCACCCAGAAATCCTGAGAACTGTGGTTTATCAGTCCTGGCTGCACATTAGAATCACTTGAGGAGCTTTAAAAAAATATCCATGTCTGAACCATGAATTGGTCAAGTAGATGAGAAGCCCTGGAGGTGGAGCTCAGGCATGGTTGAGAATCACACTTGCAGATGCTTTGAAAGTAAGTTTTCTTACCTTGCAACAGAAATTCATATGCAGGCCACCTTCTCTCCCATTCTCCATAAACAGAATGGGGGACGGCTGGGTGCAGTGGCTCACGCCTATAATCCCAGCACTTTGAGAGGCCGAGGCAGGCAGATCACCAGGGGTTGGGAGTTCAAGAGCAGCCTGACCAACATGGAGAAACCCTGTCTCTACTAAAAATACAAAATTAACTGGGTGTGGTGGCACATACCTGTAATCCCAGCTACTCAGGAGGCTGAGGAAAGGGAATCGCTTGAACCAGGGAGTTGGAGGTTGCGGTGAGCCGAGATCGCGCCATTGCACTCCAGTCTGGGCGACAAGCATGAAACTCCACCTCAAAAAAAAAAAAAAAAAAAAAAAAATGGGGGACAACATGAGGCTTACTTTTTGCCCCTCATGTGTGAAGCAAATATCTGGAGGCAGAATAAGTAGATGCAGTATATTTACCTTCCCAGTTATACAAACAGGTTTAAGATGCAGTCCTGTTATGGGCTGAATTGCCTCTCCCCAAAATTCTATATGTTGAAGTTCTAACCTCAAGTATGTCAGAACGAGACTGTGTTTGGAGATAAGGCCTTTAAATTGATGATTAAGGCTAAATGATGTCGTCGTGGTGAGCCCTAACCCTTATAAGAATCAGGTATCCTTACAAGAAGAGGAGATGAGGACAGACACACAGAAAGCGAGGGCCGTGTGAAGACACAGCGGTAAGACAGCCATCTGCCAGCCAAGGAGAGAGATCTCAGGAGAAACCAGTCCTGACGCACTTGATCTTGGACTTCTGGCCCCCAGAACCGTGAGCAAATAAATTTCCATTGTTTAAGCCGCCCAGTCTGTGGTACTTCATTTTGGAAGCTCTAGCCAACTACGACAAGCTCCTTCCTATCTTCAAGGAGCTGGCAGCAAGAGTGTAAGGCCCCAAGAAGACTCACCATGAGTGAATGGCAACACTCAAACCTGGCTCCTGACTCCAGGAGGTTGTGGAGCCTCTTTTCCAGAGCGATGAGCACGCAAGTATCTCTTTCTGTCAGGAACACTTTAGTTGGAGTCTCACTAGAGGCAAAAAAGAACGAGCCATGTTTCTGAGTCCCCAGGTCACCTACATCCCCAGGGGCCTAAGAACGTTAACTCTGTCCCCAAAAGGTCTTCCCGTTCCCTCGGAGGCCCTGGCTGTTCCTGGACCTTGATGTGATGGAGGGCTGCATTCTCCGCCCACGGGAGCCACCCCTCTCACTCCGCAGAGTCCGTTTCCCATTCAGACTGTATTCAGAAGCTCCCTGTGTGGGGTGTGACAGGCTTGAATGCTCTCAATGGAGCAGCTTTATCCCAGAGCCTGAAACTGTGACAAAGAGAACACCTTCACCTGTGAATTGGCTTGATTTGTCCAGCTGCTGCTGCTACCTTCTCATCAGAAGGCCGGCCTCTGTACAAACCATATTTCTGAAAGCTGAAACAACATTCTCCAGCTAATAGGAGGCTTTATTTTTTCTTTTCTTTTCCCTTTTTTTAAAAAAAAGAAAAACCGTGAAATGTCCTCTTTTAGCGGGCAACTTGAAAAATGCCCTTCCAAAGAACTGAGTTGTCAGTATAAACGTCTAAATGGACCTTTATTAGAACCATAAAAAAAGGCTACTTAACATGTAATTGGCCCATTCTTCATGCTTAAATACACTGCTAAAATCGTGCCAATAGCTAACTTTGAAACCCATGGTAAAAGGCAAACGTTTTATCTACAGGCTCCATTTTATAGCCTGGTAAGATGAGATCACATCAATCTTTGTGTCTTTCAAAAGATGATAGATAGAAATTTGCCAGATACCTTTATACCATTCACTTTTGCCTCTTGGATTTACTGAAATTAGCTAGTAGACAAGTCACTCTAGCAAGATCATCCCATAAATGCTGTCTCCAAGCAGACTGGAGAGATGAACTCAAGTCCCCCTTACCCCAATGTGGCTCTGCTTCCATTTCCTTCTTTAATTCTAATGTTCATAGTACTGTTTATTATCAACCAGTTTATAGATCTCTACTTAATATTTGCTCAGGGCTTATGTTGATTTCTCAATACATGCAATTTTCTGGTTTCATCTTTATCTTCAAGGATTAGATTGGATCGAGCTGCCTTGTAGTAATTTAGTTTTTATCTTATGCCTTACAGTTTTATGTTCTTGTAATAGCACTTGCTTTTCCTTTTTTATTTAATTAAATATATCTTATTTCACAACTACAGCATTTTTTTTTGAGTTTATTTATTTAACAGCTGGCAGGGTGCTGGTGTTTTGTAGAGGGAACCACGCTGAGTATTTTTAGACATTCAGAAGTTAGGGAATGCTCCAGCTGAGAAGCGGGAAGAAAAATCTGAACTTGAGAGATGAATGCTCAGAGATTAAACTTGGATTGCTTTGGTTGCATGATGGAGCTCCATAGATTAAGTCCTTAAAACAAAAACAGAAACAAAAACAAACAACCAAAACAGTATATTTAAAAGTATGTTCAAGAAAGAAGCTGCAAGACTTGATCCTTGGTCTCCTGAAGAACAGCTGGCTCTTCCCATTGGCTCAGCCAGTACAGAAATACCAGGTGTTGCTAATGCCTTAGGAACATGTATGCACATTCCCCACAGAAGGCTCTAGACCTGCAAGACTTTCCAGCCACCTCTGTGCTCAGCCCCATTCAGCAACCCTGTGCATTACAAGGTTTGGATCAATACAAGTTGTGTACAGGAGTATGGTAGCCTCTGGCTAAAGGATGATCTCATCGTTTGTTCTAATAAGGACTGAAATGCCAATGATGGGATTCAATACCAATGCTGGGCTCTGCAGCCCTCCTTTCACCATGCTGACCTCACTAGGCTCCTTCTAGGCTTGAAACAACAGCAACAGCATCACAAAACCTTGCAGCTAGGGTGAGTCAAGTGAGGCACCTAGGTGGTAAAATTTAATGAGGAGCTCATATTCAGAGTCAGGCAGAGTTTGCATGACCCTGACAGTGGGTGTCTCTTTTAATTTTATACATTAGACATCCTGCTTAACTCACCCCAGTGCTAGCCCTATGGTACCTTCCTGGAAATATTCCCTCTGCAGGCCGCTACGGCACCAAAAAGGCCCAGCTAGAATGCAGCCACCCACCCTAGGTTTCTTGTGCCTGCACCTGGGATCATTTGGAACCATCAGCCAGACAACTTTCCTCCATCCTGACCAGGATACCTCTACTCCATGTCCTTCCCTATGAGAAGCACTATCATGCTTCTCATGTTACCAGGGGAAAAATCTTGGAAGAGTCTCCAGTATTTCCCACTCATCCAACTGGACCATCAATTGTTACTGACCCTTCTTCTGTGCTATCTCCCCTTCTTTCTAGAGCCACAGCTTTAAATCAAGCTGGCATCATCTCACAACTGGATTATTGTACCAATTTCCTAAAGGGTTCCATGCCTCCAGGCCTACCCACCCCCAGGGCATCCTCTACAGAAGAGCAAAGTGTAGTCCTTGAACCAGCAGCATTAACATTACTTGGACACGTCATAGCAATGTAAATTCTCAGGCCCCATCCCGGAACTACTAAATCAGAAATTCCAGAGGTGGAGTTCAGCACCCATGTTTCAGCCTGCCTTCCAAATAATCCTGATGCTCAGTAAAGTTTAAGAACCACTGCTCTAGAGTATACAATTTAAGCCAAAGTCCATGCTACCTTCTAGCTTAAAAATTCTTCATTGTCCCCCTTAAGATGATGCTCAAACTTACTAGCCTAGCTCTCCATGTACTTTGCAAAATATCCTCATTCTATATCTCTGGTCACATTGCTTACTGCCCCCTGACCCATATCTCAAGCCCAGCCATGCTGCTCTCTAGACTGAACCCCAGAGTGGCACAGCTTCCTTCTCAGCTACCTCCAGGAATAGCATCTATGTGTCCAAGAACTATATTATTATCCTATTGAAAGCACACCCATGGCAGGGTTGACCATCCTGAGGATGGATTCATCATGCAGAGGCAGTAGACAAGGCTAACAGTGGAAAGAGAATTGCCATGTGCTGAGTGCCTGCTACTGGCTGACTCTGTAGTGGATTAATTTCCTTACAATGTCTCATTGAATACCTACAGAAAAATTTTTAAAAACCTGTGAAGGACTGATGGAAACAAGGAGGTAAGTGTACCCAAGCCCAAAAGCAAATGTGAGCAGGAAGACCTTTCTGGAATCAAAAGTAGAATAGAGACAGTTGTAAAAAGACAAAAAGAGCCCACTGCCTTTCTTCAGGGCCCCTCTAGGGTCCTGGAGCCCAACAACCAGCCCAGGGTCCATCCTCTGAAACCCTCCATGCATTTTCTCCCTTTGCTGACTATGGTTGAAGCAAGAAATGCAAAGGGCACTTGTTGTAAGCCCTTGATCCAAAGACCCAGCAGTACTGTTTTTGCTGAGTCAGGATAAACAGAACTAGTCACAGAAAGAACATGGGGACATCACGGCCTGTAAGTGAGCACAGAGTTCAATGCTGGGAGCCCAGGTCTCCCAGCCACAGATTTGTCATTCACCAGGTTGGAGACAACATCCAGCCCCAACACGTGCCCAGACCCCAGGGTCTGGACGTCTTTTGCTGAGTTTATGCCTAATGAGGTCACCAAATCAACCTCTCTCTAAAGGCCCATCTGACATATGTGAGCACAGCATACTGGTGAGGCAAATCCCCTGTGTCCCCAGGCATGATAAAGTGGTCACCTGAAGTTTCAGTATCCACAGAGAAACTGCTATTAAACCAATTTCCAAGTCCCAGACGGGGTCCCTGCCAGGGACCACCATCCTTTCCTGCTGGGGTTCAGCATCAGCTCCTCCTATTGGGGTGGTATGGGGAGAGGGCCACTTTTGAACTTCTTCTCTGATAGTCTGAGGTTTTCAAGAGTGTTCTGCCTTTCAAATTTATTTCAGCAAGTTGCTGTTAATTGTGTTTTCAATTAGTTATGTTTAAAACATCTTGAGATTTGGGCAACTGAAATTGCAGTGCATTAATAATTATTAAACAGAGGTTCTAATCCATTATTTATTGAATAAATTTTTAATACTAATGCAGAATTCATTGTCACTGACACCATGAGTTTGGCCATTAAGAAAAAAAAAGCTGACGAAAGGAAACTGAAGCTCCAGGATTCCTAAATGAAGGCCTGTGGAGCAGAGCTTCCTGGAGAATGGATTGGCAGCTGTTTCTCTTTTATGTCTGTTTAATCAAGGCTTTGTTGCCTAGAGGAAGGGAGGGGAGTTCCCACATAGTAGGTACTCAGTAAATGTTTGTACAGGGAGTGAATGAATGCATGAATAAATAAATGAATTTAAGAATAATTAAACCAGAAGAGATTTTTTTTTAAAGATCTAAGCTCTTTTCTATTTTAACCATTAACAAATACTTACAGAGCATTCAGCGTGGTACTGAAGTGTCCGTGATGGATAAGACAGTAATCCTTTCCCTCTCAGTCTGACAGATCATCCTAATACACATTTAAATATAATTATGATAAAATGTGGTAATCCAAGGTGGCACGGAAGCCCATGTGAGAGGGTGACCCTGGTTGGAGAAGTCAGAGAAGGCTTTGCTGAGGAAATAATGCTAGGTCTCAGAGGCCGAATTTTCCAGATGTAGAAATGAGGAAAGGGTAAGACAGCATATCTGGGGACACAGGCAAAGACAACATGACACATACGCGGCACATTTGAGATCATACAGAATTTGCTCGGGGCATGAGGAAGCGAGGCTGGAAAGGCAGATGGGAGCAAGAAGGTGAGGACTTCGTGAGCCATTGTTAGAAGCTTAGTTTTCACTCTATGGACAAATCCACCAGCAGGGGTTAAAGCAAGGGACTGACGAGTCAGATTTTTCTTTCAGGCCAGCATGTCAACTTACATTCTACTAAATAACCTCAGCAGCATGCTGGCTAAGCTTCGCCGAAGTTGCAGCAATACAGGGGAAGAAAGGGCAGGATTAAGTTATTTCATAGCTAGAAGCTGAAACAGACCCCAACTCTAGGTAAAGGATAAGCAAAGTGAAAGAAAGAGCCAGAGATGCCCTACTGTTTTGGCTATGCTGGTTTGAAGGAAGGAGGGTTAAGCTGATTGCATGTGGTGGGGTGAAGGACAATGGTGGCAGAGATGAAGAAAAGTCTTAGGACGATAAATTTGAAGTGCCAATGGGCCACACGGGTAAATGTCCAGCAAACAATTAGATATACTAATCCAGAGATCTGTAAAAAATAGGGATTGAGGTATAGATGGGGAGTAATTAATACAAGGTAGTCACTTCAGGCATTTGTTCAGAATATACTATGCCCCACACTTAGCTAAATAAACCTTATGCTATGGAGAGCCATTAAAAATGATTTCCAATAGAATTTTAAAAAATAAAATATAATTAAACATGGGGAGAGTCTACTATCTCTATTTAGGGCAAGGACATGAACACAATGAGAAAGTAAAGCAGTGGAATGAACAAAAGAGACCTTGGGGATTCTCTCCAGTCTTGAACTCAACCCAAAACTAATGCATTGATCAATCAATATTACAAAGCACCAACTCCAAACCTTGAGGAATCCAGAGACACAAAAGTGACATCATGTAACCCCTCTTAGCCTCAACATCCCTCAGAAGCTTTGAGCCCCAACCTTAACCCTCTGTCCTGCCCTCTTTCCAAAATCTTCTCTAGCCACTGCAGACTGAAGAGTCTCTACTCCTCTGGGTACCTTTAACCTTGCCAAGCTCTCGCCCACACGTGGCCTGGGAATTTTTAACTTGTCCTGCTCACCCAGATATTCCCACACACTACCCCTATGCAGCTTGCACTCCTGGAAGGCCACAGCCCATCCCCACCCCACTCACAAACTCCAGCAAGGCTCAGCACAGGATTAAGCACATAGCATTTTGCTCTGCTCATTTCTGGTTCCTTGGGAGCCTCCACTCCACCACTGCTGCCCTACCTCCAGCGTGCTCAGCTTGGCTAATACAAAGATGAGTACATGTTAGGTGCTCAGTGAAGACCCAGGTATAATGGCCCATTTGACCTATGTCCTAACACTTCCTTTTTCAAGTTCATAACAGCCCTGGGATTCAGAAAGTCTCAAACATCCCTCCATCACCAGCAGCAATCTGAGCCCTTGGCTCATGAAGCCTTGCCGGCTGGAGAGAGGAGGGGTCAGTGAAATGGGTTAGATCCAGCCTCCCTCTGCCTACCCTCCCAGAGGCCTTCCTGGAAATATTTTGGAATCCCTAAGAACAGATACCTGAAGCCTTTAAGTCACAGTCTCTGTGCTCAGGAAGGTGTAAACGAGAGCTATAGTATCCAAGACAGGAGGTGGCCACATCCACCTGAAGTTGAGAGGCCTCTGGGCTAGCAGACTATGAAGTGAGGTCTGTAGGAGTGAGCAAAGCAGGGACACGAAGAAGGATGTAGACTGGTAAGAAGTGAACCACACCAGGAAGCCGTCTGTGTCCTTCCAGGCAAAACCACCACTCCCTTTATCTTCTCACACATTTTCTAGCTGTCTGCTTGTTTTCCTGTCTGCTTCCTAGATATAAGTTCCTTGAGGCTAAGAACCTGAATTTTTCACCTTTTCATTTTCCATAATGCCTAGCAAAAGGCATGGCACATGGTAAATGCTCAGCGAATTGTTGTTGAATAAACAAATAGATGAACCCTACTTTTGAAGAAACCATAACTGCATGATTTTTAAATCATGTCTGCTCTTTGGGTCAGTGTCTTTCAGGAGACACCAATAATCCATTAATAACATTTGGATTTTAGGAAAAATCTCTTTAAAGGAAAATGTACCTTGTAAATATTCTGTGTTCTCAGGGAAAAGAAAGTCAGTGGGGGAAAACTGCAAACAGCCTACTCCAGAAGAATTGAGCTGAGGCCAGGAAATTAAAATTAGAATGAATTTAGCATTGGTGTTGTTATAACCAATTATCAGAAAGTTTCTTTTTACAAATTTTTTATGAGATGGAGGGAGGAAGGAGTGGTAGGCTTCTTTGAAATTATACCAGCCAATGAATGGCAGGATTAGAATATTCCTTTTTTAGCTAGTGGATACAGTAACGTCATCCTAGAGAGACAGGGAGACCATGTCATGTTTGATGTCTAAATCTAATGACTTTTTAAATAATAGTGACAACAATATAAACAATAAAATATGTAATGTTCTTAAAGATTACACTATCTAATTTGACTTACACACAATCCTGCAAGTACCACTACTATTGTCCCTTCCTAAAGATGACAAGTTGAAGGTCCAAAAATTAACCAGTATTAGGTCTGGGACTCACACATGTGCCTTTGGACTTTCATCCTGTGATTTTTTTCTCTGTGATAACTTTCTGATAGAAAATTCCCTGGAGGTCTAGGAAATGGCAAACGTTCTTATTGCTAGATAAGAGCTTAGAGGACTGAAGTCCCAGCTCACACAGAAAAGCAGAGTTATGGAGGCACTTGGGTCTCATCTATCCACTTGGGATTTGAATCCCATAACTAGCACCCTGAAACACCTGCCTTTTCCCAGGCATGGACTCATGGTGAAGCTGGCCCTGCTTAGAAGCCACAGAGGGGTTCAGTCTGGAACGGGGCTCCCTGATGGAGCCATCAGAGGGTGGTTCATAGTTGAGACTCGAGTATCAGAGAGGGAACCTCACTTCTGAAAGTATGAAACCTACAAGGAGCAATGCCAATGGATTATCCCTGGATCACATCTGCAGCTCTGGGACCCTCTGCTCTCCTCGCCTGCCGCTGCACCGGCTTCCTCGCTGTAAAGTGGGGAAGGAAAACGGTCACAGCATAGGCTTGTTGTGAGCCCATGCTGGAACAAAGAAGCATGAACAAGCACTTGTTAGTGCAAGTCACGCTGTCCTGGGAAGACAAGTCTGAAGACTGTCACACCCCTGCCTCCTTGCTCCTTACAGCTGACCTTGAACCCAGTGACAGCATGGGAGGGGAGGCAAAGATCAGGGACTCAGGATGATCTCCAGCCTCACATGAAACTTCCATCCTTGCTCTGTTCAACCTGCAAGTGGTTCCTAAGCAGGAAGCAGATCCGCCTGCTTGTGCTGCTTGCATTTATGTTGTTTCACTTCTAATTAGGCCCATCCTGCCCTATTACAGACAATGGAAGTGTGCTTTAAATGAAAGCCCATCTCCTTTCCCCTGACTATACTAAGCTCTTCGTTTCTCTTTGCCTCCTCTGCATTTAGTAACTTAAGTCTGCTTGGAGCTAAATGACCCAGTTAATACAGCCTAGATGGCTGACTGTCCTGTGGTCACTTAGGAGTGGCCCTCACAACGCAGAAGCTATTACACATTGCATCATTTTTTATTCTGTTTGTAGTTTACATCTCTAGACTGGGAACCCAAGAGGCTGGTGGATCTGGGTCCCCAAGGGAAGCCAGCATCACCTGAAGTATGACCTCACTTGTCAAACGATCCTCCTCCCCACAGGCTGGGATGGATGAGGAAGAGGTTTATCTTGTTTATTAAAGGAGCAATACTTTATCTTGTGGAAAAACACACTAAAATATTTATAGGTGAAATTACTTGATTTATGGGATTTCCTTCAAAATAATAGGAAAGGAAGGAAGTGTGCAGAGGGCATTGGTGTGTGGATGGGGCAGGTTTGTCTCAGGTAAATCACCATCGAGACTGGGTGATGAGAACAAAAGTGTTCAGTAAAAGATTCTGTCTACCTGTGTATCTGCTTACAGTTTCCCACAAGAAAAGACCACTGTTTAAACAGCAAGGTTTAAATCTGAAAAGCTGGAGTAAATAGTTCTTTAAAAGCACATTTTTAATTAAATAAAAGTTCAAGATGTGCTTGGTGTCACTCTCTATTTTGCACGGTTCTATATTCATTGTTTAACTTGGTTTTTACTTCCAGTCTTAATCAGAGTGCTTTCTTCTAATTTATCCTAAATCTTTATTTCAAAAACAGTCCCTCCAGAGCAGCCCCCAAATTGCAAGCCAGATTCACATCCAAAGCTGTTTTCGCAGCTTGTCTGCAGCCTTTGTCTAGCCTCACCATGAGCAGATTGTTTTCCTCAAAGGCCAATTTAGATCACGAGTGACCCCATCATTTTCTCTAGTTCATTTTCACTGGGTTGTCCTGCACCTCCCTGCTCAGGAAAAAGCAGAAAAAGAGAAAAGCAGTGATCACGGTCATGCCTGTGACTTTAGTCTCCTCTGGAAAAGGTTCTAATTGACTGGAAAAACAAAAGAATCTTCTTCTCCACTGACCCACACCTGTATATAAACTGCTGTTTGGACCCTGGGGCCATTTCTCTGGTACTTCTGTTTATCAGCCCACAATATTCCCAAATTATAGGACTACATCTAAGAGAAAGGAGCATCCTCACAAGCCAAGTATGGCAAATATGATTCTATTAAATCAGACAAGGCCTCGCCACCTCTCTGCCTTTTTCTCTCTAAACCTAGCTAACTGCTTAATCCCATTCCATCTCTACCCACATCTACGGTTTTTATATCTTCCTATTCTGACTCTAGCACTTTCCATCCATGAGAGTGTCACCTTTCAGATAGCCCTTGCCTTTCCAACAAGAATAATCTTTCTAAAACCAATTTGTATACAAATTAGCTGAAACTTTGGCCAGGGAAATGCATGCATGTGTAGGCATACAAACTGCATTGCCTTGGAAGACTGTGCCTAGTTTCCACCCACTCACACTCAGTACCAGCACAGATAACCTTCAGCCCAGCCACTTGGAGCCGCATGCCTGAGGCCACCCTGAGCATCATGAGCTGGGCACAAGTCAGGAGCAGCTACCGTGAAAACAGTCTTCTCTTCTTTGCCCTCTTTCTTCATGTCTCACTGAAGACAACGATAGACTCTCAGAGGTGTTTAATGGGGGAAATCACCCACCCTGTGCCCAGTGTGCTCCAAACAAGGCAAAGCAAGGGTGGAGAAGGAATATTTTTGGAACAGAGAAAGCAAGACACAGAGGGCTGCACCCCTCCAGAAATAGTTTCTCCCCTGATAGATCTCTTTTCCTTCTTCTCCCTTGCAAGGTGCCTATTACCTGGTTAGTTGATCAAAGTATCAAGTGGAGAAGCCAGAAATAATTGACAGAAATATGGGGACCCCCTGGCCTTTATTACATCCTCATCCAGGAAAGAAAAACCTCCTGCCCACAGCAGCACCTGAGTGGATCATGGTCAGTACGACGATGTGGGAGGATATTCACACACGCTGATTTTCTGAGCAAGAAACAGCTTCCTGATATTTCTTCCAAACATGTTTTCTGTACTACATTCTACATCCACCTGGCACAATGACAGATTCAGGCAAACAAGAAGAAACATGGCCAATCATGCCTCCACTGGGTCTCTGCCTCAGTCCCCAAGATTCACCCACTCTAACTTAGTATGAGCGCCTGTCATAGATGCCCACTAAACATATCTTTAGGACATAAGCCTTGATGTCAGTAAACAGGGGATAATTAGACTTCTAGTAACTCCAGGTTTCTACCCAAAAAGTGAATGCATGTTGTTGGTAATCTTGTAATATGCTTTGGCAACCTTCAAGTCCTTCATCCTCACTGAAGGAGTCGGGCCACTTTTCCCAAGCTAAGCTGCAACATACACGTTGGGCATTCAAACAGCTCCTTCACTTTTATACGAAACCAACCTCAACCCCTCCAAACAACCGAAGCCACTTCAGTCTGCTGGTCTTTGGGGACAGGGACATGTAAACAATCTAGTGAGCAAGGCTTCTTACAGAAAGGGAAAGCAACATGACCACAAAGAACTGCCAACTAGTGTATCTGGGACATAACTTCAGCGACAAACCCCCTGCTCCTAAGAGGGCTCTACCTGGTGAAGGAAGGTGGACTTTTTTTCCTATATATTTTTAAAGATGAGGCGACTGAGATTCAAAAAAGTAAATAATTGTAAAGTTTTAAAAACAGATCTCAGCAGAGGGCTTGCAACATAGTAGGCGTTCAAAAATACTTATTTAATTAATTAGCTAATGAAATAAGACAATCAGAAGTTCTATCAGCCCTTGCCTTCTTCTTTGCATCTCCTCTTTTTGAAGGGCCCTAACCTCTAAATGTAGGATATGGACACAATGAAATTCTTTTTATCATGACTTTATCTGATTTCAAAACAGATCCTATTTGTTTCTGAAAACCATCTGAAGTATGTTCAGATTCTATCCCAGAAAAGCCTTCCCCATTCTCAACTCTGCTGGTTACAGCCCAGTCCTAACCAGAGCCACGCACAGGGCCTTTTTAAAATAAGGATCCTAAGTTTCTGGTAGGGATGCGTCCTTTGATGTTCATTTTCTTCCAGCTAAGCACCCAGCCAGCTACAAAGGCAACTTTGCTACATGTTTCTCCCACCTAATGAAAGTGGGCTTAACAGAGAACAGACTGCGAGTACCTGCCATCATTATTGCATTCAGAAAGAGAATCAGAGGCAGTACCTCGTAGTTGTATTCCTAAACTGGAGATTAAGGACAGGTCCCCAAGCTACTGAAATTATTAGGTTTGGCACTGATTCCAGTTTAGCCCCAGCCCCAGCACCACCAAGGCCCTCCACTTTTGGGGAGTGTCTCAAGAGAGATGGGAAACCTGGGTGTTTCTGATGTTCAGAACCTGAGTGTCACTCTTCACACTGAGTGTCTTGGTAAGATAGCTGCGAAGTCACCTCAATGCTACATGGTGGCTTTATATTTTTCAAGGAATACTCCCATTATGTTATCAGACCCTCATGACCCCCCGTGAGGAGGGTGGAATGGGGATTAGTGGCATCCTCACTGTGTATATGGCAATCCTGAATCATTCAGCATCAGTCTGCAAGTCACCTGCAGTTAAACATGAGTCACTCACAGAGGCATTTCCAAATCCCAGCGTTGCCCCCACCTCTTCCTGCTGAGACCACTCTTTCACTCACTGTCACTGATTCACTCCTCCAGGCCCCCTGTAAACTGAGAGATCAGTAAAATTTGCCTTTATTTCCCCACTTTTCTCTTTTCACTGTGCTCCCAGAAATGGTACGGAACTCACAGCAATGAGGCCAGTTCTGCAGCCCGCCACATGAGCTGTCTGGGGAGAGTGCCCTGTAATGCATTCATGGATTAATTTGGGGCAGAATTATGTTCATAATGAGTAACTCGCTCATATATACAGTGTGCTGTTTTTTAAGTCTTTTTATATGTCCTTTGATAGAATGTTTCATTTGTGTTTTATGCATTCATCTGATTAATTTTTATGTATGTTATGCTTTTGTTGATAGTGCAAATGACATTTTATATTCTATTATATCTTCAAGTACATTACTTCTAATATGGAGGGGTATTATATATTTTATGTCTATCTTTTTTCTGGAAATATAACTGGAATCTTATTGGTTGTTATAGTTTGTTGGTTCAGATACTTTTTCTAAGAAAATGATAGTAATTTTGTGTTTTTCCTTTTGATGTGTGTGTGTGTGTGTGTGTGTGTGTGTGTGTGTGTGTGTGTGTATCTTTGTGTGTATGTGCTAATGTATCAGTCTGGAACTCCTAACTATGTAAACTGTAATGTTGATGGTGGGCGTCCTTGTCTTATTTCCAATGTTAAAGGGAGTGAGTATAAAAGGAGGCAAATATTGGATGTTTGTTGTAGGTGTTTAGTATAAGACTTTTATCAAATTGAATAAATTTCTATTTTTTCTAGTTTTCCAAGAGAGTCATTATCATAAACAAGTATTGGATTTTATCAAATGTTTTTGCCTGCATTGTTAAAAATAATAATGTGATTTATTTTAAAAAAATAATGTGGAAAAATACAGATTTTCTGATGTAATGTCTGCTTTTAAACATGCAAGTTAGGTATCAGGGGTCCTAGGACACCTGCGTCCAGCTAGGATGCTAGGATAGAGTTGTGTAAGCAGATCAGTGTTCCTGCTGAACAGCTAGAAAAGTTAGGAAAAAACACCAAGAAATAAATCAATTTAGGACTTGAGGAGCCAAAATCTCTGAGCAAAGAGAAGCAGACAGAGGTTAGCTGGCCATGTTTCCACTAGGAGAAATAGCCAATTCTTGACACACATACCTGGCAGAGAACCACTGATAAAAAGCAGAGAAAACAGCAGAGGTTTTGGCAATCTCATGGGGCTGAGTGGATAAAAATTGAAGAAAGGTAGAAAGTAAATGGGTTGAAAAAGATAAACCAGGAAAATACCAACTAAGAGAAGGCTGATATCCCCTATATCAGATATCAGCATCTACTATAAAGCTACAGTAATTAAGACAGACAGTGTAGTATCAGCACAAGGGTAGACAGACCAATGGAACAAAATAGAAAATCCAGAAGCTGACTCACATACAGTCACTTGGCTTATGACAAACATACCACTGCAGTGCAGGAGAAAAATATTGATCTTTTAACAAATTGTACTGGATCAATTGTATATACATATGGAAAAAAGTGAATCCTAAACCCTACCTCATACTACATGCAAAAAAAAAAACAAAAAAACCACATCAGATTGATTATAGAACTAGGTATGAATTATGAAACAACGCTCTTAGAAGAAAACAGGAAAATATTTTCATAACCTTGAAAGAGACAAAGCTTTTCTAAACAGGACATTTATTTAAGGCTTCTTTAATTTCTTTCAAAATATTTTGTAACTTGCAGAGTATACATTTTGCATTTCATGTGTTAAATTTACAATTATTTTTTGATGCCATGGCAATAAATTGTATATTTCATTTCTGGAGGGTTCATTACTGGAGTATGAAAATACAATTGCCTTTTCATACGTATCTTATACTCTGCAAGCTTGCTGAACTCATTTATGGGTTCCAACAATTTTTTAGTGGATTCCTTAGGATTTTATATATATAGGATCATGTTGGCTGCTAATAGAGATAGTTTTACTTTTTCCTTTCCAATCTGGATGTCTTTTCACTTTCTTGAATAATTGTCCAGTCTAGAATTCAACAACACTAAGTAGAAGTGATCAGAGTGGACATCCTCATTTTGTTTCCGAATTTAGGGAGAAAGCATTTAGTCTTTCACCATTAATTATGATATTGCCTATGGATTTTTAATAAATGACTTCTATCAGATTGAGGAAGTTCCTTCTCTTCCTAGATTATTGAATATTTTGTGAAATTGTGCTTGTCAAACACTTTTCCTGAAATTATTAAGATAACTATGTGGTTTGTCCTTTATTCTATTGACATGGTGTATTACATTAATTGGTTTTCATATGTTGAGCCAACCTTGCATTCTTCAGATAAATACCATTTGGTCATGGTGTATAATCCAGTCTATATGTTGTTAGACCAGTTCTTTCAGTATGTCAGTGAGGATTTTGCCTCTGTATTCATAAGGAATGTTCATTGGTAGTTTTATTATTATTTTTTTTGTGTGTGATATCTTTGTCTGCTTTTGATATCAAGATAATACTGGCCTAATAGGATGACTTGAGAAATGTTCCCTTACCTTTTTTTGGAAAAGTTTGTAAAGAATTAGTATGACTTCTTCCTCACCAGTGAAGTAATTTGGGCCAGGACTTTTCTTTGTAGTTTTTTATGTACTATTTCAGTCTTGTTACTTGTTAGAAATCTGTTCACATTTTCTGTTTCTTGTTGAGTCAATTTGATAATATGTGTCTAAGAATTTGTCCATTTTACTCAAATTATTTAGTATCTAAATTGCTATGCAGATGTTCATAGTGTTCTCTTATAATTCTTTTGATTTTTGTAAGGTCAGTAGCAATGTCCCCTCCTTCATGCTTGATTTTAATAATTTGAGTCTTTTATTTTTCTTGGTCATTTAGCTAAAGATTTGTCAATTTTCTTGATATTTTCAAAGAAATAGCTTTTGCTTTTGCTTATGTTCTCTATTGTTTTTCTATTCTCTATTTCATTAATTTCTGTTATTTTCTTCCTTGTGTCTGCTTTAGGTTTAGTATGCCCCTTTTTATCACTGTTTTAAGATGAAAGGTTAGGTTATTGATTTGAGATCTTCTTTAATACAATTTTTTAAAGCCACACACATTTTCCCCTAAACACTGCTTTAAGATTTTGTATGTGTGTTTTCACTTTCATTCATCTCAAAATATTTTCTAATTTCTCTTCTGATTTCTTTGACCCATTATTTAGAAGTGGGTTGTTCAATTTCTCCATGTTTATGATATTTTACTATTATTGTTTCATTCTATTGTGATCAGAAAGCATACTTTGTATAATTCTAATTCTTTTAAATGTATCAAGTCTTATTCACGGCTTACCATATGGTCTATCCTAGAGAATGTTCTATGTTCATCTGAGAATAATTTGTATTTGCTTCTTTTGGGGTAGAGTGTTCTATAGAGGTCTGTTAGGTCTACTTGGTTTATAGTATTGTTCAAGTCTTATCTTTTCTTGTTAATCTTCTGCCTAGTTGTTCTATCCGTTATTGAAAGTGGAATATTAAAGCCTCCAACTACTATTTTTTGTATTGCCTATTATCACTGCAATTCTAACAGTTTTTGCTTCATGTACTTGGAGGCACTGTTAGTTGTATATATGGTAATTTTTATATCACCATAATAGATAAACACTCCTTTTATCATTATAAAATGTTCCTGTTTATGTCTATTAACTTGATTTTTGCTTTTGTCTATTTTGTCTGTAGTACAGCCACTCCTGGTTTCTTATGTTGATGTTCACATGATATGTCCTTTTCTATCCTTTTCCATTCAGCCTATTTGTATCTTTGAATTTAAAATATTTACTCTGTAGACATCATATAGTTGAATCATGGTTTTTGTGTTTAGCCCAATTTAACAATCTCTACCTTTTGACTGGGCTGTTTAATCTGTTTACATTTAATGCTATTATTGTTATACTTGAATTCATGGCTGCCATTATAACTTTTGTTTTCTATATGTCTCTAACTTTTTCCCTATTCCTCCTTTACTGCTTTCTTTTGCATTAAGCAAATATTTTCCAGTGTAACATTTTAGTTCCTTTAATAATTTACCATATTTTTGAAGTTATTTTCTTTCCTTAAATTGTGTATTTTTCATTTTTGTGGATACATAGGAGCTGTATATATTTATGGGGCACCTGACATATTTTGATATAGTCATGTAATGTGTAATATTCACATCAGGATAAATGGAGTGTCCATCACTGCAAGCATTTATCCTTTGTCTTACAAATAATCCAATTATACTCTTTTGGTTATTTAAAAATGTGCTATTAAATTATTATTGACTATAGTCACCCTGTTGTGCTATCAAGTACTAGATCTTACTCATCCTTTCTACGTTTTTGTACCCTGGAGTTATTTTCTTAGTGGTTGCTTTAGAGCTTACCATGTTTATATCAATTTATCAGAATATACTTCAGACTTATACTAATTTAGTTCCATGAGACAAAGCAGTATTACTCCTATATAGCCCTATTCACTCCTCCCCCTTTTGTGGTATTCCTGATGTACATATTACATCTAGATATGTAAAACTGATTGTATTACATCGTTATACAAAAATACATAGTTATAATTACCTTATGTAACTTTGTCTTTTAAAGAAGAAAACAAAGGATAACAAGTATTTATTTATAGAGTGTGTTGTATTTGCTTTTTTTTTTTTGAGACAGAGTCTAGCTCTGTCGCCCTTATTTGCCATTTCTGGTTCTTTGTTCCTGTGGATTCAAGTTACTCTCTAGTGTCATTTCCTTATTCCAATACAGCTTTGCTCCCACATATCTGTTTTGTACTTGTATTGTCAAATACATTACCTTTCTATATGTAATAGGTCTGATAATACAATTACATGCATACTTTAACACAACTGCTTCCTAAATCAGTTAAGGAAAAGAAATATGCTTTTATAGTTTATTTTATAGTTGCATAATTATCTTTACTCTTTGTTGTTGTTGTTTCCACGTACATTCAAATTACTGTCTGGGATCACTTGCTTTTCCCTGAAGAACTTCCTCAGTATTTCTTGTAAGGCAGGTCTGTTAGCAGCAAATTCTCTCAGATTTTGTTTATCAGGGAATGTTTTTCTTTTATCTTCATTTTCAAAAGACTGTTGTGTTGGTTATAAGATTGTTGGTTGACAGGTTTATTTCTCTAGCACTTTAACTATGTCATTTCATTCATTGTCTTTGATGGAAGAAAGTTAATTGATAATCTCATCGAGGTCCCCTTGTATGTGATGAGTACTTTTCTCTTGTTGCTGTCAAGATTTTTTTTGTGTGTTGTTTGTCTTTCAGTATTTTTACTATATGTCTAGGTGTGAATTTCTTTGTGTTCATTGTATTTGGAATTTGTTGAGGCTCTTAGGTGTATAGATGAATGGCTTTCATCAAATTTCAGAGGTTTTTAGCCATGATTTTTTCAAGTATTTCTTCCGTTCTCTTTTTTCTCTTTTCTTTCTGGTACTCCAATTACATATATGTGTCCCCTATTTCTCTGAGGCTCTGTTTATTTTTCTTCATTTTTTTCCTCTTAATTCTTCAGACTACATAATCTTTGTTGATCTATCTTTGAGTTCTCTGATTCTTTCTTCCATCAGCTCAAATGTACGATTAAGCCCTTCTGGTAAATTTTTAATTTTAGTTATCATACTTTCACCTTCATAATATCTATTTTCTATCATTTCTATCTCTTTCTCATTATTCTCTATTTTATGAAACATCATTATGCCTTCCTTCCTTTGTCGCTCTAAGCATAGTTTCCTACAGTTCTTTGAACATATTTATAACAGTTGCTTTGAAGTATTTGTCTGCTAAGTCTGATATCTAGGCCCTTCACAGTTTCTATGACCTGCCTTTTTTCCATGTATCAGTCACACTCTTCTACTTCTTGTCATGTCTCATAATTTTTTATTGAAAACTGGACATTTTGGATGATATATTGTAACAATTCTGCGTGCTGATCCCTTGCTCTGCAGCTTGATGTTGATGATGTTGTTGTTTGCCTATTTCAGTGACTTGACTAGGTTATTTTAGTGGTCTGTTCCCCCAGGAATGCAGCCTCTGATGTCACCGCTCAGAGGATGCATCCTTGGGCATGCACACTGTCACCCTGAGACTTCAGTGGTTTTATTCGTGCTCTCTTTGACTGTCTCTTTCACTGATATCTCTGTTGTCTGCCTCCATTTATATCATGCCCAGCTATTAGCCCCCACTAATTGCTGGCTAATTGTTCTATTATGTTTTATACTACCCTGAGGCGTAAATTGCTCCAGAGTCTGATGCAATTAAATTTAAGTCCCTTGGCAGGGGTAATCTTTGAGGCCAGCCTTTGAAGAAACTATCTCTTAGCTGTCTCTTTCCATAATTCCCTCCAGTAAATTTCTAGATGGTCTGAGATTAAGCTTGTTGCTTTCACGGAGCAAGCAGCCCCCTCTTAATTGCATGTCACCAAAATACCCATTGTTTCTAAGAGCACTCTTAGGTTTGTACTTTCTTACGTGGTGGTAAAAATAAAGCCCCTAAGCCTTGGGAGAGCTTCAGTGCTTTTTGATCTTGTGCCCTGCCTCTCCCCTTAGGTAAAAAGTCTGCAGCACTGCTCTAGAACTGAGGGTCAGAGACAGAGAACTACTTCTCTCAGAGTCACATACCTGCTTTGTGAGTTTTATGCGTGTCACCTTGGGCTGGTGTGGCAGCCTCCAGTCTTTGTGGTTCACCTCTCCTTGCATAGAGATTTTTACCCAAGCTAGGGTGAGGTGATGGGGCCCTCTATTCCCGGCTGCCATGCCTGGAATTCTGCCCTATTAGTATTAGTATTCGTATTAGTATTAGTATTAGTATGGCATGGATGGAGGAAGACAGCCCCAGATTTCTCAGCCATTCTTGCCTGGAATAGACCCTCTGATACACAGTGATGTGGTGGGAATGTAAAATGCTGGTAGCCGGCCCCTACCCCTTGGAGACACTGGAGCCCTCCACTGGAAATTGAGTGAAGAGGGAGTCCTTTATTCTTGGTTGTACCTGCCCAGTGTGGAAATCCCCTCACTGTGAGCTGAGAGAGTAGGAAGGGAGGAAGAAACTGCGGATCAAATGCCATGGATTCCCATCCTTACCAAGATGCAGTCAACTTTCTTGAATAACTATTTCTTCATCTGCTGTATGCCCCAAAGACAATGCTCAGAGACTTTTAAAAAAATTTTAATGTATATAATTTTCACCAGTTGTGGTTGTATCACTGGGGAGAGGGCCTGTGAACACCTCCATTCCACAAATGATGTCCCATAAGTCATTCTTAGCTTCCTAGAAATGAGTGGCTGACAGGCACTGAGGGCTACTGGTTGCAGCCTGAATCCTGGGCCATTGAGAACAGAAACAAGATAAGGAAAGGGAGAGGTAAATAGAGGATGTGTGGGAAAAAGAAGAGAGGGTGATGAGGTCTATCTCACCATGCCTTTGACAATAGAGCAACAACAAATAAAAATGAATCTTGTTTCATTTAGGGACAACATTGGACACAATCTTGAGGTGTGCAAACTTAGTCTTTGGCAGCCCTGTCTTCCATCTGTGAATATCTCATACCTGATATCCTCCAGGTGAGGGTAGTCTCACTCAGGACTTTTATTTCTCTGACCTATTCCTTTTCCAGCTCTTCATTTAATTTGTAGAGGAAGTTACCAGCCCTTAATTCACACCAAAATACATGTCATTGGCTGGGAGCTGCTTAATATGAGATCTTGCTAGAGGAATTTGCTTTTCAAAAGGGAAAACCCTATTCATCCTAAAGGCATGATCCCCTAACTGAGGAACTTGAGGCTACATCACTAGGTCAGCCCAGGCTATATGAAACCAGAGAGAAGGGGGATCTTGTAGAACCTTAACTAAGGCTGCTTCACATATTTCTGAGGCCTCTAGAGCCACACATTCTGGCTAAAAAAAAATTCTGACATGTCCACAAATCTGAGGAGGCACACTGTCTCAGTAAGCACAGCTGCTCTCCATTTGGTTAATGATAGCCCATCTCAAATTTGGTGTGTGCAAACAAAAAAGCCAGCAGGCCCAGCTCCATGGAGCTTGCCCACAGAGGCCTCTGAGCTGCAGGCTGCCACAGGATCTCTGTTAGAAACAGAATGATCTGTGTTGAATCTGGTGTGACAAGGCTGGTCTGTGTCAGGTGAAGGCCAGGTATAGACTTTGGCTTATACAGTCATGCACTGTACAATGACATTTCAATGTCTAACGGCATGCATGACAGTGGTTCCATGATCTTATAAGACCATGTTTTAACTGTACCTTTTCTATGTGCAGATATGAAAACACCTACCATTGTGTTACAATTGCCTACAGTATTAAATATAGTCACATGCAGTACAGGTGTTCAGCCTAGGAGCAATGAACTCTACCATAAAGCCCAGGTGTGTGGCAGGCTATTCCATCTAGGTCTATGTAAGAACATTCTATGATGTTTTCACAATGACAAAATTACCCAGTGGTACATTTCTCAGAACATATTCATGTCATTAAGTGACACATGACTGTAGTATGACCTGGCAGGATTTGGTAGCAGACAGGCCAGTGAAGGGATCCTAGAAAGATACCAAAGGTTGTGCCAGTAACAATGCAAATATAGGAGTAGAAAGGAGGAAAAAAGCATTGGAGAAAGATGCAGGCTACAGACCCTCAAGCCTAGGGCAAATCTGTTCAATCTTTGTCATTCTATGTGGTTTTCTTAGGCACCTCTCTGTTATCTCAAAAGTCAGCGCAATTTTCAGTCAATCCAATATTGACTTACTCTTTTTTTTTTTTTTTTTTTTTTTTTGAGACGGAGTCTCGCTCTGTCACCCAGGCTGGAGTGCGGTGGCCGGATCTCAGCTCACTGCAAGCTCCGCCTCCTGGGTTCACGCCATTCTCCTGCCTCAGCCTCCCGAGTAGCTGGGACTATAGGCGCCCGCCACCTCGCCCGGCTAGTTTTTTGTATTTTTTAGTAGAGACGGGGTTTCACCGTGTTAGCCAGGATGGTCTCGATCTCCTGACCTCGTGATCTGCCCGTCTTGGCCTCCCAAAGTGCTGGGATTACAGGCGTGAGCCACCGCGCCCGGCCGACTTACTCTTTAATTCCATATTTGAAAGAAAACTTTTTCTCTCTGAAAGTCCATTAAGTCACTGTCCCTGAGAAGCCTTCCTGAATCTTTTTGGCATTTGGTCTTCTCTGTCTTCTTGGCTCCCATTGCCCTCCATATAAACTCAAATGGGCAAGAGCCAACTAAAAAAGCCATCCCACCAGAGATCCACCCCACAGTAGAGGATTCCATCCCTGTCCTCCTGCTTGAATGTGGTCAGCTGACTATGATCTGGTACTTCAAATTCCTCCCACGAATGGGGTCCGATCCATTCCCATCTCTGATCCAAAGCGTTTCACTAAAATCTATTGAGAGCGATAAGCAGGGAGCAACCTCTGGAGACCAAGCCACTAAAACAACCCTTCTATCTGTTTCACAAGTGACCTCTATGACTGTGGAGGTTTTCGTCTACCTTGTTTGCTGCTATCTCCCTGAGGCCCAGCACAATCCTAATTCACAGTAGGTGCTCAAATAGGAATTGATTGAATAAGCAAGGCTGTTCTTGCACAAAGAGGGATGACTTCTGGGCTGCCATGTTTCATACAAAGGACAACTCACATGCATCTTCTATAGATTCAGCTGCTTAGAGATACCTGGAGCTGGTTTAATTCCTTGCCAAACCTCCTCCCCAAATTCAACCACTCTCTGAAGGTGCTTTATACTTACGCATTCTACTCATTTCTATACACTGTCTGAATATGCCCAGGTCAATGAGACAGTTGAGCTGCCATGATCTACTTTAGGGTCTACCTCACAATCACTACCACCACTCAACTAAACCAGCATGGAAACTACTTTTTATGTTTGAAAGAATATGAGGGGCTATTGTGTCAGTCATAGGACCAGGGACTGACAAAGCCAAACACCCAAATGCAGGTCTGTATTAGTCCATTTTCACACTGTTGATAAAGACATACTCAAGACTGTACAATTTACAAAAGAGAGGAGTTTAATGGACCTACACTTCCACATGGTTGTGGAGGCCTCATAATCATGACAGAGGGCAAGCAGGAGAAAGTCACGTCTTACATGGATGGCAGCAGGCGAAAAGAGAGAGAGCTTGTGCAGGGAAACTCCCATTTTTTAAAACCATCAGATCTCATGAGACTTATTCACTATCATGAGAACAGTACAGGAAACACCCACCCTCATGATTCAATTATCTCCCACCAGGTCCCTCCCACAACACATATGGGAGCGACAAGATGAGATTTGGGTGAGGACTCAGAACCAGCCATATCATCCCACCCCTGACCCTTCCCAAATCTCACATCTCCACATTTCAAAACCAATCATGCCTTCCCAACTGTCCCCTTAAGTCTTAACTCATTTCAGCATTAACTCAAAAGTCCACAGTCCAAAGTCTCATCTGAAACAAGGCAAGTCCCTTCCATCTATGAGCCTGTAAAATCAAAAGCAAGTAAAGTTACTTCCTACATACAATGGGGGTAACAGGAATTGCATAAATACAGCCATTCTGAACAGGAGAAATTGGCCAAAACAGAGGGGCTACATGTCCCATGCAAGTTCGAAATCCAGTGGGGCAGTCAAATCTTAAAGCTCCAAAATGATCTCCTTTGACTCCATGTCTCACATCTGGGTCACGCTGATGCAAGAAGTGGGTTCCCATGATTTTGGGCAACTCTGCCCCTGTAGCTTTGCAGGGTATAGCTTCCTTCCTGGCTTCTTTCACAGGCTGGCATCGAGTGTCTGCAGCTTTTCCAGGCAAACAGTGCAAGCTGTCAGCGGATCTACCATTCTGGGGTCTGGAGGACAGTAATGGCCCTCTTCTCATAGCTCTACTAGGCATTGCCCCAGTAGGGATTCTGTGTGGGGGCTCTGACTCCACTGCCCTAGCAGAAGTTCTCCATGAGGGTCCCACCCCTGTGGCAAACTTCTGCCTGAGCGTCCAGGCATTTCCATACATCCTCTGAAATCTGGGTGGAAGTTCCCAAACCTCAATTCTTGACTTCTGAGCACCTGTGGGTTCAACACCACGTGGAAGCTGCCAAGGATTGGGGCTTACACTCTGAAGTCACAGCCCAAGCTGTACTTTGACCCCTTTTAGTCACAGCTATAGCAGCTGAGATGCAGGGCACAAAGTCCCTAGACTGGACATAGCAGAGGTACCCGGGGACCAGCCCACAAAATCATTTTTTTTCCCCTAGGCCTCAGGTCTGTGATGGGAAGGACTGCCACAAAGGTCTCTGACATGCCCTGGAGACATTTTTCCCATTGTTTTGATGATTAACATTTGGGTCTCATTACTTATGCAAATTTCTGCAGCTGGCTTCAATTTCTCCTCAGAAAATGTGATTTTCTTTTTTATTGCATTGTCATGCTGCAAATTTTCTAAACTTTTATGCTCTGTTTCCCTTTTAAAACTGAATGCCTTTAATAGCACCCAAGTCACCTTTCGAATGCTTTGCTGCCTAGAAATTTCTTCCACCAGATACCTTAAATCATCTCTCTCAAGTTCAAAGTTCCACAAATCTCTAGAGCAGGGGCAAAATGCTGTCAGTCTTTTGCTAAAACATAACAAAGAGCTCCAGTTTTCAACAAGTTCCTCATCTCCATCTGAGACCACCTCAGCCTGGACCTTATTGTCCACATCATTACCAGCATTTTGGTCAAAGCCATTCAACAAAGTCTCTAGGAAGTTCAAAACTTTTCCACATTTTCCCGCCTTCTTCTGAGCTCTCCAAACTGTTTCAGCCTCTGCCTGTTACCCAGTTCCAATCTCACTTCCACATTTTGGGGTACTTTTTCCGTAGCACTCTGCTCCTGGTACCAATTTGCTGTATTAGTCCATTTTCACACTGCTGATAAAGACGCCCAAGACTGGACAATTTACAAAAGAGAGGGGTTTAATGGCCTTACAGTTCCACATGATTAGGGAGGCCTCACAATCAAGGCAGAAGGCAAGGAGGAGCAAGTCATATCTTACATGGATGGCAGCAGGCAAAAAGAGAGAGAGCTTGTGAAGGGAAACCAGTTTTTAAAACTATCAGATCTCATGAGTCTATTCATTATGACGAGAATAGCATAGGAAAGACCTGCCCCCATGATTCAATTATCTCCCTCTGGGTTTCTCCTACAACATGTGGTAATTATAGGAGCTACAAGATGAGATTTGGGTGGGGACACAGAGCCAAACCATATCAAGGTTGAAGTTGACTTTCATATAATCTTGCCTGAGGCTCCACATGATGTGACTATATGCGTCTTATGTACATGTGCCTATGCATGTTGAGAGAGGGAGGAGAGGGGAGGGGAAAGAAGAGGAGGAGAGAGGAGGGGAGACATAATGGTTAATACTGAGTGTCAACTTGATTGGATTGAAGGAATCAAAGTATTGTTCTTGGGTGTGTCTGTGAGGGTGTTGCCAAAGGAGATTAACATTTGAGTCAGTGGACTGGGAGAGGCAGACCCACCCTACATCTGAGTGGGCATCATCTAATCAACTGCCAGTGTGGCCACAATAAAGCACACAGGAGAAGATGGAAGAGCTGAGTTTTCTGGGCTTCATCTTTCTCCCATGCTGAATGCTTCCAGCCCTAAAACTTCAGACTCCAAGTTCTTCAGCTTTTGGATTCTTGGACTTATACCGGTGTTTTGCCAGGGGCTCTCAGGCCTTTGGCCACAAACTGAAATTTGCACCATTAGCTTCCCTACTTTTGAGACTTGAACTGGCTTCCTTGCTCCTCAGCTTGCAGACAGCCTATTGTGGGACTTCACTTTGTGATCCTGTGAGTCAATACTCCTTAATAAACTCCTTTTAATATATACATCTATCTTATTAGTTCTGTCCCTCTAGAGAACCCTGACTAACACAGGAAGGCAGAGGAGAGGAGAGGAGAAGAGAGGGGAGGGGAAGGGAGGGGAAGCAAGAGGAGGGGAGAGGAAAGATGAGAAGAGAAAGAGGAAAGAGGAGGGAAAACAGGAAATGGGGTAAAGGATCCCCTCATATTCCTCAGAACTTCCCTTAACCTCATTGCTCCTCAGCCCACTCACCTGCATAGAATCCTGTTTCATCAGCATCAGAAGGTGAAGACTGAAATCATACAAGCTCAATTTCTTTATGTATTCAGTGATAGCAGCTCACAGATGAGAAACCTAAACAGAAGTGAAATATTAATTCTCCCACGAGTACTGGTGTCTCTTGGCACAAATTTAGCATGAATACAATCACCAGATGCACCCCCACTACTGAGGATCTGAGACCTTTGGTCCAGGTTTGGTTGCTGGGTCCTAGGAAGACATGGCTGAATCTGTAAATAGAAAATCACAAATCAAGAGATTATTATCCAAAATTTGGGTGACCAGGTGGGTTCATTTTGTATACCTGGAATTCTCACAGGACAATTTCATTAAAAAGAATAGCAACTATGGTGTTACTGTTGACTGCTGTCAATTATTTTTTTATTATAAAAACAGATCAAGACCTGATTATTCATCTGGAGTAATCAATAAATAAATAAATAAAACGTTGAATGATACTGCTTCATTCACACCACAAGGCCCAAAGTCTGCAGCCTGGCACTCAAAGCTACCAAGATAAATCTCTAACCTACCTTCCCAGTTTCATCTCTCAATACTTGTACATAATGTTTCTTCCACTTCAAAGTACTTGGTATTTTTTCATGATCAATCCCCTATGATTTCCTACTGCCTTGTGGTTCACACCATACCTTTCAGCTAGAGACCCACTTCTTTTCCATTTGTCCATGACCAAGTTATACCCCTGCCTCAAGGCCCATCTCAAATGTGACCTCCTTTCTGAAGATATCTCCTTTCAGTCCCCAACAGAGCAATATCTCACTCCTCCTTTAAACCCCATATGTAGACAGTAACTCATCAAACTTGATAGTATAAATAATAAAAACTTACAGCAAACTCATCTAACAAATATTGAATCCCAATTATTTGCCAGACACAATATTAAATACTTAATATTTATTGATTCACTTAATTAATGATTTTCATGTATGTTTTGCATTCCCTAATGCCTGATGGCAGCCTTTAGTCTAAATATTTCTCTGCTATAATCCTTAACATTATGCCTAGATACAGTAAATTATCAATAAATGCTTACTGAGTATAAATGAATTAATGTACAATATGTGAATATATAAATGAATGAAGCAAACAGATCCCAGTTCAGAGGCACAATTTCCAAGACCATTGGGCTGAGCTTCCGGATTTCAATGCATATTATTTGAGTTCTTTTCCATTCTCAATAAGATTCCAGAGTCTCATACAGCAAATCACAACAAGCCTGCAGCTATGATGTGTGGATGGTGAGCCTTTTGCATAGTATTATGAAGAGGACTCCTACATTTAATTCTCTAAATTACACTCACCCCTTCAACAAACCAGAAAACAGTATGGCAAGCTTTTATCCTTTCTTTCCTGGCCCACTCTCCCTAGCTCTAGCACCCAGAACTTTTACATTTTTCTGTCCCACAGTAAGCGACGAACTAATTCAAACATACACAGGTGTACAAGAAAATAAATCCTCTTCCAAGGGTGCTATAAGTCTTTGAGGTCAATGCTTAATGCAAAGGAATAGAGTGATTTCAAACATCAATGAGGAAAAAAGAAAGTATAACCAGAATTATTGCATGGCTAGTCCCTGTCCAACTTTCTACACATATTATCTCATGTAATGTTTACAGTAATTTTGTTAAATAATTATAGTGATAATAATGTAGCACTTACTATATGCCATATACACTTCTAAGAATTTTTCATATAATATCTCGCTTAAGGCTCCCATCAACATTATGAATAAAGTACCTTTTTCACCTTCTTAAGAGATGAGAAAACAGCCATAGAAAATTTAAGTAACTTGTCCAAGATCCCAAAGTAAGGAATAGAGCCAGAATGCAAACCCAACTTAGAAGTATACTCTACATCTTCTCAGGGTAGCAGTTTCCCAAACATATCTGTACTGCAGAAGTTGGTTCTCAGAAAGTGTACCAGGCACAAAGTCATGTACCTAGTACATATAAAGACTGGAATTCAAATCTTAATATTTTCATTTCGATGTAAATGCTTTTTAGTAAAACTTACTTCAGCTCAGGTGTTCATTTAGGGCAGCAAAGGTGTCCTGTATAGGGTTTCTCAACTCAAAAGGCCATTCCTGAGAATAAAAGTAATCATTTTGTGCACTACTAAAACTTCCCCAGGCAGGGTTTTGCCTAACGCATCCCCGCCTCTAATCTCCTCTATCCGTGGTGCTGAATTTAAAGACCAGACTAGCTGGCCTAGAGAAAGAACTGACAAAATAATCTGAATCTCGATGGTAAAGGATTTTAAATACTTCTCTGAGCCTGGCCATTGAGAAGCAGTGAAATCTTTTCCAAGCCCCCTGCTTTAAGCCCTAAATCTCTTTTCTGTATTTCAAGATCATTAAGTTGAAAAGGGTAAAATAAGTGAGGCTTTTGATTAACAAGGATTGTTCAAACCAATATCTTTTCAATTTCATAATTCCAAAGATTCCGTTATCTGAAAATAAATCAATGAAAGGAGAACAAGAGAATGTCTATCTCATAAACATCAACACAGATCTGACAAAAGTTCAAACAAAAAAGGAATCAGAGACTAGGGACCCTGAAGCAGGTTCGAAGCTACAGCACTGGGCCAGTGGAGGGTGCTGAGGCTAGTGCTGAGAACAAAGGCTTGAGACAGAGAATGTCTTTATATCTGGTGCTGAATTGATTTTCAAGCCATAAAAATGTTAGTTAAGGTAACACTGACATGAACTAGGGCAAGGTGGGGGGAAAAGAAGTTGGAAAATAGCAACTGCAATTTCAGGCTTATGAGAAATGGAATTAAAGTTAAGAGAAGGGAGGCAATCTATTGTTGTCCAGAAACTGGCAAACAGAACAGTCACTGCATCATTATAGTGGCAACGACCTGCTGTGTTCATTTGTCTCTGAGCTGTCTGACCTAGGAGCTGGATGATTTATCTACTTTCCACAGCTTCAGCTGGGCCAGGCCAAGAGGATAACTTGGAGAAAAGGGTGGAGGTGTGGGGGTGGTGACACTCAAGCACCAAGCCAATGAACCCCATATGTCTTGTATTAGAGGGCATGCTCATAAATCAGCCAATATCACACATTTATTTCACACCTACTGTAAACAAATCTCTGTGCTAGAAAGCCTCTGGTCATACAAAGATTGAAAAGGGCAGAGCCATTGGCCTTGAAGAGCTTACAATCTAGTGGAAAATATTAAGCATGAGGAAAACTAATTAACAGCATATGCTAGATGATTGCTAGAGACAGCAAGAACTATCGGAATACAGAGGAGGACTGTTGACTTTCTTTGTCAGGTAAGGCTTCTGAGAGCAGGCAACACCTTAATTGAGCTTAAATAATAGGATATGCAGTCAGAAAAAAATAGGAGTAAATGTTGCAGAACGATAATTCAATTAACAAAGCCTCAGAGGCAGGAATGGGTCAATTATGTTTTGGTGAGAGCAATATTGCCTATCCTTCCCAAATTCCTAGATACAAGGTAGATAGTCTCCAAGCTCTCCACATTCAGGGAGAGGGTTGAGGCAGCAAGGAATGCTCAAGGGTCTGTACATTACTTTTTCAAAAAGTTGAATAGCTTCCAATAAAAAAAAATAGATTTCTAGATTTCTGGCCACAGTGGAACATGTTTCTAAGGTAAAGATAAACATCCAGATCAAGCATTCTTTTGCCCTCTGAGGCTCTGAAAAAGTTGTCTACCTGTACATTTAACCAGGATAGCATTTCTCCCTCAAGTGAGCCTGCTCCCATCCTGATAAATAAGAAAATGTGATAATGAGGATCAACTCTGGCAAGAAAAATAGAGCATTTGTAAGGATTTTTCGAAGTTAGACAAATAACATGTTGTTTACCTGTCCTGGATTCAGTGACCTCATTGCAGAACCTGCCATTCCAACTACACATCACATCCTTATCACAAGTTAGACTACCTCATAGGGCAGCCACTACAACACAACAATTTACAAAGTCAGAAAACGGATGACAGAGAGGAAAGAAGGCTGAGGAATGCTCAAAGTACAAGGAAGAGAACACCTTATTTCTGATTCTAAACATATTTCCCAAACATATCTAATTTTTAATTCTAGCTTATAGAAGGACTGCAGGGAAGAAAGTCAAGATGAAAATTAAGATGACACATCTCAGAGTCAGTGGTTTTAAAATAACAGTTTTGTTTATATTACAACAAAAAGGTCTTGGATGTAGGGAAGAGAAGGCAGGAGGAAACAAGTACTTTGGTGTTGCAGACATGTCTGCTACAGAGGGCCCATCCTGAGGAAAGACCAAAGAGTAGTATGTCTTCAGGCAGATAGAACTAAAATAAACAAAAGCAAATAAAAAGATCTCTAGCAATCTGATATTATTCAACTAATAGAAATTCTAGAGAAAAAAAAACACAAACTTCACTCAGAAAGGAGCACATCTGGACATAGACTAAGACCTGCCTGATGTGCGCCACTGAGAACACGTCCTGGAATCTGCTCAGTGGTTCCCCAATTCCAATGGCTGAAGTAGTCACATGTGTGGAACATTCAGATAAGTCATCACACCTGAGGACTTCAACTGAGATTCCCTGATCCCTTGACTTCAGCTGGCTGAAGCACAGATAAGTCGGCAGCTGGGATAACTGCAAATCCCACTGTTGCTCCCAAGAAATGTCTCAGTATGCTATTTAAGCATGAAGGCTCTGAAGTCACACTTCCTGAGTTCAAACCCCACCTTCGTCAGTATTACTTGCTTTTTGTCCTTAGGCAAATTGCCTCCAATTTCTCAACTATAATACAGAGATATTAATAACATCAACTTCATGAGACTCTTGTGATTTTTATGTAAAACAAGACATAGTTTATCTCAGACCTAATAAATATGGAAAAAATATTTGGTTTTATTTCACATAGTTATGGTGGTAACAATACCTCAGTTATTCAACAAATAATTAAGAATTAATTGGGAATCCACTTGCTCCAGGAATGGGAATACAGAGAAACCAAAAGAATATCTCAGATTTATTAGAGTCTGGTGTAGAATATAGATAAGTAAATAATAACAAACTAATACATGCAGTGTGGCAATGAAACATTTCAGAGGCACGATGATGCATCTGAGACTGAAGTATGAGAGGAGAGACTGGGTGAGGGCAGAAGGCAGTGACCAAAAGAGAAGGGTCAATGCCCCTACTCAAAGGACCCATGTAAGGTCTTTGGGAGCACATTCATATATGAACTTCTTTTGTCCTCACAACAGCCTTGAGGTGGTTGGACCCATCTACTTCATAACTATCCCTGTTTTATAGAGATCAAAATTAGGTCCCAGAGAGATATGTGAAAAAGACTGTCACAACGCTGAACTTGTCCTAATCAAACTATATTAGTGCAAGGGTGAAAATCTTAGTGAAGGAACAACAAAGCTATACATTTGTATTTGGTACTGAATATAGTTTAGCTTTATTGATGCCATGAAGAGGAAAAAAAATAAATTCCCAGTGTAACCTTAAAACATAAAGAAACAGCTAAGCCATATCCCTAAAAAGACAGTTTGGAGGCAAAGAAAAAATGTATAATTAGAAAAACACAATAAGGATGGTTAAATATGGGCCTACATTGAGTTATGCCAGCAGATAAAAATGAAATCTTGATATGATACATGCATTGAAGGGGTTGTGGATGTGTAGGTGAATTTAGTGAAATCTGTGTATTCTTCAAAGAAGAAGAAAGGTGAATAGTGAGTCAAAACTACTCCCTTAGTCCTCAAACGTTTTCGGTGGTGATTTAAGCAGCCTCCACACCCCACACATTCTTCTTAAGGATAGCAGGCCTGAGATGAGCTCTTTGAAATAAATCTGCACTGAAGGAAGGCTTCCAAAAAGTCACCAAGTTAGATCAACAACTCACATGGGGACAGGATAGGTGTTTTTACTGTACTGATACACTCTAGTGATGGGACACTGGGTAAGTTAACTGAATCTGTGTATTTTCAGCTTCACCTCACTTTCCTCCTTATAAAGTGGGGCCTTATTTAATGCAAGACTTAAGAGAGCTGCTTCTGACTTGGAGGCTGCAGAATCCTTCAGATACCATCAAGCTCTGTGACCACTCTGAACTTTGCACTGTGCAAATGTACCATAACAGATCAACACTTCCAGGTCCATGCACTCCCCAGAGCAGACAAAGACAGCTGGCAGCACCCAGCACCACCCTCTCCTTCTTTCTGAAATGAGCAAGCTAAAGTCAGAAGAACCAAGTGATGCCAAGTAAATATATTTAAGCCTGCCACTGGACAGTTCCAAATAAGGTTTCCAGGTGATTCGTTGGGTGACGGTAGGCATCTGACTCACCCAGCTTGCCCTTGCACACATCCGCAGATGTGATAGACAACTTGTCTCAGATCACACTATTTCATGGCAATCTAAGGTATTCTTTAAAGGCATTGGAAACAAAACAATTACTCTGCTGAGAAATGATGTGAAGCATTAACAATTATATTATCTTCTCCAAGACAAGAGACTGGAAAGATGAAAACCAGTAAAGAGAAGATATGCCAGGAAGAGACATGCTGTTTTTCAAGCCTGTTAGGGTAAACACCAGAACCAGCAGACTCCCCCTGGACTTACTGTCAGTGGGTTGCACATGACTATATAGACATGGAGTGCTCCGTTACGGGAAATGTCACTAAGTCTAAGGATCTCAGACAGGACATCAAGTTTTGAGCTAATTCTGAGCAAAGCTAGTGGCCACATCTGGCTAGACTCCAAAAGAGAGCATCTGGGAACATGATCTTGCTCCATGGAGCCTCGAGATAGTGAGCTGAGGACAGTTTGCCAATAACAGTTGAAAAGTTACCATGGAGAACCCTGTGCCTTGTGATATCTTCCAGCCACATCCCCAAAGCTTCTCTCTACTCCCACACAGACTCTGGCACTGTTCAAGGTACTCTGCGCTATTGCATTATTTGATTTTCATTATAAGATAATGCTTATAAGATTGTACAAATGTTCTGTGTCCCTTCCTAAATTTTAAGCGTTCAAGGGCAGCCGGAAGCCATTCTCCAATTTCTCTCCTCCAAATCCTTGCCCCAGGCCTAGCTTCAGCCCTAGCTTCAGTCCAGGGCACTAGGCCCAAGGGTGCCACACTGTTGCTGGTGGTGTGACCCAGAGGACAGGTTCATGTTCACGTCAACCTCAAAGCACGTGGAACCCCCAGAAGAAAGGCCTCATTTACAATACCAATCAAAGCAACTTTCATGCAACAGTGTTATCACGGTGCTTATTCTTGCACATCAAGCTCCTGCTTATTCAACTGATTTTCTATGTTCATTAGCATGGTATGCAATTTGCCTACTAAAGTCTGCAATATCTGTGATGGTTTGCAAGAAATTAGAAACATGGAAAATAGCGAGACAGAATTGGTTTTAGTCAGTGCCAGGTATCAGTGGTGGAAGTAATGAGCGTAAGAGTGTGGTAGATTTCTCTGCACATTTCCCTTCTCACTTCACGCTGGTGTTGCTGAATGAAGGAGACCAGGAGACTTTGAGCGGAGAGGCAGAGAGAATTTTTTAAAGATGCAGAACTTCCACATCCACAGTCATACCATAGACAATTACACGGGTTCAGGTTCCAAATTGCAGTCCTAGGTTTTAAAGGCTTAGGAACTTATATGAGTCTAACTGCTGCTACTAGTAGGCTTCCAAAATAGTGATATCCACACGGTAGATGTTAAGGCCTGGGAACACCCCTTTGCACACCAGTAAGCAGTCCTGGAAAAGCAAGAGACAGACAAGGAGAGAAATAGTACTTTTCGTTCTCCTGTTTTCTCTCTTTTCCAGATATTTTCTCCTTTCCAAACTCCACATAAACACTCATACTCAATGCATACTCAGAAAAAAGAGGTCAAATCTCACCAACCTTGACCCTACTCTTGGATTATTTGCCCAAAAGCAATAGAGGGCAAATGAAACCAGAAACTTTACCTGTTAACTACAAAATTCATACTTTTAGTGATCTATAAAAATTAGTATTATTTTAAAAATTAAAAACAATGCAAAGAAGAAAGTAAAAGCTCACAAGTTTGTATGGTATATAAAGATCTAACAAATAGAACAGTCAACATTCTAACTTCTTTAGCCACAGATTCTGATTTACCATCTGAAAGACTGCGTATGATAAGAACATTTCTGGAAACACAGCCAAGACATTGATAATTGTAGTTTCTTCTTGGAATGGAGAAAAAATTTCATCACCTTTTAAACTATTTGAATTTTTTGCTCTGAGCATTTTAATAGCAATGATATAAACAAATTAGACAGTTAATCAATTGATGAATTGTTTAAAATTGTTCCTATTAATAAGGCATCAAAATCAAGTTCCTCAAATTAAAATTCTTTTCTGGTTTAAAAATCTGAAAACAGAG
The DNA here is from genome assembly GCF_037993035.2 of Macaca fascicularis. Taxonomy (NCBI): domain Eukaryota; kingdom Metazoa; phylum Chordata; class Mammalia; order Primates; family Cercopithecidae; genus Macaca; species Macaca fascicularis. The sequence continues at coordinate 99,163,535 of NC_088387.1, read as the reverse complement.
TTTAGTCTCATCCCTCTCTTTAATTTGTCTCCTGATTTGTGTTTTCAACTCATAAACACAGAGTATCTAATTATTAATTTTCCTTGATTTTGTTCATCAGTATCATAGTTTTCCACATACAGGTCTTGTACATTTTCAGTTACATTTATACATAAGCATTTGACTTCATGTAAATTGATTTTTAAAATTTCGAACTTGAATTGTTCACTGCTGACGTATAGGGCAGCATTTGACTTTTGTATATTAGCCTTGTGTCCTATGACCTTGCTATACTCACGTATTAGTTCCAGGAGGTTTTTTGTTTTGTTTTCAATTCTTTAGGAATTTCTGTATAAACAATCTTGCCATCTGGGAGCAAAGACAGTTGTATTTCTTCCTGCCCAATATGTATAACTTTATCTTCTTTCCTTCTCTTGTTTCATTAGGTAGGACTGTAGTACAAAGATGAATAGGAGTGATGAGAGAAGGTATCTTTGACTTGTTTCTCATTTTAGGGAGAAAGCATTCAGTTTCTCACCACTAAATGTCAGCTGTAGGTTTTTTGCAGATGTTATCAAGTTGAAGAAGTTCCCCTCTAATCCTAGTTTGCTGAGAGTTTTTATCACAAGTGGTTGTCAGATTTTTCCAAATGCTTTTGCAGCACCAATTTATATTATCGTATGATTTTGCTTTTTTATCTGTTAAGATGGTTAATTATATTGATTAATTTTCTAATGTTGAGACAGCCTTGGAATAAATTCTATTTGGTTGTGGTGTATAATTATTTTTATACAATGTTGGATTTAATTTACTAATATCTTGTTCAGAATTGTTGCTTCTATATTAATGTGAACTATTGATCTGCACTTTTACTTTTTTATAATGTCTTTACCTGGTTTTAGTATTAGGATAATCCTGGCCTAACAGAATGATTTAGAAAGTATTCCCTCTGCTCTTATTTTTAATGGATGAGATTATGAAAAATTAGCATCATTTCTTCCTTAAATGCTTGGTAGAACCCGCAAGTGAAACCATCTGGGCCTGTTGCCTCTTTTTGAGAGGCTATTAACTATTTAATATTTTTAATAACTATAGAATTGTTCATATTATCTATTTGCCTACCCAACCAACATTAGAGTCCCATCTTTAAGGAAAAAAAATTCCCACAACCAAAGCAAATTCAAAAATGAGAAGTGATTATTGCTCCATATGTGCATACATCAACATAAAGAAACAAAAAACACAAAAATGCAAGGTAATATGACACCCTCAAAGGAATACAGTCATTCATCAGTAGATCCTAGCCAAAAAGAAATCCTCAAAATGTCAGATAAAGAGTTCAAAATAGGCCTGGCACAGTGGCTTATGACTGTAATCATAACACTTTGGGAGGCTGAGGCAGGCAGATGGCTTGAACTCAAGAGTTCAAGATCAGCCTGGGCAACATGCCAAAACCCTGTCTCTACACAAAAAAAATACAAAAATTAGCTGAGTGTGGTGGTGCATGCCTGTATTCCCATCTACTCAGGAGGCTGAAGTGAGAGGATCGCTTGAGCCCAGGAGGTAAATGTTGCAGTGAGCTGTGATCACACCACTGCACTAGGCTGGGCAACAGGGTGAGATGTAGCCTCAAGAAAAAATCAATTTTTTTTAATTCCAAATATTTATTTTTAAAACATGCAATGAGATGCAAGATAAATCTGAAAACCAATACAAAGAAATTAGAAAAACCAATTCAGGATTTAAATGAGAAATTTATCAAGGAGATAGATATCTTAAAACACACACACAACAGAAATTTTTGAAAAATTCACTGAAGGAATTACAAAATACATTTGAAAACTTCAGCAATAGACAAGAAGAAGCAGAATAAAGAATTTCAGAACTTCAAGACAGAGGTCTTGAAATAATCTGGCCAGACAAAAATAAAGAAAAAAGAATGAACATAGCCTTAGAGATGTTTGGGACTACATAAAGCAAATAAACTTACAACTTATCAGTATTTCTGAGGGGGAAGAAAATAAAAAACTTTAGAAAGCCTATTTAATAAAATAAATGATACAAATTTCCCAGGTCTAGCAAGAAATTTAGACATCCAGGTGTAGAATACCCTAAAAGTCCCGACTTCACCACTATGTGATTAATGCATGTAACCAAATTAAACTTGTTCTCCATAAATTTATACAAATAATGCCTAGGTGATGGGTTGACAGGTGCAGCAAACCCCATGGCATACAATTACCTATGTAACAAACCTGCACATCCTGCACATGTATCCCGGAACTTAAAAAAATAAAATAACAAAAAAATAAAGTTATTCTTCATTTTTGGTATAGTACTTCTGATTTATAGTATTGCTTTTGATTCTTTCTCAGAGTTTTTATCTCTCTGTTTGTAGTACCAATCTGTTCTTGCATGATGTTTGCTTTTCATATTAGGATGCTTAATATATTAATCATAGTATTTTAAACCCCCTATCTGGTAATTCCAACATCTGTTTTATGTCTGAGTCTGGTTGTAATGCTTACTTTGTTTCTTCAGACTCTTTTTTCTTCCTTTTTAGCATGCCTTGTGGTGTTTAGGTGAAAGCCAGACATGAGGTATGGGGCAATAGGAACTGAGGTAAATGGGTAAATGTGAGGTTTTTGTTAATCTGGCTTAGGGGTGGGTTGCGTTTAATGTGATGTAGCAGTAGATAGCAGAGACTTTGAATTTTTCGATTGCCCTTGTTTTCGTCTCCTCTGTTGTATTTGGGCTTCCCTAATAATTCCACCTTAGATGAAGTTTGCATCTTGTAGTTTTTTCAGCTGTAATCCACTGTGATTATACGGGAGCCCTGTTGGTATAATAGTAAGATGTGAGGGAAGGGAAGCGTTCCATAATCTTGTGATTAAATCTCAGTCTTTCAGTGGTTCTGTGTCCCTGGGTTGTGACTTTCACAAGTGTTTTTAGCTACTCCTCCCTACTTAGGTGAGACAGAAAGTCTAGAAGGGGCTGACGCCAAGTAAATGTCCTCCCTCCAGGTGAGATAAGTCACTGCTAAAGTCTTTTTCCCTGGAAAGTAGGCTCTTTTTTTGTGGAGATGCTTTGAATTTATTTCATAATGGTAACTTTTCATCCCTACCTGCCAGAGTCAAAGACAGATCTTTCTTGGCTCTTTACTGAGAATCTAGTAGGGTTCCCAGAAAAGCTGAGGACACCCGCTAAGACTGGGGACCCCAGGAGTTTTTCATTTTGATACTAGTCCACACTCGGCCTCAAGCAATTCATCACAATTACCATTTAACTGACTTCTCCTCCAGGTAAGCAGACTTCAGCTGTAATTTTGTTTGGTATTCACTTGTTTCTCTAGATTTCAAAGTGTTGGTTTGTTCTGTGACCTAATTCTCTCATGGGTCCAAGAAAAGTCATTGATTTTCAGTTTGTTCAGCTTTTTTCTTGTTGTAGAAATAAGAGCGATGACTTCCAAACGGTTTACATGTCAGAGCTGAAACCAGAAGGCCCTTGACTTGTGTTTCAATATTCTCATCTGCAAAATGGAAAATAAATTGGCCCTGGGAGCTTCCAGGGCAATGGCATCATACAGGGAGAGGGCTTTCAGGAGGATTATGAGTCAGAACATTTTATGTCATCTATCAGCCTGTCTTTCATTTTATCAATTCTGATCACTTTTTCATTCTACCCATTCAGCATACTACAGACTTATGTAACTTTGTCCACTATGCTTTCTAAATCAAGCCATAAAAGTAATAGATTATGTATTCCTTTTGGTCTCTATAAAACTTTTTAATTTACCCTGCACTCTCATGGGGAAGATTCTACCTAGAATGAAGTAAGGTTCAAGTTGGGAATAACAATGGAGGATGCATGAATCAGATGGGTTATAGGTTATGGTATTAAAAGTACAAAACTCCAAGATAGCAGGGGCAATAGAAAGCGTATTTAGTCTTGGAACTGAAGCACAGCATACGATGAAGAAAGAAGAGCATCAAAGGGTCTGCATTCCTCAGTACCCCAGAAAATCTTCTCTTCCCTTGGGATTCCAACTTAATCTTTGGTTAGCCTGCCTTCTTCCCATTCTTTGAAAATTATGACAACCACTATTCCTAGCATTATAAAATATCAAATATGTAAGGAACATAAGAATTCATGCAATCCAGTCATCCATCAGAGGCAAGAATCTTCTCAAGCCCAGTGACATTACTGAGCACCTAGTTTTGCCCTCAGCCAAATCTCATCTTACAATTTCCTAAGCTCATGGTGTAGGACTTCACATTCTCAGAGACTCTTTCAGAATCCTCTATTTGAGGATCATCTGAAGCTTTCGTTCACCAGGATAATTTACTCCCTATGCAGCCATGAGCAGGATAAACTGCCACTGCCTTGTCTTTTGCTGCGGTTTTCCAGACACTCCAGATCCATGTGGCAAGGGCCCATATAGCCAAGCTACCTCAGCTTTGAAATAAATGATGTGAACCCTGGTGCCAAATGTGTAAGTAAAGTTCAAAGATTTATGCTATCTTTGAAAATTCAGCCAACTCCTGTGCACAAGAAAAAAAATCAATTGTTGGACCTCCTTTGTTCTCGAAAAAAAATCAATCATGGTTCTTGCCAATGATCCCATTACCCTCTGGATGCCAGGGTCCCTCCTTCACATCCCCCATTGCATGTTGACATCAGCTGCATTGCACTGCATTTCCATAAGCCTTCTGCTGTGGTTCAAGATTGAAACCACCTTTCTTATTCTCTTCTCTTCTTAGCATCCTTAGATCCCTATTACTTTTCCCCAAAATAACTGTAAATGTGTGAACTAATTAGCTTAGAGAGCACAAGCTCCCTTAATGCCTTCAGAATCCTGCCATCCAACACTGATTTCTCTATGTTCTGAGCTGCAAAATAGCCCCTCACTTGGTTTTGGTTTAATTATTCTTCAAGGTCATTCCTGTGCCACTTCCGTTCATGATTCTTTTCTTCTCTGCTTCTGTTTTTAAGAGGATTTTTAAATAGGTTCGGCAGCTCAGCCGTTTTTGAGTCATTACTAGCTTCAATCCCCTTTCGCACTTATTACTTGGCCTATTTTTTCTCCAGCCTTGCCTCTTTCTCTGCTATATTTGCAAGAGTGTTTCTGATTCTCTCTAAGCCCTTTGTCAAGTTGGAATCATTCTGTGTTTAGGAGGCCTGTATCTTTTCCCTTCAGTTTGAACTGATGGTACGTGGCCTGGATTTAAGAATATGCTTTCCCCTCTTTGGTTTACAGCACAGATGGGTTTCTTCCTTCAGCTTTTGATTGCTCCATCAGGACTGGACTGATTGTTCCCTGGACCTTCAGGATGTTCACTGGATAGGCAGGAGCCCCAAGAAGAGAGCTTCCCTGCCTGTGGGTTGTTCAACAGCACCTGGCCTTCAGGAATTCCATGCCGTCTACTGATTTATTTCCATGTTCAACTTTAGCAGAAACCAGAATCCTAAGGTGAGAATAATAAAACAAATGCAACAATTATCATAATAATGTTACCTCCCACTGGAGAGCATTGTAGGCCTTTCAAACACTTTCCTATAAATCATCCAATTTAGAAGATGTTGCATAACAGACTTTATTTTTTGCTTTCTTCTAATTATTATTCTAATTATTTTCTATTTTCTTACCAACTCCTATTGTAATTTCTCTTTCCCACTCATTTCGCATTTTTAAGCGTTACCTTAAGGAACAATAGGATGCACTTCAGTGATGGATCCAGATCAGAGACTTTTGATGTTTTTGAAGTAACGGAACACAAAGCTCACACTCTAGCCAAGGTCTACATCTTACCAGGTGTGTGGAGGGATCATCAGAATGCCTCACAAATGAGCACACCCAACAGAAACTGGGGAAACAACTTGGAGGCACCCAGAAGACCCAAACATTGTGTGGTAATTCCAACACCAGGCTCTGAACAGCACCTCTGCCCAGACATCCCAGCTGGAATGGAAATGGGCTCCTAATTGAGGATAAGGCCTAGACAGGCATTCAGTTGAAACTGAGTGTGCCGGGTATGGGCTCCTATGGATAAGGGGTCTGAGCAACCAATCAAAATAAAATACCATGCAGACAGGGAGGAGAAAAGAGACACTCAAGGACACAAGGCAGAAGGCCGAAAGGCCAAGAAAACAGGAGGTCTTCAGAAGTTTACCCCCAGGATAAACCAGGCAGAAGACTGTCCCCTCAAGACTTCCTGGGTTTAAATCTCATCTTCACCATTCACTAGCTCTGTGGCCTTGGACAAATTATGTAGCCAATCTGTGCAAACCCATTTCTTCATCTATGTAATGGAGAGAATAATGGTACCTGCTTCATAGAGTGTCACAAGGATTCAATGACTTAATCCTTGCAATATGCTTAGAAGAGTGTCTGGCACACGATAAAGTGCTATATAAGTGTTCACTGCTGCTATTATTACAATTATCTAAAGTACCAGGATTTTTCAAGGGCTTCTGGAGAAGGAGAAGAAAATCAGTGAGACTAGGGCAGACATGTAGAGAGAAACAGATTTTTGAGGCAGAAAGTTTGTGACCTAAAGCTTCTACCAGGCAAATATCGATAGCTAGTTCTAGGAAATAAAGACAGTCCCAGAAGATGGAGTCTTTCTCTTCTCTTTAAGTTACACTCATTGTCTGACGTATGAGCTTCCAGGAATTTACAAACATTCCAGCAATAAACATCAAGCACTAGCATCTTCAATAGCAGGAATAAAAAGAACAATAAAGATAAATATCATCAGCGCTTATAAACTGTGGGGCAGACTTTCTACTGTCATCATAGTTCAAAAGTAGGAGAGAGAAAAATTCTGGAGTCCTATCCTTTTTTTATTTCAAATGTTCGATGTCAAATTTCTTTATGTTCTTATTTAGTTGCATATAACAAGCTATGGATGCCTTTTCCCTGGTAAAGAAGGGCCCCAGGGCAGATATGAAATGGGTGGGAATTAGAGTCCAAGTTGCTGGACAGAGGTGGAGTGAAACTTGTTTTTTAAGCAACGATACCTGTTTTAGATGTAAAGGTTTTTTTGTGTGTAAAAGAAGTAGATATGAAAATTGCATGTCTTTAAAAAAAAAAGTAAGCACAGCCTCTGTGATGTGGTAATAACATAGAGGGCTAAATATTTGGCCCTTCAAATTCCCCAGTCTTCATTTCAGTCTGGCTAGAAGGGGAGATTGAAGCCACATTCCCAGAACTGTCATATTTATCGGCAGTGATAAATTTGGCAGAGTCTGAAGGACTCATCTGCACTTACTTTAACAGCAAAGACTCAGAAAATGGGCAATTGCTTCCCCAACATGAAAAAAGCATCCTGGAGCTGAGCAATTGATTGAAAAAGATGAGACTAGCCTACCAAAGATGAGAACTCTGGGAGATCATTCACGTTCAGAGAAAGAAATCAAGCATGGCTAAGAAAGGCAAGCTGACTAGTACAATGAAAGGAACTGAGTAGCCTGCATACTACAAATAGAAGGAGTATGGCTCATGGTGAAATGTTTTTATTTTTCCCGTTACTTTGAAGACTGGAATCAAACTGTGTATCTTGGAATTCTACTGGTCTACAAACCCATCTCAGAATCTCTGGGTTTGGTTCTGCTTTTTTAAGAAAAGACCACTGTTGGTTTGAAAAAAGAGATTCTGTCAAACTATTTTAGTCCAATCCACTGATAAATCAGATTTTCCAAAAATATTTCAATTAGATTTGTATCCCTGCAACCCTTTGACCCTAACAACAAAGTCTAGGAGCTGTAAATTATGAGTCTGCCAAACAGGTTCAGGAAAGAGCTCTAATAAGAGCAAGAAGGACTGATGGCTTGGTAAGGCAGGTGAGGAAGGAAATGCATACGCTATTCAGTGGTTCAGTGAGTTTTTGAGGATGTTTGCCTTCTACAGATGTAAACCACACTGTGAGTGGCTCCATTCCACATCCCGATTGATAGATTAATTGATCTATCATCCACTTCAACTCCACACAAACTTGGCTAGGCCGCACAGCTAACCTGAGCTCTACAAATGTGAAGGCCTGTTGGCAATACTTTTCTCCCCCTTATTTATTATTATGTGTTGACATCCAGACAGATTCTTAGTCAGGTCCTTAAGACTTCGGATTTTCACAATATTACAATTTCAGCAAGCTGAATGTTAAAAAATGGAAATTGGACAGACTGTTATCAACTTTAATCGACCATTAGAGCATCGGAGCCTGAAGGCACAGTGTTTAACGGTTGGAATGGGGTGGTCAAGTAAAATGCTGTCTCTTTCATTTGGAATCTGGGAATAAAGCCAACCCAGATAAAAAAGGGAAAAAAAAGCCATTACTTTGACAGCTGTGGCAGAGCACGAGGATCAGTGTTAAAAAGCAGGCCGAGATGCAAAGAGTGCAATGCATTTGGGCAAGGTTTGTCTCCTGAATTCTGGTTTTGCAGATTTTGTGCATAATGGAGATAAATAAGCCAAGGAATAAGATACTGACCTACCAGAATGAAGGCTATTATCTGATATCAAAATTGGGTCCTGTGACATCATATTGCATTGCCAGACTTGGCCTCAATATGTCATCACCTTTCTGTGTAGCAATTGCTGCCTTCTCAAAGAGGCAAATAATTTGCTACCTTGGTTCTGCTTCTCTGCTTCAGCCCCTGGGCATGGTACACTGTGAATGCTTTAGAGGAGTATTCTGGAATTAAGGTTTTTAATTACACCTGACATTAGTGAGCTTTCACCTCTTGGCAGCCATCTTGTTAAAACCACCCATGGGAGCAAGTTGTTTTACTGGAAGTTAAGCCTCCTTTCCCCTTGATGCCTCTGTTGGCCACGCCACAGATTCCTTCCCGACACCATTTACTCTGCTAATGCGATTTCGCAAATTATGAACTTTCAGAATGTTAAACTGTACACAGTTTTTTTTCTTTTAAACAAAATATATTGTTTATGTAAAAAGTCTAATGGCCCATAGCAATCCAATTTACATGTAAAGTACAAGATTTCATATTGAATCAGTTTTATTACTTCACATATGAAAGATATTGAGCAGTGGTAGGTATATTGTATTTGTATCAGAAAAATACAAGAGCAGATTTATTGGGCCTGTGCTTAATAATATTAGAATCGATTATCCCAATGAGAGACAGACATCTATTCACTGTGGGGGAAAACATTATTTCCACCACACTACTGATGCCCAGTAAACCTTTTCCCCTCTTCACTCAGTGAACTCACCATAGTTAAAGGGTTAATAGGGTTTCCCAAAGTGGCAACATTAACTCTCTGTCAGCCACAAGAGAATATTGTTGATACCACTTAAAATTTATTAAGCACGTTTGGTTTGCTGGGCATTATACCAAACCCATAAAACATAAGATATTTTATCATTGGTTGCTTTGTATGCTAATATGTATATGCCCTCAGTAACTAGATTTAATCTTTCTTGTATTTTCTACATTATGGAAACCCCAAACCTATTTTTCTTTATATTTTAATTTATCTTTCCTTTTATTCCAATCATTAGATGATCTCTTTGTGAAGTAACCTGTACTCTCACATAAACGATCAACTATCTGTAATATTTTAGGAAAGAGCAAATAACTTTTTTATTAACCTGGAAAGTTATTCTATAAGCACTCCTATTAAGAAAGAAGACCCAACCCTTTTGAATGTTCCTAACAGATTATCTTGATAGCCACTTTCCTTTTACCACAATACATTTCCATTTAATATGATTGAAAACACCAATTTACTTATTTTTATTTTAAGTTCCAGGGTACATGTGCAGGATGTGCAGGTTTGTTATGCAGATAAAAGTGTGCCATGGTAATTTTCTGCATGGATCAACCCATCACCTAGTAATTAAGCCCAGCATGCATTAGCTATTTTTCCTGATGCTCTCCCTCCTCTTGCTCCCCTTGACAGGCCTTAGTGTGTGTTGTTCCCCTCCCTGTGTCTGTGTTCACATTGTTCAGCTACCACTTATGAGAGCATGCTGTGTTTGGTTTTCTGTTCCTATGTTAATTTGCTGAGGATCATGGCTTCCAGCTCCTTCCATGTGCCTGAAAAGGACATGATCTCTTTTTATGGCTGCATAGTATTCCATGGTATATATGTACCACATTTTCCTTATCCAGTCTATCAATGATGGGCATTTGGGTTGATTCCATGTCTTTGCTATTGTGAATAGTACTGCAATGAACATACACATGCATGTATCTTTATAGTAGAATGATTCCTATTCCTTTGGGTATATACTCAGTAGTGGGATTGCTGGGTTAAATGGTATTTCTTGTTCTAGATCCTTGAGGAATCACCACATTATCTGCCACAATGGTTAAAGTAATATATATTCCCACCAACAGTATAAAAGTGTTCCTATTTTTCTGCAGCCTCACCAGCATCTGTTGTTTCCTGACTTTTTAATCACCATTCTAATTGGTGTGAGATGATATCTCAATGTGGTTTTGATTTACATTTCTCTAATGACCAGTGATGTTGAGCTTTTTTTCATATGCTTGTTGGTCACATAAATGTCTTCTTTTGAGAAGTGTTTGCCTACTTTTTAATGGGGTTTCTTGTAAATTTAAGTTCCTTGTAGACTCTGAATATTAGACCTTTGTTAGATGGATGGATGGCAAAAATTTTCTCCGATTCTGTAGGTTGTTTGCTCTGACGATAGTTTCTATTTCTATGTAGTAGCTCTTTAATTTAGTTAGATCCCATTTGTCAATTTTTGCTTTTGTTGCAATTGCTTTTGATGTTTTCATCAAAACATCAAAAGGACCTAGGCACTTTGCCTGTGCCTAGGTCCTAAATGGTAATGCTTAGATTTTCTTCCGGTGTTTTTATTATTTTGGGTTTTACATTTAAGTTGTTAATCCATCTCGAGTTAATATTTGTATAAGGTGTAAGGAAGGGGTCCACTTTCAATTTTCTGCCTATGGCTAGCCAGTTCTCCTCACACCATTTATTAAATAGGGAATACTTTCTCCATTGCTTGTTTTTGTCTGGTTTGTTGAAAATCAGATGGCTGTAGATGTACAGTCTTATTTCTGACTTCTCTACTCTGTTCCGTTGGTCTGTGTGTCTGTTTTTTACAAGTACCATGCTGTTTTGGTTATTGTAGCTTTGTAGTATAGTTTGAAGTCAGGTAGTATGATGCCTCCAGCTTTGTTCTTTTGGCTTAAAATTGTCTTGGCTATTCAGACTCTTTTGGTTCCATATGAATTTTCAAATAGTTTTTTCTGATTCTGTGAAGAATGTCAATGGTAGTTTAATGGGAATAGCATTGAATCTACAAATTACTTCAGGTAGTATGGCCATTTTCACAATATTGATTCTCCTTATCCATGAGCATGGAATGTTTTTTCCATTTTTTCGTGTCCTCTCTGATTTTCTTGAGCAGTGGTTTATAGTTTTCCTTGAAGAGGTCCTTCACTTCCCTTGTTACCTGTATTCCTAGGTATTTTATTCTTTTTGTAGCAATTGTGAATGGGAGTTCATTCATGATTTGGCTCTCGCTTGTCTATTGTTGGTGTATAGGAATGCTTGTGATTTTTGCACATTTATTTTGTATCCTGAGACTTTGCTGAAGTTGCTTATCAATTCAAGAAACTATTGGGCTGAGACGATGGGGTTTTCTAAATATAGGATCATGTCATCTGCAAACAGAGACAATTTGAGTTCCTTTCTTCCTATTTGAATACGCTTTATTTCTTTCTCTTGTCTGATTGCCCTGGCCAGAACTTCCAATACCATGTTGAATAGGAGTGGTGAGAGAGGGCATCCTTGTCTTGTGCCAAAAACCCCTATTTATATTACATACATGAGATGGGAATAAACCATAGTCTTTATTTAACAAAAACTAAAAGTAGGAGTCAACACTGTGAGGAATACACAATAATATGAAATGGAACTAATACAAAAGTAAATTTTCTTATAATATCCTGCTAGAATTTTTTCTCCTATTTTTAGATACAAGACTTTTGCCTTATTAGTTTTCATTTGTAAACATTTTTTCCCATCTTTTCAAGGTTGGACAGAGCTTTCTTTTCCACCCTAACTTGCTTCTTGGAGTGAAAGGTGGCCCCTAGCTGTCCAGAGCTTAGTTGATACGATTTTGCTTTTGGATTTAGTTAGAAGGCACATGTTTTCCACAGCCTTCCACCCTCTGGGCATGCAAGCAAAGTTCATACACAACATTGCAAGTAAACAAAAGTAAATTGAACAGCTAAAACCTTCTTTCAGGGTAAGGCAAACAGATTAGTGAAGGCCAAACCACAGTATGATTCTTGCCTATGCCCCAAAGATAAGTCAGCCATACTCACTCTAGAGAGAGATTGTGCATGTGTTGTGGGAGGGTGTGAGTGTGTGGTGTAGCCCACACATAGTTTGCCCTTCATGGGCCCTGCACAATATGGCCTGTGATACGGATTAGTTCTAAAGTCATTATACTTGTGGATGGTGGTGATACTAGTCCTGTCTCCCTTCAGCAGAAAAAGAACATTTAGCCAAAAAAAGAAATGTTTCCTACACAAGAAATCTTTCCCCTTCCCAATCCATTCCCTTCCTGCAGATTCCCAAGTCTAGACTTAGCTATCAAATCCAACTTTTGCCACCATGGGTATGCACCAGGCAGTGAGGGAAAAGGAACAGATGAACCTCCCCACAAAGCAAGTGAGCCACCTGGGTCATAACTGCATGATGTCTAGTCTCCAAAAATGGCAATATGCCTCCATCAAATAAAGGAGCACTCAGGTGGCCCTTTCTCTTCAGACTTCAGAGACTAGCATTCACAAGGGAGGAAGGTACACATCTAATCAGCTAATAGACATTTTCAGAGGCTCTCCTTATGCCTTGACAAGGAATTTACATTTTTGATGTGTTGCCATTTCTATTTTTTAATTTTTAAGTTCTGGAGTACATGTACAGGATGTGCAGGTTTGTTACATAGGTGAACATGTGCCATGGTGGTTTGCTGCACCTATTAACCCATTACCTAGGTATTAAGCCCAGTATGCACTAGCTACTCTTCCTGATGCTCTCCCTCCCCCAACGCCACCCCCTGAGAGGCCCCAGTGTGTGTTGTTCCCCTCCCTGTGTCCATGTGTTCTCATTGCTCAGCTCCCACTTATAAGTGAGAACATGCAGTGTTTGGTTGTCTGTTTCTGCGTCAGTTTGCTAAGGATAACAGCTTCCAGCTCCATTAGCTCCAGCCTCTTTTCTTGATCACCAATCCTTATGAGGCAAGCATCCATGGCACCTCACTTACCAGAAAATTAAAACGGCCCAAGAATTGGTGTTCCTTGGCCATTCTAGTCTGATTCACAGTTCTTTACGGGTCACTGCTAATGTCCAAGCCAACGGGCTAGGCTTCCAAGGGAGGCCAAGAGGTAGGAAACACATTCTGCTTCCCTAAGAGTTCACAGACTACTTGGGGAGGTAAGTTTCATACATGATGTAATTAGTAAATAACAAAAAGGCAAGTGTGATTAAAACATGAAAATGTGAAGCCATTGAGGTTCAGGGAAATAAATATTTCATTATCTCCACTATACTCCATTACCAAGGCAGAAAAGTAAATTAGAATTTCTTGAAATATTTTCAGTGACAAATGAAATAAAAATTCTCTTTTCCTAGCTTATGAGCAGAAAAGCCAAACAGTCATATCACATTGGTACCTCATCATTCTGTTTACTTGATGGAGCAAAAAAAAAGGATCAACAAAGCCACCATTTCTCTATGAATCCGAATATCTTTGGTTTCCACTTTGCTTTCTTTATTAACACAGAATACTTTTTTTAAAGAAAGAATGTTATACATGTAGCAATCAACACCTGTTGTATTTTAGACCTTTAAATGTATCTGACAAGTCCATGTCAGCTGTTAGGCTGTTAGGAGAACCCATAAAAAAGCAACCCTCCCAGGACGTCTCCCGGCTCCCTTTAGCCTGCCAGTACCAGTCATCCCATTCACTGGTTCACCAGTTCTGCCCCTCTTCCAGACTCTTTGATGCCAAATCTTGGTACTGCATGGATTGGCCATATCACCCCTTCAGAACACAACATCCCAGAAAGACCTTTGCTTGCCTTGCTCCACCCAATCCTCGCCCAGAAAACACAGCCCTGCAAGACCCAAGGGTGATGGTTAGGGTGTAAGGGTCATCATAAGGGCCAAAGGTGTGGAAGTAGAAGACAACATTCTGGAAGGAACCGGGGCTTTCTCTTGACTAAAGAACTTTTTGATGCCAGAGTAGTACATATTGTAAAACATGTGTTTTACCTGCATACAGCCCTCTCCCCCAAACCCAGTGACTGAGCTCTTCATGGCATGAGGCAAGGACTTTCTTAGCTCCTCATTCTAGCACAATGCTGGGAAAAATAACATGCAAGTGGTTGCCTCATTAATTAATTAATCCATGCTCCAAGGTTAATTAACTCCCCCAAACAAAACTTTCATTTATTCCATGGTCTTGACTAGAGTGGAGAAGGAAAACAATCTAATTGAATTAATTCACTCAAAGGCATAAATTATTTTAAAAAAAATACATATCGTCCTGAAGTAGGACTTGGCAATGGTATTTTTAAAAATCTCCCCAGGAGGTTTGCATGAGCAGACTGGGTTGAGAACTACTGGCATAGAAAGCCCTGTGTGTTCTCACCCTGCTTCTCTCTTCTGTTGCTTCTGCCATCATCCACTCCATGCCTGCACATCTCTGGCTGTGCTACAATAGATGCACACCTTGCCCTCCCACACCCCCACACCTCTCCACCATACTTGGAGAAATCAAAAGTATGGGACCATGTTACTCTCTCCCCAAGATCTTCTCATCACTATTCATATTTGCCTCCTGAATTACTTTTTCCTTAGAAATGGATGTCAGAAATTATGTTTCATTTGGAACAAGAGTTAAATTATCAGAGGAAAATATCATCTCTCCATAAGGAAACTGTATCAGTAATACTTGGAAATCATGGGAAATATGATTAGACTAAATGAGAAGAAAATACAAAGATGTAGCAGCACATCTCAGTGGTAAACAGATTTTGTTGGTGTTGATTTTCTTCATCTTTGGGGTGAAACCCATTTTCTAACTACAGAAAAAGATTTATCCTAGTTGCCAGAGCTGTTAAAGGGAGTCATAATATCCAACACCTCTCCCCATTGCATCCTCATCCTCAAGCACGAAATAGCCACAAAATTTGGTAATGACTTAGGAGCTGCTTATGGTAGGGCTTACAGTTCCATTCTGATGGATTCAAGCCTGACTCATCCTGCTGGATTTCTGTAATAGCAGAGGAGGTCTCAGTGACCAAATACAGTGAGCTCAGGCAGTTTTCAAGTACATAAAAATGGGTGTTTATCATGAAATCATCATAATTGTACTTTCTGATGATGGAGCTGCTGCACTCATGACTCCATCTGAAATATTTAGGGCTTATTCATTTAAGATGATCCTGAAACAGCCCCTTCACATACATGCATTTTCCAAGCAATATAGATGTGGTAGGGGAAAAAGAGTTAGGGGGATTTATTCGGATTAATTAATACACAAGAGGAAAGAGATATGTGTGATTAAACTGACTTCCCAGGTTCATCATAAATATTTTATTCATTTATATGACTCTGCAATTCTGTTTTTGTCGCTTAGAAAATAACCCTAGATGTGAGGACTTGAAACTTCCTATGAGTGAAAACAGGGTACAAGGATTCCTTACAGCCAGGGCTGCAGCTGGAGACACACAAAGAGGGAGCTATCTTTAGTCAGAAGATATGACACTTCCAAGGAAGATAAGAAGGTCACACCATCACTGCATGCCTTGGGCCAACTCTGGCTCTCTGAAGACAACATAAGGTAAGAAAGAGGCATCAAAAGCTCTCTATGTATTAAATGCATAGTTTACACTAATATTTATCAAAACTCTCTTTTCAACTTCCTTCCAATCCCAAAGATACTCCAGCAGCACACTCTTTAACTCCTCCCTAGAAAACTCTTCATCACCCAGTCAGAGCCTTGCTTTCTTCCTTTATTTCAGGGGCAGGGTGGGGGATTCTGGTAGAGACCACATCACTACGCCCATTGAGGCAGAGATCCTCTTGAGTTCTGGGGAAAGGGGAATGTCTGTGAACACACAGGTCTCCTGAATTTGTATCCCATCATACACTCGTAATATACCCTTGTATTTTAGATATTTTCTTGTTTTCTTAAATAAATTATAGATTACTGAAGGCAAGAACTATGTTGTATTAACCTTTGCATTTTAGTGCAATGTAGGTTTTCAATAATAGTTTGTGAAATGAAAGAATTAAAATATGTACAAATAAAAGTCAAAGATTAAAATTTCTATTTTGTTCATTCTTCCTGCAAATACCACACGCTACACCCTCAATTCATATTTTATGATGATGATAAAATAGGAAGGCAAACCAATCTGAGTGAGGAGGCAAAGGTCTGTGCCCTGTTCACGGAGGACTCACTGGTATTTTCTGCCTCTGCCACCCTCGCTTTCCCATGCTGCCTTCAGTCCAAGCCTGTGATGTCCTTCAGGGTATGCCAATGGTGCTGACGCAACATCATGGAATTTATGATAGGCACCTAGCTTCCTAGAGCATCTTCAACTGAAACCAGTGGTCCAGAAGGGTGTCTCTCAGTTGATGAATTTCCAAACAGTAGGAATTTCATCAATTTTCAAAACCGCATGACACTAAGGGTCTCAGGGGTTATTTATTTCACTCTAAGTCACCAAAATTTCCTTCCTAAAGGATCTCCAGCAAGTACTGATGAGGTCTCACTACCCACAAAACATCTCAAAATTCTGCCACACAACTCTATGTATTAGATAGTGTTCCCTTGAGTTCTACCAAATCATTCACCATGAAACTTCTATCCAATAGTTCTAGTGCTGTTCTCTGGGGTTACACAGACGCCTAACAGTCCCGACTGTTCTGTGACTCTTTTCTCATCCCTTCCGTCAATTCATCATGGTATATTCTGATGCTTCTCATTGTCAAGAATTGCGAACATCTAAGATTTCACCCGTTTCAAGCTAACAAGTCAGTCTTTTCATTTCATAGATGCTGGCCAAAGACACAAGATTCCCGGGTCAAAGAAAAAGGTCTTTGTTACTCATAGCACAGAAAGAAGCATGAGCTTCATGTTTGCATCAGTTCTTCTTGCTCTCCACATCCCAAAGTAGGCAAGGTGGAGGTAGGCCAAGGTGAATTCTGTGAATACAGTGCGTTTATGACACAGCTGAGGAAACCTGAGCTCAAGAAACCCCCAATATTACAAGGGAGCTGCTAGAAAGCTTGCCCAGGTTCCAAGAGGGAGACACCATCTTTATTATCCTGGTCAGGAAACAAATCTGCCCTTTCCCCTACAGTGATACTCTGTAATTTTCAAAACCTGTTGCAGATATATTATATCTTTGAAAAGCTGGTCCATAACGAAGCAATGCCTCTTGTTCAAAAGATGAGCACAAATGCAGGAGACGCCTGGAGCATTTCTCCCAACATGTGTCTTCTTGATTTCCTTGACTCCTTATCATACGCCCAAGTTGAACAATGTATTTCTGTGCCACCCAGAGCTGAGTGTCACTTTCTAGATGGGCTTGACCAGTGCAGAGGACAGAAGGACTGTCCCTTCCAAGGTCTGAACATGCACCTTTAGTAATGCAGTCGACTATTACATTGTTGATTTTGGGACTCCACAGCTTTCACAGGGACTGAAAATGTTTCATTAGAGATGTATTACTTTGGAACTGCAGGCACAAAACCATTTCTTTGTCAAGGGAAAATGATCTAGGAAGGAAAGCACCATGTCAGGAATTCTATAACTTCAGCATTGCTGTATTGGCCTGGGTGGAGGAAGCCCAGGAGCAAGGGGAGGAGGCAAAGGTTTGCCCCAACCCTACAGTCTTTCAGTCAGATTGAGATTGCAGTCAGCCAAACGTCTTGAGTTTCTTCCCCCTAACAGTAATTCAGCCTCTTCTCTCTTGGACTTGCACAATTGGTTGTGTGTGTGTGTGTGTGTGTGTGTGTGTGTGTATACATATATATAGTGTGTGTATGTGTGTGTAGTTTTTATATCTGCTGAAATTTATCAGATATTATTTGTTCTTGATTTTGTTTTTTTGTTTGTTTGTTTGTTTGTTTGTTTTTGACAACCCAGGCTGGAGTGCAATGGTGCGATCTCAGCTCATTGCAACCTCCGCCTCCCAGGTTTAAGCAATTCTCCTGTCTCAGCCTCCTGAGTAGCTGGGACTACAGGCACCCACCACTGCACCTGGCTAATTTTTTGAACTTTTAGTAGAGATGGGGTTTCACCATATTGGTCAGGCTGGTCTCGAACTCCTGACCTCAGGTGATCCACCCACCTTGGCCTCCCAGAGTGCTGGGATTACAGGCATGAGCCACTGCACCCGGCCATCTGTTCTTTCTTTTAGTTCTTTACAACCCATTTGGCTCCTGGGTTTCTTAAACATCATGATCCCTACACTCCAAAGAATTAATCAACTTGACTCCACAGTTGCCTTTTTATTTTTCATTATCAACAACATGGTACAAGAAACTCATTTCAACCACTGAAGGCTGTCATTTGAGTGCTATATACATATATATACAGGCACATATATACATATAAATTCACATCAACAGACATACTGGAAATGTGCTCACTTCCACACAAAGGCACATGGTATGGACTCCTCTCTCAACACACACTCAGACACACACCTCAGGACAACACAAAAATGGGCTCAAAGCACACAGCAGGCAGGGAGCAGTGTGTGCTAAGTACTGCCTGGTTGGAGCTGAGAACACTAGCTCCGGTCAGGTGGGGAGGGGCGCATAGCACACAGTGAAACAGGAGGAGGTGTAGCTTTTCCAGGCATGTCTTAAATATCCCGAACCAGATATTGTTGTCATGGAGCCCCATGAGCAAAAACTTCTTGAAAAAGAGAGCAGGGCCAGTGTGCGGAGCTTCTGTGGCAGGCCAGCACTTCAGATGAGTTTGTTCTGATTGCTACCACAACACTGCAGCATGTTGTCTTCTCCTTGTTTTGCAAATAAGAAAATCAAGGCCCAAATAAGGCCATAAGACCGTGTCATAAGGTTCGAAAGTGCCAAACCAGAGCCTGGTCTGAGGGCTGTTGATCCTGGCTCACACTACCATTCAGGATGCCGCTCTAACCCCAGAGAACCTCTGAGTGAACTTCCAACCTGCAACCCAGAGCTCAGACTGCCCTTGCCCTACCACAGGCTGCAGCACATGTCCAGAGGAAAGCCCAGCTGTAGAGTGATACCCAGGCAAGCCCTGTAGGTTCCCCCAGACGCAGAGGAAGGCCGCCACCTGCTGCAGACAGTCCAGCCCTTTCCCACAGTGACACGGCCAGGTTTCCGTCATCCTACCTTAGCCGGCTCCCTTTCCTACTAGGCGAGGAACACAATGTCTAATTTACTTGGCTCACTTTTCACCAGCGACTTATCAAGAGTCAAAATTGTGTCACAAAGATTCACTCAGGAGAGCCAGACTGAGTGCAAGTCTCAGCCCCTCCATTTTCCAGTTGCGCAATTTCAAGCCTTTCTCAGCTCAGCTTCCTCACCTGTAAAATGGGAATAAGAGCAGAGTCTACCTATTGGAGATCCTGGGCAGTTTGAACGGATTGATAATAAAACACACTTAGAGTAATACCTGGCCCACAGGGAGCACAAGATACATGCTAGTTCCTATTCATGTTAGCTCTGGGAATCCCCCACGACAAGATATGCACAGCCCCTGCCTCACCACCAACACTGCAGCCGATGCTAAACACATAATTGGACAAATAATTCATTAGCCTGAGATGAGTGCAAAGAAAAAGGACAAAGTGCAAAGTGCAACAAGAGCGCGCACCAGAGGGTCAGAAGGAGCAGAAACCGGCCAGATCTGGGTCGGCAAACTTCCTACAGCCAGGCTAGTCCTAATAAAGTCTATTGCAACACAGCCTTTTCATTCACAGATCGTCTGTGGCTGCTCTCACTCTACAACAACAGAGTTGAGTGGGCAGGACAAAGACCTGCCAGCCCACGAAGCCAAAAATATGTTCCACTTGGCCCTTTAAGAAAGTTTGCTGACCCCTGAGCTAGAGGAAGAAGAAGGGGAAGCTGTCCACACAGAGGGTGGAGGGAGGCTGGGCTGGGGTGGAAGGAACTTGGAAAATGTGAGTCCCTTGGGCATGCACTCCCTAAGAACCCATGTCTCAACACGCATTGACATAGACACCTTGCTTCATCTTCTTCTCTCTGGCCTCTGAGGAAAAGGCAAACCCTCCCCTCTGCTTCAGTTCACCTCTCCACTAGGAACATTCTCTTCCAGACATTCTGTCACCTGTGTCTTCAGTCTCACTCTTTCCTAGACCCCTTTCCTCACTGCCTCTCTCAGTGACAGCCATCATCGCCCTCCCCATCCACCCAGGCCAGAAACCTAGGAGACATTACTGCCAGCTTCTCCTTCACAAGTCACATGGTTTCCTTCCCATTACCACGCTCCTACTGCCCCATCCCCTCCACCTCCATTGCCACTGTCTATTTCAGGCCCTCATCAGCTCATACTAGAACCATCTCCTTCTATTCCCTCTTCCCCAGCAACTGTTCATCCTGCCTCCAGCCCCAGGCCTTCGCATCCAGCCTCCACACTCTGCCTTCAGGATCATCACCTTAAAATGCAATTCTGATCACATCACTCCCCTGCCCAAAACCCATCAGTGGCTCCCAAATGTTTACCTGCACGTTGTGCACGTGTACCCTAGAACTTAAAGTATTAAAAAAAAAAAAAAGAATCTGAACTTTTCAGCTCTGCATGATCTGCGCCCCCTGTGTCTCCAACTTTACCTCCTGCCAACTAGAATCATCTATCCTATTGTGACAATTACTTCTCTTTCTCCTTGGCCACCTAACAACTTTGGATGCCACTCCATTTTTCACAAGTTCCTCACCTCACAAGATTTTTGGCAAGAGAACCACCACCAGATACTTATAATCCCAGCCTCCTTTGCAAGGTGCAGGTTGCCTAAAGTGACCTAAGTTTTTCCAGTCAGAGAAACCTGAGTTAGATTCTGAGTCCGACGCTAGAAGCATGAAGAAAGAGGCACAGCCCAGAACCCATTCTGGTGTGTGTGGAGGCGGTGATGTCAGGCTCCAGGGGTATTTCCAGAGCCCAGCACTGTGGTTTCAGTGGTGAAAGCCCTGATTGCTGTGTCCAGCAAAGGCAACGCTACTTCTTCTGGACTGCACAGTCTGCAGTGCAATCTTAAACATGGTTCCTGCATCCATAGCACTGAGCCTGGGGTTTCTGTACCCCTAGAGATTCTGTGATCTCTCTGTATTTTAGTAAACTCATTTTTTTCTGCTTAATCTAGCAAAGTTAATTTCTGTTGTTTGATACTAAGAATCCTGCCTGCTATGCCTCTGAAGTCTTTTTTCATATCCTATTTCCACCTGAGAAGGAAAAACTAAGCTCTCTCTCTTCCATGCCCCCACTGTGCACATGCACACACACACACACACACACACAGAGAGAGAACTGCAGTACATGTACGACATTTATATTCCTGTCTACCTTCCTCTGTATTATGAACTCATTCGTTCATTCATTTATCAAACATCATTATGTTTCTACTAAATACCAGATACCGTCCTAAGTCCTGGAAACATAGCAGAGAATAAGATAGAGAAAGTCTCCATCTTTATTGGGCTTATATTTTAGAAGGCAGAAGCGGCATTAACTTATTAATCTTCAAGCACCCACAAGAATGCTGGACACAGAGAATATACTCCACATGTTTACTGAATGAA
The DNA here is from genome assembly GCF_037993035.2 of Macaca fascicularis. Taxonomy (NCBI): domain Eukaryota; kingdom Metazoa; phylum Chordata; class Mammalia; order Primates; family Cercopithecidae; genus Macaca; species Macaca fascicularis. Next base: position 99,141,721 of record NC_088387.1, on the reverse strand, counting down.
TGAATGATAACTTTTGTGGACTAAGCCATTCCCTTGCCCCTCTTCAAGGCAGACTAAAGGCTAAGATCCTATGACGCCCATCACTTCCACTCTGAGCTTTGCTTCCCCACCAGCACACGACTATGAAAGGGGATTGACTCCATGACATGCCTTGATCCCATTTGCCTTGTATTAAGTCCTTGTAGTAAGAATAACTACCTTATTGCTTTCAAGCAGTGTGAAGTGAACACTGGCTGATTGTGTTTGGGTTGTTGGAGTTATCAGTGACCAAGGGTTTTGATTTACTTCTTTGTGTTCTCTTTAGCCTAACGCATCCCAGGACTGGGAACATAGTAGATGTTGAATAAATTGAGATTGAACTTGACTTAGTTGTTGGATCTATGTACATACATACTCACAAACAGAGCACGTGAAGAGAGCCACAGGGTCTAATTTTTGCAGAAAAATTCAGAACAGCCTCTGATTAGTGAGTTTGTTCCATTTCCCAAGAAATCATTTTAACCTTTAAACACAGAAGGTCAGCGTCTCCTCTCTCTGCTCATGCATAATTCCCCTTGCCCTCTGCTCTTCGGTGCCGCAGCTACCTGCTGGAGAAAGAGCACCGGAGTCAGCCGGAGGAAGAACACGGGTGCTCAGAAGCCCAGGCTGCCTCCCTGGGATTTACGAAGCCCTCAGAATATGTTGTCTCATTTGCTACATTATTAATAAAATTGCAAGAAGTTTGGGAGAAAAATTTCTCCCACCTAGAGAAATTAGCATTTATGCCACACACTGCACAAAGTTAGGAAGATGAACATCAGTAAAACAGAAAATGTTCCCTTTGAATCTTATTTGCAGTCAATGCCAGCAGAGGGCTTGAAACAAAGGAAAGAGTGGGATAGGTCTGGTTAGGTGAGTGAGGGTTGCCAGGTGGGTACTGTGGGTGGGCCTTACATGGGGGCTGGAGGAAATCCAGCCAGCCCCAAGCATTCAAGGGTAATCACAGTTGGTGGGTGGTGGTGGTGTTGGGTGTGGTCAGTGACAGGGGGTCCTACAATGGGCAACAGCTCATAAGAGACAAAAAAAATGCACATTGACTGACCTAAAGCCAAGGTCAGAGAGGCTGGCTTGGTAATTTCCTAAAAGGCCTCAGTCGGCCTGTGGGGTTGGGCCTGCTGCAAGAGGAAGTCAGGTAGGTAGAGCCATCTAAGCAGGTTGCTCTAAACAGTGACACTAATTAGTCATAGAACCTAGGATCTCAGTCCTTTTGAGCAGCCATGTCAAACAGCTAATGGGATAAACACCTCCTCCTAGAAGTCTTCCCTGACTCCCCCATCTCACACAGCACCTCATCATCCCAGTTCCCATTGCCCTGCTTTATCTTCTCCTCTCACTTCCTACTGCCAGCTCACATAGCTACTGATTTCTGTCACATATTATGGACTGTGGATTGCATCACATCACATTATGATAGTAGAATACAAGCAGTATGAGGATGATGTCATATTTCTCACTGCTGGTTCCTAGTCCCTAGCTTCTGGATCAGTGCCTAAGACCCCACACATATTTATTAAACTTGTAAGTAACTATATCCTGAACTAAAACTCCTAACTCTTTTCACTTAAACTGTTCATAGGTTAAGTAGTTTACTTGTCCCATATTGTGCAATTATTAGCTTTTTGTTTTTTTTTGAGACGGAGTCTTGCTCTGCTACCCAGGCTGGAATGCAGTGATGTGATCTCGGCTCACTGCAACATGCACACCACCACACCCAGCTAATTTTTGTATTTTTAGCAGAGACAGGGTTTCACCATGTTGGCCAGGCTGGCCTCGAACTCCTGACCTCAAGTAATCTGCCAGCCTCGGCCTCCCAAAGTGCTAGGATTATAGGCATGAGCCACTGTACCTGGCCAATTATTAACTTTTAACTAAAAATGCAGCATTTTATCTTTCAGGTTTTAGACCTTTTCCCAGCCTTTTGTGATTCATACATTTTGATTTCAACACAGTTTCAGTTTCTCTCAACATTGGTCAGTTCCCCCAAAACCAAGGCAGCATGCAGTCACCGCTCTATCCAACTGGTTGACGAAGACTGAATATGCAGATGGAGCCTCCTGACAGGCCAGCAGATAGGTCTCTGCAGACCTCGATTAATTGTTCCAAATCATTTGAGTCAGGAGTCATGAAGACAGAGGCTCTCCACCCTGGAAAGCAGCTTAAAGATCAAGTGACTAGATGCCTCCATTTTACAGACGGGGTAGTGAGTGACAACGTGACAACCTCTCTTTGACATCGTCCAAAGTACAGTGATGAGTTTAGAAACCGTGCCCACATGAAATAAATGATTTCCAAATCCTGAAAATAACCTGTTTGCATTGAGTGGGAGCTTCCATAGTAACAAGCTTCCAGGGTGGCCTGGACTTCGATGAGCCAATCCAGAGCCTGAATTCGCCATCACCCATGCTGGATGGGTGGGATCCATCCACAAAGTTCATCTCCTCTCTTTTCTCCTCCTGAGTGTGGTCCATGCACAGCAGTGGGAAGCTTGGGAAGCCTGCACAGGGCTTTTGGTCTCTCACTTTCTCACCCTTTCCTTTCTTCTCCCCCTTCCTGAAGCAGCCAGTGCTATCCTGATCTCTTTGTTTTCCACCCTACTAAGACTGTAAACTTATTTAGGTGGGGTGCATATGTCTAGAGGCCCTGATGAGCTAGGGCCAGTGGATACTCAAAAACAAAAGAGAGGTTTCTTGGCACTCTGGAAGCATAAAAACCTTTGGTTTTCAATGACTAGTTCGGAATTTACAGAAAATGTGTCTTCAAGTACCCAGAAATACAAAGGTCATGGGAAGATCCAATCATAATATGTATTGTTGAATAAATGAATGAATGAACAACTTCAGTAAATGAAAAAAGTAAGTGCACATAGTAATGGAAGCTGTTGGTTTTCTCTTGGGACTTACTTTGGTCCAAGTGGAGACATCAGGGGAAATTCCAAATAGTGTCTAAGAAAAGCCAGGTGAGGAGAGTCCAACGCTGGGATGCAATTTGTACTCCAGGGCTCACGGTGGAGCCGGTGTGTGGCTGAGACCAGATCCTTCCTCTTTCCCTCACTCCCTGAGAGTACTCCCTCAGCAAGTCACTTTCCTAAGAATCTCCTCCTCAAGCCCTGCTTCTAGGGATGCTGACCTAAGACAACATACTTCCGCCATGTGCAGTGGAGTGTTTTGTATTTGATCTGGCCCTTTACCATCCTTTTACATTCCTCCCACCCTACCGGTCATCTCCTGCCCCAGATTCCACGTCAGCAGATTTCCCTTCTGCACTCTGCTCAGGGTTAACAGCTAAGACATTCCTGATGACCACGATCACTCGTGTATCCTAACTCGAAGATGTGCAGACGTGAACGGTCTGGAGCCACACTTGTAGATACAAGGGGAGCAGCTTTGCTTGTGGAAGCCAAGAACAACACAAGAGTTTCAAAGCTGCCAAAAGGTGTCTTCAATTACACGAACAGAACCCGCTGTTGCAGTCATTAATTATGTATGGAACAGATTTGGGGAGGAGGACTAGGCAGGTGGTAAGACAAGCAACACCATGAGGGGGACAGAAAGAGGGAATTGCACATGCTTATTTTACAAGCTCATGGGGTGGTCTCCTTCCTAGAGCAGCTGGCCACTTCCCTTTCCCCTCTAGGAGGCTTGGAAGAAAGAAGGTGCTCTGGAGGCCAAGGCTTTAACCATCTTGGCCTGCTTCGTTCTAAATTCGGAAGGACTACAGTCTGAAATTGCTCCTGCAGCTCTGTGGCCCATGTGCAGAGACCCCCTCGGTGCTACCAGAAAGTCCCCTGGCCAGCTAGTTCCTTCCTGCTCCACATGGGCAACAGCAACCATTCTCCACTCACCAATCTCTTTTTCCCACCGCCTCCTTCATCATTCCCAGGAGATCCGTACCTCCAATGTCACATACATGTAGCAGGCTGCAAATGCAAACTCCTGAGCCCCTTGCTTACACATACACACAACACACGCGGACAACACACAACACATACACACAACACACATATAACACACATGCATGCACCACCTGAATCTCTACCCATCCTCTCCTCTGAAAAGATGGCTGAGATGGCCTCCTCTTCCCACAGCCCACTCCACTGCTTCACCCCCTCTCCCACATCTGCAACCCCTCTAGCGTGGCAGCCTCCTTCCTGGGAGTATTTTACTGTGCCGGAGTTTCACTTCTTAAAAAAAAATGAGAAGAGTCATAATGAACAGATTACCTCACCTCCTACCTACAGAGAAAATAGAAAGCATCAGATGGGCATTCCTTCTCTTCCCTCCTGCATGTAAACAAACCTACCTGGGCCACTCTGAGGGAAGCCGCATCCTTCTGCTTTACCTGAACAGCATCACCTGTGTTCCACGTCCCCCTGCCAAAGGCCGTTCACTTTTCCCTTAACTATTCCCTCTCCTGAACATTGTACTTTTTGCTCTGCCATCTCCTTTCCTTTTCCCATCTTTAAATGTGGTTTTCAGTGTTAAGTCCTCAGCTCTCCTTTCTACTCATTCACTTTCCTGCCTTAATATGTCCATGTGTCATAACCTCTTCACTGGCATCTCCAGCCCAGATCTTGTTCCTAAGCACATCTCAGGAAACGATCTTCCTAATGGACAAGAGCCTGCAGCAAAGCAAAACCAACCCAAAACTAAAATTCTCACAATGCTCCCTTACCGTTTGCTAATTTTTTTTTTTTTTTTTTTTTTTTAGACAGAGTCACTTTCTGTCACCCAGGCTGCAGTGCAGTGACGCAATCTCGGCTCACTGTAGCCTCAACATCCCTGGACTCAGGCAATCCTCCCATCTCAGCCTCCTGAGTAGCTGGAGCTACAGACCCACATCACCACACCCAGCTAAGTTTTGTATTTTTGTAGAGATGAGGTCTTGCCATGTTGTCTAGGCTGGTCTTGAACTCCTGGGCTCAAGTGAACTGCCTGCCTCATTTTCTTAAAGTGCTGACATTATAGGCGTGAGCCACTGCAACCAGCCCTTAGCTCTTTATCCTTAATGTCTCACAGTAAATTAGCATTTCCAGCCAGCCAGATGCCCAAACCAGAAAGACCTAGAAAAGGTTCTTGACCCTTGACCGTTAGCTTCCTTCTTCCTTAACCAGCAAACCTTCATGCCCTATGTCTCCTAAGTGTCCTTCAAATCCATCTTTTTCTCCCTCACATTCTAACACTGGAATGGCCTCTGTTCAAATATGCAGCCCACCCCACCCCCACTGCAGCCAGGTGTCTCTAAAATGCAAACTGGAAATTGTTACCCTCTCCTTAAACCCCTTCCTGGCGTATCTGCCCATACTCACAGACCTCTTCCCAGGAGAAATAGATTCAGAGAAGAGAAATTGAGCACAATACAGCAAATCCAGGGGAAAGGAAATTATCGATTCGTACATTTGTTTGTTCGTTAAAGTATACCTTCAAAACTTGGAGTTAGTCCTTCTGGGACTCTCCAGGTCCAAGCAGTTAGTTTCCTTGTTTATTTCTTTCATATTTGCCTCCATTTGTTATTGTTTTCTTGACTTCACTGTTTCTGTGCTTTCTTTAACATCTGTCTCCCCTTTAAGAATGCACATTCCTCGAAATACTAGACACTGGGGATTCTAAAACGGGGCAGGTGGGAGGGAGATGAGGTTTGAAAAATTACCTGTTGGGTGCAATGTTGAATATTCGGGTGGTGGGTACACCAGAAGCCCAGTGCCTACTACTAAGCAATATACCCATGTAACAAGCCTGCACGTGGACCTGCTGAATCTATAAAAATAGTTTTTAAAAAAATAATTTCAAAACTGTTTAGAAAGAACAATGTTCCTCAACGAAAAGATCCAGCATTGGTCTGATATGGTGTCTCAGTCAGCTAGGGCTGCTTATGTAAGATACCACGGACTCGGTGACTTAAACAACAGACATATATCTGTTATAGTTTTAGAGCCGAGAAGTCCAAGATCAGGGTGCTGGCAGGTCCAGTGTCTGGGGAGGGCCTGCTTCTGGGTTTGCAGATGGCCATCTTCTCATTGTGTCCTCACATGGCAGAGAGCAGAGACAGAGGAGGCAAGCACTCTCATCTCTTATAAGGGCACTAATCCCATTCATGAGGGCTCCACCCTCATGACCTAACTACCTCCCGAAGGCTCCATCTCCTAATACTATCCAGTTGGGGGTTAGGTTTCAACATATGAATTTAGATGGGGGAGACACAAACATTTGGTCCATAGCATAGGGTAACCACAGCCTCTAGTACAAAGTGGGTCACATAATAGACACCCAAGAAATATTTATGGAGTAAGAATTGAATAATTGAAAGGACAGATGAATGGCAAATTGCCACATGGTAGTTGGCATATGGCATTCTGGCCAGAGTCAGTGCTACCAACACTAGGTTTTGCCATCATCTAGTGTCAAGCATTTACCAAGTACTCCCCCATGTTCAAAGCACAGGTGGAATGGGCTGGGCATCAGGTAGACAGATGCAGAAGGTTCAGTTCCTACACTCAAGTCCCTCTGGGGAGGCCTAATACTGAGGTACAAAGAAAAAACTCCCAGCAGAGAATGAACAGATCTCCCCATGCCCAGGGCCTGACCAAGCCTGGGCTGTGCCCCACAGAGCTGCCCACGGGAGCCAGCTGCTAAGGAAAGTTCTCACTCTTCCTTGTGTTTTTCCAGATCCCACACACCCATTCCATCTGCTCAGCCTTGAGCAGGTGGGAGAATGTACCATGACTCAGGTCAGAGACTGTCCTATGTCCTTAAAGGAAAACATGAGGGTGTACAAATGTATAAGGACAAAAGGAGGGGAGAACAGAATTGGGTTACAAAAAAGAAATAAAGAGAAGGAAGGGGAAAGGGGAAACCACTTGAGTCAACATTGCTCACCTCTCCTCTACCTTCCCAGCCCCAGAGCCCAGCAGGGCTCACTTGGACAATACAATGTCTTTCTCATCAAATTCCTTCCTCCCACACTCCCCAGCTACAACCCAAGCTCCAGCCAGGGTCTGCAGGAATCTTTTAAAGTACACATCAGGTTGTGCAGATGTGTCCCTCCCCTGCTTACCATCCTCCTTGGCTTCCTCTGCATTGAAAATAAAATCCAAAATTCCTACTCACTCTACAAAAATCCCTATCTGACTTGATTTCTGCCTCTGTAGACACTCCAGCCATGCTATTCTGCTTTTTGTACCTGGAAAACACCAGGCTTGGGGCAGCTTCAGGGCCTTTGCTGCCTTGGACTGCTTCTTCCCCTGATCATCACCAGGCTGGGTCCTTCTTGACACTTCCCCAATGCCTCACATGACCACCCTTTCTAAAGAAGTCACAGTGCCCACTCTATCTTACATTCCTGGGTTTAAATCCTCTACAAAACTCTTACCACTGTTCTAATCGTTCGTGTCTACTTTTTTTCTATATTCCCCATGTATTAATTTTCTATTGCTGCAAAACAAGTGACCACACACTCAGCAACTTAGAACAATACCCATTTACCAGGTCACAGTTCTCTAGGCTAGATGTCTGGACACAGAGTGGCTGAGTTCTTGGCTCGGGGTTTCACAAGGCTGCAATCAGGGCATCAAGTGGCTATATTCTCATCTACAGCTTGGGCTTCTCTTCTGAGCTCATATGGCTGTGGCAGAATTCAGTTCCTTGTGGTGGTGGGATTAAGGCTCCCATTTCCTTGGAGGCAGTCAGCCAGGGTCTGCCCTGAGTTCCTGGAGGCCACCCACATTCCCTGCCACACGGCCCCTCCAACTTCAAGGCTGGAAATGGAAGACTCTTCTCCACATCAAATCCCTCTCACACTTTGAATATCTGCCACCCAGAAGAGCTCATTCCCTCTGAAGGGATTACCTGATTATGTCAGGCACACCCAGCAGAATCACCTTTAAATTCAACCATACCATGTAACATAACCTAAACATGGCAGTGACTGTCCCATCATATTCACAGCTCACCTCCACACCCAAGGGATGGGAGGGTTACACAGGGCATGCTCACCAGCGGGTGGAAATCTTGGGGGCTATCTTAGAATTCTGCCTACCATACCCCCACTGGAGTATTTGCCTGACTTGTTATCTCTGCATCCCGAGGCCTAATATACTACCTCCAACCACATACAGAACATGCAGAAAATGACTGTACTACAGAACATAGTGTGTTCAACCAATGTGACTGCTCAGCAACTAAAGATGACCAAAGCCCAGGAGCCCCACCAACCCAAGCAGGTTCTGCTCATCCAGCCCAGGAACTGAGAGAACCGAAGTCCTGCATACCCGAATCCAATCAGTCTTGCTAGTGTGCCACAGCACATTACAGGAAGCCTCTGACTGGGATACTTCTAGCACTTAGAAGATGCTTATTAGGCCAGGCGTGGTGGCTCACACCTGTAATCCCAGCACTTTGGGAGACCAAGGCAGGTGGATCACAAGGTCGGGAGATTGAGAACATCCTGGCTAACATGGTGAAACCCCGTCTCTATTAAAAATACAAAAAATTAGCCGGGTGTGGTGGCAGGTGCCTGTAGTCCCAGCTACTCGGGAGGCTGAGGCAGGAGAATGGCATGAACCCAGGAGGCGGGGCTTACAGTCAGCCGAGATAGCGCCACTGCACTCCAGCCTGGGCGACAGAGCGAGACTCTATCTCAAAAAAAGGAGATGCTTAAATATTTTTATTAATGGAATGAAAAGGAAGATAAATGCTTCCAGAAACTAGAGCTGAAGAGAGTTGGAAAGATCGAGGTGTTGAGGGAGCACAAAAGGAGCCCTAAGCCAATCAGGAGACTCTGTCTCTTCCACTCAAGGCCCACCCTACACCCAACTGTGCCCAAGGCCCAGCTTGCACCCAAGCCAATCTCCTCCAGGAAGCTTCCCCTGATACCCAGCCTGCAGTTCACTGCACTGAATGCCTGCCTACCTCATTTAGCCTTTGTAGGTGGACTGACTTTGGACATCTATTTTCTTCTATGGCAAAGTAGATCAAATTATATTTGCTGCTTAGAATTCGCCATGCCTGAGTCTTCAGTCCCTGTCTCAACTACACTCCCCTTGAGGAAGTTGGCCATCTCACCTGTCTTTGTCCCCACCTAGTACAGAGGGAGCACATTCTGGCTGTGCAGGTCACGCAGGACTTGCTTGGTGGTTTGGAATTGAGATCTGGAGAAAGCAGCAAATGGGAATTAGTCTGGGTTGGGGTAGGCACCGGGCAAAATGTGCTCGGGGAGGGACATACAGGACTCACCAGTGCTGTTGAGGTAGCAGGGACACAGTATGAGGGCCCTGGCACCCCCAAAAAGAGCATAGAAAGACCAGAAGGTCAGACGGCAGAGAAGAGGAGAGGAAGGAAAAGTAACCAGACCAAGAAGGTGATTCTGCCTAAATCAGATGTGGCACCAGACTGCTGGCTCTGTAAATACAGGTTGCTTGCGTTTGTCCAAACCTTCCAAAAGAGACATAGGCATTCAGAACTGTCATCATTCTGCCTCATCCTTATTTGTGGTGGTGACAGTGGTCGGTATTTGGTGCACATTAAAGGATGCAGTGACATTTGTGGGGAAGATGATACAATTTGCCCTGAACATCCAAGGAGAGTAAAGAAAAATGATTTAGTCTGCTGGTGGGGTAAAACGTGACCACAGCCCATGAATAGGACTGTCACTAACACACAAACCCCTTTCAAGTGCATAACAGGAAGACGCTGTCCACACCATGGGCTCCAAGAAGATTCTCAATATATATAAGATGGGCCAGAAACTTACTAGACTCCTGTGCTTTGTCTAGGCTCCCCACCAGGGAAACTCACACTTAGAGGGAATCTGAGGGCGGCCTCAAAAGTAACAAGCAGGCTGGGCTGCAGGGCCTGGGAGAAAAAGAAGCTGGGATTATTCATTAGGGAAGACAGGCAAGCAGGATTTCATGCAATCTTCAGGTATCAGAAGAGTTCTTAGGCAGGGCAGGCTGAGTCTTGGCAGTGGCTACTGAGGATAGAATAAGAAAAGGAGCTTAATCCCCAGTATAAGGGATTTAGGATAGCTATGGGGGAGAATTTCCTGATGGTGAAAGTTGTTAAAAGTTGCAATGAATGGTCTCTAGAGAGATTCGGGTCTGCTCTGGAAGCTTTTACAAGTAGAAGAGATTATCCTCTGGCAGAGGCAGCTTATCTCTAATCCTGCCTGAAGGCAGGGGAATGGACACAATGACCTCGGGGTCTCCTTCAGACTTGTAAAGCAGGCCTTCCCATCAGCAGGCCAGCCAGCACCAGGATGTGCTTTGAGGAAAGCCCAGAGCGTTCCCAGAAATAAGAAGAGGCCAAAGCATGTGAGATTTCCTTTCCTTTTTCTATTTTTTAGCTGCATCTGCCTTACAGCAGTGGCCAAGGTCCTCTATAATCTCAGGTCTAATCAAGGGCACCTTAGACAAGAAAGCCAAGAGCAGCTGCAGACCACAGCAGAGACAGATTACGCCCCACTCTGCAAATCACCCAGACAACAGGGGCACGACCGCGGTCCGCTCCACGGAGAGCTCTGCATTTAACAAGCCGTGTGAAAACCTGGATGCCCCATCCAGGCAGAAGCAACAGAAAACTTGAGAGCATTCTCAACCTGCCGCTCCCCACTAGGATGGCCAGAAGGGCTGTGCTCATTCCTGTTTTCCAAATGTCATGCTTCCACTTCCTGTCAGGCAAGTGACAGGCCTCCTGGGACAGCAGCCTGTGCCCAGCTGTTCACCCTTGGGGACCAGAGAAGAAAGGGATATGTTTTTAGGCATGACGTGGCCAGACAGTGCGGATGCCGTGGTGCAGAATGACAGCATTAGGCACTCAGAGCACTGGCTGCCACATCCCAGAAAGCTACTCTGCTTGTGCAGGGCTGGAAGGGGACGATTTGGGCAGAGAGAAGACTGGAGAGCTTCTAGAGTGGCTTTTCAAAGTGCTTCCCAAGTATATGAAATATTTAAGGGCCACAGATGATGCAAGGTTTTCTGCAAACCAAAAAGCCAAAGAAGGAAAGACCTTTGGCCTTCCGGAAACAAGAGTTGACTCTGTGCAGTGTTCAAAGCTACAGATAAAGTTGGAAATGGGTACAGCTTTTACTTTCAGGTCTGTTCCTCCAATGAAGAAAAACCTTCTTAACCCTCATACCTTCACAGAGCTTGATCTAGAAAGGTTCTTCATTCCTGCTATTGCTTTCTTAAAACACAGCTGATATCTTTCAGTGCCTCCTTCTTGTCCTCCACATTTGTTTTCACTCTTCTGAGTGATTTTCCCCGACCCATCCCTGATTCCTACCATTCAGCACTTGATAAAGTGTATTAGTCCATTCTCATACTGCAATAAAAAAAAAAACTCCCTGAGACTGGGTAATTTGTGAAGAACAGAGGTTTAAATGACTCACAGTTCCACAGGCTGCACAGGAAGCAAGACTGGGAGGCCTCAGGAAACTTACAATCATGGTAAAAGGGCAAAAGGAAAGCAAACACGTCTACCACAGTGGCAGAAGGCAGAGAGCAAAGGGGGAAGAGCTACACACTTTTAAACAAGCAAATCTCGTGAGAACTCACTCACTATCATGAGAGCAGCAAGGGGAAAATCCGCCTCCATGATCCAATCACCTCTCATAAGGTCCCTCCTTCAACACTAGGAATTACAATTCGACATGAGATTTGGGTGGGGACACAGAGTCAAACCATATCAATAAGTCACAACTTTCTACCCTCCCCCACAAAAATCGCCCTGGGGCCAGTTCCCCTCACTTCAAGGATGGCCTTCCTTCTGGAGCCTTAAAACACCAGCCCTCTGTACATTGCTACCTAGACTGCACCACCCTCAGCATAGGATGGAGCTGGAGCAAATGACCATGAATATGTAGGGAAAAAAAAACAAGCATGGAAATGTATTATTCTGTCCATTGCATTATACTAGAAACAGACAGAAATTGTTGCAAAAGCATATTAAGCATGCAATCAGCTGCATTCTCATGCCCAAATAAAGCTATTTTCATTTCATAAAGCAAAAGAGCAAGTCAAGTCATTAGGGAAATAGAAATGGGGAACTTAAATGCCTAATTGGAAGCTCTACTGCACTTGCAAAGTACCTTTGGTTTGTCTAAAAATTCAGGGGAAACACATTGAGCTTATAATTGCAGATAGATCGATGCCATGTTCCTTCCTGCATTAGCACCAAAGGAAAGTCCCTTCCTGTGAGTTCATCTCAGTCCCAGCTACACTGTGTAAACAGCAGTGACAGCCCAGAAGGAAGTGAGTGGGCTCCTGGAAGCAGGGAAAATTGAGAGGAGACCAAAAATCCCTTCCCTTTCCACTGAAGAAAAAAACCTAGGTTCACAGCACATTTCTGGCTCTTTTAGTGTAACTCTTCCACCTCACAGTTAAAAAATGGATGTGTTTGATTTATTTGTTGAGCATTTCCTATGTGCACTGTGCAACGCAAGCTAAAGTAGTTCTCGGAGCCTCAGTGACTTCATCTGTAAAGTGCAAGGGTAAAGCGTGGCAAGTGTGTTTAGCCCTAGGATTCCATGGAAATGCCCTGGGAGCAGCTGCAGGGAGAGGATCATGTGGGGATTGACAGGCAAGGGAGGGCCACGTGGTGAGAATTTAGTTCTCTACCCCCTCCTCCACTTCAGTGAGATGGCCCCGCTTTTATCTGTGTAATATGTAGGCATTCCACAGAAGATAAATGGGCAGCAAAAGGCTTCTGTTGCTTAAATACATGCACCTGTGCACACACACAAATCCACTGAGCTGACTAATTTCTAGGTCTAGTCCCCTAACCTTATAGTAGAAATGAGAGAAGCCCTTATTCAACAGCTCCATAGTTTGGTTAGAGAGCTCAGTTACTGGTAGGTTCTCTGGAGTACATATCCCAGGAGTTCAGAGTGAAACACGTCAATCATTGTTCTTCCTGGGAACGTTAGGCTTGACTTGTCCCTGGATCCTGCACATGTGGTCTTTCTGAGGTTGGGCAGGAGCAATTCCTGCACCACCTATTTTTTTCATCAAGAACTCATCTAAACTCATCTTTTCCCAATTCGTCTAAATCGTCAACTCAACTCATACAAGTTGGAGAAATGAGAAAATTCAGGTTTATTTGTATTTTTATTTGGGTCATGGGTCCTCTTATAGATAGTCTTTTTATTCATAAGTCTCTGTCTGGAGAGGGTTGGAGAGGCATTTTTCAACATAGGATTGTCCAATGAGAGGAGCCCGCAGGATCCACACAAAGCCCAGGAGAATCTTTTTCTCAGAGCCGACATGAAAATTCCCAAAGATCCCCACACCTGAAGGAATGAATCTCTAATGGATAAATACTGGGATCTCTGAGTGCAGATAAGAGTCACATCTAAAGCCTTCATGCAAAACTGGCTCCCTTTCAGCAGCCAGCCCTGCAGATCACACAAAGGCTTAGCCTTGACTTTGCTCATCCCTAGGATGGGTTCACGCTGCACTCTGTGTAGCATTTTCCTCAGGCCATGGAATGTCTGTGCACTCCCACCCCTTTATCTTCATAGAAAAGGAGACACGAAGATAAAGTTAGAAAGCACGTTCTACCCTGTTCTTCAGGAATGACACACGTCTCAGGCCTGCGGTTCATGAAATTAGGAGTGATTGTGAGTAAAGCACTGACATGTACAGGTGGACATCTCTAAGTGTGATTAGGTCCCTAATTGTATTGGAAACAAAACTTCAGGTCTATCATGGAGAACACGGGTCTAGTCCCATGCATCATGTGGGCAACACCACTGAGCTTGGCATTCAGGTCTCCATCTTTAAGTGCTGTCTGTCGGAGTCATTACAGGATCTGAAACTCACTTGCTCCTGCAGCTTAAAAGATGTTTGGATTTGCATAGGCAGCAGGGACTGGTCTGTAGCTAACAAAATTCTAGCTTATCCCCAAAGACGGTAACCCCAAATGGAGATAGCATGTCCCTGGAGAAACAGAAGGATTTGGGGAGAGGAAGAGGAGAAAACGGAAGTAGCAAAGAGTGATACATGGCTAGTCTGGTTTCCTGAACTAGTTATTACTGAGCTGTTTGCCACCTGACCCCATGTATTTTTAAAGTATACAGTTAAGGAGCATTTATTAAAATGTTTTCAAGCTGTCCTTCTAAAGAAGAAACCCTGACAGGCCACTCAGTATACTGCAAAGGTGGGTTAAATACTATTATCCCTGCTTCAAAGATAGGGAGACAACAGCATAATGGATTACCTTAATTTCCCAGAGACACGCCGTGAATTTGTTACTGGGGTGAAAAAAAAAAAAAAGAAAAAGGAGAAGAAAATTAGACTAAAGAGTCCTGAAGCCTAGGCGGTCTTGCCAAAAAAGCCAACCAGCTTGAGGGAAGGAGAAACAAGCACCAAACCTCCCAAGGAGCAGCTCCAAAAACACAATCCTTACAAACACAGACACCTTCAGGAGCTCCGAATGAAAATGTGCGGTAGAAACAAATTCACCACACACAAAACCGTGATGGCTCACCACTCTGCCTTGCACTGCAGATTGAGAGAGGAGGGAAAAATAATCCAGATCCTAATTTAGTTCAGGAGCTTGTTTTCTTACACTGACAAATCTTTCTAAAAATGATTTCCTGATTAGAGTCAAACGGCTGAGGCCAAAACTCTCCGAGATTGTTGTGCTGTCAGCATGTTAATGGTGTTCCTTAGCAACTCCCTCCCCTCCACTTTTAGGAAGAAACAACACCTCTGCCAGGAATGCAAAGCTGGAGAAGCCACAGCACCTCTGATGATTCATGGCTTGGAAGGGAGGCACAGACGACTGAGGCTGACAGGAGGCTGGCACGCTGGCCAGCAGTGGCAAATGCAAAGGCAGGGGAAACTGGGGAAGAGGAGAGGAAAATGAGCTGCCACCATGTCTCTGTATCTCTTCGCTACTTGCAGCTATCATCTGCAATTGCATCAGTTGAAATGTAACAGGCACAGTAGTGATCTAGGATTAACTCAGCATTTCAGTTTGCAGGATTCTTCCCTTTACAACAGAGGGACCCCAATACTTGCACAGAACCAATCTTCTTTTCACGAGACTTAAGGATGCAAGAAATTGTCAAGAGAGATCAAGTCAGTGAAGAATAAGAAAAAGGGTTTTCTGAACTCATTTTGTTTTCTTTATCATAAACTTGGAGCATCTCCAACTTGGAGAATTGGTTGGAAATAAATGAACATCGTAATTTTATTCAGCAAATGATGTATTGATTTATTGCACACTGACAGGATGCCAGGTCTTGCCCTTTGTCATTTCAGATCACTTCTTTTAGCAATGAGTACCACTGAAAAACCCTAAAGCTGGAAGGAACATCAATTCCAACAATCTCATTGTCCAGATGAGAAAACTGAGGCCTTGGGAAGTTGACTTCCCCGAGGTCATGAGTTATTTGTTGGCAGATCTAGATCATGAATCCAAGTATTTCCATCATGACTACTAATTCTCAAATGCTTCAAACCTGAGCTTGGACAGTCTCAGTTTAAGAAAGGAAAAAGTGAGATTCAATTTGCCAATATTCACATCCTTGGAGGAAGTGATATTTATCCTAAGCCAAAACATATTGGTAAATTCTCTAATTTAGTCAGATGATGTCTCACTTTATATGATAAATGTTTCCAAAAAGTTGCATGCAAATCAAATTTTGTAAATTGAATTACTTTTTTTAAAAGCACAAGACAGATTGCTTTGTAAAGGAACCCTGGGCTGAAAATGAGAAATATTTCTGCAATTTAAATAATAACTACCTCTATAATTTATCTCTTCTGTAAATTTATAATTTAATATTCCTTGGTTTTGTTTAGCATCTCTTGTTTAAAACAAGAAAGATCTATATGTATGCAGCTAGTGTCACCGAGGAGTTTAAAGTACATTAATAAAATAACTAATACTTCCTTATGCATATCCTAAAGAACTGATAAAGAATTGGTATTCCCATTTGGCAGATGACAACAGTGAAGGTATAGAATAAAGATAGATCCAAGACCATGGAGAAAGTCAATGATGTAGATAGGATACCTATGTTTTTGCTTAAAAATTATAAATTCTGCACTTTTATCTATTGTGATATGTTACTTCCTGCTTAGGAACCTGTGGGCAGCTAGTATCTCCCAGGGAGACATTCCCCACATCACAGATGCAGGGACTCCAAGGAAATTCATGAGCCCTCTCAAAGGCCCAGGCTTTAGGAATCCAGGAAGAGCTTCATACCCTCTGTCCAATCACTTGACTCACCTAGGAAACATGAAAGCCAAAAAAGAGTTTGCTTGATGACATATTCACAGATCAATCCAGGACAATGTGTCTTTACTAAGTCCCCATCATGCATTCAAACCCTCCTACTGTAGGGAAGAAAATGGGAGAATCTGGAGGCTCTGCCCACAAAGACTCATGGTCCAGTTAAAGAGGCAAAGCTCACACACAAAACTGAGTCCAAGTTTATCTGGGTCTCCCTCACTCAATTGTAGATTGTTTTTGGTTTATATTTTTTTAATTTTATTTTGTTTTAAGTTCTGGATACATGTGTAGGACGTGCAGGTTTGTTACATAGGTAAATGTATGCTCTGGTGGTTTCCTGCTCCTATCAACCCATCACCTAGGTATTAAGCCCCAAATGCATTAGTTATTTACCCTGATGCTCTCTGTCCCCCTACCCCCCAACTGTAGATGGTTAAGAAGGGGGATCTTCTTTATCTTTGCCAAGTTAGCATCCTGCCTTGGAAAAAGTCAGCACCTGGTGAATTTTTGGTCATAGTGAATTATTGCAACTTCATTTTATCAGCCAGAGAGGTTGGGAAGGATGTTACCTGCAAACACCTGAAGAGCTGATAGAGACTAGATGAAAGAAACACACATCATGCGTATCTCCAGAATGAAATGATCTCATCCGCAAAATATAAATGATGACAATACCAACCTCAGAGAGTTGCTGAGGTACTTGAGTGGTAAAACAAATCTAAAGTATTTAGCACGAGTCTGCACACAGTGAGTGCACAATCAGTAGTGCCTATTATTTGCATTATAAGCATCACATACTATAGTTACAGAGAAACTGGTAATAGGGCAATGTGAGAAAGGATTTTCCAAAATTATTAAGGGCTGCCCACTACTGGAAGCTACAACATGGACTGTGCTCCTTACCCCAGAAGCTGGATGAACATCTCTCATGAAGGTGTCAAGAAAAGTCTTGCTCTAGGTAATAGTTGTCTTATTGCACTAGCTCACTAACCTGGTTGAGAATCAGAATAACATAGGCAATGTTTAAAAAATAAAAGTTCTGGCGGGGCATGGTGGCTCACGCCTGTAATCCCAGCACTTTGGGAGGCCCAGGCAGGTAGATCACGAGGTCAAGAGATCGAGACCATCCTGTCCAACACTGTGAAACCCTACCTCTACTAAAAATACAAAAATTAGCTGGGCATGGTGGTGCACGCCTGTGGTCCCAGCTACCCAGGCAGTTGAGGCAGGAGAATCTCTTGAACCTGGGAGACGGAGGTTGCAGTGAGCCGGGATTGCGCCACTGCACTCCGGCCTGGCAACAGAGCGAGACTCCATCTCAAAAAAAAAAAAAAAGTTCTGGGCCAAACCAGACTTAACAATTGTGGAAAGGCTCAGGAATCTCTATTTTAATGAGCATTCCTTGTGATTATTATGTAGTTGATCAAGCATGCATCTAATTACCAGTTTGAGAACCACCCTTGTAGAGAAATTCCAAATTCTAAGGCTCTAGGAGTTCCTTCATCCATCCCTGGTCACCTTCAGAATAGTGTCATGGAAAACAATGCAAATTGCTAACATCAGAAAGACTAAGCTCAAATCGCTGCTCTACTATTTCTTACGAGTATGAATTAAAACATTGATTACCCTCCCAGAGCCTCAGTTCCCTTGCCTATAAAATAGAGATTAACATGACTACCTTGTGCAAAGGTTCTTGAGGTTTTCCTGGCTCATACTAGGTCCTCAATAAATATTTATGAACTTAATAGAAAAGTACCTCTCATTGGTAAATAAGGACTTAACAAATAAAGGTACCTTTTCTCACCACCATCCCATGCTTATGCATTACATAGAGGAATGTGAGTTCACCTAATTCAGGGAGACAACAGGAGACAAGAAAGTGAGAAAGGAAAACTATGCCTAGGGGAAAGATGCCAGAGGAGCAGGAAAATAGCTTAAGGGATTCCTGAAAGGGAGTGAATTTCCCAAATCTAAAGTAGAACAGATAGAGAAAAAACACAATGTATTGAACTTCAGGAAAGAAGTATGAAAGTATCATAGATCTTTCTGGATTTTGTTATATACTCCAATCATTAAGTCTGCATTTAGAAATATTTATATTTGCTGAAAACCAAGAGCCTTGGCACACAGGGAGAGTAAAAAGAGCAAGGGACAGGGTCTAATTCATCATCAGGGGGCTGTCACCTTGACAGCTAGAAGAATTGGAAAGTTACAAAGTACCAACACAAAACAACATCAATCACCCAACAATGGTAAATAAATTAATCAAAAATCATTGGGTACCAAAAGGTCTGGGGGGAAAATAAAAGGCAGAAGAGAAAAATGATCAAGAGCGACAGGCAAGCAAAATTGCAGGGCCTAACCCTATTAGAGCTGAAGCCACGTACACTGGCTGATTGCCAGCCACTCTGCCTTCAAGGCCTCACCCCCAAGCAAGGTGCCAAGCATGACCAGGTGCAAAAGTAACCATGGAGGCTATTGTCACCACATCTATGACCTCTTCTGTATCTGTATGGCAGATCCACCCAGAACCCACCGCCTACCCCTAGCAAACGGAGAATGTATCATCTTTGACATACAGGTCATCCTAAATATCACAATGCTCAAAACCATGCCCTGGCTCATTCCCAGGCTGTCATATTGTGTGCTTGAGTTAAACTCCCCAAATCCCCAATTGGTCTGCTGAGAACCACTTATCACCAGCCCCAAGCCTTTGCTGAATATATGACTCTCCCCCCTGTGATGTCAAGGGCCCTTACCCACCCAGAATTATGAACACCTAGGTTACTCTCCCCAATCTGGCCTCTACTTCCCCAATTAGTTAGATTTTTCTTTACTTGGCCAAAAAAAAAAAAAAGTGGCTGTAGAGGATATTAACCAGTTAACCAACTTCCCCACTGTTTTTCCAATCAAGATATACATAGCTGGCCCTCTAGCTTCACAAAAGACAATGATTCATGGGACTCAGCAATACATTAAAAGAATTGCACTCCTGAATTTTCTATGGATCCACACAGGTCATGAAATACCCCAGCAGAGTTTAACAGATATGAGGGTTCAAGTCCCACCTTTATATTAAATATATATGCTACATCACACATCCTTTAAAATTCACCCACCAATGATAATTCACAATTTAAGTCCATTTAACAGATATTCACTGAATGTCCACAGGGATAACAGAAATGAATGAGGCTGTATCTCTGCATTCTGAGAGCTCATAGACCAGTAAGAGAGACAGGCACCATCACAGACAGCATGACCTAAGCAGACACTGACTATGGAGAGCACACAGAGAACATCAACAATGCACTGTAGGAAAAAGGACAGAATCAACCCTCATGTGAGCTTCAGGAAAGGCTTCTAGTTTGGGAGAGGAGGACAGAAATTTGATGTGACTTGGGAGAAAGGACTTGGACAATGAACATAGGAGAAGGGCATTTAAGGCACAGAGATGAGCTTGAGCAAAGCTTCAGAAGTGGATAAATGCAGGACATACCCAGGGAATCATGAGGAGATTGGCTTTGCTGCACATAGAAAGCAGGTCACAAGTGGGAGACATTGAGCACTAGGAAGAGTCCTGTAAGCACAAAAGAGTCCCCCTGTCCTGAAAACTTCTGAATGCCTTGGTGCACCATATTCCCCCTTCTCTAGACATCCATGGAGGTCAATAGGGTGAGCTTGCAGAGCACCAGGAAATCTTACCAGCTGCCTCCTCTATCTGCTGGTGGGCTGGATTCTCCAAATATGAGGGCAGCAGCAGTAACCACCAGTGGGTCCTCAGAGCTAGTCCCAGGTGGCAATGGCCACATCTGAAGTCCAGCAGGGGAGTGAACAACAACAACAAAAAATTACTTGGGTCTCAAACAGGTTACGCATAGATCACACGTGTCCAATCAGGTGATGGGTAGGTAGGCAGCAAACAGATAATGCATATGAATAAATTTTGAAAACTGAGGCACTGTGTGCATATAACTGGTTAACTGAATGAATCAACCTCAACAGAGTACAAACAAAAAGCACTAAATTATTTGTCACAGAGACCTCTTCCAGCCCGTTCTATGAAGCAATTCCTCCCTGCTCCTTAATGAGTACCCAGTACGTCTCATAACATTTTTTGTGAACACTCAGGTTAAAAGCAAATAATCTCTTTGGAGGAGGACATTAAAAAGTCCAGTTCTATGTAATATCGAAATTCTAAAATCTCCTCCAATGTACAACTGGTCAGGCCCACCACTGGACCAGTCTCGGAAGCCCAAGGGGAGAAGCCAGCACCCTCACTGTTTCCTTTTGCTCCCTCCTCCCCAGTTCCGCAGCTCTGAATGGGGGTCCTATGAGTGAGAGCAGGTGGGAGAACGGGGAAGAAAGGGACAGGCAAGGTCCTCCTGGAATGACACAGATATAATCCAACACCAATGTTCTCAGAATACAGGGAATGTCCAAAGCTCATTCTTTCCTTCATGAGGGTTTGGATAGGAACCCCAACCCTGCATTCCCCTGTAAGAGCAATGCTTCCGATAGTCTGCTGCACTCCCTCATTCTCTGTCATCTTGCAATCTACCTCTTTCTTTGGGTCCCCTCATCCCCTCACCTCTCCAGCAGGTCCCCTTGGACAGCTAGACTCCATGCAGATCTCATTCTTGAAACTTCCTTTGCTCTGTTAGAAACACACACCCTAGACTGGTTACACCCTGGAAAGATAGGCAATTTCCCCAGCCTCATTCTTCCCTCTCTGCTACCTCCACCCAAGCTGACCAATAGAGTCCGGACCCTGTATCCACCAAAGGCCAGAGAATACATGTCAAGCTTCCTGGGCCTCTACCTCTCTTCCCACAAAGCCTATGGGGGAAACAGCTCACTAGACATTCACAACTTTCCCCAAAGGGATCCTTATAGTGACCTCCTCTTTCCCTCCTTTTTTCTTTATACACTAGAGGTGGGTGATGATCCAATGTGGCAGAATAGTTTGGGGTCACTTATTTTTAAGGTGCTTTGTAGATGGACTAGCATATTTCTTTGAAGTGTGAGGGTACTTGGCACATATCTTTCTTAGCCATCAGAAAAATTCTAAATATTTAACATCCCAGAACATGCCTATAAATCACAGATTTATAGAGGTTCAAAAGCCCTTAGAGATCAAACAATGCTACTCCTTCGTTTTAAATATTAGAAGACTAAGCTCCTCTCCCACACTTCACCTTATACTTCTCTTATGTCCCCCACAGAACCTACTAAAGGCTAAAAAAAGACTGAACAAGACTTGCAAGAAATGGTTCCTCCCTAGCTTCTCAGACAGTATCTCTCTTTGTAAGACTTAAACGGCTCTCCTTTTCCCAAGAGAAAGGGCCTTTGAACAGATAGGGCTACAAGGAAGCTGGAAGATTCAAGCCCATGCATTAATCAGGTGGGTTTGTTTATGCTGTGGTAACAAATAAACCCTGAAAATATCAGTGGATTAAGATAATGCAAGTGTATTTTTCATTCATTCTGTCTTAGTCTGCTTGCACTACCATAACAAAATACCATAACACAATCAAAAATGGGTGGCTTAAACATCAGAAATTTATTTTTTCATTATTTTTGATGCTAGAAGTCCTAGATCAAGGCCCCAGCAGGGCTAGTTTCTGGTGAGGTCTCTCTTCCTGGTTTGCAGATGGCCACCTTCTTGCTGTGTCTTCACAGGGCCCTTACTCAGGGTGTGCACTTGGGGGAGTGGGTGGAAAGAGAGAAAAACTCTCCAGTGCCTCTTTTTGCTAATCCTGTGAGGTAAGAGCACTAACCTTATGGCCTCATTTCACCTTAACTATCTCCACATAGACCCTGTCTCCAAAGACAATAGTCAGTTAGCTGGAGATTAGAGTTTCAACACATGAATATAGAAGACATAACTCAGTCCACAGCATACCCCAAGTTCTATGTGGGTTCATAGATCTCCTAGGCAACTCTTTTCCAAGTAGCGATTCAGGGATCCAAGCTGCTCTTCCCTTATGGTTTCACTTTATTATGGTCTTCTGGTCTTAAGATTATCCTTCAAGATTGTCAAGGATTCAGAGATGGGGCTGAAAAATAAACATGGTAATGACCATAATGGCTCATATTACTTCTGTACACATTTCATTGGCCAAAACAGGTCACATGGTGGACCTAAATCAAGGCAGGCTGGGAAAAGTAGAAAAGCTCACAGCAGCCCCAAGGACCAAGTCTGTGCCATTTTCTAAGCACCAATTTCATTCTGTGAACAAAGAGATTTATTCTCTTTGCTCCAGTACTGAAATCCACCCTTTCCTTGCCTAAATGCTCACTCCTCCCGATGCTGTGATTTGATAAAGAAGAGGAATTTTATATTCTTAGTTATGGACAGCATGGCATTGAGTTTAAGAGCACAGACTCTGGAGTCAGAAGGTCAGGATTTGAATTGCAGTTTTCCCAGTTGTTTGCTCTCATCTGTAACATAGGGAGAGTAATAGTACCTGCCGCAAAGAGTCGTTGCAAAGTTTCAGTAAGATAATATACCTATAGGACTTAGGACTGGCTCATGAAAATCCCTATACCAGTGTTCACTGGTGATATCTTTGGTATTATTATCCTCCATACAAAACCCTTTGCCCCATTAATTCCACTTGCTCTTGGCTATAGAGAATTCCCTATTAGCAGACAGCACCTCACTAAAAGATAGCAGAGCACTGTAACTCATTGCTTTGGGGAAGAAGACGGCCCCATTGCCTACTCAGCTTCCACGTCATTTTTTCAAGTCACTTTTCTAAGACCCAGCCTAATCATCACAAAGTCTTCACAGTTATATTCTAGGCTCTGTGCTTCCATGGCTCAATGCCCTCACACCAGCTTTCAGTGGCCTGCAGCTCTCTGAAGAAGGAATTATGTCCTAAGGGTGAAAAGTTATTTAGTTTCCCTGCCTGACATTCTAGCTTCTGGCCTTCCAGAAACAGAGAGGCTATTGTCAGCATGCCAGGACATGAAAAATGATGTGAGGGGGCTTTTATGATACAGCCATCTATCCTCTGTCAGAGACCAGGACCACAAGGCAATGGAAAATGAACAGGGAAATTGTTAATTGTGTAGCTCTAAAGGCTGCCCAGAGAAACTTCAGAGGGAAGCATGTTTTTCTCTTACCTGGAGAGGCAGAACACTGAAAGCCTTTAGGAGGCATGCTGCGTAGCAAGGGGACAGGCAGTGCTAGGGGCAGGAAACTACCCCAGAGATAGTACAGGGAGCAAGAGGAGGAATACTGCAGACAATCATTGAAAAAGCCAC
Organism: Macaca fascicularis; assembly: GCF_037993035.2. Taxonomy (NCBI): domain Eukaryota; kingdom Metazoa; phylum Chordata; class Mammalia; order Primates; family Cercopithecidae; genus Macaca; species Macaca fascicularis. The sequence goes on along the minus strand of NC_088387.1, from coordinate 99,118,178 downwards.
GAATATACTTGGAGAGAGAACTACGGTTCTGTTTCCATCACACACCTATGGGACCCTATGCAAGCCTCTTAATGCCTGGAGTTGCCAGTATTTGTAAAATGAAGAAGAGAGTGTCTGACTTTCCTAAAGGCAGAGGGCCATTCTTGAGGACCTTTCAGCATTTCAAGAATCTAAGCGATTCTTGAAGTATTTGACGGCCTTTCTTTTCTCCAATTCTCTTTGCCTTTGATATAGAGTTGTTTATTTGATAAATGTGAAAAGTGGGATTTCATGATCCTGGATTTAGTCTCATTCACAAACAGTTATAAGTGAAACGGAGGGTAAATACATTTATAACCAAATTTCCTTGTGCAAATCACCTGCTCTTTCTGGAGTGTGGGCTCTACTGTCACACACAAACGTCTGCTATGCAGTGAGGTTCCAGTGCACAGGCTGGATCTTTCTAAAGAGAAAGACCTAACACATGTCATGCAGCCTTGATGCTTTCATTCTCTCTGGACCACAACAGAGATGCCCTTGAAAGGATTAGCAGTTTGACTCTGACATGAAGCCTACAGAATCCACATCAAAACAACAGTGCAAGATTTCTGCTTCTGCCCAAGAAGGAATAAGAGGAAACTTCATCCTCTTACCTAAAACAAAACAAAACGACAAGACAAGAAGCATAGGTAAGGCAACAGCTTTCAAGACACAGTGCATGAGGCAATGAAGGATGGTGATCTCTGAAAGCAGAGGAGCAAATGAGAAGTTTTATGATTGCCCTGGTGCACTGCGTTGAGAGAGTCTCTAGGCCATGACTCAAGGATAGGGAACTTAGGCATGGCCCAGCAGATACCTCTAGGTACAGCAGGTGGAACTGAAAGTCCAGGGAGACCTAGATTTTACCATTACAAGGATTTTTTCAATATTTGAAGTAGTATAATATACTTGAAGGTATGCTATAATAACTTAAAAGTGTTATATAAACCTTAAAGAAACCACTAAAATAACTAAACAAAGAGTTATAGCTGTAAGTCAAAAAAGGAGATAAAACAGAATAATTTTAAAATACTAAACAATCCAAAATAAGGTAGGAAAAGAAGAAATGGAGACATAAAAATAGATAGAACAAAGAGAAAACAAAAGGCAAGATAATAGATTTAAACTTAACCATATCAATAATCGCAATCAATAAGGTAAATTATCTAAATACAACTTTAAAGGACACAGATTACCTAAACTGACAAAGACAGTACAAAAGAAAGAAAACTACAGACCAATGTCTCCTATGAACTTAGAAACAAAGATCCTCAACAAAACATGAGCAAATCAAATCCAATGATGTATAAAAATAATTATATAGCATGGCCAAGTGGGATTTAGTCCAGGCATGCAAGGCTGACTCAACATTCAAAAACTCAAGCAATATAACCCATAACATTAGCATGCTAAAGAAGAAAAACCATATGATAATATCAAATGATGCAGAAAAGGCATTTGACAAAATCCAATAACCATTCATGGCAACTCTCAGCAAGTTAGACATTGAAGAGAATTCAACTTGATCAAGAACATCCACAAAAAACCCCACAGCTAACATCACGCTTAATGGTGAAAGATGAATGTCAGAGAAGGAGAACAAATTAGAGGTTGCCAGGCATTAAAGATGAGGGTGGAGTGGAGGGGGAGGGACAAGACAAAGGATCTTTGTGTTAGTGGCACTATTCTACACCTCAATTTCAATGGCGAATACGTGAAACTATGCATGTGACCAAATTGGGCTGAACTGTAAACACACACGAATAAGCCCAAGTAAAACTTGGGAAATCTGAACAAATTTGATGGATTGTAGTGATGTCAATATCCTGGTTGTGATACTGTAATGTGGTTTTGCAAGATGATACTGAGGGAAATTGAACAAGGGGAACACACGATGTCTCTATTATCTCTTACAACTACATATGACTCTATCACAAAATAAAAGTTGTTTTAAAGGCAGAGATTGTCAGATTGGATTAAAAATATATAAGATCAAACTTTTGCTACCTATAAGAAACATATTTTAAATATAAAGACATAAAGAGATTAAATGTAGAAGAATGACAATAAATACAAATGAAAATTCAAAATTCAAAGTACTCCAAAATCTGAAATTTTTGAGTGCTAACATGACACTAAAAGGAACTGTTCATTGGAGCTTTTCAGATTTTTGAATTTGTGGATTAGGAATACTCAACTTATATTTATACACAAATACATGTATATACATATATACACATTATATATGTATATATTATGCTCATATTAATCAAAATAAAACTGGGATGGCTATATTAATATGAGACAAAGATTTCAGAGCAAAGAATATTATCAAGGATAAAGGAGGTGATGTCACAATGATAAAGGGGTCAACAATTTTAAATGTTAATGCAATTTATAACAGAGTTTCAAAATTATTTTGTGCAAATAATTTTGCACCTGAAGCAAAAACTGATAGAACTTCAAGAAGAAATAGATCCCCAATTATAGTCAGATAGATTAACATTCATCTCCCAATAACTGACACCACAAGCACAAAGAAAATCAGGAAAATGAGGAATCCAATACTAGAACAACACTGTCATAGTCACCTGTAAAACCAATTTTTATAAAAGCTTTATTTGTATGAGCAAAAGCTGGAAATAACCCAAATGTACCTCAACTTGTAAATAGATAAACAAATGTTGGTTATAACCATACAATGGAATATTACTCCACAACAAAGAGAATGAACTGTTTATACACATAAAACATGGATGAATACCAAAATAACTATGCCCATGGAAAAGGTCAGTCAAAAGAGTATCTACTGTTAGATTCCATTTATAGAAAATACTCAAAGATGCAAACGAATCTATAGTGACAGCAGATCACTGGGCTGCCTGGGGATGAGAAGCAGTGAGTGGTGGGAGGGAGAGAATTACAAGTGGACTCTAAGAGCCCTTTGTGGGTGGCAGATTGTTCATTATCTTGATGGTTGTGACCATCTTATGGGTGTATACATTAGTCAAATCTGATCATACTGTGTAGTTTAAGTATGTGAAGTTTATTGAATGTCAATAAAGCTGTTAAACATATACATACAGACACATACATATAAACATATACAGATGCATACACAGTATGACCAGCACTCATCAAGGGGCATCAACCATGGTCTCCAACTGATCTCCTCTGCCCTAGCCAGACCTGTATCTTCACCGTTTCAGACATCTTGAGCCTCTTCCTTCTGTCTGCTGCTTCAAACTCTATTTGTCCTTCAAAAATCAAAATGAGTCCAGCTTCCTGCAGAAAATCTTTCATGACCTCTCAGTCCTGACTCTCTCTGCACCTACAGACTACAACAGTCTGATGTGAGAGTGCCTTCATCACTCAAATAGAAACTGAGCTCCCTGAGACCAGGATTCCTGACATCGGGATCCCTCCTCTACCTGTATAGGTCTGAGCCCAAGAAGTTTCAATCAATACCTGTTGATTATTTTGTTAATGAATCTCCCACTGAGAGCTCTCCCTCTGTGACAACTCTTTGATAACACAGCATTAATTTTCTTTTTTTAAAAAAGGAACATCTCAGGTACCTTTGGCCTTTGCCTCTGCCAGGGACCTCTGTATTTCCAATCAGAGGTTGCCTTAGGAAAGGTCCTGTGTGCTTGCTCATGTAAGAGTTCCCTGCAGCTGGCTTCAGTGCAGAGCTCACTGCAGCAAACCAGAGACTAAGGACTGCTTCAGTCTCCTCTGTGCTTCCCATACTCCAGGGGTTCAGCAGCCTTTGCAGAGAAACCATGCAGTGACCTGTTGTTCCCACAGCCTCAGAACATAGGATGACATCTGGTGTCAACTAACTCCTTGCCCACATGAGTAAACCAAGGCCAGGGAGGGCATGTGGCCAGTTCTGGGTCATTCACTGAACCTTGCTTTCTTCATTTGTGCTTTCTTTGTGTTAGGCTTTATCAAGAGAAGAGATCATAAGATAAACAGTGGATAGCCCTCAACCCCCTGCCCTTTCCCTAGGCAGAGAAGAGCCATCACAAGTTCTCCATGCTCTTCTACAGATGTGTCATGATCAAATTCTCCATCGTTTGGTTAAAAATCATTTCTTCTGCACCTCACACTCCAATCAACTGTTTTGTTTGGTTTTTTTTTAAGTCAATAGGCTGACAGCCTTAGAAGTGGATAAAGATATTAGCAGGAGGCCTGCTGTTTGCAACGAGCATCAGACAAATAATAATCAATAGTTTTTATCTCCTAATGACTGGATGGCAATCGGGTAGCCTCCAGATAAGAACTTCATTGACAACCCCAGTGCTGTGTCTAGGACAAAAGGGAAGCCAATTTTTGCAAGGCCTGAACAGAAGTGTACCCTTCAGAAACACCTGGATCCCAGTCACTATGATGCTAGGAATTGAATTGAGCTGGATTCTTCTCTCTGTACTTTGTGACTGCCTAGTGTGTGTCTCTCTGTACCTTGTAATCACCAAGCTCTTCTCCCCATCCAGCCCCGCCCTCCCTCCCTGCAGCTGCCACTCAAGCCAGGAATTACCTCGAGTACATCTGACAGTAGAAAAAGAGGCCATGGTCCCTGAAGACTATTTGCCCTCCTTCATGGCCTCCCTGGAGGTCTGTACTAAGGTCCCTAACACCATTCATGACTCTTTCATACTCTGCGGTGAGGACTGAGTCTCCTTCCCCAGATGTCCACTGAATCTCTCCCTCCACAATAATCTTCTTTCTTCCTTATCAACACACTTCCCTGGCGCATCAGCCAGGATGTGGAACCTACTCATTCCCCACCACCTTCCATTCATTCCTTGCTTCTTCCTCACCTTTGCTGAACTGGCTATCTCCAGTTCACATGCTCTTTCCCTAGAAAATCACATCAGTCATTTTCATAAATTTTCACTTAAAAGCTCTACCAAATAGCCTCATGATTCACTCCACCTCATTTTAATGACACTTTCCCCTGAGCTCTTTCCTGTTTCCTGACACAAACTGCTGGTTGTCTTTCTCCAGGACCACACTGTTATGAGGTTGGTGATGTACCCTGTAAGATGAATTCTCAAACTAATTACCCAATGAGAGAAAGCAGCTGTCTCCCAGACTCCAAAGGCACACAATGGGCATTTGGCATGATTGTGAGTAAATGCATAGAGCATAAACATTCATAGGTATGCCACGTGGCTTAGCAAAGTACTTCCCATAATGTGCAAAATAGAATACTAATTTTCCAGGATGCTAATGGGTATCATAGTCTTCTTTTTCAACAAGTTCCATGACCAAATATGGATGATAAATGTTAAAGAAGAAAGTTAAAAAAAGATTGTTTTACTGCTAGAAGTCTCACAGCCTTCCATATGATCAGACGAGAAGTTTTCTCCAAGAAGGAGGCATACTATATGGCACTTCTAAATTATACGGTCATAGAGTACCTTATTCACAGACTATCTCAGAAGGTTACAACCTTCCATGAAGCACTATTTGGGAAACATTTTCCTGAAATATTCAGTACAAATCTTGGGTCTCTGGGATGAGAACCTCTCCTATGCTTCTCAGTTTAGCAAATCACGATCCCAGCACAGTTTTTCTTTGCCTAGCCCTCACATAGCCTCAGTGCACCATGTCAATCTGTGCAATCACACACACACACACACACACACACACACACAAAGAGTCAAACTACTCACAAGCATTGAAATCAAAATTATCCCACAATGAAATTACAGCATAAAACACCTTTCAGCAATAAGCCAAAAGGCAGAAAACAGAATTATACCTAAAAATCAAACTGCTTTCCTTCCACCTGCTCAGCAATCAATTCACCATTACCCCATCTACAGAAGTGGTTTGCAAGTAACCCTTTCCAGGCTGCAACAGGGGCAAAGGAAGGCTTGAAGAATTACATTGAATTTTTTGATACCATGATACCAGCCATACAGTCAAATGAATCCTTTCCACAGCTGAGGGAAGCTGGAGCAAGGTACCAAACTGGACCCTCGTCTCTGACCCTTTTGAATTTGTAGAATTGCCCATTCCTTTGCGTAAACACTCTCTGCCAAACAAATGGCTAAAACACACACACACACACACACACACACACACACACACACACACACACACACATCTGAGTTATAGAAGACAGTTCTGAAAAAAAAAAAGAGGAGAATTTAGCACAAAGAAGAGAAAACTCAAAAGTACAACTGAACATCTTCCCATGTCTGAACAGTTCTCATTTCAGAATATCATTTGTGTCATTACAGTGGCAGCTACAAGGAGGCAAAATTGGACTTCATCATAAAAAAAAAAAACCTCATAACTTTGTGCTGAGCAAGGGTCATATTACCCTTTAGGACCTAAAAATGTTGCCCTGGTTTTGAAAAATCTAATTGCTTTCTTAAGGAGCACTAATGTTGTGCTCTTGTGGGGAGGGATGCTAGATTTATACATATTTGAGCTTTTTCTAAAACTAAGCATACATGTGTTGACTGTGCCCTTTGTGCTCCACCAAGAGAGAAAAATGTACTGGAGAAGGTTTTTGCACACATGAACCACACTGAAAGGCATCCTTTGCATCAAACCTGCCATGAAAAATTTCCTGGACTGAGATAAGCAAGGTCCAACTTAGTGATGTGTATTGGGATTCTGTTATTCAGTGAGAGATGGAGATAAATTCTCCCATGGCTCTAACCTGAGAATATGTGCCAGCAGCTTCTACAAGTTAAAAAGTATCTTCTTCCCTACTGGAATGTTACCTTTGCTTAATGGAAATAAGAAACGTTCTATCAAAATAGCTCTGTAAATTTACACATTGACACTAACACCCTGGCTCCAAACAGGTAGCAATAATACATCCAAAACAAAACAAAAAATGTAGCCAGGCTCAGAAACAAGTAAATGTCTTAATGGATCAGAAACAGAACAGCAAGTCTGAAATATAAACGACTCTGAAATCATAGACTGCTGAACACCTTGACCCAAACCAAGGTATTCAATTCCTCTGGGATAATAGGGGACTAGAAATAGGCTCACTGCTTAAAGCTAAGGAAGGGATTTTCCATTCTCCCCTCCCCAAACACACATATTACTTGAGAAAGGAGGCAGAAAAGACATGCCCTGAAGTGCTCCCAGGGGCTCTGACTTATAACAGGTTACACGTCTAGAGAAGCACAGAAATATGAATCCAGCCCCAAGATCAGAACCAACTAAGGTACACACTAGCTCAGAGACAGGGTCAATAATTTCCCTGATTACACAATTGGGCAGGACACCAAAACCACTATTATAGGATCTGTTCAGAATTAAGAATTATGTGATGTCAACTACATAACCACTCAGATATGAGTAAACATTCACAAGAGAAAAGAGCGAAAAAGAAAATAACATATAACTAATAAAATCTCCCCTGAAAATGAAGCCATAATCAAAATTCCAAACCATGTAAAGAAATACAACAGTATGAATGAAAGCAAACAAAATGAGCAATTGAAACAGAAATCAATCCAGATCCCTTTATTTAAGTGTAGAAGTATGTTTAGGTGGATTAATGAAAGAATAACATCCTTTATACGAACAAAAATCTATGTGGAAGAGAAAAAAATGACACACGAAAATGATATGAAAATGAACCAGTGAGAAATCTTAGAAATGGAAATTATAATAACAGATATAAAAGACTTTCTAAATCAATAATGGGATAAACTCTAGCCTGAAAACAGAGGTGGAAGCAAATTAGTAAAACAGAGGATAGTATTGAAAAGTTCACCCAGAGGCTATGCACAGAGAAAAATATAATAGAAAGATCCGCTAAGAAAGAATGAGGGATAGACTGAGATGCACAACACAGGTTGAATAAGAATTCCAGAAGAAGAGAATGGAAGGAATGGCATGGAAACAATATTTGGAAAAGAACTTTCAAGAATTTGAGAATCTTGAGAACAATGTGCCCTCCACTTATCAGACAGAGAAAACAAAAATAAGTCTACACTAGACATATTATAGTGAAACTATAAACAACATTAAAGGTAATGAGAAAAATCTTAAAATCTACCTTTAAAAAGAGGGCTATCACATTTAGATTGAAAGCAGACTTCCCACAGTCAACATTAGATGCCAGAAGAGAAAGGAGTAACATACTCAAAATGCTGAAGGAGAAAATACTTTGCAGTGTTTACAGCCAGCAAAACTATTATTCTAGAGAAAAGGCAAAAATAAAGTCACTTTTCAGACATATAAAATTGAAAACAGATGGATGATAAGATATATAAGAAGTATTCAGGAGGAGGACACAGAAAAAAGTTGATAAGATATAGCATTAAAAATACATATATACACACACACATATATATGTTATTATAAAAATACTGCCCCATTACCCTGCAATGAAATGTATAGATAATATAACATATAATTTCAAAAATATCAATGTAAAGCAAACTCTCAGGGCTCAAAGAGGGAGGAGTTTCTCAGCCAGAGTGGAGCAGCACGAGCTGACAATGCTTTGCCAAGGAGATGTCTCCTGGGCTCAGGAAGTTAGTTACAAGCAACGCGACTGAGAAAACAAGTGAATTGATCCTATGAGAGTCAGGCTCCTCACCAGCGAGAATGCAAGTCAAATACGGAAAGAAGGAGGCTAGAATAAACCATATAATGCTAGACTATGTTTAGGGATATGGATCTGCACTGTGACTTCTAATAGTCAGGTAAATACGCATGTCCATAGATGTAGATATAAGCATGTAGAGATCTATAGATGTAGATATTCTAGCTCAGCCTGCTGAGAAGGCCTAGAAGTCAGATAAACCAGGAGCGATTCATGCATTCAGCACCAGATCTTGATTCCTGAAAAGAGTCACGCATTCGTGGAGAAATGGCTGACTGGCTGACTGCAGGGCTGGGGCAGGAAACATACAAGCCCTGGTCATCTTGTGCTGCAATGACAGGAGCATGGCCAAAAGACACAGAATCCAGCTTGACGAGGGTCCCGTAGCCAAGTTGTGGGCAACGTGAGCATCAAAATAAATGAAGATGGTAAGAGTTATAGCCCACTGAGTAACACAGGAACCCATGAGTCCATACTGAAATACAGACACATATCATACATACATAGGAGTTCTACCTTACCGTAGAATGCCAACTCATCAATGTAGAGAAAGATGGAATCAGAAAATTGCCATTTGACAACCATCATAATAATAACTGATTCAGGCAAGAATCATTAATCCCTGCTAATGCTAGAGTATGAGAGTTGATAAAAAGAGTTTACGTACTTATTCTCAAAGTATCTCTTCTTAAAAATACTCACTAATTAACTTTACAGTGCAGGAACCCAGCAGTCACCATCTTAACTAAGTGACTAGAGTTAACTTTTATATTTTAACCAGAAATGGGAAAACCCACATCATATCTCTTATGAAATGATACACTAAGAAGAGCGCAGCATCATTTTTGTGACATTCCTGCCAGAAATGCGTGACCTGAACCTATTGACAAGGAAACATTAGAAAATCCCAAACTATGGGACGATCTCCCAAGTAACAGGCCCATACCCAAAAATCATGATGGTCATAAAAGATCTGGAAAACTTTGGAACTGCTACAGCTTGAAAGAGGCTACACAGACAAGACAACTAAACGTAATGAGTGACCCTCGATTGGTTCCTGTACCTATAAAGAGCCTGGCTGGCACAGGCAGGATCTGTGAGTGGGACCTATGGAAGTCTGTGTGTGGCGGGAGCGTGATAGTCAACGCTAATTTCCTGATTAGTGAGGTGTACCGTGGCTTTACAGGGTAATGTCTTTGTTTTTAGGAAACACGAACTAAAGTACTTAGGGACAATGGGGTATTGTTGTGGATTTAGTCGCAAATGAACTAGAAAAAAAAAAAAAGAAAGTGTGCGTGTGTGTGTGTGTGTGTGTGTGTGTGTTTACATACATTTATATACAGAAAGCGAGACAGAAGAGATAGAGGATAGTAAGGCAGATGTGGCAGTGTGTTTTGGGGAAAAAAGGCAAAAAGCATACAGGTCACCTCAATAGAAGAGAAAACTCTTGAAAGGAAGTTGAATCTAATCAACTGATCAGTTGACAAACTGCCAACTTGTATTTGGCAAATTGACCTTCAGCCAAGTCATGTGGCTGTGTAGAGAAAGAACCTGATACAGAAAGCTGGATGCCCACATCGCCCCACAAAGGGTGTGAGGTAGGTCGGCGTGTTTCCTTCATGCCAGGCTTTGGCTGCACAGCGTGTCCCCTCAATGCCTCTCATCAGAGCCCGGTTAGAGCCAATGCTCACCTTGTATAATAAGCTTTTGGTAATGCCCCTCTCCTATGCTCATATGAAAATCACAGGTAATATATCCTAACCACACAATTTTTTTAAATAGAAATATAATGTTTTAACTATAAGTTAAAGGAGAGATGAAAGGAAATACTTTGCAATTAAAAAAAAAACTCAATAAGTAAATGAGAATGATTACACTAGCAAACAATAAAATCATCAGACATTTACACCTGTATTTGGAAGAATCACCATGAACGAGGCATGTAAAACCGCAAGCTGAATCAAGTGTCTTATACTTAGGATTCAAATTATCACGAGCACTGTTTCCGTCAGAAAGCTGATTTTTCAAAATGGTGAACAACTCTATGGTAAAGTTCTGGGCAAAATAAAGTACAAGCTTACCTTATTTAACAACATAATTGCATTCTTATGCAAAAGAAGCATCAAAAATGTGTAAAAATGAGCATCAACATAATGCCCTAAATATAATATCATGGAGAAATACAGGTAAAATAATAAAATAGCACACTTTTCAATCCATAAATGGTCAAGAGGATGACTAACCTAGAAGACATAATGAAGTGGCCAGATGCTTTGTGTGTCTTTACACAGACTCCTCAGGAATGAGATAGCTACAAAAGCATATGGTTATGGGTATGTTGTAGGACAACTCCGATACCAGGAGAGGCATTGCCATTGGTGATCACGATTTTCCATGACCAGAAAGATGAGTACAATTCTTGGTCAATTCCTGAACATAATGAAACACAATCTCCTCTCAATTTACACAGTAGGTACTTCCTCTGGGAAAGTCAGTGCAAACCGCAGTTGCATTTGTGCTACATGTAGAACAGTTAGAATCTTGGCTCTGCCAATCAAAAGATTTTTCAGCTACATCAATGTCCATTGAAACATTTGAGATTCCTGTAGGATTAGAGACAATTCTCCATGTACAGGACCCATCCCTATCCTTCCTCCCCATATCATTGTGTCAACCAAAGGCCTCTCTCACACATTTCCAAATCCCCCTAGAGATGGAACTTCTCCAGGCATCGAGGGGGCTCTGCAAACAACCAGTTGGGTGGGAAACAGAATAATGTATATGGCTGCTGAACAGCATTCCACCCCTGTCCCAGCAGACATCAATCCTAAAGAAAGTTGAGTATTTCAGCTCAGAGCACTTGCTTTAAGCTCTTCGACAATGATGCACCCACCACAGGCTACTGATACATCTCTATAAATGAATGAGCAGGTTACTTTTTTGATTTGCTGTAACAAAACTGATGTTTTCTGGAAAGAGGTCAGAAAGTTCAAGTAATGGGAAGTGTAAACAAGAAAGAAAACATGCCCTCAGATGCGCAGTTAGAAATGGTCAGGCATCGCAGCTGGGGAACTGAGCCAAGTTTCAAAGGCCTTCTTGCTATGGCTGCTGTGGTCATTTCTCTGCTGTTTGGCAGCTCCAACTTTCTCAGATTTGATGGTCAGTGACAGTTCTGCTGGCTTGCTGGAGAGGCAGTCCCCAGACCTCTCTGGTTCAGCTTCCTCCTCAAGTGTGGCCATGAATAACTTAAAAACCTTACAAGATTATCCTCACAACAGGAGGGCGGGGGGAGGAATCTTTCTAGAACCTGCCCTGACTTGGTGGGATGGGCATCACTGAGCACCATGAGGGATCATTCAGGATCAAGACTTTGGAGTGACAGAGTCCCCCACAAGCAGAATCACAGATTTTTCCATCTCTGTCTGTTCAAATTGATGTAAAATTCTGAGTGCTTACTGACATGTTGTAGATGTTCAAACATTCATACCTATAATTGTTATTATTTCTATTACTTTCTGTCCACAGACTAATGAGAAAATCAACAGCCTCTCAACTATTTCCTGGGTCTCCAAAATCAGTATTTATAAGATGAACCTGGGTCCGTGAATCTGTGAAGATTACTTTCAACTGATAAACATTTTACTGTCAATCTTTCTGTGTCTTTTACTGAATTTTTTTAAATGCAACAAATCCACAGCAATCTCAGCAATTAAGTGCACTAAATAGAAGTAATTTCCCAAATATAGAGCCAAACAGATTATATGCATGAATAGAAGATCACAAACTGGATACCCTTAAGGGGCCCACTTCCCAGTGGGAGATGGGGAGACTCTCCTCTTTCTTTTCCAGAAAACTTGGATTCATCAAAAACACAGCCCAAGAAACTGACCTCCTCCTTCCTATTTCCCCAGTTGGCTTCTATGCTCTGGGGGAGCCTAAAGACCACTGGGTAAGGCCACTGAGAAAGTCTCTTTTGCCTGATGCCCAAGTCTCACTCAACCTCAGCTTTGGTTCAGGCAAATCCTCTGCCCTTCATACCAAAAGAAATGTTTCTATGAATCAATAATTTTTCTAAATCTCAGTCTGCTAAGTGAGTCCCTCTTTCTTTGTGTCTCCCTGCCTATTAGTATCACTGCTAGGCACAATTTTGGGTGGAGTTAAGGCCTTTTCCAGATCCCTCAAAGGGCTGAATCACATAGCATTGGGTAAATGAATCTATTGTTTATATTTCAAAAAGGAATGTTTATTTGCAGCAAATGCATCTTTTTCTGGACTGGAGCCCCAGAAACTGTAGAATACATTCAAAAGACATTCAATAAAGATATGCCTGAGTCTTACAACACTGATGCAAAACAGATGGGCTCCTGTTTTCTCCATTCTTGGATCCTGGTATTCAACATAAACATGAATATTCCTTCTCTTTCTTTGTGCTGATTTCTGATCACAGCTAGACGAGTTAGGCTCAGTCTGAGAATGAATACAGGGCTGAAGACTCAATCATGGCAAGATTCAGGAGGTCAGCTCTCCAGACTGACAGCCCTCACCCAGCCTCACGAGCATCAAACAACTGGTGCTACCTTCTTCTCACTCATGTGTGTATGTGGGTGTGTGTGTGTGTGTGTGTGTGTGTGTGTGTGGCTGTGAGGTGTGTGTTGTCTCCTCAGTTTTGATGGAAGAGATGTTTTGTAAAACTGTCTTTCCTACCCCCTATAGCTCTCAAAACAAGTAAAGACACACATTAGCAACCTAAATCATGTTGAACAAAGAAATGAATGAAATAAGTACTTCTGGCTCTGTTCCCAACTCTGGAAAAATAATTCCAAGCATATGTCTTCCCAGCAGACTTGCTGAAACCTCTCCATGAGATTCTGATGCTCGCTGCTGAGCCCACAAACCCTCATGCCTCTCTCTCTCTGTGCTGAACAGGAAGAAATCAGGTATCCTTGACAAGCTCCAGTTCCAAGAAACAAGGGGTGCAGTCTCCACAGATGTGCTGACTGACCCTCAGAGAAGGAAGAGAAATTATTGAAATAAATGCTTACTTTGAAAAGCACCTCATACATGCAAAAATGTCCTCATGCTACCCAGCATGCTTCTAGGATGTAGCAGGTGGCATACACTATAATTACTGCAGACCACACACACACACACGTGCGTAACACCAGGGCAAATGAAGAGTGTTGACGCAAGTACCACACCAGCCTAAAACCGTGGAGTCACAAAAAGATTGGGAGAGGATATGCTCACTCAACCAAGAAGTATATTTGTGTGACTGTCCCACCAGTCTACCAACCACACATGATACATGTGAATTTCACAGGTGAACACAGATTAGACTCAACTGTGACCACACTCCATAACACAGTGTCAGATTCACTACTGAACAATGATCTCTAGTCCTCAACAATCAAACATTCCATAGATATACAGTAGTCCAAGTGGGAGGCAAAGCAAGACATTTGCAATAGGCCCTACTGACATTATAAACTGCCTTAGTCACTGATAACAATGAGCTTGTCAAGCCAAGCCTACTATTGAGTTTATGCCACTGACTGATTAGAAGTGAGATTTAGAGAGTGATAGTTAAGGGTGGATATGAAGTACAATGGACAGTCTGAGACTTTTGTATCTGTGAGATACAAAACGAAATGTTCAGCAGCAGCAGAACAATACAATTGAGTTAGTGTTTTTCCATAAACCAGAGTAAGGCTTCTCAGGAAACAGGCACCAAGGAATAAATGTGTCCTGAAGCAAAATTGCAAAATCTCTAAGTATAGCCTGGAGAGAAACTAAGGGCAACAGAGAGAAACTAAGTGCAACAGATATGCAAGAAGACACTGGGAGAGCAGAAAACCTGGAACATAGTGCCTGGAATGATGTGTAAAAAAGAACAAAAGAAATGAAATGGGAGCATTCTATTAATCCGAAACTGCCACCAACCTGACACTGTCCAGAGTTGGTCAGCCTGGAAGAATTATCATAGCTAGAACAACCCCCATGTAGAAAGGTGTGCTGAGTGGGTATATAATCGCTTAACATGCACAGTGTCTCTCTATGTGCACATGTGAATGGTGTTAGAAATAAATGTAACCATGAATGTGTCTGTTGAAAATAAAAATTTCATTCTTGAGCTCTAAGAATTCTTGAGCCGTTCCACAATTAGAACCATCAAATTCCAAGAAGGATTTGAGAAACCCCCACATGGCTTCCTGTTGGCAAAGAGAGGAACAGTGGCCTGGAGCATGAGGGAAGGTCAGTGACCAGTGTTTAATAAAGTGTGAGCTGCAGTGTCATCATTAAAAGATACTTGTCTCAGCCTCCTAGCTCCTGAATGTATGTAATCATCAGAGAATTTTTTTGCATGGAAATGTTTCTTCATTGCCTCCTAATGTTGGTTCTGGATGTTTGATTCTAAATATTTGCTTCTGTTGCTTCCTGACTCCCACCACTGAAACAAAAAAAAAAAAAAAAGAATTCTCTTCCAAGAAAGAAACTGATGGGTCCCTCATACAAAGAGATTTCTTGTTGATGCCACTTACGAGCCCACCAAACACACACAAATATATTTGAATTCCACAGAGCAGCACAGGTGGGACTCACGCTAAGACCCACCACACAGTTTTGAGTAATGCTCACTGAGTTCAGACTTGGGGGCAGGAGAAAGGGCAGATGAATGTGTTCTGAAGCAAATTCACTAACTACAAGCCATAGAAACCAGACATGTTCTGGAGGGACAAAAAGCACAAGGGAAAGGAGGAGGAAGAGCTGAGGCAGGGCTTCTGTCCTCAGGAAAATTCACAGTAATTAGGGAGAAAAGATGGACTCGTGCAACAAAACAATTCTGAGCTAAGTGTCAGGTATCAACCAGGGACTTTCTACCCTGGCTGTCCATTAGAGTCATTGGAGAGCTTTGAGAAAACGCAGTCACCCTGGCCGCACACCAAGAGATTTTAATGCAATTGAAATTAGATGCAGTGCAGGCAACATTAGTATTTAAAAGCTCTCTGGATATTTCTAATGTGCAGCCATGCTTGAGAACAATTTATTCCAACTACAGTGCCTGTAAGAGCTCAGATGAGAGGGAGATTCCTGAGGGTAGGAGTGGTCAGGCAAGACTTCCCAGAGGGACAGGTAGGGAAGAAAAAGAGAATCATGATTGTAAGGAAGCAGGGAAAAAGGAGGTCCAGCATGTGCCTGCTTGCAGTGGCTCTGGACACAAGCCCAACACTGCATCCTTGATCTGATAGATCATAGGAAGTAAGAGGGCCCCCAAGATTAGTGCACTCCCATACACACAACATGTTTCACTCATCAGGGTGCTTTTCCATCCATGGTCTTTGATGTGAGGTGGAAAACATAAACATATCCACTGTGCAATGAGAAAATGGAGACTCAGAGAGTTAGAGTGACTCAGTAAGAGGAGTGTTTTCAGAAAATTAGTCCAGTGATGGCATGCAGTGTGAATTACAGTGTGGGAGAGACAATTCCAGGAGGGCCCTTAGAAGACTGATACTTTCCTACAAATGGGAGGTAATATCAGGCCAAGGCATGGCAGAAGCCTTGGGAAACTCAGCAGAGAGAAGATCTAAGAGCCACCTTTCCAGTATGTATCCCTCTATTTATGTTTGGTGTATGGGCACCAGTGTTTAACACAGTAGGTTTAAGTTGGAGCAACTCTGTCTGCATTAAGAATTAGGGAAGCTGAAGAACAGAGAGGATGGAGTTCACAGAGTGGAGTAGGGATAGCTGAGAACTTGATCATCCAGCAAGGAGTGCCTTTCTACGCCTGGTAATTTTAGGGATGGAGGAAGCTTTTTGTCCATTCCTGATATTTCTGTCCAAGTAGAGGGAACTCCCTTGTTGGAACGCTTTGGTCTCTGCCCTTCTCCCACCACTCCTTTGGTTACGAAATTTGAGAAAAATAACTCAGGATGCTCAGTTGAACTCAGATTTCATTAATTGTGGGAACTAGCTGCTCCATGGAAAGCAGGATTTCTCCCAAAACTCTGACCTGGTACAGCCCTTTCCCTGTGCCAGGCCTTGCCCGTTCAGTGCTGCCAGGCCTAGGGAGATGGGCCTGCCTCATTCTGAGCTTCAAATTAACAAGCCTACTTGGTTAACAGAATAGGACTCATGGCCTCCAACTTACTTGTTATCAGTGGTGTATTTGAAACCCATTCTTGCTCTTCAGTTCACAAATTATTCAGAGCCCAGCAGAAAAGAGGAGTTCTATTCGTAGGGGACTTCCCCAGAAATCCCAACAGTTGACAACATTATTCTAGCAGGAAAACAAAGAGATTCTTGGCATGGACCCCGAGACACCGGCTGCCTCAGTGGATGTTCGCCATTCTATAGCCCTGCACGGGAAGAGACTGGTGACCTTCTCCACAGACAAAGTCCAGTGCCAGGAAACAAGGGTGGTCCACCCACGTGCCTAGTGGAATGAGCTGCCTCTGAATCAGCTCATGGATCCACTCTGAGAAATACTATCAGGCCCTGCTATGGTTGAGTATTTGTCCCATCCAAAACTCACGTTAAAATTTAATCCTCAATGTGGCAGTATTGAGAGATGAGGCCCTTAAGAGGTGATTGGGGCTGGGCCTGGTGGCTTATGCCTGTAATCCCAGCACTTTGGGAGGCCGAGGTGGGCGGATCACCTGAAGTTGGGAGTTCAAGACCAGCCTGGTCAACATAGTGAAACCCCATCTCTACTAAAAATACAAAAATTAGCTGGGCATGGTGGCGTGCACCTGTGGTCCCAGCTACCTTGGAGGCTGAGGCAGAAGAATCACTTGAACCTAGGAGGTGGAGGTTGCAGTGAGCCAAGATTGTACCACTGTACTCCACCCTGGGCAACAGAGTGAGACTCCATTTCAAAAAAAAAAAAAAAAAAACGAGAGGCGATTGGGTCATGGGGACTTTCCCCTCAGGATAGATTTATCCATTCGTAGATTAATGAATTAATAGGTTAATGGATTAATGGAATATCAAGGGAGTGGGATCAGAGGCTTTATGAGAAAAGGAAGAGGGACTTGAGCTGACACGTTAGCACACTCAGCCCCCTTGCCATGTGACATCCTGTGCTGCCTCTAGACTCTGCCGTGTCCCCACCAGCAAGACCGCCCTCACCAATGGCCCCTCAACCTTGGACTTCTCAGCCTCCAGAACTGTAAGAAATAAATTCCTTCCGTTATACATTACAAGTTTCAGGTATTCTCTTATAAGCAACAGAAAACTAAGGCCACAACAGAGTCAAAATTTTGCAGGCATCTTGTTTGGTTACAGACTGTTGCCTCCATCAAATGCCTTCATCCACACAGCCCGGTAAATGATTGGCAGGCTCTGTTTTGTGATGTTTACAGCACTGAGGAAGTGCAGAAACCAAGGCAAATATTTTAATATTCTTTACCTGTTAAACAGCCTAACAAGCCAACTGATTACACAGTGTATCCTTAAAAGGCAAAGACAGTATAAAAGATCATTTTTTTTTCTTTAGATGAGATGATTTTGCAATTCAAGTTCCTTCAATAAAGCTAAAGTCTATGCTGTTTATAGAGCAAGGGTCAACATTTGTTCTCTATTTTTCACAGGTCTTGAGATTAAATGAGTAAATATATATTCATATATATTTGATATATTTGAATATATATACAGTATATATATTTGAATATATATACTATATATTCATATATAGTACATATATGAGTAATATATATTTTATATATATATTCTTTGAGGGCTAAGCTTTTCACAAAGTCTTGGACTAAGTAATCTGGTCATCCAGAGGCTGCAGCTACCTGCTGATGCCAGAACATATGTCTCCTTGACATTGGGTCAAAGCTCATTTGTCAATATAACTTCTTCATACGTGAGACTCCTAGGTCACTTTCTGCCCTAAGAGGACGTGGAATAAGTGCACATATTCAGCCCAAAATACAGTTAAGTCATGTGTGTAGGGAAAACAGAAACTTCATATATATATATATATATATATATATATATATATATGTATGTATATGTATATGTATATATGTGTGTGTGTGTATATGTGTGTGTGTGTGTGTGTGTATATATATATATATATATATAGCTATTGGGACCTGTTTTTTAACAATGTCTACTTTTAACATTTGTTTCAGTGATTTACTCCCAATTTCCACCAGTTACATTGCCGAGCTCCCCCTACCCACCTTTATTTGCCCACTTCTGTTGCATATCTAAATAAACTTGGCTGTGGCTCAAATTTGTACTAATTTGCCAGTTTTGTGTCCCCCCTCCCTTCCTACTCCTCAGGGCATGGGGGAAGCCAGATGAGCTAGGTGAAGGCGGGGCTTTGGCAATTCAGGAGATGTGAATTTTGGCAGGTGTTAGTTCTCACTGGACATGTGTCCCCAAAAGTGTGGCACAAGAACCTACGTGACTACACCTGTGAAGAGAGCAATTCCTCAGGAAGCTCAGTACTAGGAGTGGGGAGAGGGCTGTGTCCTATTTCCCACTCCCCTCCACATGAGGCCCTAGAGAGAAGATGTTCTGCCCTAGCCAGAGAGGTAGAAGGGAGCTGTTGCCACTTCTGGGGTTCTAAGCCTTTTGCCAGCAATGTTGCACTTAACTTTCCTCCCTTCTCCTATTTCCTTCCGAGTTTATCTATCTCTCAATGTCCAGTTCAAGTTTTGCCTCCTCCAGGAAGTCTTTCCTGACTGCTCTTGCCAGAAGCAATTGCCTCTTCAAAGACAAGAAGCATCTACCACCTGTCCAGCCCCGTAGATGCTACCAACATCTGATTTTACTGTTTCAAGAACTTTTTTCAGACACAAATAATATAAGAGAGAACCAAAAAAAATACAATTTTTTAAAAAGTATCCAGGAGCAAAATGAAGTTCAAACTATGATGCTTTCAGGTAAAAACAAGGGACTAGAAAGGGCTGAGAGTCATGGAGGGACATCCGGGTTCATCTAGTTCTGTCTGACTCTATTTGAAGTCTTTTTTTTTTTGAGACGGAATCTCGCTCTGTCATCAGGCTGGAGTGTAGTGGTGCAATCTGGGCTCACTGCAACTTTTGCCTCACAGGTTCAAGCGATTCTCCTGCCTCAGCTTCCTGAGTAGCTGGGACTACAGGCACATGCCACCATGCCCAGCTAATTTTTTGTATTTTTAGTAGAGACGGGGTTTCACCATGTTGGCCAGGATGGTCTTGAACTCCAGATCTCGTGATCCACCTGCCTCGGCCTTATTTGAAGTCTTTTAAAAAACCATCTGTAACAAGCCCTACATACAGATCCTACTTAAAACCTTGTAGAGGCAGGGAATGTAGGTTTTCTTCCTCACTCACTTTTGGAGCATCTCTGAAAGTCAAAAATAGTTCCTTAGATTGGCTTGTAATGTATTTTCTTGTGTGATCATTGGAAAAATATTACAGCTTTAAGATGAACTTTTCCATTCATTCTTTCACACCATCTATCTATGTAGAATATCACTGAGTATCAGATTCCATCTATCTATTTATCTATCTCTCCATCTAGTGCCAGTGCTCAACCAGCCGAATGAAACATCAACAACCAAGTCCTCCCAACCACATCTAGCCTGCAGCCTTACAACCAGACACTAAAGCTATTTGTTCATTCATTCATTCAATCCTCTATTTAGAGAATAAACCATATACCAGGCATTGTTCTTGAGACTGGCTGTGCAGCAGAGAGCAAAATAAGCAAAGAACCTACCTTCAGGGAGCCTGTGCTCTAATAAGGGAGACAGGCTAACAAGAAATCATAAGCATACACAGGATCGGGCAGTGAAATATGCTCTGAAGGAAGATAACGCCATAATGATGGATAGACAGTGATTGAGAGTCAGAGGAGGTGACATTGGGGCGACCTGAGTGAACTGGAGAAACAAGCCATGTCACTATCTGAAAGACGAAGCTTCCGGGGGAGAAGATCTAGTGCCAAGGCCGAGGCAGGGGTTTTCTTGGTGTATAAGGCCTATGCAGTTGGAAAACAGTGATCCAGGAAAGTGGCAGGGAAGAAATGAGGTCGGGGGCTAGACAGAGCTTGACGGAGGCCCGTGGACCATGGTGAGCGTGGTGGCTTCATTCTTGGTGTGATAAGAAGCTGTTACAGGGTTTTGAGAAGAGCCATAGCCTGGTGTAAGTTTCACAATGCCACACTGTCTACTGTGTGGGGAAGAGAACAGATTGTGCAGGGCCCAGAGTGGAGGCTGGGAGCCCAAGCAAGAGTCTCTCTTGCTTATTCCTGCTGCTTCCTGTGTACCAGCTTCCCACCTCAGTTGCAATCTGTTCCAGGGCAGATTGTTCTGGTCTGTCTGGAAACCCCGCTGCTTGGCTCCAGGGAACCTTCCAGAGACTGAAACAGCTCCCTACATTCCACCCACCATGTTCCCCTTTCCTTTGTAACCCAACCTAATATGCCTGCACCACCATTTTCTAGCTTTCTGCCCTTCCCCAAACACTCAGCCTCCCCACTTTCAGGGTCAAATCCTGTTCAGATAGTGCTAGGGAACTACCAAACTAATCTCACACAGTGGTTCTCACTAAGGTGTAAATGGCAGGTGTAATGCTAATATATTACCTGTTCAGGGGGCATTTCTTCAGTGCCTATTCCAAAAGAATAGAGCTTTAGCAATATCATTTCAGAACCCATTAACAGACTTCACACAAAGTATTGGCAGGATGTTAGGCCCTCCATAAAATTACAAGAAAAAAAATAAGACCATAGATTTCAACATTGACATTATTGCAAATTAGATCATGAACACAGAATTCATTCAATGCCTGGGATGGCAAGGCTATAAAAAGCTATCTAATCAAGCCAACCCATTTTAAAGATGAGGGAACTGAGCCCCCCAAATTAGAAAGCTTTGGCAGAAAAACCACAGGATTGGTTTGCTGTAAACTGTGAAAATTGTACAATACTTTAGGAATGGCTACAATGATGCTGACAACCTTTGTTACCACTATTATTTTGCTAATTGTGCTCTATCTCCTTCAATCTCTTCCTCTCTGTGGAATCTACCACTTATGACTCAGAATTGATTTGGCGTCTAGAGTCAGGTCCCTGCGGCATAAATAGATACAACCCTACTGATCCATGTTTTGACTCATCTATCCAATGGACTCAGCACCAAAAGTAGAGGTGATCTGGCTTGGGAAAGCATCAACAGTATGAGCACAGATCCCTAACACCTGTCATTGTGCAGACTATCCACAGTGTGTTACCTGGGGACATTTAAGAAAGCATACATTTGTTCAAAAACAGCAGCTGAAAGAAGGAAATCTTCTTACTTGCCATTCACTGGACTCAGATACCACTTGGGCATTGGCTTCTCAGAGGACCCTGGCCACCTCCAAGAATCCTGGCCCTCCAGTGCATTCAGACAGAGAAGGAAGGATCCTGTGGTCTACAGCCTAAAGGATGGCTGCACCACTGAAGCTTCAGATTAAATATTTTTGTGATTCCATAAGCAGAAAACAAACTGTTCTCGATGAATGACAGGCACAGCACAGATGCCACCTATTAAATAATTAAAATAAAGTAGAAATTAAAAATAAACAGTGGGAAATGATTTGAAACACACACAACCAAAGGATGCGGAAAAAGTAACTTGGGAATGAAGAAGTGAGTAAAATTAGATTTGAGTTATTTCTAAATTCAATTGCATCTAGATTAACTGGCTGTCTTTCTCCCAGTGTCAGCATGAAATAAACAATACCTACACCAAGAAATCCTAGAAGCAAGTGTACTGCTAATGCAGCCACGGTGCCACTTCTGATGGTCCCAGCATTTGCCCATGAAGACAAGATGGGAAGGTATAAAGTGAGATACGAAGAAAGGAAAATGAAAATAGAATTTGTAATGGTTGGCAAATGCTGTGTAATGAACAATCACAGAATCTTAGTAACACACAACAATAAATACTTGTCTCTCTCAAATTTGTGGGTCAGTTATAAATTTGCTGATTTACACTGAGCTTGGCTAAGTGGCTCTGCTTCAAGCTGCGGATCAGGTTGTGCTTGACATATCTCAACTGAAGTTTGGGCTCTGGTCAATTTTATGCATGCTTATTCTAGGACTTAGGCCAAAATGGCAAAAGTAATCCAGAGGAAACTTGCTTCCTGGTAAAGACAGAAATTTCAAGGCATATAGAAACACACAATTCCTCTGAAGCCTCAACCTGGGACTGGCATACTGCCACTTTTTTCTACATTCTACTAGCCAATAGAAGTCCCATAGTCAAGCCAATTTTGATGAGATGGGAAAATACACTCCACCTACTCTGATAACTGGTACTGCAAAGCCACATGGGAGAGAAAGTGGGCATGTAATTCTAATGTAGAAGATCATAAAGAACTGCAAACAATGGTTCATTCCACTTCAGGTTTTATTTCACATGACACTTTCCAAAGAAAATTGTTTCTGGGGTCCTTCAAGATGATGGTCTAGACCATGGTTCAGCAAACAATAGCCCACAGAGCAAATCCAGCTCGCCACCTGTTTTTGTATGTACTGCAAACCAAAATGAGTTTTTATATTTTTAAATCATTGGGAGAAAAAAATCAAAAGAACGGTGGTTGGTAACACATGAAAATTACACGAAGTTCAAAAATCAGTATCTATAAATAAAGTTTCATTGTACCATAGCCATACTCATTTGCTTTTGTATTAACTATGGTTCTTTTGTACGACATTGCCAGAGCTGAGTCGTTACAGCAGAGACCGTATGGCCTACAAAGTCTGAAATAGCAACTCTCTGACCCCTCAAAGAACAAGTTTGCTGACTCCTGGTCTAAACCACCATTGTGCAAAAGAAAAATAATGTGAGCCACATATGGATTTTAAATAATCTAGTAGGCACATTAAAAAAGGTAAAAAGAAATCTGTGACATTAATTGTAATAATATATGTATTTAACCAAATATGTCCAAAATAGTACATTTCAAAAAAGTAGAAATGAGATATTTTATTCTTTTTTTATACTAAGTCTTTAAAATCTGGGGTATATAAAATACTTTATTCTGTGGTATATAAAATCTGGGGTGTATAAAATATTATATACTTACAGCACAGATCATTTCAGACTACACACATTTGAAGTACTCAATAGCCATATGTATGTATCTGGTGGGGACCCTGTAGGAAAGTAAAAACGTACACACTTTTTATGCCCTCAGAAGATGCCTAATCCTGGTTTACTAGGGGTTTTTTTTTCCAAATCCCCTCTGAAGTCAATTTGTTGCAAATGATCTCCTAGTTTGAATGACCACAGAATGTCTATCTATACTCAACATTATGTTACCTTGTGCCTTGAGAAGAGCCCTACCTGCAGCAGAGGCTCAAAAAATGTTTGTTGTATAAATAAATGCGTGAATGAATCATGCCTTTGTTCATTATGCTTCTGAAGTCATTCTTTGGCTTCTCCCTGTATTTGACTCCTGTCCCTACAACTAGACTGTTTGCTGCTTAAGTATGACAATCAAGTATCTCTTATTGGACTAGTTCTCCTGCAGATAAAACTATAAACCATGGGAAATACTTTTTAAATAACTACGTGAAGGCACTGAACAACAATCAAAAATAAGAAGAACTTAAGGCCAGACACGGTGGCTCAGGTCTGTAATCCCAGCACTTTGGGAGGCTGAGGTAGGCAGATCACTTGATCCCAGGAGCTTCCGACCAGCCTAAGCAACATGGTGAAACTTCATCTCTACAAAAAAATACAAAAAAAAATAGCCATGTTTGGTGGCCCATGCCTTAGTGCCAGCTACTCAGGAGGCTGAGATGGGAGAATGGCTCGAGATGGAGAGGTCAAGGCTGCAGTGAGCCACGATCCAAGCCACAGAACACAAGCCTTGAGGGGAGACTGGACTTATCTTGAAAGAAAGGAAAGGCACCTGATTTATTTCCCATTTTTACATTGTTTTTAATCTGAAGGCAGGCTTCATTCTGCAGCAAGTGGTGTGGCTGAAATTTGATAGGCATTCCACAGTCCTATGGCTTAAAGAAGCAGAGGATACAGTTCAGGGTACCCACAGCAGCTGGATGCAGGGTCAGGAGGGTGGGGTTTGGGGTGGTGGTGAGGGCTAATGCAAATAGAAATGAGCTGAGGATAGGGAGCTGATATGGTTTGAGTCTATGTCCCCGCCCATATCTAATGACAAATTGTAATCCCCAATGGTTGGAGGTGGGGGCTGGTGGGAGGTGATTGGATCAGGAGGCAGACTTCCCCCTTGCTGTTCTCATGATACTGAGTGAGTTATCAGAGATCTGGTTGTTTAAAAGCATGTAACACCTCCCCTTCTCTCTCCTCCTCCTGTTGCAGGCATGTAGGACAAGCCTGCTTCTCCTTTGCCTTGCACCATGATTGTAAGTTTCCTGAGACCTCCTTAGCCATGCTTCTTGTACAGCCTGCAGAACCGTGAGCCAATTAAACCTCTTTTCTTTATACATTTCCCCAGTTTCAGGTATTCCTTTATAGCAGTGAGAGAACGGACTAATACAGGAGCCCTATATTCTGCACATAAATTCTGTCCAAATATATGGCTGTCTCCTGGACTGCGCATGTGTGAGACAGACAGGAAGAAACTCAGCTGAGGGTAAAAGAAGAGACTTTTGCCACTGCCTGCAATATTGGAGGCAGTTTAGAATTTTAGTTCTGCAAGCTAAACTTCCTGCTTTAAAAAACAAACAAACCAAGTTTTCTGAGGACCATAACAGAATAAGCCAGAGTGTCTACAACATATAATTTAGAACGTCCTGGATACAATCTGAAATTACTAGACATACTTAAAAGCAGCAAAATGAAATCTGACCCTGAGATAACCCAGATGTTGGCATTAGGGAAAAAAAAGGATTTTAAATCAGCTGTTATAACGGTTATAACTATGCTCAAGGACATAAAGAAAAATGTTCGCCAAGTAAATAAAAACAGAAAATCTCAGCAGAGAAACAGACTGTTTAAAAAAGAACCAAATGAAATTGTAGAATTGAAAACTAAAATTACCTGAAATAAAATATTCACTGAATGGAGATAACAAAATGATCTGTGTAGAAAATTCCACAGAAACTACCAGAAAAAAAAAAAAAAAAAAAAAAAAAACCTTCTAGAACTAATATATTCCAGGATACAAACTCAATATTTTAAAAATCAATTATATTTTATTTCCTAGAAATAAGTACTCAGGACTTAAATTTTTTTTACAAAAGACATAATTTACAACAGCAATGCAAACTATGAAATACTTAGAGATAAGTCTGACAAAACATGTGACATGTGTAACTGAAAACTATAAAACATGGCTGAGAGAAACTGAAGAGCACCTCAAAAAATGAAGGAAGTTTTCATGGGTTTCTGTTTCATGGGTAGAAAAACTCAATATTGCTAAGATGTCAATTATCTCCAAACTGTTCTATACATTTAACACAACCCCAATCAAAATTGCAGCAGGCTTTGAGTTGAGAAGTTGATTCTAAAATTTGACTGAAATAGCTCAGTTGGCAGAGCATTAAACTGAAGATCTAAAATTCATATGGAAACTTAAAGGACATAGAATACCAAAATAAGTTAGAGAGGAACAAAGTTGAACGACATACTACCAAGCTTCAAGATTTATTACAAGGCTACAGTAATCAAGATGTTTAGTACTAGCATCAAGATAAACAAATAGACATGGAAGAAAACATAGAATCCAGAAACAGACCCAAAAAATTGAAAAGAAATCAATTTTTAATTGCTTTTTTGTGTTAGGCAATTCAGTGAAGAAAGGACAGTATTTCCAACAAATGACATTGGAACAATTAAGCATCCATATGCATGCATCAATTAGTTAATTAATGAATTTCAATCCATAAATCATGTGAACTGAAATCATATGGATTGCATCATATATACAAATTTACTCAAAATACGTCATGGGAATAAACATAAAATCTAAAATTATAATACCTCTAGAAAATTAAAGCACAGGATGAAATCCCTTTTTACCTAGATTAAGCAAATTCAAACCACAATGAGATACCACTACATACCCACTAGAGTGACTAAAATAAAAAACTGGCCATCCCATGCCAAATGTTGGCATGAATCTAGAGCAACTGAAACTCTTATAGACTGCTGATGGGTGTAAAATGGCACAACCACTTTGGAAAACAGTTTGCTATTTTTTAAAATGTTAAACATTCATCTACTAGATATTTGTCCATGAGAAATGAAAGCATATTTCCATTCAAGGACTTGTACGTGAATATTCATAGCAATTTTATGTAAAATAACCAAAAACTGGAAACAACTAAATGTTCAACAGGTGAATGCATAAACAAACTATGATATATTCTTGCAATAGAATACTATTGTGCAATGAAAGTGAATGAGGTGTTGAAACATGCAACAACATAGTTGAAAAGTATAATTATGTAAGTGAAAGTTGCAGACAACGAAAGAAACAACTGTCCTATTTCATTTATATAGAATTCTAAAAAATGCAGTCTAATCTATAGTGACAGAAAGTAGATCATGGTTTCCCAGAGGACCAAGGAGCAACAAGAGAGATATTACAAAGGAGTATGAGGAAGCTTTCGGGATTGGTGAATGTGTTCATTATATTAATTGTGGTGATTGTCTCATGGGTGTATTTGGATGCAAACCTCATCAAATTATACACTTTAAGTATATGCATTTTATATTTCAATTATACCTCAATAAAGCTATTAAAAACAAACAAAAATGCGCTGGATGTACTTAATAGTATTTGAAAGACAATAGAAGAAAGTCAGTAGAGAGGGCAATAGAAATTATCCAATCTAAAGAACAGGGACAAGGCATCATTACAGTAATGAAAAGAGCCTCACCAATCTATGGGATGGTATGAAAAGATCATTCTCATAATTGAAGTGCCAGAAGGAAGAGAAAGTAAAAAAAAAAAAAAAAGTGAACAATTTGAAGAAATAATTGCTGAAAATCTCGCCTATTTGGTCAAAAACATAAATTTATCCAACTCAAAATATCTGCACAGCAAGGGAAACAATCAACAGAGTGAAAATGCCACCTTTGGAATGGGGAACTTATTTGCAAACTATGTATCTGATAAGGTGTCAGTTTCCAAAATATGTAAGGAATACCAACAACTTAATGGCAAAAAATAATAATAATTTAAAAATCCAATTTAAAAAATTAGCAAGAGACAAAAATAGACATTTCTCCAGAGAAGACATACACATGGCCAACAGATATATGAAAATGTGCTCAACATTGCCAACCATCAGGGAAATACAAGTCAAAACCACAATAAAATATCACCTCATACCTGTCAGGATGGCTACTATCAAAAAAAAAAAAAAAGACAACAAGTATTGGCAAGGTTATGAGAAAATTAGAACTCTGTATACTCTCGGTAGGAATGTAAAACGATACAGCCGCAATGTAAAGCAGATTGGCAATTTCTCATAAAACTAAAAATAGAGCTACCATATATCTATTTTGGGGTATAGAGTGAAAAGAATTGAAATTAGGATTTTTTAAAATTTTTTTAGACAGGGTCTCACTTTGTCATTTACTTTGGAGTACAGTGGCGCAATCATTGCTCATTGCAGCCTCAAACTCTTGGGCCCAGCCGATCCTCCCACCTCAGACTCCCAAGTAGCTGAGACTATAAGCACAAGCCACCATGCCAGGTAACTTTTTAAATTTTTGTAAAGATAGGGTCTCACTTTGTTGCCTGGGCTGGTCTTGAATTCCTGGCTTCAAGCAATCCTCGCTCCTTAGCCTCCTAAAGTGGTGGGATTACGAGTGTGAGCCACCGCATGCAGATAAAATCAAGATCTTGAAGAGGTATCTGTACTCGCACGTTCATTGTAGTATTATTCACAACAGTCGAGATATGAAAACAGTCCAAATGCCCATGGACAGATGAATGGATAAAGAAAATGTGTTATATAGGTACAGAGGACTATTATTCCATCTTTTAAAAAGGAGAAAAAAATTACCATTTACAACAACATGGATGGACTTGGAAGATATTATGCTAAGTGGAATGAGTCAGTCACAGAAGGACAAATACTGCATGATCCTACTTACATGAAGTATCTAAAATAGTCAAACTCATAGAATAAGAAAATTAAATGGTGGCTGCCAGGGGATGAAGCCGGCGGGGGGAAAGAAGCATTGTTCAGAGGGTATAAAGCTACACCTACACAGGATGATTGAGCTTTAGAGATCTGCTGTACAGCATTGCATAACAAGAGGGTAGATCTCATGTTAAGTGTTTTGACCACTAAAAAGGGGTGTGGGGACACAAGGAAACCTGCTCTACAGTTTCAAGGTTCTTTATATGAAGTAAATAGAAACTTCTAAGTAGTTTGTGAAAATTACTGTTGTATATTTGTCATCCACAGAGCAAGACTTTTCAACCCCAGAACTTTTGATATTTTGGACCAGATAATTCTTTGCTGTGTTTCCTGTGCACTGTTGGATATTTAGTAGTATCTCTGGCTTCCACTCACCAGATGCCAGTAGTACTTCTCTAGTTGTGACAACCAACAATGTCTCCAGACATTGCCAAATTCCCCGGAGAAACAAAATTGCCCCTGTGTGAGAACCACTACCACCATAAACACACACACACACACACACACACACACACACACACACACACAAAAACAAATAATGTAAAGAGGTATAGCTAAAAAGCCAATGAAATGAAATAAATTTGAATTCTATAAAATATTCTGTTAACCCAAAATACTTCAGGAAAGAATACAGAGGAACAAAAAGAAAAATGAGAAAAACATTGATATGGTTGGGATATTTGTCCCCTCCAAATGTCCTGTCGAAATGTCATCCCCAATGTTGGAGGTGGAGCCTAATGGGTAGTGTTTGGGTCATGGGGGCAGAACACTCATGAAGTGCCCTTCCATGGTAATGAGTTCGGACACTATTAGTTCACCCAAGAGCTGGTTGTTTGAAAAAGAGACTGGCACTTTCACTTCTCTCTCACTGCCTCTCTCATCATGTGACATGTCTGCCCCTCCTTTGCCTTCTGCAGCAAGTGGAAGCTTCTGGAGGCCCTCACCAAGAGCAGATGCCAGTGCCATGCTTCCTGTACAGCCTGCAGAACCAAATAAACCTCTTTATAAATTACCCAGGCTCAAGTATTCCTTTATAGCAATACAAATGGACTAACACAAATATAAAACAAACAGAATAAGTAGTAAAATATTATATAGAAACTCAACCATATCAATAATCACATTAAATTTAATTGGACTAAACATTTTAGTTAAAAGGCAGAGTTTTTCAGAATGGTTATAAAAGCAAAACCCAACTATAAGATGTCTATAAGAGATGGACTTTAAAGATAAAGCCACAAATGGGTTAAAAACAAATGATTAATGGACTGTTTACTATGCAATCACTGAGCATAAGAACGCTGGACTGGGTGTATTGATATCAGACATATTTCAAGACTAAGAATATTACCAGAGAAAAAGAGAGACATTTCATTAAAGCAAAAAGGTCAATCCATCAGAAAGGCATAACACTGCTAATTCATATCAGCCTAATAACAGAGCCTCAAAATATACTAGGCACAAATTGTCAGAATTAAAGGGAGAAATAGACAAATCCACAATTGTATTTGGAGATTTGTAATATACTCTCAGCAACTGATAGGAAGTTCCGCCTGTCCATCTGATGAGGCAGGTGCCATAATAAAGCAGCCCACACAGTCTAACCAGTAGAGATCAAGGAAAGCAGTCAACACTTCATTCTGGGCAGTGACATATTGGTAACTACAGAGTTACCAAATTTGAATATCTATGGGCGGGCACTGTTGTGTCAGTCACTTCAATTTATCACAATGATTCTCCACCATAGCTGCACTTCCAAATCACACAGGAGGATTTTGAACAAGACCTGGACTTGGGACTCAACACTAAAAACTTTGATCTGATTGATATGGGGATGGCTGTAAGCATCTATATTTTTCTTTTTTCTTTTTTCTTTTTTTTTTTTTTTTGAGATGGAGTCTCGCTCTGTCACCCAGGCTGGAGTGCAGTGGTGCGATCTCGGCTCACTGCAAGGTCCACCTTCTAGGTTCACGCCATTCTCCTGCCTCAGCCTCCCCAGTAGCTGGGACTACGGGCACCCACCACCACCATGACCAACTAATTTTTTTTTAAGTGGAGATGGGGTTTCACCATGTTAGCCAGGATGGTCTAGATCTCCGGACCTTGTGATCTGCCCACCTCAACCTCCCAAAGTGCTGGATTACAGGCGTGAGCCACCGCGCCCAGCCCAAGCATCTGTATTTTTCTTAAAGCTGTCCACATGATATTAATGTGCATTTATTGCTATATCATCTCATGTAATGACTTCTGTTGGCCAATTAGACTTTTAGGTCACATCACCCCATTGGGTATATGTATTGAATTTTTCGGTACATACCTGGGCTTGGCACTGTCTCCTCCACCCTATTCACAGGCAGTTTAGGTTTTGAATACAAGTGCAGAAATTTATATTTTTCTGTATTGAATGTCATTTTTTATGATCAACACTTCTCACTGTCAAGATCCTATAAGATCCCACTTCTATCTTCAATCCTCTCATCCTTTTTATCCTGTTTTATGTGAAGAATACAAGTGTCCAGTGGTCTTTCCTAACTCAGAGTCACTAAAATTACTATAAATCTGCCCCTTCTCAGGCCGGGCACGGTGGCTGACAACTGTAATCCCAGCACTTTGTGAGGTCGAGGCAGGCAGATCATAAGGTCAGGAGATCAAGACC
This sequence comes from Macaca fascicularis, assembly GCF_037993035.2. Taxonomy (NCBI): domain Eukaryota; kingdom Metazoa; phylum Chordata; class Mammalia; order Primates; family Cercopithecidae; genus Macaca; species Macaca fascicularis. Next base: position 99,086,778 of record NC_088387.1, on the reverse strand, counting down.
ATCCTGGCTAACATGGTGAAATCCCATCTCTACTAAAAAATACAAAAAATTAGCCGGGTGTGGTGGCAGGTGTCTGTAGTCCCAGCTACTCCGGAGGCTGAGGCAGGAGAATCGCTTGAACTCGAGAGGCAGAGGTTACAGTGAGCCAAGATTGCGCCACTGCACTCCAGCCTGGATGACAGAGAAAGACTCGGTCTCAAAAAAAAAAAAAAAAAAAAAGTCCTTTCTCAAGGGCTAAAATCACAATCAAGCTCCTCCATGTGTGTGTTTTCTCCTTATCTGAACAAGCTCTATTGTCTTTTCTACCAGAAATGCCCTTCATTTCATCAAAATGTACATCTTCCTGGACAATTCCTTCAAGACCTCATGCAAGTACCAGTTTTACTAAGAAGCCCTTCCTGCCTCTACCTAATCATTCCCTCCCCTTCCCAATCTCTAAATCCAGGACATTCCTCTATCATAGTATACATCACAATTTAGAATAATCTATGTCTTCATTAATCTGTCTTCCTCGTTGGACTACGAGCTATATGAAGGCAAGGACCTGGTCTTGTTCCTCTTAGTATCCCCAGTGCCAAGTCCTCATAGTGAGTGTCCAATAAATGCGTCTCACATGGAGGGAGGGAAAAAAGGAGAGGTACATTTTTTCTTGGAAATTGGGGATTCAAAACAGCAAATAAAATCCTTTGACTCAGATGTTAGCTATCCATAATTCTCATAAGCCCAGAGTTTTAGGTAGCAATAATAACTCTTCATACATCTATAACATTTATTATTTACACAGGACTGAACAAAATCTTACCTGACCCCTTTGAAAACCCAATTATGTACTGTTACCCCAATATTACAGATGAGAAATATGATGATCAAAAACATTTATTTGTCCAAGATCTCTGACTAAAAAGGAACCAAACTTAGGTCTTCAGATTTAAGAATTGATCTGTTTTGTTTGATTTTAAAACATGCAACTCCGGAGGATTAAATTAAGCTCTCTGCCACCTGGTATGGGTGAAGCCTTATTGTGTCTCTCCCATAGATATGCAGATTATCATTGGTGATGTACAGGCTACCAAGGCCTGCTGGGTACATAGGTTGTGAAGGCTTCAGGAGCCCCAGGCACCACTGGCTCCCAGCCTAAGTCCAAGGTCCTGGTCTAGGACCTGGCTCCCATCTTATGAGGCCAGTGCTGTTCTCAGGCTCTGCTGTGCAGAGGTGACTGCTAATTATATTCTGGAGACTTCATGGAAAATGGGATGTGTGGTGAGTCTCAGTGGACGCGTAAGTGGATACATGGAGAGGAATGTGTGCAGTGTGCTTTAACCAAAAAGAAAGATTTTTGTAAAACAAAATTTTCAATGCAGGAAAGCCCGTAGTTTACTCCCAGGATTTATAGAGGCTGCCACAAGTGCGGCTACCATGGCTTAAAGAAGACCCCACCACCAACCTCTACCACTTCCACCCCAGCCTCTTTCCTTCCACCCAACCATGCATTTTTCTTTTGTTTTGTCTTTTCATTTTAGAGACAGGGTCTTTCTCTGTCACTCGGGCTTGAGTGCAGTGGTACAATCACAGCTCATTGCAGCCTCAAACTCCTGGACTCAAGCAATCCTCCCACCTCAGCCTCCCAAGTAGCTAGGACTATAGGCACGCATCACCACACCTGGCTAATTTTTAGTTTTTTTATTTTTCTGTAGTGACAGGATCTCACAATGGTGCCGAAGCTGGTCTTGAACATCATAAGCATCTTGATGCTTAAGCATCTTCCCACGTGGGCCTCCCACAGTGCTGGGATTACAGGCAGGAGCCACAGCACCAGGCCCGTCTTCTGTTCACCTTGGGCTTAAACCTGAATATGGCTTTACATCAGACAGAACAGCTTTGGGGGACAAGGATGACACCTCCAGCTATTGATGCAAAGCCAGAGGACGTCTGTGAGATCACTGGCAGCCCTACCCTTGAGTACGGAGCTCCCTGCAGCACCAGGTTGCTGTACCTCAAAAGGGAGCCCCAAAACTTTGTGGGGCAACTTGAACTAGCCATTCATTTTTAGAAAATACCAGTCTGTGCACCAGGACCTGGCTGCCTTAGAATCACTGTGGGCCATTTTGTTTGTTTGTCTGAGATGGAGTCTCGCTCTGTTGCCCAGGCTGGAGTGTAAATGGTGTAATCTTGGCTCACTGCAACCTCCATCTCCCGGTTTCAAGCAATAATCCTGCCTCAGCCTCCCAGGTAGCTGGGATTACAGGCTCACACCACCGTGCCCAGCTAATTTTCGTATTTTTAGTAGAGACAATGTTTTACCATGTTGCCCAGGCTGGTCTTGAACTCCTGACCTCAGGTGATCCACCCCTGCTTGGCCTCCCAAAGTGCTGGGATTACAAGTGTGAACCACCATGCCTGGCCAACCATTTTTTAAACTATGGTTCCCCACACTTCTCCTGTGGTAATTCTGATTTCCTGGGTACAGAATGGGTCTTTCAAATATGCAGATTCCCAGGCCCTGTGCCAGACAAGTTAAATCGGTATTACCTGGGGAAGGGAGTGGGAATTGGTTCCTTTTAAAACATCCCCAAGTGGCTCTACTATACAGCCTGGTTGGGAACTGCTGAATTGGAGTATTCTATTTTCCAGTCCAAATCTCCACTTGCCCCTTCTACCTGTCTCCCCCTGTTCTGCCCCCTGCAGCCACCAAGGTACCCAGGGCTTCCTCCTCAAGGCACCTGTTCAATGTTTGAAAAATAAAAGCCATCTTCTTCCCTTAAGTCTTTTCTTTTTAAGACTAAAAAGAACATCACAGCAAGAGAAAGAGTGATTTGCCTGCTAGGAGCCGCCAGAAATTAGGCTCAAAATAGTATTTGCTTCAGGGACTTTTTTTATTATTATTCAAAAACAAAGTGTTGAAAGTATAGGGAAAATGCAAACTGATTTGTTTCACCTGTGTATCAATGGATTCAAAATACCGAAGACTTTCTTTTCTGAGTCAGTTCTGTTTTGCAAGTGACCTTGTGGAAAATCAAAGGAAGTGGTTCAGGCAGATCCCTGAACTACCCCCAAGTGGGGTCACCTTGTGATGGGTCTGGGCTCCTGGCACTTCTTGAGAGGGAAGGGGTTCCGTCCTGCAGAGACAGCCTCCCTGCAGAGCTGCACCACCGCGAGGTGAGATGTGTGGCTTCATTAGGGTTCAGCTCTGGATCTGGGAAAAGGGATCATCTGTAGATTCAGTCTTGGGAACCTAGTTGGAGTGGAAAGCAGAGAAGGAAAGCCGGGGCTGCAATGTGTAAATCTCATCCCTCAATTACAGGTCCGGCCTGTGAGAATTAACTAGTACAAGGAAGGAAGACTTGAAAGGCAATAGTCACCTGTGAGCAGCAGCTAAAACCACAGTGACATAATGTTAAAAGCAGGTGCTTGCACCTTACACCGGATTTATCTTTTCACTGGTCAAGAATTGGTCCAGTCAGCTCCAACTGGAGTGGTGAGTTTCTCCAGTGGGCATTCCCTTTGTGTGCTGACCTCATTTCTTTTTTTTTTTTTTTTTTTTTTTGAGACGGAGTCTCGCTCTGTTGCCCAGGCTGGAGTGCAGTGGCGCGATCTCGGCTCACTGCAAGCTCCACCTCCCGGGTTCATGCCATTCTCCTGCCTCAGCCTCCCGAGTAGCTGGGACTACAGGCGCCCACCACCGCGCCCGGCTAATTTTTTTGTATTTTTAGTAGAGACGGGGTTTCACCGTGGTCTCAATCTCCTGACCTTGTGATCCACCCGCCTCGGCCTCCCAAAGTGCTGGGATTACAGGCGTGAGCCACCGCGCCCAGCCTGCTGACCTCATTTCTTCATAACAAGCTTGATGTTTAGCAGGATACCAAATGCTGGAGAAAAAAAGATGGATGTGAAAGTAAATCACCAGACATAAATAATGTTTATTTATCCTTGGTGGAGATAGTCCACCTAAAACTGCCAGGCCTCAAAACCTCATTGCCGCCTGAGAGAAAGAGAAGGGGACAGGCTAAAAACTCCGGCCATGTATATACCATCTTCCACCTCATATTTTCACAATCCTCAAAACTCTCTCTCATGCTTTTATTGTTTGTTTGTTTTTTGAGTTTGGCCTCAAAAAAATCCAGTTCTAGAAGCAAGATAAATACTCTAATCCCATTTTACAGACAACAGATCTGAGGTTCAAAATGCATTTTTTTTAATTTATTTATTATTATTATACTTTAAGTTGTAGGGTACATGTGCATAACGTGCAGGTTTGTTACATATGTATACTTGTGCCTTGTTGGTGTGCTGCACCCATCAACTCGTCATTTACATCAGGTATAACTCCCAATGCAATCCCTCCCCCCTCCCCCCTCCCCCCTCCCCATGATAGGCCCCGGTGTGTGATGTTCCCCTTCCTGAGTCCAAGTGATCTTAATGTTCAGTTCCCACCTATGAGTGAGAACATGCGGTGTTTGGTTTTCTGTTCTTGTGATAGTTTGCTAAGAATGATGGTTTCCAGCTGCATCCATGTCCCTACAAAGGACACAAACTCCCATCAAAAAGTGGGCAAAGGATATGAACAGACATTTCTCAAAAGAAGACATTCATACAGTCAAAATGCATTTTACTACCAAAGGTGGCACAGGTAGAAAACAGCAGAGGCAGAGCTCGAACTCCAACTCTCCAGATTCTAGCTACAGGCGCCTTCCAAAAGATGAGCTTCTTCTTGAAGGCAAAAGGCGCAATACATCAGGGCACACCAGGATCCAAGAGCCTCATATCCTCAGGCCTCAGGGTACCCATTCTAAAAGTAATATCCCTCCTATGTGGGGTTAATGTGGTTAGTGGTTAGTGTGGCTTTGTTTCTAAGAATTTCTTGGCTCATATCCTCCCCGGAGGACCAAATTTCTAGGGAGATAGAGCCTGATGCCTCTTCTTTCCATCAGCAATCTCACCTGAGACTTCTAGATTCATAGGCCTGGCATTAAGACTTACCACTGAAGATTCTGGAGTCAGGGCAAGAGGTATAGCAATGTATACCGAGGATAGGGCATTTCTTTTGGAAGGAAGAGGAGACTAAGGCTCTTTGACCCCAGGAATATTTGACAAGAGAGAATGGATGGGGAAGGAGAAGTGCAGCTTAAGAATTCAGAAACAGGAGAGGTCATCCATGAAAACTACCAGGGATGTTACTCCACACATCATGTCCCAAAACACTCAGGGCAAAACTGAGACCCGAAGCCCTTTCCAGCTTGTAGCTGTGTGCCTTCTCCTGCGGCGCTCGATTTTACCTCTCGGATTCCTTCAACGACTAAGGGGAAATCTCAGAGGCACGCCAAGTGTGAGGGTGAGGGAGAAGGAAGGATGATGTGGCAAGGGACCCGGAAGGAGGAGGCTCAGGGAAGGCTAGAGAGCAGAGGGGAAGAGGCCTGGCCTGGAGGGTGGCAGCAAAAGGAGATGCAGTCTAACAGACCCCTTGATAGCCAATATGGCGACCTTGTGCAAGTTGCAAAGAGAAAACGGGCACTGCTTTCTCAAGACACTTTATGGCCATCTGCTGGAAAATTCTTATAATGGTGATATAAACTTAGGATGACAATGAATGTGAATCTTGCTCCCTGGGGTTGTGTAGGCACATTGCACAAGCAGGGGTGGAGCCCTGCCTCTCAGGGCCCAGAGCAGGACCAGTCAGGGGTGTGCCCACCAAGGCCAAGGCAAGATTCCAGTATTAATCATTATTATAATTAGGGGGATAGCACCTGGAACCTGGGAAAGTTCAGACTTTTCCCTTTAGGGTTCCCTTCAGTTCTTGCTCAGATGAAGGTACCTTGTTCCACAAGGAAGAAGGGAAAAGGTATTAGGGCAATGAACCAGGACTAGAATTCTGAGGTCCTCGTCTCTGACTCTGCTTACATTCCTTCTTGCCAGCCTCTCCACATCCCAGTCTGTTCTGCTGTTTCAGACACTTCCTTCTACGTTCACTCCGACATTTACAATCTTCATTGCAAAGATGCAGCAAAAAGATGCTCAGAGGACAGGACACACTTCATCTGGATGTAAGATTTTGCTGTGGGGGGCGGAGGATATGGGATTTGTCTGATCCAGCCCTCTGTTTACAGATGGTGAAACTAAGGAACATTGAGAAAAAGTCTTTGCACTATTCCTCATTTTCCACTGATGGGGAGCCAGGATTAACTTGGACCTGTTAACTCCCTGATCAAGAGGCCCCCACAACTGCATTTGGGGGCTTCAAAGTACACAAAGTAGCTCAGTTCCAGGAGAGAGAGAAGTTGTGCTTGAAGGTTCACAGGAGCCACAAGCAGGACTTGACTCATTAAGGCTCAGGCCTGTAGCCCACAGGCACCTGCCATAGGAAGAAAGGAAAGGGGTATTAGGACAATGAACCAGGACTGGAATTCTGAGGTCCTTGTCTCTGATTCCGCTTACATTCCTTCTTGCCAACCTGTTCTGTTGTTTCAGACCTGTCTGTTCAGACCTGTTTCAACCTGTCTGTTCTGTTGTTTCAGACACTTGCTTCTAGGTTCTATGTTCAACACACACCAACAGAAACTGAACAACCAGACCCAACGCCACACAGGCCCACACAGGTACACACAACATGTGTTTGCATGGGCTACTCTGAAGAGTGACAGCTCCCACGTATTGAACTGCTCCAATGTGCAGGCTCTGTACTGGGTAATTTATAGCATTAGCCCCACCTCACAGTTAGGAAACTGAGGCTTGAAGAGAGAAGTAACGCACCAAAAGTTACACAAATACTGTGTGATTTGAGTGTCAGTGTGAGGTCTCAAACTGCCTGTCCGCAAAGCCCATGTTCTCTCAATTATGCCATGAGGTCTCATATGGAGATACATTGTCATACTGATAACATGTAATGTTAATAGAAAATGGTTCTAATATAGATGTATGATGATGATGATGATGATAATGAAAATCATAGCTAAGTTTTAAGGTATTTTTCTAAGCCACTCATTGTTCTAAGATCTTTCCATGACCACCCCATTTAATCTTAACCAGTAACACTATGAATTAGGTGCCACTTCACAGATGAGAATACAGCTGGGCGAATGTCTAGAGGCTCCACAGCTTGCAGGTGGGGGAGCCTGAATGTGATCTCAGCCATACAACCTCATGTGGATCCAGATCAGGAGGAGACTTGTGTTCAGCACACCTTGGGTTCTGGATTCAGCCCTGAGGATGACCCTTCCATCCTTCCAGGTAGGCTGTCTTGGAACAGCTGGCTCTCCTGGGAGGGCTGCCTCTCATAAGGCCATGGTTCTCAACCCCTGCTCACCTTTGCTGAATTTGCAGCTTGTCAGTCAGCTCAAAGGCAGAGTTTTGGGTCTCCTGGGAGGGGACCGCCAGCACTACCAGCCTTAGATGTTCAGCATCCCCAGGGAAGGGAGAAAAGGCAGTCAGCACTGCTTGCTTGTTCAACACTTGAGAGCTTTGGCTGTCCAGAGCACAAAGGCACAAGGCAATTTTCCAGGCATCTGAGCTCAAGGCGTACGGGAGACAAGGCTGCCAACTGCTGACGGGGCTGTCCCCAGCAAGTCACCGAGTCTCTCTCTTCCCTCCCCGCCCCATCCCTGCACCTGGCCTCCCCAGCTTTTGTCTTCACACCCTCCCCTTTCCTCCTGAGACAGCCCCTCTGCAGCCCTCTCTTTCAGCAGATCAATCCATTTTGTTTGAGCAGAAGAGTGAAGAAGAGATCAAGCTACAGAGACTGAATGCACGGCCCGATAAGAGAAGCAAGAAGAACCATCTGTGGCACCAGGGACTGTGAAGGGGATAATAGCCCAGACCCTGTGTTCTGTTGGGCCACACAATGGGCTGAATCCAGCAGGCGCCCTCCTGGTCTCTAATCTAGTGGGAAGGGCATATGTGCAGTCTCTTAGCATTTATTTTCCCTGTCTGCATTGTACTGATCACCTAGTTTCTGACCCAACCTCTTGCTTTTCTTTTCACTCCACATTACAATTCTGCTTTCTTAAAATCCTATTCAGTTATATTAAAAAAAAAAAGAAAGAAAGAAAGAAAAGAAAAAACCTCGAAACTCGAACTCTACCTTTTCAAAGCACATCAGTAATTTTTTTCCCAACTGAACCAAGGTGACTCCTACAAAAGATTTACCATTCTGGATTGTAATGATGGTTCAAGAGCTGAGGGACGGGTAGCATTCCTCAGGCTGTATTTACAAATTCACTAATAGAAATCAACATAAAGGACGAGCTCAGCAGTGAAACATACAGCTGTCGCAGACACCGGGTACTCAGGACAGGCGAAAGCTCCCAATCAGCTGTCCTCTCCAAAGAGCCTGAAACTGAGCACATCACGCACTGACTCAGGCTGTGCCGCCCCATGATCTCATGGTGGTCAGCACTGTTATTCACCCTGTTATTTCTTTTTAACAGAATTTACGCAAAGTAAAATGGGGAGTTTAATCAATAGTTAATGATTCTGAAAGCAGACATTTCATGAAACCCTCTTAAGCTCTTCTTCTGAGAAAACTAGCAAATTCCTTGTAATCATAGAAAGCGGTGTTCTCCGCAGCCAATGCTTTTTGTTCATTACTGGCGCCTCCCGGACAGGAGTGAAACATATTGATCATTGGATGTTCTAAAACAACAATCGGATAAATGAGAAGACGGCTGAGATGTGACCACTGTGTGGAATGTGGAGGTTACATCTGAGCCTGAACTTTATGCCATGCATGTGCTGGTTTCGTGTTGTCTATTTGTATTCCTTCTGTGACTTAGAATAACCCACCAACATAACAAAATGAATAGGCATTTCTAACCCAAGGGAAATCTCCTAGACTCCACAGTTATGCAGTATGGTTGCATAAACATTAAGAGAAATTTGGATTCACCACTTCATCTTAGGGAGTGATTCCTCATAGAAGTCTGATCTCCTGCCACCCTTGAGGGATACAGAAATCTCCAGGAAATTGGGCACGTATTTGAGAGGACAAGAACATGGGATGAGGGATACCCCAATTCTGACCCAGGTACACTTTTTCTTTTCCTGGAAGGGTCCCAGCTTCCCAAGCATACAAGTGTGAATGGAATGAAGGATTGATTGCAAAGACCCTCGTGCCTGACACTCGTGTTATGTTGGCCCAGGGAAGTGGAAGAGGAAATGTCCCTGCTGGGGGTGACAAAGAAGGGCATAGCACCTGAGCCATGACTCCTTCCAGTCAAAATAATCCTTGGCAGATGGCCCTAAAGACCAAATTAGCAGGTCTTAATTCTGAGTCATGTCTCCAAGGGTGGTGGCTGTGGTTAACACTAGCTGGGCACCCTGTCTTCACCACATTTTTTTGAAAATGTCTGGGACATAACCAGAGAATAAGGAAGATACTGGGTTGTGGTATGATGTGACCAGGCCTAAGTGGGGACCAGGTACTGGCCCGCAAATCTCCATGAGCCCATTTAGAACTGGAGACTGATTCCAGGCTGGTGATAAAGGAAGGGCGCTAGGGAAATTCTTGCTACCTGCCTGTTCATAGGAGGGTCTCCAGATTGACCAGGGTCTCAGGTTCAGAGACCCACAGAAGCCAGGCAGGTCACGCAAATTAGTGAAATGGGCTGGGACAGAATCTTCCTTTGCCACCTGGAGAATAGCACCTTGACTCGAGGGCAGCCACTTCTCAGCTCTAGCATCAGAATGTTATTAGACAGGAATGCACATTCTGTGTTGCCAGACAACCCACACTTTCAAGAGATACAGAAAATCCACTTTGTTTTATGTTTTCAAGTAACTCAACAATTTTATAACACTGTACAGGCCAGATCGGAAACTTAGACTGTCAGTAGGCAAACTTGGCCCAAAGAACATTAAATTCATGATCTTTATCATTGCCAGACATCTTTCCAGTATCTGTTTGGAGCAATAAATTATTTCTCCAGTAAAATTAAGTAAATAATTCTGCCTCTCTGGAGCTTGGTGTCTCCTGTACAGAACATATTTAATTCCTGACTACGATTCCAGATGTTTATTTGGAGATTCATTCAGATATTCAAAGTGTCCTAAACACTAGAGAGAAAAAGCTGATAGTCAAGATCCTTGCTCACATTCTAGAGAAACAGTGAGGAGTGAGGGATAAAGTATATACCCATACGTACATATGTATATAAACACATACACATACACATATATGCACACATACACATGCACATTGCACACCGATATGCATTCACATTGTGTGTGGATTGGGATATACATTGTAGGTAAAGTCAACAGGATTTGCACATGGTTTGGATATGGAGAATAAAACAAATTTTAAAAAAGTAAAGATGGTGCTTAGATCTGTGGCTTTGAAACAGGTGAATGAGGAGAATTGGGGCTAAGGAAGTCTGAGGAAGAATCGAGAGTTCTGAATTGAACTTGTCCGGTCTGAGTTGGGTATTAGACATCCAACTGGCAACATCAAGTAGGGCTCTGAAGACCATACTCATAAAAATAGAAACAAGTTTGATGGCTTCCCTGAGACTACAGAAGTCGTCAGTGGAAGTAGATAAAAATCTATGAAGCTGCGTGTAACGTTAGTTGACAATCACCGAAGCTAGTAGCGAAATTGACCTAGGGGTCAGAGTTCATGCTCTATATCACCAGTGTCTCAGTCGTGTTATACTAGTAGTTCCAGAACGATCTTTTTTTCTGATTTTATGATAAAGTTGTTGGAAATATGCCTCTTTCAACTTTTATGGATCTGTTTAGACATACTACTGAAGAAAGTGTTTCTATCCTTCTCTAGAAATAGACCTGAAGTTTGCTCTTCCTGCTTCTTCATGACAGGCCAAACCCAAGTCCCAGACAGGGGCTTTGAGGCGTGTAGTGGAGTGGCCTCTCCAGCCTGCCTGAGTGCAGACACACACCCTCCTAAGTACATTCCAGGTGAATGCACACATTCACTCTCATCTGTGAGTGTCAAGAACTACGCAGTGATCTTTATTAATTAAAATTATTACTATACTATGAAAAATGGCTCATTAGCTCTGGCATTGTAACCATGCCTACCTACCATGGTTTTTTTCTCCTAATAGAGCTCAACGGTTTACAGGAACTGTAGTACTCCTTGCAGTAGCTGTGATTTTTGTCAGGGTGCACACTTGCCACTTCCTCCTAATTAACTGAGCCCTTTTGCCCCCTAAGCTACCTTATCAGTGTCTAGTGGTCCCTCAGCACTCCTCCCAAAGGACATTGTGGGATGTCAAGTTACCATGAGAAGGAGTAGAGCCTCAAACCCAAACAAAGGCAGATCGAACTTCCAGAATAAATCAAACCCCAGTTAGAGCAGAAGTTGTTCTTATGTCAAATGGGTGGTGAATACTGGGGACCATTTAGACCAGTTGTCACTGACTACAGAAAAAATAAGAATAGAAAAGGACCTAGATAGTTCTACTTTACGAAACTATCCCCTCCTTCCCCAGAGAATGGGCCTAGCCTTCATAGAAAGGGGCAAAGGGAGTGCCTTAGTCTCTGCTGTGCTGAAGAACTGGTTCAAACCACCGCTCAAAGTCAGAGAGAAAATAACTTGTGTTATTAAACCTTCCTAGCCAAAAATCAGCCTATTCAGATTAATATGCCTCTCTGTATTGCTTTCCAAATGTTATGAGCAATGACCTGGAAAAATGAAAATCTTTATTTAAGAATGTTGATGTCTGCATCTATATGGCTGGATCTTTAGCTGTCAGAAGAATGAAACCACCATTGGTTGGAGTTAAATAATCTTTCACCATCCAGATATGAAAAGTGCTATTGCCTCAGTGAATGCTTCTAGAGAGTAGAGCTGTAAAGTATGAATGTCTGTTTAGCATGTAGAGTCACAAGGGGATATCACTGCCATTCTAACATTGGAAGAAGCCAAATAAGCTACAAAATTATAGTTTTTAAGCCCACTGGAGAGCCAGGGATGTCAATAAACCTAAATGAGTTAAATTCCAGAAAGCAACGAGCCCTTTCTTGGAGAGTACAGACGTACAGCTGCTGTCGTCCCTAGTGGTGTGGTGAAAGAAGGAGCACAAACCAAAGAGTTTTATAAGCCTCCCATGGCCATGTGTGAGCTGGTAAAGACGAGAGGTCCATGGGATCCCTTTCACAGAACAACTCAGTATCCAGCCCCCAAACATTTCCCATAGACGTAGACCAAGTGTATGGGAGTAGTGTAAAAAAGATTGGGGCAGGGCAGAGACATGAAGGATATCTCCCCTCCCAAAGCACGTGAGGCCCTCTCTAAGTGCAACACACTGAGACGCACTGCAGGTGGGGAGGGGCGGGGAAAGAGAACTGAGAAAATCTCCGTGAGACACCATAGACTTGCATCCAGTGATCAGAACAGCCGACTAAAGCTGGGACCGAGTAGGCAGGGGAAAGGAAACCCCTTTAAAACTGTGAAGGTCTTCACATAGTGTCCTGCAGTAGCCATCGAAAGGCCGGGAGTGGGTAGCCTGATGGAAAGAGACTTCCCAAGGAATAGAAGGCCAGGGGTGGGACTGGAAAAAAAAAAATACAAAATTTTTCAGTGACCCAAAAAGTTGGTGATAGGGTTGGAAAATGGAGTTTCTCATTGTTCAATAACCTATAAGGCTTAAAAAAATCTCCAAATCTCACCTCCTCTCAGATTGCAAGCCCTGCTGGAGGGAGAGTCTTGATGACACCCTCAAAACATTTAAAGCTAGAAGTGAACTAAATCTGACCAAAGCTGCAACAAAGCCAAGGCTCAGCTCAACTCCATATGGGATTAACTCATCCTTCTGCAGTACCAGCCTTGCAGGAAAAGGGGTGCACCCTTTTTGGGGATAAAGTTTATTTCTACCCCTTCAGTGCTTTTATATGTATGCTTTTGCACATGGTAAAAAAATTAGGAGATATACAAAGAACCAAGAAAGTTTTACCATGGTCCAAGAAAAGAGCCATGAAATCAGATCCAGAGAAGGTCCAGATGCTGGATTTATCATACAGGGAGTTTGGGGGGGAAAAACCTATGATAAATACATTAAATGATCCAAAAAATTGTGGACAACATGTGAAAAGATGAGGAATTTGTCTAGGGAGAGGGACACTATAAAAGAGAACAAAATAGAAATGCTAAAAGAAAAGAAAAGAAAAGAACTACAATCTCAGAAATGGATAGCTCATTTGATAGTGTTACAAAATAAATATAGTACAAAAGATGATTTGTCAACTAGAAAACAGGAAATTATCCAAATTAAAATAGGTAGAGAGAAGACTGGAGGGAAAATAAAAGAAACAGAGCATCTGAGATCTCTGAAACAATATTAGATGGTCTAACATATATGAAGTCAAAGTCCCAGGAGAAAAGATAGACTGAAGCAAAGGGAATATTTGAAAAGATAATGGCCAAGAATTCTACATTAACTGAAAGATTCAGAAAATCTCAATAAATCACAAGCAGGGGCAAAAGAAACCGAACCATCATCCTGGCAACAAGTCAAACTGCTGAAAATCAAAGAAAAGACATAGAAGATCCATGACATTCATACATGACAAAGAATGGCTGACTTTGTTAGAAACAGTGGAGTCCAGAAATAAATTTAATGAGATATTTAATTAGATGAAAGCATTATAAATCTTGCTGGCCTTGAATTCTATATCCAGCAAAATATCCTTGCAAAAATGAGGGTGGGATACAGACTTTTCCAAATAAACAAAATCTGAATTTTTTGCCAACAGATTTGCACTATAAGAAATATTAAAAGAAGTATTTCAGGCTGCAGGAAATGATCTTTACAGAAGAATAAAGAAGACCATAAAAGCTTTAAAATGTGTGTAAATACTTTTCAGAGGTTTTTTTTCTGTATTCTCTCTCTCTCATTTCTTTATTTTTCTTTCTTCCCCTCTAAATCTATCCATAGACACACACATACACACACACTTTTAACAACCTACAGACCATATAAAGCAAAAATGTTAAAAATGTATTATGGAATTAATAACATATGTAGAAGTAAAAAATACAGAAGAACAAAGTGTAGGAAGGGTAAATGGAATTTTACTGTATAAATTTCTTACATTATTCATGAAATAATATTACAGACTGAGTATTCCTTATTTGAAATGCCTAGGACCAGAAATGTTTGAGATTTCAGATTTTTTTGGATTTTGGAATATTTGCACATAAATAATGAGATATCTTGGGGATGGGACAAGTCTAAACACAAAAATTCATTTATGTTTCATATACACCATATATACATACCCTGAAGGTGATTGTTATGCAATATTTTTAATAATCTTGTGCAGGAAACAAACGTTTGACTCATTTTGACTGAGACCGGTCAAATGAGAGCAGGTATGTAATTTTCTATTTGTGGCATCAAGTCAGCACTCAAAAAGTGTTGGACTTGGAAGCATTTCAGATTTCTGATTTTTGGATTGGGGTGCTCAACATGTAGTCCATAATTTCCAGAAGAGAGGGGGTTGAACCATCCATAATTTCTAATGAGCAAAAATGGCACCATGGGAGTGGGAGACTGTGATAAGTTAAAGACAAACAGCGTCGTCACTACAATAATCATTTTTAAAATAGCACAAATAGGTATAACAAAAAGATCAATAGGAAAGGTACATTGGAATACTAAAAATGCTTCATTCACACAAAACAAGGAAGAAAGAATAAAGGAGAAAAAGATAAAAACATAAAAAAGAAGAGAAAATACAAAATAATAACATGATGTTAGACTTAAAACCAATCGTATCAGTAAGTATGCATATTAACTAAATGTTCTTTTTAAGAAGCAGAAATTATCAGACTTAATGAAAAGCAAGAAAAGCCTTTATGTTGCTTTCAGTAAACATATTTTTAACATAAAGACACATAGGTTGAAAGTAAAATATGGAAAACAATATACTACACAAACATTAAGTATAAGAAAAATAGTGTAGCTATATTAAAGTAGACTTCAAGACACAGAATTCTAGTAGAGATATAAAAGGACATTTTATTATTATACAAGTTTCAGTCCATTAAAGATATATAAACAACTTAAATGTGTATGCACCTTAAAACAGAGCTTCAAAATACCTGGAGCAGAAAGTGGCTGTGCTAAAAAGATAAATAGACAAATCCACAAAGACAAATGGAGACTTTACATTCTCTTCTCTCAATAGTTGATAGAACAAGTTGACAAAAAAAAAAAAAAAGCAGAGAGCAGATAGAAGATCTGCACAACTCAGTCAACCAGCTTCACGGAATTGACATTTATAAAACAGACCAAAAACTGTGAAACATACATTTTTTTGCAAATGCACATAAAATGTCCCAAAAAACCATATGTTAGGCCATTAAAAAGTCTCAATAAATTTCAAAAGACCAGTAACATAAAGAGTATGTTCTCTGGTGACAACAGCATTAAATTAGATACTAATCTCAATAGCACACCAAGAAAATCTCCCCAATATTTGGAAATTAAACATACTGCTAAATAGTCCAGAGATCAAAGAAGAAATCACAAAAGAAAGCACAGAATATTTTTGGTGGAATGTTAATGATTTCAAAATGTGTAGGATATACCTAAAGCAGTGCTTACAGGGAAATGTATAGCTTTAGAAGCCTATCTCAGGAAATAGGAAACACATTAAAGCAATGATCTAAACCACAACCTTAAGAGGCTAAGAAATGAAGAGTAAATTAAATCCAGAGTAGGTACAAGAAATAAGATAATAAATAAGAGGACAAATGAATGCAATGGAAAGAGACAACCAATAAACACAATCAGCAAAATCAGAAGTTGTTTTTTGGAAAAACTTAATAATGTTGATAATCTCCTTGGTTTGAATGATCAAGAAATAAAGGAGAAAGTGAATCACAAGTTGCCAGTGTCAGAAGTAAAATAAGGAAGATCTTCACAGATCCTATAGACAAATACAATAAAAGGAACAATTTTATGCCTCCAAATTTGACTTAGATAAAAGAGAAACATTTGTTGAAAGCTCAACCTAAAATGTACACAAGAAGAATTTTAAAATATAAACAGCCCTGTATCTATGAAACAAATTGATTTGTCATCAAAACTATGAATTTTATTAAACACTAAGGAGGAAGTAGTGTCAAACTTAATAGAAACACTTCCAGAAAATAAAGGAAGAGGGAACAGATCCCACCTTGCTTGATAAAGCCAGCATGACCCTGATATTAAAATCATTTGGCATCAGTTTTTACCATGTGCATTTTTCCAAGTGCTTTACCTAAATTAACCCTATCTAATCCTCACAATAGCCCTAAACTGTAAATATTTATTATTATCCCTATTTTACAGATGAGAAAACAGAGGCACAGAGAGGTATGAAACTCGCCCAAGGCTACACAGTTAGTAAGCAACGGGACCACGAGACTAACACAAGCCGACTGTTTATCAAGTCTACTTCCTAAACACAACACTATACTTCCTCCTTAATACTAAATTAGATCAAAACAGTGAGTGTGTGCGGCACAACGCTTGGGACACCATGAACTTATTAAAGAAACTGAACGTCCAGTGGGAAGCTAGAAATACAAAACTGAAGCTCAAACTGGACCTACACATTGCAGCCGAGGACCTGTAAGCATTCCACGTCAGTTCTTGAATATGAATTCATCTGACCCAGTGCATAGGTGTGTGCACACCCATGCACACTCATGTGTGCAAGAGTCCCAGTGAGGCAGTTTACAATTTGAAAATGCAAGCCTACCACACTGGATAAGGAAACGGAAGACAACTGTCCTTATCTCTCTCTCCAGCCCTCCCTGATCCCTGCAGTCCTCACCAATGCACTAAGAGACTTGTCACACGATAATGAAAAACTGAAATGTGACGGATTCAATTACAATTTATATTTTCACTTAACAATCAATTACCTTCCCCTTATTGGTGGAACATCATTAAGTGATGATACCAGCTCTGAGAGAAATCCTCTTGGGGAGGGGAGCAGCTGGCCCAGAGAGACTTGAACAGGGTTTTTAGTCTCCCAGGAATCTGGAGAGAGGAAAGAGAGGCACGGAGCAGGAATAGTGGAAGGATTGACTTCCTGGGGCTGCCCAGGGGTGAGAAAAGAGGTGTTCTCTGCCTGTCTGTGCCCAGAAAGAAGGGGTTAGGGAATCCTCACCTTTCTCTGGACCCTCTTTGTGTACCTGTAGGGGTGTCCCTGGGATCTAAAATAAACAAGAAAGTTGAAGCTCCCACTTAGCATGTCACCCAGAGCAGCTGATCCTGAAGTTAAATATTTGCAAAGCGAGGGTGAGCAGGATCGACTTGCTGAGGACCCAGCAAGGATGCACTAGGGCAGAGGCAGCCTCTTGTGTGCAACCTCTGCTAAGATCCTTCAAGAGGTTGGGGAAGGCTCCATGTGTGCTTGCTTCCCAGGTGGGCTTTGTAGAACTTAAGAGGCTCTCTGGGGTTCTGCCTCTTGGAAACAGCAGCGATAAGCCCTGCACAGATGGAGCAGCCTCCAGACAGCAGCCACCTGGGAGGACGAAAATTGAAATCCCAGCTTTCCTTCAGGAAGATGGAAAGAAGGGAAGGAATCCCAATGCAGAGTTCTCCATCTCTCTCTCTCTCTCTCTCTCTCTCTCTCTCTCTCTCTCTCTCTCTCTCTTTCTCTCTGTCTTCTCCACAAGGGGGCACATAGTCTGAAGCATCTTCCCTTCTAACAACCCCCCAATTTTGCATTTTCAAGCATGCAAATCTGACTACATCACTTATGCTTAAAACCTCTCATTACTATAAAATGAAGCCTAAATTATTTAGCATGGCATTTGAAGGGGATCAGAATATGCCACCCTGAAATATGCCCCTTTGGCATGTGGATTATTTTGAGTTGAAGGCAATTGAGAACCAACAAACAGATGGAGGAAGAGTTCTCTGACCCCCAAATCTGCCTAAAAGCAGGGACAAATTTCCCTTTGTGAAGGTGACTTTCACCCTGCACTAGGAAGAGAGGGCAGAGTGACTCTTATCACCAGAGACGGGAGTCAATACCAGGAACAGTTTGCATAACAGACCTTACTAAAATAACCATTGTCTCCCATTAGTTCCCCCATGTATTTCCTAGTCACTTCCCCACAATTTATCATCACCTCAAAGCCCAAATTCTCTTTCCTTTGTTAAAATGGTATATAAACCCCCGAGTCTAACTGCCTCTTTGAGTTTTGCCGATTTTTTTCTGTGGACTCATGTTCACATAAATATTTATAAAAATTTTGTGCCTTTTCTCCTATTCATCTGTCCTTTGTCAGGCAAACAGGTTCAGTAACTGAACCTAAGAGGGTAGAAGAAAAGTTTTTCCTCTCTGACACATTCAAAGTCCTTCTCAGTCTTACTTCTGTCTCACACACCTTCCAGGACTCCTAAACTTGACCCCATTCTATAACCACTAAGTACCTCCTGGAATTTACATTTTTTGCATTTCCCATCTTCTCCACTTGACCCAACTCTATTAAGCTTTTGAAGTTCCTTTAAATATTTCCCTCTCCTGAAGCCTTCCTTCAATGTCCCCAGGAGATTGATGCCTGCTTTACCTTGTTCTCAAGGCACTTTTATACTCCCACATCAGTATAATAATTATGGCATAATGAATGTTCGTTCCTTTGTTTATATCCTCTCTTCACAATGTTCACATTCTTTGTTTCATTAATTCCAAGTTGAAAAGTACACAGTAAAGAGAGAAAGCCTGAGAGCAGTAAGTTCTGCTTCTATCCAGTTGTTTGCTCAGACAAATTGCTTATCAATTCAGCACCTCAGTTTCATCATCTCTAAAATGGGATTGCTATAAACTGTCTCTTTGGTTGTAGCTGCATGAAATGAGTTGCTGCATGAAAATCACTTGGCTCAAATCCTGACACACAGTAAGTGTTTAACAAATGCTGGTTATTAGCTATTTGATTTTTTGTTTACTTGGAATTTCATGAAAGTGTCCGTTAAATCTTAATGATCTTTGTACCCAACGTCAAAAAGGCTATCGCAGAGCTTGGTGTTTCATAAGCTCTCAAAAGAAAAACAAGATGTGTACCGAATGAATGAGCAGACACTATGTACAGACATTGTGAAAACAGTCACTGCTGGTATTCGGAACTGCAAATACATAGTTTTGTGTAACATTTCAACTGCTGATCCTGTCAAATGTGCTTACATGGAAGTATTGTGAAAACATTTTAAGGGCTGATACTGTCAAATGCATTGAGGAACCACTGTGAATGTTGACATTGTCAAATGGGGTGTCAAACATGGTTATATGAAAACAATGTAACAGCAGCGTATGTGACATATAGATTTATATTAAAGATATTGTACCAAAGAGCAAGGTTAAAGCACAGCACAGTCCTAGTAAAATTCAAAGTCCTACCTTTCAGTTCATTGTGTTAAAACTACGATGGATCCAGAAATCAGCCACATGTTCATTCTTTTCAAAATATTATGCTGTTCTCGGCGGGGGGAGGGGTGTAAAATTTAGAATTAAGGCTCCTAACTTAAGATTTCCCTAGGAGGAGTGGCAAAGGCATCCCTCCTGGCCCACAGTGAGGCTTCTGCACACCTTTTAGTCTAACTTCATGGAGCTGGGGACTGCTGTGTGAGCAATGAGGCAGGATGGCCTAAGTGCTCAGATGGCAATCTGGGTCTTTGGTCATAAAGGCTGGAGTCTGCCATTACTCCGGCAAGCCCCAGTAAGGGTCAGCAATGAGATGCCCTCTGTCCCTTTGCATAGGGGTTCTGACCTGGCAGTGATGGTAGGGTTCCTGTAGGATGGCCTGGATGACATAACTCAACCCATGCCTCACCCAGAGCTCCACTGTGATGCCATCCTAATTTCCAGGACCCTGGAATTGGCTTTCACACATTATATTATTCTCTCTTTCTCAAAGGTAGCCATTGTTTTCCAGCTCAAAATCAAAATAAACACAAAAGGCAAAAAAATATCCTTTTCTTCACATTGCATTAACTTGTCCATTGTGTCCAGGAGAGAAAAATTGTAGTTCTCTTTTACATCTACTGGTCACATCATATCTGAAATCAAACATTCAGGTTAGGGAAGGGAATCAAAGAATTACCTAAAATTTTTGGCATCAAGAATCACAAAATGTTTTCCTCTGTTTATATCCTCTGTTTACAATGTTGACATTCTCTGTTTCATTAATTCTAAGTCTGGGAATTAACTCGTAGAAAATTATCCCTGATGTGGTAAAGATGTCTGTCCAGAGATTTTCATCAGAGCATCATTAAAAATAGGAAAAAAGTTATAGGAGCTGGACATAACAAATATGTAACAATGATAGATTAGGTGAATGAAGAACAAATGGTGTAATGTGATATAGCGTGCATCTAATGAAATGGAGTTTGAAAAAAGGTCTTGATATCAGAAAATACTTATAACATCAGGAAAACCAGGAACACAAATTTTACACAAAATGAGTATGCTCGTGTATTTATATCTGCGATATAAAACAGTACAATGGTCCTACCTGGGTATTGTCATTATGTAAGATTTTTAGGGTCTCTTCCATGTGTTTTCTATATTTTCTAAGTTTTCTACAACATTTCTTCTTGATGCTAATATGCATCCTTGCAAACAATCTGTGCATGTAATGCAGTGTTTCTTTTTTCTCCCTCCCACCCCAATTACTATTAAATTGATGGTGTGTCTTAAGTCAATTGCATTAGTTTGCTAGGGCAACTGATATGATGAAGTACAACAAACTGGGTGGTTTAGACAACAGAAGTTAGAAGCTGGAGGTTGAAGATCAAGATGTGGGCAGGGCTGTTTTCTCCTGAGGCCTCTCTCCTTGACTTGTAGTTGTGTCTTCACATAGCCTTTCCTCTGTGCATGCACATCCATGGGGTCCCTTCCTCTTACAAAGACACCAGTCCTGTTGGATCAGAGCCCCACCCTGATGACCTTGCCTCAACTTAATTACCTCTTTAAAGTCCTATCTCCAAAAACAGTCATGTTAGGGGCTAGGGTTTCAATGTATGAATTGGGGGGAAACACAATTCTGTCCATAATATCAATGGGGTCTTAGAATCAAGAAAATGCAGCATAACTTTCACAATCCATGAAAAGAATGAGCATTTATTGAAGGAAGCAAGAGCCATCAACACACCTCCTCCTATGGTTGGGATGCTATGGCAGTCAGTCTGACCCATTGCTGACCATTGCAGAGGTCAGGACAAACCATTAGGTGAGAGGTTAGACCCAGAATCCCTCTTCATCGACACGCCTCCCCCAGTTCCCCAGTTCAAAAATGGTTCCACCATATTCTTCTCTATCATCTCAACAATAACGTGACCCGCCTTCTGTATGCCCACTCTGACAACGCTCACACAACACTCAGGGCCCACATTTTGGCCCAGACCATACTGAGTCTTGTATTATAATTTAACCCTTACTGAATACATCTTTTATCTTTAACCACACAGTGAAATTCTCCTAGCTCACTCCTATTCCTCCCCAACCAGCTGCTAATTTGGAAAACATTCTTTAATTATTCCTCATCCCAAAGCAAGTCTAGGATAGGTGCTCCCTTCTGAGCTCTCAGGGCCACTGTCAGTTTTGCTTTACCCATTTATTGGTCTATCAACCTTACACATATGCATGTGCACTCACATGCAAACACAAACACACACACACAAACACACACACACACCAACACACGCACACAAACACACACACAAACACAAACACAAACACACACACATACACATGGTATGAGCTCCTCAGTGCTAGAAATTCTGTCTTAGCCAACTGTCCACCTTCATGGCCCAATACAGTCACTTATTAGCTATGTGTCCTTGGGCAAATTACTTAATACTTAACCTCTATGCCTCAGTTTCCTTCTCTGTAAATAGGGACGATGCCATTATCTACCTCATAGGACTGCTGTGAAAGCTAAATGAGATGGTGAAATTGAGAAAGTGCTGGCTCAGAGTCAGTGCTCAAACGTGACTGATGACGATTATGACGGCAATGGTGCCATACTCAGAGCACGTCAAAAGGAGGGAAGGAAGCTTCATCCCAGCAAGAGGAAAGCAGTCTCCACCTTTTCCCTCTTCTGTGAGACCTACCACAGATCTATGTACTGGAGTCATTTCTCAGACAGGATTTAAAGTAAATGAATGATTTGGGCTTCATCTTACCTGGGAACCTTGGGTTTTGTAATGACAAACAGCAGGTGGGCTCTTAAGAGTTTAACCATCATTGATCATGTCTGGGAAGAAGGGATGGATAAATGTCCTGTATTCAAAATGGAAAGTCAATCCTGTTCAACCCCAAATATTTGAACCTAAATAGTTCCTTCATAGCTCCTTGTCCTGATCAATGAGTGGCCTGCAAATATCCAAGCATTTCCTTGTTCTGTGCAGTGCACTCTGTCTATGAGAGGCCATCATGGGGCACGCCATCCACACCTCCAGGAACATCCCTGTCCCACTGTGCATGGCATAAGTCAGGACCACGGCAGGAAAGTGCTACCAGCGGCAACAAAAGCCACCTAATCTGACTCTGAAACTTCATCTCTGAGAATGTATCCTCATAACATTATTGAAAAGGAGGAGGCTCCACGTGTGTGAAGATATTCATCGCACTAGCATCTATAATTTTGAAGATCCTAATAACCATACATTAAAAGTTCAGTGTGCCCTAGCATTTACAATAGAATATTCTATCATTATGAAGAGAAGTAATTGGAAGTCTGCACTTACAGTTAGAGGAGAGACCAAAATTGTGTCTGCACTATGATTACAGTCATGTGAAAATATGTATTCTGTGGCCAAAACACAAAGTATGCCAAGTATCCAGTTATTCTCTTAGGAAGGAAGGGAATTGGGGGATTAGGAATGTGTCTTCCAACATTAAAAAAGAAAACTCCTCAATGTTTTTATAGGAAGGAGTATAGGCTAAGATCTGCTTCACAGGTGGTTCCCAGATGTTTGGGAATGCTTCCTAACACAAGGCGGTTTGCACTTGGGCAGCCCCTGTTGACTGTCACTGTTCTAAATATTCCATAAAATCCCCAGGCAAAAAGTGCTTCCCAGGAACATTATCCTGCGTGGATGGGACTCCTGTCACTGGTGGCTGCCTGTTCCTTCTTCAGAGTTTTCCCAATTTTAAGAGACTTCTGAAATCTTTCCTTTTATTTCCTCCTTGTTTTGTATACTTGAATTGTTAATTTAACTAATCAATCGGTGCTCACTGAAAATTTTTGAAGAGCTTCTCCACTTGTTTCTATAACTTGGGTGACATTCAATTCTGCACTCCAATGGGACACACTCCAAGGGTTCAATGCCACCCCCTCAAACAAGGTACCCCAAGAAGCACTGCCAGGGTCTGTCAGTTCACTCACAGTCCAGGTCAGAGCAGGGCTGGCTGGAGCCCTAATATTTTTTAGATTATGGTTCCATTTCAATAGTGTTCTAAAATGTGTCTCAACACAGTGGGATATAAACATGAGTTTTTTTTCAATTCACTGCCTTTAATCAAGCCTCATCTAATCACCCATTCCCATCTCTTAATAGCACCTTCATCAAATTTCATAACTTTCTGATCACTTTAGGTTATTAAAAGTCAGATATGTTTAAAATTTCAATCTCAAATTTAATTTAAATCCTTCTGCTCCCCTCCCCCAACCCCCAGCAAGGCTGACAGGGACCCTGACTGCTTGGAGTGAGGAACTCTGGACCCTTAGGCCTCCCAACCCTTCAAAGTTTGGCTTCTCTGGAGCTCAGGGTGGAAAGAGCATGGAACAGGAATGCAAGCTTGGTAGTTAACTCTGCTGTTGGCCTCAACTCCCACCAACAAGCCCCCATCTGGGGCTGCTCCCCTCCCCTGCTCACTCCTCTGAGATGGGAAGTCCAACTCCAGCTCTTACCTCTCCATGTACCTTGGCACACTGCAGTCTCCTGCTGCTGGGGCCCACCACCCACACAATAGCAGGTGCCAAAACAGGCAGGGCATCTCAAGCCCACCCACCTTCCACATTGTCCACTGGACCCGTGGAAAACTCATGTCCTCTTAAAACACTAAAATGCAGACACACAGGCTGGTCTCTGGTCACCCTGTGTTCATGCTGTCCTCTCTCCCTCCTTGTCTCTCCTCCTGCTCTTCCAAGCATAGGGCCAGATCAGAAGGTTGGTGATCTAAGCAGACATTTAATTCACAAGTGAGACTATGAGCTTCTTCTTCTAGTTATAGGCACCCTCAATTCTCTTGAGCCCCTCCCTTGACTTGGGGGATTAGCGGTGAATGGAAGGGTGAGAGGTTCACCTCTTGTAATGAACCCCATGCTGCAACGACTTTAGCTCACACTTTCTCTCCCCTTCAATCCCTTCTCATATACACACTGGGAGGGGCCTGGGGGCAGAGCTGGTGGCAGCAAGGCTAGTGCTGCACTCAAGTGCTGGCAGTTCCCTCCAGTTTGCACAGGACTCACCATCTCTTTGTCCTCAGTTTCAGCCCCAGTGACCAATTCTAGATCAACAGGAAAATCCACTCAAGTTCCTATTTCAGATGTGAGTTCAGATGTGGGTCCAAATTGGCCTTCTATTTCTTTTGAGCTTAGTTCACATTTGAGAAAAGGGTAAAATCAGGTTTCACCTGGCTCTGGCTTTAGTTGAAGAGTGAAGATCAAAGACCGGCTAAATGTAAAACAGGGCTGAGCTGAGCCAGCTGGAAGGCCCAGCTGCGGAGGGTGGGTACTGCATGGGTCAGGTGGGGAGTGAGGGAAGCACCAGAAGAGCTCCCGTCCGTGGACCCACCCGGCATGTGGACACACTAAGAGATCTCCAGGGAGCCATAGAGCCTCCATCCTCAGGCACTCCCCGCTGACTCACGGCTGATGTCATTCCATTGTTCACCTCTTTGGACTTCAACATCTGTAAAATGGGAAAAAACATATCTTCCTCAACAGGATGCCAGAGAACTTCACAAGACGATACTGTATGTGAAGCACATAGGACAATGTTTAGCACATAGAGGGCACAATGAATTCCCAACCCACCATACCCCCTAGAGAGACCACACGAGCTGGAGGTACATGGTCCGTCTGCCTTCATATCTCTCAATGGTTCAGCCACGTCTCAGCAGTGCCACTACACCAGGCCCACTGCAACAGCCTCCACTCTGAATCCCTGTTTCCACCCTTGCTCCCTACCATCTATTAGAATGATCCTAATGAAAGGTAAGCCAGATCATGACACTCCTTCACACAAAACCCTGAAATGGTTCCTGTCCTCATCAGAGTGGACGCCAAAGTCCTCACAAGCACCAGCAAGGCCCACATCTTCTGTCCCCTATTGCTGTCTTGTCCTATGACTCCTCCTTCCCCTTCTCCATCACACAGGCCACTTCAGATGCAGCAGACCTGTTCCTGCCTCAGGCCCTTTGACTGAATCATCCTTCTGCCTGCAATGTTTTTTCTCCCAGTATTTACTGTGCCATCCCTTACTTCTTTCCAGTCCTGCCTCAGATGTCACCTTCCGGTGCAGCCATCCCTGACCACCCTATTTATAATTGCATCATTCCCCCACCTGCCCCATGACATGCCCCATCCTGTTCCCATTTTATCTTCTCCATACCATTTTTTTCTTCTAACATACCACATAACTTACTAATTTATTTTCTTGCCTGTCTTCCCCTTCCCACACACATACATTAGCATGTCAGTTCCATGAGGGCAAGATTTTGTATCAGTGTCACTCACTGCTGTGTTCCTAGCATCTAGGGTAGTGCCTGGCATATAGTAGGTTCTTAGTAAACATCTGTTGAATGGAGGGCTGAATGAATACCAGGACATGAGTACTCATAAGCCGGAAGTGTAAGACCCAGTTAACTGCTCAAAACACCAGATCCAGTCTCTCCGCAGCTTAGGATGATGCTGAGAATGAATCAGAGGAAGGATGAAGTCAGTTTGGAAGAGAATCTCTGGGCTGAGTAATTGTTCTCCACCCCTGCCTCATCTCAATTTAGACTCCACGCTGAAAATTCATTCTGAAAACATCCTCTTTAGTCACTCAATCACTTATTTCCTCTGAACGCCAACTTGTCTGGGGACCAAAGTCCACAGCTCTTGCAAATAGAAGCTGTGCCAAGCAGAAGCAAAAATTAAATGATTCTTTAACCATTTTGACTTCAAAGAACAAACGTGCTGCCTCAAAGCCTCCCAGCTACTCCCTGGGCTCTCTCAGGTACCTGCCCTCTCAGACACTTTTGGCCCAGAACATCGACTCACCGCTTGGATTGAAGGGACACAACGCTTTTGTATAGGTGAGTCTCTTCTCCTCATGTAAACTGCAAGCAAAGCAACAGTTAGGTGCAAGACTATGATTAACTGCCAAGTGCTTGCTCCATCTAAAGGCATTTAAACTAAAATAAATAAGTAAATTGCACCGTTCAAGTCAAACAAAACACTCTCTACACCTGCAAACTGCCAGTCTTGATTGCAAGCTTAGCCCCTACAGCAATGTGGAAATATAGCAGGCACTACGTAAATACCTCCTGACTGTTGACTGACTCTCTTGGTATAAAGTACTCACTCAGGTCATGGAAAGCAGCCTAGACCAGTATTAAAAATACCTAATTCAGGAAGAGATTCTCCCATTTCATAGACACAGTGTGTGGAATGTTTGTTTCCCACTCCTCTTTCCCCTGGTCCCTAATCCAGAGGGTCTGTGGGGTATCTGTGAACTCACTAGTCAGCAGACAGAGCATGAAGATGTGTCTGTATGTATGCAGGCAATGCTGAGCACAAGAATGCAGAGGAGATAACTGGGGGTAGGGAAGGAAGAGTCAGCTATTCTCATTCTAGTGGAACCTCTATCCTAGGTTGAGTTTTTAATTGGTGTTCAAAGCCCTTCCATCAAGTACATACAGTCCATGCTTACCAGTCACACATGTGGGTACTGACCCACACACCCCCACATGCCTCTCTGACCAGGCTTCCTTCGTTCCTTTCCTAAATTCACTTTGGCTTAACCTACTCAGTAGCCTTTAGAAATCCTCAGGACATTTGTGGTGTTAAAACAAGTGTATTTTCATTTTATTGCACCTGTATTTCTTGTAAAGAGCAATTTCATTTTTTGTCTCCATTGTATTCAATCTGACTTTTGCACTCTGAAACTTCTTCAAACAAAGCTCTACTTATGAAACAGGAAACACAGCTGACAGCCTCCTGATCACCCAGTATTTTTTTTTTTTTCAGAATGAGAAAATCCACACAGGGCTCAGCCTAAAGCAGGCCAGCCCAGTAGCAGCTTCATCCCAATGAAGGGAAGAAACAGCAGCCTCCACCAGTTGTAAGAAAAGTTTTAAAGGCTGTAGGAGGCATTACCCCCTCTCCAACTCCTCATCTCCCCACAGCACAGAGAGGAGACTCAGGAGCTGGAGAGTGAATGAGTGAACACTAGACTATTACGACAACCTCTTCAATCATCTTTTGATTCTAATCTTACTTCCATTCAAATCATTCTCCACGTTATTTCCAGAGGGATCTTCCATGTTACTCTTGTCCTTAAAGCTATTCAGTGCCCTCAGGGCCAATCCAGTCTTCTCAGCCTGGGCTTTCCTCACATAGGTGCCAAATATTTCTGTAGTTCATCTCTCACACTTACTCCCTCACCCTACCATCCACCCATCCAGCCAAATCCACCTTCTTTCATTTGGGGCATAGACCATCTTCCCTGTCACCCTTGGCCCTGTGGCCCTGTGCCTAGAACATTCTTCCCTCCCCCACTCCACCCCTTTTTTGGTCAGTCTTGTCCTTGGTTGAATGAAGACACAGGTAGGATAAGTGATGGGCTCAAGTAGACATGTCTGGTCTGGAAGTTCAGGAGAAATATGTCTGTCCCAGGTTGGCCTTGGGGAGTCACCATGTAGCTCCTGAGGCTTTCAGCTCATGATTGAAAAAGCTGTTCCCGCCGGTGGGCAGAGGACTCTCAGAGGGACCTCCATGGCCTAAAGGATGTCCCAAGAGAGTACACAGCAATGCTGTGCCCAAGAGGTGCAGGATCCCAGAGCTAAGCAGCTGCCCCCATTTCTTCTCCAGCTCCCACTGATTTCCATGTCAGAAATAGCCAGCATCATTCCTCAAGCAAACCTGCTCTTCCTTTCTCTAAGTAGCTACACCCCACTGGAGTCTGTGAATGGGAGGTTCTATCCACAGGACCACAGTACTTAGGGCAAAGCTTCTAACAGCCCCATTAGCAGCAGCTACTAGCTTGGACAGAACTCACAAAATCATTTCATGTGTGCTGGGTGTTCCACCTGCAGGTCACAGAATATTCAGAACACTAGAATCAAAATAAAGCCCATTGGAGAAGAACATCCCAGGGTCTGGAGAGAAACAGCTCAGATCACTGGCGAAAGAAAAGCTTCCCACACATGTGCTTTCACCATGTCCAAGGAACAGAGGCCTGAGGAAGCCCTTGGGGATCTGCAGAAGACATACTCAGATTGCCTGGGGAGTTGCTTTACATGACAGTTAGGAGATGGGAATCAGTTCAGAATAGAGAGAAAGTCTACTTCATTTTATCCGGAGTTGCAGTGCAGCAAATGGTTTATAACAAGAAATGGAAAGAAGAAAGATATTCCTTAAATAGTTCTTCTAAGTTTCAGAGCTGATACAAACAAAGCTATTGCAGGTTGAATTGCACCCCACCTCCCCAAAATTCATATGTTGAAGGCTGAACCCCCCCCAGTACCCCAGAATGAGATCATATTTGGAAATAGAGTCATCGAAGATATCACAGTTAAGATGAGCTCATTAGGGTGCACCCTAACTCAATATGACTGGTGCCCTTATAGAAAGGAGAAATTTAGACACAGAGCCACAGACAGAGAACTCCATGTGAGAATGAAGGCAGCCATCTGGGTGATGCTTTTACAAGTCAAGGAATGCCAAAGATTGCCAGCAAACAGCCAGGACCTAGGGAAGGCACCTGGAACAGATTCTTCTTCACAGCCCTTCAAAGGGACCAATCTTGACACTAGACTCCTGGCCTACAGAATTGCAAGACAATAAATTCCTGATGTATAAGCCACCCAGCTTGTGGTAATTTGTTATGACAGCCCCAGGAAACTAATACAAAATGCAAGCAACATAACCAGAAAATATTTTATTCCTCAGTGCCCATCTCGAGCACAGCGAAACCACCTTTGAAGCCTCTGTGCCAATGCCACTCCATTGGGTATTGAAGCCTTCCCAAACGTGCAGTAGAGATCACATGCATTGCCTTACCCCATACCGTCTTGGCATCTCCCTGGTAGTCTCTGTGATGGAGAGACAGAGGAATAGAGTTGTCATGAGTGCAGGCTTTGAAACCAAACAGACCTGTCTTTGAATCCCTTTCTGACCACTTAGTGCCCATCTGGCCACTGTTTCTCATCAGTGAAATGGAGCAAACAGCAATGCACGTGAGACAATGCATGGAAGGGGCATGTGGTGAGCACTCCCTAAATGGAAGCTAGTGCGATGTTGGCTTAATCACGAAGGGTCAAAGAAGATGAAGTTAAATTAGGGGCCATCCCTTAAATCAGCTAAGCCCTTGAAGGAAAAGAAGATCCAAAACTGCAAGAAATGCGGGTCACTGCTGCAGCCCAGGGGGCTCCTCAGCAGCGTGTGCTGGCCTAGCAGAAGGTCCAGCCTGAGAGCAAGGAGAAAGTGTGAGCAGATGGTAGCCTTCAGCGGCAGAGCCTGGACGGAGGAAACACATGTGTAGGAAGAAGGAACAGGGGAGCTGGAGGTCAGAGTGGTACAGCGCATGTCTGACAAGCAGTACCACCAGGAATAGCAGCCGTCACTTGAAGGTTGATGGGCCTTTCCCCTAAATGAGAGGATACAGAATCCCCACCCTGCAGGACAGACCACAGCAGCCTGCTGCCCACCTGCCAGAGTAGAGAAAAGAAGAGAATTTAGGTCACGCCAAGTCAGGAGTGAGGCTGCCTGGAAGTCACTGATAGGAAGTACCCAAGTCTTAGCAAAATCTAAGGATGTCTAGCATCACGCTAAGAAAATCCACCTTCAGGGCAACTCTATGTAGTGCTATGCTGGTAAATGTTTAACAACTGGCTCCAGGGGACATTGCCAATTATTATGGTGTAAATATTCTCACCATGACCAATTGGAAGCTATCAAGAACATATCAATGAGTTCACCAAATTCCTGAGACTTTAATTGGTTCTTGTGAGCTTAGGAGCTGGCTGCAACCTATGCTGAATGCTAAGTGACAAGTGCTACTCAATTTGCCTTCCACACCTGCCCTCTCTACCCACGGCAGGCTAATAGCAGCATTTCCCTGTGCTCAGGGCTTGGCCTGGTTTGGTACCTGTACATGCTAACAAACAACTGCCCTCTTTCCACTCCCAGGTGACTTGGTAGCTTGGGAGTAAGGGACAGAGCCACTTCAGGTATGAAACCAGGTCCCAGTCCTCACCCCATAGGTGAGGAGCCACTTCCCCGGGCACACACCTCAGAGAAAGCCTTGCTCAATGCGGGAGTAGGCAGGCTCTCCCAGGATGTGTTATGAGAGCTGGGCAAGAGGACTCCTGCTTCAGCCCCTCTCCTGCATCCTTCCAGCCAGTTCTGAGAATGTCACATGCTTGCCACCTCCTTTTCCCACTGGGTTTCCTCAGGAGGGGGTCAGCGTTTTCCAGCCACTCTTTATTCATGACCAAACCTAGATGTGCGTGAACCTCCACACTGATTACAGCTTGGAAGCTGGCTTCTCTCAGGGGTTAATGAAAAACCTGCAGAGCTGGGTTTCTGGACCCAATAGGTCACGCTGCATGGGACCATCCACACTTGATATTTTCCTTCTTGGGTAAAACTCATCCTCAGCTTACCTCTGCCTGCAGGCTGCTTAGATGGCAGTTCAGTGGATTTACACTGAAATGTTCTTTTCTTCTCAGGTAATTAGGTCCAGAGGAAAATGTGATCGCCTGCCAGCCTGCCCAGACAGTGGGAGAGGTAAGCCTTCAGCTCTGCCTGCCTTGGTGAACTCGTGGCTGCCTGCAGCCCGCCCACCGGTTAGCACTCATCAACTGTGCAGGGGGCCCTGACCCGGGTTAGGGAAGCGTCTGCGCCCTGCATTAACCGAAGTGCTGAAGACTCCACCAGGCAGGGGCCCAGCACTGGGAGACTGGGATTCTAATCTGTCCCCCCACTAACTCACTAGAACCTAAGGGGAGTCAACCGAGCCCTCTGGGCTTCCATGTCTTCATCGGTACAAAGATTCCTCCTTGCCTCTCGTACAAAATTATTAGGAGGCACGCATGGCATAAGGGATGTAAAGGTGCATTGGAGATGATTTACAATCAGCATTCCTTAAGATGTTGTTTACAAAGGCAAAGTAACGCTGGGAATTTGCTGGAGGCAAAAATGGAGTTTTATCTGAAATGCTTTATTGATCATCCAACCATTGCTGACCTCAGTAAATCCCCAGCCTGTTTAGAGACAGCCAAGACACTGAGATAGCAAACACTTCCCCAAGTGCATCTCCCAGCTCAGTAATACTGAGAGGACTACTACAAATACCACTGAGTGCCTGACACACCCAAATGGGAAAATGGTAGTGAATAAAAACGGGCCCTGCTGCAACATCTGAGTGATTCCTTCCTCCCCAGCACCCAGTCCCATCCTCCGCTCAACCACTAAAACAGAAAAGGCCAATCTAAAGTCTCGCAAGTGGAGGAACACGCTGAACTAAGCACATAAGAGTTCTTTAAGGGGAGACAGGGGGTGCTTTACTCTCTTACTCCAGGAGTGAACTTAACCGGGACCACAAGACTGATGCCTTCACGCTAGAAGGAGAAGCAGCCAAGCAAAGGTCGCTGCATGGCTCCCACCGACACTGACCAGTGCAGAGCCAGACTCCCGCCCTGCTGAGGCCAGTTGTCCACCCAGTGTCCAGGCCTAGTGAGGACATTTGCACAGCGAGGACATCTCCTATGTGCACAGCCAGAAGCAACTGCCAAGCCTGTGGACAGCTGAGACCTCAGAGAACCATTATCCAACCCCACCCCGGATGTCCGCTTGGATTTTCCTTTAGCTGAATGACACGACAGCTTTGTCTTGTAGCTGGGCCCCCACTGGATCCCAGAAAGTCTCCACAAATCAGAGGGAAAATTGTTTTGAAGCAAAAAGTCTTTTCTACATAACAGTGCTCAGGCAGATGGCAATGATTTATTCTAATTAATAAAAAGAATAGGTAACCTTCCAGAGCATGTACTATGGGAAGACACTGTTTTCAGTGTTTTATTGACTTGAACTCATCTATCCATCATTACAACCCTATGGGGTGACTACTCTTACTATTCCAGTTTATAGATGAAGAAACAGGTAAGGCCGGGAGCAGTAGCTCACACCTGTAATCCCAGCACTTTGGGAGGCCAAGGCGTGTGGATCACCTGAGGTTAGGAGTTCAAGACAACTCTGGCCAACATGGCAAAACCCATCTCCACAAAAAATACAAAAAAAACAAAAAAATAGCCAGGCATGTTGGTGGGTACCTGTAATCCCAGCTACGCTGGAGGCTGAGGCAGGAGAATTGCTTGAACCCAGGAGGCAGAGGTTGCAGTGAACCAAGATCATGCTATTGCGCTTCAGCCAGGGCTACAGGGCAAGACTCAGTCACCATTCTACCTTATGAAAAGGCAATGCAAAGCATGAGTAGTTAGCAAGCCACCTCTGTCACAGTTTGGGAGCTGGGATTCAAACCCAGACAGCCTGTGTACCATTATGCTACCTGATCTGGGTTCAAGGGCTGCTGGGGAGGCAGTCACTGGGCTCAGGAGGAACTGGGAATCAGGCCAGGGTAGAGATTGGGAGAGGGAGGTGGCAGTTGTCTCTCACATGCCCAGCACTAAGCAGTCTTTCTCAAGAATTTCTTCCACATGAGATCCAAAATCCCACCCCATTAGCATGATGACACTCTTGGTCATAGCTCAGCATTATTTAGGAGTTCCTACAGTTGCCCATACTCCTGGGAGAGACAAAACTCCAAATCATTGTTACTTTATAATTTCCCTGAGTGAATTTATCAAATGCTTTTCCAGAGGGAACCACCGGATGAGTTCACATTCCAGTGGGAATTGGAGAGTGTCTGGAAGACTCTGAAAGTGCTGTGGGTAGCAGGGATCAGGGGAATACAAATCAAGGAACAAGCCCAGTGTGTCTGGGATTGGCAAGCAGCCCAGTGTACATAAGCAGAGAAGGCTTCACCCCTGGGGGTGTGGTGGTTTTAAAATATGTCTACAAATTCTTCAATACTTCTGCCTTCAAAAAGTGGAGGTCAACTGCTCTTCTCTCGAGTATGAGCTGAGCTTAGTGCCTTACTCTAGTGAGTATGATGAGGCAGATGTGACAGGGTGTGACTGCAGAGACTACGTTATAAAGGTTGCTGAGGCATCTTCCTTGTTTTTGCTCACTCTCTCTTACATTACTTGCTCTCAGGAGGTTAGCTGCCACGTTGTAAGGATGCCCAAGCTGCTTATGGAGAAGCCTACGTGGTGAGGACAAGAGGGCTCCCCCAGCAGTCATGTCAGGAGCCACCTTAGAAACAAATCCTCCAGGCCCAGGCAAGCTTTCAGATTACACAGTTATCCCTGGCAACATCCTGACTGCAACCACATGCCTGACCTGGAGCCAGAGCAACCCACGAAGCCACTCTTGAATTCCTGACCCACAGGAACTATAAGAATAAATCATTGTTTTAAGCCACTGTGTTTTGGGGTAATGCACTTTGCCACTACAGATAATTAATATGGGAGTAGGAGGAAATCTGGTAGAAGCAGCACGTTCCCACACATGGAGGGCTTTCAACACCAATAAGCCAGCTTTGGTCTTTATGTCTTATAAGGAGTCAAGGAACATTTCAAGACATGAAATGAAGTAGGGAAAAGAAACAAGGACACATTCCTCTTGGCCATGGAGAAGAAGAAAACGCATATTTCTGATGTCTCAAAACCTTTCTTTAGCCCAGTGGTTCTCAGCTAGGGTTGAATTTTGCCCCCTGAGGGACATTTATCAATGTCTGGAGACATTTCTGATTGTTATAACTGGGGCAGGACTGGGCGTACTACTGTCATCTGGTGCAAAGAGACCAGGGAGACTGCTAAGCATCCTATAGCACACAGGTCAGTCCTGCAAAAAGAGAACCATTTGGCCCAAAGTGTCAGTAGTCCCAAGACTGAGAAACCCTGGTCTAGCCTTGCCTTGAACCACTGTCTGCCTTGAAACGTCTGAGGATCTGAGCTTCTCCAGAGTTGCAGTCACCATTTTGACTCTTATATGGGAACACTTACCAATTTTGAAAACTCAGAGGAGGAACATAAATCCATGTTCAAGCAGGAAGACCTTGCCCAGTTTCAAGGAGTCGAAGACATGGCTGTGGGCATAGACTAACCTCTCCCATGGATTTTCAGAGCCAAAAAGCCAGAATAAGGTAGATTATGCCATGGTAACACGTTAATTCTGAAATCTCAGTGCCTTGAAACAAAAGGATTTATTTCTCATTAACATCACAGTCCAGTGAAATCACAGGAGTCTCTCCTCCAAGCAGTGACTCAGTTTCCAAAGGTTGCTTCCATCTGTGGTGCTTTCGTCCTTTCTCTTTGGTATCCTCCACTGGCAGATAGTGGAAAGAGAGAGAAAGGAGGACCATACCAGGGAGATGTTATGGCCAGTCCTGGAAATGTGTACATTCTATTGGCCAGAAAAAGGTAACCGCAAGAGAGGTCCCATCTAACTGCAAGAGAGGCTGGGAAACATAGTTCAACTCTGAGCCCATGCAGACGAAAAAAGTGGGCATTGGTCAACACACACAAGATCAGCTACCTGGTATAGTCCCTTCTGGACCCCAGCACCAAGGCCCCACGCTCAGGACACAGGCCTGGCCTAAGCCCACTGATACCATTCCAAGAGAGCTCATTGATAAAGAAAGAAGCAGAGCCTGTCATCACGGGCACGTTGCCATGAAGGAGGGGAGACAGCAAAGGACTCCTACCCATTCTTTTTGCCTCCACAGTCAGCTATACAGGAGATTTCATTACTCTTTGGTTCAG
Organism: Macaca fascicularis; assembly: GCF_037993035.2. Classification (NCBI taxonomy): domain Eukaryota; kingdom Metazoa; phylum Chordata; class Mammalia; order Primates; family Cercopithecidae; genus Macaca; species Macaca fascicularis. The sequence goes on along the minus strand of NC_088387.1, from coordinate 99,051,732 downwards.
GAAGATAATGGGAGATGGGCCTCTCAACCACAGACCCAAATCAGGTAAGCACTGATGACTGGAAGGACCTCTTTTCAGACATCCTTGACTACAATTTTGTCTCTCAGTTTTCAATTCCACATCAAGGGCTTTTGAATTTCATACGTGCTTCCAAAATGAAAAACAAATCTGAAAGTTACCTTGGAATACAGACTTCTCATATCCTCAGCCCAGAACACTGTGCAGTACTTTACCATTCAGCTCAAGCAAAGGTACGGCTGAAGCTGTGTGAAGGCCAAAAGCTTAGTCATTTGATAAAAAGCAGAGGCTCAAAAGGTGACTGTCGAAGATGAAAATGGAAGTTCATCTATCAACACTGTTTATATATGTTACTTTGAACATATATTTCATTAATGATTTTATGAGCTAATTCTGTATTCTCAATTTAAAATAGTAAATATAATATTCTTGGGATAAAAGATAAATATAATATTCTTTATCAATTCACCCTAGCCCAATTCCTCATAGACATAATTCAAAAAGTTTGGATTTCACTTCTTTTTCTCTTTCCTTCTCAGGCCTGAGAAGCTACATATCTCCGCCATGCCTACCCCAAACCTCTACTAGCTTTCAGCCATGGGGGTGTGCTCTGCAATCCTATAGCACATGCTGGAATGCTGTTTGAATACAAGCTGCTATAGGTAATAAAGTTTATCAGAATGGCTTGTCATTATTTTTGCATCATTATACAATTACTGCAGCTTTGGAAGGTAATAAATCACTGCACAGGTGACAAATTGAGAAGCTAAGAAGGACAGTTTTTCTCACAGATAAAGCAACTGCTGCCACTAACGAGATGTGGTGATTTGGTGATCAACCTTTTAAAAAGCATCCTGTGATCCTGAGAGGGTCAGTAGGAAGGCCATCCACATCCAAAAGCATGCCAGGTCATTGCCAAGACCACAGAGGAGCGTGAAACTCCAACAGCTCCGAAAATGAGTGTCCCAGTTTTACTCCTTGATTGCCAAGAGGGAGCCTTATACCAATAACCGAATTCCAGATAGTCCAAACTTCATTGGCTCAGAATAATGGCCCAGACAGCCCATTATTCACTCAACTCAACTCAGAGATGTCTCCTGTTTACGTGTGCATGCATATGTGTGTGTGCTTGTGTTTTAAGTAGGCTGAGTGCTAAACTACATCTGTGCAATTTTCTAACACACTAAGTTTTCTGTTTTGTTTTGTTTTTTACACTTGGGTAATAAAAAAATAGCACAGCATATTTTCTGCAGAAATGAAAAATAGATCTCCAGACTAAAATCAAGCAGGAGATGTTTTAGTCCAAAAAAACAGTACTCTAGGAGAGAATGTATGCAGGATATGAGAGGTTTAGGAAAGGATAACTGGTTCCACTCCACTGCAGCGTTGATGTCTGTGCTAGGTGAGATGCTGCAGATGCTCTCCAAATTAATCAATGGGCTCCTAGAGTACGAGGAAGGAGTCAGCAAGAACCCCTCCCAGAAAGTTCCAGTAAAGCCTTATATTTGATGACTAACCTGTACCACTATATAAGAAAGTATTTTTGCTTTTGATGAACAAGCCAACCAGCCTGCACCTGGAAATGGGACATTCTGGGTTGGGAAACTGGGCTCCAGAGAAAATGTTCTCAGAATGTGGTCCCCAGACCAAGAGCATCAGCATCATTTGGGGACTTATTAGAAATTCAAATTCTTGGACTCCACTTCGGATCTACTAAATTAGCAAGGCTCTGTAGTTGGGAGCTAGCAATCTGTGTGTCAACGATCCCTCCAGACAATTGTGATACATGCTCAAGTTTGAGAACCAGTGCTTGAGAAAAATGGGAGATTAGTTTCAGGATCCAAAGGACCTGGGAATAGAGACACCCAGGCCATGCACCCCTCCGACGAACTAGTTCAGCCTATTATTATAAATTTTCCCTTCATGCAGGGCTGCCACATCTGATTGTGCAAGTTGAGCACTACATAAATTCTCCCTGACCAGGGATTAATTAGAAGACTAAAGTATAGGCCATGGCGGCTCCTAAGTCGTGAACTTGATGGGCTACGTATCCCCTGAAGGAGTGCTTTTATCTAATATATGCAAAGACATCATATAGGCTGGCAGCTCATGTACCTTCACCTCTTTATTCAAATAAATCTCGACCTTCAACATGAAAAGAAGATAAACTGCAGCTGGAAATCAGAATCTTATCCTTTCAGATAGATGGATAAGCAACTTAACTATGAATGGTGACTTCATTCCTCATAGTGACTTGAATACATAAAGCCAGGTTCCCACAGCCGATCTCAACTCAAGCCAAAATGAATTACAAAACAAAACTCTGAAACTCCTGGCCCTACAAGCCATCCTACAGCCTGCACCCATCCTGCAATCAGGATTCTTGATTTTAAAGTAAAGTTTGCCCCTATTGAATCCTGCTAAGGTCCAGAACCAGGAAACCACCCTAAATGACAACAGGGCTGTGTGGGGCCCACACAGAGTTCACTCAAAGAGGTCCTTTCTCATCTGGGGAAAGGCATCAGGGTATATTTTATAGGCCTCAGTGACCTCCTACATAAAGCATCAATACTTTCACCCACGAAACTTCCCAAGGTCCTAGCATCTCTAAGGGCAGGCAGAGTCTTCTCTCTAAGTTAAACACGGTGGCTAAGTGTGCTGGAAAAGGTTCTGTTTCTCCTCTAACACCAACCCTTCCAGAAAGAGTCCACCAAGAGGTGGTCCAGTCCACACCTGCTCAGCCCTATGGCTCTATTCCGTCACTGAGAAAACCCACAGGGTTGAGGGGATCTGGTAGAGAGGTATTTCAAACCCTCTACTTCATTCCCATTGTTCACCACATGCAGAAAAATGATCATTTTGTGTGTTACACTCTGGGTAATCAATTCCAATCCCCTGGAGACTTCCTGGGTCTGCTAAGCACATTTATTCTCCTGTTTCTAATCTATTCCTTTGATTTCCACAACTTGAACATACTGTCATCATTTTAAAGGAGGGGAGAGAACAGGAAATGAGAAAGCAAGGGCAGAGGGAGCAGAAGAGAGGGAGGGAGAAGGAGCTTGATCCTGCCATTCTCCAGCTTTAAAAGCCCCTTTGTCTGTAAGACAAAATGCCTGTACCCCCGCTCATTCAAGGTCTTAACAGCCTGGCTCCAAAACTTGTCTGTGCACGTCTATGCTGAGTTTCCAAGGGTGAGTGTAATGACAGTGATAATATAACAATATCATCATTATCATCAGAACTGGGCTGGTCTACACTAAATACTAGAATGTGGCTGACACTAAGCTTGAAGACTCACAATAACCACACCAAAGTAGTTACTATTATTATCGCTATTTCCCTGATAAAATTGTAGCCCAAAGAGGTTAACTAGATTGCTGAAGATCAATTAGGTAGTCAGTGAAAAATCTGAAATTTGGGCTCCAGCATTCCATACAACCCCAACCTCCTAATAACTAGTTTAAGCTTTTTCTGACATGGAACTCCTGGACCCCTCTGGGCCCTGGACTTCTTGCACACCTTACAATGGGAGACTAGAGGAAGCTACAATTCAGGACTGAATTTTTCTCCCCCAAGCCAAGACTGTCTGCCCTGGTCCTCAGCCTCAAGTCAGAAGAAGGCTTGTATATATAGCCACTGGATCTAAAGTAAGCCAGAAATACAGAAATCTTTGGGACTCCCAGAGTCCCAGCACCTAACGCAAGATTTCACAAACTAGTTGCTCGATAAATATTTGTTGAATGAACATGCTCTCAGATTCATATTCCATGAATTGCCAAGCACTTATATGTCAGGCAATGTGCTAGATGATTTCTTGAATGTTACCTCATCTAGGCATTGCAGAAATTCAAAAAAGTATTTATATCCCTGTTTTCAGATGAGGGCGCTGGAGTTCAGAAAGGGAGGTGACTTGTATCTTGACTGTGGATTCATAATTGTGGGAAAGAAAGAGTTTGTGAAAAGCAGGAGCTACTTAGGGAAGTCCAACCCTCAGTCAACACTAATGTGACTGCTTTATACTCCCACCCGTCTGCCTCTCTTAAATGTCTTTTCCTGGTTACCTGAATTTTTACTTCACTGCTGAATTCAATTCCTCAAATAGAAATACCCCCAGGAGGTTTATTAAGTGCTCGCATAATATTGCTGCATAACAAATCCCCTCAAGACTTAACGCCTTAAAACAACCATTTTATTTTACTCACCATCTTGTGGGTCAGGAATTTGGACAGGGCTTGTGTGGGCAGTTCTCACTTGGGGTCTTTCATGCAGTAGAGGAAAGATGGTAGCCGGAGCTGCGCCATATGAAGGTTCAACCAACTGGACACCCAAGATGGCTCACTCACGTGGGGGCAGCTGGTGCTGGATGTGGGCTGGGGCTCAGCTGGGCTGCAGAATGGAACCTTCATACGTGGTCTCTCCAATATGGTGGCCTCAAGGTGGCCAAACTCTTACATGGCACCTGGCGTCCCCTAGGGTATACGTCCCAAGAGAGCCAGGCAGAAGCTACTTGGCTCTGTTGAGCTAGCCTTGGAAGTCACCCAGAGTCACTTCCACCACATTTGATTAAACAATCACATGACCAGCCAGATTCAAAAAGAGGGGACGACCCCTTTATGGAAGGAATGCCAAAGAATTTGCAGCCATTATTTTAATGCCACATGAAGCTATTGACCATTTACTCCAGGGCACATTTAAACCTGCCTGATTCCTTTATGGAAAAGATGGTCTCCAAAGATGGCCACCATCCACTCCTTCCCCCACTGTCACACACATGCTGCTTTCCTCAGAAGGCAACATCTGTTTCCCTTCTCTTTGAATCTGGGTTAGCCTTAAGACTTACTTCGATGAATACAGCAGGTAGCAGAGTGACTCTGCAGTTATTGGTCTAAGCTTTAAAAAGACCAGCAGACTCTACTTCTGCTGGGGGAAGCCAGACACCATGTAGAAATGAATGAAACTGCTCAGACCACCATGCTATGAGGAAGCCCAGGCTGACCTCATGAAGAGGCCATGAGGAGGAGGACCAGGGAGCCCAGAGAGCAGCCAGAACCAGAGACTCAAACATACAACCCCGTTGCGCTGCCCTGGCTGGTTTTTGCCGCATGATCCTTTCTAGTCAAGACCAGACACCATAAGCACAATAATGGTCAACTGTCTCCACTCTGCCTTATCCAAATTCCTGGCCCACAAGAGCATAAGGAGATAAAATGGCAGTTGTTTCAAGCTGATAAGTTTTAACATCGTTTATTGAGCATCAGTAGATAATGGAAATATTTTCTAACCACTTCCCAAGACTAGCCATGCCATAGTTTTGAAGGGGAAGAACCTGAAAGCTCTGCATTCAGAGGGCTGACTTGGGGGAGGCAGGGGCCAGAGGGGATGGAGCTGTCACTTGGATGAGGCGGGCAACATGCGGGGCAGAGCAGGGTGAGGTTGCCAGAGGGAACCTGGGAGAAAGCAAAGGACATACCTGACCTGTTTCAAAGTTTTGCCCAGAAAAATAATGGAAAGGGGATTCTTGGTCCTTCTCTAACTTCTCCTCCTTCGTCTCCACTGACCCTCCTCCCAAGACACAGGGCGATCAGATTATGTATAAAACTAAATTTTTAATTCATTTTATTTTTATATGTGAAATATTTCAAACATACAGAAAGTAATAGAAAACAATTTAACAAACACTCTTGCATTTACCACCTAGCATCTAAATAGACTTTTGAGGAATAGTGGAGAATCTTAATCTGTTTTCAAAGCACTGCTATCTACAGGAAAATATGTTCTACCTTCTAAAAAACTGACTTGGGGATGAATTCCTGGAAGACCCCTGGCACTCAACAAATGGGACTGAGTATCTGCTTCTGGCAGGTCCCAAAGTAACACCATTGAATCCATCTTCCATATCCATAGTCCTTCCCCTTCCCCCCACCACTCAGGTGTCCAGAGCAGTTACACAGACACAGTGCAGGGCTGCTTCTCACTGAGCCATTCTGAAGCTGCACCATTGGCACCCCACCATTACTGCCATTTCTACCTTATTCATAAAATGTCCCTGTTTTGTGTTCCATCCCTGAAACAGATGATAGCCAGCCAACTTCATGGACCACCCCAGACCTTGTGCTAATAAGGAAGGGTGTCACTTTCCCAAGTTTGGATGTTTGCAAGTTAATGAGTGCCTTCTAGAAGAGATGCAGTACAACTCACAACAGGGTCCTGATTCTGGGCATGGAACTACAGGAGATATTTATGGGGTGCATTGGAATCTTCCATTTGCACCTCCAGATCCACTCTCTATTCTTCTTTCCCTGGGAGGCTGACCTATATGGATAAGATCAGGGGCTTCTTTGCTCCCATCTTTCTAATTGGGTTTAATCAGTGGAGGTGGGGTGGTGCCTGCAGGAGATGAGAAAGAGGAAGGAGAGTGCAATTGGGGTTATTCGTCCCCCTGGTTCTCTCCCTGTGGAGTCACCACGGACTGTCCCTGACCCAAGCCTGCGCTCCCATTAGGCAGCCAGTCCACACGGCTCTCCTGTTCTGGGTTCCAGGAACTGCTCCCTAACTGTGCTTTCTCAGACCTCAAAAAGGTAAGGCGCCTTGATGCTCTGCATTCTCCCCTGTGGGTTCCCTTTACCCCGTCTGCACCTCTGTACAGAGCCTATTACAGTCCCTGCAGATGACCTGATCTGAGTGTGCCATCCTTTTCCTGCCAGGACACTAACAAGACAGGAGGGAAATGAAACCTTTTAACACCCCTCAAGTCTTGCTACTGTCCCCTCCCTTAGGCAGATGATTCAGCCAAGAGCCACCAACCACAAGGGCTGATAGCCCTGTCCTATGCCCAACCAAGGAGACATAATCCTAAGGCTCTTATCAACTATACGTGCCCTGAGCACTTCTGCTTTTGGCCACCCAGATATGTGGTGAAGGTGGGACTGCAGGTGAGGACACATCTGCACTCTTGCTCCCACAAAATAAAGTCACCCCTAATTCTGAGCAGCTCTCTCATGCTTTATGCTTCTTCATAAAAAGATAGGACGTATTATAAGCAAAATAGGCTTGCTAAATATAGTCTATTCAGCCTGGGGAAGGCTAAATTATTCATAACCAGACCAGGATATACAAGGCACGCTAAACACAAATCCATTTTTGATTTTGGTGTTTTTTTTCTGGGGTCTGTGTATTCACTGCCCCTGCATTGATCTGTAACAGCCCCCCTGATGCCTGCATTTGCTCAGGATGAAGATCTCAGGATCTGGGCCAATTACCAAGCTGTGAATAACCCCAGTCTTGCCCTCTGCAGGCCAGTAGCCCCCACAAGGTCATCAGTTGTCCATCCTGTGTACCCTGGTGCTAGAGGCATTTGCATCCCGTGAAAGGATCATCAGCTCCCTGCAGAGCTCCATGGATAAGCAAGCCTTAAAAAAGATATCATCGAAGCCAGCACAACTCTGCATCCATTGCACCATGAAAGGCAAGATGGGACAGTGTGACGGTGACAAGCAAAGCCGCCTCTGAGTCCTCAGTATGATCAATGCCAAGGAAACAATGCGCCAGTCCCCTCCAAAACGAAGTCTCAGGCTGGGTAGTATATTTCAAATTATTTTCAGCCCAAGCTCTCTTCACACAGAAGCTGCTGATTAGATTTTTTTTCTGTAGTATGAGAATCATTGCTGAAAATACAGATGTCTCTGAGACACTCACTACTGGTATTTTCCAAATAAGACAAAATAGAACCATGAAATAAAACACAGGTCTCAGCTGTTTTCTTCCTGAAGATTGCTCCAGGATCTGAAGACTTAGGCAACTGACCATGACCTAGCGGCTTCATGAGCACCTCAGAATGTTCCACAAAAAAGTTGGGGAGGGTACAATGGAATGAGCTATAATAGAGGGATCCCTAAGCAGTAATCTGCCAAATATGGTGTTTCTGTTCAAATAGTACAGAGAAATCTGTCATAAACAGATTATCTCACTACAAAAATGGTTACAGATTTCAGCAAACAGTAGTTAGAAAGAAGAGATTTTATCCAAAGACAGATTGTGATGTTCATATTGAAATGGACAACAAGATTGTTATGCATCTGTTCTAGGTATGCCGTCATTACGTAAGGCCCACGGAGATTGGGATAATTTCCACTTCCTGGACCTGGGCACAGGCTGTTCAGATTTAGAGGACAAATATGCTGCTGCTTGACTCCTGTGAGTGATTTGAGTGGTAGCCCTGAGCCTGCCAGAACCCAAAGTCAGAAAGACATCACTGGATAGATCCTCTAAACGAGGGTGAGTGAACCATAGCAAAACTCAGTGTGCCTGGTGTCTCCTGGCGTCGAAGCTGCTACTAGCAGCCCCGGAGATGGGCCCAGAGTTAAGGTTGCTTCATCTTGCAAACTATTGCCTGGTTTCCTTTCCAGTGGGAGAAGAGTGTGCTTTATTGATCAAAGCATAAGAGTCTATCATAACAGATTCTGAGGGGACTGTGGAGCAATCAACCCTCCCGGAAGCTACCAAACATTCTGTTCCATTGCTTGCATCACTGCATGAAGAGTTCCCTGAAAACTGAATCCAACAGAATGAGTCCCATCCAAAGAGAAAGAAGCAATGGACCGGTGCTGGGAGGCACCAGCATGGTAGAGGGGGGCCTGGCCTTGAACCCCATCTCCCCTGCTTGCCATCTGGGGAGCCTTCAGCAAGTCACTCAACCTCTTCATAATTAGACAAGACTTTTGTACACAGCATTAGACAGGCATTTTGTAAAGCACTATACAACTACAGGAGATAACAATAATTTTCATGTTGGAAACCATCGCAGTCTTGAAACTACAACAGGCTCTTAGGATTTTTCTTTAAACCAGTGAAGTGTGGTCCTCTCACCAGCCTTACCTAGAAATTGGTTAATAACTCAAATTATCAAACCCTGAACCCACTGAATCAGAAATCGTGGTGGGGAAAAGAGGGCAGGTGGAGAAATCGGTGTTTAACCAGCCCTGCACTAGCGATGTGTCTGAAGTAGGCATGATTCCATCCCAAGATGACCTCCACTGCCTTGTTTAGCTCACCACACCCTCCTCAGCCGGGGACAAACAGAGGGGTGATCGAGAATCAGAGAAGAGGGGCCATCCCTGGTACCTTCCTTTGGAGGAGTTCAGGCTGAATGGAAGTAAGAACAGTATGTGTAGAAAATTGGCAAATGATCAGAGGTCACCAGAAAGTGTGCTGATGTGCCCTGCAGGGACTGTCACTGCCACAGAAGGTGATGGGTAAGGAAGGCGAGCGTGGGTCACCAGGGAAGTTTGTTGGATGTGAAAAGGCAGAGAAGAGGAAGGAGCTCCTGGTGTGTGTTTGGTTGAGGGGCAGGAGGGGTGGGGAGGAGTAGGCATGAAGGCCCAAGTAGGAAGCAGGGCATGTGGGATGAAAGACAAGAAAAATCAGCTCACAGGGTCCAAGTAATTCCCTTAAGGGCACCTCTGAGCCTGAAGCTGGTTTTTCTCATTCAGTTCAGATGGAGATTCTCTTAAATTAGTAAACTGCACAGGCCCTTCCAAGTTATATACTGTGCTTAATCCTCAAGCCCCCCCGAATCTATCTTCTCCCCGATGCCAACCACATCAGGCCTATAAATAGACAAGCTTCAGGGGAAGGAGTGGCTGAAATTACATGGTTTATTGGGATGATTATATATTATTTATGTAATAATTACATACATGATTATATAACATTATAATCATGTCTGTATTCTAGCTTTATTAACCATAAAATATCATTTTTGTTTTTAAGTATTTTATGGTGTCTTAAAAGATTTTAATTACTTGTAATTGTATTCAAATGCACCCTGAGGTTTTACGATGAAGGATGCTGCTCTAAAAATCTAAAAAATAAATAAATATTTGGCATCTACTATCATTTCAAGAAATGTAGAGTCTAATATCAAAAGGTCTGGTTGTTCCAGTGCATGGTTGAGAAGGATGCTATCTGGTTTGAAACCATCATGGATGAAATCATTTATTTATTAATTCATTCAACCCTCAAAAATGTACTGAGTGCCTGCTATATGCCAGGCAATGCACAGGAGCACCTTGGGATATATTTCCTCTGCCACTAGGAGAGACTGAAGGGGACCCCTGGGTTCTAGAGAAGAGCCTGTGGTCAGCTCTCAGCAGGCTTTTGTTTGTTTGTTTCTTGTTTTTGTTTTGCTTTTGTTTGTTGTTTGTTTATTTTGTTTCTTTTTGAGACAGAGTCTCCAGTTCAGGCTGGAGTGCAATGGCATAATCTGAATTCACTGCTGTCTCCGCCTCCTGGGTTCAAACTATTCTGCTGCCTCAGCCTCCTAAGTAGCTGGGATTACAGGCACCCGCCACCATGCCCAGCTAATTTTTGTATTTTTAGTAGAGATGTGGTAGCACCCTGTTGGCCAGGCTGGTCTCGAACTCCTGTCCTCAAGTCCCAAAGCGCTGGGGTTATAGGCGTGAGCCACCATGCCTGGCCTCTGCAGACTTTTTTAAATGTTGCTCTAAACCAAAGGTGTTGGTCAGGGCAGACCGACACTCTGCCCTCTCTGTGAGCACTGTGTCCGTAACAGGTATTCTGATGCGGGTCACTAAAAAGAACATAGAAGGAGAAAAACAGACCAAGAGATTGCCCTCCAGGAACTGTGCAGGAACTGGAGAACAGCCCAGGAGTTCTGAAATGCAGAAGCGAGTGACCTCACACCAGAGACCAGCAATGAAATGCCCAGTGCCTCCTCAGAGTGCTCTTCTCCCTCCGTCGCCCTTCACCCATGCACACCTTACAGCTCTGATGGGCCACTCATCAGCCCATCTAAGCCACAATCCAGACACTGACAAAATAGAAGCACCAAAATACACATTAGAAAGACTTTGCTATTTGGAATACTTCAAAAATTATCCACAATTATCTGATAAAGTCTATTAAAAACTCATCTCCTTTATAAGCACATGTGTGTGAGGCCAGATTTTCTTCATATAATTCAAGCAGATATGAGAATCCAGTTTCTTCCATTAAGGCACACATTAAAGAGACTTGGAGCAACGCCACTCTTTGCATTACATTTTTGGGTACATATATTTTCACGAAAATATGTAATTTATGTTAATATGCAATGGATTATTGTTTTGAAATAGCTTAATAAATATCTTCATGTCTGAAAAAAAAATTAACCAAGTAATCATCATGGGGGAAATGAGAATTTCGCTGGCCCTTCTTATACTTGTTTGATGGTTTCATGTTTGTTTTGTTTTGTTTTGTTTTCTTGAGATGGAGTCTCACTCTGTCGCCCAGGCTAGAGTGCAGTGGCGTGATCTCCGCTCACTGCAACCTCCGCCTCCCGGGTTCAAGTGATTCTCCTGCCTCAGCCTCCTAAGTAGCTGGGACCACAGGCACAGGGAACCACACCCGGCTAATTGCTTTTGCATGTTTAGTAGAGATGGGGTTTCACTGAGTTAGGCAGGTTGGTCTCGATCTCCTGACCTCATGATCCGCCAGCCTCGGCCTCCCAAAGTGCTGGGATTACAGGTGGGAGCCACCACGCCCAGTCTCATGTTATTTTTTAATTTTGATTATATATCCAGAGCTCCTTTATCTGTTTAGTTTCCTAAAGACTGCGTTAGCAGGAGAAAAAGAACATAATAACCTAATTCACACTTGGGTGTTCATGACTCTTCCAGCTTAGACCTCTGCCAAGCACAGTTCTATTGAAAAGCAAAGCCTATACTGTTAGACTTGGGATAGGTGCAGATGACTCATGGCACAGACAGTTTAAATAGGACAGTTCTCAGAACTCCCCTCAAACCATATCTTGGGTGGCGATTGCCTGTTTCATGCACTTGCCAGGGAGAGCGGGAAGGGTAGTTGCTGTCATGATTCCTGTGCAGTGGAGTTTTTCATATCTACTCAACATGGAAGTTACCCTCCTTCCATCAGAATCCAGGGCTAACTGCAGAGCTCCTGGTTCTTCTGCAGCAAAACAAGAGACCCCCACAAAATAGTGAGAACAAAAGCCATTTTAAAATTCTGCATCAGAGAGCCATGGTAAAGACTTTGAGGGTCACTTCCTGGAGAAAAGGAAACTCCTTTAGTTCTGCGTGAGTAGGAACTGGTGGCATTGGAGCCAGCCAAATGCAGCTGATAGCAACACAACATAAATATGACCCTGAGAAACCACATTTGGGACTCAGAATGACTTTTCTGGCACAGACTAGCACAGAACATGGAGCAGCATGAAACACAGAAGAAAATGTGTTCATGATGCAGAAATAAAACCACAGCAGTAAAAGGTGAAGAACAAAGTAGGGCCCTATGGGAGATATTTCCCTGGGTCAGGTGTTTCTAAGAGATTCATCAATTTCACTCCAAAAAGAGATTGGAAATTAAAGCAGACCCTAAAATGTGTAGTGAATAGAGTGACTTGTATGTCCTCATGCTTAGGTTAACTGGCCAGTAAACACCACCCAGCTCTTCTTTCATAGTGTGGATATCCTTAATTAATCATTCCATGCCCACCATACCCAGCGTGCATTGAAGAGCGAGTTTGGGAATTTTTGCAGATGCAGATCTCAGTGAGGAACACTCAACTGGCAAAAACAGTCAAGATAATAAAGCCCCACACAGGCAGATCAACTCACTTCGTTTTCTCCCAGAACAGAGTCTGAAGAAAGCCTAACCCTGTCTAAAAATGTATTTCATTTTTATACCAGTCCCAGATCTGGAAAGAGGATTGATATTCCAAGGCAAGCCTTACCTCTGTTGATTTTTAGGACAAGTTGCCAAAAGATGTTTATCCTAAGAAGACACATAGCACATCCTTCCAGGTCTCTGGACCCCTCAGGTTTCAAAGATCTGATGCCAGCCCAAGTTTAGCCCATCATCCTCCAGGCCTTCACCTCCCCTCCCCTTCTCTGTGCATCAGATCAGCAACATCTTGTAGAAACTATCTTACAGAAAACGAACGCAAGCCACATATCGTTTTAAATTTTCTACTAACTACCCTTAAGAAAAGCAAAATGAAATAGGCAAAATTAATTTTAATGGAATATTTTGTCTAACCCAATATACTCAAAATGCTATTATTTCAGCATGTAATCAACATGAAAAATTATTAATGAGATACTTCACTTTTTCTTTTTTCTTTTTTTTTTCTTTTTTTTTTTTTTTTTTTGAGACAGAGTCTTACTCTGTCACCCAGGCTGAAGTGCAGTGGCATGATCTCAGCTCTCTGCAACCTCCATCTCCTGAGTTCAAGTGATTCTCCTTCCTCAGCCTCCTGAGTGGCTGCAATTACAGGTGTGCACCACTACATCCAGCTAATTTTTGTATTTTTAGTAGAGATGGGGGTTTCACCATGTCGGCCAGGCTAGTCTTGAAGTCCTGACCTCAAGTGATCCGCCTGCCTCAGCCTCCCAAAGTACCGGGATTACAGGCATAAGCCACCATGCCCGGCCTGAGATACTTCACATTTTATTCTTTCTTTTGTACTAAGTCTTTGAGACCCAGTGTGTATATTTTACGGCACTGCACATCTCAATTGGGACTAGCCACCTTCCATGTGCACAGTAGTTTTGTGCCTAAGTGCTCACCATTGACACTTGCCGGTGCGCCTTCCCTGTCAGTCCAAAATGGCCCAGAGAAAGCCAGGCCTCTGTGCCTGAAAGACTTGGCCTGGCAGTCAATGCCACTCCCCTCCTCGGCCCAGAAGAGGACTTCTCTTCTCATCTTGGCTTTGCTATCTGAGCCACTAGTCTAAGGTCCAGCAAAACAGTTAAATCCTTTTCTAAAACTTCTGAGAGGCTGTCTTGTTTCTTCATGTGAATTAGAAAAGACTATTTTTAAAACCAAAGAGCAATCTTTAGGGGAAAGCAGGTCCTCACTGGTGACCTGTGTGTGCACTTTACACCTAAGTAGCGCTGGCCTCCAGAAGGAGCCCACATCCCATCTAGGGAAGGTGGATGTCGAGCCCTCTTCAGGCCAGGCAGCCAGCCACAGGTCAGTGGAGCAGCCCGCCGAAAGGCCAGCAGATGAGAGTGGGTTCCTAGAGGGCTAAGTGGGAAAACGTGCCTGAGACACTTCTTCAAAAGTCAAATCCAGGGTGTATAGGAAGATCAGAACCTCCTGTACCTGGAAGCAGTGACTAGATAATTCACGAAATGATTTAGTGGCCCCATAACCTCCTCAAAGGGCTCAAGGATTTCACCGTTAGCACTTCTGCCTGAAATTGAAGACAGTGCTACCCAGGAGGACTCAGCCCTTACCACCACAGGGTGAAGCAGGAACCGAGGCACAGGTTCTGAAAGAGAAAAATCCAGGAAAGAATGCAGACTGGCAGACAGGGTGTGGTGGGCCACACTGCCTGGGTCTCTGTCAGTGCCAGACATGGTGCACAGGGCTAGGCAGGCAAGAAAGGAGCCGGGGCTATGGCTGCAAATCAGGCAACGATTCAAGCCATTCTTTGGAATTCTTCAAGCTGTTTCAGGGCAGACTTAGAACAAATACCCACCACCACAAGGCCAGCAGTTAATGCCAAGTGGCAAAGTCCTAGGTTTATCAATCCATGTATTCACCTGTTCAATAAATGCATATTGAACAGCAAGGTCCCAATTTAACTCCTTAAAAAGCTCATCCATCTCCCCACATAACTGTGTTTCCTTTTATCTGGAATCCTGAATCTGTGACCCCCTCCCTCTCCCTTCCTTGCTCTTTCTCACCTGGGTTGTTTGAGTGCTCATTGTATGAACAAAGTTCTGTAGGAGCAGAGGGCAGAGAGCAACTAACTCTTCCAGAGCCGTTGGCCAAGGCTTTGGAGCAATGACATACAAGGCAGGTCTTAAAGGCTGAATGGGAATTTGCCATGCAGAAAAAATGAAAGAAGAGCATCCCAGGCAAAAGACACAATGGTTGTAAACAACAGAGCTGAGAGAAGGGTCAGCAAGGTGGGGATCCAACTGTAAGACCTCACATGCTGCCCCAGGCCAACTCAGAGAATGGACTTGCACAAAGGGTCTCCCAGCTTGTGTAGGTTTCTTTCGGCACATGCTGAGCTGGAATGTGTTTGGTCTCTTCTACAATTTCACTTGCAAACATCTGATTTCACATTTCTTTTTTTCTAAACAGACACAAAAATAATCCCCAAATTTGACATGCCCAGAACTTCCAAACATCATCAAGTCTGTGAGCTATTCTCACAAACAACATAAGTGACTTCGACATTTTCCACCAACGCAGCTGTAGCACTTTTAATGTTTACAATCCTGTGTCACCCTGGGTCTGAGATGTTCTTCCAATTAAACTCTGGTTACACTTCTCTTTCCAAGTGCGAAAGAATCCAATTAAAGTTAATGAAAGCAATCAGTTTGCAAGTCTCGGGGTGTTCTGCCCCATTTGTGAATATAGGTAATAACACCACTGACCTCATGGAGAGAGAGGAGGCACCATCGTTCTCTACAAATGAGCCAGACCTGAGCCATCCAGTGAAACCTGGAATTTAGGAGGTCACCCTGTGTGGGTTCCCCAACAATGCTCAGGATCCCATTAAGCATTACCTGTGGGAGTCTGTCCTCTAAGGGGCTTCAGACTCATTTGGCTGCCATATGGCTTGAGCTTAGCAGTGCTTCTTTTCCCATAAGCCTGAAATCTTGGGTCACCCTACACTTTTTTTCAGGAAGTCATTCATTGCACTATCCTGGATTTCCTAACCGGCTTCAATGAGGCAGCTCTTATCCCCCAAAGAATAACACCATTAGCGCACCACCAGGCCCTGAGGTTGAATGAGCTCAAGTTCTTTGCGTTCACCTGACCTCTCCAGCCCTTGATTTTAAATCTCAAAGCATCAGGGGAACCTGGTGGGGCTCTGCTCAGAGGTTCAACCTAGGACCCTTCAGGAAGCATCCATGAGGCTCACATCCCCGTCATATTGGTAGCTTCCCAGACACATCCCTCAGACATATACAGAAGTCAGGAGCGAGACTCACCATCACTCATTCCCAAGAGGGCCTGTTTTCCCTGAGCCTCTCTTCCTGCCCTGTTGAGTTGAATAACCTCACACTCCTCTAAGTAGCGTTGGCTCTTCACTATTCTGCACCTATGTGAAGGCTGACTCTTGACAGTCATTTCTTGGCAGAATCGTACCATTTTGACCGTAAGAAAATTGTCCCATCGTTTCTGTTTCCTTGTAACACTGCCCTTAGACGTGAGGATCTGACATGAGTAAATGAGCCCAGCCCTGTTCTCGGGGAGCTTCTGCTCTGGCTGGGGAAACAGAGCTGACTCTGAGAGCAGCTGGAACCGAACAAGGCAGTAAATAATTAAGTGCTACTCAATTACATAATTGATTAATTATAACTAATTGCTACTTAAATGAACTGCTCTAGTCCACATTGATCTCCTTGGCTCTGACCTCCTCGAGCAGCAGCCACGGTCTGAGCCACTCACTGGGGCTTTCACACATTGTCTGGAACCCTCTCCATCCTCTCATGGGTGAGTCTCCCCTCTCCTGACTGCCAGTGCCCCCAAGGGCCATGCCAGGGCTTTTCCAGCTAATGACGGGCCCTGTTCTCTCTCTAGCTCTCACAGCAGAATCAGCCCAGTCAAAGCATAAGACTCCTTGCATAATGAACACTTGCCTAGTAAGGTCAAAAACATGGACCAGTGTTCATGTAGACTTTGTGCCCCATCTTCTTGTGCCTATGAGTATAAACTAGGGTCTCACAATTAGAATTGGTTTTGCTTCAGGAGCTCCCATAGCATGTCACTAGGTTACCTCAGGGAGCCTCTGGGAATGGCACCAGATGTGCTCTTCCATTCCTCAGCCCTGTACTGTTGAGCCACCAAGATGGTGCTTCTACAGCCCATGTCGCTGGCCACACTGCCCTGCTGGGTCTGTCCTGTGGCCTCCACTCTGACGGCTCCTGCGAGACCCTCCCTTCCCTCGTGCTTTGTTTGACAGATGATGGAAGGAAGAGCAAGCCAGGGAGTTGCCCACCTCCCTAAGTCTGCCTGTATTTCTTTAGGGTTTGAATCCCCCACTAGGCGCTAAGCAACTTGAGAAGTCTTCACTCATCACCAGGTCACCAGATGCTGGAAGAGCCACTGCATTTACTTGCTGTGGCTGCCATAATAAAATCCCACTGACTGGGTGGCTTAAACAACAGGAATGTATTTTCTCCCAATTCCGGGAGGGAGAAGTTCAAGGTCAAGATGTCAGGAGGTTTGATTTCATTCTGAAGCCCCTTCTGGACTTGTACATGTCCACTTTCCCACTGTCTTCCCATGGTTTTTTCTGTGTTTGTCTCTGTCCTAATCTCTTCTTCTTATAAAGATGCCTGTCATACTGGATTAGGTCCTAACTAGATGATGTCATTTTATATTAATTACCTTTTTAAAAGCCTTATCTCCAAATACAGTCACATTCTGAGGTACTGGGGGTTAGTCAGGAGTTCAACATATGAGTTTTAGGAGGAACACTACAGCCCACTCCAACTGCTAGTAGTCTTCGTGCTTAATAAATGTGTGGGCTTGGTGGAATGGTGGGATGGGCAGACAGCCAGATGGTTGGACTGAAAAACAGAACAGCTGCTAAACATGTGTTGGCTGGATACAGAGCAGAAGGTGGGATGAGAGGCTTGGGAGAGGCTTGCCCAGTCTGGGTCTTTCATACTCAGTCACACCCTCTCCTTTCTCCCTGAAAGGGGCCTGCTTTTTAGGATGACAATTCCTTTTGTTTCCTTCACAGCCCAAGAACAGAGTCACAGTGCTGGCAAGGCCTGGAGAGTAATGATAAGGAATGTGCCACCTGAGATGTGCCGTCCCCATGCGAGCCACCCTCTGGGGACGGCCCTGCTCTCTTTGGAGGAGAGAGAAGACAGGTGAGCACTGAAAGACAGGTGAGCGAGACCTGAATGCCACACAGGCCGGTTTCCCAGTGGCTCCAGGAAATTCTCTCTAACCCAACACTGAGAAGCAGACTTTGTGAATAACAAACATCTGCAAGGGACACAAAGCCCCGCAAACCAGAGCCTTTTCTCTCCCTATGCAGCGGACTCACTGCTGTCGTAAAACAGGCACCGCACTCCCAGTGGCAGGAGAGGCCCATAATTACGGCAGGGCTGAGAGAGTGCTCAGGGTCAGCAAAACAGAGGGGAGGAAATTGCTGCACAGATTGGCTCAAATATCAGACTCAACGAAGAAGAAAACACAATTTGTTCATTTGGAAAATGACTCTAGTGACGTGAATGCCCCAGGCATTGTCGGAATACCAGGGAAACAGCGACAGCCTGCAGAGCTGGGGGTTCTCTAGGGGAGGAAAGGCCACATGCTGCTTTGAGACAGGAGAACGGCTTGGTGGGCCAATAGCAGAGGTGACCCTCTCTTGCGTTCATGAGTTCAGGCATTCATGAGCCATCAGTCAGCTGGGCTCGCCAGCATCTTTGAGGGTACCAGACTCTGGCCTGAGCTCCCAGAACAGGCGACACTGCAGGGCACAGCACAACACTTCCAGGGCACAGGGCCCTTGGAAGGACAGCAGGTGGGGCATGGGGTTGTGCACAATGGCCATCTCCGCATCTGTCAACCCCGGGACCCATCTTGCAAGCCCCTTTCCCACCATTTCCTCCTCTGTTGCAGTGACCCAGGACAGAGGACAGGGGCAGGGTTGGCCATGAGTAGACAGAGGCCTGAATGCTGTGGGCCAGCATCATACTAGATGGCTTCTGGGTCAGGTGACCACCCACCTGGTTTGCCCAGGATGGCCCAGGTTCACACCTATGGTCCCAGCATGATCATTAACATCCAAAGTATCCCCATTTGAATACTAAATTAAAGAGATGTCCTAATTCTCTTGAATATTACAGGACAAGATCCCCACCCTCCCACACCTTTTAGCCATGACATTTATGATGGGTCCAAGCTCTGCCTGGAAAAGGGACAGTGGGCCAGGGCCTCTCCACAGGGCAGGTGGGCTCTCCCTTTAGGAATTATGAACATAGGGCTGACTAGGGGATCAGTGTGTGCATGGAGACATCACTCAGCCCAGGTGGCTGCTCCAGCCAAGCCCACGCTGAGCACACAGTGCTGTTGTCTCAGTGGTCTGAGAGCCCACCAACCATTGCAGCCCCGCCGAGGTAAGGCCTAGCTGAATTCCTGCAGATGAGCTGCCCCCAACCTTCTCCTACTCCCATGTCTTTGCCTGAAAGCCCCATCTTCAAATGTCCTGCAGATAGGGCTCTACCTTCACATCCTGCCTAGGCTGAGGCTAGATCCATCTTCAGACAGAGACAAATAGCTATTTCCCAACTATAGCTGGGGGGTTTGTCATCATTAGGGGCTGGCAAAAACCAGGGAACAGGGGATGGTTCTGTGAATGAGTGACAGAAGTTGGAACTTGAAGAGTAGGGAAGTTTTAGGTCTTTAAGGGGGGTGCAGCAGGAAGAAAGACATGAGGTCATTGTGGCCTCAATGTGGGAAAGTCACCAGGACAGGCACTGTAGGCCAGGCCCTGAACCCATTCTGAGAGGCCCAGGATGCCTGGCACTCGCTCTCACCCCGTCTCAGATCCTGCTAGCCACACCATTTCATCTAATGACACTGCCTGGGATTTAATGGACTCTTAAACATAATGCTACTACTGTGGACAAAGTTTAGTTTTAGCTCATTAAGTCATCGAAAGTTGAAATAAAGAGCAAAGATTGAAATGCTCACCATCATTCAGTGAAATGGAATGACTTCATAATCTGCACAAAACATGGGACGCTCTCTCCTGGTCTTCCCCCGGGGGTTTCTGGCCAGGCTGTTGGTGAGAGTGAGTGGGTTTGGCAGATCCGGGGAGGCACAGGCCTCCTGCACTCATTCACATGATCTCATGGTTTCCACTGCTTTCTGTTTGCACAGAAACTGTCTCTGTGTTGAATGGCCTTTAAATTTCCAATTTTTATTCTAATTATTCTAGTTTTGCTTTTGAAAGTTCACTTAGCAGCTCTAAGCATGAAGTTACATAAAGAGAGGGGTATTTCCTTTGACCACCTGGAGAAAGCACTAGAAAGTAGGTAATACCTACCACTTTAGAAATAGAAAGCAAATATGAAGGATTTTTTTTTAATCCCAGCAGTTATTTAAAAGATAAACAGTAAATACAAGTGGAATTATACCAACTAACCATACTACCAGCAGTCAATTGCTGTAGAATAAACATCCTTATTTCCAGGGCGTTCTAATATATTCAAAGACATGGAGAATGGCACCAAAAGAATTTATCACTGACATTTGCTAAATTAGATATTCCCGAGGTTTGCCTATATGGATGACAACATTTTTAGCACTTCAAGGTCCTTGGAAGAAAAACTCTGTATAAAAATTCAGTACGGTATTGTTATCATCAACATGTTAAAATTGACTGTGATTGTTACAGCAGTCTTAAAATCAAAGAGACCTAAAAAGAAGGGGAAAATTATATGTGTACTCTATATTTGGATTTTTATACATGAGATTTAAAACATAATGTTGTAATGTTTGTTTCAGATAAATTCCCTTTTACCAAAGGTGTTTCTTCTGAGCCAGTCAATGCATAGCTTAGCAGGACCCATCAACCAAATAATATCCTTTAACAACACTTCAATTAGCCAGGGCACCATATTTAACAGTTCAGTTCTCAACCTGTTCAACCGTTCATTCCATTTTGGCTGCTGTCCTAATTAATGGCTAATCTATAAAAATGAGATGATAATACATACCTTATACATGCCACACACACATAGTTATAAGAACAGAACCGGATTACACACATGGTAGCACCTGGTATGGGAAGGGCTTGGTAAACATTTGGATTTTCTGTTTCTCTGCCTTTTTTCATAATATTCTGTAAACTCTTATTATCTTTACTCTTGTATTTCCAAGGCTATTTAGAAATAAATAATAACAAGATTTAAAAATCCTTTTGTGTAGTAAAATCGCCTAGTATGGATATTTTCCAAAAACAAGTCAAAGGACTCAGAGGCCTCTATAGCAGTTTGAAGCTCTTTGGCTGGGATCCCTATTCCTCAGTGGCTCAAGACCAAATTTCCACTATCAACACCATCCATCTTTATCCCAGAGCACAATTGGAGATTAAAGTCTAGAAATGGACTGAATTACAAACATTTTTAAACTGTGTCACCAGAAATGTATTTGTACTCTTACATCACTTTTGTTTCTCTCCCTACATTGGACATTCAGTATCCCACTTTTAGACTATTTTCAAAATAGACAATGCTCCCAAACCTTCTCCCAGCAACAGATTTGGTCTTCCAGATCATTGGTTTCCCAGTCTTTCTCTCCTCTCCTTTCTCCAATGACCCCTCCGCAGGATTTATTGCTCTTCTAAGTCTTTACTAAAACTATGTAAAATGTTTTAAAGTCAGCTGCAACCTCCAAAATTCACAAACAATACATTCCTTAGGACAAGGGCCGTGACTCGCATTTGTTTAAAATCCTCTCTATGTGCTGTCATAGCTAGTTCTCAATGATCTTTGAATGAAACTTAATCTTTTTGAATGCAAAGCTGGCAACAGATATTAACGATGCTATGATTTGGACTCTGGACATTATGTGGGTGTCTCAAGTTGAGCCTGCTTTCTGAAAGATGGGCCTTATCCAGACCCTCTCAGCTTTACATACAGTTGGCCCTTCCTGGACGCCATATGCAAACATGAACCTGGTCAGGGGATATGTAGCTTCAGCCAATGACCCAGTCCTGCAATGGTCAACAATGGCTGTTAAGAGGGGCAACCTGAAATTTATAAACCTACTACAAAGCATAAATAAAAGCTTTAACCTTGTTTCTTGGTGATAAATTTTTCCCACTTTTTATTGTATTTATACTTGCCATATATATTTGTGTGTACATATGTGCATACCAACTCATTCACCTAACACTTTATGGATGCATAAAATCAGATTACATGTAATTTTTCACCATTTTATTATACATAACATCAGATATAAAGCATGGCCGTGGCCTTATAATGACATGCAATGGAACATATCAGAATGCAGCTATAATCAGCAAAGCCCATTTCAGTTACCATAGCAGGACACAAGGGGATTTGAATCATGAGTAAATGTTCTGATCTGTGGGTAATTCCTAACCACAATTTCAGTTTAAGCAACCCCATAACTTTGGCTTTCTTTAGCAGAGAACCCACAATGCATAAAAATAAAGAATCTAATCCTGATTTTTCTTCTCTAGGGTATCTCTTTATGTGAGGAGACGTTATATGTTCAGACCCATGAAAAGCACTTGAATTAGATTCCTGTGATCGTTTTTATGGGTTGAGGCCATACATGCCTTCTAAGAGGCCAAACTTTCTCCCAGCAGAAACTTGGGCCCTGGCTGGGATCACTACAACGTGTTCTTGTCTTTGACCTCTTTCATCTTTCACGTGATGTCGTCCCACCTGCATGGAATATAAACTTCTCTGTATGCTGTGCATACCTAATCCAGAGTCTAGAGTCTACTTTTGAAACTTTCATTTACAAACCAGACCTTTCAACAGAAAAGAGAACCCACAAATATCAGACACCTCTCCACCCAGAACTTCCCCTGGATTCACAATTCTAAGTTGTGCCTATTTTAGTACTAAAGCAACATGTGACTTGCTGTGATGAAAAATTAGAACAGGAGAAATAAGTATCTCCATTAAGGTTTTGTGAGTCTCAAATATTACAACCTGTAATATTACAATCGCCTTTGACGATCACTCCAGTCAACTCCTGTCATTTCATAAATGAGGACACTAATGTGTAAGAGTTTATGCCAGTCACAGTGGCTCATACCTGTAATCCCAGGACTCTGGGAGACCAATGCAGGAGGATTGCTTGAGCCCAGGAGTTCGGGACCAGCCTGGGCAACATGGCAAAACCCCGTCTCTACAAAAAATAATAATAATAATAATAATAATAATACAAAAATTAGCTGGGCATGGTGGTGCATGCCTGTAGTCCCAGCTACTTGGGAGGCTGAGGTAGGAGGATCGTTTGAGCCCAGAAGGTTGAGGCTGCCGTGAACCAAGATCACACCACTGCACTCCAGCCTAGGTGACAGAGCCAGATCCTGTCTCAAAAAAAAGAAAAAAAAAAAAAAGGTTTAAAGACCAGCTGAGGTCCCACTCAGTGAGTACCAAGCAGGAGCCAGGTGTCTGCTCCAGTACCTGTTTCATGACCTTTCACCATGACATTTTCCACCCCTACTCTACCCCTAATGCTAATCACCCACTTAATCAATACATGCTCAAACCTCTAATGTGCCAAAGTGACTTTTCAACACGGGTCTGCTCTCTGCTTTGCTCAATTAACTTCCCACCTCCCTTGATAAGCAGACCCATGTTAGAATTCTATGGTGTTAACAGTTTTATAAACTAATGCCTTTGTTAGGTCCTTCAAAATAGGTGCTGGCAAAATAAACATAACCCTCTACATTGTAGAGCCCTCTGCATTTAACAAAACACGTTCATGGACATTATCTCACTTGATCAAGTAAGTCAATAAAAGGTTTATTTGCTTAGAGAGAGAGGAATGGAAGAGGCAGAGAAAGCTAAACAACAGAAGTGTCCATCAGAAAAAAGAAAAAGAGATTTAAAATACAGGTGGGGACTCAACAAAAACATAGTTTTTCCTTCTCAAGCTGGGAGCTGAAAAGCCTCCAGTCACTTCCCCATGGCAATCTCTTTTTTTGAGGAGCTCAAGCCTGAGAATCTGCCTGAAACAGAAAGCACTGACGTCTCCTCCAGGCCCTGACCTCAGAGCCTGTAGAGTTCCCATAACTGGAGTTAGCAAACTGTGCTCCCAGGAACCCTGCAATGCTTCCAGGGAGGGCTGGGCAGGGCAGGGGTGCTGTGTTTGTGCAAAAAGTAAAGACTTCTGATGACAGAGGCTGGATTCCTAGGAGAGGTCTCCAGTGGCCAGGGGCCAGATCCAACCTCTTCTGACCCAAGGAACTCATTGCTCTCTCAGGGCTAGTTGGAGCTCATGAATCTGAAGGTCAAGGTATCTTTTGTTCATTTATGATGAAAATGTATTTATGATGTCAGGGAAAAATTATGACACCCAAAATCCCACTATCTACTCATGTCAAATTTACATTTCTCCATCATCTCTGGCCCTCCTTATCTTCCCACCTACATTTTTTACAGCTATAAGAAGGTTCTATGTAAATTGTATATCCTTTTTTCTGTGGTATTATGTTTGGTATTTTTTTCCAAGTTTTTACTGTTCTGTCATAATGATCTTCATTTTTATAATCTTCTTAGCGTAAGGTGAAAAGGTCAGGTTATCCCTAAATTTGTAAATAAAAGGAACTTGTAGGTATAAAATTAATGAATCATTTTACCAAGGAAGGGCTAATTCTGCCCTGGAAGGAATTTGTTAAATGGAGCCTGAGATGCTGGAGACCCCAACATAACTGGGTGTAGCCTCAGGAAGCTCAAAGATCCAGAATGCAGATCAGTGCCTGTGGGAGAGAGGCATGGCATCTGGGGACAGGGACATCTGGCCACCAGGGAGGGGGCCTTCCTCTATGAGCTGGGAATAGTTCAACAGACTCCTCCAGGACCCAGACGAAGTATCCACCTCGGCTCTCATGCACTGCAGTCACCATCTGAGAGTTTGCCACTGCAAATGTGTGATCTGGTCTAGATTCACACAGAAGAATCACATGGGAAAGGTCAGTGTCTTCACCCCTGAGGACCTGGCCACCTCTGGGCATAAAGACATCACTGAGTTTCAGGGCACAGAAAAGAACAACAGTGGCCACATCAAGTTGTGTGATGTCAAGGGCAGGATGGCCTTCCCTCTAGGGCTTGGCCTTCTCTCCCTGCAACTTGTAGCACTCCATGGAGTAACCTAACCAGAATATGGTCATGGTTCCCCAGGGCTGGGTATCTGGCTTGTTCATTGCTTTATGGTCTTCTATATAAGACTGTCATCAATACCCTTGTGCCTTTGGCTTTTGTATCTGAGGGACGGTTAGGACAGTGGATGGTGATATCCCCACATCTCAGGGACTTTTTCCTCACAAGGCTGAAAAATTCCAGGATGGCAATTTATAGTATGTCAGAGGAATCTAGGAGTGAGTACAGAGCAGTTTCATTTTTGTGGAGTTCTATGGGCAATACCTTTGATGCCATGGGCATAGCACCAGCTTCCCTGCCAGGGTATCATTGATCTGAACTTCTCCTTCCCCTATCCTCAGACAGGCCTGGGCCTAGCCCAGAAGAAAACATAAGCTGCTCTAGACCTACACCCTGGAAATGTCCTTCTCATCGTCAAATTCCCATCCCCTATTAAATTTAAATTTGAATTATGTATTTTTTGCTTTCCCTCCAGATAACATTGTCTTCTTCAATATGAAATTAGATTGAGGTAAGAGAAATGATTGCTGAGTTGTTTGAATTTTAATCATTAGACTCAAAGAAGAAACGGTGACTCAACTAACTCTTCATTAAAAGTCCTATATTTCATCCAAGATAGAACATACCAGAATAAAAGGTTTTGGGGCACTTTTTATGGTGCATGTTCTTAAAACACTGTAAAATCCAATGACATTTATTTTCCTAAGTATATTTCACCTTTTAATAAGATTAAAACTAATCTGGCTGATTGTCTCAAAGAAAAAGCCATCCTTTCATATATCAGAGGCCAGCGGCCAAAGGTGACCCGCATGGGGATTCGGAGGGATGCCAGGGAACTCATACTGCATTGATTTTCCTAACTTGACTCTCAGCATTACTAAGGGCTTTGGCTTGGACTCACAATTCTGGCTCTTTCTTCTCCTGGCTCACTCACAGAAGAAGCTGGAGTCCCAGAGGACCAACTCTCTGTCTACAACTGCCTTGCCTGGAGCCTGAACCACGCCTGTCCTGGCCCAAGGGAGGGTTTGGTCAATGTGTACTTACAAAGTAACCTATCCAAAATGGAATGCATTGTCTCCTCATCCCCTAAAGACACACACACACACACACACACACACACACACACACACTTATGCAACACATACACACTCACTCCTTCTATATTCTCTAGCTCAGTGAAAAGTGTCACTATCCTCCTAGTTACTCAATCCAAAACCTGGATAATTCTGGACTTTTTCCTCCTCTGTTCTCCAATAACCATGACCTCAAAGAACTATGTATTCTAACCCATCAATGCCTTCTTCTCTACTCCATGGCCAGAGTTCTTATTGTCTCTCATCTGAACTATTGCAATATCAGGACATGCTATAACTAAAGCAAGGGGCTTCCAAAATACCTTTCAATTCAATCCATCCAGTAATGAGTGAGTGCCCTGTGCTGAGTTGCAGGGAACACTCCTGACCTTGAGTAGTTCACGGTCTCCTTAGATATGTGCTACCTGACCATGCAGAAATGAGAGAAAGAAGCAGCGTAATGATAAAGTGACAACCAAATTATGATAGCATCCCCAAATAAGTTCTCTGGAAGAGAAAAGACTAATGGGGCAGAAGTTATCAGGAAGGCTCCCTGGAAGAAGTGGGAATTTGAGCTAAGCTGCCAAGACTGTGTAAAACTTGAATCTGTGAATTAAAAGGAACAGTGGAGAAAAGTCTTAAGAGCCAGAAGAACTCTTGGCAATACAGAGACAGAGGAGAGTAGGCTCTGTGTTGGGGATGGTAAAAAATGGGGAAAAGCAGGAAGTAGGTGCTTCTGTACAGATCAGAGACCAGGGAGGCTGAAGTTCCTGGAGGAGGGGAGAATGAGTATGGCCTCCTGCATGCTGAGTTTAGAAAAGGCAAAATGGGTGAGTAGCCAGTAAAATTCACCCTGAAATTAAAATGATTGCTTCTGGCTATACCACCTCTTTGGCCAAGGCCCCAGTGTCTTGCCTAGTCTGCTGCCAGCCTGTCCAGTCTGCCAGGATGAGTGTCGGGGCATGCCATTCTGTTCCCAATCAGTAGCCGGTTTCTCCCAGGACTCATAAAAGCATCCACTTAAGCTCTGAAGTCTGCAAGTTCCGAGGTCAATGTGTGCCACATTGGACAGTATATGGGGTTAACAGTGGGGAGTTCAGGAAGGAGCTCCCAATAGAAAAGCTCTTTATTCTCTTAGGAGAGGAAAGCAAGCCTCCCCATGCCCAGGGAAGCTGCACATCCCCTGTGGCTTGGAAACCAGCTATCTAGGCCCATGGCTTTCAAGTTAGTATCCAAGCAATGGCAGAGGGACATTGAGAATGTAGTTCCTGGAGCCTGGAGATGATCAGCCAATGATAGAGGCTGGGCCTGTTTTTCAAGAGCAGGTGCACATTTGTGTCTTCTGACCCACTGGGCAAATAAACCCATGGGGCAGCACCGCTGGCCTCCAGAGTCATGTGCATACTTTTAGGCTGGAGAGGGAACAGTCAAGGCAGCTGTGCCCAGAGGCTGAATCAACAAGGGTAAGGGAGGAACGGGCAAGCTCAGGCCAAGGAATTGGGGCTTGCAACTATTCCCCTAGTCTTTGACAGGACAGAGGAACCATGGCTAGCCCTTGGGATACCTATATTCTAATACCTGCTGTGACACTTGCTGGTTCTTGTATTCAAGGAAGCTGCCTACCCAGTGTCGGCTTCCACACACTTCCCTGTAAAATAGAGATCAAAGACCTGCTCTTCCCACAATCACCACCACTGCTGAGGGTTTGCTGATGAATGAGCCAATACTTATGGAAGCAATTCTTACACTGTGTGGTCCTACACTCAAATGACATCATGTTATTACCATCTGTGCTCAACATGGCCCTGGCCACAGAATGAGGAATGTAGAATCTGGCATTGCCCTCAAGAAGTTCATAATCAGACGTGAAGGAGAGAAACATCACCCACAGACCATCATTCGACTGGCGGAAGTGATACTATCCAGGCTACTGTGTGCTGCAGGAGCTCAGAAAGATGGTGGTGGGTATAACCAGAGAAGATCACTCAAAAGAGTTTGAACATAAGCTGGACCACAAAGGATAGAGTAAATTTGGAAAGATGGAAAAGAAAAAAAGAAATCTACAGACATCAGAAATATAGGCCAAAAGCCCAGCTTCTATAACTTGTTCATGGCTACCATACATAGAAGCACCCAGGACTGCAATCCTTTTTGTATACAAGTTTCTTTTCTTTCTGAGCAAAGTCAAGAAACCTGAAAACTGTAAGGCAGGAAAAAAGAAGATTAAGATTAGCCATGATTTCATCACTCAGGATGATCAGTGTTCTTGTATTAATTATCTTAAAAGTCTTTTTCAAATATTTTTCTACAACATCATTTTTAAATGCTTGCATAAATTTTATACCTATATGTAAACTAGTTAACAAATTCCTCTATTGCTGGGATTTTAAGACGTCTCTAAGTGATATAAACAATATTTCAAATTTTGTGATTGGGAATGTGGATTTTAGAATATGAGTGTTGAGGTCCAAGTTTTGTCTCCACTGTTTATTAGGTGAGTTGCATAAACTCTATAAACTGTTTCCTACTTTGAAAAACAGAGGTGTGTCAGTGACAGTGGTGTATGCCTGTAGTCCTAGCTATTTTAGAGGCTGAGGGGAGATGATCACTTGAGTCCAGGAGTTCAAAGCTTTAGTGTGCCATGACCTCACCTGTAAATAGCCACTGCACTCCAGCCTGGACAACACAGTGAGACCCCATCTCTAAAAATGAAAATAGGGGGCCGGGCGCAGTGGCTCATGCCTGTAATCCCAGCACTTTGGGAGGCCAAGTGTGGGGGGGTGGATCACAAGGTCAGGAGTTCAAGACCAGCCTGGCCAACATGGTGAAACTCTGTCCCTGCTAAAATTACAAAAATTAGCTGGGCATGGAGGTGCGTGCCTGTAATCCCAGCTACTTGGGAGGCTGAGGCAGGAGAATCGCTTGGACCCAGGAGGTAGAGGTTGCAGTGAGCCAAAAGCACGCCATTGCACTCCAGCCTGGGTAACAGGGTGAGACTCTGTCTCAAAAAAACAAAAAGCAGTGAAAATAGCACCTAACATACAACATTGATTATTTTAGACACTTTATTTTGACATATCATGCAAAACACTTAACAAAGTTCCCACTGCATGATAGGAACCTAAGAAACAACTGTTATTCTCATCATCATTATACCTATATGTTCTTTCAGTACACCTAAGATTATATTATTAGGATAATCTGTCCACATTAAAGTTTTTTTAATACATTTCCTAAATTGCAGACCAAAAATATGTACTAGGATTGAAATGTTTCTAATCAAGATGGATTAACAGGAACTAGATTTACCCTACCACCATAAACAAACAATCTCTAAGAATATATAAAACTACAATTTTCATATATTGCATATGGGAAGCACAGGACAATGACCCTTGAGAGAAGTAAAATAAATTAGATGAGTCCTCTGATGACCCCAGCTTACTGCAGGGAGTTATTGGATGATAGCAGAAGAAAAAAGAACCCAGACAGAGCTCAGCATGCTACCTGAGCTGAAGAAACAAAGCTGGTAAACAAAGTTTGGTCCAGGAAGACCAAAGAAACTAAAATGTATAGGACAGAGTACTGGAGAGGAAAGAACTGCACAGAAAAAGAGCTCCGGAGTGGTGTAGAGTGCCTCCCTAAAGTCTTCAGCTGAGTATAGATCAGACATGTACGTGAGAAGACTACCCAAGGCCAAGGAAAGAACTGTCAAAAGGAACAGGGAGAACAATCCCACAAACTCACACAAACTTAGAAAGACTTTGTGTTTCTACCAGCCCTAGAGGAAAACTTTATAATTAATGGTGCACTGGATAGAGAATCAAAATGATATTTGCCTTATTTATGGTCAAAATTAGCTGTGGAGTAAAGCCTATACTGGACCCAACTGAAAAAGCTTTTTAAAAAGGCTAGATGAGCAAACTATTTCCAAGTAACTTTGCTGTGTCCCTGAACTTAAAATTTTGTATAGGAATATAAATATGGACAGCACCCAACAAGGTAAAATAAACAATGTTAACAACAAATAAAAAACTATCAGACATGGGGAGAAGACAACCCGCGATGAGGGAGACACATGAACTAAGAAGACATTCCCAGAAATGGCACAAATGATAGAACTGGCAACCAAGGGTGTTAAAACAATTACTTTAACCATATCCCGTATGCTCAAGAAGGCATGGGAAAGATTATGCATAAGTAGAAGCTTGGAAGATATTTAAAAGACTGAAAGTGAACTCCCACAGATGAAAAATACAATTTATGAAATGAAAAAAAATACTAGATAGCATTAACAGGGAGATTAGAAACTGCAGAAGAAACAATTATGGAACTTGAAAATAAGCAATAGAGCCGGGCGCGGTGGCTCACGCCTGTAATCCCAGCACTTTGGGAGGCCGAGGCGGGCGGATCACAAGGTCAGGAGATCGAGACCACGGTGAAACCCCGTCTCTACTAAAAATTACAAAAAAATTAGCGGGGCGCGGTTGTGGGCGCCTGTAGTCCCAGCTACTCGGGAGGCTGAGGCAGGAGAATGGCGTGAACCCGGGAGGCGGAGCTTGCAGTGAGCCGAGATCGCGCCACTGCACTCCAGCCTGGGCTGGGTGACAGAGCGAGACTCCGTCTCAAAAAAAAAAAAAAAAAAAAAAAAAGAAAATAAGCAATAGAAACCAACCAAAATGAAACAAAGAAGAAAAAACGCTGAAAAGAAAACCTAAGAAGAACTCACTTTGATTAAACTTCAAGTAGCCTAATATGTGCTGAATCACAAAATGAAAAGAGGTAGGTGAGTAGAGTCAAAAAAAATTGAAAAATAATGCCTCCAAATTTTCCAAATTAACACAACTATAAACCTATAGATCCAAGAAGATCAACAAAGACCAAACACAAGAAGAGTAAAGAAAACTAGATCAAAACCAGTGATCAAGTTATTTAAAACCAGTGAGAAATAAAAACTTTGAAAGCATTCAGAGAATACACATTACATACAGAAGAACAAGGATAGGATAATGGCAGACTTCTCATTGAGAAAAAGGCAAGCCAGAAGACAGTGTTAAAGCATCTTTAAGTACTGAAAGTAGGTCAAACTAAAATTCTATAAACAGTAAAAACATTTTTCAAAAATGAAAACAAAGTAAAGATTTTTACGACAAACAAAAGCTGAAAGAATTCATCACCAACAAAACTTTAGTACAAGAAATGTTGAAGAAAGTCCTTTAAGCAGAAGGAAAATTATACTAGGCATAAAAATCAATGCCTACACAAAGGAATAAAGATCATGCTAAAATGGTAAATATAGAAGTAAACTTTTGGCTGGGTGCGGTGACTCACGCCTGTAATCCCAGCACTTTGGGGAGCCAAGGTGGGTGGATCACGAGATCAGGAGTTCCAGACCAGCCTGGCCAAGATGGTGAAACCCTGTCTCTACTAAAAATACAAAAATTAGCTGGGCGCAGTGGCAGGCGCCTGTAATCCCAACTGCTCAGGAGGCTGAGGCAGGAGAATTGCTTGAACTGGGGGTGTGGAGGTTGCAGTGAGCCGAGATCACGCCACTGCACTCCAGCCTAGTGGCAAAGTGAGACTCCGTCTCAAAAAAAAAAAAAAAAAGTAAACTTTTTTAAAAAAACTCCTCTTTGTATCTCACTAAAAATAACTGACTATTAAGGCAATAACAGTAACACTCTATTGTGAGATTTATAACATATTTAAAGGTAAAATGTAAAACAATAATAGTACAAAGACTAGGGAGGAGAGATGGAAGTGAATGGTGAAAAATTAAAAATGGAGCAGCAAACTACAGCACATGGGCCAAATATGACCAGACACCTGTTTTTTCTTAAAACATTTTACTAGAAGCTAAACACATTGGCTGGGTGTGGTGGCTCATGCCTAACCGAGCACTTTGGGAGGCCGAGGTGGGTGGATCGCAAGGTCAGGCATTCAAGACCAGTCTGACCAACATAGTGAAACCCTGTCTCTACTGAAACTACAGAAAATTAGCTAGGCATGGTGGTGGGCACCTGTAATCCCAGCTACTCAGGAGGCTGAGGCAAGAGAATCACCTGAATCTGGGAAGCAGAGGTTGCAGTGAACCAAAATCACCCCACTGTGCTCCAGCCCAGGCAACAGTGCAAGACTCCGTCTCAAAAAAAAAAAAAAAAAAAAAAAAGAAGAAGAAGAAGAAGAAGAAGAAGCTAAACATATTTATTTATTTATATCTACATATTTATTTATGTCTGTTTATTGTCTATGGCTGCTTCCATACTACAATGGCAGAATTCACTGTTAATAGAGAACATACAGCCTACAAGCCCTGAAATACTTACCATCTGGCTCTTTACAAATAATGATTCTCTATCCCTTCCATAAACCCTGAAACAGCTACAGAGTTATGACTAATACATCAACAACACAGATAAAATGGAATCATACTAAAAAAATTAATCCACAAGATAGAAGACAAAAAGATGGCAGAGAAAAAAAAAAAACCCTAAAGAATGATGGGATAAAGAAAAAACAAATAGCATGATTGTGGAATTAAAGATAACCACAACAATCACATTAAATATGAATGATCTCAACATTCCAAGAAAAGCCACAGATTGTAAGATTGGAAGAAAAGTAACATACATTTATATGCAGCACTCAAGAAGTTTACTATAAATACAAAGACACAATAGATTGTAACTATTAATAAAAGCATGGAAACAGATAATACCATGCTAACCCTAATGAAAACAAATATGGTGTGGCTATATTAACGGCAAACAAAGATTTCAGAGACGAGAATATTACTAGGCATAAAAAGAGATACTTACTACTTAAAAAGAGTTAATTCAGAAAAGGAACATAATAACCCTAAATTTAGGCACTTAATAACGAAGCGTCAAAATGTATGAAGAAAACTTAGATAAATGTTAGTTAGAAATAGACAAATCCACAATTATGTTGATGATTTAAATACTCCCCTCCCAATAATTGATTAAACAAAGATGCATAATATCAAGAAAAATATAGAAGACTTTAACAATACTATCACTCCATTTAAACTAACTGACATTTATATGGCACTCCAGTCAAGTATAAAACGCACTTTCTTTTCAAGAACACATAAATGCATTTATATGATATCATATTTGGGGCCATAAAACAAGTCTCAATAAATTTTAAACAATTAAATTCATACAAAGTATGTTCTCTAACCAAAATATGATAAAGTTGAAAACAAACAACAGAAAGATATCTGGAAAATTTTCAAAAAGCGAATGGGTGAAAGAATAACATTTTTAAAGAAAATTAGAAAGTATCCAGAAAATAACAAAATGAAAATATATCACTTACAAATGTATAGCACTAAAGGTCTATATTAGAACTGAAGAAAGCTCTCAAATCAATAATCCCCATAAGAAACTAGAAAAAGAAGAAAAACTTAAACATCACAATAAGCAGAAAGAAAAAAATAAACAAAGATGAAAGTAGAAATCAATGAAATAGAAAATCAACAGAGAAGATTGATGAAATCAAAATCTAGTTCTTTGAAGAGATCAATAAAATTTATCAATCCTTAGCAAAACTGATCAGGAAAAAAAGAGAGAATTGCCAATATCAGAAATGATAAAAATGATATAATTACAGATTCAATGGATATTAAAAGAATAAAAACAGAATATTATGAACAACTTCATGATATAAATGTTGACAACATAGATGAAATAAACAAATTCCTTAAAAGACACAAACCACCAAAATTCATTCAAGACAACATAGATATCCTGGAAAACTCTACAGTTATTAAAGAAACTGAACTGATAATTAATAATCTTTTGCCCCCTCCCAAAAAAATGCACAAAGCCAGATGGACTCAAAGGTGAATTGTATCAAATATTTAAATTTGAAATAATACCAATTCTACATGAAGTCTTTCAGAAAACTGAGGAGCAGAAGATACTTCTTATGTCTTTCAGAGGCCAGAATTACTTTGTTACCAAAACCAAGTGAAGACATCAGAAAAGAGAAAACTATGGAGAGTACTTATGACATTAATAAAATGTAATGTTTTTAGAAAATTGAATTCAATAATATATTTAAGAGATAGTAAGTACATGAAGACCAAGTAGACTTTATCCCAAAACTGTGAAGTTGGTTTAACATTGGAAATTATAATTCCAATTATAATTTAATTGGAATTAATTATATTTAGTTTATGTTTATTATATTTAGTTAATTAATTATATTAGTTAATTATATTTAGTTTATTTAGTTAATAATTAACTAAATAAAAATAACATGACCATCTCAGTAAATGCAGAGAAAGTATTTTACAAAATCCAACATGAATTATTACTTGTAAACACAAAGAAACATCCAAAAACTTATGCAAAAAAGGAATAGAAGGGAACTTCCTCAAAATCTACAGCTAACATCATACTTAATGGTGAAAGACTGAGTGCTCTTGCCCTAAGCTAAGGAACAAAAAAACGGATGTCTGTTTTCAGCACTTCTATTCAAAACTGTACTGGAGATTTTGAACAGTGAATTCAGCCAGGAAAAAGGAATCCAGACTTGAAAGGAAGAAGAACAACTTTCTGTGTTGACAAATGACATCCATGTAGAAAACCCCATGGATTACACAAAAAAAGCAACTGGAACCGGTAAATGAGTTTAACAATGTTTCAGGATGCAAGATCAATGAACAAAAGTGAACTTTATTTCTATATAATAGCAACAATCAGAAAGAGGAATTTCTTAAAAATAACATTTATCATAGCATCCAAAAATATGAAATACCTAAAGAGAAATTTGACAAAAAGTTTGCAAGGCTTGAACACCAAAAACTACAAAATATTACTGACAGACATTTAAAAAGCATAAATAAATGGAGATATAAACCACGTTCATGAATCAGAAAACACAATGCTGTTAAGAAGTCAATTCTCAGCCAGGCATGGTGGCTCATGCCTATAATCCAAGCACTTTGGGAGGCTGAGGTGGCCTGATCATGAGGTCAGGAGTTTGAGACCATCCTAACCAACATGGTGAAATCGTCTCTACTAAAAATACAAAAATTAGTTGGGCATGGTGGCATGCATCTGTGGTCCCAGCTACTTGGGGGGCTGAAGCGGGAGAATCACTTGAACTTGGGAGGCGGAGGTTGCAGTGAGCCAAGATTACACCACTGCACTCCAGCCCCGGTCACAGAGAGAGACTCCATCTCAAAAAAAAAAGAAGTCAATTATTTTCAAATTGATGTAAATGTTCAATCCAATCCCATCAAAACCCTGACAGGCTTCTTTTCCTAGACATTGACTAGCTGATTCTGAAGTTTATAAGGAAAAGCAAAATATCTGGAATAGCCAAAACAACTTTAAAAAGAGGATGAAGTCTAATTTCAATATTGATTATAAAGCTAGAGTAATCAAGATAGTATAGTGTGGGCATAATAGATAGAAAGTTATATAAATGGATAAATTTAGACAAATGGAGAGCACAGGGATAGATACATATATATTGCTAGCTGTCTTTCTACAAAGATTCTAATGCAATTCAATAGGAAAATGAATATTTTTCAACAAATGATGCAGAACAATTTGATAGACATATGCAAAAAAGGACATCAACTCTTACTTCATTGGATATACAAAAATGAATCCAAGTCAGGTATGGTGGCTCACGCCTGTAATCCCAGCACTTTGGAAGGCTGAGGCAGGTGGATTACTTGAGGTCAGGCGTACAAGACCCACTGGCCAACATGGTGAAAGCTCATCTCTACAAAAAATACAAAAATTAGCTGGGCATGGTGACGCATGCCTATAATCCCAGCTACTTGGGAGTCTGAGGCATGACAACCACTTGAACCCGGGAGACGGAGGTTGCAGTGAGTCAAGACCACGCCACTGCACTGCAGCCTGGGCAATGAGAGCAAGGCTCCATCTCGAAAAAACAAAAATAACAAAAATTAATTCAAACAGATCATAGATATAAATGTAAGAACTAAAACTATAAAACTTTTAGGAGAAATATTAGTGCCCACAGTTTGGGAAAAGTTTTCTTAAATGGGTCCAGAAATGCATAAATTATCAATGTAAAACTCAGTAAATTAGATTTCATCACAAATACAAACTTTTATTCTTCCAAGACAAAGTTACAAAAATGTAACTTGATTTTTGTCATGATTTAATGCATGCATACATATGACAAATTTTATCTCATTTTACACTTTAAAGAGTATGCACCTTGTATACATTGTGCACAGTATACTGCGTGCCAGTTTTTCTGTTAATTATACCTCAGTAAGGTTGTGATAAATGTATATATTTTTAAATATGTACCAAAATACACTACCACCGGTTGTGTACAGACATGCCTTGTGTCTTCTGTCTCACTAACGCTGGGCATTTCTTTATATCGAGCATTTTCCCCAAACTGATAAGCAAATATAAAGCTATCTCATTGTCATTTTAAATTTTTGCTGTGATTAAAAATGAAGTTTAAAATATTCACTTATTTTGGTGTATTTACATTGCTTTTTTATGAATTATATGTATGCTTTGCTCATTTTTATTGGTGTGTTTACCTTTTTTCTCATTTATTTCTTTGTATGATAATGCCAGTACATTTTTCCAGACTTTTCCTATGCAAATACACATACTTTCCTTAAACAAAAATAGGATCATACTTTATATTCTATTTTTCAACCTACTTTTTACACTAACATAATGTGACTCTCTCTCCACCTAGATAAATGTGCAGCTACATCATAGTTTTAATGGTTATAGCAGCAATTCTTAATGCTGCTTCTTAACTTAAACCATATTTCGGTTTCAGAAAATGGAACGAAGCTCTCCCTCATTTCCAAGGGAGTTAAGAGTAATTTTACAAATCACTTTTTTATTTGCTACAGCATCATAGAAATTATAGTAGATTCTTCTATGAGTGACAACCAATAATCCTCCTCAGCCTGAAAGAGAACTTTATAAAACTGACTTTTGCTAACTTCTTTCATAGCTGTCCTAGAATGGTGCCAATAATAAAATTTTCAGCTATCCACACTTCACTCGACAAATTATGAAGAGACCAATTTGTTCCCATAAGTCTCCACTCCATTAATAGCCAAGATGAGGTGCACTCTGGCAACTAGTGGGCTAGAGTAGAGAAGTCTCTTTGTCAAGATCTTAAGAGGAGTAAATCAGCAACCCTTCCTTAGTTCAAAAGGAAATACATTGATCAAAATTAAAAGCTGTTCCTCTTGAAGGTCAGACAAAAAAAAAATGGGCAATGTTCTGTGAGAAATACAATTATTATTCAATGCAGTGCAATGCTATGACATTGGGGCTGAGGACTTCAAAGTAGCACAGCTTTGGAATGAAAAGTTATGGTTTACCTAGAAATAGTAATCTATCTTCTTTGCCGGTTACCTTTGAGTGACACTTAATATCCAGGCTCCGTCACCCAATGGTCTGAAAGACCTTCTCAAATTGGGATCAGTAGAACCTTACTTAAAATCATCATTCCATTCCCTTTTGGACTGTGTTTCAAACAACCCAACCATACAAATGAGGAAATATTCAGGATGAAGGTTAGATTGACTGACTGACCACACTGGCTTGGATTTTTATGTTTGAAACCACTGATGAGAAACAAAGCTTTGTTTTTGAAAAGAAAAAATTCAGGCATTGGGTTGAAGTAACAAGTCTGTAGCAGCCTGAGCATTTCAAGTAGCTTTTTTCTCCAATGATTAGAAAGCCATTGAGCATTCAGCAAACACTGGGGCCACCTCTGTGCCCTACATAATTCTGAGTGTTGATAAAAATATGAAATTAAGCACACATGTCCACCCGTCGTCAGCTGAGTGGATTAAGAGGCATGTGTGTGAACAACTCACTCCCTGGCAAGGCTGATGGGGTTGAGTGTGTGAGAAAGCCAGCGTCCACTGTAAGCATAAGACCGCAGCAGTGGCTGGGACTGACAGGAGATGGGAGGGGCTCTATGCAGGAGACGGCGTTTCAACATGAGAAGAGGAGGAAACGTGACTATTCAAGCCCACCATCTTTCTACCTCTTGATGCATAACACCAATGCTGGAAATAACTATTGTGAGGGATATTTTTAAATCCCAGTGATTCTTAAAACAAATAGAAGAGGGAAAAGTGCATTTCAAGTAGCTAGGCTAACGATCACTTTTTGCATAAAGGTGATAAAAGCAATTACACCTTAACAGAAAAGCTCTCAGTTTGTCTAGGGATGTTTCCTCCCCCGATTTAACACTTTATCAAGCTTCACACAAATATTAGATGTTTCCAATAACTAGAGACTTACAGCTCATTTGAGAGTGAGAGGACTCTTCTGCGTGACATGAGCTACCTGAGAGGAAAACGCCTGATGCATGAGGAGCTGGGTGCCCTTCAGAGCAGGTGCCAAGGTGAGTGGGCAGGTAGGAAACAGAGCAGCCCTCCTGGAGGCCCCTCCTTGGATGACAAGGACAGGTGCTTTGCAGAAATCAGAGCCACAGTGGTTGAGACCGAGATGCAAGACTAATAGGCTAAGAGGAACTTAGGCAGACCAGTAAGTGTGACCATCCAACTTGTGGGCCATCAGTGGGTCCAGGAAAGCCTCTCCATTTCCAATACCTTCAGCTAAGGGCGGCAACCCGGAGAAGGATCTGGGCTTAATGAAATAGAGCCCCAACTTGGGAGAGGAGGCTTGATGACAAATATCAAATCCTTTTCTGAAATCTGTGTTTGGAATGAAGGTGGACAGAATGTATGGGAAAGGGATGTTGAAAGGAAGGACAGAAGACAACGGAAAACCTGGCCCACCTACAGTGAAGTTTTTGCTGCTGCTGCTGGAAAGCCTATGTTCGAGCTTGTGCTGGTTCCCTGGGGTAGGAGTTGGGGTCCTTCTGCAGACGTGGTGATGCCCTGGCCTGATCTTGTAATCCTGGGTTATGTAAAAGGTCTGCTGTCAGAGGCCCTGGGTCTTGAAATATCAGAGAAGGAGAGAGAGCTGGACACCTGTGTACTGGGACAAATATATTAAAATAATTGGAAGACGATAGATGTCATCCCAATAGTATTAACAGAGCAAAGACTAACTGGTATCCCTCAAAGGGGGAAACAAGTGGCACCAAAAATTAAAGATGTAATAGGGAAAAAAACGTGCCTTAAATGAAGGCAGAATCAAATCTACATATGGAAAGAACCTTCCAAGCAGACCATATTATAGGAAATTTGATACAAAATAGGCACGACCAAGACGAATCCTCATAAATTACTGATCACCCAAAAAGTTGAGACAATTCTCAGGCATTTGAAAAGAAACACAAAAACATTTACTTAAAAGGCAGATAAATGAAGCCAGGATCATGTTTCTTTATAGCAATATTAAAATCCGGAAATAAAATGGCACAGCATCTATGAGTTTGAGAAAGGGGAAAAAAGTGTAATCCAAAAATCGCAGGCCCAACAAGGTGTGGTTCAGGTATAAAGATGTGAAACATGCACTCACAGACTTGTAAGACCTCGGGAAATATATCTGCCATTCGTCCCTTATGAAGAAAGTTTTGATGACAAAGTCGAGCCATTCAAGAATGAATACAGTTATAGTGAAGGACCTCTAGTGAGCACTGACTCAGTGTTAGATGGAAATTGTGATGGTTGATTCTATGCGTCAACTCAACTAGGCACAGAGTACCCTGATTAAACATGATTTCTGGGTGTCTGGGAGGCTGTTTCCAGATGTGACTAGCATTTAAATCAGTGTACTCAGTAACACTGACTGTCCTCCCCATTGGGAGTGGGCACCATCCAACCTGCTGAGGGTCTGAATACAACAAAAGGCAGAAGAAGGAGCAACTCACACGTTTTGCTTCCTACCTGTCCATTTGAGCTGGGACATCGCATCTTATCTTCTGCCCACAGACTGCGATTTACACCATTAGCTCCCTCGGTTCCCGGGCCTTCAGACCGAAACTGAATTACACCACCAGCTTTCCTGAGTCTCCAACTTGCAAAAGGTAAGTCATGGGACATCTGCATCTCCATATCACATAAGCCAATACCTTATCATAAATATCCATCTCCATCTCTCTCTTTCCATATACATATATATATGTGAGGTTTTATACATATATACACACACAGTAAGTTCTCACTTAGTGTTATCCATAGGTTCTTGGAAATTGCAACTTTAAGCAAAACAACATAAGCAGGTCCTAAATATGTCATTTCATTCAACATTATTTTGTTATAACATTGATTAGAAAAAAATTGATTTTATTATACATCATTTCACTTAAAGTCAAAGAATATATCTTCTATAAATATATGATACATATATATCATATATAGAACCCTAATACAAAAGCTAAACAATTTTATATATTTTATATTACCATATTATATATACACACAACTTTAGAGACATGCTATAATAAAGAGGTATGGTTAATGATATCTTTGAATATAGAAACAGTCAAAGGAGACAGGAAAACGCAATTTTACTTGTTTTTTTCCTCTCATACTATTTTTGACTGAGGTGTAAATTACACATAATACATAGATTTCAATCACATATTTTCATTAATTTTGAAAAATATATAAACCCATGTAATCACTACCCCAATAAAAAAGTATAGAACATTTCCATCTTCCTGGGGAAGTTCCTTCAAACCTCTTTCAGTCAATTCCCCAGACCCCAGAAGTAGCCATTGCTCTGATTTTCCATCACCTGTTCTAGATCTTTATGTAAACAGCAACAAATGATGTGTTTTGCTTCTTTCCTTCAAGATATTTTTTAAATGCATTCATGCTGTTGCATATGTCAGTAATTTGTTTTTTACTATTGAGTAATATTCTGTGGATATACAACAACGTATTTATACATTCTCCTTTTGTCTCCAGCTTTTGCCTCTTAAAAATAAATCTACCATACACATTCTTGTACATTGCCATTCCTCTTGGATAAACACCTAGCAGTGAGCTTGCTGGGATATCATGTAGTTGTACATGTAACATGTAACTCCATAAAGAATAGACTAACAGTTTTCAAAGTGGTTATACCATTTTGCCAGAATGCCAGAGGCTCAACATCCTCTCCAACATCCTTAGACTTTTTCATTTTTAACCATGCTAGTGGGTCTAAGTATCTCTTTGTGGTTTTAGTGTG
Organism: Macaca fascicularis; assembly: GCF_037993035.2. Classification (NCBI taxonomy): domain Eukaryota; kingdom Metazoa; phylum Chordata; class Mammalia; order Primates; family Cercopithecidae; genus Macaca; species Macaca fascicularis. Next base: position 99,010,605 of record NC_088387.1, on the reverse strand, counting down.
TGTTGCCATTTCTGATGAGTAATAATGCTGAGCTTTTTTTTTTTTTTTTTAACAGAAATGGTCTGTTCAAAACTGTTTTGCAAATACTTTCACCAAACTTACATTTGCCTTTGAACTTTCTGGAGAATCGCTTTGGAAGAGCAGATAGTTTTAATTTTAATGAATTTACCAATTTTTCAATTTATCTATTTTTTTCTCTTTTATAGGTAGTTCTTTTTAATGTCCTTTAAGAAAATTTTGCTTACTGTATGTTCAAGAAGATATTATTCTAAGTTTCCTTCTAGGAGCTTTATAGTTTTACCTTGTACATTTAGCTTTGTACACATCTTGAATAATTTTTTGTGTATAGTATGAGTCAGGATTTGTTTATGGGGAGATTTTATACATGTATACTGAGTTGTCTCAACATTGCTTATTAAAAAGACTTTGTCTTCTCCATCAAAACACATTGACATCATTGTTGAAAGTCAATTGACAATATTTATATGGCTTTATCTTGAGATCTTAAAATCTGTACCACTGATTGATTTGTCTACCCTAAAAATTACCACATAGCTTTGAAAATGTAGTGTTATAAGTCTTGATATCAAGTAGGATAAGTCTTCCAACTTTGTTCAACTTTTTCAAAAGTTTTAACTAACCTAAGCATCATAGAATGCTTAGAATTTCATATAATTTTATATATTAGCATTTTCATGCAATTTTAAAGTCAGCTTGCTAAAATTTTTTTTTAAAGCTGATGTGATTTCGATTGAGACTGTGTTGAATCTATACACCAATTTAGGGAGCATGAACATAATAATATTGAATTTGCCAGTGTATTAAAATGGCATATCCCTCCATTTATTCATTCTTAATTTCTTTGCTCCATATTCTATAGTGGTCACTGTAAAAATCTAGCACATCTTTTACACTTATTCCTATGTATTTTGCTTTTAATTCAATTTTATGTAAATGATATCTTATTTCATTTTATTTTATTGTTTGTTGCTAAAACGTAGAAGTAAAAGTAAATTTTGCATATTGAACTTGACTCTTGTGGAATTGCTAAATTCACTTCTTTGCTCTAGTAGGTTTTTTTCTCCTATAGATTTCTTAGGACTGTTTATATACATTATCATGTCATATAGAAATTAGTTCTACTCCTTCCTTTTTCATCTTTTCTGTTTTGTTTTTTTTTTTTCTTACCTTATTATACTGGCTGGGACCTCCCCCATAATGAAATGATGAGGATAGATAGCCTTGTTTCTTGGAGGAAAGCAAGCATTCGCTGTTTTACTGTATGATGTTCAACGTTTAATGTACGATGCCTGCTGTAGGTTTTCATAAATTCCTTTTATCAGACTGACAAAATTGCCTTCAATTTCTAGTTTGTCAACAGTCTTTACTAAGAATGTGTTGATTTTCTGCATCTATTGCGATGATCATGTGGGGGTTTTTGACTCTTATAATATGGTAACTGATACTGGTTTTCTTTTTTTTTTTTTAATTTATTTATTATTATTATACTTTAAGTTGTAGGGTACATGTGCATAACGTGCAGGTTTGTTACATATGTATACTTGTGCCTTGTTGGTGTGCTGCACCCATCAACTCGTCATTTACATCAGGTATAACTCCCAATGCAATCCCTCCCCCCTCCCCCCTCCCCATGATAGGCCCCGGTGTGTGATGTTCCCCTTCCTGAGTCCAAGTGATCTCATTGTTCAGTTCCCACCTATGAGTGAGAACATGCGGTGTTTGGTTTTCTGTTCTTGTGATAGTTTGCTAAGAATGATGGTTTCCAGCTGCATCCATGTCCCTACAAAGGACACAAACTCATCCTTTTTTATGGCTGCATAGTATTCCATGGTGTATATATGCCACATTTTCTTTTTTTTTTTTTTTTTTTTTTTTTTTGAGATAGAGTCTTGCTCTGTCACCCAGGCTGGAGTGCAGTGGCCGGATCTCAGCTCACTGCAAGCTCCGCCTCCCGGGTTCACGCCATTCTCCTGCCTCAGCCTCCCGAGTAGCTGGGACTACAGGCACCCGCCACTTCGCCCGGCTAGTTTTTTGTATTTTTTAGTAGAGACGGGGTTTCACCGTATTAGCCAGGATGGTCTCGATCTCCTGACCTCATGATCCGCCCGTCTCGGCCTCCCAAAGTGCTGGGATTACAGGCTTGAGCCACCGCGCCCGGCCCACATTTTCTTAATCCAATCTGTCACTGATGGACATTTGGGTTGATTCCAAGTCTTTGCTATTGTGAATAGTGCCGCAATAAACATACGTGTGCATGTGTCTTTATAGCAGCATAATTTATAATCCTTTGGGTATATACCCAGTAATGGGATGGCTGGGTCATATGGTACATCTAGTTCTAGATCCTTGAGGAATCGCCATACTGTTTTCCATAATGGTTGAACTAGTTTACAATCCCACTAACAGCGTAAAAGTGTTCCTATTTCTCCACATCCTCTCCAGCACCTGTTGTTTCCTGACTTTTTAATGATCGCCATTCTAACTGGTGTGAGATGGTATCTCATTGTGGTTTTGATTTGCATTTCTCTGATGGCCAGTGATGATGAGCATTTTTTCATGTGTCTATTGGCTGTATGAATGTCTTCTTTTGAGAAATGTCTGTTCATATCCTTTGCCCACTTTTTGATGGGGTTGTTTGTTTTTTTCTTGTAAATTTGTTTGAGTTCTTTGTAGGTTCTGGATATTAGCCCTTTGTCCGATGAGTAAATTGCAAAAATTTTCTCCCATTCTGTAGGTTGCCTGTTCACTCTGATGGTAGTTTCTTTTGCTGTGCAGAAGCTCTTTAGTTTAATTAGATCCCGTTTGTCAATTTTGGCTTTTGCTGCTGTTGCTTTTGGTGTTTTAGACATGAAGTCTTTGCCCATGCCTATGTCCTGAATGGTACTACCTAGGTTTTCCTCTAGGATTTTTATGGTATTAGGTCTAACATTTAAGTCTCTAATCCATCTTGAATTAATTTTCGTATAAGGAGTAAGGAAAGGATCCAGTTTCAGCTTTCTACTTATGGCTAGCCAATTTTCCCAGCACCATTTATTAAATAGGGAATCCTTTCACCGACCCCACAGAAATACAAACTACCATCAGAGAATACTATAAACACCTCTACGCAAATAAACTGGAAAATCTAGAAGAAATGGATAATTTCCTGGACACTTACACTCTTCCAAGACTAAACCAGGAAGAAGTTGAATCCCTGAATAGACCAATAGCAGGCTCTGAAATTGAGGCAATAATTAATAGCCTACCAACCAAAAAAAGTCCAGGACCAGATGGATTCACAGCTGAATTCTACCAGAGGTACAAGGAGGAGTTGGTACCATTCCTTCTGAAACTATTCCAATCAATAGAAAAAGAGGGAATCCTCCCTAACTCATTTTATGAGGCCAACATCATCCTGATACCAAAGCCTGGCAGAGACACAACAAAAAAAGAGAATTTTAGACCAATATCCCTGATGAACATCGATGCAAAAATCCTCAATAAAGTACTGGCAAACCGGATTCAGCAACACATCAAAAAGCTTATCCACCATGATCAAGTGGGCTTCATCCCTGGGATGCAAGGCTGGTTCAGCATTCGCAAATCAATAAACATAATCCAGCATATAAACAGAACCAAAGACAAGAACCACATGATTATCTCAATAGATGCAGAAAAGGCTTTTGACAAAATTCAACAGCCCTTCATGCTAAAAACGCTCAATAAATTCGGTATTGATGGAACGTACCTCAAAATAATAAGAGCTATCTATGACAAACCCACAGCCAATATCATACTGAATGGGCAAAAACTGGAAAAATTCCCTTTGAAAACTGGCACAAGACAGGGATGCCCTCTCTCACCACTCCTATTCAACATAGTGTTGGAAGTTCTGGCTAGGGCAATCAGGCAAGAGAAAGAAATCAAGGGTATTCAGTTAGGAAAAGAAGAAGTCAATTTGTCCCTGTTTGCAGATGACATGATTGTATATTTAGAAAACCCCATTGTCTCAACCCAAAATCTCCTTAAGCTGATAAGCAACTTCAGCAAAGTCTCAGGATACAAAATTAATGTGCAAAAATCACAAGCATTCTTATACACCAGTAACAGACAAACAGAGAGCCAAATCAGGAATGAACTTCCATTCACAATTGCTTCAAAGAGAATAAAATACCTAGGAATCCAACTTACAAGGGATGTAAAGGACCTCTTCAAGGAGAACTACAAACCACTGCTCAGTGAAATCAAAGAGGACACAAACAAATGGAAGAACATACCATGCTCATGGATAGGAAGAATCAATATCGTGAAAATGGCCATACTGCCCAAGGTAATTTATAGATTCAATGCCATCACCATCAAGCTACCAACGAGTTTCTTCACAGAATTGGAAAAAACTGCTTTAAAGTTCATATGGAACCAAAAAAGAGCCCGCATCTCCAAGACAATCCTAAGTCAAAAGAACAAAGCTGGAGGCATCACGCTACCTGACTTCAAACTATACTACAAGGCTACAGTAACCAAAACAGCATGGTACTGGTACCAAAACAGAGATATAGACCAATGGAACAGAACAGAGTCCTCAGAAATAATACCACACATCTACAGCCATCTGATCTTTGACAAACCTGAGAGAAACAAGAAATGGAGAAAGATACTGGTTTTCTAATGTTAAACAAACCTTGCATTCTCGAACCAAACAATTGGTCCTTTTCCTATTTGCTGGACTTGTTGATGATTTTTGTGTCATTGTGTATAGGGATATTGGCCTGTACTTTTCTTACATTGTCCTTATTAGGTTCAGCCCTTTGGATTGTCTTTTTTGTTTTGTTTTGTTTCTATTTTGTTGACTTCTGCTTTTATCTCTTTTACATCTTTCTCCTTAGATTGATGTAAACTAGGTCTCCATTTTCTAGCTTCTTAGATATAACCTTAAATCTTAATATATTTAAACATTGCTTCATTTATAATATAAGCATTTAAAGGTACAAATTTCCCTTTAAGAACTGGTTTAACAATATTTCACACATTTTGTTAACTTTTATTTTCATTGTTATTTTGTTTGAAATATTTTCTTATTTCTCTTCTGATTTCTTCTTTGACCCATTGGTTATTTATGAATGTAGTTTTATTTCCAAAAATTAGGGGATTTTCTATATATCTAATTTCAAAACTTTGAAATTTACTGAGTCTTGTTTTACAATTCAGAATATGATCCGGCTTAGCGAATAGTCCACATGCATTTCATTCAAAGAATTTGGAGGGATTTTTCTACAACTCAACTAGGTCAATTTGGATAACATTGTTGTTCAAGCATTCTATATCCTTAATGACTTTTTGCCTTTTTTATTCCATCAATGTTGAAGCTATGGATGCTAAAATCCCAATTTATGACTATTGATTTGTCTATTTCTCTGTTTAGTTTTCTCAATTTGGGTTCAGGTATTTTTGTTTTTGATTTACTGGCAGTAACTTGCTTCTTTTACAGCTTTATTGTGGTACAATTAATTTACAATAAACAGGACGCATTTAAAGTTTACAATTTGATAACTTTTGACATATGTATGCACATGGGAAATCACCCACAATCAAGATTATGCCCTTTTGTAATCCAAGCTTACCTCACTCTTTCCCCACCTCCAGTAATTCACTGATATTCTGTCACCTTAAATTAGTTTTCATTTTCAAGAATTTCATATATATGGAAAAATATAGCATGTTCCCATTCTGTCTGGATTCTTCCACTCTGGAAAATCATTTGGGATTCATCCATGTTGTTGCATGTACTAATAATTTATTCCTTTTGTTATTGAGTATTATTCTATCACATGAGTATATTGCAACTTCTTTAGCTATTCATTTGTTGATGGACATTTGGGTTGTTTCTAGATTTAAGCTATAACAAATAAAGCTGCTATAGACATTTTTGTACAAGTCTGTGTTGATGTGTGCTTTCCTTTCTCTTGGGTAAATATCTAGAAGTGGAATTGGGTTGCATGGTAGATGTACATTTAACTTATTTTTAAAACCGCCAATTTTTTCCAAAATGGTTGTATCCTTCCACATTCTTATGAAGCATTATGAGAATTTCAATTGTTCCACATACTTGACAACAATTAGTAGTCAGTCTTTTGTACTTTTAGCCATTGCAGCTGGTGTGTCGTGATATGTTATTATGTTTCTAATGGCATTTCCCTAATAGCTAATGACGGTAACTATATTTTCAGGTATTTTCCTACCATTGATATATCTTCTTTGGTGAAGACTGTGCAAATCTTTTGTCCTTTTTTAAATTGGGTCAATTGTCTTTTTACAATTGAGTGGGAGGAGTTTTCATATGATCTTCATACAAGTCCTTTGTAAGATAAGTTTTGCAAATATTTTCTTGTAGTCTATGGCATGCCTTTTCTTTTGAAGAATAAAAGTTTTTAATTTTGATAATTTTCTATTTTTATTTATGTTTATAATTTGTTTTCTTTGGTACATACTTAAGAAATCTTTGCCAAACCCAAGTATGAAGATTTTCTCCTATGTTATCTGCTAAAAGCTCTATCGTTTAACCTTGCATTTAGGCCTATCATTCATTTCAAATTTATTTTTGCATATGGTGTGAGGTAAAGATGAAAATTCATTTTTCCGCAAATTGCAATCTCTCTGGCACCATTTATTGGAGAAATATCTCATTTTCCAACTAAATTGCTTTGAGACCGTAGGAAATCAGTTGATCAAAAATATGTATATCTATTTCTCTACTCTTTCTTCTGTTCCATTTATCTAAGTATATATTTATGTCAATACTACACTTTCTTGATTATTGTGGCTTTATAATAAACTTGAAATCAAACTTTGTTCCTGTTTTCAATGTTGTTTTGGCTCTTCTAGATTCTAAGCATTTCCATATAAATTTAAAATAAGCTTATGCATATTTAGAAAAAGAAAGCTGCTGGGATTTCTTTGGACTCATGATGAATCTACACATCAATTTGGAGAGAACTGACATCTTACGACTATTGTGTCTTTTGATCCATGAACATAGTTTACATCTCCATTTACTTCTGCCTTCTTTAACACTCTCAGCAATGCTTAGAGTTTTCATAATTTATATTCTTGCTTTGTTTCTAGTCTTAGGAAGAAAGTATTAATTTTTTCAGGATCAAGCATGATTTTGCTGTAGGCTTTTTGCAGATGTACTTTCATTGAATATCCTTACTGTTTTTTTATGTCATTGCTTTCTGCTTTTATCTTCATTATGTCCCTTTTTCTGCTAAATTTAGATTTCATTTGTTCTTTTTTTTCTATATTCTAAAGTAGAAGCATTGATTAGAAGTCAGCAAACTTTTTTCACGAAGATTAGAGGATAATTATTTTAGGTTTTGCTATGCATACAGTTAATCAACTTTATTGTTATAGCATGAAAGCAGCCATAGGCCAAGCACAAACAAATCAACATGGCTGTGTTTCAGTCAAACTTTATTTACAGAAACAGGCGGCAGGTTGGATTTGGCTCATCTGTTATAGTTTGATAACCCTGGTTTAGGTCACTTATTTAAGGCCTTTCTTTTTTTCTAGTGTAGGCATTTAGTACTATAAATTTTCCTCTAACTATTGCTTTATATGCATTCCACAAATTTTCATATGTCATATTTTCACATTTATTGAGTTCAAAATGTTTTCTAATTTATTTCTTCTTTGAAGAAATATTTCAACGTATTATCTAGTGTCTAAATATTTGGGGTTTTCCAGATGTCTTGCTGTGATTAATATTTAACTTAAATCCATTTTGACCATAGAACATGCTTGGCATGATTTGAATTCTTTTAAATATATTAAGACTTGTTTTATGGCCCAGAATATAAATGTGTTGAGGTTTGTTTTATGGGCCGGAATATAGTTTTTCTTGGCAAATGTTCCCTGTGCACCTAAAATGAATCTATTCTGCTCCTGTTGAGCGGAGTGTTCCATAAATGTCAATTAGGTAGTTGATTGATAGTGTTACTCAATTCCTCTCTATCATTCCTGATTTTATGTCTACTTTTTCTATCAATTATTGACAGAGAGGTGTGAAATCTTAGGCTGTAATGGTAGATTTGTTTATGTCTCCTTTTAGCTTTATCAGTTTTTGCTTCATGTATTTTGAAGCTCTATTTTTAGGTGCATAAACATTTTTCATTGTTATTTTCCATTGATGTGATGACCTCTTTTTCATTAGGAAATGGCCTTCCTCATCCCTGATACTTTGCTTATGTTACTTTTTATCTTACAAAATAGCTATTCCAGCTTTCTTTTGATTGTTGTTAGCATGGAACACCTTTTTTTCCATCCGTGTGCTTTTAATGTACTTGTGAATTTTATTTAAAAAGTATTTTTATAATTCTATTTTATCTCCCATAGTCATAGCTATGGCTTTCTTTTGTGTCTTAGTGGTTCCTTCACATTTCATGATATATATCTTTAATTTATCACAGCCTACCTTCAAGTTGTATATTACCACTTTATACATAATGTAAGAACATTTATCCTCCACCTCCTGGGCTTTGTATTATTTTATTTCTATATACAGTATGTTATAAACCCCACAGTGACATTTCATTAAGCTTACCTTAAAAAATCACTTACCTTTTAGAGATTTTTAAAATACGAAAATGTACTTTAATCTTTTCCACATGGTTTTGATTTTCTATACTCTTCATTCCTTTGTGTAGATTCGGATTTGCCATTGGTATCATGTTTCTTCTGCCTGAAGGACTAACTCTTAACCTGCAGCACAGGTCTCTGGTGACAACTTCTTTAAGCTTTTTTATTGCCTGTAAAACTCATTATTTGGACTTCATTTTGGAAATAGATTATCACTGGCAATATAAATCAAAGTTAACTATTTTTTCTTTGATACTTGACAGAAATTGATCTTCTGTCTTTCGGATTACATTGTTTCTAGTGAGAAATTTGCTATTATTCTGATTTTTGTTCTCTGTTCACATGTGCTTTGTGTCTCTTACTGTTTTTAAGATATTCCTTACTACTGGTTTTAAACACTTTGATTTTTATCTGCTTTAGTGCAGTTTTCTTCATGTTTCTTTACTTGAAGTTTGTCGAGCTTCTTGAAATTGTGGGCTTAAACTTTTTATCAGATTAGAAAATTTGCGTCCATTACTTCTTCATATAATTTTTCTGACTCCCCACCCTGCTTCTTTTATGGGCTACAATTACATGGAGGAGAGGTTCCTTGAGGTTGTCCCCCATTTCACTGTTGCTCTGTTTCTTTTCAGTTTTTTGTCTTTTTGGGTTTCATTTGTAATGATTTGTATTGCTATGTCTTCAAGTTCAGTAATCTTTTCTTCTGCAATGTCATATCTGCTGTCTTCATCCCACATCTTTTCCATCCAACACCTTTTCCATCTCAAATACTGTATTTTGCCCCTCTAGAAGTTCAATTTGAGTCTTTCTAAAATATTTTCTTTGTCTATGTTTTCTTGGCCTCGGGGGTCAGAAAACTTATTCTTCAAAGGACCAGATGGTAAACATTTTAGGTTTAAGGAGTTATAAATGTTTTTGTCACATTTTTTACAATATTTTTAAAGTAATCTTTAAAATTTTTAAATAAAAGGAACAACTATTCTTAGCACTCAGACCATATGAAAACAGACTCCAGGCTGGATTTGACCCACAGACCATTGTTGGAAAACCTTGCTCTCTCTTCTTGAACATAGGAGATACATTTATGACATTTTCAACTCCTTCTATCATCTATGTCATTTTGAGTCTGCTTATATTGATGGATTGACTGATCCCCTCAGTATGGTAATATTTTTCTGATTCTTTGTATACCTGGTAATTTTGGTAATTTTTGATTGAGTTGCAAAAATTGTGAATTTTACCTTAATACCCGATTTTTGTATTTCTTCAAATATTCTTGAGCATTGCATTGGAACCCTGTTAAATTGCTTGAAAACATCTTGATCCTTTCAAGGCTTTCTTTTAAGATTTTTTTTATTGCTTTGTTTTGTTTTTGGCAGAACCAAGGTAGTCTTTAACTGACGGCTGATTCTGGCCCACCACTGAGGCAACAACTGAATACTTTATAAACTGAATAAACTGAACATTTTATCCAGTGCCCTGTGCATTGCAATGTTATTTTTACACTGGTTGGCAGGAATACAATCTATTCCTGGCCCTGTGTGATCATCAAGAATTGTTTCACCTGCTCTTTTCTGGGCCTTGGAAAGTTTCCTCACAGGCGTGTGTTGATCCTTACTAGGCAGAACCTCTAAGGTGAACCCTCTGGGACTCTCTGGAGCTCTCTCTCCATGCAGCATTCTCCCTGCTGTGCTATTTTCTCCTTTCTGATATTCTGCTCTGAGTATCCTAGCTGTCCCAGCCTCCCCAGATTCTCAATTCTATCTCCTCAACTCAGGGAGACTCCCAGGATCTGAGTGATCCCCTTCTCCTCCTAGAAGGTCTCTTGGGGCAGTTCAAGGGCAATCATACTGCTCCCTTCATTGTTGTGCTTCACTCAGGAACCCGAGCGCACTCCAGCAATGCCTGTTGTCCAATGACTGAAAACTGTAATTTCATTTAATTTTTTTTCTCATTTTTTTGAAGGAGGAAGGTAAATCTGGCCCCTGTTACTCCATCCTGCTCAGTGGTGAAGTCCCACTTTACGGATTTTGAAGCTCCAGCATTGGCTTCATTCTAGGATCGCCTGGAAGAACTGACTTGACTTTATTTCAAACTTTTCTCTGCTACTTTTTATGCATGTATCACCTTGATATTTCTCCTAAAACTTAGTAAGGATTGCCTGGCTGGTGGTATTGTGAGTCATTTTAATTTTCTTCTTTATGCTCTCAGCATTTTTTTTTTTTTTTTTTTTGAGACAGAGTCTTTCTCTGTCACCGAGGCTGGAGTGCAATGGCGTGATCTCAGCTCACTGCAAACTCCACCTCCCGAGTTCAAGCGATTCTCCTGCCTCAGCCTTTTGAGTAGCTGGGATTAGAGGTGTGCACCACCACACGCGACCAATTTTTGTATTTTTAGTAGAGACGGGGTTTCACTATGTTGGTCAGGCTGGTCTCAAACTCCTGACCTCACGATCCACACCCCCACCTTTGGCCTCCCAAAGTGCTGGGATTACAGGCATGAGTCACCGCACCGGGCCAGAATTTCTTTTTAATTAATGACTGCTACTATTTTACAAATTAAGATGTGAGCACTCTCATTGATAGTTATGTTAAACAATGCAAAATCATTCTGTCATTCCAAAATATGAACAAAACACACAAATAGATTATGGAGTAGAATGCAAGGCCATAAATTGTATCCTGCTGCAGGCTACTTCTGACTCTACCCTTACCTCCTGGAAGCACACCCTTTCCTTTGTCATCAGAGGTGCATCAGCTGAAAAACTCAAGGTGAAGTGCCTCTGCTCCTCCAGAGTGGTCTCCTATTCTCACGTGGAAATATGCCTTCACTCTGCCTGTGCACAGAGACCTGTGAACTCCATAGTCTCATCTGGGAAGACCTGCTCCAGTCCTTCAGTGCCTTCTTCATGTGTGCAGGCACTGCTGTCCAGGAGCTGACCGCAGTAGAGTCCTCAGTCAGTGTTTGGGGACTTGACTCATACTCTCAATCTCCAAGAGCCATTCCCTTACTTGGATTTGACTTTCTTCCATAAAGAAGCACAGCCTGACTCCCACACTCTGCATATGGTTATAATTCCAGCCTCAGTCACTGTTCTTGGGAACAGGTGTCATTTCACTGTTTTCCCTCCAGTTGTTTGAAGAGCCTGCCCATTCTGACAAGCATGTAGATGTTTTGTCTGGACTTTTTCATACTTAGATATCAGAACTGTAGGATCATCTTGTTTTTCTACATCACATTTAACCTGACTCTGGGCCTCAACTAACCAGGATGTTGGATAAATTCAGTCTCTGTCATTTTAAGAGATGGTTGGATGTAAATGTTTGGGACTTCCGCTGTGTGCCTGCAAAATGGTGAATGATATGTTGATCTATGATTCTGGTCCTTACCATTCTCAATTGCTACCATACCTGTGAGCTCAGAGGTACTCCTTACTGTGCTGTTCCTAAATGAAGGCAGGCCAGGCCATGACACTGTTGCCCCTGGTATCACTATTGCTCTGTACTCGCCCCTCTATGGAGCATGAATATGATCAGCTTCTACAATTTTCACAGATGACAAAACCCCAGGCCCCTTTCCAGTCTCCCTTCTCCAATTCTGTCTCCTCCACCTCTTGAATACTGGCTTCACTCCTAGCACCAACAATCTGAAATGTATGTTTTTTACTTATCCCTGAGAATGGATAGATAGGGGAAGTGAATGCATTCATTTAAGTCCTTGAGAAGCAGACATTAAAACAAGGTGAGACATGCAAGAGAGTTGTTGGAGGATGGGGCAGGAGAAGAGGAGGAAGTGTTCAGCCGATGACTTAGATCTGACACCGCTGAAAGGAGAGAAGGAAGGAAGAAGGATTCAAACCAGAAGAGGCTTGGAATGCAGCACCGTCTCAATAGTTTAGCAAGACCACTGGAAGGACTGAGGCCAAAGTCATCTATCAGGGACATCCTGCATCTTATGGGGATGGACCTGCCTTGGTACCAGGGCCGTGCTCAGGCATTAGCTGGGAGCAGCCATCAGGAAGTGTAACCTTAGCATCAATGCAGTAGGGAATCTCTTAAGGTCATTGGAGTCAAATTCCAAACTGTCCATAGCCTCTGACTTATATTTCCTGTTGGTAAAGGAAGTGTATGGGAAAAGCAGCTGTTGGTTTACAGCTGCTGCAATCACCAAGAAGTGAATCTTGCTGCTTTCACCATGAGTCATCAGTGCCAACAGCACCACACATCACACTGACCATTTCTGCCCTCCATAGGAATGACATCTGTCAAACAATACGTGACAGACATACTTTGCTTTGTTCAAACAATATGAGCCACAGAAAACTAAACCTGCTCCAATAACGTAGTTAAGTGTTATTATCAAAGCCACTAAATGTACTTCTTGGCACATTATCAGCAGAATGTGGCGGCAGTAGTGTCTGCTATTATGAGCATCATAGCTATGAATTTCTTGACTGTTGGCCAATTGTAAGAGCCACTGGAGCATTACAAGATGCAACCAGTATAGTGGTAGCTGGGTACAAGTTCTATGCTTACTTAGATGGAAATCTAAGTTGGGTGATGGGTCTTTGAAGGTACTATGGTCTGAATGTTTCTCTTCTCTAAAAAGTCTTATGCTGAATCCTAATCCTCAAAGTGATGGTACTTTCATGAACCAGATTAGTGCTCTTATAAAAGAGACTCCAGAGAGCTACCTAACCCCTTCCACCATGTGAGGATGCAGCAAGAAGGCAACATCTGTGAAGCAGAGTGGGCCCTCCCCAGACACTGAAACGCTGGCACCTTGATCTTGTATTTCCCAAACTCTATAAATGTAAGAAATAAATTTCTGGGTGTTTTTGTTTTTGTTTTGTTTTTGAGATGGAGTCTCACTCTGTCACCCAGTCTAGAGGGCAGTAGCATGATCTCAGCTCACTACAACCTCCACCTCCCAGGTTCAAGTGATTCTCCTGCCCCAGTCTCCCGAGTAGCTGGGATTACAGGTGTGCATCACCATGCCTGGTTAATTTTTGTATTTTTAGTAGAGATGTGTTTTCACTGGCCAGGCTGGTCTCAAACTCCTGTCCTCAAGTGATCTGCCCACCTCGGCCTTTCAAAGTGCTGGGATTATAAGTGTGAGCCACCATGCCCAGCCCTGTCATTTCTAAGTCACCCAGTTTATAGTATTTTTGTTATAACAACCACAGTGAGTAAGACAAAAGGTAATGCAGATTCAGCCTAATGGACCTTTTTGTCTGCCCTGAGAATTCATGAGGCCACAGTGGCAGAGGCTCAGCCAGCCAGATCACAGGCAGCCTTGCACAACCTCTTCAGAAGTAATTTCTTCGTACCCTCCAGCAAATCTCCTAGAGACCCATACCTCCCTGTGTAAACTGAGGTAGAGGAGTCAAGCCAAACCCAACACCACTCTCTCTATACTCCTCCCCTTCATGTGTAAGCTATTGGGCCACATCGCTTGTTTCCGATGTGACCTGCAATAAACATCACTGAAGAATGGATGGGTCTTTGTTTCTGGTAACAAACTGCTCCTTGGCCATTCAAATGCCTCAGGGACAGCTTCCCCCTTTGAAGCCTCTCTGGTCCCCCAGTGCATCTGTGGCCTGCAGCTGGGCCCTGCCTAGGTGAAGGGTAGGGCAGAATAGTCTAAGCAGGGCTGTATAGCTGGAGTGGGGCAGTACTGCCTGAGTGGAGCAGCCCACACGGATTAGCCCAGGGATCTGATCGCCTGCTGGCAGAGGCCAGAGTACAGAAGTGATTAATTCCTGGAGATACTTGTCAGTGGTATACCTGGGAGCCACTTTAACTTGCAGAACTGGCAACAGACTCTCTTTAAGACTATTTTTCCTACTTACTTAATTAGTTCATTTATTCACCATATTCCTGCTGAGGTCCTGCTCCATGTCAAACCCACCACTAGGCACCTGGAATACAAGGACAAACAGAAGCTGCTGAAATTGTTGAAGGGAGGAGCCTGGTCCTGGATTTGGGTCATGGAAGTGGAAAAGAAGGAACTTGGCCCCATTCCCTAGACCCCTGTCCACCAAGAAAAATAAATAAATAAATAAATAAATAAATAAATAAATAAATAAATAATAAATAATAAAAGGAAGAAAAAGAAGAAACATGGGTGGATTTGAGAGCTACATAAGAGGACTAAAACTCAGCTATTTTTGGCACATACTATATGGCCAGGCAGGACCAGCTACCTGATAGGCAGGGCTCATTGCAACATGAAAATGTGAGAACAGTTGTTCCAAAAGCAGGAAAAGCTTTTTCCTTCCTTCGTCAGTCTCTCCATCTCTCTGGACTGCAGCACAATTTGAGAAAGATTTAGCAAGGCTAATGGAAGTCCTCAAGCCAATGTCAAGCAAAGGAAGAAACCTGAATCTTACTGGAATGGGCTTGCCTTAGGGATACTCACTGGGTGAGGCACAGACCCTCACAAGTGCCTGGGTTCCCGTCCTATGACTCAGAGCTACGCCCTCACCCAGGTCTCTGCTGGGCACAGAAAGCACCAGAAGTTGCTGAGCCAAGAGAGGCAACCGAGCACCTGAGAATCCATTCTAGAGATGTGGTGGATGGGCGGGACCCTCAGTGTTTGTGCCACTCACAACGGACTTCGGTTACAAAACATGTTCAAAGATAGTATTATGGGCTGGGTGCCGTGGATCACACCTGTAATCCCAGCACTTTCGGAGGCTGACGCAGGCAGATCACCTGAGGTCAGGAGTTCAAGACCAGTCTGGCCAACATCGCAAAACCCCATCTCTACTAAAAATACAAAAATTAGCCAGGCATGGTGCCACACACCTATAGTCCCAGCTACTTGGGAGGCTGAGGCAGGAGAATCACTTGAACCCAGGAGGCGGAGGTTGCAGTGAGCCGAGATGGCACCACTGCACTCCAGCCTAGGCGACAGAGACTCCATGTCATATATATATATATATACACACACACACACACACAAAATGTATATATACATATGTATTATATCTATTATATATAATTAATATATTATATATAATATATATTATATATACATATATAATGTAATACATATATATTTTAGAGAGAGAGAGAGATGTGGTAGATGGGTGGAACCCCAAGTGCTTGTGCCACTCACATCGTACTTCAGTTACAAAACATGTTCAAAGATAGTATTATGGGCTGGGCACTGTGGCTCACACCTGTAATCCCAGCACTTTCAGAGTAAGTTTCATCAGGAAACTAGGGGGATACTCTTGGGACTTAGGGGAGGGTGGATAGAGAGAGTGAGATCTACCTGAGGTATAAACTCTAAGTAGTTGCTGGGAGGAAGAGGAAGTGGAGCAGAGGAACCTTCCAGCAGAAGGAACAGCATCTGCCAAGGTTCTGTCTGAAGGTGAGGCAGGAGAAAGCAGGGTACAGCTGGGAAACTGCAGCTTCTCTAGCTCAGAGTAATTGAAGTGAAAGCAGGGAATGGGCAGAAACCAGACTGGACACAGGTAAAAGGGCCATGCAAGGATTTTTTTTTTTTTTTTTATCCTAAAAGCAAGGGGGGAAGTCCTAAGATGTTTCAAGCTGGGAAGTGAGATGATCAGGAAATTTCACTATGGGAAGGTCACCTTGTCACACTTGCAGAAGTTGGATTGAAGTTGGGCAAGACTGGAGGCAAGGAAGCCAGTAGGGAAACTGGTACCATCGTCCTAGCTTGGTGGCCTGTGGGATTGGAGAGATATTAAGAGGGCAAAACTGCAGGATGTGGTAGACAACTGAACATGACAGGTGAAACAGAGGAGGGGGTCATAGAGGATGCTCCTGTCTCTCCTCATAAACTGTGTGGATAGTGGCGTCAATTCCCTGAGTGAGGCACTGTGGGGAGAGGAGCGGATTGGCGGGAAGGAGGAGAAGAGCTCAGCTTTTCCATCCACTCCTGGAGCTGCTCAGGGAGGCATCCAGATGGGAATGTTTGGCAGACACTGGGATGCAGGGCTCTAGTGTCAGGTGAGGATTCCTGGCTTAGGTGAGGCACTAAGAATTTTCAGCATTTCCCTGGTAATTGTTATGAGTTGAACTGTGTCCCCCAAAAAGATGTTGACATTCTCACCGCCAGTACCTGTGAACGTGACTTCTTTTGGAAATAGAGTCTTTGCAGATGATGGAGTTAAGATGAGGCTAAGGTAGGCCCTAACCCAATAGGACTATGTTCTTGAGAAAGAATAAATGTGGATGCAAAGGCAAACATGCATGCAGGGGAGAACGGCATGTGATGATGAGGGCAGAGGTTGGGGTGATGCCTCTGCAAGTCAAGGAGTGGCAAAGCTGCCAGAAAACTACCGGAAGCTAGAAGAGCCCCAGAAATTAACACAGCAATGAAACGACGAGAGGGCAGGAGGTCCTTCCAACCATTCAAATGCCCAATGAGGGAGCAGTAGCCTCTCTGATGAGGAAGCACCATCACCCACCCTTCCAAGCAGATGCTGGGATCGCCAAGCTAAAGGGAGACTGGGTCACAAAAATTCCTTCACTTAAGCCTCTGAGTCATCAGTCTCCTCCGTCATTTCATACTTATTTTCCTTTTCACATCATAACAAAGTTCACTTTAACTTTGGAGTCAGACACTGTAGTGCTAAAGCACCATAACTACAGTTTCTAGAAGATTACATCCTATCTCATGCTACCTGCTGGGGCTTTTCGTCCCCTTGGGGATCTCACCCTTCTCTTGGCAGTTTCCCATCTTCTTTTACCCCAAAACCCTGATCTTCCATCTGCCATCTCACTTCCCCCTAGCCTGCCTGCCCTCCCTCCTGCCTGCCCTGCTAATTCCCATCATATATCTCTGTGACTGATGAATAGGAAGTTAATCAGAGTGCAGTCAGCTGTACCTTCAAATCATAGACTCATTTTGAGGTATCTTAATTGAACCATCTCCCTGGGAAAGATGAACTGTAGATAACAATCAGGAAGGCTTGTGCAAAGGGTAAAGAGATGAGCCTTCTAAAAAGAATATATGTCAAAGTCAGATGACAGGAAACTTAGGTTCACCAAAATCATTCAATCAACCAGTTATTCACCCAACAAATGTTTACTGTGAGCCCCAGACCAGGTTAGGAGCTGGAGGGTATATCTCCAGGAATGTGGGTCTGTGGCTGTCACGCCCTCAAGCTATTTTCTCTGCCTCTGCAGGAAGAAAGCTGAAGGCCATTCAGGGAAGGATGCAGCTGGAGTGGGCTTCCTTGTGACACCAAAGAAAGAGATGACAGGCTGAGAAAGTGGCCCGAGTGTGAAAACTCTCTCAGCACTGGCTAGCTTCACCTGCCAGAAAGAAGCAAAGGAGATTGCCGCAGACACCAGTGAGTTCTTTTCAAAACTGTTTCTCTTTTTTGCCAGATAGAGCTGTCAGGTCACATTTCCCACTCTTCTTGCAGTTGCTTGTATGCATGTTCTGGCCAATGGGAATATGGGCAGGATGGATGGGTGCTCCTCCAGGCCCAACCCACAGAGCCGAGCCTCCCACACAATCTTCCACCTCCATTTGCCCAGGTTGTAGGCAGGGTCACAGAGAAGAGTGGGGAGGACCCCAAGGCCCTTGGAGGTGGAAGAGCCACCAGAAGGAAGTAGCCTTTAGAGTAGAGCCCCACCCTCCCAGCCACTGACCACCCAACATTGGATGTGAGATGCTAAGCCTTTGAGATTTGGGGGCTGTATTCCAATAGTTCATCTTCCCTAATTAACACAGAGAGTGAAGGGTGGGCTTCACCCCTGCTCTCCATTCCCTGCATCTAAAACATAGTTTCATTGGTGCCAGGTACATTCAGGCCAAACGTCCCCAAATGAGGGCACAGCTGAAGGGCATGACCCACTCAGAGAGGGCTTTGAAAAGCAGTCTCTTCCTCATTGGCAGAAGCTGTGTCCAGGTGAAGCCAAGCTCTGAGGTGCAAATTTTATTCCCAAATATTTCAAAGAGAAAATGAGCCCATTCCACCTCCCTGCTAGAGGAAAGTTAAAAGCAGGGTCTGTAGGCACTGAAGCCTTCTTAGAGCCCCTAGGACTCCTGCTCAGGAGTGTCTGGTCATTCAAAATCAGATAAGGACAGAGGCCAAATTCAACTCAAGGTAAATTCCAGCCAGTGTCTATGCTCAGGAAGACTAATTAGCAAAGGCAATCAGGTCCTGTTTATCGTGGAAAAATCATTGGCCCCCTTCAGCAAGTCCATGTATCACCACTCTAGATGTCAGTCCCAGAGAGTGCTAATTTAGCTTGGGCCCCTGCTATGAAATGCAACCCAGCTGATATTCAAACATGCATAAACATCGTCATTTGCTAATAGCGGCTAATGGCTTTAATCACAGAATAAAACAAATCAATAATTAACCTTAGCAAGTAGAAGTGCAACTAGGATTCAAAAATAATGAATTCGTTAATGGTTCTTGCTGCCATTAGTGCAAATATGTCAAGGTAAATATGCAGAAATGTGCCCATTTGCAAGGAGCTAATCTGTTCATAAATGATCAGATTATGACTTAAATTGGACCATGTCTTAAAGGAGGGTAATAGGTAACACATCCACCAAGTTATCTCTAACATATTAAGATACCTATAAGCGACTGGGCGTGGTGACTCACGCCTGTAATCCCAGCACTTTGGGAGGCCGAGGCAAGTGGATCACAAGGTCAGGAGATTGAGACCATCCTGACTAATCCAGTAACCCTGTCTCTACTGAAAATACAAAAAAATTAGCCAGGCGTGGTGGTGGGCACCTGTAGTTCCAGCTACTCGGGAGGCCGAGGCAGGAGAATGGCATGAACCCGGGAGGCGGAGCTTGCAGGGAGCTGAGATCGCGCCACTGCACGCCAGCCTGGGTGACAGAGCCATACTCCATCTCAAAAAAAGAAAGAAAGAAAAAGAAAACTATAAGCTTACACATGAAACCATTTATTTACCACCCTTATCTCTATGATGTGTACTGGGTCTATGCCAGAAGAAAGTGGCAGAGAATGTAGGAGTGGCCCCTCAGCTTCAGGAGACTAGGTGCCAGCAGATAACAGAATTACAGCAACATGGCAATGGCTCCAACAGAGCGGTGCTTTAAGGCTGAGCCATACACAGGCAGAGGCACAATGACCTGCCTGGGAAGGCCTAGAAAAGGTCATGCTTCTGACAAAGGAGGTGACAATTGAATTAGGTCTTAGGATGGGTAGAAGTTGCCAGATAGACAAAGAAAGAAAGGCCAAAAATACAAAAATTAAGAAAAAGAACCTGACGTGTCCAATGCATTCAAGTATATCCATGTGGCTGCAAAGCCAGGAGCTCTTGGGCACAGGGGGCGACAGGCTGGTGAGTCAGAGTGAGCCCAGGCGCAGAAGGCCTTGGGCATTTTGCTGAGGTTCTTTGTTTTGTTTTGTTTTGGTTTGGTTTTGGTTTTCTAGCAGACAACGAAAGCCACTGAAAGACTGACCCATGGTTAACTAGAAATAAGATATGGCCAGGCACGGTGGCTCACGCCTGTAATCCCAGCACTTTGGGAGGCCAAGGCAGGCAGATCACGTGGTCAGGAGATCAAGACCAGCCTGGCTAACATGGTGAAACCTCATCTCTACTAAAAATACTAAAAATTAGCAGGGCGTGGTGGTGCGCACCTGTAGTCCCAACTACTCAGGAGGCTGAGGCAGGAGAACTACTTGAACCCGGGAGGCAGAGGTTGCAGTGAGCTGAGATCATGCCAGTCTGCACTCCAGACTGGGTGACAGAGCAAGACTCCATCTCAAAAAACTAAAAAAATAAACAGAAATAAGACATAACAGCACTGAGAATTTTGTTTGTATGCCTTTATAGCTGGTAGAAGTAGGCCTTTCTTTGAAGAAATGTATGTTTATCTTGTCTCAAATCATAAGCAATTACCCTGGAGGCTCAAGTGATGGAATAATTTTCAGGATTTGGGGGGTATGGAGCTGGACAACTTCTGATAAATGCAGAGGTTTTTCACCCAAAGGCCAGCCTGTATTTGGATCATATTCAGTTTTATTTACAGGTGAATATGATTTGTTTGGTGATGTTTGTTTTTCATCTAAAATTTGAATAAGTACAAGGTTTATTTAGATGCGGTGGCAGAGTCTCTCTCCTGTTTATGAAGAGTGATATGGCAGATGTCTTTGGTTATCAGTGGCCAAAACCCTCTTCCTTCAGGCTGAGAGAGCCTTGATTTTGTTCCAGTGTCCATTCCTCTTCCTCCTGACTTGAGTAAATTCTGATTGGTAAAATCTAACATGGAGGTTGCATTCTCCTTGCTGGTGATTGGTTTAGGCACAGTCCTGTGGCTAAACTCTGACCAACAGTATGTCAGATGAGATCTGTTGGGGCTGCAGGGTAAAGTTTCTCTTTCTGATAAAAACGAGCACACGTTCTTGTATTCTGTCTCAGGAACTGTCAGGAGGCTATCATGGGAGGACAGCCTGAAGACAGCCAGTTCCTAGGAACAGAGCCTGGGTCCTCCATCATGCAGTTGAGTCCTGGTAACTAACGTGGAGTGACCCTATGTTCAGGCTTCTTATCTGAGAGAGTAAATCCCTTCTTGTTCAAGGCAGTTGACTCAGATTTCTCCTGTTTGGCCCAGGACATCCTCACTATCTCAGGGGGGGCCGTGGCATACCTGGTTCAGCTGGGACACACCAGTGCCACCATCTTGGTGGTTTGTGCCAGCCTTCATTCTGATGAGTCAGAGCCTGTGCTGTTAAATATTTCACCACCCCTTGTCTCAGTGACCTGCAGGAGTCTCTCAGCATGTTCCAGGAGCATCTGAGTTGATTGTTTCCAGATGAGCAGAAAGTCCAGATCTTTACAATCTCAAAGAGAAGAAGTACACAATCACAGATTCATTTATTGTTATTTATTGCACTACTCATTGTTCTGGGTGCTGAGGAAGACACCTAAAACATGTTTTTTACCTCTAAGAACTTAAAGTTTATTAAAGTAAATATGAGAGTAACAATAAAATAAGGCAAAATGTGATAAATGCCAAAGGGTGACCCCACAGAAGATTCAATGTCTAGCTTTGGGTGTTTAGGAAATTCTTGATAAAGGAAATTCAGGGAAGAGGGCATCTAATCTGGATATACATAAAAGGATTAAAAAAGATTAATAGGCCTAGCGCAGTGGCTCACGACTGTAATCCCAGCACTTTGGGAGGCCAAGGCAGCCTGATCACTTGAGGTCAGGAGTTCGAGACCAACCTGGCCAACATGGCAAGACCTCGTCTCTACTAAAAATACAAAAATTAGCCTGGCATGGTGGCATGTGCCTGTAATCCTAGCTTTGGGAGGCTGAGGCAGGAGAATCACTTGAACCTGGGAGGTGGAGATTGTAGTGAGCTGAGACTGCGCCACTGCACTCCAGCCTGGATGACAGAGTGAGACTCGGTCTCAAAAAAAAAAAAATTAATAACAGTAATGATAACTAACATGTACTGAGTGCTTGGTAGGGGTCAGGCAGTTTTATATGTCCTCTATATTAATTAACTCTTTTAATCTTCGCTGCAATCTGATAAGGTAGGCGTACTGTTTATCCAATTTACAGATGAAGAAACTGAGGCACAGAGCAGTTAGGTAACTCACCTAAAATTACACACTCCTTGGATTATGGAGCCAGTATTCACATTCACACAGCCTGTGAGTGTCCAATAGTAAGAGTGGCATGAATAAAGAAGGAGCCAAGTGAGGGGCTGGGGAATAGGGTTAAAAGGGAAGTGCTGGGAGACAAGGGGTAAAAAGTGGTCAGGGCCAAATCCCAGACACCTGGAATGAGAATATGAGATTTCAATTGCATTTGGAAAATGTAAAGTGCCATTGCCAATTTTCAGGTCTTGGAAAAGGAGGCTGACATGATCGTTCTGTGCTAGAGTAATCAGTTTGATTACAGGGTTGAGAATGGATTCACCAGGGGCACCCCTCTGGAGGCAGGAAGGCCAGGGCCACAGCTCTAATGGGAGCAGTGGGGATGGAGAGAAGGGGACGGGTTAGGGGATAATTAGGAAGTGATGCCATAGGACTTGGTGACTGTGGAACAAGAGAAGGGGAGAGACTCAGGTAAGTCTCAAGTTTGAGGTTTGGGAGGTAGTTTAAGATGACACCAATAATAAGGGCCATTTCTTGAGCCAAGAATAGTAAGCTCAGCAGGTAAGGGGAATAAAGTTCAGCTCGGGAGCCATTGCAAATATTTGGAGCACTAGCTTGATTAGATAAGACAACCAACAAAGAACTGACCAGAAGGTGATCTATGGAGCCACTGGGAAACTAACATATAAGATCAAAAAGCAGGAGCCCTGTGCCATTGTTACAGCCAGATACCTCCTATCACCACTACTGATAGATCCACCATATCACCATAGCTGGTAGGTATGGTGTCACAGTGACAGGTATACCATGGTGACTAACAGGCATACCTGGTCACCTTAACAGATATTCTGTGTCATCATGATGGAAAAATACTACAATGACACCTTGACAGATACTTCATGTCATAGTGAGGGACAGATACCATCCATCATGATGATACACAAATATACCAATTATTATGGCAGGTACACCATGTCATAGTGACAGACATGACCTCTTCGGCAGTGTCTTTACAACCTACCACGGAATGACCACAGCACAAATTTAGTATATCATCACGGCATACCAATACGATGAGTCAGTGTGGGAGAGCGAACTAGCCTGTTGTATGTCAGACAAACAACATCTTAGCAAGTAAAAGACGCAGAGCAGTGGTGTGACAAGTTTACAATGTCATTGTTCTAAGTGAGCTGGATCGCATCCACGCTCGAGGAAAGTGATATTACTCATGTACATAGTTATAAAGCTACTATATGGTTTTAAACAATGGTGCAGATTTGCATTTTGCTCAAACAGTCCTTGCAATAGGTGCTGAGAACTCACTACTCAGGTTAGAGGCCCCTGTGATGGTTGGTGTTACTGCTATCTGTCCCATCCCTCCATGGAGGCAGCAGTCAGAGGGAAACCAAGAGCTCCTCTAGAATGGTAACCAAGTGTTTTTCACCACTATACTCAGTTTTTTAAAACTACATGGCATTTACTATATGCTGAGCACCATTTTACATGCTTTCACATTCTAACTTAATCCTTACACCAACCCCATGGGGCAGGAATATTACTCCCATTTTTCTCAGGAAGAAAATGAGGCATGAGAAGGTCATACTGCTATTGGGCAGTGAAGTTGGGATTCGAAGTCAAGCAGCTTGACCCAAGGCCCATGCTCTTTGTTTATCCCAGATTCCTGGCTCTTAACCTCTACACAAATGCTGCCTCTGCATCTGTTTAGAATGCTTTCAGTTGCAAGCAACAGAACGCGTGTTAAACTGGCTTGAACAGTAAAAGGAATATACTGGCTCCCAAAACTAAACTGGGTGTGGCCTCAGACAAAGCTTGGTTCAAAGACTTCAGGGATGTGAGCAGGACCTGACTTCTCTTTTTCCCCTTTTTAAACTTTTGTTATTTTAGATTAGGGGGTGCAGGTTTGTTACAAGGGTATGTTGTATGATGCTGAGGTTTTGGCTTCTATTGATCCTGTTGCTGAAATAGTGAACGCAGTACTCAATAGGAAGTTTTTCAGCCTTTGCTCCCTCCCTCTCTCACCACTTTTGGAGTCCCCAGTATCTATTTTCCCCATCTTTATGCTGATGGGTACCCAATGTTTAGCTCCCACTTATAAGTGAGAACATGCAATATTTGGTTTTCTGTTTCTATATTAATTCACTTAGCTAATGGTCTCCAGCTGCATCCATGTTGCTTCAAAGGACATAATTTCATTCTTCTTTATGGCTGCATAGTGTTCCATGGTGTATATGTACCATATTTTCTTTATCCAGTCCACCACTGATGAGCACCTAGGTTGATTCTATGTCTTTGCTATTGTGAATAGTGCTGCAATAAACATATCAGTGCAGGCGTTTCTTTTTTGTTTTTTTTTGTTTGGTTGGTTGGTTTTTTTGGTAAAACAATTTATTTTCCTCTGGGTATATACCCAGTAATGGAGTTGCTGGGTCAAATGGTAGTTCTATTTTTACTTCTTTGAGAAATCTCCAAACTGATTTCCACAGGGGCTGAACTAATTTACATTTTTACCAACAGTATATAAGCATTCTCCTTTCTCTGCAACCTCACCAACATCTGTTGCTTTCTGACTTTTCAGTAATAGCCATTTGGGCTGGTATGAAATCATGTCTCATTGTGGTTTTCATTTGCATTTCTCTGATAGTGACGTTGAGCATTTTTTCATATGTTTGTTAGCTGTTTATATGTCTTCTTTTGATAAGTGTCTGTTCGTGTCCTCTGCCCACTTTTTAATGGGGTTGTTTTTTGCTTGTTGATTTGAGTTTCTTATCGATTATGGATATTAGTTATTTGTCAGGTACATAGTCTGCAAATATTATCTCCTATTCTGTATATTGTCTGTTTACTCTGTTGATAGCTTCTTTTTTTGTGTAGAGGCACTTTAGTTTAATTAGGTACGACTGTCAATATTCGGTCTTGTTGTATTTGCTTTTGAGGACTTAGTCATAAATTCTTTGCCTAGGCTGATGTCTAAAAGAGTATTTCCTAGGTTTTCTTCTATAATTTTTATAGTTTGAGTTTTTACTCTTAAGTCTTTAAACCATCTCAAGTTAATTTTTGTATATGCTGAGAGCTAGGAGTAAAGTTTCATTCTTCTGCATATGGCTAGCCAGTTTTCCAAGCACCATTTATTGAATAGGGGGTCTTTTTCCCATTGTTTATTTTTGTTAACTTTGTCAAAGATCAGTTGGTTGTAAATGTGCAGCTTTATTTCTGAGTTCTCTATTCTGTTCCATTGATCTATGTGTCTATTTGTGTACCAGTGCCATGCTATTCTAGCTACTATAGCCTTGTAGTAGAGTTTGACTGACTTCTCACTCGTAATATCTCATTTAAACCTTCTTGGCCTTGGCTCTGTCCTCTGCAGACTCCCTGTGATTGTTGCCAAATGACAGCCCTCAGCCCCTGGAATGCTTTCAGGTCCTGATCCAGAGGAAGAGAGAGGTCCACATATCTAATATCTCAAATAAAAGTCTTTGGATTGACTCCTACTCATTGTTAATAACCTGAATTAAGTCATGGGATGTTCATCCAACTAATCACTGTGACCAGCTACTGGGAGAATGGTGTATGCCAGTGGGATTCACTGATCCAGTTAAGAAGGACCCACACCTAAAACTGGGGAGAAAAGCAACCTTTTCTAAACCAGAGCCATGGCAAACTTCCTTTTGGTAGAGAAAATGGTGAAATAAAGCAAGAGAAGAAAACCAAAAAAATATCCATTATGCCATCTCATCCCCACCACCTAGGTTAATACCTGGCACACAGTAAATGCTCACAGTGTATTTGCTGTATTGACAGATGGACAGAGGGATGGAAGGAGGGAGGGAGGGATGGAGGGAGGGAGGGAGGGAGGGAGGGAGGGATGGATGGATGGATGGATAGATGGTAGATGCATGAAAAACTAATGATTAGGACAGAAGAGCTGTGTTGGAACGTTTTCTAACCTTCAGAAACTCCAAATTGGTTGCCAGGAAGAGTTACCTGGATCATGGAAGAAGGGGGAACCGACTGAAATCCCTGACCTGAATGAGACATGTTTCTCCCAGAACTCACAACTTTGCCCACAAAGTCCCTTCTGTGGTTACGATTAGGCTGTTGGCTTAGGTAACCATTCTAGACTTTTGAATTTGAGAGAAGACTTATTTGCATCTCCTCAGGGTCCGAAGTGAGTCCAGTTCTTCCCTCTAGAGTGAAATTCACGGATCATAATGTAAGGCTCAACTGCCTCCCCCTTGCGCAGTCATGGTCCTTGGGTACCTCCAGGGAAAACTATTGTGTCCCCACCTCCGCTTGAAAGCCTCCTGGATTTGGTTTCTGTTTTTAAGATGATTTATTCTGCATTTGGTTTAAGTGTATTTCATTTTAAATCACTTGGAAGGCCACTAAGGAAAATATAAAGGAAAACATACTTTCCATGAAGGAAAATGTCAGTTCTCCTCTTTACAGCACCAAACATAAAAGGTTAGAATTTACTCCACTCTAGTCCCCTTAAATAAATCAGCCCACCTGTGCACACTGGGCCCAGGAATAATTAAAGGACCCTATAGGCATGGGCATAAGAGCAACCCTGGTTCCTTGATGTCTGTCTCCTTGCCCCATCACCCACACCCAGGCACTGCACCCTGGCACCCAGGGTTTCCCTGGAGCTAATTGATGGACAACATATTTGGACTCAATTTTCAGCTTTGGGTCCAAAACCCCCAGTAGATATGACTTGCCATATTGACATTTCCACTCCACATCACACCCTAGGCCCAGGGGACCACTGTCAAACTCTAGCCCCTGCCTGATACCAAGAGAGGCCAATGAGATAGAAAGGAAGATTCTTAGAATCATAGAAAGTTCTTAGAGGTTGTATTGCCAAACACCTAGTAATGCAATTGAGAAACATAAAATGCAAAAGGGAAAGGAACTTGCCTAGGGCCACACTGAGATAAAAACCAGACTTAAAACTGAAGCCTCCCAGCTCCCAGGCCAGGGCTTTGTCCAGCACTTCATGGCCTTACAAGCTTGGTCTTGCAAAATAGCCACACCTTCCCCATGCCATGTACATCTTGAGGATCCTGTATGTCTCCATTTGTGTGTTCATATGTGTACATGCACATATAGGAAAACAGGATGGTAAAGAGAAAAGATATGAAGACTTTCAGAGGACATTTACAGGACATAGCACAAACATCCCTCCAGCCTGGCAATCCCCACCTAGTTAAAGAGATGAGAGAGAACTAAAAATACAACAGCCTCTCTGGGCACAGGGACATAAAGCTGTTTCTAACAGAAACCCAAAGGAATTCAACCCTTGGATTCCTGAATGCATATTCCTAAAGGGGCTTTCCTCCCCTCCTGCAGGCATACCTCCCACCCTCACAGCAGTACTCAAGGGGCCAGGCAAGCAAGGACTGGTGGTTAGTGGCTTGGAAGATAAGGTGAAAATCTGTCGTGTCCTTTTTTCCCAGGTCTCTGTCCTTATTTAAAAGCTATTTTGTCAAATTAAGAGACCCAAGACACCTGCAACTATATTGAAAATTGAAGTCACTTAGGAACCTAGAAAATGGAAATGACCAGAACCTGGTTTGGAGAAAGGATGGAAAGGTACAATCACCAAAGCTAAGGTGGTTGCAGTGTTGCTGGTCATCCCTTCCAGCTGTGGCTGGAAATTGAGACTTTCTAGAAACATCATTAACTCCCAGAGGCCATCTGCCCACCACACAGTGGGAGAAGCGGATGACTAGGGCCTAATTGGACAGTGACTGCTGGCCACACCTCATAATCTCAGGATTATGCCTCTCTCTAGACAAGAATTCGCAGTGTACTGCATGAGCCTCCTCTTTTATTGAATTGTCAATTCCTTGAGGCTAGGGATCGAGATGGATTCTTCTCTTTGTCTCCCTCAGTCCCTGCAGAAGCCTTTACCAAGGATCAAAGCTCAGGAAATGCTGTAGGTAGATTACCATGTCTGCTTCATTCTCAGCAAGCAATATCCTCCTGCCCACGAACCCAGAGACTTTGCTTGTGACACCTTTGTGCTGCTGAGATAGAACTCTGCTGTGAGTACGTACATCTTAAATCCAGGTGTGTTTAAACTCCTAAAAAGTAGACTATGTTTCTTTATTACTCCTCAGTGCCTACTGCAGTGCTAGGACACAGAACACCCAAGCACAAGAATGAACAAATGAAGATGAAGCTGTTGTCTCAATGGAGGCTCCACTTTATGTGCCCTTCATAGAGTAGGTATCCCGCGAATGTTTGTCTGTGGAAATGTTTGATGAGCCCCGTCTTTCAGAAAGCCACAGATTGATCACTGCCATCCCTGGCTCAGAGGCACATAGACTGCCTATGAAAATCCAGGACAGGAGGTGAAGGAAGCCAGGGAGAAGGCCCATGTCTATAGGAGTGACAGATTTTCTGTCTAAATGCTAGGAAAGGGAGGGAGTAAATTCTGGTTGATCCCAAAGTAACATCAGGCAATTAAACTCAGGGGGACTTTTGTAAGGTCAGAAGTCAGCAAAGTCAAACTTCCAAACAAAGCTGGAATACACTTAAAGTAATGCTTAAAAATCTCCAAAGACAAAAATAAATAGCTGAAGAATGATGTTTCAAAACTCAGATTTAACTCGGCAAGTGACAGTCCAGCAAGATGAGCTATGAGCCGGGCAGTGAGACAAGGGCATGAGCTCATCTTCCGGCCACCCACAGCCTGACCCAGCCTGCTGCAGGCCAGAGCGGTGCAAGCTCAGGCTGGCTTTTTAAAAGGTAGAGAGAAATGGATGTGACTGACCCCAGGGTCCAGAGTAAAGACTTGCTTGGATATCTAATGCAGCTAGTTCCAGATAAGACACGGTTTTGAGGCGGGGGTGGTGGGGGAGAAGACTAAAGAGGAAGGATAGAAATGCAATTTGTAAAATCTTTGTATTGTGATAAAAATCCAATACAGTTTGGCTGAGTGAGGGCTTGAAATTTCATCAGTTCTATGAACCATTCCCAGAGTGGAAGGGAAGGGGATGGGTTTTATCGTGTCAAAAAGCCAGCACTAAAAGAACTGTCCTGCAGTCGGGGCACAGCCAAGCTGACATTTCAACCCAAGATGCATTCCTTTTAAGGGCCAAGATTTTAAAGAATGTGCTTTCCAGCCTCTCCCACAAGCTCACACAGGCAAAGCCGAGGCAAAAGGATCTGTGTGTGCAGTGAGATGTGTTTTTCTCATTACCCTCAGATGCCTTCTGAGGCTTGCTCAGGGACTCTTCCCTCCTGGCACCTTTCCCAGACAGAGGGGGCTTGGCTGGAGGGCTGCGGAGGGGAGCACACTTTGAAAGGAGGGTGAAGGGTGATGTTTTCAAGTCTAGCTATTCTGAGGACTCACTGGATTTCATCTCATCAGGTTTATAACAAATGTAGAAGACAAGGAGAGAGGGCTGCCCTGCCTCAGACATTCACTGATCTACCCTCTGGTCTGTGAAATATTCAAGTCTGAACATTGCTCAAGCTGACCTGGCATGCATTCATTCATTCACTCCTTCATTCATTTAACAAATACTTCGCAAACCCTCTTTATCTAAATACATGCAAAGGAAATAGTGTCAGCCCTGAAAGAATCTCCTCTCAATCACAAAGCCACCACTTGGGATGCTGTTCTGCTCATAGGCTGCAATACTTTGCTCAACTCTGCTATAGTCTCTTTCTGGAGTGAAAGGAGGAGAATGTGCTTCTGGAAGGCTAGAGATTGATTGTGGCTGTTACTTTAATGTTCTCTGTCAACCAAGCAAGATGTAGAAATTGAGTATGGCCTACGGGTCTGTGAATCAAACTAGACCAGAAATAGACCCCAGTTCTGGTTAAACTGGAAATCTGTGTTTGGGATATGAGATTTCACTTTATAGACATGTTTCACAGGGATATACGAATCCAAAATATTAATGATCAAACAGTCAAAGTCATTCCAAATCTTCCATGCACAGTAGACTCTTCAGAGTAAGTGTACTGGTGAGCATTTATTGTTATTGCTCAGGTAAAGCTGAACTTGTTTCATTATAACAATAGGAATCCTTCTTGCTTTGAGCTTTATAACAATCAGCAACCAAGATGAAACATCTCCAGGTAATTTGACAAGGAATTTTTCTGCATTGTTACCAAAATTATATATAAAAGTCTAAGAAAGCATTGCAAATAGCCAGGCCTTAGAAGCCCCTAGTAGAAGTACTCACGAAGCACAGTGGCCAATGCCTATGCATTTTTTCAGTTTCTAAATTATTTCATAAACATCCTTTGCATTTTACAGTGCAATGAATGATGGTTGATCTCAATATAACACTCCTTCCCACACAAAATTATATGGCTTTTGAGGCAGAGTTATCTCTGGCTTGTTCACAAATATTTTAAGAATCATCTTCGCCCTGTAGATTTACTTTGACCCACACATGTAAAGATGGTCCCTCCCTCCTTGTAACTCCACAGCACTTTATATTTTTGTGTTAATTTTGGATACTGAAAGGCACAAACCATGCTTATGAGCACACATGTTCCTATACATATGACAAATATCAATTCTCAATGAGAACTCTAAGAAGAGCAGAAACCCATAGTATTAGGAAGGACATCCAATGCTTCTTGGCCTCAGAGAAGCCCCCACCCAAAACAGGTCATCAGTCATGCTCCCTAAACTGTAACATGAAGAAATTAATAGGTGTGATACCTTAATAGGTGTTCAGATAGTAACAGGTATTCTGCCATAGAAAGATTCAGTGGTCAGCTAAGTCTGGAAAATGGTAGATTTCACAAGCCAAATAAGTTGGGGGCTTTTTGTTTGTTTGCTTGTTTGTACTGTTGGTCTTCAATATGCCTTTAATATGCTAATACACACTGTGCATTCCACGGAGTACACACCATTTTCTGCACCCTTGTTTGATAGGGGCTACCACTCTTCTGGGGGAAATACATTTATAGAGGACGGTTATCTCTGGCTTGGTCACAAATGTTTTAAGAATCATCTTGGCCCTGTAGATTTTCTTTGACCCACCCATGTAAAGATGGTCTCTCCCTCCTTGTACCTCCACAATACTTTGAATGTAACACTCTGAATCCCAAATACTTTCTATTGTACAAATTCCTTATATATTCATGTATCCAAATTTACATATGTGGATATACACAGATCTCTCTCCCCCCATTAGACTGTGATCTCCTTCAAGATACAAATTCTGCAACATTCATCCCATGTGTCCTCAGTGCCTGGTACATGGTCATCATCCATTAATCCTAGTAGAATCTATGAATGAGTGAATGAATGAATGAATGCCACTATGAAAACATAACCTACTTTACTGAAGTTCCAGGTGTATCAGGTTCTCCATTTGGATAACCTCATCTGGTATATGGTTAATAGTAACCAATTCATTTTGCCACATTGTCCTCTGTGACTCAGTGTCCAAGTTGGATTACACGTAGATGCCCTGAAATAGTCTAGGCCAGGTTCTGCACAAGCAAATAGTCTCCCTTCTGGTAGTACTCAAGGCTCTCCATTACCTGGCACCGGCCTACAGTCATGTTCCAGCTTCCCACTGCTTCCTCTCATACATTGTCCACCTCAGCCAAGCAGCACAATTCCACCTTCTTCAAATCCGGCTGACCTTTCCCCGCCCCTGAACGTTCCTGCCCTGTTCTCTTCAACCTCAATCTTTTGCCAAACATTCACCCAAAATCTAGTCATTGCACAATGCACTAGGGTTACTAAGATGACAGTTCTCAATGAGGACACAGTAAATAGAGCCTCACCATACAGCATGGAATGTGCTACGACAGAGCTAAGTACCAGGTATGATGCTCGCACAGCAAGATTACTGGGTAAGACTTTCTGGAGCAGTAGCTCTTTAAGTTGACCATTCACTGAGCCACATTTTACTAGTGAGTGCAGTTGCTGGGCCTTAAAGGCAAGAATCTAGACTTCACCATCCCTCTTCCACTTCTCATTTCCATGGAATAAACATACAGGGACTGGCAAGTAGAATATCAGGCATCCTTATCCATGCATCTGATGAATTATACATAAGATTTCTCTGCAAACAATGGCTATGTGAGATTAGGGAGGAAGGAAGTAGGAAGCAACTTACCAGGACAGCCCAACACAATGCTGGTAGTGGCATCTTAAACTGTTGCTAAACAAGATGAAGGTCATGGCCTTGCCAGTGCCCACCCATGAGGACACCTGGTTGTTGTTCTAGTGGAAGAATGAGACCATTGCAAACCCTAATTTTTCAGTCAGCAAACCATTTAAGAATCATTTGAGGAAAGAACATGAGTCCTGGGTTTTTACCTTCTGGTAAGATCAGGAAAGCACCAGTTCTAGAGCTTATAAATTGGCGTGAGGGTCTGGGAAGAAAACCCCAGATCAATAGTGCAGTGATGTAGGAAGAGATGATGATTAACACTGCTCTTGATGTCACGGAGGGAGGCGCTGCATAGAGACCCACAGACATCAGCAACTCAGAGTCAGAGAGTATTCAGAAGAGCCTGTTGTGTGAAAATAGCTTAGGAATATTGCAGCCAACTTATTTTGCTTATATGTTCATTTTAATGTATGCACAGTATCTAAATAAACTTAAAGGGCTTTTTTAATAAATCTAAAATTATAATTCTAAGTTATAAAGCATTGTGGTCATAGTCTAATTGACAGGACTTTTATATTCTTAGAGGTATATAAAATAACGATGCATCTTAAAATCAATAGTTTCTTAGATACTATGAAATACAGCGGCGACTCTATGGTGGCTATTTGTCTACCAAGTTAACCCACTGAATCCTGACTGTAATTAAGTTTTCTCTTTATGTATCACTCCAGTTGAGTTGAAACTTCTCCAGTCCATTAGCTATCCACCTGAGCTCCGGAAAATATGTCAGTGTTCTTTGTGTTCTCTGGAAGAGAACAGCAAAATGTGGGGGGGAAAAAAAAAAAACCTTTAATATTTAATACTGGCCTGTTACCCTCATTTCAGGTTTTAGGAATTAGATAAGAATGACTTCATTGCACTGCAGGCAACTATATTGATGGAATGGGCTTCACTCTGTGCAACAGATGTGCTCCTGGAGAAGATGTGTTTAATTTAGATTTTTTTTAACTCAATTGTGTTCCCACAGAAAAACAGTTTGCTTAAGACATCACTCCCTCACACACATAGTGTTGCTTGAACATGCTACAAACAGAGGTTACACAATAGTTAGGAGGCAAGCCCAGTTCTGCACGCCAGGTTTCCTGACCCCGGACCCCACAGCCAGTCTTTGGAAAGACAATTATCTCTAGATTTACAAACCCAGGAAAATTGAGACCTCTTTCCACATTACCTCTTGAACATGAGGCAACATGTGTTACTAAGATGGTGTTACTAACAAGTATGTAATTCATGGATCTACAAGCCTTTGCTATAGGCTTTTGTGTCAAGAAATAGGAAAGTAAAAACCAGATACTCGACCTCAAGGAGGGATTGCAATTGATGGGATTTTAAAAATGAGAAAACAGTCCAGGTCCAAGGAAATGGTGTTCAGTCACAATATCCTAAGAGTGTTCACTGGAAAGATTTTCTCTTCCTGTCATTCTGAGAATCTTAATGGGTTTCAATTGATTCACTGAGCCATGCCATGGAAAGGGAAGAGAAATGTCAAGACCTCACGTTTCCAGTCATGCATTTGGGGCCAGACCAAAATGCACTTCAGAACTTCTAGGTTTAAATGTTTCCACCACAACAAATAAATCGTTTGACAAGTCTTCCCAGGCACCTATAGTGTTCCCAGCCTTGCCCTAAGGTCCCTCTATATGGAGCACAGAAGGTAGGGCCAGCCTGGTCCTCCCCCTCAGGAGCTGACCACTGGGTTGTAGGGGTCAGCCTCATGCCTAAGGATAAGGGAGCTATCTAAGCAGCTTCACTACTCCAAGGGACCTGGGACTAATGCATGTGGTGAGGGTGGCAGGGAGAGGGCATCCAGCACCCCTTGCATGAGCCAAGAAGACCTCCTGCAGTAGCTTGCATGGGTCCCTGGGAGGTTGCAGGAGACTCCACCCTGGGAACTTTCTGTTACCTGGCAGTTGCCAGCTGGGTGCTCTTTCTCCTCACTAAACAACCTGCACACCATTCTGGAGGCCTTGGGTGGCTGCTGGTCACTCTATTCAAAACAAGAACTGGTTTGAATCAGGGAATCCAAGAAGTGGGTAGAAAAGGGCATTGCTATATAGGATAAGGTATTGCATTGCTGAGAACTCACAACAACCCTATGGGAAACACAAGATGGGTTCATTACCTACGCTGGCATCGAGGCGTTGGTGTTAAAGGATGAATCTCAGGGACAAGCTGGATGAGGGCCCCTTCTTGAATATCCCTACATATGACTTCAAGAGCTTCCCTTCTTTCCTCTTATGCAGGTTTTTATCCAAATAGCTACAAGTATCTCACTGCAGTGAGGAAAACAGGACCTGGCACAAGATCCTGTCCTGCTAGTGATTTAGTGGAGTAAGGGCCACAGGTAGGGGGTTCAGGGGGACTGAAAATCAGTGAAGCTCTCACCTGAGGATTGGAGACCATGAGCTCAGATTCTCCCCAGTTAAAAAGGATGTACTTTCCCATCTGCCCCAGAACAGCAGCTGAGCCCACACTGCTCAGGTGTGTTGCTCCCACCCCCTCTTCCCAAAATGAGGGGACAGGGACAGAGGAAGGAACAGAACACCAAGAACAGAGCCATCTAGCCCAAGCTCCTCCTCTACCTTTCTGGACACAACTTTGTGGGCTCTCTAAATCCACGGCCACATGTTCTCACCCCAATGAACCCCAGAGAGGTGCACTGTTCAGGTTTCAACATGGCCTAATCCCAGCTGAGGGCTCAGCTCTGGGCTCTCCCTGAACCACACAGATCTCCAAGCCCGAGATACCTCATGTCAGTGCTGGCAGATGAAACAGTGGGGACCATCACATTTTTTATTTATAGGCTGCCCAGGGAATGTCCCGAAGCTGGAAGGCCAAGTTTCATAATTGGCTCCTTGGTCTGAGGCCAAACCATCAGGCCACAACAGTTCCTGCTAACATGTTGGACTTTTCCAACATACAATTACTTATTCATGAATTATTTGGACCTAAATACTGTACAAGCTTTTTCATTTCCTTACCTCCCCTGATAATCTCTCATTGGAATTATACATTTGATTCCTAATTATAAGCTAAGACTTACCTCTGGGGCCCTGATATTGTCTTAGTAAATGCAGAGTTGAACCCAAAACAAAGCCAATAAAGGAGGCATCTAAAATTCCACGGCACCACCGTGTAATTTGAGTCTTATTTAAAATAACTATTCATTTTAATGACTGTTCAAGTTTATTTTCATAAAAATGTGTTTTACATAAGCCCCAAAGTTTCATATACAATTAATTCCCTTCATAAAGAAAGTGCGTTTCAAACCCAGAATGGTCATGCTGGTCTCCATGACCGTGGAGCTAGTTTCTTTCAAGTTGTAGTTGCCTTTTTAACACTGTAATTAAGCTTGGGGGAAAAAATCATAATGCAAACCAAACAAATCCTACCCTTCATACAATTATGTATGGTATGCAGTGAGAAAAAAAAATGATCTAGGCTTTGTTCGTCTTAAAATACACTTGGCAGCCACTTCACTTAATAAGCTCCTTTCTCCTTCTGAGGACAAGGGAGTCATAAAGTCCAAGCAATAATGGAGGAGGGCTGGCAGCTTCAGAGGGAAGTGACAACATCCCACGGCAGCGACCTGCACGCAGGGTTCTGAGCAATGCTCTGACTTGGCTTCTTCACAATCATGAGTTCATCTTGTCTCTAAGCGTATCTCTCTAGGACTTGTTTTAATTGTAGTTTCCCCCTTTGGTAGAATCTAACTTTTCCATAATGATGCAAGGCTGAACAGAGAGGGCTCACAAACCCTCATTCTCCTACAGAACCTCATAGGTTTCACTGAACACCAGCCGGCCTGATCAGGTCTCCCCGTTTCCATCCCCATCACCAAGGACCTGGCACGAGATCCTGTTCTGCAGAAGCCCAACAGCCATCTCTCAGTGGGGCCTGCACTCCACACCCCAGGACTTTCTCTGCCCCCATCATGACGAAGCTGGCCTCTTGTTGCTTCCCCTCATGCTCTAGAAGGGGCCCACTCCTAGGTGCCACCCACTTGCTACACACCCTGGTGGCCACTGCTGACATTCAGAACATCCAACCAGGAGTCCTCCAAAGCTACCCTACATCATACTGTCTCCATGTTTTGCTTTCTCCAACCCAAACAGCACTGTGATCGGGGAGGTCTAGGTTTCCAAAATGCCCATCTGAACACTTCACACTTCCAGCTTAGCAACTGTTATCACCATTGGTGACCAAAGTGCAGACAGATCATTACATTGACTTTCAAGAGCCTGGATCCCACCTCTTTTTCAAAGTTGATTTTTCTGACATCTTCCTGCTTGTATAGTATATAAGATAAACTGGACAACCTGCTGATCCCTGCAAATACCCTTTGATTTTCTCCCTCCAAGCCTTTGCTGATGCTGTTCTTTCTACCTGGAAGGCCAAGTCAGTATCTGTTGGTTTGTATGCTATTTGCCATTCAAGGCTTGGCTCAAATACTACTTCCTCCCCTTAACAAGAAGTTTTTTCTTCCCCATATGAACCCTCTAAAACTCTAACATAGCTCCCTTAGAGCTCTTACCTTGCTTCAACACCAAGCAACAACCATGCCCATCCCTGCCCCCAAAATGTCTGCTATTTATGCCCTACCCAGCATACTAATCTGAATGCTCCTTGAGGGCAGAAGCCACATCCTATTAATCTTTGCATTTCTCCTGCCTAGTAAAGTGGTTTGCATTTAATAGGCATTAAATATATATTTGTTGACAGAATAACTGAATTAAAGTCTTCCTTGGAGTTTTATTTTATACAGAAGAAGGTTAAAGAGGGAAGAAGTGTGATGTTGCTTAATTTGTTCTGGATTATGATGGGCACTTTATCCCATCAAGGTTGGGAGAAATCCTTGAAGTTTCAGATTAAATGTCACTTGTACATAGAGAAGAAGCCTTCCATTACTCCTATACTAGGTTATGTTCCTCTCTTGTGCACTGTCTCTCTCTCTCTCTCTCTCTCTCTCTCTCTCTCTCTCTCACACACACACACACACATACACAGACACCTGTTGTGAGTGGTGTTCCAGGTGGAGGGGTTGGAGGAGACACTTCCCCACTCCCGGTGTTTTCCATCAGATGAAGCCTGCCTCCACTAGCACCATACACCTGGCCTCTCTCTCCACCCTTCACTCATTTATACGGAATTTATGTCAATTAGTGGCCTTGGAAGGGAGACACGGGTCTCAGTAACCTAGGCCTCCTCCTCCTCCCTCATCTTAGAAGTAAGTTCTTCTAGGAAGCCCATCCTATGCACAGTTGCTGCGCTATACTGTAGGATTTACCCGGATGCAGGCTCTCCGGCTGCAAGTGGGAGCCTTGCTTGACCCAGGCTGCCTGGGACTGCTGGGCCAGCTGGGCCAACTCTGAGATTTAGCATCAGGCAGCCCACGTGCCTGAAGATACACACTCCATTCTCCAATGGCAGCTTCCTCGTTAATTTTAGTGCTATTTTGATTTCCCATCTGCCTTACTCTTTTATCTTTTTTCAGTTGGCTCAGGTCTTGGGTGAGAAAAAGGAGAGTTCATCATTGGACCTTCTCCAGACCCGCCTCTGTCTCCTAATAACTATGTGTTTAATCACCAGTGTCCCACTCGAGACCCTCCACTCCAAGAGGACTGGTACATCTCTCTTTTTCAGTGTGTTCCCCGTGCTAAGCAATGACTGGTGTTTTGGATGCTAAACCCCAGTAGATGTTAAAGAGGTAGCTAAATGCTATTGAGAAAAAAATTAGAAGAAATGAAAAGGAGGAAAGAAAAAAAGGAGAGAAGAAAAAAGGAAAGGGAAGGCATCTTACAAGAAGGAGAAAGGAGAGGAAGAGAAGGAAAAAGAAAATGAGGTAATAAGGAAAGAGGACGAGAAGAAAGAATGTGGAAGAGGGTGTCAAGGAAAAAAAAAAAAAAAAAAAAAAAAAAAAACAGAGAAAAGGGTAACCAAGTAAGCGGAAAAATAAAGTGCCAGAACAGCCCCTGCACCCAGGCTAGAGAGCCCAGCGAAAATGAGAGCAAGACCATGGCTGACCTCTCACCCTTCATCCTTCCCTGCCTCAAGGGGCTTCCTTTCCCACCCCGACTCTCACCTTCGCTTTTCAGTAGATCCATCTGAACAATTAGCTTTCGCCGCCTCCTCTCTGTCCGCAGGGCTGCTGGGATGTAGGACTGGGATGAATGCAGAGGGAAGCGATTTGGGAGGAGGAAGCCTCACGGAGAGAAGGGTTAATAGTGTTTGGAAGCTACATCCAGAAACTCTTATCTGCCATGTGAGCCCAGGGATCATCCTGGGACCCCAGCCCTGCAAAGGTCAGGAAGCTCAGAAAACGAGCTCCTCTAATAAAGCAAAAGCCATTAGAGGAGCTATTGGCTCCTCCCACAACACCTTCCCCAAGGCCCAGCCTACCCTCTTCCCCCAGGCCCCCCTTCCTGTTCAATTCTCATTATCCTCTGCTAATCGAATAGAGCTGGGCACTTGATCAAAACTATTGGTTCTGTAACTCACCCCGACGCATCATAAGCCGAGACATTTATGGCTGTCCTGGGATATATATCTCTGTGATCTAGCTCCTCCGCCAGCTCTTTGGCTGCCCCTGGAGTCCCGACAAGTCTCATTTCAAAGTATGTTTAGAAGAAGGAAGCTGAGACCTGGGTAGGTCTTCTTCTGACACTCTGCCTCCCTGATCACAATGGCCAAAGGAAAGGGCCACAAGCACTTCCCAGGAAATAAACAGATGAATTAACGTTAATTATTTTGTATGAGTTTGATCTGTAGGTGAACTCGTATCATCAGGCAGCACTCACTTGTGAATATTCCCTGGGACTTCAGCATGGTGGGGATTTTTAAAAGAAATGTAGCTCTATCAATAAGAAACATGTCATCCTGTTTGTACCCAAATTGCATCACCCACAAAACGGCCTTTCAATATTCTCAGCTGCAAGGTACGTTCACGATGATGATTAACATTGTTACTGTGATTAAAACCTTCGGTTTCCCTCCCTGGGCTTCAGATGACAGGAATAACATACTGTATTCACCTGCTGGGGCTGCCATAACAAAGCACAGACTGGGTGGCTTCAACAAGGATGTTTATTTTCTCACGGTCCTGGAGGCTGTAAGTCCAAGATCAAGGTGTCATCAAGATTAGTTTCTCTGGAGGCCTCTCTCCTTGGTTGGTAGATGGCTGTGTCCTCTCTGCGTCTACACATGGTCTTCCCTCTGAGTGTTTGCATCCTAATCCCCTCTTCTTATAAGGACACCAGCCGTATTGGCCTCATTTACTTTAATCACCTCTTTAAAGGCCCTGTCTCCAATTCCAGTCGCATTTGAGATTCAGGGAGCTGAGGCTTCAGTGTAGGAATTTTGTAGGGGCCACAATTCAGCCCAGACCACCCTCTGTTCCAAATTCTTTCCTGAAGTTAGAGCTGAGTCACTGGGGGGCGACGAAGGGGGAACATAAAGGCCTGGCTTCCAATCTCTGCCAGAAACGTGAATATTGTTCACAGACATCAGAAACACAGCCACCAGCAGGCACCCCCAGCTGCACAGCCTCAGCCTGTGACGGCAACAGAGTAGGAACCAACTGCCCACCCGATGGTGAGGCTGCCCAGGTCTGAGGCACTGAGCAGGGACAAATGGCTCCCACCAGAGATGCCAGCTCAGCAGCACACGGGGTGTCAGGCCGCGTGTAGAATCTTTTATCCTTCCATGGAGGGAAAGTAAGCCCTGGGGAGAGGCTGCAGAGCCTCTGCTGGCTGGTGAACTTCCTGAGTCTCAGGCTCTCGTCTGTCAGTAGAGGAGATCACTAGAGCTGCTTTATTCCACCATATGAAGATTAGACCAGAACATCTCTACTCCAGCGCAGTGCAACATGGCACATGGCATGTGCTTGAAACACAGTGGCCAGAGCAGCAGTGGTGGCAGCGGTGGCAGCAGCAGCAGGCATCAGGGTCAGATTTTGTCATCCCCAGAGCCTGCTCTAGCTTTCCCATTTCTGCAGGCTGGCTCAGACTCTCCTGCCCATGCCACGCAGATGCCCCCCTCCTCTGCTCAAGGACCAGCTCCCCAACTTCTCCCAGATGGCTTTCCAGAACACCCTAGAGCACAGAATCTCTGTCTCTGAGTTCCAGCAGCTCAGGCCAGCAGTGTGTTCATCTGGCTTGAGTCCAGTCTTGAATCACTGACTTTCATGTGGGCTCTCCTAAGCCTCCCATGGAACATTCAGGGTGTGGAGACTCCACATCGTCACCCCTTTGCATTCTTCCGGGTTTGTCCTTACAATGCCTACATTTGCACCCCTCTGTTTTTGCCCACACGATGCCCTGATGCTCTCCCTAGGCATGGCTAATGCCGTCCCTGACACACAGAAAATAAAGGGAGCTGTCTGCCTCAGCACCCACAGCAACCCACGTGACCCTCATATCCCTTTGTCATCATGGCTGCATTGGCTGAATGCCTACTCTGTGCCAAGGGCTGCGCCAGAGGCTTTACACACATTCGCTCCCATGCTCACACTATGAGATTAGTATAATAGCCCCGTTCTGCAAGTGATGAAACCAAGGCTCCAGGTAAAGTGACTTGCTGTAGGCCACGTGATCATAAGAAAACGAAGTTGTCCTTTTCTGTCTGTCTCCGAAGACAGCTATTTTTCTATCACACCAATGGTCTCAAGTAAGAAAAATGGACACTTAAATTATGTGGGCAGCAGAGTGTGAGAGGTCACATGTTGGAATACTGCATAACCATGAGAAAGAATCAACCACTGTTAGATGCAACAACATGTAATATAAGCAAAGGAAGCCAGACACGGATCATAAATACATGATTGTGTGCAGATGAAGGTCAAGGGCAGGTGAAGCTAATCCACACTGATGGAAGTTAGAATAGAGTTTACTTCTGGATGACTGGGTGAGAGGCACTGACTTGGAAGGAGCGTGAAGGAGCTTCTTGGGGCAGTGGAAATCTTCCTTTTATAGCCGGATGGTATTCATACAAACGCATATGTATGTAAAATTCATGTATGTACATTATCCCTCAATAAAAAAAATGTTTAAAACATCCTCAGGGAGGACATATGTAGTTTTTTAAATATATTCAATATTGTAATTTCATATTTGGAAACCAAAAAATAAATCACTCTATTGCTTTTGAAACACAAACTTTAAAAGAATTTTCAAGATGTATATGTTTCTCCAAAGGAGACATATGTTTAAAAGACTGAGACACGCTGCACTGCATGGATCACATTCTGCCTCCATTCCTTGTGTATTTCTGGCTCCCCTGTCAGACTCGGGGCACCTTTGAGGAAACACCATCCTGGCATGGCCACAGCATAGGGTCTGCACAGCTCACAAGAAGGGTCTAGTAAGGGATTTTCAAATGGGTCATCTCCATCCTCCAGAACTCATAACATGCGGACGAGTCCAGGAATGCAGGACTAAGGCTGCTTCTCCCAGTCCTGTCTGTTATTCAGCCACATTTTATAACTCAGACAAAGAAAAGAATACCACTGCTGTGGAAAGTCTTGCTCTGAAAGAAGGGGTGGCTGCTCAGTGGGCCTGGCAGGGTGCTGAGCTGCTGAGAGCCTGTCTCCACCCCAGCAATCATATAAAATTTCCCCCGCCAGTGCCTCTGCGCCCTGTGGGCAGTTTGCTCTGCATACTGAATCCAGGCACAGAGAAGCTGCTGGAAGTTGCTCTTGCAGGCAATGGCCTTTGCTGTTCTTAGAGCAAAGCCTTTAATTTGCGTGGCAGGAAGCTTAGTGTATTTCACACTGTCATTCTCATCATGAACTCCTAGGGGAGGAGCGTGGGGAGGAGCATGAGTGTGAACCTTCTATATTGGGCATTCGGTTTGTCAAGCCCTAGCACACGTCCTAGGACATGGTGGACACATACAGGTAAGTTCCCGCCCCTACTCTCCTGAGAGTTCATGATGAGAAAAACAGCACTTGGGGGCTTGGCATTACCAGCCAGCCAAGACACAAATTTTTCTCAAGAACCTGTTATATGCCATGACGGTTGTCAAGAGGATGCAGTGTTTTTGGTGGATGACAATGCCAAGCCCCCTGAGTAGCTGAGCCATGCTGAACAATGGAGAGAAAATGTGGAGGCTACTTTGCTTTATTTTAATGGGGCAAAATGTGGGTCTGCGGCCCCTTTCTGCAGTCTTTATTTTGTATTAGATCTCATAAAAGTTCCTGGAAAGTTCCTGCCCGGCTGTCACTTTGAGTTATAGGTGGACAACAAGGCATTTTCTGGTTCAGTGAGGTTGCAGACAGTGCAGGCTCTTACCTTCACCACAAAGACACCTACATTGTCTTTGTCAGATTCTGGAACATTCTCAGGCTTCCACTCATTACTTTGTATCAGTCCTTTGGAGAAGTTAGAGAAACTCCAGGAACTAATGATTATCCAGCCTCTCGGGACCCTTATCATTCTTAATTAGAACCAGGTAGACAGATTAATTGGATGATCCTCCTTGAATACCACAAGAGGCACCAAATGCACTCAAGTCATCAAGCAATGGGAAGAAAGGGAGATGACGGACCAAAAGGTCATGTCCGGAGAGGCCCCAAAGACTGTCAGAGTGAACAGGGACCAAAATCATCCCTAGAGATCTCAAAGTGGGGGTGGGCCTAGGACTGGGTCAAATCTTATTCTCAGGCCAAGGCTAGTAACCAAGATCAGGAGCACCTCCCTCTTGCAATGAAGCTGTAAAGATGCTCTCCCAGTTAGTTCTATCTCACTCCTTTTCTGCTACTCAAGTTTTCAGAATGAGTTATGTGGCTTTTTCATAAGCCAGGGCTGAATGAGGAGTCCAGTGTGAGGTCTACTCCCACTCTCAGGCCCACAGACACTCTACATAAGTTGCAAGAGACCTGCAGGCCACCCAGTTAGTAGAAACACTTCTCATAATTCTTGGCAACAACCTCATACTGATGTAAATACAAATCCCTTTCACATTCATTCACTGATGGCCATTTGGAGATATGTCTAATGTATGAGGTATGCTGAAGGTCACAGAGATGAATTAGACATGTTCTAACTGCCCTAACA
Organism: Macaca fascicularis; assembly: GCF_037993035.2. Classification (NCBI taxonomy): domain Eukaryota; kingdom Metazoa; phylum Chordata; class Mammalia; order Primates; family Cercopithecidae; genus Macaca; species Macaca fascicularis. The sequence goes on along the minus strand of NC_088387.1, from coordinate 98,967,151 downwards.
AGTTTTTAGTCTGGTAGAAGAAACTTATATTCAATAACAAAATACAAGCAAGCTGTGAGGACTATTGCCAGGAAGGACCCAAATCTCTATGGGGGAACGGAAAGGGGTAATTCCTTCTAGTTGGATGAATCAAGAAAGGAGAACAGCAGAAGAGATTTGGACTGGACCCTGAATGAGAGATATCTGGATATATGAGAAAATGGGGAGGAACTAGCCTACCAGGATGAAAAGACTCAGGACCAAAAATGGGGAGATGAGAACACGTAGAGCATGTTCAGAAAACACCAAGTCAATTAATTTCACTAATCAGAGTATGTAAAAAGGAGAAATGGGAGATAAGACTATTCAAGAAATGGTCTAATTTAAGAAAATTCTAAACCTCAAAGGACCTTGAATGTCATATTGGAATCTTAGACTTTGTTCATTAGGTGATAAGAAGTTATTGAAGAACATGATCAGGGCCAAGGTCAGGGGGGTGGGGGGAGTTGAGGGTGGCTTGAGTGAATTTCACCTTCAGAAGAAAGATCTGGAAGTTCGACAATCAAAGGCAGAAAATACAGAGTCCCCAGCTCAGAGAAGGAAAAGTTCTGCTTCATTTTCAAGCTCTCCACGATGTCCATTTCATCAGTTTTCTCTTCTCTTTTTATATATTCAGACTCCACCACCCTCCCCCCCCCCCACTCCGCACTTTGGGTTCTTTCTGCACAGATTACAAATAGTCAGGTCTATCTCTTGTATTAACAAAACCAAATATATATAAACTTCCCACCTTTTCCACTCTTTTATTCACAGGCAAGCTTCTTAAAATGATAGCAAGCCTCCTAAATGGAATGATTTTGTGCATACCCCCACTTTTTAAACCCCAGGGTATTCATACATAACATCATCCATTGAGGGTAGGAATAAAGTATCAGAATCTTAACTTTTATTTATTTTATCTAAGAATAACAAAGTAAAATTATGTTTTACTGATTCAGTAAAACTCTGCCATAAATCATAAACAGAGTCCAAAAAACTCAATCATGCAAAATTCAGAGTGGTGTTTTGTGATGTTAACGAAAAATAGAAATTGAGGGGTCAGTTTCTGCCATTAGTAAACACAGTACTAGATGAAAATGACACACTACCTGCAAAGAGTATCAGGAAACTTCTTAACAACCCCAGTAGAAACCAGAAGACAATAGAATATTATTTTCATAGCACTGATTAAAAGTAAAAATAACTGTCCACTTAGAATTCTATACCTTGCAAAGTTATCACTGAAGATTAAGCATTGAAACTGAAAGAGTTTACCACCAACAGACTTTTGCTGAAGGAATTAGTTTCTTTCTCCAAAAAGGATGAAAGGAAAAAGGAAACTGAAACCAGAAGAGTCAGATATAAGAAGAAATGTGAACAAAACATGAGTAGGCATGTGTATGAACCTAAATAATATAAATAATAATACTCATGATTAATTTGGAGGTCATAAAAATCAAAATGGAACTAAAACATTGGACAAAAAATACCTATAATAGAAAACTGTTAAAGCTTTCTAAATTCCTTGTATTGTTCAGAGGATGATAGAGTTATTGATTGGCTTTGACCATTAGGTAAAATATACATGAAATGGTTTTAAAAGTAACTGCTAGAAAGTGGGAAAATAATATATAACTTTCAAATATCTTGGGAAATAATATATAACTTTTGAATCCCTTAGAAGGGATAAGGGAGAATAAGTAAAGTGCTACCTATGCATAGAAGGTAGAAAGGGAGAGGGGAAAATCAAAGCAAAGAAAAATACGATAGAATAAATACAAATATGTCACTAATCACAATAAATTAAATGAGTTAAATTCAGCTGTTAAAACCCAGATCATCAGATTGGATCAAACAGTAAACTAGTTTTCTGCTCTTTACAAGAGACAAATCCAAAGCAAAAAGAAAGTTATTGTTTGTAAAAAGATGGCGAAAAGATCTGCCAGTTAAATACCAACCAAAAGAAGCTTCATAAAATGGAATTTCAGGGGAAAAGATTATTAGAAACAAAGATGTTCACTGCCAAAAATAAAAAGAATAATTTCTCAAGAAGGTACTACAATTCTAACATTGTTCACACCTGATAATAAAATCACAAAATATATAAAGCAAAGATTGACAAAATTAGCGTGTGAAATTGACAAATCAGCAATCACAATGGGGAATTTTAGCACCTCTCTCAATAATTAACAAATTAAGAAGAGCAAAATTTAGTAAAGATTTAGAAGATTTGAATAACATGATTAAAGACTTGATCTAATGAAAATAGAGCGTTCTCTGGCCACATTCTCTGTCTACACTTCCTCATCTCCTATTCACCTTTCAACCTGATATCATGACTTCTATGACCCAAGATTTTTGTTTCTTCTAGCTCTCTCTCTCTCTCTGCCCATTCACCATTTCCTTTAGGTGGTTGGCTTCCCCTGTTGATTTTCTCCAAGGTTCTGTCCTCATTTTTTTCTTCCCATTCCACACACCTTCCCGGCAACCTCATCTCACACCAAGGATTTACATCAGAAATGCAAGTTCGGTAGGCAAGGACTTAGCTAGGAGCTAGCACAGATTCAGGTGCAGCCCACAGACTTGCTTAGTGAGCATCCTGGTGAATACCAGGCTCAGGGATGCATGGAGGGTGAGAGGACCAGAATGATGACAGTCTCTCCCTAGATTCAGGGGAGGGACCATGCGTGCCTTATTCACCTGAACACCCAGCTCAGTGCCTAGTCCACAGTAGATATTTGATTAAAATGTGCTACTTGGTTGAGTATACGCTAAGTTTTACATGTCCTCTAGAGAGCTCCAGAAATAGAGTTTGTTGAGGGATGGGAAGTTATCTTCAGGCTCTGAGCTTCATCAAAGGCTTCTGAGTCAGGCTAGGAGCTCTAGCCCAAATAATAGCCAAGACTGTGGTCAAAAGTCAATCTAAACCAACTCCCCAGTGAGACCACTTCTTAGACATAGCTTCTACAGTTCTGTGAAGCCAGAGCACTGTCTTAAATCGTAAGACATTGTGTTCCTGCTCATTTCTTCCTACACCTCTTTCCCCCCAACCCCGGTACAGAAACTCCCCTTCCTCCACCACCCACATAGCTGCAGATATGCTATCAGTCACTGAGAAACAGGACATGGGCACCCTTTGCCTCAGTGACTGCAGCCCAGGGAAAGCCATCTTCTGGCAAAGCAAAGTGGCCATTTTCACAGACATCTTATAAGCACATAAGCCAAACCCCAAACTGCTGAAAAATCCGTCTCCTGTCTTTTCACATTCCTGCAGCAATAGAAGTTCATTTTCTCATCACATACTGTAAATTACAGGCTGAAAAGGTGGGTCGCGTCTGATTTCAGCCTATAAATAGCTGATCTTCCTTCCCTTCCTCGGAGGGGCCATTCTCAACAGTGGCTTAGCTCAACGCATCCCCAGCAGAGGGACAAAAATGCAAGAATAGAAATCAAATCTCCCTCCAGTGAGCCCAGGGGCAGAACCCGGAGTTCTTCATGCCTCTGAATCAGAGAAGCCCCTACCCAGTGCACACATATTTTTCTACGAGGCAACATCTAGGTAAATCCACTTCCAGTCTCTCTTCATCTCTCTTACGCACCCCTTCTGCAAATAGCTCCCAGCACTGCCCCAGCATCTTGTAAAATAAAAATCAAAGCTGAGCAAATAATTTAAGACTCATGTTTAAACCTTTTCCAGGTCCCTGAATTCATTGCCTCTTAAAGTGAAATGCCTGTGCCAGAGGCTCCCAGGCCGTCAGGGATTACAGCACTTCCCCTCCCCACCAAGTATTTTGTTTAGCATTTAGGCAGCTCCTCACAGGGCACATGAAAGTTGGTTTTTAATCAATCGACAATATTATTTATCACCAGCCACATGCTTGACACTAAATAGATGTAAATGTGAACAGAAAACATGACTTTTGTCTTCAAGGAGCACAGAGCCAAGCAGAATAGACACAACCCCCTCAGCGAAACAACAGAGAACAGAAGAAAACTGGGATTAAGTGTTCGATCAAGTGGAACAGACAGAAAGCATGGTAGGAGTCAAGGAGAGTGGTCTCTGAAGACAGAAGTTTCATGCTGGAGGGGCCCTGAACTGGTAGGCTTTGGAGAGACGGAGAAGATGGAAGGAAGCACTGAAAGCTGGGAAAAGAGCGTGAGCAAATGCAAGAAAGCAAAATAAACATCATGTTTCAGGACATGTGTCACCTGGATGTATTACATGCAGAAAAATGCATGGTCACTGTCATGGGCTGAGCTTTGACCTCTCCAAAATTCATGTATTGAAATCCTAACCACTAGTACCTAGAATATGACTGTATTTGGAGACAAGGCCTTTAAAGAGGTGATTACAGTAAAATGAGGTCAAACGGGTGGTCCCTCATTCAGGATAACTCACATTCTTAGAAGAGATTACGACAAGGATAGGCACAGAGGGAAGACCCTGGGGAGACACAGAAGGAAGACAGCCATCTACAAGCCAAGGGAGAGGCCTCATAAGGAGCCAACCCTGCCAATACCTTGATCTGCCAATGCTTCTAGTAGCCAGGACTGTGAAAAGCAACTTTCTGTTGTTTAAGTCACCCAGCTTGGAATGCTTTGTTATGGCAGCCGGAGCAAACTAACATACTCAGGTTCTCTTGGCAAGAGGTCTCAGGAGGCAGCAGGGGGCTACCCCAAGAATTTAGGCACAAGGCCATCTTGGCCTGAACCAATGCAGACGTTGTGAGATCAGAGATGCTAACATGGGTGAAAGGGAATTTAAGGGTTCTGGAGACCTTGGCCACAGGTTACATACAAGGATGAAGGAGGGGGTGGAGGGGAGCATCTCTGAAATCTGAGAAAAAAGGACTCCAGGGAAGCAGGCTACTATTTCAGTTCCTAGGAGTGACCTTGTCCACAGAAACCAGGTGCCCTCTCTCTGCCCTCTCCCAACTCCCTGTCTCTGAGCAGCATGAGACACTCTAGGGTGCAGGATGCTGAGGAACTGGACTCCAATGCCCAGTGCTCCATGCTGACTCTCTAAAGCTTGGAGCATCTTTTTAGAAAAATAAATAAATAAATAAAAATAAACCTAAATCATAAATTAGCACCTGCTCCAGCACTTCTCTGCCCAGCTGAATCAGAAGAGATGAGAAGTCAGGGAAGAAATCGCTTCACAGGAAATCAGTTATTAAGAGACACTGGGAAGTAGAGTGTCTGCCTCTTCATTCAGTCTCTGAGATCCTGGGCTCCTCACTCACTCGGTTCTAAGAATCTTAGCTGCAATCACTGACAGCTTCAAACCCCAGACACAACAGCTCCTGCTGGAAGGAGAGAGTCAGTAAATGTGTACCATGTCTCGAGAGGAGTGCCTCCAGGGACATCCCTGACTTCCCAAGATACCTAACCAGCTAACACGGAGCTTACTCTGCAGGTACTAAGTGCCAGTCTCACACTGATACATTTAATTCTCCAACAGCCCAAGGGCAGCAGTGCAAATTGTACCCCCAACGCAGTACCACTCTGCACCCATCAGAAGGGCCACAATAAAAAAGAAAATCCCAAAGGTTGGTGTGGACATAGAGCAGCTGAACATCTCCCTCACTGATGGTTGTACAACCATTGTGCAAAATTGTCCAGGAGCGTTCATGAAAGCTGAACATACGTCTTACCTTATGTATTAGTCTTTCTCACACTGCTATAATGACATATCCGAGCTGGGAAATTTATAAAGGAAAGAGGTTTAATTGACTCACAGTTCAGTATGGCTGAGGAGGCCTCAAGAAACTCACAATCATGGCAGAAGGGGAAGCAAACGCATCCTTCTTCACAGGGCGGTAGGATGGAGAAGAATGAGGGCTGAGCAAAGGGGGAAGCCCCTTTTAAAACCACTGGATCTTGTGAGAACTTACTCACTATCACGAGAAGAGCATGGGGAAAACGGCCCCCATGATTCAATTACCTCCCACCAGGTCCCTCCCACAACACATGGGGATTATGGGAACTACAATTCAAGATGAGATTTGGCTGGGGACACAGCCAAACCATATCACCTTATGACCCCGCCATTTCATTCCCAGGTACACACTCAACAGAAATGTGTGCATAAGTGCACCAAAAGATATGTACGATAGCAGCACTGTTGTATCAGTACACTCCCAGATTAAATGAGAATGAATAACCACAATTATACACAACAATATGAAGGAATCTCAAGAACATGATGTTGAAAAAATAAGTTAAACACAAAAGACTATCTATTGTATTATTCTATCTATACAAAGCTTGCAAACAGGCAAAACTAATTAATCCATGGCGTTAGAAGTCAGGTTAGCCTTTATCCTTCGGGCGGGGAATAGTGTACCCTCTCCTACCCTGGAGGGATGAGGGAGGTTTCTGAGGTGCTAGTGACTGTTTCTTGAATGAGGTGTTGGGTGTATGTGTGTGTATACTTTGTGAAAATTCAATCAACTATACACCTATATATGTGTACTTTTCTGTATGTATATTTCAATAACAAAATTTTCAAAATTAAAACCCCATATGATAGGAAAATTACTCTCTACATTAAGGAAAACAGGGCACACAGGACTAAAGTGATATTCCCAAAGTCAGAGTCATAATTTGAACCCAAGACACTGGCCCTCAAGCTTAGGTATTCAACCACTGTTGTACGTGCATCTTAGTAGCTGTTGTCTACTGACTCTTCTGCAAACCCTGTAGAACCCTAACCACAGTGCTTGGTACTTAAAAGTACCAATCATGACTGTACTTGTAAAAGTACCAAGTCATGACAAGCATGACTACATGTCATATTTTGAATAAATCCCACTGGAAATCACTTTCAATGGGTAACATGATTTTCACAAGCCACAGCATGGCCACTGTGTAAGAGCCACATCAGAAGATAACTACATTTATATCTCAGACATCAGAAATGATGCTTTAGACCCAGAAATCATTTCTCACCCACCCCATCCCTCCTAGAAACCTCATAGCATGGACCAGCCCAGGCCCGCATTTCCTCTGGGTTGAACACTTCTACTGACAGTTGATGATGGACTCTCCTTCTTGGAAAACCGATTTTGTCCTGGCATTTAGAACGATATCTCTAGATCTCAGGGATCAATTCACAGGTCAGGTGGGTGCTTGAAGAATTTCAAACACAGAATTTGGGATGTAAAAACCAGTAGAAATCAAATTGGATAATCTCTTTTCTGGAGAAAAGTGGGTGCCTGGCTCCAATCTGTTCACTCACACACTCATCCATTCAACGAGCAAATGGCTTCACACCCCAGCACACAAGGAGAATAAGCCCAGTCCACGCCACTGTGAGCTCAAATAGGTTAGAGGAATCAGACATGGAAAACAGTGAACCTGACCTTTGTGAGCCTCAGACAGTTCCCTCCTCAAAGTGCTGCTGTGAGATTTCCATGAGGCAGTGCTGGAGACTGGCACACAGTAAGCCCTTTATCATTGTTAGCCATTATTATTATTATTTGTAATAACATGTTGCAGAAGTATTTGGGGGTTTCACTGAGGATCAGAAGAGATCGTGGTCAGTTAAGCTGGTGCAGGGTGACCAGAGAAAGCATCATAGCTCTGATGCTCAAACAGGCTACTTCTTAGTGGAGCATTGCAAGGGCATCAGGGGGCCTTCCTGCCTGGGAGACCGCTTCCCACCTGCCCAAGGCCTCATACCTCCTCCTTCCACAGAAAACAAGGGAGATCAGAGCCCAGGAGTACTCAGGATATCTCTGTCCACTCAGCAGAGGCTCCAGCCTCCAGGCACCTGCCCTTCAGCGAGATTGGTGCCCCAGGTCCAGTTGCTCACCATCAAGCCCCTCATCTCATTCCACTAAGCAAAGCCCCTGCTGCCGCACCTCCAGCTCAGCTCCCGCATGTCCTCTCCATCCAGGACCACTGTGACTTTGCAGAGTCAGACCTGGATTTCTGCTCAGAGGCTGAAAGTGACCACTCCACACCCCAAAGAGCTCCCTCCCCCTTCCTCCCCTCACAGGAACCAGTCCTCCCCACTGGGGTTTTCTGACACCCAGGACTGGCTTCTCAGCAACTTCCCTGTGACCCAGAGAGGCTTCCCAGCTGGACAGAACCCCAAGCAGAGTCAGATCATCTGGGGAGCTTGTCTCCCCCTCCCAATCTCCCAGGGGAGAAAAAAATTATGCCTGTCAAAAACGTGATAGAACTGTCAAAAGTACACCCAAACAGCTATATACATTGTGATCGCCGAGTCACAGTTCCATTTGTTCCGTGACAGTGTAAAAATAACAAAATTTCCACAAGATGGAAAATAAAAACAAAGAAAGTACTCCAACAGTGTTTGAAAACAATGTCTAAACAAAAGTCCCCTTTTACCTCCTCAGCAGCCCCAGAGTGGTAGCCCCTATCCAGTGACATCTCCTTCCTGTTCTCCCTCTCAGCCCACTTCCTCCTTCTTGTCCGGTCTCCTTCCCTTCTTTCTCTTCTACCTGGGCCTTTTTTCCATACCTAGCACAGACAGGGGACAAGAGACCTCAACCACCTGGATCTGAGAACAGATCCAGACATTGCCCAGTCTCCCTCAAGTCAGCTTTGCCTGTGCAAACTCACAAGCAACCAGCCCAAGAAGACACCCAGACCATGCAGCTGTAGGTCTTTCATATTTAACTTGGCCAGAAAGAAAACTGTGGGTGGCGGTACTCTTCTAGAAGCCACCAAGAGAAAATTCCCCAGAGCTAGGTCCCCATTCTCTGTGATCATATCTGCTACAGCACTGATCATCCAGGGCTGTCTGCTCTCCAACTAAACCTCAAAGTATGTGACGTGATCTATCTTTGCTTCTCCATCCCACATCCCAGTCCAATTTTTGCCCAAGAGGAGGAAGGAGCTGGAGAAATATTTATTAAATGACTGAATAAATGAATAAGGGCTGCCATGAATGTATGAATTGATGAATGCCTTGATCACAGGGGAAAGATTATTTGAATATTTACCTTTAATGCTTATCTGTATCAAAATAATCCATGCATGTGGTCTAAATAAAGCTCACATAGAGCTAATACTTCAAGGGGAAACAGCGGTCTCCTTCTTTACTTCTCCCCATCACCCCCACCAGTTCTGGTCTCAAGAGATAACCACTCCCATCAATTTGACCTGTTTCTTCTCATATATAACTTCATATACCTTGATTTGTCCATTTTAAACATTATGCATTGATTTCCTTTCATGCTGGATAGGGATTTAATGATCACATACCCTCATAACCTCCCTTCTCCTCCTCCCAACCTCCCATAAAAGGTACACAGAATAGGTTATTAAATCAAGAATCAGTAATTTTGTTGTTGTGACAGTATTTGCATTATTTGCAAATAGCCTTTGCTGCTAAGACAGATAGTGAGTCATGCCTTCAAGGGGTAGATCATGGTACTGGGACTCCAAGCCCTTCATACACAGCTATCAACGAACCCTGTATTTTCGGGTCCACAGCTTACTCCTGTCTCCCCTGAGGCTCTTCATCTCCAGCTCCTGAACCCTTTTCCCAGAAGAGCAAACTGGTCCACTTCTCATTGGTATCATCCTTTGCAGACACTTAAATTGCAATGCCTCTACTTAGTTTAATTAGTTACCACTTCATTCAGTTTCTGTTTTCCAAATATTTGTTGTAATTACTCATCTACTGTTACCTCCATTTCTAGCCTCTTTAGCCTCATAGCATTATAACACTTTTATTCCCTTACTAGCATTTTAGTGGTGTTTCAAGAGGGAGAAAAGAAAAATACATGTGGTCAATCTACTTATGCTTAAAGTAGAACAAACTGTTATAGAAATGGACAGTTACGCAGTCAGTGTTGAATGGCTAAAATCATTTCCGTGATAGTTTCAGCAGCCTTTTCAAGGTGGAAAGTTGTAGTGTATACTGTGGTATTACTCTCAGATCCTCCTCTTATGACAGAGACATTCATTCCCCCAGTGACTAGAACTGTGATGAGTTAAGGCTTCTGTGTTCCTAGGGGTAAGATAGACAGGTGGCTAATAAGGGTATTGCATAATTTATACAATCCAAAGAAAAAAGGCGGTGGGGGTGGGGGAGGTGATCAGGAGGCAAGTTGCCCTGATTTAAAAAAAAAAAAAAGGAATGATCCCTTGACCAGCTTCTAGACCTAAGCCAACTCTCAGACCCATAGCCCATTGACTAAAGGAAAGGCCGTGTCCCCAGGAGGAAGGGCCCTAAAACTACACAACAAGTTTATATAGTAACAATTCTCCCAAGGAAAGGACTAGCAGGAAAACCATACCTTGGAGAAATAAGATTACTCAGACATTTCAAAGACTATGAACACACTCCAAGTTGCAATTGATATGCAGGGAACTGAAGTGGATTCCAAGGTCCCCTGTTAGGGCAGGAGGAAAAGACACCATGTGAAGTTAACAGCACGTTCCAGTAGAAGAATCACAGCATAGTCATCTGGGGTTCTGGGACATGGCCATGCCGTCTGCTCCCAAGAACCACACACTGCTCAGAAAGTAGTTCCTGGCACAATACTGGACGTTGGTTGAGACAAGGAATGTGATTCTCATGTGTTAAGTAGACCATGCGGGCCAGGTGTGGTGGCTCACGCCTGTAATCCCAGCACTTTGGGCGGCTGAGGCAGGCAGATCATGAGGTCAAGAGATTGAGACCACCCTGGCCAACATGGTGAAACCTCATCTCTACTAAAAATACATTAAATAATACATAAAATATATTAGCTGGGCATGGTGACATGCGCCTGTAGTCTCAGCTATTCGGGAAGCTGAGGTAGGGAGAATCACTTGAACCCAGGAGACAGAAGCCACAGTAAGCCAAGATCGCACTACTGCACTCCAGCCTGGCGACAGAGAGAAACTCCGTCTCAAAAAAAAGAAGAGGACCATGTGGGCAGAAACACACACCATGACTGGCTTCTGTCAGACCCTCTGAGTCCAAAGGTCAGGTGGGCCCAGCAGCAATCCCTAGTGAGATCAAAGTGACACATCTGGGCCTGGGCACAAACAGAGCCAAGGGGCACAGGACACTCCAGGAGCAGATAGCTCCAACCCCTGTCACCCACCACTGTTGCCTTGGTGCTGATCCTTCAGCGTATGCCCACAGCCCCATGAGGGGTCCTTATGACCTGCAGATGGAGGCTGAAGTCAGCCCTGTTCACTCTTGGGTCAGCTTCACAAGCCAGGGTCAAGCAAACGGGCTGCTGCAGTGCCACGCATCTCCACTAGGGGCGGTCCTCGCCCAGAGCCCACCTCTCTCAGGCTCCTCAGATGACCAGATGGTAGAAAATAAGGGCAAATACGGTCCTTTTAGTTTCCAGAAAGACTTGAGCTAACCAAATAATGACCAAAGGACCCCATTTTCACTTCAGAGTGCTCTGGGCAGAGAGCCATGATGCACCCACCCTGAGAAATACACGATGACTTTTTAAATTAACCATGAATTCATGTATATTATCAAGAAGAAAAGAGGTTTCATTCTCAGCCACAGGAAAGCTGATTGGTAGACACTCCTTCACTACCGCAATTATAAAAGAAAACTTAAGCTCAGTGAGGATGGCCTGACAGCTTTACCGAATCCTCCAGAAACTCAAATGGAGTTTGAACAGTGTGCAGGGCGGGGAACTAATTTACCGGAAGGAAACACAGGAAATATTAACCCTACACATGGTGCAGACAAAGCAAGACTCAGCAAACCAGTTAGCGTGCCTCCACGATCCTCGTGGGGTGGAGGCTGCCATGCTGCAGGCTCAACATGGTGTCGATGTGTGAACGACCAATTTCCCATAATGAGACAAAAAGATAAATGGGGTCAGAGGAGAGGCATGAGCAAAGGTTTACATACAACAGACTCTTCTTTTTCTTTTCCCTTCCACCTCTGCCAAAAGCAGCCCTCTACCTTTCTCCCAGAAACTCAACACAAAACTTTGGTGTGTTCTCCTACTTCATCACACCAACATCGGATTACTCCCATAAACCAGCAGATCCCACGTCTGAAAAGTTCTGTGCTCCATTCCCTCAGCCTCGTCCCTTCTCCCCACCTCACATATACAGGGATTCCATTTTTGTCCCAAAGCAGAAATGGGATAAATGCTCATGTATCTCATTTCCTCTGCCTGGGCCTAGGAGAAGACTTCATTTCTCAGCCTCCCATGCAGTTACATTGGAGCCAAAGGATGTGGGCTGTGAGCAGAAATTAAATATTGGATTTGCTGTCCTGGTCATAAACCTCCCTCCATAATTGCCCATACTGCCTCTTCCTCTTATACAACAACTGTGGAAGCCACATATTGTAAATGGCAGCAGGACAAGATGGAGCAAGTATGGATCCTTCCAGAAGAGCCTCCCAAACTATATCAGATTGAGACTGAGTGAGAAAGAGAACTTTTTTAGGTTAAGTCACTGAGAGTTGAGGGCTCCTCATTGCAGCCACATAGCATAGCATTTCCTGACCAACACAGATCTCTCCATCTTACCTGGATAACCCTAGTCACTAACAAAGATTCCTTCTCAGCTCACTTTGGACATTAGCTGGTTAAACTAACTAGGATTTCAAGAGTATATGAAACTCTACCCTAAAGCTAAACTTCACTAGATATTCTTCTGGCCTAATGTTAAGATGTGAAGACTAGAGATTTTTATGTGAACATAGTCCCAAGGATGGTCCACAATAACCACAGAATATAAATGTTTTATTTTATATTTTAGTGGCATTTCAGCCATTGAACTGGACATGCTCAGCTATCTACTTAAAAAAAGTTTTAATACTATTGTGTTCTACATGACATACAAAGTATGCATCACCTGATTTCACTGTAAGAATGATTGCCACAACCTGTCCCTTTACGAATGTGCTTCCAAGACTGATGTTAAAATCAATCAGTCACCATGGAAATTCAATCAGTCAGAACTGGGCACTCTGAACTGCTCACACACAGTCTTTGTCTACACTCATTTTCAGAACTCAATACCTTAGCTGTCATATTAATTAATGACACGCTTTGTAAACAGCAAAGATCAATTGAAAACTTATCCATAATCTGTGGCTAACAATAAAATAATACTCATCTCAAGAATGCCAAGAGCATTTATCACAACAAGCCCAGAAACTTGGGTTCAGACACAGGGCCATGGGAGGGAGAGATGATACTGGTCAAAGTGGTCAAAGGTAAGGGGGAAGTGAAGCAGGCAGGCTCGCTTGGGACAGATGGAGACAGCAGAACAATTGGTGTGCACAACGCCAGAAATAGAAAGTATGTGTTGTACCCCTCCCACCTCCATGATGGGACAGCAGATGAAGCAACAGATAAAGCAATAGATAATCAGAGGTTGGAAAGATGGAGACCCACGTCATGCAATGGCAAGACATTCTGAACTGTCCTCTGCCATTACTAGAGGAACAGACTGAGTCCCTCCTTAAGGAAAGTGGTTGAGGAGAGCCAGAGTTTAAGAAGGAGGAAAAGAAAGGTATCAGCTCAGAAAAAACAATGGCTGGTTTGCAATCCAAAATGAAAGTGAATAGAAAGGATCCAGAAATTAGGGCCCAACTGCTAAACCCCACACAGTAGCAGATAACACTGAAAACTGCTTTAAGCAACTGAGGTCTTTTAAGGCTTCTTAGTCAAGCAGCAAAGAGTAAATCAAGAATGATTGTTTGCTTTCCGCCCAAGCCTATTGTTTTAGATGGTGTCAAGATAGCTTCCATTGAGCTAAGACAGAGGAATGAAGAAAAATAAGCAAATTAATAAGCCTGGCTTAATAATTATATTTAGGAAAAAAAAATTTGGGTGAAGTTATGGACACATTCAACTGTTTACAAACCTGTTGAGTTTTTGACAAAACTGTATTACCAAAGAAACTATAATCCTAGCCTTTAAAAAAACTTATGATTATTAAATAACCCTCAAGCCACTTCATCTCACACGAAGAAGAAATAAGCAAGATATGCCCATGAAAGATGAAAGGGAAAAACCTCCCAGTGCATGGAGACAGGGGCCATGGGAATAGTGGACAAGAAGTTCCTCCCAGAGAACAGAATCAGGGCTGATCAAGAAACTTCCCCCAGCTGTGCAGGGGTGTTCAGCATGGGCCAGTGGCTACTGCGTCTCCCGTTCCTCATTGGTGAATGGAGGGTCCTCACCATCTACTGCTCCACCACTGTCACTGGGTTGGTGTGGGGCGAGGGCAAGTTGCACGTCTTTTGGTTCATTGGTTACTGGGTCACAGTGAGCCATATCCAGACCTGATGGTTCAAGTTCCTGGAATTTTAACTGGATGCATGAATTGGATATTGGGGAGGAGGAGTAAGGATGGTCCAGGTATGAAAAAGAGGGATGTGCAAAGACCTTGGGTATCCAGAGGACAGATTGTGGCAGTGACTGCTAGCTGTCCTCCAATGCATGCTGCCCCGCCACAGTAGGGAAATGTCACTGGGAGGCAGCTGTCACTAGGGGCTGCACTTCCCAGCTCCCCCCTTGCATTTGTGTGTGGCCACTCTTGCATTTAGATGTGTTCCCACTCTTCCCAAAGGAATGTGTATGGAAGTGAGTGTTTTCATCTCCATTCTTCTTTTCTCCTTCAGCCAGCCGGAAGCAGAAGACTCCAAAGTCTTAGGCAATGGTGGAGCCTGGAGCTAAAACATATCTGGATCCCTGAACCGCCATTTGGAAGAATGTCATCTGCCAATCAGGAGCACCCAAAGTAGATTGTTCCATAGATTAGAAATAAACCTATTGAGTTAAGCCATTGAAATCTGAACAGCATGTAAAAAAGCTAGAGTTACTTTAACCAATACACTAACAGACTATTTGAAGCAATGTCTTCTAATTTCTGCGTTTATGGCATACTTTCAAATGTGAGAATTTTTGCCAGCACAATTGAAGGGACCACATTCCACACAAATGATCACACTACTCACTTCAGCATTGTGTTACTGCCTGAGTGCATCGATTTACTTGTCTTTTACATATAATGGAAGCAAAATTCCTGCATTTGTGGAGAGCATGTGATCTCCCTGTGGCATAGATGTGTAATGACGCTATCACTCTCGCAACACATTCTACCACAGCTATGCTGGGTCACGAGACCCATTCAGCTCATCATCCCATTCCTGTCCCCACCAGACTGGGTTGTCACAAAAGTTAATTTTACACACTGCTCAATATTCTGGCTGCTCACATGTAAGGGTTCACAATTCCCTCTCTAGTATCCCCAGGGCACACTGGTGGAGAACTACTGGTTCAAAGGTTGGAAATACTAGAGTACAAAATACATTAGCTCCCATGAGTTTCTTCAAGTCCAGGGAGACAGGGTCTCAATGAATAATTTCAGCTAGGTTAATTCTAGCTTTCACTCGTACAGAAAAGTATTTCTGCAAAGGTCAATCTTGACCTTATGGCTCAAGGTGAAGAGAGGCTGAAATTTCTATTTCTATTTCAGAATGTTAGGTGCCCCTGGAGTGAAGGAGGCAGAAATTCACTACAACGCTGACAGCTAAAATGAAACAGACAGCAGCCTGTGGTGGTGCAAATATAAAATCAACAAACATCAAAAGGTGAATTTAAAAAATCACCAAATGCATCAATAACTAAATACATACATACTAGGAATCAAACCATGCATACAAGTCACAGTCCACATTAACTGACTTCACCTTTCCAGGATATTCTTGCCCAGGAAGGTAAAAGTTGTTCAAAGCAACAACTTTCTGAAAGCGTCAACTTTCAAATAGAAAGCATCAAATGGCAGTTTATACTCTAAGACTCTTGAAACCCTTCTCCTCAAACTCTTCAAACACCTTGCTGTGGTTATGCATTTTAAACTATTAGATCATGATTCTTACCCAGTCCTAATGAAGCTTCCACATTGAAAGGTCTACTTTAAATCAGATTGCAAGATGGCAGTAAATATTCCAACTTTGCTCTTCCTGCAATGAGACATGTCCAGATTCTGTCAAGCTGGGGCTCGCTTATCATGAACTAAATGCTTACATCCCCTTCAAATGCATATGTTGAAGCCTAACCCCCAGTGAGACAGTATTTGGAGGTGGGACCTTTGGGAGGTATTAGGTTGGTGCAAAAGTAATTGCGGTTTTTGCTGCTTTCAATGGTGAAAACCACAATTACTTTTGCACCTACCTAATAATGATGCCATGAAGGTGGAGCCCTCATGAATGGGATTAGTGCTTTGTGTTTTGTGTTTTTTTGTGTTTTTTTGTTTTTGGTTTTGGTTTTGTTTTTTTTTTAGATGGAGTCTCGCTCTATCACCCAGGCTGGAGTGCAGTGGCATGATCTTGGCTCACTGCAACCTCTGCCTTCCAGGTTCAAGCGATTCTCCTGCCCCAGCCTCCCAAGTAGCTGGGATTGCAGGCGCCCACTACCACACCCAGCTAATTTTTTGTATCTTCAGTAGACATGGGGTTTCACCATGTTGGCTAGACTAGTCTTGAACTTCTCACCTCGTGATCCGCCCACCTCAGCTTCCAAAGTGCTGGGATTATAGGCGGGAGCCACCATGCCTGGCCAGTGTTTTTTTCAAGAAGAAATAGGGGAACACTTGCTTCCTTTTACTTTGCCCTCTGCCATGTGAGGACACAATGAGAAAAAGGCCATCTGCAAAGCCAGAAAAAAACCCTTACCGGACACTGGATCTGTCAAGCACCTTGATCTTGGACTTTGCAGCCTTCAGAATTGTGAGAAAAAAAGTTTGCTGTTTAACCCACTCAGTCCACAATATGTGTGTTATAGCAGCCTGAACTAAGACACACAGTCAGCAATAAACTCAGCTTTGCATATCAGCAGTTTGTTGTGGTGATATTGGGGGAAGCCAGCATTTGATAACCCATATGTACATACATTCTGGTCCTGTTTCCATAATTAAATCACTGGGTATTCTAGGGAAAGTATCTTAACCTCTCTGTTCACTCACAATAAATCTGGAGATGCTAGATAAACACATTCCACTTGCTATTTCAGACAAGTCTAAGCATGACATACTATGGCCTGAAGCAAAAAATAATAATAATAATAACCCTTCAGCATCACAGACATCTTTATCAGTGAGACCAGTCACTAAATCCTTTGAGGATTCTTGTAAACGTCACTACAAAACAGACATATGCATTCACTCTGGTCAACCAGGAAACGAAAACCACTTAAACAGAGAAAGAGTCAAAATTGGAAAGAGGTTTGGATGACAGGGAATAAAAAATTAAGAGTTATGTTAAGAGGAAAAATCTAAAATATTACCAGTAGAGTGAGAGAACCTTTTCAACAGTTTTATAAACTGAGCAATCATTTTTTTCCCCATGGCCAGCATATTGAAGCTAATGGTAAAGGCATTAATTTATCATGAGATTTTTAAAGATCTCTCTTGTCAGTAATGAAATAAACACGTGATAGGGTAGCCAGTTATTGTTTATAGGAAGGTTATTATAATAATTAAGATTAATAGCAATTACTTGTCATGTTTGTGGATTTTTTTTCCTTGGGAAATAACTGTAGCCATATTAAATAACTAATTAACACATCTCTGTGTCTGGCTAAGACTGCATGGATTCACAAGCTCTCCCATATTCTCTAGTGCTCGACAGCCAAATAAATAAATCAGCACTGCAAAACAACCAGCTCCCATTTTGAAAGGAAACTTCAAAATTAAACCAGTTACTGGATCAGTGATGGGGGCCTAACATAAATGGGGATCTAACATCAAGACTTTCTCCTATTCATGTTCTTTGGAACCTTGGTGAACCCACTGATGGCTGACAAAACGTAGATCCCAGATCTCATTGCCTGTTTGCGTGTTTCTGTGTATGTACATAAATAAATATATATCTTGAGTGTTATATATCTTATATAATAACCTGGATAATTTTATCTTCACACAAAATGAGATTTTTTACTCTTCAGTCACAGAACTATAAGAGAAATCTTAACGCCTCAAGTATTAAAGCCTTAAAGCTATTTTTATTGAACATTTTTCAGAGCAGCATGAAAATAGATAGGAAAGGAATGTTTCCTCATATTAGAATTCTTTTTTTTTTAAGGGGGCCTTACCACTTATACAGCTTAATACTGAGGGAGGGAAGGGAGGTCAAGGAAATCACTTATCCTCTCCCAAAAAACGCAGTGGGTCCTTCCAGGAAACACTTGAGGCCCTGTGTGGTGTCTTCACGAGGGAGGTAGAGAAGCAGGCAGGGCCTGCCTGTTAATGAACAAAAGCAGATCATGTTTGCAAATGAAGAAAGCCTTGGTGGAACAGGGAAAGGAAGCATCTGCTCACTCCCAGATAACCCCTTCCTACAACCCCAGGCCCACAGCTAAATCAGCACCGTGGGCAGGAAAGCGGCCATTGGCCAAGGCTGGAGACAAACTGGATAGTGGGGACCCCTGTGGTCCGCGCAGGCTCTCCCCCTCCCCACCTGGCCGTTACGCTTGGCCTGACATACCTCCTTTCTATTCTCCATCCCTCCACACACACACAGAGAGAGAAAGAGCGAGAGAGAGACAGCTATCCCCTGCAAAAGTACATAGACTTCCACTTCTCTCTGAACCCTCATTCTCAAACTGGTCAATCATATTCATTCCACAATAAAAGCGTGTTTATGTAGACAGGAGGAGGAGAGGAAGGAAAGATGGGAAGAAAATAAAGGGTATTTACTGAGCCTTCTTCAAACAAGGCTCAGGGCTTGGGCTCCAGGCTCAGATGAAAATGACAAAGACACAGCCCCTGACCGTCAAGACGCCAACATGGAGTGGATGGATAGATGCTGTAAGAGAACTGCCTTCTCAGCCAGACAACACCCAGCACTTTGCAAGTTCTGCTCCAAGAAAGACTCTTGAGAGGGGGCTGGTGTGAAAGGGCAGACCATTCGCCAACTTTGCCTTCCTTAAGGGCCCCTCACTCTGGCCACATCACCGCTGAGCCTCCAAAGCTGCTGGTGTCACCAGGATAGGCAAACACTCTCCCCTTGGCTTCTCCAAGACCAGCTGAAACAGGGTGGAATTTGCAAAACAACTCCACTATATGCTGGAACAAAGGGAGGTAAATATGGAGGGAGAGAATGGGAACCTAAGACGGAAAAGCTCACATACCCCAGCAATCAGACTCCCTGGTAACTCACTCCCAGGGCACTTCTGGGCCACTCCCACTCTCTAACCTCAACCAGTGCACAGCCTTGACTTGGCTCCTGCTCCCGGTTCCTGGCCTGTCTTCTCCTGGCATGAATCGTCTTGCTTCCCAACCTCTTCTCACTCTTTATTCTTTCAACCCCAGGGCTACAACAACCCTCAGTCTGTGAGTTGCCTAAGGGCCCCATGTGCTTTGAGCATTTCACCACACAGATGATGGGCAAGAGGCATGATTTCCCCTTAGGATAAAGCCCACCCATTATGTACAGGAGATGGCCTGGTTCCCGAAGAGCCACACTGTCCTAGAGCTTTAACAAGCATCCACCCTGGAGAAACAGACAGGCAAGGGAGCAGGGTTCACTTCCAGCTTCACACGCACAGCACGGCAAGACGAAGCAAGTAAACGGCCATGGAGCTCGGAGGAAGGAGAACCTTCTGGGAGGAGCCAACATTTGAGCCTGCTTTGGGCCCAAGAAGGATTTCTACAGGCAGAGATAAAGGGGAGGGGTGGCAAATAAGTGAGAGATAAAGAAGTATGAACAGAGGAATGGTGATAGAAAGGCCAGAGGTGTTAACAAGTTTAAGGGTCCAGAAGGAAAAAGAAATTCCAGCATGCTGCATAGAACACAGGAGTGAAGATGGAACACCTTCTAAAACCAGGGTGAGTTTGTCATGGAATTAAGTACTGAGGCCTCCAGGGTGGCTCACAGGTGTGGACCGACACTCCTGCCATGAGGCTCCTCAAGGAGGCAGGGCAAGTGCATGTGCAACTGGGTACCAACAACGGGTGTTCAGAGGAGAGTATGAGCACAAGATGAAGAGCTGCATGTCAGCAACACAGGGTGACAGCTGTGACTGGGAGAATTGGTGAGGTCATCAGGCAGAGTGTGCAGAGGGAAATGGGTATTAAGCAGAGGACAGAACCCTGGAGAACCCTCATTTACAAGGAACAGGCTGAGCAGGTGATGAAGGACCAGGAGAATGAATAGTGAAGGTAGGAGGAAAGCCAAAAGGCTGAGGAGCTCAGAAAGATGGAAGGAGAAAACTCAGCAAGAAGTCCCACTTGGATGTAACTGGCTCCAGTGTCTCCCCCAATCTATCCTCCAATCTGACATCGCATTAATCCTCTGAAAGTGCTGTGCGACCATGACATCAACCTACTGCGAATGCCTTAAAAGACAACCCACCTAGACTCTCCACTTTAGACTCTGGCATTAAGGTTCCTCATGAACTGAGTCTCGCAAAACTCTCCCCCTCCATCCTGTCACTGCTCCCACACAGAATGCTCTAGTGAAATCATACTATCCTGTTTCCTCGACATTCCCCCTACTTTCTTGCTGCCACTATTTTGTTCATGCTGTTTCATCTTCTGCAATGCCTTTCCTGCCTGCCTATCTGGCCTATGAGAGAAGTTAGTGAGCATGCTCCCTTGGATTTATCTTATGACTCCATCAATACTTAAGTCACCCAGAAGCCGACAGGCATGTACACTATATCATGATGGGGACAGGCATGGCCAGATGGACCAGCCTTTTCTCTGATCACCTTGGTTAGATATTGGCCAATTGATGGCCAATCGCTAGGACACGAGCTAACACAGCCAGCTGGACACACAGAGATGCGAGCAGATGAGCTCATGCCCTACAACCATGGTAATCTATGTGCTTGTTGCAGCCCCAGAACAATGGTTCCCCAGCAGCTTTAAAAAATCCTGTTGACTGTTCTCTGGGTCTTTGTTGTCTCTTTGGGTGGAAGAAGCCTATTCGGCATCTGCAGGAGCTGGCTCAGGGATGCTTGGGCTATTGCCTGAAGAAATCAGAGCCCTCCTGCAGAATGCTTGGAGATGTCCCAAGGTGAGGCCCAGTATCCAAATTAATAAAAAGCAAGTATGACTGCATTGCTCTGGACTCTGTCACAGCCTGGGAATCCTTATCAAACAAATACCAGCGTGGGAGGAGAGGTCACTGTGGATATCCCAGTGCTAACATTCAAACGTTAATAACTTTACTGCGTAGATTAATTTTAAATGTCAGGCCACGGTGCTGTGTAAAGCTAAGGAGCTCGGGAAATAACGCACATTTTCAGGCTTCCTGACAACACCAGCACATTCCGTATCTGGTTGCTCGTGGAGTGGGCAGGATCAGAGGAGAGGAGGGCGTTTCCTTAACAGTTGCTACCCCTGCAATGCAAACACAAGGAATAAATGGCATCAGAACGCGTCGACTGCCTAGTTTCTCAACCAGGAAAATGGCCGAACTGACAGTAATGAGATTTCACACAGAACCGCAAGGCTGTGCGAGGTCTGAGACCTTGCCCAGAATATCAGGTTCCAAGCCCAAACAAATGTGTGTAACTTGGTTAAGAGCCCCTGGAAAATGGCATTTGTAATGGAAACACTGGTAACACACAGCTGCTGATCCCGCCTGGGTTTAGGAGGCAGAGTTGGTCGGGGCTGCTGGAGGATGTTCAGCACAAGGAGGGGGAAGGAAAAAAAAGGGGGCAGCCCTAGCCCAGGAAAACGCTTGAAAGGAAAAGGGATGCAAAGCAGAGACTGCAGAGGAACAGGGAGGAAGGAACAGATGCTACACACAAAACCCACCCAGGGCTGCCAGGATTGCAATTAAAAATTCACATATTTTGGACTGAAATTCTCATATTTCAAGAGAACTTGGGCAAAACCCTCCTTCCACCAATATTAGCAATGCAAAACCGGCAGTCAAGACAGACCCAAATTATCATCCATTTTGCAAAAAGGATGAAAATTGTGTAGCTGGGAGTCCAAAATCCTTCCATGAAACAATCATTGGAGCGCACCTGGCAGCCCTTGGCCAGGCCCCCTGGTCTCCAGGGACCCGGGACAAAGCCTGCTCCCCACAGGGCACCGGGCCCCAGATCTGGAACAGTCGAGGTGGCCACCAGTTACTAGGCGTTCTCAGGATTCTTTTTCAGTTTGAGAGGCCACCCTGATTTGGATAAACGTGCGTACCGAACTCAAGAGGCACTAATACCACGGTGCGATGAAGTGAAAAGGCAAACACGCGCAGTGCCAGATCTCCCAACACAAACATGGTCCCAAGCCTGGCGCACCTGGATTGGGCTTGGGATTTTTAAGCCAACAAATAGGGTGGGAGACAGGGAAAGAGAGGGCCAGGAAGAAAAACCACAGGCTCCCAGAATCCAAAGGAAAGTGGCATCCTCGCCCGACGAGCAGGGTCTGGCGCGAGGCTGAGCACATAACAGCCAGTAAGTCTCTGCTGAAGGATGCCTGAAATCTTCGCGGTTCTACCTCCAAAACGAATCCCGACTATGTCTCCCGCCTCCTCCCTACCGTCATTCTCCCTACTCCAGCCTTCTTCCTCCCTGCCTCCAGAGTGATCTTCCATAAATACCCATCTCATTCTGTCACTGCCATGCTTAAAAGCCTCAAGTGGCCACCACCGCAAACAGAATTAACTTCCAGCTCTAGCCAGGCTCTCTGGGGACTGGTTGGAGATGGCAGCCCCCACAGGGCAGGCTAGCACAGAAAAGGTAGGGAAGCACGATGCCCGATGAGGGGGAAACAGTCTTATCAAATAATAACAATACATTTATACACATAAATATGAATATGAATGCAAGTGTAATATGTATATAAATGCATTCTGAATTCCACGCGGCACATAGTAAGGCCCAGCTGGAGTCCTTTAGTCACAGGATTCAAGAGGGGATGGGCCTTGGCAATACTCATGTACCTGATGCAAAGACCAGGGGCTGCTGCGAAGGCGTCAGGATTGCCAGCAAGTGCCTGTCTGTCTCACCAGGGTGCCAGGGCTTCCAAGAAGTAGCTGAGCCCTAAGGAGAGTAGAGGCTTCTGTGTGTTGGCCCTGAGCTCATACTTCGTAAGTTCAAACTCAGCCTACGGTTTCCCATTTGTAAGAACTCAGGCAAGTCACATAATCTCTCTGAGCCTCAGTTTCCTCACCTGCAAAATGGGATCATGATAGCACCTACTTCATAGGTTTGTTGGCAAATATCAAGGACATAATCTACATAATGTTTTTAGTTCACTGCCACAAGACTCAATGTTCTCTATTGTTTTTAGAAATGCCCCCAAGCCGTATGGGAGGCTAAGATTAGAGGATCACCTAAGTCTGGGACATTGAGGCTGGGAGATTGAGGCTGCAGTGAGCCATGATCACATCACCGTACTCCAGCTTGGGGGACAGAGTGAGATGTTTTCTTGGAAAAAAAGAAAAGAAAAGGAAGAAAGAAAGGAAGTGAGAGATAAAGAAAGAAAAAGGAAAGAAGGAAGGAAGGAAGGAAGGAAGGAAGGAAGGAAGGAAGGAAGGAAGGAAGGAAGGAAGGAAGGAAGGAAGGAAGGAAGGAAGGAAGGAAGGGAGGGAGGGAGGGAGGGAAAGGAAAGGAAAGGAAAGAAGGAAAAAAGACAAATTTGAGACTAAGATCAAAAGGAGGAAAATCCCACCCAAGGTCACCTGGTGAGCTGGTGACAGAGCTAGGGCCACAGCTCAGCTCCTGATTCCCCACACCAGATTCCTTCCCTTTGCTGCAAAGCCAGAGGCAGAAACATTACATCAGGAGCCAGGAGATAATAAACCTAATTGGGCCATTAGGACCAGTCACTTCCCTCTACATCGAGCCTTTGGGGGATGTTATGGGTGATCAATATAATAAATAATGATGCAGAGTCTGAGGCACCTCTCAAGGGAGCATCTTGGAAGCCAAGGAAGGAAAGAGATTGAGATCATAACAAGAGATTCAGCTGAAAAGCACTATCTCTGAGCATTGGTGAGTTTCTCCCTTGCCTCGCTTGCCTTACTCTATGCCAGACACAAGGGGACAGAGGAAGGTGCCAAAACAGAGGGCAGGTAACCTAGGTGCTTCAGGTTTTGTCATTCAACGTTTTTGTTATCCCAGGTACACCTACCAGTCATGCCAGCAATGCACAGGCATGGCTCACAGGTAATAGGGGCAGGCTTTGGGGATCTCTGCCCTAACAACGGCTTTCTTCTCTCTAGGAGGAAACTTAAATGCCTGAAAAAAAAAAACTCACAAAGCCCAGGTACATGCTCAGTAGCAGCTCCCAACCCTGGTGTACTGACCAGCTCCCCAACATTCAGAACCTGTCCTAAATAAATGTTTCTCTGGTTCCCTAGAATAACTCTGGGTTCAAAGGGCATAGTTTGAACTTACAGAACCAGTTCAGAGAGACAAAGACGTGTCCTCTGGGAATCCCTAGAAAATCAAGGAACTGGCCAATGTACCAAAATCAGAAGTCCCCATTCCTTCCCTGGATTCCAGTGCAAGTTATGGCCATGACCTCAGTGTGCATAATAACAAAGGTTCTGAGACACTGAGGTCACAGACCCAGAGACGAGTCAGGAGTTACTGGAAATGAAATGGTTGAACCAAACACATTTGAGTGTTTCACGCTAATGTATATATTCATGGTGTACACAAGAGTTGCTCTGAGGGCCATGTCTGGCGAAGGATGAATATATTGTAAGCTTGGACTTCAGTCAGCAGCTTACTTACGTGCAGATGTTCATTTGGTGAATGCAGAGCTTTGCCATATCACACCAACTAGCAGAGAAGTCCAATCCCAAAGAAGACAGATCATGGCCATGTGCAGAGAGGACTCCAGGGATGCCAAGCTTCTTGGCAATATAATGACAAAGATTTGGTACATAAAGAACCTCTGAGCAAGCACAGATTCAGGGACAGAGAATTTTCCCTGGGTCAAAATGCTAAAATCCAGAGCTGAGCAGATGACAACTGCACAAGAGAAATCATGAATCTTAACTGAACCAGCAGAGATTTTTATTTAAGTGAGAAGGAATTAGAAATGAGTAACAAGGACTGGGCACGGTGGTTCACGCCTGTAATCCCAGCACTT
This sequence comes from Macaca fascicularis, assembly GCF_037993035.2. Taxonomy (NCBI): domain Eukaryota; kingdom Metazoa; phylum Chordata; class Mammalia; order Primates; family Cercopithecidae; genus Macaca; species Macaca fascicularis. Next base: position 98,942,107 of record NC_088387.1, on the reverse strand, counting down.
TGGAAGGCCAAGGCAGGTGGATCATTTGAGGTCAGGAGTTAGAGACCAGCTTGGCAAATATGGTGAAACCCTGTCTCTGCTAAAAACACAAAAATTAGCCAGGCATGGTGGTGCGTACCTGTAGTCTCAGCTACTTAGGAGGCTGAGGCAGAAGAATCTCTTGAACCCAGGAGGCAGAGGTAGCAGTGAGCCGAGATCACGCCACTGCACTCCAGCCCGGGCTACCAAGTGAGACTCCGTCTCAAGAAAAAAAAAAAAAAAAGAAATGAGTAGCAGGACCCAGTACATTATTATTTGCTATATTAATCATGCTAATATTCCCTGTTTAGTAACCACTTATGGTTCTTTCTCATTGCACGCTTTTCAACTAATCTCTACCAATACCTTCACTGAAAGCATTCCTCCACATACTGCTATTGACAAACATGTGTCTTGGGTGAGCCCTGATACCACTTCAGGATACTGTCTCCAGGCAGGGCAAAGCCCATACGCAGCCTCCGTAGAGAAGCCACTTTAGCACGGTGGCTGCTGTCTGAGAGCTCTCCATTACCCACTCACCAGGTGCCTGCTCACACATCCGTGAGCACTCAACAGTGATGATAACCAAAGACGCCGCCTGGGAGAAACCCTCCCCACATCTTATCTTGGGCCTCTTACCCCTTTACAGAGTGCCTAATGCACCATGAACTAGATTCCCTGCAATTTCCATCCCATACCCGTCAGAGGAAGTATGCCAGCTTCCCAGGAACCGGAGGAAGCCAGGGAGCTGGGAACAAGAGGCAGAACCTAAAGCACTGGGTTTCTTTTGTTATTCTCCAGAATATAAAAAGCTTCATCCCTCTGAAATACCATCTTCCAAAAGCGTCAGCAAGAAAGCTCTAGGGTGGTTTGGTTTGTGACTGAGACTGTGTGCCTGTGTGTGGCGGTGTTCAGTGCCTGCTTTGTGCCATTCTCCTGTGACTGTGGGGCCTTCCTGAGGGTGCACCTGCGCCTGCACCTCTGCTTCTCATCATTGGGTTGGAGCCTTTGCCTCTGAGCCTGTGCTCTGAGCCTAGAGCTGTCCAAGACTGACCATATCTGTGATCCATCCCATGACTTCCCAGGTCCACAGCTATGTCTGTGCATAATTACTGCCTGTTCCTGGAATGGTGATTGTTTGATTATACTTGTGGTTGTTTCTATTTTCACTGTCCTGGTGAATGTTTCCTGCCATGGTGATTATACCTGTCTATGGGAGTGACAGTCAGAATATTTAACAACTGATCCAGCACCAACCAATCCAAACAGATGGCCACTGTGAACTGGTGTGGATACACTGGGGCATTTCCACTGGTTCAGACACAGTTTATTAAAGCAATCTCAATTCAGTGATATATGACCTTGAAAGTGATTTATTTTTTCCCAATCCCTGATTTCAACCATGCTCCATCAAAACCCTTCCCTGTCACTTAGTGAGCAGAACCCACTGCTCTCTGGTCACTCTCAGTGATGGCAAGTCTGGTACAGCCCACAGGCCCACATCTGATTTAATCCCCCCACCCCAGCAATTGTCTGGTGGCTGCTGGAACTCAGAGGGAAGAGTGTGGGGTCTCTGTCTCGCTCATCCTCCCATCTGTCTTCTGAGAACAGAAGTTAAGGAGGTGGCAGGTGTCCTCCTCCATGATTGATCACCTGTGGTGCTGGGGAGGCATCCCTGGTTTTTCCTGCCTCCAACTGGTTTCACTGGCCAGTGGTTGTAGCTGCTATATGTTGACAGGTAGGTGGTGCTGTGTCCAGAGTCCCCACAACTTCCCCCATTGCTAAGGACAGCTCCCTTTGTCCCATCAGCAGTCTACACCCCAACTTCCCTCAGAGGACATCACTGAGCCACTGCAGCAGCCACCTCGGCAGCCCCATGGCCCCTGCGTCTTTCCCTGGTAGCCATGCGAGCCATTGGCACCTCTTTTTTTATCCAGTCCTCAGAAGACCTAATGGGAACAGCCCTCTGCTCTCATCCTTCTTCTCCAGAGCGCTCACCAGGTCCTTCCCAGAAGCCCTCTGACTTTAGAGATCTCCAGGGGAGAAGCAGGAACCACCCTATGGTTAGGCAGGCCCTGAAACTCCAAGGTCATGGGTTAAGTTTGCCCATGATCTCTTTTGCTGCCCTCTGCAATCCGGAGCACTGAGGACCAAGACGTCGCATCAGCCCCCCACAGGCAACCCTCCGGAAAACCTCCGCGCTGGGCTTTCAAGAAGGAGTGGGCAGCAGAACAGAGGCCTCCTGCCACTAACTGAGCACTCCTGTCAACTTGAACAAGAGCCCCCTCCCCTACTCATCTCTTTAATGGAAAGGGAAGCTGGTGGTGAGGACAGGTGGGGGTGCTGATTGTCAGGGTCAGCATTTGGCCTTCCTTAAGGGAGAGACCCGGTCCCCATTGTTGGCAAACTCCATCTTTAGAATGTGGAGTCCACAACTCAGCTGTGGATCCTGTTCCCTGTGACCCTGTCTTTGTCTGCTCCCCTGCCTATACTGAAGGAAGAGAATGTGTAATGGCACAAGGATAGAAGGATTGTAAATGGGAGCCCAGCCTGGCTGTTGACTGTAGTAGCGCTGGGCAGGAGGGAGCAGAGATGAAAGGCAGAAGGCTTGAACTTAACCCTGGAAATGATGGGGAGTCATTCAAGAGATGAGGTAAGGGAAGGGTGCCTCTGAAGAGATGCCTCAGAGAGTTCCCCAGAGGTTGATAGAAGCAGGGAGACCAAGCCAGAAATGATGCTGATCTAACCAGTGCAATGGCAGGGAAGTCTGAGGGGGAAATGGGAGCCAAATCCCAACACAGAGCCACACCCCCTGCCCTGGACCCTCCGGGCCAGTCTCATTGCCATCTGTCTCCACACTTCTGCCCCTGCAGCTCCTTCATCTATAACATATCCCCTTCTTTTCTGCACTGGTTTAAAGTTTCCCTATCTTGCAAGGCTGACTTCAGGAGCAGTCCTTTCTGACTCCTGTTTCCACCCTGCCGGCCTGTTCTCTGAACCTGGGCCCTTAAACTCTAAAATTTAGACCCCAAAGATGCCTAGTTGCATCACCCAACCTAGGATTCTTGGTGTATAGATGTGTATGTATATATAAATGCACGTTTAGTGGCTGACACTCTCCTAAGGTCTGCATGGGCAAGGGTCCTCTCACTGTCGCTTTAGTAGCTGGCTTGTGACACCCCGAAGGCACTCTGTCAATACTTGTCAATATGTCGGATCTGTCTTGACCCTGGGAAGTTCAGCACTTTTGGCAGGGACAGCTCCTGTGGACACAGTAGGAGACAGCCATAAGCTGTAGGTCACACAATGCCTCAGGACCCCAGCTAAGATGGGGTTACGTACAGGCAGCCTCTGACCCGCCAGCAGACAAGGCAGTTTTCCCATTTCTCTTGCTTGTCTTTAATGGCACAGACCAAAGGGAAAGCTTTAGAAAATTCAGTTCAGTGATACATTTTCTCTCTTTCATTGCTCTCCCTTTCTTTGTTTTAAGAACAGGTAGGCTAGCCCTTCCCTTTCTTTGGTTTACAAAGACTTTATTCCAAAATGAATTATAAATAATTAAAACTTCACTCCATTTGTTCTATATTGTTGTTAATTGAAAAAATTAAAGATGCATGTGCTGTAACCTCCAGGGTGGCCCTAAGAGAAGCCAGTGGGTGTCTTGGGGGCGGGAAAGACGTGCACCAGCACCTCCCAGGCTGCTGCCAGCTCTGCCTCTGAGCAGAGCACCCGGCTGACTGACCTCTGGAAGCACTTTCCTTGCCTGTCTTCCCGTCCCACTTCAGCACACTGAAATACAACATCACTTCCTTCCTAAATGCACATTTCCCTCTGACTCAGACAGAAGGCAAGAGGTGAAAGGGGTGTATTCATCACTTAAGAAATGGGGAAAGCTGTTCTCATTCTTCTCCAGTGACCTCTCAGAGTGATCCAGGACCCCACACGCCAGAGTGACCTGCTGGGAATGGGATGTGACATAGACTAAGGATCCCCCATAAAGTTTGACATCTGATGACCAGACTAATCACCCTGCCCAGCCCTTATTCCCCTCTGCTGATGGATACAGGCCTGGAGCTGAACAAAGTGAGGTCAACGTCTCTTTCTTCTAATCTGGGCCCAGTGTGTGCTCGCCCGATTCGATGGGGTGGCATCCGCATCCTTGTTATCTAATGTGCTCTCCATCACTGTCTCCTTAGCTCGCCAGGCTGCCCACTGCCTGCTCAGCACACAATTGGTGCTCAACAAGCGTTTGTTGAAGGAATGAGTTATGTCCATAGGCAAGGTTAACGCCGTGAAGTCAGAAGCAGATGTCAGCCCTGTATTAGGCAGGTACCGTAACTATTGTAACAAACAACCCCAAATCCCGGTAGCTTAACACAACAAACATTTAGTTCTCAACTATCCTTGTGCAATGATCCATTGTCTCCCAGGTGGCCCCCCTCAAACAGCATCTCAGACCCCCAGCATCCTTCCTGCTTGCCACCTACCTTGGAAGGTGAGCTCCTTGGGATGGTCTCCATTCAGATGGCTGGTGGGTTAGGAGAGGGAAGGGAGGAACTGCGTGCTCTGCCATCACCCCCACCCTCCCCTCCTGGCAAGAATCCCCTCTCCAAGACCCCAGGGACGCTTTCCTCCAGGCCTTCCTCGATCTGTCTAGCATGGGTCCGTGCAATGCCTAGTCTTCCAGAGTCCCCAAGAACAATCTCTCCTTGCTTCAAGCCTGGTCTTGGGGGGCTTCTCCAGCACGCTCCATCTCAACAAGCTTCCCTTGACACGAGATGAGCCGTCAGGGCTGAGGAGACACCCCTGGCTCTGAGGAGAGAACATGACTGGGGCTCAGGTTCCCCCCAGCTCAGATTCCTGCCCTCTTGCCCTGTGTCCATTTACTTTGTGGGCAGAAAGGTCTTTCCCCAGGTCCCCCACCACAAGGGCCAGGCTCAAGTATCCCTGCAAAAGGGAGCGTTCCCTTCCCCAGCAGGCACGTCACAGGTGGGGCCGGTGAAAATGATGGTTCCCTGGGATGATTGCCCAATTTGAGTTTTGCTTCCCTGTTCGCTGGAGGCAGTCCTGTGAGGCAAGGAGTCGAGAATTCGCATCCAGGCACCCCGGGAGAGCCTCATTCTAATTAGCTGCTCTTCTCCTTGGTCTGTGAGCAGGGCTTGCTCAAGGTTGTGCCTTGCTGTGAGTTCTGCTTAACACATTTCGCTCCACCACCTTTAATGTTCTCCCGATCCAATTTCCTTTGCAATAAATAAATAAATAAAATAAAATGTTTTCGTTGAATACAAACCCACTCACTGCAAGAGGCCTGGGTGGCATCTCAACTATGAAAGGTTCGTTTTCTTCATTAAAGCCGTCAGTTCTTAATCCTCACACTTTCTTCTTCCCCACTGCCTGGCTCACTCCCATGGAAATAAAACTCCAGCCTCCTCTCAGGAAGGTCACTCCCAGGAGTTCAGACACGCATAAGCCTCAGAGGTGGAGGATTGCACAGGCATCGCAAATGTTAGAGCCAGCCCGGGACCTGAGGAAGGCAGGCAGCCAGAGACCTCAGGGGCAGGAACGGTGCTCCTGGCAGCCTCTCCCTGAAGTCTGGTTTTCTGGGTGTCTCAGCAGCCCCAGAAGAAACCTTTGAGAGACCCCACAGTGCACACAATGCTGTGTAACAGGAGCTGGGAAGCAGGCCCCAGTGACCACTGGCTTTCATCAGGCCATGGGCCATTGGCTCCCTGCCCTTGCTTGTGATGAAAGTCTGTGTGGCCTCATGATGCACTGTGAATAATGCCCCACACCAACATCGCCTCCTGGACCTCCCATACTGATTCCAGAAGGGCCTAGCTGCATCTCCAAGTCCTCTCCTTCCCTCTCAGCTGCATCTCCAAGTCCTCTCCTTCCCTCTCAGATCGGCAGCACTGTCACCTGCGGCTGGGCTGACTTGCAGATGGATCCCCAGCTTTCCAGGAGAGCTCTGGGCGTGTCTCCCACCTCTCAGGGGACTGAGCCCTGCTTTTGTGCCTTTCAAAGGCCATGAGGGAGAGAAAAGGCAGTTTGGGGAATAATTGCTGTCCCGTTCACTACAGGCCCACCAGGCTTGGCAAATCAATGCTGAATCTGAACTATTTGCAAAGTTGCTTTAATTCAGCTACTTATGTGGCAAGTGTTTTCTCATAGGTTTGAATCAATCACCCACTGATGAGTATGTATGGTGCACCCAGCCCTCCTAAGAATAATGAGGTAGAGATAGAGATGAAGTTGCTGCCTTTCCCTCCAAGAGCCTAGTCTAGCTGAGTGGACCAGACACACCTGAAACACGAGATGAAATAAGAGCAATTTAAGGCCAAATGAGAAGTTTAAAGGAGACAGAAAGTAAAATTATAACAAGAGCTACTATTCCCAAATGCACGCCCACTCTGTGCTTCAAAAATCGTTGATCGTCACAATGACTTTCTGAAATAAGTATTATTATCAGCCCCATTTTGCAACAAGAAAACTCGTGCTTAGAGAGGTTAAGTGATTTTCCTGAGGTCACACAGCCATTAAATGAGAGTTGAAATTTAAACTCCACTCGATTGATTCTGAAGCCTGTGTTCCTACCCACTACGCAATCCCAGAGGCTGCATATCAGGGGAGAGGAGACTCACAGGCAGATTTGAGCACGACATAAAGAAGACATTTCTAATGGCTCAGGTTTCCCAACAATGGAATAGGCTGTGTGTTGAGTAAATGAGAGGTTAAGAGGCTGGAAGGTCCCTAGCAACTGAAAGAAGATCCCAAACCTGAAAGGAGGTTTAATGAATCCATTTCAGAGGAGAGGTGCCATAATTATTAGGGAAGTGGGATTTGAAAGGACATACTTTGATTAATTAGAAAGGTCAGGAAGGTGGCAAATGTGTTGGCAAAGATTCAGCAGTAGGGATCGCAGGTATGTCTGGGGGTAGTGAGTAAAGCTGATTGGCTGAGGTGAAGACTTTGGGTTGCCCAAATCTCCCCTTGCAATGAGAAAGGCCTAGTAAGGTGCAGGGGTTGGGTTAAGAAAACCGATTATTTGAAGAAGCCAGAAATATTTAAAGGAGTGAGAGAGGTGGGGAGAAATGAGGGCCAGATCTCGAAAGAGCCACAGTTCAAAAGTAAAAAAACTCAATTTCTACCTTCAAGACCAAGAAGCCACCAACCGCATCCAGAAACAAGAGGTCAAGTGACCACAGGATCAGAAACTAGGAAGCAAGAACCAGGCGGGGGTCGTCGGAAGTGCTTCTGGCTGCAACGTCAGTGTCAAGGGTGTCCTTCCTGCAGCTGCGTGGTTTAAAGGTGCTCAGCGGGTGAGGGCAAATAGCATTGAGAATAGTGGGCTCACTTCTACGCAGTGGGGCTGGCCTCACAGCACAGGGGACAGGCTGACCCCAGATGTGCCCCCCACCCACAGCACAGCAAACCCTTGAAGGATGAATAGAGACTCCGACCCTGAGACCAGGATGCCCGGCACAGTACAGGGCTCGGTGACATGGCTCCTGTCCCAGAACATCCATCTGGGCAGAGACAACAAAATTGCAGGCCCGAATCTGCTCTTTGCCATTTTCTAGAAAATGGCTTCACTTATAAAAAGAAGGAAGGGAAGGAATATGGGCCAATTCTGAGGGCTAATTGCCTTTGCTCTCAACAAGAGCCCATGCTTTTTCCAGCAAACGTTCCCTCCTGTTACTGTGCTGCCAGAGCCACTCTTCGTTTCCAATCAGCCCTGAAAATAGCCCTTGATAGAGATAATAGGAAGAACAAAGAGAAATTTAGAGGACCAGAGAAAGGAAAGAAAAGTCATGCCTAACTGGCAGCACAGAAGTTGTTTTCAGAAAGAACCCTTCAGTTAGTTCCTGATTTGTCTTCAAACAGCAAGGTGTTAAATAAATCCCAGGGAGCGGACTTGGATTGAGACCAAGGATTCTGTGGCTTTTTTTAGGTCATAGACTCCTTTGAGAACCTAGAAAAGTCACAGACCCTCTCTCATACTGGGAAAATGCACATAAACAAGTATTCTGAATATTAATTCAGGGTTTCACGAACTCTTCCTCAACAAGCCCAACCACAGATTCTGGTTAAAAAGCCATGAAGCAATCTCTCTTTTAAAGGCTTTCCCTCCTCTCTGTCTCTCTCTCTGTCTCTGTGTGTGTGTGTGTGTGTGTGTGTGTGTGTGTGTGTGTGTGTGTGTCTGTGTGTCTGTGTGTCTGTGTGTCTGTGTGTGTGTGTGTGTGTGTACAAGGGAAAGGCTGAGCTGCACTTCTTCAGGCATGATCTGATAGGCACAGAAGCCTTGAAAGTCTTTCTGAAAATAGGTGAGTGTGGAAGTCCAAAGAGTAGACTAGAATTCCATTTCACATGAGCCAAATTCAGCAACGACAGACACTGAGGGGTCAATACCTGGCCCCAGTACTATGAGAAGAGCCTGGAGGCCTGAGTCTGTCACCTATAGGCCTCAGCAAGAACAAGAGTACCCCCTAAAAGGGTGGTAATGGCCATGAGCTACAGAGTGGCTGTGAGAGCCCTGAACCTCATGCCTGGGGAAAGGGCCTATACCATGGCTTGGAAAATTCCATGTGTATCCAAATCACCTGAGAACTTGTGAAAATGCAGATACCAATTCAGTAGGCCTGGGTTGTGGGCTGAGATCCTGCATTTCTAACCAGCTCCCTGGTGATGCTGATACTGCTTTGGGTAGCAAGAGTCTCTGCAATTATCTGCTCCTGGCTGAAGTCCCAGCAGAAACCTTGAACTTCTGCCCTAGTGGAACTCTGGACGATGGAACACTGTCAGGATGCCCTAAGGTATCAGTGTTTCCTGAATTGAGTGTGATGCCACCAAAATCTCTAAGACAAGCATGCCCACCTAACCAGGGGCTGGGACTGGGACTTTATTTGGGGCCAGACAGGGGTGGCAACTGATGAGATGGTGTGTCTTTTATCTCTGAATCCCCACAGCCCAAACAGCCTAGGGCCATGTACACAGTAAGAATCCTTCAAGTGAGGGTGTGACTGAACCAGAGCCATCAGTTTTCTGGGCAGGCAGAGGGGAGACAGTGGAATGCACCAAGAGCCTAGGGGAAGATCAGTGCCTATCAGGCAATGATCTGTGACTGTTGGACAAACCCATGGCAAAGGCAGGAGATCTGGCCTCTGAGCCAGTTAGCCTGACCTGCCTGCTCTCTCACGCAAGCTCACTCCTGGAGATGAGGAGGAAAAATGAAAATTGGATTTTCCCCATGGCCATCAAAGTGGCCCCTCTTCCACCATTTTTGTCTAAAAACACTGTTAAGAAGAAACTGAAGGTTTGGTTCCCTTGAGACCCTGAGCTGCTGATGCTCGGAGTATCAGCAAATCTCTAGCCAGTGTAGCCCAGCCCCAAACTCCTGGCCTGTTCCTCTGCACTTAGGGGCCTCAGATCTATGGTCATGGCTCCTAAGCAAATCAGACAGGTCCCTTACAAAAGTGGAAGTCACCCCACCCCAACCTCTCCATCCCCTGCTGATCCCAGATCACAAACACCCATCTGAAAGGGGCATAAGAGATATTGTGAATGCCAGGCCATGACTAAGACAGAGGGAGAGCTATCGACGTTTTCAGATACATACACACACACTGGCAGGTGTACATCCCTAAGTAGGAGCTCAGATTAATTCCACAAATAATTAAACACCTACTGCGTGCTGCTCTGTGTTTTGGAGCTGAGGCAGCTTGCCTGAGCTGGTCTTCTCACACATCAACTGAAAGAAGCTGGTGTTCTGCTGTCCCACTTTCTGCACTGGAAACACTGCAGGGATTTGGGGATGGTGTGGCTAAATTTAAAAGCAAATGCTTTCATCAGCCTTTCAAAAAATGTGTAAGAACCATTTGGAAATCTTCCTTTTTCCACCCTGAATCAGCCTCTCTCCCCCTTGAAACCCTTCTTACCATCTCCTCTTGCTCCCAACTTTAAGGCTACAAAAAAAATCCGCATCAAGCCCACGGTTCACAGAAGCAGACCTCTTCCCTCCAACCTCCATATGCATGCTGGAGTGACAAATTCCCCTCTGAGTCCTCTAGAAGCCTCGGTTTCCTCTGATGTGAGCAGTAGCTACTTCTTAGGATTGGTGTGAAAACCACATGAGATCATTCAGTTAAAGCACTGAGCACAGGACTGGCATCTAGTAAGGCCTCCATAAAGGGCAGCTATGTCATCAAAAGGATGAAAGATAACAAGTACTGGCGAGGATGTGGAGAAAAGAGAGCCCTTGCACACTGTTGGTGGGAATGTAAATTAGTGCAGCCATTTTGGAAAACAGTATAGAGGCTCCTCAAATGATCTAAATACAGAATGACCATATGATCCAACAGTCCCACTTCTGGGTATCTATCCAAAGGCATTGAAATCAGTGTGTTGAATAGATATCTGCCCTCCCACATTTATTCCAGCACTCTTCACAGTAGCCAAGGTATGGAAACAACCTAAGTGCCCATCAATGGGTGAATGGATTTTTTTTTAATGTGATACATACATACACAATAGAATAGTATTCAGCCTTTAAAAAGAAATGCTATCATTTGCAACAACATGGACAAATCTGTGGACATCATGTTAAGTGAAATAAGCCAGGCACAGAAAGACAAATACCACATGATCTCATGCATATGCTGCTGTGGTTTCAATGTGTCCCCTCCAAAGTTCAGGTGCTGCCAATGTGATAGTATTAAGAAGTGAGGCCTCTCAGAGGCAATGGGGCCGTCAGGGCTCTTCCCTCATGAAAGAGATTATAAGACCCTTATAAAACGGGCCTCATTCAGGGTTCCACCAGCTTGCCCTTCTGCCTTCCACCACGTGAGGAGGACCCAGGGTTCCTCCCCTCTGGAGCAAGACGGTGTCATCTTGGAAGCAGAGCGCAGCCCTCGCCAGACACCAAAACTGATAGCACCTTGATCTCGGACCTCCCAGCCTCTAGAACTATGAGAAATAAATTTCTGTTCTTTATCAAATCCCATCTCAGGTATTTTGTTATAGCAGCACTGAATAGAGTAAGACATATGTGAAATCTAGAAAAGTCAAACTCACGGAAGTAGACAGCAGAAGGGTGGTTGCCAGCGGCTGGTATGGAGAGGGAGAGTGGACGGGGAAAGCGGAAATGTGTCAGTTAGTCAGGAGGAATCAGTTCTGGTGATCTATTGCACAGTGTGGTGACTACAGTCAATGATAACATATTACATATTTCAAAATTGCTAAAAGAGGGGATCTTAAATGCTCTTACCACAAAGAATGATACGTATGTGAGATGATGGATGTTAACCAGCCTGATTTGGTCACTCCACAAAGAATACATATACCATAGTATCACATTGTACCGCATAAATAGATATAATTCTGATTTGTCCATTCAAAATAAACAAATACCAAAACAAAATAAATAGTAGCTAGTATGGCCATGGTCCTGATGAAGAGAGCAGAATGTACACTCAGATACACAGTTTCCCGTAGCTAGGTCCTCTCTGCTCCTACCCCGCTGGGCACAGGAGATGGTTACGGTCAGTCTGGAACTGGAAACCACTGGATTCCAGGTGTTTTGTGCTAAACCAAGAGCCATCCTTATTCCTGCACTCTACTATTGTCCTAAAAATGACCCACTGAGTGAGAATATCTCAATGGACCACTCCAGGTAGGAGGCCTTGGGACAGGGCCTGAGGGATGTGAATGGGCTCCAAAGGCTCTCTGGGGTGTATGACATGCTCTGGGTTATTACAGCATAAACATACAATTCCTTTGTCAATCACCTCCAAGGAAAGGGAGCCCTGTGGAATTTTTTTTTTTTATTTTTATTTATTTATTTATTTATTTTTTGAGATGGAGTCTCGCTCTGTCGCCCAGGCTGAAGTGCAGTGGCACGATCTCAGCTCACTGCAAACTCCGCCTCCCAGGTTCATGCCATTCTCCTGCCTCAGCCTCCCTCCCAGGTAGCTGGGACTATAGGCGCCCGCCACCATGCCCGGCTCTTTTTTTTTTTTTTTTCTTTTTAGTAGAGACAGGGTTTCACCATGTTAGCCAGGATGGTCTCAATCTCCTGACCTTGTGATCTGCCTGCTTCGGCCTCCCAAAGTGGTGGGATTACAGGCGTGAGCCAGAGGCCTGGTGGAATTTTAAGACCCCATTGGTGCTGCCATTGGAGCCTCATCTTTTGTATCCACTATTTGTAGCATAAATAACGTATACTCTGTTGTATTGTCAAACTGACAGATGAGCATTGAGCATGCTTCTGGCATCCACAGACCACTCATTCAATTCAGAAAATGCTAGAAAGTATTAAATGAGCTTCTCTAAACCCTGATGCAGCAAGCTGCTGCATACCATGGGCCATGGCCTCTGAACTTCATGGCAAGTGGCTCTGCCCTCTGAGCTCTGCCACCAGGCCCTGGCCTCTGAACTCTGCAGCAGGGACTGCAACTCTGAACTCCATGGCAGGTGCCATCTTGGTTAAATATTTGACCAGGGGAAGCTGAGTCCAGGGAGTCCAGTTAGGCAAAGCATTTGCAAAAGCATATATTAAGGAGAGACAGACTCCATAGTCATCATGAGCCTGGAAAATCACCTTTGAGTTCCCATCATCCAGCCTCATAGCTGTGGCATCCCCTCCCTTGGCCTTACCCAAAAGGAGGCTCTGCTTGGGCTCAACCTGGGCGGGCAGGCGAGAAGTTCAGTGTGTCCATCAAATATGAAGGCCCAGATGAGCCCATTCATTCCTCAGATTCCATGGTCAGTCAGCATGTGGTTTTTATTTTGTAACCCCATTATTCACTATGATCCCTCTGGGATCTACCTATATTCGAGTTCCCTGCCTACTTTATTCTGCCCAGAAGTTTTCTTCCCCCTTATTACCCAGTTGCCCCTAAAAAGAGAGCTCTGCACTCCACCCAGCATGACTATGATAGGGTCCATGGCTGGGCATGCTCAGTCAAAGCTAGTTACTTTATTTCTTGATTGCGATTACAGGAATAGTTGGAGCATTTTGGATTTTGAATTTTTGGACTAGGGATGTTCGAACCAGTAAGAATAATGCAAATATTACAAAATATTTTTCAACCATAAGAGAAGATTAAGAAAGCTGCGATAGCATGGCATATTTAGAAAAGAAAAAATAAAAGCAAGGTAGAAATAAGGAGAAAGAAAATAGCAAGCGGAAGTGCCTGCCGCCCAGTATAGAATGACTTGGATCTCTGCCCATTGCATTTGTTCAGCCGAGCCACTGTGCCTCTCTAGTGTGTGCCAGACTCTGTGCTGGGGATGGACTGTGGAAGGAAAAGGGCAGGAAAGGGTGCATGGGGCAAGCAGGCAGGCCCTGCCTGGCAGAGGCTCCGGGTCTGGACGATGCTAAAGATGGGCACTCATGTTTCTGCAGCCTGAGGCAGGCCAGGAAGAGACCCAGGGAGGACTGAGAACAGGCCTCACATGTGGCAAGGGACTCCAGCAAGTCTGGCCTCAGTGACATCCCCAGAACATTCTTACCTTCCTGAGGTTGGGAGTCAACCTGAAAATTACCAAACAAGAAGTGAACCAGGCTTGAGGGCAAGTGGACCACCAAGAACTGGACTGGAAGGAAGAGAAGCAGCACAGGACACACCTGCAGGAGAAAGGAGTGGGAAGCAACTGAGTGGGAAGGGAGACGGAGTTAGAGCCAAAAGCCCTGGCGCAGACATCTCCTTGTAGAGCAGGGGATGGCAGAGTGCCATGGAACCCAGAGATCTCCTCCCTAGAGAAAGGGGAAGAGATAAAATTTCCAGTCCTCTCATGAGGCCCAGAGATACAGAAAATTCCAACGGGAAGAAGTTCAGGGGAGGCAGAGTAAGTGAGAGTGCACATGAGAGCTCGCTAAGAGAAAGCTCCTGCCCAGGTTGTTACCAAGCACAACACCGGCCTCCTACAAGCGGGCATAACCTTGACCCCAGCCCAGGACAGCCACTAGTCTCCTTTGCTGAGTTCACTAACAAGAGTTGTGAAGGGTTCTACATTTTATCCTGCTTGCAAGCTAACATGTTACCCTGCCACAGATTCATGGATGCTGGCAAAAGACACAAGACTCCTGGGTCAGAAACAAAGCACTTTGTTACTTACGGTGCAGGAAGCAGCATGGCTGTCACATCTGCATCAGTTCCTCTTGCCTACCCAAGTCCCATGAGGGTAATAAGGAGGGGCCCAGGAAAACGCTGCACATGCAGTGGGTTTGCTGCACACCTGAGGGACCCCAAACTCAGAAAATCCAAGCCTTTTAAAATGAGCATAAGCCTACCTTACCTTTGCTCTAGAGGGAGACCTTATCTTTACTATAATGGACAATAAAAATACTTGCTTACCCCAGAAGGAGACACCAACTGTATGTTCCAAGGCTGTTTGCGATACAAATATCCCAGAGGACATAGCCTGGAACAAAGATTATCAGTGTCCCCGCTCACAAGACATGCAGAAATGCAAGAAACCCAAGAAACCCTTGGAGAATTGTCTTACAACATTCAAAAACTACAGAGGCAGTCCTCGCCTCCCATGACAGTTCCCACCTCATCCCTAGGGAGAGCACAAGGATGGAAGAAGGCAGGGATGCTTGGCAAAGAGAAAGTCCTTGAGCGTGACCTTGAAGAATGGCAGAGACAACCTCCCATTATGGGGTGGCTTGTTTTGAATTTAGAGAATTCTTTCTCTAAATTCTGCTCTAAAAGCAAGGAATCGTGCATGACCAAACAGAATCCCCCTGTCCTTCCCCAGAGAAAAAGAGGGTCTAGGTCTTAGTTTAGGATCACCTAGACTCCGAATCACATTTGAGGCTGTTCTCTGGCCACTAGACAAGCACTCCTTACAGACCTCAATCTCTTTGTGTTCTGCCTGCGGCACACCCCACTCCCACTCCCTGCCCCCATCATATTAATAGCATTCCCCAGAGTTATACAAATAAAGCCTCAAGTATCCTGCTCTCCAGGTTCATGTCCTAAAGCAGCCAGACAGGGAAAGGTACCCACAAATGTGCCTCCCTTTTCACAACAGGTAAGTGGTGAGAAATGTAGATTTGGATCATCTGGTTTCTCTTCTATACTCATAGAGGAGATCATTAGTTCACAAACCTTACACTTGGAAGATGGGCTGAACAGCCATTTCGGTGACTCCTCCCATCACTTTGCATTTTCCTGTGGTGCCTGCCCAGCAGCCAGAATCACTCAGGGTCACTCTTCTCACTTCCACATTCCTAATCATAAACCACAGCCCAGTCCCCCACCCTGTCCTTTCTCATAGAATTTACAGCAGGGAGTGCAGAAGCCCAGTCACAGAAGTCTCCACCTGAACAGCCCTCTTCTAGTATCTCTCTAGCAGTTTCTGCAAGCCCCTAATCTTCTCCCCCTCTCCCCAGGATCTCTTAAATAAATGTTATGTGATCAGTTACAGCATTGCCCTATTTAATTGATTTATACGCACTTTAAAAAGCTTTACACTGCACAGGAAACACATCTATCATAATGCTTGATTGAATTGGAGAAAGGAGAAGGAAGAAAGGGAATTAAAATTTATTGAGCACTTATTATGTGCCAGGTAATGCACAAGGCACTTTACATACATTATTGAGTTTAATCCTCACAACAGCCCTGCAAGGTGGGTATTTCTCCCTATTTGAGGACACAAAGGCCTACAGAGGTTAAAAGACTTACCCAAGTTTGCAAAGCTCTTAGCTGGAAGGAGCAGACTTCAATTGCAGGTCTACCTGACTCCAAGCCAACATTGACTTCAGGATTTAGATAACATATGTTCCAAAAAAACAATGACTAGGGAATATACCCCTTATTGTAACATTGTTTCACTGAGGAAATAAGATGCAATTCGCATTGCTGCCTCCTACCACATCTTTCCCCTTAACTCAATGCTCCTGTGGGCACCATTTGACACCGAAGGCTGATGGATGGGCTGGAGAGTGAGGAAGGGGGTGCTAGCAGATAAGTCAGATGTGTTTACAAAACCAGAGAGTTTCTCTCCAAACATTAACATCTTTTAGAAAATTTTAGCTGTTTAAAAAAAAAAAAAAAAAAAAAAAAAAAAACTCTAGTCGAACGCGGTGGCTCACACCTGTAATCCCAGCATTTGGGAGGCCAAGGTGGGCAGATCACTTGAGGTCAGGAGTTCAAGACCAGCCTGGCCAACATGGTGAAACCCCATCTTTACTAAAAATACAAAAATTAGCCGGGCATGGTGGCCAGGACTTGTCATCCCAGCTACTCAGAAGGCTGAGGCAGGAGAATTGCTTGAACCCAGGAGGAAGAGCTTGCAGTGAGCCAAGAGATCGTGCCACTGCATTCCAGCCGGGGTAGCAGAGGGAGACTCCATCTCAAAAAAGCAAACAAACAAAAAAACCCTCAAACTATTTATATTTAATACTATTGTGAAAGTTACAGAGAACACGTATTCAGTATTCATTCAATATGTATTTCTAGGGGATAATTCATTGTGGGGAAGCACCAAGAGACAGCAAAGAACAAGCCACTCCAGGTGCCTCCGGGATCATACTCTGTAGTCCAGGGTGATGTTAAAATCTGCAATGGCCAATTAGAAACGCCCCAGGCAGGTGGAACAGACACGGGCTCAGTGCCTACCTGGGTCCCCAGGAAGTGGACCCCTGGATAAGGAGGAACCCTGTACCTTCCCTCGCGACACAGGGAGAGAACTACACATTCAACCACCCGGATCCCCAAGACTGAAGTGAGATTTTGGCAAGTACTTACCCTTTTACTGCATAGAACCAAACTGCTGAGTCCTGTGAGTTTGCGGCTGTTTTGCAGTTTTTCTGCCTCTGATTACCAGACTGTCACCTGTCACTTCTGATGATCACTGCCCCTGCACATAGAAGCACCTCTCTTCACTTCTAATTCACTGTGGGTTTTAATACAAGAGTGCGGCTCTTGTTGGAATGTAAGAGTCTTGAATGAGTCCACAGGCCTGCACGTAATGCAGGAATGCCTGAGATTTAGGGAAAACACTGTGTGGCATCTCTTCCGTCTTCTGGGGGAAACTTTTTGCTTCCATCCTGATGCTGAGAGCTGTGATCTAGATAGTGGAACTTACCGGATAGTATCAGGATGAATCCAAAGAAAACTGAAACGATAATTTGAGGGCAACTCTTAGGCAGCGATGTTTTCACAACTTCAGAGGGCAATTTGGTATTCAGGAATATTATAAAACAGAGCAAATGTGAAAACCAGGTAGCTAAACAAAAACGATCCCTGCAGCTTTTTCATTTATTTAAATTATCCTGGAAAGAAATAATTTTCTGTGAAACCAACCAAGTGAAACTTTGCTGTGATCTCCCACAAACAACCTGGCCGGATCCTACTGGAGTTTCCAAAAACAACGGGTTTTTACGTTTAAAAATGATCAGAACATTCAGTACTTAACACACAAAAAAGTGGCAACCATTCTGCTTGGCACCATTTAATCAAGTGTGAGTGTCAAATCCTTTATAGCTTCAAATTAACAACAAGGAACTGTAATTTTTGTGTTTGTTTGTTTAAAAGACCAGCCGAGATTTTTCTTTTTGCCTGTTTAAGCTTCATTTCATTCAAGCTCCAATCTGCCCCTCTTTGATTGCATTTCCAAACCCTAAATAAAAGTGATAACTCTTTCTGCCAATTGTAACAAACTGCTGGTGCCAGTTATTGCTTTTTGAAAAAAAAAAAAAAAGCAAATGCAAAACCAAAAAAAAAAAATACATATATTTTCATACTTAGCGGACAGCTTTATCCAAAAGCGGGGAGAAAACCCCGGCCTTTCAAAACCGTCCGATATATTTGTAACAACCTCTTCACTGAGTTCATGTATCTTCTTTATTGTTCTTCATAAACAGGCTATTGGATCTCTCTAGCTTGCGATGTGAAAAATGAAAGAATTTCCTCCCATCCATGCCTCTCTTATCTCATAATTGTTTTGTTCTGAGAGGTAGGGGAGACCCGTATAAATGTCTCTGCTATTTTATTTTGTCCTCTCCAAGCCTATGCATGCTTTTCTCCAGGGCTTTTGACTCCTTCTGTTCTGTTTCTGCCTGAACCTGGATCTACTTACTGTTCTCTGCATCAAACCCTGCTAAATTGTTTGAGATTTCATTTCTGAGGGTGATGGAAGAGAGATAAGAGTCAAAGTCATTTTAAAAGCCACTTTTTGGCATGTCTGTGCTGGGTAGTCAGAGGCAGAGGTGCTTAAGTAGCTGCTCACCTGACATCACAGAACACCTTGGCTGGGGTCTGCAAGGACATCCTCGTGCAGCAGGAGCATCCGCCACCTCCCTGCCCACTTCCTTGCGGGGGCCCTGCCCACTGGGCTTTCTTCACTTCTGCTGCAGCTTCCAAGGTTCCTCCGTCTCTCCAACTTCCATCCTTTCAGTCTTCCTCGTAAAGCTGATGTCTTCCAGAACAGAAATCACCCTTGTCAGGGACAGACAGTTCCAAGAGTCTGTTGAGGTGGGTTATTGGAGAGGAGGTGGGGTTTTGTAAATGTGGTTAATTGTCCTGCAAATGCAGGAGCTGCACACTCCAGGGAGAGGCCACGGAAAGGGGTCTGGAGGAAAACAGAATAACTATTTACTAAACCCTGATTCTTCATTGCAACAGAGCAAGCACCTCAGACCAGAGGCCCTCTGCAAGCAGCCCTGAGTATTGAAGTCGTTCTATCTAAAGAATTCCATGAACACTCATCAGCCAGGTTTTGCTGTGATAATGCTGAGTAACAAATAATCCTCAAATCTCAGTGGCTTCCAACAACAGATTCTTTCTTTTCACTCACGGGTCTGCAGGTTGACCGGAGTTAGCTGAACTTGGCTGGGCTTGGACACAGCTTGTTCCATGGGTCTCTTTATTTTGGAACTGCAACTACCTTGTCTTATGGTGGGGGCAGGAGCACCAGAGGACAAACATGGACATCTGACCCGCTCACTTTCATGCAGTGGTTGCACAGCCATGCCCAAAGTGAGTGGGGCAAATATATGCCATCAGCAAAGGAAGGAGTAATATTGAGTGAACATTTGCTCAATAATAATAAAACCTATCACAAATGCTGTACACACACACTCACACTCTCTCACACACACACATGGATCTTTACAGGCCCAGACAGAACTGCTTCAGAGAGGCACTAAGTCTTGTGAAAGAGGAATTGTCCACTCTTCCATCTGTCCCAGGTAAGACGACTTCTCAGAACCCTACAAGGATATTTCGAAATCATTTTTGGATGCAGAGACACTTCAGGCTGAGAGCAACTTTAAATGTCATCTAGTCCCACATCCTCCCCAAGAGAAGTTTCTAGTACCAGCTCCAGTGATGGCAAGATCACTTCCTTCAAGGCACCCACCATTTGCACACAAAATGAGTCTTCTCCTCCTACAACACACAACGCCTCGGACATCTGTGGACACCTCTTAGGGATCCCCGAGCTGGTCCTTCTTCAACAGAAAGACCTTGAGCTGCCCTTCCTCAAAGCCCATGGTTTCTAGCCACACTGTCCTCCAGGCATGTGCCATTTTTTTCATGCATGACTTATTCTGTGAACCTAGGACTGTGCCCAGAGGTCCAGAACACCAATCGGAGAGTGACGGGTTATACATCTTACCCAGGTTGAGCTTAAAGTCACCTAGAGCCAAGCCGTTCTTACACCTGTTGCTCAACTATTCATCAACTCACTATTCATGGAGCACTTCTTATATGCCTTGCATCCCACTGGTTGCTGGGGACACAGTGGTGAACGACATTGACATGGTCCTGGTTCTCATGGAGAATACTTCCAGAGACAGATAATAAATAAGTACAGAAACCAAATAGATGAAATCTGAAACACATGCTATGAAGAAAAAGATCAGATGATATGGGAGGAAGGGAAGCTACTTTAAATGATGTGGCCAGGGAAGGACTCCCCAAAGAGGTAACATCTGAGCTGAGACTGGAAGCATGGGAAGGAGGCTGACCAGGGAGCATGAGAGAGGGGCATTCAGGACCCTCGCTGGGCAGGGGTCAGGCTCAGGGCTAGAAAGAGCCTGAGATGTTCAGGAAGCTGAAGGCAGATCAGAGTGGCAGGAGTGTGGTGAGCAGGAAAGGGGAGCACAAGGAGAGGACGCCGCATCGGCAGCTCTGGTCAGCTGTGAAAGATGCACAGAGCATATTCTCAGTGCCAGAAGCCACAGGTGCACTTGAAGCAGGTGAGGCCCTATGTCACTTGGATCCTGAGCAGCGTCTTCAGCATTCCCTGTGCGTGTATCCATGCAGGTCTTTGTGGAGGGGCAGCCTCACTGAAGAACTTCACGTTTGTCCCAACTGAGTTTCTTTGTCCATATAGGCCCCTGGTCCAGCCTGTCAGTGACAAACCAGCCTTCTCTCCAGGCTCTCTGCCCCCCAACACAGAAACAGCATTTGCTCCACAGCTTTCTCCAAGCCAAGAGGAAGTGTGACAATAAGAGGGTGAACAGCAGCCCTCGACGTAGAGAAAGTATAAAAGACTGACAGCAGAACTTTAAAAGCAGAGACTTTAGGGGGCATGGTTTTCAGGACCAAACAGTTCATCTTACCCAGCAGCCCGCCAATGGCTGGGAACAGGTGCTGGGCAATGCGTCACAGGTGTGCCGGCCACACCCTCAGGGAAGGAGAAGACAGAGTGTTCATGCCAGAGGACCTGCAGCCAAATGCCCCTGGGGTCTTGTCATGCCCAGCCCAGGAGGACGAGGTCTGTGTGTCCTGCATCTCCAGGCCTCTTCAGCATGTTGTTTGGGACCACCTGCTCAGCAGGCTACGACTGTACCCGGATTGCTTCACCTCCGCCTTCTCTCTCACCATTAACATGGGCTGCTGTGTAAGTATGGGCGATATGGAGAGGGTGCGTGGAGACCAGAGGGCCAGTGAGGAAGTAGGCAGTCCTCAGAGAGCAGCTCGGTGGCCAAGAAGACATGGGATTCAGAGCCCTGGAGATAAAGGTGGAGCCGTCTGCACAGATGAGGCATGGGAGGAAGGGCTGCGGCAGCTAGAGGCTAACAGCACATAGTAAGGAAGGCTCTCGGGTACACAGGGAGAATGCCAGGAGGCCCCCGAGAAGCTCAGCTGACCAAAGACACCCTTCCCAACTCAAACCTCAGAATTCGAAACCACAGATTCAGGAGAGCCTGTTGCAGTATAATCCTATTATTAAAAGTACATTATATAGGCCGCCTGTAATCCCAGCACTTTGGGAAGCCAAGGTGGGCAAATGGCTTGAACCCAGGAGTTTGAGACCAGCCTGGGCAACACAGTGAAGCCTAATCTCTACTAAAAATATTTTTTAAATAATCCAGGAGTGGTGGTGTGCACCTGTAGCTACTTGAGCGTCTGAGGTAGGAGGACCGTTTGAGCCCAGGGGGTGGAAGTTACACTGAGCTGTGATTGCACCACTGCACTCCAGTCTGGGTGAGAAAGCAAGACCCTATTTCCAAAAGAAAGTGTCTTATATATGAATATAATAAGTATTTATGTGTGCATATATACAGAGGAGGAAACTGTCTGGCAGATATTTACCGATGGTTTATCCTCTTCTGAGTTCATTCATTCCCTTCAATACTTATAAAGACCTTTCATATTAGAAACTGTACTGAAACTCAGTGTCAAAATGTTATTAATTTGATATAACTAATTTAATTTTTTCTTCATTCCTTTTTTATGTATATTCGTGTTTTCTCAGTTTTAAAGAATAATGATAACGCACCAAAGAAAAAGCTTCAAAACCAGGTCCCTAAGCCCCGGGGCAGACTCTCTGCCCACCTCTCCTGCTTCCTTCTCCCCAGCTCCTCTCTCCCCAGCTCCTCCCCTCCAGGCTAGGCACCCTGTTTGAGAATCTTCAGACTTCTGCAGGAGCATTTGCACCTGAAGTTCCCGTTCCATTTTTTTCCCTTCTGATCCCCACATCCCCTTGGAGCTCAGATGAAGCCCCACCTGGCCTCTCCAAGTCCCAGGACTCCCCAGCGTTGGGGTCTGGACAGTTGTGCAGGGCCCTGTCATCTTGCAGAGGTGATATCGCTCTCAGTTCACGCAGCACCAAAGAGGCAGTAAAGGAGATAAATGGAATTTCTGCTCAATGAGTTGATGATAATAATAAATAAGGCCTTTTCTCCAAAGACTTGAAATCTGTTGGCTCATTTCAATGCACAAAATTATTCGTTTAAAGAATCCTCCCCACAGACTTGAAATAGGTGGGGGATTAGTAATCATTAACCCCATTTTGCAGATGGAGAAACCAGGACCCAGCGGGAGCTGGAGCCCATAATGACCGACAAAGCAGGTGCCCTGACTCCCTGGCCAGCACCCTATTTGGACAGGGTACAGTCACAGTCCCAAGCTGCCACTGTAGGCACAGGACCAGAAAGCCATTCCTAGATCCTCAGGAATCGATGCTGAATCCACCACCCAGCTTACAAAGCGCTTCCTTCCTCTGACTCAGAGCTCCCTAAGGACCAGACCAGCATCTTCTCTTCCCTTTCTCTATCCTTCCAAGACTGAGCAAAGCAAAGGCAAGGCCCAGAATCCCCTTCTGCCTCCCCCCGCCACTGAATGTGCTAAGAACAGGGTTCCCTGAAGGCCCCCGGCCCTTGGGGATGGTTGACCCACGGATCAGCTGAATCCCGGCAGGACAATATCTCTGGTCCAGGCACTTTTATTTTTCGGAAGAATCCTGCCTACCCAGGGAGACTGAGAAGCAGCCATGTGGCTCGGAGCAGGGAGAGGACATCCTTCTCCTGCTCTGCCTTTGACTGTCAGAGCTTCCAGCCTCCGGGTAACCATGGTAATCGGCAGCATTAACCGCAGCAGTGACAGGAGCCTCAGCAGGCCCACTCTGACCTGCTCCACTGCAGATGGTGCGCCACCGGCTTCCCGCAGCTTCGGTGGGGAGCTGTGACCGGCTGCCAGGCCCCTGGTGCACTCACCTGCACACCTACTGCCTGGGCCCAGAGGTTGCAAAGGGTGGTCTGTCTCCGAGACCCAAGAGTCAATGCTAGAGAGAAAAGGGGCCTCGAACCTCCTGCAACCCTTCACAAGGCCTGGTCAGAAGAGGTCTAGGATGCAGTCCAAAAGCATAGTTGCCATGTCAGTGGGGGCTGTAAGCCTGGGCTTTTTCTCTGGACCCACCACATTTCCAGTCTTAGTTCTGCCACCAAAGGTGGCAGCCATCCTCCAGTCACCTCAGGAGGCCAACCCGACCTGAACCAGTGAGGGCCTCTCATGTCAGAAATTGGGGCCATCCACAGTCATCTTCTGCTCCCTTTACCTAAGGGCCATGCCGAGGAAGCCACAGCAGAGCCATTCTTGACCAGCTGGGTGCTGCCACCCACTCACCCCACGGGGCCCATCAGCTCCACTGGCCATGTGTTTCCAGGTCTCTGACACCAGCTCCATGTCCTGCCAGCCTGATCATTCTTATTCCTGAGTCCCCTTTCCTCCTTTTAAGCACTGAACGAATCCCAAAGCTGAGCCCCCTGCCCAGAACCCTGGGGTCTGTCCTTTGCAGCTCTGAGGGCCAGACGGGACTGCACAAAACAAAACCAAGGCCTTCTACATTTCCCAGGTCCTTGAGTGCTTCTCTCTGCTCCCAGCCTCCCTGCCCTCCGGAGACCAGCCCCGGGGTACACAGGGGTTGCACAGGCCAGAGACCACATCCCGGATTCCAGACCCACGCGGCTGGAACGGGCTCCGCAAATTCTGCCAAACTATGCGAAGCATTCTTAGGTCCAGCTTCTTCTGAGAAATCTCAAAATGGAGAGGGCAAAGGCAAAGAGAGTGAGTTTCCCAGGAAGCCCCAAAGCCCTGGCTTCCGCCCAAACTGGTTTGCGGCCCTGGGAGTCCGTGCTGGGGACGGAGAACGACGTGGCACTCCCTCTAGCGGCAAACGGCTCGCACAGAGCCCGGCATCTCTGCGGCCGGAGCCTCGCCTGCCGCACGCTCTCCTGCCAGGGCCACGCAGCCTGCCCTCCTTTCCCGGGGAGGGGAGACCTGCTCAGCAACTCCCCTGTGCCCATGCAAGAGAGGCTGTCGGGGGAGGAGATCCCCCTCCGGCCTCAAAGCAATTCCCAGCCAGGCCTTCACAGCTGCATCCCGGCGCCTGGGAGGGAGGTCACCACGCTGCCTTCTGCCTTGATTAGGCCGGTAACAGTCAGGAAAGCCCTGGGGTTCACCCAACCCAGCTGTCTACAGACAAATCACAGGCTCGAGCTGCTTCACCAAGCCGAGCACAGTCTCCTGTTTCCAGCACTGACTTCCCAGGAAGCCTGGCCGGTTGCCCTGCCTCTGGACCTTCCTCACCCTCTGACACCCCTGCTAGGATTCCATGGTTAGCTCCTGTGCCCCCACCCCACTCTTTGGGGACACATATTCTTACCCATCTCTGTACCCCAGCACCCCGCACAGTAATTGTCTACTGAATTCATATAAGAATGAAGAAATAAAACAGTATTTGCTATGACAAAAGACGTTTCTCCAAGCACAGAGTTCTTCACCAGAATCCCCAGGAGGCTCTGTCTGCACCCAGGGAGCTCCATGAGGTCTTCACTGGGCTCCTCCCTTTGTTCCACCCTGTCCCGCCCCAACTAAACTTAGTTCCTTGAAGATAAAGGCTAAGTCTAATCCATCTCTGGTCCAGAGTCCTGAAATACACTGAGAAACATTTAAAGGAGGGAGGAAGCGAGGAAGAGATGGAAGGGGAAAGAGAGGGAGGATGGACCCTAATCAAAGTGGGCATTTGACACAAAGCCAATCTCCTTGGCCTGTTTAGCCATTCTGTCTGTCATCAGAGAGCAAGGGTGCTCTTAATTCCACTAATTAATTAATTTTAATTGTAACAGTTTTACTGAAATATAATTCACATATCATTAGAATTCACCCATTTAAAATACAAGTTGACTGTGCACGGTGGCTCATGCCTGTAATCTCAGCACTTTGGGAGGCCAAGGCGGGCAGATCACCTGAGGTCGGGAGCTCAAGACCAGCCTGACCAACAAGGAGAAACCTCGTCTCTACTAAAAATACAAAATTAGCCTTGCGTGGTGGCGCATGCCTATAATCCCAGCTATTCGTGAGGCTTAGGCAGGAGAATTGCTTGAACCAGGGAGGCGGAGGTTGTGGTGAACCAAGATCGCATCATTGCACTCCAGTCTGGGCAACAAGAGCGAAACTCTGTCTCAAAAAATAAAATAGAATAAAATACAAGTCAGTGGTTTTGAGTGTATTCAAAAAGTTGCACATTCATCAACACCATTTTGGAACATTTTCATTACCTCCAAACATCCACTAGCAGTCGCTTCCCATTCCCTCCAAACCCCTCAGTCCAAGGCAACCACTCTTCTACTGTCTGTCTCTGGACTGGCCTATTCCAGACATTTCATAAAGTGGAATCTCACAATCTATGTTCTTTTGTGACTGGCTTCTTTCACTTAGCAGAATGTTTTCAAGGTTCTTCCATGGTGTCCATGTATCAGTAATCCATTTATTTTTATTGCCGAATATTATGTGATAAATACATGGGGTTTTGGGTTTTTTTTTTTTTTTTGAAACGGAGTCTCACTCTGTCTCCAGGCTGGAGTGCAGTGGCGCGATCTCAGCTCACTGCAACCTGCAAGCTGTACATGTTATTTTTCCATGATAGACATTTGGGTTGTTTCCACTTTTCAGAATTATGAATAATTTTATTTTTATGGTATTAAAAAATTGTTTGAAGCTTTCCCTGCTTCCAAAGAGGATCTATGATAGTCTATCATAAAAATGGTGAAAACATAATAAAATATTACACTATTCATATGGACATTAATATTTAATATTGAGCTTCCTCTGTGTCAGGCAGGGCAGCAGGTGTTTTCACATAACATTATCTATTTTTAACAGAACATTTTGAGCTAATTTTTGCA
Organism: Macaca fascicularis; assembly: GCF_037993035.2. Taxonomy (NCBI): domain Eukaryota; kingdom Metazoa; phylum Chordata; class Mammalia; order Primates; family Cercopithecidae; genus Macaca; species Macaca fascicularis. The sequence goes on along the minus strand of NC_088387.1, from coordinate 98,916,162 downwards.
TGACAATTGAGACCCAAGTTTACCTTTAAGCTTCTTAGCGGCCAAGGCAAGAAAGGAAGTATTAGAAAATATATATTACAAAGTTGTCCCATTGTCACCACTGTGGGGCTGGAAACTCTACTTCTAGAATTAGGAGAGCAGGGCTGCTTTTTTGTTTTCAACCAAGCATAACACCATTTTCCTCCACATTTGTTTATCCGCCTGGACTCAGCTAATCACTGACATTGTTGATATTATTTGCTAGCACATGTACAACCTAAGAGCAATTTTTTTTTTTTTTTTTTTTTTTTTTTTTGAGACAGAGTCTGGCTCTGTTGCCAGGCGGGAGTGCAGTGGCACAATCTCGGCTCACTGCAACATCCGCCTCCCAGGTTCAAGCGATTCTCCTGCCTCAGCCTCCCAACCCAGTGGCTGGGACTACAGGTGCGCGCCACCACACCCAGCTAATTTTTGTATTTTTAGTAGAGACGGAGTTTCACCATGTTGGCCAAGACGGTCTCGATCACTTGACCTTGTGATCCACCCGCCTCAGCCTCCCATGGGATTACAGGCATGAGCCACCGCACCTGGCCCCTACACAGTACTTTCATGCCCATGATCTTTTTTAACTCAGTGTAGTAAACTGGGCAGTATTACTAGCCCTGTTCTGCAGGTCTTCAGAGTTGATTCAACATATGTTTATTACAAGGTGAATACTGTGAGCCATGCCCTCTGCTAGGCCTATTATTTTTATGGTATTAAAAAAAAATTGTTTGAAGCTTTCCCTACTTCCAAAGAGGGTCTGGGTAGTCTACCATAAAAAATGGTAAAGACATACTAAAATCTTACACTATTCATATGGACATTGATATTTAATATTGAGCTTTCTCGGCTCACTGCAACCTCTGCCTCCTGGGTTCAAGTGATTCTCCTGCCTCAGCTTCCCAACCGAGTAGCTGGGACTACAGGCATGTGCCACCACAACCAGCTAATTTTTGTATTTTTAGTAGAGATGGAGTTTCACCATGTGGACCAGGATGGTCTCGATCACTTGGGGTATCCTGGTGAACAAGACGAATACAGCCTTGCCCTTTGGAACTTATGTATGATCCAGGGACGGAGCATGGCCCTAATAGGGACAACTCGGTATTTCCAAAATTGAAGAGCTGCAAGGAAAAGGAAAAGGGAGCTGCAATGAGGAGCCTCAAAGAGGGCAGAGAACATGCTCACATGAGTGGTCAGGGAAGCCCCAGGAAGGAGGTAGCTTGGAAGTTGAGACCCTAAGAAGGAGCCAGCCATCTGGTCAGAGGGAGGGTGGTATTTATGGCGCAGGGAATGGCATGAGCAAGAGCTCTGGGGTGAAAGGGAGCCTGGTGTGGTCCAGGAACAGGGAAAAGCATTGAGGCTGGACTGTGGGGAAAGGGCAGGAGACACAAGACAGGGTTGCAGAGATCCACAGGTGCCTCATGGATCAAGATAGCGAACTGGAATTTTACTCAGGTACAACAGGAATTCAATGGGAAGTTTTGTAAAGGAGAGTGATGGTAACTGATTTAAGTTTTGAAAAGACTGTTGTGTGGAGACTGAATTGAAAATCAAGAGAAGACAAAGGAAACCCTGCTGGGAGGCTCTCCTGTGTCCAGAAGGGATGCCTGTGGGGGATGGTGGTCAAGTTGGAGAGAAGTGAGGAGACTCAACATATATGGTGGAAGTAAAAAGAACCAGACTACCTGGGAAATTGCTCATGGGGCAGAAAGAAAACCTAAAGAAGAGGGAAGCATCGCAGACAGCTACCAGATTTTAGTTTATGGAACTAGGTAAAAGATAGCACCAACTACTGAGGTGGAAAGAATGGAACAGGTATGGGGAAAGATCCAGAGCTCTATTAGGGATACGCCTGGTTTAAGTCATGTGTGCAACACCTGCATGCAGCTGCCAAGCAGGCCACTGGATATAAGAGGCTGGAGCGCTAAGAGGAGGCCTTCCTGGAGATGCAAATTAGGGACTGTCAGAATACAAGTGACATTTGCAGGCTTGGGTATGGATGAGATCACCTGGGGAGATCTTTGAAGCTTATGAAGCTTTTCTTTTTTTTTTTTTTTTTTTTTTTTTTTTTGAGACGGAGTCTCGCTCTGTCGCCCAGGCTGGAGTGCAGTGGCCGCATCTCAGCTCACTGCAAGCTCTGCCTCCCGGGTCTACGCCATTCTCCTGCCTCAGCCTCCCGAGTAGCTGGGAATACAGGCGCCCGCCACCTCACCCGGCTAGTTTTTTGTATTTTTTAGTAGAGACAGGGTTTCGCCGTGTTAGCCAGGCTGGTCTCGATCTCCTGACCTTGTGATCCGCCCGTCTCGGCCTCCCAAAGTGCTGGGATTACGGGCTTGAGCCACCGCGCCCGGCCAGAGCTTTTCTCTATAGCTCTACCTCCCAGGTACCAAAACAATAAGTCAGTTCTGCCCATTTGGAGGGAGAAAAAAATTCCCAGATGAGTCTAGCCTTTTGGTGCGTGTAAATTAATGAGTTTGATGGAGCCATCTTTTCTCCAGTCAGTTACGGGCTCATTTCCATGCATGCCCACAGAGATACACAAATCAGCACTCATGACCCCCGAGGAGCCAGGCCCTCGCCAAGTGGACAACTCAGTACTTCCAAAATGTGAAGAGCTGCAAGGAAAAGGAAGAACGAGATGCAACGAGGAACCTCGAAGTGGGCAGACAACATGCTCACATGAGTGGTCAGGGAAGTCCCAGCAAGGAGGTGGCCAGGAAGCTGAGACCCTAAGAAGGAGTCAGCCATGTGGTCAGAGGGAGGATGATATTTATGGCACAGGGAATGCCATGAGCAAGAGCTCCAAGGTAAAAAGAGCCTGGTGTGGTCCAGGAACTGGGAAAGAAGAGGGATACTTGGGCAGGCAGCCAGACTTGGGTTAGCAAGGGAGTTAGTCCCCAACATGGGAAGAAATGTTCCAATCCAGCAGTTAGATTGTATGTCAACAGGCTACCACTGCAGCAGAAACGTTGCAGCACAACCACTACCAACCACCAATGCAGACTGCAATGATGCTCTCAAGACTATATAAGAAGGCGAGAGATTAAGCTCCCTGTATTCACACTCAGCTGCAGAGGCGAAGGAAGAAGCTCCATCCATATGTCGCACCCCAGCCTGGGTGAGAGAGCAAGACCCTATCTCAAAAAAAAAAGTATCTCATATATGAATATAACAAGTATTTATACCTGCATATATACGGAAGAGGGAAATGACTGGCAGATATTTACCAATGGCTTATCCTCTTCTGAGTTCATTCAATCCCTTTGATACTTATAAAGACCTCCATATTAGACACTGTACTGAAACTCAGTGTCAAATGTTGTTAATTTATATAACTAATTTAATTTTTCTTCATTCCTCTTTTTATGTTATCCGTATTTTCTCAGTTTTAAAGAATAATGATAACTTACCAAAGAAAAAGCTTCAGGCCGGGTGTGGTGGTTCACGCCTGTAATCCCAGCACTTTGGGAGGCCGAGGCAGGTGGATCACAAGGTCAGGAGTCTGAGACCAGCCTGGACAATATGGTGAAACTCCATCTCTACTAAAAATACAAAAGTTAGCTGGGCGTGGTGGCAGACACTTGTAATCCCAGCTACTTGGGAGGCTGAGGCAGGAGAATTGCTTGAACCCTGGAGGCAGAGGTTGCAGTGAGCTGAGATCACGCCACTGCACTCAAGCCTGGGCAACAGAGCAAGGCTCTGTCTCAAAAGAAAGAAAGAAAGAAAGAAAGAAAGAAAGAAAGAAAGAAAGAAAGAAAGAAAGAAAGAAAGAAAGAAAGAAAGAAAGAAAGAAAGAAAGAAAGAAAATTTCGAGAGCAGACCCCTCAGCACCCATCATCCTCATCGTCATCCTCGTCACCATCACTTTGCTAATAAAAGGATTGTTTTGTCCACCAAAACCTACAGAAAACTTCCCAAGTTTTATTTTTCTGGAAAATCAACATATACTAAAGAATTTGCTCAGGGTCCACTGAGGAAAGATAGTATATTGCTGTATTTCTGAGACATGTTTCTATTTTTTTTTTTTTTTTGATGATTTTACCAGAAAACCTGGGTAGAAAACAAAAGGCTTCTCAAGAATCCCATTCCAGAGGTAAAGATGCTAACTTCTGCTGTTTGTGAATGGGGTGACTTGGCCTTCTGTCTCAGCCACAGAGACCCTGCGATGCGGGGAGTGTGGGCTGCCAGTACAAGCTGAGCGACGGGAGAAGAAATTAGCAGGGATTCGGCTTTGTCCAGTCGTTTCTCAATGATGAGGGTGATTCAGATATACAAGAACTAGTGTCAGTTGAGTTTTAATTTATGGAGGGAAAGAAAGATGCCATCCATTACCCAGTTGTCTGTTATGGATCAGGATGATGGGCCAGCACACAAAGTGGACGGCAGGAGCACAGGGAGGAGAGGGACACCCTGGCCTCATCTCAGGACAGACAAAGCACATTGGAGGCCAAGGCAGGGGCCCAGCAGAACCAGCAGCAGAGCTAGCCTATGAGCATTCAAGGCCAAGTGCTTCCAAATCCAGTTCGGCAGGAGTGCTGCGGGGAGGCAGCACTGCAGGATTCCAGAGGCAAGCCCCAGAAGGATGAAGATCTAGGGTTGAAAGGGCCCTGGATGATTCTGAGAGAGGATGGAGGGTGCATCACCAGTGGGAAGGGGCTGAGCAAAGCTCCAAAGCTGGAAGGTAGCGGTGTGTTTTGGGGCAGCGGGAAGAGCAAGGTTGGGAGGGCCCAGAAGGTAAGGGTGGGATGTGGCAGGTGGAACAATGAGGTGAGAACTAGAAGGAGGGACTCCTGTCCTCAGATGGAAGCCCATCTGACCTGAAGCCATGTGGCTGTATCTTTTCACCCTAGGACCCCACCAGGAGTCCCTCAACAGGCCCAGATGAACTCTGTTCTGACTCCACATTCACTCTTCAAACACAGGAATGTGACCATAGACAAGCTGGTTTAAGTTTTAATGTAACCCGCCAAACCAATTCCCAGGGAGAACTGATTCTTATAAAGTCTTGGCATTTACCACCCACTATTCATCTTTATTTTAAAAGATCCTAAGAAGTCCACAAATTGCAGGGTGCAGAATACCTCAGGTTCTGTTTACTCCAGGGTTGGCCCTAAATTAACAAAAACTTGTTTTACTTAAAAACATTCTGAAGAGTGTTCTTTCAGGATTTCCTGGCTTAACTGCATGTAAAGAGAGATTCAGAAATGAAAATAGTAAGTACGAAACCTTATCCATTACTTACCAACCCAATCTTCGGCAAATTTCTGTTGTAAGTGGGCTGGGCCCATAAGAAAAGCTGAGCCTGGAAAAGTGGCCTGAGGCATTGAGGTCACTCTTGTGGCTTGACTGCAGATTATGCTGTGGCCAAGTGGAGAAGGGAGATGGCCCAGCCAGGCACAGCTGGGGCTTCAGAGAAGTCATCCAAAGTCCAGGGGGCTTGTCAATCCATGCTGACTGACCTTGATGTTATAAAGTGCCATGATATTTTAGGGATGACATGGAAAAAAATGGAATTACTTTTGGAAATGTAATTTCACTCATCCAGGTTTTTTTTCCTTTTCCCTGAATCTCTTCTTCCAGACTACACTAAAAAAGTATGCTGCCCAGAGAAGGTGGAGGAAGATATCGATGAAGGTCACAGAGTTTAGAAGCAGAATATGACATACAGATGCTCCCAGCTAACCAAAAATGAAATAGAACATCCTTCCACTGCTAGTAGAAGAGCCAGGAGAGAGAAAATGAAAGGGAAAGAGGTCAGATAGGAATTTCTGGCTCTCTCCAGTGGTTGCAACCTCTGGGGGTAGAAAAGAAATTGATAGCGTCAGACAGGTTTGCAGGGAAATGCCAGTACATAGCTGCTCATGCCTGGCTTCCCTGCATATCCTAGGAAAATCAGAGGGGCCTCAAAAAAACCTTCTGTTGGGCAAGGTGTCTACCATGGTACAGGGTGGCAAATTAGAAATGACCGAGGGAGGGGTCTAGGTGGCCACAGACGACACCCCCCGCCACTGTCCTCCTATCCTAGGAGTGCGACGTAAGAATCTAGAAGCTCCCTCATGCCAAGCTCCCAGCATCATTCACCAAGCTCAGCCTGAACCAAGAAAACAGACTACAGGATCCCCCCAGGAGTGGGCACTTTAGCAGTGGAGCTAGTGAGGACAGAGCTGCCCTGGGACAAGCAGCGGTGAGCAGGTCAGCCAGAGGACAGCGCCCAGGCAGACAAGCCCATCAAAGCCAGAACCCAGACGTCCTCTTGGGAAAGTGGGGGAGGAGTAGAAGAGCCTGCTTGAGAGGGGAATCACAGACCTGAAAAAGAATACGAATTTTCATTGGTTTATTATTTACTGGGTCATGGGGGCTCTTTTAAGCTAGAAGAAAGAATGCTACCTTCCATTGTTAAAGAGAAAGGAAGTTTTTGGTGGTGGTGCTGGTAGTGGTATTTGTGTTTTTGTTATCATTTCTATTTTTCCTGCCATCAGCAAGAAAGTAAGATCAAACCAGTTCTGGAAGATTAAAACAGCAATGTTTTTCTGCACATGCCATAATTTAACTGCTAAATTTGAGCCCCTCTACAACATACAATTGTCTTTTTTTATTTTCTTTCTTTCTTTGAGATGGGGTCTTTCTATCACCTAGGCTGGAGTACAGTAGTGTGATCTTGGCTCACTGCAAACTCTGCCTCCCAGATTCAAACAATTCTCCCTCAGACTCTCAGGAAGCTGGGATTACAGGCATGCGCCACCACGCCCAGTTAATTTTTGTATTTTTAATAGAGATGGGGTTTCAGCACGTTGGCCAGGCTGGTCTCGAACTCCTGACCCGACCTCAAGTGATCCGTCCACCACAGCCTCCCAAAATGCTGGGATTACAGGTATGAGCCACCATGCCCGGCCCCTACAATTGTCTAAAGGGTCTCTAAGGAATAGGCACACACTGCAGATGGACTCTCAAGACAGTGGCAACTCACAAAGTCCAGTTGGTAGCAGCCATTTCATCCCAATGTGAGTCCAGCTCTGTTGAAGGAAGACCCTAGCAGCAGCCACAGCTGAAGGACAGGGCCCAGCACTTAGCAGAGTGGCCTGCAAGGGCTGGAAATGATATCCAGCACCAACCAAGGAGAAATGAGGTTCTGGACAGGAAAACCAGTGCAGACTACCCAGCTTCTGGTCTGGAGAGGCTTGCTAAAGGTTTCATGGAAAACACTAACTCTGGGGATTGTCCTCTGCTGGACATTCTCAGCAAGAATAACTTCAGCCTGCCTGCTGCCCACCCGCGTGATCAGGCTCGACTCCTTGGGGAACCACGGCTGTTCATTCCCCAAGGATGCCAGCCTCATTGCTCTCCCACTTCATACAATGAGAAGAGATAATGGACTCAAAAGCACGTCATGAACTGCAAAGGGCTGCACAAAAGCTGGCATGGTTATTAATATTAGCCGTGTTTCTTTTTCTCCAAGAGAGGGAGACGGCAGCATTTATGTGTCGGTAAATCTCAAAAGGCGTCCTGCCTGGGCCGCCTTCTCCTTCTCTCCTTTGGCCTGTGAACTTCTCAGTCTGACCCAATAAGTCATTCTGATGGAGGTGTTGTTCATTATCGTGAACAAAGAGTTCATGCCTGTCTCAGCGCCCAGGACACAGGAGGCCTTTGCTCAGTACATGCTGGTGGAACTGAACAGAACTAAAAGAGATGCTACTCCTGTACTGATGTGAAAAAGCCTGGGCAAGCGTATTCTGACAACAAGCAGGTACTTCATGAGACAGCATTTCATCATTCTTCTGTGAACCTTATCTCTGGAGTGTTCCAGAGGGCAGGACCCATTTCTTCTGCATATCTCAAACCACCAGTGTCCATCCCAGGCCTCCAGCCTTGTTTGGTGAAGGAGTGCTCAATCGATCATCCAAGTGATTGCTCAATTGAAGATATGTTAGTCAAAATTCATAAATCAATCCATGGGCCCACGTCCCAGATATTGCAGAAGAGGTGTGGGGCTGAGGGCCAGGAGACCACAGTTCTGGCTCTTAACTGCCACAGGTTTAATGTGTGGCTTTGGAAAAGTCACCTCCCTTCTTTGGGCTCTGGTTTATTCATATGTAAATTCAGGAAAGAGGATTTTAAAAATCTTTTGATTGTGTGAATCCATATTCTGTCATTTTTATCTACCCCCTGCCCCACCCTCCTAGGCAACGTGAACAAAACAAAACCAGATAAAATCATCTCCAGCAATTTCACACAAAAAAGAGCTGCCCTCTTCTTAATGAGACTCCAATGAGGTTAAGACTAGTTTTCATTAGATTCTGCAACTGTTTAACGCCATTAGAATGTTGTTTGTAGAATGATTTTTAAATGTGAGTAAAATGTAAGTAAATGATGCATTTAAATCTGAATCCAAAGAGGTGACAAGGCCACTAGGAGGCCCCAGCACGTGGTCAAGCAGGAGAGGCAGGGGCAGCAGGAAATGGACCTAGGGCATGAGGGGATGCATCAGGAGACTTGCCACACACAGCCTCAAGGGTGGGAGCAAAGAATAGAGGCTGATGAATCCGGGCCTCTGTCTCTAACTGCAACAACCTATGAGTCCCTCTAATTCATGTGAAATCCCAATTTTCAAAAAATAGCAACACAATTCGTGTTAAATTTTTACTCAGCACAGCTTAATCTTGAATCTTTGATGATTTGAAATCATGCAACTTTCAATTATTGTGGCACATGCAGGTTTATACACACACACACAAACACACACACACACACACACACAAACTTCTCCCTCCCTCTCTAGAAATCATTAGATGTTTTGGTCTTAACGATGTGGAGAAATAAAAAAGCACTAGACTTGAGCTGCTACCCCGACTCTGCCCTAAGAAGCCATAGCACAATGTCTGGAAAGCAGTGTGAGTGCATGCCCAGCGAATGTTAGCGACGATGATGCTGCTGATTATGATGATGATGGAGATGTTGATGGCAATGTTTACAACTATGACAGGAGAATTACGGAAGTACCAGGGACACCCAACTCAGACTAGAAGTTAGTGAGCCCTTTCTGGAGGGAGTGACATTTGGCCAAGCAAAGAGGAGAGAAGGGTCCCCACTCACACACAGGCCAGGGTGGCTGTGCATTTCTTCCAGCAGAACTCACCATGGGCATAACCCTAACCTGGTGACTGAGAGCTCCTCCTAGCAACTGTCTCTGTCCAAAATTTGGACTTCAGCCCTTCTTGCCCTATTTCCAGGCTCACCTCACCTTCCCCACTTGACTCTCAGCGGTGCTGAATGTGTGCTCCCTGGAAGCTCTTTTTAAAAAATAAATCTTTAAGGTGAGTTTGTTTCCTGGGCATTTGTCTCTTTCTCCAGTAGCAACTCATTTAATCATGAACAGCCTTGCAAAGTTAGTAACATTAGCATCCTCACCATACATGTAAAATGGTTAGGAGTGGCATGAGCTGGATAACTGAATACTCTCCTAAAGAAGAGGAAACTAAGGCATGAGTAGGTGAAGTACGTTGCCCATGTTGATACAGCCTAGAGTAAGTTGCAGGGCTGAGGTATAAACCCAATTCTGTCTGTCTCCTAAGTCTGTGAGTTACAACAATGTCTCATTCTCAACACCCTTTATTCTAAGGATTTCAGGCTGTCTTACCTGCAAAGCTGTAAGCTCTGCAAGGTCAGAGACATTGCCTGTTTTGCTCGCTGCTGTATCCCTTAGCACAGTACTTGGCTAGGGTATTCAGCAGTGTCTCAACAAATATTTGTTGAATGAATATATAATGCCATCCACCTTAGGAGGTGATAAAGGGAAGCAAATGTGTTTCTGTGATGCTTAAATTATATATCTATGAAAGTAAAAGGTATTTGAAGTACAGTTTTTAGCAACTAAATTAGTCAGGATCTGAACAAGAAGCAGCAGCCCTCCAAGTCTCCATACAGAGGGGACTTAATAACACTTATTGATATTACACATGATGAAGAAGCTGGAGAGAGAGCAGCGGTGCCAGGAGCTCTAGAGATGAGCACGACAAGAAACGACTACCACCCTTTGGATGGAGGAACAAAGAAAAGCCACAAAGTTGCCCAGGTCAGGGGGCTGGAATCACCTGGTAGGTAGACAGTGAGTCCATCCACAAGGAGCTGGGGCCATGGACACTGCTGCTTCTGCCAAGGACTCCATCTAAGGCAAAGAGAAAAGGAGAAAAATGCACCGGCTTCTCCCTGCCTCTTGCTGTCAGTCTCCTTCCAGGGCTTTTCATTGCCCAAACCAGCTAGAAGTCCACAGACGGGGGAGTCTGGAAGAGCATTCAACCTATGCCACTGCCTACGGTGACATGGAGCTGGGCAGGGGAGGGGAGGAAACCGGCTCAGGACAGCACAGAGGTGGATTCTGAACCTAAGATTTGAAAACTATCACGGGGAAAAGGAAGGGTCAGAGTTTTTCAGACATTTCTTATATGACAGCATATTATATTCAGGAATATCCAGAAGAGGATGTTTTGGACAAATTGGAGAAGTGGCCACCTCTGGCTTTGAAATTCCCAACTGAAATGGGTGAATGATGCAGGTTTGGGAACGGGGAGCAGGTGCAGCGTGAGATGTTTTCTCTCATTCTTCATTCCACTGGGATGTTGGTCCCCTTGAGACCCACTGCCCGGGCCATTGCCTGTTCACAAAGACAGCCTGAGCCTGGTCCCTTTAGCTCCCTCCTGCTTACAAACTGGCTGCACAGGATAACTGACTTAGCAGAGGGAGTTCTATGGCCCCAAGTAAAGACCTCTGGCTCAGAGCAGGCTAAATGCCTCGTTTCACCAAGGTTCCCCAGTCCAAGTCATGGAAGAGAGATTGACCACCAGAGCAGGAAAGACCCAATAAGCTTGTCTGGTTCGAACTCACTCTCCACCTCTACCTACCTCCTATTCCAAATGCAGGCACTGAGAGCCAGAGATTGAAAGAGGTTGGACCACAGTCACATGGCTCCCAGGGGAGGAGGGACAGACGTGTGTGTGTGTGTGTGTGTGTGTGCGCTTGAAACTGAATGTTTCACAATATAAAAGTGAAAGACTATAAAACCTTGAAAGTTGGAGAATTGGTGTTATGGTAAACTGAGTGATTTGATTAAAAATGATCATACTTGGCACATTAATCTCAATTTTTAAATATTTATAGTTAATACATACAAATCATACTCAACAGAGCTTAACAATTTATTTTTGATGATGCTAAAGACACCAAAGACCTTGCCAGCCCTCCGTTGGGGATGCCTCAAAAAGATGCAGGAGATATAGCTAAATGTGCGATGGCCTCAGGACATGTCCTGGAAACCACTTTTAAAAATAAATCTCTGGAGACTTTGCCTTCTGTCTATGACAGAGTAGCTTGTGTCAGGTTAACCATCCTGCAGAGAACAACTATAAAAGCTAAATATATTTCAGAAAACAGCTGTTAAGAGTCATCAGAGAGTAACAAAGGCAGCCAGGACTTTAGGGGCCAAGATCCTGGAGTGAAGGGAAATGCAGTGAGTAAATCCTCCATTTCCCCCACGTTTTCCCCTCAGGGCATTTGCCGGCTCTCAAAGGATGTCATTGAGACAGAGCAGAAACATTGGCCTAGACCTGCATCAGCCTTGCTAATCTGGACAGACAAAAATTAGAGTTCAAAGCTACCAAGGTGACCAGAATATTAGGGACCCTTATCCTGGAGAAAGAGGCTGTATAGAAATGAGCTAGGCATTCTGCGTATGATTCCCCCTCAAGGGATTCTCTCATTCCTCACATTGCATTTGATGGGCAAGAGACCAGGAAACTAAGCCATAAATAGGCTGAAACCCAGCAGAGGTTGAGCAATCTCAAAGTAATGGGGAGAAAATATACTGAAGTTCAGGGCCCACAGAGAAGGAGAGATGTTGGTAAATAACCTAGATTTTCCACTGAGACAACAGAAGGATTATACTGTAGATGGACACTAAGAGTAAAATCAAGCCAGACGTACACCATCCCTCACAAAGCCTAAAACTCAGTCTCAAAATATCTCAATTCATGATTAGATCAAGGTGATTTGCCCCCTCTTTAACTGCTGCTAGGGAAAAAATAAACACCTCTGTAAAGGAAAACAACATCATCCAGAGCTTCAGCAATGTTTCATTCACAATATACAGTATTCAATCAAAAATCACCCAGCATTCCAGGAGACATGAAATGAAGTCAAGTTTAAAAAGGAGAGAGAATTTAGACAGATATAGGTGGCCCAGATACTAGAGTTAACAACAAAGACAGTATTAATAGTTTATTAATATGAATAAATATTTTCATCAAAAAATAGATGAAAAGGTAGAGAATTGGAATCTATCTAAGAAGAAACAAATAGGAACTGAGAAAGACAATAACTAAAATTAAAAATTCAACAGAGGTAGGGTGCAGTGGTTCACAGCTATAATCCCAGAACTCTGGGAGGCGCAAGGAGGATGACTGCTTGAGGCCAGGAGTTCAAGACCAGCCTAGGCAGTATACTGAGACCCCCATCTCTACTTTTTAAAAAATTTAAAAATTAGCTGAGTGTGGTGGCACACACCTGTAGTCCTAGCTGTTGGGGAGGCTGAGATGGGAGGATTGCTTGAGCCCAGGAGTTCAAGACTGAAATGACCTATGATTACACCACCATACTCCAGCCTGGGTGACACAGCAAGACTCTGTCTTGAAGGAAAGAGAGAGAAAGAGAGAGAGAGACAGAGAGAGAGCAAGAGAGAGAAGCGAGGGAGGGAGGGAGAGGAGGGAGGAAGGAAGGAAGGAAAGGAAGGAAGGAAGGAAGGAAGGAAGGAAGGAAGGAAGGAAGGAAGGAAGGAAGGAAGGAAGGAAGGAAGGGAGGAGAAAGAAAGAGACAGACAGACAGAAAGAAAGAAAGAAAGAAAGAAAGAAAGAAAGAAGAAAGAAAGAAAGAAAGAAATTCAATAGATGGATTTAACAGCAGAAGAAAGGATTAGAAAATTAGCAATTAGGTCAGTAGAAAAATAACCAAATTAAAGCAGAAGGAAAAAAGATTAAACACATATGTATGTACAGAGAAGGAGAGAGACACAGAGAGAGAGAGAGAGAAGCATAAGAAAGATGTGGGACACAATGAAAAGAACCAACATAAATGGAATTTAAGCTCAAGAAGCAGAGAAGAGAGAAATGGACAGAAGCCATGTCTGAGGAGATAAAACCCAAGAATTACATTAATATACAGATTCAAGGAGCTCGAACAAAATTCAAACACAGAAAAACAAAACAAAACAAAAAAACTATACAAAGGCACATTAGAGTAGAGTTCCAAAAAAATCAAAGACAAGAGAAAAATTTTAAATAGCCATAGGAGGTGAAAAAAAAGATACATTAAGGAGCCACAAGACCTACTCCACACAAGCAATGAAAGCCAGAAGACAAGAGAAGGATGAAGATAAACGCCAAAATTAAATAACTGGTAGTCTAAAATTCTACATCCAGTGAAAATACCCTTACAAATGAAGGTTAACAAATATCTCAGGTGAATAAAAACTGAGTGAATGTGTTGTCAATGAGTGGATAAAGAAAATGTGGTGTATATACACACCATGGATTACTGCACAGTCATTAAAAGGAACAAAATAATTTATTTAGCAGCAACTTGGATGGAGCTGAAGGCTGTTATTCTAGGTGGAGTAACACAGGAGTGGAAAACCAAATACATATGTTCTCACTTATAAGTGGGAGCTAAGCTATGAGTATGCAAAGGCATACAGAATGATATAATGGACTTCAGAGTCTCAGAAGGGGGAGGATGGGAAGGAGACCAGGGATTTTTTAAAAATACACATTAGGTACAATGTACACGACTAGGGTGACTGGTACACTAAAATCTCAGAATTCACCACTGTATAACTCATCCATGTAACCAAAAACCACTTGTACTCCAACAGCTATTGACATTTTTTTAATTAAAAAAAAATGTTGTCAACAGACACACTAAAAAAATACTTTAAAGGGAGTTTACTCAGACAAAACAATCTAAGTTAGAAGAACGGCAATGCAGAAAGCAATAGAGAGCAAGAAATGGTACATACGAGAGTACACTGAAATGCACATAGTCTATTTCAAACAATAAACATAAGAATGTCTTATAGGATTTCAAATACGTAGAGAAAAAAAAGCATGACCAAACTAGCATAACAGAAGAAGAGAGCTAGGTAAATGGAATTAAAGTTGTGTAAGGTTCCTGTATTGCCCAGAAAGTGGTGAAATTATTAATTGAAGGGTAAATTCTGTTAAGACGTATGGTAAATCTCTAGTACAGAGATTTACTGTCTACTTGTTAAACTGTCTAATTGTTAAACTGTCTAATTGTTAAACTGTCACCATTGCCAAAATCAAACCCAGAGCCTGTTTTGTACAGTTGAAGAGCTAAGAATGTTTTTCATATTTTTAAAGAATAGTGGGGGTAGGAAGAGAAGGAAGAGGAGGAGGAGGAGGAGAAGGATTGGGAAGAAGAAGGAAAGTCACAGACTGAAGGTGGTGCTCAAAGCCTAAAATATTTACTTTTTTTTTTTTTTTTTTTTGAGATGGAGTCTCGCTCTGTCACCAGGCTGGAGTTCAGTGGCACGATCTCGGCTTATTACAATCTCGGCCTACTGGGTTCAAGTGATTCTCCTGCCTCAGCCTCCTGAGTAGCTGGGACTAGAGGTGTGCACCACCACACCCAGCTGATTTTTATATTTTTAGTAGAGACGAGGTTTCACCATGTTGGCCAGGATGGTCTCGATCTCCTGACCTTGTGATTCACCCACCTCGGCCTCCCAAAGTGCTGGGATTACAGGCGTGAGCCACCGCGCCCGGCCAATATTTACTATTTAACCCTTTACAGAAGAAGTTCATCATTCCCCACTCTGGGTAATACTGAACAAATAATAAAAGAATGTATAACTAACAAACTAATAGAGGGAGGAAATAGAATAATAAAAAACAATTAAAAGAAGGCTGCAAAGAGAAAAAGGGAACAAAACTAGATAGAACAAATATAAAACAAATAATAAAATCACAGAATGAATACCAAAAATATCAGGAATGTATTAAAATTTAACTAGACTCAATAATCCATTAAAGTAAAAAGATTGCCAGACTAGAAAAACCAAACAAAACAAGAAGACTCAGCTATATGTTACTTACAACAGACAGAAACAGAAACAATTTGCCATGAAAACACTGACCAAAAGAAAGCTGGCTTAGCTATCCCGATATCAGACAAAGCAAGACTGTAAGGCAAGAAGTATCTCCAGAGATAAAGAGGAGCATTTCATAATGACAAAAAGTCAATTCAGCTGGAAGATTTGATAATCTGAAGTTTGTATGCACCTAAAAAGAAAACCTAAAACGTGCAAAGCAAAAACTGACAAAAGTAAAAGTAAAAACACATCCATTATCATAGTTGAAGATTTCAAATACATCTTTCAGCAACTGATAGAATAAACTTTCAGACAATAAATCAGTAAAGATACAGACTTGAACAAGATGATAAACAAGGGTGAACTTAGTGACTTATACAGAACACGGAGCCCAGCAATAACGGGATTACATTCTTCTCAAGTGTGTGTGGAACATTTAACAAAATAAATCATATTCTGAGTCATGATGCAGATTTCAGTACATTTCAAAGGGCTGAAATCATACAGAGTATGTCCTCTTACAAGAGTGAAAATGTAGTAAAAATTAATAGGAAACATTCTTTAAATCCCCAAATGTTTGAAAATGACTAAATAACAGTTCTAAATAAGCCATGTTTCCAAACAACAAATCAGAAATTTAAAATTTTAATGGAAATTAGAAAGTATTCTGAACTGAACAATAATGAAGAACCAACATGTTAAAACTTGTAGAATAGAGTTGAAACTATGCCTAAAGGAATAATGTATACCCTTAAATATGTATTTTAAGAAAAAAAGAATGAGAGAAAATCATTGATCTAGTGACTATTTCTAGGAGATAGAGAACAGCAAATTAAGACAAATAAATTAGAAGGAAAAAATCATAAAATATAAGCCAAAAAAATGAAATAAACATAA
Organism: Macaca fascicularis; assembly: GCF_037993035.2. Lineage (NCBI taxonomy): Eukaryota > Metazoa > Chordata > Mammalia > Primates > Cercopithecidae > Macaca > Macaca fascicularis. The sequence continues at coordinate 98,900,087 of NC_088387.1, read as the reverse complement.
AATAGAAAAAAAAAATCAACAGAGCCAAAAATCGGTTCTTTGAAAAAAACTAACACAATTTGCAAATCTCTCAAAAGACTGATCAAGAAAAAAGAAGGAATGAGCTACTAATATAAATCATGAAAAAGGTGCCATCACTAAAAATCCACACAAGCATCAAAGTGGCAATGAGATGATGTTCTGAACAACTTTCTGCCCCAAAATTTGACAATTTAGATGAAATACACAATTTCTTTTTTAAAAAAAAGCACACATACAACTTGCAAATATTGACACAAGAATTAGAAAGCCTTTATTTTTCTTTGTTCTATTTTTAGTAAAGACAAGCTCTCACTATGTTGTCCAGGCTTGTCTTAAACTCCTGGACTCAAGTGATCCTCCCGCCTCAGCCTCCCAAAGTGCTGGGATTCCAGGCATGAGCCACCTCAGCTGGCCAGAATTAGAAAGTCTTTATCATCCTATCCACTAAAGCTGAATGTTGCATTGCCATGATCCAGTGATTCAATCTGAGAAATGACTACCGAGACATACTGAATATGCCCTGAAATGTTCTTAGGGAAACTATTTCTAAGAGATTAAAAAACACTGGAAGCTACCCAAATGTTCATCAATAGTAAAAACATTAAATATATCACGGTGTATTCATGCAGTGGAATACTATACAACAATGTAAACATTGAACTACTCCTCTAGGCAACAACATAAATGAATTTCAGTCACTAATGTTGAACGAAAAAAGTCGGATACAAAAAAATAATACTGTGTGAGATTCCATTCATGAAACAAAACCATTTTGATGAAAGGCAGATGTCGGTTACTTTGTGGAGGTAACGAGTGGGAGGAGCATAGGAAGCCTTGGGGATGTGCATGATGTTACCTATCTTGAAATGAGTTTGTCTACTATGTAAACATTTATCAGGCTGTACTCTTAAAATTGTGTACTTTTCTGAATATATGATAATGTCAACCTTTTAAATTTACAAATAAATATTAGTCCAGGCACAGTGGCTCACACCTGTAATCCAGCACTTTGAAAGGCCAAGGTGGGCTGATCACCCGAGGTCAGGAGTTCAAGACCAGCCTGGCCAACATAGCAAAACCCCGTCTCTACTAAAAATACAAAAATTAGCCAGGCACAGTGGCGGGCGCCTGTAATCCCAGCTACCTGGGAGGCTAAGGCAGGAGAACTGCTTGAGCCCGGGAGGCAGAGGTTGCAGTGAACAGAGATTGCGCCACTGCACTCCAGCCTGGGTGACAGGGAGAGACTCTCTCTCAAAAATAAAATAAAATAAAATAAAAATTAAATAAGTCTCTGATGCAAGGTTGTTTCTGGGTGTCTGTGTCTTTCTAATAAAAGTAAACAGCAACACAATATTTACCCCTTCATATCCTTATAATAGAACTTGAGAGCACTTTAAAAGCTTGACCCTGGGATCACGTTTTTCCCAATACTCGACTGGAAGAACGACTCCCCTCCCGCTTGGGAAGAGACAGTTCTCTCTATCTGTTGACCTACAGCATAAGGAGGATAAGGTGTGGGATTTTAGGAGGAAGGGGATTTGACCCCATCTCAGAAACCATATCAGAAGGATCCACCCATGAAAGCAGCGGAGTACCCAGCAGAGAAGCTAGCAACAGATTCTCAACTTTCTGACTATTGGGTTTTCTAAAATGGGTATTTACAATATGATAGAAACCATGTGAGCCTTCGTTATTCAGTGTACCCTTCGCCTCTAAGAGTTTGGATGATTGAATGGTGCCTTTCATGCCAGAGGGGTGACTGCTTTTGCAAAGGCATCAGATCGGGGTACTTTTCACCAGAGAAATCCTTCCTCCAAACAATCAGGAGAGAAAAGAGAATCCGAACGAAAATTAATACACTAAATTTTAAAGACAAAAAGGTAAAGCTGTTTTTGCCATGGTTTTCCCATACCTAGATTTACTTTCTTGATTGAAGTAGTTTTGTGGGTGTAAGTGATTTTTTTGAAGAGCAAATTTAAAGACTTTTTATGTGTCCCAATAGAAAACATGTCATCTCGAAAATAATTATTTTTGTAATAATCTGTTTATTAATGAAGTGATCTGCAAAATAGATAATGGTTTCTCAGGATTTCAGGCACAGAGATCCTTCCTTCTGCTGCATTTTACTTTGTTTTGCAAAAGTATATCAAGAAGCAACTCAAAATTTGCTGACAGATTTTCTTAAGTACAACAGTTTCAGAAATGCATGCTCAAGTGGGTTAAATATGCCCACACTCATTGGATTGTGCCCCTAAATTATTCTCTCTGGTAATGGAAATGTTTTAAAACTGGTTGTGATGGCTGCACACCTCTGTAAATTTACTAAAATTCATTGAGTTGCACACACAAAACAGATGAATTTTATGATATGTAATAATTCAAAAAAGGTGTCTTTTTAAAAAAGGAAATCAATTGAACATTTTTAAAAAATTATTTCCTCTATTTCCCCATCTTGTTATGGCAATACTGAGTGTTGAGAAAGAAACATTTCAGGGAAAGACAGCAACTATGCAAATGCTAATTAGATGCAAATATGGGGAAAGAAGATTCAAGAGTCCTAGTGGCCCACAAGTTGAAAAATGAACACAAGTCAGCAGCAGAACGTTATTTTTTCTGCTGTTTTGTGCTATGTCTTAGAACATATCCCCTTTTAGGGGACACAGTATCTCTTATGCCTTAACACCAGAGATTTGGCATAAAAATGGAGCCTGGGTACTCCCAAAGTCAGTACTTAGTTTAATACTTATTCTCACTTATTACTTGTTACTCTTTCTACTTCTTTCATCTTCATTAATTACCACGCTGTTCAGTCCTTATGTTGTCTGTGTAAAGGCTAGTATCCACAGGCATGCGAACTTTTCCATCTCTGAGGACAGGAATCATATTGTATTCTTCCTTGTACCTGGAGTCAGTGAAAGCACTTGGCCAGAAAGGGCCCCATTTTTCTCCTTCCTGGTCCAGTGCCTGGCAAAAAGAATAGGTTCAAAAATGTTCATTTCCTTCCTTTCTAGAATCCAGGTGCTCCATCAATACCAAAACTATAACATAGGCCTGATAAAAGAGGCCATGGCACTGCCGTGTGGCCCATAGAGGAAGCATCATTCAGGAGGGTCACCGTGGTCCCTGCAGTTGAATAGGATCTGAATCCAGTGGACAGGAGGCCCTTCCCCTTTTCTCCAGCCATCCAGCCATTCCTTGCATCACAGTCAGTGCACAGCCCCCCAACCCCAGGCAAGCCTGTCCTGCACCCTGTGGACTCTTTCGTCTACCTGCTGGAGTCTGGCAACCTCTTCCTGGCATCACAGTGACCCCTCCACCTGTGTCTGAGGCTCTGTCCAACAGGCTTTGAGCAGCCCACATCCAGCTCAACTTGGACCCAGGGCCCAGCCCAGTCCAGCCCAGCACGGAGAGAATTGTGCCTCAGCTGGAGGGTGGATGGTGCTCTGTGGTTCCAAATGGCCAAGGCTGGGCACACTGGAAGGACGCCCACAGAAGAGATGGGACACACTCACTGTCCCAGCCACTTGCTCACTGCCCACCTCCATAGGCCCTCCTAAGCTCCAGGAGGAGTGGGGGCTTCAACCGGATCTGTGCTTTTCTATGCCTGCCTAGGGCCTAAATGCCATAATCACAGAGCGCTTCCTGCTGCCTGGAAGAATCAGTAGGTTTTTAACCTGCATTTCTAGAATCTTTTTACATTCTCCCTGACAACTCTGTTACTTTGGGTTAAAAACAAACTTTAGCAGCTGTGTAACCTTTAGTCTACAAAGATTGTCAGATCCAAATTCAGAAAATAACACTGCTTCAAACTCCTGTAGCTGAGAAGGCCCAAGGTGACAAAATCCAGGAGGGGAGAAAGCTGTTAGCTGAGGATGCTAAGGACAGAACAGGGGGAGGTCAGTTACATTTCATATTAGCCAGAAGTGTCTAACTTATGTTACATTTTGGAAAAAAACAAGCTGCAATAATGTCACCACTAAATTAACACCATTAAAGAAAAGCAATTACTAGTGCTTAGAGTTATAGACTCTAATAACAATAATAACACACACAGTATAGCATCTGAGTGGTTAAGGGCCTCGCTTTGAGAGTTACAACCAGATTCGAATCCCAGTCTCACCATTTTATGGCAATGCTGTGTGTTTACCTAACTTCTCTGTGTCTCTGTTTCTCTATTTGTGCAGTGGAAATGATGCCCAACTCTTCAAGGTAATGAGAGATTAAATGAATGGAAGTGAGATTCAAAGGACTTGAGGTAGACAGAATACCAGCCCCTCAAAGATGTTGTCTTCCTCATTCCCCAAAGCTGTGCATATGTTACCTTATATGGCAAAAGGAACTTCACAGATTTGCTTAAATGAAGAGAGGGACCTAGACTATCTGGGTGGACCTAGCATAATCACAAGGGTCCTTCTGAGAAGGAGGCAGGCAGTTCGGAGTCAGAGATAGCAATGCCATGGCAGAAGAGAGGTCAGAGAAAGAGTTAAAGACACTTTGCTGCTGGCCTTGAAGACCGAGGAAGGAGCCAAGAGCCAAGGAGTGCAGGCAGCTCCTGGCAGCTGGAAAAGGCAAGGGAAGCCTCCTAGAGCCTCCTGAAGGAACACAGCCCTGCAGATTCCTCGATTTTGGCCTCTGGTTTCCAGAACTGTAAGATAATCCATGTATGTTGCTTTAAGTCACAGATTTTGGGGTAATTTGCTACAGGAGCAAAAGAAAACTACATGGGGCTTTGAGCCTACTTTAGCACAGTGCCCAGCACATTCTAAAATGTCTCCAAGTGCAGCCAGTGCTAGTAGCTACTAATACTTGGAGGGACATTAACGATTCCTTTGTGACCAAACACCCATCACAGGCCTTCAGCTCTTCCAAGGGACTTTCTTCTCTCCACTCGGTCATCTCCACTGACAGGCGCTCTCACCCCGAGAAGCTCCTCTGTTTTAGGAAGCTGTGAGATGGGTATAGAAGGGTCACTCTGGGGTGGACCTGAAATTTGCCTGCTAGGCCTTTCCCGAAACCAGGGCCCCTCTGCTAATGACATGCCTTCAGATCATTGCATGCAGGTCTCAGCTAACCCCAGAGGCTTCATACCTAAACTCTGAGTTTTCTTACCTTCAGACTGACCTCTTCCAGTTCCTTAAATGTTTCTCAGATGACAGGATTCAGAGCTCCCTCCCCGAGACACATCGCTCTTCTTCGTCTCCACACTCTCGGGCATCTCACAAAGGGGAACTCACCACCAAATGCAACATTCCAGGTGTCAAGAGCATCTCTTTCATGCTTCCCTCAATTCAACCCAAGGCCACAATGGGCTTAGAGCAGCTGAACAACGTGCCGTGTTACTGTCAGCTGAGATTCTTGTTTTTTTTTTCTCTCTGCCGATGATTTTGCCTCTTGGCCCTGCACTCACACAGGGACTATTTGGACGGGAGCATCTCACCCTACCGTTTCCCTGTTTCATCTTATATCATTACATTTAGCTTAGCACTGTAGTCTGTTCTTTGGGCCCTGGTGTGTCAACCAAGGTATTCTCTGCATGTCGTCTCCAAATGTGTCAGGTATTAACTAAGTCATCTATGTCCACACACTAATAAAAATATCAAATGCGAAAATGACTGTGCCTTCAACTAGAAATGCACTTCCGCAAGGACATTGACTAGCATCTTTGGGAATGGCCATAAAAACAGTTCTAAATCCACCTAACAGGCATGCTGGTCTGCAGCTGAAATTACTTCATCTCATGCACAAATTTATCATGAGATTCCTTGACAGACAGACAAGCCGAGGTGTACTTTGTCTCTACCATAGCTAACACAATTCCCTGACATAATAATCTAGCAAGCCCACCACGAAACTGGGAACACAGTTACCTTGTCGTGGCTTGCTCTTAAAGAACCCACACAGGCTTCTAGAGGATTCTGCTCCATTTTTCACGTGCTCACAAGTCAGCCTTAAGTAGTCTGATCAGAGAACTTAATGAGGATGGATAGGAGAGCCCCACTTCTGTAGTTTGCAGGAGCTTTCCCCCTCTTTACTAATCAGACCTATATTTTGCCATCTCTAGCGTTCCAATTTCTTTCACAGTCTCCATGTTCTGTAAAGATTATCAGCAGAGGCTTTACAGCTTCAGAGGCGAGTTCTCTCTACTCCCTGGAGTGTAATTTGTCCTGGCCAAGAGACTTGAGCTCATTTACGGCAGCTTGGTACTGTTAGAATCTTTTTACTCATCTAGAGCTTCAATTTTCTCTTACCAAAGTTTCTTTTTCTTTTGAGTCAATAGATTGTTCTCCTTGGCAAAGAAGAAGGGAGCAGAGTTCTGCTCCCTTGCTGTCATTCTAAAATGCAAATAGCGTGGTGTTCCTTGGTCAGCGTTAAATCCTTGGGTGACTGGCTCCCCTTGGCTTTCAGCAGTGATTCTCAAACTCCCCTGGGGTACTTGTTAAAAAAGCAGATTCTCCAAATCTCCTCTCAGAGGCTGTCAATTGCCATGTTAGTCAGGGTAAAACTAGCAGTTAAAACAAATCCAAAGATGTACGGAGTCTCAAGCATGACAGAATTTCTCATTCTCCTAAAGCCCAATAATGAGTGTTCTGGATCAGTGGGTGGTCATCTCCAAATAATAGTTCAGGGATTCAGGGCTTCCTCAATTTTTGTTGCTCTGCCACCTTCAACATGGGGCTTCCAAGATCCCTGTGCAAAAACATAAAGAGAAGGAAAAGTGCATGGAGAAGGTGCAGGGCAATTTTAATGACTCAGGTCTGGAAATGGCAAGCATTAGCTGCATTCACATTCTATTGGCTAGATCTCAGTCACATGAGTGCACCTACCTGCAAAGGAGACTAGAAAATCGTCTAACTGCAAGGATAGTCTCACTCCAAAGGATGCTGGGAAATGTAGTCAAGCTCAGGAAGAAAAGAGAGTTATGCTGAGCAGTCTGCCCATATGGACATAAGATAAGGCTTAAGAATCTGCATTTTCACAAACCTCCCAAGAGATTCTGATGTAAGACCCCATTTTGACCAACACCGCCCTGTCCACTCACAGTACAGGCACCCAAGGCCTTGCAAAGTGGGTTCCACAGTCCTCCCCAGCCCTGTCTGCTCCTCCACCTTGCTCTAATCATATAAAACACTGGCAGCTCCCCCAGCCTGCCCAGCTACTTCATGCCTCTGTGCTGGGTGTCTCCTTTTTCTTTGCCCTTTCTCCTTTGGTTCACTTGGCAAATTCCTGCTGATCCTTTGAGACTTAGTTCAAGTGTAATCTCTTCGGCCAGGTCATCCCTGACTCACCTGCCCCAGGTAGTACTGCAGAGCCTTTCCTCGTGTCCCTGACCTTCCTGGCCAGAATCTCATTATGGTATTGATTATGCTGAATGGCATTTTGCATTTGCCTTCCCATTTGACTGGGAGACCTCTGAGGGCAGTGACCTTTCCTTTGTGTACTCTGTACCTTACACCTTACCTGGTACCTCGTGGCAGTCAGGCAGTCAGGAAGAGTTGACTCCACAGAAGCCATAGAGAAGTTCCTTTCTTGATTTTCTGCCCATGCCAAAAAAAAAAGAAAGCTTTTTTTGGTTGTTGTTATCCTTACAATTTCACTGCCTTAATTAATTAGACCTAATTAGCAAACTAGGTTTGTGTGACTCTGCTACACTATGCTCCTTGTTCCCTTTTGCCAGCTCTACTCAAAGGTGAGCTTCTCCAGGAGCTGCCCTGGTCTCATCAGCAACCTGTTCCCACCTTACTATTTCTCTTCAAGAGCACTGGCAATTTACACATTTGGAATTTTACCAGGAGTTCTCCCACCTTCTTGAGCCATCTCTCTTGGAGTCTCATGTCCTCTGATTTCTTGGGGACCATCAGAAGCCTGAATTCCTGAAATCTGGGAAGTACATCCTGTCATCCTTCCATTGTCGAGAAATCATGGAATCTAAGAAGATTGTTGAGGTAGCCAGCCTCCAAGATGGCGTCCAATGATCCCCACCTCCTGGTGTTCATAGCCTGTGTCCTTTCTCACAGTCAACCAGGGTCAACTGTGTGGTCAGTCCACGATTGGGCTCACTCTCTTGCTCTCTCATACGCTCACTCTCCTTCATCACTTGCTGCTCAGGCAGAAACCAGGTAGCCCTGTAAAGAGAGCCACATGGCAAAGAACTGAGGCCTGCAGCCAACAGCCATGCGAGTAAACTTGGCAGTGAATCCATCAGCCCCAGTAGAGCCTCGAGATGACTGTAGCCTCAGCTGACGTCTGACTGCAACTTTGTGAGAAACATGGAGCCAGGACCACCGAGCCACAATGCTCTTGGATTCCTGACCCTCAGACAGTGTGAGGAAATAAATCTTGTTTGTTTTAAGCTGCTAAGTTTTGGGCAAATTTGATAGGCAGCAATAAATGACTAATACAGTTGGGCTTCTTTCATTCATTCTCATCTTATCTTTCAGTCTCCTTTAGGTCAGACTTTAGCAGCATGCAAGATGCAGCCATCATCTAGGAATGCCCGGAGCTTCCTAGAGCAAGGCACTGTTCAACTTCCACTCTGGTTTTGAGACAGATGAAGCTTTAGCCTTCATCTAACCGGACTCCCTCCTTCTATATGTCTGCATGAAAATTATTACATATTTAAATATGTACATATTTACATATAAAAATACGTAATATTTTTAAATATTACTAAATATTTAAAATAAAAAGAAATAAGAAAAATAGAGTTTTAAACCGTGTCTGTTGCATAGTAAGTGCTGAACTAATATCTGCTTTTGCTGACATTGTCATCATTCGTACATCGTTATTTCACGTACTGTCGCCCCAACTCAACGTTCCATTGCTTTTGAACAATACATACACATGAACTGCCACACCTCAATTTTGATTCCCAGTAAAACTGGCCTTGAGGATAATGATAAGTCATAGCTGTACCCTTTTAAAATCTCAAATTCAGTTTAATTGAATTTGCCTGTAGACTGCCGGGCACAGTGTCTCACGCCTATAATCCCAGAACTTTGGGAGGCCAAGGCAGGTGGATCACTTAAGACCAGGAGTTCCAGACTAACCTGGTCAACATGGAGAAACCCCATCTGTACTAAAAATGAGCCGGGTGTGGTGGCACACTCGTGTAATCCCAGCTACTCGGAAGGATGAGTCATGAGAATCGCTTGTACCTGGAAGCAGAGGTTGCAGTGAGCCAAGATCGCACCACTGCACTCTAGGCTGGGCACAGGGTGAAACTGTGTCTCAAAAAAAAAAAAAAAAAAAAAAAGAATTTACCTGTAGATTGGTATAGAAATATCTTAGATTTCAAATCTTGTTCTGACTCTTTCCTAAACCTGTCTATTTTCCTATTTAAATTCTGGGTGTATCTAGTGAAATTTTACATTAGCCAGAACTCTCTAATTTTGAAATTGTCCTGAAGCCATATCGACATTATTGAGGGTTTAGACTTTAACTAGAAAATACTCATTGCATTCTAGGAAAATTCACAGCCACCTAAAGGAGATGTGTCTGATTTGCAATCATTTCCCTGAATCTGCAATAAATGAATCTACAAAGGATTGAAAATTTTTTAACAAAAATTGTCTGATAAATATTTTGTAAGGGTTTGAGAGTAGTGAAAAATGTTAACATAACAGGCCTATAGCGTTACTACTTTTCCACAGTTAGCATTTGTTTCCAATAGTCTAGAGGAGAAACCTTTTATCTCAACAATACTACATTCTTCCATTTGTAATAGTCTCTGATTTTTAAGCAGTTACTATTCAAAACATTTTATAACCTGATAGAAATATTCCTTTCTTTATACAGTCAGGTAACCCGGCATACTTGCACTATTTTCCTTAGAGCCTAATTGTGGCAAACCATTCATCGTGAGTGCCTGAGGCCTCTACCTCATCACCTGTCTGTTCTGTTTCATTCCTAAAAGGCTTCTTTTGCCCCATGTTTTAACCTGTGAGTTGCTCAAGGCCTCTTGGAAGTAGGTAGGTGATACATCTTAAATAAATGAAAATAAATTAGTGTGTTTCTGACCAGTTGGATGTGAACTGAATTTCCAGTAAATCAGCCACAGATTAAGTATCTAAGGGAATAGGTTCACTCAAGGGAAGCCCATGCATCCTTTTGTGATGCAAACTAGAAAATCCTTCTGCTTTACAATTTTGAATTTTCATATATCATATTTTCTTACAGTAAGGTACACCTGGACCAGATGGTGGCTTGTATCACAGACTTTAGGCTATTTTTAAGACCCTCAGTAAATATTCAGCAGGTACCCTGGTGAAATCATCACTTCCTTGTCACCCTCTGTTCCCTGGGCGTGAAGCCTCAGCAATGCTGTTGACGTTCATGTTTCCACTAGGTGTGGTCTCACAGATGTTTCCCCCTGGACCCCTCAGCATAGAAAACGTGTGCAGCTCCACAGATTCTGGTAGGGGTGAACATGAAGAGGAGACACGGATTTACATAGTCCAGAGGACCCAAAATAGCTGAAACCATTAGATACTTCACACCGTAAACCAAGGTTAATCTCAAACTCTGAGGCTGCATGAAACGTGACCCCCAACACTTCCATCTGCAGGGAGAATAGTGAATGTGTGTCTTGGAAGACAGGCTGTCATTTGCTTGTGACCATGACAGGCTACTTCAGTTGTGGGGGTACGGTGATTGCCAGTAACTCTGGAGACAGAGCCCTGGACCCAGGTGTGTTCAATAAATTGCTGATGAAAATGAGATTCACTGCCAAGGCTCCACGAGGTCATCCAGTCTCCTCCTGCTGTGCTCCACGTGCAGCCCGTGTGGACTGGGTTCCCTCTCAGGCTGCCTGGGTCCCAGCAGAGGGCAGAGGACAGTGGAGGGCCCTTGTCCTGGGGACAGTCAAGGCAGAGCAGTCACCACTTGTGCTGGGTGAGTGGTCACTGGCCTTCCCCTGGCCCTACTGGGGGCTCCAAAATGACCATAATCACAAGCCTGATACTGGCCCTAAGTCCTACTGAAAACCCAGAGGGAGATGGAAACAGTGGCACTGATGGATTCTAAAGCTGAACAGGAGGTAGGTGGGAACCTTACCTCTTTTTTCTTAAAAACAGCTTAAAAATACTTTTATACCAAGAGCTATCAGGGCTCAATCATCTCTCAAAAGTCTCCTGAATTTTGGCCAGACGTAGTGGCTCAGGCCTGTAATCCCAGCACTTTGGGAGGCAGAGGCAGGCAGATCACTTGAGGTCAGGAGTTCGAGAGCAGCCTGGCCAACATGGTGAAACTTCATCTCTACTAAAAATAAAAATAAAAATTCGCTGGCGTGGTGGTGCACACCTGTAGTCTCAGCTACGTGGGAGGCTAAGGCAGAAGAATCTCTTGAACCTGGAAGGTAGAGGTTGCAGTGGGCCAAGATCGTGCCACTGCACTCCAGCCTGGGTGATAGAGTGAGATTCTGTCTCAAAAAAAAAAAAAAGTCTCCTGAATTGTATCATTAGTGAACATGCTTCAATGAGTGTAAAAAAAAAAATCACTCTAAAATTCAAACTAAATTTTCCTTGCAATCTATCCTAACAATCATCTGGGTCTTATTTTTAATAATCTGTCATAGAGGAACACCAGCCCCTTTAACACTGAAAAAGGAAAGTGACATTTCAATCACTGTCAACAATTTAACAACCAATAAATATATACTGATCAACTCTTCAGTCCATTCCTCTGGACACCATGGATGAAGAATCACATTACCAATGGAGAGAGCAGAAGCTGCTCTCTTAAAACGCCCAAGCAGTGTCTCATGTCAGTTTGGGAGTCAGAGCCACCCAGGAAAATTGTTAGTGGCTCCGTTTAATTAGCACTCCTGCCACCTGCAAACAAGTGGTACTAAAAAAAGGTGCTGAATTCTTGCCATTGAGAATGCCAAAAAAAGACACCACTGGTTTCATTCTGACTACTAGAATCTAATATTTCACTGATTTGGCGGGCAGGGGGCGGGGGGAGGAGGGAGGAAGAAAATACACTTTCACTTTCACCCAAAGGAAATGACTTAACAAGTCACGTTTTAGAAAGGATCATATGGTAATGAGTCCTGCGATCCAGCAATCCTCCCTCCCCCGACCTCCTGGCCTCTGCCTTCCCCTCTGCCTGGTCTGGGCTCCCTCTGCCTCCCACAGAAACTGCCTTCTCCTCAGGTCCACTCTTAGACCTTCCTCCACCAGGAAGCCATCCGGAATCGTCTCTGTAACCCCACAACACTTGAGAGTCTCTTCCCCACAGGTAAGCACTAAGTTATATTTCTTGATAACAACTGCTATTACCTTAACCCTTGTCAAGAACAAGAGCCAAGTATTGTAATAGGAAACCTTGACCACCTTTTGGAAAATAGGCAGGGTAAAAGTGATTGGCATATAAGCCGCTTTATACCTTCCCTGTCTTCCTGAGAGTTGCCAGCACAGAGTTGAGCAACCAAGCAGGTTCTCAGTAAATGGTTGATTGCATGATTGGCAAATGCCTTTGTGACACATCACAGAGCAGGTGGCCGTGGTGAAAATTTGGCAGCTGTGACTCCTTACTTCCTGCTTTAATCAACGTCGTGGGATTGAAATGCTGGACACACAGTAGGTGCTAAATAGATTTTTATGGATTGATTAACCACTGGAGGGACTGTGCCTTATGTGGGATTTATTAATGCTTTTGATGCCAAATAGGGGTAGTTCTAATAGAGCATAATGTGTTTTAAAAAAAAAACAAAAAAACAAAAAAACCCAGCAAACACAAAACCCCAACCAGGACAGAGGCTGGCAGCTGCTCTGTTTACACCCACTGTGCTCCTAGAAACAGATGTCCTGTCAAATCCGGAGGTTTCTGATGAGGCTTCCACTCTTCCGAGTGACCTGCGTGTTCAGTAATCAAAGGGGCCCATGCCCTTCTCCTGCATTAGTGCTCTCTGTTCTAAGACTGATCTCCAGTTATGTGTCTGGGGTAAAGACTTTTGCTGATGAAGGCAAAAATCAGCATCCACTGTGTCTACGCCAAGGGAAAAGCACTGGGCTAATGACAAAAGAAACTGCATTTGTGTGTTTGGTGTGGTAAAAAGAACAGAGGCTTTGGGAAAACCGGGCTCAAATTCCAGCACTGTCACTTACTGTGTGATTGCAGGTGCTCATCTACCCTCTGGTGAACTCGGTTCATCATTCATCACCTACCTCTCTGGAACTCAGTTTTGGGGCTGATAATACCGATTCCACAGGTTGCTGTGAGGATTATCAGGATATCATGGGTAGAGTTCTTGGCACAGTGCTGACACATAGTAGCCACTGGGTAAAGGTCCTTTTGTTGTGGCTATTACTATAAACACAGATAAGGACAGAAGTCCACCTTGGCCACTGTGGGTTCATGTGGCGCCCCAGGTGATCCTGATGTGACTTCCTCTGGTTCCTCCTTAGGTGACAGTGGCCTTTGCAGCACAAGTCCTTGTCTGATGGACTGCACAGATAATGGTCTGTGATCTGAGTGGGGAATGGATGTTCTGGAGTGTTCCAGTCCACTTCCCTATGCACTATGAGTCTGCTCCTTCACTACCCATCTGCTTGGAGTGTACACATTAGCCCTGATCCCAGTGCCCAGCTTGGGGCTCAGGACAGGGAGGGTTGGCTTTTGGAGTACACACCACCAAGTTGATCCTGTGCTTCATGGAGAAATCTCTGACCATGGTGGAAGAGGTTCCTGGGCACAACACACGAGTCCCATGAACCACACAGAGAGATCCATGCCAATCACGGGGCCCATCCCATGGGCCACAGAGCAGAGCAAAGAATGACCCAGAAAAGATCCCAGACTCCAGCAAGATCTACGTAGAGAGAGAGAGACAGAGGAGACTCCTGACACAATGCAAATCCAGTTTATGTTGCCAAGACACTAGATGCGCTGGGACAGATCACGTGAACAACAGCACTCTGAAATGGAGTTCATGTGCAGACCAGCGCAGACCCTTCATAAATGACTGTGTCCACACTAAACAGCTCCCAGCAGGGCAGCTGGGCAGAGCATTAATGACAAGGAAGGCCTTGGTATCTAACTCTGGAAATCCTTATTTGCATTCAGGCTCTGAGGGATAAAACGAGGATGGGTGAGGACAGGGTAGATAAGCCCACTGGGAGTCTAATTCACACAGCTTTTCTCATTCTCCCTGACAAGCTGGCTCACTTGGTGAGCTGTTACCAAACTCCAGCCCTGAAGACTTTACGGTGCTCCAGAACCAGCACCCTTCGCACCACCACGGCCCGAGGCGGTTCTCCTCTGGATGAGAACTCAACACAGCTCTCTTTTCTGATCCTGCCAGCAGGGAAACTGGGAGCATCCTTTCTCCTTCATCTGGAGAGGGAGCTGAAGAAGGATTCTTGGAGTGCCTATTTTCTTCTTGCAATTGAGGATCATTCAAAATCATCTGTAAGACACTGTGAGTGCCTCACATTGCCAGATCTTAACCTATCCCAGACCCTGCAAACCTTGGCCACATTTCTGTAGTGCCTACGGCTGTCTCATAGGGCGCTACTCCAGAAGGCGGCTGGGTGGACTTTTGTATGTTCAGTCAGTGGATCCATGGAGATTATCTCAGAGGACAGCTTCCTACAGCGTGGAGGAACAGATACACGCCTGTGGCTTTGTTCTCCTTCTTTTTGCGTTGAGTTGACCTGTGTATCAATTTGAAATCCCAAGAAATCCCTCTTTTTTCCATTTTGCTATCTGGTAGTCTTCTATCACTTTTCATTCACCATTTTAAGAACATAGTACTCAAGCCAAAGCTATCAATCACCTTCAGGTGTTGTCTGAGGACCCTTGGGGAGTTTTTCTCCTCCTCCTCCCACTCCTGCTCCCCTCTTTGGCACCTCTGTCATGCTCTCTTAAGGACACGCCAGTTTTCCCGGCTGTCCTCCTCATGAAGGGTGGTTTCCTCCCTGAAGTGCTCCGCTCTGTCCCCTCCCGAGTCCCCGGCTTCACACACACAAACTTTGTTGGATGTTTTTTCCAGGAAATTCAGTTATTCTGACACCAGTGGGCCATTTCCCCGGCATCCTCATTCCGTTTCTGACAGTGCTCCTGCTACCCTCAATAGATTATTATTATTTATTATTTATCAGCCACGACACTGTACTCTGCTTCCTACAAGATATTAAAGAAGACACAATCCGTGCGCTGAGTTTACAGCCAAGGAGAGCAGAGGCCTGGATCAGACATCACAGGGGGGAGCTGTGAGGAAGGGATTTACCGGCGCAGTCCTCCCTGGCCCTGGCAGATGGGGGCAGCGACTGGCAAAGCCCTCCCCAGGCCAGCTCCTCCCAGCTGGGCCTCCATAGCCAGCTCCCCACACTACCTACCGCACTCTCTCCCGAATTTCTAGCAAGGCCTCAGGCCTTTACCTGGGGAAGCAGAGGGAGGGTGGAGGATAAGGATAAGGCCCTCAGGCCTTTACATTCAGGCGGGGGTGGAGGAGGAGGGCGAGTACAGATATTTCCTCTGAAACTCAAAACCAGGTAAAGGGGAGGTAGGCGAGGAGGGAGAGGTTGGGGAATAAAAACCAGACCCGGAGAGCAGTCAGGGGTGGGGAAGATTGTGCCCAGAGTGGAATATTCTAGCATAAGGGAAAAGCCCTCATTGGGGGTCCCACACGCCTCCGGCCAAATCTCTTCTATTAGGGTTAGAAGTTAGGGTCCGTGTAGACAGCACGTGTAGACCGACAGGGGGTGGGACTGAGAAATCAGTGTAGACAGTGTGAGAGCCAGCGAGCTGTGGTGGGGGTGGGTAGTCAGTGTAGACATCAAAGGCTGGTCAGGCTGTTAAACAGAGAAGGCTTCGGGGATTCCTAAGGGTCAGTATGAACAGAAAAGTTCGCGCTCCTCGAGGAGAGGCAGGGCTGACTCAGAAGGCTGGTGGACACGATTTGCAGGGCTCTCCCTGGTCCTTCAGAGGGGTGGGCAATTCCTGCTTCTTTCCAAGGTTGGAGTGTTATAAGGAGGTCGGAAGCTGAAAGACGATTGGACTTTTCCTTCTCAAACTTTTCCGCCAGTTTCCTCAGGTGTTGAGAGCAGACGGGGAGCTCGCCTTGGTCCCGGTCCCCCAACCCTGAGCCGGCAGGGCCGGGAGGCAGCGGCGGAGAAGCCCGTGCCACGCGCCGTGCGTCTGCCGGGCGCGGCCGCGGAGCCAGGCGAGCCGGGGGCCACCGCGGGGGGCGGGGGCGGCGGACGGACGGAACGACAGATGCACCCGCGAGCACTCCGCTCCGGACCGGGCGCGCCGCGGCCAGGGATCCCTCCGGCCCGGGGAGCTGCGCGCCGGGCCGGGGGGCCCCGCCTCCCCCACCCGCCACCCCCGCCCACTCGGGCGCCCGTGATTGGCTCCGCCCGCCCCTGGCTGCGCGCCGAAGCCCGCCTCCCTCGCAGCTAAAGCAGACGGTACCCGGAGCGGAGCGAGCCAGAAGGGAGCATGGTCCCCGCGCCGCGGCCGCGCCAGCCCCCGCGCCGCCGCCGCCGTCCCCGCCACCGCGGATCTCGCCGCAGCTCCAGCCCCGGCCCCGGCTCCGCAGCGCCCGTCCGCAGCCCCGGCGGTCGCCGCGCCTGAGCGCAGCCCCCGCCCGGAGCCCGAGCCGCGAGCCCGGAGCCAGCCCCAACCCCGCGGCCGCCGCGGCTGCGGGGAGAGGGCGGGGGCGATGCTGCCGGAGCCGCCGCCGCCGCCGCCGCCTCGATGAGAGCCGCGCCGCACCGCGCATAGCCGCACAGGCTGACAGGCAGGAGGACCGACTTCCCTCTCCCGGGCATCCTCCCTGGGCTGCCGGGAGGCGGCGGCGGCGGAGGAGGAGGAGGAAGAACGAGGGGAGAAGGCGGAGAGCAGGAACGCGAGGAGGAGGACCTGGATCCGTTTCCTCCGGCCAGGACCCGAGCGGCCCCAGCCACCGCTACTCGCCGGCGCCGTCCGCTCTTCATCAGCCCTCCTGCGCCCACCCGCGACCCCGGGCTCTCTGCGCGTCGGGCCGGGGCCGGAGCCGCGCGGCCGGAGGTAAGAGCCGGGCCGGGCGGGAGCGCCTCGGATGCGGCGCTGAAGGGAGACCCAGGTCCTGGCCGCCGCGCGGGGCCGGGCCGGGCCGGGCGTGGGAGCGGGGCCGGAACCCGGAACGCTGGGCTCGGCTCCGGCGGCGGCGGCGGCGGAGACAGGAGCCTCCCGCGTCTGGACTCGCAGGCTGCAGGAGCCCTTGCGCCTGCGCTGCTCCAGGGGGAAAAAAAGGAGGGGGGGATAAAAACTTCCTGCCCCCGGGTGTGTATGCACTGGGGCTGCCTGGGGACACTGTCACGGTGGTCGGAGGTGCTGGAGGCGAGTGTGACCCCTGGCCGCAGCAGCCCCCCTTCTGGGCCCGGCGGCGCGCGCCCCTCTCCAGGCCACGTTCCCCTGAGCGGCCCAGGGCCCCGGCCGGGCAGGGGGCCTGGAGGCGCCAGAGGGCTGGCCCCCAGGGGCGGCCGCGCGCACTGCCCTTTGGGGATGTGCGCGCCTCTGTGCAGCGAGAAGACAGGTTGGGGTTTTCTGCCCCTCGCGTCCTCTGATCCCGCATTTGGGGACAGGGTCTCTTTACTCAATCTCAAGTAACTTTCGAGGTAGAGGAGCTCGAAAACCGTCGGGAGGGAACCGCACAGACCTTGTTGTGACCCCCCCGACACACAGACACACACACACACACACACTCTTGACATCTTGTGGGTGCCAGCGTGTTGTGGGGGAACGCGGAAAGGAGAGCTCACGGGGATGGCAAAGGAGCCAGGAGGTGGTGTCGGTGGGGAGGGGTTGTTGATGTGTGGGACAGGGTGGACCTGGAGATGTGTAGTGTGGGAGTGTGAACGCGCGCCCCAGTGGCCGCGTGGGGCCCGGGGTGGGGGGCCCAGGGCTCGCGTCCCGGTCTCCGTGGCCTGGAGCGGGCTGAGAGCGCGAGGGTTATCTGCGGTCGCCGCGCGGTTGCCCGCGCTGGACAGCGTCGGCCCCGGGCCCCGAGGGAGGGACGTGCTAGCCCGGGGCCGGAGCGCTGTGCTTGGAGCCGGAGTAGGTCGGAGGCGGCTCCCAGGGCAGGTCGCCTCTGCGTTGGCTGGGGAAGGCGGGGACGCGCTGCCTGCCTGCGGCCAGCCGTCTCGGAGGAGGGGGTGGCGGCCATGCGCGAGTCTCGGATGCCTGGGTCCGCCCGCTGAGAAGCCAGTTGTCGTCCCCGGGCTCTGGAACCGAGCGGCAGACGCGGTCCGTTGGCGGGCCCTCGCGCGGGCCCCCAGGGATACTGATGGGTGAGGAGCTGCCGCCGCCGCCGCTGCCATCCCTGCCGCTCTGCAAACGTTCTCCTCCCTCCCTCCCGAGCTTGCGCCGCGGCGCGCCCCGGGCGAATCGTGGACGCAGGTATTTATGTAGCATTAGGCGAGACCTCGGCGCTGGAGGGACCAGACCGTAGAGGACGCCCAGCTGCCGCTGCCCGCGAAACTTCCACTTCGGCAGCTCAGCGGCATCCCGGCCCCGCTGCTGCAGGTTCCAGCCTCTCTCCAGTCCAGCAAAGCTGGGATTCGGACCCCTCTTGCGATGACAGATCTGTCCTGGTTACGGCTTTATTTATCCTAGTTTCAGTCTCTTTAAAGCCGTCTGTCTAGTCACTACAGAGTTTCTTCTTCGCCGTGTGATCTTATCACTAACTCAGCCCTGGGAGGTCAGATTTGAGGAATTGCTTCATTTTCAGATGAATGACAGCAGACTTGTCTCACCTTACTCCTGATTTATTATTATTATTATTATTATTATTATTATTATTGAAGGTATAGAGCTTTTTAATTTTTTTGTGAGGAAGGAGAATGAACAATTTTATAGATTGTTCATTCTGACACTTAGAGAAAACATGTCCAGTAAGCACTGGTGAATACTTTAAAGGCTGGTTGGCATGCATGTATTTGATTAGTCCGTAATCTAGGTGTTTATACAGGTATGGAGCTGTGTGCTACTGATGAATAGTCTCCGTCCCATACATTGTGCTGTAGTGTACTTGATTTATCACCCTGCTATAAATCAGGGAATTACTAGCACGTGTGCCTTTAAACTCTATATGAATTTAATGGCATTAAATTGGTTTATGGGCTGATGCATCTAACCAATTTTAATAACTTTTCTGCACAAACAGCTTATAAACCGTATTTGCCTATGATTAAGAAAAACATTTTCTTCTCGGTCTCTCTATTTCTAGTGCGGTTATGGAAATTTATAGGTCTCCAACTTTCATTTGCAAGCAGCAATCCAAACGAAATACCTAGAGTTTTACTGAAATAAAATATCCTATGGTAGCCATGGTAACAAATAGATTAAGGGTTATTGGTTTTCATCTGAATGTGATGGGGGGTGGGGATCTAGTGTTGTGTCTTTTTAATTATGTTTCTAATGAGTGGTGGTCATACTTCAAGTACTCAGAGTGGAAGACAAGCAAGACTGAGAATTCAGTTTTGTGGGAGGTTTATTGAAACAAAGACTAGTAGAGCCCAGGAGAATGACTTCTGCTATCTGCAGCTCCTCATACCTAGAACAAAATGGATAAAAACCTTTTTTTTTGTTTTTCCGGTAGATGAGCATTCAGTCAGTCACTTTAAGACTGGAAAATGCATTTTGCTTATAAACTATTACCACAGGAACCTTAAAATCCAGCCTGTTTTCTAGGAATAAGCATGTTGGAAGTATGGCGGTTGGTGTGGATTCAGTGTCACCGTTGTTATCAACACCTGTCAGTTTAAGTGAGGCACATCATTAGTCTATTCAAATCTTGCCTATTTCAATATTCATGCATTTCCATGGTGATCCATTCATTTTTGTTTATTTAGTCAATCTTATAAATCTTTGGCATCAATTTTAGTTGTGCCATCTTTTTATTTCTTTTATCAATTGATTTGGCTACAAACCATTCCTAGTTTAAAGTATTTCCTTCTTTTTTCCTGCTAGTTTCTAAAAGCCTACACTATTCCCAGCTACATACAGATATAAAGGAGTTAATTTTTTTTTCATCGACTCAAATAGCACCCCTAATACTAATGTCATTTTTTTAGCATCTCATTTGATATGTATGTGTACATGGGTTATTTTTTTTTTCTTTTAGCAGGCTTACTGTAAAGCTTTCTCACTTTTTGGCTGGGAGATATCAATTCAGTCCAGCAGAACTAACTAAAGTTTGTCCTTCCTCCTTTTCCCTTCCTTCCTTTTTTTTCTTTCTTTCTTCTTCTTTTTTTTTTTTTTTTTTTTAATCCCAGTACTGTTGTGGCTTAGGGATTCTTTGTGTCATCGGTTGTATCTGGCTTGGAGAGACTTCGAGACTATATTATAGCCGGTCTGTCCTGGGGTCTTTTCTAGTAGTGGTCAAAGCCAGAAGGTTTCGGAACAGCAGAGGATTTTCCAAATATGATATATATTTAGTCACAGCATGTAGTATCCCTAGGATCATAGTAACATTGTAAGTCTACTGAACAGGCAGTTTTACTTAAATGCGAGTGGTGATTTTGCTCACCCGCTTTCAACTTAGCTTTCTAATGATGCAATCCCATGCTAATCACAGCCCTGTATATTTCAGAAATATCAAGGCAAGCATTAGCACGCTACTGACTTATTAGGATCAGGCAAAGTAATTGGAACACTTAAGTTCAAAGTCAGATGAAGAAATGGAATTATAACCAACTTTGTGATTCTATAATCAGTCAACTAAGTGCCTACTTGCGGGTAGGAGGAGGAAGAAACATCATGAATAAGAAATCCAGCCTTTAGTTGTGATGCATGAGGATAAACCAAGGCAGTTACTGTGTAAGAGGACTGGAGAACAAGAAATGTGTTAGTGAATGGGAGGACCGCGGAGCCCAGGAAGTTGAGGCTGCAGTGAACCGTGATCACGCCACTACACTGGGCGACAGAGCAAGACCCAGTCTCAGGAAAAAAAAAAAAAAAAAAAAAAAGATAGAAAGGAAAAAAGAGGGGGGGGGGATGTATTTGTAAACAGATAAATCATATTTTTTCCAGGCCTGTCTTAGCATCTTTCACTGTGCTAGACACATATCCACGCAAATGTTTGGAAGCTGGTAGAATATCTGTAGTTTGTGTAGAAGATAGTCAGTTTTTATTTCTTAAGTAATCTGGGGTCATCTCCTGATATGCTAAAAGATTAGGTAGCAGAATCCCTGGAATGTACTTTTGTCGAAAGTAGATTTTACCATAGAAAATGGTCTTAATTTTGGTTAAGAAGGAAAGATGTATCCCAATTCTTTACCTGCACCTTAGATCAAAAATGCTGAGATCAGGACCACCCTGAAAGCAAACTCCGTGGTTCTTCCACGGAGTTAAAGAAGTAAACAGGCTTACTTCTCCCACAGGAAACGCAGCCTGTGCTTTCTTCAAGGAAACCACTTGAAAACAGGAAAACTGAAACTGCCAATTAAGATGAGGCAAGTTGATCACTGGAAGTAGCAACAGAGTTCTTTGTGAAATCAATTTTATCGTTTGGGAGCATTTCCACCTTTAGGGTAGAAGGGGGAAGAGTTCTCATTTTCTGTGCAAGAGGGTATCTGCATAAAATTCAAGTAGTTCGGAGACTCTGGACTGTGCAGCAGCAGATGACGACTCACAAGCTGGAACAAGAACGGTGAGCATGTTTGTGGCGGGGGATCCAGTGTGCGCAAAGAAGACGGCCTCCAGGACATTTATAGGCTGCCATTAGCCTCACAGGTGTCTATTGTTATAATTTATAGGTTTTTGACATTTTAAAATCCTTGATCATTTTGAGGATATATGTATGTGTATATATATTTGTAAACAGATAATCACACCTGTATATACACAAACATACAGATATATATACACAAATATATATTGTCACTTTTTTTTAACCATGGTTTAAAAACACATAAAATTTACCATCTTTACGGTTTTTTTTTTGAGATGGAGTTTCACCCTGTCACTCAGGCTGGAGTGCAATGACACAATCTCGGCTCACTGCAACCCCTGCCTCCCGGGTTCATGCAATTCTCCTGCCTCAGCCTCCAGAGTAGCTGGGATTACAGGCACCTGCCACCACGCCCAGCAAATTTTTCGTGTTTTTAGTAGAGACGGGGTTTCATCATGTTGGCTAGGCTGGTCTAGAACTTCTGACCTCAGGTGATGTACCCACCTCGGCTTCCCAAAGTGCTGGGATTACAGGCGTGAGACACCTTTACCATTTTTAACTGTGCATTCGTAGCATTCACATTGTTGTGCAAGCAAGCTCCAGAACCCTTCATCTTGCAGAACTGAAAGTCTATACCCATTAAACATCATGTCCCCATTCCCACCTCCCTCAGCCCCTGACAGCTGCCATTCTACTTCCTGTTTATACATTTAACTACCTTAGATCCCTCACGTGAGTGGAATGATGCCACGTTCGTCCTTTTGTGATGGGCTTGTTAAATTTAGCATAATGTCTTACAGGTTTATCACATCTCGTGGCATGGGACAGGATTTCCTTCCTTTTTAGGGTTGAATAGTATTGCATTGCATGTATGGACTACATTTTGTTTGTCCATTCATCTGTTGATGGAGATTTGGATTGCTTCCGTGTTGTAGCTACTGGGAAAAATGCTGCTGTGAACAGGAGTATAAGACATCCCGCTTTCAGTACTTCTGGGTCTGTACCCAGAAGTGGAATTGCTGTTGTTTTGATTTTTTCTTCGTTTTGACATGGAGTTTTGCTTTTGTTGCCCAGGCTGGAGTGCAATGGTGCGATCTTGGCTCACTACCACCTTCGCCTCCCGGGTTCAAGGGTTCAAGCAATTCTTCTGCCTCAGCCTACCGAGGAGCTGGGATGACAGGCATGTGCTACTATGCGCGGCTAATTTTGTATTTTTAGTAGAGACGGGGTTTCTCCATGTTGGTCAGGCTGGTCTTGAACTCCCAACCTCAGGTGATCCGCCCGTCTCTGCCTCCCAAAGTTCACTCTGGGATTATAGGCGTGAGCCGCCACGCCCAGCCCTATTTTGACTTTTAACACTAACAAATTACATAAGTTTTCTATTGAAGAGACTCGGTGAGAATGCAGTCACACAGAATACTGTCCAATAAAGAATGCAGTAGATGTTACTGACATTTGTTCTTCCTTTTCTGTGTGTGCATTTCCTCCTGAGTCTCTCAGATCTCATGCTTCGCTTGGGGGCTTGTCCTAGTTGCAGTGATACTGCAGAGGGATTAGAAACACGGCTTCCTGTCCATGTTGAAGTCCCATCTCCAGTGCCTCCTAGCTGTGTGACCTTGAACAGATCCTTAATCTCACCCAGCCTCAGTTTTCTTTTTTTTTTTTTTTTTTTTTGAGACGGAGTCTCACGCTGTTGCCCAGGCTGGAGTGCAGTGGTGCGATCTCGGCTCACTGCAAGCTCCGCCTCCCGGGTTCCCGCCATTCTCCTGCCTCAGCCTCCTGAGTAGCTGGGACTACAGGCGCCCGCCACCGCGCCCGGCTAATTTTTTGTATTTTTAGTAGAGACGGGGTTTCACTGTGGTTTCGATCTCCTGACCTTGTGATCCGCCCGCCTCGGCCTCCCAAAGTGCTGGGATTACAGGCTTGAGCCACCGCGCCCGGCCAGTTTTCTTTTAAGAAATTGGAAGGAGCAGTAGTGGCTATCTAGGGTGGTTGTGAGGGTGAAAACAGATAACCTCCATAAACCCACATTACAGTGGCCTGGGGAAGTGCTCTACAAAGAGGGCTTAGGAAAATTAGCTGTGGAAGAAGAGAGAGCAGCAACCCCTAGAGATCTCAGAAACTGTAGATGTCAGTCCTGTTCAATTTCAATCATAAATGTTTTAATCGTACGCCAGGGCTTGTATATATATTGTGTTCTGTAAGTCTCACTATCAGTACTTATTCTGAAAAGCATAAGACATTTGCATCACAATTCCAATAGTTAAAAATACCCTTGAGTTGATTTGATGTGTGAACTTTTAATTCCATCTTTAGTGTCATAATTTTAGAGTTGATGTGAATTTTTGAGGTCAGCTAATCTACCTATTATTCAATCACCAAACCTTTATTAAGCCCCAATAATATAATAATAATAGCTTCCAGTTATGGCTGCTCACTGTATCCGAGTACTTTACATATATTATCTCTAATCCTCATATCAATGCTGCGAGGTAGGGATTATCCACATTTTACGAATGAAGATGAGGCTCAGAGGTAATCAACTGGCCCAAGGCCACAAACCTAGCCACGTTGTTCAGCTGGGTTTGAACACAGATCCCTCAGCTACCAGTCTGTCTGTGTTTTCCTTTCTACACACACATCCCTATTCGTGTGCACACATGCGCCTGTGTCTTTGTTTTTTCCCATGCATCTGCACCACTTCACACTGCCTATACCAGGTACTATGTTGACTTCACTAATTAACATTTTATGTAAAATCAATCTAGTAGAAGGAATGTGAGCTAAAATAACAGTATTAATCAAGTCTGAGCAACATTCATGATACCTTTTGGATTTGCACACCTGCTTCCATTTACTGTGGTTTCTGGAAGGCTAATGAGAAAAACTTGTAGGTGTTTGAATGGCATCTGTTTCCTTCTTGAGCCAGCATAGTAAATAAACAGCAAATCAAAGAATAAAAACAATGTAGAAAGGGTTAAGGATTCATCCAGAACTACTAACCATTGACCTGGGCTTGTTCATTTTTGCATACCAATGCATAGCCAGGCGCCTGGCACAAAACTCTTCCCCGTAAAAATGTTTGCCCAGAGAAGGTGTCAGATAACAGACATCAAAGCCGACTTTTTGGATGTTCTTTTCACTCCGTGGCTGTGTAGTCACATGTTCATGGCTTGTCATTGTGTGGAATTTTTGATGCTATATTTGGGCATATATCTATTAAATATGCTTATTGATGAATTCTAATCTGGATGGAATCTTCTAGGATTTATGACTTGAGACTTTGAAGACTAATTCTTTCTTGGAACTTCATCATTGCAGTGACAACCTGGGTCTCTCTGGTGCTTCTGAGCATCCATGCAGTCTGTCCTCTCTCAGGGACTTTCTTTGTGGGGTGTTGTCCCCGCTCAGATTTCAAAATTTGTAGTAGTTCATAAAAGCCTCGTTTTAAGGAAAAAATGAAACACCTGGAAATCACAGAGGCAGTTTGGGAAGGGCGATAACACTGTATTTTCCAACTTCTTCTGTTCTATTTTTATTCTTTATATTAGTTTTTTCTCGAGATGGGTGTGAACAGAGCTTGGAGCACACACCACAAAAATGTGTTTGCTCTGTTTTAACTCTTTCAACCCACGTTCAGTCAAGGAGGGACTTCTTCATTTTGAGATTCTCCTTGAGAAAGGCGTGGCTGCAGTGCCTGGGATCTGGACCACACAGGAGGTGAGGGGTGGCGGGAGGCTGGCCCTGCCTGACTGCTGGCCCGGCACTGGCACGGTCACTCCTGTGTAGCTCTGCTGCTGCCCCTCCCTCCCTGCTGGGCTTGTAACGTCAAGCACGAAGCTTCCTCTTCTTGAGGCTTCCCCGCAAAGCTCCTAGAAGCAAGTTGGAGGTGTGGGCGGTGAAGGAAGAGCAGACAAGAGGACCCTGTATCTCGGTTTTGTGCAAAGCAACCGCCAAAGGCTTAGACCAAATTAAAGACCCAACAGCTGCCAGAACATCCCTTTTTCCTTTTGGTCATTTAGTAACACGGAGAAGTGGTGAGGAATGGTGAAATTCGATTAAAAACAAAAAACAAAAACAATCTTCCCTTTCTCCTTTACCTTCACTTTTCATATCTTCCAACTTTAAGCATCTGCTTCTGGATCAAACCTGCAGCTGAGCTTAGCCTCCCAAGGAACTTTAAGGATATATATTCAGCTCCTGGAGCTTCTAAATGAGGATAGATTCAATAACTGTTTGTTGAGAAGGCACAGTGGGAAGAGTACTGCCTTTCCTGTGGCATCTCATGTTTGCTCCCCTTGTCGCATGGGTGACTTCACAGTGGTGGTCTTCCTATTCTGCAGCTGATGTAGAGAGACCCAAGCGTTTGCCCAAGGTCAGATCAACAAACATGGGTGCCAGGCCTATGATGGGTGCTGGGTGGGTTACAGGGAGGAAGGAGCCTGTCCTCCAGACACCTGCCTACCTATGGAGAAGGAAGAGAGCCAATATTCCCTTTTCTAGGGAATATAAATTGCCTATTTGAAAAAAGAAATAATCACATGTTTAGCCACATTGCTCACTGATTATCACAGTTGACATAATAAGTTGAGGTCCAGCTAATTTTCTTTTCAAGTGTGAAATAAATTTAAAGAGACTCACCAGTATGATTTCAAGTACCTTCAGACTTAAATGTGCTGGCCTCATCTTTGCAAATGGAACAAAAATTCAATTCTGAATTTGCCTGCAAGGCTTAGGTCTATCTGACTCCTTTCTTTGTGGTCAGAAGGCTTCCTGGGGTGTGCTGATTTGGATCTATGACGATTGAATACTTGAGGATTAAATGAGTTCCTGTTTGCAAAGTGCTTAGAACTGTGCCAGCATATGCCAAATTGGTAACAACAGTGGTTATTTCTGGACTCATCTTGGGGATCATGGTCCTTGAAGGCAAGGACTTTGTCTTTTAGCCTTGGTCCTGGCACAGACTGGGTATTCATTGTTCAGATACTGTGAGCTCAATGAAGTGTGCTGAGGTGATACAGGAAGGAGACAGAGCACCCCATCTAACCAGGAAGTCCATGGAAATGAGTGGTCCAGTCCAGGAATTTCCTTAGAAATTCTGTGAGACAGTCCAGAGCAGAGAGAATCAGGTCGTGAATGCTGCTGTGGCCATGACCCATAGGTCCACTGGGTTCTGCCTAACCACCTACATTGGCCGCTGCTGCTATTGACTTGTCTCTCCATCACGGTAGAGAGGGGTAGAAAATGGTGCTACTCCAGGTAGGGTCACAGATAGGTGTCTGTTTCTACACTGTTACCAGTATGTGCTGAGATAAAATAGGAATAAGCATTTAGAAACTACGATTGCAAGCCGAGCAAGGTGGCTCAAACCTGTAATCCCAGCACTTTGGGAGGCCAAGGTGTGCGGATCATGAGGGCAACAGTTTGAGACCAGCCTCATCAACATGGTGAAACCCCATCTCTACTAAAACTACAAAAATTAGCCAGACATGGTGGCATGTGCCTGTAATTCCAGCTCAGGAGGCTGAGACAGGAGAATCGCTTGAACCAGAGAGGCAGAGGTTGCAGTGAGCTGAGATGGTGCCACTGCACTGCAGCCTGGGCGACGAGCGAGACTCCGTCTCAAAAAAGAAAAAAAAAAAAAGAAACTCCGATTGCATTCAACACTGCCTTGGCAGCATGATGCCAAGGCTCCCCTCATTAGGTACAGACCAGTTTGGGTGGTCTCGGACTCACAGGGTGAGTTACCAGGAGAGCCATCTATGGTGTGAGTGTGGGCTAATCATGCAAG
Source organism: Macaca fascicularis (assembly GCF_037993035.2). Taxonomy (NCBI): domain Eukaryota; kingdom Metazoa; phylum Chordata; class Mammalia; order Primates; family Cercopithecidae; genus Macaca; species Macaca fascicularis. The sequence continues at coordinate 98,872,617 of NC_088387.1, read as the reverse complement.
GTAGGGCCACATTTTGGTTCTTGACAGATTGGTGATGTAAACAAAAACCCAAAACCTGATCCTTCACCTCAGATAAGCATAAGAAACCTAGCTGCAGTTGTCTTGCCAAAGCAAGATGTGTCTCATGATTTTATAACACTTGGGTCTAGAATCCCTCATCAGTGAGGCCAACGTTGCCACCTTTAGGTTAACAAGTGGGCTGAATTCTGTCCAACTTAGTGTTGCTCACATTAGCAGGGGCAGCAGCCTGGTCTGTCTTGCCCGGAACTTGACTGGCATTATTGGTGACCATAAGGAGGGCTGCGTCCCCTACGTTTAGGTGCCTCCTCTGTCGGTCTCCTGGATGCTGAGTGAGAGCCTCAGGATCTTGGCTCGGGACGCTTGTACCCACCCACATACATCCTGAGGCCAATTTGTTGCAATGCTGCCTGTTTTGACCTCTTGAGACTTGGGTAGGCTATTTTGCCATTGAATTAGCTTATTTGTTTTGGGTCAGTTATTTTGCGATTGACTTAGCTTATTTAGCCAATATGAAGACATGTAAGATGAGCTTGCCCTGGCTTTTCAAACCAAAATTAAGGGCCATGGAATTTGGGAAATGTACATACCTCATTTGGAAGCTGGGCTGGTCGGACCAGGAGGCTGCGTGCAGTGCGCTTGTCCGGCTGATCCCTCTAGAGGAGAGCCTGCTGTAATCTCTTCGGTTCATGCTGTTCCAGCCAGCTTTAATCACCAAAACCAGTTTTAATCACCAAAACTTGAATAATATTCAAACTGCGAAAGGAACATATTTCTTGCTGAAACCTTTGCTAACAGGAAGCACCTAAGCTTCTCCGTCTACCCATCTATGGCAACATGTTGTAAAAAAAGAAGCACCTGAATGGCTTCATATGATGTGGGGAAACTGCCTTTTTCTACGATGATTCTCAGTTTTAAAATTTCCTCTCTTCCCCTAAAAAGAGAAAAATGATTTTCATGGAAAGCATGTTTCAGGGAAGTCGCTTTTTTCCTCTGTATAAGGTCACCACCTCACTTGTGACCTTGAGGGAGGCTTCCTTCCTGGCCCCAAGTGTCTGACAAGGTCTGCTCTAGTGGCCGCTGGGTAGAGGTCTGGCAGTGCGGGGGATTTGTGCTGTGAGACCTGGAAGGTACCTGTGACTGAGACAGAAGGAAGGTCACAGGCAGCCATGGAGAGCCTCATCAGGAGAGCAGCTCCTGCTGCTGCCTTGCTGGGATAAAGGCACACAAACGGCCCTCCCGTGGCAAGGGCTCCAGCCCCCATTCTAGATGAGGGCTGTAGCGATGGCCCCTGGCCCTTGCCCCTCCCCATGCGCTCTCCCTCACATCACTGAGTGAGCAGGGCTTTCCAGAGCCATGGCCTTGCTCAAGTTTTAAAATTTAAAGCTTGATTCTACAGACACCACAATAAGCCATATTTTTTCACAAGGACCCCTGGGGGAGGCAGCAAGGGTGGGGTGGTCACTCACTGACTGTGAAGTCACAATTTGACAGCTGTAACTGTCTGCTGTTTTTATTCCTGGTACACATCCCAGAATGCCTGGTCTCCAGAAACATTTTTCGATAGCTCAAATAGACACCTGAGCCAAGTCTCCTTGGTCCCAGGAAAATGGGAGGCAGTTGCCCATCGGGCTCTTACTCCTGTGCTGGGAGTGACCAGTGGGCCGCTGGGATGGGGTCAGGTGGAGGATGTGACACTACTGCCTGGGAACTGAGCATGCGGCAGTGGGGAGGGTGGGGCTTGGCTGTCAGGCCAGCACAACAGCAATTAAAACATACTTTCAATGCAACAAACAAATGCTTCTATTTAAAAATGGGCAAAGGACTTGAATAGACACCTCTCCAGAGAAGGTATACCAATGGCCAATAAGGACACAAAAAGATGGTCCACATCACTAATCAGTGGGGAAATGGAAGTCAAAACCACAATGAGATTACCGCTTCATGTCCATTAGCATGACTATAAACAACAACAGAAAATAGCAAGTGTTGGTGAGGTTGTGGAGAAACTGCAACCCTTATGCACTGCTCATGAAAATGCAAAATGGTGCAACCGCTATGGAAAACATTATGGCCATTCTTCAAAGAATTAAACATAGAATTATCATCTGATCTAGCAATTCTGCTTCTGAGCCTATACCCAAAAAAAGTGAAAGCTGGGACCTGAACAGATGTTCATACACCAGTGTTGCTCATAGCAACCACATTCACAATAGCCAAAAGGTAAAAGTAACCCAAGTGTCCATCAATGATGAATGAATAAACAAAATACACTAGATGCATACAATGGAAGATGATTTAGCCTTAAAAAGGAAGGAAGTTTTGATACACGCTATAGCGTGGATGAACCTTGAAGACATTATGCTAAGTGAAATAAGCCAGTCATGAAAGGACCAATACTGGAGGATTCCACTTACATGAGGTACTTAGAGTAGTATGGATTGGATTCACAGACAGAAGTAGAATGGTAGTTGCCAGGGGATGTGGGGAGAGAGCTATCATTTAATGGGCAAAGGGTTTCAGTTTAAGAAAATGAAATGCTCTGGAGATAGATGGTAGAGAAGGTTGAAAAACAATGTGCATGCAGGCTTTGCAGATGCTGCTGCCACTGCTGGATCCCCATACTGTCAGCCATGGTCAACCCTGCCATGTTCTTTGACATCGCTGTTGACGGTGAGCCCTTGGGCCACGTCTCCTTTGAGCTATTTGCAGACAAGATTCCAAAGACAGCAGAAAACTTTCATGCTCTGAGAACTGGAGAGGAAGGATTTGGTTATAAGGGTTTCTGCTTTCACAGAATTATTCCAGGGTTTTATGTGTCAGGGTGGTGACTTCACACGCCATATTGGCACTGGTGGCAAGTCTGTCTACAGGGAGAAATTTGATGAGGAGAACTTCATCCTAAAGCATACAGGCCCTGGCATCTTACCATGGCAAATGCTGGACCCAACATGAACGCTTCCCAGTTTTTCATCTGCACTGCCAAGACTGAGTGGTTGGATGGCAAGCATGTGGTCTTTGGCAAGGTGAAAGAGGGCATGAAGATTGTTGAGGCCATGGAGGGTCCAGGAATGGCAAGACCAGCAAGAAGATCACCACTGCTGACAGTGGACAACTCCAGTAAATTTGACTTGTGTTTTATCTTCATCACCCGACCATTCCTTTGTAGCTCAGGAGAGCACCTCTGCTCCCCATTTGCTCGCAGTATCCTAGAATCTTTGTGCTCTTGCTGTAGTTCCCTTTGCGTTCCATGTTTTCCTTGTTCCTTCCATGCCTAACTGGATTACAGAGTTAAATTTATGATTATGAAATAAAAACTAAATAGCAAAATAGTGTGCATGCACTTAATGCCACTGAACTGTACATTTAAACACGGTTAAAATGGTAAATGTTATGGCATGTATGTTTCATCACAATAAAAAAATAGATTTCCAAACATATTCCAAAGTGATTCTCCTAGTAAAGTCTTTTTAAAATTCACTTAGGAAAAAAATGTGTTTAACAATTTAGCAACTCTTCTAGGGCACTTGCCATGTTACCCGCTCTGTGCTGAGCATTGCATTGCATTTATTTATTATTCTTTTATTTGAAGTATACTTGTTGAGAAGCAACACAATGAAATCTACAGCCTCAAGTGTTCAGTTCACTGAGTTTCAATAATTGTGAGCCTGTGTAACTGTGTAACTGCATGATGAACCTGTGTCACTTTCATCACCCCAGAAAGTTCCCTCCTGCCTCCTTCTGGTCAACCCCCATCTGCTTTCCAACCACTTTCCGATGTCAGTCATCATGGGTTTCTGCCTGTTCTCGACGTTCTTGTAGACAGAAGCACACAGTTTGCACTCTTGTGTGCCTTGCTGGTCTTGTTCAGCCTGCCGTCTGCCGTTGACCTGTGCTGATGTATGTCCCTGGAGTTAACTCTACTGCTAGCTAGTACTCCATCCCATACACAGTTTGTGCATCCTTTCTCCTGTGGGTGGGCACTGGGATGGCACTGTGGTTTGGAGACCGCCGGCAGTGAGTGAAGATGTCAGCTGACCACTGGGGAGTGTCCAGGCAGAGTGGGCTTGCCACACTTCAAGTTTTCGGTGCTGGGGGTTTTGCTCTTTGACTGGCAGCCCACCCGGAGGTGAACAATCTCCAAGTAATGGTGTTTTGTTGGTTTACACTACAAGTATGACATCTAGCAGACCAGACACTTGTGTGCCACTGAGCAGATTTCTCCCCAAAGGCCGTCATGTGGCTAAATCGCTGTTGGGAGACTGCTTGGTGACTCAGCACTAGGGACAGGAAGTGGGCGGATGGCCTTAACAGGTTGACATCCGTGAGCTGTGATAGCTGCCACACCCATCCCCAGCTCAGATGGCCACCTGCAGATGTGATCAGATACCCAAGGGGGCTAGGGTGGAGGTGGAGGTGGAGGAGTAGAGTGCCCCCTCCCCCACACCAAGTTTGGGTGGCCTGTCCCCAGCTTGGCCTTTTCCTTTCTGGATCGAAGCCTTGAGGCTGGTTGAGATGCTCCTTAGCCATGTTAAAGCCATTAGCCTGGGATTGAAGCACCACAGCTTTTCTGTCTTTCCAGTGGCTTTGCTGTCTCTGCTGTGACCCATTCTTGGGTGAGTTTGTAGCCCCTGAGTCCAACACTGAGGTCAGTGTCCCCCCATTTCCCCAATGCTGGGCAGTATCGCATCTCAGGACGTGGTGAGACCTAACGCAGAGCCATGCAGCTGGGCGTGTGGCTCACACCTGTAATCCCAGCACTTTGGGAGGCCACTGTGGGAGGGTTGCTTAAAACCAGGAGTTAATGAAGATCAGCGTGGGAAATATAATAGTGAGACCCCATCTCTACAAAAAAAAAAAAAAAAAAAAAAGCCAGATGTGGTGGTGCACACCTGTAGTCCCAGCTGCTTGGGAGGCAGAGACAGAAGGATTAACCTCCTGGTTAAGGGTGCAATGAGCCAAGATTGTACCCCTGTACTCCAGCCTGAGTGCTAGAGCAAGATCCTGTCTCTAAGTGGTGTAGGAAGGGGAAAGCTACACCTTTATTGCAAATAGATCTGGGCTCAAAACACTAGCTGGCCACCTGGACATGGTGTAGTCATAGGCAAGTTAATCTCTTAGAGCATAGCTACCTCATATGATAGCATCAAGAATACCTTTGTTGTCCCATGTCTGCCTTCATAGGCCTGTTGGAGGTGGGAGGGTAATTCCTGCCTTCCAGGAACCTGGACAGATTCATCAATGTGAAAGCCAGTTTCAGCTGAGGTCAGTTTCCTCTGCTTCCACATTCCTCGTCTCATGACATAGACAATACAAGTTGAGAGTGTGTGGGTGACAACTTCAACTGTTGCTCTACAGTAGAGAGCTGTGGAGACAGGACAAGCTGATCAGGGTGGGCTGTGGTCACTGGGGAACCTCATGGAGCAGAGAAAATTTGGAGGCCCTCCAAGAGAAAAAGTATTTACGCCGGTTTCCCTCCTTCCATTCAGAAACCTTACTCTATACACCCCCGGTCCCCACCCTAAGTCCACCAGGTCACTGACAGCTAACAACGGACCCTTACCTGGGAGAGGTAAGCTTGCAAGGCCCAGCTTGGACATGCACCTGTGATTTCTAAAGGACTTCTTCTGAATTCACCTCTGAACGAGGTTGGCAGCACTGCTACGGTGTCTGAGCCTATTCAGGAGCCGAGGGCTGTGTGGTCATCAGAGCCTCAGTGTAGAGGCTCACATGACAGAGACATGGAGTGTGGAGCCCATCTCAGCAAGTCAGGGCCTGACGTGTTATGCCTGCTCACATGTGGGCACAAGAGACCTGGGACAGAGGAAGCGATCTGCTCCTGCCTGAGGTAGTCGGAGGGGCAGGAAGGTGCACTGCTGAGCAGAGGGACTGTCTGCTGGTCCAAGGAGCCTCTGTCTGGCCGGGCCGAGTCTACCCTCAGCTTCCATCTCTCCTCTTCATTGTCTAGATGGCTCTGCCTGGTTCAGATCCTGCCTGTCCTCTGCAGATTTGTGTAGGGAGCAGTCCCCATGCCTGTGAAGATTGCCCGATGCAGGTTCTCGAGGTAACTGCTTCAGGGCTGTGCGGGAGTCCCCGGCTGACCTGACCATGTGCTCCTGCGGAAACTGATCACCTCACTTTTTATTTATATTCTGTTGTTGATTTTCCTCTAAGGATCTAGGCCAATGCTGGGCACATTTTGCACTTTCAACAGGCAAGGGGCAGAAAAAGAGAATTGCCATACCTGAGGCTTGCCAGTCAGGGGCAGAGTCAGAACTGGAATTCCAGCAGCCCAGACATGGGAAGAGCATCGAGGACTGGTGGGAGGAGGGGGCGGGGGGGGCCGTCTGGGTGAAGGGTCACTGGGTGAAACAGCACCCAGTGCTGTTTCACACTGTCCTGGGTGGAAAAGGCAAACCCTGTGGATTTTCTCCCTCTCAGTGTTGACTATTGTCCTGTGGAAATAAGGGTGATTTCCTAAAATGTGTGGCTCAGTAAAGGATCCCTTCACTGGGACGTGAAATGACTGTGCATCTGAATCTGAGCCAGAAAAGATAAACTTTGCTCCATTTTCCCACACATCGGATTAGAATCTTTCCAGGACACTAACCTAGTGTGTGCTTATCTAGATCCTTGTGCCTAGGGGCCCCTGGTGAAAGCCCAGGCCATGTGATCCGAGTCCCAGGCCCCCCGTCCCTCCCAGTCTCTCCCGTGGGTTTGTATCTCCCTGACACCCCCCGGCAGACTGCTCTGCCCAGCTATGAACTGAACAGCCTGGGTGGTCTTAGGGCAGAACCTGTTCTCACAGGTGTGTTTGGGCACTGCAGGAGGGTTGGGGAAAAGTGGTGTAAATAACCCTCCTTGCCTTTCTGCTGATCAGAAAACCATGGGGAAAATATAAAACATTTCTATGGATATTGAGAACAAAGTTTCTAAAGTAACTTCACTGTAAGTCTGGTTATTTGAGAGAATAGTTTTTAATTAAGAAGGAAACTTGATTAATACATATGTGTCCCTGATTTCTTATATATGTGCATATATATGTACATATACATATATATCCCTGATTTTTTAAAATTTATGTATGTGTGTATATCTTATATATCATATAATCATATATATGTATGTATATATCTTATATATGTATATATACATATATTTTCACTTAGATATATATATAGTTTTCACTATACTATATAGTGTATACTATAATGTCAAGTATATGAAAACAAAGAACATAGATAAAAAGGTTGAAAATGTGCCATAATATTAACAGTGATCATCTTTCTACCTTAAAATTTTCTGTTTTTTAAAATAATAAGTGTATTTTTCATATTGGGAAAAATAAAAATTTACCTAACAAGGAAAAAGAATTGACTATCATAGAAGGGTTAATTTTGCCACGCCCGTCCCCGTCCCGTAGTGAGCAGTATGTGTTTATGTCCATGCTGACATTAAGATTGATGAAAACAGAAAAAAGACAGGCCGCCATGTAGAAGAAATTTTTAAACTACCAGTTTCTAAAATGGGAAAGGAACCAAATAGTTTTGTATAATCCCAGATAAAAATGTCCCTCATAATGAATCTCAGGCTCACCTTAAAGGAATAATTCTCAGGATTCTCTCCCATTCTGGGGCTCTGGTAAGAGTCAAGATTTGGGGCTTTCTTAAAGCAGGCTTCAAACCTTAAAAGCATACCTTATTGAAGTGCCAGCATTCTCAAATAACTGTGCCCCCAAGTGGTCACATGTACCTGTAAATTACATGCAGCAAAAAGGTGCAATTAACCAGGTCCTAGACTGCAGAGTTTGCAATTTATTAGTAATAATGATGATGAAAACAATAATACATCCAAAAAAGAAAAGAAAGGGGAAAAAGAAACCCAGAGAGAGAGTGAGAGAGAGAGAGAGAGAGAGAGAGAGAGAGAGAGAGAGAGAGAGTGTGTGTGTGTGCGCGCGCGCGCAAAAGACAGGGAAGAATTTTCTCAGTGTTTATTTTTGCCATGCTTCTCCCAGAAAGAGAGTGTGTGTGCGTGTGCGTGTGTGTGCATGTGTGTTTGCATTTGAGGCGGGAGGCCTGGCCAGAAGAGGTGGGGGTAGCTGTGGGCAGAGCCCTCCCAAGAATTCTGGAGACTTTGCATCCTTTCTCAGGAGCAATCCTCGATGCCTTTGACTGCCTGCTTCTCTGCAGCGGTGGTTCCATGATAGTCTCCTTGGCAGCCTGCCAGAGGCTGTAAGTGTACAGAGAATTGTGTTTTAATAGAAGGCTTTACCTCTGATACAGATTTAAAATGAAGAAGAAACTTTCTGTTCCTCAGCCAGAATGAAATGCGTTTTGCTTCTTGTGAAATGCTGGTGATTACAAGCTCATCTTACATAATTTTATTATTTTCAATTGCTGCCCGTCAATCTCAGGTGATGGTTTCCTGGGAGCAGAAAAGAGGCAGATTCTGGGCGATGATTATTTAAAAAAAAAAAAAAGTCACCCAGTCATTAGCAAATCATACAGAAGTTTAGAAAGGAGAATAATTATCTTTGTGATGATGCTGTTTAAGATAATCAGAACTTGCATTGCTAAGTTAGATACGCTGAAGTGAATTGAGGACTGTTTAATGGCCTCTTAGAAAATGAATTTTTGCTTTAACAAAGCATTGATGTTTGAGATTAAAAAAAAAGAAACCCTTTAAATCTCGTGAAGGAATTCTCTGGAATAACCCCATTTTTAGAAATCCGTGACATGATCGAGGTGGTCCACTGTCACGCCCACAAGAGGGCATTTTCTCATCAACTACTGTAAAAACGATTTGTTTTCTAAAGGGAAGCTGAGAGGCCTGGGGGAAGGAGAGCATTCTGTAGAGCAGGGAATGGAGAGCTGCTCACAATTGAGTTGTATGTATGCTTCCACTTAATACGTCCTGCCGAGCCTGCGAGCCAACGCTTCCGGCCAGGAATCTGCCCTCTGTGTTTACCTACTCTCTTTTTATGTCTTATTCCCAGAATGACTGGGGACCAAAGGAATCCTTTGCAGGAATTTTCTCCAGACACACTGTTCCACATGCTAGTACATTGTCGACCCCATCAATGACTTCCGCACAAAACCTGAATCTCTAATATTTTAAGATACCTTCTCTAGGTCCAAGTTCCTTCTTTTATGTATGTAACACATACTGGTTGAGTACCTACTGCGTGTCAACTTGAGCCAGACGGAGACCCTGTCCTCGTGGAACACACATCCTCCACGGGAAGACTTGGCATAAAAAAGGAGAACAAATACTGGAGTATGATTTAGATAATTGTAAATGTTATAAGGAAAAATAACTGGGATAAGGAAAGGTAGCTATTTTGATTGGATAATTAGGCATACTTCTCTCATGAGTAACAAATAATATTCTAATTTTGTTCAATCCATACCAATATTGTTTGGATTACAAGGGTAATACCTTTTATTCAACTCCCTTTTTTTCTAAAAAAGTTAGTTTTATTGTGTATTATTTTATGAACTATGAAACATGATGGAAACCAGGGAATCGAGATGTGGCCAGTTGTTAGTTTGTAAAATGACATTTAAAAATTACCATCTATTCATCACCTCGTCATTTGACAAAACAATGCATGTTTTAACACCAAAGAGTAGGAAGGATGTAATCCCAGAATAGAGGACAGTTGAATATGTTTAGTGTTTTGGAAAATTTGCTATGTTATCTGAGGTTTTCTCCTCTTCCATGGCCTATGAGAGCTTCATCAGGGATTGGTCAGGGGCCGGCATCCAGTTCCACAGGTCCTGCTGACGACATTGTGCACGCTTTCCCCAACCACGAGGACCAACAATGTTGGCACCAGTTCTGCACGCTCAGCTCCCAACCACAACACACAAGACCCAAGAGCCAGAGATGGTTTGCTCCCCTTCCTAGGGGTTCTGGGATACTTGATAAGGAGCTCAGCCCAAGAGCTACAATGCTGCTGTGAGAGTTTCTGAAGCCAGGAGTCAGTGCTTTACTTTGAGCACATGGTTTTGGAGGTTAAGCAGAATGGGCTGGGCAAATCCAGGAAGGCTTCATGGGGGAAATGAACTTTGAACTTGGCCTTAAAGGATGGGTAGGTGTAAGGAAGAGGGTTATAGGATTATAGTGGGTGATATACACATTTTTTGAAAGTTAATGTGGAATAGTTTTTGGTAATAAAAGGCAACATCCATTGTGTAAAATGTTCAGGTATAACAACAAAGTAATAATCTCTAATAAACATATTGTCTAGGCTGGGCACGGTGGCTCACGCCTGTAATCCCACTACTATGGGAGGCCAAGCGAGGCGGATCATTTGAGGTCAGGAGTTCAAGACCAGCCTGACCAACATGATGAAAGCCCATCTCTACTAAAATACAAAAATTAATCGGGCATGGTGGCAGGCAGCTGTGATCTCAGCTACTCAGGAGGCTGAGACAGGAGAATCACTTGAACCCAGGAGGCGGAGGTTGCAGTGAGCCAAGATCGCACCACTGCACTCCAGCCTGGGTGACAGAGCAAGACTCCATCTCAAAAAAAAAAAGAAAACACACATATTGTCTAGAGGTGATTGCTAATATTTTAACATATTGTCCTCCAGTCTTTTGCTTTGCATTTTTACATTAGTTGGGACCATGTTGCACATGAAATTTTTGCATCTTGCTCTTTTACTTTAGTATACAACACACATTGTCTCGTGTCATTGAAAATTATTCTTAAACATGACTTCCGGATGGCTTCATTTATTCCATCCTGCCTGCATGCCATTCCCATCAGATGTATTTTTTTTTCCTAGTATAACTCTCTGGTGGATAGTCTTTTATATCATTTTGGTTCACAATTTTGGTATCAGACGCATCTGCCAAGGTCCAGCTCTGAGGGTAATATTGAGCCTGTCACAATATCCACCCTGGTCTGTATCTGTGCAGGTCAAGTGAAGGTAATAGTACCAACCTCATGGGGAGGTATGAGACTACATGAGCTCATGTTTGCGTAGAGCTCTAGAAATAGAATTACCAAGGATTGATCTCTTTAAAATTATGTAACTTTTCATTTATAAAAGTAACATCCTTTATGGAAAATTTTAACAAAAGAAAACGGTGCAAATTTCATCACCTAGAGATAAAAAAACAATTAACATTTTAGAATCTATTATTTGTCACTTTGTAGCAAAATTGGGATCGTACTATATATATCATTGTCTCTCCTACTTTTTTTCCTCTTAACCTTGTATTGCTTCTCCCTTGTCATTATTCATTTGGAAACAATCTTAAAAGACCATGTTTCGTTATATTCTGTTATATTAATGTGTCTTATTTAACTCTTTCCTTTTGTTTGCCATTTAGATAATTCAGTAATTTGCTATTCTAAATAACGTTGCAATAAAATATTGGTGAACAAAGATCTGTGGACATTTTGGGTTACTTCTTTAGGATTAATTCCTGGAACTGGCTTTACCAAGTCAGAGGTAGAAACATACTGAAGATGTTGATCTATTTGGTTACATTGTTCCCAGAAAGACTGTGCTATTTTTCTCTCCCATAAGCAGCATGTGAATACTCATTTTACCCTATTCTGTTCTATCCTATTATAATTTTGTTTTAATCTTAGTCTGTTAGGGAGGTGAGTAATGGTATCTCATGGTCTCGGTTGCGTTTCCTTGATTACCAGTGGGTTGGAGAATTTGTTTTTGTTTATTGACATACCTGTCCTCTGTTTGTCCTTCTATTTATATTCATCTTTTTTCTTATCGATTTTTAAGAGCTCTTTATGCATAAGAGGATATTAACCTTTTGGTATAATGTTGGAAATATTTTTTTCAGTTTGTCATTTGCTTTCTAAATTCATTTATGGTTTCTCGGTTGTGTAGATGCCTTTACTTTTGCTTATACGAATCATCAACGTTTTCCACTTCCGTGTTTCCTCTTGTTTCTAGGCTTAGAAAGCACTTCCCCATCCTGGCTGTAGATATCTGTGCAGTTGCATTTTCTTCTAATTGTTTTGTGATTCATTTTGCAAATTCAATTTTTTATCAGGTTTTCTCATTTTGTTATAAGATATGATCGGAATTTAACTTTTTCTTAATAGTTATTTAATTCTTCCAGTTGTGTTTAGTGAATGATTTTTCTGTCCTCCCTGATGCTACCTCTCATACATGAAATTCTTGTTTTTTGTTTTTTTTTGGTTTTTTTTGTTTTTTTGAGATGGAGTTTCTCATCGCCTAGGCTGGAGTGCAATGGTGTGATCTCGACTCACCGCAACCTCCACCTCCAGGATTCAAGCAGTTATCCTGCGTCGGCCTCCTGATACATTAAATTCTTGTATAGACTAGAGGGTGTTTCCAGGCTGTTTATTCTGTTTCATTCAGACTTAGTTCTATACCACACTGTTTCAATTACAGAAGTTTTCATTTTGTGTTTTAAAATCTGGTAGTACAAAGCATCTTCATTATTATTATTTCCCAAAGTATTTTTGGCTACCATCTCTGACATATCTCGTATAGCCCAGAGGAACTTTAGAAGCATTTCATGCTAAAAAAAAATACCTTGTTGAGTTTTTTTTACATAATATTCATGTGAATTCGATGAGATCTGTAAATTGATTTATAAAGAATTGACATTTGGACTACAACGTTGAGTCTTCTCGTTCAGGAATGTGCTATTCCATTTACTCTTGCTCTCTCTGTGTTTATTTGAGTTTACTTCCATATCTCTCTGTAAACATTTGTGGCTTTCTTCATATGAGCTCTGTGCTGCTCTTAGAAACTTCATTCTTAGATGTTACATATACATAGAGTGAGATCGTTCTGTCCCATCGTATTTGCTAATGAGTTATTACTGGCAAATAGAAAAGCTGTTAATGTTTGTACATTGATTTTGTATCTTGCTGGGTTACTGAACTTTCTGATGAATGGAACTCTTTTTAAGGCCTTCAAACATGTTGAATATTGTACTAAAAGATTGTCTGTATACCCAGGGGTGTCTGGGAGACCTTGTATTATCATTTTTAAGAAGTTTTTCTAATTTGAAGGAAAACGGCCCCTCGTTGTGTCTGCATAGTGAAGTTTCTTTGTGACTCTAATCCTGAATCCTGGTAGCATAATGTATTTGGGGCATAGAGTGTTCGTGTGCAGTAATCCTTCCTTGTAGGCCTCCTCTGAAGCAACAGACAACCATGACGGCTCCGATGAGCAATTTTCAGATGGGAGTTTGGGGTTCACAGCTCTGCCTTGTGGGGAGTGTGTGAGGACTAATCATAAAGAATAATTTGGGAGCTAGTTCTGGACACAGGTTCCCAGACTGATTGGGTAGAGCTTGTTGTTGTTGAGCTTGGGTTTAATTTTACCCAGATGTATACTCACAGCCAGACAAACTTGAGTACGAAGAACCAATCAGATATCACTTTCCCCATTGGTGATCCCTGAAGGACTTTCCATTCACAGCACAAAGATAACCCCTTAAAGTGAGCAAAGAAGAAGAGAAAGGCTGACCAGAAATATGACCATAATATCTAGGCACTTCACTCTCAGCAGCTGTACTGAGCTCACATTATATTGTCATCTTCTCCAAATTAAGGCCTTCTATCAGTTATAGGAAAGGCAAGGATTTCTCCTACCCTGATTCTTCCTAGCATATGGCTGGAAGTGGGGGCGGAATCTCCCCACATCCCCACACAGACGGCTTGTGAATGTTCCGATGGAGTGCGTTTCCTCTGTTGGACGAACAACTCATCTTTTACTCTTTGCTTTTTATGCCAGTTTGGGAAGGTTGTTTTTCTCCCACTTGAAAATCTTCCTCGGAAGGAATATGTTGCCATCAGCAATTTCTCTGTGTTGTAACTATCTCCTATGAAGCCAGACTGTAAGGCAGTGCGTCTTCCCTCAATAGAACCCAAGCCCATTCTTCATGGTTCAGCAAATTTCTGAGTGCCTTCTGCGTGCCAGGCACTGGGCTTGGTGTTGGAACTCGACCAGGAGAAAACCATGCCTGGTTCTTTCCCTCAAGGAGTTTACAGTCTAGTGGGGGAGACAGATGTTTTTCAGATAGTGCAAAAGGCAATAAACACTGTGAAGGAAGATGGTCAGTGCCGTTACAGGGAGCTCTACCTCTTTTTGGATTCAGGGAGTAGGGGGAACTGATCTGAGATTTAAAGGAATGATAAGCTTAGCATTTAAAGGGAGGGTGAACTGGGGAAGGAGCAGGGATGGTGCATTCCAGGCAGAGGAGGTACATGTGCAGGAGAGAGTATGGCACCTTCAAGGAGAGGCAAAAAGTCAGAGAAGCTGGCGTTAAGAAAGCAGAGGGGAGCATGGCACAGGTGGAGAGTGGAGAATTAGGAGGGAGAGACCATGCAGGTTTTGTCTAGCTGCATAGGTACACTGTGTCTTTATTGCAAGAGCACTGACTGACTGACTGTTTTTAAGCAAGGGAATGGCATTTTGCAAAGACAGCCCTGACTACCATGTGGTAAGTCACTATGAAACGCTAAGGAGGAAGAAATGGGGTACAGTTAGCAAAGGACTGCAGGAGTCTGGGAGAGAGTTGAGGGGATGGTGTAGGTGGAGACAGGTAAATGGGCAGGCTGAGGTGGAGGGTTCGAGGGTGGAAAGTAAAGGGGAGGGATGTCTCAAGGTGACCCCTAGATTACTGGATGGATGTGGTGCTGTGCTGGGCACTAGGAACAGTGGAAGCAGTCAGGTATATTGGAGAAAACTGAGCTTTGTTTAGGACTGGGTGTGAGGGCTCCTGAGGCATGGCAGTGGTGGCAGATAGGCGGTTATATGTATGGGTCTGGCTTTCCCTCACAGGAGAAATCAGGGCCAGAGACAGAAATTTCGAGGAATCATTCACATAAGATTCCGAGAGAAGAAGCTTAGTGATAAGGGTCAGGCTGTTGGTCCACAGTCCTCTTCAGACCTCTTGCTGCTTCTTGCTGTGACGACACTCTAGATCCCAGAGACGGTACTTCCCAAATGTGGAGGAGGGCATTGCATTTCCTGTGTATCCTCCACCATGTGCTGGCTGAGTCAAGAATGGAGGTAATAAAAGAGACATAAACACGGGAAACCACACGTCTAAAGCATCCCATCTGTAAACTCTTGCTTACTCTCCAGACTCACAGGTCCCACCCTTCAGACTGAGTCTCTTGAGTACAGAGATGGAACTTGGAAGTCTCTCCTGCTCCCTGTCTCCTCTGACCAGAGCATTCCCTTCCTCCCCCAGCTCCTCATTCTTGAACAACGAGCCTTCAAATACCTTGCCCATTAAATTACTTGCTTAAATTTGAGATCATTTATCTAATTATACATGTAATAATATTTATTAAACACCTGCTCTGTGCCAGGCACAGTGGTATGGATAAAGATGGTGAAGGCAGGCCGGGCGCGGTGGCTCAAGCCTGTAATCCCAGCACTTTGGGAGGCCGAGACGGGCGGATCACGAGTTCAGGAGATCGAGACCATCCTGGCTAACACGGTGAAACCCCGTCTCTACTAAAATACAAAAAAAAATTAGCCGGGCGAGGTGGCGGGCGCCTGTACTCCCAGCTACTCGGGAGGCTGAGGCAGGAGAATGGCGTGAACCCAGGAGTCGGGGCTTGCAGTGAGCTGAGATCCGGCCACTGCACTCCAGCCTGGGCAACAGAGCTAGACTCCGTCTCAAAAAAAAAAAAAAAAAAAAAAAAAAGATGGTGAAGGCACAAGATGGGATTATAATGTTGATGTAACAAATGCTGAAATACAGGGATGTCCAAATCTCCTGTGAGGCCAGGTGAGGGAGGGGCCATTCAAGGGAGTGAGAGAAGGCCTAGGGATGTGTGACATGTAGCAAAGGTTGAGGACAGGGTGGTGAGAGCATTTAGGGCAGAACAAACAGATGTGTCAGAGGAAGTGTTGTGGGACTGTGAGGTGGTTTCCATGCCCGGAGTATATTGGGTATGTATGTTGCAAAAGTAATTGTGTGTGTGTGTGGAGGGGGAGGGGGTTGAGGTAGCATGGAAGGGCCAGGTAATGGGTCATGGGGGTAGAGAGAGGGAGATGGGTTATGACCTCTAAGCTGCCAAGGTGGGTAGCATCCAAATAAGGCAGGACCTCAAGAACAGAGTTGTGAGATCGGCCAGATTTCCTTCTGTTGTATGTGTGCCGTGAGAGTTTTCTCAGCCTCATCCATTCCTGCTGTCAGGAGATGAGACAAAAATATCCTTATTATTCTTGCATTGAGAAATACAAGCTTGGACTGGAATCTTAACAGGTACTGCTGGTTCTGCCTTCTCCACTTCCCAGATGTGAGCATGGCAGCTCCCAGCATCAGCAGCGTTGAGTGATTGGTTCTGAGGGTCTCCTTGGGCTCTTTTGGCAGAGTGGAAATAAGTTTCTAATCTGAGTCACTCAGGGTTCTGTGCATGGGCCTAGTCTAATAACTAAAAACTTTCTGGAGGAGCCAGAATTTTCGTCATGGATGTTTTCTGACTCATGTTGTCATTGGAATGACTTTTAGTTCCCTTTGGGCATGTCTGACTTCTACACTTCTTAGGAAACGTAGCAAAGGTTGAGGACAGGGTGGTGAGAGCATTTGGGGCAGAAGAAACGGATGTGTCAGAGGAGGCGTTGTGGGAATGTGAAGTGGTTTCCATGCCTGGAGTATATCGGGTATGTATGTTGCAAAAATTTGTGTGTGTCGGGGGCAGGGGGCGGGGGTAGAGGTAGGATGGAAGGGTCATCTCTGACCTGAGACCACTGGGCTGAACAGTTCCAGGGTTGGGGTGCTGTGGGCTTGTCAGGTGGCCAGATCACACCTATATCTGCTCAGGGCGCGTCAATGGTTGAGGAATTTCCGAGAACTAATACAAACAAGTTCATGCCATTGCTCTGAATTTAGGTCCCAGCAGTGTTTATGATTGCTCAACCAGGCCCTCAACAGCTCTTTCTGGAATACTCAGTCCAGTGAGACGTGGGCACTGGGGGACAGAGAAGGAAGAGGAGAGGAATCATGAAGAATGCTGGATATGCCAGTGGGCTGCAGGGCTTGAACTTGAACCAGTGCATCTAGATGGGCCAACTATGCCTTGTGAACTGAATGTTCTCCAAGGCTGAGGAGAGGTGGGAGGACCCTAGGACCACTACACTGAGGGAAGGAGAGAACTTGGGACCCCTGGAGCTGGGGACAGAGCTATGAGAACCAGAGGGAGTGGAGATTACTGTGGACAAGAAGCATTTTGGAAGGTCTTTCAAGCACCTGGGTCTGGACAAAAAAGTTCCACATGGGTCAAAGACAACACTGCAGAGATCCTCTGCCAGACCGGATGTAGCTGGCCAGGGTGGTCCATGGGATGCTCTGAGAACCATTTGTCTTCTCCTCAAGAAGCTTGCAAAATGGGAAACGGCAGGTGTCAGCCTTGGAGGGAGATGGCTGGTTCAGCAGCGCAGGCATCCTTCTCCCTCTGCTTCTGTTTGACTGTTTCCAAGTCAGCTTTAATGTTGTAAACCACTGCTTGTCACTTTGCCAAACTCCTATGCTCTTACTTAAGCGTGATTCACGCACTAGATGTTTTTGACATTTGAAGATTACTTGGTTCTTTGGGCAATTTTCTCGTTTGCCTTCAAAAAAATGCCTGCAGTTCTCTATTTCATCTGGTGGAAAGGTGAGGCCCAGGATGCATGTAATGAACTGATGGCACAGTGAGGCGTTGGGCCCGGTGAACTCGTGGGGTGTAGCTGAGATACAAGGCAGTTTCTACTAAAAGGATCAAGGCAGCTCCTCGACCTCACGTTGGGGATCATTTGTACTGAAGATAATTCATCAGTGGAGTTGTGCTGGCACTGAGTTGGCCTGATGAGCCCATCTCCATGCTGAAGCCAACCATGGGGCCAGCCATTTCCATCCTGACTGCCCACATGCTGTGTGATCCATGTTCTCTGTGGCAGAGGGCTGGTCACTGCAGACCCATGGACATGGGTGTCACCATATGGTCACTCCAGACCCATGGACATGGGTTTCACAATATCATCCTTTCTACTCCACTGAGCCAGGACTGCCATCACCGGGCAGAGATTAATTGAAAATTCATGTAACTATCCACTCATTTATTAAGATGCACCTCGTTTTCTTCCTTCCCCCAATGCCTCTCCAATGCCAAACTGAGTCCCCGCCCCTGGGAGAGATGGCAGAAAGAACAACCTGATCCCCACCTTGAAAGAAACCACTGGTCTCATGGAAAAAACCACAGATCCGTGGCCGTGCAGTGTTTGTCTTGGAATGTTTGTTCATTTTCCCATTCGTTCCCTGTGTAAGCTGTGCATCTCTCCCCACCAAGCCCGGTGCTCTGAAGGTGGCATTGAGGGCCCTGAGTTTGTCCCTAGCTCCCTCCCTCCCTCCCTTTGTAATGTGTCCCTTCCTTCCCCACAGATGTGGTGGGAGGCCTCTGCACCCTGCTGTGGGGTAAGGTGGCATCGGGCACACAGAGAGTGACCTGGGGTAGTCTTTGGTCACTCACAAGGTGATTTCACTTGGCAAATGATCTGAAAAGAGGCTGCTGTTCTCACAGACGTCTGTGAACCCCATGCCTGAGCTTCTTAGTTCTCCCAGCTGTGCCGTTCCCCGGATGGAGTCCATTCCATTAAAGGACCGGAAAACAGAACTCTTGAAGACAGGATAAAGGATTAGGGATAATTTCATTTCAGAAGAAAGAGGCTGAGGAGGGACTTAATTGTCTTTGAAGGATCCTCCTGTGGAGGACAGAGATGAGTTGTTCTCCATCTCACTGAGTGAGAGGAGACAAAGTGGATCTCAAATGAATGTGCAAAGCTTCCAGTGAGTTGGGGCTGGCCCCCTTCAGGGAAGGTTCAGGGAGACTGGGCAGACAGAGTGGGTGGCACCAGGGAGTGCGGGGGCCGTGCAGACGGATGTGTTTGTGCGGGGTGGCGGGGGAGGTGGGAGGGATGCTGTGGGAGCAAGAGATGTCTCCATCCCCTCTCAGAAAGAAAAGTGTAGAAAGCAAGAAATTAACAGACAGTAAGTAGGAGAGACCCCCAGTGGCAGGGCAAGCAGGTGTGGAGTGGGTTCAGGCTGGCTGGGTCCTGCAGACTGGGTGGAAAGCATGTCAGCTGAAGTACAGCGGTCACACAGGGACAGCGGGAGGGGCCGATGGGGCTGCAGAGCTCAGTTTGAGCCTCTTTCCCCCAGAGGCATGGGGATCCACTGGAGATGCTTCAGCCAGGGAGCGACCCATGATGGGGCTTCTGATTCTGGTGGGTCCTCCCTTGACAATGGGGGAAGCCACACAGCGTAGCCCCCAATGCCAGTCTACAGATGCTTGCCAGTCTCAGACTGGCTTGCAGCAAACGGAGGAAAATACTGATACCATGCAGTGAGTTTTTCATAGAACTAAATGCATTGCATTTAAAGTGCTGTCCTTATTCTAAGATTATGTTCTATGAGCCAAGATTCTTTGTAGCAAGCAACAGAAACCAATCCTGCGTAATTGAAGCAGAAAAGGAATTTATTAAAAGGGTATTAGTCAGCCCAGAGTCTCCAGGGTGATTGGCGAACCAGGCTCAGAGGCCACATGGCCAGGAATGACAACAGTCATACCCAGATCTGGCCCCACAAGGCCCCACAGCTGCCCTGCTGGTCAGACCTCCAGTTGGTCCAGACCAGCACCACCAAGCTTCCAACAGTGGGTGCTCCACATGCTGCAGTTCTACACTCTCCCCACTCCTGTGGGTCACCGGCTTCTGATTTAAAGTGTGTGTCGGTGCGTCCTGTTGGTGGGGCAAGGGAGGTAAGCAAATTTGCCGTTTTCAGCTTCTATAACGCAAGATGGGCTTAGCTTCCACAGCAAGGGCCTTCCTAGACACAAGGCAGGAGCTCAGGTGCTGAGAACCCGCCCTGGAAGGAAAGGTATTTCTTCTCTGTCTCTTTGACTGTATGTGCATGTGTGAATTTTTAAAATGTTCTTTGTTTTGTGAAGCGAAGGTGATTAGGTTGTTTGATGTTTAAAGCATTATTATTACTTGGCAGAATGTGAAGTTGGAAAGCTATTATTTGTTCCCAAAAGTTTTGAAGGTTTAGTAGTCCATGAAATTCAAAAGACTAGGACTTTAGTGCCAGACAGGCTGGGCCTAAATCCCAGGGTTGCCCCTTACTAATCACGTAGCCTTGAATGAAGGTTTCTGAGGTCCTGTTTTTTGTTGTTGTTTTTTAAAATCCCCTTAACCTATTTATGTATCTTTAGATCTAAAGGTAGTCTTTTTTTTTTTTTTTTTTTTTTTTTTTGACATAGACTCTCACTCTGTTGCCCAGGCTAAAACGCGGTGGCATGATCATAGCTCACTGCAACCTTAACCTCCTGGGCTCAGGCGATCCTCACACCTCAGACTGCTGTGTAGCTGGGACCGCAGGTGTGCATCGCCACACCCTGTATGTATTTTTTAGTTTTTTTTGGTAAAAGATAGTAATACTCACTGCTCAGAGTTGCAGTGAGCAGTGAATAAGAAGACATGGGTGAAAGTGTAATCAACAGCCGGTAACAAATTGGTGACACTGTTGGGTTGAGGGGTCGACATTGATCAAAACAGCTTTCTGGAGGCAGATCCTAAATCATCCAGAATGGCTTAGAATCTGTTCCTGTGCCTGCTGGAGTTACACCTTCGTGGCAACAAGCACCTGAGAGCACAGTGATAACATCCCGAGAGCCTGGGGAGTCTTGTGCATTTCTTCTCTGCTAACGCTTGTATGCTGGAAGGAAGCTGTTGTATTCTGAAACACTGATGCATCCCAGGTTCAGAAACCCTGACCTCACAGAGCTCCACTTCTAGAAAAACACCTAGGGCAATCCAAGCCCCACCCCCCGATGGGACAGGATGTCTTACAACTGCGGTTTGGTGGGCATTTTCCCCCTTTGTCCCCCTCCCTCCTCTGTCGGGATGGACAGGACAGGCTGAGTTGTCCTCTGCAGGCCCATGCCTCAGTTTCTTCATCTAGCAAAATGCAAGTGATACACCAAGGTCACCAGGGCAGTGAGTTGGTGGCAGAGCCGGGAATCAAGTGCAGGATCTCTTCATGCAAATGTAAGAGATGCTACGTGGTGTTGAGCTGGAGGGACTCAGTCCTCTTTTGCCTGATGAGATTCACATCACCCTGTCTTTTGAGCTGTTCCCATCTCTCTGTCAATAGATCCATTGTCCGTGATTTACTGAAACTCTTCCTGGAGAAGCTGCGTTTTATCCATTGCTACCTGTCGTGTATGGTGGGTGTCTAGCGTGTTGCCAGCTAAATAAACATGGTGGCCTTCCTGGCCAAGTTCACTTTTTCTACCCCTCCTGGGGCTCCATCTTTGTTCTTCTCACTCTATACGTTCTCTCTTCAGTATTGTTATGGGCTCCCTAAAACAGTGGTTCCCGAATCCGTATCTTCAGTACTGACCCCACTGCTGACTGTGAGACCCTTCAGGCCATCTCCTCTGGATACTCCACAGGCAACTCCATTGGAGCCGTTCTGAAGCTGATCTTAGCCTCTTTCCCCAACCCCAACCCAAGTCTCTTCCTCCACCTGGGTTCCTATCTCACGGCCCTGACAGAAGCCTGGGAGTCTTCCTGAACGCTCTTCCTTCTGCCCCCAACGTAGAGCCATTCCCGGGGCCATCAGCCTTCTTCCCATCGTTACCTCCATCCTCTCTGTCCATTCCCACCAAGACCCCTGCTTGATTCAGGCTCTATCCTCTCTTATGGGATTTGACAGCAACTTAACTCATCTCCTGGCCTCAGAGCTTTTCCCCACCCATTCATTCTCCATCCGGAGCCAGGGCACAAATTCTTTCCTGACAGCCTTCTGCTAGAGCCATGGCTTAGAGATCTCATTTGGGGATACACGTTTGTTGTGTGGTCACCATGTGTGGCTACATGGAGAGACCGAAGTGAATCGTCTGCTTGCAAGCGTTTACACTCGGGTGAGCACAATTCACACACTCCTTGGCTTAGCACATGGGACCAAACTTACATATATTGAACCTTGAGCTTTAGGTACCTTGTCTTGATCCTGGCAATAGTGCCATGCAGTAGGCACTGCCGTGATCCCCACTTTCCTGATGGAGACACTGAAGCAGACAGACATGAAGTCGTTTGTCCAGGGGAACAGAGCAAGTCAGTCGTGGAAGGAGCCACTGTGCCCAGGCAGCCTTGACCCTGGGATTTTCATTTTTATCACTGCATTGTCTCCCCTCCAGCCTCACCTTTCTCTCCCCTCTAGCCTCACCTTTCTCTGCTCTTTACCCCTTGTAGACCTTTAGAGCTCTGCTGAAGTGCTTGTAGTCTCCCAACACCGTGGACTTGTTCAGCCTGGATTTTTAGCATTGAATTTCTTCTGCTTGGAACCTTCACTGCCACCATGACCCCCACCCTCTACTGAGGCTGTGTCCAGTGTGGTGGGAGAGACCACCTGGGGCTCTTTCTTTAAGCACGTCCCTCCCCCAGGGCTGGGAAAGACGCCCCTCCCCAGTGCCCCTGTCTCGTTCTGTCCATCGCCTTGGAGTAGTTAGTTCATCTTTCCCGTCAGCTAAACTGTGATTTCCTTGAGGGCGGGGTCTGTCTTGCTCATTTCTGTCGCCGAAGCCCAGCACAGTCCCTGGCATATTGTAGACACACTGTAAGTATCTGTTGAAAGAGTGGATGAATCCAGACACACCTTCCACTGTGGGGTCCTGCCCTCTCACTGCGGCAGTGGGGTTTCCAAACTAAGAGGCTTTGTGCTTCCACCTGCCCTCCTGCCTGACTCTCCACCCCATCCTACCTGGACCCCGCCATGGAGCCAGGGCCTGATCCTTGGTCTTTGTTGCTGTAGCGCTTGGTGATGGAGTGGGCATGGGCACTGTAAGGAACCCCCCTTGGGAGGGTGTCCCAAGGCTGGCAATCCCTAATTGGGTATGGGGGCAGATCCTTCCTGACTCCTGCCCCTGTCCAAGCAATTTGTGGCCTGTGCAGCCTCCACATAGGCGTCTCGGAGGGGCCTGCAGACCCAGTGCTTTGGTTTTGAAATGTTAGGCTTCAGCATGATTTAGTGCCCTGGCATTTCTGAGCTAGTTTACAGTAATCAGGCATTTGTTAATGCTCACTTTCTCCTCCACGGACTGTTGCTGACACAGGAATTTTCTTTGTTGATTAGATTTAGCCCTGTGCAAAACAGTAACCAGGGTAGGGTAGTAAGGGAAGCCCAGATGCCAGCAGTGATGGTAACTGGGGCCCAGGGATGCTGGGGCCACTGCTTATGAACTTTGTTAGTGACTTAACCCCTCTGAGTCTCAGTTGTTTCATCTGTGAGTCAGGGATAACCCTACCCAATACGCTGGGGTTACTGTGAGGATTAAAAAAGAAAGACTACAGAGCCTTGTGTTTGACTCAGCATGCGCTTCGTCAATCCTGAGCCCCCTTCCCTGCCCCTTAATGCCCATGTTTGGACTGACTTATTGGTACATGAGTTCCACAAGGTGCCAGATGGTACTTTTCATGGTAAAGGAATCTATAGGTAAAGAACGGGCTTTCTCTTTCTCCTAGCACTGTTTGGATTCATTACTGCCTCCACCTCCTGCCCCGTCACACACCCCATTGGTGTCTTCTAGAGTCTGGAGTTGCAGACCACAGATACTAGCAAATGGTCCTACTGACTAAATTAAAACAGGCCAAGTCAGAAAACTCAGCTTCCAGATTGCCAGGCCAGTATGATTTTCCCAAAAAGAAGAACTTCCATGAGGTCACATTTGTGACTTGTAATTTTGAACTCTGCAGACACCAGCCCTGCCCTCTGGCCAGAACTGTCCCGCTCCCCTGCCTTCTCTTCTTTCCCTCTCTTGAGTCATTTCTGCTACCTCTGAGCCAGTGAAAGTGGAGGCCAGGTAAAGGCTCCTGGTCTGTCCTGGCGCTCCCCAGGCTGGAGGGTCCCACCTGAGAGGGCACAGCCATCGCAGGAGCTACAGGGCTGTCTGTGGCCTGCACTGTCGGTGGGAGCCCACGGCCGGGGTGATTGCGCTCATGTACACATGTGACTTTCCCCCTCTTCCCTATCTTGCTGGGCTTGACTCATCCCTTTAATCACTGTGGACTTGGATGTTCTGTTATTTCCAGGGCATCTTCTCAATTTCATTCTAAAAGTACATCCTCGCTCTGTTCAGAATAGATTTTTAATTGTCCTTTCCCTGAAAAATGTTGAGCAGAATGAGTCCTCAGGATAACAGTGGCCTTAACTGGAGTCTGGTGTTGGGCTCAGTGCTGAGGCCCATGTCGCAGTGGGGCTGGGGGCTGGGGGCTGGGGGCTGAGGGCTCCGGTGGGCTGCACTTCGGGGTGTGGCTGGTCTCTGCATGGCCCTTTCTCCACTCAGGAGATTCTATTCCTGGCTCATAGGTTGTTTGTTGAGAGGAAGGGACTTGGGGCCAGTCATTACTCCAGCATTAGGCTGCCTGTCCCAGCTCGGCTGTTTGGCTGGCCGACTTCACCACTCCCTTCTCCCCACTGAGCCACAGAGGCCTCGTCGTGTAACATGTCACAAAGGTTAGATAAGGGTGCGCGGTGCTTTCACTCGTGGAATGCCTGCAGAATAACATGGTTTCCCACACACGGAGACACAGGCTGCTTGTGTGGCCAGCACGGGGGGTCCTGCGTCAGCATGTGGTGACCCTTGGCCTCGCCCACCATCAGCTCACTCTGCCTGTGTCTCCTCCTGCCTAGCGACCCTCACGGACTCCCCATTGTCTATCCGGTAAGAACAATCCCTCAGCCATTTCAGAGCTGTCTACAGCTGGAACTCGCCCACCCTGTGGCCGCCCCTCGAAGCCCTGTTTGCTCTCCTTCCTTGCTGTGTCCACACCAATCCTGTCACTGCTTCCTCTTGCCTGAAATTCTTACTGTGTGCAGCCCGTTGAGGTAAAGGGCCAGAGACTCACTTAAGCTGTGTCAAGGAACGGGGTTTGGGTTTTTTTTTTTTTTTTGAGACAGAGTCTCGCTCTGTCGCCCAGGCTGGAGTGCAGTGGCACGATCTCTGCTCACTGCAAGCGCCGCCTCCCGGGTTCACGCCATTCTCCTGCCTCAGCCTCCCAAGTAGCTGGGACTACAGGCACCCGCCACCACGCCCGGCTAGTTTTTTTGTATTTTTAGTAGAGACAGGGTTTCACCGTGTTAGCCAGGGTGGTCTCGGTCTCCTGACCTCGTGATCCACACACCTTGGCCTCCCAAAGTGCTGGGATTACAGGCGTGAGCCACCGCATCTGGCCAACAGGGTTTGTTTTATAGGAGGCAGAATCCCACAGGAACACAGGGCCCGATGGCTCCTGAGACCAGGCCGCCTGGAGTCCTCCATGCGTCTTCATTTCAGGGCCCTGCTGACATGGCGACTGCTGCCCTCCAAGCAGATTCTTCCGCAACTTTCTTAGTTTTCTTCCTGATGTCAACTGATAGATCGTGTGTATTCTCTGGCAAAAAATTCCAAAGGAAGAGTCCAGTGGGCTTAGCTGCCTGCTGCTGGCCCACCTGGCAGAGCTCCCGGTGCCAGGGTGTCTGCAGAGTGCCTGCTGGACCTTGCGCTGGCCGCCTTTGGGTCTGAGGCCATCTCTGGTCCCAGCCGCATCCACCCTTTTCCGGAAATGGCACTGCTGAGGCCCATCTGTCAGCGGGGGCTCTGGGTGGGGCAGTCACTATGGGTGGCAGGTGTACAAGTCATCTTTCCGCCACCCCTCCACCCGAATCCTACCCAACCTTCAAAGCTGAGCATCAATCTCACACCCTCCCAGAAGCCCTGGCTGCCTCCTTCTCCTCCTTTATCAGTCGACAGAGACCTTAGAGACCGGGCCAGGTGCCAGGCCAGGGGCTTTCATTAGCATCTTTGCACGACAGTCCTCACAGCAACCTTCTGGGAAGTAGGTATCATTGTGTCCCCTCCTTACAGAGAGGGAAACAGAGGCTCAGAAGGGCTGGGTGACTCACTCAGTAGTGTAGACAAGGCTCCAGCCCACCCTGTAATTCCACTCAATGCTTCTTCCACCTGTTCCAGGTCCTTTGAGCCCCTCCAATCCTCCTGGTCTGTCACATGCTAGACAATGGTTGGGGCCTGTCTTGTGGTGTCTCCCGGGGTGGCCTGAATTGTAGGGACCTGTGGTCTGTCCATTGCTGAAGGGGTGTCTGCTCCCGAAGATCACATGGTCAGGGCAGAGTCAGAGGCCGGGTTGGGGGCCCAGTAGGGCCTCCCTGCAGAGCACAGGGAAGTGGAGGCCGTCTCTGCGTCTCCTCTCCCCTCCTCCTCTTTTGGGCTGGCTGCTCCTAGAGGGCAGAAGTGAAGAATTTCTGGTACAAAGTCATTCTGCTTGTCCTGAGTGTCAGGAAGGAAGATTTAGACAAGATTGTGTGTGTGTGTGTGTCTGTAGCTTGTGTGTCTGTGTCAGCATGTCTGCTTGTGTGTCTGAGTGTGTGTTCATGTGCCTGTGTGTCTTGGTGTGTGAACCTGTGTATGTGATATGTTGTGTGCGTGACTGTGTATGTGTGTGTCTGTGTGTTACTGTGTCCGTGTGTGACTGTGTCTGTGTTCATATGCATCTGTGTCTCTGTGTGTCTGTGTGTTGTGTGTACGTCCGTGTGTGTGTTCATGTGTGTGTGTCTGTGGGTCTGTGTGCGCATGTGTTCATACATCTGTGTGTGTGTCCATTTGTCTGTGTGTATGTACATCTCTGGCTCCAAAGACCAGGTCTGTGTGTGAATGTGTATTTCTGTATGCATGTGTGTATCTGTGTGTCTGTGTTTGTGTCAGTTTATCTGCCTCTGTGTCTGAGTCAGTGTGTCTGCCTTTGTGTGTCTATGTCACTGCATCTGTGTGTCATATGTTGTGTGTGTGTTGGTGTGTTTGTGTGTCTGTCACTGTGTGTGTCTTATGTTGTATGTCTGTGTGTTCATGTGTTTGAGTCTCTGTGTCAGTGTGTCTGTGTGTCATGTGTGTGTGTTCGTGTGTTTGTGTGTCTGTCAGTGTGTCTGTGTGTCATGTTGTATGTCTGTGTTCATGTGTTTGTGTGTGTGTCAGTGTGTCTCCCTCTGCTGTCTGTCTGAGTGTGTCAGTATGTCTGGGTGGGTCTTTGTGTGTTCTGTGTGTCTGTGTGAGTGTGCGTTCTTTGTGTATCTGTGTCTGTGTCTTTGTGTGTGTGTCTCTGTGTCTGTATGCCAGTGTGTCTGTGTCTTTGTGTGTAGTGTGTTTGTGTGTGTGTTCATGGGTCCGTGTGTGCCTATGTATCTGTGTGTCTCTGTGTATCTTGTGTTTCCCTATGTGTGTACATGTGCCAGTGTGTCTATGTCTTTGTGTGTTGTGTTTGTGTGTGTGTCTGTGTGTGTCTCTGTATTTTCATATGCCTATGTGTCTGTGTGTTGTGTGTGTGCCTGTGTGTGGTGTGTGTTCCTGTGTGTTGTGTGTGTGTCCCTGTGTGTGTCCGTGTGTCTGTGTCTCTGTGTGTTGTGTGCGTCCGTGTGTCTGTGTCTCTCTGTGTTGTGTGCCTGTGTGTATGTCCCTGTCTTGTGTCTGTTATGTGTGTGTCTGTGTATCTTTGTCTCTGTGTTGTGTGCCTTTGTGTGCGTCCCTGCCTGTGTCTGTGTTGTGTGTGTGCCTGTGTATGTGTCCATGTGTCTGTGTCTGTGTTGTGTGTGTGTCCAGGTGTCATGTGGTCCATGTGTGCAGGCGAAAGGGCAGTGCCTGTGTCTGTGTCCCTGTCTGTGTCTGTGTTGTGTATGTGCCTGTGTGTGTCCATGTGTCTGTGTCTGTGTTGTGCGTGTGTCCAGATGTCATGTGGTCCACGTGTGCAGGCGAGAGGGCAGTGCCTGTGTGTGTCTGTGTGTGTGTGTCTCTCTGTGCTGTGTATGTGCCTGTGTGTGTACGTCCGTGTGTCTGTACGGTCTGCGTGTGCAGGCGAGAGGGCAGTGCCTGTGTGTGTGTCTGTGTGTGTGTGTCTCTCTGTGCTGTGTATGTGCCTGTGTGTGTACGTCCGTGTGTCTGTACGGTCTGCGTGTGCAGGCGAGAGGGCAGTGCCTGTGTGTGTCTGTGTGTGTGTGTCTCTCTGTGCTGTGTATGTGCCTGTGTGCGTGTCCATGTGTCTGTACGGTCTGCGTGTGCAGGCGGGCAGGCAGGGCTGTGCTCTGCGTTCCTGATGGACGACGCTGTGCTCCTCCAGGAGGCCTTGAATTCCCCATTCAGCGCCAAGCCTGTGAGGGATCCAGTCACTCGCCCACACCTCTGTGGGTGAAATGCCAGCAAGCCATTTATGTCCCTATTGCTTAGAAAATGCAAACTCAAGTCATTCAACAAAAGCAGTCCTTGAATGGGTCTTGCTGACTTGCCCTTCAGGGCCTCAGGGCCCGGCTGTTGTGGAGCCGTGGCGGGGAGCCACAGGCCTCAGAGTGGACAGTGGGGTTTGGCGGGTCCCACAGGGGGTCCCTGGGAAGCTCCTGGTCATGGGAAGCGTTTTTCACTCGCCCGCTTACTGTTTCTTTTTTCCCTGCGAACAGAAAAGCCTGGATGGTTCTCCCAGCTGCTGTGTGGGGCCGGGCTCTGCAGGGCTCTTCTGGGGCCGCGAGAGGCGTCTGCTGCGTGGGTCATCCTGGCCGACTGACCTCCCCGGGCCTGACCTCCCCGGGCCTGAGCCTCCCACCCCAGGGTCTTCTCTCTTCACTGAAGGGGTCCCTTCCACCCTGTCCCGAGGGCTGCTGTGCCGTGGGCTGCCCCAGCTCCATCTGCGCTTGCATTCAGATCCTCTCTGAGAACTTCTTAAGCAGTGGCACAGCCCATGCCTTTTCCTCGCAGATTCTCAAAGGGCTTAAAGAAGAACTCTAGGCTGGTGTTTCTCTCAAAGGGAAACAGCCTCTGTGATTTCTGGAGTGTGTCATTCCGCTACTACTTGGCGGATCTGTTGCTGGCTGTGGGGTCAGTCAGAAAGGCCTGGCCTCAGCCTGGCGGGCAGGGGTCCTATGGGAACACCATTCCACTCTCCACGGGCTAGGGGTGCAGTGTGGGATCTTGCTGGTCCTCCCAGGCCTTGGCTGGTGCCCAGGGGCCTCCCCCTGAGCTCCTTCTCCATCCTGGAGTGTCCTAGCCAGGTAACTCCAGCACAAACCATGTGTCCCCATAAGCCAGGCTCCTCCACCACGCATATGAAACAGCAGCAGCGTGTCTTTCTCCCTGAAGACGA
Organism: Macaca fascicularis; assembly: GCF_037993035.2. Taxonomy (NCBI): domain Eukaryota; kingdom Metazoa; phylum Chordata; class Mammalia; order Primates; family Cercopithecidae; genus Macaca; species Macaca fascicularis. The sequence goes on along the minus strand of NC_088387.1, from coordinate 98,843,405 downwards.
GTGTGGAGCTTTGTCACAGGTTTAACGGCTCCAACCTCTCCCCTACCCCATTCACCATCCTTAGTGGCTTTGCTGGGGCATCTCCTCTCTCTCCTTTCCTGCCCAGCTGTCCACCTGTCACACCCAGCACAGCCCCGAGGTGCTGCCTCTTCACACGTGGCTCCCTGAAGGACAGTGGGGCTCTTGCTCCTTTTCTCGTAATAACAGCACCATCCACCATTCCTCTCCGAGGAACGGTGGGTAGAACCGATACTTCTAGAACAAGTGCTTAGGGCTTATTGCTGTCAAAGGTGGGAAATGCATCAGATTTAAATGACCTATTGTAAAAGTCAGTCAATAATTCCTTACGTAGTTTCCCCTAAAATGGAACTTTGGGAGCCTCTGAGTGTGCACGCGTGCAGGTGTGTGTATGGGCAGGTGCATTTGTGTGTGCATGTTTCCTGTGAGAGAATGAGCAGCAAATGGAAATCAGACTCAGTCACCATTTGGTGTATCTCCTTGGTTCACTTTGACTGCTCTACATTGTTAAATTGTTTCTATTATTTGTCATCTATGGTTTCATTTATAACCAAAGTGGACCGCTTTGGCTATAAAAAGTGACAAAGACAGGAAACATAAAAAACATTTATGTGGAGCCACCCCAAGTTAATGAGGAGCCTAAGAATGATAATTCTGCAAGTTTGCCTCAAGGTTATTTTTACCAGATCCATAAGTTGTGATCATCTGATCCAAGTTCTTATATAGGTCATCTAAATGTCTTTAGTACGTCAAATGAGAGGAAGAAAGAAGGGCATGGGGGACAGATAATACAGAGATAATTTAACCAGCTTGCCTTTTATTGATTGGAAAAAATTATTACCAGCAATGTGTTATTTGGAAGAAGAACTTATAAATCTCTCTCTGAATCTCGCTTTATCTCATCATTTAGATAACATTTGAACATTACTAAAACACTGCAGTTGATTTTTCTTACACTCAAAAATGCATGAATTCTAAAGATCGGGTCACAAAAGCAGTTTTTATCTGTTTTTAAAGCAGATGCACATAATTAAGTTTCAATTATGTTTTAGATATGTTGGTCCCCAAACCAAAATGTCGTTTTTTATTTGTCAACAAATCAGTCTTTCCTTGCACAACTAATTTAAAGGAAATGAAATGTTGTGTATAACTTGTTAAATGGGAAAATGTTGAAATGTGTCTTTGTATATAATGAACGTTATTTAAAAATGATCTTTTAATGCTCATTTAATATAATCTTTGAATAATATACTCATATAAAGTATTTAACTAAAAATCTTTTTTACCATAAGCCATGCAAAAATGATAAAATGATTTTTTTTTAATTGTAGGGGGTTTGTGAAATTACAGATTACTGTGAAAGGAGTTCATTAGTCAAAAACAGGATTGGAAATGCTGATCTAGAGACACAAAGTCCAGGGATTTCAGGAGGGAGCTGGAGAAGGGGAGAGAAGTGAGGGCGGGGAAGAACCAGTCCCCGTCTGGTAAGGAGTGTGCGGCTTCCTCCTTGGGCTCCAGCAAATACCTCTCTCGCCAGGGCCCGCCAGACCAGGGCTCCATAGCAAATGCCAAAAGCTAGCCAGAGGTGAGGGCATTTAGGAGTGCTGCCTTTGAGCTCATCCTTCAAAGAATGCAACCCTGGGCGGGTAGCAGGGTGAGCCCCCTACCTGCGTCCTACCCTGCTGTGGGGATAGGGAGTGAGCTGGAGACACGGATGAAAGGAAGCCAGTGTCCCCCTAGATAGCAGCCCCGAAAGGAGCAGCCCTTGGCTGATCCCCGCTAAGCTGCTTTGCCGGCTTGCCTTAGATTAGACTGGGTGTACCGGGTGCAGGCGGCATCATTTCTGAGAACTGGCTGTCACATGACTTGGCAGAACAATAGCAGCCAGGTGGAATTTTGTCCCCTGTACTATTTGTGAGCAGTGGAAGGACCACAGGACACTGGTGATCCAGGCTGGGTCTCTTTCTTTATAGGACACATATCAAAGCCCAGAGAGGTGGGAAGAGGCCGCCTAGGGTCTCAGGGTGGCCAAGAGCGTGCTGTGTACACATTCTCCCAGGCTCCCATGTATGCATTCTTCCAGTGTTCTGGGACAAGGGTATGTGCCATTTCAAAGATACTGATCACAGAGGACGACTGTGCCCTTCCCATGTCTGGGGGGTGCCTTTGAGGTGGGGAGATGGCCTCAGAGTCATGGAAAAGGCTCTTGGGAGGGACAGCTGGGTTCTGGAAGGCTGTGGGAATGGGAGGAAGGGATGAGTAGGGCAGAGGTTTAATTTACGCAACAGCAGAAACCATTCTACTGTGCTCAGGCTCTGCAGGTGTTTTGTGACCCTCCTGCAGGAACATTTATTTGTATCTATTCCAGCTGGTTGACCTGCCACAGCCCATCCTCAAATGTATCAATCCAAGGTACTATTATTTATAGAATCATTAACTCATGAGCTCCCCAAGGCTCCCCTGCCAAGTGACTTCCCGGCGGCCACTGGTCACCTCCAGGAGCAGGAGCTCCTAGCCCAACTGAGGGGAGGCCCCTCCTCCCTCAGCTTTTCTTTCTTCCCCTCGGGGTCTCCCAGAGCGCACCTGGTCCGCCTGCTTCTGGACGGCCTTTCAGGCATGTACAGAGGCAAAGACACCCTCCCCGCTGCTGCAAATAAATGCCCAATCTGCGAGAACGTCTCCTGCCCCGGCTCTTCACACATACTTTTCATGTCCTTTTGGCATCTGAGTCACATCTCTAAATGGCCTGCAGTTTGTCAACATCCCATGGAAAGTATGGCCCGAGAATCCAGGGCAGCGCTCAGAGCTGTGACCAGGACAGCAAAGGGCCAGGTTGCCAGCTCTTTCTGCCAAGGTCTCAGTGCACAGCTGGACCCAGCCTCAGCTGACAGCTCTTCTGGAAGCTTCTGAGTTCTAGCAGGGGGTGATACAGTCTGCCATGAGGGTGAGGTACACATGACACACCCTGAAATCTAACCTTTAACAGAGCCACATGTGTCATTCAGAAAAGAACATTGCTTTCAAGGCCTTTTCCTATTCTAACCAGACAAGTGATAGCACTCTTTTATAGAGTGATGTGGATTTGAGCCATTAAACGATTTGCTTACTGATACCCAGGCCTCTTGATCTGACGTTTCATGTCCCAGGGGACCACTGCATGGTGCCTCTGAACGTCCCTACTCTCTTTCCCAAAACAGTTCCTAACAGGAGCTCAGGTCTCCTGACTCCACAAGAAGGTGCTGGCTAATTGCACAGCCGAAAACTGTGCAGGAGCCAGCTCGAAAGGGGGCCACACATTGATCATTCTGGGCTGAATATTTTTACGGCATTCTATATTTACACCAAAATGGAGGTGAACTTAACAATACGGTGTTATCACAGGAAATGAATGAATCTGTCAAAAATCACTCTTTTACTGAATGACTTCTTTAACCTGAGCTGCCAGAAAAGTCTCTCACAGTGGGAAGCCATGCTTTAGATGGTGTGTCCTGATGAAAAATTGATATTGGCGGAAATAACATTTTTTTAAACTTCTAGGTGTTAACGGTAACTTTGAGTTCTCTGTGAGGCTCAGAGGGGTGGCGTGTTCTGCGTGGCCACATCCGTGTTTATTAGTTTATGACCTTCTGCTGTGGCATTTCATCATCACAGCAAAATTGCAACCTTTCAGTGCCTACGGACAGTCACGTTAAAATGGCTTTGAGGGAGAGATGGCTCATGTGGTCAGGCATTTTGGTGTCACACTCAATTGGCTAAACATAGTCATTTTGGGTTCTATTATTGACTAATTTGGGTAATTCACCTACTGGGAAATATTTAAAGATAAAAATGTAAAACCCTGTCAGTGTATGAGCAAGGTCCTTGATGTCAGTTTTGTGACATATTTTTAAACACTGGAATCTGTTCTGCGGAATATTCTGGCATGTTGTAGTTAAGTAAAACAATGTTGGGAGCCCATCAGCTGCCTGTTTGCCCATCTTCCTGTGCTCACGGAGGCTCCTATTAAAGGGTGGTTACTTTATACCTGGGCGGCTCCCATTTAATAGAGAATGCCATTAACAAGCATGCCAGAGTCTGTCCCTGCCTGCAGCCTTGATTAGCCATCAGCATGCGTGAAAGCTTATTTCTTGATTGGTGTTGAAATATGTCACACCCTGATGGAGCGTTGGAGGCTATCACTGCTGACGGATTAATGACAGAGCACCTGCCGCATGGCCTCATCCACGACAACTGCCATCCAGAGACAACAGAGTTTGGACCGTGCCCACAGAAGGCCTTGGAGTGTTGACGTGGGCAGGTCTAGGAATCTGTGTGGGCAGAAATGTAGGGGAGCTGAGTCACTCTGGGGCAAGCGGCTGTGTCTTTCGCTGTCCCCCAGCATGTGAGACTTGGGACCTGAAGGCCCATTTTCCCCCAGTGATGTTTCGAGGTAGGTATTTAAGGTCTGGCATGGGTATAGGACTTCACTAGTTTCCCCCACCCTCTATCCCTCCTTCCTGGCACTTCATAGTCACTTTACTATGCTTTGTCTTTTGCTGTGGTGGGTGTCCTGGTCTCAACTCCTCTCATCTACCTACACCAACGATGACCACACACCCACTGTGTGCAAGCACCATTGCCAGAGTGCATCATACAGGTTGTCAGTCCCTTGGAGGCAAGAAAGGTGCCTTGTTTACCACCCTCCCCCCCCCGCCACACACGCACTTAATTATGTTATATGATTGATACTCAGTGTTTAAGTGGCTGATGCGAGTCAAATTGTCATGTATGGCTGAGTGGTGAACAATGTCCCTCTTCTCGTGCCCAAACCTGAGGGCTGAATTGGAGCTTGGCAAACCCTGAAAATTTCAAAAGATTTTACATGATGCAAGGAATGATTTGGGGCCATTGACTTCCCCAGCAGAACCAGCAAAGCCTCCCAGTACTTCTTTGGTATTTTGCTTTGCAATGTCCCAGCCTTTCCCTTTAAGTCTCCTTTTTGGGCTTATATAGCACTTATATAGAAAGTGCTACACACCATCTCTCAGCCCAGGTTAAGTGAGGCTGGACTCTGGGTTCTCATCCTGATTCTGCTGCTAACTCAAGGTATAGCTTTGGTTGGGCTAGTGTCTTTTTTCTGGGCTTTGGCTCCCCTGTGTGCACAGCAAGGGAGTTTGGAACTCATGGCCAACTCTTTGAGTGAGGATTGCGAGCATCCACCTCTCCCCAACACCAGCCTGCACTTGGGCACATGTGTTCACACACACACAGGCACACACTTGTGCACACATGCTCAGCTGGCCGTGCTCTGTCACTGATAAGCCAGTTCCTCTAAGGTCTGTTCTCTACATGTGAGTTGCTTTTGTGCAGCCCGGGGAGCCGTGGTTGCTGGTGCTGGGGCCTTGGTGCCCACATGTCCCTGGGAGTGATATGTGCTCCTCGGTGCCCTGAGGGACAGAGCTTCAGTTGTGGGGTCTCACTGCACTCTACAGATGTTTCTTTTTTGCTTTCAAAGGAACATAACTGCCTTATCAAAAGTTTGGGAAACAGGCCGGGCACAGTGGCTCACTCCTATAATCCTAGCACTTTGGGAGGCCAAGGTGGGTGGATCACCTGAGGTCAGGAGTTTGAGACCAGCCTGGCCAACATGGTGAAACCTCGTCTCTACTAAAAATACAAAAATTAGCCAGGCATGGTGGCGGGCACCTGTAATCCCAGCTACCTTGGAAGCTAAGGCAGGGAGAATTGCTTGAACCTGAGAGGCAGAGGTTGCAGTGAGCTGAGATTTCGCCACTGTACTCCAGCCTGGACAACAGAGCAAGACCCTGTCTCAAAAAAAAAGTTTGGGAAACAGGAAGGGAAGGCAAATCACCTATAACACCCCTTTCCCTTCCAACAGCTACCACTATCATTTTGTAAGTTTCCTTCTAGTGACTTTTTAAATTTATATTTTTTCAATTTTTTTATACTTGGCACTGTAATAGGCACTTTACATATATTAACTACTTGAATCTTCTCAACAATCCTCCTGGATAAAAATGAGTGAATCTCATTTTACAGATGAGAAAACCAAGTGGAAGTTGAGTTGCTGGGTATACTCAGCTTGCCGGGGCTGGGATTAGAACACTTGCCATGTGACTCTGGACCCTCTCTTCCTTCCACCGGTGAAGTGGTTATCAAATTTCACCTGTCTGAAAGTCACCTGGAAGACTTGTTAAACCTCTTCCTGGGCCTCACTTCCACAGTGTGTGATTCAGTGAAGCTGGGTGAGGGAGGCCTGCCATCCTGCACTTCCAGCAAACCCCCCAAGCAATGCCAGTGGTATGCTGGTATGGAAACTATACATTGAGAACGATTGTACTAGTCCATACTGCTGCCTTCTGGAGACCTCCTCCTCTATCCTGATTTCCCCACTCATTCTGAAAGAATTCCACTGTGTTACTATTTGGCTTCACACAGATCACTTTTAGTGACTACATGAGATGACGCATGTTATAAAAGGAATCTATTGCTTGTTTGATGCTTTGGAATTCACAAACCTGCCTTAGCTTAGAGCCCAGGAAAATCACCCGTAGTTAAATCCCTCCCTGAGAAGGGCTCTCTGGGCCCTCCAGCTGGCCCAAAAGGGACAGGTGCCTGAGATCATTACATCAGTGCCCAGTGCCGTTCAGTTACTAAATCTAACCCATTCTTCAAGGCGCTGTTCAGCCTTCACCTTCCCCAGGAAACTCACCCGGCCTGCCTCAGCCCGCAGGATCTCTTCCTTGCTGAGCCTCTGATACCTGTGCTACTGTGGTCAGTCATCTAGGTGAGAACCTGGGAACTAATTTTTTCTCTTCTAGATAGTGAGCCTCAGATCCAAGAGGCACAGACTATCAGCCCTGCAGGGCCCTTGGGTGGCATTTGGTCCAGCCCTTCCATTTTACAGATGGTAAAACCGAGGCCCAGAGGCAAAGAGAATTGTCTCAGGTCAGAGTGCTGTGTCTATAAACTCCATTTGGAATTAATTCTTGACAACCACAGTTAGACCTTATAGTTGGGTTACATTTACTGCTTAAAATGACTTCCCAGATATCCCTACACTGAAAGAATGCAGACTTGAGATAGACGGCCATGACAGCTACCCCTTTCTCCCTGCTGTGCAGCCTGGAGAGTGTTCCCAGAGCTGCTGCAGTGGTCTTGCTGGAAAACCCCTCTAGCACCTGTGTAGAAGCGTCAGGAGGAGCTGCCTCTATTCGGTATCCCGTTCCAGACATTTCAGAGGTGTACGTGGAGCCCACGGCACCAACAGGTCTTCCTGCTCTCCCGAGGCTGGAGCTGAGTTTACAGGTGTCCAGAGTTGGCAGATGGGTCCTTTATCTAAATGTGTGACCCTGTGTTCAGAGCTCAAGGCCTAGAACAGCAGTGCAGTGAATAAGACCACAGCTGGTTTTTCTCCGTGGGAAGGAAATATGCCTGGAGGCTTCTGATTTCATTATCTAACAAGTGTATTTTCTCTGATGTGGGCTCAAAATGGGGAAAGAATAATTATTCCCAGCAGCCCCACCTCCGCCGTCTCCCGTTCCGGGACTCCCTTGACAGGCTCCTTGCCAGCCCTGCTCCTCCGCCTGTAGCCGCCCCTCAGTAGCTGCCGTGAACATGGGCAGTGGGAGATTATTCATTTCAATTTAATTCTTTTTTTTCTTATTAAAAAAAGCAGTGAAAACACACGTTCGTTATTTAAAAATCAGAAAATATGAACCAAAAAGAAAGGAATGAGAATACCTTATAATACCACCCGCCCCAGGGATAACCACAGTTTAAAACTATGGATGTCAATTCCAGATCACTGTTTCTCGAAGTTTCCTCAGTCTCTTTCTTGTTTCAGGTTTTGATGCACACACACACACGCTATTTAGTGCTATCGTTTCATTTCACCATGCATGAAAGTATGCTTATGCATAGTGGAAGCTGCTTTTTTCGCTTAGAGAATCTTGGGCACCTTTCATGTCGATGCTTGAAAATCTAATTCGTCCTTGTTAAATAGTATTTAATAATTAATAATGCCAAAGCATTGATTGACATAATCCACCTTTATTGGTTATTTAAATTATCTTCAAATTTTGCCTTACGAACAACACACCTGTCTGTGCTCTTGGCTGGTTACCACTAGTTATTTCCCTGGTTATTTTTTAAATAGGGAAGCTTATCTATTCATTTGTTAGAGGAAATATTTTCAGGTCACATGCTGTGTGCCAGCCATGGTGCCCCATTCTGGGGATTCAACAGTGCCTGAGACAAGGTCCCTGTCCTTGCACTTGAGGAACAGGGACATGGCTTATAAATAATACACATGTAGGTTTAAAAGACCATTGCAGATTGTGATAAGTGCTATAAAAAATCAACAGGGTGGTGGGATTGAGGGAGAAGGAAGCAGAGCTCCTGTGACAGAGCTCAGGGAAACCTCTCTGAGGAGGCGTTTTTGAGCTGAGACCTGCAAGAGAGGCAGCCAGGGCTGGATGAGCTGTGCAGGCGCTAAGGCAGGAGGGGCTGGTGCCCCTGAGGCTGGGAAGGCACCAGAGCAGAGGGAGTTGGGGACAACTGGTCTAAGAAGAAGTTGAAGTTGGCTGGAGCCAGGTCACTCAGGTTTCCACTGGCTGCAGCCAGTATGCATATTTCATTCCAAGAGCAATCAATGGCAGAGAGGATGAAGAGACAGGAAAGGGCATGGTGAGGGGGACAGGGGTTGGGGGGAGTGGTGTGGAGGCACAAAGAAAGGAAGGAATCAAAGGGGACTTTAGGGTTCATCCAGGAGGGGCCTGGTGCTGATTGCTTGCTGACATTCACAGTGTGTGCCCTCCGTTGTCTTGATAAAGGGAAGGGGGCACCTCCTGCCCTCTGGCTGGTGCACCTTCTGGTGGCAGAGCACCCTTGGGTCAGCCATCGCTTTTCTGCTCCTCTGAAGTCTCGCCAGCCTCTAAGAGGATGGATGTCTATGCCAGGCCTGGGTCTCCACCAGCGAAAGAGTGAGGTCTATGGCAAGAAACCGCTCTAGAACATGTGTTGAAATCCTTTTGCAGAGTTACCAGTGCACCAGAATTATGGTGGCTACAAAGCTGCTAGGGTGTTGCCCGGATCCCAGCTGGGAGGAGGCCAAGCCCTGGCTATTTTTCTGACTTTACTGCACAACCATCCCCACGAGGAAATCTGACATTGGGGGAGGAGGGGCAGGTAGTGGCCTTGGAGTCCACTGGCTCATACTTGACCTGGCAGTGCTGTCCAGGTGTCCTGGCACCTGTGGGACATTGGCTTGGGGATAAACTGCATCCCCAGCAGCAGCTGGTAAGAGAAGGGTGCTGCCGACATTATGTAGGCAAATGGATTCCCAACTAAATTTCACAAAGCAATAATGGTGTCTTAACAAAAAATGAGCACTGGGCAGGGTGGCTTACACGTATAATCCCAGCACTTTGCGAGGCTGAGGTGGGAAGATTGCTTGAAGCCAGGAGTTCAAGACTAGCCCGGGCAACATAATGAGACTCCCATCTCTATGAAAAAAAAAATTTTTTAATTGCTGGGCATGGTGGTGCTCCCCTGTAGTCCAAGCTATTCCGGTGGCTGAGGAGGGAGACTTGCCTGAGCTCAAGAGTTTGAGGCTGCAGTAAGTTACAATCACACCACCGCACTCCAGCCTGGGCAATAGAACAAGACCATGTATCTTAGAGAAAAGATAAATAAGATGAAAGTGCAATGTTCAAGGTCCAAGTGCAGTAAGTTTTGTTAGTCATTGACGGTATGTGTCTGTGGGTGAGTGCAAGTGTGTAGAGCCCTTTAAAAAAAAGCCAGCCTCCATGAGTCATGGCCCAAATCCAGGAGCCCTGGGCTCTGACAAAGTGCAGAGCCATGGTTCCATTCCCCTGGTGGGGAGAGAAAGGTCTATTCCAAACCCTCCCCTCGGGTTAGGGCACCAGTCAAGAATGCAACCCTAATTAAAACGTGAGGCAGTCAATCAATTATAGTTCCATTGTGGATGGAAGTTCTCCTGATTTCATACGTGGGCCCTGTAGATAGGAAGAAAGAAAGAGGAGACATTAAGAGTCCTTCCCCCAGGCTATTCTTGTGAGCCAGTTACTTGGGTTTTATACACATTTTCTACAAAAGGACAAATATTTGGGTCAGATGAAGTGGCTTTCCAGCGGGCTGGGTTTTGAGATGCTGTGAATAGTCATCCATAATGGGGCGAGGATGGCTACACTGAGCCATTGCTGTGCTTAAATCCTGGTTCTCCTCGGGGCCCATGGGCAGTCAGTCCAGCTGTGAGCTGATCACCCCTGTCTCAGGTTCGTGTCGTTGAGACAGGCTGTGCCTGTCAAGGCCTGAGAGGGGGTAGACAGTGTCAGACCATCTTACCACCTGCTGGAGAGAGGCTCTGGAGGTGGGAAGAAGGTTTGGGCTGAGGCTGGCTGAGGAAACGGATGCCATTGGCATAAACAAGACATACCTCTGCTTTCACAGAGCTGATGGAAACTCCATCCCATAGCTCCGTGTCCTCAGGCCTGGTGTGAGGCCTAAACTGGGTGTGATGGGAGTGAGGAGGATGTGAATTCACTGGGGAAAGCACCTTAAAAGGGGCAGCATTGGAGTGTGGCCTTCAGAATGGGGCACGTCAGCAGCCATGGCAGGGAGGTGAGATGCATTCTGGGGAGCAGGACCTGAGGGACCGGTGCCATGGAGACGGGGAATGTGTGGTGTTGAGAAAGGTCGGGCATTAGGAGATGGCTCTGGGGAGGCAGACAGAGTCAGATTTTAGATGATTGTGAAGGCCATCCTGAGGTGTATCTCCTCAGGATACAGGGAGCCGTTTGGGGACTTCTGTGCATACAAGTGATGGGTCACGGTGCTCATTTGGAAGATGGCCCTGTCAAGTGGAGGCTGAGCTAGGCTGGATCAGGGAAAGGCTATAGGCTGGATCAGGGAGAGGCTAGAGACCACTGGGAGCCATAGAGTCCAGGTGGATATGATAGTCCTAAACAGGACAGTCATAGAGAGCGTGACAAAGAATCCACAGGGCTGGGGAATGGTTTGGGTGACATGATGAAGGGGAAGTCAAGTTCAACTCCCAAGTTTGGGGAATGAGCTGCAGTTGCACGTAAATCAATTTTCTGCTCCACTAAGTTTATTCATTTAAATGCCCAAACTTAAATTAACTCTTTTTGGATGGAAAGCTTTCTAAATAGTGACCACTGAACATCACCCTCTGTCTTTTTCAGAAAAGGAAGTAGAACATATTGTAAGCATAGTGCGATGGGATAGTTGCTGTGAATAATTGCAACGATCCTTATTGTCGGTTGCCTCCAGGCCTGGTGAGGTGTTTGGAACCCTTTGCCCCAGCAATGAATGGCCCCAGGCTGTTGTACTCAGCTAGTTCTGGGTTTTCTCTCTCTCTCTCTTTTTTTTTTTTTTTAAAAAAAAAAGGAAGAAAATCTTTTTTAAAAAAAGAAGAAAAGCTGTTGCTTCCCTCCTGGCTCTTCCCTTCTTTGCTTTCAGCTGTCATTTCTCAGTCCTAGAGCTTTCGAGACCCTCATCCTCCGGCTATTTCTAATCTTCTGCCCCGGGCTTTTCAAATCTCCAACTCCTCCTAAAGTATACAGCCTCTGTGATGGCTGTTTCCTTAACTTGTGGGTTTCTTCTTGTTGCTTCCCCTTCTAATAGCTTTATTGCAGATGACTGAGCTTTCAGTGCATGGGGATGTTTTTGAATTTCTCGGGTATTCCCCGCAGTGCGTAGATGGTGCTGAGCACGTTGCTGATACTCAGTAAACATCCATAGATTTAAGAGAAGTAAATAGCCAATCTGCTTTGTGTGTGTGTGTGTGTGTGTGTGTGTGTGTGTGTGTTTCTCAGCACCAAAGAACTTTACCTTCAGTTTCTCAAAAGCTGGAGTTGCAAAGCCATCTTTGAAAGCCAAATTTTTTTGTGTGGTAATAGCCACAGACACCGCCTGGAAGCCTGTGCTTCAGGAGCGGAATGACTCTGCCACTCCTCATTGTCTGTGAGTTTAGGCACTGAGAGCTGCATGGATAAAAGCAGATGAGTCACAGGTGTGGATCTGCTGGGCGGCTCTTGTTGTTAGCAGTACAAAGCCACAGGTGCGCATTCAGTGCTGCGAAGCAGGAAGAGGAGCCCTGACGATTCTGAGGGTCTCAGGTCAAGTTAGTTATGTGGAGACTTGAAAATGTATTGGAGATGCAGCCTGGCTTCCGCAGCCTTGGAGAAAATGAGAATGATTTTTGCTATTTGCTTTTGGGGCACCATTTAAGCCCATGTCTTGCTAGGTCAATGTTTTCATGCCCATAGCTATAAATTAAAGAGATGCCTTAGACTTGGGAGCTGTTTCTCTGACTAGAAGCTACGTCTGTTTATTCCCTTGCAGTTGCTAGGAGCATTGCAGACCAGAAGGAAGGAAATGGAGGATGAATGATTTTAAGCATATTTTCCAAGAGTAATGAAACCGAAAACACAAATTCCCACACACCAGAAAGGAACTGGTTTCCATCCAGTGTAGAAAAAGCTCCTGGCAAGATCCAGACTCTCTGATAATCATTCCCCTGTGCTAGGGTTTAGCTGGGCCACTGGCTTGATTGAAAGCCCGGGTTCAGCGGAATGTGTGGGCAAAGTGTAGTAAGCAGGCCAAGTCTATGCAAACCAGGATCTGAATCAGTTATTTAAAACAACAGACTTGGGTAAAATCAACAGTCATTCTAATCTAGTTTATCAGGGAGCAGCAGTTTATCTCACAGAATCTCACTTAGTTCCATGAAATTGAGGTTTGTTTCTTGATCTATGAGACTGCAACTTGCTGTGGTATTGTGGCCTTCTCTCATTTTAATGAGGTCCTTAATGATTTACCCCCATTCTTGGATGAGTTGAAGGTGGCATCCCTCTTGCTGGAGAGACTAGGATGAAAGGCATTTTCTTTTATGTAGATGACCTGGTTTTTGTTTTCATGAATTCAGAAAGGACTTAGTAGACAACAGGTTCTGCTATGTAATTATTGCCATAAAGAAGGGTTGCTGGATACTTAGGCTAAATTTGAAGTCAGCACTTTCGGTGTAAGCTCTCCAGCATTCAGTTGGCTTACGAGCCTACAGCCTGTCTCAGTTTATATATTGCTGTGCAGAAATCCACATTAAAACTTAGTGGTCTAAAAGAACATTTATTTGCTCAGAATTCTGCAGTTTGGGCAGGGCTCAGCAAGGATGGTTCATCTTTGTTCTTCATGATGCCAGCTAACATGGCTTGACTGAGGCTGGAAGATGCACTTCCAGGATGGCTCACTCACATGGCTGGGAAGTTGGAGCTGGCTGTTGACTGGGAACTCAACTACTGCTGTTGACCACAGCTTCAGTTCCTTTCCTTGTGGCCTCTCCATGTGGTTATGTTGGGCTTTTCACAGCATGGTGGTTGGATTCTGAAAGAAAGGATACTAAAAGTTTTAAGAGGACAAGCCCCACTGTGCAAGCACTTATTCAGCCTCTGCTTGTATCATGTTTGGTCATATCTCATTGACTAAAACCAGTTACATAGTATGATGAGCAGCATAATGGTTTCCCAAAGATGTCCATGTCCTAATTGCAGAAAACTGAATATGTTATCTTACAGGGCAATAGAGGTTTTGCAGATGTGATTAATGTTAGGCTCTTAAGATGGAGAAGCTATCTTGGGTTATGTGGTGGGCTCAGTGTAATCACCAAGGTCCTTTATTTTTAATTTTTGAGACAGGGTATTGTAGGCTAGAATGCAGTGACACAAAAAATGGCTTACTGTATCTTCTATCTCCCACCTCCCAGGCTCAAGCAATCCTCCCACCTCAGCCTTCTGAGTAGCTGAGACCACAGACTTGTGCCACCATGCCCTGCTACTTTTTAAAAAAAATTTTTGTAGAGTTGGCGTCTCCCTGTGTTGCCCCAGCTGGTCTCAAACTCCTGGGCTCAAGTGATCCTCCCATCTCTGCCTCCCAAAGTGCTGGATTTACAGGTGTGAGCCACCGTGTCCAGCCCAAGGTCCTTATAAGTGAAAGACAGAGGCAGGAGAGTCAGAGTCAGAGAACAAGATGTGATGACAGGAGCAATGATGAGAGTGATGCAGAGTTTGGCTTTGAAGATGGGGGAAGGGGCCACAAGCAAAGGAATCCATGCAGGCTTTAAAGCCCAGAAAAGGCAAGAAAATGGGCCTTCCCCTGGAGCCTCTAGAAGGAACATCCCTGCCAACACTTTGACTTCAGCCAAGTGAGACTCTTATTAGACTGCTGACTTCCAGAACCATGAGGTAATAAATCTGTGTTGTTTTAAGCTACTGAGTTTGTGGTAATTTGTTAGAGCAGTGAGAGGAAACAAATGCACATGGACAACCCCAGAGTCCATGTGGGAGGGGCCATACACAGAGGCTAGGATCTAGGAGCCATGTTTTGTTGGGGGGTCACCAAAGTAACAGTCCATTATTCAAACTGGCAGACATTTGACAGACCAGAATCTCATGGTGTTTTCTTCAGGAAGTAGTTTTGCCCAGAGTTGAATATTTTATGGATGCCTTACAGTCTTTCTAGTCAAGGTAAATGTTGCATTATCCATGCTTCCCACTGGTTCCAAGTTGAAATTGTAGCTGCCACGCTGAATGTGATACCACTTCAGGCCTTTGTGTTGGAGCCACTCTAAGCTCCCCTTTCCCTTCCCCAATTTTTATTATGAAACATTTCAAACACAGAGAAAAGTTTAAAGAATAGTACAATGCATTTAGGGATACCTACCACCTAGATTCAAAAATTATTAATATTCTGCCACATTTGCTTAATGTATATGTGCATGATATCTATGTATATTTTTTGCTGAGCTGTTTGAAAGTTTCAGACATCAAGACCCTTCACCCCTAAGTACTTTAGCACATGTTTCCTAACTATAGGGACATTCTCTTGCATTGCCACAGTGGTCATTACACCTAATAAGATAAAAAAATTATCCACAATCATCTAACAGTCTACATTCAAATTTCCCCAATGGCCAAAACAAATTTTTAGAATTGTTTTTTTAAAATCTATTCATGTGTTACATTTAGTTATTGTCCCTCTAGTCTCTTATTCTAAAATAACCCTCCACCTTTTTCCCTTTCATAGCATTGACTGTTGGAAGAGACCAGGCCAGTTATCTTGCAGAATGTCCCACATACTAAATTTGCCTAGTTATTTCCTTGCAGTGCTGTCTAACTTGTTCTTCTATCACCTGTATCTCCTGCAAATTGAAAGTTATATTCAAAGGCTAGACTAGATGCAGGTTATGCACTTGTGGTAAGAATATTTTTATAAACGATACCATGTCCTGCATATGGCATCACATCCAGCACGTAATGTCAGGTGTCCCCTATAGTTGACTTGGTTTAATCATTAGTTTAAAGGAATGAACATGAGGCGATGCCATTGTGAAGGTAGATTTTTTTCCTTCTGTAATTAGCAAGTAATCTGTTGGGGTGATACTTTGGTAAGGAGCAGATATGCTGTTTCCCAAGAACTTGTCACCTAATGGCTTTTGCATCCCTTGGTAACCTTTATGTGAGGCAGCAGGGGTATCGTAAAATGGTAATTTTTTAAATCCTATCATTGTTTCTACATTTATTAGCTGAAAGTTTTTGTAAGGAAAGGCTCATATCTCTCTTTGAGTCCTTCCTTGCTTTTAGGCACAATGTGCCTGAGACAAATTGTATTTTTACTGTTACAGGCATAGAATCAGTGATTTTTCTAAAGAATCCTGGTTCTTTCAGTGGGACTTTAAAACCAAGGCTTAGGCACTAGGGATGCTCATTCTAAGGCCATTTAGTGGATAGAGCTAGGAAACGTATTTAATAAATTATGTGTTCGAACTGAGAGTTTTGAATTCAGATTTAGTACTCAAGATTTTTTTCCTTAACTTTTTACTTTATATATATATAAATATATTATTATATTATTATATATATAATATAAAATATATATATAATATAAAATATATATAAATATAAAATATATTATTATATATATAAATATATATAAAGTAAAAAGTATATATGTATAAACATACAGTATATATATATAAACATACAGATATATATAAATATATATATATTTATATATATATATATATGTATGTTTTCTCAAACTGAATTTTTTTGTTTGTTTTTGCTCTTGTTACCCAGGCCTGGAGTGCAATGGCAAAATCTTGGCTCACTGCAACCTCCGCCTCCTGGGTTCAAGCGATTCTTCTGCTTCAGCTTCCCGGGTAGCTGAGATTACAGGTGCCTGCCACCATGCCCAGCTAATTTTTTGTCTTTTTAGTAGAGATGGGGTTTCATCATGTTGACCAGGCTGGTCTCAAACTCCTGACCTCAGTTGATCCACCCGCCTCAGCCTCCCAAAGTGCTGGGATTACAGGCATGAACCACTGTACTCGGCATCAAACTGAAATTTTGATTCCTGTGCATTAACATGTTTACCTGTTTGTGTAATATATACATTCATATAAAATAGTTTTAAACTTATAACACCAATATTATTACTAACAATAAAACTACCAAGTGGAGCTTTCCTTGGCACTTTCTTTTGTCCTTAGAATACATCCTATTACAGATGTATGATCAGAGTTCAAATGAGTTGAAAAGTCATTTGAAAAAATTATTTTCTTTGTGTGATTATGTTATCAATTTTATAAACAGTTAGCTTCATGTGTTTTAGACTGTAAGGTTTACCCCCCTTTTAAAATTAATTTTGTTTCTTAGAAAATATAAAACATTATATAGCAAGTCCTCAAGGTCATCAGTAAGTTCTTGGAAACTGTGACTTGAAGTGAAATGACACATAATAAAACCAGTTTTTTTCCTCACAGTGCTATGAAACAATGTTGAATTAAATGATATTATTCCAGGACCTGCTGTATGTCATTTCACTTAAAGTTGCAGTTTCCAAGAACCTTAGCAAGGGCATTACATGAAGACTTAATATATGTGGTTTAAAAGTCAAAACCATATAATACAGTAACCTCATAGAAATCTTGATTCCATACCTGTCTTTTCTGCTCCATTCCCCTATATGGATAACCATTTTGCTAGTTTTTTTGTCTTTTCAGTGCATCTTTTTGTAAGAAAAAAATTTCATACTCATTCTTATTTCTCCTTCTTTCTTGGACAAGAGCAGCAGCATGTCCTCTATGTTCTTCGTCATCCTGCATTGTCCACTTTTTAATATAGCCTTGAAATCCCTCCATACCAGCCCTTCAAGGCTATCCTCTTTGTCCATTGCCTGTACTTCTCCACTGTGTGGCTACCCTGGAAGGGATTCGGCAAATTTCCTGTCTATGGGCTCTTGGGTTGTTCCCAGTCTTTTTCTTGCACAAACAGTGCTGCAATGTGTAATATCTAGTGCATGTCATTTCGTACATGTGAAGGTGTATCAAGGGGATTGATTGGTCAAAAGATGAAAACAGATGTAATTTGTCAGATATTGCTACGTTCTCCTCTCTGGGGGCTGTACCATTTTGCATTCCCCCAGCAATGTGTGAGAACACATGTGTCTCAACAGCCTTAACCACAAAATGCTTGTCAAACTTTTGGCTCTTTGCCAATATGATGAATAAGAAATGGTGTTTCTGTTTTGTTTTATGTTTGTCTTATGAATAAGGTTACACATTTTTTTATAGGTCTAAGGGCCATCTCCCCTTTTCTTTCTATAAACTGTGTACATCTTTTGTTCATTTTTCTGTCATGTGATTAGTCTTTTTCCTTTCAGAGAATTTCTAAGTTAGAGAGATTAAGCGTTTTTCTCTAAGTTGCAAATGGTTTCCTTTCTTAGTTTTATCATTTTTTAACTTATATTTTTGCAATGCATTTATTTTATTTTTATTTTATCAATCTTGTATTTCAAATCAGAATTAGAAAGACTTTTCCACCCCCTGGTGATTAAGGAACAATCCACTCATATTTTCTTCTAGTACATATAGAACTTCATTATTTAGTTAGCTATCTAATGCATTTGGAGTTGTTGTTGTTGTTGTTGTTTTTCTGGTGGATGGTATGATAGGGATTCAGTTTTGTTTTTCCAAAAAGTTACCCATCTTTCCCTCAAAGGTTTGAGATGCTACCTTTATCATATACCAGATTTCCACATGGGGTATATTTGCCCACTTTCTCTTCTCTTCCATTGATCTGTCAGACCCAAGGTTCTTGAAGTTCATCTTGACCCAGGACAGTGTGCCTCTCTCGTATTCTTCAATGGTACAGAGCCAGCCCACCCCAAGATGGTGAAAGCCCAAAACTGGGCACTTAGCCTGCAACGTGGAGTGGCACATCTATTCCTCTGCAATACTCTAAAAGCTCTTCCTGGCTCTCGCTGGACTGTCAGGGTATTGTGTACCAATCTGTGCTATTTTGGCTCCTTGTGGAATTGCTTTTGATAAACAACACATATTAGTGACAGGTCATGTTCTTATACTGAGGGATGTGCTAAGGAAAAGCCCCGTAAAACCCAAGGTGTTGAGAATTCACTACATCATTCTCTCATTCCTCATTTTATCTTATTTTTCCTCTTTTTGCCCGGCTTTCCTGACATTATTTTCCTTTTATTTTTTTTAAATAATATGCATCTTTGCAAGCAGTTCTGGAGCATATATTGTTGAAAGAGGAGGGAAGAAAGGAAAGCAATTACACAAGACTGATGACTTTATGCTGCAGTGAAATATGGAAACGGTGCACAGTCCTTGATTTCAGGCTAGATTTACTGTACTCCTCAAAGGAACTTTTCTTAGACAGGTTTACCTAATGCAGAAAAACACCTTTGCTTCCAGGTCAAGCAGCTTTCATCCTTTAAATCTAATCATTTTCAATGAGATAGGAATACATGCAGAAGGGTTTTCAAACTGATACAGATTCAGACATGTGTATTAGACACCACAGACAGCTTGAAGCATTTGCGTTTGACTTTGTTGAACACATCTGCACCTCGACTCATCTTGGCCATCGTGGATGTGTGCTGGAGTAAATGCTGTGTTGTCCCTGGGACAAAATGCAGACCTTTCTGCAGGCATCCGCTGCCATCCAGTTACTTGTTTTTGTACATGACGTGCTATCTCCCTCACCTTATGATACTTCTCCTTGGTCCAGTGCCCTTTGAACCTGTGCATGGACCACACCACCTCGAGGAGGCCTTGACTACTTTGTTCCCTTTAGGCCCCCATTTGCTTCAGTCCCCAGCCCTGGGCCCTGCTGGTACCTAAGGTAGCTGCATTGGCCTTGCTTCCTGCTTCATCAATGCCTCTACACCTCTCTCCTTGTTTGGGAAATTTCTGCATGTGTTGCATTTGATCAAGCAACCTTGTAAATATAAAAATCCCCCCATCACAAATCAGTCTGCTGCGTCTTCCTAACACTGATGATGGCCTTGGCTGGGCCCAGTGGTCCCTTCCTGGCTGACCAGGCTCCCCTGAGTCTCGGTGCCTAAGCCATTATTGTGTCATTATTTCTTATCCAAAGGGCCCATGTCCCTTAGCCAAAATTCTGAAACAGAAAAGGCTCTGCAAACAGGAAATCATTTGACAGCAAAACTCAGCCTAAACTGACATGAGGCCATTTATATTCCTTATTTATCCCAACAGATGTGAATGTTTATATCTTTTGCTGTGGAAATATGACTGTGTCTGATTCTGGGGTGTTGTCCCAGAACCTGCTGGGAGTATCATGATATATGACATTTGTCATCTGAATTTCAAAACAGATCTGGTCCCAAGGACTTGTGATAAGGGATTATGGGCCTGGAGAAAATCGGAGGCAGGAGATGCCTGTAATTTCATGCCATATGACTGTCAGGATAGGTGGTGCATAGAAATGACCCATGCCTAGGTAAGTAAGAGTATATGAGGCCCAAGACTTTGAAAATACTCAAGTCCAGTTAGTATACTGAGGGTTTCCCCATTCCTGGAAGATCCACAGGACACATAAGACGGCTAGGAAAGAGGTTCCCAAATCAGAATATATTAGATGTCACCAGTCCCCAGAGTTGGTCAATTCTGGGTGCCCTGATACCAGCAGGTTTCTGGATTTACAAATCTAAGAATAATAAGATTTGAAACACTTTCCTTATGCCAGGCACTCTTCTAAGTGCTCAGTATGGATAATCTAATCAGATCCTTGTGACAACGCTTTGAGGCAGTTGATATCACCATCCCTTAAACCGTAAGGAAACTGAGGCCCACGCACGTTAAGTGAATCCATAACAGTTCAGATTCCAGAAAACACAAACCTCTCCAGCTATTTAAGAAGAGATTAATAGAGGGGATTGGGAGTTTCCAGAATTAGAAGGGCCTAGAGGAGCAGGATGGAGGCTCAGCTTCCAGGAATGATTCTCAATAGAACACTGCATGGCCTGACCCTCAAGAATGCTGCTTCCACAGTCAGGAAAGTTGGGAATCAGGACTCCACTGCAGGAACTATCAACCCCGGGAACACCCACTCAACCACCTTCTGGGGACCAGGAGAGGTGACCATGACTGTTGGCTTCAGAGTTGGCATGCCTTTTGCCGCACCTGCACTCTGCTTTTCAGCACACCTGCAAAACTGGTGACCGGTCTCCTTGCCTCTGCTTGCCAGAGAACGGCAGAATCTACCGCCATATGGCCTCCACCTCATTTGCTTAGCCTCTCAAGGCGTATGCAAACATGTCTGTTTGGTAGAATCTTAAACACATCTAGAACCTGGAGGTGCAAAGGAATAGGTCGTTGTCACTTTGCCAACTTTGGCATACAGGAAAGCACAGGGGGAAGAAGGTCCAATGGATGTTGATTGAGCCAGTCTGCAGACCCACACATTAAATAACTTCCCAGAGCTTACACAGGAAGTGGTAGAACCAGGATTTGAAGCCAGGCTGTGTGTTCCCAGCATCTAAGCTCTGTGAAATGTGCTGCCTCACAGGAATCCCATGAGCTCATGCCTGGGGCTGGCTGGACCCCATGACAAACATGTCTTCTCCATATTGTTTCTTCGGTAGATTTACAGCTCTGGCCCATGTGTTTGTATGGTACAAGGAGGACTCTTGAGCTGGCTCTGAATCCTTTGGGGACTGGTTTTGATGGTGTCCATCTAATGTCTATTGACTGGTTGTATCCGTTACCCTTTGATCTAACAATGCTGCCTAACAAGTCACCCTAAAATTCACTCACTTAAAACAGTAGAAATGTAATATTGTTCACCTAGTCTATAGGTTGGCTGGTTCTTCTCAGCTGGGTTCACATCGGTGGTCAGCTGCAGGTCACTTAGGTGGCTGGCTCTGCTTATCTTGACTGGGACCTATCACATGCTTGGGGTTAGCTGACTGATCTCTCACTAAGTAGGCTGGTTTCTCATCCTTCAATAGCCCGGCCAGTGTGTTCTTATAGCAATTTCTCAGAAATGAAAGAGGAAGTTGAAATGTGCATGCGTTTTCCTAAAGCCAGTCACACAGTCATGCTCAAGGTCATGGTGAAAAGGGTACCTGAAAGTTGCACCCCTCTGGATACAGAGAGGCCGTTAGTTGGGGTCATCAACTAATTAGAGAACCTTAGGGACAATATTTAACCTCTCCAATGGCCCACACAACTGAACTCCTTGGAAAGCATAGCTTGGATGGGAGGCGTGGAGAGCCAAGTCCTCTGGAACCCTGCACGTTAAATCTAATGTGGAATTCAGCACCCAGGGCCTATCTAGCGAGGCTCTGCATAAATGAAATCATCTGTTCTTTTGGCTGGCTTTATTCTGTGCTCAAGCCAGGGCTCCCCAGCTGACTCAGGGACACAGCCATTAACTTGTGGGGCCTGTACTTAACAGAGCTGCTTCTCAACAAAGACAGTCTTTTGACATCTCAAGCGGCAAGCTCCATCGCCAATTAAAAAGCTCATGTCCTCAATGTGACAAATACCGGGGAAAACAATTCTGCGATTCAGAACACAAGTGGAGGAACATGAAGCAAGTTCAGCATGACGGCAGCACCCGCCTTGTCGGAGCTTCCATCTCGCCTCTCGGTGAGACAGAGCACGACTCTCCCAAGATTTCCCAGATCATGCCACTTAGCTGGACAAGACATGCCGCCAGGCCAAGATAGTTCATCCCGCTTCATGGGGTCATGTGAAGGGCCAGGGTTGTTCTTCTGTAGCTTAGATTTCGGCCTGCACATCTTACATTTTCTTAATTCATATTTAATAACCTTACAGGGCTCTCCGGTGGCTGTGCTGTGAGACAGATCAGGGGGCCAAGGTCGTCCATGCAGCCGGGATCCTGGGGTTCCTTCGGGCCCTGATCCCTTCTCTGCAGAACATGAGGGGCTGTCCCCAAGACTTCAGCCCTAGCAATTCAATTGGCAGCTTCCATATTGAAAGACTCTAAAGAAAACGGACATTCCTCCCTTTTTTCTTGTGGATCCATTTCCCTTTGAAGTGAAGTTGCGCCGTCTCCCCAGGTCCGCAGTGAAAGCAGAGTTGTGTATCCTCTGGTTTGTTTCTCAGGAGATGTGTTTTAAGTAAGTTAATAATAATAATAACAACAGCTTTATTGAGAAATAATTCACATACCCTACAGTTGACCCGTTCAAGGTATACAATTCAGTGGTTTTTAATATAGTTATAGATATGTGCAACCATCCCTGTGGCTTATATTAGAGCATTTTCATCATCTCAAGAAGAAACCCCATATACATTAGCAGTCAATCCCC
Source organism: Macaca fascicularis (assembly GCF_037993035.2). Lineage (NCBI taxonomy): Eukaryota > Metazoa > Chordata > Mammalia > Primates > Cercopithecidae > Macaca > Macaca fascicularis. Next base: position 98,820,680 of record NC_088387.1, on the reverse strand, counting down.
ATTTTTCCTTCCCCCAATCCCTGGCAACCACTAATCTGTTATGTTTTTCTTTTTCACTCAAACAGATTTCTGACAGATCCACTTTCTGTGTCTATTGATTTCCCTATTCTGGACAGTGGATATCAATGGAATTATATAATAATGTGATCTTTTGTGACTTGATTCTTTCACTTAGCATAAACTAAGGAAATTTTTTAAAATTTGTCTTTGAAGGCAAATGGCTGAGTTTGAATCCTGGCTCCACAGCCTACTGGCTGTGTGTTTTTAGGTAAGTGACTTAACCTCTCTGTGTCTGTCTTCTCAACTTAATACAGAGAGGATTCCAGTGCTCACTCCCATAGAGCTCCCTGGATCAGTCCATGTAAAGGCTGTATTTGAGCTGTGCCTGGAACACAGTAGGGACCCAGGGAATGTGAGTTCTCATCATCTTTCTTGTCCTGTGTTCCCTGAAGGCCTTTCTAGCTCTGTTTGGGGAGCCTTGCCTGTTTGTTTTTGTTCCCACAGCAAATATCAGTGGCAGTGTGGACAGTTCTTCCCATATGAATGGCACCTGTGTCATGGGGACTGGGAAGCTGTGCATGTGCCTTGCAAGCTCTCACCCAAGTCTAGAGCCTCCTGCATCCCCCTCTTCCCAAGGCAGCCTTGTGGCCCCACTTGAGGCTCTGAGGTTCTGCCTTTAAGGGAATAGAAAGTTTTTCTCCCGAGCTCCCAGTGAAAGCAGCTGTTTCCTTGTGAGTGTCCTCCAGGTGGGGGACGGAGGGATTTTGGACAGGCACATTAGTCCATTTTACTCCTCAGGGTTTAAGTTAACAGGAATAGTAGAAGGAATCAATGTTGACCCAGAAAACTGGCCCACAGGCCTGCTGCTATTGGGTAATGTACTAGTCCATTCTTTAGTTGCTATAAAGAAGTACCTGAAGCTGGGTAGTTTATAAAGAAATGAGTTCATTTGGCTCATGGTTCTGCAGGGTGTCTAGGAAGCATGGCACTGGCATCCTCTCCTGGAGAGGCCTCAGGATGCTTCCAATCATGGCAGAAGGCGAAGAGGGAGCAGGCTGTCACATGATGAGAGGGGGAGCAAGAGAAGGGGGAGATGCCACTCATTTTTATTTTTTCTTGAAACAGGTCTTGCATTTTCACCCAGTCTAGAGAGCAGTGGTGCGATCACATCTCATTCAAGCCCCAGGCTCCTGCCCTCAGTTGATCCTCCCACCTCAGCCTCTTGAGTAGCTGGAACCACAAGCATGTGCCACCGTGCCCAGAAAAAAAAAATTTTTTTTTTTTAGAGATGGGGTCTCACTGTGTTGCCCAGTCTGGTCTCCAATTCCTGAGTCCAAGTGATCCTCCCACGGCAGTCTCCCAAAGTGCTAGGATTACAGGTGTGAGCCATCATGCCTTACTCTTAAACAGCCAGCACTCTCATGAACTGAGCAAGAACTCACTCATCACCAAGGGGATGGTGCTGAGCCATTCACAAGGGATCGTCCAGGATCCAATGCCTCCCACCAGGCCCCACCTCCAGCATCGGGGATCTCATTTCAACATGAGGTTCGGAGGGGTGACACATCCAAACCGTGTCGGATGGGAAGCTGAGAAAAGTGACATCTGCCTCTGAAAGAGTTCTGGGAACGTCACTGGAGGGTGACTGCCAGGTTCACTCATGCTATCAGCCCTACCTTTGTGTCCTCAGTCATTTTTACTCTGAGCATAATCACAGCCCTCGTTGAGAGGAGCCACCGTCCCTGTTGGTCTTCCTTCTAGAAGTATCTCTTATGTACCGATGTACAGCAATGCATTTACATTGTTAACTATACAAATGGCACCAACACATGTAGAAAGGCCACCAGATAGAATAAAGGAAAAGGTATCCCTCAACGCTGACATACTTACTGGCTTGCTTTTGGAGCGTTCTTTCTGTCTCCAGGTGCTAGCACTTTAGGAGAGTAAGCAGGCTCTGTTGGGGGACTCTGAAGACTGGTCACCCTCCCACATCCACATCCGCCAGCACTTGAGCTGCGTTTCTGCGTCACCACTCCATTTATGCTGGGACTGTGGTTTCTTTGTGTGTTTTTATGTCTTTTCCATGTCTGGGTCTGGGTTTGCCTCCCCTGAGAGACTGTAAACTTCTAAAGAACAAGAACTGTGTTGTCTCCTTTTATAGGAGTGTGTGTTTCGTTTAAAAAAAAAAAAAAAGGAAAAGTAAATTTTAAAAAATGTTTCTTGTCTATGCCTACGATGTTCTTATTGACTTGAGGGTTAGACAGTGTCTCTGAAAATTGTCTGGCAAACATTCCCTGGCCCCGACCACGACCAGCTGGTTGATGTAACCCCGTGGTGGCTCAGTCACCATGTCGCAGGAGCTGTGTCTTCTTCTGCCCGGGAACTGCCTGTCCTGTGTGACAGCAAAATGCAGCGGTTGCCAGCCCAGGGCCCACAGGCAGGATTCCCCTGAAGCCGTGGGACTTTGCTAACAATGCATCTCCCACATTGAGGCTTTTCAGAAATGTGATTGAAAATAGAAGTGTGGGTGCAGCATTTTCCTCCCTGCCACATGGGAATATTCTGGGGAGAGAACTTACCTTGAAGGAGCGTCCTTGCTGGGAGTGTGGCAGAGGGATCTTCCCCTGGAGCCAGAGCCCCTGCCAGGTCCTGTCAGCCCCGGGATGCCCACCGAGCTCTGCTTCCGTGGGCGCCCTGAGAAATGGAAGGCAGCGGCCCTGACTCCGGGCTAAGGCAGGGCTTCAATTAAGCCAGAGAAACACGATTTATTACCAGCATGTTTTCAGTTCCAGGCCGTGCCTTGAAAAGGTCACCTTATATGAATATTTAGAAAAAGCAAGATCATAAAATAAGAGGGACTTGGTGTTTTGTTTATTTTTTTTAGAAGAAGAAAATTCAGGCTCACTGGTAACTTACAATGGGCAAACTCCAGCACTTTTTATTTAACCTGCATTTACCCTTTAAAAATGGGGAGGAGGTTTTAGAACTGCATTTGAGGAGACTTTCTGTGTCCGTGGGATTTTACAGCATTTGAAACCAGGGCAGTGAGCCTTACACCCGGGACCCGAGGTCCACTTGCTGACTAAATGTCCATTAAAACAGCAAATGAGGAGGCCAGGTCTGCTTTGAAGAGCCTAGCCTGATTGTGTTGTATTTGTGTCAGCTGATGGCTACTCTTTTCATTAGGGGCTTTTAACTTGTAGGTCATCTTTTGAAATACACATTTGATTGAGTCAGTTCTTCCTTTAAGACCTGAATTGGCTCCCCTTGCCCGAGGAGAGAGCTGGGCCCCTGACCCTCCTGCCCCGGCCCCTTGAGATCTGGACACAGCCTTGCCTCAGAGCTCGGCCTGTCCCCTCCCCTCCCCTCCTGTCATGTCTTATGTCCCATTCCAGTCCCATAGTGAGGGGACTTAGTGGATTATATTGTAGGATGAGCTTAGTTAAAGATTAAACGAGTATGTTTATTCTTTATTTCACAGAGTAATTGTTTTAAAAAGAATTTTATTTTTATGCTTAGTAGGATGGGTTTTATTTAAAGCCCCAGGCAGACTCCATTTAAATCTGTCTATAAATTATATAGTCTTGATGTTTTTGTATAACTTTGATATACATTCTTTACAAAATCCCGGTTTTATTTTTACAAGATGAAGATTATACATTTTAAAGCAGTTATTTCGTCAGCTTTTCCTGTCTCCTTGTATAATCATATCAGAGGACTGAATAATGATTTCGTTATTTCATTTGCACAATCTCTCGTGACTGTTAAGCACTCTGCTTGTAGTTCCTCTGTTTTTTGCTATTCCTCTGTTCTTGCGATTTTTTTCTGCCGTCTCTCCCCGTCTTGCCCAGATCTCTTCCTCGGTGAATTTTTTTTGTTAATTTTGTACAACAAATATTCCTCGGCGCCTCCTGCCCACCATACACTGTGTCAGGTGCCAAGTGTAGAATGCAAATTAAACAGCCAGGTTGTCTACTCCTTGGCACTTGGCATGGAATTCCGTGGAGCCTTTCCATTAAAGAGGGCTAAGGGCTGTTAGCTGAATTTGACAACTTGTAGAAATAGGAACAGTGGGTGGGGATGGGGGCACATTTCTTTCTCTCGCATCTGCAACCTCTGTGCAATCAGTTTGTCATCTCCGAAGACAAATTCATTGTGAATTAAATAAGATCTCCCTTTGATGGCTCTTGAATGTGCCCTCTTCTCGGGCCTGGCTCCTTCTGGGGGAGCTGTTGTCTTTAGTTTCTTGCATTATCAATAACAAAATCTTGGCCCACCCATAAAATTGTCCCACTTCCATAATCCTTGACCTCTTGTGACTGATTAATAAATCTCTGTAAAAAGGTTACCTAGAAATATATTTTATAAATACTGTGTATTATGATTCAGAGTTACACGTCGTGTCTGAAGTATTTCTTCAGCTCGAACCTATTTCAAGTTGAAATAGTTTTGCTAGGTTTGGTCGGTTGATCGTTACTGTTGTTATCAGCATTGATTTGGTCTGTTGTTAGTGAAGGTCTTTGTTAAAAAAAACAAATAAATAAGTGGAAATCCAGGTAATGTAAGATATTTTGGGTTGTGAATTTTATTTACCTTTCTGCTTAAGAACTTCCCCTGAGGACAAGCAGACAAGTTTGCCATTGAGTGATGAAGAAAAACAGCAGCTGAGGGATGGTCTCCTGATTTTTTTTTTTTTTTTTTTGAAACAGAGTCTCCCTCTGTCACCCAGGCTGGAGTGCAGTGGCGCCATCTCGGCTCACTGCAACCTCTGCCTCCTGGGTTCAAGAGATTCTCTTGCCTCAGCCTTCCAAGTAGAGTCTCCTGATTTTGTAAATTCTGCCATGTGGTTCATTTGTTAGTCAGCCACAGTTAGGCACTGAATTGTGTCTCCCCAAAATTCACATGCTGAAACCCTAACTCCCAGTCCCTCAGAATGTGACTGTATTTGGACATAGGGCCTTTAAGGGGTGATTAAGGTGAAACCTGACTGGTGTCCTTACAAAAAGAAGACACACAGAGGGAAACAGGAATGTGCATGCAAAGAGAAAAGACTGTGTGAGGACATCGTGAGAAGGTGGTCACCTGCAAACCAAGGAGAAGAGGCCCTGGAAGAAACCAAACCTGCTGACGCTTTGATCTTGGACTTCTGGCCTCTAGAACTGTGAGAAAATAAATTCCCATGGTTTCAACCACCCAGCCTGTAGTATTTTGTTATGGCAGCCCTAGCAAATTAATGCAACCACCAAGCCTGTTGCAAAGGATTTTTCTTCCAAGCAGATTCCTGTTTGATGGTAGGAGCCAGTATCCTCCCCGTTGTTGTAGCTGGAGGGGGCCAAGGCAGAGAAGACTGCCGACTGGCCTTGGGCCCTTGGTGCGGTGACAGCAATGGGACAGCAATGGGACTGAGAGGGAGCTACCTCCACAGAACCCCCAGCATGCTCCCCATAGCAGCTGAGTGCTTGTAGAGCGGTGCCAGGAACCCAGGAAGATGCAGGTGGAAACATTTGTTCTAGAATCCTTGGAGCAGTGATTTGGGCTGTGCTCAGGAGTGTTCATTCTCTTTTTCATGGATCTTCACAAAATATCCGAGAACTAAATCTGAAACTTCTCTAGTAAGGCCACGTGATGCGTGCGTCTAGCACCCACGAGTGAGGAGCCGGAAACATTCTCCCGCGCCAGCTCTGCGGGGTTCTGGCTACTTGTGCTTGGGTGTAAATGCTCGCATTGCGTTTTCTGTTCCTGCCACATTGCATGCTTCAGCCTGAATGCAGCATTATCGCTGCTGTGTGAATTTTTGACAATTTATTTATGAGTATTAAGATTCTGGAGTCTTCCCCCACCAAAAAAAGAGGGGGTAGCTACGCCTGCACTTTGAGATGTTGCCAGGATGGCAGCCCTCATGGGGTCCGGTCACCCAGAGCTGGCAATAGATGCTACCTCCCTTGTGCATCCAGGCTGGTTTGAAGTGTGCTGACAGGGACTTGTGGAAACAGCCCGGTAGAGGGAGAAGAAAGGTGGTAGGGTTGCTCCAGGTCACACAGGCCACCGCAGAAGCAGGCCTGGCTACATGGAAGGGAGCAGGGTGGCAGCATCTCGAGTGTCAGGGCCAGAGCAGCAGAGGTCGAGGCCTTCCCAGGCCCCCACCCCATGCATCTGCTGAGACCCTCCCTTGTTGCAGGCCCTGTGCCTTCCCCACCCTGGGGTTGGAGCTAGAGGCATCTGGTGACAGGAACAGGAGGAGGTTAAAGTAATCCATGCCCTGAATGAGCGCAGGGTGCAGAGTAACCGTCACATGCACAGTGACTGGTGTAAGATGATGTTTGACCAACGCTGAACTCACATGGACTCTGAGCCCGGAGGGGCCAGGTCTTTGGAGTCTGGAATGACTAAGGCAGGCCTTTCCTGTGAGAAGTGGTGGCTTTGAGCTGTGGAGACCTGGAGAAGAGACAGCCAGAGGTTCTTAATTCTTTCCTTCGTCTTCCTCTCCTTTAATTCTGTCCCATTAAGGGGTTTTGGCATGGTTCTGGGGCCCTTCCCCTGTAGGACCCCTGCAGTGTGGGTGCTACTCCTTTGGACCCATGGATCACCCCTCAACCCCTCACCTTGTGTTCCCCAAGGTGGGGGTACATCTGGAATTCCCTGTTCTGCTTTTAGGGCTGTCACAAGGATTGTAACAGGGTCCCGCTGGTGCTGGATGGCCAACAATATATTCCCAGGCTCTGAAGCACCAGGAACAAGCTCCCCGCAGTCAGATGAAAGCTCCCGTCCTTGCCTGGCAAGACCTATTAGCTAGGACTCTAAAGAAAACATAAGGCCGGGCGCGGTGGCTCACGCCTGTAATCCCAACACTTTGGGAGGCCGAGACGGGCGGATCACGAGGTCAGGAGATTGAGACCATCCTGGCTAACACGGTGAAACCCTGTCTCTACTAAAAATACAAAAAATTAGCCAGGGGCGGTGGCGGGCGCCTGTAGTCCCATCTTCTCGGGAGGCTGAGGCAGGAGAGTGGCGTGAACCCGGGAGGCAGAGCTTGCAGTGAGCCGGGATCGTGCCACTGCACTGCAGGCTGTGCGACAGAGCGAGACTCCATCTCAAAAAAATAAAGAAAGAAAGAAAATAAAGAAAATGTAAGGATGCCCGCTCCTGGGGAAAAGCACGAGGGTCAGCGAGTCAGTAACGGTGCCAGAGGCGCCCGTGCACATCTGCAGGTGGCCGCTGTTGCCCCAGAGAGGGCCTGTTTGAGTCACTCACTCAGCAGACACCAGGGACCTACTGGAAGCTCATTTATTCAGCTTGCCCACTTGCTCATTAATTTAACACATTTGTATTGAATGTCTGCTTTCTGCAAGGCACTGGTGCTCCCACTGGAGCTGGGCTGGCAGACTGTTTCTATAAAGTAAGTATTTTAGGCTTTGAGGGCCATTTTGTCTCTGTTGCAACTACTCAACTCTTGTAGAACAAAAGCAGCCATAGACAATACATAAACACATGGGTGTAGCCTTGTTCCAAAAAGACTCTATTGACAAAACCAGCTGCATTTGGCCCACAGGCTATTGTGTGCTGGACCCTGGACTGTGTACAGAGGTAATCAGAAGTGGGCATCCTCTATCTACCTAGAGCTTATGCTCTAGGCAAGGAAGATAGGAAATTAATCATACAATCACAAACAAATTATAATTATGAACACATGTTCTCATAGCTCTACAGTCAGGATGGTGTGTGGCAACCTCAGGTCAAGAAAGACTTCCCTCAAGAGTTGCTGCTTTTGTTGGCATCTGAATCAGTGTAAACCCGGTGAAGAGAGAAAGAAACGAGCATGTGGAAACACCCGCAGTACAAGTGCAGCATCCCAGGGACGGAGAGAAGGCCAGTGGTCATAGCGGAGAGAACAGGGACGGGTTGAGATGAGGCAGGAGAGGACGTGCAGCTGGTGGATGCATGGTCTTGGAGCCATGCTGTGCCTCCAGTCTTTATCTGAGTCTAATGGGGAAGGCTAAAGCAGAGGAGAAACAGGATCAGATTTGCACTTTGCTGCAACACGAAAACAGACTGGGGCAGAGCAAGCAAGGATTCAGGAAAACCAAGTGAAAAGACCATTGCAAGAGAGGACAGCGGCAGTGGGGAGGTAAAGAAGTAGCTGGAGGCAAGAGGTATGTCGGGGGGGTCATAATGGACTGGGTGTGGAGGGAGAAAGCCTCCACAGGATGGCTTCTAGGTATCAGGGTTGTGCCTGATTAGATGGTTACATCTAGATATAAGATGGTTGGCGTGCTGTATTCTGAGACAGGAAGCACTGGAGAAGCCCAGAGTTCTTTGATTTGTTTGGGTGGGAGGAAGAGGCATGATCAGTCTGAGTTGCCTTTGAAACATCACATTAAAGGTGTCAGATAAGTAGGTGAGATGTACAGATCCAGAGCTCAGAGGAAAGGTGGGACTGGAGAGAATATGTTTTGGAGAGTCATCAGCATATGGAGGGTGATTGAAGCCTTGAGCATGGATTAGATCATCCAGGGGAAGAAGAGAATGGAGTGAAAAAAGAGAAGAGGACCTGACAAAACATCCTCCAGGAGCTCTGATGTCTAATAGCCAGGGAGGCAAGGGTGATTCTGCAAAACGGAGAAATAACAACCAGTGAAATAGGAATAAAAATAGGAGATTGTTGTGTTGTGGAAGCAAAGGGAAGCAAGGGCTTCAAGCAAGACTTGCATTCAGCCTGTATGCACAGGCACTGGGAGACAGGCCACAGATGCCCGGTGACCATCCTGACTGGTCAGTGCGTGCACTGTGACTGTGGTTAGTGCCTATGCACTAGCAGTTGTTAAAAATCTTGATTTTCATCCCTGCTTTTAAGGAGTAGCCACCAGTGTTGAAAGCTTCTGGGATAGCACACAAGATAAAGAGTGGAAACCGTCCATTGGATTTAGCACCATGGAGGTCACGGGTGAACTTAACAAGAGAACTTTGGATAGCGATGGGCTAAGGGGTGAAGGGAAGGTGAGGATGTGGACGGGAGGCCTAGGCAGCCTTTCCAGAAGTTTCACCATGAAGCAGAGGCGCTAAGGAGGACAGGTAGAGGAGAAGCCAGAAGGGTATCCTGGAGTCGAAATTTTACTTTAAAATGTGGAAATGATGAGAAGTATTTGTTCAACATACCTACTGTGTATTTATTCAGTTAGCAAACTCTGTATCTCATTCATTTATTCATTACTTGATCCAACATGCCTATCTCAACCTTGAGTAGGATATTTATTATGAACACTAAATTTATTTTATTTCATTTCCTTCTTTCCTTGTCAACAGCCATTTATTGAGCATATATTATTTGCCAAGTACTGGACCAGGTCCCAGTGATAGAGACATGAATAAGTTATACCCTGTATGTTCACGGGGCTTATAGTTTTTTCTAGTGCAGTGGTTCTCAACCAGGGATGATTTTGTTCCTTTCCCCATCCTAGGGAACATTGGGCAATGTCTGGAGATATTTTTGTCGTGATGTAGTGGGGAAGGGATGCTACTGGCATCTAGTGGGTGGAGGCTAGAAATGCTGCTAAGCATCCTGCAATGCACAGGACAAGCCCAGTGCAAAGAATTCTCTGGCCCCAAACAAGAATGGGGTGAAAAGGACTAGATTAATATGTACATGTGGTAACTACAGGAGCTCAGAGGATAGGCACTTGGACACACAGTGGAGCTGGCCAAGCAGAAGATGAGGGACAGACAAGACAGGTGGAGGCCACAGGTGTGGAAAGGCATGGAGCCGTGAAGGGAGCATCGTGCAGACTCAGGAGCTTCCAGCAGTTCCGGGCGGAGGCACCGTGGCTAGTAAGGGCGGAAGTCTGCAGAATAGCTGTGGTGGTAAGGGCAGAAGTTTGCAGAGTAGCTGTGTCGGTAAGGGCAGAAGTTTGCAGAGGAGCTGTGGCCACAGATACCGTACCAAGCGTCTTGGATTTTGTTTCTGCACTGAGAGGCCACTAAAGGATTTCAAATGAGAGGAAACCAGGTTGGTGTCTTAGAAAGATCGTCCCGTTGGCCGACAAGATCAAACAATAATCACCAACGTCTGTTAAGAACCAAATCTGTGTCCAGCACTTTTTTGAGTACTTTATTGTATTATCCTGTTTCATCTCCCAGCAACCCAATGGAGAAAACACTCTTGTTATCCCCATCTCACAGCTGAAGCAACTGAGGCAGAGGGGTTGGGTAGCTTGCTTGACATCACATGAGTAGTAACTGCAGGGCCAGGATGTGGCTCCCAGACTGGGCCCATAAACAAACATGAGATGCCCTGTGGTTCTTTCTGTCTCCTACTTTGGGTCTGAGCTCTGGGACCAGATTTGAGCAGCCACAGGATCTCAATTCATAATTCATATGTTTCAACACTTTTGCAGCTGCTCTAAAAATTCTATGCCTCTAGCCTGAAAGAGTACGGCCTTGAGGTAACCACTTTACTTCTTCTTGATTAGGAGTTCTCGTGTAGCTGTTAATTTTTTAGGTGCTCTGGCTGTAATGCCCCATCAACAGAGAAACACTTGAGTGAAGTGTGCTGATGGGAAGTCAAATCCACTTTTTGCTGCCTAAGCCTTTTAAGTGGACCTGGTATCCACACGTGACCCCTCTATCTTGTATGACTCGCTCTGCCTTCTCTGTCGGATACCCCATCCCACTATTCAGTGTACCCCTTCTTTATCTTTGCTGGGGAGGGGAGCGGGAAATAGATGACTTTGCCTAATAAAATTTAAAGTAGGTCTCAGTGCACAAAGCTGCATCATTAGCCAGTGAAGATCCTGCTTTTCAGGGTTTTTAATTACAGTGGTTCCCCGCTCCGCATCAGGAGGCCCTAATGAGAAGTGACACCCCCTCCTTGCCCAGGACTGACAGCCCCTAGGGAGAGGGAAACGGAGGTTCCCAGGTATTAGTTCGGTGCAAAAGTAATTGCGGTTTTTGCCATTTTAATGACAAACATGCAATTACTTTTGCACCAACCTAATAGAAGGGGCTGCACCTATGTTCCTTCCACCCATGAGAAGAGATTTTTGTCTGAATCTCAGCTGCTTGGAGAGGCAGGTGACTGACAGGTGGGACTCAAGGATGACTCCCACCTGGCAAATTTCAACAGCACTCCTCCCATTTGGAAAGAAGAGCCCAGACACATTTTTATATGTATGTAGGCTTTTAAATACATGTGTCTCTCTGTTTTTTAAAACAGTGGCAGAGTTCTGGCAAAGTATAGGAAATGCTACCTGGTCTGTGATCTGGAGGGAGCTCCCTCCTGAGAGGAGACAGGCTCTGTGCTACACTGGATGGCTGGCCTAGCCTACTGCAGGTGGGTTCCTTGAGGCTGGTTCACAGCCCCAGATGATCCCCAGCTGATAGAAAGAGCCCCAGGCTGTGGCCTCTGTGACTAGGGGATCTGTAGGGGAAGCCAGCTCTGATTTCTAGGCTTTTTCCTATAATGATTCCGTGGTAGGACAGAGAATTCTCTGGGCTTCCGTTTTCCCATCTACAAAATGTAGTGGTGTTGGACTAAAGACCTTCTAGTGTCCCTCGTGGCTTTGACTGGTGGATTAAATTAGACCTTTGACAGGATAAGAACTGCCCATCAGTGCTAAGAAAATTAATCTTATGCCCAAACATAAGGCAGTTCCCCACTTTCCCAAAGAAAAGCTTTCCAAAAACTTTTTAGCCAACCTGAATATATTAAATTTTTTTGGAATATAGATGCAACAAAAAAGTATACTTACAATGTTTAACTATTTTAGTTTCAAGTGTTAAAAATTACAAACTATATAAAATGCTAGCTGGGCATGGTGGCTCATGCCTGTAATCCCAGCACTTTGGGATGCCCAGGTGGGAGGATTGCTTGAGCTCAGGAGTTCGAGGCCAGCCTGGGCAACATAGCAAGACCCCCATCTTTGATTAAAAAATAAAAAATAAATAAAATGTTAATTTTGAAATATTTTCACTTATATTTCATGAGTAATTATTCAAACTTGTTCTGGGCAACTTTGCCTCCCATGTGTGGTTTGTTTTTTTTTTTTTTTTAACCACTAGAGTAACTTTTTGAGTCCTCTGACAATTTTTCTGAATGTCATGATCCTTACTTTCATCCCAGCTTTTGAGAGATGGCACTTTTTGAATGTGAGGATTAGACCTTCCCTGGGAATTCTATCCCAAGTTGAAGCAGGTGTTTTTGGCTTTTTTTTTTTTTTTTCATTTGGTTTATAGGTAAATCTTCACAGTCTCTTTGCAATAATTTGTTATGATTCTTATTAAAGTGACCTTCAAAAATCTGTTTATAATAACATACAGACACTAAAATTTGTTACTACATCACATTTGTGTTTTAATTAGAGTCTTCTTACTGATATAGAATCTATCAGTGCATTTATTGGATGTCTTGAATAGAAAGCAACACCTTGTTGAGGGCTAATGAGGGAGGAGGGAAAAGATGGCATAGACAAAAAAATTTACTGTACAAAATTATCATTTAAAGCCCCTCAGCTTGTTATGTTGCACATAGAAGCACTTCTGTAGTGGCCGTTTGGTAGCCTATGTCTGTGAACGTAGGCAGAGGTCTCTTGATGGAGCCCAAAGACAGGCCAGGTCTTCTGCTGGGTCTTTTGGGCCCCGCAAGAACTCTGACCAACATCCTTCACCACTTTCCAAACACAAGAAGCTGTAAGCCCCTTCTGACCACCTTTCTGCCAATCTGCTGTTGGGCTTTTGTGTAGTTTAATGAGCATAGAGTCGTTTGGAAATACACACTGCACTTCACAAAAAGAAATAGTAATATAATCAGAAATGATTATATTTCAGCACTTCAGCACTATTGCTACTATTAATGTCCATTATCACTATATTACCTGAAATGTGTTTAACAATCACAGTCACTAATCAAGGTGCCTGTCCTGGAAAATGTGTATTCTCTCCATCTGGATCACACTATGTATTGTGCTGTTACTGTTTAAAATTTTTTTCAGATAATTGGAACCTGCTACTTCATACTTTGAAAAGTAATATAGCGGGTGAAGCCCTGAGAGGTTCAAAGCCTATGCTTCCATCAGGGAAATAATGCAATTTCCATGCAAAATGATTATAATATTATTCAGTGATTACATGGGGGTGGAGGGTAGTCTGTTTTTGTTAGACTTTTGAAAGTGGCAAATTGAATTCCATCCAAGTAATCAGAGGTTATGAGTTTCCAGCACAGTGTGTTTGCACTTGTTGGAAGCTCATTTCCCCAGGGTATCTGCAAGCCTGGAGCCCCCAGAGCCTTTGCTGACCACTTGGGACAGACGTGAAGGGCCAGGGAATTAATTCCCCGCCAGCAGCTTTCAGCCCATGATAAATGGGAGGTGGAGGAAACACTCCAGCTGCCTTCGGGTGGGATAACTCTGAGACCCCCTCCTCCCTGTCTCCCACAGGTCCCCAGTGGGTGAGATTGGCCCCACTTGCCTGCTCATTTGGAGCAATCTGTGTTGACTTCCTTCACTCCCTCCCCACTCCCCTCCCTATGCTTTCTGGAACCACTGTCCAAACAGAACACTAGCCTCAGATCCTCATCCAGGTTCTGCTTGACAAGAGAGGTACACATGGCCTCCCCACTTTCCCCTTCCCCTTTTTGAGGGCATGCAGGGGCCTCTCTGGATCCTTCTTCCCTATAACCCATTTTGTGGAGGGTTCTTGGCAGCACCCAGAAGTATTTGTGTTTTAAGGCGTCGTCATTCTGAAAAATGAAAAGTCTGAACATTTCTTATGGTCAGGAAGTTGATGGGTATAATTTATTTTTCCCACCTCTTCTCTTAATTATTATTACTCCATTCAAGTGAGACAAGATGATTTAATCCAGGCTGTATTTAAAATGCCCATAATCAATGCCCTCATTCTGAGCATGTATCTATGTGCTCTTAGATAATTTATGTATAATTTTAATAGATTTGTCAACAGCAGCCCTTCCTCATCTAAACAGACTGCTTGCAGACAGATCGCTTAATTTGCTTCTCAATGTTATTTTTCATACATGGTTGCTGCACGGCCGACAGATAGTAGATGATCCCATTACGAACACATTTGACACAGCCTCTACTGTGAGGATGAGCAAACTCGAGGTCTCGTACTGTGGCAGGCAGGGTATGGCCCCCTCTCACTCAGAAGGGTCGGATCCCAGAGAATGAAGCCACCAGGAAGGTACTGAAGCCAGTCCTGGCAGCATTTGGGTGCTGATGGGAGCCCTGGCTTCCTGCTAGAGCGAACAGAAGGCTGTTGGTGCTGCACCCATCTCCCAGCCAGGGCTTCACCTTGCTCCTGCCTCTCACCTGCTCACGCCTCTCACGTCCTGCCTCTCTGTGTGTGAGGGTGCCTAGCAGGCAGGCTGGAGGTGTGGGGGCATTCATACTGCAGAAGCAGCCCTCTACCAGCAAGAGGCGGGAGGCAATGCATAAATACCCCGGCTTCCTCGCCTCGTCGTGAGACAATTTCAGGTGCACTCTGCACGACAGAGGGTTCCCAGCAGGACAGAGCCCCAGCTGGCCCCAGTGGTGACCCCACGGCGAAAGCGTCCTCAGCTGGCTTCTCTCCTGGCCTGTCTCACACCCTAGTGCTTCCTTGGATCAACTCCCAAAGAAACCACTTCTGTCGAAATCTTTTTTCAGGATCCACTTTAGGAGGAGCCCAAACAAAGGCATTTGTCCCTCTCAATTTCTTCACATTGATCTTTCAGGCGCCACCTTCCTCCAGGACCCCGCTTAAGCCCTGCTGTGAAGTCCTCCTAGTCCCTCTGGCCCAGAAACTCTCCTCCTCTGGCCATCTTCAGTCCCGCTAACTTAGTTAACTTAGCCTGCACCATCAGCAGCCTTGTCTGTCCCCTGTTTCTGCATGTGGGTGTGTGCTGGGGCAGGTGCCAATCCCACCACCTTCCTGCTGACTTGCACATGCGTCTCAGGGGTGACGGTGCTCACCTCAGTCCTCAGTCTGGAGTGCAGACAGGAGACATCGAGCAGGGTAAAGGATGGGTGGCCGGATAATGCCAACAGTACACTCTTTAAGGGAAAAACAATAATAGAGAAACGCCTCCTTCCAAAGACTAATGTGAGTGCTGATGGATTACTTGCACCATTTCCGTCCGCTGGGGTAATTGCGAGATGAGTGCATTGTGTTCCAAAGGAAAAATGTTCTGTAGATGTGGTAATCTTCGCCATGCAGGCTCGTGACAGAGAGAACCACATCAACTTCTAAATTTTCTCAATGGAGTGCAATGTGTGTAATGTGTAATAAAATATAAATAAGCCTTTAAGAAGCCTCTATGTGTTTCTTTTTATCAACCTTTAGATGCGTTAAAGCCAAGTACAATTTTATATGAATTCTAGATGATATGTAGTATTTTTATTTGCTAGTTCATTGCTAAATGTTTCATATAAAACTGAAGAGGAAAAAAATACACAGTCCCACATATAAAAGAAGAAGCAGATGGCTAAATGTGACCGTGGGAGAGAAGCAGTGAATGGTGTAGGTTCAGAAAGGAGGCTCTCCCCTACCGTGTACGGGCCCGAGATGGAGTGGAGGGAAATTTGTGCGTGCAGTTACCTGTGTTCATTAGCTGTTTGTTTCCACTGTGTTAAAGCAGGCCATTAGTATTCATAAGAATCTACAGGTATCTTTGTTATTTTTTTTTTGTCTTTTAAATGTACATATAAATGAGTATGTATTATTTATAGATGTATTTGGATTTAGAAACATCAAGCTTGAAAAATAATACAGCAAGGAATATTTGATTTAATGCTCACCAGGGAGGAGAGGGGACCAGGACTTCCTGCAGGAAGGAAGACTGGGTTGGGATGTTATCTGACCTTTCTGAGGGACTTTCCTGGCAGCTCTTTAGTGACAGTTACACTGTAGAAAGATCTTGGGTGAAAGAAAGGACAGTGGCCAGAGAGTTAGGAACTCTCTCGTGCCAACCCTCCTGCTGACTGGCTGTGGGACCTGAGCTTGTCACTCACCCTCTGCTGTCACTCAGCCTCTCCTGTCACTCACCCCCTCCTGTCACTCACCCTCTCCTGCCTTTGGTGACCCTGCCTGGATTTGGACATCAATTCCTGCCAGGCCGTGGCTCCATGATGGGTACCTCCGTGCTGACTGCTGCTCGGCTGCTGGCCTCCTTTGCAGAAGAGCAGTCGGGGTGGTAAGCCGTCCCGCATGTGTCTTCAGATGGATCACAGAGCCACGGTGCGATCAAGCCACTTACCTACACACATTGGTAGAGACCAGGAAAACAGAATTCGCTTCTCATTCTATTTCCAGCTCCTAGGCTCTTTCCACATTGGCCAAGAAAAGCAGAGTACTTACAGAAATTCCTGGTTAATGGCTTCTTTCTGCCTGGGTATGGAGAAACATGCCTGTCTGTAGTTTATTTTTAAATGAATAACTCATCATATTTGGGTAAAAAGTCCTGTAATCTCAAAAGCCTTTCACAATTTTTTTTTTTGTTGTTGTTCTGAGAGTGTAGAAAACAGCCTCAGATCTATTCAAATAAAATAGCTTTTTTACTGAGTGAGGAAGCAATGCCTTTTAAGACCCACTTGTGTTGGGGAAGGGGTTTTCGGCCACCAGCTCTGTAGGCTTGGGCTCAAAGGCAAGGCAGAATCATGAAATAGAAGTTGTAGCAGCATCTGCCTGAAGGCCTGGATTTTGGTTTACCAATCGCTGGCTGCAGGCGGGGCGGGAGCAGGGGCTCTGTGAAGGCTGAAATTCAGGGAGACAGCTGGAGGGAGCAGAGAGTGGTCGCTGACCAGTGTGAAACCAACCCAGGACTCTTGCACATGTGATCAGCCCGTTGGTTCTACCACCTTCTGAGGAAGACCCCTCTTCATTCATTTGTGCCCTCCATGCCTACTTCTTTGGTAGGGTGATGGAAGAGAAGGCTCCATCTACTGTGACTCCCAACCATCCCCAAGGCGCTGTAGGTATTTTTTTCTTCAGTGAGCAGGCATGGTCATTATAATGGTTATTGCTGCCATGTGTCTGTGCCATGAAATGTGTTCAGTTTCTTTCTTATGGTAGAACATTCAAGTCTCAGAACAACCATGGATGTTTAGTGGTATCATCCCCATTGTATAGGTGAGGAGCTTGAGGCAGGGAGTAGGAGTGGAGGGTGGGCAGACGTGGTCATTGCCATCAAATGGCAGAGCTGAGATTTCGACCCAGCTCCCTCAGATTATAAATCTTCCATGCTCCTGACCGCTATACAGGCTGAGCCAGTCTCTGAACTGGTGTCTCCGAGACTAGGATGGAAACCCAAAATGAAGCTCGGGTGGTGCCGCGCAGACCAGGAGCGAGGCTACAGGATTCAGACTTGGGAGAAGACCTCTCTGCATCTCTGTAAGGGGACCAGCAAATCATGAAGTCTAATAGCCCACCTTGTTTTACCCTGTGAAGCCATTCTGTTCCTAGGGCTCCTCTTCAAAGCTGTCAAGAGGTCATGCCCTAAAGGGGTGGGGCTTAAGAGACACCCCCTGCCCCCAGCATCAGCAGCTCCGTCTGTGGACCAGACTGGCTCATTCCAGACCCTAGCAGTGAGCTAGTGTGGTGCCTGTTTCTCCTGTCCCCACAGCCGTCTCTCAGCCCCCCGACACTGACAGCTTCCGTCTGGCTAGAGGGCTCATGGTGTTTTCTGATGTGGCTGGCTACTTGAGTGCTTGGGGTGTGGGTCACAGGCTCCCCTGAAGAATGGGGCAAACAGTCCCAGGGCTCATCACCAGGGAAGAGACAGACCTCAGATGAGAAACTGGAACAGGGAAGGCAGAAGGCAACAGGGAAGCCCTACTCTCTCTGGGCTCTGCTTGTGGCGTCCAGACTTGAGCTGGCCTCTTTCCTGGGTTCGAGTTCCTGTCTGGTGGATGCTGAGGTGATGTCGCCCCCTGGACTTGGGATGGGCCTGACCAGGCACCCGGGGCCCTCCTGGAAAACCGGCCAGGAGCCGAGTTGTCTGGCTGCGTGTTGCTTTCTTCTCATTGCTCTCGCCTACTTCTTTGCCTGTTGTTTTGTTTTACTCCGCCAGACTCCAGTCAAGTCTTATTTAAATGTTATAGCCTGGTCCCAGGAGTGTCAGGGAGAGTCGAGGAAAGCCGTGTCCACAGTGGAGTCAGACTTTTAAAGGGGCAGTGCCCCTGAGGGCACCAAGGCAGTGGGAGTAGAGCCTCCATAGATGGGAGTGGGCACTGTGAGTCTCTGACGCCCCACCCATGTGGTGACCTGGAGGGTGTTGGAGAAAAGGCTACTGTGCGTTGCTCAACACCCGCACCCGCCACAGTCCAACTTGGGCCGGCAGCTGGCCTGCCCGTCACGGAATCAGGGATGTGGGCACCTGCCCTGCCTCGCGGGGTTCGTGTGACATCTAATGAGGGAGAGAAGATGCAGGAGCACTCCACGCAGCCCGCAGCACCAGGCAGAGGTGAAGCGTCCTTATGAAAAGCTGAGATTTATGGGTCTGAAGGAGAAGCAACATCTGGGAAGGAATTATTGCAATTTACAGGGAGGATGGAGGCCTGTTTATAAGAGCAAAATCTGGAAGCAATGTCTGATTTTTTTTTAAACTGGTTTATATTCCAATCATGAACCTGTGGTGTGAACATCTTCCAGATGTTCAAAGAAAAATTGTGGAAAATGAGTTGAACTGTGGATTTCCTTTTTTGAACAGAGCCTTACTCTTTACTGAGCATCTACTACATGCCAGGTGGGTCCTCCCTGCGGACATCTTCAGTGCTGCTGTGGGTGAGTCAGGCTTCAGTAGGTCCAGGCTTCTTTCTCTTCATCTTGTGGAAATGCAAGGGTCATCCCAGCCCTGCTTCCAGTGATGGGCGAATCTGTATTAGCTGGTAGAGTGAGGGTGGGGGGATATTTGCCAGCACTGAGTGGCAGGATTGAGTTGGGTGAGTTCCAGTTCATTTCATTTTGGGGGGATCTGCTGTGTATCAAAATTTAAAAAAAAAAAAAAAAAGAGATTTTTAAGAGGATTTTGGTTTGCGACGTTTTTTTCCTGAAACCTTTCATGCTGGCTGTCTGATAGAGTCATGTCATGGCATAACTTAGGATCCAGTCCAACTATGAACACCTCATTTTCTCTATCTTCCCATTCTCCTTGCCCCAAACCATCCAAGGGAACTAGGAGATGGGCCCCTTTGGTGCTGTGCTGGCCCAACCGGGAGCCTCCTTGGGTGGCACGTGTGTCCCAATTGTGATGGTCTCCAGCGTTTTGCCTGGAAAGTTTCTGTACTCCAGAGAGTGCAGGAGGAAGCCTCCAGGGACGAGTTTTCAGGAGGAGAAGGGTGACAGCAGGTGGAGGCCCAGGAACAAAAGCCTGGATGGGAGACGCAAAATCTAGGCTTCCTGTTCAGGCTCCCTCTTTGACTTGCTGTGTGACTTTGGGCAACCTTTATTTTTGCCGTGAGCCTCTGTTCCCTCATCTGTGAAATGAGGATTACAAAAGTAATCAACTCATAAATTTGTTGGAACAGATAAATGAGAAAATAAGAATGGGCTAGGCTTTGTAAACTTTGAGCCTTAGGAAAACATGGTTACCTCTCAATCGGTCAGCCTGACTTCTGCAGACACTGTCTTTCTTTGAATACATGCCTACAAAAAGCAGGCCAGGAGATGCATCCCTACCAGCTGAAAATAAGTAATGGATCTCATCAGTGGCCAATTGTGGCTCCTTAATGGAATAGGCGATCTCCGCGTTGTGCTGGGTGGACTCTCATGACTTACTCCATCTTTGCGCCTTCACTCTCCCCTTTAAAATGCAGTGCCTTCCGGACCCCGGCTCGTGAACTGTCATGAACCTGATGGATAAACCTTCTGAGAGTGTTTATTTTTGTGTTGGCAAGAAGCCTGCAGGCTTTGGTGAACCCACAGTTGATATTATTAATGGATGGATGGCCTGTTTTCCTCTCGTCTTAAAAGTAAAAGAATATGAATGAGCGTTCCCCTTGCAGGACACATTGGGAGCAGGCATTCCTGCCCAGGGTCAGAGGTGCCGCGGAGTCCCGTACCTGGGCTGACAGGAGGGTGGGCTCGGGAGCCGGTTTCCTCCCTACAGTTTACAGCCTCCGGTTGCTTTGCTTTTCTTTTCCAAGGAAGAAAGACTCTTTGTTGCCCCGTTTGCTGAGGGGTGCTGAAATTCTGGGTTCTGGACCCATAATTGGAGAGTGTGGTTAAGACCCCGGCGGGGCTGCTTTCTGATCCTGTGTCAAACTGGAGGCTCCTAATTGGTTTCTCCTCCCTTAAGGCAGTTTCTCTCCCCAAAAACATGGTGTATTTTATAAAGAAGTAAAAAATCCTGGGGCCCTCGTTCATAATTCTCTTGACCATCAGTTTGGTTCATGTTGGGAACTTTCTTTATTTACAGACTTAGAGGTAAAATGGATCTCAAAATTTTTCTCTAGTTTCATTTTGAAGCTCTCCCAGCATTTAACCCAAATAGCCCATTCAAGGGTCTTGCTTTCATATTGGTCTTAATGCCCTGTCAAAGTCAATTAGCATTTCCCAAGTACCTTGGGAAGCTGAACGTCCTAAGACCCCTTTCACAAGCGGCGACTGACTACCTGCTGTATTTTTTAAAATAAGAGTCCTCTGTCCTTCAGCTTTTACGAATTGTTTTCCTTAAGACTATAAGCTGCCCTTTGATGAAATTAGCGGAAAGGAAAAGGTCAATTTGGCCAAAAGTGTCACAAATTAAGCCCTGAAGCAGTCTCTTTATCGACCTGGAGATAGAAAACCATACCTACCTCCCTGTGATTTCCTGGGTTCGTTCCTGGGATTCATTTTCCCAGGCCATGATCTTTGGAAACGTAAGATTTTACAGTGTTAACTTGGGAACAAAATTATTACTAAAAATTGGTTTCTAGCAATTTCTTTTGAAATCACTTTTAAATACCATGTATCTCATTAGAGTGGGACGTGCTTCGGTGCCCGGATTAGCTTATAGGCCTCCCAGGAAGGACAATAATGAGTCAAGGATCGATTATACACCACCACGCGACGGGTGCTGTGGACCAGATTCCAAAAGATACTGTCTGTTAAGCCCAGGGTCTAACTGCAAGGTGTGGAGGTTTGGTGGGTGGGAAAAGAACAAGAAAAGAAAGATGTGAAAAAATAAACAAAATCACTGAGGCATAAACTGATGCCAAATGTGAACCGAGAACAGTTAGAAACCCTTTCAAGGGAAGAGTTTCTGGTTGGGGTGGGCAAAGATGTCAGGAAGCAGGTGCTGCTTGCCCTGGACTTGAGCAGGTGATGGCACTGCTGAGATGGTGATGCTGAGGAGGAGGAAGAGGAGGAGGATGTCACGGGTTCTCTAGTTTTAGCACTTTGGGAGGCCGAGGCGGGCGGATCACAAAGTCAGAAGATCAAGACCATCGTGACCAACATGATGAAACTCTGTCTCTACTAAAAATACACAAATTAGCCAGGCATGGCAGCGCGTGCCTGTGGTCCCAGCTACTTGGGAGGCTAAAGCAGGAGAATTGCTTGAACCTGTGAGGTGGAGGCTGCAGTGGGCCGAGATCGCGCTGCTGCACTCCAGCCTGGGCAACAGAGTGAGACTCCATCTCAAAAACAAAACAAAACAAAAAAAACATTATGTGTCTTGGGGTTGCTCTTCTCAAGTAGTGTCTTTGTGGTATTCTCTGTATTTCCTCAGTTTGAATGTTGGCCTGAAAAGAAAGGGAAACAGAGGTTCCTAGGAGTTAAAGAACTTACCTGCTGTCACAAAACTAAGTGTCAGTGTTAGAATTCTAATTCAGATGTGTCTGATTCCAGGTTCTTGCTTTTAACCCTCTCTGTGAATGTCTCCGTTGGGGTCTTGAAATAGACATATTCAAACGTGTAATTTGAAGAGAGTTAAGTAAAACGACTATCCACAAAGGTGAACAGGCACAGTATAGAGAAACCATCATAGCACAGTGCCCCCGGGCTGATGATGGGATGGGGGGAATTACTGCCTTTGGGCATAATGGTCAGGGGAGGGAGCTATTACAGGAATCCAGAGAGAGAGCCTTGTGGAGCTCCTTGTTCCCCAACTAGAGGCATGACCTCCAGGTGAGGGACAGCCTGGTCATGAAGACACAGAGAGGGAGGGGAGCAGGGGAACCAACAGCCAACCCCAACCCTGTCCCCAGTCTCCTGCTGGTGTCTGCATGGGCTGAACCTAAGCAGAAGTCAGAGGGTCCAAAACATGAGGGATGCTCTCCATACAGGTCAGGTGAGCCTTCCAGGTCTTGCCTGGGAGAGGTGGGGAAAAACAGGGTGGGGAAGATGAAAGGCAGGCCGAGAGGGGCCAACACAAGACACCCAGTGCAGTCTATAATAGCCAATGGGTCATTCACTTCCAGACCTTTTCATCAGCACATGAGGAAAAGTCCCAGAGAACTCAGCTGTGCATGTGGTTTATTTTTGTTCAGAACTGTTTCACTTGTCTCCCCTAGAGGTAGGGACCGTAGAGAAGGAAGGGCAAGGCCACTGTCGTCAGAACAGGCATAGACAGCCTGTGCTTCCTTCCCACCACTGTCCCTCTAGGCTGCGGTCTAGCCTATACCATATTCATTCGGCACAGCCTGGAAAGGAAGTGGATTAACCTGACATGAACTCTGACGGTTTTGGCTCAAGAAATTGGGAGCCCCTTCTAAAGATGGCGACTGGGATCTTTGGACTCACAGTGGCCTACAGGGCCCTACACAATCAGGATGCTCACCGCTCTGGCCTCACCTCTTACCAGAACCTCCCTCCGCCAACCACAATGGCTTCCTTGGTGGTCCTGGAACATACCAGCCATGTTCACACTGACTCTTCCCTCTGCCTAGAACAGGTAGGGCCAGATGCCCACACGACCTACTCCTCATCTTGAAGTGTGTGCTCAAATGTCCTCCACTCATGAGACTGACCCTGCCCACCCTATTTAAACTGCACCACAGGCCCGCCCACAACATGCACCCTACCCTGCTCCATTTCTTCTCTAATACATTGCACTACTACTTTCCAAAATATGATACAATTTTCACTACTTTTTAAGTGTATTGTATATTCTATGTTTCCACCCTCTAGAATATGAGCTCCCTGAGGGCAGGAATATTTTTCTCTTTTGTTCGCTCATGTATTCCCAGTGCCTTGAACGTACTGCCTGACACATAGAGGGAATCAGTATTTATTGAATGAATGAATGAATGAATGAGATTCTCAAGCACCTAAAAATGGTTTGACCCCTATCTCCTAGGCCTCTCTCTTCACCAGCACTTATCTGCCAAGGATCTTTCCCAGAACGACATCGATCACCAGTATTGCCAATACCTTGTGGTCAAAGTGATCAATTTCTCCTTGTGCTTCTCATAGGCTTGGTAGAGGAAATGTACTTGCCACTTTGGTTCTGTGTCAGAATTAAATGGCGACCTTGGCTTATTTTGCTGCCCCGCAGAGGTTATTTCTTAGTCGTAAAGAGAACATTCCATCCTTGGGAAAAATAATATTTTTGCCACCTTCAGCTTTAAAATGGCTATTTGATATGGCTCACGTGCGTCTCTATCAGCGGCCGCTGGAAAAGCTTAGGTTGAGAGGATCTGAGAAAGACTCGTCGCGTTGTCAGAGGGAAGCTGGCCATAAGGCAAAATGAGTTTACAATAACTTATTTACCTGTCCAAATCCTTCATATCACATTAAAGCTTTCCCCTGCTACCCGGGACTCTGGAGTGCTAAGAGGAAAAAGGAAAATCAATTGATAATGATATATTCGGTTTAAAAAAATATATTGATTCCCAGGTAATGACAGTCGTGCGTTTTGCAGTGGGGGATGCCATTTCCCGTCGTGAAGATGGCTTTCTCATAGATTACGTTTAAAAGAAGGAACCAGGAGTAGCTCTGCCTCCTCATAATAGATAGCCTCTTTCTCCTAGGTATTAAATCTATAATTTAAAAAAAAAAAAAAAAATTTCTCCCCAGGGAACCTATTCTTTGCCTCCTCAAGGTCTTCTTGCCCATTGTGTGAAAAAAGTAATGATTTGTTTTTGTAATTCTAGAGTTTGTGTCCTTCTCAGTATTAGATTAAAGACTTAAATTTTTTCTTTCTCCCCATTGCTGGAGTTTCTTAGTTTGGATTAGATGGAAGACAATACCATTGTTCTCTCTTTTATTCAGTGTCAGTGGCTCAATGGTGGGGATTAGGGCTGTGTATATTCGGAGGATGGGCGAGGGATGCCTCATATCTGCCACTAGGAGTACTCTGCTACCCACGTCGCTGGCCGTTTGTGCACAGCCCGTGTGAGATAATCCACAGTATGCAACTCAGCATCGGGGACATCTGAGGCGGAGACTAGCATCCAGTTAGTGTGGGGACCACCTGGGATGGTGGAATTCAAAAGAGATTTTTTTGCAAAAAAAAAAAAAAAAGAAAGAAAAAAGAAAAAAAAAAAAGAAAAAAGAAAGAAAGAAAGAAAAAATTAGACCTTTCCCCTACCCCTACCCTACTCTTTTTCCCTCTCTTTCTAGACTATCTGGATTCCTGGTGATGCTCACGCTTTGCTAAGTGTTGGCGGCCATCGAGGTTTTTGCATCCTGGGGACGAATCCTGAGCTTGCCAGAGACGGGCGGTGCAAGGTAGGTCTCTGCTCGGCTCACCTGGAAATAACGTCATCAGGCCTGAGCATAGCCAGCTCTCTCCTCTCACACTAAATGTGTGGGGGAAGGGGAGAAAGCGCAGTAGGTCCCCTCGCCGTCTTCCTCAGGGCAGTTTTTACCACAGGCGTGTGATCAACCGGTACTGGGGCTTAGCTAAGCCATGTTAGCCTCAATCCTTCTAGAATCAACCAAAGAGAATATCTATGACTTTTTTTTGGAGACACAGTCTCACTGTGCCGCCCAGGCTGGAGCACAGTGGCGCAATCTCGGCTCACTGCAACCTCTGCCTCTGGGTTCAAGCGATTCTTTCACTTCAGCCTCCCAAGTAGCTGGGACTACAGGCACGTGCTATCATGACTGGCTATCACGTGTGCTCTCACGACATAGTTTGGCCATGTTGGCCAGGCTGGTCTTGAACTCCTGACCTCAGGTGATCCACCCACCTCGGCCTCCCAAAGTGCTGGGATTGCAGGCGTGAGCCACCGTGCCACACCAAAGAATCTCTGTGACCTTCCTTGCTTACCTGGGCCTTGGCTTTCCCCAGGAGGTTAGATCTAAGGATGGCTAGCAGCTAGGTGACCTTTAACCTCCTTAAAAACTGTAATTAAGTTTTATAATTAAGTTTTGTTATTAAAATGTATTATTAAATATGAAAATATTATTTATTCATTGTAAAGGGATTTTAAAGCATAGTGGCTAAAAGTATATAAATGACTTATAATCCCGTTCCCCAGAGAGAACCATTTTAGTGTTTCTTTCCTGGCTTTTTCTTACGCACATATGTAAACAGTACACACAGGCACACACATGCACACAGGATCTGACTGTGGGTACTGTGTGGGGGGCACGTTATTTAGATTCAACAATGTGTCAAGCCATTTTGTATGTCAGTAAATAGAAATCTATGTCACCATTTTTACAGACTGTCTACTCTGTGGATGTAATAGCATACATGATTCACTTAATGCCCTATTGATGGACATTTAACATATTTTAAGTATTTCACTATTACAAATAACAGCACAACAAACATTGTTGCATATGTATCTGCATAGTCATTTGATGACTTCCTTGGGTTAAATTTTTAGAGTCCTGGCCTAAACTTTTGATTCCAGGTTCTCCAAGCAAGATCAGGCAGCCAGAAGTGTGGGGGAACCTGGCCTGCCTTGGGAGGGCACAGTCTTGTGAACAGAATCTCTGGTCTGGGATCTGCTTTAGTTCCCACCGGGCAGGCCAGGAATGTGCCTGCAGAGGCAAGGAGGCCTGGAGCTAGAGTTGACAACATTCACCACATTTCATGCTACTGAAGGGACAGGAACTGGGCCTGGAATAAAGCAGGCTGGAGGGCAGAGGAGTGTGCTCTCGGATCCAGGACAGTAGAGGCCCAGCTGGCCCAGCCTCATATGTTCTTGTGCGACTTGAGCCTTTAGAAGTACAGGCTGCGTCCGCATAACACACGGGGCCTAGTGCTGGGTGAGCACAGGTCATAGCAGCCCCGGGACTGCTGTATTCAGCGGCCCACCCTCATGCCCTCTGACCGGTGGCCTCCTGGCCTCTGCCTGAGTCCAAACTCCAGCTTCCATCTGCAGCGGGGGCAGAGTGTCAGACCAACAAGGCTCCTGCCACATCCAGATTCTCTGCTGGTCAGAGAGCTTTCTCTTTGGACTCAGAGACTGTGAGGTTGGGGATGGCTGTCCCCAGCCAGAACCCTTGCACAGAGAGGAGAAAATATGGCTTTGGAATCTCAGGCTAGGAGTAGCCTTGGTTGTCAGCAGGAAGTGGGAGAAGGCTGCGGGCTGGGCCAGGATCAGCGCTGACATGGAAGGTTCCCCACCCTGTGACCCCACGGTGCATCCAGCCTGCAGCCTCCCAGCAGCCCAGTAGGGGCAGCCAGAGGAGAGGTGGGTTCCTGACCTAGGAAGCTGGTGGGCTGTTGGCACACGCCCATGGCACCACTGGCGGGGGATGGCTGTCCTTGCTAGCGATATCCCCAGCACTGGGGAATCCTTTGCCTCCAGGCCTCCTGTTGGGTCAGAGAAGGGGAGTTGGAAAACAAGACAGCAAAATGTTGGTTTGGCAGCCAGGGCATCCCCGCTCCTACACGGGGCAAAGAAAAGATTGAGGACATGTTCTTCACAGAAGCCAGCTCTCCTTGGATGTACCTGTGAGTTTGGCGAGAGGGGAGGGAACAGAGACACCCCAGGACAGTGGGTTTTGGTTTCTTAAATGTTGACCCTTAGTCTGGGGTTTAATCTTCCCTGCTGCTGATGCAGGGTGGCACATGGCTCTTGTTCTCTTGTTCATCCCGAACTCTGGCAATCATGTACTTTAGGATGGGGAGGGACCTTGAGGGTGGTTTCACCAGGTATAGCTGGTAAGATGCACCCTACGTGGGCCTCTATCTCTGCGCCCCCAGACCAGGGTCCCCATTGTGAACTCAAGTCTGTCTTCCCTAGCACTTGGCCAGTTCCTGGAGGATGGGAATCGTACCTGATCTGTCTCTGAGTTCCGCCCGCTCCGCCACTCATACCAGCACCTGCCTAGCTCTCAGTAAACAAATCACCGTGTGCAGCCAGGACTGTGCCTGGGAGTGCCCGCGACACGACACACGGCCTGGTGCTGGCTGTGCGCTCCCCTCACATGCAGGAGTCCCATTGATTTCCAAGATGATAGGAAGGTTCCGAGGCCCCTAGATGGTTCTGTGACCCCTGGGGATCAGTGGAAGCAGCTATCAGTTTGCTGTGGAAACTGGGCCAGCTCACAGGGCCCTGTGTAACCTGCTACGAAACAGGCCAGTTCAAGAGCCAAGCGTGGAGGGCCGCGCTCTGCTTTTCTGTGGTTTGGTGGAAAGAAGACCATACTGGAACCAGCTAGCAGGAGTGAAATCTGATACCTGCACTGCAGGGAAGAGGGGTGGGGGGAGTTGAGCGGAGGACTCAGTTTGCGCAGAGCCCAAGGCTGAGCCAAGAATGGCATTAGCAGACACCTCGGGCTCTGGAGGTGGTAAAGGGCAGTGCTGATCGCCACTGGTGCTGGAGCTGCCCTGGGCGGCATCTGCTGCCTCCGTCACTGAGACCCTCTCAGTACTGTCTGTCCAGGCCGTTTGTCCCCCTGCCCTCAGCAAATGAGATGACCTAGATGCCGCCTGCGTCTTCGGAGGGGGTTGCAAATGTCTCCAGAGCTAATGGCAATTAGAGAACACCGTGTGCCGTGCCCTGGGCTTCCACACCCCCCACCTTCACTTCCCCCAGTCCATCCTGCAGGCATCCTCTCTGATCGCACTCCCCTGCCCTCTGCCTGTCTTCCCTCCCTCGCGCCGTGGACAGCCTTGCTCTCCCCTTGTCCACTCCCCTCTTGGCCTCCGTGGTGTCCACCTCAAGGAGGGACCTGCAGGCAGACATCCCAGTGTTTCTCTGGCCGACGCAGACACTCTGCCCTTGTCTTCTGACTGTATCTGCTTTTCCTGGCCCGCTCTGGGGACCTCTGCAGCCCCTTCTTCAAATAGGTATCTGGGTGCTCACACCCCTGAGAAGGCCATGTGACCACACCTACTAGCTGGGGCTCAGATCCCTCAACAGAAACTTAGCCGAGCCCTCAGCCCTATGCAGGCATTTGGGATTCTGGTCCGTTCCCTGCTTGGTACCCTGCAGCTGTTCCGCACCTTTCCATCGACAGGGCTGCAGACCCCCAGCCTGTGCTGTCCACCTCGGTGCCAGCAAGTGGCCTCTTCTCCTGCTTCCTGTCCATCTTGCTTATGTGAGCTGCCGTCCTCCAGCTCCACCGCCTCCTCCCGCCAGGAAGAGGAGGTGTTGATGCCACAAGGCTTTCCTCGGCTCCCCGTATCCCCAGCCCTCCCTCCCCTCCCTCTGCTTCAGCTGTTCCCCTGCTTGACTCCCAAATGGCACTTCTGTCCTAAGGTCCGGACCACTTCAGCAGCCTCTGCGTAGCGGATCCCTGCTGTCTGATTCACATATCAGACTCCGCCTGTCCAAGACAAAGCTGCTTCCTTGCTCTCCAAGGAAGCCTTGTACTTGGACTGTGTCAGCCCTCCTCCCTCCCTTAGCCATGCATCTCCATCTCCTTTGCCTTAGGCTGCTCACCTTCCTTCCTGGACCCTGAGCTTACTGAGGATAGGAGCCATTCTCTTTTCTCTACAAGCCCAGCACAGGGCCCTGTTCATGCATACTTCTTGGGGTCAGATAATTTTATTCGGTTCAGAGATTACAGAACCGCAGACAGCATGTCCTCACAGGCAGCGTGGTGGCAGGGAACCTGGGATTGGAGGCAAGCTCTGGATTCTAGTCCCAAATCTACCACTCACTCTGGGAGAGCCCTCAGTATCCTCTGAGCCTCAGTATCCTCAGCTGTGAAATGGGAATAACCCCGGCCTTCCCACCTCTCAGGACCTTGAACAGTGACAAGGGAGGAATGGTGCCACCAGGGCCAGCAGTTCTCAGCCCTTGGTGCACATTGGAATTGCCTAGAGAGCTTTAAGAACTACAGATGGGCCAGGCACGATGGCTCACGCCCGTAATCCCAGCGCTTCGGGAGGCTGAGGCGGGCAGATCACTTGAGGCCAGGAGTTTGGGACCAGCCTGGCCAACATAGTGAAACCCTGTCTCTACTAAAAATACAAAAATTAGCCAGGCATGGTGGCACATGCCTGTAGTCCCAGCTACTCAGGAGGCTGAGGTAGGAGAATCACTTGAAACCGGGAGGCGGAGGTTGCAGTGAGCCAAGATCGCACCATTGCACTCCAGCCTAGGTGACAGAGGGAGACTCTGTCTCAAAAAAAAAAAAGGTACAGATGCCTGGCTCCTTCCCCCAGATATTCTAATTGTTCTCATGAAGATATCAGTGTGTTTTAAAACTTTAACCACTACTGTCAACTCATAGGTGTTATTAGCAGGTTCCTGAATTCTGTGGCTTGAGGAACTCAGATGGGAGTTATAAAGATTTTGCAAAACAATATTCCCGGATGATGTGTAATTTGTCTAGTCTTTCAGATCCTTTAAAATCTACCCCCGGATCAAGCTATCCAAAAGCTGGATACCTTGGCTATGTTGTACTGTGTTCATCTTGCCCCACCCGGAATGCTTTAAATGAACTCTCCGGGCTGTTAGAATATCTGCTGCCCTCCAGGTCACAACAGTGTACCCTCATTTAGGATTCTGTGGCAGTTAATGTTTATCCTGTCACTTGTGACTCCTTTGCTAGGACCCTTGGGAGAGGTGTCTCTGATTTCACCATAGACATATTCTTCTCC
The DNA here is from genome assembly GCF_037993035.2 of Macaca fascicularis. NCBI lineage: Eukaryota > Metazoa > Chordata > Mammalia > Primates > Cercopithecidae > Macaca > Macaca fascicularis. The sequence continues at coordinate 98,790,760 of NC_088387.1, read as the reverse complement.
CGAGCCACCATCATAGGATCTCATGGACCCACAAATCATGTTGTAACAGATTGCCTCTTCCAAGCTCTCGAAACAGTAACTCTCAACTCTGGCTGCATATGACATCACCCAGGGAGATTTTTTAAATTCTCGTACCCAGGCTACATACCAGATGCGTGAGTTCACAGTCAGTCTCTGGGAGGTGGATCCAGGCATCTGGATTTTTGTAAAGCTCTCCAGGTGGTTCTGACGGGTGGCCAAGGTCAGAAGCACTGCCAAGCCTGGAGGCAGATTTGTGGCCCACCTGTAGCCTGTGTATGGCACTTTCTAAATATGGTTTCATGTAGGCAACATTCCCTTCTCCGTTTCCTGCTCCTACACTTGTGATTCTCTCTCCTACTTTTGATTTATGGTGTCTTAATGTATCCTTTTAAGTCCCCTGCAATCCTTTCTGGAACTTAGCAAAGTGAAAACAAATAGAGTAGAAAGGTTCCTGCTTTTCTCTGGCTGGGACCTGGGCACAGCTCCCACCCCAGTCAGGCCTCCCTGGAAAGAGGGTAGGAGCCTCCTGTTTCCCCAGCCACAGTAACTGGTCAGCAGCCTCGTTCTGTAACCCCACAATGGGGAATTGTAGCTAGTTCTGCCAAGAGCCCTCCAAGATCCCATAGAAGAGGCTGGTTTGGGCTGAGAACGGTGGCTCAAGCCTGTAATCCCAGCACTTTGGGAGGCTGAGGCAGGCGGATCATCTGAGGTCAGGAGTTCGAGACCAGCCTGACCAACATGGCAAAACCCTGTCTCTACTAGAAAATACAGAAATTAGCCAGGTGTAGTGGCACATGCCTGTAATCCCAGCTATTCGGGTGGCTGAGGCGGGAGAATTGCTTGAACCCGGGAGGCAGAGGTTGCAGTGAGCTGAGGCTGCCAGGAACAGTTGTGAGTTTGTGTCCTCTGTGAGGGCACCTGGCCAAGGAGACATGGGTTCTGACCCCCAGCCTGTGCTCTGGGAGTATCGCTGTGCCCTTGAGAGTTTGGAGGGAGGAGTGCCTCTTTCTAGCTTGCATAAAAACATCCGTCAGGGGAAAGTACCGTGTGTGCATCCTGCTCAGGGAAAGCACCGTGTATGCATACATTGAGTGACCATGCTCTGAAATTGATGGACTTCTGTCCTGTAGGGATGACCTCACTTACTCATACTCAGAGGCCACTCAGAAAGACTTTTAAGCTTTTGTCTTACAATCACCAATTTCTTCTCTCTCTCTCCAACTCCACCCCTCTCTCTCTCTTACAACAGGACAAACAGTGCCAGGAGTACTGGGGACTATAGGATGAATACCCAGCACATGGTGCAACAAAAGAGTGTTGCAACACCTTTTTTGTTTAAAAAAAAAAAAGAAGAGGCTGGTTTGGTTCACAGCATCTGAGTGCTGACACTGGACTAGGGGAGATCAGAGATGGCTAATGATGGCCACCAAAGCGCCACCCAGTTCAGGATTGTGGAAGGCCATGGCCCCCTTTTCAGTCTTCCTTGTCAGCTCCACTCAGCCCCACGCTAGACAGTGGGCGGAGATTGTCGGCAAGAGGCTGGAGATGCCTGGGATGGACTCTTTCCCCAGTCCTGGAAGCCAGGGAACTGAGGATAGCATGCACGTGGGTAGTTTCTCTTAGTGAATGGTGGGAGATGGAGGGGCGCACAGCCGTCCAGTCTAGCTGCAGAACCTCATTTGGCACGTGGGCTAGAAATAGCTTCTCCACAAACCTCAGAGTTTATTTTTATGGCAAAATTTGATGTTCTAAGCGGCCTGTCTCCTTGCTTACCTTGCACCTGCTCCTGTGGCTGGGGCTGCCGGGAACAGTTGTGAGTTTGTGTCCTCTGTGAGGGCACCTGACCAAGGAGACATGGGTTCTGACCCCCAGCCTGTGCTCTGGGAGTATCGCTGTGCCTTTGAGAGTTTGGAGGGAGGAGTGCCTCTTTCTAACTTGCATAAAAACATCCATCAGGGGAAAGCATCGTGTGTGCATCCTGCTCAGGGAAAGCACCGTGTATGCATACATTGAGTGACCATGCTCTGAAACTGATGGACTTCTGTCCTGTAGGGATGATCTCACTTACTCATACTCAGAGGCCACTCAGAAAGGCTTTTAAGCTTTTGTCTTCTAATCATAAATTTCTCCTGTCTCTCTCCAACTCCACCCCTCTCTCTCTCTCTTACAACAGGACAAATAGTGCCAGGAGTACTGGGGACTATAGGATGAATACCCAGCACATGGTGCAACAAAAGAGTGTTGCAACACTCATTCATTCATTCCTTCAACACTTCCTGGTAGTCACATTGTACATTGTCCTAGGTCTGGGATCCAGAGAGGTCAGACGAAAGCCCTGCCTACAAGGAGCTCTCAGTCTGGTGGGGCAGCAAGTACATACAAATTCTTACATGATAAATGTGATCCATTCTTATGTGGCAAATATGTGATAAATGCAACAAGAAGAGTGTATACCAAGTGCTACGGAAGAGCAACTCATTTACTCAACAATACTTAGTTAGCATCTACTATAATGCTAGGCATTGTTGTAGGCACTGGGGGTATCACAGTGACTATATGAGACAAAAACCCCTGACCCAGACCACACATTTGAGGGGAGGAGAATATTCAGCAACTAGCTTAGTTTGATCAAAACCACAGGCTTCAAAGAAGAGGTGCCTTAAAGCTGGAAATCGAAATCTATGCATTTATATATGTGTGCAGGGAACACTGTAGGCAATGGGAACAGCTTGTGTAAAAGCCTGAAGATATAAAAAGACCAAAGATATCAGAGCAGAAATGCTAAGGGAAACCTAAGAATTGGGAGACACAGCCTTGAATGCCATGCTAACCCTCCCAAGGTCACTCTCTCATATAATGGGGATGTAGCTGAAAGCTCCCAGGGCATTGGCCAGAGCCACTCTCACAGCTAGGCTCCATGTGGACTCCCCGACCCCAAAACAGAGACTCCTTGGCAACTCCTACTCCAACTCCAATTTGTTGGAACCTCTAAGGCTAAAGATAGACGATTTATGTTACCTCCTCCTGTGACCTAGTGCTTTTGGATTGCAAAGTGTTTTCACAGCTTCCTCTCCTGGATCATGAGAGGGACTCTAGGAGGTAGACAAAAAGGGGTTCTTGTTGCCATTTATTGTACCAAGGAGCAAACCAAAGCCCAGAGAGGTCTAGTATCTTGCTCAAGGTCACACAACCCATCAAGGCAGAGCAGAAACTAAAGTCCCTGTCTCCTGGTTCCTAATATAACCTAGGGACCCTTCTTGTCCCCGTGTCAGCTGCCACTCCTTATTTTGAAGCCTAAAAAGCTCTGAGCAAGTATCAAGCACGCGCCTGCCTACCTCCCACGACCATTAGTGCAGCACATACGACGTGTCAAGCTAGGCATTGACCATCTGCTGGGCTGCAGTGCGGTCCCAACCCCCACTCAGGAGGATAACTGAAGGAGCCACGTGTGGGCTGCCCTTCTTCCCACCCACCATGACCCAAGAGGCCTAAAGACCACGGGTCAACTAGACCCAGGCTGTCACCTTCCTGAGCCAAGTGGAACAGGACACAGAATGACCATCACAGGCTGGAGACCCCTCCACTTGCTCCCAGACCACCTGGAGGTCATTCATGACAGCCGCCAATACCTATTTTCACCCTTTCCTGTAAGCAGGCTGGATGCAAAGAGAATGGGGAGATTTCAGCCTCACTCACAGAGCCTGAGCTCACCTGTGGAAGACAGATGCAGCCTAGCAGTCCTCACAGGCCACCCTTGATTTGTAGTAACTCATTTAGATAAAAGCATCTGGCTCATAAGGTAGCAGCAACAGCAAAAATCATTAGAAGCACATTTCTGCTTTTACGAAGTAACCTAGTAACAGCACAGGAGGTAACAATTAAGCCGGCACTCCCTTCTCTAGGTACACAGGCACATGCTGAAAGTGGGAAACGGAAGTCAGAACACGGAGAGGTTCTGTCCAGGCCTTTCTGGGATCAGCACTCCAGGATGTGGGATGTGCTGGTGTCGGCCCCGCCAGCCAGAGAGCCGCGCCCCTGCCATTAGCACAGAGAGGAGGTGTCCTCCCTCTCCATCTCAGAATAAACAGTGTGATTATTTATTTAGCACCAGTTCAAGGCTTTCTGAAATGCATTTGTGGTGCTCTGCCATCTTGCGCAGGTCCTCCCTTAACTACAGCTGCTGCTTCTGTGGATCAGGTAAAGGAAATCTGGCCTGCACCAGTCTCTGCTGGGCTCTTGCTCACATCTCTGCAGACTCCTGTACTGTCTGACCTACCTGAGTGTTTATATCCCACCTTGGGGCACTTGGTCCTACTGAGCGAGTCTCCCAGAAGCACCTCTCCCATCCCTACCTATCTCCTGGCAAAGAGCTCCAGGGCCGCCCCCGAGGGAATTCTCTCTCCTCTGATGCCGTGATGCCATTTCTCTCCCCAGCACCCTTGTAGTACTTGCTGCTTCCTGGTTCCGGTATGGTCCCGTCACTGTCCAGGATGCTCAAGGCTCATTCCCACCCCCAGTGCTGAGGGGAGCCTGCAAAGCCAAACACCCCACACATGCTGAAAGGAATTGATGAATGGAAAAAGTCAGTTCCCACGGCCTCTGGCTGTGCTCCTGGGCCCCTCAGCCCCACCTCCTCAGATCACAGAACCCTCCCAGGAGACTACCGGGAGTTCCTTGGTGGCAGGGACTGTCGCAGTCAGTGTGTCTCAGTCACAAAGCCTGGCACAAAGAAGGCTCTCAAATGTTTCTGAGATGAGTGAATGATCTGAAGTGGCTCCTTTAACCTATCTAAACTGTGTGTGAAAGGAGCCAGCCACACCCATCAAGGCAGCTAACAGCCGCCCTTGTTAGGGCAGAGGGTGACGCACTGACCCTGCCCTCCCAAGGCCACCACCTCTGGGGACATGGTGCACCCAGCCAGAGCTCTCCTTCCCACTGTTCCAAGCATAGTCCATGGCCCAAGAGGAAGCTAGGCCTCCCAGATCTTACTAGAACCCAGGCTCTCAGTATGCTCAACATCGCATTCAAGCCATGTTTAGAAAGGTACGTTCCATATTCAGGGGGTCCTCACGACCTTTGTTCATTCATTCAGGCAACAGCAAGCAGCAAAAAGTAATGGTCACAAGCACAGCTGCTGGACTGCCTTGGTCCTAATCCCAGCCCTGCCCCTTTCCAGCTGTGCAACCTCTGGGCGCAGTCCTTAACCTCCCTGTGTCTCCGTTTCTTCATGTGCAAAATAGAGATTTTCATAAAATTATCTGGTGTTTGTAAGGACTAAATGAGTTAACATAATAAAGTGCCTAGAATAGTGCGTAAGACATGGTGCTGTACAAGGCTTTGCTCTTACTATTCCAAATGACTAGGACCCTAACTGAGTCATGGACTTAATTCATACTTTCTTTGAGACCAAATGCATCTTCAAGGAAGGTGTTGGCGTGCCCACCTCCCACCCTCACCTGTCAGTCATCCTGCAGCCTTCGCTTGCTGAATGCAGCCAGTCGCAGGGGATATCTGTCTGCTCCCAGGGAGGTGGTGCTCCTCGGCCCACAAGATCCCAGACAGCCACTGGGCTGCATCCTATTCCAGTTCTCCATAGGCCACAGCAGAGGGTCCTGGGGCCCCTCCCACTTACTTCTGGTAGGGAATCTCCAAGCACCTATCACAGCTCCATTTCATTTAGCCCCTCACCCCATGAAGAGGATCTGAACTCCTGCTCAGCTCACAGTGTCCAGCAGCCCAAAGCTGGACAGTGACGAATGGGCCATCCAAGACACTGAGGCTTATCCCTCCCATGATTGCCACTGACAGGCTTTGAGACCTGGAGGCATGTCTGTGCCCCTCTTTGAATGTTGCTCTCTTTATCTGCATCATGAGGGGACTGGATTCATGACTGATCTCCAAGGACCAGTCAGGCTCTGTCCCTAGGAGTGACACTCTGGATGGGGCCACGTGGGGGCTTCTGGGACTCCACCACAATTAGCACTGTGGCCTCAGAAGTTATGTCAGCCTGTCCTTGGGGCATCTGTCATTAACAATTATGAAGTCATTATCTGGTAAATAATTCATAACCCGAGAGATGGGATAAGCTGCCAATAAACAATAATCCATTTAGAATGAGGCTTGATGAGGGCGAGCACAGCTGCAGAAATGCAGCCACCTCCTGCAGGGCAGCTCCCTGCTCACCTCTGGTGTCAACAGGGCCCATCCTTAGGGCCCTGCTCAGGCCACACTTCCTCCCTGAAGCCCTCCCTCACCACTCCTGACCAAAGGTATCACCCCTCCCCGGAGCTCACGAAGGACTGTGTCTGTGAACCCAGTGAGTGCTGGCCAAGTGCCCAAGGCTGTGCTAAGCAACTTGCATGCACTTTCTTGTGGAGTGCTCCCAGCGGCATTAGGGCTGTAGCTACTGTTGTTATCTCCTGTACCGAGAAGTAAACTGAGGTTTAGAGACTAAATAACTTATCCAAGGTCGCTGAACTAGAAAGCCCAGGTCTGGAGTTCACATCTGTATGTTGTGAGAGCTCTCACTCTTAGCTAGGGCGTCCCACTCCCTCGTGCGAGCAGCTGTACCTCTTGTCATGTGTCCAGCCTTTATTTCTGTGTGACCTTTGTCTCTCCAGCAAGACCGTGAGCCCTAGATGGGTTCCAGGAGGTGCTTCCCAGAGGCCGTAGAGCAGAGCAGCTCCTTGCTGGCTGCCTACTTCATGTTGCAGTGAGGCTTCTAGTGGTGTTTGGAGGCCAAACCAAGGACGCTGGGGAGAGGGGCAGGAGGGGATGGCTTCTGCACGCACAGAATTAGAATTTCCATCTTCTAATGAGCCTATTGCATTTCTCCTGCCCAGGGGACACCTTGCATATATATCTCTGGCTCTACCCCCTAGAAGTACTTCGTTCTGGGGAAGAAGTTCTTTGCTCAGATGCCGGGAACCCTGGCTGCGTGGGTTGGTCATTAGGACTGGGTTAGCTCTGCCAAGAGCTCCTCCTCTCCCGCCATGCCATCACCTACCAGCAAGGCCAGCAGCCCACCCTGTATCATCTGCAGGACCTGCCCCCCATGCCCCAGGCTAGAAGGGGTCCTCAGGGGGTGTCCCACTCCGCCTGCTAAAAGGCTCTGTTCTTTTTCTCCTGGGTAGGGGCACTGCAGACATTGTTGGCCCCCGTATTGTAACGAGCCTGTCAAGGCCCATAGTCATGAAGGTCTCTGTTTTTTCTTCTCAGGGAAACAGAACTGCCCTGAGTTGCAAGTGTCAAGGAACAGGGTGGAATTTCTAGATGTTGAGCCTCTAATTGTCACACATCTGGAATGCTGCACAAAGCTCTGCAGCCGGGCCATGTGGTGGGAGAAGCCACAGTGGCTCGGTGCATGCTCATTCCTCGATAACCACAGTAACCAGCCCAAGGGGAGGCCCCTTCTCGCCTTTTAACCTCCTGTGGCCAGTGACATGGTCAGGACTGGCAGATGTGTGGCAAGACAGTGGGTCACTTGTGCTTTCTAGAACAGCTTGAAACAGCTGGAATCTTCCCATCTCCTTTGAACAGAATTGCCTCACGGGAGGCGCTGGCCCCGTCTTATGTGTCAGGCAAGCTTCACAATGGCACACCTCCTGCCCCTGGCCTGAGCTCCTTGCTTTCAGGATTGGGGAAAAATTCTACCCCTGGGCGCCCCTGGCCTTTTGCTGACAGTCTCCACCTTCTATTCAGCGTGGGGCTGAGGAGTGGACATGGGAGGCAGAGAGGGGGGCCCAGCTACTGCCAGCCTGGACTGGATGATGCTCTGGCAGCCATCTCTGGGCGTCCCCCGTCTCCCGCTCAGTCTCGTCTCAGCACGCAGTTGCTGGGAACCAGACCAGCCTCTTCTATGGGGCCTTGGAGGACTCTTGGCAGAACTGGCTACAATTCCCCATTGCAGGATTACAGAATGAGACCGTGACCCAGCTCCTGTGTCTGGGGAAGGGGAGGCCTGATGGGTGGGAGCTGTGCCCAGGCCCTAGCTGGAGAAAAGCAGGAAGGTTTTCTATTTTCTCTACTCTACTCTACTTGTTTTCACCTCATTGAGTTCCAGGAAGAATTGCAGGGGACTTAAAAGGACTCATGAAGACATCATAAATCAAAAGGAGGAGACAGAATCACAGGTGTAGGAACAGGGAGGGTCGCCTACACAAAATCACATCCAGAAAGTCCTACCGATGGGCCACAAGTGGGCCACACATTTTCCTCCAGCCTTGGCAGTGCCTCTGACCTCAGATGCTCATTGGAATTGCCTGGGCATTCTGGTGACTAATGCAAAGCCGTCGACCTCTTGCTTACCCCAAAGAAGAAGGGACCACATTCCAAAATCTCTATTAAGGGTCTTGTTTTACTCTCGGGCTTGGCCAGTCCCAGGGAGGTTAGGAAGCTCTGGCTCCTGGGGTGGCTACTGCAGTCCATCAGGACAGGACTTTGCATGCCCTGGTTGTGGCCAGATTGACAGAAAATAAAAGTATTGCTTAGGAAAGGGAGGGGTAGTTTCCAACCCCAGCAATAAAGGAATGAGAGAAACTGGCGTTTATCCCAAAGCAGAGAACATGGCGTTTCCGTGGGCTCTAACAATCTGACATCCCCAAGGAAGGATGGGTCTGTGACTGTGGGTCCCCTTGGAAGGTGCCCTCCTGTTCTCCAGCGGGGTGCTGAGTGATGTGCTGGGAGGAAGGGCCTACCCACGAGGCTGGCTGGTCCTTCTACAGAAAGCCCTGGGGATGGATTGTCCCTGACACTGAAGCCTCTTCCCAAAGGTCTCCAGGGAAAGAAATTCCATCAGCTTCCAGAGTCCCTATTCCGGTGGCTCCTGCAGGCTTTTCTTCTATCTGACCTGAATCTCCCTTGCTGCAATTGAAGCCCATTTTCCCTTATTTTGTTTTGAGTGGAAATGGAGAAGAGCTCGTCCCCAGCTGCCTCCGAAAGCAGGGTGAGTCAGAAGTCCTTGTGTACCTCCTGCCACGCCGAAGCATTCTCAGAAACCTGTGCTGTTGAATCTGTCCTCGTGAAAGCCTCTCAAGAGAATGGCTTCGCATTAATGCATGAGACAAGGCTCCACTCTGGGATGGGGGCATGGTGGTGGCAGGGCCCCTCCTGCAGGGACAGCACTAGATGGCCCCGAGTGAATGGGCTTGACCCCTGCAGCGGCTGGGGAGATGGGCACGTGAACGGATCAGCACCTCACAGTGAAACGTGCATGCGTGGAGTCTGGTCAGGGACCTGGGCTGGTAGGGGTGCCCACACCAAGGAGGAGGTGCCCACGTCAGGTCCTAAGGGAGAGGAAGAGGTGGCTGGGGAAGGAGGAGGCCCTCTCAGGCGGGTGCCAGGAGACTCCTCGTCCACTCTAGGCTCCACATTTGTGTTTGAAAAAACAGTCTTATTTATACTCCCCTCACTCTAGTGTTGGCAATGGATTGTTTCCCTGCCTGCCTCAGCCGATGTTGAATGGAAAGATGATTCGCTTATTTAGTGAGTGTGCACTGGGGGAGCCACCGTGGGCGAGGATGCGCGTGCAGGCACATACATTCTCTGGAGGATTCTTTTGGCCTCTTGATCTCCTGAACCACTTGGTTTCTGTCTTGTTTTTGGGCCTTTTTACTTCTGGGAACAAAAAACCCCTACTTATTTCTGCTAAAGATAAGCTATTTTGTAGGCCATTGAAGCCAATTCCTGGAAGAGTTGGGTTGGTGGTTAAAAAAAAAAAAATCTGATTGGAAAGCAGTAGATCACAGCAGCTAAGTGACTGAGTTTAAAAAGCAATGATGCTGAGTGGTCCTGACAACACTCGGACAGCACACAGTGGATACAAGAGAAGAATTTTTATTTTTCCTAGGCCAGTGGAATTAAAACCTTCCTACTCTGCAGGATAAATGGAGAGAAACCGAATCTCTTTTTCCTAAGCAGGTATCTAAGTGTGATACTGAGATGTGAGCAAGGTCATTAGGCTTTATTTTTTCCATTGCTTAGTCAAAAGCCCCCTTTTCAAACTACTTAGCTCCAATGCCATGGGGGGAAAAAACCCACCTGCATTGATTGGATTTAAAAAATGGAATTGCCATTAATATATTCCATAAAAGATGATTGATTTCTGACTTTGGATTTATGGAAAGTTGGGGCTTGTAAAAGTAAACAGAGTGGCAGCCATTCAGTATTAATGCTGGTTGATACCCCTCCCTCCTCAGGGCTGGTTAAATGGACGGCTCCCAACCTAAACCCCACATGCCAGCTGCTAGGTCACAGGGATCTCTGGAGGATATAACGGGCAGCCCTAGGCCCATCCAGTTGCCAGCTGTGCTGGTCCAGGAGGCTGGGCTGAAACCTAGCCCTCTCTCCTTCTTTACATCAGATTTTTTTTTCACCTGATATGATTTTTTAAAATTTTACTTTTAAGTTCTGGGATACATGTGCAGAACACACAGGTTTGTTTCATAGGTATACATGTGCCATGGTGGTTTGCTGCACCTATAAACCCATCATCTAGGTTCTAAGCCCTGCATGCATTAGGTATATGTCCTAATGCTCTCCCTCCCCTTTCCCCCGACCCTATGTCAGATTCTAGTATGAAACTCAGTGCTCCAGCCCCTAGGGACACCAGCAGCTTCCGCCTGTGCTCTGTGGAAGCCCATTGCCCCTCATAGGATGGAGAACCGCTGATGACCCGGAGAGGCCCTCTGCAGGTGGGTGGGTATGTGAGTGACACAGCCTCTGAGCTCTGCTCTCCTACGCCTGGGAGCTCAGGTGGACTGGCCTTTAGTGCAGGAACCTGCGCGAATGTGGTCTGGTGGTTCAGTATGAGTTCCTCCAGTGATGCTTTTCTCCTGCCTGGGGAAACGCAGAAGGAACGCCTAGGCACACCAGCAAAGCAGAGGCAGGGCGCTACATGGCCTCAGGTGCCTGGGGGGCTGGGGGATATGAATCGGGTCTCAAGGCCTATAACTCCCATGCATGCAAGCATTCCCCCCGCTGGGCCAGCAGCTCTGCTCCTGCTCCTCTTGCCCTCAGGTAACAGCCCCTTTTGTCCCTGTCCCAGCAGTGGGAATCCCATATCACTGTCTTCCAGCCCTCCAGGTGCTACTTATCTCCTGTTCCTCAGCTCTATGCTGGAGCCTCCCGGATCTATCTCTAGGGATTGGTCCTGTTGACATGGCTGTCCACTGCCCCTCCCCCCGGATGCCACTCAGGTGCCATGCGACCTCGCTGAACTCCGTGTTTCCTTAAGCCCCCTCCTCCTCCCTTGCCCCCCACCTCTGGAAATGGCAACACCATTTGCCCAGTCCCCTAGTTAGAAACCTGAGAGTGTATCTCGCCTCCACATACTACAGGCTCTCAGCTCTGTCTCCTAACCATCCCTCCCACCTGTCCTTCCCCTCCATCCCCACTGCTCTTGACTTCCTTCAGCAGACCCTCACCAACTGGCACCTGAGCAGCCACCATGGGCTCCCTGCCTCCACCTTTTTCCCTCCAGCTCCTCCGGCGCACTAGCCCCAGAGGGAGATCTGCAGATCACGCCACTAGCCTCCCCAGACCCTGGAGGCCAAGTTCCAGACACCTGTGCCAAAAGCACACCACCCACAATCACCCTGAGACCTCATGGCACTGTGCCTCTTCCGCGTGATCTCTGCCTGGGATGCTATTCCCATGGCCCTCTCTGGACTGGCCCCCTGGATGTCCTCCCAAGGAAGACCTCCTTGCTCCTTGCACGCTGTTCATGCCTCTAGTGCCGAAGAGGAAACGAGCCTGTGAGGGCCTTTTCTGTTCGACCAGTTTGGGGCTGCCGGTCTTGCTCACCCCACCTCCTAAAACCCCTGCACCCACCCACAAGCCTTGCTGTTTGATAGCAGTCACGTGGCCCACCCTCCAGCCTCAGCTTACTGGATGAGGGGCAGATACCTGGCTTCAGGCCACCCTTCCATTGTCTGGCAGCAACGCAGGGCTGGTGGGCCTTGACTTTAAGAAATTAGCTGAAGCATCAGATTAAATCTCCTTTGCAATGGGAAGTAAGGGAATTAAGAACCAGAGAGTTCCATTTGGGGCTGGGTCCTTTAGCCTGATGCTTATATGAATATAAGGAAAGCATGAGTTTTCTGGGGCTCTGTGCAAAACAAAGTTGAATCTCAAAGGCTGGTTGGGAAGGAAGGAAAAAGGGAGCTAATATCCTAAGAGAAGGGGTTTGTAGAGCAAGACAGAGCTAGTTCTGGCTGGTCCCAAACCTCCTCTTGTTTTTGCCAATCAGCTGGGTTCCTTGGAGGCCCTCCTTACCATAGCCTCACAATAGATGCAGCCCACAGGAAAAGCACGGGTGTCTGAGCCCAAAAGCCAGAAGTCAAGTCCTGCCTCTCTCCATTGCAGCTGTATAACCTTTTGGGCAAATCACTTTCATCTCTCCCTCATCTGCAACAGTGGAAATAGTCCAGGATCTAATGGGCAGTTGGACAAGATGATGTTCAAGCTCTGTTCCTGCTCTGACATCTCACAGCCCTGTCGTCTTTGCCCTGCCTCCCGCACAGGAATGACGTAAGGTAGAGCACTTCCCAAGCCTGGCCAGCTCAGTGTTTGCCCCAGCCTGTTCTTGCAAATAGCATTGCCCTTTCCTGTTAGCACAGTTCCCAGGGGGCCTCTAGGAGCTTTTGCTTCTCTGCTTGCTGTTTAAGAGGGATTTATGCCATGGCCAGGCAGGCCATGATGTTCATGCACCCCCAGTAGCAGCTTTATCTAATGAGGATGAGATGCTTACGCATATTTTCATTTTTAAAAAAATCGGCTATTAATTTGTCAGAATTATTCATATTTTACTGATGATATTTTCCATGTATCTAATCAGGGAGCTCATGAATAGAAATGAAACTATTTAAATACAGAGATGGTGTACATTGTACGGTCTTGTTTTCTCAAGCTGTTTCATAATGCAGTGAATACATTTATTTCTTCTAAAAACAGGTTTTGCAATCATCAAAAACTATTTTTTAAATCTTTGATTAAATATGACTCTATTCGAATATGCTAAATCTCTGGGAGCGGGGTGTGCATGTGTGTCTGTGTGTGAGAGAGTATGTGTGTGTGTGCGCGTGTGTGCGTGTGTGCGTGTGTGTGTGTGTGTGTCTGTGTCTGTGTGTCCATGTGGTCACTTGAAGAAGTACGTTGTTTTCTGGCCTTCTCTATAGGGACAGGAGACTTTTTCTTTTAGTGAGAAAAATGGAAAACACATTTTGGGTCAAATCTTTAGGATGGATAGATGGCAAAGTAAAAGCACAAATGGAAATTGAGCTGAGTAATATTGGAGATAATTATTTGTACAGTGTAGACTTTTAAACTGCTCAAAATTCCAGCAGCACTTACCTACACCGAAAGAGGTTTAGAATCATTAAACAAAGCCAGATATTAAATATACTACTGCTATCTCTCGAAACATTAGCAAGTAATGTAAAACACATGGCATCTACTCAATGGAAAAATCTGAGAATACAAATTATAATAGTTGTCTTATAAGACCTCTGGGAAGCTTGAACTAAATTGCTTAATTCCATTAATAACAAACTATTACTCTAGCTATTAAAGTAACATAAGGTAATAGAGATCATGTCGAGAGATTGTACTGAGGCTCTTTCTTCACCTAGCACAAATTTATTCAGGGGCATTGATAGATTTTAATTGACTATGGCAACTGAATAGCAACAAAGGAAATTGAATGTCTTTTGAAAAGCTCCACATTTTGTAGAAGCAAATAGCAACACTGAAATGAAGGTCTGGGGGGCTGGGACAGGCAGGGAAGGGTGCTGGGAACATTGCCACCAGCAGCTCCTCCACAGAGACGCTTTCCTGTGACCTTAAGGAAGCGCTTCCTGGGAACAGGCACGCCACAGGCCCGAGCATCTTTTTCAGCTGCCTGCAGTCCAAGTGGAAAGGCAACCAATCCAGCCTGCTCTAAAAGCACGTGCTTCGTCGTGAATATCCATCAGGCACGTTTCCAAGATATAGGACTGCAGGGACCTTCGTGCAGACTGCCGAAGCCTCTCTGGAGAGTTCTGAGAACAGGATTTGCTTTGGCCCCAAGGCTCGGCAGTGGCATGAGCGACCCCTACCCCGCAGTCATGATTCTGGGGCTGAGGATCACGAAAGGCCCCCTCGGCTTCCATCTGGTCCAGGATGGATTCTGGTGACCCGTCACCTAGTTTTCTCTCCCACTTCTTGGTCCTCTCCCTGCTTCCCGGGCTCCTTCTGTCTTCTTGCCACCCCCAGTTGGCATCAGCATATCTGTCGTGCGCCTCACACTGGCCTTGCACTATTGCAGTATACCGGTCTTGATGAAGCGGCAGTGCTCCTTTCATCTCCGTAAGCTAATCTCTCCTTCCCTGTCACCCAGCCCCAAGCACCTGGGCCTTTAATGCGCCTCTGTGCCTCTGTTGGAAGGAAATCTCGTTTTTTTATTTATTTCTATTTTTATTTTATTTTTTGGAGACGGAGTCTCGAACTCCTGGCCTCAAGCAACTTTCACACCTCAGTTTCCCATAGTGCTGGGATCACAGGCGTGCATCACTGTACCTGGCTGGAAACCCCATTTATCAGGGAAATGATAAAAGATGTGAGGGGCTGCAGGAGGTGGCCCCTGTAGTGACGTTCTAGTAGGTTCCTCTGTGGGTGTGGGCTGTCAGGGAGGAGGCAGGGAAGTCAATGGAGCCCCCCAATCCTGGTGCCTATGCCATGCTTTTTGGTGAGGTGGGTCCAGGTCATTGCCCCTACCTGGCCGGGACACATGATAATTTTGCCGCAGGGGTGTTGAGGTTGTGTCTTCTGACGTTTGGCTGGAGTTCCCATTTGTTTTCGTGAATGTCTGGAATGACATCTCACTTAAACCATACAGTGTTCTTTATCTTCTGCCCTGGGTGGCAGTGGGTATAACAGTCAACCCCGCTGTGTCCCCTGGGACTGGGGACATGCTCCCAGCCCTCATTGGTCGCAGTTTCTCTCCAGGACATCACAGAGGAGCTTTGGGGTTGGGCCTGCACCGTACCTACCTCCACTGTACCCACAGCTCCAATGAGAGTGACGGCCCCTTCTGGCGTCGTGTCAGGGCCAGGGCTCCGGGTGTGACACCCCAGAACGGGCTCCGACTCATGGCTGTGGACGCCTACCTTGTTGGCGCTGGGAGAGTCTAATCCCGCCACGACTGTAGCACGCGCATGTGTTTGAAAACCTCCTTGGCAGGCAGGACCTCCTAATTTTTTCCACTTCTTGTGATTAGCGTTGCAGACTAATCCTAGCACCAGACTCAACACCAGCTGTTCTTCCCCCACTGCTTGTTTTTACTTATGAACCAAATTCTGGAGTTGCTGCCGAATTGGCCAGCCCCGCTCCGCTCCTCCCTCAGCCCGAGCTGCAGCCAGTCACCTATGGCATGGCCTCAGATGAGCTGTCTTTTCAACCTGGCCACCCATGTGTCCTTCACACTGCCCGGACGGCACTGCTCAGTCTCAGGGGTCGCAAGAGGGGCTCACTGGGTTCCAAAGAGGACTCCGGCTTACCCGCTGCAGCAGTGGGATATCAGCTGTTCCTGGAGCCAAACTGATGTTAGAAATTTGGTTTTGCATCGTTAGACACCAGGCAGCCCTGCATACCACTTATAATTTTTTATGTAATATGGTATTTTCAGAATAAGATATGTAACATTTAGATATGTTGTATGACAACAATGAAATGAACACGCATGATCCATCCCACCTCTGAACTTAAGAGCTGAAACATCACCAGACTATTGAAACTGCCTGTTTTCCTGCTCCATTCATTCAAGGTCCTCTTCAATTTGGAAGGAGGTGTGCGGGAAGAGCACAGCCCTGGTACCTGTCTCCTTCTCTCCCATCCTGCCCCCACTGGAAAGATATGTGTTCCCCCAGAAAGGGTCCCCCGCCAGTGTGCAGCAGCAGCACCCCCTCTAACCTTCAGCGGGGCCAGCAGTGGAGGAAGGCAGGGGGTGGGGGTGCACGGCCTGGGCAGGAAGCAAGGCCTCAAGTGGCCTCCAGACCTGCACGATGGGCCAGAGCTGCCCTAGGGGGCCCAGGGACCACTGCTGTCTCTGCTTTGTAAATTTCTCTGGCATGCTCCCTCTTCCCCTGACTTCTATGGCAATGCTTGGGGGAAAGTTATTTACTGAATGCAGACCCAGGGACTCAGACTTCTGCATCCATACATACCATCCATTTGCATTTCTATGAGAGTCTCTCACATACCTGGAAGGCCCAAAAAACAAATCAGAGAGTGTGGCATATGGGACATTTGCCCTCCAAACACTGCAGCGTCAAGAAGAATTGCAATTGTCAGAAGTATCATATTCCTGTCAAAAGCGCATGAAATCAGCTCTGTAAATTGGGAAACATAAGTCACACTTATATTTGTTCTGCAACCATATAAGAATCACGAGTTTCTCCTAGGGTAGGGGAAAAAAAAAAAAAACTATGAGCCCTTTAGAAATGACTTAATGTCCAATCATAGCCACCTTTACCAGGCAGTGCTGTTTCTCTTGGCGTGAAAGTTCTGACTCCCTTCAGTCGGTGGGTATTTCCGCTGGGTTGGTTGCTTTCTTGGCAACTGCAATTACTTGAAAACGGGATGAAAGTAAGTGACTCCTTTTTTTCCCTCCTTGGCAATCTCTCTGTGGTTTTGTGGCTGCCCATGTGGTTCTCTTTCCTTCCTCTGGCCCTCCATGACTAGAGCACCACAGCAGGGGGCCGAGGGTTTCCTGGGGTTGGTTGGGTAGTCACTCAGCCCCTCCCTCTAGCAATGCACGTGCTCTGGAGTTCCACATACCTGGACCCCGTTACCCCATTTTAGTTGCACAGGCCTGCTGGGGGAGACGGTATAACAATCATTTGGTCAAGATGAGCCAAACCTCCTTTGGGCCCAGCACGGAGATCACAGAAATGGACTCCAACTCACCTCCGCGCAAAGAGGCAGGGCCAAGCCAAAAAGGTTTTGTAGGGATTAGGGAGGGGAGGGAGCAAAGGGCTGGGAGAGCCAGGGAAGGTTCATTAGCCCAGGAGCGTCTTCCCCTGCCTCCTAAAGGAATATAGCCTCAAGCTCTTTGGAGAAGAGGGGAGAATTCCAGCTGGGCCAAGAGAGAGACTGGCCTGAGGCTGGTGTGTATATGTGACCTGAGGGGCACTGAGCTGTAAGCTCGAGGTGTCGAGTGGGCTTAGCACTGAAGTCAGGGGAAATCAACCATATGGATGCCTTCTGAAAGACAGCCTATATTACAGGAGCACCGGGTAGAGAGTATTCAGGGAGACAGAGATCTGTCTGGGACTACGGGAAGGGCTGATTTAAGATTTCTGGCCAGAATCCTAGGATTTTTCTTTTTTATTTAAGGTGTGCAGCACAATGTTTTGATAAACTTATACATAGTGAAATGGTTATTATAGCTAAGTGAATTAACATATCCATCATCTCACATAGTTACCCTTTTCTGTGTGTGATAAAAGCACCAAAATCTACTCTTAGCAAACTTCCAGCATACAATATAATATTATCCTATACACTGACAGTGAACACCATCCTATTCATCTATTGGGCAGGATAGGTTTGTTTGTTTTGGATGTAGAGGTCATCGCCAGGAAAGCAGGCTAGAATTCCCTGAAAATGAAGAAGTCTGAGATTTGAGCAGCAGTAAATCTGTTTTCTCTGAAGTGCCGGTGTAGACTCCATTCTGCTGTCTCTACCTTGGCCTCCACACCCAGTGAGCTGGGGGCTGTGGCACCAGTGAGATGCCCTGACATCCAGCTGGCTGTGACAAGTCAGAACAAACAGCCGACCGGGCAGGAGACCGCTACCTGGGGGCCTCACCCTGCCTGCCCTGCCAAGCAAGGTGCTCCAGGCTTTTGGGGCCGAGGGAAGCCCCTCTGCTGGGGCTCAGGAAGGCTTTCAGGGTTGGGGAACAGACTGGAAGAACTTAGTCTTGCCCTGACCAACACCCAGCTTTCTCAGTGCCTTTGTTAGGACATTTAAGAAGGTAGGGGGCTTCCTTCCACACTCACAACTCTGCAGTAATGCGGATGTCCTGTACTGTGCTGGCAAGTGCTGTTGAACACTTAGAATGTGGCACGTGTGACTGGGGAACTGAATTTTGAATTCTCTTTGAGCTAAATTAATGTTAAATGAAAGTCACACTGGCGAGTAGCTACCCATATTGGACAGTGTAACCTTAGAAGATTCAAGGCAGAACCTGGGTGAGGCCGCCCCTCTGCCTCCCAAGACTGGGGACCTTTCACTGTGTCTCTTTCCATTGCTGAAAGTGACAGAGCCTACAGAGCTCTCAGGGAGAAATTATCCTGAAAATCAGACCGAATGGCTGAACGCTTACAGAGGTCCCTGCGACCGAGCACGTTTCCTTTCGTGACTGTAAGAATTGTATTAAATATTAGGCATAGGAGGAATCTTACCAGGTTTTCTCTAAAGCCCTTTTCTCTCTTGCTGCATGAAGTTTCCTCTCCTACAGCTGCCTGAGGAAGTGGTTTTGCAAGACTTTATTATTTTTGGATTTTTTGGCATATTCGCTGAAGCCAGGCCTGGGTACTCAGTTTCCATTTGATTGCTGGCTGCTCAGGGCTCACTCCTCCTGCCCAGGGTGGTGGGATTTCTTGTAGGCCAGACAGTGGAATGGTTTAGAGCAGCCCTACCTCTCCCTTCTTGGGGGTGACTGGAGAGGGAATCGAGGGGCCAGCTATCACTACTTACAGGAAATGGACAGATTAGGGCAATTGGATAAGCATTGCATTGAAAATACCTGGCTTCTATGGGTGTAAGTCAGGACCACCTGGATAGATACTTATTTTCTTGTTCCAGAGCTGTCGGACTCAAGCAGTGGCTGCGCTTTAGGTGACTTGGTGAAGTTCCCTGGCTCTGGGGTAGCTATGGAGTAATCAGAATCACCGTCTGGTTTCAGCAATTGCACTTCTCAGAGTTGGGCAAGGAGGCTGGGCTCTGACGGCTGGAGCAAGTCATAGGTGGGAAGAGGAGAAAGGTCTTCAGCCCCTTGGGCTCATAGAGGCAGCACTATTGGCCCCCACCCGGAGAAGGGAAAGCATGACTTGGAGATCCAGAGTCTCCCAGACCCCAGGGCAGTCTCTCAGGAGATGAGGGAGGAGTGGCGCGGAGCAGCGCAGCTGCTGTGTTTATGACACATCTTTTTCTGTGGACTGCTTAGGATGCTTCAACCTTAATATTTGAGGCACATTCTCTAGAAATACAGTCCTTGTCCACTGGCTGAGATGGGTGGGAACAGAGGAGGAGGAGGTGTTGGCTTCTTTTAGGGTAGAAGGTTATTGGTTTATTTAAGTGCATTTGCTTTGGTTTTAGCATTGCGAGGGTAATTAATTTATATATGACCCTCCTTAGACCTGTAAATATGTGTTGGTACCAACGGTGCAGCAGGCCTTGTGCTGTCCACCGGTGAGATAACAGTGAATGAAAACTTCTCTGGTCTAAAGTAGATCTTCTCCCCAGCTCTTCCCAGCATGGTCTGGAAGGGAAGAGCAGGATATTCAGATGGTGCCTTAGCAAGGAAGGACACAGAGTGATGTGTTCATGTCAAACACTGGTGTACAGAAGGCAGGCAGTCCAGGAGGGCGTCATGGAAAAGGGAGACTTGACTGCGCCTTGAGATGTCTGGAAGGAGTACAGAGGGCTCTTCAGGAATCAGAACAAAGATGGAGAGAAAAAAGAAACGGGTAAGTGATCAGAAGCTGTGGAGAAAGTTTCACTGTTAGAATTTCCATTTATTTGGGTGTGTATTTGCTGTGTTTAAACCTTGGGAATTTGCATACCACTTGGTATCATTTTATTAGATCCTAGTTTTGTAGATCTAGCAATCAAGACCAGTGTTAGGACAACTGCCCTCGATACGTAGAGACACCCCCCGGCCGTCTCCTGCCTTCCCCAGCAGAAGGATGGAGAAACAGACAGGCTCCTGATAGCAGTGACATGATGTGTGTGTGATGGCCAACCAGCTGTGACTGTGAAGCCACTTTAAACACTGTTTCTCTGATTTAAAAACCTGTTTGGAGCTTTGGAAGTTGATTTTTAGGTATATAAAAAAACTGGACTATTTTGAGTTTGGAAACATAATTTACTATTTCCAAGAAAAGAGTTTTAAAAACTGATTACTTTCCCTAACCCCTCATCCCCTTGCGACAATTTATAAAAGAGAAATCAGGATTTCAGATCATGCACATGGAGTGAGTAGCTTTTTCGAGTTCAGTTCACGAGGTTGCACTTTGACCTGCTTTTTAAGATTTGAATATTTTTATAAATCATGATTATGCTACTGTTTAATGAGAACAAAAGTGGAAATCGCATCTGTTTGTCTGTGGCGGAGCGTCTCCCTGCCTGTGTGTGCTGTCTGGGAAAGTGGTGGCCCAGTCTGGAGAGCTGATGAGCAGCTTGATTAGCTGAAATTACTTCCTGCGGTAGTTTGTGGGTGTCAGTCCTGGGATGAACTGGGTCATCTCAGGGATCTGGGACACGGGAGCCACTCTGAGACTCAGGGTGGCTGATGGCCCAGACTCCAATCAGAAATCTCCAACTCTTCCCCACGTGAAGACATCGGGCAGCTTCCCTTCCAGCCCAGGTTGGGATCTCAGGGTCTGTTCCTTGCTAGACCGGGTCCTATTGGTATCAGTCCGCTGTTCCTGCTGTGGAATAAGGGGCTGATACAAATTGGATTGAATCTGAGATGCACTGTAGCATCAGCTGGTCCTGGGGAAAGAGGTTGTACAGGTGCAGGCAGATTCCCTGAGGGTGGGAGATAGAAGTGGCCGAGAGACAGCAGTGGAAATAGACCTATAGCGTAGGCATCGAGGACAGGACTTTGGAGTCAAAATGCTTAATTCCATTATCACCGAGCCCGTCATCGATGTTCAGGTTGAAGAGCCTGTGTCAGCAGAAGAGTTGAAGTAATTTGGAGTCCTTTGTTCACTCAGCTTTAGAACGCTGCTGTATTTTCGTTTTCCTTTAAACTAGTAAAACTAAAAACGTTTTTAACTGTTACTGTTTTTATCTGGAAAACTCATTAATCTAGATTTCGTTACCACTGACAGCCTGTAGGTCTTCTCTAAATATTGTTTTTAATATAACTTCTCTACAATGAAATGCCTGGATCTTTGGTGTGCGGTTCAATCAGTTTTGCACTGACAAATGCAGACATCTGTGTAACCCACATTCCTATCAAGTAAAACAGCGTTCCCATCAACTCAGAAAGCCCTCTCGTGCCCCTTCCCAGGCATTCCCCTGCCTCCAGAAGCAGCCACTGATGGTTTGTTTTTAACATGCATCTTAAAACATCACCTGCATTTTCAAACTGAAAAAAAAGACTCCTTCCTCTGAGAAAGGTCTCCTGCTGGCTTCTGGGGCCATCGGGGTGCTGTGGCTGTAGCCAGGCCGGGTGCACATTCTTCACAGGTTGCACTGCCCCTGGCTCAGACCGGGAGGTTGTCTGAAGTCTAGTCAGCTACACAACTCTACACCTGGAATGTCAGACATTCACAATACCTCCAGAACAATGGATGGCAAAAAAATTCATTCTGTGCTTTTTCCAGGATCGCTTGCATGCAATTGTGCCTGCTGAGCAGGAGGACTCCAGATTAGAGGGAGAGAGCGAGAGAGGCCTACTCATCGGTCTGCATAATCAGCATCGAACATATTTCTGCCCCAACAAAGAGAACAGTGTGTTCCTGAGACGCTGCCGTGCAGCTCAGAGGCTCACTGGTGGGCGGTTCTCCTGGGAGGGAGCCGGGTTTTTCAGCAGCTCTCCCCATACCTACCACCCCCCTTTTTGGGGGGCCCCAGATTTTCTGGTCCCTAAGGGGGAGGACACTTGCACAGGGCCTGGCAGAGGGCAGAGACGGCTCTGGCCCCTGTGTCCCTTCGTCTCCTGACCCCCATGAAATAAAATTCCTGCACATCTACCTATATGACCAGTTCATCCCCTCGTGTTTGGCCTTTCCAGCACCTGTCATTAGGCGCAGGCGGTCAGCGGGGATTCAGACCACCCTTGGGCCGCTTTGCTGATCTCTTTAAATGCAGTATATGTCTTATTCCCATGATGCTGGTGGCCACTGCACATTCTTACGGGGGACCTGTTGGGTTCCCAACGCCACCCCCTCATTTGTCTCTCCAAGCACCATGGACACTTCCAGATAGAAGCAGCCAGGCTGCAGTGTGGTCCAAGCCCCCTCTAGGTCTCTCCCTTTTCAGCCCTCTCTAGCTGGCTCCACTGGCTTGGTTACTGAAATTCTAGCAGGATTTAGGTCTGTTGGGGGTGGCCAACCTTGAAATATTTCTTTTTTCTTTTTCTTTTTTTTTTGGCTTGTCTTACCTACAATTGTATTTTCTTCTTTAATCATAAGGATTTACATCAGGAAAAATAACCTGAGAATAGATGTGTTTTGTTTGAATGTCGCAGTTGTGCCCTTTGTAAAATTACCCCAGGGCATGATAAGAAAAGGAATAAGCAATTAAAATGCACGGGGCTACGGCAAGGGCAGGCAGATCTGAGTGGAGGCTGCTGTCCTGTGAAGGAGACCTGGCAGGGGATGGCTGCCCCAGGCTGGCCTGGGCCTCGCTCTGCCTCTGTTGTTGCTCTGACCTTTGACAAATCATTCCCTTGCCTGTGTCTCGGTCGCCCCATCTGAGTGAGAGGTTGGACTAAAAGGTTGCTAAGGTCACTTCTAGCCTGACTTTCCATGGCTCTATGATTCTCTTTGTTATCTTTGGCCACTTACCTGTTTGCCATGATCATTGCCAATCAAACTGGGAATGTTTAGCAGGTTTTAGACACTCAGCCTGGAAAATACAAGGCCATAGAAGTTAGTGTTGTCCTAGGGACGGCTCCTGGTTCACGCAGGCTCCTCATAGGGTCCCTGCTGCTGCACACCATGAACCCGCTGAGACTGCTGCAGCCTCGCTTATCCAGAACAGAGGCACCGTGGCCAGGAGGCCCTTCCTTTGTTGGGTGGGAGCTACCCCTATCCATGTTCCAGCTCCTCCCAGGCCCCCATGGATAAAATAGGGCCACAGGTGACAAGTGAGTTCTGTGACCCTGAGCGGCAGCAGCTGCCAGCAAAGGAGGAAGGAAACACAGACAGGAGGTCTCAGAGCACAGCATGCCGGGCCTCTAGTCCACACAGTCCTGCACACATTGCCATCTTTGTTTAAACAGAGGCGGAGGCAGACCCCGGGCGTTCAAATGATAGAATGCTTCTGCTGTGCCTGCATCCTTCCCTCCTCCACTAGGACCCTCTGGTTCCAGCCCAGATGAACCCACTGGGCTGGGAATGCCACACAAAAGCACTCTCCAGGCCAGCCAGAGGTCCCTGAGGGCCGAGACAGGGCTGGCCAGAGGCGGTGTCTGGACATCCTACTGGGAACTCAGGAGGAGGCAGTGACAGCTCAGGCCAGTAATGGGTATTCTTGAGAGCAATCCCAGGTCATCGAGGGAAGAGAAGGTTATGCTTTGTATACTCTGTTCAGGGGCCAGATAAGTTCTAATACATTTCAGAAGTGTGCTCAAGCAAAAAAAAATTATTAGAATTTTTTTAAATTAATATTTGTGCTTAAAGAGACAAATGTCAGAGACCTAGAGCATTCACTTATTTGGAAAAAATTCCAGCAGAGGGTGAGAGCTCTGATCGCCCACCAGCCTTAGCGTTCTGGAGTTTTTTTAGGGTCGGGGTGGGGGCCACTTGTGGGCACTAAGAGGAGCTACAGGCAGGGATGTCTACACAGGTGCCCCACTGCCCGCGGGGTCCGAGGCCTGGAGCTTCAGGCAAAGGCCTCGCCTCGGGGCAGCAAAGGCGGCTGTCTGGAGCCTCGGGGCCTCCCTAGGGTTTCCATGGTTAAGTCCCAGTGTTTCCAGTTAGGAAGGCTGGAGGGAGGGGGAACAGGGGGCAGGGAAAGAGGCCTAGCCTTCCCTGAAAGGGGGTCATGGCTCCTGTTTGCAGCTGGAACTGGAAGGGGGTAGGCACTAACTGGGTCAGAAAAAGAAGCTGGAGCAAGGTTCTAGTGCCAGGGCTGGGCTTGGGTTAGACTCAGTAATTCTGGGCCTCTGGGGCTGGCTGTCCTCGAGCCAGCATGTGCCGGGCACAAGCCAGGAGCCGTGGCAGCTCCCCTCAGTCTGCTCAGGGGCTTTGTGCGCCGAGCCTGTGGGCCGCAAGTCTGGCCGGTGAGTGTGCCCAGGCCTCTCCTCCTCAAACCACCAAGCCTGGTTGATGGTGGCCCTGGTGGCCCAGCTCCTCCTAGGCAGCCAACCAAAACCTCCATGGGGCAGGCACTGAGCAGCTTTGATCTGCCTACCTGCTGCCACGAGGTCAACGGTCATTTCAGAGCATCCTTTTGCCTCTCACCTTCCTGCGGGGAACAAAACCCTTAAATCCTCTCCTCCCCTCTACCAGAATGCTGTGTCTTCTCTCGTGTTTGGCCTTTTATACACTATATTTGACAATGTCTCTCCCTTCAAGGTTAAGTGTCATTCACCGTGGTCCCTCACTTTCTGCTGCTAGGGGCCTTTACAGGTAGAGAAACTGAGGCCCAGACACTGAGAGGAGATCTGAGAGTCCTGTGATGCAGGGTATCAGAAGAGACAGGCCTTGTCCCCTGGCTGCCAACAGCTGCCTCCCCAACCTCCGCGGAGGTGTCCTCTTGAGGCATGCGCTCACAGGCTCTCCCAGGCTGGGGCCTTGATGGACACTTTGCTCAGAGGGCTCTCCAGCTCTCTGCACCACTCCTTCCCCTCCTGCAGGGGCAGCATGGCCCCAGGTGTGCCGCTTCTCCCCTCTGTTCCTGCCTATCTTTTTTGTCCACATGTGGCTTCATCCCTCTGCTTCTTAAGGTGGACTCTTTGGTTGGGTTGACTGGGTGGCCACAAGCATGGCTGCCCCATCCCTGCATCCCAACAGGCTCTCAAAGTCTCCACCCAGGTCTCTTGCCAGGGCTCCCTTGTCCAGGAGGGAAGTCATCCCAAGTACCCCTGGAGAACCACCTACACAAAATTCCAGAGAACAGATGGAAGCTCCTACTAGACCAACTTTGGTGACCGGAAAGAGCATGCTCAAAAGGCACCCCCATACTAGTGTCGCGTGGAAGAGAGGCCAGAGAATGGCAGGGATTTGAACTTGCATGTTCTCTGGGTTTACATCAAAAACATCCTCCCAGCCCTTCCCCTAGCGGGTGGGTTCAGAGGACACCTAACCCAGTTCGGGAAAAACCAAAGGGCCTGGAGGTCTCTGAAGAGGATGTTCCGTCTGTCGCTGCCAATGCCAGGCAGCTCCCAGCCAGGCTAATTAGGTCAGCCTCCCCTCGTCACTCAGCCCAGAGCCCGACCACGAGGACCACGCTGGGGCCTGCGGAATGGCTTCATTACCAGCCACTCTGCAGCAACAGGAACACTCTGGGCTTGAGAACCCCTGGAATCCTTTCATCTTCTTTTAAGAAAATGCTGAGAAAACAGGCAAACTTCCCTGGGAGTGGTGGGCGGGCCCAGACGTATTCCAGATGGGCATGATTTTGGTTCGTGTTGCAACAGGCTGGACAGCTTGCCTTTGTTCACAGGTCATCGCTAGACAACAGAGCAGCTTATCTTCTTGAAGTTGAAGGCAGAGGAAGGCTTATGGCCTGACCCTTCACCTACAGATTTGATAGAGACCCATTGTCACGATGCACCTCTGCCATGGAACTAATACCTTCCCTAGTAACAGAGCCAGGCCCTACAGCTTGCCACTGGGGAGAGAATCTCTGCACAGGGCAGGACCTTTCAACCTGATTCTTATCCCCCAAGAGCCACTGCTCCTGTAGGGGTCTTTTATTAATTGTTGTTACTCCACCGCCTTGCCGGGGACAAGGACCCTAGCTCCTCCCTTTTTGACCACTGTGGCCTAAGCGGGGTACTAAAGGCTGTTTCCTTCCTCTTTGTGGCTGCTGAAATCACACTAGGACATTTAAAGGGGCTGCAGCCACAGCCACGGGGAGCAGCAGGGAACTCATTACATCAGACCATTACATCACGGGACCATCTGGCTCAGCAGCCATCGTCTCTCCTCCTGGAACCACCGGCTCCTCCTTTCCTGGTTCCAGCATGTAGGGGACACCATCAAAGCTCCCAGGAGTGCAAACCTGAACAGCCTGACTCCTCAAAAGAACCATGAGCCTGCCTTCTGCAGCCAGCCCTGCTGAACGCCAAAACCCCTGACACCTACAGGGCGGGGTAGAAGTCTCTCTTCCAGAGCCGCACAGCCTTCCCAGGGTGGGATTTGGGAAAGGGAGAAGAATGCTGAACTTACGCCAGAGAACCTTCCACACTCAGAGCCTTTAGAGTCTCTTTATAGAATGCAGAAAAGCTGTGACCAAAGCTAGAATGGAGCCGACCCTGGGGTTCTAAGCAAAGGTGTGAAGGCGGCCACATTTTCTTAGGCTCAACATCGCTATCTGGGTGGAGCTGCACAGGTGTGCCCAGCTGTTGGTGGCACTCACTCCTGTGCGTGCCATCATAGCCTTCCTGGCACAGGGACCCACCCACCTGTAAGCACCATCAGCATCCAGATCCTGTAACATAAGAGGCAGGAAAATAAATAGCAAGGACTTGCAGAACGGCTAAGGTGGGGAAGAAAATGAAGAAAGGAGCAGGGCCCATTTCAGGGGCCTGTTTGTGTGTGCTTACCCACCAGATAATAGGATTACCCATTTCTTATCTCCGCCCCAAATGGCCTCACTGCCACCCCCGTCCCGGAGCAGCATGACAGTGCACGGGTGTCCTTCCGTCCTTCCCTCTCCTGCTGCCTGTCCTTAATGACAGTCACAAGAGCAACAGCAACAACTGGCTTCAGGGGATGTCATAGCACCTGGGACTCACCTACCCCGACTTTGTAGTGCCTCTCGGCAGAGGCTACATTCTTGAAGTCTAAATGTTTAAACATCTGCTCTTGAGTGCGACTGCACCCCTCCCTTGACTCAAGCCTAGATGGGGACCCAGGATGTGCGTCTCTGGGAGCAGTTTGGAGGGATCCAGCCTCACTTCGGGTGTGACCTTTGGAAATTCACCCAGAGCAGCATGTTTGTTCCTGGGGTGCCATCTGTCTGTCCATCTGTCCATCAGACCCCTATTCTCAGCCTCTCAGCAGGGGCCTGGGCCTGAGGCCTCTAAGACCCCATGCTTAGGGCAGGAAGGCATTGGCCAGTGGCAGGCACCCGAGAGACTGTGTGGCTCAACACCGTCCCAGTCCTGTTGTTGTGTAACAAACCACCCCCCAAACCTGGAGGTGTGAGCAACCGCCTTATTACTCGCAGATTCTGTGGGTCAGGACTTCAGACAGAACATGGTGGGGAGAGCTTGTCTTCAGTGTCTGGGACCTCAGCTGGGAACACTCACAGATTGGGTGGTCCACCTGCAGAGGCTAGAGATCCTCCAAAGCATCTTCACTCAGATGGCTGGCAGTGATGCTGCCCGATGGGACCTCTGCTGGGCTTTCTCTGCTCATATGGAAGCACAGGGCCACGAGGAAGGGTCCCAGCTAACAGGTGGGAGCTGCGCTGCCTTTGAGGATTTAGCCTCAGAAGCACACCTGTGCTCCATTCCATTAGTTACAAGTGAATCACAAGTCCACGTAGATTCAAGAGGAGAGAATTAGGCTAGGCCTCTTGATGGGGGAGTGTTGAGGTTCTAGAAGAACTTGAGATTGCCGTTTGCCGCAGTATCTCGGCCGCAGGATCCCCCAATCTTGCAGTCAAAACCCAAAGTCTTGATAAAGATGCCTGTGTGTCTGTTCTGTGCAGACTCCTGGAGTGGGACCCCACCCTGGGTTCCCACAACCTATGGACTTAATACAGGCAATTCAGCAAACCAGCTCCTAACATCTATCCCTGACTGCAGGGACATTTAACATAAAGCACAGCCTAGCTCAGCCAAAGGCTGCTTCCCTGTCATGGAGAAAGCAGAGAATCTGGAGCTAGACTGGGCGGTTTCAGTCCTGGCTCTGTCACTTACTGTGTGACCTTGGGTAGGTGACTTTCTGTGCCTCCATTCCCTCATCTGTAAAAGATTTGGGTGATAAAACAGTACCTATGTACCTCCGTCGTGAGAATCAATTGGGTTACTGCTTGGAAGTGCCTGGGATGGCATAGAAATAAAATAAAACATCCATCAGCTCCTTCAGGCCCGGAATGTGTGATGGTGGGTGCTCCAGATACTCTACGCAAGAAAAGGGCTCAGGGCGGGAGCAGCCGCTCCAGGTAGACTGGGGCTGGTGGAGACCTGGGGATACAGTGTTATTTCTGTCTCTGCACTGCAAGGATTCTCATCTCTTACGAGAAAGGCAAATAACACCCAACTGAGGCTGGGAAGTGCTGTAACGTGGGTGGGGTGATGGGGCTGGCTGCCATGTCCAGAGTCTTCATTGGACTGCGATGTGGAAAGTCTACCTCTCCCTTGCCTTACTCTGTGTGTGTGTTTAAGTTCATAACTTATTCTTGTCTGTGGATCTGGGAGAGTAAGGGAGAGGGGCGGATGATATCTTTAATTAAATATTGCCACTCCTTCCTCTTTAAGGTCATTGTAGTCAATAAGGGGGAGGAGAACTATCTCTTTAGGAGGTCTTTCAAATGAAAAACAATGAATTACTGAATGCAAAAACAGTCTTATCTCTCTGGCATCCTTCCTTTGGTTGTGATTTAATATGTGCATGGTGCAATACAGAAATACAAAGCAGCTTGGGAAAAAGTCTCAGCCCTAAGAATCTTATAGTATTAAAACTCGAGTAATCCTACGCAAGAGAAAAATACAGCAAAGCCTGAGCTTGGCCCCTGCAAACCAGTGCACTCCACCCACTGTGACCCGGGGGGCGGTGGGAGGCCTCTGGAGAGCGGCCGCATGCTGCTTTTGACAGCTGAATTTTATTAACTGTTTTTTCATTCCTCCTGACGGACCTGGCAATGAACTCTTATCAGTGTATTGTGGCGAGTACAAGTCAATTAATTTCTTTTAAATAACTTCAACTGAAATTCTATTTGATTTATATTCCAAAAATGATTTCCATTCCATTCCTTCCTGAGAGTATAGTCCCAGCAGAGTTAATCACACTGGCTACACAGTCACCCATACCCCAGGGAGAAAACAGGATCAAGGAGAGGAGGAAATGAGACGGAGGTGGAGCTGAGAGCATCCTAAAGACCCTTTATTCAATGTGAGGCCATGTGCTCAGTGACAAGGGAGTTTGCTGAAATCTTGCCCTCAGAAGAACTTATTTCTAGTGGTTATGTCAGGGGATGGATTGGGGAGCGACAGTAAATGTCTGGAAGATGGGGGACACTTGACCAAGGAGCATGACTGGGGGCACCAGGGCCACTGAGGTTTGCTGCTGAGCCACCCCCTCATTTAGTATCCAGTTTCTAGGGCTGGCGTCCCAGGACGCCTTCCCTTAGCTCATCCCCGGTTGTGAGCACCCGACCCTTCTACGGCCTGCTACGACCCTTCTACGGCTACCCCAGCCATGGTGGGGACGATGGTGAGCTGTCCCTGTTGGCATAGCCTCGACAGGCTTTGCTGTGGGTCTGCCCATCCCTTAAACACAGGCAGGGACAAGCAGAGCTGCCCCCTTCCTGAGGGTCTGCCCACAGGGCCCCCCAGTTGTCACCAGCCAAGCCTTACAGGCAATAATGCCTGGCTTATCTGGGAGAGAGGGAGCAGGAGCTGGGTGGCACCTGGTCCAGAGAGCAGAACTTAGTGAGTGGCTGGTGACAATGACAAGAGGTTGGAGCTCCAGAGGGAGGGCAGCTCCTGCCCTCAGGGAGACAAGTGGTGGCTGGATCCCAAGACTGGGCAGGTGTAGGACTGAGAGAGATGCCTTCTCAAGCCATCTTCTGCCCCAACGCCAGGCGGCCAAGTCAGGGCTGGCAGGCTTCTAGGGGACAGCAGTCACTGCCCTGGGGTAGGAATACTCTGGTGAAGAATTCCAGGCAGTCACACAGTTTGACCAATATGAGTTTGGACAAAAAAATAAATATTTGCAAAATATCTCCTGTGGATGCTGTATTAGTTTGCTAGGGCCACCGTAACAAGGTAGCACTGACAGGGTGTGGCTTACACAACAGAAATGTATTTTCTCACAGTCCTGGAGCTTAGAAGTCCAAGATGAGCCATTGGCAGGGTTGGTTCCTTCGGAGGCTCTCAGACCTCTGGCATCAGAAGTTTCTAGGTTATTTGATAAAAATGTGAACTTCTGAGACACTGAGTCAAAATCTTTAGGAGTGTGGCCCAGGATTTGACATTTAAGTAAACAAAATAAGCTCCCCAGGTGACTCCCAGTAGTGCCCCCTGAAGTGCCATCACACAGGTAAGTAAAGGGTACAGCACAGCCTCACCTTCAAGGAGCTCCCTAGTCAAGGAATCAAGACCTGCACAAGACAATCAGAGAAAGTGTCATGCAGTATAATAATCCAGTCACCGGCCAGATGGAGGGCGCAGACCAAAAAGTGCCTCAGGAGCTTGGAGAAGGAAGGCGGGTCCCCTTGGAGCAGGGAGTGTCAGGGAAGCAGTCCCTGGAAGGCGGTGTTTCTCGCGTCTTCCTCTGCACAGAGATGATTCGAGGCTGAGGGTTAGCTGTGTGTGAGGACAGGGAGGCTGGGAGATACAAGGATCTGGATAAAACCTTATCACAGCGTTGAGAGTATCTTTGAGCAGTGTATCACTTTTGTCTTTATCAAAACACAAATTTTGTTTTTTCTGAAATTCCTGTTTGCTGTCTGGGGATGTGATATCGGTGCCTGGCACATCGACATTCAACAAAGGTTTGCTGGCTTGAGGGTTTCGGATGTTCTGTGTCGGTTCGTGGCTGTGGTGACTTTATCTCTCAGGAGGGAGGTGTGTGGCTGGTGGGGGTGGTGGGGGAACCCAGCCGGTGAACAACACATGCTGCTGGCGAGTTCCGACTCCTGCAGGTGAGAGTTGATGTTGTTTTAAGTAGTATTCACTCCACCCGTCTTCCTATACACATATTGATCCCAGCCAACGAAGAGTTGACAGGAGACCACACAGAGAGAAATATGTCAGGGCTCTCGGCGGAAAACAACATGCATGGCGATGGCAGAACCCGCAGTGGATGCAGCAGACTTTGGAACTGCACTTCTACTTATTGGCTGGGTGACCTCGGCCAATGACCTAACTTCTCTGAGCCTCAGTTTCCTCGTCTTTAAGATCAGGATAATAAGCCGTGTGCGGTGGCTCACGCCTGTAATCCCAGCACTTTGGAAGGCCAAGGTGGTTGGATCACCTGGGGTTGGGAGTTCAAGACCAGCCTGACCCACATGGAGAAACCCTGTCTCTACTAAAACTACAAAATTAGCTGGGCATAGTGGCACATCCCTGTAATCCCAGCTACTCGGGAGGCTGAGGCAAGAGAATTGCTTGAACCTGGGAGGCGGAGGTTGCCGTGAGCTGAGATCGCGCCATTGCACTGCAGCCTGGGCAACAAGACTAAAATTCTGTCTCAAAAAAAAAAAAAAGATTAGGATGATAAAAATACCTATCACATTGTGATATGGCGAGGATTAAGCTAATTATAAAAGAAGTTTAGAATAGTACCTGGAATATAAGTATGCAATAAATGTTAGCAATCAATATGGTTTTTTCCACCCGGATGAGTGATGTTCTACGAATTTACTTCAAACAAGATATCACGGCTGTTCTCTAAGGACTGGGTAGTCACTAACAAATCCATTTTCCTTATCGTGATCTATATAGCTCAGTGATTTTTCTGCTCTCTGCTCCAAGCTAAGAACAGAGAGCTTTGCCTCCCAGACTGAAATGGAGCATCCGCCGGTACAGGGCTGTGTATGCGCCTCTGCCTGGAGGGGGCTGTCTGTTGGTTAAAGGGTGTCTTTTCCAGGCCCTGGAGATTGCAGGCATTAACAGTCTGCTCAGGTGACAACGTGTTGTACTTCTCTGTGCCTGCTGTGGGGACTTGGCCTCACACCAGGATATGTCCCTTCAAACCAGGTCCCTGGGGGCACACAGGCTGTGGGCTGTGGGATGTGGCTCAGGAGGCTTGGGGAGTCCACTGTCAGCCATCCTTGGCATGCTTCACGCATGGTGACCCCCAAGAGGGGAGGGGGCCATACCTCCTGAGAGCGTGGTGCTTCTCAAAGGGTCTCACTGTAGTACTGTCTTGGAGTGGGTTCATCCTGGTGCCTGGACTTTTAAATCATGGGGAAATGGTAAATTTGGGGAGGGCAGAAAAAGGGTCAGAGAGGCAGAACTTGCTGACTCCTATTTTGGGGCTAGTTCTGCAATCCAATTTCTTTTTTCCTAAACAATCTTATAGAAATCTGCCAGAGACAATGAATAAAGGCAGAACTGCCTGGGCGAAGCAGAGGTGCCACTTTCTGGAGTCCCTGAATTACCCACATGGGACCAAGGCTTCCTCTGAGCCGGTTTGAAAATGCCTGCCCTGAGAAATCCTCCTTGCCTTCTGAGCCATGCCCTCTGTCAGGGTGGCTGGGGTCCAGAAGAGAAGGGACTGCCGCTTCTGTGAGAACTAGGCAGGTTTCGTTTTGGATGATCATTACCGAACTCTTGGCTCAGATGCATTGTTTAACTTTTCTGCATTCTCCCAGAATCTGAGTACTAACTAAGGCCTGAGCAGGTAAGCTGAAACGCTTGACGTGTTAATCCAAATTGTCAGGATTGTCAGCTGGTTACGAATCTCCTCCTCCTTCCCACGTCACTCAGAGGACAGGAGGGCAGAGGGAGAGATCCAAAGTGCTGGGCGTTAGAATCGAGGATGCGCTGGGTGCAGGACCCACCGAGGAGGTGTGGACTCTGGCAAGAGGGGCTGCAAATCCCAAAAGGCTCCATCTTTAGACTTTCCACATCAGCCTACAGCCACCCCAAATTTTCTATGATTATTATTTTAACAACACATTGGCCTTATTTTTAAAATCTGCTGCACTTGAGCAATTTCATGTGACGTCAGCTGGCTGCCGGCAACTCTGCTTGAAAACAAGAATAACCAAATCTTCTAAGGAGTAATGCTGAACCTGCTTCAAACGCAATAAATCACAAAAACCATTGTTTACGATAAGTGGTATCTGATTGCTGTTAGAACCTGTGTTTATTGCTTTTGCGCATTATGGTCTCTTGTAATTTGGACAGCCAGAAATTGTATTCCTTTATGCAGTGCGTAGGCAGGGTTTGTAAGGGGGGAGGCATCTGTAATTATGCTGCCAGGGAGTGAGGTTGAGGAGCCTCCAAGGAGCCAGAAAATGCAATGGTTTGCTTTTCATCTGAGGAGCTGGGCATCAGGCTTCCCACTTTCCAGTTCTTGGAACCCTCAGGGCTCCATTGGAGGGAGACCTGGGCAGGGGAGGATAAGGAGGGGACCTTAGAGCTATAGTGCCCCAGATCAGAGAGCCCTTAAGTGGCCTCAGGGTGCCAGGTGGGTGAGTAGACGCCGGCCCCACAGGAAGCTGGGCTGATGGTTTTCCTGGAAGTTGCCTTGGTCTCTCCTGCACGTTTCTTCCTCATTCTCCCCCATCCTGGTGAGTACCCTGACTGGACTTTGTAGGTGAAGGCTAGCAGCAGGGATCTAGGAACAGCTGATGGCAGAATGTTTTGGCGCCTCTGTCTGCAAATTTGAGAAGCAGTCACTTGACCATGTGGCCTGGATCTTGCCATCGTCAGTGAGTAAATGGATGATGTTGCTTGATTTCTTTGAGGCACCATTAGGAAGAAGGGCAGTGTGTCTGGGTGTGGTGATCTGTCATTCTCCTAATTCAAAACCTCTGGACTCGAAGAAGAGGGTCTAGTTTCTCTTTCATGAAAATAGACCACGTTCCATCTGTCCTTGCTGCTTTGGCTTCAGTTGGTTCTTCCACCTGGAATGCTCTTTTCTGTCTGTTTCACTGGTGTGAAACCCACCCATCCTGCACTTTCATTAATGACTTCCCTGAACTTCTCCCTCCTCCTGTGTCCTCAATCTCAGTAGAATTTCACCACCATTCCCCCAACCTCTCAAGCCTAAAACCTAGAGTTCATCTGAGACATGTCTTTTTCCCTCCACCCAACACTAGCCCAGCACACAGAGACACTTGGGAACTGTTTGTTGAATGAATTAATGAACTTGATAGTCAACTGCAAACTCTAACCCAAATCGCTTTCTGGGTATTTCTCCAAATTGTCCCTCTTCGCATTTCTACCGCCACAGCCCAAGGGAGGGTCCTATTCAACAGGACCACCTCTGAACAGCCTGTAAAGCCCCCCATATCCCCTTGCACTCTGGGACCTGGTGCTCAGGGTCATGTCTTAGCCTGTGACCCCCACTCCCACAATCTCTACTCCCCCACTTCTCATTCACTCCAAGTCTCTCCCAGTTCCTGAGCACAACATACATGCGATTTCATTACTAAGGATGTTTCTCTGCCCAGAATATCCCTACCTCTTCTTTACCTGACTTCCCCTCTTCAGAGACTTGGCTCAGGCACCATCTCCTCCAGGAAGTCTTTTTCAGCTGTGCCCATGGGCCTGCGGGGACCCCAGTCTCTACTTCCACAGCTCCTGTGTTTTTCGGTATAGTAACTCTTGTCACAATTATAACAAACTGTAAAGGTCTGCCCTTAAAGGCAGGAATATTGTGTTGTCTGTCTGAACATCCCCCATGCCCAGCACAAGTCCTGGCCCCCAGAAGGTCTCCTGTGAATGAGGATCTAAATGGAATTGGCACGAATGCTCAAATGGCACATGAAGTGCAGAGAGCACCAAATTGTATTAATACACAGTTGTGTGTTGACTTAGACCAAGTTCATAGACAGTTCCCCAATGAAACCACATGAAACCACAAGGACTAGATCTGAGAAGCTGCAGCTCCCCACCCCCTACCCCGGCATCTGAGCAGAGTGGCTGTTCCTCCGTGGTGTCTCCATGAGTGAGTTAGTGGGCACAGAAGGAGCCTAGTCTGCCATGTTGATTGATAGCTATCCCCACAAAGGATGGGACTAGCCAAGCATGCTTTATTAAAAAGATAAATGAATCAATTTTGTGTTTCTAAAACTATAGTCTATTGGTCAATTTGTCCAAGCCCTGGCATTAATTAGACGCCAAGCTGGACAGCAGGGTCCCCTCGCCCTCCTAGAGCTTAGAAGGGTTCTCTGAGGCTCTAGGACTTGAGTTTCAGTGAGAACTATGGATCCCTCCTGCCCTGCCCAGCCTGGCTGGCTGAGCAGTAAAGGAAGTGGGGAGAGAAGCTAAGGCAGGGCTCCACTTACAGAAGACCCTTGCTTCTGGGGCCGTGGGCACCTGCTGGGCCCGGGACTGGGAAGGGCTGACCAGGAGCAGCTGTTCAAAGGCAGCACCCTGCACACAGCCCAGCACGTGCACTGCTCAAGGCCAAGGGTCATGATTTCTAGATTCATTTATTTTAACAAACCTCCCCTTAATACACACACACGCACACACATGTGGGAATGCTACACTGGCCAAGCTCGCCCCAGCACCGAGAAACAAAATGGACACACTCCTTTCTCTTCCTCTTCCCCTGCACATGGCAGACCCTCCAGGGACAATGCACATAATTCAGGCTTTTGTGCCATGGCTCAGCAAACTAGATTATGATTATACCAGCCTGTGGGATCTAGCCGGGTAGCCCCATGGCCATTGATGGCTTTGTCTCTACAGGAAAATACATTTGGAGTTACAAACAGCTGACTTCTTGGCAGACTTCTTGGAATTCAAGCAGCTCATAGGCAAGGGCCTGGGAAGTGGACCCTCGAGGCGGTTGGCCAATCAGCAGGTCCTCCAGGGCCCTCGTCCATGCCTGCCCTGGCACTGGGGAGGCCACGGAGGAATTAGTGAACAGATCCCAGCTTACAAAGCCTCACAGTTTGATCTGGGGTGAGGCAGGAAGCAGGGACTCCCTCCAGACCCTCAGAGCAGAACCAAGTCTTGCGTGTGGTGTCCCGCCAGCCCATATCTCTGAAGACAGTGGAGGGTGGGGCTCGAGGGCAGGGGAGGCAGCGTGGGCTTTGTCAGGCTGGTAACGGACGTGCCTGGGAGCAAGAGCCTGGGTCCAGAGCCTGCCTGTCACAGGGAAAGAGCAGAGCTCCCCGTTCGTCAGCTGCTTCGTGGTGCGGAACCTGCAAAGTCCGGGGAGAGGTTTTGTGCAGAAAGCCCTGTCTTCCTGTGCCCGCTGTGGACGTGGAAGGCAGAGGCGCGTCCTCTCAGCTGCTCTCCTCCAGCCCAGGGGTCTGCCATCTGCTGAGCTCTTTTTTCTTTAAACTTAGGAACAGAAGCCATTTGACAGAAACTCTTAAAAACAACCTAACTAGGCCGGGTGTGGTGGCTCATGCCTGTAATCCCAGCATTTTGGGAGGCTGAGGCAGGTGGATCACGAGGTCAGGAGATCGAGACCATCCTGGCCAACATGGTGAAACGCCATCTTTGCTAAAAATACAAAAATTAGCCAGGCGTGGTGGCACGTGCCTGTAGTCCCAGTTACTCAGGAGGCTGAGGCAGGAGAATCACTTGTACCCGGGAGGCAAAGGTTGCAATGAGCTGAGATCGCGCCACTACACTACTCTAGCCTGGCAACAGAGCAAGACTCTGTCTCAATAAATAAATAAATAGAACCTAACTAATATAACATTTGAAATTTGGGGCTTTCCAAAATCTTTTCCCGTCTTTTTAACATGCAGGTGCAGAGTGGATACAAGGCTGCCTCGTGTTTCCCATTTTTCTCCTAATGGG
The DNA here is from genome assembly GCF_037993035.2 of Macaca fascicularis. Taxonomy (NCBI): domain Eukaryota; kingdom Metazoa; phylum Chordata; class Mammalia; order Primates; family Cercopithecidae; genus Macaca; species Macaca fascicularis. The sequence goes on along the minus strand of NC_088387.1, from coordinate 98,753,964 downwards.
ATTCTCGTCTGGGTCTCCATGTGTTACCGGAGGCCACTCCCACTGAATGGATGGCTGCCTGGGGGTCTCTGCTCCTAGACCACATTTGCTCAGCAGCTCCCTGTGGTAGAAAACTGGCTGGGCCCATTCCCACCACTGGAAAGTCACTTTAGTGCAGTGTCTTCTTGCCTCTAAGATATTTTGGCCTCCCATTCTTTGAGCCTTGTGGGGTCAGTGAGATGGAGAGTGAAGTGGGTATTTCTGTTTCCCCTCAGACCCTCTGGACAAGTCATGTTTTGCCTCTGTGCTTCAGTGTTCTCATCTTCAAAACGGGGAGGATGAGACTTCCCCTTTCCCAGGGGACTGTGAAGATTAAATGAGATAGTGCGTGGCTCATAGTAAATGCTCAAGAAAGGGGAGCATAGAAGCAGTAATTAGAGTAACCCCTCGAATTGTCCTTGTTCTGGGAAAGCAGGCAGGTCCGGTGGACTGGGGGCCAACTTCCCCATCCCCTCTGTGGGGACCCAGCCTGGAGGGAACCTGAGACGGCCTATGGCTCCTCCTCCCACATGACCCTGACGCTGTATCGCCTAACAGTCTCAAGCAGATTTCACTGTGACCTGTTGTTATTTTCCTTGCTTAGAGGTAAAGATGTAAGAACTGGAGCCTACTCATTGACTTGTGAGAGAACCCAGTGGTCCTCTGGGAGGGCAAATGTTTGGGCCACTGGGGATTAGGGAGCAAGATCCTGGCTGCAAAGAGAGGGAGGAGCTTCCCTCCTCCAGGAGATGCTCACGGATCTCGGGCCCTCGCTTCCCTCTGTCTGCTGAGCCCCATTTGGGTCTCTGCCTCTGCTACTTCCTTGGCCTTTCAGAAAGGCAACCCTAAAAAAGAGACCCCAGCTGTCTCCTCTGGGAAGCCTTTGTGCACCTTCTTCATGCTGGTGTGGGTGCTGTCCCTCCTGGAGTGCTGTGTCCTACACGTTAGCACTCCCTGGCCAGTACCCAGGACACCTGAGCTCCCCACCAGGCACTGCGTGTGCTCACTCCCCACTGGGCCTGGTCCACAGCTGCACACGCCAACACATGCACCTGGTCCGGGGTCCTAGCCATCCCCTGCCCTCCACAGTCACTCCTAAGTCTCAGCCACCCCACAGCTGTCACTTTCCTTTCTTCTATCCCGATGTCATGAATTGGATGACCATCTTCCAAGAGAGTGGCTCCAGATGTCCTGAGCAGGCATCAGAAGCAGCCAAAGTGTTCAGTCTCCTTTGCTTTCTTGGAAAAATGTTTTCTTTTTATTAGCGACTTCCCCCAGGCAATCCTTAACCCAGGGAAAGGGCCTGCTCTGTGGGCCTAGTGAGGGCCGGGCTGCCAGGTGGCATGTGGAGAGCCCGCTTCTCCCCTTTCTGGGAGTCCTGCACAGACCACGCCCTGGAATGCACTTTCCAGTCTCAAGGCTGTTCTGATGCTCTGTTGGGTCTGTGCCCAGAGGCTGTGTCAGAAGCTGCAGCCACCAGGTGGGGACGGCCTCCCTAGGTAAACTGACACCAACCCTCTGCTGTCAGGCTTGGACCTGTCCACTATTGAGCCATCCACCGAGGACTTCTTCCAGCCAGATCCAGCTCCTACCTTGTCAGCCTTGGCAATCCCCCAGGGTCCCTGGTCCCCCACCCTCCCCTCCCCTCCCTGCCAGGCTCCCTCCCACCCCGGCATTCTCACCTGCTAGCTCAGACCCAGAATCCTGCCTCCCATGGCATCTGATGACTCCCCCGGCCAGTGTGCCAGGGCCTCTAGACAGCTGCTGCCACACCCCCCAAATCTGGCCAGCCCCGCAGCAGAACGAGGCTTGGGCCCAGGACCAGGATGTTGCCCTGTTTGAGGACTGTCAGCAGAGGGAGTGTTGGCATAAACCACCCTTGGGTATGTGAACCCAGAAAATCTAAGACAGGTCTCAGTGAATTTAGAAAGTTTATTTTGCCAGGCTGAGGACGCGCCTGTGACACAGCCTCAGGAGGTAGGTCCTGACGACATGTGCCCAAGGTGGTCAGGGCACAACTTGGTTTTATCCATTTGAGGGAGACACGAGACATCAATCAATATGTGTAAGAAGTACATCGGTTCCGCCTGGAAAGGCAGGGCAGCTTGAAGCAAAGGCAGGAAGACCTGAAGCGAGGAGGGAGCTTCCAGGTCCCAGATAGGTGAGACACAAAGATTGCATTGTTTTGAGTTTCTGATCAGCCTTTCCAAAGGAGGCAATCGGATACGTGTCTATCTCAGTGAGCAGAGGAACTTTTATTAATGAACTTGATTTTATTAATGAACAAATTTATTTTGAATAGAATGGGGAGCAGTTTTGCCCTAAGCAATTTCCAGCCTGAGTTTTCCTTAGAGATTTTGGGGTCCCCAAGATATTTTCATTTCACTGGTATCACCCACCCAGGAGAGGAGCCAGGTCAAGGAGTGGCAGAGAGAGAAGGACAGGTCTAAAGACTTCCTAGTCTCATTGAAGGTGGTCAGCGACCCCCCCAGGGGAGGGTGAAGCCCTCTGCTAAATAGAAAGCAGCCCAGACAAGGCCAAATCCCCCTCAAAACAGGGTACGGGGCAGGGGTGTTCGTTGTGTTAATTCTGTTGGGCTTGGCCTCTGCCCTTTCATGGGTTCAGATGCCTAAGCCTTCCAGGGCCTCAGGTGCCTGATCTGCACCCGGAGAGGGCTGGAGGGAAAGGAGCCTGAAGGGGCTTTCAGGGCTTTCTGTGATTCATTGACTACTTCAAACAAAAACAAAGCCTTCCCAGCCGGGGTGATGGAGGAGAGGAAGAACAAAGCTGGCTGTGTTTGCTTGTGTTGGAATCCAAGGAGGGGACCTACTGGAACTTCCCTCCCCTTGCTGGAGGCCAGGGTCAGGCCACTACCCTGACCTCTGTTTCCTGGGCCCTGAGACCCTGGCACTGTCAGAGCCCATTGGGAAAGACAGGCACAGGTGATTATTTATACAAGTCTTTTCTTTCAGTGGACTGTTTACATACGCCCAACTCTTTAAGGAAAGAAACTTTTGTTTCACAGTGAATGAAAGTTTTCCCATGCTTTAAGGTCACTCTTTCATACATTTCTTCTTAGTACAACACAAATCTCATTATAGGAATTTCGGTATTTTAACAAAAGGAACCACAGTCATCATAATGAGATCCCCGAATAAAGTTCAGTTCATTTTCGTCTGCCTTTCCTCCCCGAATATTATTGCTGGAAATGTTACATTATCATAAACCCGAGTTCAGGATGCATAGTGTTCATAATTGTCTTCTTTTCTCCATATACAAATTTTGATGACTGCCTTCATTTTACAAAGACCCCCTCCCCCCATGGGTGTTTCCATCTTCTCAGATATTTTTCTTTGCCTTACCCCGAGCTACGTACATAACCTGATGGCTAGAATTAGGAGAGTCAATGATGGATATTCCTGTATCTGTCTATGCCTTCCCTGCCTGCCACGTGGTGTGGGATACGTGCAGGAGGTAACCTGGGAGGGGACTGCTTCGAGGGGCTTCCCCAAGGACCTTCCTTGTGGCCATGCAGAAGGCCATGCAGAAGGACTCTCAGGGAAGGCTCTAGGCCCAAGCCCTGCTAGCCAGCTCTGCCTGCAGGAGGAAGGATAAGGGACTCCTACATGGCACCCTTGGAGGCAAGGTTCATGCACTGGAAGTTTGCAAGCAGACTTTATTTACCCTCAACCACGTCAGAAACCTCTAGCAGGACCAATGCTCTAACTTCACACAAGGTTTCAGAGTCAGGGCCTTCTCCCTGATATACTGAAGCTGCAGGTGCGGCCTGCCCTCTAGGCCCATGTGCTGCATCGGGCCAGCTGGGCAGTCGTGAGCTCCTCCAGCATCCTCAGACCCAGCAGCCACTCCTCTCTGCCTCCTCCCTGGTGTCTGTTGATGTCTCTGTAGGGAACATGCTCCAGGTGACCCAGACACTGAGCGCTTTGCAGGCAGGCAGCATCCTCCCCATAGCTAAGAGTAGGAACTACCTGTACCCCATTTCTTGGCAGGAAACGGAGGCTCAGAGTTTCAGCACATTGTTCAATAGACTGCAGCCAGATGATAAACATCAGAGCCAGGACATAAGCCTCTGTTGAATTCCAAAGCCCACACTCTTAAGCAGTCTATGGCCTTAGTAGTATCATTAATTATGCAGTGATGTATCAATACTCGGGGTCCCGTAGAGGTAGTTGGGACGTTTGCCCCTGAACTAAATGGTCAAAGCTCACTGTGCTTACTAAGGTTGTGCACCTGCTTTTCACAGCCTTTCTGCATCTCCCCTTATTCTCATTCTTTAAACTTGCCATCGTCATTGTTGTTGCCTAAAGCACCAGTACCCACCTGACCTGCTGTGGACCTGCTTGTTAGAATTGTTTGCAAAGGAAGCATCCATAGGCTATGAACAAGGATGCTGGGGCTTGCCTGTGAACACCAAGCTTCAGTGTGTTTATTCTAAGCCTTTTTTTTTTTTTTTTTTTTTTGAGACAGAGTCTAGCTCTGGTGCCCAGGCTGGAGTGCAGTGGCACGATCTTGGCTCATGGCAACCTCCCCCCCTCCCGGGCTCAAGCAATTCTTCCGCCTCAGTCTCTGAGTAGTTGGGACTACAGACATGTACCATCACGCCTGGCTAATTTTTGTATTTTTAGTAGAGATGGAGTTTCACTGTGTTGGCCAGGCTGGTCTCAAACTCCTGAGCTCAAGTGATCCGCCTGCCTCAGCCTCTCAAAGTGCTGGGATTACAGGTGTGAGCCACCACACCCGGCCTCTAAGGCTCTTTTGATTGCTTTTTGAATTTTGGTTATGTTTGGGATCAAAGAAGGATGCTTGTTCTTATTTCTGGGCAAATGGAAGACCTTTTACCTTCTTGAAATCTGATCAGAAAAAAAAAAAAGAAAAACTTTTTGCAAGGTTGGAGAGTCATTAAGTGGGGTGGGAAGGTGAGGCGGGTCTTTTGGGTTCTCTTCCCACAAAGTAGGCTGGTAGCCTTGAGTATGAGATGGGAAACCCATGGCTCCGTCTCTGGGGGGAGAGTTTCTTCTCCTCCAACCCAAGCCCTGAGTCTGGACGCCCGAGCTTTTATTCCTGACTCCAGTGGCAACTCTCTCTAAAGTCATCTCCCACCTCCGGGCCAGGCTGTTGGACATGCAGCTCTTCCCCTGCCGCCGCCACAGAGTTTGCAGAGTAAGCCCAGCGCTGCAGAGGTGACCAGTGCCGTGCAGATGTGAGGACTTGCGTGGACTCGACTTTGTCAGTGCCGTGATTGCGTTCCCCCCGGAGCTGACCATGTGAGCAGGTGTTAGAGCTGTCTCTGGAGAACTGAATGTTAGAACGTGTGCGCCTGCCTGTCAGGGTGGTTATGGGCATTTAGTCAGGAGGGTGGATGGTTCTCAGAACCCAGGGGGGCAGAGGCATTCGGAACTGCCTGGCATTCTCACTTCCACTGGTTTCTTTACCAGCACCCACTTGCATTTTGTTTAGCAAACCCGGAACTCAGCGGCAGCATGGTCCACCCAAGGGTGGGCCAGGGCAGAGGGCCTGCATGCCACAGGGAGAACAGAAAGGGAGCAGAGGCATTTTGTAGAGTGAGTTTTCCAACCCCTCTTATGATCCTTCCTCCATTCTAAAGCAAAGGACATAAATACTAAACTGTGGTTCTTGCCAGTGCTGATGAGGAAAACCAGTGAATGCAGGAGTCTCATTAAGAAAATCCTAAAATTTTAGTCTTATCACTGCTGCAACATAATACAGTAAGTATGTTAATTCTAACCTCCCTCGGCTTCCCCCACCCAAAATCCCTTTCAGCTAAGGCTGGCAGGAATGAACTGCGCTCTGGCCATAGACTGAAGTCACGTCTGTTTGGATTTTTTCCCTCGCCTTGGCTTCGTGTAGTGAGTCTCCTATTTGGGTGGACATGGCTTTTACCCCCTCACACTTCCAGCTGCCTTTGCCATTATTCAGTTCAACAAACATTGAGGAAATACCTACTGTGTGCAGGCCACAGTCATAGGAGCTGGGAAATGTCAGAGTCAGCTGAGTTCATCTCTTTGCAAGAGCCAATAAGCCGACGAGGGAGCAATGATTTATAGGCCAAGCCTGCCAGCCGGCCTTGTCCCCAGCAAAGACTCATTTCAACAAGCTTCTCTTCCAAGTGATTATTTGCTGTTTGTACTGCTTGGACTTGGCACGCTTCTACAATTCCTTTTACCAAAGAGGAAAGAGGAACCTTGAAGTAAGTACTTATCTCGTAAAGAAAAGATTCCATGCGTCTTTCGGGAGCTCGCCTAAACACCACCAGCGTCGTCGCTCTGTCATGTGAATGGTTTGTTTTTGTTTTTGTTTTTGTTTTTTTTACCAGCGTGCCTTCCTCTTCCAAAGGCCTTCCCCATCTAGGGCTTTTTCTCCCCATGACACCTTTGTGCCATAGGTAGTAGAGATGCGGGTGTTCCCATTTCTCAGAAAAGGAAGCCGATGCCAGAGCGGGGCATGACTTGCTCGGTGCTGTGCTAAGGAGTGGCAGGGCCACCCAGGCCCAAGTGCCCGGCCCCTCATCCGCGTCTCTTTCCATTACACCAAACCCAGAGTAGGCGGGCAGGACAGAAGAGACTACGGCAGCACCGGTGCCTGCTGGGCTGGCCTTGGCTGGGAGGGGCTCAGGAAGACCCAGGAAATAGCAGGCCGGGAAATACTGTTCCGTCCTGCCCCGGACTCCCAGGAGGCATTGGCAGGAGAAGCAGGGCAGCAGCTGTGAGTCACGGTGATGGATGTTCACGGCTCACGGGTGGGCGGCTCGCGCATGCACTGGTGCCAGGGTGGCCACACGGCTGGCAGGCCAGTGGGCTGGGTGTCACATTTCAGCAACATGATCTCAGCTCTGCCCAAGTGAGGAGGAACATGCATGCGGGCATCTGTGGCCTTCAACTCAGAGAGGGAGTGGGTGGAGGGACCAGGCGGTGGAGGGGACCCCCCTGGTTCGATCCTTTCCGTTCCTTTGCTGGCCTTGCCAGCCTTTTCAGGACCACCAGTGCTGTGCGTGTGTCCCTCCGAAGAGTCCAGAAAGCTAGATTTAAAAGTCAGAGTTTCTGAAGGACTTCGTGGTGAGCAGAACACATTTGGCATGAAAATATTACAGGAAAACAAAAGCCTCCCAGGCTTCCTGCCTCTGAGCAAAAGAATCAGAAGGCATTTTCCACGTTGGGGGGGAGGCCATTTCTGTTTCATGGGGATCTTAAAAGTAATTTTCCTGCCTGTATTTTTTTTATCCAAACTCAGACTTTGGTTCTCAGTTGGGTGACTTAGTGATCTCTAAAATTTGCTGACATTCTGGCTCGTGAGAATACATACTGTTACTTTTACTTTTAATGAATGAGATTTGTTTTTAAAAGATCTCCTCAAATCAGCTGAGCACTCCAGGTGCAGCTGTGGCACTGGTGCTGGGAGGGGAGGCCAAATGCCTGACTTCAAGGTGCTGGGAGCTAAGAATTCCCGTCTCGACACATAGGAGGGAGGAAAAAGCCAGAGAAGACTTGACAACTGAGAATACAGGCTAAGGCCAGGCCCACGCTTGGAAGAGAAGAACTTTCTCTTTGTCTCCTTGCCCTCTGCCTATCCCTGAGCCTGCGGGACCAGGAGGGCAGGGGACACTTCTGGGGTTTGGCCCAGAGCATTTTTTTCTTCTTTTCTTGTTTTCCGCTAAACCATGTGGCTTCAGACCATGACATTTCTGTTCGATGCCGTCATTGCCTTGGTTTGAGGAGGATGTCTGTGTACCCAGCTTCCTTGGCCAAGAAGAAATGGTGCCCGGAGCTTGCTGGCATCTGCTCTTGCCCTGTCTCCCTTCTTCTCTCTCCTGCATGACCAGCAGCCAAGGGACAGTTCCTTCTGGCCAGGCAGTGGGATGGAGCTAAGGGGGGGGGTGATGCAAGAGCAGGGCCCAGACCCCCGTCCTGAGCTTGGCAAGGGGCTTGGTTTTGCCCTGCCTGGGAAGAGTAAGGCATGGAACCTGCTGGGACTTGCCTCGCTCCCCAGAGGCCAAGTGAGCCCCAGCCCCTGCCCCTCCCCCAGGCAATCCAGCAGAGCCAGGGCCCACCGCTATTTTTAGAAAGCTATCAGGTGCGCAGGACGCCCAGTTGCCTTTTTCCACCTGTTTGGGCTCATTCTAGGGATCCTGTGTCGCTGCCCCAGGCCCTGCCTGTCCTGATGTGATTGTCTTACTGTGGCCTGGAGCTGGCACGAAGCTCCCTCCCGATGCAACCCAGCCACCCTTCTGGCCTCACCTGGCCATGGCAAGTCACGTCCCTGGGCCTGCAGCCATTGTGTCTTCAGAAGCATAGACGTTGGGCCCTAATGTTTGCCCTCCTCTGCTTCCTTGAGAGGAAGGTAAAGGCTGAAAAGTAAAAGCAGGTTAGGAAGAACCTGGAATTGGGAGCTCATTGTGAGGAGTGTTGAGTCATTGAGTGGAAGATTCTGGAACCTTTGTCCTAAAGGAAGCTGCATGGAGTGTGCAGTCTGGCAGGGGATGCCCACGTGCACCCATGGAGTTCATTGCCAGCGCATGCAGTCCAGAGGAACGTGGGTGGTCAGAGGAAGCGTCTCAGGGGAGGGGAAACCAGAGCTGTGATCATGTGGGCATGCAGGAGGGGTGGCATCGAAGGCAGAGGGACCACAAACGCTGCGCTCTTGGCCTGGCAATGGGACAGCCCATGCGTGACTAAGGAACCCCGAGGAGGCATGAGGCTGGTGCAGAGGGCTCCGCATGGGGCAGGGAAAGGAGAGCCGGGAGAGTGAGGGGTCGCCAGGCCTGAGACACCCTGAATTCCAGGTGAGGTGTCTGGACAAGATCCAGCAGATGGCAGGAAAAACCACTGAAGGTTGGAGGGGAGAGACAGGAACCTGGTGGGCTGGTGGCCTGCTCTGCCCCCTGCCTACCAGAGTGACCTGGCCGCCTGATGGTCACGGAGCAGCCGCAGCAGCTGTGGGTCCAGAGCATCACCTTTGTGACCTGCCCTCCACACCCAGTTCACAAGTCTTTAGGGTGGGGTGAGCTGGGACTGGCTCCGTGGCTCCCAAGAGCCCATTGTTAACATCTCTTCCCAACTCCTCGTTAGGAAACAGCACGTTGGTAGCTCGAAACGGCCACAGTGGGAATATTTGTACAACAGAGACTGGTGAACGCTGCATGCGCCTCAGGGTCTGGGTGGGGGTTTTTTTGTCCACCACCACCAGCAGAGCCGGGTGTTAAACATTTACCAGCATAGCTCTGGGTAATGGTGCGCCCCCGCAGAGTTTCATGCTGGAGGTTAGCATGGTGGGCTGAGCAGTGGCCACACGGGGCTGGTATCCTGCGTTGGTGGACTTGCGTCGTGTCACTTCCCTGCTAGGAAGCTAGGGAGCGGGGATGGAGCCTCAACCAGGAGAACTGGGTGACCTCGGCCGTGTTGGCCCATTCTGAAACCAGGCTCCTTAACGTGGGCTCCCAGACCCTGGACACAGCTCACACGGAGGACACGTGTGTTTCCTGCCTCTCTGCTTCGTCACCTGAGCAGGCCCTGCCCAGCTACCCTGGACCTCTTTCCAGTCCTTAAATGCGACCTGCTTCTCCTCCACTTTAGAGCCAGCACATGCTTGCCTCTCCCTCAGAATCCCGCCCCCCAGCCACCCCAGTGAGGGGCCAGGCAGCATTAGTATATACCACACCGTGTCTGCAGGGCCCTCATGGGTCTTGCGCAGCACAGAAGCCGCGCCATGCTGTCTGCAGCACCCCTCCTGCCTGCTCGGAGACTGTGGAGCCCGGAGCCGGGAGGGACGGCCCTTTCCTGGGGTGGGTGGAGAGGCTTGCCGGCTTAGAAAGCTGTGAGAAGAACTTACAGGCTGTTGTCTCCGGACACAGAGCTAGAGCCTTTCTCAGCGAAGAGTCGGCTTGGTCTTGATGGCGTGGTGAAAGCAGCAGGATTGGTTGTGTGCTCTTGAGTTCCAAAACATGCAGCCCACAAAATCGTCCAACCACCTCGCCACATGGGTTGTGCTGTCATTTCAGAGGTGAGGAAACTGAGGGCCAGGTGGTTAGCTTACACCCCAAGGCTCCATAGAAGCAACTGGTAGTTCCCAGGCCTTGATCTTGATTCCTGGAGCCCTAAACCCCAGGCCAGCTTTCTGCATTGAAGGTTTTGGACCATTCATCCCAAGCAAACGCAGACATCAGGAGCAGCCCAGGCTCTGCCAGGAGATCAAGGTACAAGGCCCCGGGGCTACTGCAGACCCCATCACCACCACCCCTCCAGGACCTGCCACTAAAATGGGAGTTAATGGTGGCAGTGAATACACTGTTGCATTTGTTGCTCTTTTGGGAAAAGAAAAACCTGGCTTCTAAGAGCTGTTGTATTTTATTTTTCTGTAAAGAAGAAATTAATTTTAGTCTTTCTTTTTGGTTTAAAATGTTGTTCTTTGCTTTTTCTGCCCTACAATTTAAAAGGAAACATTTGTCTGTTGAGAAAAGAAATGGTAATTATAGACTAAAAATTGTTTCTATTCTGATTTGAAAAAGTGACAAAAAAAAATTCCATCGCACAGATGGGGCTCTGCTGACGGAGGGTGTTTAACAATGAGGCCCTGGGCCGGTTTGGGGCTCGGAATGGCTGGAGGTGGGTGTGGGATTGGGTGTCGTGGGGCGAGGGGCTGTTTCCGAGGCTGGTCTCCATTTCCGATGCTGGTTAGTCACTAGTTTCTGTGCCCTCCGTGTGGTTTACCAGTGGGAGGAAGAAGACGTGACTGGAGATGTCACCTGTGGACACTGCAGCCCCTGTAAGGTGGGCTGTACAGGATGAGGCCACGCACTCCCTTGCACGACCCCTGAACCCAGAGAGCCTCCAGGCTTTATTCCCTTAGCCCAGAATTTCACTTTTCAGCCTTACGAAATTACAATTGCTCCAAGTCCTTTGATCAATAAAGCAGGAAACTGATTAGACTGTGAAATTAAACTAATAATGTCACGCTGTTAACCCTCAATCAATGGGGACTGAACTCAAAGTGAAGGCTATTTCCAAGATCCATGTTACCCTTTGGACACATGTATTTACTTTTTTATAGAAATCCTAGGGACGCGCACATCCCCAGACCGCCTTTCCTTCCTGCCACTGCAACCTGATTCGCAGTGCTATCTCTACGGCCACCCTGGCGGTGCTGCCACGTGTGTGGTGTGGAAGGCCAAGATAGAGCCGAGTCTGCAAGTTGGCTGGAGTAGAGCTGCCCCTTGGACCTTGGGAGCAGGACTCAGAGCTTCTGCTGCGAGTGTGATCCTCGTGGCCCCCAGCCCACCCTTAAGCTAAAACCTCTCTTTGGAGTTGATGCCGAGCCACCCTCTAACCATACATAGGGCCGAAGTATATAGTACTGGCTGAAAAGCTCCTTTTTACTTAATTTTTTTAGACACAAGTTCTCGCTCTGTCACCCAGGCTGGAGTGTACAGTGGCACGATCAATAGCTCACTGAGGCCTAGAACTCCTGGGATCAAGGGATCTTACAGCCTCAGCCTCCCAAGTAGCTGGGACTACATATGAACACCACCACGCCTGGCTAATTTTTTTCCCATTTTCTGTAGAGATGGGGTCTTGCTATGTTGCCCAGGCTGGTCTTGAACTCCTCACCTAACACGATCCTCCCACCTCAGCCTCCCAAGGCACTGGGATTGTAGGCATGAGCCCCTGCAGCTGGCTAAGAGCTCCATTTTAAAATGGATATTGGGTTCACTCCACCACTATGCACGCTGCAGTATGGGGTTCGCTGAGACCTTTGTGTGTTCAGTCTCATGAGACAGAACAGAAGTCATGGTTCTTATTTTCCTCCTTCTTTCCCCCCACCTCAGCCCCTGTTGCCCACCTGCCCCGACCAAAGCATAGGCTCGGTATAGACCTGGCTGACTGGAGGTGATGAGCATATCGAAGAGGCGAGTGAGGGCAGGTGTTAGGGCTGTTTTCAAGGGCTGGTTTGGGGAGTAGAGTATAATAGGTCTAGTACGGAAACAGGATCTAGCTTAGACCACTCTCCACCCGTGGGCTGGCTCTGGGGCTCGTGGAGGCTGGGCTGAGCCCCCCACCCCTTCTGAGACAGCCTGGGCAGCCCACATTTGCAGACTGGGCTCTGGTCACAGCATGACAAAGGCTTGCCCGTTGGCAGCATCAAGGACTGAGTCTCAGGTGTGCCCATGTCCTGAGAGGCCACGGCTTGTCACTCACCGAAGTGGTGAGCATGGGTCAAGCTGGGTGTCAAAAACAGCCATCAGGACCAGCTCAGCCACAGCACTTGAGTCCAGCTCTTTCCATGTGCTCTTCAATATGTAGCTTCAGCTCTGCAGGACCAGAAGGGCAGTTGCTGTTACCCCCATTTAAGGGATAAATAAATTGAGACTGGGTGATTGAGGGGCGTACACAGTCACACCGCTAAAGAGGCAGGGCCACCTCTAGAACTGTGGCGTACAGCCCTCTGGGCGCCTGAGTTCTCTCCAGGAGGCTGTTCTGGAATCAGCGAAGTCTTTGTCCTCTTCTGGCCTTGCCATTGAAGAGGAGGAGCTCCTAAGCCCTTTCCATGGGCCCTCCCACGGTTTGTCCTCCCAACCTGTCAGTTCCATCACGCTGGAACGTTGCCAAGGATCAGACCCCCTCTCTAAAAGTGGTGATGGTATTTAATAACTAATTACTCTAATGATCCTGCAGAAATGCTGGAGACCTGTTTTAGGAGAGATGTCAATTAGAGCCATCTGCACGGTGAATAAAGGAGCCCTACCCCAGCTGTACTGTTGAAACATGTTAGCGTTTTCCTACCAGCGGCCATATGGTACTTAACGAAAGTGAATTGTTCACACTGCACAACCCGCGCCTCCTGATGAATACTAGCATTTTGTTTTGGAAAATAGTTCTTCCATCGTGTGGAATATTTTTCAATGCAGTAAGTAGCAAGTTGGAAGCCAGCAAGCCCTTGAATGCAAAAAGACTCCCATCACCTCAAGATGCTCTTCCCTCCATCCCAGCCCATCCCCTGCCCCTGCCCAGCTGCCAAGCCCAGCTCCACCCCAGCTCCCACATCCCTCCTGAGCCCAGTTCTTAGCATGTGTTTCTGAATCTGCTCAGAAGAGCGGAGGCCACCGAGGGTTCTTGCCCCACCCCGCCAGCTTTTGTGTGTGTATGAACTTAGAAATGGGAAACCTGAGCCATACACAGGGCACCAAGCTCTGTCTGGAAGGATGCAGACATGGGCAAAGTCTCCCCAGTGTTGAAAAGTAGGGTGGGGTGTTTCACTGGGTGTGTAGCCTCAAAGAAGGGTTTGTTTTCTATTTGAGGGATGTTCGTTTTAAGAAGTGCAAAGCTCAGGTTGACACCTGGATGCGCCATGAGGTAGAGGGGGAGCTGGGACTGTATCTGGGACTCGGCAGAAGCCTGGCTGAGAAGCCTCTCTCCTCCTTGTCACCTGTACAGACAAGTTTCAGATAAATAGTGAGCTAAAGTCATTGCCATGATGGCCAGACAGCTGGGGCCAGGGTGCAGCCACCCCGTGGGTTCTGTTAACCAAAAACAGACATGTTGGGTTCTTGTTGCCTGGGACGTTTTGAAAGCAGACCAGTGCCAACATGGAACCTATCTGGGGGGTGAGGCTCAGTGTTGTGATGCACAAGGGAGAATAACAGGTGACCGCCCCCACCAGTTCCATCCCCCACCTACCCACTGCCAGATTGCACTGGCAAGGGGACCCTCCACCTCCCTCATGGGGCTCTGTGACCTCAGTGAGCTGACACCCTGCCTCAGAGCCGCCAGGACGGAGCTGCTTTATTGCAGTCTGTCCTGGAACCAAAGGGATTTCTCTTGCCAGTATTATCTATTCCGGAACTTTCCCTAAAACGAGAGTCCCTTATTAAAGCTTAATAAAAGGCCAGATTGACTGCAGTTAGTGACAGAGAAGACCTGCCGCAAGTCCTGGTACCCAAGACGCTCTTCACAAAACCATGGGCCCATAAATCTCACTTATTTCCAATTCCGCAGCAACTGATCCCAAGTTACAATAATGATCCTAGGTTCAGCTGAACATGTCCTTAAAGGAAATCCTTCTGGGTGAAAAATAGCAGAAATGTGCTCCCATCTGTTCCTTGTCAGCAGACTGCACTATTTGCTTTCCACGTCTGTGCCCTGGGTATTTTCTCACCCTCTTTGACACCTGGGACCATAGAGATGTGAACCCGAGAGAACCAAGTCACCACGACTCCCAAGTGACCACCTCAGTAAGGGACCTCAACAGGACGACCAAGGCCCAGTGGAGGCCTCAACGGCCCTTGACCATGGAAGCTGCCCAGAGCATCTCAAATAAGTCAGCAGCCTTTCCACTGGGCCTATTCCAGAATGACCGCCACAGACCAGAACCCGCTCCACTGGGGCCATGCCTGGGAGTTACTCCAAAGAGTTAACCTTTCCTGGTGGGAGAGGGGTGGAGGGGAAGGCTGAGGCCATTTGACATATGCTGCCTGGTCTGAACATGATGCTGTGCTCAGACACTGAATTTGATGAAGTGCATTGTAAAATTTAAAAACAAATTTAAAACTCTATTAACTCCCTGTAATGGCCTCCTCCTGCAGTACATAGACAGCACCGGCTCACTGGCAAGGAGAGAAAGTACTCTGGTTTGCAATGTGCTTGGCGTGCAGCAGAATGAAGACGGTGGGAGCTGGTGAAGGGAGTGGGAGGCCCACGCACCCCCTGCACCGTGCGCTGCGGCCTGCACCCAGGGCGGCACCCAGGCCCCTGCCAGTGGGGCTTCGTGGAATGTGCATCGCCAAGGTTAGACTTTTTCTTGCTCCTGTGTTAAAATCTCAATTCCACTTTTTTTTGAAGCTAAAATACTTCCTTCAAGAATGAACCACTGGAGTGACAAGATTCTAAGATTATCTTAACTTGGGACTGAGGCCTGGGTGGTGGGGAGCTCACGAGAGGCCTGTGGTTTGGGGTCGGGTGTCAGGTGGGAGGAGGTGTGTTCCCAGCCTCACCCGCTACACCCTCTGCACAGGGAGAAGGGTCAGGGCAGGGAGACTGTTCGCCACAGGCCTCTGCAAATTGAGGCGCGCGTTCAGGGTAACGGGAGGATTGGCCCTGCTCCAGGCTACCAACTGGAGAGAGACGAACTTTTGTTGAGAAGGGAGACAGACCCGCAGCTGTGTGTGCACGTGGGCCGAGAGGAGGAGCTCAGCTGGCGGTGAGAAAGCCTGGGGGCCGAGGGGAGGGCTCCCTCCGTGTCTCTGCAACTCACAGGCCCCCAAGCTGAGGAGCAGAAGGTGCTGCCTGGCCTGGTCTTTGGCAAGTTCAAGGGATTTTCTGCCAACCAGTGGCTTCCCTGTGTGAGAACGTCTCTCGGTTTTTCCCGAGCATACAAAGTGGTTTGGAGATATTCGGGGAGGAAAAGGTGTATACATACGGCAGGCCTGGGTGTCAAAGGCAGCAGAGAAACCATGCGTTATGTGTGAGTGTGTGCATAGGGCGACTGTGTAAGAGTGTGGTGTGTGTGTGTGTGTGTGTGTGCAGATCTGTGTGTGCACCAGTAAGCGGTACCTTCTGATATGGCTGCTTGTGGGCTCGCCCTAGGGCATGGGTTTGATGTGGACTCTTGCATCCAGGGAAGTCTTTTTCTGAGAGTTCCCCCACCGTCTGGGGCTGGCATTCTACCTGCTTTGGAAAGAAAGCTGGGATGGTCTAAGCAGGGAGGGGTCCTGTGGAGACTTGTAGCTCCTGGCCCAGCAGGATTCATGGCATTTGGCGTCAGAGAAAACGTGAGCCTCTGCCGGGAGTGAAGCAGCTGATGCAAGACAAGGAGCTGTGGGTCGTAGATGCAGCTCTGTGCAGCCTCCGGGGAGCCTTGGCTCGCACATCAAAGCTGGGAGATCTGGGAGCTCCCTGAAAGCTCCTTCCCTGGCAGCTGCTGATGGGGTGAGGCGTTTGGGCTGGGTGGGGTACAGGGAAGGGAGATGGCATTTGTAACAGTGTGAGGACCCCCCACTCTCACGGGACTAACAGTGTAAATAAGAATTGGGGCATTTATGCCAATGAAGAGAACAGAATTTCCTTGTGCTGACAATCTAGAAGATCCGCTTGTGGACAGTTGAAATGCTCATTACAAGCCAACTCTGTTTTCAACCTTTGTGAACCCGGTTTGGGCTGTTTTGTATCAATAAGACTGCTTTTAGAAAAAACAGATTTACTAATTAACTCCCTTTATTTCAAATACATGAGACTTTCCTAGGGTGTGTGTTTTGTTAAAAGAAATATATGTGTACACCATGAGGTGTTCCCACAGCTCTTTCTGGGGTATGTAACATTGCTCCTGACATTTTAATTGATATTTGAACCAAGTGAGGACCCGCCAATCGTTGAAAGTCCCCAGTTTTGGGGATGCCTTTCTGAGCAACCAGGGGTTCCTTTCCCACATCCGCTGGGCAGCACACGTTTTATCGTATTTCTTCCCACAGTACAGGAAACAGAACAGCCGGGGCTTCAGATCGTGAGACCTTGTGTTGAATCCAGGTACAATGCTTTGTGAACCTGGGAAGTCACTTGGCCACGTTGCAGTTAATATGACTTACCTTGTAGGGTCCTCCTTATCTTTATTATTTTTATTAGATAAAATCACATTTGTGCAAAACCTGGCCCAATGCCTGTTGCTTAACAGGCATTTAGTAAGTGATTATTATTATGTCTCAATGCCTTTATTGACACATTATGTCTTCCCAGCCTGGAATTTTCCTTTCTTTCTTGTTTTCTGTTGAAATCCTGTGCGTCCTTTCAGAGGCTACTATGAATGCCCCCGCCTCCAAGAAGCCTTCATGTTTGGCCTTAGCCAGAATGACTTATTTCTTTGCGGCATCACAGATGCTAACTTCTGTTCCAGCCCGAGTTCCCGTCTTCCTTCTCTTCTGCTCAGTGTCTCTCCAGCTACGCAGAGCTGCCCCTTCCCTGCCGCAGCAGGGCCCAGCCCTATGTATGGCACAGAGGCTAGTAGAGTGGATGTGTTTGGAGTTGTCGAGTTAAGCTGAGGTCCCACAGTCTCTTTGGGGCTCTAGTGCTTTAAAACTTCCCTTGCCAGACTACTGTGGGTGGCTAGTCAGCTGCAGAATTAGAAAAGTGACCTTTTCTGGTCACTTAGAGCTGAGGGCATCTTGGATTTCACAGCCTAGAACCCCCTGCAGGCTTTTTGGATCCCCTAATCCTGTTGATGCTGCAGCAGTATCAACTGACCCTAAAAGCAGCTGCTAAAATGCGGTCTGGCACGAAGGAACTTTCTGGGCTGGTGGAAATGGTCTGTGTCGTGATTGGGGTGGTAGTTAGGCAGATGCATGCATTTGTCAAAACTCTTCAGACTGTGCACTTAAGATTTGTACAGTTACTTTATGGATGTTATATCTCCATCAAATTAGTTAATTTTTTTTAAATGTGGCCTGACCAGACAGACTGGGTACAGGGCCTGTTGTGGTCTTTCTGTGGCCTTGGGAAATGCAGCTCATGCCAGCATGTCACTGGATTGCTCTGGGAGGAAAAGAGACAGAACAGTCTCTGCATTTGTGGAACTTAACCCTTTAAGTTCTGAGCTAGGCCTCCATGCACAGGTGCCTCCCCACCCTCTCCCAGGAGACCCCACCCTGGCCTGCCTCCAAAGAATCAGAGCCAAGCCTCACACGGCCACAGGCTGAGGCCTGCCTCTCACAGGAGAAGAGGCGATTAAAATTAATGTAAAACCCAGGGCTCCTCTAACAGATATTTGTACACCCATGTTAATAGCACCATTGTTCACAATAGCCAAAAGGTAGAAGCAACTCTAGTGTCCATTGATGAATGAATGGATTCACAAAATGTGTTGTATACATACAACTGAATATTATCTAGCTTTGAAAAGGAAGGGAATGCTATAGTCATGGATACCTACTACAACATAGATGAACCTTGAAGACATTATGCTAAATGAGATGAGCCAGACAAAAGAAAGGATAAATATGATATGAATCCACTTATATGAGATACCTAGAGCAAATTCATTGAGACAGAAAGTACAACGGTGGGTGCCAGGGTCTCGGGGAGGCAAGAAAGGGGAATTATTGTTTAGTGGGCGTAGAGTTTCAGTTTGGAAAGATGAAACATTTTGGAGGTAGATGGTGGTGATGGTTACACAACATTGAGAATGTACTTAATGCCATTGAAGTGTACACGTAAAATGGCTAAAATGGTCAGTTTTACATTTTGTATATTTGACTACAATAAAAAAAATTTAAAGAAAGAAGAGCAATGAAAGAATCTAAGGCCTAAGGCAGCCTTCTGGCCCCCTTAAATTTCAACATTTTAAATCTCATTCAGGGGACTGCTTAGCGGAGGATGTGGTTTCTGGTCTGAGAATCCAAATGTGGGAAACGGAAGCCCTCTCTGCTGCCAGGCCCATTCAGAGCGACAGGTATCCTTCCTAAATGCCAGGTCCTTTTGTCAAGACAAAGGCGAGTGACCACATATTGCGCCACTGGTTTAACTTAATTTTCCCATGTGACTCTCTCGGGTAACGTGTAGCCTGAACCTGATGACGGAGGGCTGGATTTTACTTTACACCCCAGCGACTCCCAGCATCGTGATTGGGGTAACCCCATCCTCAAACCCAGGGGGCTCCAAGCTGCAGAGATTAGAGTATGCTTTGTGAACGGCAGCTTCGCTGTCAGAGTGGGTTGGCTCCTGGCCTGTAATTCAGAGTGACACCCGGGTACTTGTCACAGCAGGGGGCTGGTGCTGGTGCCGTCAGGGCCGTGCCGGCCAGAGCAGGTGTGCCGTGGAGAGTTTAAAGGAGGCTGACTCTCCCCGTTTTGCCTCAGGGACCATTTTTGATTTGTTCTTCGAATGGAAGAAGGCTTGGCCCATCAGACTCACAGGCAACGCTTCCCATTCTCAGAGGAGAGAGAGCCTCAGCACAGCAGCCTGTGAAGGGGGCTGCCGACCTTTTCGTTTATAAAATAATACTGGATTCTTGAGTCCTGCTCTCTCTCCATGAAGGTTTGCTGCACTCAGGCCGTTAGGAGGACAAAGAGAGAATCTACTGGAAGGGCCTGAGCCTGTGCTGTGAAAAGAAGCTCTGTACTGTTTATGTCCTGGTTGATGTAGATAAGTAGGTACCACGCCTATAGTAAAGGAAGGATAGCAACATTCTGAGACAAACTTCTGGTTCCCTTCCTCCCTAACGAAATAGTGAAAGACAGATCTGACACACACCTACTCTCTCTCTCTCTCCCTCTCTCGCTCGCTCTCCTTCAGGTGTGGTAGAAAGGGCTGTTCTGGACCTGCTGGCTTCCCTATTTTGTCCATTATGTCCCTGTTCTTGGCAGAAACTTGAAGTGCACCTGCTGCTCTGGTCCAACTCCACCTTGCTCCTGGAAGCCACTTTCTTGCAGTCTGACTTTCTGTCTCTGAATTTGCATTTGTCCTGAGTTCCCTTTCAGTCACTGGTTGCCCTCGGGCTCTGTCGGCTAATTCAGTTGGTGGGTGCCGCTGCTACCACCCTTCATGGCAGTGTTGTCGCTTCTGTGCCCCTGGCTGCCCTCTGAATACTCTGTTGCCTCAGAGGGAGGGGTCTGCTTCCCCCTTTTGCCTTTTCCATCATATTACAGTGCAAGGAAGGGCATTTCAGGTCCTTTAGGAAGGATGAGTAACTTCTAGTTGAGTTTGAGCTGCCGATTCCTGCAGTGGGCAGAAATGTGGACAACTACACACACACACACAGAGGCACGCACACGCTTCTCCGGCAGATCAGGAGGAGGTATCCTGTGTAACCACTCATGCCCAATATTATGTCAGCTGCATTAGTGCTTAGAATGCAGAGTTGTTATAACCATACGAGATACTAGGATTCATCTGTTGGCAGAATTTGGAGTACAGAACTGCAGGGACTAAAGGAAGTAGGAGGCCCCATCTGGGTATTTGGGAAGGGATGGTTCATCGCTCTTTGCTGAGATCTGGGGCATCTGGAGCTTGGCCACCTGCAAGAAGCCGCGTGTGGGGTGGGAGGCTGGAGAGGCAGGGCTTACGGCAGCTGGCACCACCAAGTCTACTTAGGGATGGAAGGTTGGGTTCTCAAGGAGCTCATTGGATCCTGGTTTGATGCTTTGGGCTGTTAGAGGCTTTGGAATGTGTCCAAAGGGTGGCAGGATTCATGCCACAGCCTTCATGACAGTCGGAAATACTTCCAAAATCCCATGATGATTTGTGTGTGAGGAAAAAGGAGGCTGTGGTCTGTAAAGGAAAGTTGTTCTGGAAGCACTGAGGGTACCTACAGATCTCACTTTGAGAATTAGAACAAGGGTGGATCACTGAGCCCATTTGGCTGGACCCCAATTAGTATTTGGGAAAACAGACCAGAAGGAGCAAGGTCTTACTCAAATTCACACCACCAATAAGTAACAGAACTAGGACGGAGCTCAGGTTTCTCTTGATTCATAGTCCAGGATTCCTTTGGCCACAGAAATAGAATTATGAACCGAGTAAGGCAGCCCTTCTCAGTGGATTCTGCATTTCTAAAAGCTCTCAAGTGATGCTGGACCTAAGGACCACACTTTGAGAAACAGAGATGTCTGACGTCAGTTTCACTTGCAAGGAAGCCAGATGGCATGGGTGCAAAGCTGGAATTCCTAATTCTCCATCCTATCTGTTTGGCTCCATTCTTGTTCTGTTTTATCTTTATCAAGATGTCTAAAAGCTTTTGGCCTAGACCCTCAACAAGGAGATTATCTGTCATCCTTTGTCAGCTACTTGCTACCCAGATCCCAGCCTCTCTCTGCCATACAGGAAGCTAAAATCGTGACTGAAACATACATTCCAAACACTCAGAAGAGTGTGCCTGTGGCTTTGTGGGGGTGAATGTGAGAATGATCTTTGGTTGTGGGGAGGGACACACTGTGGAATATGTCACTCTGTTAGCTGTCTGGGCTGTACATTTGTGACAGTGTGACAATTTGTGCCATTGATCTATTTCAGAATAGGAGGTTCTGAGTGGCAAGATTGTCAGGGCCTTTGCTTGTTCCACCAGTTCTCACTGATCTGGAAACTTTTCCTAGAGATTTGGAGCCTAGACTGAGAGAAAGAACAGAAGGCACCTCTGAGTTACTGACAAAACAAATAGGCATCACCAAATGTGTGCACACAAAATCTCGTTCTTTCTTCATCATCAATCCCTCCGGCTTTAATTCAGAATTGTTCTTTAAAAAATACAAATTGACTATAAGATTGATTACATGCATTCCAAATTCAGAGCAAATTCTGCAAACTCCTGCTCTGGCAAGGGTGAGGAGAAGCGTTGGGAAAGATTGTACCAGCAAGAAAATTTTGCTAGAAGCTAATCAGAGGTGAAGCAACTGCCAAACTCTAAAATTTTACATCCGTGCTTAGAAAACCAGCAGCCGCCCGGGGCCAATGAGTGTAGGGACACTGGGTCCTGGGGATCATACTGGCTCACAGCCCTAGGTGCCTCTGGTACGTTCAATTCTGTTCAGCTTATTGGGAAGTATGCAGTGTACTGCAGAATATTTTCTCTTTTAAACAGCTAAAATGTTTTGTTCTTGTTTAAGATTGGATGTTGAAAGGAATCAATTTCAGTTATCTCAAAAATACGTCTGTATATAAGAAAAAGGAGACACTTAATAATAATCCTAGGAGACTGATGACGCTTTGCTATCTTTATCCTACCTCCTTTTTTTTTTTTTTTTTTTTTTTGAGACAGGGTCTCACTTTGTCACCCAGGCTGGAGTACAGTGATGTGATCTTGGCTCACTGCAGCCTCCGCCTCCCAGGCTTAAGCCATCCTCCTGCCCCAGCCTTATGAGTTGCTGGGATTATAGATGTGCACCATCACACCAGCTGATTTTTGTATTTTTTTAAGAGATGGGATCTCACTATGTTGCCCAGGCTGGTCTTGAACTCCTGGGCTCAAGTGACCCTTCTTCCTCAGTCTCCCAAAGTGATAGGATTGTAGTCATGAGCCACTATGCCTGGCCATTATCCTACCTCCTTCTGACTCCTTCATATATTGTATTTCCTCATTCTCCTTTTCCAGCCACTTCATGGCAGTCTCCATAGTTTAGCTTAGGTATACTTTTGTCTTTCCACAGTCTGAGCGATTATCCCCTAAACTCCAATGATTCCAACAGCTTGTTTCTCTAGGCTCCAACTTCTGTTAAGCAACCTTCATCCCATCATTCCACCTCAGACCTCCATCCTCCTCTGTAATCCTCATTTCAGGGAATAGCCATGCCGCCCACCAGCCCTGCGAGTTGACTCTGACGTCCTCCCACTTTGGAACTTCCTTGTTTCTGGCTCCTAGTTGTTTCCTCTGCCCCATGTTAGACCCTCCTCAGTCCTCGCCTGGGCCATTTACCTTAGTGTCCCCCAGGGTCTTCTGTGTCCAGGCTCCCATCCTGTAGTCCCACCCCTGATACCTGCCCAGTCCCTCAGAAGTGCTCACTTTTCCTCATACTTCCTCCCCCAGGGCTGTGGTCCACACCTGCACTGTCCAATACAGTAGCCACTAGCCAGTATTTAAATCAATTACAATTAAATAAAATGTAAACTTCAGTTCCTCAGTCATACTGGCCAATTGCCAAGTGTCAACAGCCCCTGGGGGCTTCTGGCTGCCAAATTAGACAGCACAGATCACAGAAGCATTTCCACCATTGCAGAAAATCATACTGGCTAATGCTGGTCCACATTGTCCTTTCCTCTTGAGCATCTTTCTTTCCCTCTCCTTCTCTCCGAATCCTCTCTCTTTCCCAAAGAGTCACAAAGACACATCCTTACATCCCAAACCTCATCTTCAGCAGCACGGAAGTTGGCACTTCTCTGAGGGTACACTGGAACATAGAACTCTTTTGGTTGCAGTAGATGGGAACCCAACTCAAACTAACGTAAGCACAAAAGAAAATGTGTTAGCTCTTGTACCGGAGAGACACAGCTCAGGCTTTAGCACAGCCAGGTTCAGTCGCTCATGTACTATTGGACCTCACCCATCCCTCCTCCACTGCCCTCTGTGGCCAGCTTCATCCTCTGCCCTGCAGACCGTCCCCTCCCCATGACCAGAGAACACGGCCAGGAGCAGGCTCTGCTTACAACATCTTTACTGGGCATGATCCCGAAGGAAGAGAGACCTTTGTTTTTGGAGTTCATATATCATGTCTATGGGATTTGGGTCTGTTTGGGTCAGGAACCGTGAATCAATCCTTATGGCCAGGGGGATAGAACACCCTGATTTGCCTGGCCTGGTCACATGCTTACCCCAGGGGTGCGGCACAACACCCAACCGTAGCTAATGGGCTCCCTGTGGGAGAGAAAGATCACAGGATCTTGCTCATATCAGATGAAGGAGGGAATGGGTCAGACAAAACGCAGATTTCACAACTGAATTCTGTTTGGAACCTTTCTCACTTTCTTCATTTGACAGGAATCTGGATGCCTGACAAAGTATCTGAACAGATGTTCAACGAATATTTGGTGCGTTAACAAAGGGAGACGTGAATGGATGGATGCACGGGTGGATGCATGGGTAGATGGATGGATGGATAAGTAGATGGACAGAAGATGGGCAGTTATATGCCTAGCTACGGAGAAGGCCAGGGGAGAGAACCAGGCTCCAGAACTCAAGGAGCTTCCCTTACATGCTCATCAGAAGCCTCTGCCTGTCTCATGGTCTCAGATCTCCTTGAGGATTGATTCAGCCCTGCCAGGCCATGGGCTCCTTGAGGGCAGTCCTCAGCTAAACCCATCTCTGCCAGCACTCACAGCCCCAGCACAGGGCTGAGTGCCTGGCCAGGGCTGGCTGGTGGACTGAAAGTCGGCAGCAGCTCTGTGCATCTCTTTGTTGTAGTTGGACGGTAAGATACGAGCTAACCAGCAATGCAGGGTGATCTCATCTGAGTGTCAGAGGCAGCAGTCCTCCCCAGACTGCTGGTCTCGGACACAGTGCATTCACCGTTCTTTCTCAAGCCCCTCTCAATCAAAAACAGGATTTTTAAAAAAGCTTTTAAAAGCCCTAGCAAAAAAAAAAAGAACCATAAAAATGGTGCTCCCAGCAGACAGCAGCAGGGCTGGTGCCTTCTTGTGTGAGATGATTTGTGGATTGAGGCCCCAGGTCCATTTCCTGGGAAACAGTAGGTGTGTCTTCCATCCAGAAGCTCTTGTTTCTGGCAATGGCCGTAGTGGTGCAGCTGCTCGAACTGTCTAGAAAACTGAAGAATTAATCCTGGGAAGTAATTAGCTCTCCTGGGAGGGGTTGGGCTGCGTGCTGCCTGTTGTTAAGTCATTGTCGTCATACTGATGGCCTTGGGAAGTGGCATTAAGAAGTCTAAAGGGCTGAGTCAGGCAACCAGGGTGGTGGCAGTGTTACCTTTTGTTTTATTTTAATTTCCAACCCTTTGATCTCTTGTCTAAAATAGCCTCTCAGAATTTAGCAATTATATTTCTTCCCTGGTTAATACTGTTCCCTTCGTCTCTTCAATTGCATCTTTTTCTGTACATGTATTTATTAAGGAACAAAAATGAGTTAGGCATTTAGAGGACTTATTTTAGTCCCAGTAGACCCACCTGCCTGGAAAATTGGATGCCCAGGGAGGCTTCTACAGATGAGAGGGCTCCATCTGCACAGGGGTTCACCAATTGGCTATAACCAGGCCTGCTGGGGAAGCTCTCCCGCCTTGGTGTCTCAGGTTCTCTCCCTCTGTCTCTTGTTCTGTTTCCGTGGGGCATGTGTGCTCTGATGGGGACAGCCCGAGTTCAGGGTTTGGCTATTTGGGGAATTGCTGAGTCTCCTGCTTTCTGGCGTTGACCTTTTCTGCAAAGCATGTGCCATCCTCGGGGCTTGTCAGGCATTTGGAAGGAGACAGTCTCCAGGGAGCCAACATCCAGCCACTGTCCTTCCTGCATTCTCTTCCCAGGGTGGAGGCCAGAGAGAGATCATTCCTGCAGAGGAGGGGCAGGCTTCTGCCTGAATCCTTAGAGAGCCTCACCTGGACCAACTACAAGTTGCTCAGCCCCGGGGAGTTGAATCTGGAAGGTGGTCTCATAGCAGCCACCTGGGCTTTTCACCGGGGACACCTGGGAAGGGAACCAGGTCTAGTTACCACTCAGGCAGCTCCTGCTGCATCGGACCCAGGCTCTTTGTGACCTTGGGCAAGTCGCTTCCAACTCTCTGAGCTTCTGCTTCCTCCCCTGGGAAATAAAGATTGCATTAGTCCGGGCAGGTTAACGATTGGAACAAAGCACCCCAAACGGTAGTGGCTTAATCATGTAGCTTCTTTCTCAAGCCACGGTGTGGGGTGGGTCAGTGAGAAGCAGCTTTGCTCTAGGAGCAGAGCCCGACAAGAACCAAGGCTCCCTGTGCAGCGTGTCCCTGCCGTCTGCGCCTCATCCTCCTCTGCAATGGACAGAGAAAGAGATGAAGAAGACATCTCTGGTCTAACCATATGGTCTGGAGGGACCCGAGTCACTTGCACACGCATTCTGCGCATGTCGGCAAGAACTCATTACACGGCTCCAGCTAGCATCAAAGGGGGACTGGAGAGTGTTGTCCAGCCGTGGTCCCGCAGAAGGAGGAGGGCACAGACATGGGCAGCGCTGGCGACCTCTGCCACAGAGACGGTGATGAAAAGTGCCTGCCCGGGATGTGCGTGAGGGTTAAATGTAAAATGTCGTCATTCTTCAAGCACAGTGCCTGACCCCCAGTAGGCACGGAGATATTGTTATTTTTCTTGTTTCTTCTCGCGGATGTTCCCTTGAGGTTTATGCAAATAGCAGACCAAGGCAAGAAATGAAATCTATGTCCCTGCCCTCTGAAGTTACTGATTTCCGTGTTTCCTCGCAGTGTAACATTTCATTAGACCTTCCAGATGGGGGAAAGAACAAGCAGATTAAAAGTCAGATAGTGCCTAGGAGCCTGCTTCATCGGTTTCTGGGACGTCTGGAGCTTCAAAGCTATTTGGTATTTCCACTGCCGAAAGGCCTCCTCGGGAGCAGTTGTGTTTTAATAAATGGCTGCCTGAGTAATTTTCCTCGGAGGAATTGCATCGTGGATGTGTATGCTCCTGGGGGAGAGCTGGCTGCTCCCTCCGCCGCTCCAGATGCTGGTACATTATGAATAGGATGCTTGGGGCTGGAGGAACCCGGCAAGCCTGCCCACCCCGGGCCGGTGATGTCATCTTCCAGATCCACCAGGCGGACTCTTCAGGGCTCTGGGTCGGGGCTTGCTGGACAGGGAGAGTGGGAGACAGTTTGTGCAACTGGCCTGAACTGCCCTTCCCCATGGCCACTGGCAAAAGCAACCGCTTGAAGATCCAGGGAAAGAATTCATTTCTTTGACATACCCTGACTGATGCTGCCCGCATCAGATAGCGGCAGTCTGGTAGGTGGGGCAGGGAAGGAGGGAAGAACAGGATCCTGAGTCCAGGATCTTGCCCATCTGTGGGGAGACAAGACAGGCATGAGAACCACAGTGATGTGGCACTGCAGCGTTCTTCATTCATTTGTTATTTATGGAGCCCTACAAGAGGCCGGGTACTGCCTGAGCCAAGATACAGCAGTGAACAGAGCTGGCAGGTGGAGACTGTGGTGCCTGAGATCAGGGCTCCGGGACTGCGCTCCCAGAGCATGAATTCTCCTTTGCTACTTTCTAGCTGGGAGACTTTGGGCCAATTGCTTGAGCTTTCTGTGCCTCAGTTACCTGGTCTGGAAGATGGAGATAGCCATCGGAATAGCTGCCGCACGGAGTCGTTATGTAGATTAAATGAGTCTGTGTTTAGGAGCACTGCCCTTAGGGAACTCACATTCCAGAGAGGGGGACACACAGAAATCTAAGTAAGTAAACTGTATAGGCCAAGAGAAGGCAATGAGAGTGATCTAAAAAAAAGCAGAGAAAGAAGTTGCCATTTTACAATAGGATGGGCAGAGAAGGCCTCACTGAGAAGGTAACATTTGAGAAGAAGCTGGAATGCAATAAGAACCCTGGCCATGTGGGTAGTGGGGAGGATGGGCCAGGCACACGGAGCCGTATGTGCAAAGGTCCTGAGGTAGAAGGGGCCTAAAGTGATGGAGCCACTGCAAGGAGGCCAGCATGCTGGAACAGAGGGGCAGGGGGAGATTGAACAAGAGAGGGGAGTGGGCACCAGGGCCTCATGGGTCTTAGAAGGCCTTTGGCTTTTTCTTAGGGTAGGTTGGGAGCCATTGCAGGGGCTTGAGAGAAATGATCTGGCTTGTGTTTTAACAGGATCACTCTGGCTGCTGGGTGGAGAATACCCTGAATGAGGGTGAGGAAGGAAGGAAAGAGACGTGTTAGGAGGCTGTGGCAGAAAGTCAGCTGAGAGATGACAGGGGCCCAGACCAGGGTGGCCAGGGTGGAGATGGGAAGAAGTGGTTGGTGTTAGGAGGAAGCACAGCTGCCGGCCGAGGGAGCTGAATGTATAAGAAGCATTGTGAGTGCGAGACGAAAGGTCTGCAGGCCGGGGCTGGACATGAGTCCGGGAGAAGATAAAGAAGAGCATTAGCTTCAGAGTCAGGCACAAGAGCTTCTTTCCAAGCACCACTGCTTCCCCCAAGTGGACTTGAGCAAGCCACCTCATCACTGAGCCTCAGTTTCCCCCTTCTATAAAATGGAGGCAGTGCTATGACACACACAGTTCAAGTGACTTGCAGAGTGGCAGGCATGCTATAGGTGCTCCGTAAATGCTCCTTGCTTCCCCTTTCTGCTGCCTGTTTGCAGTTGGGTAAGGAAGGCTCGGCGTCGTTGGGGTGGGGCATCCCCAGGCCAGGAGGCTGACACCCGCAGAGCTCAGGGGTGTGGAGAGGGATGCGGCACCGCCTTGTAGTAAGCAAAAGGGGGTGTTGGCATCTCCGTCTCTGATTTCATCGTGAAATTCTCCAGGCACTTCCTCTAGGCAGGAGGCCCTGGAGTATGGGGTGAGTAGGCCCCAGCTACGCTGCTCCTGGGGACGAGTCACTTCCTTTGTAGCCAGGGAGTGGGTGCCAGCCCAGTCCTCTTCTCAGGCGTGAAGAATACTGAGCTCCTTTTATTCTAGCCCCTGAAAGCCATCCTGATGGTGCCAGGCTGGCGTCTGACACCATAGTCCCCCAGCCTCAGGTGGGGACCACGGTTTTCTCCAGACTCCCTTCCTCCCGCCTCATCCAAGACCAGCCCTGTGCAGCCCCCTTTGTTGAGTGGGTGTCAGCCCTGCTCTGTGTGCCGCTGCAGGGCCAGCCCTCTGTAAATGGACTGCCTGTGCCTACAGACTGGGCTGGGCTGAGCCAAGAGCAGATGGTTGTCTCCCTCCCTCTCCCAGGGCCTGCTGCAGCTGAGATCTGGCCTGCAGACAGCTCTCCAGAACCCTCTCAGGGGCCCTGACCCCATCATCCCAATTGTCCTTAGGGTGCCCACTCCCTTGCCTGAGGCTGGGCTCAGTGCAGCCACACATGTGACTGTGGGCAGGGAATGTGACTGATGGGCGTGACTAGGGCTTCCCCCCAGGCAACTGGCAGGGGTGGCCAATGCAGTGTGTTTCCAGAGCTTAGTATGTCATCAGATACAGGGGACCCTGCAGAATGAGGGCTAGAAAAGATTAGGGCCAAGGGATGAGGCAGCAGAGTGACCTGGAATCATCAGGAAGACTTCGTGGAGGAGGCAAGAGCTGAGCTGGAGGAGTAGTGAATCATTTGTATCAAGATGTGAAATAAAGCTATTCCTGTTGTTTTGGGGTCTCAGGTAAGGCCCCAGGCTGTGCCTGAAAGGTATCGGGTATCCCCGCGTTAGAAAGAGGAGCTAGATAGCCCCAGGGCCCGTCTCTACTTCCATGAGAAAAGCTTTGGGCTGACTACAGGGAGCAGCGACCCTAGAAGAGAGCTGGCCTAGGAGGGAAGCTGAGGCTTCTCTCCCCTCCCGCGGAGGAGCTCCCCACTCCACCAGCCCCTCAACCAGTCCTCTGTGGGAGCTGCTGCTACCCCAAGACTGGGGTACCCCGAGCACTTAGAAGGACGTGACCTGGGTTCCTTGGAATTTGGGGGACACCAAGGCTGTGTGCCTGAATCTTACCAGGAAGTGTCCAGATGCAAAAGGCTCCTGGGGATTTCTGGACTGTGCAGTGGAGAGTGAGGGTTGTGCTGGGGGCAGCGGGACCAGAGTTTGTCATCAAGGGAGAGTCGTGGTTGTGAGTCCAGAGTGGACACTGCACAGTGAGCCAGACTCCAGCCGTCTTGGAAGACCCTGCCCAGGAGGACAGCCTGCCGGGGTGTGAACCATCAGAGCCACCCGAGGGAGTGTTTCCAGCAGAGCACAGACCCTCATGGAGCTCCCACAGAGAACCCACCAAAGTGCTGCAGAGGAATGAGAGCCGGCACCGGGTCTCTGCGCACAGAGGCTGTCTCTGCCCGTTTACATCACTCTGCTCACACCTTGCCCTTGTGCTCCCAGCCCCACTGCCTGGCCACTCTGGGGAGGCTGAAGCAGCAGTTAGTGAGAAGGAGGCAAAACCAGAGAACGGCGACGCTGCCATTCTCATTACCCGATTCTGAGCTTGGGTCCAGCCAGAGCTGGGGCAGAGGGGAGAGGCTGTGGACCAGATACGATAAGAGTTCTGATGAAAGGACTGGGCTTTGGAGAAGCCAAGGATGTGATCATGTTTAGGACTGACCTAGCCATACTAGCTATGTGGCCCCACAGGTCACTGAAACCTTTACATCACTTAAACCCCTCCCTGCCTCGGTTCAGTTAAAGTACCTGGAGATTAAAAGAGCTGATGCGTGCGTGGCCCTTGGTGCGGTAGCCAGCACGCAGTAAGCGCTCGGGAAGTGTTCGCTTTTAGTAGTAGAAGTAGTAGCAGCAGCAGTAGTTGTGGCAGCAGCAGTAGTACTTCTACTAATAGACATTGTGCCCAAAAGTGACCACCCCTCCCGCCTCCCCCGAAGAAAACCCCAAATGCTATTCGGGCCTAACAGAGTGAGTCTGGAAAGAAGTAGTGGGAGGAAAAAATACTTGTTTACTGCTTGTTTACTGCTTACATCCTGCTGAGTTCAGAAAGTAACTCAGAGGAAGAAGCCAGTTACATGGTCATCATTTCACAGGCTCTGTATTGAGAAGACAGCAGTGCTGGATGAGGCCAAGAGCAACTATCTCTGCAGTCTAGGTGGTCCAGGAAGGCTTCCAGGAAGAGGTGGCACAGAGTAAGGCCTCCAGCAATACACAGGTGGTGCTACGCCACTGGGAGAAGAGTGGTCTGAGGCCTGTGTGCGTGGCCACGTCCCTCTCACTCACACACCCTCTCCTGGGACAGTTCAGCTCAGCAGACATCAGTGGAACCCCTGCACTATGTCAAGCTGAGGGTGGGGCCCTGGGGACACTGAGATAAGGAGCAGGCAGGCTCTGTCTTCAAGGAGCTGCCAGCCTCATGAGGTTAAAGAGAAAAAGCATGGAATGCCAAAGGAATTTTGCTAAGATGAATTCAGGGGTACTGCAGGGCTCAGAGGAGAATGCAGCCCAGCTTGGGGACCCTTTGAACACAGGCACACACAGACACACACAGGCACACACACACAGGCACACAGACACACGCATGCACGCACCCTCTTCCCTGGCTGTCTTTTCCCCCAAAACCATTTCTCCTTCTGGGCACGTGATAGAGTTGCATGTCCCCACCCACTTAGAGTTAGATCGTGACCACATGGCTTGCTTTGGCCAATGACATCAGAGCAGAAAGGACACATGCTTTCCAAGTGAAAACCTTGAGAGCCAGTGTGCGACGCACTAACCCATCTCTCCTTTTGCCACAGTGGCCAGTCTGACAGCCAGGGTCCTAGAGCGTGGATGACCTGGCACAGGGCCCCCAGCCGACCAGCAGTGAGAGCATGGCATGAGTGAAAAGCATACCTCGCTGAACCCATTGAGTTTTTGGGGACTGTTGAGCATCATAGCATCGCCTACCTATCCAGGCTGATGCAACTGGCCATTTTTTTTAAGTGGCCAAAACAGAAAACTGGCCCTGATTGAGTCTTCTGGGAGCTATGTGGGTTCTTCTCTGTTGCAGTCTCCCTGCCCTGGGAGTGGAAGGTCTGGATTCTAATTCATCTCTGTCCTAAGGCTCTGAGACTCCGTTACCACCATTGTCGAAGGGGGTCACTGATCCCTGCCCCGCCTGCCTCCCCAAGCTGCTGGGGGAGTCCAACATGGTGGGTACGGGGATGTCTTCAGAGACCTGGGAGTTAGGAAACAGCCTCCGAGCACTGCATTCATCAGCGTCCCTGCCTTGGGCCTTGGAGGTCACAGGGAAGGTCACCCTTGCTCAGAGTCAGGCAAAGGACACATCAGGAGGGGAAGACCCCGGGGGGGGGGGTGCCCCTTGCTGCTGCCAGTATGCAAGAGGCCAGCAGTCCCAGGCTGCCCAGCGGGGGTGGAAGTGGCAGCCTGGAAGCAAAGTATCCCTGCTTGGTTAATCTAAAAATAAACAGAAAGGCAACAAAATCTATGTTTCAATTACTGCACACAAGCTGTTCAAACAGCCAGCTCTGCACTGGAGATGTGAACTTGTCAACAGAGGCTGCCTCGTTTGCATGCTTGGGTGGTGATAAAACACACAACCTCGCAACAGGCTGCCCTCTGGTCTGGGCTGCTTTTTTTTTTTTTTAATTAAATTAAATTAAAAACACGGACGTAGAATAAAGACAATGAAAATCTGAAGCAAGTACATCAAGATAGGGTAGCAGCTCCCAACTTGAAAACAAAGAAGCCTGTGCGGTTGGAGACAGCCTGGTACTGAGGTCAGCAGGGGAGTGGGCAAAACAGGGCCCCGTGGCCAGGAACAGAGGACAGAAGTCTCTCCCGAGTGACCAAAAGCAACTCCTTCCTTGGGGGTCGCTTCTGATCCTGGACGAAGCTCCAGTGGACAGTGTGGACCTTTAGTTCCCAAAGCCAAAGTCGAGGCCCCGGAGGTCCCTCTGTGGGGGAGAGGTGGGCTACAGGCCAGCCAGCAGGGGCTCTGGGGCTGAGCCAGCAGGCTGCTTGCATGGCGGGCGGAGCTGGGACTGCCATTCTTGGCCATGCTGCCTTTCGTCTCCCATCTTAATTAGACACTGTCCTAACTAAGACGCAGTCTCCTTTCTGGTGAATGGGAAGTGAATGGAGCCCCAGGGAGCTGGGCCACCCTGGGATTCTGGGGCTCCCCTGACCGACCCTGCCTGCTCCAGCCCAGCGTGGTCCCTCCCCTGCCCCCCAGGGAGTTTTTCTGTTTTATGGCTGTGCCCTCCAGAGCAGCCCTCCCTCCCTGAAGGCAGGAGCTGCGTGCCCTGTTCTTATTTCCTCTCAGTATCTTGCATTGAGCCGGGTATAATGGGGGAGGGAGGTGGGCAGTGAACTTGACGTGATTTGATGAGAAAAGGGCAGACCGTGCATTAACCCAAGGGCATGCCTGGGGAATTGCTTGAGAGGGAAAGGGGGGCACGAAGGCCTGACTCATGGAGTGGAGCCCCAGAACAGGAAGTGGGCTACGTCATGGTTTCCTGGGGAGGGATTTGGACAAACAGGAGGCCCGCCAGGTCCCACTAGAGATGGAGACCAGAAAGGTGGGCACTGGTGCTTAATACTGGTGAAGGTTCGTTCCACAAATCCTGCTCACGGAAGTGGCTGTCGGTTTTGCATTCACTCCAGACGGGAATTTTAACGTCCCCAGCCCTCGGAGCAATTCTGCAGCCATCAACCCAGACGCTAGTTACTCGGTGAAATAAAAGAGTGGTCAAGTCTCTCCTAGGGAAGATAATATCCTGTCACAGGCAGTATGATCTGCCGGCCATGTGACAGCCGTTCCCTAATGTTTCCAAATAGACTTTTGAATAGACTCTTGTCTAGAAGAAAGCAAATTGCAAGAGCATTTTTGGCAGCCAAATAGAGAGAAGGCATCAGTCTTTCTTCTTTGCAACTCTTGCCACTGGGTCTGGCTCCCGGCACCGAGTAGGATTCATTCATCAGCTTGGGCCACTGATGAACACCATTTCCTGTGAAGAGGAGCTCATTGAATTAGTCAATTCTGCAAGATCTAGAATAATCGGGCATGCCTGAGAGGCAGCCCTGGGAGGGGGGAAGCCTGCTTGGAGAAGGAAAGTAACAGCAAAATCCAGCTCAAAAGACTGTGATCGTGTGTTTGCAGGACTACAGGGAAACAGGGCTGGAGTTTCCAGTGTTTGCAGGCTCTGTGGAGCCACAAGAAGGAGGAGTTAGAAGGAGCCACAATGGTTATTCGTAATGATAACTCTGGTTAATCCTCCTCTAAGTAATCAAACGGTAGTCACCACAGCTCCCTCATCAATCCTGATGTTTACGAGTTCCTAATTTATACACGCCTCCCTTCTTCCCTCAGTTTATGCTGATATTATGTTTCCAACTGTCATTTCCAATATCTTTTTTATTTTTCATTATCACCATTTTAATGATTTACACCAGGAGCAATAGCACAAATGCCTAGTCAATTAGTCCCGTGAGAAAAGTCTCTGGATCATGTGTGCTTTTTTGAAAAAAAATCACTACATCAAAACCCACAGCCCGATTTTCTCAAAGCAAAGGTGCACATGGGAAGGGAGGGAAATGGGAGGCCTGTTCTTTTAATATTGTTCATCTAAAACGGGCACTAGTACTGCCTTTCCAAGACGGGGAGATTGCTTTTTGTGCAAGAAATTGTGCCCAGAAATGGAATCGGTGGCATTTTTCCTGAAACGTAACCACCAGAAAAGCATTTTGAACATTTGTCTTTTTAGATCACGTATTAAGCCCTGTCATTATGGAATATGGCTTTTTCCAAATATATATCTGTCCCTTAGGGCCATCCAGGGAGTCAGAACGCCTGGGTCCTAGGGCCGAATCCAGGCCTGCTAACTCGCCAGATCTTAGGCTGGTGCGTCTCGAACTTTAACTTGCATGTGAGTGGATCCGTGAGTGGATCCTGTCCCATTCCCCACCCCTCACCCTGTTAAAAAGGCAGATTCTGACTCAGTAGTCCTGGGGCAAGGCCTAAGACTCCGCATGTCTCGCAAGTCCCCAGGCAATGCTGTGGCTGCTGGCCTACCGACCACACTTTGAGCTGGGAGGAGATAGGCCACTGTGCCCAGCCCTGGGCTTCACCCTCTTCCTTTTCCCGGGTTATAAAATGCGAAGGTCAGTGCTGGACTGCTTACACCGGCAGGATGTTGTGAGGCAAATGATGTAGTGGCTCTGAAAGAACCTTGTGTGGTGAGGGCACTTCCCAGAAGACCTCCCCTCTGAGCGAAGGCTGAAGCACACAGCACAAACACAGCGCTGTTAATCACGGGTCCTGTGCTGTTACAGGGGCTCTCCAAATCCTGTTTGGCTTTGTGTAACTGAAACTTCGTGTCTTGAGACCAGCACTGCCCATTTAAGTGCTCTAACTACAAAAAGAAAGCAAGGCAGGAACAGAGCACAGAAGAAACTTGTGGCCACGCTGGCTGTGCTTGTGGCACGGATAGTGATGATGGTTTGATGCTTTGGGGGATGGATACATTCCCAAACACATCAAGTTGTACACATTAAATATCTGCAGCTTTCTGTACATCAATCACACCTCAATAAAGCGGTTAAAGAAAAAAGAAGAGGCCGGGCATGGTGGCTCACGCCTGTAATCCCAGCACTTTGGGAGGCCAAGGCAGGTGGATCACGAGGTCAGGAGATCAAGACCATCCTGGCTAACACTGTGAAACCCCGTCTCTACTAAAAATACAAAAAAAATCAGCCAGGCGTGGTGGTGGGCACCTGTAATCCCAGCTTCTCGGGAAGTTGAGGCAGGAGAATGGCGTGAACCGGGGAGGCGGAGCTTGCAGCGAGCCAAGATCGCGCCACTGCACTCCAGCCTGGGAGACAGAGCGAGACTCCGTCTCAAAAAAAAAAAAAAAGAAAGAAAGAAAAAAGAAGAGCCTTGTGAAGGGTGAGGACTTGCTGCTGCTGTACTGGCCACTGTGGGGTGTTTAGGGTGAGGGCCTTTCCCACTCCCCCGAGACCAGCTGCACCCACTGCTGCTGAGGAAGATTCGGCTCTGCCAGGCGTGCTTCCCTCAAAGCTTTGGACTGGCTGAGACCTGGGAACGTGTGCAGGTTTCACTGGCATTGGAGAAAGCAGGCTCCCTATCTTTAAATAACAAAGACAATGCCCTAAAGCCTTTGGTTCCAGAGATTGATGCCACCTGTGGTCCCCGGAGTGGACGCAAACGTCAGAGGTCACAGCTCTAGCTCTGGTTTCTTTTCTTTTCTTTCGGGTTTTTTGTTTGTTTGTTTGTTTGTTTGTTTTTAGAGGGAGTTTTGTTCTGTCGCCAGGCTGGAGTACAATGGCACAATCTTGGCTCACTGCAACCTCCGCCTCCCAGGTTCAAGCGATTCTCCTGCCTCAGCCTCTCAAGTAGCTGGGATTACAGGAGCCTGTCATCACGCCTCGCCAATTTTTGTAGAGGCGTGGTTTCACCATCTTGGCCAGGCTGGTCTCGAACTCCTGACCTCAAGTAATCCACCCACCTCGGCCTGCCAAAGTGGTGGGATTACAGGCGTGAGCCACCACTCCCGGCCACAGCTCTGGTGTCTAATGGGACTTGTCGAATCCCCGCCTCCCCTCTTTCCCTCCCCTGGAGAGCCTGGTAGAGGCTGCTCATTTGGGTTCAGACCCTGGATCCTGCAGCAGGTGTTGCTGGAAACTTCTGGCTGCCAAGCCACAGGACCTGGTTGGGCGATCTTCACATTAGCCCTGGCTGAGTGGGGTCTGATGGCGAGGTGGCTGGTGAGAACTGGGGGCCAGGGATGGGAGTGGAAATGTGACAACGAGAAGCTTTCAGTTCACCTGGGGCCTTGATATTTTAAGAAAAGGAGCTAAAAATAAATCCACATCTTAGGTTCCTCATCCTAGAGTGGAACTGGAGAAGGCTGGCATCAGCCTGGGGTACTCCAGAGTTTCCTGGGTTTCTGCTGCCTCAGAGGATTTAAATGTGAAGTCTTGGGTCCAGGCTGGCACCTACACGTGGCCCCCATGACCCCCACATTTCATTTGGAGGTGCCAAACACCTCACCCTTGAGGAATACGTCACCCTTAGAGGCTGTGTGAAGGGTCAGGACCAGGGCTAGATGGTGAGGCATCATTTAAGGACTCATCCCCTCATCCCTTTCAGGGCAATATAAATGCAGATGGACCTTGATGGGGGGGGTCTCCATACATTTTGGCCCCACCTGTCACTCTCCTCAGCCTAGTCCTGGCCCTGCCATGTGTCCCATACTGGGAGGGTCACTTTGGTCTGCCAAATGTTCCCTGAGCCCCCCACCCCGCGTGCCCAGCCCTGTGCTCGGGCAGCTCCAGTGAAGGAAACGAAGAGGGAGAGGTAGCCCTGTCTTTAGGGACAGGATCAGAACTCACACGGTGAGTGGAACATGCCAGTCTGTCGCTGGGGTCCTAGGCCTGGTGAGTCTGGCTTCTGTGGGCTCCGAGAAGAGAGGGCTCATCAAAGAAGGTGTCCAGCAGGGTAGGGCAGTGTGGGGCTCACCCCCAGCCTCAGCCAGAAGCAAGACTTCTGAGCTAGTGGGGGCTCCGTGGGGATGGGGGTCACCGGGGGCTGGAGCAGCCCCAGGAGACAGGGAGGCATTTCTGAGGGGCATCCCCACCTCCCGCTAACATCCACGTCAAGTCGTGGCCAAGCTGCCTCTCCAGAAACGCCCAGAGAGTTCCTTTGTGTTGCATTTGCCAAGATGGTGTTCTGGCTGCTGTTTAGTATTTTGCTCCAGAAGAAAGGCTAAAAGATGCAGAGAGGGAAACTAAAATAATAAAGACAAGCACAGACTGTTCCAATCGACTTGGCAGCACGTCTCCCCCAAATGAGGCAATCATACATTTTCCGATCGGGGCCGGCCGGCCGAGGCTCATTCCTCAGCCAGCCACCTCGGCTTCCCTATCTGGAGGCAGCGCGGGCCCCCTGCCTTCCTGTGGATTAATCATGCCTTCGGGGCCCTCACAGCCGGCCGCCCACTCCTTCGGCGTGTCTTAATGATAGGAACGAGGAAAGGGTCATTAGCCACCTGTGATCCTGTGTACAGTGTGTACACACGGTGCATGTTAATGTGTGTGGGCCACCACCAGCATCCAGAATACAGTGTGTCACCGGACACAGCCTCCATCCCGCCCGTGAGCTGAGGTGCACGAAGCATCCTGTTCCTGAGCAGGGACTCTCGGGGCCCAGGGCTGAGGGCTCCTGGACACTGTTTCCTCTGTTCCAGCCCCACATGGACTATACAAACACATGGAAGCTCTTAATTATTTACTCATGAATTATTCATGGTGAGGGTTTTCCAGGCAGGTCTGTGTAGCAGGGCTGCTGATCCGATCTCTAGCAAGTGTCCAGGAGTCCGACATCCCCGACAACACACCAGCTGGTGAGCAGTTAGAGACACAGTCTGGGCCTGGGGCACCAGGATTTCCTTCCTGCAATATCCTCAGGCCCCAGGTAGCCCAAGCCTTTTGCAAGCCTGGGCCTGGGACATGAGGCCCTTGGGCCGCAGGGAGAAGCTCTTCCATCAAGACAGGCCCTGGGGCTAGTGATACGAGGTCCCCTGTGTCATGGGTATTTATGGTGGATGACCTTCCCCCACCCTCAGCTTGTGTCTCCCAGTGTCCCTGAGTGAGATCACCCTACAGGAAGGATCCTGGCTGACCTAGCACAGAGGGCCTCAGGAGCTGTGCGTGTTCGCAGACAACAGGCCACACATACTGCTTCGGATTTGACAGTGTCTTTTTCCTTATCCCAGTAAACCTGCCCGGTTCCTGTTGGGACGTGAGGATTCTAGGGACAGGTAGTGGGAGAAGGCTTAGGAGGGAGCTCAAAGTCAGGGGCTGAGGCTACTTTGTCATCTTTCTTTTGATCCTAGTTAAGACTCACCTGCCTTCTGCAAGGGAACAGAAGGAGCCCCTGGGGACAGGGTGACCGCTCCCTCATTCCTGCCTCTCCCAGGTGCTCTGGCACCCCATGAAGCTGAAGATTTGGCCCCATGTGCCAACAGGAAAGGAAGCGGCCAGTTTCCATTCATTCCTGAGGAACAGGCAGCCTGAAGGGAGGTTTGTCTGTGGAGGTGTGAGGTCAGGGCTCTGTCAGGTGGAGGACACTTTTTGGTGAGCAGGTGAGCCAGAAGGGAAGGCCAGGCCTCATCCCTTGGAAGTAGGGAGGTGGCAGGAATACACCCTTCATTGTCTCCTGGAGATAAGTGATGGGAGGGAAAGACCTTTCTAGCGGGGCTGGGGATGCTGTCGGGCACACCCCAGCGCTGGCCTCTGCCCCACCTCCTCTGGTGGGGCTGGGGATGCTGTCGGGCACACCTCCTCTGAGGGATGATCCGAATTGTGAGGCAGTTGCACTCGACTGTTGGGATTTTCCCCAGAGCTGGTGGATGTGGCATTGCTGCATTTGGGGATGCTGGGGGACCTTGTCCTGAGGTTTGGGGTGCACCTGTGTGCATTGAGACGCCAGCATGTGGCTCTGAAGCGGGGCCTGGGTTGCAGCGGGATCAACAACTGAACATTCCGAGAAGTGCTTCTGCCTGTCAGGAGCTCCCAGTGACATGTTCCCCCCGTTCTTCACATTTGCTCCCGTTCTGTAAGGAGGTCTTCCACTTCCCCTCTCTGCTCCCTGGAGGCGGAGAGGTGCATCACAGAGAAGGGAACGGGGAGCCCGACAGCCTGAGCCGGCTTCCTAAGCTGTGTGTGCAGGGCCCAGGCTCCAGACTCTGAATCTGGGCCCAGAGCTGAGAGGCCAAAGCCTGATGTCTGTCCCGGACTGCTGTGAAGATGACCCCCCTCATGGAGGCGCAGGCGCGGTGTTGACTGGCAGGCTCTGTGCACAGGGGACTTCAGGAGGCCGGGCGTGGTAGCTCACACCTGTAATCCCAGCACTTTGCGAGGCCAAGGTGGGCGGATCACTTGAGGCCAGGAGTTTGAGTTTGAGACCAACCTGGCCAAAATGGCGAAACCCCATTTCTACTAAAAAAAAAAAAAATATTAGGCGGGTGTGGTGGTGGGTGCCAGTAATCCTATAATACTCGAGATGCTGAGGCAGGAGACTCGCTTGAACCTGGGAGTTGGAGGCTGCGGTGAGCTGAGGTCGTACCACTACACTCCAGCCTGGGTGACAGAGTAAGACTCCATCTCAAAAAAACAAACAAACAAACAAAAAACAGACTTCAGGGTTCTGCCCTCCCCTGGGAAAGGCCGGCCCTCCTCGCCTCCCGTCTCCTGGCCAGCATCGGTTTTGCTGCCTGCAAGATCCCAAAGGCCAGAGCCAAGTTGGCACATAAAATACCAGTGAGGCCTTTCACATTTCACCCAGGACGAGCACTGAACTGTCTCTACCTGCACCTCAGCGTGGCCTATTTCCACCTGTTAATACAAGATTTTCTAGGCTCTAGAGCGTTTTCTTCACATGTGCGTGGAATGTAAACAGGTGCTAGCAAGGCACTAACCCCACCCAGGTTCGAGTCCTAGTGTCTTTGTAAATGGTCCCCTCCATACAAAGGGATGGCTGCTGCTCAGCCTGCTCCCCACCTTGGTGAAGGGCCCTGTGCCAGGTTCTGCCAGTTCGTGGGCAGCCTGCCAGGAAAGGGGGCTCACCTTGACAAGGAAGCTTTTTGATGTGTTTTGTCGGTAATTGCTTGACCAGTCTCATCTAAGGTACCTCGTCCATTCCAGGCCTCCTTCTGCCACAACTAGCACTTCCGATGCCTCCCTCGACACCACTCTGGGCACACCTGTATGCCCATGGGACCTTGTGGCACAGTGGCTCAGTGCCCAGCAGAAAATACTTAAGTTGCCACCTCTGGTGCTGGCAGTCTGCCATCTCACTCAGGGTAAACCGTGCAACACCTTTCTTTCATGACGTTTGAGAGGGGAAATTAAATTGAGGAATGAAGTCTCACCGAAATGCTGGCATGCAAATTCTTGACCTTTGTTTTGAGTACACCTAATGAGGCTGAAACTAGATTCTGGGCTCCAGGCTCCAAGTCTCCATCTCCTGCCTGGCATTTAAAGGAGACTTGAGGAGCTAAGCATCAGGGTGGGGGGTAGGAGTGTTGGGAGGTGAAGGGCGCTGGGGCCTGGGCTTTGCTTTCATGCACCAGAACTGTAAGGTGCGGGCACGGCATGGCCCAGCAGGTGGTCCCCAAGGCAAAGAGTGGAGAGGTTTTACTGGGGCCTAGGAGACCCCTTTGACCTGATCCCAAGCACATCCAGGCATGTCTCAGGGGAGCAGTGTTGCTGGCCACCCTCAGTGCATACCCTCCTCACCTCCACCCTCCCCAGCTGGAAGGAGATGGCTTCTTTGGCAATATGTGAGGTTGTGTTGTTTTGTAGGAAGGTAGAGGCTGATTTATCACATCAGTCAGGCCAGGCTAGGCTGTGCTTAGGTAACACATAGACTGCCAATCTCAGCGTGTTATCACAACAAAGATTCACGCCCCCGTTATGCAACATCCAGTGTGCGCAGAGAAACGCTCTTCCATCAGATGGTGGCACCATCTGGAACATGTGGCCTCCAAGGTTGCCATGACGAGCACAGGGAACTGAGGGTCATAGATGTTTGTAAAGGACCAGGACTGGAAGCAGTCTCCATCCCCTCCCCACCCATCCTATCCGCCAGACTCCAGACACAGGAGCCCAGCTTAACCGCAATGGCAACTGGGAGAGTTCCTCCTTGTGCCCAGAAAGAGGACATACTGTGGTGAATACATAACATCCTCTCTGCCACATTAGGATCCAACCCTAGGGAGGCAGTGTCCCTGAGGCCGTGATAATCAGCATGAGCCCCTTGTTAGCAGGTCAGCCTTGGGAGAGGCGTCTACACTGTGAGCCCAGCTCACCTCGACATGCAGATATTCTCTGTTCAGGCCTGTCCTTGGAGGCTCAAGGTCTGATTTACTAGGACTGTAGGATATTTTCTCTCTCTCTCTCTCTTTTTTAATTTTTGTCTCATTCTGTCACCCAGGCTGACGTACAGTGGCACGATCTTGGCTTACTGCAACCTCCACCTCCTGGGTTCAAGCGATTCTCATGCCTCAGCTTCCTGAGTAGCTGGGACTACAGACACACGCCACCATGCCCAGTTAATTTTCGTTTTTTTTTTTTTTTTTTTTGGTAGAGATGGGGTTTTACCATGTCGGCCAGGCTGGTCTTGAACTCCTAGCCTCAAGTGATCCTCCTGCCTTGGCCTCCCAAAGTGCTGGGATTACAGGCATGAGCCCCCATGCCCAGGCTAAGATAGGATGTTTTCTTACTCCAGCACCTACATGGAACTTCCAGTCAGGAGACTCAACGTTTCTTTCTTTGTCTGAGGTTTTCTCTTCACACAAATGTGTTTGTCCTCTCTGGAAGTGCTCAGCAATTAAGAAAAAACAAGCATTTGTTTAATCATTCATTCAGCACACAGGTACTGAACACCCT
This sequence comes from Macaca fascicularis, assembly GCF_037993035.2. Classification (NCBI taxonomy): domain Eukaryota; kingdom Metazoa; phylum Chordata; class Mammalia; order Primates; family Cercopithecidae; genus Macaca; species Macaca fascicularis. Next base: position 98,712,435 of record NC_088387.1, on the reverse strand, counting down.
TCTTTGACAGGCACTGTTCAGGTTGCTGGGGTCACACAGAGAATGAGGACCCAGGCCCTGTTCTGAAGGTAGCAGATAGACAGCAGCCGTGGCTGTAGGGAGGGTGGGTACCGTTTGCTCAGGGACTGGAGGAGAGTCTCTCACCTGACCCAGAAGGGGAAAAGTAAGTACAGGCTTCTAGAAGAATCCGTGCCTGAGCTGGGTGGGGTCATAGGCAGTAGCGGGGGGACGGTCAGAAGCCATTCCTGGCAAAAGAGCAGCGTGGACTTGGACCCTGAGCTGAAAGGGGACATGAGGCTTCAGAAACCATAAGGCATTTGGAATGATGGGCCATAGCCTCTGGGGCAGGACGGGATGAATGAGAGGGGATGCTAGAAAAGGGAGCCCGACCAGATCCTCTTCTGGGCTACCAGGAAGAGCTGGAACCTTATATTGATGGACAGGATTTAAAGCAGGAAAGTCAAGTATCATGATCAGAGTTGCCCTTTGCAAAACTCCTGTGGGCATTTGAGTAGAGAATGGCTGAGAAGGGCAAGACTGGGGGCAGGCAGGCAGGCAAGCTGAAATAAGGAGACATTGGGCGACAGTGACGGAAGGTCGTGGCTGCAGATGGAGAAGGGGGTAGATTTGAGAGCAGCTGAGGCAGAGGAATCTAAGACCTATAGGGGGATGGAGGTGAGGAGATAGAGGCGACTTTCTCTGAGGGAGGGAATGCCTGAGGATGGGTGTTTGGACAAAGGAATGTTGCACTAATTTAGCAACTCTGGGTGTTTAGGCACCTGTGGAACAGCTGGGGGAAGGTGTGCGGCAGGCTGCAGGGAGGTGGGGGTGGTGCTTAAGAGAGAGGAGAGCTGCAAAGGTAGCCTTGGGAGTTATCCGGAAAGAGGGGAGGAGGGATGAGATCATCCAGGGAGAAGCGGAGGAGATCTGGAACCCCGAGGAGCCCCAGCTTTTAAATAATGAGCTGAGGAAGAAGAGCCCGCCAAGGAGACTGAGAAGGAGCAGCCGAGAGGGAGGCGGAGGACTAGGAGAGGGCTGGTATCACCAAAACTGCAGAGGAGGGCTCTGGAAAACAAGGAAGATCAGCCACGTCGCATGTGAGGGAAGTCGAGGACAGCGGCATAAATGTCCCCTTGGACTTAGCAAGCAGGTCACCCTTGACTTCAATGAGAACAGTTCCCATGGAGTGGCCAGGGTGAAGGCCACAGCGGAGCAGGTCACAGAGTGAACAGGACGAGGAAACTGGAGCTAAGTTTAGACAATGCCATCAAGAAGCTCAGCTGAAAAAGTTTATGTGGGGAGATCAAAAGGGAATTGATTTTCATTTTTTAACCAGGTAATATTGGATAGACTTTTTTTCTTTTCTTTTTTTTAATTTTGAGACGTAGTCTTGCTCTGTCGACAGGCTGGAGTGCAGTGGCGCAATCTCGGATCACTGCGACATCTGCCTCCCAGGTTCAAGCGATTCTCCTGCCTCAGCCCCTGAGTAGCTGGTACTACAGGTGCATGCCACCACACCCAACTAATTTTTGTATTTTTAGTAGAGTCGGAGTTTCACCATGTTGGCCAGGATGGTCCCGATCTCTTGCCCTCGTAATCCACCCGCCTTGGCCTCCCAAAGTGCTGGGATTGCAGGCGTGAGCCACCACACCCAGCCTGGATAGACTTTTTAAAAATAATTTCTGTGACATTGTGTAAGCCAGAAAGCATAATGGTGAAATAAATAGTGACACCACACCCAGCTGAAGAAGTTATGGTCAGCTCTATTTCAGGCGGGGCTGCAGGCTTCAACCAGGCTGCAGGGTGGGTTCAGGTCTGCCCGGTGTGCCTGGCAGAAGGGGATGATGGCCACCAGGGCACAGGCCAGCATGCAAGTACAACATGGGTAGGAGGCTTTTGGGTTGGGCACAGGCCCTGGCTCCATGGCACCAGAAGTTGACAACTAGGTCTGGATGTGCAAAGTCCGCAGTAGGAACAGGCTTTATAGATAGATATTTTTAAAATAAAGTGGCCCATCTGTCCACTGGCCAAAAATTCCAGGGTGCCTCCCCAAGGCTGAGCTGGACTGGCAGGGTAGGAAAAGGAGCTGGGAACCAGGACTTCTGGGCGCTCACCCCCAGACTGGAAAACAGTTGGAGAATGCAAAAGGCCAAAGGCAACCAAGCTGCAGCTGGGCCATGCCCAGGGTTGTGGGTGTGATGCAGACCCCTACCCTAACCCACCATCACTCGTGCCCTGGCACTGCCACACCCTCTCCCCTCTGCCTCTGCCTCTCCGTGGCCTCTGCAACCAACACCTCCCCTGTGTCTTTACAGCCTTCCTGATCAAGGGTGGGCAGGGAACCCAGCAAATCATGGTAATACTGAGCAAAATGCAATCTTTGGTGATTCAGAAGCCCTTCCAAATATCATGGCGTGTCCAGGTCTCCATGACAACATGGAAGGGCCTTATGCTTAGAGGCTCAGGAGAGCCGTGTGGGAGATGGTCTGGTTAACAGAGGCCAGGGTACACGGGGTCTCTGATGCTGCCCAAGATCAAATCATAAGGCTGTGACAATGAAAGGGAACTCCACTCCTAGAGGCTAACACCCTTTGCGACTTGAGTTGTGCATTTAGCTAGGATCTGAAGGCTGGGGATCCTGGACTCTTTATCACTTTCTAGTACTCGAACCTCGAGGGATAACTTATTCTCAGTGAGGTCCCTCGACCCTCAACTGGGAACCGTCCATGCCCTGCCACCTCACAGGCCACTGTAGGAGGAAGAGAGCTTTCTGTAAAGGGCTTTGTCCACTATAAAGTGAGTCTGCACACGCGGGTGACCGTATCCTATCATGTGGTTGAGGAAAACATGTCCTGAGGAGTTCACGGCTCTTTTTTCACAGTGGGGGTGGAGGGGATAAAGTCCCAACCGTAATTAAAATATGCACATTTGTGTTGTTCAGGGCAGTGAGACGTGGCAGAACCAACAGTATCACTTTTAACTGTGGCTGGGTTCAAATCCTGCCTACTTACTTTGGCCACAGGATCCTGGGCAAATCATGTATTCCTTGTCTGCGAAGTGGGGCTAATTAATGATCCATGCTTTGTGGGCTTGCGTGACTCTGAAATGAGCTAATGTTTGAAGCCTGTTATTGAACCCAGAGAAGGGGCTTCATGGATGCTGTCCGTTGTCGCTGCCTGCTCCAGTCCTAAATCACCCTTCTCTCCACCCTGTCACCGCAGGTCCGGGCTCTGTTTCCCTGTGAGAAGCCGCCTCGGCCCACCGAGATGTCCCGGCACCACAGCCGCTTCGAAAGAGATTACCGGGTGGGCTGGGACCGCCGCGAGTGGAGCGTCAACGGGACGCATGGGACCACCAGCATCTGCAGCGTCACCTCGGGGGCCGGTGGCGGCACAGCCAGCAGCCTCAGTGCCCGGCCTGGCCTCCTGCCGCTGCCCGTGGTGCCCTCCCGGCTGCCCACCCCCGCTACAGCTCCTGCTCCCTGCACCACCGGCAGCAGCGAGGCCATCACCAGCCTCGTGGCCAGCTCTGCCTCTGCGGTCACCACCAAGGTAAGACCTGGTGTCATCTCTGAGCAGGAGCCGGGTAGAGGGGCCCTGTCTCCCTGCAGGCTCAGGCCAGCCCCACAGAGCGGCAGCCTGTGCTCCAGACCCTGAGTCCTCCAGAGTCTTGTCCTCCCAGGACCTGGGCCTGGCAACTGTTTGCGAGCGTTCACGAGGGTTTTATTATCCATGAAGTCTTTCTCTGTGACTGACTTGTAGGAAGATAAGCAGGTGCTGAGGCCACTCATTGTCCTATGCCATGTTGATTAGATGTTATTTAATGAGTGAAGTAACAGTGGAACTCCAAGATGGCAATACGGGGTTCCTAAATAGATAACTTGAGACCATGCAAGCGTCCCTGGGGGTGCCAGTAACTTGGGTTTGCAAGAAGATACTGACAAGTAGTAAGTCATAAAGGTGATAAACCCACCCTTTATTAACCACTGGGCCGCGTGTTCTCATATCTATTGTCTCTTCTGAGCCTTGCCACAGCACGATGAGTCAGTACTTTTATCATCCCTGCCTTACAGTTGAGGACACTGAGGCACAGCAAGGGCTCAGTGGGCCTTCTAAGGGCTGGTCCAAGGCTGCTGGTCCAAGGCTGTGGGACCTTTCTGCAGAGGACCCAGGACTTATCCCCACAGCTGACCTCAGGGATGTCAGCTCCAGGTCATTCCCATTTCTTTTAGAAGAGGCGACTCCAGCCTCGGGAATGGCAACAGAGGCCAGCCTGTGTTGCTGAACGGAATGTGGAAAACAGTGTTGCCACGGCTCTTGCTTGGCCTTGGGCTGAGCTGGTCCCCAGTCGTGCTGGCTGCTCAGAGCCCCTCAGGCAGCCTGAGTCCTGGAGGGACGGGCCCCTGGCCATGGCTGTGGCAGGAAGCCCATTGGTCCCTATCCTGCTTCCTCAGCGAGCAGGGTCTATGCAGGCTGCCTTTGCCTCTGCTGGCCATTCAGAGCCGCCTCCCAGGAGCCCCCTTGGGGCAGTGTGCACGTACGCTCGTGTATGTGCAAGGATGTGTATGTGTGCGTGCATGTGTGTGTGCACATGTGGGTGTGTCTAGGCTTTTCTTTTCCTGCTTTCAGAAAAGTTGCCAGAGAAGTTAAAGGCGGGGAGCCCCAGCCTGGCCATTGTGAGGTGGCTGTGGCACTGGAAAGCCGCACTCCAGGTGTGCTGCGCCTTTGTCTCCTGGTTTTCAAAACTCCCTTTCAGCCCTGCTTCCCATTAATAACTGTGAGTGCTGCTGGCCGCAGAGCCTGGTGGAGGCCGAGACAATGGAGCTATTGGAGGCTGGCTCGGAGCGCACTGACATCTTGCTGCAGTGCCTTATTGATTTTATTTTCCTGTTATGAAAACACTACCCCACTGAGGCGGGGAGGGAAAGAATGTTGGACAGGGGAGAGGAGATGGAGGATTATTTGGGCATGCTGCCCCCAGGCCAGCCAAACACATTCCTCCCCTGGGCGCCAGCCCAAGCGCTGGTCTGACTCGGTGACCTCTGCCCAGTAGGGCCAGCCGCTAGCCCTGCTGGCCACATCTGGCAGGTGCTCTGCAGGGCCAGCTGTTGGCCATATGGAGAATGGCAGCCACTGGAACCGACTGCTCGGGGCTCCAGGTGGGAGAGAGAGGCTGGGCCCGGAGGCCCTCTTGAAGACGTCTGTCCTTTTAAGGATGCATGTGTTTTTTGGGATGGTGTCGGGCTGCTCTGGGGGATGAAGTGGAGGGGCTCGGTGCTGGGGCTCCCCTCCAGGGCTGTGCTGTCCACAGAGCTCCCCCTTTGCTCCAGAGTGGTTTGATAGTCACCATCCTTGACTGGCCTGACCCCAAACCACAGCCACATGAGAGGAAAGGAACCCAGCCACAGACAGAAAACAACAGCTGGGGCAGGGACTGGGCAGGGTGGCCAGGAAGGGGAGAGGGGCCGAAAGTTCATGCCTGTGAGGACAGCCCACTCCTTGGCATGTCACAACAGAGGAACTGAATTCTGCCTCCAGCCCAGCCTCTTTCCTGCAGGGGCTTGTTTGATTCCCCAGAATACGCCCCGGTCCCTTGACGCCCAGGAGCACTGGGTTGGGGGAGGGAGGACAGCAGTACTGGCTTCCCAGGCACCCCTGGCACATTTGGGCCACAGTGCCTTCCTGCCGTTCTAGCCTGGCTCCTGCCCGCCCAGAGGCCTGTCCTCTAGCCTATGTATTTGACCCCGTGCCAAGACCACATCAATTCATGGGCAGGCCCAGGCCCAGGTATTTGCAGTTTCCCTGGTCAACAATGTGGGTCTTTACTGAGCAGGCCAGGGCTGGCTGGCTCTTGTCCTCGGGGAGCTCACGGCTCCTTGTGTATAACAAATCTGTGGCCTGGACAGTGTGACCAAATGACCCAAGAATGTCTCTCCCCCTGAAGTTATTGGCAGGGGAAGCTTAGTGCAGTGGATAGGGCCAGACTTTGGAGACAGACTGCCTGGATTTGAATTCCACTCTACCGCTTGCTATATGAGTGACCCTGGACAGTTTACCTGACCTCTCTGGGCCTCACTTCTGTAAAATGGGAAGAGGTCATTGTACTTGCAAGCAGAGTTGCTGTGAGGACTGTGTGGGTTAAAACCTGTGTAAAGTGCTCAGAACAAGCAGAACCTGGCATGTGGTAAGTCGAGACCCGTATCGGTGCTGACCTCTTCCTATCACCGTTGTTACTGTCATCCAGGTGAGGCCTATGGGACGAGACTCTACCCCCTTAGGGAAAGGTGTTCATGTCCTTTTTTTTTCTTGTCTTCAGTAGAGACAGGGTTTCACCATGTTGTCCAGGCTGGTCTTGAACTCCTGTCCTCAAGTGATCTACCCACCTTGGCCTCCCAAAGTGCTGGGATTATACACGTGAGCCACCATGCCCAGCCCGAAAGGTGTTCATTTCTAACCTTACCAAGAGGAAAAGGCAGGTCTTCAGAAAAGACACAGCAGCCAGGCCCCAAGAAAGCAAGGAAAGGAAAGGGCATCTCAAACCTACTCCTTGGCTGGGATTCCAGATGCTCTGTAGGCAGGAGGGAGCTGCGGGGAAGAGGCCATCTAGTGAACTCCAGACTGAGACTGATACAGCCAGGTGACCGAGGGAAGGGAGTTTAAAGCTTTTATTCAGCTCTGGGGCCCTTTCCTCTAAGGAAAGCCTATTGTGGAAACAGAGCTGAAACCGCACTCCAGGGGATGGTGGGGTGGGTGGGCGAGGTCGGCCGGGTGGAAGCCAGGAGCAGAGCTGTGTCCCAGCTTGCCAGAGTGTGGGGACAGCTGCTGGAATGTATCCACCGGGTTTCCTGGGTGAAAGGTCTAGAGCCACATGCGGGCCAGAGCCACACTTGGAAACGCAGCAACTGTCCCTGAGGAAGGTGACTGGGGGACTAGTGTCAGTACTGTCAGGCCTTAGTGTCCCCTCTTGGCTGGGCAGGGCACAGGGTGAACATCACGTGCCCTGGGGGCTGAGGCATCCCATGCCATCACCCTCCCCACCTAGCCCTGTGGGCCTGGTCACCTTCCCAGGCAGGGGCTGGCTTCTGCCAGGCTCTCTGGGTAGGGAGGCTGGCTGTGCTCCCAGCGGCTGGCCGATGAGGTGATGACAATTCTTTCCATCACTGCTACTTCAGGCCTGAATTGATTTTTCTACTTCTTCATTTGTCTGTGGCCTAAAGATTCCTCGCGTGTCTTGAAGAAAGGCCAGTTGGACAAGCAGACTCCTGGGCTGCTGAAGTGCAGGGAGGGTCTGGTGGACTCACCCTAGCCCCCCAACACACACTCATGGCTCAGACCAATCAATGGCCTCCCCAGGTCACAAGTTCCAAGAGCCTAAGAGGAGCAGAGTGACCACGTCCTCCAACCCCTCATTCTACAGGTCACAGTAGTGAGGCCCAAAGAAAATGTGGCCTGCCGAGGTCACCCAGTGAGTTAGAATCAGAACCAGCCTGGGCCAGCTCCTCTTCCCACTCCAGGCTGCCTGGCAGAATGCATTCACCATGGTAACCATGATTGCAGCATTGTTATGGTAACTTTTCCATCCGCTCATCCACCCAGCTGATAGCAAGCAAGAGATTTCAGGCCAGAAAGTGGGCACATTTACCTCTGTGGTATAGGTGAGAAAATTTAAGCCAAAGGTTACGTCGACTCAGCATTTCACCACTGCTGAGAGCTTCAAGCTTTTGAGTCTGACAGTACTGGGACTGAATCCTAGCTCCGCCACTTAGAAGCTGAGTATGTCTCTGAACCTGTTGCTTTGTCTCTAAGAATTGGGAATAATCAGTATCCTCCTCATGGGGATGATGTGAGAGCTGGTTAAATTAATATGCATAGAAAAGCTTAAAACACTACTTACCAGGTGGTAAGCACTTGATAAAAGTTAATTTTAGAAAGTTAAACCATTGACTGGGTCTACCCAGTTATCCATACATTTGCGGGGAAACCTGTCCCCTGCTGGTGGTTGGTGCTAGGAGGCTGAAGAAAGATGCATTGGCCTGTCCCCATCCCCTGTCTGATGCGGCACGAGGTCACGCTGAGAAACCGGCATGGCATCCCGTCCCTGGCCCACCACTGTGTGTCTGGTCTGTAGATGGTCTGGACCGCAGGGGCAGGGTGCTCCCGAGAAGCAGAACTGTGACTCCACTGCCAGACCTGTTTGTGGGCCTGAAGGGAAGCCCCAATGCCCCACAGTCGCTGCTGCATGAAATTTAAATTATTCTCAGAAAACCTGCTTGACAGATGAAACAGAAAAGGGACGGCTTCATAAAATGCAATTTTGTTCGTGAAAGAATGGACTCTGCAGAATCCTGGCTGATGTCTTTGTGAAATGTACTGGGGGCTTTTTTTCCTTGTGGTCAGGAGCACTCATGCTGAAACATTCCCATCGTCCCTCAGAGCTAAGCCCTTGAAAATAAATCTAGCTGGGAAGCAGAGGGACTTCGCCTGTGTCGGAGGCCCGAGGAGAACCGAAAGGGGCCGTGAAATCTGCGGGCTTCATCGTCAACACTCAAACCCCCGGGTTTTGACATTTATGAGCATTTAGGGCTGTCAGGGTGGATATGTGTCATCATAGAGACAACGCTGGAGACGATATCTCCCCATGCACTCCAGCTTCTCTGGAGGAATGCTCCCCTTGAGGGAGAGGATCTGGGATTTCTGTGGGGATCATGTGAGTGACCGCAGGGCCAATGTGGCAGCCCCTCCTGTTGTGTGCTTCTGGGGCCCATGAATGAAGAGAGGATGCTTGTGCACAGAACTCTCATGCCTCTTGTATTCACATTGAAAATCGAAGGCTGCCTTGCCGAGTGGGCTCAGTTAGGAGAATCATTCAAGCCCCTTTCGCCATGAATTTCCAGACTGCAAGTGATTTTATCCAAAGACTGTTGCTTTCTCCATGAACAAGAGTTGTGATTTGCCTTGTGATAAATTATCAGGGAACCATAATGCATTGTGAGATAACACAACCTGTGCACTTTAGTACTGAGCTAATGGATTTTGCCTGTACCTTAAGTTGCAGTTACAGTTTGATCATGTATTCATTGACTTAAAACCTACCTGTCAGTCACAAAGTGTGTACAAAATTGAAATGTCATGATTTCCAAAGCACCCATTTCAAAGCCTGCAGTTTGGGCTGAGTGGTTCGAACTTAAATTTCTGATTAAGGAGGCAAAAAGAGGGAAGAAGATGTATTTTGCCACATTTGTAAGAGACAAGCCTTAGTCTGGGCAAAAAAGGTCCATACATGGATTCCAAAATAAAGATATCCAAAGACTGCATTGACTGGAGCCAGTTGTGTGTGTAAGTTAGCTTTTGCTGCTTGATAATACCCCCAAAACCTGGTGTTTTAAAGCCATAACAGTTCTGTGGTTTGACTGGTCAATACTGGTCTGGGCTGGCTCAGCTGATCTCTGCTGGGCTGTCTCATTTATCTGTGGTCTGCTGTAGATTGGCTAGTGGCTGGGTGATCAGGGATGGTCTCACACACCTGTGATTGGCCAACTGTTGGCCAAGGTGCCTCAGTCCTTTGTGGCCTGTCATCCTCCATCCAGCTATCTCAGGCTCATTCACACGGTGGTCTCAGGGGACCAAGAGCAGCAAGAGAGCAAGGTTAATGCACAGATGTTTTTCCAACCTCTTCCTGGGGCATGTTTGCTAAAATCCCATTGGCCAAAGCAGGAGGCATGGCCAAGCCAGATTCAAGGAGTGGGCAAAGAGACCCCACTTCTTGATGGGAGATACCGCAACACCACATTGCAAAGGGACAGGTATCTAAGGTTGGAAAGAATTGTGATCATTTTTGCAATCTACCCACGGAGTGTTCCCAGCATGTTTGTTTAGGCACATTCACCCTTCAGTTCTGGCCAAGGCTGGCATGCCTCAGGCAGAAAGGATTACTCTCTCATATGGCCTGATATAGATGTGGGACACTTAGGACCCACGCACATCTATCTACTCAAAGAACTGGCTAATGAGGTTGAAAAGAAGACACGCGGCAAGGATTATGCTGCTAGGGAATGGACTGTCCGGTTGGCTCTCAGGGGACCTCGCAGGTACACTGACCTTGGCTTCTAAGTTCAGAAGTGCCAATGCTTGATCCTGTCGCTGCTCCCGGGTTGGTGGGACTGGAACACTGCTGTCCCCAGGACATGCACAAGGACAGATAGATGCTAACCTATTGATTTGGAATTTAAAAATCACCCCAAGGAGGCCACCTTCATGGACTTTGACCAGAGGCTTTCTCCCTGTGAAAATCTACTTGGGAAAACAAATTCTGGTAGGGAGACTTCCTGATGAGTCTGAAATCAGGAAAGGGAGCCTGTTGCATGATGCAGTATTCATTAACCACAGATTCGGATAGCCCAGTGCCTGTTTCTCCTAATAGGATAAATCCTGTGCAGTTCCCCAAAAGCCCTTAGAAGGACCTCTTCTTAAATTAAATTAGGTTTTCTGCAAAGAGCATCACTCAAGATGAACATAAATCTACTTCTTATTCAGTTCTAATGGTTTTCTCTGTTTTGTTTAATTACTCATGTTGCAATTAAACAATTTTTTTCCCTTGAGGAAGGACAGTATTTTAGCTACATTATGGGTTAAATAGGCTTTGGAGAACTAGCCTGGGAGTCTCATCACCATTTATAACATTGTTTTTTTATAGGGAAAGTATGTTCTAAAATCTAAACAGCCAAATTACAAATGAACTTTCAGAACCCAACCCATTTGTTAACTAGGAACTGTCTGTAATGCTAAAAATAACTTGGGGAAATAAACATAAAAAGGAGAGCTTAATGCATCTCAGTATCATTTATCTACCATCAGCCCCTACACAGTTAGTTTAATTTCATTGAGGGAATGTCCTCCAAACCCAGACTGACCCTATCCCTGTTCTTCTTACTTTCATGGTACAGCCAGCCAGACTGGCCTGAGACTTCCAAAAGTGCAATGCCATGGGGAAGAGGCATTGTGGAAGTCTCTGCAGAGAAGAGCTGATGTAACTTAATGGATTACCAATCAGTTTCAACACTCCGTTTGTTGCCCTAAAAGGAAGGTTTAGGAGAATTCCGTGTACTGCTCTGGCTGCAGTCTCAACTAGTCGTGGCATATTAATTTGCATTGTGAATCTGCCTCTCTAGAACCCGTAGGCAAGAAACCTCATTTTCCTCTGGTAAATAAAGAGCCCTGAGAATTGAGCAGAGTGAGTGGGCCAGGCATCTGTATGCACTCAGAGACTGCTGTCACACGCCTTTCCTATTGATGGCAGCAAAATTCTGCATGCCCAGCTTCCCCTCCTCTGCTTCCCGGAAAAGGTGGGTGAATACTTTGTACCCTTCTGGAACTGTAAAAAGGTGTCCCGGGAGCTGGGGAATGGTGCGAGGTGCACGTCTCAATAGCAGAAGGCCAGTTGTCCGCACCTCTGTCCCTTGACTTAAATTGTTGGCTGCTGTTCCCTGCAGTCCCTTAAGAAAACACCCCTCAGCCACCCACGGGGCCACCCTTGCTAGACCTGCTCCCCAAGGCTCAAGTGTCAAGGTTAGGTTTGTGGTTCTCTGTCCTCCACTCCTGCCTTCCTTTGCCCTTAGAGGGCCACACAGTTTCCCCCTGGCCCCGCAACCCCAGGCTGCCAGCAGGTAGGGCTCTTGCCCGGCCCAGATGGAGCTGTGGATGGATAGAGAAAGTCACTCACATTCCACGTTCTTATTTTTTTTCACACCTGGAGGGGTGGAGACTCAAAACCCACCTGGGCCCCCCTTGTCTAAGGCAGTCGGCTAGGGTAGGGAATGGGGGGATCCTGTTGGGGTATCCCGGTGGCTCATGCTTTCAGATTTGATTGCTTTATTTTAAAAACATGGATTTGAATGACCGAGAGTCACCTGGGGCAGAAAGGACAAACCTTTGAGTCCAGCTTCATGGATGGCCAGATCCATCCGGAGCATCCTGAACTCGTTCTCTTCCCACTGGCCGTGAGGTCAGGTCCTCCCAGTGTGACGCTTCTCTCCTTTGTCCAGAGTGGATCTGCCCAGCTCTCCCAGCATTCGGGCCAGCCCTGGGCCATGGCTCTGGTGTCTCTGTGATTATCTTTGCAATTCTAGAACAGCACTGGCCTTGAGGCTGCCCTCAGGAGGCTTCTCTGGCACGACAAAGGGACTCAGTATAGGACAGCCTCTTTACGAAAACACACCCAGTCGAGGGCCAGACTGATGGTGAACACGACCCAGATTCTTCACCTACTACTTAAAGTATCCCTAGTTCAGGTTAGAAGTGGCCCTCAGGCTGGAGGGTGGCAGGGGATGGAGGTAGGAATGGGGGCATGGGCTGAGCCTGCCTGGTGAGTTGGTTGTGCCAGCTGCAGGCAGAGCTGGAGAATGAGCCAGGCCTGACAAAGTGACCTCGTGGTCTGTAATGGGCACTGCTGCCCATTTGTCCGACATTCATTTTCTCTCCTTCTCCCTTCCCAGTGGAACCCCCATTCTGCTTAGGTATCCACCACCTCGCATGCTCAAAGAAAAGTGAATCCCAGCCCCTGGTGAGAATATGATTCTGGCCAGGCATGGTGATGGCGCTTCCCCTCCCCGTCGTTAGTTTAGGAAAGGGTCATGTGAGGCAGTTCTGGAATAGAATATGAGGATAATCCCACCTGGGGTTTCTGGAAAAGGTTTCCTTGCTTTTAAGGAAGAGTCACAAGAAAAAAAGTCATCCTTCGCCCTCCAGACATTGTCATGACTGGAATATGGTGCCTTGAACTGTTGTAACCTTCCTGCTACAAGCCTGAGGATGAAGCCAGCACATGAGCAGAGAGAAAGCAAGAGGAGAAAACATGAGGAGAAAACAGGAGAGTTCCAGATATACAAGAGAGTTCTCACATGAGGAGAAAACAAGAGAGTTCCAGATGTACCAAACCAGAGCCCTGGTTGCTCTGGGCTTCTTGTTGTGTGAGCCAATACATTTTCTAGTTGTGTGAAAAAGAATTAAAAAACAACCGCCTCCATTGCACAGACGGCTCCCAAGCGACAGCCGTGGGTGCCTCCTCTCTCTCCTAGACCTCACCAGGCGTGTCGGTTTGCTAAAAGCAGCTGCAGTGACCTTCGTGAGTACCCTCTCCTATTACTCATTCATCCCAGCACTCGCTGCTGCATACAGGGTTGCTGCTATCTGTTGCTTCCCTGAATGTCAATACCAGGACACAGCTTACTATCGCCACACTCCTATGTGTCAGTGGGTCTGTGTTTCTGTCTGAGGGAAATCCACTAACACACTGGTACGTGAGCCAGGAGGTCACTGGAGAGCGTCACCCCACCACCCACTTTAGCCACCCTGAAATTCCCAAACATAGGAAGATCTCTCATGCCCCAGGGCCTTTGCACCTGCCACTCCGTCTTCCTAGCATTGTCATTTCCTCTCTTTCCTGCCCAGAAAAAGTTCACCCTACAACTGAGAACCTAAAGGTTACCACCCCCTATGATGGGGAAACATTTTTTGCTATTATTTCTCTTGTTCCTATAACACTTTTGTTTACGTTCCTATTATAATACCTCAAAATTATGTGAAGCTTACCCATTTATTTATTTGTCTCCTTATGAGGCAGCGAACTCTGTAAAAATCAGCGGCTCACGATGCCCAGTCTATAGAGGCTCTCAGTATGTGTTGGAGGACAGAATGAATGGATTAATGTACATGAATATTTATTAATGTATTTAACCACTATTGTTGAGTTAGGGAAGTCGAATCCTTTGACATCATCTCAACTTGCCTACTAACTGAGAGAAGATAGTGGAGCAGCCTCCAAAAACAGTAATTTCTGTGGGTGCCATGATGAGGATGATGAAGACGTAATCCTGTGGTGAGCTAGCATGAAGCCCTCATGGGTCCATAGTTGGGGCCTGAGCCCGGATGATAAAGCTGTGTTGGGGGCGCAGATTTTACATCATCGGGGCTTTTGCTGTAGTTACTGTGCCCTTCCCATCTCTCGTAGAGCATTTGGAGTCACAGTATCACAACCCTTTCCTTCAAATATTTGCATCTTCTCAAGATTTTACTCTGACTTTCTTGTAATCCTCTGCAGCTTTTTGCATTTATTTATTTTATTTAAGGCACTCATCTAGTAATTACTTTGTTGCAGGCACTGTTGTAAGTACTTTACCAATGTGAACTTTTTAAATCCTCATTATAACTCTCCGAGTAATTATTATTAGCACCACTTCAGAGATGAGAAAGACTAAGAAACTTGCCCCAGATCACTCAGCAGAGTGGGATTCATCACCTAGAGCTGCTCTGGGTAGGCCCAGCCCAGGACAACCCTGGTGAAACTGGTTGGATGAGCAGCTGGATGCATACAGGTTCAAGGCACATCCTTCCCCAGTGCTGGCGACACCACCTGAAGGTGCAACCACACACTCCCCACAGGAACAGTTTTGCTCATAACAGTTTGAAACAACCAACAAATGTCAGGACCAAAAGGCACAAGGATTGCATGGTCGAGCCCCAGACCTCATAGACAGCCAGCTGCAGTCCTCTTCCTTTTGTCTGATCAGGCGACCTTTTTTCCTTAACAGCCAGGTGGGGTGGTACAGATAGCACTCACGTGCAGGATGCTTGGGCCTTAGAGCTCTGGCCTCTCTTTCTTTCTGAGGGTTTCTTGTTTTGCCCCCAAGACATAGTGCATGGCCAGTGTTTGCGCTCCAGTCCCCGCTTTCAGAGGCGATGGCCCAGTTCCGTCGCAGAAGGGCAGTCACAGCCATCAAGACCGTCCGCAGGTGTTGCTGGGCAGGCCTTGAATATATCCAAGCTCAGGAAAGCAGCTGCCTCTCGCTGGTCCCTCAGTCGTTCTTGGTGGATTTGAACCTGGGCTGGGAATGGGAGGTACAGCAGAATCATTGGCAGGACGTTTGTGTATGTCGGGGGCAGGGCAGCCACAATTTGCCGCTGTCTTCCCTGTGAGCTCAGCACCACTTTGGAGGAGGAGAGGGAAGAAGGAAAAGGTCACTGTGGTTATGGCTTTCGTCTCAAGCCCTGTTTCCATGAG
Source organism: Macaca fascicularis (assembly GCF_037993035.2). Taxonomy (NCBI): domain Eukaryota; kingdom Metazoa; phylum Chordata; class Mammalia; order Primates; family Cercopithecidae; genus Macaca; species Macaca fascicularis. The sequence continues at coordinate 98,697,381 of NC_088387.1, read as the reverse complement.
ATCTTTCCTGGGATGGGGAAGGAGAGACCCTATTTGAGGAGGCTGCTCAGAGTGATGAAAAGCACCCTAGGCTGGGGTCAGGAGGTGGCAGTCAGGACCCATGTTCATACTTGACCGACTGAGTGACTTTAAGGTGCAACGCTGAAGCTCTCTGAGACTGTTTCCATATCTATAAGCTGTGCACAAGAATGTCCACCTCACCGGGCTGTTGTGGGGTCTAAGTGAAACAGCTGGGTGAAAGCGCTTTATTAAAATAAATGCCCTGGTTCGTGGAGACAAAAGGTAGATTAGAGGTTACCAGGGGCTAGTGTGGAGGGAAGGGACAGGGAGTTTTTGCTTAACGGGTAGAGTTTCTGTTTGGGATGATGCAAAAGCTTTGGAAATAGTGGTGACAGTCACATGGCACTGCGACTGCAGTGAATGCCACTAAACTGTATGCTTGAAAATGGGGAAAATGGCAAATTTTTTGTTAGCACATTTTGCCACAGTGAAAAAAAGAAAACTCAAACCTAAAGAATAATGAATGAATGAATACCCACCATGGGAAGAGAGAAGCAATGTCTGAGCATAAATTCAGGGACAGCTGATGCACCACGCCATTTCCTTGATGAAGAGAAATAGGGTGTCGGTCACAGGGAGCAGAATGGAAGCCCATCAGATGACGGGTCTTCATGCAGACCAGCGTGTGCTTGACTGAATATGAGGAAGGGCTTTTGAGGAATGGGCGGGAGGGTGGCCCAGCCCCCAGGGAAGGTTCCTGGGAAAATGTGGGATTGGCATGACTGAGGATCCCCATCAGGACTCACCAGGTAACCTGATCTGGGTAGAAAGGCTCTCCACTCTCCTATTTGCTCCTCCCCCAACAGCAGCAGCTCCACAGGCTCAGAGCTACCCGGCCACAGGGTTACTGCCAAGCACAGTGGGCAGGCCCTTAAGAAAGAGAGTTATGGTGGACACCAGAGCTGTGGAGGAGCATCTTTGTGGTCCATTTCTCTAGCACCCCAGAAAGCGGGGCCGAAGGTGAGGCCTCAGCTATGCGTATTCAGAGGCAGGTTATATGTCTCACTAGCATCAAGCCCACCAGAGCCCAGCTCTGGGCTTGAAATATGCACCTGGCACAAGTGTGCGCTTTAACCCTGTGTACTCAGCAACCTTTCTAAGAAGCAAGTCTGGGCTGCCAGCCAGCCAGGACCTGAGATGTGTCCTTGGGGTTGCCGCCAGCATCATCATTGTCATTGTCACCATCACTGACATTTACTGAGTGCTCACTGGGAGCCAGCCACTGCTGCAAGTGTTTTTGCCTGTGAACCTCTCCACTCTCACAATTGCATGAGGTTGGGGCCATAACTGTCCTCATTAAATAACCTCGGGAGGTGGTATCATGTCCAGGGTCACAGAGCCCCAGAACCGGGTTCACGGCCTCTTTATGATGCTGCCGGTAATGTGGAGACACAGGCCTGCCTCAGGGCAGAAACAGCCCCTGCTTTGAAGATGAGTCTGATCCTGAGAAGAAAGTGACAGAGGAGGAGAGAGAGAGGGGAAAAGATGCAGGCCCCAGCAGCTCACCCACCGGAGCTCCGGAACCTGCCCACTCCACCCGGTGCAGGAACCTTCACCCAGCCAGTTGCTCAGAGCGTGGCAGATAGAGTCCCTGGTGGACGCCGGAGCCATGGAGGGGCATGTTTGTGGTCAGTTCCTCTCGCACCCCCAAGAGCTGGGCTGAAAGTGAAGCCTCAGCTATACCGCGTCACCATCGCCTCTTCCATTGTAAATATGCTGAGAGGACTGGGCGCGGTGGCTCATGCCTGTAGTCCCAGCACCTTGGGAGGCCGAGGCAGGTGGATCACCTGAGGTCAGGAGTTGGAGACCAGCCTGACCAACAGTGAAACCCCGTCTCTAGTAAAAATTAGCTGGGCGTGGTGGTGGGCACCTGTACTCTCAGCTGCTTGGGAGGCTGAGGCAGGAGAATTGCTTGAACCCAGGAGGCGGAGGTTGCCGTGAGCCAAGATAGTGCCATTGTGCTCCAGCCTGGGCAACAGAGCAAGACTCTATCTCAAAACAACAACAACAACAACAAAAACCCAGAAATATGCTGAGCGTGTAAGTTTTATTCTTCCACAATATTAGGCTGAGGAGATGATACTGAGCAAAATATATTATACCCATAACTCATATTAATGGGAATTCAATAGTGGCAACTTGTCATCTGCTGAGACTAGAAGGGAATATTATGAATATTGCATTATAATGGCGTTAAAAAGGCGTTATGAATTAGGTTCTATGTATCACATCGGGTTCCTTGTAAATAACTGAGGAAGAAACTGGTACTTGGAATTTGGGGTTATCCATTTTTGAGACCCCAGCAGTTCCCTCACCGAGCTGATGGGGCCCCATTGATCTGACCACTCACTGGGCCACAGGGGAAGTCTGCACCTGTCATGAGCAATGGCTTTGTAAAATGAGCACCGAGCAGAAATGAGTAACCGCCGCGTCCAGCAACGGACTGTGCGTTTTTCCTCCAAAATCTTCCCAAGTCCGGATATTCTGTGTCCCTCGCCTTCAGTCACTAGAACTCTGGTGGCATCTGAGTTGGCAGCAGCCTCCCCACCACCACTCACACCCGCCTCTGGCCCCCTCAGTGGCAAAGACTTGAGCCTTGATATACCCACGGTCAGATAGTCAGTCAGGCACCAGCATCTTTGTCCCTGGTGGAAGAGCCAGGGTGTCCAGCCACCACCCATCTTCACGTGGGCTTCTCTGTCCTGTCCTGAAGGACTCCACCACCTGCTGGCTGTGCCTCCAGATCCTCAAGGCCCCGGGATGGAAGGCAGCCAGGAGCTTCACAGGCGGCTCCACTGTAGTGCGTCTTCTTTAGTTCAGAACTGGTATCTCCACATGGTCCCATGAAAGATCAGTAGGAGCCGGTGCAGTGGCTCACGCCTATAATCCCAGCACTTTGGGAGGCCAAGGTGGGCGGATCACCTGAGGTTAGGAGTTCAAGACCAGCCTGGCCAACATGGTGAAACCCCCATCTCTACTAAAAATACACAAATTAGCTAGGCATGTTGGCATGAGTCTTTAATCTCAGCTCCTCGGGAGGCTGAGGCAGGAGAATTGCTTGAACCAAGGAGGCGGAGGTTGCAGTGAGCTGAGATTGCTCCATTGCACTCCAGCCTGGGCAATAGAGCAAGACTTTGTCTAAAAAAAGGGGGGCGGGCATGCACAGTGGCTCACACCTGTAATCCCAACACTTTGGGAGGCCGAGGCAGGTGGATCACCTGTGATCAGGAGTTCAAGACCAGCCTGGCAAACATGACAAAACCCCCGTCTCTACTAAAAATACAAAAATTAGCTGGGTGTGGTGGTGGGCGCCTGTAATCCCAGCTACTCTGGAGGCTGAGGCAAGAGAATTGCTTGAACCTGGGAAGCAGAGGTTGCAATGAGCCAAGATCACGCCATTGCACTCCTGCCTGGGCGACTAGGCGAAACTTCATCTCAAAAAAAAAAAAGAAAAGAAAGATCAGTAGGGCTTCCTGGCTAGTCAGGTCTGTCATTTAGTTATCAAAGCCCAGAACTTGGCTTGGAGCAGGGGAGTGGCTGCCTCCAAGGAAAATCTGAAAGGAGAGTAGGGGAGGAGCAGGCAGACGCTCATCCTGTCTCTCTTCGGAATGCCCTTGAGATCTGACCCTGTGCCATGGAGGGACTCCAGGAGCAGAAGAAAGCTTCCTGTGACCGTGGCCGACCCTGTGGGCCATTCTGAAGCCACTGAGCATCGGTAAATGATGTGATTCCTCCCTGTCATTGGGGTGTTGTTTGTCCCTGGATTTTCAGTTTGACTTCTGTCCTATGGCGTGCCTGAGGGTGCCAAGAGACAGGAAGAAGCTGCTGTGGTTTGAGAGGCAGTCAGGGCCAAAAGGTTTCTTTGCCTGCAGGTGAAACCGTCAGTCGCTTAGCCAACCACATTAATCCTAGCTGGGATACCACTGCACGCCAGCAACATAAGTTCTTAACATACCTCTTGGCCTGCACAGCGATGGGATTAGGAGCCCAGACTCTAGATTCAGACTACCCAAGATTGCATCCGGACTCTCCCACTTTCTGTGTGACCTTAGCAAGTTGCTTACCCTCTCAGAACATTGGTTTCCTCTTCTATAAAATGAGATCATAATACTATCCATTTCATTGGGTTGTGGGAAAGATTAAATGAGTTAATGATACAAAGCACTTACATCAGTGTCTGCATCCAGAACAGACTCCGTAAGTGTGAGCCGTTATTGTTACCCTGGTCTTCATTGGGTGACCTCCTCCTCTCTGCCTGTCTCTTTCCCTCCAGAATGAAGGTCCTTCAGACAAAAGACCTGTCCTCTTAGGTTCTGCATTGCTGGCACCTCCCGCTTGCCTGTTATGTGCTCAGTAAATATGTGTTGAATTATCAAGTTGAATTGTGGGTAGAAGGGGTAGTCATGGAAATCCACTCGCTTTACTGAAAAATAGCTGTGCACTTTTGAAAATTATATTTCTTTTCCACGGTCGTATATTCTCATTTCAGAGGAGCCCTGTGGCCGCCTCTCGTCCTTTGTGTGGCAGGCATCTCGGCGACAGTGCTCAACAGTCTACAGATCAATTAGGCATGTATTGGCATGCATGTAGCACCTCGCTAATTAAAGGAATCCCAAAGTCAGGCATTTTGCAGAGCACTTGCTGTGCCTGCATGAAATGGGAAATCATCACCTCTATCTGATGTTCTCAAACCCAGCACCGTGCCCCCCGTAGTCCTGGGCTCTGGCTCCCGTTCTGTTTGTTGGTGGTTGTAGTTATGGTTGTTTTTGTTGTCATTGTTCTTTTGTTTTGTTTTTTAAGCCATTTGTGGAGGGCCAGGCCCTGTGCCAAGAGCTTTATATGTTTTGTCTCCATTCTTAAAGCAACCCCATGTGGTAAGTCTATAGTTCTGCCCATTTACACAGAAGGAAACTGAGTTTTGAAAAGCCTGAGAACTTGCTCCATGTGCTAGCTCATACGTGGTATTACAGAAATGGGGCTTGAACTCAGACCTTTTTTACTTTGAAGCCTATGACTCTAACTCGCAATTCCTTTCCCCAGATGTCTGCCCTTAGGTATCTGCCCGAACCTCAAATATTAAATTCCCAGAACAGAGCTTCCTATCCTCAGCCTCAAAGCTGTGCCTTCTTCTGCACACCTGGCTCAGGGCTCAGGCTTCCCGCCCACCCAACAGGTGCGGCCACATGACTTTTCCCTCCCTCGCCATCCTCATTACTGCCCATCAGTGAGCCGAGGTCCACCTTCGGAGATTTCTGGAATCCATCCTTTTCCCTCCAGTCCCCACGCCACTGCCATAGTCCAGGCCCATCATATCTCACTTGGGACAGAGATGGCCTCTCCTAGCTTCCTGCCTCCAATCTGCCCACTCTGTCACATCCATTCTTTTTTTTATTTTTTTGAAACAGAGTCTCGCTCTGTTGCCCAGGCTGGAGTGCAGTGGCGCCATCTCGGATCACTGCAAGCTCCGCCTCCCGGGTTCACACTGTTCTCCTGCCTCAGCCTCCCGAGTAGCTGGGACTACAGGCACCCGCCACCACGCCCGGCTAATTTTTTGTATTTTTAGTAGAGGCGGGGTTTCACCGAGTTGGCCAGAATGGTCTCAATCTCCTGACCCTGTGATCTGCCCGCCTCAGCCTCCCAAAGTGCTGGGATTACAGGTGTGAGCCACTACACCCAGCCCATCCTTTTTTTTCAAGTTTGCAGTTACTCCATATTTGCCCTGAAGGAAAAGTGGCTTAAGACCCTTGGCGATCCCACCTCTTCCGGCTTCACCAAGCCTCATCTGTCACTTCTGCACCCCCACCCCCATTGGGTCTGACATTTCAGCCAGACAGCTGCATGCCCCAACCCTGACGTGGGTGAGTTCAACTGGCGCGTGTGTGAGTGACTCCTGGTCCTGTGTCAGGCAGAACACAAATCAGAAAGAACACTGTCCTTAAAGACAGGCAGCCTCGGGTTCATTCCACTGGTAAGCTGCTTAACCATTGTGTGGCCTCATTTTCCTCATCTATAAAATGGAGATAATAACAGTACTACCTTAAAAGAAATTCCACATAAAAAAATCTAGCCCAGGCCGGGCGCGGTGGCTCACACCTGTAATCCCAGCACTCTGGGAGGCCGAGGCGGGCAGATCACAAGGTCAGGAGATGAAGACCATCCTGTCTAACACAGTGAAACCTGGTCTCTACTAAAAATACAAAAAAAATTAGCCAGGCATGGTGGCAGGCGGCTATAGTCCCAGCTACTCGGGAGGCCAAGGCAGGAGAATGGCGTGAACCCAGGAGGCAGAACTTGCAGTGAGCCGAAATCACGCCACTGCACTCCAGCCTGGGCGACAGAGTGAGACTCCGTCTCAAAAAACAAACAAACAAAAAAAATATAGCCCATTAGGCTGGGCGCAGTGGCTCACACCTGTAATCCCAGTGCTTTGGGAGGCCAAGGCAGGCAGATCACGAGGTCAGGAGATTGAGACCATTCTGGCCAACATGGTGAAACCTCATCTCTACTAAAAATACAAAAAATTAGCTTGGCGTGGTGGCACACACCTGTAGTGCCAGCTGCTCGGGAGGCTGAGGTGGGAGGATTGCTTGAACCCAGGAGGCGGAGGTTGCAGTGAGCCGAGATCGTGCCATTGCACTCCAGCCTGGTGACAGAGCAACACTCCATCTCAAAAAAGAAAAAAAATTCTAGCCCATTACTAAGCAAACGATAAGTGTCCAATAAATGCTGGTGATCGTAGTGAAATACAAATTTTGTCTTAAGAATAAATTCCTGGAAGCTCATTTTTTTTTTTAAGAAATGGACTCACATCCGAGAAAATAAGGAGTGTAGCATTTAAACAATGACATCTTGCTGGTTTCTTCTGGGAGGAAGATATTTGTCTGTTCTTCTGAGGAAGTCAGACACCCCTTGCACCGTGGCACAGCTCGAGTACACTGCGGCATCTCCATGTGTATGATTGGTCCTCCCTTCTGGTCCCCACTCCCCACCCTGCCTGCCTTCCCACCATTCTGAACATCACATGGATTCTCTTTCATGTATTCATTCAACAAACACTCATGCTTTGTTAACTTAGGAGGTTCTGTGGCTCAGCTGGTTGAGGATGAACTTCTGGGAAGGCAGCTTCCCTAATGTCAGTGACTCCACTTGTGATACAGGGTGCGCTGAGTCCCAGGCAGTGACTCCTGATCCACCTTCCACTGTGGCCACACACACCTGGTACTGCATTGTGCTGGGGCTTTTTAAAAACTTTTAGGCTGGAGGCAGTGGCTCACGCCTATAATCCCAGCACTTTGGGAGGCCAAGGTGGGCGGATCACCTGAGGTCAGGACTTTGAGATCAGCCTGCCTAACATGGTGAAACCCCGTCTCTACTAAAAATACAAAAAAAAATTAGCCGGGCGTGGTGATGCGTACCTGTAATCCCAGGTAGTTGGGAGGCTGAGGCAGGAGAATCACTTGAACCTGGGAGGTGGAGGTTGCCGTGAGCCGAGACCACGCCATTGCACTCCAGCAACAAGAACGAAACTCTGCCTCAAAAAAATAAAAATAAAAAATAAAAAAAACATTTATTTGAGGTTCAGGGCTCGTTGTGCCGTTTTTAAGTGCTGGTGTTCACCTTCCAAGCTCCACCTTTGAAAAACTCTCCCACAAGACATCCACTGATCTAGTGGGTTGCATTCTGATTACCTGGAGGGTAGCTTGTCCTCCAGCCTTCTCCATCCAAGTCCAACCCTCTGGCTGCTCCAGCTTTGTGGCCTCAGACGCCATGCCAGGGTCTAGGAGCAAAGGCAGTGCTCAGGGGCAAAACGGCTCCTATCAGCCTCACACCTGTAGTGACTCCCAGCGCCAACAGTTTTCTCATCAGGGCAGGCCACAAAATGAAGAAGAAAAATCTTTTTCGAATGGAAAAATAGGGCTGCTGCTGTGTTATGGTGGTGTGCTTTATGGTTTTCAAACATTTTAATTAGTTTCATTTTTTAATATAAATGCACCCTGATGTTTTGTGCAGGAAGGGCTCTGTTCTTAAAATCTCAGAAATAAAGTAGGAAAATGACAGATTGGCTATTAAAGCGTCACACTCAGATGTGTTATTATTATTATTGTTATTTAACATTTCTGAACGCCAACACTGAGCCAGGAGTGGGGGTGGAGGATGGGGGTGCTGAGAAGATCTGGAGACCCTATGACTCAGGGTGGTGGTGTCAGGGGTCCCCGGGGGCTTGGCGGTTGCTTTCTCAGCCACCTGAGATTGTTCTGCCCCTCCAGGAACTTCACAAGATGCCAGTCATCTGGTTTATAGGCTGAAGAGACAACTGGGTGGCCTAGGCTTTGTCTTCCAACCCTGTTCTTGGCTTACCTGTGAGCTTGCTACAATTTCCCAGTTCCACTCCCCATCACATCCAGGTAGGGATTTAAGCTATATTTTAGGGTGGTAAGGTGGGCCATTTCTAAAGGAACCCATCTCTTCTTGAAAACATTCAAATTGATGAGAAAGCAGAATTTTACTTTCAGGGCACTCCCCATGTAGTAGGTTAAATAGCGCCCCACCCCCAGCCAAATACATGTCCACCCAGCATCTCTAAATGTGACCTTGTTTGGAAATAGGGTCTTTGCAGAGGTAACTAAGGTAAGGCTCAAGATGAGCCCATCTAGATTGGGGTGGGCCCTAAATCCAATGACGAATGTCTATATAAGAGAACAGGGGGAGATTTGACAACACAGAGAAGGCCACGTGAAGACGGAGCAGAGAGGAATGATGCCACCACAAAGCAAGGAATGCCTGGAGCCACCAGAACTGGAAGAGGCAAAGGACCCTCCCCTGGAGCATCCAGAGGGGCTGTGGCCCTGCTGACAGCTTCACTTCAGACTTCAGACCTCCAGAACGGTGCGAAGGGACCTTTCTGTCCTGTAAACCACCCACTGTGTGGTCGTTTGTCGCCGCAGCCCCAGAAGAATCATACATCCCGTGGACACCCCATGGAAGTGTCTCTTCCTAGCATCTCCTTCAAGAATGTCCATCTGAGTGGGGCTGGATTTTTGCAGAAGATGCTCTTGATGCTGTGAGTTTAATCCAGGAGCAGCGGGCTGACCTGCTGACCTCGTCTCTGCTGGGTTGAAATGAAACTCCATCACACCTTCTTCCTCGGTGTCGAAAAATGTTTCTACAAGCTTCCTAATGACCACCTGCCTGCTTCCTATAACATATGGACTCCAATTTGGAAAAGTTTCAAAGGGCAATTAAAGCGAGAAGCTCTGGTACTCCCACATCCCTCTCAGAAGGGAAGGCGCTGGGTGCGTCGTTTACGTGCAGTGGTGTCTCCAAGGAGGGGCAGACGTGTGAGTGGGATCAGACGCTCATTGTGGCCTCCATTTAAAAGGAGCCGACATCGGGACTCTTATGTAGCTGGAGTAAGAAAATGGAAACAGACGTGCTGTACTGGTTATTCCCCTCGCAGAAAGCTCTTGATCAGACTCAGAGAGCATCAGGGAAATACTTTAAATCAAAAAACCGCATAAGCCAAATAAAAGCTCTGAGCCCCAACCACTCCCCTCTTCTCACAGACTTTAATTCAGAAGAAAATTCTCTTTGCTGCCATCTCTGCTCCTCTTTATCTCACTGTAATTGAAAGGAGAAAAAGTGGGCAGATTCATGGACTGGGACACTCCTTCCTGTTAAGGTCTGTGCTTTGACTGTGTTGTTGCCAGCAGGTCATTTTATAGAATTCCAGGAAGGAACGGCTTCCAGTGATCCACGGTGGGCCTTCTAGAAACAGAAGGCCTCCACAAACCCACACACCTGCCTGGAGGAAACTGAACCCAAATGTCAGCCAAGGCTTATGGGCCTATTTTAGAAGACAAGCGATCCCCAGGCAGGCTCCAGCCGGCCTCCTGGGTCTGCGCCATGTTCTTCTCCAGCTGCTCCCCTGGGCCTGGGTATGAAATTAGATGGCAGCCCACTGTTTACCCAGCTGTTGCTGGTGCCCAGAGCCTATACCAGGGCAGGCGGCAGTGCTGCTCAAAGGATATTTGTTCTTTAACCGACCAGGGACTGGGGGCAGAGCTGTGTACCCTGCTCCTGGAAACAGGCACCCTCCTCCGAGCTTCGCCCTCTGGGGATTAGAACGGCAGAAACTCTGAGACTCGGGAGGATCCAAATTTGGAAAGTGTTGGCTCTGCCCAGCGGTGTTCATGCTGGTAATTTACGTCTTGGAAGTGATTTAATAACTTGAGTTTAATTTCTTTGGAGAAATATGGCAACAGCCTGAGCTCATCACGTCCTTCCAAGCCTTTGGCGACATTGTAATCCCAAACTGGCAGTGCTGGAGAAAGTGCCTAGACTTACTCTGGGCACAGAGGCTGGGGCAGGGGGGCAGTGCCCATGAGGGACAGAGGAAGTCAAGGGGCACAGCACTTGGTCTAGGAAGTTTTATTCAGCCTTTATTTTATTTTATTTTATTTTATTTATTATTGTTTCTTGTTTTGAGACAGAGTCTTGCTATGTTGCCCAGGCCGGAGTGCAATGGCACGATTTCGGCTCTCTGCAACCTCCGCCTCCAGGGTTCAAGTGATTCTCCCACATCAGCCTCCTAACTGGGATTACAGGTGCATGCCACCACACCTGGCTAATTTTTGTATTTTTAATAGAGATGAGGTTTCACCACATTGGCCGGGCTGGTCTCAAACACCTGATCTCAGGTGATCCACCTGCCTCAGCCTCCCAAAGTGCTGGGATTACAGGTATGAGCCACTGCAGCCAGCCTACTCAGCCTTTAAAACAAGGAGATTATGCAGAAGACACAGACGGTAGCACCAGACCCCAAGAGCAGGAAACGGCCGTCAGAGCGGGTACACACCCGAGTGGGCTGAATGATCAGGCTCCGTCGGCCTAATCTGCAAGTGACTGCTCCCCAAGAAACCACGCCTGTAAAGGTTAGGACAGCTCTCCCACGTGCTCGGCAACATGGCAGCTGAAATCGGTATAAGAAAGGAGATGGATTACAGGAGGAGGAATCCGTTACTGAAAGATTCTTGGAGTCTAGCGGCGATAGCTGCAGCTCACTGCTAACTGGGAGATTTATGTGACAAGATTATCGATGGTATTAAGACATTTAGAAGAGAGGATTATACCTACTCCTGGGTCAGTTCTGTGCCACCAGGCCCTGTTCTGGCCAGCGTGTTAACAGATGGACTGCCGGCTGCACGAAGGTGAAGCTAAACATTTGCAGAGTCACGAGAAGAGGGGAGGCTCAGATGATGAGTTCATTGCTGGGTGGCTAAGTTCAAATCCAAGGGAAGGATCTGGTTTTGGGTCTCTGCCAAATCCTAGGAAAGCTCTATTTTCACCTCCTCCTTTTCTGCTCCCCAAGCTCCCCACCACCATGCCCACCCCTGCCAGCCTGCCCGGATTTTTGGCTTGGTGAACTCCCTCACCAAGGGGAAGGGACCCGTATGTAACTAGAAGCAGGAGGGCGGTGTCAGAGGCTCTGAGGGGTGATAGGAAGGAAACAGTGCCAAGCCCACCAGTCACCCTCCCAGAAATGAACTTCTAAGCAATAGCAGACTCTCCTCCAGAGAAGGAGAAACACTTTATTCGCTTTACCACCAGGGAGAGTTTAAAATTAGACCAGGCAAAGCTCAGGAGGATATGCCGTTGGGAGCAGTTCTGGTGGCCTTTGGAAGGGTTGGCTGGGATGTGGCTTTTTTCATTCCCGATGTTTAAGCCTAGCCTGGAGCCAGGACTATGCAGAACAAGAGCACACAGAAGGCCTCTGGGGAGGCTTAACTATCTAGGGACACCCCTCAGCCCTGTCTCAGGAATTGTTGCAGAACCCTTGAAGTTGTAAGCAGAGCTTAAATGGAGTGTGACCTCCGAAAATGCTACTTAAAAAACTTGTGGTAAGCTATACATAACATAAAAGTTGTCATTTTAAAGTGTACAATTCAGGGGCGTTTCGTACGTTCCCAAGGCTGTGGGACCATCACCACTATCTAGTTCCGGAATGTCTTTATCACCCCAACAGGGATCCCCATACCCATTAAGCAGCCTCCCCCCATTCCCTCTATCTAAAAGCATTATTTTATTTTATTATTATTATTTTTTGAGACGGACTCTTGTTGTCCAGGCTGGAGTGCAATGGCATAGTCTTGGCTCACTGCAACCTCCATGTCCTGGGTTCAAGCAATCCTCCTGCCTCAGCCTCCAAGTTGCTGGGATTACAGGCACCTGCCACCATGCCCGGCTAATTTTTGTATTTTTTAGTAGAGATGGGATTTCACCATATTGGTCAGGCTGGTCTTGAACTCCTGACCTCAGGTGATCCATCTGCCTGGGCCTCCCAAAGTGCTGGGATTACAGGCATGAGCCACCGCGCCCAGCCAGCATTACTTTTTAAAGTAAGGGTCAGGGGATGACCTCAGGAAACATCCATTTAGCTGATATAGGGGAGGGAGAAGCCCTTGTGCTTGAGCTGAGCCCCTCCTTGGTGCCCCTCAGCCTCGAGAGGGCTGCTGCCCCTCTCCCTTGGCACACACCACATTGTAGTTAGTTGTCTAAATTCTCTCTTTCCCCTACGGGCACTGCCAGCGTCTGATTCCTCTCTGTGACCTCAGCTCCTAAAACAGCAGGGAGTACCTCGCAAGCCTCAGCGACATTCGTTGGCCAGAAGGATATAAAAACCAGTCATCCAGTAGCTGGTGTGCTCCGTCTTATTGTTGGGGGATGTAACTCTTTGTCCCAGTGTTGTCATACTTTTGATCCCTGCACAGAAAGAAGCAAACCCAGAGTAGGAAGAACAGGCCTTTCATGTTGCTCCTTTTAATTAGACGCCCTGTTAAATTGCAGCAATTTTGCGCTGTGGTTCCCTCTCAGCATGTCGAGAAGCTCTGAAGAAGCTCTTAACCAGGAAAGCCAGGAGTTCATTTTATTCTTTTCCTCCTTATTTTCTTCCAAAGGCCAATTTACTTTTTTTTTTAGACATTTTGCTTTTCGCCAGTGCTGTTCGTTGATATTTGTGTATATAACAGTGCTCCTTTCATAAAGGAGGTGAGTGTGGTGGAGCGGAATCCTCAGGGCCCCCCACTAATCACTTTTGATGGAGTAAGACTTGGAGAATCAATGATTTTGCCTTAGAGTAGGAGGAAATTTGCTGTTCTCAAGCCCTCTTACATGGAAATATAAGCCACCAGGAGAGCCCAGCCTCCCCCGGGCTACCCAAGTCTCCCCTCCACTGCCTGGCAGGAGCTGGAAAGATCAAAGGGACAGATGACAGTGCTTGGCGCCCATTTGTCACTCCATTGGAGGGAACCAGTTGCAGTGTTAACAGTCAGGCCTGGTCCCATGTTTCATGAATATTTGAGAATGTTTGCTGGCAGAATTCTAACTGCGCTGTGTCCTCCACGGCGTACGTGTCACCCATATTCCAGAGCCTAATCGGAGCTCTGGGGGACGGAAGCACCACTTCTCCATTAGATTCCTTTATTATCCTAAAACATGCCTGCTAAGCGGTTCCGTGTCTGGGGTCTAAAGCCCGTGTGGTCCTTCTCATTCTTGCTCCTCCAAGAATCCTAACGCATAGGCAGGGAAAGTGTTTTATTTTTATGGACTAATAATTTAGAGGCTAGGGAAGGAACGGCCTTGTGTGCTGGCCTCGATGCAACAATTTTTCTCATGTGCCTTCCAGCCTGTTCATCTGTGGCGTTTGTTTCTGAAAAGTCCTCTCACCTGCCCTCTGCTCACACCAACCCCACCTGTCTTCTAATCCCATCCACGGCCCTCACCTCCCTCATCCTCTGTAACCTCTGACAATTCTGGATGGCCTGGTCCCCACCATGTACTCTGGGCTTGCCGCTGCCCCTATGAGTAGCCTGATGACCCTGCATGTGCCCCTGGGGTGGTGGCAGGGCCTGCTCCTCCTCCTGGCCTCCCTGCCACCCAGCCCAGCATGAAGCCGAACATGGAGTGGGCCCCAGGAAAGAGGCTGAGTTGGTATGGCCAGGACTCTCCCTTGGCCCAGTGGGAAGGTGCACCTGCCCACTTGGGAGCAGGCCTCAGCACCTCTCACCAGTTTCAGGTCGCCTCCTCTCAACAGCAGCTAAGCCAGAGCTCCGAGGGCTGCTCCCCACCCACCCTCAGCCTCCCAGTCCTCCCCTTACCCACCTGGGCCCTGGAGACGCATACTTCAGCCACAGGCGAGTCTGTTTCCCTTCCACGGGGTTTTCTCCACACCACGGCAGTGGTACCTCTGGGCTTCTCTCCCTGGCCCCTGCCCCAAGGAGCCCAGATCCAGTGTGGTGCTTCTCAGACTGTGGTCTGAGGCCTCCTGCTTGTAGAACAGGCAGATTCCCAGACATCGCCTCTTCCCCAACCAAAGTTTATTGATTCTGAGTCTCTAGGGCTGTGGCCTAGATTTGCATTTTTAGCAATCTCCCTCGGGACTTTTTATGCACTGAGATTTGAGCCCAGGGTTGTTCTAGGCCGTACCGGCAGGTGGACTGGAGGCCACGGAGAAGAGGCAGAGTGAAATTGTGCTGGGCCTGGCTTGGAGCACCCACCAGCCCCCAGAGGACACATCTCACCTGGAGCTCTCCGGTTAAGCCTGCCGAGAGCGAGGCGCCAGGAGTCTATCTCCACACTCTCAGACACCAGCTGTACCCAAAGATTGATGGTTTCAGACACCGGGCCTCCCGGCCGCATCCTCACTGCCTCACTCACGCGTCACACCATAGCTCTTGGTTTATGTGTTTGTCTCCTGGTTACACGTGTGTTCCTCAAGGCCCAGGATGCGTCTTATTCATTCTTCTCTCCACCCGCCCACTGGGGTTTGATATGTTGAAGTTGCTCAATAAATGTCTGTTGAATTTAATATAATCAAATGGCTGAATTGAGGCAGAGATGAGCCAGGCAGCGTTTGTGCCCCATCCCTGGGCTCGCGCCTTGCCTGCAGGAATGGAGAAAGGCCTGGCCTGCCTACAACTCCCCTGGTGAAGGAAATATTGATTTTGCTGTTTGTTTTGCAAGGAAGCTGTCCCCACTGGGACAGCCAGATCTAGAGCACATGAAATGGAAACTGAAGAAGGCAGGGCTCTTGCAGCTGGTCTATTAATAGGGCGGCCTGGGTGTGTCCAGGCAGAGGCAGCCCTGGGCCTGTAGGGCACCCTTGGAGCTGTGGCCTTGGGGACCAGGGTTATCCTGGAATCCTGCCACCCACCCACCTCGGTTTAGCTCCACTCCACACTGCTGTGGAGATGTGAAACGTGGCAAAGTCATTTGCAGGTTGCCTTTTCAGTGGGAGCCAAGTTGAGCAGCCTTGGCCCCAGGACCCCAGAGAAGATCTCCTGCCACCCCTGTTGGTTGGAACACAAGGGTCAGCAGACAGAAAGCCCATTTGGGACCTGCAGAGAAGTAGGCTTTTCCTCTCTGCCTCAGGGGAAAGTTTGAGTTGAGCAAACAGTCCACCTCAGCAGCCATCTGGATGTTACATGGTCCAGAAGCTAAATCCAGCACTCTCGTTACTCAGAACAATTCTCTGAGGAGCCTTCCCAAAATTTGGAACTCAGTGACCTTTAAAGGGGGTGCTAGATCTGTAAGCACAGGGTAGGTGAGGCTGCCATGTACAGCTGTACAAGCTGTGCACTGAACAACTGTCAACGTCTATTCTGGGTCCTGCCATATTATGATAACTTGCAAAGGCACACAGCTGGCATCCTGGGAGAGTCCAGCCAGCCCTTCCAAAGGGAGGCTGCCTAAAGACCAGGAAATGGAGTAGCCAACTGAGCTGGAAGGCCTAGTGTTCAGACCCCTCACTTTAGACAAAAGCAGAGGGCTAGAGAGGGAAGAGAGATGTTCAAGGTCACACAGCATCTATGGAAGAGCCAACTGCGAGGCTGGGCTTCCTGGCCCCAAGCCCGCTCCTGCCTCTTGCCGCCTTTTCTGTTGTATTGCTCTGATACTCTCCCTGCCCTGGGACCAGGAAGGGATACAGCTTTGAAGGAAGCACACATTCTGGAGTTTTTGGTTTTTTGCCTCTGCCTAAGCGGTGTTCTAGCTTCTGGTTTTTCTCGAAGGCCCTCGGTCGGGCAGGCCCTTCTCCCTACTGTTTGTTCCGGCTCAGGCCCATATGTTTTGTCCATTTCACTCTCCACTTCCTGCTCTCCCCAGATTGTTTCTTGTAGGTTTTATTTTTGCATCTGCCCCTGCCAAAGTATGTGGGTTGGCGTTGAAGACCTGAACACTCTGGGAGCCTTTGGAGCAAGTATGGATTTATTCCGTTCAGGCAGCGGACGCCCTGCCCAGGCCCTGGTTCTGCTCCAGACCTGTGCGAGGCCCCGGGCATGGCCCAGTGCATGCTAAAATCCCCGCCACACAGAGGCTGCGGATCCGTCCCCGAACTTCAGGGGCAGCTTCTGAAGTCCAGGCCACGTAGAGCCAGGGTCCCCAGCACCCTTCTGGAACCCAATCCCTTCCACAGCCCAGGCCCCAAGCAAGGCTGGGAGAGTGCACTGTGAGTCAGCAGCAGACCAAGTGGTCTTTATTCAGGGGCGATGACAGCCAGAGGCCCGCATCCATTCATTCACTACATACATAAGTGTTTATTTAGGATTTATTGTGTGCCTGTGCTGAAGTGAGAGTCTCTGATCGCCACGAACATCCGTGCCGCTGGGAGCTCGCATGCTAATGGTTGAAAACAGATGACAAAATAAGTCAGGAAATCTCAGATGGGCTAACGACACCCCGAGGAATAAAGCAGGAAAAGAAGTCCCAGAGTGCCAGGTCGGAAGGTGGGGAGCGTGCGACTTTAAACGGCACATTTAGGGGACTCTGAGCAAAGACCTGGCAAGGTGAGGGGCAGCCACCTGGGTATCTGGACAAGCATGTTGAGGCCAGGGGTGTAAAGGAGCAACGGCCCTGAGGGAGGGGTGAGGAACAGACAGGAGGCCGGTGCCCTTGGGGCAATTTAGCTGTATCCCTCTGGCTGCCTTGCAGACTGAACAGGACAAGGAATGAGCCTGGACACAGTCCGCAGGCTCGTGTGTCCTGTCCCATCCCAGGCCAGCCCTGTCTGTGCTCCCGAGCTGCACGACAGCAGCTTCCTGGGCCGAGTCTTGGGCGTCCACAGCACTTCAGACTCACTTCTTCCCCCACGTGACTCTTCCCATCTCAGCCTCCCCCTGGGTTTCCTGATGTGGATCCCACAATCCAACTCCCATGTTCCCACCCACGTGTCCCTGACTCCTCCTGCACCTTACCCCCCTCCAGCCAGTGACTACTCTAGGTTCGTCCATTCTGTTGTTAAACCTGTCCACCGTCGATCCAGTCACTGCATCTGCTCAGCCACCGTGCTGGCCAAGGTCCTCGCCCAGTCTCCCCTGGACCGCTGTAAAGCCTCCCATGGGTCTCCCAGCATTCCATCCTGCCCCTCCAGCCTGCCCTCTCCACCCTCCAGAGACCCCCGTCCACAATCGAGATAGAACTTGCCTTTCTCGTGGCGTTCCAGCCTCATCTGCTGCCCCCCCACACCTGCCCCTCAGGGCTGCCCCCTGGGAGTGGCGCACATTCCCATGCTGCCCATTTCAGCCTTTGCCCTCACTCCTTCCTCTTTCTTCATCTCCAGAAACCTGGTCCTAACCATCTCTTCCCTGAAGTCTTTCTTGTCAAGCCCGTTTAGCCTTGGAGCAGCTCCCCTTGGGACTGCCAAACAAGCATCTGCCATGACTGGGCAGCACAGAAGGTTTTCAGCAAACGTTTGTTGAATGAGTGAATGATGGGCTTTTCCTGAGCACCTACTGGAAGCACGCTGCACCCACTCGCTGCTGTGGAAAGAAAGAAATTAGAGACCCTCTGGAGAGGGGCCCATCCTCATCAGTGGATGGCAGTCCCAGCTGGCCTGCGGAGCAGTGGCATTCACAAAGGGAGCCAGCCAAGGGCGCAGGAGCATGTCAGAAGCACAGCAGGCTGCATGACCCCAGCTCCAGGGCCCCATTAGTCCTGAGGGTGCTGATTCCTATCCTGAGCCCCTGGTTGCCCACCCAAAGCTCCGGGCCACTCTGACCCTAAGACCCAGGAGTCCTGGAAGCTGAGCCCCGCTGTCTCTGAGCTCTGCTTCCTGGAGCTGTCATTTGTGTCCTGGGGCAGCTGCTCGGGAACATACTGACCTGGGGGAACCAAGCAGGGACCTAGCAGTTGAGCTGCCCAGAGAGAGGCCCAGGGTCCATGTGGCCGCAGGCCAGGGGCCTCTCCAGGAGCACAGAGACGTGTGCAGGCCCTGCCAGGCCGGCTGCGGCCTGGGTTTCCTCTGAAGTCAGCCCTGCTTTGGGGTCACATGGAATTTGTAGTGGGAAGGAAGAATCCATCCTCTTTCCGTAGTAGACATGACAGGGTTGTGGCTTATCTGCCCAAAAGAAAGGGAAGAACTGAGAGCTTGCAATGCCCTTGCTCCTTCTCAGGGACAGCCAAGAGGACATGATTCTTTATGAATCTGTTGGAGCAAACAGACTGTCTCCTGGCCCCCAAAGGGGAATGGGAGTCCCCGTGACCTTCTGCAGGTAAGCTGGTGTCCCCTCCCTGCAGGCACGTTGGTCCAGGAGCTTTACGCTTGACCCGAAAGTCTTTCTTGGGAGATTTTCACCATTTGGTTATGCAGGTCTTTAAGACTTCCCAGCTACCCCACTGGTCTTCTCAGGGCTTCATTGTTCTCTGCTCAAGCCCTGTGGTTTGTGTCCACCATGGAGTCACGTGGAAATTAGCAAGCAGGAGCGGGTGGGGATATCGACGTCCTAGATGAGTTGGAGCAGAGTAGAGTTGTCCTTTGGAAAGGGGGCTGCCCCTGCTTCTGGGAGTCCTTGGGCTGGAGGTTGTCAAGCAGGCTGGAGAAACAACATCTTCGTCACCAGGGTGCCTCCTCTGGTGGCTTGTTGACTGTCCAGGACTTCCAGTGTGATCCTGAGGCTCAAAAATGAAGAAAATCAGTCACTGATCCCAATGTTTTCTTTACTAACCCTGTGGATACTTGGGAGCGTTCAGACACTGGAGGGTGTGCGTTGGATTTTTCCCATGCTGTCCTGTGTGGAAGAGTGGGGGTGGTCATACAAGAAGGGTGAAAACAGGGCCTGCGTGAATAGATGCACAGCCCTTCTACTCTCCCCAAGCCCAGTCTCCAGGCCCGTGTGTCTAATAGATGCTTCTATTCAGTGCATCTGTTTGGTGCTGGCGCTTCTGGGTCCCCTTGGACAGCAGAATGTATGGGGGTCCCCCTTTCCTGTGGGGTGGTTCCTCTCACCACTCCTTTGGGGCAGTGGTGAGGGGAAGAAGTGATGGAAGGACGTCAGACCCCTTGGGGAACGTAGCGTCAGGACCAGGGTGGTCCAGGGAGCCTGCTCCCATCTACTATGCCTTGACCCCTAAAACTCAGCGTGAAATGCAGCGTCTGCACCTCGGAAAGGCCTCCCAGGGGCTGCTCTTACAGTTTCGGTATCTCAGCCTGCACAACTCCAAGGCAGTGAATTCTAAGGGAGGACCCTCATTTTACACATAAGAGGTGGGAGGACCAGGGCACCTTTTGGCCAGGCATGTCGCTTACATGCTCCTTGTCCACAAGCTTTTCCTTCAGAGCCCCTCCCTCCCTGATTACACAGAGCACCGGCCTGGGAGAAGGGTCTGATCATTTCCCGGCCACGTCTTCTCTGTGAGCCCTTGTGCCTCAGTGTCCCTACCTGTCAAACAGGAATAACCGTGTCTTCCTCGTCCACTTCACAAGGTAGTTATGAGACTGAAATTAAAGGCTGGGTGTGGCAGCCCTTGGAGGAAGGGATTTAATGAAAAGGGTGTCTAGGAGTTGATTATACAGCAGAGGTGGGAAGGTTGTGGTTTCTCTGCCTGGCGCGTTACCCTGTGGTTTACCAGACTGGCCTTATTTGGGAGCGCTCCGGGGAGCCGCCGGCTTCATGGAACATGCAGCGATTTCATGGTAAAGCCGGGCACTGGGAGGTGGAGGTGTCACCATCTGGAACCAATTCGCGTTTTCCTGAAGTCTGAGGCTGCCCGCAGACTTCCTGGCCGGCTCCTCCGGGCCCTGGAATGGCTCCCACCTGGACCCAAGACCAGGGACATTTCGTTCCTCCTGGATTGGTCAAATCCCAGACACTCAAGAGCTCACCCCCAGCCAACACCAGTGCCCTTCTTCGCTGACTTCTTTTCACCGTGTTTCTGTAAACACATTAAAAATGGCCTTCCTGCGTTTCAGTTCTCCGCCTCTCCTGCCGTTTTCTCTGTCTCCTGATTTCAGCCTCCAGGATTGAAATTCTTTCTCCTGGTCTCCATGAGGAATTGGTGAAACAGAAAAAGCAGGAAATTAATGTCCCAGCCTCCAGGCTCCACACAGCATTAGATGGAATTAAAGTAGAATAATGAGTCAATGCACACACAACTCTGTTGTTCTTTGATTTTTCCTTTCAAAATTCATGTAGTGAACACTGCTCCCATTCTACATCATCTTGGGCTGAGAGACGCACTAGTGTCCTGAATGAATTTACATACCAAATGGGTTTTAATTTTATATTTTTGCTTAAGGTCAGGACATTTATTTATTATCATTATTTATTACTGAAGCACGAGTGGTTTTAATTATTTTAGTGTTCCTCCTACAAAGCAGGATAGCTGCTAGCTACGGACCATTTTCCGTTTCCGCTCACATAAATAATATAGTTTTTAATTTCATGAAGATTTAGCATTCGTCTGCTTTGTAAATTAAAGTCATCGTTTACCACAACAGAGATGGAGTGTTTGGAATGTCTGGGTGGACTTCTCTGTCAGTTTCTGGAGGATCACTTTTCCTAACTTTGATTTCCTGATGCAGGTGCCCAGAAAGAGGCACCCACAGAGGGCCTGGGAAGGGAAGGGGCTGTGGGGTGTGGAAAGGAGAGGGGAAGGAACCCTTCTTTCCTGCAACGTCATTTGCCTTTCCATGTGTTATTCTATCTCATTTCTCCCACAAAACCCTACCAAAGCCAGCATTTTTGTCTCTATTTTATGGATAAGGAAACTGAGGTCCCAGCATGTTAACTAACTTGCCCAAGGTCACTCAAATCCAAGTGACAGGTTCAAATGCTGATATTCCTGACCCAAGGCATAGCCCTTTGTTCTCCTACCTGCCCTCTCTGTGCCAAGGCTTGGGAAGGTGGGCAGGTGTCTCTACACAGGCCTGGATCTGGACGCTGGCAGAGGTGCAGTCAGCGGTAGAAGGATGAGAGATGGACGCAGAGAAGGAGTGGGCAGGAAGGGTGGCAGGCAGCGGGCACTGCCAGGCTGTGGTGTGACTGTGTGGATGCAAGTAGAGGGGAGCAGTGTCCTGGTCACTTGGGGGGCAGAGGACGTGACCTCCTAGGAGGCAGTGTCCCCAACACACAGCCAGGGGACTCCGTCTGGACACCCTAGAGCCACCAAATCTTGCAGACTCCCCTCTGCAGGTCCTTCTCCATCCCTTCCCACGCTCTCTCTCCACTGGGATCCCAGCTGTCCCAGGGTGGTTGCCAGGCCAGTGAATTGTGAGCTCCCTAGCGCAAGGAGCCTGCCCCTTCCGGACACTGTGACTCTCTGTCTGTAAATCACTCTCCTGCATCCCCGTCCCATCCCCAGCTATCCCTGGGCCGGCCTCTTCCTCAGAAGCATTCCAGAAGGTTTTCACACTCCCCGTGGTTTGTCAGGAGGACACCGTTTTGTGGCATTGGGTCCACGTTTGCTGCCAGCATAGCCTCTGGAATGCACAGGCTGCTTGGGGTTGCCATGGAGAAGCTGGGTCCGTTGGTGGTTTGAACTGAGCCGCATACAATAGAGGACCCTCGGCAGCCAGCCGGATGGGCAGGCCTGGGGCGGGGCGGGGCAGCAGCCTCGCACCCTGCTGCCATCTGCTTTGACCCTGCCAGGCAGCTGCAGCCCTATCCCTTAGGGTTGTTGGCAGATTAAAAACGTAATGGATTTAAATCATGCCCATCTCATTTTGCAAGGGTTTTCTTGAGTTCTCCTCCAAGCTCCAGCTACCAGTCTGCCCCTATGAGTCTCTGTCTCCAAGCAGAGGTCTTGGTGTCCTGGTGGCTGCATCCCAGGGGAGAGGAAGGAACCCGTTTCATAAGCGCACTCACATTGGAGCAGAACAGAGTCGCTAGGAGGCTCGCTGTGATTTATCAGGGGCCATGCCACACTGTCCTTGCGCACAACGTGGCTTAAGTCTAAACAGAAAATAGACCTCACGCTGAGTCATCCTTCTCCATCATGGAAGATGAGATTGTGCTGGCGGGAACACATCGTGTCTGGGGACGCACGCTGCCGTCGTGGGAATGTTCCTCTTTAGCACGCCTTTAATCCCTCTCCTGCGAGCGTCTCCCTCTAAAACGAGGGCGATAGGAAGACTCCGACGCTGGGGCAGAGCCGTCTCTTACACACAACGGCGAAATTATTTTCTTCATCTCAGAAACAGGCTCCCCCAGGAGGACATAAATAAATAAGAGATTCCTGGTACATACTTTACCCATTTTTCAGATTTTCTTCCTTCTTACTCATGGAACTAATGTAAGTGCTACTTCTGGAGTGGTCCCAGCCAGATAGGTGCCTAGGGATACAGGAAAGCTCAGGGCTGCGTTTAGAATCAAACAGAGCTAATGGTGAAGTCTCTTCCCGCTGAAAAGAGAAGCAAAATACTTCTCAGCGCTGGATCGCTTGCTGCTTTATATAGAGGGCTCTGCTTTGGGGGGACGAGCTGTCTCTGAAACCCAGACCCACATATTTTTAAAGTCTTCAGGGAAGGCTGTCTTTTAAAAAGGTGCAATTAGGCAGGCATTTGCTTATCGTTTTTCCAATATAATAGGTGGAGAGATTGAGGTCACATCTCTGGGAAGAGTCTGGTGAGGGCACTGTTTCCTCTGGGCCAGGTTGCAGACTTGCTGCGTGTCTGTTCACCTCTCTCTCTCTCTCTCTCTCTCTCTCTCTCTCTCTCTATATATATATATATATATATATATATATATGGATTTTTTTCCAAGTCAGAGTCTCGCTGTGTCACCCAGGCTGGAGTGCAGTGGCGCGATCTTGGCTCACTGCAACCTCTGCCTCCCAGGTTCAAGCGATTCTCCTGCCTCAGCCTCCCAAGTAGCTGGGATTATAGGCATGCGCCACCATGCTTAGCTAACTTTTGTATTTTTAGTAGAGATGGGGTTTCACAGTGTCGGCCAGACTGGTCTTGAACTCCTGGCCTCAAGTGATCTGCCCACCTTGGCCTCGCAAAGTGATGGGATTACAGGCGTGAGCCACCGCGCCCAGCCCTGTTCACCCATCTCTAAAATGAGTCTCTGTAAGGTTCCTTCCAGCCCTGACATGCTCTCAGTCTAGAGAAGGAGATGGGGAGCTCTTGTAGGTTCTTCTGCAGAGAAGATGCGTCTTCCTGGTCTCCATCCCCGACCTATGGTCTTTCCGCAACCCTGCCCATTCATGGCCTCTGGGCTGGTCCCCCTCACTCCTCCATCTCAGTGGGAGAGATGCACAGGATGCCTCTGGAGCTGGTGCCACGAGTAAGGCCTCTTCCCATGCAGGGAGCACTTGGTTCTGCAGGGCTTGGAGGCATCCGAAAGTCAGTGAGAGATGAGGCTGGGTCGCTCTGAAGTTCAAGGGTTTGGAAACGGTGTCCTGGGTACAAATAATAACCAGCCTGAGTACCTAAGAGGTTGGTAATAAGAGGCACAGTAATAATGCCTGGCATTTATTAAATCTTTACTACCTGCCAGGCATGAGTAAGTGCCTTGCACACATTTTGCATCAAATCCTGTAGGGCAGGTATTATCATCCCTATTTTAAGATGAAAAAACCAAGGGTTAGGGAAGTTCATTTACCAAGATCATTTGCAAAGTAAGTGACCTTGCAGGATGTTGAAGTCAGGTCCATCTGACTTCAGGACAGAGTGGAAGAGTTTAACATCCTTGTGTTTGCCTCAAGCAAAAAGGAAAATTCAGATGACGTTCATTGTACTGCATGTGCACACAGTCACATATACGCTGTGCACAAGCACATACATGCCTGCCCTGGCTGTTCCCTGCCAGTCACGTTCGCTGGTGCACAGTGCCTGCTACAGCCATGGACAGCTGTGCGGAAGTCATCACTACACGGTCACAAAAAGAGTTGATCACCTCTCTCCAAGGACTGATCACAAATTCACAAGCACAGTGGGGTCTGCCGCAGAGAAGACTTCCAGGCTGCTCATCCAGAGCACCTGTCTGCAGCCCGTGGTGGCCCAGGGCAGGGCGTTAGCGGAGTCCGAGGCTCCCTGTGTTTTGCTTATGACTGCGAGTGTTCATCATGCGTGGCCCCTGGGCTGTCTTTCTTCCAATAATGGGATGCAGCCTGATAGCGCCAAGCGGCTAGCATTGAGATTAGGCTGGAGGGTCTAGAACTGCAGTGTCTGTGTCCCCCAAATCACAGGGGTGGACCTCTTCAGGCCCAGAAGGCTGGGGGTAGAGCGGTGTGGGCAAGGGAAAGCCAGGCTTGGCCTGGAGCCCCATGGAGCTGCCATCCCCCAGCCCAGCTTGCATGAAAGAAGGGTCATGGGAAACTCCAGGATTCCCATCCCAGGCATTCTTTCCTATTTAAGGAGTATTTTTTACTTAAGCAGCCACTTTGGAGCAGACAGGGGCAAAAGAAGTAGAAAATGTTGGGTTTCTCAGCCTCAGAGGATGATGAAGATAAATGCATATCCCACAGAATCATCTGACGCCGGCGGCAAGGACTCTGGGCTGAGCTCCAAGATGTGGGTTCAAGGCCTGTGTTGCCCCCAGCCTTGCCTAAGTTCTTGGCGTGCCCTGGTCCCTGTTTCTTCATTTATCAAGTAGGGAAAGTAAAACAGCCCTGACAAATCAATGTAGAAAATGTCAAGGAGCTCTCCCAATGAGGAAACCAGGGCTTTTCTCATCCGTAATAACAAGAAGAAAAATTATAGAAGGAAACGTCTGTTTATTTAGTCATCTTTTCAGTTATCATTGACTCCTAAAGTAGTGAAATATCTTTGAATAGGTATTTTAAAAATATATACCTAATCTAATGAAATATAATTTTCTATATTGCATTCTATATAAATATTTCTATATTTAATAATTTATCATATTATGACATGTAAATATTTACATATATAAATATTTATATACTTTAGTCCATGTGTGTACATATACACAGACACAGACACATATGCATATGTATTTTGGAAAAGTCAGAACAAGAAGAATTATAAATGAAGATATTGGCATTCTTAATAGCATGCATAGTTTTTTTCCTCCAGCATTTTCTGTTCCGTGGATAGGGAGTGTGTGCATTACTGTTTGTAATTTAAAGACAAAGGAAACATGAGCCCAGCTTCTTTGTGTGGTGCCCACTGGATGCCACATCCCTCCTCCTGTGCCTCCATCCACGTGCTGGTTTACACAGAACAGCTCTGGGTCAGCCATGGCTGCCCGGGTTCCTCATACCAGGGTCCTCCTTAGGATGTACCCCAAAGGCCCAAACCCCCGATTCACTTCTTTCATTCTGCAGGGTGTGCATATGCATGTGCAGGAGATACGCCACACTAACCAGAAACTTGCTCCGTGTTTCGACTTGAGGCTAGGCTAGGAGGGAAGAGGACATGTGTCCCCGTGTGTTAGCTAGAATGCAGCCCAAGCTGGAGGTTGGTGACACTGCAGTAATTGGAGGTAAGAGCTCTGAAGCCATTCAGATAAATTTTTGACATAAAAATGTAGGCTGGTTCATAAAAGGTTGCAGTGACAATAGGTTATAGTGACAGCTTTTCAACAATTGTCTAAGCTGCCAGATGGAAGGGGATTCAGCATAATGAATTATGGGTGGTCTGGACAACACAGTATCCTTTCATAGGGATGGATCTAAGGGAAGAATAAAGTTATCCAGGATGGCCCACATTGAATAACACTATTGTTAAAACATGGACTGGAGAAGGAGAAAAAAGATTAGACGCTTGAAAGACTCAGCGACTGTAGCTGCAAGGCCTTGGTCTTGCGACCTGAGCACTGGGTGTTCGCAGCTCCCATCCTCTGGTGTAATGAACGCTTTATCTGCCAGATTCCAGGTTGAACATCACGCCTGTCTGGCAGGGCTCCCGGGCTTTCCTGCAAAGGGGGCGTTGTTCCTCTACCAGCGCAGCTGTTTGTGCGGTTTTGCCCTTTTGATTAAATTGCCTCTCTCAGCTCCTGGATGGGACTTGTGGGACCCTTCCTAAGTGGATGTCTTCTGGAGGGGAGACTTTGCCAGAAGGAGGGGGGCTCAAAGAAGGAGTGGGATGCATCAGGTTGGGAGAGGGGAAAAGCCCTGGCTCCCACAGAGTCCTCTCTGCCAGAATCCACCCTTGGCCTCTGATCAGGTACAGGCTGCTCGGTCGGAGAGCAGAAGCAGCCACCTTTGATCCTGTCTTTACTTAGGTGAGAATAATAACAGCCGCTATGATAACATAATGACAACCATCACTTACTGAGTGCCTACAGTGTATGTGAAACTAAGCACTTGCATCATCTCATTTAAACTGAACTCACAACAACCCTGTGATGTAGGTATTACCATTCCCATTTTATAGATAAGAAAACTGAGGCCTAGGGAAGCTAATCTGTATCTCACAGATGTTCAAATCGTTTGGAGGTGAAATTGGGGTCTGTCCTGCCCCCAGGTTTGCGCTCCTGGCCACTCATTGTGCTGTACTAACTCCTGAACACTCACGCTCCAAGACTAAACAAAAAGGTCTCGTCGAAAGCGGAGAGGAGTTTGTGAGTGCCTCCTAGGACCATTGAGGGGGTTCGGCAAGTAGGGGTACGAGATTTGCTCAGCAGAGAAAATTCATTTTAAATGGGTTTTGGCTGGGAGTAAAGCGTCCTTGGGAGTGAAATGTCTGCATTCAGTGACTTCAAGCTGGGCTTGTGAATTTACATGAATAATTTGTTAATGGCAGTTTCAGGAGATGAAGTAATTTACGTGGTCATAAAGGAGTAAAATTCTGCCCTGGAATGCGCATGTGTATTCAAGCCTCCCACTCTGTGGTTTGCCACGGGAAAGCATGGCAGGTCTGAGGTTTTTTGAAGCCTTGCTCGTGATTGCAAACGAGACCAGGCCACGGTCTATGAGAGCTTAGCCATGCATCCAACCTCATCATGATGTCCTGCCATCTTCTAGACTCTAAACATCAACATGTTCCTTTAGGCAAGACCCGTGGGGTGAGAGGGTTACTCTTAGCTCTGAGGTACCCAGTGAGAAGCGTGAGGGCACCTCCCCCACTCAATAGTGCATCTGAGGTTGGTAGGTTCCCAGGCTAGCCCACCACACTGGCTGACATGATCTTGTCTGATGGGGACCCAGGGGTTTCCATCCCACATCCTAGCATGTTGTTATTCATGCCCCAGCCTCTGCACAGGGCCGTGCTGTTGGCACACCAAGCCCTCTGCAGTGTTGGGCACGTGGTGGGGGTTGGGGGTGGCAGTGGAGGGCTCAGTTAATAGCTGCTGCTTTGATATCAGGCTGTGAAGGACACTCTTGGGGCGCTGGGGCCAGGGGAGGACAATTGGCTGGGGCTGAGGCAGGGCAGAGGGAGCAGAATCCAGTGGCTATGGCAGTCACTGCCCTGGAGAAACTCACGCAGGGGCAGGGGCCACAGCAAGGGTCCCCCAGTGCATCCCTGGTCCCCTTGTGCCAAGATGAGCACAGAGCATCCACTGCTCATTTTCCCCAGAATTTGGAGACAACCAGAGTGTGGGGCCTTTTCATCCTAACACACCAGAGACAGCCCGTGCCCATCGGCAAGACATGACATCGTTCCTGTGCCTCCCAGAGCATCTCCTGAGTCATCCGTCCCACCCCGCTTGCCCCAGGGCCTGCCCAAAGCAGGAGTGTTGTGTTACCCTTTCTCCTTGCACTTTTCTTAGTAACAGCATTGGCTGTGGCTCCTGCACAGAGGCCTCCTGGAGACATTCTGTCCTGGTCGGCCCCAAAGGCTGGCTTTGAGTCAGCACGTCCATCCCCACCCTGCAAGCTCTTCCTCACTCTGCCCAGAGTCCTTTGTGAGGCCAGTGGGGAACTTTCAGGAAACCACAACGGGGGTCGGGGGTCAGGAAAGCTGTGACTGTGGCTTAAAAGCAGGTGAATGTCCCTCCTGGCCAAGGGGCAGTTCCAGGCAGCTGCTCTATATCTCTATGTGAATTTTCTTTTTTTTTTTTTTTTTTTTTTTTTTTTTTTTAGCAACAGGGTCTTGCCGTGTTGTCCAGACTGGTCTCGAACTCCTGGGCTCCAAGCAGTCCACCCATCTCAGCCTCCAAAAGTGCCGGGATTACAGGCATCACGCACCACTCCTGACCTCTACATGGGAGAGTTCTGTCCTGAGGGTCTGAATCCCGGGTCGAGGGAAGGCCTGGAAGTGTGTGAGGTTGGATCTCAGGTGCTACTCAGGCCAAGCCCAGGGGAGCCATACCCCATTGGCTCAGAGAGATCAGGAAGCAGGAGAGGGTCTGCCCAGCCTGGGCCAACTTGGACTTGCCAGCAATTCTGGGGCTTCATAGATCCCTCAGATTTCTTAGGAAAAGACATCACAGCTCTTGCCAATCCATGAGTCACTGAGTATGGTGTGAGCCACCCTCTGTGCCCGGCCCAATGGTGGGCAGTCGGGTGAGGTCAGGACAGTGCCTCTCTTCAGGGTAGGTCAAAGTCAGGGAAGTGACCCCCCACCCCAGGGCAAACAAGGGCTCGAGAAAGCAGGTTTGAGGTCAGAGGTGAAGTTGGACAGCCTTCCCCGGACCCTGGAACTGTGAGGAATGCCCACCCTGTGGGAGTTTCTGTAGTTGCTGGAGCCAGAAAAGGCAACCAGAAGTAGGGCCTCAACCCAGAAACCCTGTTCATCCCACGTGGCTGGATCCCACCTCCAACCAGCAGTCAAGGCATTTCCTGGGCCGGAAGATGAAGGCTGCAGCGTGGGGGGAGTGGGAGGGGTAGTCAGGGTCTGACAGCAGGATAGTGCATGTCCTCTGAGTTCTAGGGGGACCTCTGCTGGGCCCTGAGCTCTGTGTCTCAGGACAAAAATCCCAGATTCCAGAACTGATGGCGCTTCCCAGGTCTCCTACCCAGCCACTTGCTTTCCAGGTGGGGTCTGAGGCCCAGGCCTTTTGAAAGGCCTTGGCATGTTTGGAATAAGAATTCTGAAAGTACTGATTTTCTAAAAGAGGGAGATTGAGGAGGCTGGCCGGGAAAGCGTACCGTTCCTCAGGTGCTGGAGCCCAGGAAAGCCGTAAACACTGTGAGTCCACACCCTACCCCTTCCCTGTCTCCAGACCAGCCAGCATTGTGCCCAGCCCTGGGGAGCAGGCCAGGCCAAGGAGCCCTGGTGGACTCCATCAGAGGCCCTGGTGCAGCTGCATTCACGGTCCAGTGGGAAAGGGAGGCTGCACTCAGCCCATCCCCGAGCTCAGTGCAGGAACAGCTCTTACGGGGTCCCCCCCGGCCACGCAATGTTGCCCTGTCTCCTCCTGAGGGACTGTGCCCAGAGGAGGTGCCTGGATTTGTGGCAAGGTTAACCACAGCACCATGAAGTCAGTTCTGTGAGCTCAGGCCTGGGTACTGGGTGCACAGTTCTAGTGTGGGTCTGGTCTTCAGTGCCCAGGGTCTAGGGCAGCCCCCGAGGGGACTGTGTTACTATCCAGCATGAAGCATCTAGACAAAGGACCATTAGACAACAGTAAGATCATTTCTTTTTTTTTTTTTTTTTTTTTGAGACGGAGTCTCACTCTCTTGCCCAGGCTGGAGTGCAGTGGTGCAATCTTGGCCTCCTGAGTAGCTGGGACTACAGGCGCCCACCACCACGCCCGGCTAATTTTTTTTTGTATTTTTAGTAGAGACGGGGTTTCACCATGTTAGCCAAGGTGATCTCAATCTCCTGACCTCGTGATCCGCCCACCTCGGCCTCCCAAAGTGCTGGGATTATAGGCGTGAGCCACCGCGCCCAGCCTGGAAGATCATTTCTGTTCTCTATAACTGAGGCAGTTGCTGCTGGTTACAGGGCTTGCTGATAAATGGCCCCATTGGGATGCAGGTGTCACAGGGGGAAACACTGGACAGGGATGAAAATGACTGATTTCCTGGGAGACCGCATCCCCTTCAGCAGCAGCAGGAGCCCCGGAGGTGGCCTTGGGGGACTTTTCCTTCTGGTTCTGACACTAACCATGTCCTGAGAGCTCAGGCCCCTGGAGCACTGAGTGCCCATCTGCAAAATGGAGAGACCAAGTCACTTTGAGTCATTTTAGACCATCGTAGATGTAAGCAAGAGGCAGGGTGAGAACAGAAAGGACACTCTGAGGTTAGAGGGGACCCCTTCCCTGGAGGTGGTATCCTCCCACGCCTCTCCAGTGCCTCCTCTGCTCTGCTCCTTGCTGCCTGTTGGCCTGAGGTTCCCATCCTGACCCATGCTTCCTGCCCCTCAGCCATGGGCTGCAGCCAAGGCCAGGGAAGCAGTTGTCCCCTCAGCCATTTGCAGTACAAGGGCCAGGCCCCTCTGATGGGGAAACAGGAAGGGCTGTTGGGAGGGTCCGCTGAGTGCCCCAACTCCACCTGGCCCTGCCTGCTAGATCAGGCCTGATCCGACCCGCCACCGCCTTCCCTGGAGCAAGGCCTCAGCCACTGGGGGGACAGCATGGCCTGTTCCTTTTCCTTTTTTTTTTTGGAGACAAGGGTCACTCTGTCACCCAGATTGCAGTGCAGTGGCACGGTCTCAGCTCACTACAACCTCCGCTTCCCAGGCTCAAGGGATCTTCCCACCTCAGCCTCCTAAGTAGCTGGGACTACACAGCCAGCTAATTTTTTAATTTTTTGAAGAGACGAAGTCTCACTGTACTGCTCAGGCTGGTCTTGAACTCCTGGGCTCAAGCAATCCTCCCACCTCAACCTCCCAAAGTACTGGGATTACAGGCGTGAGCCACGACGCCCCACCTGCCTGCCCCTTATGGAGCGATTTCCACGCCACTCTTGTGTCACAGCTGAAGGAGGCTCCACGGGGCCCAGACCAGGCCTTCCACAGAACACAGCCCCTGGTGCCCCAGGAACTGCGCACAGTGAAGGACCATAAGAAGCCCTCGCCATTCATCTTCTCTCAGTATTTTTTGAGCTATAAAGTCGATTTGGTCATATTTCAGAACATGTAACTCCTTAGTGATTAGACTGCCCATGAAAATAGACACATATCCTAGCCTCTGGGCCCAAAAGAAAGAGGAACTATAATAAAAGCAAAGAAGTCATTCAAGCCCTCCTCCTTCTCAGATGCTTAGCACACATGAAATCCAAATCCTTAGGAATGGGGAAAACCTTTTTATTTCTTTATTTATTTATTTATTTTGAGACGGAGTCTCACTCTGTCGCCCAGGCTGGAGTGCAGTGGTATGATCTTGGCTTACTGCAAGCTCCGCCTCCTGGGTTCAAGTGATTCTCGTGCCTCAGCCTCCCAAGTAGCTGGGATTATAGGCGCCTGCCAACACGCCCAGTCAATTTTTGTATTTTTAGTAGAGACAGGGTTTTGCCATGTTGGCCAGGCTGGTCACGAATTCCTGACCTCGGGAGATCCACTGGCCTCGGCCTCCCAAAGTGCTGGGATTACAGGCATGAACCACGGCACCTGGCCAAGGGAAAACCTTTCTTAAAGGAAGAGTGGCAGTATGGGAGTTTCAGGTAGGGGGTCAATCTGTGGGCGAGTGTGTGTGTGTGTGTGTATATGTGTGTTTGTGTGTGAGAGAGAGAGAGGGAGAGAGACAGAGAAAGGAGAGAGGGAAGAATGGAAAGAGATGATTGATTCTAGAACATTCCCAGGCCTTGCACACAGTTTGCTCAGGAAGGCTGGAAGTTCCTCCTCCCAGCCGCTCTGCTGCTGGGTGCAGGGGTCTCTGGCCTCGTTTGTTTCATGTCCCTTGTGTGATTGCAAGGTGCCCTTCCTGTGACTCACTGTGTCCTTGCCTTTCCTGATTTCCAACTCAGTTTAGCCAAGGGATCTAAGGCACGGGGTTAGGCACTGCCTCATAGCATCTTAAGGAATCTGCCCAAAATTTCCTGTTCATCCTGACCGATTTAACAATTAAAGGATCACTTTATGAAATTCCTTGTCTTATAAACGCAATTAGCAGTTTTAATCTCCTGAGGGAACAAATCATTCACTACTTGATGGGAGTTGGTTTTATCGGAGAATTTTGCTTCTAAAGTTAAACTGAAATAAAAGCAGAGGGGAAGAGGAGAGTCATTTATGGGGCATCTGAGGGCACTTGTGGGCAGCTCAGGGAGAGCAGAAGGGAGTTTGATGCTTGCAGAACCCACACTTAATGGCAGACACTGTCCTAGTCCCTTAGACACCCTTAACTAGGGCTTATCTTAGCCCATTCAGGCTGCCATAACAAAATACTGTAAACAGCATGGCTTAGAAACAACAGAAATGTATTTCTCATAGTCTTGGAAGATGAGAATTCTATGATCAAGGCACTGGCCAATGTGGTGCCTGGTAAGGGCTGGGACTGGCTTATGGACAGCACCTTCTCACTATCCTCCATGGTGGAAGGGGCAAGCTGTGGTCTCATGAACCCCATATGAGGGCACTAACCCATTGGTGAGGGCCCCACCCTCATGACCTAATCACTTCCCTAAGGCTTCCCCTTTTCACACCATCACACCAGGGGTTAGGTTTCAACATGGATTTTGAGGAGACACAAATATTCAGAGCACAGCAGGGCTCTGCCACCCACAGACCAGGAGGTGGTGATTCTGAGAGGGCCTGCAAACTGCCCAGACTACACAGAAGCTCAGAGATCAGCTGGGGATTTGAAAGGAGGTCACTCTGACCCCAGAGAAGAATCTCTTCCCACTGTCCCAAGCTGGGCACACCAAAAGGAAGATGGGATTGAGAAAGGTTTGAGAAGCAGAGGGGATGCAGACAAGGCCGCAGGAGACCATCAGCAATCCATTTTGGTTTTTTAGTCTTGAGCCAAATGGAAAAGTTACTTTTAATGAAATATCTGAAATCCAGTCATACCCTATCTTTTACATATTTGGGACTACATTCTTTAGAGCAGGGGTCACCCACCCCCACAAACTGGTACAGTCCATGGCCTGTTAGGAACCAGCTACATAGCAGGTGAGTGGCAGGCAAGCCAGCATGACCGCTCAAGATCCACCTCCTGTCAGATCAGCAATGACAATAGATTCTCATAGGAGCGCAAACCCTATTGTGAACTGTGCATGTGAGGGATCTAGGTTGCATGCTCCTTGTGAGAATCTAATGCCTAATGATCTGAGGTGGAGCAGTTTCATCCCAGAACCATCTCCCCACACCCCCAGCCCCGTCCATGGAAAAATTGTCATCCATAAAAGTGGTGCCTGCTGCCAAAAAGTTTGGGGACCGCTGCTTTAGAGAGCTCTGAACTTGTTTCTTTTGTGAGCAAGCCTCTGTCATGTGAAGTGCTGTTCCCCCAACTTATATGTTTAGTCACTTTAGATTCTCTCACACTCATCTCTTTCTAGGGACCCTGGAATTGTCCCAGGATGAGGAAGGAGGGAGGGCGGGAGGGTGATTCTCCAGCCTACAGGTTGTCAGTAGTTGACCCAAAATGTCACCTTTTGGTGTCCACACAAGGACAGTAATTTCCGTCTCCATTCCCAGCATGATGGGAGGGAAAAAGGAATGCACAGAAGTCATTTGGAGGAAGTTCCCACATACAGAAGAGAGTAAAACTGTGTCTGTAAACATGAAAATAACAGCATCTGCTGGTGAAGTTTTGGTCTTTTATTTTGTTTTCTCCCAAACATGTCTATAGCTTACTGTCTGCACCAGGAACTCCCACACGCCCATGAGGTCTCTTGCCTGTTGCCCTGACTTACAGTTGAATATTTCGTTTTTGTGTTCATCCTTCTTCCCCCGCAAGACTGCAGTCTCCTTGGAGGTAGGGCCCAGTCTTTTTTTTTTTTCCTCTGTCTTATCTTCTATGCCTAGAATATCATAAGAGCTCAGAAAATGTTTGTTGTTTTGTTTTTATTCAAAGTTAGAGCTATAATTCACAAAATACACACCTCACATTTACTCTGTTAAATTCTTCCTTTAATTGAAATGCATTCATTTGGAGAAAGCGATGCTGATAGGAACCAGATAACTGGAGAACTGATGATTTTCTAAGTGCTGTGGGCCCCTTAGGATGTGAATTACAATATGGAGCGTTTAGATACCAAACCCACTGGGGGAGGCACTGAGGATTATCCATTCTCGCACAGAGCACTCAATACAAACCCCAATTCATATTAATTAAAAATTCTAAATCACACAGTTGTTTTTTTCTGCAAATCCTTATATGCTCTGTTTTATTTATCACCATTAATAATAACAATAAAGATAATAATAATATAACTACTATGTGATTAAGGTACAAAATATTTACAGGTTTTTAGGGAGCCCTGTGCTCAGAATGGGAATAGGATAATTACAACGAGGTTTAGTATGAGAGCTCGTTCCAGAAGATTCTCCACTGAGAGTTGAAGTCAGTCACTGGGTTCTATTTTGTCTGTGATTCTATCAACCTGTTCCCCTGATATCAATCATGTAGTCACTCATTCATTTGACACAAATGTATTAAGTGTCTCGAGCATGCCAGGCAGCGTGCTAGATGCTGGAACACAAGGGTAAACAGAACATTCCCCACTCCTGTGGTCTGGGGGTGCTTATGTCATTACAGCCAGGAGGGAGATGGCCGGCAGTGGCAGGGCACTATGTCTAAGCCCAGTCCTGTAGGATGAGTTGGAGATCTCCAGGAGAAAGTGTGGGAGAGAGAATTCCCTGGAGAGACCTGGTGAAGAGTTGCAAGCTTGGTACTTGTGAGGACTGAAACGTCATTGAGCCCTTTTGCTGGAGAAGGCAGCAATCAGAGATGAGCTGGAGAGGTCAGCTGGGACCACATTCTGAGGGCTGTGGGGAGCCACAGATGGGTTTTTGTGAAATAGAGAGCAGGTGTGCTCTTCAGAATGCCTGCCCCTCCCCGCACCTCGGCTGATTGTGGAGTGAGGGAATAGGAATCAAGGATGCCTGTGTGGAGCCGGGCACAGAATTTCATGATAGCTGTGGCCTAGAGATAGGTAATAGTGAGAAAAGGGGGAATGGGAGAATTTCAGAAATTCAGGACAGATGATGATAGTAATGATGAAAAATACATAATACACACTTACCATGTGCCAGAGCCTATTGCAAGCACTTTGCATGTTTATTTGGTTCAACCTTCCAACAAAACCTATGAGGTAGTGACTGTTATCCCCATTGTATGGGCGAGGAGACTGAGACACAAAGAGATTAAATAGTTGGTGCAAGACTACACTACTAATCTAAGTAGCAAATGGGAATCAGACTCCTGTTTGAATGTGAACCCATCCCCCACCCCCCATTTATTTCCAGAACCCATGGTCCACACTACTGTCGTCAGTGACATGGGGCGATGTGAAGTCTGCTACTCAGGTAGGGAGGGTGGGCTGAGCAGATGAGTTGCTTTTGTGACACATACCCCCGACAGTCCCTCAGGGATCACGTGGTATCAGAAGCAGTGGAGAGTCCTCATCCCTGGCTGGCCATCTCCCTCCCCATAAAGCCCTTTTTCCCAACACTTGGAAATCAAGCCTTTCAACTGGATGCTAGTAGTCAGGGACTGTCTTGGGGCGGCGTGAGGGGATACTGCTGCTGGGCCTGTTGGGCCCATGGCCAGTCCTCAGCTCCAAACCCAACTCTTGCTGGCCTCTCGGTACTGAATTGCACCTTGCTGTATTCGTTCTGGTGTGCTTTGGAGAACCAATTGATTTCCCAGCTCCCTAACTTGTCACTATCTGAGTGAGCTTTTATGGAGAATCTGCTACTTTTTGAGAAGTTTCATGGACATTTTCTTCATCTTTTGCCTGGAATGAAGTTCATAAATTGGTGCTTTAAGAGGTTTGGTCTGGAATGAGCTGCAGGGAATGGCTAAAGACGTGGTCATCTCTCCTCAGTTCCCCACTTCCCCATAGGCCCTGTGTCTGCATTTTCACCGTGGGACTTATGTGGTTTCTGACTCTGAAATTTTTGGTTTCATCCGCCATCTGATCAGCAGATTGCCTCTTGCCATCACTCCAGCCTTGTCCTTTGTAAGGCTTGGTCCTGGGATAAGAAATAGCCCTGTGGGGTGGGGCAGGTGCCCTGAAATGCTATGCAGGAAGCCTGGGTCCTAACTGTGTCTCAATTCACTACAGAAACTTGGCCCAGATCACCTTCCATTCTGGACCTCACTTGCCTCTGCAAAAGTAGAAATGCAAGTTCATGTTGTTGAGTAAATATTTGCAGCAGTAAAGTCAGATAATAGATTCATGTATTTATTCACCATTTATTGATCACTTATTCTGTGCCAAGCACAGTTTCAGGTGCTTTGGTTAGAGTAATAATTAGCAAGATAAACAAAAATTACTGCCCACATGGAGCTTACCTTCAAGTGGATGGAAAGACAACGAATAAGTAACAAAAATATCTAGTATGTTAGATGTTAGTAAGTTTTGGCAAGTTCCATGTTCAAAATGATCAACTAGGAAATGCTGAGCAAGTCTTATGTTGAAGACAGTTAGAAAAGCAGGCAATGTCTAATAACCATTATCTTGAAGGTACTGGAGAGGTAACAAGACACAGTGAGCTGCTATTCGATTAGGGTCTGGGAAGGATAGAGGCCTGTGGAGGTGAGCCTTATGCTTACAGCCAGTTTTCCTCTAGGAGTATTTGGCAGTTCTGAAGGGACAGATGAGAGCTGAACAGGGTGCTCAACAGCAGGCTTGCAGGGTCAGAGGACCAGGATTGGAACCCAGAGTCTGCCAAGGGGACTAGCAGGTTTCACTGACCCCTCCACTTTCTTTGGCCTGGGACTCTGAAGGGCTGTACACTGGGCCCTCTGAGGAGCTGCCTCTCTGCTTCAAATCCTCTGGGTTCTCCAAAATGAATTAAGGTGATCCCATATTGCTAGTATCCCTAGGTGCCCAGCAGAAGCAGACAAATAATCTTAGGAGAAAGATACCATCTTGACCTCAAATTATTTCTAAAAACAATGTGCAAAGGTAGAATCTGTAACATAATTTTAAAAATAACCAGATACAAGGAGACCACATTAACAAATATCAGTAGAAACAACAGAAAATAAAGAGACCCATAGGGGTTCCAGATACATTGGAATTCTTAGACACAGACTTTAAAATAACTCTGCCTTACTATGTTCCAGATGTGAAAAGATCAAAATTGTAATTTTCATTAGAGAACCAGAAACTATATATCTTTTTTCAAAGCCAAATGTAAATAACCACATAATACCCCAAATGAAGAATTCAATGACAAGTTTAACAGATGCAACCAAAAAAAAAAGAATTATGAACTGAAAGATTGATTAGAAAAAAAATCCGCATTAAGTACAGAGAGACCAGAGAAAAAATGCAAAAAAAAAGGCAGGGAGGTGGGGCAGTAGGAGTTACAGTGAAAATGTCTAACACACGTATAACTGGAATTCCAGAAAGAGAGGAGGAGGAAACTGTGTCAGAAGCAGTATTTCAAGAAAATGGGTGAGAACATTTCTCAACTGTTGAAAGATATCAAGTCATAGATTCAAGAAACACTAAACTACAAGCAGGATAAATG
The DNA here is from genome assembly GCF_037993035.2 of Macaca fascicularis. Classification (NCBI taxonomy): domain Eukaryota; kingdom Metazoa; phylum Chordata; class Mammalia; order Primates; family Cercopithecidae; genus Macaca; species Macaca fascicularis. The sequence continues at coordinate 98,659,613 of NC_088387.1, read as the reverse complement.
AAATCTACACCAAGGCACTCAGAGTAAAACTGCTGAAAATTAAAGACAACGAAAAATCTAAAAAGTAGGTGGAAGGGAAAGACAGATTACTTTGAAAGGTACAGTGATGAAATATATAACTGACTTCTCAATAAAACATTGAAAGTCAGAAGTCAGTGGTGTGATATCTTTAAAGTGCTGAAAGAAATTGCCAGCTCAGAATTCTATACCCGGTGAAAATGCCCTTAGAAGAAAGAACAAAGATGAGATTTTTTAAAAGTTCAGACAAACCGTGAAATAATTTGTCACCAAAAAGCCTGGCTGGGTGTGGTGGCTCATGCCTGTAATCCCAGCACTTTGGGAGGCCAAAGCGGGTCGATCACCTGAGGCCAGGAGTTGGAGACCAGCCTGGCCAACATGGGGAAACCATGTCTCTACTGCAAATACAAAAATTAGGTGGTCATGGTGGCGAACGCCTGTAATACCAGCTACTCAGTAGGTTGAGGCAGGAGAACTGCTTGAACCCAGGAGGCAGAGATTGCAGTGAGCCAAGGTCGCACCATTGCACACCAGCGTGGGCAACAGAGCAAGACTCCATCTCAAAAAAGAAAAGAAAAGGGAAAAAAGCCTGCACTGAAGGAAATCCAAAAGTATGTTTTTCAGGCAGATGAAATTAATTCAAAAGAAAGGTTAGAGTTTCAGGAAGCAATGAAAAAGCAACAAAAAAATGTAAAAATAAGGCTATATCAATTGTACACAAAGATAAAAAAACTCTCATGAAACAACATGTATAGAGAGAAATAAAATAAATGAAAAAAAGGTTTAGAAATGGGGTGGGGAACAAATGAAATGAAATTATTTTAAGGCCCTTGAATTATTTTAAGGCCAAGGAAGAGAGTATAAGTATCTACATTACACTTCAATAAGTCAAGGATGAGGGATGTAATATCTATGGATATTACAATGAAATACAAAATACCTAATCCAAAAGAAGACAAAGGAGAAAAGAAACAAGGAACATAGAGCAAGTGAGACACAGAAAGCATTTAGCAAAATGATCAATTTAAACCCGAGTACATCAGTAATTACGTCAAATGTATATGCTCTAACCAAAAGATAAAGCTTTCCAGACTGAAATTTTAAATTCTCACTCTATGCTATTTATAAAAAACACATTAAAAGAGAAAAGGTATAGAAAGATTAAAGGGAAAAGGATGAAGGAAGGCAAAAAGATACACTGTGCATAAAAGCAGGTGTAGCTACATCAGTATCACACAAAATTGTCTAAGACAAGAAGCAATACTTCATAATTACTATTTTTTAAAAACCCACCCTTGGCCGGGCACGGTGGCTCATGCCTGTAATCCCAGCACTTTGGGAGGCTGAGGTGGATGGATCACAAGGTCAGGAGTTCAAGACCAGCCTGGTCAACATGGTGAAATCCCATCTCTATTAAAAATACAAAAATTAGCTGGGTGTGGTGACGTGTGCCTGTAATCCCAGCTACTCAGGAGGCTGAAGCAGGAGAATGGTTTGAACCCGGGAGGTGGAGGTTGCAGTGAGCCAAGATCGCACCACTGCACTCCAGCCTGGACAACAAGGCGAGACTCCATCTCAAAAAAAAAAAAAAAAACACCACCCTCAGCTCACCAGGAAGATGCAACAATTGTGTGCATCTAAGAACTGCGAAAGGAAAATAAATCTTGGGACCCCAAAATCACTAAGCTGAAAGGAAAAGTCAAGCTTAGAGCCAACCTGCCTCTCATTCTATCCCTTTAAAAAAGATGACTACTAAGATTTTAAAAACAAGCTACAGCTGGGCACGGTGGCTCACACCTGTAATCTCAGCACTTTGGGAGGCCAAGGCGGGTGGATCACGAGGTCAGGAGTTCAAGACCAGCCTGGCCAAGATGGTGAAACCCTGTCTCTACTAAAAATACAAAAAATTAGCCGGGCGTGGTGGCAGGTGCCTGTAATCCCAGCTACTTGGGAGGCTGAGGCAGAGAATTCCTTGAACCCAGAAGGCAGAGGTTGCAGTGAGCCAAGACCGTACCACTGCACTCCAGCCTGGGCGACAGAGTGAGACTCTGTCTCAAAAAAAATAAATAAATAAAAATAAAAATGAAAAAATAAAAACAGGCTGCATACCTCCCTCACAAAGAATTTCCTTGTGGACAAAGGACAGATAGAACTCAAAGTCACCCCTCTGCTCACTGAGATAGATGCATATCTGACTGCCTCCTTTGGAAAGGCTAATCAGAAACTCAAAAGAATGCACCCATTTGTCGCTTACCTACCTATGACTTGGAAGCCCCCTTCCCGCTTGGAGTTGTCCCACCCCTTTCCAGGCAGAACCAATGTACATCTTACATGTATTGATTGATGTCTCATGTCTCCCTAAAATGTATAAAACCAACCTGTGCCCCGACCACCCTGGACACATGCCATCAGGACCTCCTGAGGCTGTGTCACTGGCATGCGTCCTTAACTTTGGCAAAATAAATTTCCTAAATTGAGACACGTCTCAGATACCCAAAGGGTTCACAGAACATAGAACATAGCCTCAAAATATAAAAGGCAGAAATTGACAGAACTAGAAGGGAAAAAATAAATTCACAGTCCCATTTAACACATTCTCTAAATAACAAGACAAACAGACAAAAATAATGATAAAAATAAAGGTATAGAAGATTTGCAAACACAATTAGTAAACATGACAATGGCATAAAGAATATTGTACATAAAATCTAGAGAATATACGTTCTTCAGAATCACACACATAACGTTGATAAGTGCAATGGAGAAAAATGAATACGGAGTGTTAGCTGTGAGATTTGAAATAGCAGCGTTTGGAAAGAACTCTCTGCGTTTGCGTTTGGGCAGAGGCCTGAGGAGGTAAGAAAGGAGGTCACTCGGGTCGCTGATGGCTGAGGGAGGAACATTGCAGGCTCCAGGCTGAGGCAGGGTGGGCTGGTGTATTCAGGAAATAGCAGGGACCGCAAAGCCATCGGGGGATGGGAAGATGTGGGCTGTAAGCCCCCCAGGTGAGGGGCGCCCTGGGATCTGGGCATTGATGATGGGAATGGAGCCTGCTGCTCCCTGTAGCCCCAGGCCAGCTCCGCCTCCAGCAAAACAAGACTCCTCGAAAGCCCATTCCAGCCATCAGGTCCCTCTCTCTCTGTCTGCTTGGCCCTCTCCCTAGAACCTGCACTACCTTTCACAGCTCCGCGCTTCTTCCATGTCTTATCCAGTCGCCTTTTCAGGAAAGACACTAAACCTGGTGCCTGGGGAGCAGCACTGCGGGTCTGCAGTGAGCCAGGACTTCCCCAGGGCTTCAGCTCGTCCTCACAAGCCCAGGGGCAGGCTTTGTTATTAGCATTTTGCAGATGAGAAAACTGCTGCCTCGACTTCTGCTCTTGTATAAATGCAACCTCCTCTTAGAGGCTCACTCTCACTTCCATTTTCACTGAACCAGGTGCTGCTGGGGACCCCACTTCCAGAGGAGGTTGCTGCCCTCCATCCACCCTGGACCATCCAACCTAGGATCCTGAGACCCTGGGTCATATCTCTGGGACCAGAGAATAAGTCAGGACCCTCAGAGCGTCTCCTGTGTGTCTCCGCTGCAGGGAGCTCTGAGTCAGCCTGTAGAAAGGGGTGCAGTGGCCAGGGAGGCGTGTCCGGGCTCTGTGCGAGCCCCGCTGCCTCTCACGGTGGACCCGCGAGCCAGGCTGGAGCAGGTGCTCTAGGTGGAGGGAAGTTGCTGGAGTTGCACCTTCTGCGAGCTGCCCACCCCAGCTCCTGGGGCCCTTTGAGAAATCCCATTATTCCAGTCTAGGGGGCTTCACATCCATAGACCCCTTGTTTGCTGCCTGATGGTTATGCACCTGTTAGAGTCACTGCGTGGACACAGCCTGTGCTGAGAATGTCAGATTAGAGTGAAGTGACCGTGACCTGGTTCAGCTGCGCCAGCCTTCTTGCACGTCAGCATCACTGTTCCTTTCTGATCAGCGTAGCCAGTGCCTGTGTCTGTCCCCTGTCAGATGAAAGATGGCAGATATTCCCTCCCCAGACCCCCTCTGCTTCTCTTTTGGGAATCAGGCTTGCTGTGGCCTCTGGGCTTCCAGTCCTGGTGGCCTTGATCCCTCCTCCTAAGGGATCCAGGGGTCAGTCCCCTTGGAGCTCTCAGCAAGGAAGACCTCGCTGGGCCTATGGGTCCTGGCCTGGAGGGTGGACCTCTCTGCTTCTGGCCACTGAGCCAGGTCTGCTTCTGCCATGCCCCCCGAGTGGCAGCCTGACCACGAGGTTGCACCCCCTACCCTGCCCTCCCACACTCCAAGTCTGCCCCTCCCTCCTCAGCTTGGGGTTCTGTTCTCTTGAGCCCTACAAAAAGTTCATACTCAGCCTGGGGTTCATTCTGCTCTTCGAGCCTGTGACAGAAAGGCTGCGGAGGTTGTGGGAGCCTTGTAATGCTCATTTTACCTAAACTAACCTTTCTTAAATTGAGGGAGCGAGGGAAAGATGAAAGGAGAAAAACACGCACACACACGGCAATGTAAGTTAAAGAAGAAAACATTTACCAAGTCTCTAAATATTGTCTTCACCCCGCGTCCTATTCTGCTGAATAAAAAAAACAGAGGTGCCTTCGGGCTTTTTAAAATCAAGATTTTATTAAAAAGAAACAAGTTTCAATCAAGCAAACAATTCACAAAGATATTTTCTAGAATAATGAGAATAATAAAAACCATCATTTTTGGAAAGGCTGATTCCTTTCCAGGGCCTGGGGTGGTGGGCTTGGCACCCATCGTTCTTGCCCACCCCCTGAACTGTCAGAGAGATCTTACCCCTTCCTGGAAATGAGCAAACGGGTTCAGAGAAGTCTAGTGACCTGTCCAAAGACACAGGGCCCCTGAAAGGGAGCTCTGTGGTCCGCACCAAGTCTGCGTGGCTCTGGCACCGTTCCCAGGGTCATTCACAGCAGGGCCCAGCTCAGACCTCAGCGGGCGGCGAGAAGAACACACGGGGTGTCTGACTTCCAGCACGAAGGGGCATCCTGCCTTGCATTTCTATTTCCCATTTCTGAGCATTCTCTCTGGATTATAGCCGTGACCGCCGTATCGCAGCGTGTTTGCCCAGCCCGGTTTGAGTTGTAAGCTGGTGAAATAGAAAAATCCTTGTGAAAATATGAACACACTTTTATTTACCAAAGGTAAATGAAACCTTTCACTGTTCTGAAGGGTTTCCATTTTTCTGTCTTTTGTCTCCTCCCTTTGATTACCCATAACATTAACCTTCAAACAACCTGGCAAATTCAAGTCTCTGATTTCCCGGCAGCCTCCTCCTTCAGCCAGTCAGGGCACCTGTTGCCGGTCCTCTTGGGATCACCAGGCAGAGAAGCCTCCCTGTGCCTCACACCCACCCACACCTGTCCCCCCATCCTGGGGGAAGGCAGTTCCTGGCTGGCCCATGGTCACTGTGAAGCGCTCCTACTTAACAATGCAAGTAGCCATTCCTCTGTCCAGCTGGCTTTGACGAGGCTCCGCTGCCACAGCTTCTTGCCTGTGGCTCTGTGGTGGGGAAAAACGGAAGGAAAAATGCGTTCCATGCAGGGCCTGTCACTGCTGTAGAAACAGCAGTATTATTTTCAGGGATGTTGCGTTAATAGGGGAAGGCTATTTCTTGGAAAATACTGTCTTCAAGTACTGTGACTCTTTTCAGGTTATATAAAAGGGCATTAGGCAAACACTCAGAAATTCAGCAGCTTCCCTGGTTGGGAGTGTGGAGGGTGGGTGGACCAGCTCCTGTGCACCTCCAGCGGCAGCCACGCAGAATACGAATTGGCTGCAGTCACCGTCCTCATCAGCCTGCAGTCTGGATAGTATCAGCAATAGGAAAGGTTACAGCTTTTCCTGTGATGTATTGCTTCTTCAGAGAGTATTAAAGATGTTTTGAATCTATTTTTTTAGGAATCTTGAAACCACCAGTGGAACATTTTTGCTGTTGTGGGTAATGCACAACGTAGCAGCGTAGGAAGGCCGGGCCGCGAGGAGGACCCGAGGGTGTTGGAAGCACCGAAGACAGCGCCCGTTGTCATTTTAACAGTGAGGAAGCAAGCGAGGCAGAGCATATGCTGAGGTGTGGAGCAGCTGCGACTGGGAAGCGTGTTATTTCTTTTATTTGCTGGGGGGCGGAGAAGAGGCAGACACCGCGTCTCCTGGGAGTGGGCAGGATTTATTTATTGGGAAGGGAGTGCCAGAGGAAAAGTTCCGTCATCATGGAAGGAATTCTCCAGCCCTGCTTAGTATTCTTACTGTTTGGGCTTTTTTTTTTTTTCCCCCTGCCTGGACGCTCCCTGCCCAAAGGACAGATTCAAAGAAAAATTGTAGCCAGAGCCGACGTCTTTGTAGTAGATGGTGGGACAGTGAATTTTACACGTCAACTTGACCAGTCCACAAGGTGCCCAGATATTTGGGCCAAAGATGATTCTGGGTGCGTCCGTGACGGGGTTTCTGGATGAGATTAAGATTCGAATCAGTAGACTGAGTAAAGCAGCTCGCCGTCCCCGGTGTGGGAGGGCCTCATCCAATCAGTCAGTCGGCCTGAATAGAACAAAAGCTGACCCTGCTGTAAGTAAGAGGGGTTTCTCCCGACCGCCTTTGAGTCGGGCCATTGGTCTTTTGCTGCCTTCGGACTGGAACTGAAACATCCGCCCTTCTTGGGTCTCCAGCCTGCAGGCTTTTGGACTGGAACTATACCAGTTCCCGCTCCTGGGTCTCCAGCTTGCTAACTGCAGATCTCAGGACTTCTCGGCCTCCATGATTACAGGAGCTGATTCCTTATAATAAATCCTACATTATATATATAATTAATGTCCTATTAGTTCTGTTTCTCTGGAGAACCCTGGCTGACATAGAAGGCATCCATTAAGGCAGGAGTTGAAATCTTAACATCCTTCCTGAACCCATAGCTTGATCAGGCTACCTGTGTCCTCTAGGAGAAGAAAGGGTGACTGAATCCCAAAGTATTTGGAAGGAGGCCAGAGAAAAGCTCTGTAGCCACCACTCCTCTCTGCTGAGAACATCAGAGGCCATGAACTGTATGAATGGAAATGAGGATGCTTTGCCAGACATCCCCCTTTACAGGCAAATGCTGGTCCTTCCCCTCTAGGAGACCAAGGCTTGGAGCACCCTGGTCCCTCCTCCAAGGCAGCCAGATACAAGCCTGGCAGCCACAGGCCCCTCGGCCCAGGGAAAGGCAGCCTCTCTGTTGCAGGAGGCTCCAGCTACAGCCTCCAGCCATTGCTCCCTAGACATGGTGTCCACTCCTTGCTCACCCCCTGCTAGAAGGTAAAGGAAAGCATACATGAAATGGTTTTAAGCAGCAGGTTTGTGACTATTCCTGCAGCAGGTGAGGCTCTGAGCTGAATACGTCACACCTGGGGTCTTCTGTGGGCCTGGATTGAAAGCTGGCTTCTCCTGCAGTGTTAAGGGTCTGGTTCCAGCCTGGGCTGTTGGGGAAATCTTGAGGCTGGTGGGTGTTCTCAGAGGGGTCTGGTGCCTCACAGTGATTGGCAGTGATAGGAGAGCGGGAAGAAATGGGTGAGGGAAATGGGTCCTCTCATGAAGGCCTTAGCCGTGATTCCTCTTGAAATCTGAGCATCCCAGGGATGGGGGCACTGACACTGATGTGAGGAAATTAGGCCCCAGGGCAGCTGAAGCAGGCCGTGCCCATGATAATAGGAGAGACTGCAGCCTAAAAATCTGAATTGACTGCTGGGGTGCAGAACACAGAGGGGAAGCCTCCTCCCCTTTGGCGAAAAATCAATGCCTGATGTCAGGACTCCCCTATTGACAGCTTGATTAGAAAGGACTCAGAAGTTCCTTTGCCCTGGAATTGCATCAGGAAAAGAGAGATGGAAGCATGTGTGGGGTGCTGGTAAAGCTAACAAGGATGTTGATGGAAGCATGTCTGGGGTGCTGATAAAGCTAGCAAGGGTGTTAAGTCCAGACTGCCTCTTCCCAGCCTGTTAGTGCCTAGTTCACACTCCCAACTTTTACTGACCACCTACTGTGTACCAGGCCTTATCCTGGAAATAAGGCATGGTTTGTCCTTCAAGGAATTCATAGTGTAAAGTATGGGGATAAGCAAATAGGACTTTGAGTCCAGTAGCTCATACAGGCTCCAGGGATCCCCATGGGGTGTGCTGGGGAACCAGGGGAAATGCATCCGACCCAGATAAAGGGAGGCCAGAGAAGGGAGCTGTCGGGGGAGGCTTCTCCGAGGGGAGGCCACTGAGCTGAGTCCCTGAGGATAAGACAGAGCGAGCCTCGGTGAGGGGGCCCAGTGGACACACAGAGGCCAGGCTTAGGCTGATGTGTGGAGACAGGACGCAGCAGACCACATGAGGGTGCTGGCAGAGCATGAAGTGCCAGCCCAGGAGTGGTGAGGGGGGCACCAGGAGGCCAGTGGGGCCCATCAGGGGGTTGGCACTTGATCCCTTTGACTATGGGATTGGAAGCTGTTAGGGAGGAGGGTGACATGGTCATATTTACATTTTAGGAAAAGAACTGCCTTGCCACACCAAGGACAGCTTCCGGTAGACCCCCCAGGTGACACCTCTTGGAGGTCAGGAGAAGGCAGAGGTGAGGGTCAGGGAGGTCAGGGCTGCTAGAAGAAATATTAAGGAGGGCATCAGCAAGGCTGCTGGGGCAAGGGGCGGGGGAGACAGTTAAAGCCAAGTCCTGAATTCCTGCCTTGGGAACAGGGTGGTGAGGCCAGCTCTGGGACAGAGTATACAGTGGAGGGAGCTGACCCAGGGTGGGGAGGGAGAGAGCAGAGGCCAGTCCCAGACGCACAGAGTGTGAGGTGCAGGCACGACGTCCCGGACGCACAGAGTGTGAAGTACAGGCAGGACGTCACAGATACACAGAGTGTGAGGTGCAGGCAGGACGTCCCAGACACACAGAGCGTGAGGTGCAGGCAGGACGTCCCAGACACACAGAGCATGAGGTGCAGGCAGGACGTCCCGGACACACAGAGTGTGCGGTGCAGGCAGGACGTCCCGGACACACAAAGCGTGAGGTGCAGGCAGGACGTCCCGGACACACAGAGTGTGAGGTGCAGGTGCAGGCAGGACGTCCTGGACGCACAGAGTGTGAGGTGCAGGCAGGACATCCCGGACACACAGAGTGTGAGCCGCAGGTGCAGGCAGGACGTCCCAGACGCACAGAGTGTGAGGTGCAGGCAGGACGTCCCAGACACACAGTGTGCGTAGTGCAGGCAGGACGTCCCAGACACACAGAGCGTGAAGTGCAGGCAGGACGTCCTGGACACACAGAGTGTGAGGTGCAGGCAGGACATCCCGGACACACAGAGTGTGAGGTGGAAGTGCAGGTAGGATGTCCCAAACACATAGAGTGTGAGGTGCAGGTGCAGGCAGGACATCCCGGACACACAGAGTGTGAGGTGCAGGCAGGACGTCCCAGACACACAGAGTATGAGGTGCAGGCAGGATGTCCCAGACACACAGAGTGTGAGGTGCAGGCAGGACATCCCGGACACACAGAGTGTGAGGTGGAAGTGCAGGTAGGATGTCCCAGACACACAGAGTGTGAGGTGCAGGTGCAGGCAGGACGTCCCAGACGCACAGAGTATGAGGTGCAGGCAGGACGTCCCGGACACACAGAGTGTGAGGTGGAGGTGCAGGCAGGACGTCCCGGATGCACAGAGTGTGAGGTGCAGGCAGGACGTCCCGGACACACAGAGTGTGAGGTGCAGGTGCAGGCAGGACGTCCCGGATGCACAGAGTGTGAGGTGGAGGTGCAGGCAGGACGTCCTGGACACACAGAGTGTGAATTGCAGGTGCAAGCAGCACGTCCTGGACACACAGAGTGTGAGGTGCAGGTGCAGGCAGGACGTCCTAGATGCACAGAGTGTGAGGTGCAGGCAGGACGTCCTGAACACACAGAGTGTGAGATGCAGGTGCAGGCAGGACGTCCTGGACGCACAGAGTGTGAGGTGCAGGCAGGACGTCCCGGACACACAGAGTGTGAGGTGCAGGTGCAGGCAGGACGTCCTGGACGCACAGAGTGTGAGGTGCAGGCAGGATGTCCCGGACACACAAGAGTGTGAGGTGGAGGTGCAGGCAGGATGTCCCGGACACACAAGAGTGTGAGGTGGAGGTGCAGGCAGGATGTCCCGGACACACAGAGTGTGAGGTGCAGGTATAGCCAGGACGTCTCGGACGCACAGAGTGTGAGGCGCAGGCAGGACGTCCCAGACGCACAGAGTGTGAGGTGCAGGCAGGACGTCCCGGACGCACAGAGTGTGAGGTGCAGGCAGGACGTCCCGGACGCACAGAGCGTGAGGCGCAGGCAGGACGTCCCGGACGCACAGAGTGTGAGGCGCAGGCAGGACGTCCCGGAACCACAGAGTGTGAGGTGCAGGCAGCACGTCCCGGACGCACAGAGTGTGAGGTGCAGGCAGCACGTCCCAGACGCACAGAGTGTGAGGTGCAGGCAGGACGTCCCGGACGCACAGAGTGTGAGGTGCAGGCAGCACGTCCCGGAACCACAGAGTGTGAGCTGCAGGTGCAGGCAGGACGTCCCGGATGCACAGAGTGTGAGGTGCAGGTGCAGGCAGGACGTCCCGGATGCACAGAGTGTGAGGTGCAGGCAGCACGTCCCGGACGCACAGAGTGTGAGGTGCAGGCAGGACGTCCCGGACGCACAGAGTGTGAGGTGCAGGCAGCACGTCCCGGACGCACAGAGTGTGAGGTGCAGGCAGCACGTCCCGGACGCACAGAGTGTGAGGTGCAGGCAGCACGTCCCGGACGCACAGAGTGTGAGGTGCAGGCAGCACGTCCCGGACGCACAGAGTGTGAGGTGCAGGCAGGACGTCCCGGAACCACAGAGTGTGAGGTGCAGGCAGCACGTCCCGGAACCACAGAGTGTGAGCTGCAGGTGCAGGCAGGACGTCCCGGACGCACAGAGTGTGAGGTGCAGGCAGGACGTCCCGGATGCACAGAGTGTGAGGTGCAGGTGCAGGCAGGACATCCCGGATGCACAGAGTGTGAGGTGCAGGTGCAGGCAGGACGTCCCGGACGCACAGAGTGTGAGGTGCAGGCAGCACGTCCCGGAACCACAGAGTGTGAGGTGCAGGTGCAGGCAGGACGTCCCGGATGCACAGAGTGTGAGGTGCAGGTGCAGGCAGGACGTCCCGGACGCACAGAGTGTGAGGTGCAGGCAGCACGTCCCGGAACCACAGAGTGTGAGGTGCAGGTGCAGGCAGGACATCCCGGATGCACAGAGTGTGAGGTGCAGGCAGGACGTCCCGGACACACACAGTGTGAGCTGCAGGTGCAGGCAGGACGTCCCGGACACACACAGTGTGAGGTGCAGGCAGGACGTCCCGGACACACACAGTGTGAGGTGCAGGCAGGACGTCCCAGACACATAGAGTGTGAGGTGCAGGCAGGACATCCCGGACACACAGAGTGTGAGGTGCAGGTGCAGGCAGGACGTCCCGGACGCACAGAGTGTGAGGTGCAGGCAGCATGTCCCGGAACCACAGAGTGTGAGGTGCAGGTGCAGGCAGGACGTCCCGGATGCACAGAGTGTGAGGTGCAGGTGCAGGCAGGACGTCCCGGACGCACAGAGTGTGAGGTGCAGGCAGCACGTCCCGGAACCACAGAGTGTGAGGTGCAGGTGCAGGCAGGACATCCCGGATGCACAGAGTGTGAGGTGCAGGCAGGACGTCCCGGACACACACAGTGTGAGCTGCAGGTGCAGGCAGGACGTCCCGGACACACACAGTGTGAGGTGCAGGCAGGACGTCCCGGACACACACAGTGTGAGGTGCAGGCAGGACGTCCCAGACACATAGAGTGTGAGGTGCAGGCAGGACATCCCGGACACACAGAGTGTGAGGTGCAGGTGCAGGCAGGACGTCCCGGACACACACAGTGTGAGGTGCAGGCAGGACGTCCCAGACACACAGAGTGTGAGGTGCAGGCAGGACATCCCAGACACACAGAGTGTGAGGTGCAGGTGCAGGCAGGATGTCCTGGACACACAGAGTGTGAGGTGCAGGTGCAGGCAGGACGTCCCGGACGCACAGAGTGTGAGCTACAGGTGCAGGCAGGACGTCCAAGCGGAGGCGTCGAGTGGGCTTGTGAGCATCTGGAAAGGTGACAGTGATGTGGCAATTAGGCAACAAGACCAGACACAGGAACAGGGTCCCTGTCCAGAGGTGGGAGAGGGAGGCAGGAGAAGAACGTTACAGAACCCAGATAAACATCATTGAAAGAGAAAAGGCCAAGCCTGCAGAGCCAGGTGTATAAACAGGCCAGCGTGTGCCGCTGTGATGGGAACTCAGCATCCTGCTGGCCGGAGCGCTGCTGCCACTCTGACCAGTGCCTTCTACCCACAGGGATGACCCTGCACGGGAAGCCGGACTCCCGTCATGAAACCAGTGTTCAGGGAGCCGGGGGAAGGTCTTTCTCGTTGCTCAGGCTGGCAGCTTGAGGCACACACTTCCACTGCAGAAACACCTTTGGCTGGGGGACTGCAGTGCTCCAAGCCCTGGTCCCCTGGCGGGGAAGCATTTGCCTGTGAAGGGGACTTGTATTGGAAAGCGTCCAGTCTGTGGGGCCCAGTTCTCACCCAGCAGCAGCAGCAGCAGCAGCAACTGAGGAACTCTGCAGCAGAGTCCCGGGTCCCACCTGCAGCCTGCCTGAGCCAGACCTCCCAGGGAAGACTGGGGAAGCCCAGCCGGGTTAAGACCTGCTGCCGACTTCCATCTGCTGATTCTCACATGAGACCCAGCAGGGAGAAGCCTCTTGTCCAGGTTAGCTCAGGCCTCCCAAGTCCCTGCCCTCCTGAGCACGTTTGGCAATGGCCTTGGCAGGGGCTGAAGCAGCAGTAACTGCAGTTAGGAGCACCTAGGGAGAAAAAAGGAAGAGAGGAGGGTGAGGAGAGGTAAGGGAGGAGAAGACACGGAGGAAGAGGAAGAGCTGAGGAGGAGGAAGAGGAGGAGATAAGGAGGAGGGGAGCTGGAGGAGGAGGAGTTGAGGAGGATGGAGAGGAAATGGGGAGATGAGGAGGGGAGATGGGGAGGAGGGGGAAGAGATGAGGAGGAGAGAAGGAGGAGGAGGAGGGGAGGTGAGGGAGGAGGAGATGAGTGGGAGGGGAGATGGGGAGGAGATGAGGATGGGAGAAGTGGGGAGGAGGAGGAGAGAAGGAGGAGGAAGAGGAGAGGAGGGGAGGAGCACGCTCACGCCCTGGTGCTAACGGGACAGACCCACCAGACAGGAAATGCAGACTGGAGAGAATGGAGATGCTGAGCCCCCAGGAGAATAAGTGAGGGCATCAGTATATTTCAAGATGAAGAAAAGGCACTGCCAAAATGAAATGCAGCAGAAAGCTGCCCCTCTCCACTTTGGGAGTGCCTAGACAAGCTGCTGTGCACATTGGCATCAAGTAGGCACCAAGGGGGGTCTGGCATACCCTCCTCCCTGTGGTGGTTAAATGCAGCTTGCTGTATCCAGGAGTCCAAATAGGGGCAGCTACTGCATATCCCTGGTAGCATAAAGGTGGGGACACTGTGGCCACTGGCACGACAGCTTGTGTGTAAATGTATGTAAGAACAGGACACATGAGAGAGAAAGTCTGGTCCAAAAGGCAGGTGCACAGTGGCCCCTGCATTGATCCCCTTGGGACATGCTGGGAGCCAGCTGGGTACCTGCGATGCACATCCTTCCAACACCCCCTCATCAGGCCTGGGACACAGGGAACTGTGATTCTCATTGTGTAGATGAGGAAACTGAGGCTCAGAGACATTAAATCCTTGCCTGGGGCACTCAAGTAATGAAGGAACATGGACTCAAACCCCTCACTCTTGATGCCCTGTTGTTCTGGCCCCCAAAGGCATCACACTCCCTGTGCCCAGCACAACGCATCATGCTCTCTGTTCATGCCCACACCCCTTGTCCTGAAGTCAGGACTCAGCCCCCTCCTCCAGGCAGCTTTCCTGGACTCACAAGGCCAGGATAGGCCACCACCACCCCACTCACATCACAGCATGTGATTTCTCTGGGTTGCACCTGTTTTCTTACCTGACTCCACCCATCTGATCTGCTGGAGAGCAGAGCCTTTGTCCTACCTAATCACAAAGGATGGACAAATGCAAACGGTGGTTCCCAAGAGGGAAGGAGCATGGAAAACTCCCACTCAGGACCCCGGACCCTGGCCATCTCTCCTGGACTCTCCCAACAACAGGGGTGACTCCTCCCAGCCCTGAAGTCAGTGCAGGGCTTCCTCTGCCTGGAATGCTCAGTCTTTCCTTCATGGCCCAGCCTAAGGCCTGCCCCTCATCCCTGCACTCGGGGGCCTTTAGGACGCCTGCTGAGCATTCAACCAGACGCTGGACATCTGCATGGGTAATAACACTGGGAGCTTCCACATATAGCACCCGCGTGTTCTGGGCATGGTTCTAAGTCCTTTGTGCATATTAATTCATAATTCTATGGTGTAGATACTTGAATTATCTCTGTTTTAGAGGTGAGAAAAGGAGGGCACGGAGTGGTCTGTGAGCTTGCTTGGCTTTCCTTACTTGAAAGTAGCAGAGGCTGGGCACGGTGGCTCACGCCTATAATCCCAGCACTTTGGGAAGCCGAGGAGGGTGGATCACGAGGTCAGGAGATCAAGACCATCCTGGCTAACACGGTGAAACCCTGTCTCTACTAAAAATACAAAAAAATTAGCCAGGCGTGGTGGCGGGCGCCTGTAGTCCTAGCTGCTGGGGAGACTGAGGCAGGAGAATGACATGAACCCAGGAGGCGGAGCTTGCAGTGAGCCGAGATTGCGCCACTGCACTCCAGCCTGGGTGATAGAGCGAGACTCCGTCTCAAAAAAAAAAAAAAGAAAGTGGTAGAACTTGGATTTGAACCAGGCAGCCAGGCTCTAGAGTCCTACTCCTACCCACCACCCTGAGTGAGAAACCTTGTCCTGCCCTCAGGAGCTCACAGTCCTGGGTGAGACAGGCTTCTGCACAGTGACATGAGGAGGTGACAAGAGCTGGTTACAGGTGGACCCAGTGTGCAGAGGAAGAAGCTGTCCCACCCTGATCTCGGGTCTTGGATGTGGCATGTCTCATGTGAGGTGGCCTGGGATGTGCTGGAATGTCTTTCCTTCCCCACCCTGGGGAGCTGGCAGGTCCCAGGTTCCAGTGGACCCGCCTGGTGGTGCCCAGCATCGCTCATGGACCCTACAGTGCTGGCCTATCCCCTGCAGTGGCGATGAACCCTGGGAGCCTTGCACCCAGGTTTACACATTAGTGGCAGGAGGACAGTCCGCTGTCTGGGGAACAATATGTTTGCCTGCCCCTTGTAGAGGGAGCAAGCTCTGTTTTCTCCCTCCTGTAATTGTTACCATCTGTTTCCCTCCATCATGTTTGTTGATGTTTTCTTGTTTTAAAACTGAAATGAGTCAGATTGGAAGCTGATTTAGGAAAAAGTATCTGGGAGGAAAGCTCAAAGTGGCCATGGGGGACTCTGTGTTCTGGAGCCATTGGAAAAGAAAAGATTCTGTGGGGCCAGCAGCTAGGGTGTCTGCCAGCTACTCCTGCCCTGTGGGGGCCGGAGTCCCCCCGCAGCCCAAGAAGGCTGGGGCTGTGTGGGTTTGTGTGGAATGCATGTGTGTGGGCTCAGTTATGTAAGTAGGTGAGTGGACGTGTGCACACTTGTGCACCTGTGTGATAGTGTGTGCATATGTGAATGTGAATATCATCCCGGGAGTGGGGTTGTACAGCATGGACTGTGTGAGAGGTTGGAGTCTTGTATTCAGAAGGAGGCAGACGCAGAAGGAGAGAGCTGCCAGCTAGCTGTGACCAAGGTCTGGGTTTGGAGGGTCCCCCATTTCTGCAGCTGACTTAAATGTGACCTCAAGTGAATCCATGAACTAACTCCCCATGAATAACCAATAGAAGAGAATTTTGATGCCAGTGCTAACTCCAGATGAAGATGAGTGGGTTGGCTGGGCTTACTTGGAGGTATTTATAGATGTGTCTCCAGGGAGAATGGCCCCTGGAGGTGATCCCCAGGCGTCTCACAAGGGGCCATTGGTATTCCACATGAGCTGCGCATGGCTGGAAGTCTAGCAATTACTACCTGGACTGTTGATCTCTGGGGCAGTTATGACCCAAAATATTTGACCTGCACTCCCCTGCCTGCCCCACCCAGCCCCAGATGTACGCTTAGGGTTCCTCTGTGGTACAGGAGGTTTCAGGGTCCTAGAAGGACCAGGTACCAGATAGGAACTGGCTTCCTGAGCCATTAAAACAGGGTTTCAACTGCCTTCTTCTCAGGGATTTTACATCTCTGCCACACCCCTTCCCAATCCCATGCTGGTATCCACCAATTACCTGGACTCTTGCTTCTTCATTGTCATTATTTAGCCAAAGAAAGATGCCCTGAGGCATTGCCCCTCACTGTCTATATCTATGAGCCTGGCTCAGCTGTTTCTTGACCTGCAATTCAGACCACCCACCACCAGAGGTCGTGATGCTTTGGTCTCACAGCCAACCGCTACATTTCCCATAGATGTGGTTTTGAATCAGCATCCAGCCTGCTTTCCAGTCCTTTGCTTTTGTTTCTTGATAATCCACAGCCTGTGGAGGAGTCTCTGGCTGCAGCGACCCAGAGAAAACTGATGGAGAAAGACTGTGCCTCTGGCACAGCATCCTTCTTATAAAAGGCTACTTAATATTCCTGCATTCTCGGGTCCCCTAAAAGTAATAATAGCTGCCATTTGCTGAGCCCCTGCCTTGTCCCAGGTACTTCGCTAGGTCCTGGAAGTAGAATATTCCCACTGCTTGTTGAAATCAGCCTTTCAAAGGAGGGATTGTCCTGCCTACTTTATAGATGAAGGAGAGAAGCAGGGGCTCAGAGAGGTGGAGTGACTTGTGCAAGGTCACAAGGCCAGTTAGGAGTGGGCCAGGTCTCAAATCCAGACCTGCTGAATGCTGGCCACAGCTCTGATCATTATGAAGAAGGGAGGCAAGTCCAGGAGAGCCAGGGTGCTGTCAATTGGGAAATATGAGCTATGGTCATCCAGGCTGGTTGGGTTTTCACCAGAAGTTCTCAGATCCTGCTCCTGCCCTTGAGCCTTTGATCCAGAGTTTCTCCTTCCTGGGAAGCCACATGGTCTGCGCTCAGCCTTATAGCAGGACATGGGGTATAACTCACTCCACTTACTGTGATGTTTAGGAGCAAGCTAAGGAAACTTCTCGTGTCTGCATATTTAAATGCTTTTATTAAGTGGAACAAGCTATTTCTGAACACGAGAGTGGCCAACAGCCTTAGAGGAAATTAAAATGAACCATGACAATGGAAAATTGCACAGGGGCACGGTGGATTCTCCGGAGATAAATACAACAAGCCTTTCAACAGCATTCGGGAAAGACTAGAGATCATGGAGATTATGTCGTGAGAGGAAAAAAGCAAACCATCAGAAAATTAGAGCTCAGGCTGGTAGGAGGACCAACTGGCATGCTAGTCAGGTCTGTGGGTGTCTGTCTCCATTCAACACTCCCTGGGGTCTAGTGGGCAAGGTGGAGCCAGAGAAACAACAGGCGGATTGATCTCCACTCGCTTTGGCCAGCATTTCTGAACACCTACTTTGTGCAGGCTGCGTGGATCTTATGGACTGAATTGTGCCCCCAGCAAAATTCACAGGTTGAAGCCCTAATTACCGTTGTGATGGCATTTGGAGATGGGGCCTTTGGGAGATAATTAGGTTTTGGTGAGATTGTGAGGGTGGGGCCCTCCTGATGGGATTAGTACTCTTGTAAGATGAACAAGAGACACCAGAGCTCACTGCCCAGTGAGGACACAGCAAGAAGGCAGCAGTCTGCAAGCCAGGAAGAGAGCCATCCCCAGAACCTGCCCATGCTAGTCCCCCCACCCTGATCTCAGAGGTCCCCGCCTCCTTGACTGTGAGGAATGCATTTCTGTTGTTTAAGCCAGTGGTCCCCAACCTTTTTGGCACCAGGGACCGGTTTCATGGAAGACAATATTTCCATGCACAGGGGTAGGAGGGCGGGGGGCAGTTTCTGGATGAAACTGTTCCACCTCCGATCATCAGGCATTAGATTCTCATAAGGAGTACACAACCTGGATCCCTCGCATGCACAGTTCACAACAGGGTTCGTGCTCCTATGGGAATCTAATGCTGCAACTGATCTGACAGGAGGCACAGCTCAGGCAGTAATGCCAGCAATGGGGAGCAGTTGCAAATACAGATGAAGCTTCACTCACTTGCCCATCACTCGCCTCCTGCTGTGTGGCCTAGTTCCTAAGAGGCCACAGGGTGGTACTGGTCTGTGGCCCAGAGGTTGGGGACCCCTGGTTTAAGCCATCCAGTGATATTTTGTTTTGGCAGCCTGAGCTGACTAATGTAGTGAGGAGCAGAGCTGGGCCCTTAGATCTTGGCCTCAGAGAACTGCCAGGCCTCGAGGGGCTGTCAACTGGACCATCTAAAGTTTCCATAGATATCAGCTGTTGTAATTATGATCCTGACTCTCCTACTAGCCTGTGCACTCCCCTAGGCCAGAGACTATTGATAGCTGTGTCTGCAGAACAGGATTGCCTCTCAGTAAGTGTGGGGTGGGAGGGGGACTGGATGGATGGATGACGCCCCTGCAGGCGATGGGCCCCAGCACTGAGGGAGTGGAGCTGTGGTAGCCAGACCACAGTGCACATGCAGACAGAAGCCCTCCCTTGGACATGAAGGGAGGAAACCTTGGCCTAGGCAGTCCGGGTTCCTGCTGAGGAGGGGACATCAGTGGAGGGCATTTGTCTGGGATCCCATCTCCAAGGGTGGGCCAGGCCCAGCCTCTTGAGGAGTTGGCACCGTGGCTACCCAGCCTCTTGCAGAGAAGACCAGAGCCTCATGCTGCCCTGGTTACCCACAGCCCCTGTGTGCAATGCCCATCCCCGCCCCGCTACTCCCCAGCACCACACCCGGGAAAGGGAAGTATCTGTCTCTCTGCCCCAAGAGGGCTGTTTCTGTGTCCCCTGCCTCTTCCACCGCTGCTTAAGATCTCTCCGCCGTGCCTCTTGCTGTGGGCCTCCAGTGAATGTAGATGGCATCTGGCTGCCCCCGTGTTTCCTGAAGGCTGAAGAGCTGGGCTGCTGCTAAATACCAGTTCTTTTTAAACATCACTTTAACCACCTCAATTCTGAACCAAGATGGGGCCAAAGAGAATGCCTCTGCCTCAAGACCCTGCCTGGCCACACGTGGCTCTCATTACAGACAGCCTAAGCAGGCACAAAGCAGCCAGCACCCAGGAGCTGGAGGAAGGCACGCCGAGGCCCTCGCTGCGTCTTCTGGAACATTCCCACCGAAGAGCGGTCATTTCTGCCCAGCTCCGACCCCTATACCATGTCAGAATCT
The DNA here is from genome assembly GCF_037993035.2 of Macaca fascicularis. Lineage (NCBI taxonomy): Eukaryota > Metazoa > Chordata > Mammalia > Primates > Cercopithecidae > Macaca > Macaca fascicularis. The sequence continues at coordinate 98,640,186 of NC_088387.1, read as the reverse complement.
AGGCTTCCGTCCTGAGACCCGCACTCAGGTGCTGACTTGCTTGGGTGAGTCTTGAAGTCCCCACAATAAAACTGCTGTATCTCCTTCGGCGAGCCTTGCGTCTGAGGAGCCGCCTCCGAGGCCGTGTGTGCTGCCCTGTTTGTCTCTTTGTCTCGCTGCCCCTCGGTGTGACTCTGCCGCGTTCCCTCTCTTGTTAGGCCTCTAATGAGGTCGCTGAGGATGTCGTGTCAGGACTGTTGTTTGGCGTCAAGAGTCGAGCTCTCCGTCGACTCCGTGCTCTGGGTGTCAGTGCCGCGAGTCACACAGCAGAGGTTTTAGAACGTGGAGCTGTTCCCTTTTCCCAGTGAGTCTTTGTTTGCAATTAAAAAAAAAAAAAAATGAGGAACGCTCTGCCCCCGACTAGAAGGGAGGAGGCCAGGAGTCTTTTTTCTTTTTTTTTTTTTTTTTGAGATGGAGTCTCGCTCTTGTCACCCAGGCTGGAGTACAATGGCACAATCTCAGCTCACCGCAACCTCCACCTCCCAGGGAGCAGGGCAGCAATTCTCCTGCCTCAGCCTCCTGAGTAGCTGGGATTACAGGCACCTGCCACTGTGCCCGGCTAATTTTTGTATTTTTAGTAGAGATGAGGTTTCGCCATCTTGGCCAGGCTGGTCTTGAACTCCTGACCTCGTGATCCACCCGCATAGGCCTCCCAAAGGGCTGGAATTACAGACATAAACCACCGCACCCAGCCCAAGCCCAGGAGTCTTAATGAGTGTGTTAAGCGACTACTGAGGAAGGTCACAAAGGGAGTCACAGACAATGGGGACTTGGTCTTGGGGTTTTTTCTGGCTCTGGGAGGTCCTGCACACAGGAGGGCTTAGTTAATCCTAGAATGCCCTCTGGGGAGGCACTGGGAAGGCCCTGGGGGTGGGGCAGAGGGGCCAGGGCAGCCCCTAGCCAAGCCGTTGGAAACAGCCTGCTGCTGCTTCTGGGGTCATTGCGAGTCATCTGCATGCAGGCCCAAGTAGCTGGGCTCACAATTAATGTTGAGGCCAGGTATGGTGGCTCACACCTGTAATCCCAGTGTTTTGGGAGGCCAAGGTAGGAGGATCGCTTGAGCCCAGGAGTTCGAGGCTGCACTAAGCTGTGATGGCACCACCACACTCCAGCCTGGATGACAGATCCAGACCCTGTATCAAAAATAGTAATAATAATGTTGGCTGTTCAGACTGTAGTCTCTGAGGGCCAGGCCCCATCCACAAATGGTTCAGTAAGGGAGTCCACCTGTGGCCCCACACCGGCCGGTAGCCCTGTACAGCGGACTTTTCCTCACCACCTTCACTACGGATTTCAAATCTGAAAATAACAAAGGCTCCCGGAAATGGGCGTTGTGTAATGTGCGTCTGCGAGTCTGCAGCTGACCCTGGGGAGGGCGGGGGGTGGGCCCGGAGTCACTGCCCGCAGGGCCGGCAGTTGGAAAATGTCCTATCAAAGGCCAGAGCGGGGGCTGCCCCTGCCGTGCCCACCTCCCCGCCCACTCTGGCGACACGAATGGAGAGGGTCGCCGTGCTCAGGAGGGCGCTGCCTTGTCACCAATGCCACGGTGACCAGAAACAGGCAGGGCGGCGGGGCCTCTGAGCAGGCCGGACCGCTACAAGGAACGCGGCTGTTGGGGGAGGGGTGCGGCCTGATTGAACGGGGATGAAAGGCCCGGCCCTGCTCTGTGAGAGGTGCCCCTCGCGCTCCTCCGCGTCCCTGTCTGTCCGTCTGGGCCACTGGCTCCCGCACATCACAGGCATCTGCTGAGGGCCAGGCCTGCCCTGCACCTTTCCGCAGAATGAAAGGGAAACTGGTATCAGAGGGGAGCTGAAGCACAGGAAACGGCCTCTTTCTTTTCAAAGACTTCCGTTTGTGATGGGCTTTTTTTTTCTAGGTGATCTTATTTCAAAGCCCCTTTGAAAATTTTGTGGGTTTTGTAATGGATGAAAAGTTACTTGGAAATGGGACTAAGAAGTTTTCGGTTGAAAGTTGTTAGAGGAAAGTTGAAAGCTTTTGAGTTGTAAGGTTCTGCCAGATTTATCATTTCCTTTGTCCACAAGGCCCATCCACTGGGAGGGGGGCTTGGAGGAAGGGGCTGGGGGCCCGGACAGGGCACATTCCAGAGCACGGTGCAAAAACCAGCCCCATCTGTGGTTGCTTTATGTGTGCAAGGGAGGCCATCTGTGCTGCACTTTCAGCAAAAGTGTCTCCAAGGTATAGACTTTGATGTTGGAAAAGGGAAAAGCAAACATACTTCCAGGATACTATAGAAAGCTGGGTTCTATCAAAGATGCGGGCTACCACACAGGTGTTTCACATCAGAAACATCATTAAGAAAGAAGACAGGGCCCCAACAATCCTGAGAGAGGCCTGGCACGAGCCTGGAGCACGTCCATGCTTGAGATCCGAGGAGAGGAGACACCGGCGAACAGCACCGGGAGGAGGCGCTGGGAAGAGGTTTAGGTCAAGAACCAGGAAAAGCATTGTTGCTGAAAATGGAGGGGCAGGGAGTTTCCAGAAGGAAGGAGGAGGAAGCCATTGTTAGGGATCAGAGAAAGAGGATGTGAAATGCTCCCATATTTGGCATCAGAAGGTGATTGTTCATTTAAAGGGGGTGGTTTCACTGAAGTACAGAGGTGGGCGGCACCAGGAGTGCAACCCAGGGAGATAACAGATAGCCCCAGTGGGCTGGCAGAGTCACAGCAGGAGGCCCCATCGGGCTGACACAGTGTGGGAAGGAGAGGCCGTGGCCCGTGTGCTTGCAGGTACCTAGGGTGGGCTTTAGTATTATCCTGACAGAATGGCGTGGGCGCAGCCTTAATATGGCTGAGTCTGTTTATGGGGCTACCGGCCACAGCCAGGGAATCTGGGGAAGAGGTAGCCTGGGAACGTTCCAGCCATCCTAGAGCACCTCTGAAGGTCTTGTGATAAAATAGTAGACATGGGTTAGAGTCCCAGGCTTGCCATGCCTTGAGTTTTTTGTTTGGTTTTGTTTTTGAAATGGAGTCTCTCTTTGTCACCCAGGCTGGAGGGCAATGGTGCTATTTTGGCTCACTGCAACCTCCACCTCCCAGGTTCAAGTGATTCTCCTGCCTCAGTCTCCCAAGTAGCTAGGACTACAGGTGCACACCACCATGCCCAGCAGATTTTTTTGTATTTTTAGTAAAGATGGGGTTTCAGCATGTTGGCCAGGCTGGTCTCGAACTCCCGACCTCCAGTGACCCACCTGCCTCAGCCTCCCAAAGTACTGAGATTATAGGCATGAGCCACCGCACCTGGCTGCCCTGAGTACTTTTTGAGCTTCTCTGGGCCTTATTACTCTCATCTGTGAAATGAAGGTAAGAACGCAGAATTCGTCATGGAAGGAAATCAGCACATGCTGGCACCTGGCATGGAAGAGGCTGTTAGGACAGTGGCTGGCCAGGGAGGACCAGTTCATCTGTGCCTGGCATCCGTTTATGGCTTGGGTCTTCACGGTGATCCAGTGAGAAAGGGCATAGGAAGTGACTGGTGGTTTCCACTTAAAGTATTTACAGATGACCCTCGGGGCTGGACACCAAGCCCAGGATCACAGGGCAAGGACAGGGCCAGGCCTGGGGCCCAGACGGGATCTGCAGTTGTAGCTCCCAGCCCAGCACGTGGCTGCCCTCACCAAGCCTGACCTCTGTCTCTCACTTGCTACTCAGCCCCTCATACCACCTGCCCCATCACGTCCTCTGTCCCCACCTAGGCTCTCAGCAGGACCATTTAGCCTCCAAAGACATCATCATATTCTGTAATATGATTGGAATCTGAATATATATTTTAAATGACAAGATTGAAATTAAAATTTAAATAAAGAATTACTTTTCTGTAAGTTGCTCCGAAAGCAGTAATTTAGCAGCAAATTGATAGAGAAAGGTAAGCACTGGTCCTTTAAACCATCATGCAGTTTCCGGCATGCGAGCCAGAAGTGTCTCAATTTAACACATCATTGGTTAGTATTATTAGAAATTTCATCAGGCACCGGAGCGCATTATGGCAGGGCTCTGAAGGGGAGGCCGAGGGTGCAGACCTGGGGCCAGGGGGCCAGAGAGGGCAGCCTCATTAATGAGGGCAGGTGGGGCTCGGGAGACCCTCCCCTGGCCCCACGTAGGGATTTGACTGCGATTATCTTCTCATTTGTAGTTCAGTAGCAATCAGGAAATGAGAATGGAGAGAACCGTAAATGTCATTTGCGCTTCCCGGAGACCACAGATTTCCAGCTTTGGCGGCTCTCAACATGTCCTTCTGACCCCCTGAAACCTAGGCTCAGAACAGAAGTCCTCAGACGTGGCCTCGTGAAGGAGCTGGTTCCCATGAGCCACATAAGCAAGACCCAGAACTCTCCCAGTCAGGACCTGATGAGCAGCATCAACCCCGCGGTCCCCATGCACAGGCCCAAGAACTTAAACGCGAAGACTTTCATTGATCCCCAGAGCGAGTCCATGGACTACCTGCCGAGCATCCCCTGTAGGTTTATTAAAGGGGCACATTTTGGGGTCCCTCACCCCACACCAACTGAATCAGAACCTTCAGGGTAGGGTCCAGAAACTTCCATTCCTCTAGTCTTCCAGATGCTGCTTTTGTGCACTCACATTGGAGATCCCCGTGGTGGTGGTCGGAAGCCCTCCCTAAGTGATCTTGGAATCAGTGTTCTCAGTGATAACCTGCCAACACTAGAAAGCCTAACAGCCCAGCTATAAACCTATGAACTGTCATCTGAAAGATCCCAGACACCAAGATATCTCCCTAAGCCTGACTTTCTACCATTGGAACGTAATTCCTTTCAAGTAAGAACTGTCTTCCTGGGGCTTCACCTTTGTAGTGCAAGAGCCCCTGAGAGGCCCACATGCTCAGTCCCCAACACCCTGGTCTGAATATGTTTGCCAAAAGCTGGATGCCATCATTCCCCACAGGTGGACCTGGCACCATGAAGACCTCAAGTGCCCTGCAGAGGGAGGGAAGCTGAAAGAAAGTGAAATATCCACTCTTTGCAGGGAATGGCCTGCCCAGCAATGCCCCCTCCTGGAGCTCATATCTGGTGTGATATGATTCCCCCCAGGGCAAGCCAGGGCCCGGTGGTCAGAGGTGCCTGCAACAAATGCACTTCTGCTAGGAGCACTGTGCAAATTTGCTCTTGCTATTCTCAGAAGAGCCCTGGGAATAACCCTGCAGAGTGAGAAGAAAAAGGAAATGACAGCATTCACCCCCCAGTGCTGGGCTGAGGACACTAGAGCCTCCCCCACCCATGTGCTCCCAAATCCCTGTTCCTCTGCCACCAGCCTCTGCAGAGCATGGATTCTGAGCAGTGCTGGCCTCCTCATGTCACCCAGCTTTCCAGACTGCAGTCTCACCTAAGTGGGTTTGAGTTACAGGTCACATGCCATGCCCTAGCTGCAAGGGAAGCTGGTAGAGCAAGTTTTCTGATGTAGGGAGTTCCAAACGCGTGGGGCAATCAGAACCATGCCAGAGTTGCAGGGAGGGCCAGCGCATGTGAGCATCCCTTGCCAGAAGGAGCCATCAGAACTCAGAGCCAGGTGGGTGGGATGGGCACACCAAAGCTTGTCTTCCCCAAATGAGCTGGGTGTTGTGGGGAGTCCAGAGATGCAAACAAGGCTCCAGATGAAGCTCCGGGTACAGGGAACTCCAGGCTACCCCCGGCATTGTCCTCCCTGGGGCTCCTCAAGTTTTCATCCAAGACCACTTCACACCCACCACCCAGCTGGGCTGTGTTAGGGAAATGCTGCACTAACTTTAGTTTTGGCATTTATGTAATTAGAGTCCCACTATATTTATGCTGCCCCCAATCCTCTACAGAACGCAAAGAGATGCATGTAACACTATGCATTTTTATGTCCAGGATAAGGCACAAATGACTTTACCCTTTACTATTTTGCAATACATACAAAATAGTAAGATACACACACAGTAGACTGTGTATCCTTTTTTTTTTTTTTTTACCTGTTTCTTTTTTAGTGGCTGTAAATGACACATTTTATAATATCTCCCAAATTTGTGCACAGGAATTCTGAGAGAGCTTGGCTGAACAGTTCTGCTGAGCCCATGATGTTGACTAGTAACCCTTGGTGATGTTCAGCTGATTTGCTGATGGTCTGGAGGGTCTAAGATACCAAGGCAGAAGCTTCAAGCCTCTTAAAAACATAGGCCCAGGACTGTCATAGTGTCGCATCTGACATACTATGTCAAGAGTCACAGGACTGTGTGTGTGTGCATGTGTGTGTGTGTGTGTGTGTGTGTTTTAATTTGGCTACATGGAAGCTCCGTGCTATGCTGAAGGCTCCACTGTAGCAGTTCCAGGAGCCCCGTGGCCTGCATGTGTGCAGTGTTCTCTCTCCCCATGTTCCCTGGTCTGGTCTCCCCTTTGCATTTCGTCGTGATTTTACTGTACCTTTTCTTAACGGTAGCACCAGTCTCTCTGTTAACAGGGGTGGGAGTGAGACAACATCATGGGTCTGTTCCTTGGGGTCTCTCTCCAAGCCTGTGTCACCCCCACGGCTCCCTGGTGCAGGTGTCCCATTATACTGGTTGTAAATTCCTCCAGGGCAAGACTTTGCCCAGTACGGATCCCTGGTACCTGATGGTGCCTCTGGCCCAGAGAGGGTGCTCAGTGATGCTCAGCAGAAGGCCGCCCTGCCAGCCGTGTCTGCACCACATGGTACAGGGCATCGTGGCCTGCAGGTTCCGGTCTGGGAGACAGTTTCCTTGGCAGGAGAGAGCTGTGGGTGCTGGCATCATCATCCCTCCAGAAAAGGCCCATGTGTACCCCGGAAGTGGACTCTGAAGCCTGTCTCTGCCAGATGTATCTAGGCTGAAAGTGCACTGTTTGCTGTGGGGTCCTTTGGTGACTTGGGCCCCAATCCATCTGCCAGATTGAATCCTGCCTAGCTTTTGTGGCCCAGCCCCAGCCCATCTCTTCTGGAAGCTTCTTCTCGAGGCTTCATTGATTCACCCTCTTCTGACATCCTTGGGCAAATAGTGGAGGGTGCTGTGTTCTGTTTTCTCCAGGAGACTCCCCCAGGTCCCCCCAGCTCAACAGAGGCAGTAGTCACCCCTCAGTGTCCATGCCTTGATTGTATCCAGGCATCCGGAGGGGCTGACGGGTTCTGCTGGTCAGTGGATTGGGCCATCCAGGGCTCCAGCAGCATCCAGGACAACGGTGTTAAGGGCCCCAGCATACACAGCCCCCATGATATGGAAACCTCAGCCCCCCAGTGAGGGAACCGTGCTGTTTCACTGCTCTGCTCTGTGACTCGTGTCATTCACTCTCCCTGGAATCCACCCTGTGCATTCATTCATTCATCAAGCCAACAGTGATGCATGCTTCTTCCATTGGCCAACACTGTAGCTCAGAGACCCTGCCCTCTTGGAGTTATGGAGCTTTGCCTGCAAAGATGGGGCAGAAACAAGGTCCTGGGGGTAGTGCGCTAAGTACTGTGGTCATTGGGTGCACAGAGAGTAGAAGTGAGAACAAGTGAGGCCTGGGAGGACCCCAGGGGAGTCCCTGCCATCTCTCAAACCTCAAACCTCCCTTGCCACGCAGGACACTGCTAGTCTATGCTGTACCTTTCTGCAAAGTAGAAAAAGGGGTTTCCTCTGGGCGGACAAATTAGCAAAAGCATCTCAGGGCTACGTGTCACAGACTCCTGGGTCCACAGCCTGCTGAGCAAAGGGTACTCCATGGGCATCCACTGCTCCTGCCTCCCCGGGTGAGTGTCAGCCCCTCGCCCTCTACTAGGCATCTTTCATTGCACACCACCTACGGCCCTACACACTTTTCCCTAAATTAAGCAGGTCCCTCAGAGCAGCTCTGTGGGCCATGCACGGCTGGTTCCCCCCAAGCTGGTGGAGTGAACCCACGTGTCCTCTGAGACTGCTGCAATGTGGAGGCCCCCAGCCCCCATGGTCAGCAGGTGCCTCCCGCTCTGCACTGCCTCACAGAGAGCTTCAACCACACAGGCCCTGGGTCTTTAGTGTTCTTCAGTTGCTGAAAGAAGCAGGATGCTGTCAGCTGCCATAAAACTGTGACCTTTGAAAATTTACAAGAGCTCAGGGTTTAAAAAGCGTCTGCGTTAATGATGCATCCCATTAGCATCTCATTAAAGGAAAGCCAAGAGAAGCCTGCTCAGGCCCGATGATGGGCAGATAGGGCCACTCCGTGGGGCCAGGCACGGAGAGGCTCTCCTGGTCTGCCTCTCTCTGCCAAGTGCCATCATGTCACTGGAGCAGAAGGCATGGCAAGGAACACTGGGGAACGGCCAAAGGTCTGGGTGGCTTCACTGGTGTCCCAGATGATGGCAGTGGGAGGGCATGAGGTGAGGCTTGCTCAACTCTGCCTTCCCCCCTGCTGCCCAGGCTAAGTTCTCCTGGTTGGTTTTCATGGCATTCTGTGTCGTCAGCACCCCCCGACCAGGAGGCATGGAAATCAGGGTGGCCTGGGCTTGCGGGGATTGTGAACCATGGGAGGAAAGAGTTAGCAGGAGCTGGGCTCAGAGCTGGACCCACGGACCTGAACATGGTCCCCTAGAAGCTTCCAGAACCCAGGGACCATGTGGCTTTACTGAGGGCCTGGAACTCATTGCAAGAGGGGGCTGTGGTCAGGCTGCGCTGACGCACATCACCAGTGGCTCTGCATGTCACCCATCTGGGGGCCCAGGCTCCTCGGCAAAGGGCACACCCCGTGTCCAGGTTTTTTCTGGAGAAAGTGGAGGAAGGAATGTCATTGCATTATTTTAATAAAATAAATAAAATTCCTGAACTACAGGTTGCTTGTAGCTTCAGATGTTGTGAGTGCTTAGTAGAAAATGGGTAGCCTTGTGTATCTTTCCTAAAGAAGAAAAAAAAAAGACTTTTGGTTCTCACCACAGAGCTGCTTTCTTATACATAAGAAATTGCTTGTAGTATTCATGAATGACACAGCCAAATAGCAGGCCGGTTGTAGCCCACTTCGCCTGCTCACAGCCCATCTGGGCCCGCCTCTGCACACCCGGGACACCCCAGCGTCTTTGCCTCAAGCTGTTCATGTATCGAGTCCTCCCACTGTGACGCAGCAGCCACTTGAGGGCAGGGCTGAGTCTCGGTCATCCGCATCCCCAGTGCCTAGAGCAGTGCCCAATATAGACCTAAGGCAGAAGAAACAAACTAAATGAATGAGCGGCAGGAGTGCTCTGAAGCCAAGGGGCTGAGCAATCTGTGTTGGAAAAGTGAGATTTTTTCAAGTTCAGAAACTCCAACAATTTTAGGGTGACCGTTGGAACTCCTGAAGTTTTAGTGCTCAGAACATGAGGACCCAAACTTGAGGAGACCCCAACCTCCTCTCCTGGAGGCAGGGGCTATTCCAGGGCAAGTTTCCAGATGCTTCCCTTCCCTGTCAAGTTGCCAGGCCGGGGTGTGATTCAAGAGGGGAGAAGAGTGTCTGTCGGAGGATGCTGGAAACCTCAACAGCCTCTTGCCTGGGACACCTCCAGGATCGCGCACGGCGGAGAGGGGCTGCAGCACCTCCTCCAAGCAGGAGGGGCTTCTGTGCTGTCCGTGAAGGGAGTGCTGGTCATGAGGCTGGGATCTTAGCATTCACACTTTGCTGCCGGGGATGGCATTGGACTTGGCATAGGCTTCTTCTCCCTCGGATGCCTCTGATTCCGAGGAAAGCAGTCTCCCCACCTCTGAGCCACCAGGACCTGAGAGCCTGGAAATACAACGAAAGCTGCAGAGTGGATAGATCCTTCAGACAGGGCACACGTTAAAAGCTGTCTATTTGGAGAATGCTGGAAAAACCATGCTATTGTTCCCTAAGACTATTAGTGAGTGCAGCGAAGTCCCCAACCCCCTCTCCTCCCAGCTTCTGCCTGTCCCACAGATAGAAATGGGGCAGGCCCTCTGATAAGGAAGCTTGTCCCTTGAATTGTTCTTTTCTCAGGAGATTCACCCTTTTCCTTTGTTTCTTGCTCTGTTCACAGAAGCAAAGCATCTGAAATGCAGGCCAGAGATAAAGTGCAGCCTGATGCAATTAGCGGAGCGCAGCCCACAGGTCCTAATGGGATACGGCTCCCGCTCCTCCAGCAGGCCCTTATGGAGGCGCTGTGTGTCGTCTGCACTATGCGTCAAAGCCCCAAGTGTTGCCCAGCCTCCCTATCCACACCCCCTCTCTGTGCCTGGCACAGAACCCAGGAGAGCCACTCTGGTCAGAGGGGCTCAGCAGCAGGCCCTGCCTCCCACCAGCTGGGTTCCTGGGTCAGGTTTCATCAGAAGTCACGGTAAGGACCATGGTCCTCACCTGAGAGGCCTGCAGATGCCCCTGGAGGCTCCTGTGTTCTTCTGTGGCTGTTCCCGGTGGGCTTCCGTGTCCACCCCTCATCCCACACCTGGTTGGGCTCTGGCTGTGCTCTGGGGAACTGTGCTCACTCTTCCCAGGGCCACCTGTCCTGACACCCACACCCCCGCATATCCCAGGTATTTTATCCCAACCTCTCCAGCATGTTTCCAGGAGTATTTTCATTTGTTTGTTTGTTTTTTGCCTATATATATAATGGCCATAGTAAAAAAAAAAAAAAAAAAAAAAAAAAAGGAAAATACGGAAAAGTATAGATAATAAAATAAGTTACCCATAATCCCCTCACCCAAGAATAACATCCCTGTTAACATTTTGGTCATTTCCCTCCTAACATATATTGTCTGACACAGGCGTGTTTGCATAGGGAGGCCATTTGTGTGTCATTCTGGGGCCTGTTTTTCTCATTAAACATTATAGTGTAAGCATTTTGTCATCAAGAATTCTTCACACATGATTTTTGATAGCTATATAATATTCCGTTATAAGGCTGTGGCTCAGGGAGACAAATGCTGTCCTGGTGGTTTTGGTTTTTGTTTTTGTTTTTTCACTCTGAGGTTTATTTTTTCATTCATCTGCAAATCTGAGCTAGAGAGTGGGCTCACAGAGCGGAAAGCCTGCCTCCTTCCTGCACAGAGGAGCTGAGGGTCCCACCGTCCACCTAGGAGCAGTATCTGAGCTGTCCCCGCCATGGGCCTCAGCTCCCACCTTCCCCACGCCTCCTCCATAGGACGACTGGGCCTCAGAGGCTGGGGTGGGGGCAGGATGGGAAAGGTATAAAGTCCCTCACCTGCTGCCTGCCGGTGGCCCCTTGGAAAGCTGTCCTCTCCCGTGTCCAAGAGCCAACCAGTGGTGACACAGAGGCTGGGCTGGGCACACAGTGCTCAGCACATGCCCTGATAAGTTGGTAGCATCTGTGTGCCTGTGGTTTGTGGATGGTCCGAGGGCCGGAGATCCCATCTCATAGCTCAGAACGCTCTTCGCATTGTGATAGGGCTGGTAGAGTGAGTGGCCACGGAGGGTGTCCAGGGAGGCACTAGCCTGGGTGTTCTTAGAGGCAGGAGCTTAGCAGAGGTCCCAGCTGCTACTACTATGGCAGAACCATAGTAGGCTCTGTCTCTGACCCTGTGCTTAGTGGGCGAAGCTTAGGCAACGGGAGGCTTGTTTCGGAGGCTAGGTCCCTCCTGGGGAGTCTTGTTCTGGAGAATGGTCCCTGGCCAGGCCATGCTCACCTCCTCATCTGCTTCCCACAGGCTCCTGGCATCTCCAAGGCAGACAGTCAGTCCCAGGGACTGGCGACCAGCATCCGGTGGGGGCAGACGCCTATCAATCAGTCCACACCCTGGGACACTGATGAGCCACCCTCCAAACAGATGAGGGAGAGTGACAATCCAGGTACGTCCCTCGTCAGCAGATAGAAACGACTGAGCCCAGGGCTTGGTGGGAAGCTAGGGGCTTCCTGGGGACCCCAACTCCTGCACAGCAGGTCTTGACCCCAGGGCCTTCAGAAGCCCCCTCGTCAGGTTCGGGGGAAAGGCACTGTGTGTAATTCCCTGTGAAGGAGCTGTCTCTCTACTTCTTTCTCTGCTACTCAAGGACTCCAGAGAGCAAAGGGAGTGAGAATGACATTATCGGGGTGACTTTGAATTGGCTCCGGATTCTTTTGAATCATCGTTCCCAAACCTGGGTACTCTGATTCATAACAAATTTCTCGAGACATGCCTTCCAGTAAGGTTTTTCCTTGCTAATGGTTGTATGACAACTGGGGTGTTCTACCCTCGGGAACTGGGAATTAACTCACCAGCTCGTACAACATCCCAGCCCTTCTTTGGACAGCTCCAGCCATAATGAATGCCCTCTCTTTTATCTCCCGTTGGCCCCAGAGCCCCCCCTTAGGATCCACAGAACACCTCAGTTTGCCCCTCCACACAACAGCCCCACAGGTGCCAGGAGACCCCTTTCATGCCCCTCTCAAAGTCTTAGGATAAACACCCCAGGCCATTCAGCCATGCCCCACAGCCCATAGATTCCAGGCCCTTTGCCTTCCAGGGCTTTGCTCTGCCCCCTGCATCCCTCTTGAAGTGCAGCGTCCAGAACTCAATGCAAATAGCCCATGAGTGGTCTGCCCAGCACGTGCTTCCTTCAGCACCTCTGGTCTCATCACTGCTCAGCTAGTAGCCCCGTCACATGCTGCCTCAACAGCACCCCAAGATGCCCCAGCAGCTACAGTTACCCCTGTTCATGTCCTCACAGTTGGGCTTAGGCAGCTGGGTTTGGGGACCCGATAGCAAGCCCTCATCAGTGTCCCCCTGTTTGCTGTTAGGATCTCTTAGACACCAGCTTCTGTTGCTGACCCCACCCCTCCCAAGTATGTTCCCTGCAGACGTGGTCCTGTCTTCCACGTCAGGACCAAGTCACGGATTAAAATGCTGGGAGCTTGCCACATATAACTAGAGGCTTCTCTTTAGGTCTCTTGTACCCTTGGACCATTCACCACATCATAAGTAAATCACCTCCATGGCACTGTGTCTCTGTGTCTCCGCCACAGAGTCCCCTGGGGCCCCGCCCATTGTGCTCTGAAGTTGTGAGGCATTTTTCCAGGCTCCCTGGCTAATCCTGGAAAGAGCAGAGCTTGGGATGACATGCCTCGTGCCTAAGACACCCAGGCTGGCTCATAATGACACCACCTCCCCTCTTCAGGTTTGGGGACAGTTCTCATCAGCAGCCCGTTCTAGAATCTTGCCATGACTTCACTGAAGTTTCTTGGCTTCCAGTTCTCCCTGACCTCTCTCATTATCAAAATCATAAATATGTGTTGCACATGTATCGCGTGTCCTGTTCTGTGCATCATCGCAATGCTTACGGAACTGGCTCGGGAAAAGCTTGGGCCTACGGTCCCTCGGCTGGGAAGGGGTGACCCAGGCCTCGTACCGTGGTCTATGTGACTCTGAGCCTCGCTCCTCACCACCAGCCAGTGGCTCTCCCTTGGACAGTGGTCTGGTAGTGACCCGCCATCTTAGCTCCTGCCCCACGTTGGCGCCATTTTCTTTCTGAGAGGGAGCTCCCAGCTCCACATTCTATCCTGTGGGGCTTGTGGTGCTGAGTGGCCCTCTGCCCCCTACTCCCTCTCTCTCCCCATCCTCAGTCTACACTGCCACCCCAGAGCAGCTGTGAAAGCCAAGGTAGCATTTGGGCCATGGAGACCTGGACCCAGGCCCATTCAGTCAGAGGCAGCCCAGATTGGCCTCCCCTGTCATGGTGTCTCCCAGTTTCCCTCACAAGCCCCCTTAGGTCACCCCGCCTGGCACAGCTGACCTTGCCTCTGTGTCGGCTCTCAAGAGGTGTATCTGGACCCCACCTTGTTCAGCCAAAGTTTTCTTAAGGACTAAAGTGGAGTTCTCTTGTTTCCCCCAGGGCTGGCCGTGCCTACATTGCCTAGCACAAGGCCCGCCCTCCCCAGCAAGGCCTGGCCAGCCTTTCCACACGTCCCCCACCCGGGCCCCTCCCTTCCTGCGAGGACCAGGCTCCAGTGCCCTCACCTGAGGTCCCAGCGAACACCCCCGTCTCCACCATCCCCTTCCCTTGCCTCCCTCAGAGGCGAGCTTGCAGAAAGGGAGGAGAAACCCCAGCATTTATGGAGAATTCACCACCTGCCAGACACTCTGCTAGTTTTGTTTTGTTTTGTTCTGAATACATCTTCCTCATTCAGTTCTTCCCAGTAGTCCCCAGAGGTAGGTATTGCTAATGGCATTTAATAGATGAGAAGAATGAGGCTCAGAGGAAATAAGAACTTGCTGAGGTCAGGCGCGGTGGCTCATACCTGTAGTCCCAGCACTTTGGGAAGCTGAGGTGGGCAGATCACCTGAGCTCAGGAGTTCGAGACTAGCCCGGCCAACATGGAAAAATCCCGTCTCTACTAAAAATACAAAAATTAAGCAGGCATGGTGGTGCACACCTGTAATCCCAGCTACTCAGGAGGCTGAGGCAGGAGAATCACTTGAACCTAGAAGGTGGAGGTTGCAGTGAGCTGAGATCACACCACTGTACTCCAGCCTGGGCAACAGAGTGAGACTCTGTCTCAAAAAATAAAATAAAAAAGAACTTGCTCCTGAGGCTCTTAACTACTAAATGGCAGAGCTGAGAGTGGAACCCAAGTCCCCAAGTCTCTCAAAGGGCTCTGCTTCCTTCTCTCTGCTCTGCTGCCTCGCACCTCTCCCAGGCATGCCTTGCTTCCTCCTCTGAGCCCCAATAGCTGTTTGTTCATAGACCCCCAGCACACTTATCCTGGGCTGCCATGATCACAGATTCCTAATCGGTCAGTTCCTGTTCGCAGGTGTCTCATTCACCTCTGTGACCCAGCACCCAGTGCAGGGCCTGGGGTGGTCAGTGTTTGTTGAGTGAATATGTAACCGGCAGATGACGTTTCTTCCATCTCCCTTGCAGGCACAGGGCCATGGGTGACCACGGTGGCCGCCGGGAACCAGCCCACCCTGATCGCACACTCCTATGGAGTGGCCCAGCCTCCCACCTTCAGCCCGGCTGTGAACGTCCAGGCCCCGGTCATTGGGGTGACCCCCTCACTGCCTCCCCACGTGGGGCCCCAACTCCCGCTGATGCCAGGCCACTACTCGCTCCCTCAGCCGCCCTCTCAGCCACTGAGCAGCGTGGTGGTGAACATGCCCGCCCAGGCCCTGTATGCCAGCCCTCAGCCCCTGGCCGTGTCCACACTGCCCGGTGTGGGGCAGGTGGCCCGCCCAGGACCCACCGCTGTGGGCAACGGCCACATGGCAGGGCCCCTGCTGCCTCCACCGCCGCCAGCCCAGCCGTCCGCCACTCTCCCCAGTGGTGCCCCTGCCACCAATGGGCCCCCCACAACTGACTCGGCCCACGGGCTGCAGATGCTGCGGACCATTGGCGTGGGGAAGTATGAGTTCACCGACCCAGGGCACCCCAGAGGTAAGTCCTGCTGCCACGTGCCTGCCCACAGGCCTGCGTCTGCACCTCCCTGCGCGGTCACTGCAACACCACCAGGACAGGAGTGTGCTTCATGCCAGCTCCTTCACTGGCCTCCCCAACCCAGAGGCTGCAGTGGAGCCTCTGCCTGCCCAAGACAACTGGCCTGAGATGGGGGAAGGAGGGGAAAAGTGTGGAGGGCGGGACAAGGAAGGTGGGGAAATGCGCCTGGGTAAGAAGAGGGAGCCCGGGAAGAGGAAGGAAGGGAGAGCCTGCAAAGCCCAGAGCCCGCCCCCTCCAGCCCAAGCCCTGGCCATTCTCACCTCCAACCCCCAAGGTCAGGCCAAGATGCAAAAGGGTGAGAGTCATCCACTCTTAGGGCACCACAGAACAGTCCCTTTTGGGGCCTTCTCCATGTTCCCACGAGGAAATTCAGAGCATGAACTGTGTCCTTCCCAGGGAAAGCACCCTCGGTCATGCCATCAGATGAGAGCAGTGCCCAAGGCAATTTAGTTAGGCCCAGGAGACGTTCCCAGACCATCTTGAGGCACTTGAATGTTTCGTTTCAAGGATCCAGGGGTGACTTTGTGAGACCTTGGGAAAGAGCACCTCCAGCCTCAGCCTTCAGTTAACCCTCTTCCCCCAGCCTCAGAGGAGTTTCACTCCAGGGAACTTGAAGGTAAAGCCTTCAGAACAGAGCCTCTGGAAGGATGCATGCTGGACTTGGTCCTAGCTGGAGTTCCCAGTCTCAGGATTACGGTTCTTGAAGTCTGTATGAGGGATCAGTCCAGACTGGAAGGCAGAAGGGGACAGGAGGACCAGGGCACACATATGAGGCTTGCTGGGTTCCTCTGCTATATGTTTGCCTAGCCCTTAGCGCCCCAGACAAGCCAAGTCCCTGCTCCTGCTGGATGCGGTGGGGAAGGCTGCTGGGCCACTGCCAGGTACAGGCAGCTCCCTAGCGGGAGGGGGCAGGAGAGTCCGCGGCAAGCAGTCTGCCCCAGTGGGGTATCTACATCTCCTTTGAAAGAGGAGACTAGACGGTCCTAGAAAGTATGCATCTCTGGGCACAGCTTCCCAGCCTTCCCACATAAAACCCCTCGAGATAGCATTTTGGGGGGCTCTGCCTCTCAGCAGAGCAAGGAACCCCACTGGCCACTCTCCTGTGTTCTCTCCCAAGTCTCTTCCTTTGTCATTTTAAGCAATTTTCAGGCCTTGTCAAGCATCCCAACAATAAAGCTCGTGTCTGGTTGCGGTCGGGTTTAATTCCCAATCTGACTGAGCCCTGACTGCTTTTGTTTTGGAAATCAGCACTAGTTTTAAATGACGAAATTATAGAAAATTACCTCTAAATTCTGGTAAACTCTTGCTTTAAGATCTTTTTTAAAAAATGACTAAATTGATTTTTTGTTTGAATTGTTTTGGTTAAGCTCCGTCTCCCTTTAAAAAAAGAAAAAGAAAGAAAGAAAGAAACTTACTCCCAGCTCCAGTTCATGAGTCACCAACTCTGACAACTGGGCAGTGGGAATCCTGCTTCCAAGGCTATGCCAAAGCCCAAGGCACCAGGAGGCATATTCTCTCCCCACATCGCCCCTCTGGGGTCTTCTAGGGCTAATGCAAGATCTTGCTGGCTTGCCACGTTCCAGGCATGCATCTAGGAAAAGGAGCTGTTTTGTGCAAAAAGATAACTAGCTGAGATAGGACTGGAGTCCCTAGTTTGGGGCTCAGCACCAAGCTGGGATCCACCCCACTGAAGCTGCTGGGTGCAGGCAGCTAAACATTGTCAGCCCTGAGCCCATGAGATCAGAAAGACGCAGGTGGCAGGGACAGGACCTTGTAGGACTTCTGTGCCCACGGGGTCCATGACCATTGCAGAGCTGTTCCTGTAACCTCTGTGTGGGGGTCTGAGGGTGTGAACCATCCTCTGTGGTCCTGAGCCAATGGACAGGAGGGGACAAGAAATAGGGGCCCTGCTAATATTCCCTCTGCCAGGCCCCACTGGGCAGACTGAGGGCCAGGTGAGGGCCAGGGATGGGGTGGACCTAGAAAGTGTGGTGCAGCCCTGCCTTCTGGTGAGCCAGCGAGACCCACCAGTCAGTGACAACAACTGACCCGTCCATCACCCTGATTTCCAGAGGTTGCCAGCACACTGGCTCTTTCCTTGAAATTCCATGTGACTCGCTTCTCTATTTACGGCCTCATCAGTTGATTTATCCCCTTGTATTTGTGGGGAAGAAAGAGTGATGCATGCGCCTACAAATGCCTCCAAACTCAAGCCTGGGTGGGTTTTGTTTTGTTTTTTTTTTAAATGTATAAGTAAATCTCTTTTCATTTCTAATCTTAAAAGCCTTTATTGCTGAAGCTATAATTTGTCTGTCAGACCTAATGTCAAACAACTGCATATTTTTTAAAATAAGAAACCCGAATTTTGAAACTAAATCTTTGAAACTTGCCGTGTGAGAGTCATGCTCCTAACAGGACCACGTGGGCTTGGATTTGGGTCACTTTTAATTTTGCCCCTTAGGATTTTACATCTCTGAAGCCCAATTGATTTCACACTCCTAAATGACAGACAGCTGGCTCCAGGCGGGAACAGGAGGCTCTGCGTGATGGCGTCAACACAAGTCAGAACTCCACTTTGGAAAAGAAAAGAACTTTCCTTTTCTCCTGTTCTCTGTTTGAAACCTTGCCCAGCATTATAATAAGATCCACCATGCAACGCCTTGAGATCTAGCTCATTAAAGTCCCTGATTTTCCCGGCGATTGTTTGACGTGACAACCTGGCCTCTCCCAGGGTTGAGTAATTATGGGGAGATTCCCCTCCACGAAGAACAGGTCTTGCTAGCCAGAGGGATGGGCCACTGGTATTTTTAGACTTCATTAGTGCCCTGATTTAAAATTTCACATTTTGTTTCTTGTAATTATCTTCCGATCCACTGAGCTAAAATTTCAGTTGGGGTCCTATTAGTCTGCTTTTCCAAAAAGGGCATTGGGACTTTAATTTAAAACTTAACCAGTTGAAAAATAAAGGTGGCGTGGAAATGCTTTTTGATTTGCAATAGGTCAAGCGATTGTCTCTCATCTGTGACTAGAGAAGCCAGCTTGTGCGCCGTTCACTTTAATGAGTGTTATTTAAATGCATTGAGCACATATAGATTTTCTTGAGAAACGTACAAGACAAGTCTTTCTCTAAGAACAATTTGGGGGTGGGAGCAAGCTGTAGGATTTTTTTTTAGATGATATATTGAAAGCTAATTAAAAATAGATTTCATGTGTGCAAAGTGATAAGGGAGGAAAAAAGAATTCGTTCCATTTGAATCCTGTTATGAAGTACCTAAGACATTTGTCTCGTCGTTGGATTGGAACCGCTGAGCTAACACGTGGGGAGAGGTGTGGCCAAGCTCAGGCCTGGGTGAGACCTGGAGTCAGTGTTACTACGCCTGGGACCCCGTGAACCCAGCTGTGCGTGCCTGATGCCATAGCACGGGCTATGAATGTAGCTATTTCTACCCCTGCCGCCTTTGGCAGACAGTTTTTGGTGGCTCAGAGGATGCATGGGGACCTTTTAAAGTACCAGGCTCCAGGCCTAGTGGTGCGCCGCAGAAAGGCTATTGTGTCTTCACCTGCCTGGCTTGGAGTGAAAGGCCAGGCTGCACCTGCTCCCACCTGCTTCTAGACCAGAAAGCAAAGCCCGTGTCAACCTGAGCAGGGAAAGGTATCTCTTCTTACTTTATATTTTGCAGGCCTAGGGTGAGGGGTCATGAGGATCCATCTACAGGCTTGGCCTCCCTTCTGGGAAGCCGTACTGGAAGAGAGGGATGGCTCAGCCCCTTCCTTTGGTTCTCCAGCTCCTCCCTTCCCATTTTGGCACTGGACCTCCACCCCATGGCACGGTGTTCATCCTCGCTGCCACATTCGCCCCTGTCTTCACAGGTAACAGTGATGAGATCTTGTGAAAATACTCTGAGGCACAGGGAATAGCCGTGTGACTGGGACAAGCCTCCTCACTTCTCTGATCCTTTCTTTCCTCGTCTTTAGAATGGGGGTGACAGTACCACCCTCATAGGGCCTCGGGGAGGATTGAGTGAGATTGTGGACATGACCGTACGTAGCACTGTGCCTGCTTACCACCAAAAGCAGCTCTGACTGTTGCCTCTGGCCCAGGATCTAGAGAGTTCAGAGAAGGAGGCTAGGGAAGGGGCAGAAGGCCAGGCCCTCCCCAGCGCAGAGGAGATGGAAGAAGCCCATGCTTGTTCACAGGGCTGGCAATCCCTGTCAAGCCATTTAACTTAGGGATGGGGACCCCTTCCCTAAAAGGGAGGTTGGATGCATCCCTTTTCTGGCAGGAGGACTCAGGATGGCTCTCCCCAGGCATGAGGCCTGGCACTGATCTCATCTCTCCTTGCCCCACACTCTGACATGTCCAGGGCACATTGTTCTTCCGCAGCCTCCATAAATATTCTGGAAGAAGCTGGGAATGCATGATAAAGCTGTTCGCCTACACTCAGGCCAGAGGCACAGAATGTTATCCAGACGGAAATTGTCTTCCCACAGACCTATTCTTCCTGTGTCTGTGCCTTAGAAGTGCCAACATGAATTCATCCAGGGTTCAAACTCAAGGCCTGCGTCGTCTGTGGCCAGCCCTTTGTCCACCTCTAGCACTAAGTCTGAAAACTCAATTAATTCAGGTTTCTACGTATCTCTCCTCTGCTCTTCTGTTCCCTCACCACCCCACCATCAGGCCATCGTCACCTCTGGCCTGCACGCTGGCCTCCCCAGCCCACAGTACATTCCTTCCAGTCCGGCTCTATGGTGCAGCCAGAGTGATTTTTCAAAATGCAGGTCTGGCCCTGCCACACGCTGTCCAACGACCCAGCTGCTCTGGGGATGATGACCAGTGCTGACTCGTCCTTTGCTGTTCTGCTCGCAGGCTGCCTACAGCACCCCAGGCCTTGGCTCTCCAGTCTAGCTGTGCGCTGTGCCTTGGTCGAGTGCCTGTGAGACTGTTCGACTGTGAGCCCCTGAGGTCGGGGGTACCAAGGACGCTATCTCATCCCCACTCCCCGCTCAGCATCCGAGCCAGTGCTCGCACTCAGAGATGCCCCAGAAGCATCTGATGAATGTGAGCACAAAGCACTGGGCTGAGAATTACCCACCAGGGTTCTGTGACTTCCCACTTCCCTTCACATGAAAGCAGGTCAGTGCTCAGGGCCCCAGGCATACGAGGATGGAAAGTGCCCTTAGGAGAGCTTGTTCTGCAACCTGTCACCCACCTACACCTGACCCACACCTCTGGGAACAGAAGTCCATCTGTTTCAGACTTCCTTCTGTACCCAAGCACCTCCACTACATCCTGCCCCAGACCGTACAGGCTCTGGAACTCTGCCTCAGTTTCCTCATCTGTAAAAGGGGGAGAAGAATAGAACCCACTTCTTACAGTTGTGAGGATTGAGTTATTTTACGTACTCCTAGGCTTAGTATATTGCCTAGCATGCAGGAATCACTATAAAACTGTTCACTGTGATTATTTTACTGGTACCAGGGCCATCTTTCAGTGTCCATGGCCTTTTAGCATCCCAGGTTAATGAGTCCCAGGAGATATCATGATATTTAAAGCATCTAGCTCCCAGGGCATCCACCGTGAACAGAAGAAAATCCCCTTCTCCCATTGTAATGTTTGACAATCCTCCACTGGCCATAACAACCAGCAGGAAGCAGCCTGTTGCTAGGAGCTTCTCCCTAATTCTGGGAGCTATCTGTCTTGAGAGAGCTCCTCCTACCTCCACCCAGGGGCTCTCAGTATCCCGTGGCATTCAGCTTGATAATCAGGGTTCCAGGGACACCGCCGGGGCCAGGTCCTCCATGGCCACATCAATAGATGGGACCAAAAGAATTCTCTGGCTCCTCCAGACCAAACAGCCAAAGCTGCAGGCAGAGAGAGTTGATTAGGAGGGTGTGGCTGGCAGCATGGATGGTGGTTGAGAGCCCAGATTCTGCAGCAGACTGCTTGGCTAGAATTCAAACTCCACTTCCCACTAACCCCATGAACTTCTGCTAGAAAACGGGTGTTTCTAAGCCTCAGTTTCCACATCTATAACTTGGAGGTAATAGTGCCATCCTCATAGACATGCTTTGAGGATTTAATAATGTATGTAAAGTCTTAGCCCAGTGCCTGGCACACAGTAGGCTCAAATAATATTAGCCGTTGTTATGACCACTACTGTAAATCCTAAAGACTTCTGGAGAAGAAAGCAGGTCTGGAGCACCTTAACCTCAGGACCACCACTGCTTTTAAAGCAGGGTTGTCCAAAATAATCTCCAAGTCTGACTAAATGGCTCACAACATGGATCTGAAACCAAACCGCCATCCCACCCTTGCCCTGACTTTCCAGCCCCGACCCCTGACACACACACCCTCCTGCAGGCAGTGTGTGTCTCAGAGCCTGTGGAATTCAAAACTCCATCTGCACAAGGCTCTTCGTCCTCGCCTGAGCTGTACCTGCCCCAGCCCTGCTCAGGAAGCCTCCCCTCCTCGCGGGGCTCTGTCCTCACGGGGCTTGTTCATCAGTAATTGGAGAGTTGTCCAGGGCTTAACGGTTTTGTTAACAGATCATTTGACTATGAGTGAACCAGGCAAGCGGAAAGATGCCGCAAAGGCCGCTGGACCACCCAGGAACAGTGTCATCCTGGGAGCAGGAGGTGACCCCTGGCTGCCCCAGCCTGCTCAGCAGGGCACAGGCAGAGCGAGGCACCCAGGGCCCGCTCTCTATGGGGCTGGCTGCGGGAGCATATGGCCTTTCAGCCCCAAATCTCTACTGAGTATCTTCAAGGTCAGAAGCCCTGCTCTGGCCCCAGTTGTCTGACAGGGCCAGAGGTCACGCTGCCCATGGGGATGAGAGGGCTCTTCCGACGGGAGCCAAGGGCGGGGACATTTCCTTCCTGGGGGCTTCAGGTGATGGTGCTGACCCACGGCAGGAAGCCAGCTGCCCTGATCCTAGACACTGTCTTCCCTCAGGAGCAGCAGGCCCCAGCAGACACCGGCAGGGTAACCCGTGAGGTTCCAGGTCAGTGACACGCAGAGGCCACTCAGGAGCTTGAGTCCTGTCCCCTCCCTCCCTGCTGCACCACCAAGTTTTTACTGAGCCATCACGTTGTGGTCTTAGGCACCTCCTGTGCACAGAGCCCACACGTGGCTTCTCTCCTGAGCCAGGCAAAAGAAACAGGCAGGGTGCCAGCTGCATGCCCCAGGCAGTCTGCGCTCCTGTGCACATGAGCCCTGTGGCCATGCCAGGCCCTGGGAGAGAGGTGCAAGTCTGCCCTGGGGGAGCTGGGGAGACCAGGGGGTGCCAGCAATAAGGGCTCAGGGGCTGGAGAAAAGAGGGGCCAGGTTAGACAGAGCCTGCAGGAAAGTTAAGGGGACAGTGAGTGGTTCTACAAATGCCCGATCTTAGGAAAGAATGCTTGAGGGAAGTGCCAGAGACACAGAATTATGATTTTCCAATAGATCCATCTATCATAGAGTCACACACACACGTGTGTGCACACAGTTTGCAGGGCCTGTCCTGATTTGAGACAGGGTCAGCTAGTGAGTTAAGCACAAAGGCCCAAGCCATCCCTTTCTCTGAATGCTTGGCACGCCAAGCCCAGGGAGCCTGCTCGGGCTACTTGGCTGACTTCTTAGCCTCATCAGTCAGTGTTTGCTGGGGTAACAACCCAAGATCTTGCACAAGAGTCCATCGTCTCCGAGGCCATCCTGGTCTTGCAAGGTGAAGACCTCCTTGATCCTCAGGGGCTTTGAGCTGGGTAGAAAACACTGGGGGCCATTAACCCCCGACAGGGAAATCAGGTGCATATCCATGGGCAGGAAGTTCTCTGTGCACCCCGCTCTCCTGTCATGACAGGGGTTTAATGGCGAGTTTCCCATTGCCTAACCACTATTTAAATATCTGGCATCTGCTGTCTGTGCCAGGAAAAGCATGCCATGCTGGACTGAGCCCTAGAGTTTTCTAGAGGTTGGGAGGAGTTTTGCGAGAAGGTGAGCTGGGCCACGGCGTGGGATGTGTGCTGCTTGTCCCCGTGTGATGGGGAGGGAAGGACATCATGGCACCCCAAATAGGAAACAAAACTGGAGAAAACATGGCACAAAACTGGTTCAATGAGAAACGATCTGGTTGAAATTACATTCCATTCAGGAGAACACTCACTATTCTAGAAATATAAGGGGTAAAAATAATACAAGCAGAGTATTTTAGGAGCACAAAACATTGTGTAAATTGCTTGAAGAAAAAATGGCTGAAAGGTCGCCATCCATTGAAATCGTTGTCATTGCCTGTTTTCTTCGTGTAACTCTCTTCTTTGAAAAAGAATATATGTTTATATTTTTAAACCATTTGTATTATGTCTGTGTTCAAGGGAAGCCCAAGTGTTTTCAGTACACCACAAGGCAAATGCTCCTTCCTTTTACAGTGTCCTGGCAGCCTCTTGGATGACTAAGCACAGCACTGTGAACAGTCTGGTTCTGCCCACAGGCCTCTCACTACCTTGCCCTCCCCTCCTCCAAATGACCTCTCAGTGTCATTGCTTAATGCCCTAGATCCAGGGCTACACACAATGCCAGTGTATATTCATTTTCACCAACATCAGCAAAGTCAACACCATGGCTACATCTTAGTCTGCTAAGGTGTGTCTTCCCTGGTCATGCTCCAGCCTGTCAAGTGCCTTTTAAAGGGACACGAGGAGACAGGCTAGGTGGCCTAGGGAGAGGGACTATCACCTCCTTGGTCTTGAGCATCACACTGCAGATATTCTAACTTTTCATTTTGTGCTGCCATCACAAAATACCACAAATTGGGTGGCTTAAACAACAGAAATGTATTTTCTCACAGTTCTGCAGGCTGGAAGTCCAACATGAAGGCGCGGGCAGGGTTGGCTTCTGGTGAGGCCTCGATTCTTGGCTTGCAAACAGCCGCCTTCTCGCTGTATCCTCACATGGCCTTTCCTCTGTGCATGAGCACTCCTGGTGTCTCTTCCTGGTCTTAGAAGGACACCAGTCCGACTGGGTAGGGACCCACCCTATGACCTCATTTAACCTTAATTTCCTCTTTAAAGGCTCTTTCTCCAGACACAGTCACACTGGGGATTAGGGCTTTGACATAGGAATTTGGGATGGGAGGGTACACGTTTCAGTCCATAACAGTCTACGAGTCTGTCTAGCTGGTGGATGGAAAGGGTAGCCCCTCACAAGGCACAGTTCCCATGTAGTTACAATGTCTGACTTCTACCTGTGGGTGTTTTCAGTGGTTAGCTTGAACCTTTTCATAAGTGCACTTTTGCCATTTTTATCCTGGTTTAGCTACAGGCTGCTCCCTCTGCTTTGTTAACTAAGCATTGAATATATTTCCCATGATTAGAATCATCCACACTTGGGGTTAATTGTTTTTCCATAGAACTTTCATGCTGGGAGGGAATCTACCGTCACCACTGGGAACTAAGCAGGAACCACCGATTGCTAGACAGTCTGTCCTGTTAAATGGTTAAGAGCTGTCTCTTCCTGTCACTCCATGGCCCTGCCCTCTGGAGCCATCCAGAGCAAAGCTGGTTCCTGTTCTACATGACAGCCCTTCAGCTTTGGGAGGATGGCAGAATTTCCTTCTCTCCAGACCAAAAATCTCCAGTGGCCTCAGCTGCCCATCCTGCGAAGGACCCGTTTACCATGTGCATGTCCTCCCTGGTCATGCTCCAGCCTGTCAAGTGCCTCTTAAAGGGATACCAGGCGACAGTTGAGGTGGCCCAGGGAGAGGGACTGTCACTTCCTTGGTCTTGAGCATCATACTGCAGATATTCTAACTTTTCTCTAATAATTGTGGCTTATTTGGTTAAAACACACATTTATACACACAGAGATATACAAATATACACTTAAACTTCCAAATGAAATGAAAAGAGAAAAAATTCTCTCCAAAGTCCTGCTGTCCACTCTGCTGGTTTCTTCGGTGTCCCCACCTCCTCCTTTTTATCAGGATCGAGACACCCCCAACCTCACCTTCATTCCAGCAGCTTTTTGCCCCTAACTTGGGAGCAAGCGAACTTTCCCTCTGAATTTTTGAATTATTTCCTTTTGAAGTCTAGGAGGTAGGTGTGTCTCAGCCCACCTACCCTACTCCCATGCTCCAGCTGTGCACACTGAAGCAACTCACCACCTTCCTCTCTGCTGATGGGAGTTTACTCCTGAGCAGCAACACATCTGCTCCGTTCAAACCCTTCTACCTCCGTCCTTCACCACCATAGTGCGTGTCAGAGTAGGATGCTACCCACGGTCATCCAGGAAAACCTCACTTTACAGGTGAGGAAACTGAGGCTCAGAAGTATCACCTAGCTATCACATTTCCCCCAGAATCTGTCACTGGAAAGCTCCCTGTGAAACCACCCCTATGCCATGGTGCCCTGTGGAATTGCTTCATTTGCTGCTAGGAGTTGTCCATCTGAGACCCCTTCTCTCCTCCCACAGACCGAGAACTCCACAGGGACAAGCCCCGCATCTGCATGGGCCGCACTGGGCCAGCTCTTGAGCCTCTCCAAGCTTGCCCATGTGGTGCACGCTGCCAGCCGCTGGGATCAGAGCAGCGCATCCCACCGGGAGCCCTCTGTACTCACTGGCAGCTCCACAAGGAATGAATGGGAGGAAGTGCAGGGACAAGACACGCACGACTCACAGGGGCCAAGTCTCACATGACGCCACATGGGCAAGGTCAGCCAGGGCCGCAGAGGATGATTTGATGAGGGAGGAGACATCGTCCCAAAAGGAGAGGAAAAGGTGACAAGGGCAAACTCTCACTCGAGAATACAGGAGCCCCCACCTCATCACTTCCCATGTCAGCAGCTTCTCTGGAATTCCTGCCTGGCGAACTCTCCTGGGCGGATTCCCACCCTCCAGGTCTCTACAAATATCAGATGAGTGTTTTTTGTGGCGACAGTGGTTTCCAAAAACGGCCCTTATATCCTGGTTAAATTGCCCAGCTTCAGCCGGGTGCAGTGGTTTGCAACCTGTAATCCCAGCACTTTGGGAGGCTGAGGCGGGTAGATTGCTTGAGGTCAGGAGTTCAAGACCAGCCTGGCCAACATGGCAAAACCCCATCTCTACTAAAACTACAAAAATTAGCCGGGTATGGTGACAGGTTCCTGTAATCCCAGCTACCTGGGAGGCTGAGACACGAGAATCGCTTGAACCCAGGAGGTAGAGGTTGCAGTGAGCCAAGATTGCACCACTGCACTCTGGCCTGAGTAACAGAGTGAGACTCTATCTCAAAAAATAAATTTAAAAAAAACTAAATCACCCAGCTCCTTCCTGGGAGCCATGTTTCTCCAGTGGAGGCCAGAGCACCTTCAAGAGCCAGGCCCTGGCCCAGTTAGCATCCCCGGCTTGCCTTGCTTTCTTTTCAGACCCCAAATAGAACCTGTTGCTGCAGACCTCACACGCCCCTGAGTTTAGGAATTGCCATGGTGATTCTGAAGGCTCCTGATCCATCTGCTCATGTGAACAGGCAGGTTTCAGAAATTCTGATTGATCCAAAAATAATTTCTATGTTTTCAGTCTTTTCTTTTATATGGAGATATTCATTACCTTCAAGATTCCTAGTTGATGGCACTGATCCCAGAAAGCAGAGACGTGGACATGTGGCCTCCCCCTGGGTCTTTGTAGTAGTGATGCCGCCTGAGGATTTGAAGTGATGCCGCCTGAGGAACCCTGCTGTTGGTCTCAGGCTGGGGTCGGGAGTGCCGTTCCAGGGAAGCTGGTGGGCAGAGCTGGGAGATGCAGCCTTATCTTCCGGAAGGGAACAGAGGTGGGGGTGGATGTTTTGTAGGTGCCTACCACTTTATATTAATTGTATATTCACCCCGTATTTATGTATTCCTTGCTTCTGCCCTGTGAGGCAGAGTCATGGATGCAAAACCAAGGCCTGGCTTAAGACCCTGCCCAGGTATAGCTGGTAACGTGGGTCAGTCTCAAGGCTGCCTGCCTCCAGTGCCCATACCCTATCCACCTCACCACACCTTGAGGCTTACTGTTGTAGCCTGTGTGGTCACCAGGCACGTCTGGGCTAAGGACGGGCAAGTCTCACAAGTGGCTGTTTCATGTCTCCTACAGTCTCGTGGCTGATATTTCTCTGTATAAGCTGGCGATTCTCGGGCTCTTTCCTCATCTCCAAAACTGTTGTTGGAATGGTTGGGTGGATGGATGGGTGGGTAGGTAGATGGAATTCCCAAAGTAGCACAGGGGGCATTGGGCCATTTGAGGAAGCTGCAGACAGAGCACTGGCCACCGCCAAAGCCACTGGAGCTTGGGAGTCCGGCGGCCCTGGGGAGTCCTTGCTGTTGCTCCGTCTCCCACGCCTTAATCAGAGCGTCGCCAATGCAGTAAAGTTAATGGAGCCAGTCATCCTGTGAAGGAGCCAATTCCGTGCAAAGATGATACATCTTTGAAGTTGATGAGGCCTATTAATTGAGCTTATGCCCTTTAAAATGAATTAAATTCTTGAAATCTACCAGACAGCAGTACATCCATTTAGTGTTCCTGTCACCGATGAATGAGGAGCCACCAGCACAGAGCTCTAGGAACTGGCTTCCCGCCGACATCTAGCACAGCCTACGGCTCCTTGGGAGCTCCACAGATGTCTTGCCTGGCCAGCCATTCTTGTTCTTAGCAAGGTCCCCAAATCGGCATAAATAGCTCCAGGAAGAAAGTGATACCAATGGTCCGTGGGCCTCTGGAAGAGCATCCACCCAGCCCTCAGCCTTTAGCCCCTACCTCAGGATCAGCTAGCAGAGCTGCACAAGAGTACAGCTAGACTGCCAGCACTTCAGAAATGGCCACTGCACAGGCGGAACTGGTGCGGGGCGGTCCCCGGGCTCTGGTAGGGTAAGCAGACATGGTTTCCAGGAAGTGTGTAGACCTGGAACTGCCTGAGCAGAGACATGAGATCTGACTGCAGCCTGAACGGGAATCGTCATGCGACAGCCCCTAGACCCCCAAAGATGCACCAAAGCTCTGCCCAGTCTCAGACTCCTCCCGGTTACCACCACTCGCAGTTGCTTAAGAGCACAAAGTGGCACTTGTTGTGCCCACAGAACATCTGCTGAAGACAAAACTTGTGTTTATAGCTCTTCACTTCAAAAGACTGGCCGTGTTATAAAAAGAAAGGGACCATCTGTCCCTCTTCTGGACCCCAGCGCCTCTTGGAAGAGATTTCTGTGCAAGAAGGCAGTGAGAAGTCAGCGTCGACTTCAGGGAACTATTTTGGGGCCGGAAAAGAATAGTGCCTACCCGCCAAGGGGACCGTCACCGGCAGATGAAAGCCGGCTTTGAGGAGGCCACGCAATGGGAGATGCTGGCCCGGAGGAGGTGGGCTGTGCTCCAGTGATGCTGCCCAGATGTTGCAGCAGAGCAGAGGCCCTGGAGCAGAGGGCCAACTGGTAGGACCGAAGGATGTGAGGGAAGGCGAAGGGGAAGGGCTGTGAGGCACTGCAGCTCCCCGGAGCAGGAATGAGAAATGTCAGCAGCAGCTTGCTGCCACGCAGAGTCAGATATCATGTTCGCATCATCCATGTGCGTTCCTCCACCCAACTTCTGGGGCCATTCTTGTCTGCAAAGCCCCTTAGGACAGTTCTGCCTCTTTGGAACACCTTAGGCTGAGTGATCGCCTTCCCATGGCTGACAGCTGAGAAGTTCTTCCAGACTGCACAGGTGTCCAGTCTGTCTGCGATGCCCGCTTAAGACTCGTCTGCCTTAAGCTCCTGGGCACCAATATAGAAAAGTCATGTGAGTCCAGGAGAAGCTGGGCGGAGGTGAGGTGGAGCCAGGATTAGCACGGGGTGGGGCTTGCAGAGGGGAGGAATTTCCCAGGCTTTCTGGCTGGCATCTCCCAGGCTGAGCATCTTCCACACTGAAACTCCCTAAGAAGGGCTTGGCCCTCCCCACCTGCATGGTGTTTCATCAGTTTGGAGCAGTCCTGTTTCCTTCCCCTCCGCTCGTCCCCAACAGGAAAAAAAATTAAAAACTGGTTTCTACCATCCTCCGTGAACATTCCAGAAATCTTTGGTCTATGAACCTCTAGTCTTAGGGCTTACTTTGTTTCAGATCAAAACCTGCTTCTGTCCTAGGGTGGAAATGGGGGTTTGGGGAGTAGAGGCCAGAAGTGGGGTCCTCTGAGGACACCCCTTACTCCCTTTTCCTGCTTGTCTCTGACAAGGCACCCCTGCCAGCTCTTCCTGGGCTGAACAAATTTGAGGCTTCCTGAGGAAGGTTTACAAGTTTTCAGCATCATCCTTAAATGTACTGAATTCCCCCAACCCGGGCACATGCATTTAGATTCTCAGGACGAAGGCAGTTTGTGGTGTAGCATATTCAGGGCTCTCCGTATCCTAAAAGGGCACAGTCCTTTTATTCTTGCCTCTTTTCACTTCTTTACTGTTCTTATTGATTTCTCCTGGCACATAAGAAAACACAGTAGGCAAAGCCCACTACTTCTATTGAAATAAAGTATTCTGCAGTCAAACCACACACCATAAAGAAATAATTGCCGTCTGTATATATTGCTAATGGACATCTCTCAGCAATTCTCTGTCTCATAAGCTTTAAACACAGACATTAGTATAAATATGCAGAAATCCCCATTCGGGCAAATTACTCTGCATTTCTGAACGGAAGGAAGATTAACCATGTGCTGATAGCTTTGAAGGAGCCCAGTAGAGCAGGAAGAACTCACTGGCGCTCTCTGGGAGGGAGGTTGGGACTCCCTGAGAGAGTCCTGGCTGCCATCTCCTCACCCCCTGGGCCCAGTGCTCCCCCGGAGCACTGAGAGCTATGCCTCGGGAGTAGGGGACCAGTCTCGCCTGAGAAGGCTGGTTGGTCACCGGGGTGTCCTTGCTGAGCCTTCCAGGCTTCTGAGGCTCTGACAGGAGCAGGAGCAAGAAGGCTAAAGGTGGATGCTTTGGCCTGGTCTCTCAGCTGCCTAACAGAAGCCGTTAGGGTTGGTCCAGGCCTCTGAGACCAATGGGCCTTGAGGAGCCATGGGGCAGTGTAGCCAGCTGGCTGTGCATCTCGGCCCCTCAAGCTCCACAGCACCCAGAACAGCCTGTGAGCTCCCTTTCTGTGTCCCCTGTCCACACTTGGCCCTCCTCCCTCCTCCCCCTCCTGCCCACTCATCCACCTCTTCCCATCCTTCCTCTACCCTCCTCTCCATCGTCCTCCCCAACCCTACTCACTCCCTTCAAGGGTTCCACCCTCCCCCACCAAGGCCAGCTCCAGGATGGGGGTCTGCATCTTCCAGAGCTCCCCGCCTGTGCCACCAGAGCCAAAGCCCTGCCTGAGCGTCAGAGGCTGGTGAGGAAAAGCCCCTGAGCCCTGGACACCAGGGTGGGGAAGATGCCCCCGTCAGCACAGGCTGCTGAGTCTGGGGGTGACAGAGTGACAAGGTCTGGCCTCGCCGATTGCTGGGGGGCAGCAGATTAGAGGGCAAGCAGCCTCACTCTGGCTCCCCACAAGGCTCACAGAAGCGCCTCCCAGGTGCTCAGCACAGGCCCCACGTCCCCTTGACACCGGCCGAGGCTCCTCTGCGCAGAGCCACGAGGTTCCGTTCTCCTGGGCTGAAGCAGCCTGGAGGGGCAGGGGAGGTGGCCGTCCATGAGGGGCCGTCCCGTTGTCAGTCATGGGAGGTGAATGATGAGCCATTCAGGGGCCGCCGCTGCTGAGAGGCCTTCCGGTTGTTGAGTTTGTGTCCGCCTGCCTCTCCCGCGGCGGAACTGAGTGCAGAGGCGGCGGAACTGAGTGCAGAGGCGAAGGAACTGAGTGCAGAGGCGGAGGAACTCACGCTGACACGCTGACACAGAGGAAAGGGGACTTCAGCCTCTGGGAACTGAAGCCACAGCCTCACGGCCTGGCCCCGCTCAAATTGCTGGGCCGGTCGGAGGGCCTGGGAGCCAGGTCTCCTCAGGAGAGACCTGTGAGGCCCAGGGTGTCTGTGACATCCCAGTTTTCTGGTCAGAATTGAGAGGCCCCAGCCTCAGCGTGGAAGAGTAAGCCTCTCCTCAGCTCACCCCAGCGCAGCGCAGCCTTCACTCATCCTCCCCACCAGCCAGCATCTTGATGGTCTATTTTCATGTCTGTCTCCCCCACTCAACTGAGTGACTTTAGAACACCCCCGCCGCTGACCGATTTAGCAACTGTGTATGAAATGTAAAAAGGTACCCTTTTCTAGGACCCTTGCCTGCCACCTACCAGAAAATTGTCATGATAACGAAGGAAACCTAGGATGTGGGTGAGCTGAATGGCACCCCCTGGAGTTGTGCAGTGTGTAACTTGAGCAACCCGTCGGCAGTGGCGCTGGGGGACTTACTGAGCTTATTACCTTCCAGACACTCTTCTAGCATGTTCCATGTGTTGACCCATTTAATTCTTACAACTCTGAAGTGGGTACGTTCATGACCTCCGTTTACAGGGGAGGAAACTTCGGTTCAGAAATGTCAGATAACTTTCCCATGCTTACCCAGTGGGTCAGCGGGTGGACACCAGGCAGTTGAGTGACAGCAGGGCCCTCACCCCAGAGCCTTGTCCTCAACCCCATATTCACTGTTCCATTCTCAGCGCTGAGTCCCAGGTCTGGTCATTTGGGTAGTTGGCAGGTGCATGTCCGGTGTGAGGACAGAGGGGCCTGGCTTCGGCTCAGTTCAGCTCCTGCTTCCCTTCCCCATTTGGAAAATGAGCAGCTGGTCCCAGATCAGAGGCGGTGCCCTCACTCGTGCCCAACTGTGCCTGGCGCTAAAGAGCCTTGAGCCTCCCATGAGATCATCCAGCCCACCAGGCTTCCTCCCCAGGGCCTCCTGCAGCCAGGCCCTCCTCCAGGCCTGGCCAGCCTCTGTGGTCTCAGTTCTCCCTCCCACCCCTCAGGGTTCCCTGAGTGGCATGCTGCCTCCTCATTTCCTCCAGCCTCCGTGGTCGGAGCAATCCTCCTAACGCGCCACTGGCCAGGCCCTCCCCTGATTGGAGCCCTTCAGGGGTCCTCCTTTCTCACTAAGCCCCTCACCTGTTGCTCAGGCCACCTGTGCGCCGCAGCGCTGCACCTGCTCACAGGGCCCCTCACATCACTCCTATCTAGACCTGTGTTTAGCCTGTTCCTCCTCCAGAAAGCTTCCCTGGACCCTCACACCATGTGGAAGCCCCCAGGCCCAAGTGCCAGCCTAGGGCAGACAGGTCTTTTCTCTGTGACTCACTCTTCTCTCCCAGGTGGAGGGTCCTGGGGACATGGCCTGGGCCAGAGACCAGGCAGGCATGGACCACCCCCTGCCTCACCAACTGAGAGACAGTATGCTGACATCACATCTGGCTTTACCCAAGGTGGCTCAGGTCACCTCAGCTCCCTGCCGCCTCCCCCTCAGCCCGTCTCTTCTGATTTACACAGGTGCTCCCACCCGAGCCAAGGCAGCTTGTCCTCCCTGGGAAAGTCGGGTGTGGGCTCATCAGGGTTCCCAGCCACCATCCCCGGAACCCCTGCAGCTGCCAAACAGAAACCAGAGCTTCCACATGAGGAGCTGCCAAAAACAAGTGTTCAAGCCCCACCAGAGAGGCCTGGGGAGGCAGGAGAATTCCAGGAAGGTGAACACTCCATCCCAACAAGAGCTGGTTCTCATAGCCCAAAAGGGACAAGGGGCACAGGTTACTGTCCCCACAACCCCCAGCTCATCAGGCTCCAGCCTTCTGGGAGTCCAGCCCCTCCCCTGTGGCAGGTGGCAGTTGGGGCTCACGTGGAAGCTGGGGGTTCCACAGCCTCTTCCCAGGTCAGTAAGGAGAGAAGCTGGCCGGGCATGGTGGCTCATGCCTGTAATCCCAGCACTTTGGGAGGCCGAGGTGGGTGGATCACCTGAGATCAGGAGTTCAAGATCAGCCTGGCCACCATGGTGAAACCCACCTCTACTAAAAATACAAAAAAAAAAAAAAAAAAAATAGCCAGGCGTGGTGGCAGGCGCTTGTAATCCCAGCTACTTGGGAGGCTGAGGCAGGAGAATCGCTTGAACTTGGGAGGTGGAGGTTGCAGTAAGCTGAGATCAAGCCATTGCACTCCAGCCTAGGCAACAAGAGCAAAACTCTATCTCAGAAAAAAAAAAAAAAAAAAGAGAGAGAAAGAGAAGCCAGGCGTGATGTCTCACACCTGTCATGCCAGCACATTGGGAGGCTGAGGTGGGAGGATCACTTGAAGCCAGGAGTTTAAGACCAGCCTGGGCAACATAGCAAGACCCCATCTCTACAAAAAACTTAAACATTTAGCTGGGTATGGTGGCATGCATCTGTAGTCCCAACTACTTGGGAAGCTGAAGTGGAAGTATTGCCTGAGCCGAGGAGTTTGAGGTTACAGTGAGCTATGATCACACTATTGCACTCCAGTCTGGGTGACAGAACAAGACCCTGTCTCAAAAAAAGAAAAACCATGAAAAATGTTTTAACAGGAGAGAAGCCCAACCTCAGAAGGTCCCACACGCCTGATAAGGGGCCCGCTGTATCCCCACCCGCAGACAGACTGCACCTGCACACCTGGCATGGCCTCGCCCTGCGTGCGTTCATCACAGGGCCAGGCGCCTGCCCTGCTGAGCTGCACCTGGGGCTGGGCCTGAATCCCTCCTGGCATGGGCAGTGGCAGAAGGACAATGAGTGTGTAATCCTGCTCCTGGGACTAGGTCAGTTTTCTGGAAGGACATGGCCTTACTCGTGGTGGAGTAGAGGTGCCCCCACAGTGCCCCCGGGCACTTGTCCTGGGAAGGATATCCAAACCCATGAGCAACCCCCAGGCCCACTAGGAAGAGGGAAAGAGAGATGATGAGTCACTGACGCTTGAGACCCTGAAAAGCTATTTACTGGGAGCTCTGGAACCAACTGCCCCCAAATGCATGCTCGAGGGCCTCTCTCTGCCTGGCTGCCCTGCGCTTCTGAGCCAGCCGAACTGTGCCTGCCCTTGTATAGGACGAGACCTTGGGCAGGTCGCCAGGTATCCTCTAGAATCCATGCTCCAAGGGGACAGCCAGTTGCTGTATCCAGTGCTTGGCACATGACAGATGCTCAGTAAACACTTGTTGAGTGTATGAGTGAATGAATGCCTCCAGCTGAAAGGATCAATGCTGCCCACAGTACTGAAGCACAAGCTCCAGGTGCTCTGTAGGCACCAGAGCAGGGAGGGTAGAACCCAGGAGGAGGGGACAGCTTCAGCAAGGGTGCAGAGGGGGCTCTCTGGGCCCTTAGGGGGTCTTTCAGCAAAAGTCATCCTGAAAAAATTTGACTTTCAGTCATCAGCTTCAATGGTCTTAACACAAAGTTAATTCAGTTTTTCTGCCCTCTCACATTGTCTCGTCCAGATATTTTTGTAGGATTTAACCTCACTGTCTTACTATCACCCACTGACCATAGGAAATTCCCTTTTTGATGGATCTTCGCTCTGTGCAGGGCCACATCGTGCTCTGAGCAGTGATCAGTGTTCCTCTTTCTCCTGGAGGCATTTGTTGTTTGTTGATCGATCGATCGATAGATGGTGGGGGCTTTGGCCAAGATAAGCCCTTGGCCATGTGAGGCCTTGACAGTTTCTAGGACTGCAGCTTCTCATCTCTGGCGGTTGAGTTCACCAGCCCCTCCTGGGGTTCCAGCGCCTCCTGGTAGGTGCTTCTGGCCTTCCCTCCCTCCCAAAGGCAAGAGGCCCCCTTACCACCTAAGGACAGAGCCCTGCCCTGTCCCCACTTCCAGATCCCCCTGGGTTTTGCCTTGGCTCCTCCATCCAGCTTCTGCTCCTTCCAGGGGTCCCACCCAGCTCGCCTCCCGAGCCACCTCTCCTCAGCCTGGACCCACCTACAGACTGTCGGTGGTGCTCCTTGGACTTGGGCTTCACCTTCCCAAGGGACCCCTAAATCTTCCTGGGGCCCGAGCTTGCCTTCCCGGGGCAGGGTGAGCAGGAAGCAGGGAAACACAGTGGTGGGTTGAAAGCCATACATGCAGGGCTTTGAATTAAGCAGAACCTGATTCAAATCTCCGCTCTGCCACTCACTTGCTGTGTGGCCTGGGACCAGTGACACTCTGCGCCTCATTTTCCTGGCCTGTACCATGGAGGCAATCTGTCATAGAGCTGCCCTGAGGATTCCAAGAGTGGATCTCATCAGCAGTCTGGTCTCTGAGAGGGTGGCAGGTGGGAGGAAGCGTTTCAAAGTGCTGGGCTTCCCCTGCCCCGCCCTGCTCCTGACCACTCCCAGTCCCCAAACTCCCCAGCTGAGGACGAATGCTATGGAGTGAGATAGATGGTTGCAGGCACGAGGCGGGGGTCATCAAAGCGCCCCTTTGGACCATTAGCAAGCAACCAGAAGTGTGCTTGTTATCTTGATCTTATTGGGGTTTCCAAGTAGGGGTCCCCTCCTCGCCTGCCTTACGCCCCAGTCCTAGACCCCTCGGGTCCCCGCGGGCTGGGGCGGGGTTGCTTGTGCCCGGCAGGAGAAGGAGGTGGTGACGAGTCCACTCGGGCCGCCCCGCCCCGCGGCGCCCCGCCCCGCGGCCCCGCCGTCACGTGCGCCGGGGAGGGGACCACCGGGAGGTTCCCGGGCACGCGGAGGTGGCGCGTCTGTGAGCGCCTATTTGCATATGCGCACCCTGGATATTTATAACTTCTCTTCAGCCAGTTCCAAGTTATTGATGTCTTAAAGTGACTTTAATCTGAGCCTTCTTTTCTCCAAATGGGCTTTTGATTTCCGGAGTGATATTATACATGGCTGTAAGCTATTGACTGAGCGATTGCCGTTGTGTTCTCAATGTGCTGATGCTGAAAATCTGCGATATAAATAAACTTCCTCTGGTAGAATCATTATAAAGCACAAGCAGCAGAAATTTATGGAAAGAACAGATTAAATGCTTAGACTTAAATTCTTCAGTGTGCTGGTTGCCCTAAACTGCTGTGTCTGGAGTTTGGGCTGCTGATTCAGGTGGAAAAAATCAAACGGACACATCGCTTGTCGGTGCATTTTTACTATGATGTATTGTGTTGCCAAAAGAGAAAGCTCAAAAGCTGCCATTGATAATCCTGGTTAAAACTTGGAACATAAATTATTAAGACGTGTAGTTTCTTTTCCGAGTGGTTGGGGACTGAGGCACATAGCACACTAAAGAAATATAAC
Organism: Macaca fascicularis; assembly: GCF_037993035.2. Taxonomy (NCBI): domain Eukaryota; kingdom Metazoa; phylum Chordata; class Mammalia; order Primates; family Cercopithecidae; genus Macaca; species Macaca fascicularis. The sequence goes on along the minus strand of NC_088387.1, from coordinate 98,603,657 downwards.
ATCAATATGCGCTTATGCATTGTAATGCGGGACATTTTTATGCCCATAATAAAACATTGCGCCTACAACTATGTTTATGAAAGCAACAGATAGAAAGATCCATAATGCCACTTAATAGAGTTAATCACCTCCCATCGGAACGTTTTAAAAAGCTTTTTATTGCATGTTGAAAAGCTCTGACCATAATTAATACAATGCACACTGTCAGGTGCCAATCAGAGGGCTCAAGGCAGCAAAAGGAACTTTCCAGCACACTGGGGCAGGGAGGGTTTTCGGGACTCTGTCCAGGTGTCTCAGCGCCAGGATTTTAGGTCGACTTTAGCCTCTGGTTGAACTGTGTCAAACATTGGGCTCTGGCTGGGGCTTTGGGTTCTAAATTTTAAGCTCTGAGCTGTATATGTAAATTCTGAGTTTGCTTCTGTTTCTGGCTTCTGGGCTTTGGACTGGATCCTGGGTGGGCCCCCCCCTCGGTCCCTGGGTCCTGAGCAAGATCGCCACACAGAACATGTTTACCCAGGGCCAGGAGGCAGGAATAGATGTTTCCTAACAGTCTTGGGTTTGTTTGCCATCGATTTGATGAGTCCGGTTGACCATAAAAAAGGATCCAGTGGGCCCTCCCTGCACCTCTCCCCTTCCAGCCAGTTTTCCACAAAGGGGAGGGCAGCACCCGCTGTGCCCAGGGCTGGCATGTGGGTGAGAGCCAGTCCCTCAAGACAGTAGCCTGCCATGGGACAGACCCCAGAGTCACTGGCAGGGCCAACCTCACCAACCAGCCAGGAGGCTCCGGGGCCAATCACTCCCCTTCCCCTCCAAAGGAGATGCTTTATCTCCTTTTTCCCTTTTCCCACAACCATGGAGTGACAGGAGCCACTGGGAATCTCCCAAACAGCCCAGAAAAGCTGAGGAGGTAAAGGGCCAGCCTGAGGTAATAAAATAATAAAATGGTCTTTTAAAAGTGCACGGAGAGGGCCAGATGCGGTGGCTCACGCTTGTAATCCCAGCACTTTGGGAGGCCGAGGCAGGCAGGTCACGAGGTCAGGAGGCCGAGACCATCCTGGCTAACATGGTGAAACCCCGTCTCTACTAAAACTACAAAAAAATTAGCCAGGCGTGGTGGTGGGCACCTGTAGTCCCAGCTACTCAGGAGACTGAGGCAGGAGAATGGCATGAACCTGGGAGGTGGAGCTTGCAGTGAGCCAAGATTGCGCTGCTGGACTCCAGCCTGGGCGACAGAGCGAGACTCTGTCTCAAAAAAAAAAAAAAAAAAAAAAAAAGAGTACACGGAGATAGTGCTCCCCATGGCCTGGGCCTCGCTCCCATGCCTGGGTGGTGACTCGGGTGGCTGGTGGCTGAGCTAGGGCCTCTGGTACTCAGACAGGGAATGTTCTGAGTGTGAGAGCTCTTTTTCTTCCTGAAAAGTTGGACCAACAAGAACTGGGAGTGAGGACAGTGAGGCCAGGCTTGTCTCCCAACACCACGTGGCGGATTTCTCTCCACTGGACTGGAATCCACCGTGTGTTACAACTCGAAGGGCTGGGTTGCCACCAGGGGCCCAGGGTTTGGAGGGATGTGTTGTCACCAGGGCCCAGAGATTTCTATGCTTGAAAAGTTGCTGTCACAGGCCTTTGGTGAGACAGAGTCATACCTGAACTGACTTCTGGTGCCCAATAGGACACTAGTCACTGAATTTCCATCATGGCCTGAAGGGTTTGACACCCCTCTGCCATCTCCCTACCACCAGTACCCCTGCCAAAAGTGAGACCCATGCTGAAATGAACTTACCTTTTCAACTAGGGAACTATCTTGGTCCATTTTGCATTGCTATAAAGGAAGACCTAAGGCTGGGTAATTTATAAAGAAAAGAGGTTGATTTGGCTCATGGTTCTGCAGGCTGTACGGGAAGCGTGACACCAGCATCTGCTGCTTTAGAGGCCTCAGGGAGAGGCCTCTAAAGGGGTTGCAGATGAGTGCTGGATATGCAAGAAGCGTCCATTGAGGAAATAGGCATGGGGCACTCACCTCTGATCATGACTGGGTGAGTTTCCTTCTGAAGTCCAGTGCCTCCTGCTTTATGAAAGTGAGCCATAGGGTGTGGTCAGGCTCCCCTCGTGGTGGAGAGCACAGGGGAGCAGGCATCACAAGGTGAGGGTGGACGGAAGAGAGAGGGAAGGAGCACCAAGCTTCTTTAAACAACCAGGCCTAGCATGAACTAATAGAGGGAAAGGCCTCTCAAGACAGGGAGAGGTGCACCAAGCTATTCACCAGGGGTCCGCACCCATAACCCAGACACCTCCCACCAGGCCCCACCTCCAACACATTTCCACGTGAGATTTGGAGGGGACAAATATCCAAACCATATCAATAACCTTTTCCAAATCGAGCTGTATACTGGGTCCATGGGGGACACTGTCCATTCTTGCCCTTTTGGAGGTGAGTACCATGGTGGGACAGGCCCACACCTCACCCCAAGTTGTGCATGAAGTCACAAGGGCAACTGGAGAAAATATTGAGGCATAGGTGTTGCAGAGGAAAAACTCATTCTATGCATCAGTCAACAAAACTGTACTGAGCACCTACCCTGCATAACAAGCCAACCTCCCTGCCCTCAGGGGGCTCACATTCGAGCTCCCCAGAGCCTCCCAAATGATGACGGCAACCACATCCCAGATGCAGCAACTAGAGAAATAACAAGTTGCATGTGCCTTTTCCAAGGCTGCCTAAGACAGGCTGAGCTACGATCCCCGAAACCAGGGCAGGGGTCTCGGGTGGATCTTCAGAGCCACATCCCAACCCCCTTGCCAAGCTCCCTCCGCCCCAGGCAGCAACTAGAGAAGTGTGCCCAGCCTCGGCTCAGGAAGGACAGTGTGCGGTGACCCTGTGGGAAGAGAGCAGTTCCTCTCAGTCTTTCTCGGGGACCAAGGCCAAAAGCCAGAAGGTTGCAGAAGTTGCTTATCCTGGAGGCAACAAAGCGAGGGTGCCTTGAAGTTATGGAGATCATGACTGTTCCACAAAGCCTGGCAGAAGGGGTTGCAAATGAGTGCTGGATATGCAAGGAGCGTCCATTGAGGAAATAGGCATGGGGCACTCACCTCTGATCGTGACTGGGTGAGTTTCCTTCTGAAGTCCAGCGCCTCCTGCTTTATGAAAGTGAGCCGTAGGGTGTGGTCAGGCAGACAGCGCATGTGGAGCACCCAAGACCAAGTACTCAACCACAAGCTGGCCCACCCAGACTGGCACAGAGGTAAAGGCAGCCCGACCCTCAGTAGTCACAGCTGTCCTCCCAGCAGCGATCAGGCACCTGGCAGTTGCCAGGGCCCCTCTCTCTCTGCCCAGCCCTGGTGGCCTTGGAGTGCCTGCTGGACAGTTGCTCCCAATTCCTCCCTGGCCAGTGGCCTTGAAAGAGTCCTGAGTCCTGAGTGAGTAGGGGAGGCGGTTGTAGTGGGCAGAGCCAGGCTCAATGAGGTTCCCTGGGGGACTTCTGGGATGAGTTTGCTAATAGAGACGTCTGTTCTGGGAGGTCGTGATACCACCTGTCATTAACCCAGGCACTCTGCCCGGGGTTCTCAACCAAGAATTCGTAGGTGGCTGCTTGCAGGCGGGTGAGTGATTTGCAAGGACCACAAGAATATTTGCATAAACATATGTATGGAAGTGTGTATTTATTTGCATTCATTTGCATAAATTGCTGGCTCTTTGAGCTGTTGTTCCTTAATTTTATATTTTTTAGTAAATTTCTTTGAGCTCTGAGCACAGATCCGGACACTTCAGGAGTGAGAATAAAAAGGCAAAAACATACTTGTGAATCAGAAACTTGGGGGGTGAAGCCTGAGCCTCTGTATATTTTTAAAGCCTTCAGGTGAGCCCAGTACACTGGCCAGGAACCAACGCGAGACAGGACAGGCCTATGTCAGATCAGATCAGCCTCCCTCCACTGGGCAGGTCACCTCACCTCTCCCAAAACTCAAAAGCAATGAGGAGTGTGAAGTGCCAGTGCCATGCCAGCCCGCGGCGATCACCCAGCAAGCACTCACTGGGCCCTGCTCAGCATCACCACCACTGCACGGTGCCATCCTGTGTAGACCCGGCTGCTCCTCCTGGCCCTGCCACCCAGTGGCCCTGGACTCCACCCCTAGGACCCTGAGCTCTTGGGTAGTGAGTGCTCCACGCTGAGTCCTGGGGTCTGTTCTGTCTGAGGCACACGGTCATTTCTCCTTCGAGGTGACTTCCAGGCTGACAATTCCATCACTGCCCAGATGCCTGGGAAATGTATGCTTGTGATCAGGAGACCACCCAGCCCTGCTGGCCTCCCTCTGTTCCTCTTTCCAGGCCAGGAGAGGGCCAGGCACTGAACGACCCTGAAGCTTGCAGGCTTTTGCTTTCCCTTGCAGGCGCTGCCCAGGGGAGAAGAACACTGGATTTCTGGAAATGTCTAAAGCACTTCAGTGCAATTGTTGCCAGAGTCCTGCCCCTCTCTGCGTAATTTTTTTCTCCTCCTCCCTGTTCGACATCTTCCCTCCATCGTCCCCCACCCAGCTGGCCCAGCTGTAGCATCCCTGGTCACTCTGTGCTTCTCTACCTTGAGTCTCTGCTTGTGGACAGCCCTTCCTCCATGGCTGATGGCTCAAACCCTGTCCATTCAAGACCCAACTCAGTGCCTTCTATCCCACAGCACCTTCTCCAAGCCAGCACCTGTTTCCCTCAATCACTCATTCAAACCTTACCTGAAACCTGCTTGAGGCCAGAAGCTATGCTAGGCACTGGGGTGCAGAGACCGGTCAGATGCAGGCTTTGCTTTTGAGAGCTTTCCTGAGGAGTGAGAGCTTTTCGGAGTGGTGAGCAAGTCCATGACTTCCCCTGCCCCAGCGCCTACCTGTGCACCCCTGTCGAACAGGTGCACCACATTGGAGGATGCTGCTCAGAGCAATGCTGCAGACCTTGCTAACGGGAGACAGAGCAGTCATACCTTGGCCTGCAGAAGTCCAGGGAGGAGGGAAGTGGTTTCAGAAGCTCCAGGGGCAGAGGGGAACAGATAGGAGCTGAAGGGGCAGCTTCTGGTGGCAGCCGAGGTAGCCAAGCCCACTCCTCTCCTGGATCCACCTTTGCTGGGACAGGCGGGGTTCTTCCTGGAACCTCAAGGAGTCCCAGAGCTTGATTCGCAGACCCTCCTGATCCCCCAGGCCAGCCAGGCTGGGGAAAAGGCTGTCCCCAGCCTGCCCCAGGCCTGGCTGCAGCCCCCACTTACCCAGACCCTCAGATGTGCGTGGTCCCCACTGCTGCTCCAGCAAGGCCCCTCAGGGCCATCCTTGGTCCCTTTCCCTCACCTCCACCCTCCAGAGGCAGCACCCACCCTGAGAGGGAGCCAGCCTGGGCCTCCGCAGCAGAGCGTGGGAGCCCAGAGAGCCCGGAAGTGGCACAGCAGGGGCAGCGTGATTCACCACCAAGGCTGAGCTGAGCAGGAAGGCCGTGGCCCATGGTGGGCAGTGGCCACTCCCATGTCAGGCCGAGCAGCACCTTCCTCATCCCTGGGCTGGCGACTGTGGAGTCTAGGAGGACCTGGTCCTGTGTGACCACAGGGGACTGCAGACTCAGCTGGTGACGACCCCCACACGGCCAGCCTGCAGCGTCTCAGTGCCCCCAGGCCAGGAAGGCCCCTGTCTTCCCATTTGGTCAGGGTCGTTCACTCAGCCAGCAGATACCTCTCTGCCCCTGCTGGGTGCTCAGTGCTGGAAGTCCCTGTCCATGAGCCACCCCCGGTCCAGAGAGAAGCAAACGGACTCAGCAGAGTGCTGAGCCAAGCGTGGTGGGACCACAGAGTGGCAGCTGATCTTACCGAATGGGCAGATGTTTTCTGAACGAGGACGAAGGAATTCCCAGGCGGAGGGAATAGCCTAGGTGCCACCCTCCTCTTCCAGGCTCCCACGCAGCCTCCGTTTCCCTTCTGCACAGTCCTGCCCCCCTGAATGGATAACTGTACATGCAGAGAAGGCTCCGAGAGGGCAGAAAGCCAGGTTGTTGCATCCCTTCTGCCCCCTGCACAGGGCCTGGCGCACAGCGGGGGCCCTGCCCCGTGAGCCGCGCCCGTGGCCGGTGCTGGACACAGCCTGCTGGGGACACTGGTCCTTCTCAGCGTTTGTGTTCACGTAGGGGATGGTCCCCCCACCGTGTGGCTGCCCTGCCACCCCCGGTCAGCCTCTGAGCACAGTGGCCGGTGCCCGGCTCATTTAGAGCTGAGGCCCCCAGAACCCGGGGCTGCAACCGAGTACACCGGCCTGGCCACGCCAGTGCAGGACAGCAACTCTTGGGTAACTGTGTCCAATGGATTTGTAAAAACAGGGCCGTGGTATTATCACAGAATCTGGTAGGTTCTGCTTCCCAAGAAAAACAGACTGTCACGTTAAATACATATGGGGAGGGACCCAGGCAGAGACGGGTGTCAGTAAAACCGGAAGCTCAGCTGAAATGGTAGGGACACATGAATGGTCCCACACAGGGAGAATTGAGCCAGAAGGCCGTGGAGCATGGGCCGTGTGCCCAGTCAGGCCTCTCCTTCCTGCATCTGGGGTATCAGTCGTGTTGATCGTCACGTGGAGCCCAGTGAGTGTCAGAGGCTGCAGAGGGCTCTGGGAGTATCGGGGGAGGGAAAGGCGGCGGCTCCACCTGCCTGGGCTGGCAGGCTAACTGGAAGATAGGATTCAGCAGGCAGAGATTACACACCCAGGAGGAGGGATTGGCCTGGGACGAGGGGAGACCAGGCACAACCTGGGGGTTGGGAGGAGGGGGGTGTCAGTACAGCCCATCTGTTGGTTCTTTCTGGGACCTCATGGAACCAGGCCGGGTGCCTCCTCACAGGCTGGGGAACAACATGGACTCGCCGACCGGTGTGATGGGCAGGGGGCATGCTGGGCACCGTGTCTGCTACATGGGGGCACTGCAGCAGCGTGTCACCCTTGGCAGGATGAGGGGCTGACTCCCCGCCGTTGCATGATCCCCCCGGCCCCTAGGCCTGACATAGGCCTTCTAAGGCAGACCTGACCCCCTGACTCTGCGCCAGGGCCTGCGGCAGGGGGCGGATCACCTGGAGGGCACAATTCCACTTTCTTCTTTCATGCCTGTAAAGATTTTCTAATATTCCTATAATGATGTGGAGATTACTTGTATCATCTTAAAAGGTCGTTAGAAATATGAAAAACTAGAAATGACTCTTGGGCTTTTACCGCCCCCCCCGAAATGGCAGGAGGCAGGTGTATTGTCCTAAACTGACCCGGGCCAGGATGGGCAGGAGGAGTGGGCACAGAGAACCAGGGGCAGACACTCCTCCTGGAAGACCATGAAGGGCACAGGGTGGGCAGAGAGGGGAGGGGTCTCTACACACACACACTCACACACTCACACACACACACTCTCTCTTCTCCCCTCTCTCCTAACCCCACATCCTCTCAGCTGTGACTCCTCCCTGGATGGGATTCACAGTGTTCTGAGCTGACATTAGCTCCTGGCATCTGGGGTTTCCATTTCATTTCCCTCTTTACCTAGGTAACTAAACTGATTGTACTCCTGGCTCTGGTTCACTAATTCTTGCAAATCCTTTAAAACTATTGATTTATTAACTGGGACTATGGCTCTCAGAATTCTTGGGAAATAATGGCTTTTACTGAAGCAGGAGGAGGAGACCCATGTTTTCCCGTCTCCTGTGACTCTCTCCTGCCTGCCCCTATCCCCAGTTCTCCCTGAATCTCTTTCCACTCCTTCTCTAAACCAGCCTGTCACCTGGCGCAGGTGGCTGACTTTCCCAAAGCCGTAGCTGGCCAGATCTTGGAAAGATTAGGTCTCCAGGAAGAATACAACAAAGTGAGGTTTCATGAGCACATGAGAATTTAGGCTTTGGGTTTGCATCTGTGGCTGTCGGGCTCCTCATCCCTTATGGAGGAATACCATTTCCTCGTCCAGGTCCCTGTGGCCCTTCTATTTCCAAAGTACACCATTCTTGTGGGTCTGCAGCTTTGGATGCCGAAGTCCTGAGGCTGCTCACTCGGCCTCTTCCCAGCCAGCCCCTCCCCACACCCCACAACAGCTGTTCACCCAGCTCCCCAGGACCCCCAGTGGAGGCCAGTCAGCCAGGGCCTCTGAATGGATAGAGAGTAGGGGGTGGTCTCATGGTAGCTGCAGAGCCACGCACTCCTGGAACCCAGGGCTGCCCGCTGGCTGGGAATGGAGGGCAGCAGGCTCCCGGGGGAGACTGTGCCTGTATAGGACCCCAGGGGGACTGTCTCTGTGACAGACCTGGCTGCACTGCCTCAATTCCTGCCCCAATTCCCAGCCTCGTTCACCAGCCTCCAATATATACCTTTCTGCTTCGCTGTCAGAACTGGGTCCTGTGGTTGGCATCCCAGGCCCTGACTGGGACAGATGCATGGATATGTCAGGCCTATGATAAATGCCACTTATGGCAGAGCCTGCCCAGGTCCTGGGGGAGCATAGCTTTGCAAGTTCATCACAGCCAACATGGTCATCACTGTCTTTGCACTCCTGAAGGAACTTCGAAGTCTGGGGCCGGAGCACCCAATCGGCCAAGCCCAGGCCTCATGACCACATGCCAGCTACCAGGGAGCTACCTCCCCTGGGCCCCACAGTGACGGGGCCCAGATCCCCACATCTTGGGATTGTCCCCAGTAGGAAGGGGTTCCAGTGCTGAGCAGCCAAACTCACCTCTGTCTACTCCAGTGGCTCCTTTCCCATCAGATTTGAGCTCCTTGGGGACAGAAGGTGGCTTCCTCTCCATGGTCCAGGCCTGGCATGAAGGAGGCCTGTAAATACGCACTGAGGTGTTGAGCTAGTTGATTCGGAGTGACTCACCCCTCTCACGTGTCCGGTTCTCCACTGGAGACAGCCAGCGGTTGCCCCACACTCCTGCGCTTCGTGGCCCCACTCCTGGCCCCCCAGTCCTGGCCACCCACCCCTCTTTCCTCAGAAGGCCTCTAGCACCACAGCTGACCATCCTGCAGCTCTCTCATCCAGCTCCTCACTGTGGGCACCTGTGTCTGCACTGAGCTGCGTCCTCCCCCGGGACAGGAGCTGTCTTGCTCACCTCTTGCCCCCTCTTCCTCCGAAGCTCTCACCCCACCCCAGCTCCAGGTGTCGGCCTGGGGCCCTGTGCCTTGTGGCACCTGATGATATGCTTTGGGTGCTTGCCTAAGGCCTGGGAAATTCAGAGGAGGGGTCAGAATGGGCTGGAATGGCAGGGGCAGCCCGGAAGAAGGGAGCTCATGATGGTGTGAGAAAGAAAGCCCCAGGCCAGGGGAGCGTGGGGAGGTGGACCCGCACGTGCAGGGGCAGGCCACTCGCAGCTGCTTCCCAGCAACCTTTCCAGTGTCAGAGACAAACCTGACGCTCTCAGCCTCCCTCGTGAAATCCACCAGTGGCCCCCAGCCTCCTGTGGGAAAAAGAAGATGGGTTGGTTTGCTTGGTTCACTGTCAGATACGGGTTTGCCTTGATCTGCAACTTTTCCCTCTGCTTCTCATATGCAGAGGCCTCATGCTCACACACACATATACAAGGGCATAGACACGCACCCATGCCACATGCTGTCTCCCACACACAACTACACAGACACGGGCACAGACACACACCCACACCACGTGCTCACATGCACTATGCACACGAGGACACACATACACCCATCCTCACACACACAGACACATACACAGGGGTGCGTGCATGCTTGCATGTACATATACATACAGGCACGTGCTGTCTCTCACACACACACATACACACACGGGCATATTCACAGGGGTGCATACAGACCCCCATACCACATACTTACATACACACACACACACCCCCCTACATGGGCAATACACAGGGGTGCGTACACACACCCATACCACATCCTCTCTCACACACACACCCCTACACAGGCACATACCCAGGGGTGCATACACACACCCACACAACATGCTCTCACACACACACACACACACACATTGGCACACATGGCTGCATACACACGCCCACCCAGGGGCTTGCACACACCATATGTTCACACCCACACCTTTGTACCCACCACATGCTTGAACACACATGTAGATACACATGCGTGCACACACACAGCCATGTGTGCACACAGCACATGCCAGCCATACCAGTGACCTTCAGTCCCTAACGTGGCCCTCTCACACCTCAGCCTGTGTGTTCACATCTCGCCCCTGCAGCTAGCTGGGGCGCTCCTGCTCACCTTTTGAGTCTTCCCTTGACTGTCACCTTCCCTGTGGACACTCTCCTCAGCTCCGTCGGGTAGAACCAGCCATCCCCTCCTCGTTGCCACATCCGCCCAGCACTTGCCCCAGTCAGACTCCTCTTGCAGGGCATTCCAGGCAGACACACACTCTGTGAGTGTGTCTCCCGTTAAACTGTGAGCTCCCCCAGCTCTGCACACGTGCCGATTTCCATGTGACCCCAGCACCCCCTTCTCCCCCCACCAGTGCCCGGCACACAGGAAACAGCAGTTTAATGAATAAACGAAGGGGCCAAACAGACACAAGCCATCTGAGGTTCCCAGAACTCGGGGTCTGAGTCTGCCTCTGAAGGAGGATGTCAGGGCCCCAGCCCCACTCAGCGGTGGACGTCGTCAGCTGCTCCAGGGCACCCTCTAACCTCTATAGAGTTCCCCTGTCGTTCTGGCCTGACCCCAGGGCACTCAGAGCTCTCCAAGGTGCTGAACTTGGCTCTTGCATTTGGCCCCAACTATCTATCCTGGCTTCTTCAATCCCTCCAGCCAAGAACCACCCCATCTTCCAAGAGCCCACCCTCCAATGGAAAAGAAGCACTACCTCTAAATAAATAACGCTGTAGACAGAACACAGTTCTTCCACATGAAGACGTGGAGGGCTATGAGCACGGGGGAGGAATGAGACCCACCCACCCTCACCCCCACCCCAGACATTGGATTCAGTTCAGTTTCTGAGGCCAGATTCGAGTCTCTTCCTCTTCTGGCCCTGAGGACCAAGGCACCTCAGGATACCTCGCTTCCTGGTAACAAGTTCTAACCCCTGGTGGGGCCAGCTACCTCACAAAAGGATGGTAGGGCCACCCTGCCCCTAAATGCCTGCCCCTCTGTCTGCTCCCATCTGCCTTGGCCCCTCACCTGGCCCTCCCCCAGCCCACCTTCAGGCTTCCAGGCCCCACAGAGCTCTTCCAGGTCCTGCCTTGAATCCCCTGGATGTTTAATTCCCCACACAAAGTCCCCTCCACCTCCAGCTCTGGCCACTCTAGAACTCTTCACACTACTGGCCTTGACCCTATTTCTCACCCAAGTCTCCTGAGCCCTGGCCTTCTCCCAAGGTCTCTCAGCCCTGCCCTCACCCCATGACATGTTCCTTCTCTCCTGCTCGGAATATTCCCATCATCCCTCGGCCTCCATCCTCCAAGCAGGGGAAGGAGCCAAGCGGCAGCCTTTTTGCTGGAGGCAGGAGGGACTACATGCTGCTAGTGTCAACCAAACCAGGCACTTGCTCCAGCGGCAGCCACAGAATTTGCCCATGGCCTTCCCTGCTTAGCTCAGGACCCACCCCCACCTCTGCAGTGCCCACCCTCTGGCCAGGTTCCTTGGGCTGGGGATGGGATCCTGACACTCTGCCCCCGTCCTCCTCCATTCCTTCCTAAACAAGAGACCATACCCTTTGACTCCTACTCTGAGCCCACAAGGCACGAGTTGTCCAGGAAGATTATCTGTTTTTGGCTTTCTTTTTTTTTTGGGGGGGGGTCAAGGGGTAGATCTTATGATCCAGGCAGCTAGGACCCAAAGCCTGGAGAGAACCCTGTTCTGCAGAGTGGCCTCAAGGGCTCCAGGCTGCACCTGTATTCGGCGGCTGCTGGGGTGGTCATTTCTTCCCAGGAAGACCATTTAAGGCTCTTCAAAGCCATTGGAGCTGAACAGATAATTAAATCTCTCCCCAAGGAGGACCTAAATAATTAATGTGCCAATGCTTTAGCAACTGTAGATTGCATACGAATTGCAGGGTTATCGCCGTTATTAGCACCAATGTTGCCTGAAGTTAGAGGGGCTTGACTTTTACATTCTGTCCATCCAATTCCACACAACTGTGGTATTTCAAATAGTTCCAGTGGATCACATTTGAGGGAATGTCATCTAACTCCCTAGCACACATCTGCATGTGGTCTGTAACCCACAATGAATTCCAATCGGAAAGGAACTTTTTGTGCAAAACATGGTGCCAGGTGTTCAGGGGGCCAGAGAGACAAGCCCTCCAGAAGATCAAAAACTAGAAAGGAGATGGACAGACAGACAGACATTCCTCCGTAATAAGGCAGCCAAAGGTCTCTACTCCAATGAAGGTACCAGGTCTCATGGGACCACAGGAGAGGGTGAAGTTAATGGCAACTGGAGAATTCTGTAAGAATTTTTGGAGGATGGGATTTTAAGCGAGGCTTACAGCCAGGCATGGTGGCTCACACCTGTAATCCCAATGCTTTGAGAAGCCGAGCCAGGAGAATCACTTGAGGTCAGGAGTTTGAGACCAGCCTGTGCAACATGGCGAGACCCTGTCTCTACAAAATAATAATAATAATAGAGTGAGGCTTAAGGAATGGATGGGACCCTAGGAAGCAAGTGTAGGAGAAACCTTGGCCAAGGCAGAAAGAGAAACATTCAAAGTGAAGGAACAGGATGAACTGGGTGTGAACTTAGAGTGGGGGATGTGTGGAACATGATAGAATATGAAGCTGTGAACACAGGTCAGGTCAGGTCATAGAAGCCTACAGGAGCCCACAGTACAGAGTTTGGAAGTAAGGGATCCAGGCAGTCGTTGGTCTGGTGGACCCTAGATGAAGAAAGAGCTCCCACTCAAGGTCACAGGAGGATTGAGGTGAATCTGTGACTAGATCTAGGTCTCCCAGTCACACTACCCACGGCCCAAGCTGGCAGCTGCCTCTGTTCAGTCCTTGGACCTAAGGGTCAAGGGCACAAACCCAGGGAAAGAGAAGGGAATATTTCTGTTAGTTTTATGATGATTTCAAAAAATGTTAAGGAGAAAAATAGAAGTGAATTTTCTATCATCTTAGAGGACATGAGAATGTTCCAGCTGGAAGGCTGTCTTCAGTCCCACCCACACCCACGGGTGTGCAGCCCTGGGTCAGGGGCTGTAGGCACAGAGGGGACCTCTGGGGCCAGCTATCACTGCTCAGTAAATAGGCCTTGTCATCCAGTGTCATCAGTTTGGAAACGGCAGGCTAGTGGGAGAGGTTGTGACTGTTCCTAGGACTTTGGCTCCCTTTTAGACAAATGGCAGAAATTCCCATTTAGACAACAGGAAAGCCAGAAGGGCTCCTCACTAAAACCCTAAGTCCAGGCAAGAAGTCAGAGTGTTTCACGGTTCCTAGGAGGGTTTGCCTGCGTGGGGCCTCAGGTGTCACACGTCCGACTCAGGCTGGATGAGGGATCCACAGGTACCGCCCACAGGTGGTTTCATTCTGTCTCACCTGGAAGCTGGAGCCTGCTCTTGGCCTCCAAGGTTCATTCTGAGGCCAACTCTTCTTTGGAAAAGAAGTAGGGGAAGAAATGCATATCTGATCAGACGGGGGAGGGAGGGCAACGTTCCGCTCGGGAGGCGCGTGGAGCAGCAGTGGGATGCTCTGTTTGCGTAAAGCCTCCATTTGTCCCCACAGTGTCAGCATGCGTCGGCCTCACTGCTGCTGGATGAATTGCCCTATGGGCCCGCCTGACACTGTCTTTGCTGGGCCTTCTCAGTATATTTCACAACTGCTCTGAGTTTATGATTTTTTCAGGTCCTTTATCAAATATGTGTCATACATACCAATGGGATGGGAAGCATTTATCACCTAGCTGGGTTCTTACTTGAGCTCTGAAAAAAATGATTTGGCCACACAACCTTTCTCAAGGCTCTGATTTAATGGACTTCTCTGTGGCAAAGCCACTGAAATTCTTTGCCTTTTAATATTGACATCTCTTCCTCTTTATTACCATCTCACACAGCTCTTGTAGTCCAGCCGGAACGAGCCCATTAGTCTCTGACAAATAACTTATGTCGTTTGGTGAAAAATATGCAGAAGTTTGGCTGCAACTTCATCTCCAGCTTTGGTTCTGTTTGTGGCTTCACTCTCCTCTAGGCAAAGCATCCAGCCCCAGGCAGAGCCTCCTCAAGTCCCCATTCCCTCATGCCCATTGCTGCTGCATCCACAGAGCCATTTCATACTAACCACTTAGAATGAACGGGGTTCGAGACGGGTCGCGAGAGGGGATATCTGGTCCGTAACTCGGGGGTGAGAACTGAACGTGAGCCATGGCCTCGAGAAGCTTTGCTCACTTTCACTCACTCTCCAGGGACCCCTGGCACCACCACCATAGAAACGAGCCTGGGCTAGCCTGTTGGAGCATGAGAGACTGCGTGGAGGAGAAATGAGCTGTCCCAGATGAGACATTTAGACCAGCCAGTCTCTGCCAATATCAGCCAGGCCTGACCTAGATCTGCTGAATGTAGCCCAAACTGCCAAACCAGAATCACAGTCTAAATAAGTGCCCATAGCAGCATTGTTTACAACAGCAAAATGGTGGCAGCAACCCAAGTGTCCATCAAAGGATGAATGTTAAACAGTATGTGGTATCTACATACAGTGGAATATTAGCCAGCCTTAAAAAGGAGGGAAATCCTGATGCATGCTACCATGTGGGTGAACCTTAAGGACATTATGCTAGGTGAAATAAAGCCACTCACAGAAGGACAAATATTGCATAATTTCACTTATAAGAGGGTCTAAAATAGTCAAACTCATAGAGACAGGAAGTAGAATGATGGTTGCCAGGGCTGGGTGGAGGGGAGGTGGGGAGTGGTTGTTTAATGGGTGTGGAGTTTCTGTTCGTGAAGATGAAAAGGATTCCAGTGGTTTGCCCAACAGTGTGAATATACTTAACACTACTGAGCTGGACACTTTAAAATGGGTACATTTTACCAAAACTTAAAAAAAAAAAAAAGAATTAGCCTCAAACTGTACTAGCAAAGGTGAAACCAACACAGGGAAAGTTCCCTGAGCGCTGGAGTCCATCATCTATTCATGCTTTGTGTATCAGTTAGCTCTTGCTGTTTAACGAACAATTCTAAATTGAGTGACTTAAAATTGAGTGTTTCAACAACAGCCACTTATTTAGACTGTGATCCTGGCCTGGCAGTTTGGGATACACTCAGCCGATCTAGGTCAGCCTGGCTGATACTGGCAGAGACTGGCTGGTCTAAATGTCTCATCTGGGACCGCTCGTTTCTGCTCCACGCAGTCTCTCATGCTCCAACAGGTTAGCCCAGGCTCGCTCCTATGGTGGTGGTGCCAGGGGGCCCTGGAGAGTGAGTGAAAGTGAGCAAAGCTTCTTGAGGCCATGGCTAACATTTACACAGGGTCAACTTCCACCACTTTCTGTGGTCCAAAGCAAATCACAAAGCCAGCCAAGATTCAAAGGGTGGGGAAATCATCTCCACCTCTTGACGGGGGAAGCTACAAAGAATTTTTGCTATCCATCACACCAGCTATATATATGCCAGGCCCTGTGCTGAGTGTTGAAGATAAAAATATAAATAAAACACAGTCTAGTGCAGGAGGCAGACATGTAAATAAATAATTACAACTCCTAGTATCTATAAAGAAGTGAGCACAGGTTGCTCTGCCAGCCTGCGAAAGGGGGTGGAGGGCAGGGGTATGGGAGGAAGAGGGGAAGGAGGCAAAGAGGCCCAGGACAAAATAACACTTTCCCTGGTGGTGAAGGATAAATACTGTTTGGCCAGATGGAGGAAGGGGATGGAAGATCCAGGCAGAGAGGAGTGGGGACATGTGTGGGGTGCATGGAAGCTTTGCTGGGGAGCAAAGGGCCCCCTGGGAGTGGAGTAGGAGCTGAGGGAACGGGGAGACCCCCAGAGGGCCGTGCTGCCCCTGCTCAGCCCCGAAGGATTTGTGCGGCCGGAGGCTGTGAGGAGCTGCAGTGTGGAGGTGGCCTGGAGGGGGACAGGCTGGAAACAGGGAGACGTCCTCAGAGGCTGTTGCAGTGACTCAGGTGAAAGATGAGGGCAGCTCACTCAGGGTGCTGAAGGGCCTGGGGCAGGAGCGGCTGGATCCTGAGAATTCTAGGAGGTGAAAAGATGGGACTTGGTGTGATGAGGGGTGGGAGGAGTCCGGGGAAGGCCTGCAGCATGCAGGCAGTGGACTGTCTTCTGTGGGAAGAGAAGCTCCATGCTGAGTCGGGCATCCTGGGCGTGCGGGAGGAAGTGGGAAAAGGGGCAAAGAGGCCTGGGACAAAAATCTGAGCCTGGGGGCAGCCACTTCAGTGAGCAGCGCCAGGGTGTGCAGTCCCACAGGCGCAGGTGGGCGGCCCACTCGAAGCCGAGGAGACCCAAAAACAACCCCTGGGGCTGGCCAACAGGGACGGATGCTGAGGCCAAGTCTTCACCCCACCTGGTAGGCTCAGCTGCCAGCACTCCGCTCGCCAGACCCCAACGAGCCTCCATCCAGGGAAGGCCATAGCGTCTCTGGGCCATCTTCTCCCGCGGAAACCTGGAGCAGCAGAATAGTGCAGGGTGCCAGGTGCTTCTGGAAGTCCGCTCTGAAGGCCCAGCCCTGAGGCCTGCAGACCTCCCCACACCTGGGAACAGGCCTGGTTGCTGGAGGCCTCCTCACAGCGCCCCACACACCTCACTGGGAAGCTCCTCAGAAATCAGGGAGTGTCCTTTGCCAAAACATGGGGCAGGGAGGAGGGCAGCCTGTGCCCGGCGGGTCCTGGTGCCCCCTTGTGGATTCTGGGTCTGCCGCCCCCCAACAGGCACAGCCTGAGAGCCTGCTTTGCCAGCTGGGCAGGCGATGGGCAGCAGCCCGCACACACCAGCCGATCGATACCTGGAATGCACTTGGGGCCTGCTGGGAAAAGGAGTCCCCTGGTGAGCACTTTCATAAATTGACAAATTCTTCTGAAAGTGAATAAATAATCTTCCCCAACTATTAAATCCAGATTTCCACCAAGTGAGATTCAGAGAGAACAGAAAGCACCTACATTAGGAGGGGGACACCTGAACCTCCAAGCGCCTTCCAGGTCTGGCTGCAGAATTCCTGGAGCAGCAGGTGTCACGGCCGGGGCTGGGGCTGCTGATAGAATCACTGCCGGGACCTCGATTTGAAGGGAAGGTCTTCAGAAACCCTCGGGATGCCTCGGGCCCAGAAGGAGTAGGCATGTGTGTGCTGCTGTGTTTTCCAGGCCCCTAAGCACTGATTAACTCAGCAGGCATGTGGGGCCACATCTGTCACTCTCTGCAGTGTGACACCCAGGGGGTTACCGAGCAGTTATCTCTGCCCTCCTGTGCTAGAGGAAATGGAGGCCCAGAAAGCTGGGGTGGCTGGCCCAGGGTCACACACCTATTAGTGGCAATGCTGGAACAAGAACCAGGATCCAGGTCTTCAGAATCCCAGCCCAGAATTCTCTCCCCTCCCCTACCACTTCACTCAAAAAGGTGACATCATCTACCTCGCTTCACTCAAAAAGGTGATGTCATCTACCTGGCTCGTGGTTTGGGCATTAATTCAGCTGGTGACTTTCTGGAGACGCGTGTGAGTGCGGCAGCTGAGCCTTATCCAGCCTGGCCCTACAACTGGCCCTGTGCTGTCTCCCCTGTGCCCCGGCTGTCTGAGGCACCGCCAGGCTCTCTCCAGCCCAGGCCTCTATCCACTGCCTCCTACCCCAAACCCCGGGTGTCCCACAGGCCCCACCCCACAACTGATCTTCTAGTTCCCTCCCTTCCTGATGTCCCACCACCATCCCCTCCAAAATCCTGTCAATGGTCTCCACGCCTCCCCCTCCCCGCTTCCTTCCTGCACTGAGCCCCACGGGGTCCACACACTCCTGTTTCTCTGTCGTGCTGCTGCTGTGTAATTCCGGCCTTCTCACCTCTCCCTTGGAAAGACCGTCACCGTCACCAGCACTGCACTCGCCCCCACGCTGAGCTCCCTGTGTGCCCGCCACATGCTGTCTTACGGAACCTTCAACAAGGGCGGACCCCGAGGCTCTGAGAATGTAGGTCCCCTTTCCCAAGGTCACACAGCTGATAGGAGGCCCAGTGCAGGTTCACCCTCAGGTCTGGCTTCGAGGCTCAACTCTCCGCACGTCACTTTCTTGCCTCCCATTGGCTTCCTAAGCCACTCCCCATCCTGCCTCTGTGTGGATTTGTCTGAAACCCAAGTCTAACCTCACCACTTCCTATCCAGAATCCCCTGTGGCTCCCTGGTGCCCTGGATGAAGCTGGAGCTCCCAGGCAAGACTGCTGCGATCTGGCCCCACCCAGCGCCTCATTGTGTTCCCTGTTGCCTGTGGCCCTTTTGGCCACCAGCACCTGCCCCCTCGTGCTTCTGCGCCCTCCCGCACCCTCCCGCTGGTGATCTGAGCCTGTTGGTCTCTGTCTTAGCTCCCACCCTCTTTGCTCCGGGTCTGAGCTCACCCCATGTAGATCCTTCCTGAAGTCCCAGCCAGAGCCCCCTTCCGCACCCCTGGAGATGCTCTGCTACGACTCCAGACTCAGTGTGACTTGGGGTTGGCAGGGTCAGTGATTCGGCCTTGCCCATGGCTCCCAGAAGGCAGGGCCCCAGACCCCACTCCCTGAACATGCATGTGGCATGTTCTCCAGGAGCCCCTCCCACTGTCTTCCTTGGTCTTCAGCAGAGCCCAGTGTGTCCTCACCAAAAGGGCCTGCCTGGCAGTCAGGGAGCAGAAGCAGGATCCCCAACCCCCATTTTATAGATACAGAAGTAGAGGCTAAGAGAGACAAAGGGGCTTGGCCAAGTGTCAGAAGCAGGACTGGGGCCAAGAAGAAGTCCTGGCGGGCAGCCAGCCCTGGCCCATGTGGACAGCGATAGCCAATGAGGCTGGAGCATGGGCGATGGCAGGGGGTGCTGAAGAGCAGGGCTCAGCTCTGCAGGCCACCCTCTCCCATACATCTGCTAAGGGAAATCGCCTGGCCTGAAGACAGGTCATTCTGGCCCAAAGATCAGGGGCCTTAGGCACAGCTACCAGCAACATTAAGGGCAGTCCTGGAGGCAGGCAGATGAGGCAAGGCTGTGGGAAGCAGTGGTCACATGAAGGCCCTAACTTTGGCCAGTGAAAGAGAGTGTGCAACCCCAACAGGGTGGCTGGCAGGCTCTTCCCTCCTTCTCCTTTCTAAGCCTTGGGGTGGGTCTGGGAGAAGCTTCTGACATCCCCAGGTCTGGAGCCCATGGGCCCGGGCACTGTCTGTGCCAGCCCCAGGTCCGAGACACCGGGCACAGGTAGGTGCGCAGCAGAGTGGGAGCCTCCAAGGCCACTTCCTGGGACCTGCTGGGCTGTAAAGCAGGCTCTGCCCAATGTCAAAGCCCCAGGAGAGGGTGGGCGTCCTGAGAGACTCGCCTGGGACATGGGAGGAGGCGCAGAGGGTCCCTGTCCCTTGCTTGCTTGCTTTCCTGAAAAGTCCCCAGAAATGTGAAACAGAAGGAGGTGTTTGCCAGTTCTCCCATGGACCCCTCCTTTCTCGGGGTCCGCTGCCATGCCATGGCTGTGAGTGTCTAACATAAGGGACGCTGTTTTTGCAGGTTTTGTGGTTGTGATTCCTTTGAACCATATCCAGCCCATCTTACATCACAATGCCATGCTTGACTTGGTCTCCAATACATCGGCACCCATTGGCATTTGGAGAACTTGCTCCGTGGTTATTTAACAGTTTTTAGTTGTCTGTGATAATGTATTCTCTATGTTTCCAATCGTCAGTATGGGAATCTCTCCCCCAACCTTTCAATTTCTGGGTTTGATTTTTTGTATCATATTTGGTTTTTTTGCTTTTTGAAGTTGTGATGCCTTTGGTTATTAGCCCCTCCCAGTGGCTGCTTGTTTATGCATTATGTTTGTGACTTCTTTTGACTGTCAGTGTTGAGCCAGTCTTGCCAAGAAACAATATCAAGTATTTCCTATTTCTCTACTTCTTGAAAGAAAAAAAAAATACTTTTTTTAATTTAAAAAAAAAAAAACTCTTAATGGGAACCTGGCCCTGTCTGTCTTCTCTGTTCTGCAGAAATGTTGAAGGAATTGAACCAGCAACGCAGAGCGAAAGCGTTTACAGACCTGAAAATTGTTGTTGAAGGCAGAGAGTTTGAAGTCCACCAAAATGTTCTAGCTTCCTGCAGCTTGTATTTCAAGGACCTGATTCAAAGGTTTGCCTTCCTTCCAGCTGTGGTCGGGTCTGTTCCTTTGTAGGACGCTTTTGTGTCGCTTTTCTCTTCCCCTCTCTTGCAGGTTCCTGAAGCGTGACTCCCTGTCACAGAGCCAGTAGCCATCTCTCCTCCTCCTCCTCCCCAGTACCCTCTCACACACAGCCTCAGAGCAGCCACTGCCCCCAGCATCTGCCCCCACCCACAGCTTTGCTGGTCACCAGGGGCCTCTGCCAGCAGTAGACAACACCCCAC
This sequence comes from Macaca fascicularis, assembly GCF_037993035.2. NCBI lineage: Eukaryota > Metazoa > Chordata > Mammalia > Primates > Cercopithecidae > Macaca > Macaca fascicularis. The sequence continues at coordinate 98,583,169 of NC_088387.1, read as the reverse complement.
CCCACCCCTGAGATCCCAGGTTCTCAGTGGCTCACAAGCCCTCCCTGAGATTAGGGGGACTGTAGGCTCCATTTTAAGGGATCACTGCACACTGCCCCCACTGGACCAGAGCAGGATCCCCAGTGCCATCGTCCCTGCTGTCAGTGATGACTAATGCCAGGAAAGCACATCGATCAGGCCATCCCTGCTGAGGAGCACAGGGTGCCCCCGGGGCCGCTTTTCCCCAGCCCAAGTCGGGGAGAAGAGACTTGTAGCAAAGCCTGGGCCACACTGCATGTCTGATCCTTGTGCACTGAGCCTAAACCGGCGCTGTGGAGCATAGACCAGGTGTGTCCTAAACACGGTCTCTCTCAACCCTTGCTCCCTCCCTCCTGCCCTCTGCCCTGGCTATTTCTACCTGAATGAGTCTTATTGGTGCATGAACATCTTTTTTTTTTTTTTTTCTCCATTATGTTGATTTTTTTAATTTGTCTGCTTCATACCTTTGCAAAGAAGTCAGGGGCCACCTTCCAGCTCCGTAGTAAGGGAGAGCAGCCAAGGGGCCAGCCCAGGGTAACGCTCACATTTCTCTCAGCCCTCAGCAGATTAACGCCGCTGCTCCTCTTGCCTTGCAGCCTCTCCGGGGCAGACGCTGAGCCAGGACTGTGCTCAGAGGGAGGACAGGACCTCTGCTTCCCAATGCCGTGTTTGGACTTGCCAACTAACCCCGGAGTGACTGTGTTTTGTTTCAGGATGGATCCCTGGCTGGCATCTCCTCTCCGATCCGTCCTTTCACATAGAGCCCAGCTGCCCTGTGGGCGGGCTCCGCCTGGCCCCATGCCGGCCCTCAGCCTCGCAGGAAGGGGCAGGCTCTTTGGGACTTCCCATCTCATGGACACCTCGGGTCTCCTGCCCCCGGTGCTTGGGCTCTCTCTGTCCAAGCACAGGGGTTAGGGGCATGTGGTCTGGGGTGAAGGGATATGTCTAGTGCCCTCACCAGGCCAGGGAGGACTTTGTGCTTCCACTCTTGACAAATCCTGGAAGCAGGGGCCCGCATCTGGCTGCTGGATCACGGATGAGCGTCCTAGGGTCTTGGGCCTGGCTCCAAACCAGCTGGAGAGGACAGAAAGGGGGCAGGTCAGTGCTGAGCGGCAGCCTCATCCCCAGCTAGAACGTGGTGGGCGAGAGGAGCACAGCGCCCTCCGATGGCTTTCAGAGACCACACATGGAAAGCCAGACTTGCACGCAACAGAGAAGAACACGTGCTAGGTGGGAACCCAAAGTAGTGAAGGCTTCTTGGGCTGATAAGAGGGAGGAAGAGCATTCCAGGCCGGGGGTGGGGCATGAGTGGGGAAGGGCAGGGTGGGGCAGATGGCCCTCCCAGAGTGGGCTGCGCTGGGGCAGGCAAGCCCTGACCCCATGCTAGGACCTGGGCATGGTCTGAGGTGGGTAATGTCAAGAGCAGTGAGGAAGGGACACCCACCTGAAGGCGGGAGAACAGTAGGATGTGTCTCGGTGGCCCTGATCAGAAAGGATGGGGCTGGAGGAGAGAGGACATCCCCGCCTTGGCAGGTTGGAGACCTGGGTCCTACACCTGACGCTGCCACTTGTCCTGTGACCTCAGACTGGTCACTTCCTCTCCTGCACCCTGAGCTTTCTCATCTATAAATCAGAATTGGTTCACATGATGCCCAGGTCTCCTGCAGCTCTGACACCTCAGAGTGATGGGCAGAGGATGGGCAGGACCAGGACAGAGAGGCTTCCCACGTGCAAGCACCAGGACCCAAGAAGCTGAGGTGTCATGGGCATCAGAGGTCACAGGGAGGAGAGCAGGTCCACAGGCCAGCGTTGGGAAAGCTGGGGAGATGAGCAGTTGAGCATCTGGCGTGTCAAGCTGAGCAGCCTGATGGACGCCCAGGTCCCCAGGTTGGGCCGCCTGTAGGCAGCCAGGTGCATGGATCTGAACCCAGAGAGGTCTGAGGTTTGTAGAGTCGGGGCTGGGGGGCCTTCAGCATACAGGAGGGTCACACGGGAAAAAGGAGGGAAGCCAAAGCCAAGCCCCAGGGTGCCCTGTGACTGAAGGTCGCCGTGTGAGTTTGCAGCCACAGAGCACACGTGACCATTGGTGCTGATGAGTGCAAACAAGTGCCTTCTCAGGAGGAAAGCCAGGTCTTTACAGGAAGATGGTTTCCTTTCCCGCCGTGTAAAATCACAGAGAATTTCACATTCTTGGTGGTCAAGAGAGAAGCTGATGTCACCATGTCTTTTCAGTCCCCTTCACATCCGTGACCCTGGAGACTTACTGTGCAGCAGCCGGACTGGCCCAGTGCGGAGCTGTGGCCCTGCCCTTTAACCCCAAGCAGTGGCTCCCCCCTCAGGCAGCTGCACTCTTGTAAGGGAGGGAGGAGGGACCATTTCTGGGACCTCTGCTCTGTGGGGATCAACATTGGCCCTCCCTGGGTGAGCCCTGCCAGGGGCAGGTGACCCCTCCCTGCTGTCCCAGCATCCCTGAGCCTCCTGTCTGGAGGCTCAGGCTAGACTCGCACCCCCAGCCTGGGACAGGTGATGTGTCTACCACTCCAGCCCCAGGGAGGACAATGACCCAGCACCCGAGCCTGGCAAGGACAGTGCCTGCCAGACCCAACCCCAGTGCAGACACCCTGCCCTGGAGCCACAGGACAGAATGTGGGAATCCAAGTCATTCACTCGCTGGTCACTCAGCAAACACACGGGAGCCCCTGCTGGGGCCAGGACTCACACCAAACACCAGCAGAGCCCACAGTCTGGTGGGGACACGCTGCAGACAGGCAAGGAGACGAGCGGAGATGACGCTTCAGAGACTCGTGGGCCAAGGGCCTGGCTGTGGGGGAGGGGCATTCAGGGAGGCACCTTGGAGAGGTGGCATCTGATGTGGGTTATGAAGAACAGGCATCGGCCGGGCAGACACCTGGGGGAGAGCAAGGTCGAAAGGCAGGAGGGGGTCTCAGGTCCCACAGGTGACTCCACGTTGCTGCAGGGCCAGGCATGACGGTGGCTTGCAGGGGACGCGGCTGGAGGGAGGCTGGACCTGGGTCACAGGAGCCTGGGGATGTTGCGACCAGATGTGTGTTTTGTAGAGATGACGGTCAGACTGTGACTGGGAGCGCTGGATCTCAGTGTCCTCTCCCAGGGTGCGGCCAAGTCCCTTTGGGCTTGGCTGCCCCCCATGGCCATGCAGAAGGGTCCCAGCAAAGTCCTGCCCAGAGCCCCACACCCTTCACCCTCTTCCCTGAGCATGTGTGGGTGGCAGCGCCTGCCACCTTGCTTGGTAGACAGGTGTGACTTGGAAGCCAGATAACGAGACTCCCATGTCTCACTTTGGATGCTGGCACAATGGCATGACCCACACCTGTTGCCAAGTTACCAAGGGTGGGCCTGAGCCACACAAATCCCCAAGACCCAGGGAAACTCGTGCATGCCCATGCATGTGTCCTGCAGCTGAGGACATGCCCAGGTGTTCATTCACGGGCAGAGTCCTCTCTTCTGAGCAGAGCTGGGTACCAGCCACCTGCCCCATGCCTGTGCCTCACCCGCCGCTGCCCACGGATTCTGCCCATCGCTCCAGACAGTGCCCAGTTCCACCTTGCAAAATGAACATCTGACCTCCGAGGTGCGTGAGGGTGGATGAGGGCCTCCAACCTGGTGTCTGAAAGGAAGGGCATTTCTAATCCTGGATGAGTCCATGGCTAATGGTGGGATTGCAAACGTCCCGGTAGTTGGACCTAGCCATTCCTCTGCTGAGCAGAGGCTTCGTCTCGAACTCTGGCCTCTCCTGGGCATCCCCAACCTGAGAAGGAAGTGACTCTAGGAAGCTCTGGTCTTCTGACAGACCCCATGGGGCCCGTGTGGCTGGGCAGCACCAGCCTGCCCCTCACTCTGCACCCCAGCCCCTGTGTCAGCTTCATAGAGAAGGTTAGTGCTGCCCGTCTGTCCTGCTGCAGTCCCTCCAAAGCCACGTCGTGACCTGGCGGGCCAGCAGCACCCCACGCCATTCACTCCATGGAGCCCAGTAGGACAGGACAAGAAATGGCTCAGGGCAGGGACGGAACAGCCACCTGTACCCCCTCCTCAGGGACCAGGGTCACCCATCACAGGGGTGTCCCTCTGGGGTCCCTGCTCAGAGGGAAGAGGCCTAAGGAGCACTGGGGTCCAGTCCCAAGACAGTCTGGTGTTCAGGGATAGAGAGGCGCCCCCACCCCCTCACAGCTCTCCAGGCCACGCACAAAGGCCTGTGTGGATGAGAACCATGTGTGTTGGTAAGAGGCACAGGCCTCGCCCTTTGAGGCCTCATCTCCTCCTTGAACTCAGATTCTGACAGAGCCCCCATCACATTCCCCTGTGCCTCTATGGCCATTCCCTGCAGATCATCTGCCCAGCACCCCCTCCACCCCATAGGTGGCCCTCACAAGGGGCCAGGAGGAACAGAGCCACAGCCATGCCTCCTGTGGTCAAGGGTCCTCCTCAGTCTAGACAGCACCTGCGATGCTCTACGGCACCTGGTGCCCCTCCTCCTGCGCCTGGAGGCCAGGACCCACTCCCTAGCTCAGACTGTGGGCAAGACAGGCAGCACCCCTCAGCAGCCATGTGGGTCCCATCGCACCTGTCACTCAGCCGTGGACTGTCCATCTGCCCAGCACCCCTCCCCACAGTACATCTGTGTGCGTGTGTGCTCACACATCCTGAAGTCCCCTGGGCTCAGCCCTTCACTGGCTTTGAGCTCCTCCACCTGAGGACTCCTGGGTAGACAAGTGAGCTGGCCAGAGGTGAAGGCAGCAGTGACTGGGGGCCTCGGGAGCAGGCTGTGGCCCCGTGTGACCTCCACAGGGCAGAGGAGAGGCCAGGCAGCGGCTTGCAGAAATGAAGGCCCGGGCAGCAAAGACAGGAGTATGAGGTTGACCAGATGGCTCTGGGGCTGGGGGTGTTAAGGATTTCTGTGGTTTCAAGTGATCACGTAGTAGATTACTTTTACACTTAACAAAGCCACCGAGGTATGGAAATCCATCCCAACAGCAGAAGACTAGGTGTGTGAAGTCACTTTAGGAGTCACTCTGTGTTGCAGGGGTTTGGAGGGGCCTCTGTGGAGCCCACACCTTGCCCCCTCTGCCTTCTGGGCTGGCCCAGGGCTTGGAGGCAGAGGCCCCTTGGGGCCCTGGTGGGATGAGCCGTTGTGTGGGGACGGCCTACCATGGCCGCCCTGGGAGGGAGCCTGGACGCCGGCTCTGTGGCAGGATTGCATCTCCCCCTCTCCTCCTGGCCATGCCTTCGCTGAGGCTCTGGGAGGGCGGTGCCTGACCTGAGAGAATGTCGCTCTAATGATGGAGTTTCAGGTACTGCCACATAGAGAAGAGTCTCGTGGGAACGGCATTTTCCAGCCTCTGCCACAAAATCTCCACGGGAGTTCAGACCTCATCTACGTCCACCCTCTTGTTTTGCAGAAGAGGAGGCTGAGGGCCTGGGAGGCCAAGGCTGCCCACCTGTTGGTGGCAGAGCCCGGGCACCCAGCGCCCCCAGCTCTCTGCCCTGTGCTCTTTCCGCTCACCCACACACCCAGCAGCTGGTCTGTCTGCAGCCAGCCTGCCCGCTTGCTGGACACCTCGACAGCCCCACCGCCAGCCACAGGTGCACGCAAGGGACCCATCACAAGCATCTTGCCCTGTGGCCTCCTCGGAAGCGAGTGAGTGGACCACAGAGGTCATTTCCCAGCCATGTGGCCAAGCCCAGCCCCAGGCAGGATCGGGCTCCGGGCAGGAAGCAAGGCTGCTCGGAGGAGCCAGGACAGGGCAGCCAAGCTGACAGCCTACGAGGCCTCCAGACTCCCGACGCGCCGGGTGTTTTTACTCCTGCTGTCACTTATGCATCGGTGTCACTCTTGCTTCATCTTATCTGTTTCCTTCCAGGTCCAGCTTTAGGGGCGGCTGCCAGGCCTTAGGAGCCTTTGCAATGGTTTTGTATTCCTGTAGACACCAGATATAAACAGATTGATATATTTGTGTCCCTCCCCTGCTCCCCCCAGTTCCCAAGCCCGATGCACACTCTACACGCAGGCCACTCTGACCTCTGACCCCGTGTTCCATGTGGCAGGAGGGCCCCGCCCCGGGCCAGGCCCCAGGTCATGGCTGCTGGCTGTCTGTGGCGGAAGTCCTTGGTTGTTTCCTCTCCCCTCCTCCCGGCTCTGACCATTCTGTCCGTCTATCTCGTCTTGTCCTCAGTTTCAAAGCAATGTCATGAAGGGCTTCCTTTCCATGCCTAAAAGGAAACAATATGTTTTTGGAAAGAGGTGGGGTTGGAGAAGGTTCTGGGGCAACTTGGGGCCCTCGGTCTTGGGGCGATCAGAGGATATCTCTGGATTGGCTGGGATCACAGCCAGTTGGGAGCCTCCCAAGCCTGGGTCACATTGGAGAATCTGCCACCCAAGGCAGGCAAGGCCGGGCTGGGATGCGTCGGCCTGCTTTGGTGGAGATGCCAGGGCCTGCAGTGGGCTGAACCGTATTGTTTCCCTTTGAGGCCAGTCCTGGTCCTCGTCCCCATCCATAGCTCATGCTTTTTGATTTGCATCTTTTTTTGCATGGACATGCCGAGTAGTGATAAGCAGGGTTTTCTGTTCTTTTGGGCGTCTCTGGTCAGACTCTTCTCTTTCAGATCCCGTGTCAGAGCATTAGGTTCAGGTGTGTCATTGCTGTGTCCTTTGAGTCCTAAAACCAAGGGCGTGACCAAGGTGTGCAGGGAGATCTAGCCCTGTGAGGAAGCGGCACGATGGCCGCGGGGCAGCAGGTAAGGACACCCTGGTCTCTGTGCCTAGGTCCGTGCAAGACAGCGGCCAGGGTGGCCGGGAGAAGTTGGAGCTCGTCCTGTCGAACCTGCAAGCAGACGTCCTGGAGTTGCTGCTGGAGTTTGTCTACACGGGCTCCCTGGTCATCGACTCGGCCAACGCCAAGACACTGCTGGAGGCGGCCAGCAAGTTCCAGTTCCACACCTTCTGCAAAGTCTGTGTGTCCTTTCTCGGTGAGCCCGGAGGCCATGTGTGTCACTTGCGGGGAGGAGTGCAGATGGGCAGACAACTCCATAAACAGGAAGGACTGAGCGGGGAGGGCTGTGTGTGCACACCCGAAGCTCCCTCACATGTGGCTGGGTTTGGCAGGGCTGTTTTAAGATGGTAATTTGGATACACATGCAAAGACTCTTTCCCTGGCATGAAATGAAGGGGATTCTGTGTCATTTCTCTGTAGGTGGGAGAGGCACACTGTGCCCCGCCAGGCCTTGTGGGAACAAATGGTACCATGAGGGCTGTGCACGTGCTCTGCTTGTGGGGAGAGGCCGTGGCCCTGGCCTCACCGCCCTGTTCTCTAGACCCGGAACAAAGCAGCCCAAACTTGCTTTCCCTTTACCTTATTCATACCTGGGCTGCCCCAGATGTATGCCCAGGCCTAGACATCTGAACTGTCCCTTGAGTACCCATGTCTGCTGCCCAGGATGGGGACTGTCAGGAGCTCCCGGGGGGTCCCTGAGCCAAACAACATGCTGCCTTTACACTTGATGCTGCCCCGCATGGGCGACGGCAAGGTGAGGGAGGGACAAAGACGAAAGCCCCCAAAGAACCAGTGGCCTGGGGTATGGAGTGCAGACAGAAAGCCAGAGCCCAGCCTAGCGATGGGGCAGATCCGTGAGGACAGAGGGGGACCAGGCAGTCTCGAAGTGCCGGGAACCACGGCAGCGATGAGGCTCACACACAGATAGGCCTCCAAGAACCCAGACACACCTAGGCTGGAAGAACTACTAGCATGAAGGGGGGAAGAGTGTGAGGTCCTGGGAGGGACAGTATTGGGTAAACAGGGTATGGAGATGGCTCCCACCCTGGACCTAGCCACTAAGCCCAGGAGAGCTGGCCAGATGGACCCCAGAGCCTAGCCGGCCAGATTGGGTGGGGCAGAAGCCTATGCAAGAAGCTGGGAGGTGGACAAGGGGCACTACAGCTGACACAGCTTAACGAAGGAGTCTGGGACCGCAGACATGCCTGGCATGAAAGACATACAACATGGAAGATGCTGTAAGCCTCAGTGCTACCCTCAACCTCAGCGACAGTGTGACTCCTGGCCCCAGCCCAGGCCTAGGCTCTGAGCAGGACTCACACTCCATGTCTCCCAGTCTCGGTCCTTCTGCCAGGACCTGTACACACAGAGGGAGGCCCCTGGGAATCAGCATGAGATGGGATAAGGGAGAACCCAGGAGAAGGATCGAAGGCTCCAGACACCCAGGAAGGGGGCCTGCAGGGACTCTGAATGCTGGAGGCAGGGTCCCCAGGATGTGGGTTCAGAGAAGGATCCAGGGTGACAGCGATGGGAACAGGTGGAAACTGCTTCCAAGGCCCTTGGCTCAGTGGCCCTGTGCTCTTGTCCCCAGAGAAGCAGCTGACGGCCAGCAACTGCCTGGGTGTGCTGGCCATGGCTGAGGCCATGCAGTGCAGCGAGCTCTACCACATGGCCAAGGCCTTCGCACTGCAGATCTTCCCCGAAGTGGCCGCCCAGGAGGAGATCCTCAGCATCTCCAAGGACGACTTCATTGCCTACGTCTCTAACGACAGCCTCAACACCAAGGCCGAGGAGCTGGTGTATGAGACGGTCATCAAGTGGATCAAGAAGGACCCCGCGACACGCACACAGGTGGGGCCTGCCCTGCCCCCGCCCCTTCTCTCTGGGTTTGGGCTCCCGCTGCAGCAATGGGGTCTGCATCAAGGGTGAAGGAAGTGAACTTTCCTTGTCCTGCTCCCCCTGAGTGGCAGAGAGGAGAAGGGAGGGCAGAGAGATGAGAACCCAGTCACCAAAGGATCCTCAAGGGCTGGCATTCCACCCCAAAGGAGACCCAAGTGGGCCAAGAGCCGCAGCACCTGCACTCTGCAGGGAGAAGTGGGTGCCTGAGCCAGGGGGCTCTGGGGCTCCCAGGAACACGGACCCAGCTGGAGGAGCCCACACCTGCTCCAGTTGTTGAGGGGACGGACAGCCCCTGATGGACCAAATGGAAACCTCTGTACTCAGGAAGGGGGAGAATGTGAGGTCCTGGGGAGACTGTGTTGGATAAACAGAGGATACAGAGAGGGCTCCTGCCCCAGACCTAGCCACTGAGCCCCGGAGAAAGGGGTCCTCAGATCAGGTGGGAAAGCAGGGTTTCTTTTCAGAGGTAGGAAGTTAGATGGGGCAGCTAATAACAGTGACGGCCACAATTCCCTATGACTCCCAGATCTGTGTCTCGGGCTCAGAACCCTCTCCTGAGCTCCAGACCCCTCTGCTCAGTGGCCTTCTGGGCCTCTCCAGCAGAATGTCCCGCAGATCCATCTAATTCACCAAGCCCAAAGCCTACACTTCTTCCTGTGCTCCTGATTTCAGCCACGCCTGGTCCCCAAAACTGAAGCCTATCTTCTTCCATGTCGCCCACAGCCATTTGGCTACACAGCGCTCGTTCCTGCCTCCTTCCTCCCCTTTAAGTGAATCGACTTCCCTCTCCCCATCGAGACCTTCCTCCTCTCGCCAGGATTACTGCAGCACCTCCTAAGTGGTTTCCCTGCCTCTGTCTTGCTCCCTCCAAATCCATTTTCCACCCTCCAGCCTGAGCGGTCTCTCTAAAAGCACACTGAACATCTCATCCGTCTGCTCAAAACCCTCGTCAGTTGCCTGATCGACTCCGCAGGGGAAACTGTGCCGTCCTTGTTGAGCATGAGCCGGCCTCCCCAGCCTCTCTCCTCTCACTTCTCCCTGTCTCCCTAAATGCCTCCTCAACAAAATCCTGTTGCATCTCGTAAGAATAAACCCCATACAATTCTCCAGACGCACCATTCTCTTTCACTCTCTGACACCTCTACACAGGCTTCAAATGTCCGCCCTCCCCTCCACCTTGTGCCTGGCAGAAGTCTGCCCATTTTGCATACCCCATCCAGACGCCACTCCCTCTGCAAAACCTCTTACTCCTGCATCCACTACAAACCCTCACTACACCCTCCTCTTGCCCCCCGTGAATTTTTTGTAGCAGATCCCCTCCCTTTAAACTGTGTACCCCTTGAGGTCAGAGACTGGGTCGCATTGGTCCTTGTACCCCCAGTGATGAGCTTCATGCCTGGCCTATGGTGGTCGCCAGTTACTCATGGGATAAAACGAAAGTGGAGTGATGAGCAGAGTCTGTTAGGAGGGGAGATTCAAGTGAGCTTCTGAAACCTCCTCAGTGCAGGGTGACAGTTTGAGGCCGTGGGACGTGGGACACCACTGAAACAGTTTTCGGTGCTGGGGAGACACAGGCTTCCACGGCTGGAACTTGGCAAGCTCAACAGTCGCCATCTTCTTGAAGCTTTCGTGGGTCCTCCCACCTGTTCCTGAGTCCTTGCCATACTCACGGCTCTTTAATAATCGTGTCTTCCTCATTTTAACCACCCCGCCCCTACCCCCAGTGGCCTGATCTGCAGCGGGGGTCCACGGCCCAGGGTGGAGTGCGAGAATGGGGTGCTGGGGGGATGAACAGGTGCTCCCACTCCTGCAGGGCTGGCTGCTGCCTGCCAGCCTCCCCTCCCCATCCCTGTGCTCCCTGCCCTCCCCTCCACACCTCCAGCTAACAGTACCTCCCTTTACCTCTGTCTAGGCTGGCAGAACATCTACACTCCCAAGCCCGACACAGCCTGGAATTACGCGTTCTTGTGCAGCCACACACCGTTTCTTTCCTTCCAGGAGGTGGCTCTCTCTTGCTAGTCTAAGAAGATTCCATGTCTCCTTTACCCTGCAGTATGCAGCCGAGCTTCTGGCCGTGGTCCGCCTCCCCTTCATCCACCCCAGCTATCTGCTCAATGTGGTTGACAATGAAGAGCTGATCAAGTCATCAGAAGCCTGCCGGGACCTGGTGAACGAGGCCAAACGATACCATATGCTGCCCCACGCCCGCCAGGAGATGCAGACGCCCAGAACCCGGCCACGCCTCTCCGCAGGTTTGAAGGGGCACGCCCCGAACCTCCCCAGAAGCAGTGTCTTAGGCTCAGTGGTCCCAGTGAGGTGCCAGGCACAGATGCCGACAGTCTTCGGGTGTGTCCCAAGGGTGCCCATCCATGTCCCTGCAGGTGTGGCTGAGGTCATCGTCCTGGTTGGGGGCCGTCAGATGGTGGGGATGACCCAGCGCTCGCTGGTGGCCGTCACCTGCTGGAACCCGCAGAACAACAAGTGGTACCCCTTAGCCTCGCTGCCCTTCTACGACCGCGAGTTCTTCAGTGTAGTGAGTGCCGGGGACAACATCTACCTCTCAGGTGAGGCCCCCCGGGGCTGGGGCGGGACCAGGCATGGGGATCCCAAGGAGACTGCTCCCCATGTCAGGGCCGAGGAAGGCTGCAGCCCAGAAGTGTCTACTTTGCAGATGAAGGCTTCCTCTGCCCCTGGGGCTGGGCTTGCTGACCCCAGGCCCCTCCTCACCCCGCCTGCTCTCTCTGCCTCCCACACTGCCTCCAGGTGGGATGGAATCAGGGGTGACGCTGGCTGATGTCTGGTGCTACATGTCCCTGCTTGATAACTGGAACCTCGTCTCCAGAATGACAGTCCCCCGCTGTCGGCACAATAGCCTCGTCTACGATGGGAAGATTTACACCCTCGGGGGACTTGGCGTGGCGGGCAACGTGGACCACGTGGAGAGGTAATGAGGCCATGGTCAGGACAGGGGCATGCTCTATGCTCACCAAGAACTGAAATCACATCACTGTACCTCCTGACACCCACTCAGTGGCGATGGAGCAGAGCCTGGACCATTCATAAGGGCAGTCATCCCAGGCTCTTCAATCATAGCACCAGGGGGCACCAGGGTGTGGGGTACAAGCAGGCGGGAGGACATCTGTGTCACCTTTGCAGTCGCTGAGATGGGAGATGGGGCGCTTCTGTCCCGACAGCCCATTTAGGTGTCAGACAAGCTGGAGGCCCAAGATCCAGTTGCAGAAGACCTGGGATGAGCCAGACCCTCCCGGCCAGGCAGTCAGGGAACACCCTGCACATGAGCACCAGCCCAGAGACCACTGGGGTTTCGGGCAAAGCTGGAAGCAATTTTTAAAATGCGGGTCATGCCGGTGGCAGTGCCTCCTTGTCCTGCCAAGCGGGGGTCCTACACCAGGGAGCTCCCTTCCTCCCTCCAGCCACACACATACTAGGACATCTGTTCATAATACAGGGAAAGGCCACTGCACACAAACTAAGCAATTTAGGGAGCACATTCTTGCCAACCCTCTAGAACTTTCCAGAAGAAAAAAGCCAAAGGACCACGTGTGTGAACCTGCCCTCTGCTGGGAGTCCCTGGCTGGCTTCCTCCCGAGGCCATTGTGGAGGGTTAGATACAGGCATGAGGGGTGTGGGCTGAAGCGCGTGCTTCCAGGTGAGAATACAAAATCCTTTTCCCTTGAGCCAGGGAGACTGTTCTTACACAGAACGGACGCCTGGGGGAAGAGCTCAGGAAGCTTCGTCAGGCAGCAGAATGGAAGCTTAGTCCTGCTTTTGGAGAAACTAGTGCCTGGAGGGTAACCCATCAGGCTGACCTGGCCCAAAGCACAACCCAGGGGAGACAGCTAAGATCGCCAGAGCCCTTCCTGCACCTGAGCCCACCACCCCCACCGCCACGTGCCACCAGAAAGCACATCTTCCCGTGGGACATCATGTTGCCTATGAAGCCACACATACCCCTCAATTTGTATTTTTCCCCCTTGGTGGCTAATTGGACACTTGACAAATGTTACAGCAAAGATGGCTTACAGAGTGAGACAGGCTCTGAATGCTCATTGTGGGCTTTTAACTCCCCCAAGTGGAGCCCAGAGACAGCTCAGTAACAACATTTAATTGTCCTATTGATCTGGCAATCGTGGGCATTCCTGGGTGATGATGAGGATATTAGCGCTGTTGCTGGACCTGGGTTGGCCCCGGTGCTGGCGGCCTTCAGTGTGACCCACTGCCCAGCTATGCATACCCCAAGCATTCTGGAAGCATCCGCTTCCGATCATTTGTCATCCAATAATAAATACATGAAAAAGGAGACATTTTCTCTGTAGGAGTAAACTGAGCTGGATCCGTCATTCTGTCTTGCTTTTGTCAGCTATTTTTAATCTCCTAAGACACTGATTACTCATTTTGCAAACTTATACTTGTTGATAAATATAGAGATTTGTTCAAGGATCAAATGTACCAACTAAGCAGTGAGACAAGCTCAGCTTTTCTGGGGTCCTGGAGCAGTCTGCAAGGCCCAGGGGTTGCCTGTTAGGGCCTTCCCTGGGGGGCGAGGCCTTACTTCTGGCCGTGAAAGGTCAGCATGGGCACGGTGTGAGCAAGACCACCCCGGGAGCCCCAAGAGATGATGGAGCCATCCAGGACGAAAGGGTGCCCTGAAGGGCCCTGAGCCCTTCCTCAGCCCACCGGACTCTGCCAGCTATCCTTGCAGGGGTAGTGCAGGCTTGAAGACCCCTGGGCAGTGTGCATGCAAGTTGGTTGGAGGGTGCAGGCAAAGGAGCACTCACTGCTTTCCAAGAAGTGTAGCTAGACCCCCTTCGGGTGAGTTGCTTTCTGTGGCACACAGTGGCAATGATGAGAATTCAGGGTGACAGGAAGGTCAGGGTAATGGGGATAGACACGAGGGTGCTTTGTTCCCCAGGAAGCACTAATGGTACAAATGGCTATTATATTGATAATGAATGAGATATATGGTGCATTATAATTATATTACATTACGGTATTACAGAAATAGAGCAAGATTATATAATTATAGATTAAGACAACAGCGCAATAGACAAACCTGTATTATATCATTATATAAATAACTGGGTCTAATATTTTATAGCAATATATTGCAGTCGCTGTGGTTACTGGATAAATGATAGCAGAGCGCCTCACTCGGCGGGGTCATTTGCATGTCATTAGCATATCCTTCTCAAGCAGGAAGCTGACAGATTGAGCTGACGGGAGGGCTCATGGCTTGGCAATCAGCCACCTGGAATAACAAGCTCTCAGGAAATTCACATTTGGTGCAATGTGCCATCATACTGAAAGACTGAGGACTAACAGCCACATAATCTTCCACTGTCTCCCAGCTCCTTCTGCAGGAGCTCTTTGGAGCCCTGCCATATTGGCTTAAAAAGCAGATATCTGAACTTCTGACACTGTCCAAAAAGACACTTACTCCATTGCATATAAGCCACATGTCATTCGTCTGGGGCTTAATTGAATCTGCCCCACTGCTGCCCTTTGAGACATTCCAGCCTCTTCTCAAATCCAAGTACAGAACTGGACGTCATATCACCCTCGCTTGGAGGCAGACGCACGGGCTCTGGGAGGCCAGCTTCCTGGGGCTCTGGGCTGTGACCGAGGCTCACAGAAAGAAAGCAGGCCCCGTGTGCCTCCCAGGAAAGATGTGCTGGGGACAGACCCAACCCTGGTGGCACAGCACGCCATGCCCAGGCCTCAAGTTGCATCCAGGCACTCACCGAACAGTGAGCAGCGTGGTGGGTGGTAGATGTGTCCCCTGCTGGGAGGGCCTAAGTATGGAGGCAACTGGAGTTGGGAGAGCAGCCCCCAAGGAACCCAACAGAAACACTGAGGACCAATATTCCAGCTTCCCCATGAAGACCTCAAACCTCCCAGTGACCTGGCTAGGCTGCTGAACCTCAAGTCTGCTTTTCCCAGCAGCTGCCTCCTGTTGTCCTTTCTCCCATCTTGTCTGGAACTCATGTTGTCATTTCATCCTCTTCCTCTGCTGCTTTGTCCTGCACCCCACATCAGCAGATCTGTTCAATCCAACCGTTTGCATTCTCGGCGCCCAGCCTTGGGGGCTGAATGGTGATGGAGGAAATCCCACTCCACAACACACTGGCCCCACCACGCGGGAAGGGAAGGCCCCCATCTGCTACTGGCTCCTTCACGCTACAAGGCAGCCTTTCTGGGTTTCCTTCTTTAGCACTTTCTCCCACTCTCAAGAGCAGTTATTTCTTGTCTTGACCTCTCTCCTCAGAGAGCTGACCCTACAGACTCCTCCACTACTTTGGTCAACCCTGACTCCTGCTTCACAAAGAAAATGGAGCCATCAGTCAAGAACTTGCTCACCTTCCTGTGGTCACTCCTGCAAATACAGCTACACTCGTGCCATCCTTGACTTCCTTTCTCCTGTGCAAATGGACTCCACATTCCCTCCACACTTTGGATTCCATTTGCATCCACCTCCTGAAAGCTTCCATCATCAGCTCTCCCCTCTCTTTCATATACACTTAATCTTTCACTATCCAGTTGGACTCCTTCCTATTTTAGCACGTACATACACACAAGTAAACATTCCCCTTAAAAGTTAAAACAAGACCTGTTTTTCACTGGCTCGTGAGATCTGAATGTTAAAATTACAGGAACTCTGAGCCAGTTGTTAACCACAAAAATTTAACAATTTCTAATTATTAAAAATTATGTACACAATATTAAAAACAAAGGTAATTCATACTCACAATTCATCACTTCCTAATTTTTTACTACATTTTACTGCTCTCTTGGGCCTTGAGGTTTATATATGCCCATTGCACCTCTCCAGGGAGGAGATTCCAGAGAATGGTGGCCACAGCACATCTCTTTCCAACTCCATGTTCAGCAACATCCCTATGGTAGCTTGAAATCAACCAAGTGGGAGGAGTGACATCACAGAAACCAGCAAATGCTGCAAACCATCACGTTTTCCCTAGAGAGCTGGCTGTTAAACATTCATCAGCATTCCATTGACCCCTCTCAGCTCCGGATTCTTTTCTAGGTCCTACCTTCTATGCCTCTTCATAGCTAAGTTTCTTCCAAAAGAAGTCTACACCCACGGTCTCCACCGACACAAATGGCTTCTGCACCTCTTGTTCCAGTTGAAGTGCCCTTGACTACAGAGCAGTGGCCTGCTGGAGATTCCATCCTCCATCCTTGAAGCCCTCGCCTTTGGGGGCATAGCCACTCACTCGCTGTTGGGACCTTGGCTGCCCTCCGAGGATACCTCTCAGCTCCCCTCTTAAAGGCTGCATTTCCCCAGTTTGTCCTCAGCCCCCACGCACTTCACATCTCCCCAACGCACTCCTGAGCTTCCATTTCCAGCTTTGTGCCAGAGATCCCACAGCTGAATATTTTAATCCACACCCAAATATCTGACTGTCTGCTGCACATCCCCAGTCTGTTGCCCACAAATACTGTAAATTTCCTGTGAAAAAAACTGAAATCACCCTCCTCCCTCAACCTCCCCATCCCACCAGTAGTGTCACCATCCACCAGTCTCCCAAGCCAGACCCTGAACCATTCTTGGCAACTGTCTCCTTTAGCACCAGCATCTCACCAATGAGCAGCCACACCCATTTGCCTCTCCTTCTGTTCCTGTGTCCTCATACTCTTGTCATCCCTTGGTCCCAGGCACTGTCGCATCTCACCAAATTTCTTATGCAGATTAGTCTAACTAGTCTCCCTGCTTCTGACCTCCTCACTCCAGGACATACTCCACCCTGCAGACACAGTGATCTCTCTAGAGGCCAAATTTGATCACATTATTTCCCTGCTTAAAACCTTCAGGACAGCCAGGCACTGTGGCTCACATCTGTAATCCCAGCACTTTAGGAGGCCAAGGTGGGAGGATTGCTTAAGCTCAAGGGTTCAAGACCAGCCTGGGCAACATAGGGAGACCTCATCTCTATGAAAAATCAAAAAATTAGCCAGGCATGATGCTGCACACCTGTAGTCCCAGCTACTCAGGAGGCTGAGGTGGGAGAATTGCTTAAGACCAGAAGATCAAGGCTGCAGTGAGCTGTGACCATGCTGCTGCATTCTAGCCTGGGCGACAGAGCAAGACCCTGTCTCAAACAAACAAACCTTCACCCACTGCACTCTAGATAAAGCCCAACTCCCTTAGCTTTGCACACATGGCCATTTTGTTTTTGTTTTTGTTTTTTTGAGACAGAGTTTTGCTCTTGTTGCCCAGGCTGGAGTGTAATGGCGCAACCTTGGTTCACCGCAGCCTCTGCCTCCCAGGTTTCAGCAGTTCTCCTGCCTCAGCCTCTGGAGTAGCTGGGATTACAGGCATGTGCCACCACGCCCAGCTAATTTTTTTTTTCTTTTTTTTTTTTTTTGGATTTTTAGTAGAGACGGTGTTTCTCCATGTTGGTCAGGCTGGTCTCAAACTCTCGACTCAACTCAGGTGATCAAACTCAGGTGATCCACCCGCCTCGGCCTCTCAAAGTGCTGGGATTACAGGCATGAGCCACCGCACCTGGCCCTTTTTAACTTTTTAACTAACCCCCACTTCTAACTTTTAACTTTTTAACTAACCCCTGGCCCTTTTTAACTAACCCCCACTTCCAGCCATTCCATACTATGGAAGCACCTTGACTGACGATGGGGTTATTTCCTGATAAACTCATTAAAAGTTGAAAATATTGTAAATCAAAAATACATCTAATACACCTGCCCTACTGAACATCATAGTTTAGCCAGCTTACCTTAAACATGCTCTGAACACTTACATTAGCCTACAGCTGGGCAAGAGCATCTAACACAAAGCCTATTTTATAATAAAATGTCAAATATCTCATGGATTTTATTGAACACTGCACATTACATCAAAATTGCAATCGTTTTGCACCATCATAAAGTTGAAAAATCGTAAGTCGGGGACTGTCTGTACTCTAAATTCTCCCAAAATGCCACCTTTGCCTACTGCTCTCCCTTCACCTGTAATGCTTTCCCTGTGCCCGCTCAGCCCTGCTTCCCATCCACCTAGCTAGTAGCTTATTCACCCTTCAAGGCCCAGCCTGGTTATCGGCACCTCTAGGAAGCTAATATGACCTATTGGAGCTGCTGGGTGCTCCCTGCCATGTGCACCTTGGGTTTCTCGCCTTCAGACCACTCAGCATCCTGCATGTAATTGTTCTTTGTGTGTTTTATTTGGCTTGCCTTCTTCATGAGGCCATAAGTGCCTTGAGGGCAGGAATGGTACTTCATCCAGCACATTTCTCCAGTTTCCAGCCCAGGGCCTAGCTATAAAGCACATGCTCAGTGCAGCATTGCCAAATGCAAGGGCAGGATTGAGCTGGATAGAGAGGAGGGGAGCACTGTGTGAGCAACGGGATGGTGACAGGAATTCTGCAGAGGCTGCCACAGGCAGAAAGAGCCCACTGATGTTCCAGAGGAAGGCTGAGAGGGCTAATTTGGACCAGACCCTACAAGGCCTTGAGTGTCTCATCGCAGTACCTCCCATCGCTGTGTGATCTCAGGCTATGCTGGCCATGCTGAGGGCAAGGAGCAAATGGTAGTCTGCTGCCCTTGCCTGTGACCTCTGCCCCGCGCAAGGTCCATCTTGACCCTGGGCTCTTTTTCTCCTCTCCTGCAGGTATGACACCATCACAAACCAATGGGAGGCCGTGGCCCCTCTGCCCAAGGCAGTGCACTCTGCTGCAGCCACAGTGTGTGGTGGCAAGATCTACGTGTTTGGTGGGGTGAATGAGGCAGGCCGAGCTGCCGGTGTCCTCCAGTCTTACGTTCCTCAGACCAACACGTGGAGCTTCATCGAGTCCCCAATGATTGGTGAGAACCAGTGGTGTCCTCAGCCCAGGGCCAGGGTCGCACCCCTGCCTCGCTGATTTGTTCAGTATCCATGCCCAGAAGTCAGGCTAAGCCCAACAGCTCTGCAGACCCAGATCTAGAGGGTGGCAGGAGTTGCTGAGCCCCCAGTTCAGGTGTCTGGAGAAGGGCAAGTGAGTCAAGGCTCCAGGTTCCCCTGGGCCCCAGACCTGTCTCCAGGCCAGTCAGTCACTTGTTGGAAGTCTTTCCAGCTTCCTTCCCTGGAGGGTCTGCTGGGAAAGAAAAGGAGAGGGAAGTCCAAGACAAGATGCCGTGACCTGCCTGCTCTGCTCTCCTCACAGACAACAAGTATGCCCCCGCTGTCACACTCAATGGCTTCGTTTTCATCCTGGGCGGGGCTTATGCCAGAGCCACCACCATCTACGACCCTGAGAAAGGAAACATTAAGGCGGGCCCAAACATGAACCACTCTCGCCAGTTTTGCAGGTGAGAGGCTGTGGCACCTTGGTTAGGGCTGGGACGGAGGAGCGGGAGGAGGAGGGGTGTGACCACAATGATTTCCCACCATTCAGTGACCATAATGATTCCCAGGCCCAGAGCAGTGGCCCTCCCCATCCAACCACAGGAGTGGGCATTAGCCCAGACCAGTAGGGTGGAGCACCCAGAGCAGCCCACAGCAGCCTCTGGCCCAGGAGCCTATCCCCAGGGCTCCAGCTGACCCCAGCTCCAGCAGAAAGGAACTATTTCCTGAAGGCATCAAGGCTACCCTGTTCTCAGTGAGAGGTGAGGTCTGCTTCCCCCAGGACCACCTGCCCCATCACAGACGGGAGGCAGTGCCAGGCCAGAGCAGTGCCAGGCCAGTGTGATGCCCTACAGGGACAAGTGATTTCTTGGGGGAATGCTCTGACAGCATGAATGATCCTGATGGCCTTGGGAGCTGTGCTTGGGGCTCAGAGTCCCAAAGGCTGACTGGGTAAAAGCACACAGAAATCTGCCCCTGCAGGCAGAGAAGGTAGAGGGCCAAGTGTGGCTCGGTCCCCAGGCTTCCTGGCCCTGTGGCAATGAGACACCAGTCCCTGCTCTTCCAACCCCATCCTTTCCTGGACTAAGAGGAACAAGGAATAAGAAGGGGCCCCAAGGCCGGGCACAGTGGCTCACGTCTATAATCCCAGCACTTTGGGAGGCCGAGGTGGGTGGATAACTTGAGATCAGGAGTTCGAGACCAGCCTGACCAACATGGTAAAACCCCGACTCTACTAAAAATACAAAAATTTGCCAAGCGTGGTGGTGTGTGCCTGTAATCCCAGCTACTCAGGAGGCTGAGGCAGGAGAATTGCTTGAACCCGGGAGGCGGAGGTTGCAGTGAGCCGAGATCATGCCACAGCACTCCAGCCTGGGTGACAGAACGAGACTCCGTCTAAAAAAAGAAAAAGGGGGGCCTCAGAAACCCCATTGTCAGGACTCCCATAGCAGATGCTTCCTGAAGATATCTTGTGCCTCTGCAGAGGTAACTGCAGAATCTTCAGTGTGGGAATAGCATGAAGTACTTACTGAGTGCCCATTGTCTGTGTAGCATAGCTAGAAAAGATACAACCTACTAGCACGTCAGTGACCTTGGACACATCCCTTCCCCTCTCTGGGGAAGTTCTGTCTGTAAAACAGGCAGTTGGACCAGACAACTGCTAAGCTCCTGTTGGACTGAGATTTTACAATTCCTGAGCCATACTTCCATGTCACATACCCTAATGGTGGCAGTGTGCAGAGCATAGTCTGACTGCCCTGTCCACTGATGCAGACAACTGGAGCATTACGCTTCACTTGGGAGGATGCCCGCACCTCCTCTGAGACTAGAAATGAATGGGAAACGGCCAGGTATGGTGGCTCATGCCTGTAATCCCAGCACTTTGGGAGGCTGAGGTGGACGATTCACAAAGTCAGGAGTTTGAGACCAGCCTGGCCAACATGGTGAAACCCCATCTCTAATAACAATACAAAAATTAGCTGGGGTGGTGACACATGCCCGTAATCCCAGCTACTTGGGAGGCTAAGGCAGGAGAATCGCTTGAACCCAGGAGGTTGCAGTGAGATTGCACCATTGCACTCCAGCCTGAGCAACAAGAGCGAAACTCCATATTTAAAAAAAAAAAAAAACACACAGAGGCTGGGTGCGGTGGCTCATGCCTGTAATCCCAGCACTTTGGGAGGCCGAAGTAGATGGATCACAAGGTCAGGAGTTCAAGACCAGCCTGACCAACATGGTGAAACCCCGTCTCTACTAAAAATACAAAAATTAGCCAGGTGTGGTGACAGTCACCTGTAATCCCAGCTACTCAGGAGGCTGAAGCAGGAGAATTGCTTGAACCCGGCAGGCAGAGGTTGTAGTGAGCCAAGATCACACCACTACACTCCAGCCAGAGTGACAGAGCATGACTCTATGTCAAAAAAAAAAAAAAATGGGAAAGACTTAATGGCAAATGGGAGAGTTAAGCTAGGTCTTGCAAGAGAATCAGGGAATAGGTGCACCACAGAAGGAAAATATGAGGGCCCCAGATGGCATGAAACTAAGGGAGAGAAGACTAGAAGCTCCAGGGTCTGGTAAGAAGTCCCTCTTTAAGACATTTCAGAAACGGGTGGAGCCTTTGAAAAGGTATGTGTCCAATGTCAGGGAATAGCCAAGAAGAAATGGCCATTAGCTAAAAGAGATTCAGGGCCAGTAACAAGATGTGGATGTCAGTGCAAAGAGGTAGCTGAAATGCATTAAGGAATTCCGTCAGTGCAGAGAGGGGCCAGATGCTGAGCCCTCATGATGAAACTGACTGAGACAACAGGAGCAAGCCAGTGAGTGTCACACAGGGAAGGGGTCCAGGCACAACCATCGGTCACCCTGCAGAGCATGCTCGGCCCTTGCAATCCTGGGTGGGCAGCAGCACCAGGTCACACAGGAGCACCTTGGCAGGTGGAGCTCCCAGTCAAGTGGCTGACGTTCAATTCCAGCTGAGCTCCTTATTATTCTCTCCCGTCATTCTTGTGAGTCATGTTCCCAATTTGATTTGAGCAGTAGGAAGGCTGCGTGTGCCACACAAAAGAGACTCCAGAAAGCCTCAGTGACCTGAGCTGAGTGCCTGCACAGAGATCTTTCCTCTCCCAGCCATGGTTAGTCACTCTGGCGGGGCAGGGAGGGAGCGCCTTCTGCCGCTCGCAGGGTGGCATAGCACAGCTTCCTGACTGGCCCTAGAGGACAGGTGTTTTTCATGTCAGCCCGGGTCAGAGGGCAAAGAAGGGCAGCAAGATCCCAGATGACTTTTGCAAAAGGCACAGGCAACCTACAACAGGACACGATGTTGAGAACCTATCTCCAGGGCCAAGTTGGAAGTGAAATGCCTAACTCTGTCCTTGCTTTCCCCCAACAGTGCCGTGGTGCTTGATGGCAAGATTTATGCAACTGGAGGCATTGTCAGCAGTGAGGGGCCCGCACTGGGCAACATGGAGGCCTATGAGCCCACAACCAACACATGGACCCTCCTCCCCCACATGCCCTGCCCTGTCTTCAGACACGGCTGCGTCGTGATAAAGAAATATATTCAAAGCGGCTGACATCAGCAGAAAGCCCATGATAAGACTGTGGACAAGTCTGGTGAGGCAAGTGCCACGCAATGATAATTTTCCAGCGACACCAACAAGAGGCCAACAAAACACAATCAAGGAACTCACTGCGCTCAACATGTTGAATATTCTCTACACTGAATGTAGAAAATCATCCTCACCTTTGGGTGAAACCGAGGCACCATGCATGGAGCCGCAGGAACCACAATCCCACTGTGGGGCTGGCTGCCTCCTGACCAGGCGCCTGCCCTGAACAGGGGCACCCGCTCTGCCAGGTGCAATAGAGTTTCACATATTTTTCAACTGGGAGAGAGAAGCCGTCTTTTCCTTCCTACAGAGCAAGCTTGATCCCTAAACAACCATAGATCAGTTATCTTATGACGACATTAGGCATCAGGCTCTCTTGGAATAAGATCAAAGTGTCCTTATCACTTTGATTCCTACTTTTGTTTTTTAACCAATCTACACTTTCAGTGGCCGACAGAAAACAAGGGACAATACTGTGCATCATCACAAGGCCTAGGAGGCTGCTGGTCCCCACTGGGGCCGAAGAGAAGCCCAGCTGCCCACGCTGAGCCAGGGGTGGCAGCCGTGGGAGAGCCGGGGAGCGAGGACAGTGGTCTGTCCTTCACAGGTTTTTCTACTGTGTTTTTGCTGGAGAAGGACAAAGTGATTGCGCTAGCTTTCTCTTACCCAGTATGAATTATTTAGATTTCTGAGGCATTTTCTTGATAAACAAAAGGCTATTTTTAAGTACTGAGAGGAGAAGCAGGCCACAAGAGGGATAATGTTGTGGGAATTCCCAAAGCTCTTTGTAGGTAGTGCCAGAGGGGGGCTTTTGCTCTCATTTTTCTATGTGCAGAATAGAGGATCTCTCCTGGGGTGGGCAATGCCCCCATTTTATTTTTAGAAAAAGTAACTCCCAGACAGCCCCATAAAAGCTGTGCCCAAGGAAGAAGAGTCTGCTCTAGAAGGAGCCCGGTTCTGGCTCAGGACACCGGCCCAGCTCCCTCCATGAGGTCAAGCTGAGGACCCAGGCCAGTGGGAAGGGAAGGAGGGAGAATAAGCATCTATAAAGCACAGGAGACTATTTTTGATATTCATAGCTATATATTAAGGCACCTGCCGCAAGAGCTCTCAGGATGGGGACAGCCTTCTTAGTGGAGCCATGGCAGCAAGGCCTGAGGGCATGAGCAGAACCACTCTTCTTGTCACATATGAACCTGAGAAAAGGGAAGCCAGGAGGGAGGTCACACCGTGGCTCAAAAGGGAAAGGCCTTCCCGCTAGTCCTTAGCCCCTCAAACCTCACACGGTCAACAGTTTCCATTCCAGGGCAGGAAGAATGCTGCCGCCACCACCGCCACCACTGCGCTGTTGAGTTGAAGTTGGTACCAAATACACATTTACCACTTTTATATCTGGGAAGTCAACTTGCCATCGTTTCATGATGATAACCATTTATAAGAGAAAAAGACAGGACATGCTTTCCATCTTTTAGTATTTGATGACACAAAATTCCAGTTCTAATGCTGGGCATCAACTTCTAGCACTACGAGTGTGGCTCCCACTTGGACAAGATACCGAGCTTCGTTATGCAGTTTTTAATATTATTTATTATTTTAAAAAGTAATAAGCACAAAACTACATACATTGTATGTCATTTAAAGTATTTATGTCAAACAGGGTGCAAGTGTGAACCCAAGGACTGGAGCACAAATTCCTAACTGCCTGGGGCAGGGCTAATGTTAGCATTGGTGTGCGTCTGCCTCCAAAGGAGGTTCTAGTGGTCAGCGAGACTCAACACAGATGACATTGAAATTCCGTTTCTCTCCTCATCTATCACACTGGAGCAAAACTGGCTATTTCTGTGAATGATATAAAACAGGGTTCTCTGTAATGGTATTGTACATAGTATATGTTTATTGTTAAGTTCTTGTTATATTATAATAAATATATTTATAGATCTAGACTTGGAAGCCAGCGTAATCTTTGTGTGCCATCATCCTGCCACAGGGATGCAAAACCTGTTCTACCCCTCATATATCAGCTGTACGGGTTCTCTTATAGACTTTAGTGCAGATCTTGATGATTAGAAAGGATAGGACTCCATATTGAGGGAAGGTTTAGAGTTGAAAAGCCAAGAAGAAAAGACAATTGAAGGTCAAAGTTGAAAGGGACTTGCAAACACGCTGACACTGACTCTGAGGCTCTTTCTTTCATTGAAGTGCTCTTCTTATTACACCTGTGCAACTGAAAGCTTCAAAACTGTTAGCTTCCCACTGGTATCACTCCTGTGCTGGGGACCGACTTAGAGCCACATGGCAATTCCAGCTCATGAGCCTAAGAAGAGACGCAACACACTTTCTCTAGGAAGAGGAATACAGGGTGATTTCTTTTCTTTTTTTTTTTTTTTGAGATGGAGTTTCACTCTTGTTGCCCAAGCTGGAGTGCAATGGCGCAATCTCAGGCTCACCACAACCTCTGCCTCCCAGGTTCAAGCGATTCTCCTGCCTCAGCTTCCTGAGTAGCTGGGATTACAAGCCTGTGCCACCACACCCGGCTAATTTTGTATTTTTAGTAGAGACCAACATTCTCCATGTTGGTCAGGGTGGTCTCAAACTCCCAACCTCAGGTGATCCGCCCGCCTCGGCCTCCCAAAGTGCTGGGCTTACAGGCATGAGCCACTGCGCCCAGCCAGGGTGATTTCCATCCTATCCTAAAATCCAGTCAGGGGGCCTCACTGCCTTCTTCAGTCATGGCTGGGGCTGCTCTCTAGGCTGCTGTATAGACCTGTCTTGCTATGCTAAGGACTCCATGCCAGGCTCCCCAGGAAGAAAAGGTAGAGCACCAGATGGGAGTGCCTATCCTCTGGCAAGGAAAGAAGTTTAGATTTCACAGATTCACAGAAGGCAGATTGGCCAGCTTTGTCATCCCTGTGAAGAGCCTCACACCATTAATCCACAAATCTCACCAAGACTAAGGGTCTCCTTGCCAAAAAAAAAAAAAAATCGGAAGGCAGTGGTCAGGGTAGGTGAGAGAGGGAGATGTTGAGAGAACTTGGCCGAGGCTTTATGATGAGTGGACCATACTCTTGTCAAATAAATATTTCCAGTGATACCTTCAGTCCTAAAGGATGGAGAATGTCTAGAGGATGCCAGTCATGAAGAGCTGAAATTATAACTTGAGACAAAAATCAAGCAATCGTCCTGTTAACTCCTTTCCTGTCTACCTCATTTCCCTAAATCAAGAGAAACATGTTCTCTGAGTCTATGAAGAGTCTGTGTATTTCAGACTTAACTCAGGGACGGGGGGTGGGTGAATAAACTGCATTTTGCCATAAAAGCCATGTATGTCCACTATATCAGGAGTCTGTGAGAAAAGGGGAGGGTCCAGGTGCAACCATCAGAGCTGACATGGATAGTGAAAAAGTTCACTGTGGTGGCTACAAACAGGACATGGTTCACATTATGCATCTGTATGATTTTTTTAAAACCCATAGCCAAAGTAAGAAGAGAACAGTCAAGAAAAATATTTGCAGTCTATATGACAAAGGATTTGTATCTTTATTAAAGAACCCATGTAATTCAATAAGAAAAGGCTAAGTGATTCCAACAGTTGAAGAGAATAGGTCTTAAACAGACCTAACAAAGAAGAAACGTTGCCAGTAAACATACAACAAAAAAGCTCAACAATGGTAGTTGTTAAATATGAAAATCATAACAATGAGGTAGTAACATCTTTTAGCTACTAGATTAGCTCCCCAAACCTCAGACAAATGAGGGGGAGAGAGACTCCAAGTGCTCATGAGCTGTGAACCCCGTGAGCAGTGAAGGGTTCTGTCAACCAAAACAGCACTTTTAGAGAGCAGTGAGGCAGGGGCCAGGTATCAGGAGCCACAGGAGCATTCACACCTGACCTGGTGAATCCACTCTGAGCATCCATGAGGAAATCATAAAACTATGAGTCATACACAGCTGCCCTCCGTATCCACAGGTTTCCCATCCAGATTCAACCAACCATGCATGGAAAAACTTGGGGGGCAAAAAACCAATACAGACTAATACAAATGAAAAAACAGTATAGTGTAACAACCATCTACATTGCCTTTACGTTGTATTAGGTATTATAAGTAATCTAGAGATGATTTAACGTACACTGGAGGATGTGCAGAGGTTATATGCAAATACTACCCCATTTAATATCAGGGACTTGAGCATCCAGGGTTTTGGTATCCCTGGGGGTCCAGGAACCAATCCCCTGTGGATGCTGAGGGATAACCATCACAATAACTTGCTCTCATTTACTGACACTAACAACATGCCCGACACTGTGCTAAGCACTGGCAGCATGAAGTGCTGTGTCCGTGAGACAGGTAATACTAAAGACATGCCACCATATGGAAAACACTTAGAAAAGGGAAAACAATGTATATTTTTATATGATTGTGGGTATGTGATATATGTATATAAAGATATATAAGATACACATCTAAAGATAGGTAAGATATGTATATTTTTAATGACCAGATTTGCAGTCAGAAAAAAAAAACTATTAGTTGTATTCATGGAATTGTGGGCAATTTTTCTTCTTTCTCGTCCAGAATTTCTATAATGACATTATTTTAAAAAATGGGTAGTGAGGGACAGAGAGTAATCTTTCCCCAGAATTTTTTTTCTTTTTTCTTTTTTTTTTTTTTTTGGAGACAGAGTCTCTCTCTGTCGCCCAAGCTGGAGTGCAATGGCATGATCTTGGCTCATTGCAACCTCCGCCTCCCGGGTTCAAGCGATTCTCCTGCCTCAGCCTCCCACGTTTACAAGCCCCTGCCACCACGTCCAGCTAATTTTTGTATTTTTAGTAGAGATGGGGGTTTTACTATGTTGGCCAGACTGGTCTTGAACTCCTGACCTCAGGTGATTCACCCACCTCACAATCCCAAAATGCTGGGATTACAGGAGTGAGCCACTGCGTCTGGCCGTTTCCCCAGAATTTCAGTCTGAGATTCTCTTTTGTGAAGATCATCTCCTATTTTGGGTACCACAAGCAATGGAGAAGTTGGAGAGGGTTCACTATCAAGTAGCAAAGAGAATTACAAATAAAAAATATGCTGCCATGTATTCGTGCTAAAACTCTGGAATGGGTTATTAAGATCCCTGTACGTCTCCTCTAATTGAACCTTAATGTATGTATATAACATAATTACACACATTAACTCATTCTATCCTCTCAACTACCATAAAGGCATAGGGCCTCTTCACCCTTTAAGAAGAGGAAACAGTCTCAGAAAAGTGGCTTGCCCGGTTATAGTTAGGCCGTGCCCCAAGTGCTCTATGTACACTGTTGAGTTTCATGCTCATTACAGTTTTGCACAGGATGGTCATCCCCACTGCAGGCATGAGGCCGCGGAGCCCTGAGACCTTAAGCAGAGAGCAGGTTTACAGCATCTCAGCCTTCAAACCCAGCTCAGTGAGACTCCAGGAGCTCCCACTACACAGCCCCTCCAAATCTGCCTGGAGTTTTTAAGGCACAATCCTCTTCCCCAAGCTACCTCAAAAATCCGTAATAAGGAAACAGAGAACTCTGTGAATGGGATAGACATTCAGCTCTGTTAAAAAGTCCTCTTTATAAGTGCTTTTAAAAACACCTGGTAAGAGTCTCAGCAACATAATGAAGGCTTTGGCTTTAAACAGAAAACCTGGGACTGAGGTAAGGAAAGAGTCCACTCACTGAGATGTCAGACCATCCACTGCCGCCTCATTAGAAACTCCTGCTGTGAGCCTGCACTGTGTGATGGACTCTCAAGGAGTTCCTCACATTCTTGTGGAACCACAACCCCGGCCTGGGAGAGCAGAGGAGAGGAGAGAACAGCGTGACCACAGCAGCCTTGGTCCCAAAGGGAATATCATGACTTTGGCATCCAAGGATACAGAAAGTTTTCCCAGCTGGGTCAAGGAGCTGAATAACATAAGGACTCAACTCCAAGAAGCCTGCTGTTTTCATACAATGGTAAAAAGAGTGAGATGTGCTGTTGGGAGGAGACACAGAGGAATCCCATGGATCTCTTTACAAAAAAAAATAAGACTCCAAGAATGTGTGTTTACCATCCAAACTTGCCATGCATATGCCCTGCTGCCCACTCTGGAACATATGCAGGTCATTTGGGTGTGTTTCCTCCTAGAAAATGAGCACAGCCTTTGAGTGGCTCATACTAGGTCGGAAAGGCTGCCTTTTCCACCTCCCACCGTGGGCCGCCTCACCCTGGTGCGCAGCGCCAGCCAGATTACCCCAACTCCATTGGCGACAGCACCTGAAAAAGTATAAGCGAGTATGCTGCTGTAGCCAGCCCTGCAGTCTACAGATGACTGAAGAAGTATTAGGTTTGTGCACAAGTAGTGGCAGTTTTTGCCATAAGAAGTTTTAGTTAAAGGGTTTTCATTCACTCTGTGTACGGAATTCCTTCATTCTCGGTGAAGCTGGCCACTGCTCAAATGCAAACCTGGGCACCAGAGGACCCATGAGCACTGTCTCCTTAGGGTGTTAGCCCTGGGACTTTACATTCCTGTGAGTATAAATCAGTCACTGATGCTCTTCAAGTCACCCCCTAAATTCTCCAGTCCCTTTCTATCACCACTGCCTTATTTTTAAACCCTTATCACTTCTTGCCCTAATTGTTGCTATAACCCCTTTTTTATGGATTTTTTTTTAAGTAACAGCTTTACTGACATATAATTCACATACCATACACTTCACCCTTTTAAAGTGATTTTTCAGTATATTCACTAATTGAGCAACAATAACCACTAATTGCAGAACACTTTCATTACCCCAAAAAGAAACCTGTACCCATTAGCATACTCCTCATTCTCCCTCACCCCTAACCCTGAACAACCACTAATTTACTTTCTGTCTCTGTGGATTGCCCACTGCAAATGTTTCATAAAAATGGAATCATACAATACTTGGCCTTGTGTTTCTGGCTTCTTTCACTTAACAAAGTGTTCTCAAGGTTCATCCATGCTGGAACATATGTCAGCATTTCATTCTTTTATGGCTCCATACTATTCCACTATACAGATACACACAATGGATATATACAAAAATGAATACATTTTGTTTATCCATTCATCAGTTATTGAACATTTGGGTTATTTCTACATTTTGGGTATTATTAATAATGCTGCTACGAACAGTGATATACAAGGTTTTGAGATTAAATAAATTTGGGAAATGCTGGGTTTATCAAGGTTAAATAGGTTTTTTTACTGCAGATTTCTCAGAATCAAAAACAGACTAACAGTCACTCTAACTTTACTAAACTGGATAGAAAAGGCAGAGTTTTCCCAATGTATCTGGCCATTATCCCCAACCCGAAGTTTTCTTCTCTTCTAAATTATGACACAAGCTCAAATAATCATGGAATTTTGAGGTCAACACATTCTGCCCTCATTCCTGAAAGAAGCAAAACAGAAAGTAATTGTAATCTTGTGAAGACTCAGAAGCAAATTCTAATTTAGAATTCTCAAAATATTTCTTAAGAAAAATTGATAGAGGGTCCAGGCACAGTGGCTCACACCTATAATCCCAGCACTTTGGGAGGTCAAGGCAGGTGAATCACTTGAGGTCAGGAGTTCAAGACCAGCTTGGCCAACATGGTGAAACCCTGTCTCTACTAAAAATGCAAAAATTAGCCAGGCGTGGTGGTACATGCTTGTAATCCCAGCTACTCAGGAGGCTGAGGCAGGAGAATCACTTAAACCCAGGAGGCGGAGGCTACAGTGAGCCAAGATTGTACCACTGCACTCCAGCCTGAGTGACAGAGCAAGACTCTGTCTCAAAAATGTTTCATAGGAATCATCTGTCCAGAAGACTTCAGTCTCTCTCTACTCATACTGTAATATTTTTAATTGAAAAAATTCCAATACACACACCTACAATAACTACTCTACATATAAACTAAAACACCCAACCCACATATCCAATGACAGCTGCAAAAGTGTGACCCGACAATTTCTGGAAAAGGCTCTTAGATATTTTATATTTTGTTAATTTTGAACATGACAATCTTTTTAAGTCACCTGCAGCAAAGAATAGAGAAATCAGTCATTTGTCCCACCTATATTTAAGCATTGAAAACTTTCACATTAACTCCAGTATTATCATTAAAATATCATATTAAAGGCCAGGCATGGTGGCTTATGCCTGTAATCCCAGCACTTTGGGAGGCCAAGGTGGGCATATCACAAGGTCAGGAGATCGAGACCATCCTGGTTGACATGGTGAAACCCCATCTCGACTAAAAATACAAAAAATTAGCCCGGCGTGGTGGTGGGTGTCTGTAGTCCCAGCTACTCAAGAGGCTGAGGCAGAAGAATGGCATGAACCCAGAGGGCAGAGCTTGCAGTGAGCCGAGATCACGCCAGTGCACTCCAGCCTGGGTGACAGAGCAAGACTTTGTCTCAAAAAAAAAAAAAACATATTAAAGCATAAAATTTGTTTTAATATTTGTATTTAGATTAACATTGGTATTAATAGACAGCCAAAGTCGCATCCAATTCTAGCCATAAAATCTTGAGAACGTAGGGTTGATTTTCTGTTTCTGTGGTTAAACACTGAAGTTCAAACAATGTGGAAATTAGTGTAAAGAAACATTCCAAAGATCTGTAACTGATTTTTTACAGTGTGATAGGCAATTACTCCTTTCTTTGCTCCATCTTAAACATAATCTGTTAAATTTCTTTATTAAAGTATGATAAACTACAGAGCTGACAGCTTACTGATGTTTCCATTAAATATGTGACATAAGTTGAGACTCCCCACCACAAATAGCCTTTATTTCAGTAACATACTAAGTATAATGTTACTGCAGATTGTCACATTTCTTTCTAAAGGGATGTTCTGTTTGCAAAGTCTTGTTAAAATACTTGCACTCATTAAAAGGCTAAAATAGAAATTTGTAATTAATTTCCAACACTTTCTCAAGAAATGTTCAGCTATAAGGGTAACCATACACAATGTTTAGAAGGAGTATTATCTCATATCAAAATTAACTTTGCTTTGTTGCCACAGTGAAAATGTTAGAAAAGCTCTGTGCTCTATGTAGATACCATATTATAGACATATGACTAGGGCTATTTATGTATTTTCAGGAATACTTGCAAAGTTTCTTGAGCCTATGATCTTCTTTGTGGCTCTTAAACTGCTGTGATGATACACAGGCAAGGTTTACTGATTTACCATTTGCTGAGAAATTGGAAATTCCAGGGCATCTAAAAATTTACAGAGATCAGGTATATTAGCCCGCACCTAACGTGGGACCTTTCGTTGTTGTTGCTGTTGTTGTTACCCACAAAATCTCTGGCAGGCCTCCATCCAGCACGTTCACAAGGTCTACAACTACATTTGCTCTTTAGTTTCATTAGAGACATTCAGTTTCTTGATCCTTTCCATTGCCTCCGAATTTAGCAGCCCCACCCTGGTTTCACTTCCCAAGAATGGAATTCTTCTCCCCTAAATTATCTGACTTTCCTAACATTGTCGTCTTTCTGTTGGATAAACAAGACAAAACTTCAATACTAACTTAATTCAACTTTCAGCCTCCTCTGATGTTTCATTTGGGGTGACAGTTGCAAGCAGGGGGAAAAGCCCATATTCACACAGACTGGTGCTGGTGCCACCATGAATACATGGCCCCCACCCCCAACTGTGCCCTCACCTTACTCTCAGATAGCTCTCTTTCCTATTTCCATCAGTGACTGTGCTAATCTTCACTTCTCTCCCGTGAGTTTCCTACCTAGAACCTGTGCTTGGCAGAAGAACACACTTTTTCACCAAAATAACTTAGGAGGATGGAGGCAGTGGCTACGCAGTGTTTTTAATCGTCCAGAATTGCCCATTAAAAACAGAGAAACCAGGATGAAAAAGACTCCCGGACAACATTGAAAACAAAATTAAATAGTAAAGACTCCCTGGAACTCCAAATCCCAAGTGAGTAGGAACGCGCCACTGATACCTGTGAGACTCTGTGGTACACCTGTATGAGGAATAAAGTAGAGACAAGTAATTGGCATGGAATGGAACTGAGAACCTAACAGGGACTCACGGGAATGCTCAGGGGCCACGCTGAGGAGGGCAGTGGGCAGTGAGAGGAGCTTTGTGCCCCAGCACTCAGGGTAGTGCAAGGGTTCCATGGCAAGGATGAGCCTTGTGAATCCTCAAAACTAACCAGCTCAAGCCTTCTTCCAGGACAGAGCCTAGATTAAGGAAAAACTACCAGGGAGAGAATCTGAATTGAACAGCATGGGGACAGAAGAAACAAAGAAAAAAGAAGTCCAAATAGAAGGAGGCAAGGGGAGCAAAGTGAGATTTCAGAAAGTCAGCAGCCATGTATTTCAACACTTCACAAAAATAACAGGAGAGAGAGCTCCAGAGCCTTGAAATCCAGGCTTCCTTCTAAAAGTTCAAGAAACATAATTCCATGTAAAAATAAGCAACAAAAGGATTGAGAGGAAATACTATATAAATATAAGAAAAGACTTCAAAAGGAGAAGGCTACCCCATAGGCAATAAAAGCACTGCAGAAAGACATGGCTACAAAAGAAAATGATAACCTAATATCTTCAACACAAGCAAAAGGGCATATGACAATAATATAGGAAATGAAAGAACAATATAACCCCAAAATTGGAAAAACTCACAAATGAAGTAAAACAGCTCAGGGAGAATTAGCAAAAAAAATATTTTAGAAATGCAGGCTAAACTAGAAAGGACACAACCGTGAATAAAAAAACAAATAATGCCTTAAGACAGAAGGGGAAAGAGAAGGGCAGGAAGTAACAAAGAAATGAAGAAACTTCTGGTTCTGGTTAAGATGTTATAGGTACATTCTACTGCATCTTTCCCATTGATTACAACTAAAAATCTTGAACAGAAGATAGAAAACAATTATCAATGGGCTCTGAGAAATTTTTTTTTAAAAAGCCAATAAACTGGGTAGGAAAATGAAGTCAAAGAATGACCCACATGGTGGTGACTTCCCTGGGTTTGCCTTTTACTCCTTATCTCCTAGTTTATTCTCTAGGGCAGCCAGAACCCCAGAAGAAAAATGCTCTCTCATTAGACTCTCCAGACCCAGACCCAGATGAGCCCTAGGAAAGCATTCATCTCCTCACAGCAGCAGTGGCCATGATAGCAGAAGTATCCCTAAGAGTTCTTGTCTCTCTGGCCAAACCACCAGGAAAGGGGTCTCGTAGGAGCCTGAGAGTCAGGGGAAGATCATAGAGAGTAAGGAGCTGGAGAAAGAGGTCCTTTCAATTATGACACAAAATCCTGAGCTGCACATGTGTAGAACTGACCAGGACCAAGACGGAAAAGGCTGTGAGATCTGAACTATGATGTAAGCCACCACCAGGTTCTTAGACTTACCCCTGCGTGGTGCACATGGAGAACTGTATTAGTTTCCTAGGATTGCTATAAAAAAAATCACCGCAAACTTAGTGGCTTTAAGACAACACATTTATTATCTTACAATTTGGGAGGTCAGAAGTCTAAAATGGGACTTAGGAGCTAAAACCAAGGTGTTGGCAGACCTGTGTTCTGGAGGCTCTAGGAAAGAATCCACTTGCCTTTTCTAACTTCCAGAGGCTGCATGCACTCCATGGCTCCTGGCCCCTTCTTCCATCGTCAGATCACATCACGCCAACCTCTGCTTTGGCCATCACATCTCCGTTTCCTCATTCTCCTGTCTCTCTCCTATGAGGATCCTTGTGATTACACTGGGTCCACACACTAATCCACAATAATCTCCCATATTAAGATCCTTTATCACATCTGCAAAGTCCCCTTTACCACTAAGACAACATATTCACAGGTTCTGGGGATTCGGCCATGGACACCTTTGGGGAACCATTATTCAGCCTAACACAGAGACTGAACATAAAGGCACTATACAGTTTTGGAAACTAAACTGACAATGGAAACACCGCCCACAGGAACTAGGCCAGGACTTTTGGTCTGAACCTAGCCGGGTTGACTGCTAAAACAAAAAAGGTCAGCCTTCTCCCCAAGACTGTAACAGGGCCCAGAACAGTATAAAAAATATTCAAAATGTTCAGGACACAATCCAAAATGACTTGACATGCAAGGAACTAGGAATACATTAAACAACCCTCAAGAGGAAAAGCAATCAACAAAGCTAACCACAAGACTGCTCAGATGCTGAAATAATTAAAAACTTTAAAAGAAATTCTCAGCTCCAAAATGGCAGCATAGAAGCAAGCTTGTTTCACTTCCCCCACTCCATCCAGAAAACCAAAAACAAATATACACTGCCAGGACCATCACCAGAAATATCCCAGAACTCATATATGAAAATGAGACAGTTCCCAGGGTTGCAGAGAAGGGAAAAAACTCCAAGCAGATGGTAAGAGAATAGGACTTCCACATCCATGACACCCTTCCCCCCATTCTGCCTGGCACCAAGCATGTGGAAAACTTCCCCCCAACTCACTGTTTCTACACCAGGAAAAGTGAGATTAAGGTAGACAACCAGCTTCCCCACCATCCTGGGTTCCTGGCAGGAATCCTGTCCTTATCTTAACCCACAGAAAGCATCACAAGTACCTACAGGGAGGAATATCCCTGAGGACTGGCAGAGACAAAGTGGGAAGGCAGGACATCCCCAGCCCTGGAAACTGCTCTGTAACTCTGTCAAATGAGACACCAAAGCAAATGTCTGTTAAGCAGCGCCATGCTGTAGGAGGTTTGTCCCACACGTCCCCTGGGCATGAGTTCTTAGCCAACCTTCCCACACATCCTGGATATCCCCTTTAGGACCTCCCTCATTTGAAAGGGCAGCTCTCCAATCATTTACTAGGGCTGAGGTAAACCTGGGCTTAAGGTGCTACCAAAAGCCAGAAAGGAGGCAGTGACCTAGCAGCAAAAAACCTCTGAGCTCAGGAGCAAAATGACTGACTAGAGATATCTGGCATTCATTCTTCCCATAAGAAAGGGCAAAAACAACAAATAAACAGCTAAGAATTGACTGGAGTGTCAAAGGGAGAGTGCTGGAGTACAACAGGGGAGTGTAGACCTAACTATGGTGATCAAAAGTCCAGGAGGGCAGGCCAGGCATGGTGGCTCATGCCTGTAATCCCAGCACTTTGGGAGGCTGAGGCGGGTGAATCAGCTGAGGTCAGGAGTTTGAGACCAGCCCAGCCAGCATAGTGAAACCCCATCCCTATTAAAAGTGCAAAAATTAGCTGGACATGATGGCACATGACTGTAATCCCAGCTATTCAGGAGGCTGAAGCAGGAGAATCACTTGAACCCAGGAGACAGAGGTTGCAAGATCTCTACAAGAGATTGCCCCACTGCACTCCGGCCTAGGCGACAGAGTAAGACTCTGTCTCAAAAAAAAAAAAAAAAAGTTTAGAGGGCAGCATGGTGGCACCCAGTGTCTGCAGCCCTGTCTCCCATGCCCAAATCAGATCTGCCTGGAGTCAGGAGGGACTTCCCATCACAGAGAAAAGGTAAGCAGAAGATCCCCATCAACCCCACTGCCACTGTTGATGCCTACAGTCCTTAGAAAAAGAGAATCCCATGGTCTCCCAGTTTGGAGAGCTGCCAGGAATTCATCCAGTTGCACTGCCCCGGATTAGGAACACAAAGTGTGCCATCCATACCCCCAACCCCACCCGCTGTGAGCCAAGCTACTGCAGCACTCTACTATCTTGAGACCAGAGCCACCTCTGAAGTGCACCCTCCTCTGCAGGCCAGTAGCCACTGCACCTCTCTAGCACCAGGGCTCCATCTTCATTCCACCAATCCCACACTGGCGGCTTAACACCACATCCCAGCAGCATAAAGCCCCAGTATCAGCTGTAACACTGGTCCTGCACAATAGGAAACTGACTCCCACCACCCTCATTTCCAGCCAGAGGAACAGTGTGGGAGTCCTGCCCAGGGTGAACATGCTCTTGAGCCAGCCAAACTGCTACGTGCCCTACCCCTCAAGCCTCCAAGCAACTAACATACTTCTAGGCCAGAAGAGCAGCTAAACTTTTAGCCTGTACCCAGGGCCAATGTAATAGCCCTGAGGTGCCCCACCCCATGCAGACAAGTCCTTGATCTGCTCAACAATCAGAACATGACAAGCAGCTCCACAGATTACCCCTGGCAGAAATGGCCCCAGGCCAGCTGAGCAGCTATGTGCCCATACCCAGGACTAAGAAACAGCCCCACAGGCTGCTCCTGGAGGTTAAGCCCCAAGGCCAGCCGAGTAGCTGTGCACCAATGTTCCTGGCCTAAGAAAGAGCCCAATGGGTCACCCCCTGCAGACACATCCCCAGGCCAGCTGAACCTGTGTGCCTGTGTACCTACATCCCAGGCCTAAGAAATAGCCCCACGAGCGGCCGCAGGCAGACATACCCCCAGGTCAGCCAAGCAGCTGTGCAACCATATTCTACCATATCCTAGACCTGAGAAGCATCCCTCTGGGCCACTACCCACTAGACACACTCCAGGCCAACCAAGCAGCTATATGCCCACACGCTAAGCCAGAGAAACAGTCCCACGGGCCACGCTCAGCAGACATGTCTCCAGGCCAACTGAGCAGTCATGCAGCTGTGTCCCAAGCCTGAAAAACAGCCTTGTGGGCCTGCCCCCAGGCCAGCCAAGTGACCAATAACAGGGAGCACGACCCCAAGCTGGCTGACCCACCATGTGCACACACACACCCTCAATCTGAGAAACAGGCTGGTAAGCCCATCCCTGGCAAGGCTGGGCCACTATTGCCACAAACTCTCTCGGCCTAGGCCACTGAGAAATTTGCAAACACCACTAGTGTGGACTGCAGCTGAAGAAACTATATGGAGACTACACTACTGTGTCCACCTAGAACCAAGGCCAAGGACCCTCACCAAACTGATAAGAACCCATTCATACAAATAAATCTTTCCCTGTGAAACCTACTCCATAAAATTGGAAGAGGCAACTTGTCTACCAGATCCATAGAAATCAGCATAAGGACACATCAACCATGAAAATGCAAGGAAACATGTAACCTCCAAAGAAAACAATAATTCTATAGGAACAGACCCCAATTATAAGGAAATATATACATATGAAATGCCAGAAAAAGAATTCAAAATAATCTTAAGGAAACTCAGTGAGATACAAGAAAATAAAGATAGATAACAAAATCAGAAAAACAATTCATTTTTTGAATGAGAAGTTTAATAAAGAGGTAGTTAACACAAAGAACCAAACAGAAATCCTAGAGCTGAAGATTTCAGTGAATGAAAAAATACAACTGAGAGCTTTAACAACAAACTAGACCAAGCAGAATTTCTGAACTTGAAGACAGGTCTTTTGAAATAACACAGACAAAATAAATAATAATAAAGAACAAAAAAGAATGAAGAAGATTTATAGGACACCATTAAGCAAACAAATATTCACATCATGGGCATTCCAGAAGATAAAAAGGGAAAAGTTGAGTAAAATGTATTTAATGAAATAATAGCAGAAAACTTTCCAAGTCTTGGGAGAAAGATGGACATTTAGGCCCAGGAAGCTCAAAGAACTTCAAACAGATTCAACGCAAACAGGTCCTCACCAAGACACATTATAATAAAATTGACAGGCCGGGTGCAGTGGCTCAAGCCTGTAATCCCAGCACTTTGGGAGGCCGAGACGGGCGGATCACGAGGTCAGGAGATCGAGACCATCCTGGCTAACCTGGTGAAACCCCGTCTCTACTAAAAAATACAAAAAAACTAGCCAGGCGAGGTGGCGGGCACCTGTAGTCCCAGCTACTCAGGAGGCTGAGGCAGGAGAATGGCGTAAACCCAGGAGGCGGAGCTTGCAGTGAGCTGAGATCCGGCCACTGCACTCCAGCCTGGGCGACAGAGCGAGACTCCGTCTCAAAATAAATAAATAAATAAATAAATAAATAAATAAATAAATAAAATTGACAAACTTTAAAAAAGAAAAAATTTTTAAAAGCGGCAAGAGAAAACTGTCAAGTCACAAAAAAGGGAATCTCCGTTAGACTAACAGCAGATTTCTTAGAAGAAACCTTACAGGCTTTGCGAACTACTCATCTGACAGGGGATTAATATCTAGAATATACAAGGAACTGAAATATCTTAACAGGAAAAAGACAAACTATCTGATTTAAAATTGGGCAAACAGCCAGGCACGGTGGCTCACACCTGTAATCCCAGCACTTTGGGAGGCTGAGGTGGGTGGATCATGAGGTCAGGAGATCGAGACCATCCTGGCTAACAGAGTGAAACCCCGTCTCTACTAAAAATACAAAAAATTAGCTGGGCGTGGTGGCAGGCGCCTGTAGTCCCAGCTACTCGGGAGGCTGAGGCAGGAGAATGGCGTGAACCCAGGAGGCAGAGCTTGCAGTGAGCTGAGACCATGCCACTGCATTCCAGCCTGGGCGACAGAGTGAGACTCCATCTCAAAAAAAAAAACAGGCAAATAGCCAGGTACAGGGGCTCATATCTGTAATCTCATCACTTTGGGAGGCCAAGGTGGGAGGATCACATGAGCCCAGGAGTTTGAGACAAGCCTGGGCAACATAGCGAAACCCCACCTCTACAAAAAGTACAAAAAATTAGCCAGACATGGTGGCATGTGCCTAGAGTCCCAGCTCCCCAGAGGGCTGAGATGGGAGAATCACCTGAGGCCAGGAAGCTGAGACTGTGGTAAGCTATGACTGCACCACTGCATTCCAGCCTGGGTGACAGAGTGAGAGAACCTGTCTCAACCAAAAAACAACAACAACAACAAAGGAAAGAGAAGAAGAGAAAGGAAAGGAAGAGGAAGGAATGGGAGGAGAGGGGAAGGGAAGGGCAGAAGGATAGGGAGGGGAGGGGCAGGGAGAGGAGAGGCAGGGAGAGGAGAGGCAGGGAGAGGAGGGGAGAGGAGGAAAAGGAGGAAGGAGGGAAGGAGGGAAGGAGAAAGGGAGGGAGGGAGGGAAAGGGAAGGAAGAAAGGGAGAAGAAGAGGCAGGGAGGGAGGGAGGGAATCTGAACAGATGTTTTTCAAAAGAACACATACAAATGGCCAACAAATATATGAAAAAATGCTCAACATCCCTAATCCTCAGGAAAATACAAATCAAAACCACAGTGAGGATGTAAAGAAAAGGGAATTCTTATACACCATTGGTGGGAATGCAAACTAGTACAGTCACAATGGAGAATAGTATGGAGGGTCCTCACTGAAAATGAATTACCATATGATCCAGGAATCCCACTACTGGGAATTTACTCAAAGGAAACGAAATCATTATATTGGAAAGACATCTGCACTCCCATATTTACTGCAGCACTATTGACAATAACCAAGATACAGAATCAGATACAGAATCAATCCAAGTGTCCAACAACAGATGAACAAATGAAGAAAATGTGGTATATACACACCATGGAATATTATTCAGCCATAATAAAGAATGAAATCCTGCCATTGGCAGCAACATGGATGGAATTTGGAATTTGAGGACATTATGTTAAGTGAAGTAAGCCAGGAACAAAAAGTTAAACACCACATATTCTCCTGTATCTGTGGAAGTTAAAAAAAACAAGTTTATCTCATGAAAACGAAAAGTAGAATAGCAGATACTACAGACTGGGAAGGGTAGAGGGAAGGGAGGAATAGGGAGAGATTTGTTAAGGATTCAAAATCACAGCTAGATAGGAGGAACAGGTTCTAGTGTTCTATACCAGTTCAGGATGACTATAGATGTAACAATAATATATAGTTTCAAATAGCTAGAAGAATATTGAATGTTCCCAACATAAAAAAAGATAAATGTCTGATACGATGAATATATTAATTATCCTGATCTGATCACCATACATTGTATGTGCTGAAACATCCCCATGTACCCAATGAATATGTACAATTATTGCCAATTTAAAATAAATAAATAAAAAATAAAAGTAAAAAGAAAATTCTGTATTCTGAATAACAGAGAAAGATATATATATTTTTTAAATTGAAAAGAGCCTCAGAGACCTGCAAGACAATACTGAAAGGTCTAACATTCATGTCACTGAAATTACAACAGGAAAGGAGAAAGATATTGGTACAGACAGAGGATTTAAAGAAATGATTACTGAAAACTTCCCAAGCTTGGTAGAATGTATTAACTTATAGATTTACAAAGATCAGCAAATCCCAAACAGGTTAAACTCAAAGAAATCTATGCCTAGATACATCATAATCAAGTGGCTGAATATCAAGATAGAAAAAAAAAATCTTTAAAAGCAGCCAGAGGAAAACAATGCATTATATGTAAATCAAAATTCAAATGACTGTGAATTTCTCATTAGAAACCATGAAGGCTAGAAGGCCATGAAATAACATTTTAAAGTGCTGACAGGGCAGAATTGTCAACCCAGAATTCTAGATCCAGTGAACATATCATTCGGAAATAAAGGCAAAATAAAGAAATTCTCAAATGAAGGAAAACTAAGAATTTGTCACTACTAGACCTTCTCCAAAAGAAATGCTAAAGGAAATTCTTTAGGTGGAAGGAGAATAAAACCTGGACTTCAGCAACAAAGGAAGAGCAACACAAACAATAAATGTCTGTAAATATAACAGATTATGTCTTACCCTTTAAGTTCTTAAAAATATTTGTGGCTATTGGAAGCAAAAATTATAACCTTGTCTAGTAGAGTTTTCAATGTATGTAAATGTAATTCATATGTCAATTATAACATATGGCTGGAAGATTTCCACATATTACTTAAGGTAGAAAAATATTAACTTTAGGTATATTGTGAAAAGTTAGGTATATATATTGTAAGCCCCAGAGAAACCCCTAAAAGCTATATGAAGAAATATAGCCAAAAAGTCAATAAAGAAATAAAAGGAAATACTACAACTTTAAATAATTTGAAAGAATCCAGAGGAATAAGAAACAGATGAGACGAACAGAAAACCTACAATACAATGGTAGAGTTAAATCTAAACACATCAATAATTACATTAAATGTAAACATGGAAACCACCTAACAACCATTAGGATGGCTGCTATATGAAACACACACACAAACAAAACTCCAGAAAATAAGTATCAGTGAGATTATGGAGAAATTAGAACCTTGTGCACTGTTGGTGGGAAAGTAAAATGACACAGCTGCTATGGAAAACAGCATGACAATTCCTTAAAAAAATAAAATGGGAGTGACACTACACACACACACCCAAAAAAACTAAAAATGGAAATACTCTATGATCCATAAAAATGGAATTCCATTTCTGGGATATACACACAAAAGAAATGAAAGTGGGAACTTCACACTCATGCACACTCATGTTATATTTGTATACTCATGTTCATAGCATTATTTCCAACAGCCAAAAACTGGAAGCAACCCAAGCGTCCATCAAAGGATGAGTGGATAAACAAAATTTGTTATATACAGCTGACTCTTCCACAACATGAGGTTTAAGGGTACTGACTCGTGTGTAGTCAAAAAATCTATGTGTAACTTTTGACTCCCCCAAAACTACTAATAGCCTGCTGTTGACTGATAGCCTTACTGATAGCATAAACAGTTGATTAGTACATTTTGTGTGTTAATATCTGAATATACTGTATTCTTACAATAAAGTAAGCTAGAGAAAAGAAAGTACTATTAAGAAAATGAAAATGAAGAGAAAATGTATTTACTTTTCATTAGCTGAAGTATCATCCTTGTCATCTTCATGTTGAGCAGGCTGAGGGTGAGAGGCAGGAGGAACGGGTTGGTCTTGCTGTCTCAGGGGTGGCAGTGGTGAAAGAAACTCCACATAATAAGTGGAAATGCATGATTCAAACACATGTTGTTCAAGGGTCAACTATACATAAAATGAAATATTATTCAACCTTAAAAAGGAAGGAAATTCTGACATGTGCTACAACATAGATGAAACCTAAGGACACTATGCTAAATTAAATAAGCCGGACACAAAAGGAAAAATACTACCTGAGTCCACTTACATGAAGGTCAAATGGACAGTTTTTGTGTAATGAGTACAAAGCTTCAGTTTTACAAGATGAAAAGTGTTCCGGAGACGGATGCTGCTGATGGCTGCACAACAATGTGAATGTCCTTAATGCCACTGAACTATACACTTAAAAATGGTTAAGATGGTAAATTTTATGCTATGTGTATTTTACCAAAAACTTTAAAAAATACATTAAATGTAAATTATCTAAACACCAATTAAAAAGCAGATTGTTAGATTAAAAAAAAAAGATCAAGGTTTCTTTCTAAAAGCAATCTACTTGAAATACAATAATATAGATAAGCTAAAAAGTAAAAGTAAAATGACAAAGACTGCAAAGAGAATGAAAAGACGAGCCCCAGACTGGCAGAAAATATCTGCAAAATACATATGTGATAAAAAGACTAATATCCAAAACAAAGAACTCTAAAAACTCAACAAATGCCACAATTTAAAAATAGGCAAAAGATCTAACCAGACACCTTACCATCCACAGACAGCAAGTAAGCATATGAGAACATGCTCAACATCATATATCATTAGAGAATTACAAATTAAAACAACAAAACACTACCTCACACCTATTAGAATGGCCAAAATCCAAACCACACATAGCACCAACTGCTGATAAGAATGTGGG
This sequence comes from Macaca fascicularis, assembly GCF_037993035.2. Taxonomy (NCBI): domain Eukaryota; kingdom Metazoa; phylum Chordata; class Mammalia; order Primates; family Cercopithecidae; genus Macaca; species Macaca fascicularis. The sequence goes on along the minus strand of NC_088387.1, from coordinate 98,540,335 downwards.
ACAAACGAGAACACTGTTGGTGGGAATGCAAAATGGCACGGCAACTTTGGAAGGCAGTTTGGCTCTTATGAAACTAAACCTACCCTTTCCAAATAACCCAGCAATCATGATACTTGAGTTGAAAACATGCCCACACACACACAAAAAAAACCTGCACATGTGTAGCAGCTTTATTCATAATTGACAAAACCTGGAAACAACCAAGATATGCTTCAACAGGTGAATGGATAACAGACTCTGGCATATCCATACAATGGAATATTACTCAGTGCTAAAAAAAAAAAAATGAGCTATCAAGCCACAAAAAGACATGAAGGAACCTTAAATGCATATTGCTAAGTGAATGAACAAATCTGAAAAGCCTACATACTCTATGATTCTAACTATACAACATTCTGGAAAGACAAAACTATGATGACAGTAAAAATATTAGTGGTTGTCAGGGGCAGGAAGGGAGGAACGAATAGGTGGAAAACAAGGGATTTTTAGGGCAGCAAAACTATTCTGAATGATACTGCAATAATGGTACATGGTATCTAACATTTGTCAAAGCCCACAGAATGTAAAACACAGAGTGAGCCCTAATGCAAACTATGGGCCTTAGTTAATAATGATGTATGAATATTTGCTTATCAATTGTAACAAATGCATCACACTAATGCAAGATGTTAATAATAGGGGAAATAGGGCAGGGGGTGGAGCAGGAGACGAGATATAAGGGAACTTTCAGTATGTTATGTTCAATTTTTCTGTAAATCTAAAACTGCTTTTAAAAAGGTCTATTAAGTTTTTTTGAAACTATGCAAAGGAGTATCTATATAATAGTTCCATTTTGTTTTTTGTTTTTTTTTTTTTTTTTTGAGACGGAGTCTCGCTCTGTCGCCCAGGCTGGAGTGCAGTGGCACGATCTCGGCTCACTGCAAGCTCCGCCTCCCGGGTTCACGCCATTCTCCTGCCTCAGCCTCCCGAGTAGCTGGGACTACAGGTGCCCACAACCGCGCCCAGCTAATTTTTTGTATTTTTAGTAGAGACGGGGTTTCACCGTGGTCTCGATCTCCTGACCTTGTGATCCGCCCGCCTCGGCCTCCCAAAGTGCTGGGATTACAGGCGTGAGCCACCGCGCCCGGCAGTTCCATTTTGTATAAACAAAGCGGGGAAATAAAATATGCATGTACAACACTTGTTTATTTTCACAAAAGAAACATCAGGTAGATAAACTAATGAGACTGGTACATGGTAGAGGGGTTGGGACACTGACACTTCTCTGGATCTAACTTGTTGGCATAGTTATGACTTTTGTGACTATGTTAATATTTTACATACTACAAAAAAAATCAACAAAGATAGGAGGAACATTAAAACCTAACATGAACTAAAACAAAAATTAACTAACTAAATTTTGTTTCAAAGAATAACATAATCAGAGTAAATGGTGCTGGAGAGGGAGACTAAGCCAAGTAACTTTTGAAAACAATATTTACACTATATGTCCTCGGACTAAAGACAAAAAACACTAACTAGAGTTCAAATTTTGAACTCGTTAGTAGGGGGCGTTCTTTGTTTCTTTGTTTGTTTTGGTGATATGGGTTAATTCTTATTTAGTACTTCATATGTATTTGGGGAATTAAAAAATTCCAAAATATATATGAAGGATAATAAGAGACATAATTATCCTTGTTGAAGAAGGAAATTGTATTAGTTCATTCTTGCACTGCTATAAAGAAATACCTGAGACTGGGTAATTTATAAAGAAAAGAGGTTTTAATTGGCTTATGGTTATGCAAACATGGCTCGGGAGGCCTCAGGAAACTTACAATCATGGCGGAAGGTGAAGAGGAAGCAGGCATGTCTTACATGGCAGGAGTAGGAGGAAGAAAAAGCAAGGGGAGGTGCTATACACTTTTACACAACCAAATATTGTGAGAACTCACTATCACAAGAACAGTGAGGGGGATGTCTGTCCCCATGACCCAATCACCTCTCACCAGGTCCTTCCTCCAACATTGGGGATTAAAATTCAACATGAGATTTGGGTGAGGACACAAATCCAAACCATATCAGAAATTAAATATGCTAAATGAATTTTGTGGGACGCTACTGTTTTGGACTGAGCTCCTGTCCAAAGATCAGACTAAACCAGAATGGAGTCACTCATATTAAGTGCAAGGTGATCACAGTGAACTTTGAAATGAGCCAATTAAAACAAAATGAAACAGGAGACTCACAGCAACTAATCAGAAGGGGACTCAGCTTGTCTGAACTAGCATAAGGAAGTCCCCCTCTGTTTTTACCGTGTAAGAAAGTAACCTGAAGTAACTGATGCTAATAATCCCCTTTTGTTCCATTTCTGCTTTCTGCAGCCCTTTTCTGCTTGTAAAGCCAGCCTCCTCTGTGCAACTCATCAGAATATCCATTCTGTTTTATGGAATAAGATGTTGCCCCATTCTAGAATTGCCAATAAAAGCGAATTAAGTATTTGCACTAAATTTGTTGTAATTTTGACTTTTGACACATATATGGAAAGATGAAAGTCTAGTGGGGAAAAAAGCAAAATGATGGGGAAAGCTGTATCATCCAAATATTCATTGTTTAAAAAAGAATGAGGTAGCTATATTAGTAACAAAGTAGAATCTGAACAAGGACAATTACCAGGGATAAAGAATATTACATTATAATAAAATGTTCAATTCACCAAGAACTCATAACAATCCAAAATGTGATACAACTAACAACAGAGCTTCAAGATATATGAAGCAAAAACTGATAGAACTGAAAACAGAAACAGACAAATCCACAATTATACTTGGAGATTTCGATACTTCTCTCTCAGTAACTGGTATAAGTAGACAGAAAATCAGCAAGGATATGGAAGACCTGAACAACACGAGCAATCAATGCGATATAACTGCTACTAAAAGAACACTCCACTCAATGACAACAGAATACACTGTTTTTTTTCAAGTGCATGTAAAACATTCACCAAGACAGATTGCATTCTGGGTAACAAAACAAACCAGAATAAATTTAAATTAATTAAAATAATACATAGTATATTCTTTGACTATCACATAATTAAATGAGAAATTGGTAACACAATATCTGAGAAATCCTAAATATTTAAAAATTAAACAATACACATCTAAATTTTTCAGAGGTCAAAGAAGAAATCTCAAGGGAAAGTAGAAAATAATCTGAACTGAATGAAAATGAAAATACAACATGTCAGGCCAGGTGCGGTGGCTCACGGCCTGTAATCCCAGCACTTTGGGAGGCAGAGGCAGCTGGATCACAAGGTCAGGAGATCGAGACCATCCTAGCCAACACGGTGAAACCCCGTCTCTACTAAAAATACAAAAAATTAGCCGGGTGTGGTAGTGGGCACCTTTAGTCCCAGCTACTTGGGAGGCTGAGGCAGGAAAATGGCGTGAACCCAAGAGGCAGAGCTTGCAGTGAGCCGAAATTGTGCCACTGCACTCCAGCCTGGGCAACAGAGTGAGACTCCGTCTCAAAAAAAAAAAAAAAAAAAAACCATGTCAAAATGTATGGAATACAGGTAAAGCAGTGTTTAGAAATTTTCAACATTAAATGTTTACATTAGAAAAGACGAAAGGTCTCAAACCAATAATCTAATCTTTCAGCTTAAGAATCTAAGCATAAAGCAAGCAGAAGTGTAGAAATCAGAAAACGAAAGAAACAATACCAAAAAAATTCATGAAATCAAAAACTAGTTTTTAAAAAAAAAAAAAAAAAAGATAAATAAAAAGAGACCAATCAAGGAAAAAAAAAAAAAAAGAGAGAGAGAGAAGAGATACAAATTGCCAATATCAGGAACAAAAGAGGGGATATCACTACAGATGAAACAGAGATTACAAACTTACAAAGATTACTAGAGTTGTGTCAAAAGGACTCGGGGCAATTTGAAAAGACTCTGAGAGGCCAAAAATGGTACCATTTTAGCAGTAATAAGCATCATAATAGCGATGCATTGTAATACATCAAATATATTTAAATCTATGAATTCATAATGATACCGAAGAAACTAACTCATCACCTTTGGATTGGTAAGGAAATAATTCATTAAATTCATTGAAAACTAGTTAATGAAGGCAAAGAAGCTTTCATTAATCCTACCTTTCCTATATGACTTGCACTATTAGATAAGCAGGTAATAAAGAAACATTTCTTTGTAGCATTTTCCACTAACAAATGAATAAGGAATAAGATTACTTTAGAACTCACCATTCTGCAGGTTCTAATGAATTTGGGCATCAAGTATCAATCACTGATGACATCACAATAAGGAGGATAGCCAGACTTTATGTGCCTCCTAATGAGAACACACAACCACTTATGAAGTAGTCTTACAAAAACCAATAATAAAACCAGAGTTAAGTCTCTAGATGAGTGCTATCCAATAGAAATACAATGCCAGCTACACATATATTTAAATCTTCTAGTAGCTGCATTATTAATAGTAAAAATAACAAGGTGGAAATTATTTTTAATAAATGTAACCCAATATATCCAAAATATTATTTCAATGCAATCAATAAAGAAACTATTAAGGGCAGGGTGCAGTTGTTCATGCATATAATCCTTCTGGGCTCAAGCACTTTGGGATTGAGGCCAGAAGTTCAAGACCAGTTTGGGCAATACAGTAAAACCCCACCTCTGTGAAAAATTTAAAAATTAGCTGGGCATTGGTGGCATGTGCCTTTAGTCCTAGCCACTTGGGAGGCTGAGGCAGGAAAATCATTTGAGCCCAGGAGTTTCAGGTTACAGTGAGCTACGATTGTACAACTACACTCCAGTATGGGTGACAAAGCAAGACTGTCTCCTAGGATGGGGAAAAAAAACTATTAATGAGATATTTCATATTATTTTTTGTAATGAATCTTCAAAATTAGTGTGCATTTTGACACAGCACATCTCAATTTGTACTAGCCACATTTCGAGTGCTCAGTAGCTACCATATGAAACAGCACAGCTCTAGATCCAAGTACCAGTTTATGAGAAATACCAAAGATAAATGAATATAGCCTCACCATAGGGATTCAATCAGTAAAATCCAGACTGTGGGAAATTCAGTAAGTCAAAACCTGGTTTCCTCAACAAATTAATAGCAAAGAAAAAGGGGCGATTGAGGAGGAATTTGTAGATTAAGAGATTTAAACGATAAAGGAGAAAAAAATTGAAATGTGTTTAGAAATGCACACAGGTGATAAAACTATTAAGAAAAGCAAAAAAGTCATTACCATAACTGTTAGGATAGTGGTTACATTTGGAGGAAAAAAGATGTCAATTGGAGTAGAGCACAGGCAGCACTTTTGGATTGTCTAACAATGTTATTTTCTGTACCTGAGTAGTGGTTACATCTTATAAATTCATGATTAACCTATACATTTGTTTCAAGCAGTTTTCCAGGTATGTGTTACATTTTATAATAAAAAGGTGTTAATTCATAAATATTTGATGGAAAAAATTGATGTCATTACATATAAATTTCCTAAACTTCACAATATCCCACTGTACCCCCACACTTACCATCTCTATCTATACCCCCAGTTTCTGATCTTCTGGAATAAAATACTCTTACTCTTTCTTATTCAAGACCAACACTCCTTCTGGACTCTTTTGGAATCTTGACTCATTAATATCACTCCTCTTTCCCATCTTCAATCTCCATCTTTCTATCAAGGCAATACAGGACAGCGGTAAATAACTAGGCTCTTTCGTCAGAATCCCAGGGTTCAAATCCTGGTTACGCTGTTTAACTAGCTGTCTCATCTTCAGCAAGTAAAAATCGCTCTGTGACTAGCTCTCCTCATTAGCAGAAGGGTGATAACAGTATCTAATTCACAGGGCCGATATCAAAATTAAAAGAGTTAACAGATGCAAAGCCCTTTAAAGAAGGCCTGGACATTTTCACTAAGTATTAGTTGCTATCATTATTCTCACCAACCCTAGCATCTCCATTCTCTCAGTGTATGAACATGCTCAGTTTTTTCACTTTTATCAAAATCTTTTCCTCAACCCTGTGTCCCTGTCTAGTTATGTGCTCACTCCTTCCCTTTTTCCTCAAAGCAACAAAGATCACCCAACTGCCACACCTCCTGGCAGCATTTTAGTACCTCTAATATCTTACTGACCTGCACTGGAGCATTTGACACTGTTGTCCATTTTGAACATAAAATCATCTCCTCGAGTTCTGTGACCCCACTCTTTCGGCTGTCCCACTTTTGAGAAGGTATGATTAGTCTCAATTGTTAGACATCCTCTACCTGCTGCTTAAACTTTGCTGTTTCTCTACTTGCCATTTTCATTTCATTTCAAAAGCTGCCTAAGTGATCTGATTTGCACTCATGGTTTGAACAATCATTTATAAGTAGCTAACCTTAAAAGTCTCCAGTTCTGAACCTCTCAAGCTTTAGATATATTTATCTAAATGTGTGCTGAACCTGGATGCCAAAATGCCTAATACTGTATTCACTACAGACTGGGTCCTCCCTCTCATTCATTCTCAGTTAACATCTAATCACCCAGGCAGAAACCTAAGAGCAATTCCAGGCCCTTTCTTTATCCTCATCCCCAATATCCAATTGCTGAGTCCTACTGATTCTACCTCTAAATTTCCTAGAAATGATCTTTTTCTCACCATCCCTACTATACCTTCCCCAGTCCCGGCCTACAGCATCTCTCACCTGGAATACAGGAACAATATATAAAGTCTTTACTGACCTCTAATGCTACTTTCTTCCTTACTTTGCTTTATTCTAAAGTAAACTAGAAACACCCATAGTTGCCTAAACTTGTTTGCCTGTTTCTACGCCTTTCTACTGTTTCCCCTGCCTGGAGTGTTCTTCCCTGATTTTTACTGCATTCTTTCATTTTTTGAGATGCTGTTAAGATAACTTATCCACAGGGGGGAAAAAAAGCCTTCCATGAATTACTAGGTTGGGTTAAGTTCCTGTATTAGTCTGTTTACGCATTGCTATAAGAGAACTACCAGATACTGGGTAACTCACTTATTTTTGAGACAGAGTCTTACTCGTCACCCAGGCTGGACTGCAGTGGCATGATCTCAGCTCACTGCAACCTCCACCTCCCAGGTTCAAGTGATTCTCCTGCCTCAGTCTCCTGAGTAGCTGGGACTACAGGCTCATGTCACCACGCCCGGCTAATTCTTTTTTGTATTTTTTAATAGAGACGGGGTTTCACCATGTTGGCCAGGCTGGTCTCGAACTCCTGACCTCAAGTGATCTGCCCACCTTGGCCTCCCAAAGTGCTGGGATTACATGCATGAGCCACTGCACCCAGTCAATACTGGGTAATTTATAAAGAAAAGAGGTTTGATTGACTCACAGTTCCACAGGCTATACAGGAAGCATGGCTGGGGAGGCCTCAGGAAACTTACAATCATGGCAAAGATGCAGGAGAAGCAGGCACGTCTTACATGGCCAGAGAAGGAGGAAGAGAGAAAGTGGGAGGTGCTACACACTTTTAAAACCATCAGATCTTGTGGGAATCCCTTCACTATCATGAGAACAGCAGGGGGAAGTCGGCCTCCATGTTCCAATCGCCTCCCGCCAGGTCCCTCCTCCAACACTGGAGATTACAATTCAACATGAGATTTGGGTGGGGACACAGACCCAAACCATATCAGTTCTTTTCCTCTATGCTCCCACAGCACCTCACCCAAACCATTATCATTGTATTTAACCAAATTTATTCATAATTTTTCTTAATATGTCTTTTACTGAACAGTTATTTCCAAGGGCAGACACTGTGTTTTACTTAGCTTTGTAACTTCAGTGTCTATCATACTTGGCAAATGGTAGGTAGTTACTATATCTTGTTGAAAGGAAGTCATTACTTTCCATTTCATATATTACTGCCAAATTAATATTTCTAAAATTATATTTTCATCATGTCATGGTGCTGTTCAAAAACACTGTCACACGATAAAGTACAAATATCTTTGCACTTGTCCTCCATAATAAGACCCCAAACTACCTATACAGCATTATCTTCCACCATAATCCCTTGTATTTACTCTTGATTCTAAACTGGTCTACTCAGTTTTCCAAACTGAGTTTTTTACCTCTAACTCTTCAAACCATTACAACTCATAAAAATGTTGGCCCTTTAAATTCAATACTTAGCAACTTACTAGCAATTAATCTATGATGCTGTGTGATATTAAAAGCATTGTTGTGATGCACACCTAAATGGAATGGTCACTAGTAACTTCCATATCATCAGCAGATGAGTGGTAGGAAAAAGGCCTAGATAACTTTTTGTTCAACTTATAAAATACATCACAAACGCAAGAAAAACATTAAACTTTTATTTTCCATTTTACCCACCTCTTTTTCCTCCAATCTCGCCTTCCTTTACCTTCCATGGCTTGAAGCTCATCAGAGAAGAGATGAAAAGGACTAGCTGACACAGAATTTCTTTCCCTAAAGCAAAGAGATGAAGTTTGCTTCATCTGTTAATCAAAATACTACCTTGAAAAGATTCTAGACAACCAGAATTCCAGTAAGGAGGAGAAATTTCAGTAGGAAAATCAGGATGTCTTATGACCCAAGTGGTCCTACACAGACCAATCATTTGTTTCTGGAACAAGAGGAGCTGTCAGGAAAACAAATGGCATTAAGTCAAGGAAAGGTGAAAGAAAGCCCGACTCCATCACCTCCAAGCACTCTGAAGGTAACTCTTGCTCCTATAGAGGAGGATGGGACCATCTGTGTAAAATCTTGCAAAGAACTCTTTAATTCCCTGTGATATATAATCTAATATACTGGCCTAATGGAAGGAAAATAAGGGTAGGAGGGCAAAGGTGGGAGAGAACAAAAGGATTACATCTAAGTATTCAAAAATCTCAAAATCATTTGTAAAAATAATACAACACTAAGCATTCCCACTGAGAGGCTTCTATTGTGATAATCAAGCAAACTACCAAGTTTCAGGGTCAGTTCTTAAAACAGAGAATACTATTAAAGTAGCCAATATTTATGCAACTTTGCATAAATTATTTCTCATCTATACAACTCTGTCAGCTGATCGCTATAGCTGAACAGTTCCATAAAGGAACCCCCTCAATGTTACTATCTTCAGCATTCTTCTCTTGGGCTGGTTTTATTTCCCAGGGAAGACTCTGCTACTCTCCTGTCTGGAGAATTTTGCCTTCTGAAAGCAGCTTTTCAGTCCCCAACTCTTAAATAGGAGCAGAAAGCAAAGAATTACCAAATATTTGAGGAAAACTTGTAATACTAAACAGGAACCAAAACAAACAAGAAAAGCAACTTGGAGGAAAAAGGGACTATGCAAGGAAAAGAAAACCAAAGAAAAAATCATCATGAATACCCTCAGAGAGATTAGCTGATCTTGCACCCATGAAACAAAAACAAAATGCTACTTAAAAAATCAAGAGAACTCCAAATGGCTCTTAAAACCTAATACCGAAGTAAAAATTAGGAAGGAATAATAGAACAGTGTAGAAGGGCCAAGATCTGAATAACAGTAGTTCTAGAAATGAAAAATTAACTCAAGAAAATTTCTCAGAATAAAAGGCATGATTTTCCAGAGTAGAGAGGCCCAAGAAAAGTGTAACATTTAGACACACACCCAGACAGGTCTGTGAAATTCCAGAGCATCAGAGGAAAACTGAAAATTACAAAAGCCTTAGAAGGAAACAAATCAGGAAAATGAAACACTAAGCAGAAAAGCACCAACTTCTCAGCAGCAATATAGGATATAAATGAGAAAAGTCCAGATACAGGATTCAGTATAAGAGAAAGGTGAAGGATGTTAGTCCCCCCTCCAAAAACAAAAAAAAAAATGGCTATGCAAGACCTTGGTGTACACCAATGCAAAATTGGAAAGGGTTAGAATGTTCCAGGAGACATCTTCTCAAGAAAAAGAAATGCTAGAATACCTTACACGTTTGGTGATACTAAGAAGAGGGTTGGGGCCAGGCGCAGTGGCTCATGCCTGTAATCTCAGCACTCTGGGAGGCTGAGAGAGGTGGATCATTTGAGGTCAGGAGTTCGAGACCAGCCTGATCAACATGGTGAAAACCCACCTCTACGAAATGAAAATAAATAAATAATAGCTGAGTGTGGTGGCACATGCCTGTAATGCCAGCTACTTGGGAGGCTGAGGCAGGAGAATCGCTCGAACCCGGGAGGTGGAGGTTACAGTGAGCCGATACTGCGCCACTGCACTCCAGCCTGGGCAATAGAGTGAAAATTCGTCTCAAAAAAAAAAAGAGAGAGAGAGAGAGAGAGAGAGAGAGTTGGATTGCTGGGGATGAACTGAGGAACAAACTAGTTTTTAAAATTATTTTTTTGAGACAGAGTCTCACTCTGTCACTCAGGCTGGAGTGCAGGTGCTGCGATCTTGGGTCACTGGAGCCTCAAACTCCCGAGTTCAAGTGGTCCTCCCACCTTAGCCTCCTGAGTGGCTGAAACTACAGGTGCATGCCACCAAGCCCAGCTAATTTTTTAATTTTTCTGTAGAGACAAGGTCTCATTATGTTACCCAGGCTGGTCTTGAACTCCTGGGCTCAAGGATCCTTCTGCCTCTGCCTCCCAAAGTGCTGGGAATAAAGGCGTTCTTGGCTCAAACTCATGATTATACATAAAAAAACAGGTAAATAAATACAATGAAGACTATTATTAACAAAAAGGTGTACAAGAAAGGAAACATCATCATAGTATACTAAATAGTTCCACTGTCAATAATTTTTACATAGTCATAATCATGCAAATACTGAATAATGATCTGACCAAAATTATAACCAACTGGGAGGATGAGAGGACAAGAAGTGTGAAATGTGTGGTGAAGGCAGACATGACTATATTTTAAATGGTAGGAAATCAAAAGAAAATGACTAAAACTGGAAAATAAAAAGTAGCCATCTAAGAATAGTATTTAGAGACATCAAATAATCAGTTACAGGTGTTGAAAACAATTGGCTCCTGGGAGAATATGTCTTTTTTTTTTTTTTTTTTTTTTTTTGGAGAAGGAATGTTCTAGAATCAGGGAACTGCTGGTTTTTATAACAAGCCTTCTAGAACTACTTCATTCTTTATATACATGTGTTTCTGACTTTAAAATATATAATTTTTAAAGATGTTAATTAATCCCATGTATAGACATTTTTAAACCCACAAAACAATGTTTATAGACACATACAAATATTTAGAATGATGACTGAAATTTCTTGAACACTTACTATGTGCCTGGTACTGCTCTAAGTGCTTTACATATATTCACTCATATATGTAATCATTGCAGTAACCACCATGGAGTTGGTGCTATCACTGTGTCCCATCTTATGGATAAGTACACTGATCTGCAGAGGGGTGAAATAATTTGTCACATGTTGCACAGCCAAGAAAGAACATAACCAGGATTCAAACTCAGACAGTCTGGCTCCAGCTGCATACTATTACCTTCTCAAATAAAAGAATTTAAAACACAGACAGGATATTCATCAAAATCATCACAGTGGCTGCCACTAGTAAAGAAAGAAAATGAATGGGATTGGGAATGGGTAGAAAGTAGACTTAAATCTTCTCTGAAAGTTTTTCTTTTCAAAAAAGAACTAAAACGAGTATGACAAATTGTTAACATTTAACACTGGGTGGTAGGAACATGTATGTTACATTATTCTCTGTGGTATTCTACTATTTAAAAACGCTCATTCATAGAAAAACTTGAGGCCAGGCGCGGTGGCTTACGCTTGTAATCCCAGCACTCTGGAAGGCCAAGGCGGACAGATCACCTGAGGCCAGGAGTTCAAGACCAACCTGGCCAACATGGTGAAACCCAGTCCCTACAAAAAGTATGAAAATTAGCCAGGGGTGGCGGCACGTGCCTCTAATCCTAGCTACCCAGGAGGCTGAGGCAGGAGAATCGCTGGAACCTGGGAGGCAGAGGTTGCAGTGAGTCGAGATCATGCCACTGCACTTCAGTCTGGGCAACAGAGCCAGACTCCATCTCAAGAAAAAAAAAAAAAAACAAAGAAAACTTGAATAAGGGCAAAGGAATTTATCATTCACCTTAATGATTGAGGGGTTAAGAATTCAAGCTCTAAAGCCACACCACAAGATAAGACCCCCCAACCTGATGTTAGCTGTGTAACCTTGGGCAAGTTGCCTAAGCATTCTCTATTTCAGTTTCCCCTTCTGTTAAACGGGACCAACAACAGTACCTACCTCCCACAGTTGCTGTGATAATTAAATGGTTAATGCTTGTAATAATACCTGGCACTCAGTTGTCTGCTGCTACTAATACTACTGCTGTATTTATTGTCATCCAAGCATTTACCACTGTTAGGTAACATGTTGCTTGTTCACTCTTTGATGACTAGATTGTAAGCTCCAAAAAGCAAGGACCTTGCTGTCCTGTCCTCAGCTGTAACTCCCTTGCCAAGAATGGTGCTTTGGCAAATGGCAGTTGCTCAAATAAATTTGTGAAACAGATGTTGACCTGTGATGACAGAGAACTGCCTGTACTTTCCCCTGCAGCTGTCATGCTATTTCACTTCTCAGCCTAGGCTTCTGTTGTTCCTTCTGCCTGGAAGTCCTTTCCCATCCTGATGCCTCAGCTCAGGCAAGGAACCAGAAAGGCTTCCTTGAGGTTAGGCTACATCCTCCCGCTTTGTATACCTACAGTGCCTAACACAAAATTCAATCTTAACACATGCCGTATTAGACTGAAATTATGTTTGTGTATCTGTCTACCCCCACAAGAAGCAGTCAAGCATAGTGATTAAAAGCATCAACTCTGGAGCCAAACTGCTTACTTTTGAATCCTGGATGTGTGACCTTGAGCAAATTAATCTATAACTCAGTTTCCTGGTCTATAAAATGGGGATAATAATAGCACCTATCTCATAAGGTTCTTGTAAGGATTAAAAGAATTTGCATTTGTGTCTGTACAGCACTCAGAATAGTTTCCAGCACCTAGTAAACATGATATAAGTATGTTAAATTACATTATAAAAATCTCCTTGAAGACAGACACAATGTCTTGCTCATCTTTATGCTCCCTCAATGCCTAGCACTCTGTAGGCACTGAATAAATGCTTAAATGTTTACTGAACTGACAGCTATTACACTAGTCCAGACAAAAGGATTAGTGCCCAAACTAAGATAACAGCAATGGATAAAGGGTGATAGGTATGAGACATGCTGAGGGGGAAAATAAATCAACAAAATGTACTGCATGATTGAATGAGATGGGTCATAAAGAAGATAAAAGTTCAGGTTGACAGCTAGGTTTCTCACCAAGATAGGGAATATAAGGGAAGCAAGAAGGAAAAAGCAGAGTTCCTGGCAAGTTTTTAATAACGAAGTGCTTCATTCACTGCTTAATGAAATTTAAAAGTGTTTTAAGAGTGTTTAACAGCACCACACTTTTAAAAAATAATGTGAACTCTGATCAACCACGACAGAAACCTGGCACACAACATCAGAAAGAATTTAAGCTCCATGAAGACAAGGACTTTTTCTGTTTAGTTTGCTGCTTTATTTCTAGCACCTGCAACAGTGCCTGGTACATGGTAGGCACTCACTATGTATTTTATAAATGAATGAAAAAATGATTAAGGTAACTTTGAGCCTTCTATGTCATGAAAATCAAAAGGAATTAAATAAGTATCTACTGAATCCTGCACTGCTTCAAATTCCTATAGGGAATACAGAAGAAATATAATACTTTTCTATCTCCCCTTCCCTCATGAATAAACTACTAAGTTTTATATATTATATTTACATAGTAACTTACTATGTAATGCAGTACAAAACATAGCTAATTTCTGAAGATCAGCATATGCCATATATATACATATATGTGTGTAATATATATATCACACACATATATATATGTATATTATATATATAATACTATACAGCCCTGAAATATGGGCAGGGTTTAGATTCTATAATAATACATCTGATGTAATATGAAAGGTCACACACATAAAAAAACAAGAACAAATTTTGGTGAAGCGGGGATAGAGTCTAGAAAAGCCAGAGAGAGATGAAGAGCAAATATAATACCAACTTTCTCTGAAGTCTTTCCTTATTTTCCCCATTCCTAAACATAATTAATTGGTTCCCTTCTCAGAACTCTGAACATTGTGTCCCTTCTGTTAAAGCACTTATTCCGTGGAATCATTACTATTGGTATATACACCAACTCCCTGGCAGACTCTAAGCTACCTGAGGACAGGAATACATTATTTGTGTATCCCACATGCCTGGCATAATGCTAGGCACATAACAAACATATGAATGTGGGGGTAAAAGAGGGAATGTATATGTTTTTAAATAGTCACTAGATAACTTTGTAGGTGTCAGGGTACAGGGATAACATGAAATAGATTTAAAGATTTGCCTCCGATTTTACTGTAGTTTTGAGTCTTATGGAAACTAAAACTGGATAAATAAAACTTAACTTCATCTCCAAAGTCCAAAAAACTTGATTGAGCCTCAAATTATAAGCTCTTTATCTAAACATTCAGTGTTAAAAATATGTTTTGCAGGTTTATTATTACCAATCTTTTGATACAGATAAAAGTTGAAATTACAGAATCTGAGAAATCAAGCAAAACAAGGTCTTAAAAATCCATCTTTTTTACTGTGATTCAAAAGACAAAAGTAAGGATTTATATTGAGGAAGATCAGTGTACTACAGGAACATGAAAAGGTATCTCAAGGCACACAGGAAAAATAGGTATTCTGAAGCCAAGAACATTCTATTCACTTGAAGTAAGCCCTTCAAAACTCTGGTATGAAATCTGTCCATATTATGTGCTATACTGTACAAAGTATGCTGATAACAAGCCGATAAAAAGGAAAACATTTTAAACTAAATGAACCATATAACCTGATTATATGTTATCGTATAGTCTTCCAGTTAGAAAAACAAATCTCAGAAGTAATCCATTTGCTTCTACACAATGTATTTTAGACAATCTTCAACTAAAAGTAAAACCATACTTTCTCAACATAAAAAGCTTTCAGCTAAAAAATCGTGAGGGGTACTTAAAATCTAAAAGGAACATATAACACGACTTTGTGGGTGCTTAATAAACAGCAATATGCCTCTCTGTAAAACAGTCTAAATCGGCTAGAAAAGTAGCACTGCATTTGTAGCCAACAGTGATCATAATTAAGCTAAAGAAAGACATGTTTTTCTTGTCATCTTTATTCAAGTATTTCACAGCAGTTATATTACAAATTACAGTAAATGTTCAAATTCCAGAATTCAAAAATTAAATAATTTACTTCAACTAACGTAAAATGAAGTCAAATGCAAAACATCAATTTAACACAATTCTAAATTAAAACTACAAACCCAAAATAGACCATAGTTGATGAAGTCTACTTAAACTACAAAGTAGACATACATGACTGAAACCAAATGGGACTCCCAAAGTCTAAGTAACCAGATGTACAGAATACAAAAGATGCAGGTACAAGCCCAAATTCAAGCTTACAATGTGATTACAAATAATAATTATAATAACAATGGCATTCAGCTACGGGACCTGACACTGAAGATACCTACTGAATAGCACCATAGCTGAACCAACTTAATCAAAAATGGGAAGAAATTACCCACTCCCTAAAAATAAAATCCAGTAAACCTACAAATACATTGGCTTATGAGAAAAATCAAGTCATGAAACAACATTAAAAAAAAAAAAAATCACAGGTGAGATTCAAGCTCGAAAACACAATTAACTCCACAGCCATCAGTTTCAACCCTAGTGCGGTTCCATCATCTTCAAAAAGCTCCCAGGGTCCCCACAGCTGAGCATGAACTATTGCTGAGCTATGCTGTGATACATATTTTACTCATCTGAGAGCAAGGTTTTACATAGGAGCTTATCATTTATAATGCTCACAATAGGAAATAAGAACAGAGGTCAATTTGTACATATTTTTGCCAATGCTATACAGCAAAAATGAAGAACTTACAGAAAGGTAAACAAAATTGAGTCCACTTAGATAATTTCACAAGCTGCTTTAAACTATAGAACCACCAGATATCTGTAAAATAAGCAAAACTGGTAAGTGTGTTTTTTTAATTGAGGGAAAGAGGGCCAGAGGAGTTGGTACAATTTCAGCTCATTGTTCTCCCCTTGGCATTAGACTGACTTTTTCTTTAAGAACTAAACTGTTCAAAGTGGCAGTTCCTATACTGAGGTTGCCTCCGATTTCTGCAACTACATTACAGTTAAAAAAACAAACAAAAGCAACTTGATCTTTTGGAAGCATTTTAATGCTGAAAATAAATACATTTCCCTTGTCAAACTCACTGATGGCTAAAATCTTAATTAATTGTACAAATTTAGTAACCTAATAAGAAACGTGTGCGTTTTTTTTCCTTTCACAAGTGCTGCTGTTACTTGAAAAGAATGCTTCTGAATTAGAATAACTGGAATAAATATTTAAAAAAAAATAGTGCAGCAAGAACCTGAGACTTGCAAAAAACCCTTTTACCAGAAACTTGCTACAAAAAATCTGCTACATCTTATTTCATCAAATCTTTAAATTCTGTAACAATTTCCATCAAAATACAAAATGCTAATGTATTAGACAATAAAATAGTCTGAATCGGTATGATGGTAATAAATACTAAAGAAAGCATGAAAATCCTCCCAATAATCAAATTAGAGGTTTCAAATAACCTCCCCTTTAAAATTGTTCATCGTTAATCGCACTTGCCCACCTTAAAAATACAGTGTGTCTACATGGGTAGCATCTTGACTTACATGACTAACTGGATATTACGGAAACTTCACAGACTAGGTACAAAGAAAACACGTGGCATTTAAAAAAAAATTAAGCTAGAATTAGAAGGCATTAGATGTAAATGTAAATGCAAAGAAGCACTTTGGATTACTGCAGTAGGCTACGGCCAAAGTATGCTTTCTGCACACTACAAACAGCCAGAGACAAGGAGACAAGTACCTTAGCTTCAGGATGTAAACGGTGGCAAAGTGATTACAGGACTCTGTAAACACTGTTGGTAACTAAAATACAAAAAGCTGAGGTAGCTCAGAATCTCTGCAGTAGTCCAAGACCATTTGCCCTAATTAAAACCCAAACTACATGTGTTGCATATATTGGAAAGACACACCTGCAGCTAACGGCTACAATGAATGAAGCTATCAAGCCAACTTGTCGGCAAAATTTTCTATCTTTTTGTTTAAAAATCATCTGATAAAAAAAGTCACTGCACCCTTTGCCTCTTTGCAACTGCCTAGACTGTGTCTCCAAATCTGTAGAAAGTTTTTTGTAAAACTAGTAACCCATAATTAATTTCGGATACGTACAATTCACAGAAATCACTCAACAAGATTCAAAATGGTTTCCAATCAAAATGAAGAGTTGTGAAGGTAAGCTTAGGAGATGGGATTTAAACATTAATACTGTTATTCAAGGACCATACCAGAGCTCACTTGCAATTAAGCATACAGAAAATGAATTTTATGGAGCTTCTGACGAATTCCTCTCTTTTCTGTCCATTTGGCAAGTCCTGGCTTTAAAACAAAAATAACAATTTACTACATATGAAAACCATTTTTCTCTGGGAACTCAAACATGAGTAACTATTAAATTGCCACTGACAGAAGAAAGAATGGCCACTATCTATTTATTTTCTACTCATCATTGTCAGCAATACCAAAATGTGTGGAGTTTTGTTTTTTGTTTTTTTGTGTGTGGACTGTGTATTATTCATTGTTGTTATTACATGTTTCTTAAACCAAAACAGATCTTACAAGAAAACTTACCATTTTAGTATATTATGTGGCTTACTGGGTGTCTTGATTGAGCTTTGAGAATAAGACAGGCATTTCATACCTAAACACTGGTTGTCTCTTAATGACATACAGTATCAAAACTTATTTTCAAGGTGGTGACCAAAGAAAGATTTCTAATTTATTTGCTTCAAACAGCCCATCCTTTTAGCCTTATCTTCCTCAAATGAATAAAAAGGCACGTTAAAGGCAGTTCTAAAGAGCCTGACCTAATTTCATCCAGTTTCTTCAGCTTCCCACCAGAATAGACCATAGCCAACTCTAAAACAGGTTTCATTCCATTACCCAGATGGGGGAAAAATATGATTAAAGGGATAAAATGGAGGGGAAAAAAAAAAGTTGCCCACTGTTTAAACAATTCAACACAGTTAGAACTGCCCCATCCAGTTTCCTCCTGTTTGCTGGTCTGCTCCCTAAGAGAGGAGTCTCCAAAAGAGAGTGCACAAAAAGAGGAGCAGAAGCGAGAGCAGTTTCTGTAGCACCAAAATCTCCAAGCTGTGGGGTTGTATTTTTTATTTGTGGAAAATACAACATGTTTCTGAAGTTCTGTTTGGTTCTTGTAGGCTGGTTGGTTTCAGGTACCTGAGACAATAGCACCAAATTCAACAGAGAAAAAGAATGAGTGAGAGAGCACTTTACACCAAGGCTCTGCACGTAATTGGTGCAATTTGAAATTGAATGGCTCAGAAGACTGCTCTGTCAGGAGCAGATTGGAGAGGATAAACCACTCATCTTGAAAAGTTCATAGGAATGTCTCAAACATATGAACTGTTCTTTCCATCTCCTATAAAAGGAAAAAAAATGCATGTTATCTATTAAGGGAAAGACAAAAGTGTTCCTCATTATGGAAGAATTCACTTTAAATTTTTAGGGAATGAATTTGAGATACAGGTTAAACTTTGAATATTTCTCTGATTACAATACCATAGCTAATTAAGACTATCTCCCCTAGACACTTCCAAGTACCTCCTATTTTATATTTAGGCCAATAAGGATGATGATGATGGTCACACTCAACAAATAACTAACTTATTATGCCAGTAGTATCAGTATGAGGTAGGATATGAATAATATGAATATAAGGATGATGATAGCAACACTCGATGAGTAACTTATTACACCAGATACTTACTAAGAAATTTCTATATATAAAATACATAAATATAAGTAAATATTTGTATTTATATGTATGCATATATATATATATATAATTTATATATATATAGTTTTAACTCCCATAACATTGAAGGTTGAACATAGGTATTACTATGAGGCCCATTTTACAGACAAAGAAACAGAGGCACAGAGGGGATAAATAATTTGACAGCTAACAGGTGGCAGTCAGGATTTGAATACAGGCAGCCTCACTCCAGAGACTGAGCCCTTCCTTCCTCATTATATTTCACTAACTCCCAAAGCAAAATGAACGCATTCAGTATTAGGGAAACTTATGGCAAAAATTCACTCCAACCAGAGCTGAAAAGACAGGGTTAAAAAAAAAGCCAGAATGAGTGGCTTCCATCACCACCACCATGAAAGCCACTCACTGCTGATTCTGTTATCAATCCCTTCCCTCCCTAAACTAGGCCTCTAGATTATTAGGGTTCCACACTGAGATGTTTCACTGGTGACGAGTATTTAATGCATTCAAGCTAATAAAACTGCAACCATATGAACAAAGAAGTTCTAGAATTTTAAAAAATTGTGAAGAACTCTACCCCGCACATTTTACTCAGGTGGGCAAATGTCAAATACATCTAAGACACTTGCACTTTTTCCTTCCCTTTAAACATCTCCAAAGAAATTCTATTCTACATCTCTGAAGAACTAATAGGCTGTATTAACAGATCATCATCTGATCAACACGTTCTTCCATGTGGTCAACAAAAATCACTCCTGCTAAATGTTTTATCATATACTGCCAAATAAGAAAAGAAAATTACACATGAGAAATAACTATATCCTTTACATATACATCTTTAATATACTAAAAGTATTCTTTGAGAGCAGAGACTTTGTCTTACTCATTTTTTGCATTCGAAACACCCAGCACAGCATCTGGCACTGCAGGTACTCGATAAACATTTAATAGATAGACCCCCCAGATAAACAAACAAACAGGAAAATCAACAAAGAGAGCTGAATTAAGTCATTTAGCCATTTTGTGAGTAGATGAGTGATTACATTTGCTCTGATGACCTGAAAAGGCAGAAGTATGGTTTAATGATGGAACTTATATAAACAAAGATATAAGCTCATACTTATATGGGAAGAAGTTCCCTTGGTTCAGAGTTGTCTAGAAAGGGAATGCCTCATCTCTAAAAGTATCTAAGCAAAAGGACAGTCACTTCTTCATATGGCTAATTTACAGGACTAGATTTAACTAAAATAAGATGACTTTTGAGTTATCTTCCAACCATTAATGGCAAATAGGTCTCACTGCCCATGCCAATGCCTTTACATTGGCAGTGGCTACCTAGAAAGCAGTGATAAGGAGTGTGTGGCCATGACCACATCCAACAAGCCCAAGTGATAGGCTCAGTTGGCATGTCAGTTATAAGCAAGTAGGGAAAGAACTGTGATATACTACTTCTCCATATTTACCAACCCAGAACCATGGATGTCTGTGTTTTGACAAAAAAAAAAAAAAAGGAACCCCAGATTACTTCTTTCCAGAGACAAAATGGTACAGAAAGGCTTTATTCTTCAAACTGTAACTCTTAAAGATTCTTGTCTTAAATCTTCAAAACATTTTTCAGTTACTTGGTGAAAGACATAGATGTAGGCAAAATAACTTTTTTTTCTCTTTTCTTTGGAACAAGTAAAAGCAAATATTTGTTTATTCTACTGATAAACTGAACACTTACCTCTACAAGTTGTGATTTGTCATAATCTTTACGATGACGGTAGATGCACTGACTAAGAAGAGAATATAGTCTCTCAAGCTGATCAACTGCCAGATTGTTGCTTTTATCCACCAACAAATCAAGCAATTTCTAAGAAAAAATAGAAGAGAATAAAATGTAATTTGATTTCACTGGTCAAACTGAAATTGTATATTCAAATGGCCGGTCAATAAACACCATAAAGCTAGGATGTAACAGTGAACATGAAATTAAAAGATTCGAGGGCTTAAAATTATTCCCTTAGAATATCTTGGACTATTCCCGTATCTTTCAACTCCTTAAAATACACGTAACTCTTTTTTACTAGAAGCTCTGAGGCATTTATATTTCAGGGTTAAAGCAGGAAAACTAGTTTTATTCAATTGCCTACAAATACATTCAAATCTCCGTCCATTCATTTAAAACTGACTGGGAATAGCTAAGCTTACCTTCAATCTCTCACGATCAACTATAAGAGGAGGCACAGGCTCAGATGGCTCTTCTGGAACCAGTTCCAGACTTGTCGTTTTTGCCTGCTCTAAAATTAATTTACGGTATTTCTTTACTTTAGAAGCACCTACAATTGAGACAAAAAATATACTGCAGCAAGTAAAAGTTAAGAAAAATCAGTCTTGAGCAGCTATAAATTCTTTTACCTACCACAAATCCCTTTTGGAATGAGGAAGGGTGTATTCTTAAGTGATGTTTTTTAAAGCAACCCAATGTGGTAGATTTTTTTTTTATTGGTAAGACTAAGTAAACCAAATTAAAGAAAACTAAGCTACAACTTAAAAAGTCAAGTCATACTAGAATACCACTTAATAAGCATATCCATGAAAAGGAAGATAAAAGCAATCTTCACCTCTAAGCACTGACTTACAAACAGCCTTCACTCTACAGCTATCATTTTACAATTGGGAGCTTTCAGAACCAGAAGAAGGGAAGCAACCTAGAAAAGTAGATACTAACAAAAGTGGGGCCCACCTGTCTACATATTTGCCTCCCAACCTAAAACATTGCCTGAAATTTCTTATATGTTACACAGCCTAAAATTCTATTAGAAATTGATCCAAAGTTTACCATTTTTTTCTTAAAAATATAAACCCATTAAAAGTGTAAAAGGGCTTGTGTTCTTTCCTACCTTAGAGTAAATCAGTATAATCTAATTACTTTCCTTCTAACATTTTGCTGAGACCAGCCACACTAAACAAACAGAAATTTTAAGGTGGCTAAGCATAATTTCATGGACCAAGGCACTCTGAGGGGTAGATCATGGAGCCCTGTGCTCCCCTAAGTAGGACTACTCTTAAGAGGAGGGTGAGGGAGGGGAAGGAACACAAAGACAAACTTGGACTGTTTCAGAATTTCATACAGGATGCGGCCCATGTCAGGGACACTAAGGAGAACATATTTATTAAGTGTCCCAATGCAGGGACCTGCCTCCATCCTACATTAGTCCTCTTATTTCTTACACCCAAGTCTTTAAACTCCTCCTCCTTCTCAATGCCTGCTTTATAAAACAAACAGCAAAAGAACCAAAGTATTACCTTCAAAAACATGTATCATGATATATCAGAGAAATTTTATATTTCAGGCTGCCTTTAATGTGAAAGACTTTATAGTTCAATTACCATATGCTAGGAGTTTTGTTAAAATCATATTGATCCTCATTACTACATCCATGGACTTCTAGAGGCCTGAAAACTCAGATTAAGATACTGTCCTGATAATTCCAAATGAAAGTTTCAGGTCAAACTTTTACACAATTATCTTTACAGTTTTTAGATCACCAACTGAACACAATGTTAATTTAAGCCTTTTTCAGCACGCTTATGGAAATCTCATAGAAATCAGCATTAAAAAAGACTCCTCTATCCTCACCCATTTGGTCTCATACCAGATTCCTTCTCTACTTTTCCCATGCTGTTAGATTCATTACTTAACCCTGGCTTTAACATATTTTTAAAGTTCTGTCTATCTTTATAGACAGAATGAATACCACTCTGAAAACTAGTTTAGTATTAAATATTGAAGAATAAGATAAATGTTTAACAGGTGGCATTTAAGAACAGTAAATTTCTCTTTATCCATTAAAGGAATTCTTAGACTTTGAATATTTTCCTGCTTCCTAACTCTGCGAAAGGACTTAAAATACTGGCAGAAAAAAAAAAAAAACCTTTCCCACATAGCCCAAATCCCAGGCTGTAGCTGTGCACTTCACTCCACACAATTTAGAGAAAATAATACAATTTCAAGATAGCCTCCTATAATAGTACCTATCCAGGAAGGAAATGTATATTGAGCAGGTTAGATAGCAACTCACCCCAGACCCTGCTATGGGCTAAAGAATAATGATAAACAAAGACAGGCTAGAAAACCTTAACTCCCTCTTTCTGCTGCTTCTTAAATGAATCATGTAGCCATAAGAAGTCAGAAGCTGGGAGAGCACTCTGATTCCCTGAGAACAAGGTAAACTTGACAATGGTGCTCTGCTTCTTTATTCCACTACTGGACTTATAAAGCAATGAAGGCTTTTAGACTGAACAGCCCTTGGATTCAACTAACAATGACTGCCTGGAATGAATATACCTTAGTATGTGCCAGTTACCACGAGAGGCAATTAAAATACACGATTTATTTAATCCCTGCAACACCACCATTCTAAAGTTGAATAAATAGGCTTGGAGAGTGTAAATAATGAGCTCAAAGTCACATGATTATAATGAACAAAAGTGGTAATTTAATCTAGGTCTATATTACTCCTCCGAATATATCATACTGCTATTATGACCAAGTCTTCTCTGCCCACACCCAGCCCATGCCAATAATTCTTCTTGGAATTCCATCTTCTTAACACCTGTGGATTTACGTAGCTTTCAGTCATAAATCCCTGAGGCTAGGGGTGATAATCAGGCAGGAGGCAGAAGAGTAAGTGGCCAGTAAAGCAATGCATTCGAAACGATACACCCTCTGAAACTTACAGTGAAATTTGGTGCATGCCTCTGTGTGTGTGTGTGTGTGTGTGTGCACGCACGTGCTTTTCTAGAGAACAGGATGAAAACTTTAACAGATTCTCAGAGGGGTATAATTATTCATCAACTATTACTACTGGGAACTAGATAAAATACGCAATGAATTAACTCTGGAGTTTAAACCTTCAGAAGATTTTTCAAATATTAGCTCTACCTTCTTTATCCAGTTCTGCATCTTTAACCTCCACATCAGGGCCAGGTTCTAACTTCTCATTATTGCTACATTCCAGTGCCTCTAGTTTCTCAGGATCATCTCCATGATTTTCAATCGAAGTTTCTGGTTTTTCTTTTGACTGGTCCTCCAGAAGAATCTTTTGTTCAGAACTACATTTATCTCCACTATCACAGAAAGAAACTACTTCAAGCTTGCCATTCTGACATTCCAGAACTGGTATTCCTTCAAAACTGTCAGTGGAAGCCTCACCATTTAGACAATTTCCTTTAAGGAAAGTCTCTTTCCTGGAGGTCTGCTCCGGGTTTAAGGAACTGCTGCTGTTGACGAGTAGAGATTCATTTGAACTTTCCTCCTCAGTAGAGGCAAAGTTCTCTTTTGTGCCTGCTCCATTGTTAAGCCTCTGCCCCTGGTCCATGTCCATGATGTCACAGGATGATTCGTCATTGGTCATAGATAAGTCTCCAGTCTCTTCTCCATTTTCCTCATGGCAGTCAGTGCTTACCTCAAACTCTCCATTCTCTAATAATTTCCTGTCCTCCGCATGGTTCTCATAGTCTGCAAATTTGGTGTCTTCTTCATCTTTTTTTAAATTATTAACTTTCCTTTTCTTAATAATTCCTTTACCCCACTGTGATCGCCGCCTTGATTTTCTCCGAACCCGAACTGTTTTACAAGGAAGGAAAAAAGATATGTAGAACTTGGAATGCAATACCAATTTTACATACGTTTATTAAACAGGACCCAAAAGAAAGTAAACCCATGCTGATGAACTTACAAACAAAAACTACTTAGCTCTTAACATTCATGCTGACTAATCCTTGCAACCTACAAATGGAATGGATATGAAGTCAGGGATGAACTCTACAGAATAAAACATTTTTGAATGTATTTCCTGTTATGAGTTTATTCAGCACTAATCTATTCTACTATCCTAGATCCTACTTTACAATTGTTCCTAATTTTCAACATGCAGAAGCCATACATGTAATATACACATTTAAAGAATGACCACATTACCAGGCTGCCAGAAAGTATGGGGATTTCCCATACTTTCAGATCAAAGCCCTGGATTTCCACCAGGAAGGTGGATGTTTTTGCTAGCAAAAGGTAGCTCCTAAATCATGAAAGAAAATAAAGACATGATTCAATACAGCATAAGAGAACAGTTAAAGGTATCCTCACAAAGAAACCTCTCCTTTCAGAAAAAGGAATCACTCAAAGTTAAGTATGACCATGGACAGATGCCTTATGAAGGTTATTTGGACAATTTGGTGAACCAACTGTTAATCTCTTCTAACACAAACAGTTCACCCAGCGGCATCAATTTCTTGCAAAGTTATTTGAGAATATGTAGGAAAACTAAGCCCTTTGCTATCAAGGCAACAAGAACAACATAAACAAAACATTGAAAATAAATACTTGGTCACTTATGTGAAAAGGGAGGCCTACAAAAGTTGTAAGGACTATACACTTAGATGCTCGAAACTATCCTGAGCTTTATGAGTAGGCAGCTGGGGCCTCCAGGTGTTAATGGACCCTGGAATTTTTAATTTCTCACA
This sequence comes from Macaca fascicularis, assembly GCF_037993035.2. Classification (NCBI taxonomy): domain Eukaryota; kingdom Metazoa; phylum Chordata; class Mammalia; order Primates; family Cercopithecidae; genus Macaca; species Macaca fascicularis. Next base: position 98,514,836 of record NC_088387.1, on the reverse strand, counting down.
TGTATCAAATTGAGGTAGATGGTTAAGCAAGTCTAGCTCATTGTCCCTTAAATAAACAAAAAGTTAACTTTTATTTTATAATTTGGGACACTTGCATATACAGTTAAGTGTTCTTCAGAACACTTAAATATAAAAATTATTAAAGCAAACCACTTAAGCTAGAGCTGAATCACTTCTGGTATCGCACCCCAAATTCTAAATACTAGTTTGTTGAAAGTATCAGAGAATAAAAATATTCATTTTTTCTGTGGTTATGAACGTAATAATTTTAACTTTAAAAAAAGACTATATATGTTTAATACATCAAAGCTGAAAAGCTTCCTGGGCAAAGATATTTTTTAAAGAAAATATAAATATGAAATCATTAACTGTAGGCTGTTTAATCTGTAATTTAAAAATTGCTTTATAGAGACAGAAAGGAATATAGTCTTTTAATGACAACCCTTGTTTCTTATATTCACACTGCTTAATATGAATTTAGAATCTATCAACAGTATATCGCGTATTTACATACTTCTTTTATCCTTTCATCTTTAATCACTGCTGCATCTTTGTAAATTCACAAGAAATGGATAAATTTATTTATAAATATTACTCCTTTCTTACCTAAGAATGTATCTTCTAAAGGTTTCTCTTATTTAGTCATTTGGCTCAACATGTATTTTTCCTTCAAAACTGTAATCCTGTTAGCACTAACTCTTCATTCTTTTCCCCTATTTATTTCTATTTATATAATTTAAAGTTACAGGGTAATTATCATAGAGAAGAAAATTTCTGTATTAATCTACTGTTAAAATCCGGTACACAGGCTCAGATGATAGGCATTTGTAAACATCCCATTAGCTAGAAGAAAAACTAATCTAGTCCATATAAAAAATAAAAAGCATTCAGCTTGCTCTGACTCTGAAAGTTAAGAGTATTAGGTTTTTACCACCCGGTAGGCCATTCCTGACACTGTAACCTCTCTTATTCTCCAACCATGTAACTGAAAGTACAATAGGTCCCCTTTTTCTTTCCTAAGCCATGAAACTAGAGCAAAATGCAGCTGAACTCTGCTCAATCAAGAGTCACCTCAACTACCTGACATGCAGTACATAAGCAAAGGCTGGGAGCCCCACTGAAGCAAGTTACTCCAGGATGCTTTCATCCTGGCTAATATGTAAGAGAAAATGTTCTTAATCTTTGGGAAGTAGGACTAGAGGTATTTTTCTCTTCCTTACATAATTATTTCTAATGGTTGGTATAATTTTGGCAAAATAAGAGAAACAGATCACATTAGCTCCACAAGAAGAGATTTTTGTTTTAGTCACTGATGTATCTTCACAGTACCTGGCATGTGGCAAGAGTATATACGAGTATTTGTGGACCTAATGCTTAATATATCATTTCCAGCTAGGCACGGTGGCTCACGCCTGTACTCCCAGAGCTTTGGGAGGCCAAGGCAGGCGGATCACTTGAAGTCTGGAGTTTGAGACCTGCCTGACCAACATGGTGAAACCCCATCTCTACTAAAAATACGAAAAATAAGCCAGGCGTGGTGATGGGTGCCTGTAGTCCCAGTCGCTTGGGAAGCTGAGGTGGGAGAATTGCTTGAACCCAAGGAGGCGGAGGTTGCAGTGAGGTAAGACTGTGCCACTGCACTCCAGCCAGGGCAACAGAGAGAGACTCTGTCTCAAGAAAAAACAAATAATTATATATATATACATAAACACACACACACACACATCCACACACATCCACACACATCCACACCCACTTCCTTCATCAGGGTGCTCTGTGTGAAAAGTCCATTTAGAGACACGATCTTTAGAGTCAATTTTTTATAGCATCACTGAGTTTGTTTCCAAAACCAAGGCCTTAGGAAAGCAACTATGCCTTAGGGACATTCAGATTTATTATTTAAGTTAATGTAAAACAGAAAAATGATGGGTCACATATGCCATCTACTGGTAAGAGAAAACAAAACTCATATTTGTAGATTCAAACAGTTTTTAAAATATTTAAAGGCACTTAAAACTTCTTAAAGTGAATATTCAATGCATTTTCATTCATCAATATTTGTAGCAGATGCATAGAATGGAAAGAATTTCAAAGTTTAAAGAGAGTAAGTACTATGCTACACAATCCAAGTCATGATCTGAAATACAACTAGGCCAAACAGGCTTAATCAGTTTCATGGCATCGTTAAGTCCTTTCTCAAACTTTCTCACATACAAATGCCACTTACCAAAAGGGGACAAGCTTTAAAAAGACGGGTATAGTTTATTCATTCAAATTCAATGCCACATATTATAGCTAGCTTTACTGACATAGTACAGGTTGCGTATCCAAAATCCAACACTTTTTGAGCACTGACATGTCGTTCAAAGTAACTGCTCATTAGAGCATTTCAGATATCTGATTTTTGGATTAGGGATGCTGAACCGGTTAAGTACAATGCAAATATTCCAAAATCCAAAAAAATACAAAATCCAAAACACTTGTGGGTCCCAAGCATTTTGGATAAGGGAACTTAACCTGGATTATCACCTTTATACCAGAATAACAGCATGTATCTTCCAAGGAAGGCTATCTTCAGTGAAACAGAAGGACGCTATTAGAAAGACGCTGAATGAGTACAAAAAATCTCCGAATTTTCCCGTTAAATACATCTCACAAAAACTACAAAGAAGGCTGTGCCAATTTTTCACACTGAACACAAAGTAGTCTCTCAGAAAAATCAATTTCCTGCTGCCAGATAAGACACACCCACACGCAGGAGTGTCCATTTCCCACCCTAAGGAGAACATCCTGCATTGTGTACAAGAAGGAGTGGAGGGGCCAGGTGCGGTGGCTCACGCCTGTAATCCCAGCACTTTGGGAGGCCGAGGCCGGCAGATTACGAGGTCAGGAGATCAAGACCATCCTGGCGAGCACGGTGAAACCCCGTCTCTACTAAAAATACAAAAAAATTAGCCGGGCGTGGTGGCAGGCGCCTGTAGATCCCAGCTTCTAGGGAGGCTGAGGCAGGAGAATGGCGTGAACCCAGGAGGCGGCGGAGCTTGCAGTGAGCCGAGATCGCGCCACTGCACTCCAGCCTGGGCGACAGAGCCAGACTCCATCTCAAAGTAAAAAGGAGGAGTGGAGGATAAGGACAGGGGCGGATAAAAATTCTACTGGCTCCAATAGCTATCCGAAAACTAAAGTTTAAAACTGAAAATATTCAAGCCTAATCCAACTGTCATAGCAAATAATATTGAATAGGGATAGAAAACATCAAATAGAGTTAAAGAAATATATTTCTGATTCAGCATTTACCCCACAAGCTCTTCTTCACCTCTGAAAAGAGATTAAAAGAGCTGTGGGAAAACAGCAGCACTTTGGTTTGTACCAAATTCCTAACATATCTACATCATTCTCAGTTGTTCTCACTACTGGATAACATGAGCTCAAATACTCACATGCACATTTATTTGCAGAGTTGTGCCAGACATCCACTGGATTTCTTTGTTTGTGCCGAAATGCCTCTTCAACTCTAGTTTCTGTCTTCCGAGCTCCAGTACTATGAGGATTTATTTGTTCTGATGTTACTGATAAGCCTGCAAGCAGAAGATAAGCAATACCTCTTTAAATATTCCCAGCTACATAAACCAAAAGGTTTTTTAAAAATCTCAAATACAAAACTGAGTTTTAAAGTCATTAGTTATACTTGGGCAGTTTGCAATTCCAATGAAAGCAGTGTCTTTTGTTTTAAGATGAGTAAGAAAGTTAGATACAAAATCATAAAAATCAAACAATCTGGCAGGCCATGTTTACCCTTAATGCCCAAAGGGGCCCTATTTTTATTCATTTTAATTCACAAAGGGGCACATTTTACATTATTATGACTGTAGAACAATAAGATTATACATTATCCAAAAACATGATCTCTGCCATCTTAGAATGTACAACAGTCTACTGGGCCACTAAACCCCATTCCCACGAACTGTTTCAAAATGCTATTTGCTTCCTGTCGCACCACACAGCAGTCAGTTTGGTTGACCTGCATTATAATCCTAAGACTAATCATTCTGTCTTAATTTTCTTCACTAGAGATTTATTTCTTCTATGTGGTCCTTAAGTTGGTTTTTCTTCAGGTTCTCTCTGTAACCACTTTTCTTCTTACTCTAATCTACACGTTCCCCAACAAAGTATCGTGTTCAGGTTCGATTACTATTATACAATAATTCTCAAATCTGTATCTTTAGCCCAAACATCTCTGATCCATATATACAACTTCTGATCTATATATACAACTCCTTAGTTAATATCTCCAACTGAATTTCCTAAAGATAGATCAAATTAAAGATAACTGGTTTATCTTTCCCTACAAAACAAAACAGTTCATTCCTATATATTCCCTATCTAGATTGGGAGTATTAGCATCTACCAAGTCACTCAACCAGCAATATCACAGCCAGTTTTTACTCTTCCTTCACTTCACAGTGCTCTCCATCCCTGCAGCTACATATCACTTACATTAATCTCTTCTATCTCCCTTCCTACTTCATTTTTGTTCCCCAACAGCTTTACTGAGATACAATTTATATAACATAAAAATCACCTGTTTTAAGTGTACAGTAAATAGTTTTTAGTAGATGTACAGAGTTGTAAAATTACCACAGCAATTCAATTTTAGATAACTGTCCCAGGCAACCACTACTCCACTTTTTGTCTCTGTAAACTTGCCTTTTCTGGACATTTTATATAAAAGAAATCATACAATATGTAGTCTTCTGGGTCTGGCTATTTTTATTTAGCATAATGTTTTGGGGTTTTTTTTTGTTGAGACAACATCTTGCTCTGTCACCCAGGATGGACTGCAGTGGCATGAACATGGCTCACTGCAGCCTCAACCTTCTGGGCTCAAGCAATCCTCCCAACTCGGCCTTCCAAATGGCTGGGATCACAAGTGTACACCACCACACCCAGCTAATATTTTTCATTTTTTGTAGAGATGGTATCTCGCCATGTTGCCCAGGCCGGTCTCAAACTCCTTGGCTCAAGCGATTCTCCAACCTCTGCCACCGAAAATGCTGGGATTACAGGCATGAGCCACCATGTTCAGCCAGCATGTTTTTGAAATTTGTCCATGTTGTACTGTGTATCAGTACTTTGTTCCCTTTTATTACTAAGTAGTACGCACTCATATGGGTATCCTGTGCTTTCCTTACCCATTCACCAGCTGACAGACATCTGGGATGTTTCCAGTTTGTGGTTATTATAAACAATGGTCCTATGAACATACAAGTGTTTGTGTGGACATGTATTTTCATTTTTCTTGGGTAGATTCCTAAGAGTAGAATCACTGGGTCATATAGTAAATCCATGTTTAATTTTTTAGAAATTGCCAAACCCTTTTCAAATGGGCTCCAACAGCTTTTAAACTGATCTCTCATCTTCCTACCCTGGCACATTGGAACTATGCTACTTCTTCCCACCAAGGCAATTTGACCAATTCATTTCACTGCTTAAAATCCTTCAATTATTTCTATTGCCTATGGCTATCAAACTGTAGTGTACATAAAATCTCTTAGGTAGTTTGTTCAAATAAAGATTTCTTGGCCTTAATATTCTCAGAGAATCTAATTCATAGGTCTAAGCTAATGGTAATAGGCAGACATTTTTGAAAACACTGATCTACAAGATAAAGTACAAACTCCTTAGCATGGCATTGATTTATTCAAATATTTACCAAAAACCTGTTTTATATCAGACTGGGTTCTAGGGATTGAAGTAAAGCTATAAACAAGACATCTGAAGTGCTGATACCCTAAATAAGGAGGACATGACAAAAAAAAAAAATAATAATAATATAATGCCAAATGCTACCAAAGCCTCTATTAGATTAGGTGGTCAGGGAAAAGCTCTCTAAAAAGGTAGAAGAAAAGTTTCTTCATAATCTTTGTGTCCTGGACCCCGCACCTCTTGAGCCCTATTTCCAGCATTCTGTATATCTTTAGCAATACCAGTTTAAAGATCTTCTAACACACATCAAGCTATTTCACACCTGTGTGCCTTTACATATGCTATTGTTTTCTCTGTTTGCAATACACCTCCTCCTCCTCTGTCACTGCCTCCCTAGTCCATTAAAGAGAACACTTCTATATTCACTCCTTACTCTGGTTCCCTACTAGGAGGTCTCTCGTCTCTGTGATCTGAACATGCTTCAACCAGTGCATACAACACACTGTACTTGATTTGTTTTACATTTCTCTCTCTCCTACTAAAATGTGAGTTCCTCAAGGACAAGATTATAAACTGAATCGACAAACCACAATTGCTAATTCTGTGTTTCTAATAACAAAATTGCATATAAATTTCACTAGGGTGGGAAAAACAGTATTCTTAAACATGTTTTTAAAGTACCAGAAAGTAAACTGATGAAAAATAAAACCTTTCCATATCTAATATCTAAATCCATTTAGAAATCAATTCTTAAAAAAGATATGCTCCTACAAAACAAATTTCACTAAGAAACACTTCATTTCTGTAATACTCACTATCACACTAAAACTTTCACAGTAGGTAAAGTTGGAAAGTATCTTTGAGAATTTACATAACACATTAGTATCAGAAATTAAATACATACATTAAATACATTACTTTCACAATACCAGCAACCCTAAAGAAACATCATTGAAGGACTCTTGGCCTGAAAAGAGCACACGAGGCTTCAGTGCCAAGTTTATTTCTACAACTTACCTCTTTTTATTCTTGCTTCCTTAATTTCCTCACAAAGTTTATTAAATTCTGGATCTAATTCAGCCGCAATGATAGCATGTGCAGTGTCCTTCAGGGTACAAGCCCTGTGCCTAATTATTTTATCTGTTAAAACAGTTGGCATACATTTATTATAGAAACAAAATAACATTAACAAAGGACATCTTAAAAAGTAAAAGAATACAAACAAAATTATAAAAAGCATTGCTAGGTGAGAAAAAGTTCATTTAAAGTATGGGTAAAAAATAAATATACTAAGCTACTCAGTCAGGTTAGTAATTCTCTGAAAATTATACTTGAAGAACCTGGAAGGACTAAACCTATTACCATTTCTGAAGCAGTGTGGAGAATTACAAGAAAAAGATACCTACGGCTTTGAAATTTCTGAAAACAGAAATATGTGATTTTCAGTAAAAATTTAAAAAGTTTAGAGGATATTTACTAAATGCCCAGCCCCAGAGTTGTCAGAGATTAATATTAAGAATTCAAAAAATCTTAAATTTCTCCTAAGTTGACATTGGTCAAAACTATGATAAAGAATGCAATATATCCTAAAGGTGACTTATTTTTTTAAATGTGACAAAAACAGAGACATACAGAAAGACTTTCTAAGCTAAAGGGCGCAAGATGGTATATACATTGTAGGCAATCCAGGAGAGAAGCATAAACACAGTTCCAGGCAAACTATACCTAAAAATGGTACTAAAAGAAGAGTCTCTGCTTCACACTAATCCAGAAGTTCCCATTCATAAACAATACAATATAAACAGTGCCCCCTATGCCTGCGCAACTCAGAAATATGAAAAGGCAAGTAATATATCAAGTAACTAATATTCTAACAGTATCAAGAGCAAGAATCCAAAGTTCCAAAACATCATTTGCTTTTTCCTCTCTAGTAAAGGCAAACAGTATACACAAAGTTACAGAGATACTTTATAACTTTTCTGATTTGAAAGTTATTATGGCTCACTGTGGTAATCTTACAAAACCAAACATGCACCACTCAAAGGCAACCACTGATATATTTACTTCCAACACATTTTCTCTAAACATTCACTCAACAAATGTTGATTGCACCAGGGAAAGCTGGATGGTGGCCACCGGCAGCAGTGAACAAAACATACATGATATCAACTTTCAAGGACTTTTTCAGACCACTACAGGAACAAATAATCTCCCATACATCCAACTTAACACCTCCTCCCTCCAAAAAAGAAAAAACCCAGAAGCAAAACACCCTGAATAACAGCTATGAAGAAAACCTACAGGGTACTGGTGTGGGTTCCAATCTAGATTGAGCAAGTCAGGAAGAAGTCTCTCTGAAGAAGAGGCATTTAAACTGACACTTGAAGCACAGACTGAAGTAGCTACTGAAAGATTAAGCGAGGAAACAAAAATACTAGTGCAAGTTCAGAAAATACCATGTGAGAAAATCCTGTAGTAAAAAGAGTTTGGAGATTTCAAGAAACTGAAATGCAGCCAGTGTAGTATTATGAGTTCTAAATTTCTTTTCAAAGAATCAATATGTCAGCATGTTCAATTCTCTGCCTTCTACTTACATACTTAACTTCCTCATAAAGCAAGCTTTTTCATTACCTGCTCCACCCTGACTCATTCTGATTATCTACTCCACTCTGACTCATTCCGATTACCTGATCCACCCTGACTCATTCCAGTTACCTACTCCATCTTGACTCATTTTGATTACCTGCTCTGTCATACCCATTTTTCCCACCAAACCACTTACCCAGTCATTCTCCTTAGCCAATCAGAATTAGTTTAGCCTGTGCGGTCTAACCCTAGCCAATAAGGGAACAACACAGAAGCAGGGGCTACATGCATCAGGAATAAGAACCCCTTCCCCTCCCTTGTCCAAGTGGGTGCCCACCATTGCTCCATTTATAAGGGCGCACCCTTCTATAGAAGTACCTTGCCTTGCTGAGAATTAAAAAGAAAATTTTATATTTGAGTGCTATTTTTTTTGCAGCACTGAAACTTTATTTATAACAGTAGTCAGAACATAATAAGCAAGAGGAAAAGAGGAACTGATCATATTAAAATGATGTTAGATTGTATCCTAAGAGCAATGCAAATCGTTGAAAAGATCTGCTGTGGCTGTTTTCTGATCACTGGATTGAGGGGAGTCAAGAATAACACCAAGGGGCTTTTAGTGAGAGGATGATGACTTGAACTGGGGTAATGGTAGTGGTGAAAGACGAGATTACAAATTTGAAATGTGCTCTCAATGACACAACTTGGTGATAAAGTAGATAAGAGGGTAACATAAATATCAAAGATGATTTCCTAGCTTCTTGCATGAAAAACGGGGAGATGGGCATACTATTTATAAAGATGCAAAAAAAAAAAAAAAAAAACCCACAAGAAAACAAAACCAGAATAGAGAGGAAAGGAGGAAAAGAAGTTAGAGATTAATTTTAAAGAGTTTAGCTTCAGGGATTTCAGTCTGGAGATGCCTAAAAAATATCCCACTGGAGATACCATGTAGGCACATGAGTATGTGTCTCAACAATTCTCTTTATGAACAAAAAACACAATGATTTTGTAATCTGATTTAGTACACATTGTACTTCCCTAAGTTTGCTTAAAAATAGATCTATTGAAGCATAATAGACATATAAGTTGCTCATACTTGAAGTATATAATTTGATACATTTTGACATAAGCACACATCCATAACATTACCACAACAATAAAGATAACAAATGGGCCAGGGGAGGTGGTAGTTCCTGTAGTCAAAGTACTTTGGGAGGGAAAGGTAGGAGGACTGCTTAAGCCCAGGAGTTTGAGACCAGCCTGGGCAACATGGCGAGCCACCATGTCTACAAAAACTACAAAACTTAGGCAAGCATGGTGGTGCATGGCTGTGGTCCCAGCTACTTGAGAGGCTGAAGCATGAGGATCGCTTGAGCCCAAGGAAGTCGAGGCTGCAGTGAGTCACGTTCATACCACTGCACTCCAACCTGGGCAACAAGGCAAGATCCTGTCTCATGAAAAAAAAAAAAAAAAAGGCCAATGAGCATATCTATCATCACCAAAAGTTTCCTGGGACCCTTGGTCTTCCTCCCTTTGCCCTTCCCCATAGCCCTCTATTCCCAAGCAATGAAGGATCTGCTTTCTCTTGCTATAGATCAGTTTATATTTTCTAGAATTATATATACGAGTGGAATCACAAAGATTATTTTTAATCAGGATTCTTTCACTCAGCATAATTATTTAAGCACAAAAATAATTATTTGTCCCTATTTTTGCATGTATCTGTACTTCATTATTTGTTAGTGCTGAATACTAATCCATTATATGGGTATAACACAATTTGTTTATCCATTCACATGCTGGTGGACATTAGGGATAATTCTGGGTTTTGGCTATTATAAACAAAGTCACTATAAACACTGATGAACAAACCTTTGTATGGAAATATACATGTTAATTTTCCTTGTGTTAATACTAAGGGGTGGAATGGCTAGGTCAAATGATAAGTACGGCTCTCCAGCAACCGCAGGGGATTGGTTCCAGGACTCTATCTCCCCTTGGATATCAAATTCCCAGACGCTTACATCTCTCATATAAAATGAGGTAGTGGCCGGGCACAGGGGCTCATGCCTATAATCCCAGCACTTTGGGAGGCTGAGATGGGTGGATCACGAGGTCAGGAGTTCAAGACCAGCCTGGACAATTTGGTGAAACCCCATCTCTACTAAAAATACAAAAAAATTAGCCGGACATGGAGGCAGGCACCTGTAATCCCAGCTACTCAGGAGGCTGAGGCAGAGAATTGCCTGAACCCGGGAGGCGAAAGGTTGTAGTGAGCCAAGATCACGCCACTGCACTCCAGCCTGGGTGAAAGCAAAACAGAATCTCTAAATAAATAAATAAATAAATAAAAAGAGGTAGTACAGTCAGCCCTTTGTATCCACAGGTTCCAAAGCAGATATGGAGAGACGACTATAATGCATGTTAAACGTTCTAAGAAACTTCTAGATTGTTTTCCAAGTCAGTTGTACCATTTTACATTCCTACCACAGTGCATCACAGTTCCAGTTACTCCATATCCTTGATTATATTTGATATGGTCTTCTCAGTTTCAGACGATCCTTAGAGGTGTTTAATGGTGTCTCATTCTGTTGCCCAGGATGGAGTACAGTGGCACAATCTCAGCTCACTGCATCCTCTGCCTCCTGAGTAGCTGGGATTACAAGTGTGTGCCACCCCACCCAGCTAATTTTTGTATATTTAGTAGAGACAGGGATTCACCATGTTGTCCAGGCTGGTCTTGAACCCCTGACCTCAGGTGATCCGCCCACCTTGGCCTCCCAAAGTGCTAGGATTACAGGCATGAGCAACTGCACCCGGCCTCATTGTGGTCTTAATTTGCATTTCACTAAAGATTAATGAGGTCAGCTGGGTGAGGTAGCTCACACCTGTAATCCCAGCACTTTGGAAGACCAAGGCGGGTGGATCACCCGAGGTCAGGAGTTTGAGACCAGCCTGGCCAAAACGGTGAAACCCCATCTCTACTAAAAATATATTTTAAAAAAGCTGGGCATGGTGATGTGTGCCTGTAATCTCAGCTACTCGGGAGGCTGAGGCAGGAGAATCGCTTGAACCCAGGAGGTGGAGGTTGCTGTGAGCTGAGATCACACCACTGCACTCCAGCCTAGGTGACAGAGTGAGACTCCGTCTCCATAAATAAATAAATAAGATTAATGAGGTTGAGTATCTTTTCATGTGTATATTTGTCTTCTGTATATCTTCTTTGGTAAAGTGTCTTCAGCTCTTATGTCCATTATTTAAATTGGGTTATTATTAAATTCTGAGACTTAATATTCTGGCTATAGGTTTTAAGCTCTTGTATTTAGGTATGTGATCCATTGTGAGTCAACTTTTGTATACAAAGGTCTTTTTTTGCATGCTGATATCCAATTGTTCCAACACTATCTGTTGAAATTAATCTACTTTCTTAATTGAACTGACTTTATATCTTTGTTAAAAAGCAATTGATCCTCTATGTGTGCATCTATTTCAGGACTCTATGCTATTTCATTGACCTACTTGTCAAACTTCATGCCAATATACACTGTCTAGATTAGTGTAACTTTGTAAGTCTTACAATAAAGTAGTATTAAGTCTTCCAACTGTTTTTATTTTTCAAAGTTGTTTTGACTATTCTAGGTCCTTTTCATCTTTATATGAATTTTAGAATCAGTTTGTCAATTTCTATCAAATGCCTGCTGGAATTCTGATTGGATGGTGTTGAACCTGTGGTTCAATCTGGGGAGAAATTACATCTTCATAATGGTTAGTCTTCCAATCCATAAGCCATGACATATATCTCCATTTATTTGGGTCTTCTTTAATTTTTCTCATCAAAGTTTTATAGTTTTTAATGTATAAGTCTTACTTACATGCCTTTTGTCAGATTTATCTATATTTCATGTTATTTTTTGATGTTATTTCAATTTTCTGTTTGTTGCTAGTATATAGAAAAACAAGTGTTTTACATACTGATCCTGTCTCCTGCAACCCTAACTTCACTTATATGTTCTAATAGCTTCTTTAAATATTCCATAGGATTTTCTATGTAGACATCATATGTCTACAAACAACAGTTTTACTTCTTTCTTTCTGGAAGTAGGGATGCCTTTATTTCTTTTTCTTACCTTATTGCATTGGCTGAAAGCTCCGGTTTAATGTTGGATAGAATTGGTAAAAGCAGACATCCTGGTCATGTTTCTGATCTTAAGGAGAAAGTACTTACTCTTTCATCACTAGTATGATGAGAACTGTAGGCTTTTTGTAGACATCATTTATCATTGAACTGAAAAGCGGGGATGGGGGAAAAATTTTGTTCCAGTAAAAACATTTGACTTACAAATACAGGCTGTCAGCTTGATGATAGTCTGCTGACCCCTGGTTTAGAGCATTTACTTTTAATGTGATATATGTGATTGTTGATACGGTCGCTATTTATTTTCTACTCGTCTTATATGTTCTTTGTTCCCCTTTTCCTCTTTTTCTCACTTCTCTTGGAATTACTATATACCTTTTTATTATTCCATTTTATCTCCTTGTTGATTTATTAGCTCTAACTCTATTGCAGCCCCTGTGTGAACTTCAAGGAATATTCCCTCTCCTTTTCTGGCCTCAGATAGGTTTCTCACACATATGCACTAACCAGTACTTAGTTAAACACTAGGGTAGGACCTCCTGGAGATAGCCGCAGTGTTCTCTCTGTGCAGCTTTCTTCTTTCTGGTAATCTTCCCTACAAACACAAACCACCGTGGCCTCTTCAGATTCCCAGGTCTGGCTCCTCAATTCAGAGGACCTCCAGAATACGCCTGGGTTGCTCCTCCTGGGGCTGGTATCTGGAAATTGTCTCCAGGCAACCACACTGCTCCTCTTACTTGTTTCTATCTTTTGGGAATCACTGTCCTGTGTTGCCTGGTGTCTAATGCTTTCCAAAGAGTTTTTCTTTAAATATATTTTGTTCATTTTTTTTTTCATTGTTTCATGTGAGGGGGTAAATAAATCGAATCCCTTTTACTCCATCTTGGCCTGAAGAAGAAAAGAAGAAGTCTCCTGGTGTCTTTTAAATACTCTTTGAAAACCAAACTTTAATAGTTGTCCAACAATCCAAAGTAGGATGTGCTTTAATTTTTCAAAAGTATTGTTCTCTTTTTGGAAGTTTTAAATTACTTCTAATTTTAGCTACTATAAATAAAAAACTACAATGAACGTCAACATCCTTAGAAGTAGCTATACTTTCAAGTTGACAATACAATGTGTGTAGACTATGCAATACCACAACTTTCCACCACTGGCTTTCTACCTCGGCTTGAATGAAGAGAAACTAAAAAAGAGGTAAGATTAAATCTAAAGGCATGGATCTGGCATATTATCTCTAAAATAACTCAATGATTGGTCTTTCTGCTTTTTATAAAGTATATCTTCTATCACAACACTACCCTAAATTAAGCAAGAAAAAAGAATAAATGAAGAAAAAAAAATTCCATAAAAATTTCCCACTAGTATGGAAGACAAGGAATATATTCTTTTAAAAAAATCTGCATTTGAGAGGGGACACTCCTTTTTTGGGGAGATGGGGGTGGAGGTACAAGGTCTCACTCTGTTACCCAAGCTAGAATGCAGTGGAACGATCATGGCTTATAGCAGCATCAACCTCCTGGGCTCAAACAATCCTCTCTGCCTCAGTGCCCCGAGCAGCTATTAATAGGACCACAGGCATGCGCCACCACGCCCGGCTAATTTTTGTATTTTTTGTAGAGATGGCGTCTGGCCATGTTGCCCAGGTCACATGCTGGTCTCACATTCCTGGGCTCAAGCGATCTGCCCACCTCGGTCTCCCAAAGTGCTGGGATTACAGGTGTGGGCCACTGCGCCTGGCCAGGGCATTGCTTTTTCATGTGCCTATCATTACAGTTTTCAATCATTGTTTAGAAGAGTGTCTAAGATTACACATAGCATATAATCACAAACTTAAAGAATATTAAAACTAGAAGGGATGTCTATGATAATCCTAGGTTCTTAATCTTTTTGACCTGGATCCTTATAAGAACAGAATATGGCTGGGCATCATGGCTCACATCTGTAATCTCAACACTTTAGGAAACTGAGGCAGGAGGATTGCTTGAGGCCAGGAGTTTGAGACCAGCCTGGGCAACATATGGAGACTCCATCTCTACAAAAAATTAAAAAGTTAGCCAGTATTGGTGGCTCATATGGTCCCAGCTATTCAGGAGGCTGAAGTGGGAAGATAACTTGAGCCAGGGAGGTCGGTGGCTCAAGTCAGCTATGATGGCTACAGTGAGCGATGATCGCACCACTGCACTCCAGACTAGGCAACAGAGTGAGACCCCATCTTGGGGGAGGGAAAAAAAAGAAGAGAATAAACTGCACATGAATATAATTTTGTTTGCGGATTCAAAGACTCATTCATCATTTAAAACTCTAGGTTTAAAATCATGTGGGAATAGAAACTACATATTTATGAGTTTCTACTCTGTCTCATACTTTAAGATTTTAAGATTGTACAAATCCATGAAATTTGCAAGTTACATGAGCACAGCAAAAAAACCCCACATATTGGCTTTGAAGTCAAGACAGCTCTCAATCCATTCAGTTGTGCCATATAACATCTGTGGGTTTGCACACGGATTATATAACCTTTCTGAGCCCCAATCTCCTCATCTATAAAATAAAGATATTACCACTTACATTTGTCTTCAGCAAAAAGTAATTGCTACTTAGGACATATAGATGAGTATCTATAAAATTAACAGAAGCACTACTTTAATGAAAGTAACAGCAATTTCACTGTGTTGATGTTTCTTTTGTAATTGGTAAACTTTTACTTTTAGTTCATTATGAAGAAAAAAAAAATCCCAGAAGTACATTAGCTGAGGTTTTGTTCAATAAAATTATTAAGAGTAACCATATTTTTAAGAAAAGCTAATTTTCATGTTATGATTTTTCATCCCAAATAATTTCATAAATAAGAAATTTGGCTGGGCATGGTGGCTCACACCTGTAATCTCAACACTTTGGGAGGATGCATCAAGAGGATCACTTGAAGAGTTTGAGACCAGCATAGTCAACATAGCAAGACCCCATCTATACAAAAATATTTTAAAATTAGCCAGGCATGGTGGTAAGTCCTGTAGCTGTAGTCCTAGCTACTCAAGGGGGCTGAGGTGGGAGGATCACTGGTGCCCAGGAGGTCAAGGCTGCAGTGAACCAAGATCATGCCACTGCACTCAGGTCCAGGCAACAGCGTGAGACCTTGTCTCCAAAAAAACAAAAAATAAAAAAAAATTTAACTATATTTACTGGTTCGGGTCATATTTACATATTATTAGCATTTGTGCATATTTCTACATAATGTTACCATGTCTCCATTTTATAATTTCTACCTAATCTGAGATTCCTTGAGTTAGTATCTAAAAATAGAGGTTAGGCACAGAGGCTCACATCTGTAATCTCAACACTTTGGAAGGCCGAGGCGGGTGGATCACCTGAGGACAGGAGTTCGAGACCAGCCTGACCAACATGGTGAAATCCCATCTCTACTAAAAATACAAAAATTAGCCGGACATGGTGGCGCATGCCTATAATCCCAGGTACTCAGGAGGTTGAGGCAGGAGAACTGCTTGAACCCGGGAGGTGGGGATTGCAGTGAGCTGAGATCGTGCCACTGTGCTCCAGCCTGGGCAACAAGAGCAAAACTCTGTCTCAAATAAGTAAATAAAATAAAAATAGAATAATGAATAACATTTACTCATTGGCCACATTTATTAAGAATATGCTCTACACAAGATGCCTATATAGATCCTGTTCTCAATAGGCTTTGAGTCTAAAACAAGGGGTAAGGATACGTAAACAAATAACTATGGGTAAAAAAGGAATAAACGTCTCAGAAAAGTTACATTATGAGATTCAGAGATGAAGGGGTTACTTACAACTGGAAGGAAATCAGAAAAATCTTTCATGAACTTAGCATTTTAGTATTCCTTGAAAGGTAGGTGAATTTTTTTTTTTTTTTAAGACGGAGTCTTGCTCTGTCGCCAGGCTGGAGGGCAATCTTGGCTAACTGCAACCTCCGCCTCCTGGATTCAAGTGATTCTCCTGCCTCAGCAGGAGTACAGGCGCACACCACCACGCCCAGCTAATTTTTGTATTTTTAGTAGATATGCGATTTCACCATGTTAGCCAGGATGGTCTCGACCTCTTGCCCTCATGATCCGCCCGCCTTGAACTCCCAAACTGCTGGGCGTGAGCCACCGTGCCCGGCCAGGTAGGTGAAATTTAAAAAATATAGGTGCTTTCAAAAGCTACGTGCTTTTCAAAAGTACATTTTCTTATATGTTACTTATACCTCAATAAAACTGATTTAAAAAGAAAAACATGTAAATACTCCCAGTAGAGGGGACACATTTGACAAAAGTACTGAAAGAATAAGACTGGGACTTACACTGGGCAAGAACTGGGACCCATATTTCCTAGAAAAGGGGCCCTCCTGGGCGCCTCTCTCTTCTCATTCTACACACTATGAAATCTCATTCACTCCTCCTCAATGATGACTCCCAACTATATCTCCTGCCCACTTCTTTTAACCTCCAGAACCACATATACAACTAGTAATCTCAGCAGTTTGGGAAGCCAAGACGGGCGGATCATGAGGTCAAGAGATCGAGACCATCCTGGCCAACATGGTGAAACCCCATCTCTACTAAAAATACAAAAATTAGCTAGGCATGGCAGTACACGCCTGTAGTCCCAGCTACTGGGGAGGCTGAGGCAGGAGAATTACTTGAACCCAGGAGGCAGAGGGTGCAGTCAGCCAAGATCGCACCACTGTACTCCAGCCTGGCAACAGAACAAGACTCTGTCTCATAAATAAATAAATAAATAAATAAATAAAGTCTGCATTTTGTCTGGGTGTACCAAATATAACTCATACTAACACATCCAAAATTGAATTTCACATCCTGCCCATAAATCTGTTCCTCCATTGGTTTACCTTCCCAGATTTCCTCTATCCAGACCAAAACCTCAAGGATCATTCTAGGTTTTTGTCCGCCATATTTAAATGGTTGATCACTAAGACCTCTACATTCAATCCCTGCAGCCACTGCAATTAAATCTTAACTGATGTTCCAACCTCCATCAAGTGGTAACTCCCTTGACCTCTACCCCAAATTTGATACTAAAAGGTCAAGGTTGTGTCTTAACCATCTGTATATCTCTAGCCTTAAACAGGATTTATACACAGAGAATATTTAATAAATAGAGGCTCAATAAATGTTGAGTCAGTGAGTAGAGAAGTAAATTAGTTTCCCACTACTCCTCCATGGAGGCACTCTATTCTCCAGATTTGTTGTTTTCATACCTTTGTTTCCTCAGCCTGGAATCAATGCCCTTCCCAATCTTGCTAATCTCCAAGTAGTGTCTTCTCTTCTGTGCTCCACTAACCCAGTAACATATTTCTAATAAAGTCCTTATGATACTGTCTTATAATTATCTGCTGGCACCTTAAGACATTATTCATGATTGCCACCTCTATGATATCCCTTTATCTTAATATTTGTTATTACAATCACCAATAATTTGATTAGTGTATTTATCATCTCTAAAAATTGATGACTTTCTATATAGTAGGGATTGTGTTTCATATATCTGTTACAGGCTGAACTGCGTCTCCTCAAAATTTATATGTGGAAAGCTTAACTCCCAGTACCTTAAAATATGACTGTATTTGGAGACAAGGCCTTTAAAAAGATAATTAAAATAAAATGAGGACATATGGGTGGGTTCCAATCTGACTGATGTCCTTATAAGGAGAGAAAATTTGGATACACCAAGAGACACCAAGGGCACACAGGCATAGGGAAAAGGCCATGTAAGGACAAAGAGAGAAGGAGTCCGCCATCTGCAAGCCAAGAAAAGAGGCCTCAGGAGAAACCAAACTTGCTGACACTTTTATTTTGAACTGATAACCTCCAGAACTGTGAGAAAATTAATTTCTGTTATATTTTGTTATGGTAGCGCTAGTAAGCTAATACAATTACATACAGAATAAAGCCTGCCACATAGTAGTTATCCAGTAGGCATTATGGATCTACCATAACACTGATTTTATATATATATAATCTTGGTCTCAAAAGGCAAGAATTGTCATAGTCATCTTTGTAGTCTAGGCATCCAGCTCAGTAATTAGCAGATAGTATTCATAAACACTAATGGAAAAATGAATGAGTTTGGTTGAAACAACTCATGAAATAGAACTATGGCAGATAAATTTAGAAATGTATTAAGAGCAGAACACAGAGGGCTCCAAAAGTTTGGGTGAATCTGGGGGCTTTAATCCTATGCAATTGGTACAACACAGAAGATTCTGAGGAAACTAAAAGATTAGGGCCAAAATTTCAGCAAAACTTGTCAAATGATGGTATGTAGCATATGAACAGGCCTGGGGAATATAGGAGGGGTGCACTACAAGACCAAAAACGGGGATGAGCCAAACATAATATATCATGTATCTATGTATCTATAGTGTAGTAATTAGGGCCAAATATCTGATACTGGTCACATTTAGAACACAGGTCAATTTCTCCTTGTTCCCATCATTTAATTTCTGTTCCCATCATCCTCAAGGGAGAGAATCTGGGTCAATAGTTAGGCAACATGTATATCTTTCAAAATGTTGGCTTCTGTCTTCTATGTATATGTTAGTTTTTCCCCCAAATGGCCAAGTGTTCTGCAAAAGAGAACACTATAAGCTTCCAAATACTCATGGGAACTTGTAAATGTAATACAACATTCATGTAATTTCCACTTGCTATACAACACATCCTGAGGATGTTTTTCTGGAATATAACAAGTGGTTCTGTTGCTAAGAAAAAAAAAAAAGAGGTTGCTTGATGAAAGATATGAAAAAAATCTAAACACAGCCAAAATAATACCTTTGAACTATACCACTTTTTATATCAGAACAAGTGAAGGAAGAAAGTTACAAGTGTACCGTGTTAACTCTGTGAGACAGAGCCATATTCTTTCATTGTGGAACTGCATTTTGTAGCAAAATGTTATTATGCACCAGAAACCATTACTTCTTCCTTAAAATATTAATATCAACATGGTTATAACTAATTACTTAGGGGGGGAAAATATGGATTGATCTTCTCAACTGGCTTTTTCTAAGCACTTAAATTCATTTTCACTACCAGCTCTTATATTTGTTTCAAAATAAACTAAATTTAAAGTATGGTCCAGGGAATGTAATAAGGACAAAGTATAGAGGGTCATTCTAGAGCAAATACGTAGGTACCTGCTAAGAAATCAACTTATAAAAAAATTAAAGCACAATTTAAATAATTATGATCATAAGAATACAAATACCAACAGCTAACCTTTATGGAACTCTTACCATGTCCCAGCTACCCCACTCAAGGCTTAAGATATTTAGGATGAACCATATGAAAACAGCAATTTCATAAGGTTCAACCTAATACACTTTCTCATTTAATTCTTACAACTACCCCAATTAAAGAATGTTGTTATCATCCCCATTTTACAGATGAGGAAACTAAAATTTAGAGGGCTTAACTTGATCAAAGTTAAAGAGCTAGGAAATAGGAGAAATGGGACTAAAACCTAGGTCTGAATCCAAAGCCCACATTCTCATTACATATTACACAATAACAGCAGTCTCTGTGTCTTGAAAACCAGGCTGAAGGTGTAGGTACACACTGCCCAAAGCCACTACATAGACAGTTGTGCGGGCTGTACCCTCACAAAGGACCCCAGCAAGGGAAGGGAGTGAAATGGGGCTGACATCCAGCCCATGCTTCACTATCCATCCTGTTACAGGATGGCATCCAACTGAAGAATGAGGTTCTCTCACTTACCAAAAATTGCTACATTGGCTTACAGTGGCCCTGATGCTGTTGGTATAATTTTTCTTTTTTTTTTTTTGGAGACAGAGTCTCGCTCTGTCGCCCAGGCCAGAGTGCAGTGGCGCAATCTCAGCTCACTGCAAGCTCCGCCTCCCAGGTTCATGCTATTCTCCTGCCTCAGCCTCCCGAGTAGCTGTGACTACAGGTGCCCACCACCACGCCCAGCTAATTTTTTGCATTTTTAGTAGAGGTGTGGTTTCACAGTGTTAGCCAGGATGGTCTCGATCTCCTGACCTCGTGATCTGCCTGCCTCGGCCTCCCAAAGTGCTGGGATTACAGGTGTGAGCCACCGCACCCAGTCTGCTGCTGGTATAATTTTTTTAATTTTTAGAGAAAATTTTAATAGTACAGATTAAAAGCCTTAAAAGATATATATTCTTTGATCCAGAAATTTCACTTTAAGGAACTTATTCTAAGGAAATAATTAAGAATCAACACAAAATTTGCATTACAAAGATATTTATCAGTGTTTATAAAAGAGGAAAAAACTAAAAAATCTAACATGTCCAACAATAGGGTATTAGCTGTTATATGAGATCTAATACGATTAAAATAATGTTGGAGAAATACATTCATTAACTAATAAGCTTTTCACAAAATATTATGGGAATGACAAAATTTACAAAAATCCTAGTCATTTTAGTAAAACTAAGATGCATGTATATATTCTACATGCACTATATCCGTGGATGGGGAAAGAAACAGAGAAAAAACACTAAGTGATGGAATTATACGTTTTTAATGTTCTTCTTTGTTCTACTTTCATATATTTTTCTATAAGATATATATAAGCCAGGTGCACTGGCTCACATGGGTAATACCAGCACTTCGGGAGGCCGAGGTGGGCAGATCACTTGAACCCAGGAGTTTGAGACCAGCCTGGGCAACATGGCGAGACCTCTTCTCTACAAACAAAAATACAAAAATTAGCCAGGTGTGGTGGTGTGTGCCTGTATTACCCAGCTACTGAGAGGCTAAGGTGGGAGGATCGCTCGAGCCCAGGAGGCAGAGGTTGCAGTGGGCTGAGGTCACACAGCTGCATTCCAGCCTGAGCAACAGAACAAGATGCTGTGTCCAAATAAAAAGTGTGTGTGTGTGTGTGTGTGTGTGTGTGTGTGTGTGTGTGTGTTATATAAAATAACTCGAAAACAGGTAAAGTAAACAAACAACAAAAACTACAAGAGGTAAATAACATAAAGCTGAAAAACTGTTACATACAAAGTCCAGCCACACAAAATTTTATTCTGCCTCCTAACTTGGAAATTACTGGATTGGTGCAAAAGAAATTGCAGTTTTTCCCATTATAGAATCTGTGATATATTATGGTTGAAACTGAAGCAAAAAATACCTAATTTCATGTGAAACTGAGAAATCTAAGTCATTTTACCATATGGCCTGGGTTGAGAAGCTCTGCCTCAAAATACAGATACAAAACAAAGCACAGGCCAGGTGCCGTAGCTCACACCTATAATTCCAGCACTCTGGGAGGTCGAGAGGGGCAGATTACCTGGGGTCAGGACTTCAAGACCAGCCTGGCCAACATGACAAAATCCCATCTCTACTAAAAATACAAAAATTAGCTGGATGTAGTGGCACGTGCCTGTAGTCCCAGCTACTTGGGAGGGTGAGGCACGAGAATCACTTGAATCCAGGAGGCGGAGGTTACACTGAGCTGCTATCACGCCACTGCACTCCAGCCTGGGTGACACAATGAGACTCTGTCTCAAACAAAAAACAAAACAAAGCAAAAATTATATTCTAACTATCTTTAGATAACAAAAACTTAAATGAATGTTTTAAAAACAAGAAGCATTTTATTTTTAGTATTACTTATCAAATAAATAGAATTCTCAATAGAGTAAAAAAGCAAAAAGTGGCTCCTGATAGCCAGGAGTTGGCCTGGCACTATCAGCTACGCCTCAGGGTACTACAATTAAACATAAACAATTTCACAGAACACTAATATCAGACAAGGCCACCCTGTGCCCATGACGGGTCAAGAGAAAAATTAGACCACCCTGTCTAATCATGTCTAAACACAGACAAAACATGAACATTGTCCTGACCACCAAAAAAAACAATAATCAGGCTGGGCGTGGTGGCCCAGGCCTGTAATCCCAGCACTTTGAGAGACTGAGGCAGGTAGACCACTTGAGATTACAAGTTTGAGACCAGCCTGGCCAACATGGTGAAACCCCGTGTCTACTAAAAACACAAAAAATTAGCTGGATACGGTGGCAGGCACCTGTAATCCCAGCTACTCGGGAGGCTGAGCTAGGAGAATCACTTGAACCCAGGAGGTGGAGGTTGCAGGAAGCAGAGATCATGCCACTGTACTCCAACCTGGGCAACAGAGGGAGATTCCATCTCAAAAAAGTAAAAATAAATAATAATAGCCAATGACCAAACACAATCCTGACTAATATGAATGACTGCTCTTTCTTTTTTTTTTTTTTTCTTTTTTCTTTTTTTTCCTTTTATTTCCTTTTTATTTTGAGAAAGGCTATCACTCTGTTTCCCAGGCTGGAGTACAGTGGCATGATCACAGCTCACTGCAGCCTCAACCTCCAGGGCTCAAGTGATCCTCCCATCTCAGCCTCTCAAGTAGCTAGGACTACAGGTGTGCAACCACCACACACAGCTGATTTTTGTAATTTTTTGTAGAGACGGGGTTTTGCCATGTTACTCAGGCTGGCCTGCAAACTCCTGAGCTCAAGTGATCTACTTGCCCCAGTCTCCCAAAGTGCTGGGATTACAGGCATGAGCCACCACACCCAGCCAACTGCTGTTTCTTTATCAATCATAGCTTTAGCCTTGCTCCATTTTCTTGCCTTCTAGGTTCTTAAAATTATTCCTACTTTCCAATAGCATCTAATCCACTGCAAAGCCCCACTTCCTTATACTCTAACCAAAATCACTTAACACAAGCCCAAATCTTGTATGGTTCCCTATGACACATATTCTCCCTCAGTATAATAAATCACCTCATCTTGTTTCACTGCAGATATACTCCTGGTGGTCTTCCAGGATATATCTGTTATCAACCAGATAACAAAAGTTGGGACTATACACTTGAATACAGGATGGATTAGGAATAAAATAATTACATAAAAATACCAATAATCAAAAGAACAGATAACATTCTACATAAAAGGATCTTTTGACACATAAACTTATCCTATCATGGATTTCCATGAATTCGAAATTCCCAGTGTTTATCAGCACTGTGATTGTTGACTAATAAATTTTCAATTAAATTCGCAAATCACAATGTAAATATAAAAAGTAGAATGTAAATGAAGAAACGAACCCCTGAAAATAATATCTGTAACCATACAATTCTCTACTTTAAACACATTATTTTTATGTAGACTATGAGTTTCTTACTAACAAGTTTTGAAAAACAACAGGTCGTGAAAATTAATCTATCTAGAACACAGGCATGAGTTAGTATTTAAATGGTAAACTGCCTTCTGACTGATTTTCAAGGGAAACCTTGCCCTATGCATCCTTACCTCCTGGGTCCTTGTCTGGATTATACTCTAAAGCATTGCTACAGATGAGGTCAATATCTTTCAGGAAATCCTTTGCAGTTAGGTAATTATGTTTATCAATTTTAGTTATTACTGTTGATAAGTCCATTGGTTCCTTGATTACTTCAAGATAATCTGAAACCTAAAACAAATAAGATATTTTAATAAAAATTAGTTCTGGTTTTTCATATCATCTCAGTTCGTAAAAACACAAAATAAAAACAAAGTTCTTTAAAAATTAAATCTAAATATCAAATAAATAATTTATAAAGATAAAACTGCAGTGCTGTTTATGCTACCAAAGTTACTATCTGCCATACTTTCCATGAAAGCTTCAGTTTCCAAGTCATACCTAAATCAACTCTGAAATGTTTCTGTTCTTAAAATTTGAAACTATGTCTGTTTTGTTTTTTTTTTTAACCCTTTGGGCATATCTGAGAAGAGAATGTATGGACAAAAATACCCAATGAGCATCAATAAATGTGACTTCAAGAAAAAGAAAAGGAAAATAAAAAGCAAAGACTTTTCATACTATGAGATAAGTTATTCTGATAAATCTCTTTAAATTTTCAACAAAAATTTTCTTTTTCAGTTTTCTAGAGTGAACTATTTCATGGAAAGTATTTTCCACTCCTTTGGAGTCATCACAAACATTTAGAGTCAATTACATAAGAAAATTAAGTATAGTTTTCCTAACCAGTATGAGATTTGCTGGATTTGTCCCTAGGTATAAAGAAATCTACAAACAAACAAACAAAAACAAACATGCTGCTTTCTGTGCTGATTTTCTGTGAGATAACCCTAAACAAGAGATATTAAGTCTTGATTTGCCCAATAAATTGTGTATCCCCGACCAATAAGAAAGTGCTAGCAACTTATGTATCTACTGCCTTCCCCAATGCAAATCTCAAATCAAGTAAATAGGTTTGCTATAAAAGCAGTCTTAGCAGTAATGTCTAAAATTAGTCCAGGAAAGATTTCTAGGGAGATGGTTAAGTTCTACTCTATGATCGTAGGGTTAGTTTTCTCACAGTTTCAGAGGGCATCTATACCATTATTTTTAAATTTACACATTCACACACACGCACGCACATATACATAATTTATATGTTTTTTAATGTTTAGGATTACTTATAAAAAATATTAAGTAGAAGTGTATGTGTGTTTTAATTCATTTTTCACCCTTTAGGAGCTGAAAAACCAGTCAATCTCCCTATAAGAGAAGTAGCAGAGTTACACTGAAACAAACTACCTCAGAAGATATTAGCTGGATTCCTAGTTCTGGTATTTGACACAAATGCCTGTGTACAAGTGGAAACTGTTTTATAAACTAAAAAGCACTCTAAAATGTATATTATTAAAGACTATAAATGTGACCACCCTATGCTTAATTTTAAATTTAACATTTGTTTTCTAAAGTTTTGTTTTCTCTGCAGTCTGCTTTGGAATTTGATAAAGTTTTCAGACACTTTAAATTCATTAGTTAAATAAAAACTTTAGTTTTAGGTTATCTTATTTCCCCCTCTCGATCCTTCCCAGAGACTCCTATGTTTTCAGCTTAAGAGCTGAATGAACCTGAGAAGAAAAACAAAGGAGAAAACAAGAGAAACATAAGCCTAAATAAAATATTTATCTGACCAACATTTTCTGTCCCTTTGTACTACCTTACCATCATTTATAAAACTATTACAGATGGGATTTGAAAATCTGACAAATCTTTTCTGATTGGAAAGAAAAGAGTTTTCCTGAGCAAAAGCAAAACTGGTTTACTCTCAGCATGGGAGGCTGAGTTGGGGGCAAGCCCTTATCCTTTAAGAAGTGTTAAGAGTCCAAATATACCAAATAGGGGAGTGGAAGGAAGGGCACGCACACATATCACATTTATTTAAAATAATTTTTTAATCAGCTGATAGTTTTAAGATTATCTAAAAACACTATGGGGGGGGGAAATTCCCACAAATATAAACGGATATTTATTAATTAAAAAAGCAAATTAGGCATGTCCTGTTATCCTGTTGGAAAGATATAAAGTAGCTATGATAATGAACGTGGGCTTTGAATTTTAAAAAACTTTCAAGTCTTGGCTATGTCACTTGCCAACAAGTCTGTTTCCTCAGCTGCAAAGTAAGAATAATAATAATGATCCTACAAGGTTGATAAGAGGACCAAATGGAAAAAACAGTGTATTGTGGATAAAGGTACAAATAAAATCAGTCTCTTTATTCCAAAAAGGGGGGAAAGTATTTATTTTCAGACTTGCCGGGGGCGGGCGGAATGTAAATGCTAGCTCATTCTTCCCAGCAACAGATGAGGTAATGGTTTCAAAGGAATCCACTCAGGTCCAAAAGCACAGATTTCACAACTAGGATACAACATTAAATTCTGAATCACTCATAATTCAATTTTTTTTTAAAAAAAGAAATGAATAAAAAACTAAAAACACCAAAGCTGTTCAAACATGGAGTCTGAACTATAAGAAGGAGGCCAGTAAAGATTACACTGTGTTCATCCACACACTACATTATCCCAGGATAAAACAAAAACCAAAAATGTAGTTGACAGTATTGGATTCCCAAATGGAAAATTTCTTTTCTCATCATCACAAACCATGCTCCCACAAGCACACAAAATAATACACATATAAAGTGAGAAATTTTCCACTGGGAGCAGAGAAAACCCTTAGAAAGAAAAATAATTTAGTTGCACAGGATGTTTTAACTTCAAACAGCATTCCAGCCACAGGCATTCTCAAAATATGAAAGACAAAGAAACTTCAGGTTTTTAGCTACCTCTTTTGATGAGGTAAACATAATTTGGGAAATGCCAGTATTAACTGGTATTGATTGGTTAACACCAATATACTCTTTGAGAGCAGAATTTATCCTGGAATAAAAATAGTCTAGTATGGATATTTGACTAAGGCAACTTTTAATCCTCTTCTTAAATCGAAGAGTAAGAGACCACAAAGATTAATAATAATTAAGAGGACATATATAAATTGGTTGCTAATTTCATCCAAAAGTCACCAGGTATTTGCTGATGACATAGGTAGTTATCACATGGATTAAAATTTTATAGGCTAGGGGTAATATTCATCCATGCCTTTGCTTTTTTTTCCTTCCAAAAAAAGATGTCAATATTTTTTTCTTTTAGCCAGTTCAACTTCACTGTTTGCACACTACTGAAACAAGACCTCTTCAATATCCACCGGTTTGCTGAAGATGTTAAAGCGTTTATCTGTGGCCAGCCTCTTGGTTACATCCCTGAGAAACAACCGCAATTCTCTTAAAGTATTTTCCTCCTGGTCCTCCATTCGATTTTTTTCTGATTCTGATAATTGACGAGGTGGAGAAGGTAGTGCAAGAGGAAGCACTTCCATAGCACAAAGAGCTAGAGAAAACAGAAGAAAATGTTAAGATTCCAACATGATGGGCCAGGATCCTTTTTTGGCATTCTCTCAAAATGTTCTTTAAAGAAAAGAATTACAAATACAGTCATGTGTTGCTTAACAACAGGGATACATTCTAAGAAATGTGCAGTTAGGCAATTCTGTCATTGTGTGAACATCATACGAGTATACCTGCACAAACCTAGATGGTATAGCCTATGACATACCTAGGCTATATGGTAAAGTCTATTACTCCTAGGCTATCAACCTGGACAGCATGCGACTATACTGAATACTGTAGGCAATTGTAGCACAGTCATATTTGTGTATCTAAACATAGAAAAGGTATAGTAAAAATACAGTATTATAATCTTACGAGGCCACCATCACACATGCAGTCCATCGTTGACCAAAATGTCATTATGCAGCGCATGACTATATGTGTGAAACATGCAAATCCAGCAAGTAAAAATTTGCATAGAAACAAAAAGGAAATAGCTTCACTTTATAAAATAACTCACAACAGGACCCCTTTAAAAAACAAAATCATTTGATTTTGAAAT
This sequence comes from Macaca fascicularis, assembly GCF_037993035.2. Taxonomy (NCBI): domain Eukaryota; kingdom Metazoa; phylum Chordata; class Mammalia; order Primates; family Cercopithecidae; genus Macaca; species Macaca fascicularis. Next base: position 98,487,117 of record NC_088387.1, on the reverse strand, counting down.
ATTATTTATATATAACTTACAAGAAATAATTCAAATCAACACAAATATCTCCAAGTAAAAAAGTATTGCATACTGATTTTCTCAAGTCAACCTTGTTTAAAAACTGCTTCTTAAAATGAGATTGCCTTATATGCATAAAAAGTATAATGGGCAAGTAATATTTGATCCTTCCTATCCCCAAAAGAATTCTGATTTTAGGCAGGTCTCCTGCCCTCATATTCTGAGTACAACAGAGTAGGGACAGTGAATGGCACCTGCAGGAAGGGAGGGAAAAAAAAAAAAAAGAACAAAAAAAGGAATTCCTCGGTCATGAAGGAGATGGAAAACCAGTCCTAAGTGTTATATGTAAAATCCATGGTACTCACTACCTATCCTAAGAAAAACCAAAAATCTTCTTAAAAGGTAAAGTATTAACTTTCCTAATTATAATGTTCTCTAATTTTAAAAGACTTCCCTGATATCACACTAAAGCTCAGAATTAAAATTCTAAGTATTTTTCTCTGATTTCTAAATAGCTCCTAAGATGAAAACTGAAAGTCAACAGAAACAACTGAAAAAGAATATCAACAGTAAACACAGAAAATTCAAATCTATGAGATTAAAATATATCTAGAAGCATGAAAGACTGAAATAAATCATTTTCATAATGAAATATTTAGATTAACAGGAAGCAACAAAATAAACCATAATTTACATATTAAACTTCCCAAGGTTTTGGGAGGGAAAAAACCAAAACTACAGCAATTTGATAGGTGTTCATTTTTAAAACACCAATAAAATTTGGAAAGGAGCCACTAAAGAACAATAAAATTACTAAAATGTTACATAATATAACCAGTGAAAAACAAAGCAAAAAGAATATGGAAAAATAAGGACTTGGCAGGGATGGGGAATGTATTGAGTATCCTCCAAGAAGGGCTCTAAGAAACATAAAAGATGGAACGAGGGTAAAGAGGCTTAAAAATTTTTACCAAACAGGATTGTTACTTCCTAGAAGAGGCTAAAAGATTAAGCGAGTAGATCTTATCCTTTACGCATCTTTAAGATTAGGAAAATAAAACCTCTTTCGAATGACTTAGAATGCAGCCCTTACTATGTCAAGGAACTGAAATCTGACAAATTCTTGAGGTACCTCGTAAAGCTCAATTCTAGAGTCTAAAATTATTGAGTCCAAACCCAAGAAAAATCTAACACTTAAAACAAAGCCAGAATAGATTTTCAAATGGCTAGAATAAAATGTTAAATGTAATGGGTCCTAACTAAGTCTCTGAAAAGTCAATCAATAAATAAACTAGAAATGGCAAATGTTCTAACCAGCCCATCAAATCTACCATGGCCCAACAAGGAATGAGCACAACACCTGGTGTTCACAACCTACCAGTTCAAGTCCTGGGTACTTACTGTGACTAAAGCATAGGAGAACTGAAGACTTTTTTTCTATGACTTTTTGAGCCCCATAATGTGAAATCTACCAGAGGAAGTGGTTGAAGTCATAAGAAGAAGTCCTATTTAGTAAAGCTTTAACAAGGCTATACTTCCCAATCTCAAGTCAGATGAACACAATGGACACTTCCACATGTCATCTAAAGATAAACAGAACCTGACAAACTCTCCTCACTTCCATGAAGAAAGGGCTAAAATAAACTGACTCCAAGAAAGGGCATTTCTTAACTCCATCCCCCCACATTTTCCTAAAGGCTTTACAAACTTTACCAGCATGTTTCCTTCGTGGTGGAGCCATTGATGCCTGATTGAGAATCAATTCTTGAAAAAATTTTCTTCTGTCTTCTTCAATAGGCCTTTGAATATACAAGACCTCTTCATACTGTATTCTAAAGATACATTTAACCTACACATATACACACACACAAAGACATTAAATATATAAAGAATTAAAAGCTTACATATCATACCAAATTGCAATGTCTTCATCTTCCAGTATCATGTTCAATATTCATAGACCATTCACATGGGGTTATAGTTAACCTAGTCCTAGGCTATGCTGTTGAAGGGTTCAACCTCATGGGCTAAACAGGAATGGTAGAATGTCCAGTTGCCCAAGTCATTAATGAATGATACTATATATCGAGTAAGAGTCATCAGACAATAGCAAAAAGGATAGCTGGTTGTAACAGATGGCAACAATCTCAAAGGGCTTTTACATAAGAGCTGAAAAGTAATTACTTAGAATCTATAATAGAGAGCTGGAAGAATGTTAACACTGCCATCTATTATCCTCATATTTCTTTGTATTCCCTATTCATTGACTTCCCTTCCTGTGCTCTTTCCCTACAAAGTCTATTTCACTGTAATCTCTGGAATCCTGGTTCCACTGCAAATAAACTATACCTCTGGTCTAGTTTATGTTCCATGACACACTCCAAAAAGATTAAGCCAATTATTCTCATATCTTTCAGCTCCATCCACTTGGTGATTACTCACCTCTTCTGTTTACCTACTCAGACTTTGACCCCAGGTGTCCACCTTCCAAGATATGCTGTTTAAATCCTCTTTACCTCATCTAAATTTGTCTACTATGACATTAAACACTGTATTTAATTTTTATGGTTTTTCTAGAATGTCTACTTTCTACCTTCTAGACACCACACTCCCTGAGAACAGAGATCACTTCTTATTCATCTGTTTTCCTACACCTATCCCAGTGCCTGGTATTTAGCATGCCTAATAAGCATGTACTGAAAGAGTTAACCTTGTGATTTTTGTTACCCAGCCCAAATCAAATTGGAAACTGCAAATAAAAAAAGGGAGGTGGTCACTAGTATGGAAAGATATACCAACCATGATACTGAGAAAATATGGATTAGAATCGAACACATCATATTCTTGCCCATTTAGCCACACGTTTGTGGTCTAAATTTGAATAATTCATTGAATTTGTCATTTCTAACCACTTACTGGATTAAGCTTATGAACTGAACCCTTAAAAATTCCATAAATATTATGTCATTCAATCTTTATAACAATGAGGTAAGTATTATTTCCTCATTTTACAGATGAGGAAACTGGGGCTTAGAAAGATTTAAGTAATTGGCTTAAGGTAATAAAGTGAATAAAGAAAACTAGATTATATAAACTCTAAATGCCTTTTCCAGCTCTGAAATTCTAAGAGAAGAAACAATGAAAAGTAAACATCAGAATTCAAAAACTGGATGGGGAATTATTTATCTCAACCTAAAGTCAAATCATTTAAGTTTATAAAATTTCACCTTGTGTCCTGCCAGTGCTTTTGTAGACTACCTTCATGCACAGTTCCCTCCAACTCTTTAATCTACGCTTTGCTGGCCTTTCTTTGAAAATTCTGAAAGTAAGTTTACTACTGAACATATTTTGTATGCCAAACATCATGCCAGACACTGCAGTTATAAAACTAAAGAAAATGTGTTTGTTCTCTGCTGTCACAGATCTTAAGAGTCTCAGAAAAAAAGCATTATGATACTATGCTGGGAGTACTATAACAGAGGTAGCAAAACACAGAGAAGAGACCTTGCAAGGGATGAAAAGACTCTAGGTAAGATGTAGCAGAAATCACTTACATCAATTGGGTCTTGAAAAATAAGTAGAACTTAATATCCTAGACGTACCATGATTTCGTTCAAGAATGGCAAAACATTTCATTTTAACTATTCTCTCTGATAACTTTCAAAACTATGTTAACACTTTATGAATACAAAAGCATACCAAGGACAGGCCTACAATAATCCATGGATATTCTTACCAGGTTACTACCAACACCTCTGAATCCAACATTTTATAAGTGGGATAAATTATACTTCTCTAAGTTCACTCCTAACCTTATCTTCTGACAGTCCTAGCCTCAAACCTTATGCTGTACCAAAGACAAGTCTTCCATAATTCCCAGAACAAATCACGCTGTCTTTCACACTGGTTCACACTGGTTGTGATACATACTATTCACTCATTTCTGACCACTTCTTTAATGCACCACTCAAGCTGATGCTTTCTGTGTGATGCCTTCCCTAACTTTCCTAGACGCACTTAGGCACACCTTCCAGTATTTATCATTTGAAAAAACAGGTTTTTTTGAAAAAACAGTTCAATAAAGTTCAGTAAATTTTTACAGTTGTGCAGCCATCACAAGCACACTTTAGAACATTTCCATTACCCCAAAAAGTTTCCTCATGCCTACCTGCAGTCAATCCCCACTCCCACTCCCATGTCCCAGCCTAACAACCACTGATAATGCTTTCTGTCTCTAGAGAATTGCCTCTTCTAGACATTTCGTATCATACAACTGATAGTCTTTTATGCCTGGCATTTGTCACTTAATACTTCAAGTTTTTCCAAGTTGTAGTATGTATTAGTATTTCATTCCATTTATTGTTGAATAGTATTTCATCACATTTTGTTTAGCCATTCACCAATTAAAGAACATTTGGATTGCTTCCACTTTTTACTAGAATTAGTACAACAACTAGAAACATTCCCATACAAATGTCTTTCTGTGAACGTACGTTTTCATTTCTTTTGTGTAGATAACTAGGAGTGGAATTGCTGAGTCAAACCATAAATTTATGTTTAACTTTGGAAAGTGGCTGCACCATTTACAATCCCACCAGCAGTATATAAGGACTCCAGCTTCTATATCCTATCCAATACTTGGTATTGTGTATTTTTGATTATAGCTATTAGGTTGGTGTAAAAGCACTTTTTTTTTTGGGGGGGGGCAGCTTTTAATGGCAAAAAACTCTTGCCCCAACCTACACTTTAGTAGGTTGCAGTGGTATTTCATTCCTGAATGACTGATAATGAGCATCTTTTCATATGCTTATCATCCATTTACACATACTCTAAGGAACCTCATATAAAAGGAATTATACAAAATTTGTCCTATGACTAATTTAGCCTAATGTCTTCAAGCTTCATCCATGTTGCAACATGCATCAAAATTTCCTTCTTTTTAAGGCTAAATAATGTTCCATTGTATATGCTACATTTTGTTTATCCTTTCAACTATCAATGGACACTGAGGATGTTTCCACCTTTTGGTTACTGTGAATGATGCTATTGTGAACATGGTGTACAAATACCTGTTCGAGTCCTGCTTTCGATTCTTTTGAGTAAATGCCTAGAACTTGATTTGCTGGATCATATGGCAATTATATATTTAAGATAATGTCATACTGTTTTCCACAGTGGCTATACAATTTTACATTCCCACCAGCAATGCAAAAAGGCTCCCATTTTTCCACATCCTCATCAACATTTGTTAATTTCTGGTTTTTTAATAATAGCCATCTTTTTTTTTTTTTTTGAGACTGAGTCTTGCTATGTCGCCCAGGCTGGAGTACAGTGGCGCGATTTCGGCTCACTGCAAGTCTCCGCCTCCTGGGTTCCCGCCATTCCCTTGCCTCAGCCTCCTGAGTAGCTGGGACTACAGGCGCCCACCACCACGCCCGGCTAATTTTTGTATTTGTAGTAGAGACGGGATTTCACAGTGTTGGCCAGGATGGTCTCAATCTCCTGACCTCGTGATCCGCCTGCCTTGGCCTCCCAAAGTGCTGGGATTACAGGCGTGAGCCACCACGCCCAACCTAATCTGAGTTTTCAACGCCCTTACTTGATTTTTCTACTTGAAGTTACTGATTTTCCTCTCCCAGGTCCTACCATAAACCTAAAGACACAACTACATGAAACAAGTTGATAGAATGCTATATGTAATCTTATTTTCATCAGCAGAGTTGAGGAATATTTCTTTAAATAAAATTAATTTCCAATATACTGAATTATATAATCTGAAACTTGCTCATAATAATTTAATAACAAAGCAGATACTGTGAATGTCTTCAGAAACAGAAGTACAATTCTGGCCAAGGTTTATAATCCTTCCTACAAATATCTCTACTTTATCTGCTTCCTCCCTTAAGAGTCTTTTTTCTGTGCTCAACCTTAAATTAGCTCTCTTCTCTAATTCTCCATAAATATCTTGCAATTCCCATATATCTCAACTAAAATTCTCCAAGTATCTTCAGAAAGGGTTTATAAAAGTAAATTTACTTACACTACAATTCTGCATGGTTCTCAAGTGGTCAAAAATTTAAAGAAAAAATATTTTAAAAGAAAAAGAATTCTGCAGAAAGGGAGTGAGGCTGGGCAAAGGTTATTTGAATTCTATGTGATGATTCAACTGTTAGTTCCTTTTTTCATGCAGTAAACTTTTACTGAGTAATTCCCATGTGTTAGCACTGTGCTAGGAATGGGAGAAGTGATGGGTAGTAACACCTGAAAGAGCTAGTGGTCTAGAGACCAGAGGTTCACAAAGTTTTGGTCTCAGGACCCCAAAAAAGCTTTTATGTATGTGAGCTATATGCATCAATATTTACATATTTTAAATAAACTCATTACATATTAACATTAAAAGAATAAAACATACATTATTTTGAAAAATATGTTTTTCCAAAATATAGAGAGAACATAAAACACACAAAATATAAAACAAAATTTAGTGAGAAAAGTGGCACTGTTTAATCTTACTTTTTTGAGACAGAGTCTCACTCTGTCACCCAGGCTGGAGTGCAGTGGTGCAGTCTTGGCTCACTGCATCCTCCACCTCCCAGGCTTAAGCAATCCTCCCACCTCAGCTTCCTGAATAGCTGGGACTACAGGCACGCGCCACCATACCTAACTGATCTTTGTATTTTTTGTAGAGATGGGTGTTTCGCCATGTTGCCTAGGCTGGTCTTGTACTCCTAGGCTCAAGTGATCCACTTGCCTTAGCCTTTCAAAGTGCTGGGATTACAGGCATGAGCCACCACACCCAGCCAGCACTGCTTTAAATGTTTTCAATTCTCTTTTGTGTCTGGCTTAATGGAAGACCACTGGATTCTCATTTCTGCTTCTGTATTCAATCTGTTACAATATGTTGTTTGACTGAAGTATATGATGAAAACCCAGACTCAGCAGATATGTAGTTGGAAATGAAACTTGATAATCCCCTACAAAAGTCTTGGGGACTCCTCAGGGGTCCTTGGACCACACTTTGATAACAGCTGGTCTGGTGCAATGATTTCTGACATTTCTTGATCAAACACCTCATCAGTAAAAAATCTGAAAATATTCCCATCACTATATGCATATTTATTTAAATATACTATTTTGCTAATATACTACTCGGAAATAATATATTATAAACCATATACACATGAAATATACTGTACTATTAAATATACTATTTTGCTATACTATTATTAAATATACTATTAGCAAAACAGTATATTTAAGAGTGCGGTATATTTTTTGTGTATATGGTTTATAGTATTATTTATTACAAACCATATACACATGAAATATTTAATACGAAAAATAAAAATGAACAGAAATGCTAATGTTTTTCCCAGGATACTAACGCACTGAGTACAAACTCATTGTGGGGACTATTGAACTACGAGAGACAGATACATACAAAGAGACGCAAGAGAACGTCAAAGAGGTTCTAAAAGATGAACTTGTCACTTTGTCCCCCTAATAAGACACAAATCATGGAAGGACTAATTATTTTGGGGTTTTCTTCTATTTTAAAAATAAGGTAGGGAAACTTCCTTTCTCCTTCATCTGTGAATAATGGGGTTTATTTTCTGATTATAATGGTATTTATTATGGATGATATAGAAAATAAGACAATAAAAAACTAAAATGACTACAACCTTTATATCCACAGATAATTACTATTAACATTTCTATGTATATCCTTCCAGTTGTATATTTATAAACTGGAATAATACCATACATATTGATTTATTACCTGCATTTTTTAAAACAATACATTTAAACATATTTTCATGACATTAAATTTTCTTTTGTTTTTTGAGACAGGGCCTCACTCTGCTGCCCAGGCTGGAGTACAGTAGCACAACTGTGGTAATAGGCTATTTTTTTCTCTGAGAATTGGTTTTGTACTGCCCACTCTCTACCTCATTTCTTCCATAGATCTGGCAACTTGCTAACCTACAGCTACTTGGTCTACAACTCTCTGTGCTGCTCATTCATTCACCAAATATTTATCAATATGTGCTAAATATTAGAGACTACTATCTTAGCTTGTGACCTAAAGAAAGCAAGCAGGCTAGGTGCAGTGGCTCATGCCTGTAATCCTAGTACTTTGGGAGGCCAAGATGGGCAGATCACCTGAGGTCAGGAGTTCAAGACCACCTGAGGTCAGGAGTTCAGTCTGGCCAACGTGGTGAAACCCCGTCTCTACCAAAATACAAAAATTAGCTGGGTATGATGGCAGGTGTCTGTAATCCCAGCTACTCGGGAGGCTGAGACGGGAGAATCGCATGAACCTGGGAGACAGTGGTTGCAGTGAGCCAAGATCATGCCACTGCACTCAAGCCTGGGCGGCTAAGTGAGACTCCGTCTCAAAAAAAAGAAAAAAGAAAAAAGAAAGCAAGCATTCTAATGGTAGACTTGAAATTAAAATGAAAGGCTTAGCTGGACATGGTGGCTCACACCTATAATCCCAGCATTTTGGGAGGCTGAGGCAGGAGGATCGCTTGAGACCAGGAGTCAAGACCAGCCTGGGCAACATAATGAGACTTCGTCTCTACAAAAATAAGTAAACAAATAAAATAAAATGTAAGACTTGGGAACAGAGGAGAATTTCCTACAAGCTATTAGTATAAAACATGTTATATAATCAAAAGAGAATTCCCATAATCTTCAGCCCACAAATATGATATCCATGATAGCTTTAATAACTACTTATAAAAACAAAAGCGAGAGGGAAAGGAGCTGAAATTTCAGAATTCAATGCTGGCAAATTTCTACTATTTTAGATAGTAATTAAGGGCATTGGTAAATAAATACTGAAAAAGTTTACTAGTCAGTAGGCTTTCTGAATCCATTAAAAGTTATGACAACAGTATAATACTGAAAATGTATATGATATAATGTTAGCTTTAAAATACTAAACCAACAGTAAAATTACACTTGCATATGGGCAACAGAAGTAGGCAACATAAAAACTGCTTATCAAGAAGTCAGACTCATAGAACATTTATTTAAAAATTTTTCAACCAATATAGAGGGAAATTCTCAGGGAATATTCTCTATATATTCCCAACTAGAATCCTTATTTATCCCACATTTTAACTCTTTTCTTTCTTTTCATAAAATTATAATAAAACTGAGAAAGAGGATCTAACTTGTAAAGTGGCTCCTAGGTTATATCCAGGTTCAGGCCATTCTTCTAAATCAACTTCAGCTGCATTCCTATTTTATAATACTAATACCAAACATTTAACAGCTCCATAATTTCAAAAGAAATTCACATATACTGTCTCACACCAATGACCCTGTCTGTTATTATCCACATGTCATAGATGAAAATGAAGCAATTATAGGTTAAGTACTTATCTAAGATCAAAAGACTAGTAAGTCAATACCCTGGTTTTTCTAACTCTTGCTACATACAGCATTCTGGTAAACTTTATTGGACTCTATCACAAACATTGTGATTAGTGGTCTTCATATTCTATCAGATACTGAATAATCAAAAATGAATTACTCTACATTTAACATATTTTCCTTACAAAAAGCAGTAAATTATACAAATCTATTTTAGCAAGATAATGAAAGCTGAAACATAAAAGAACTCAGTAAACAAACACTTTAATCATAAAATTCTAAATAATCAAGATTTATATTATAGCATTTAAAACATGTAAATCTTTCGTATAAACATCATTCCTACTTTGTCTCCTGGGAAAAATATTTCTAAGCATTTCTAAAGGAGAGTATTTCAAGACCTCGTAAGCTCGGGGTATTAAAACAATTTTTAAAAAATCAATTTCACTCAAGTAAGATGATCTACTAATTTTTTCTGAATCGACTGTGATTTTACCTTAGATATGAACTCAAAGTTAGATTTCTGATTTGAAAAATACGCATATTAGAAATAACATTCAAGTTAACATGATGCTATCAATGAAAGAGCTGAAAGGTCAAATCTCATCAAATGACCTCACAGATGATAAGGATGAGAAGGATATAACTGATAGTGATATAGCCACAATTGTCTTAGAAAGCTGAGTAACCCTTTTCCAAAATGCTTGAGACTAGATGTGTTTCAGATTTCAAACGTTTTCAGATTTTAAAATATATGCACATATATAATGAGATTATCTTGGGGATGGGACCCAAGTCTAAACAAAATTCATTTAAGTTTCATAAAAACCTTACACACATAACCTGAAGGTAATTTTATACATTTTTAATAATTTTGTGCATGAAACAAAGTTTTGACTGCAACCCATCGAGTGAGGTCAGGTGTCAAATTTTCCATTTGTGGCTTCATGTCAGTACTCAAAGAAGTTTCAGGTTTTGAATTTTTTAATTAGAGATGCTGAATCTGTATATATACATGTCAGGTTCTGTTCTAAGCATAAATTATCTCAATCTTTATAACAACACTGTGGAATACCACTATACCCAAAAAGAAACTAAAACTTAAAACAATAAATAATTTACCTACATCACACAGCTAATAGGCAGTTACACTCAGGATATAAACCCTGACAGTATTGATTTTATAATAATTAAAAGGTATCCAATTTACAGGGTCAACTATTTTAGAACAATAAGGAAAGATAAATACTTAATCAGTTCTTACCTCTTCAGGCAGTTCACTGTACATGGTTTCAGAGGTAGACAATAAAAATATAGGTGAAAATGATGGTATATCTTGTAGCAATGTCAGAAAAGTTGCTCTCACAGTTTCACTGACAGCTTCCCACCAATCTCCAATGTGAGGCATGTAAACAATACTAGGTACTGTTCTTCGAGCTTCACGAAAAATCTGATTAAGGAAAAAAACCAGCATTAAACAACTCAAATTGATTATTCTAAAGTCTACCCAGTAATCTCCAAATATATGAAATGTGTCAGGCCTATTACAGTCATTAGTTTCAGCCTCAAAATTTAAGTTCAAGAAATGATACACAAGCCTTACACAGCTTCAGTCTACCCTTGCTCCACCAAAAAAAAGTACGTTTTGCCCTTTAATTATTCTTATTCAGTATATATTAACAGTGGAAGGTATCAAAATGCTCCACTTATCTAGCATGTAAAGATAATAAAGCAAAATACCACTGTAAAATATGCTGCAGATAAAGAGATAAATATACACCTATGGCACTCATGCGATATCCATAAACTTTACACAAAGAATAACAACACAGCTTACGTTTTTGAGCACCTTGACTAAAATCATACAATATATAAATTAATCATTTTAACCAAGATGTACCACCCTAGAGCTTAAAATTAATGAACTACCTGCTGAACCAGTCATTCACCTCCTCCCATTATCTTAGTTCAATATTTTATAAAATAGTCACAAAATACTCTAACTTACCTAAAGAGCAAATGATTAGCAAAGAGCTCTGGGACACTTCCATTGTTGGAAAATACAAAATGAAGTTTTCCCCAGGTGTTAAAAAGAGTCTTAACCATAGTTTCAATCACGCTCTACCAACACACACCAGTAGGGACCAGCCTGGCTATTAGTAAGCTGCCAAGCTGAATTAATGCCCCTTACTTATTAAGTCGACAGTTTAATATCACACCAACAAATTCTGACATGTTAATAGGACATTTCTCATTATCTTTAACAAGTTGAATTATAAAAATCTTTCTTCCATTTTAAGAATTCTATTCCTAAAATGCTCTACTTATTTTCCCTTATTTTTAACACATTTCAATTAGCCTATGTAATATACAAGATACAGAAATAAGAATTAAGCTGGGCACCGTGGCTCACACCTGTAATCCCAGCACTTTGGGAGGCTGAGACAGGCAGATCACTTGAGGTCAGGAGTTCAAGACCAGCCTGTCCAACATGGTGAAATTCCATCTCTACTAAAAATCCAAAAATTAGCCAGGTGTGGTGGCGCACGCCTGTAGTCCCAGCTACTCAGGAGGCTGAGGCAGGAGAATCGCTTGAACCCAGGAGGCGGAGGTCACAGTGAGCCGAGATTGCACCACTGCACTCTAGCCTGGGAGACAGTGAAACTCCATCTCAAAAAAAAAAAAAAAAAGAAAGAAGAATTTAATATTTAAAATTATTGGGATTATCGGAAACTATCCTAAGAATCAAAAGTATTATTTTTCTTTAATGAGTAAGCTTACCACTTACATACATTTCTTAAATAGTGTATTTTATACAGCTTTCAACCTTCTGTGTAAAATAAAAGATACTGCCAATTGAATAATAAACCAGTTGAAAGAGGCTCAAATAGTAATTGGAAAAAATGTAGATGTTATGATCACTCACATCAAAAGTAATATTTGCTCCTTCCCTTCCTTAATATTTGCATATCCACCAATCCAGAACAGTTGTACAGTACAACTCCTTCAGGACTCTCAAATTTTGACCTTTTCTGCAAACACGTACCCTCCTATCCTGGATCTTGGAAATCCAAGGATTATTTTTTTCCAAAGTTCTTGTAGAAAATTCATAAGAGAAAAACAAGCATAAATATTGGCAAAAGGAAAGCACCATGCAGAAGCACAAAGGCAACTGAGGCATTTATTTAAAAAAAAAAAAAATTACATGCCACCCAAATCAGGCATGGTTACATGGAAGACAGTGACCAACTCCTTTTGTCACTTTACAGTTCCCCACTCTGTGCTGGTAAAACAAGAGACAGTCAGCAAAGAAAGAAAGGTGATCATATGAAAGACTAACCAACTATAGGTTACTAAGAAACCTCACAAAGCCAATCACTTAATTCGGCCATGCAAGCTACCACATACATGCCCAGGGTATGAGAGAAGACAGGAAAACATGCCTTTAAAAAAAATGAAATTTTGCCTTTGATTTTAGTACTTCTAGGTTAGATTTTCCAGGAACATGTGCTGAGAACATCTAGCCATTAAAAAATATCAAAGAGGATGAGCAAAGCAACAGAAGGTTAAGTGATAATAATTTGACAGACTCAGAGGTTAACTACAGGTATCTTAACTGTATTTGCAAGGGTGAACTACATACAATCATCACCAGCTCTAAGAGGTGAGGTTTGTTTTTTTCTATTTCTTTTTTTCCTCCAATTGTCTCAAAATTAACATGATACTGAACTCAAATTGAACATGATAGCGTATTGACCCCATTTAAAAATTTAGAAATTTTTCCACATTTCCAAAAAATTTCTTATTTTCATCTCATCTTCTCAAAATCAACAAATTGAACGTGACATCCTACTAGTCCAATAAAAAAAATCTGGAGGCTTTTTACTTCCAAAGCTTTTAGGAAAATGTCCTTCTTGACAAAAAAAATTTTAAACTATATTTGAAAACTTACTGGGGAAAAAAAATCAGGCAAGTCTAAGATGAACATGGAAAAATAAAAAGGCTTCGCCTTTCTGATCTATGAGTGTATAATTACATGAATTGAGAATTAACCTAACTACATGAAATACCACCATCTATGAAATATTTTTGTAATTTTTCTCCTAAGCCTTTAGAGGAAAACCATCCTTAATTTCTAGAAATACTAAAAAGCACTATTAAAACAAGCTTTCTTTTTAATTCCTTGTTCTATGTCATCTCAGAATATTAAAATAAACTTTTATATTTTCTTTAGATCTATAACCAGTCTGTTCTAATTCCCATTTTGTAATAAAAATTCAAAAAGAACAGAGTTTGAGAATAGCATTTAAAAATTCTTAGCATATAAGCAATAGGAAAAAAAAAAGTTTAATCCTAGTATGATTTTTTTCTGCAATATAAAAACAGCTCTTGAGCAGTTTGCTGGTAACTTTTAAAGTGTGGAGTAAAATACACTCTGTGAAATCAAAGACCAGATAATTCAGAGTAGAAAAATATAGCCTAGTTTCAATGAAGCGGCAACTGGCTTGGGAACAAGTGATGCCATTTGAGAACTAGAAAAATACTCACCTATAGGGTGTCTTGGATTGGTGGATGTGCAAGGTGTAGTAGAAAACAGAAAAACTGTTATAGAAAAAAAAAAAAAAGACAGTAGGCCAAATTACTGAACCAACCGTTTCAAAATACCTCTGACATGACCAGCACTCTTGCACAAGTAAAATGAACAAACACCAGCATATGTGAACTGTTCATTTTGATTCTTTATTACATTATACTGCATTTCCTTCTGACCTCCTTCTTGCCACAGACATTATAAGGATCTTAGATAACAAATTTTTTAAAAACTTTCTTTATTTAAAAAAAAATCACAAACTACTTCCTCTAAATATTAAAGATATTAAAGGCAAAAATCAGGCCACCGAAGTTAGAAGTAGCCATCCAAGGAAGCAGTCATGATATAAACTGCACTTATAGTTACAAGAGTTCTAATCATCTCAAAAGCTAAACTTTGAAGTCAGCATTTTAGCCATCAAATTAAAATGTTCCGTCCATGAAAATTTAGTGTATTTTTAAGAATTTGTAGTCCCACAACAAGCCATTTCCTTTAGAAAGTGAAAACTATACAATTTTTAAACCCAAATGTGAATGAAGCAGAAAGCTCAAAGCCAGTATCACTTTTACCTGCCTAAAGAGGGCAATATAGAAAAGAAACAACTTTAGTCATCAAGAAACTTCCAGAACTTGTCTCAGTCACTTAATAGTATTATAAATATATTAAAATTATAAAACACAGGTAAAAGAAAAATGTTGGGACCTACAACATCCTCAATGTTTATAAAAATTAAAAGGCACTAATAAGTTTAATTCTTTGTGCCATGCTATCAGAAATTATTAAAATAATATCTTTGCATTGCTGGTGGCTTTATTCCATTTTTATCCCTTTACTCTATCTATTTATATTCCCTTTATCTAAGATTTATTGAGAATCTCTTGTGAAAAGAAAGCACTGTCTGGATTCTAAAGATTCAGGATTCAATAAATAAGGTACAAATTTCTTTACATGCACACAAAATAAGCCTGTTATAAAACACATCTGTACTAGTTACTGAACTATGGTAGTAACACAAATTAGCATTTTATGAAAATTAAATCACTTAAATTCTTTTTCTTTTTCTAATATTTTCATTCCCTAAGGACTTCAAGAATTTCAGTAAGTATGATACACTCCAGGTCAGGATAATTTAACTTGTCTACAACTCAAAAAAAAAATTATTTTTTAAGTGTTGCTATGGAAAAACTCAGATATCCATGTGAGCAAACACAAAAGCATCCAAAGTACACACAGACTCCTACAGAGAAATCCAGAAATCTATAAGCACAAACACAAGAGCAACCAAAGTATACACACAGGTAAGTACATTAATGCCTTCAAGCTATTCAACCAAAAAGAATTTCCCCTGGGAAATTCTAGATAACAATTTCTCTCTGGGGAAATAAATGCATTTAAATTTTCATCAAGAAAAGACCTTATTCACCTTTTGAAATTATTCCCAACACCACACAGTACCTAAACTCCAAAGCTTTTCAGACCATATATAAATGCATTAATTGAATCAAACCTGTCTAATAATTAAAAAGATAAAATACAGCACAATTATCAGTCCCTTTTTTCTAAACCAACAATAGAAATATACAGGAGGCAAAAAATTATATTTGAGGATGTCAGAAAAGGAGAATCATAGTTTTGTTTTGTTTTTTAAGAGTGTTAATACCAAAGGTCTTTTACTACCAATATTAACATCTCCTGCCTTGCTGTAGGACTCAATAATTACTTGTGAACTTAAGGGGGCAACCATAAATTTTCCAGGCTATACCAAGGGTTCTCATTCTCCTTCCAAAGCCCTTGGAAGACTGTGAAATGCTCAGTGACATATGTGTGAACACACACACACACGCGCATGCGTGCACATTTGTTTCAGTAATAAATGTTGGACTAATGTCTAGTGACCAGCTAAAGTACTATAGCTCAAAGTGAGAGCTACTGAAAACCTAGAATAGTAATATCTGAGATGCATTTTTACAAAGTACAGATTCCTGGGACTCATTCCAAATTGAGTGAATCACAATCTATGGGCGTGGAGCCAGAAAATCAGAAATTTGTATAAGTACACTCAGGTGATTCTTATGGACACTAAATCTTAAGAAACAATAAGAAAAACATTGCTTTTTAATATAGTAGACACTAACTCTGCCATTTTTTACTCCAACTGATGATATTAATCAATAGCTGAGTCCGTCAGAAGGAGAAAAGAAAGTTCTGTCACGTATATTCCTGTGCATGTATGTTTTAAAGGACAGACATAAAATGAAACATGATCCCCACAATACAAAAAATATCAAGTAGGGGTCTCCCACCTTACCACATATATACATACGGCCCTTTAAAAGTGATTTAAGATTCCCTTTAAGACTGCCTTTCATGTTCATGTTACACTACTAAACTTAATTGATATTAGGTATTTTAGAGCCTGGGGAAAAGAGAAAATATGCAAGAATAACTTACCAGACTAAACCCTTATATTACACATCGATCTAGAGAGAGAACTCTGAGTACAGGAGGACTAGCTCCCAAGAAAGGTGAAGCAAAAAGGAAGAAATGAAAAGGAATACAGAAGAAAAGATAATCTTTTTCAATCTTTCCAGTGTTTCACCACCTGACTCATGCACTCTCTTTCCTACAGCTTTTGTACCCACTTATAACCTGGTTTGCCAACCTCTACCAATTATTTTAAAATTCCTCTTACATTACATAACAGCTTCTTTTTGCAGAATTTGTTAGCAAAGACAGTGTTATATTTATGAATGTAAAATAATTTTAAATATGCACTTAAGACACATATAATCACAGATTAGCCAAGACATCCGGTCTCTGGCCAGTGTTGCAGATAGAGTGTGGGTGTCTGCTACCACGACTGCACTTCATGGCTCAAGTCCTGGCAGACTGACTATCCAGGAGGAGTCACTCTAGAGTAAGCTCGACTTCTAACCCAGAAGCTCTTAGGTATACACTGAAAAGATGAGAAGCCTTAATGTACTAGAGAAAGTGAAATACGACCAAAATGATAGTGAGTTTTTGTTGTTTTTCACTATCAAGTGACACCTCTCTCCTTCCCACCAAAACAAAACAGTAGTAAAAGACAAGAAGTGTACAAGAGACCAGAGGATGTAGAATTCAAAGTTGGCCAAGCAGGATTCTGAAAGACGCCATGAAAAACATCAGAAAAAAGAAAAGAAAAAAAAAAAAAAAACCCTGTAACATCAATATATAGTTCACTACAATGCTTCCTAAGTGTTTCCTTACCTTTACTTAAATAACATTAAACCAGTAATGTTTGTGAATATATATACAAATTAGCCATAAGGAACAACTATAAACAAAAATAAAAAAACCTTTCTCACTTTGAAAATATTTCTCTTGGCCGGGCTCAGAGGCTCACGCCTAGATTACAACCAGCACTTTGGGAGGCAAAGGCAGGTAGATCACCTGAGGTCAGGAGTTCGAAACTAGCCTGACCAACATGGTGAAACCCCGTCTGTACTAAAAATACAAAAATTAGCTGGGCATGGTGGCGGGTGCCTATAATCCCACCTACTAGGGAGGCTTAGGCAGGAGAATCGCTTGAACCTGGAAGGTGGAGGTTGCAGTGAGCCGAGATCACGCCATTGTACTCCAGCCCAGACAACAAGAGCAAAACCCTGTCCCAAAAAAAAAAGAAAGAAAGAAAAAAAAGAAAGAAAAGAAAATATTTCTCTTTTAAAGTGATTTTTCTCATCTTTAGTTTGCTTGATATAGTCAAATAAAAACTTCAAAAAAGAGAATTTTCCAAACAGTATAGCATAAACTAAAAAGGCAAAGTTCACACATTTTCCAATCTTTCAGAGTCCTTCTCCCCAAGTCAAAGCAACCATATTAACATTTTTGGGGGATACTTGCTTTTTTCACTAATGTCATCTTCATTTTTCCGAATCAGCCCATGTAAATCTACATCATTCGTGTTAACGGCTAGACAGTATTCCTCTGTATGTCAAGATACACCATAACTAATTTTAGCTGGTCCCACGTGAAGGGATATTCAGTTTGTTTGCCTTTGTGTTTTGTGTGGCAATTACACATGACACCGTGATAAATATACTTGTTCATTTAGCATTGAATACTTGTAGCTAACATATCTTTAGGAAAAATTCCTAAACATAGAATTTCTGGGTCAAAGGGTATATGTACTTGAAATGTTATTTTCTTTTCTCACACTACACCAATGTGGTACTTGAAATTTTAAAAGACGGTGCCAGATTACACTCCAAAAACATCAAATAAATTTACATTTCCACTAAGTAAGTATGAGCATTCCACATCTCCAACGGGGCATTATCAAGCTTTTAAAAACACACACACACAAATCTGATACTTTATTTTCACTTAAGTGAAGCTTAGAATCTTTTCACATTTGTTATTGGTTGCTTTTTCTTTTCCCCCATAAATATCATGTTTCTACTTTGCCAATTTTTATATTAGATTGCTATTCTTTCTTCTTACTGATTTTAAGGCATTTGTCCATATTTAGGAAACCTGTTCTCAACATACCTGCTACAAATATACTTTTTCCCAGACTTTATCTATTAATTTAAGGAATGCTTTCTGTCATGTGTAATTTAAAATTTTATATAATCAAATTCCTTCATATCTTTATGTTTTCTAGCTTTTGTGCATTGCTTAGAAATTACTTTCACACATAAGATAATAAATACACTGACCTTGTGAATTTTTCCAGTACTTTTATAGTTCCACTGACCAAGTCGAGTTCATTTTGGGCTATAGAAAAAGGTAGGAAATCCTAGTTTTATTTTGTTTTGCTTTTTCCCCTATTGGAGGAACTTGCTAGTTTTCCAAGACCATTTGGTAAATAATCCATTTCTTCCATCTACTGATATGAAATGTCATCGCCATTGTGGTCATCACCATTAAATTCTACTTCTACAAAAGTCTAAGCATGAATTGTCTCTTCTAATACTTTTGTCTATTCTTGCACAGGCACACATTCTTTATTACTGTAACTCTATTACACCCTTAAAATTTTGGTAGGGCCCCCAATGACACTTTTTCCTCTAGAATTCTCCTTGCTAGTCTCATACTTATTTTCTAGAAGAAACACAGAACTCTTTTTTTTAACTTCTCTCCCTAAGTCTTGAGGAGATTATAATTGGAACTTAATTTATACATTAATTTAGGAAAAAAACCTCACAGTCTTTGAATTTAAAGCCTTACCATTTAGTTGTAAGCAGTAGCAGTGGCAGCAACGGTAGTAGTAATAAGCATGAATATAACTAACTTTCATTGAGGACTATATGTCAAGCGTATTTGATAACCTCATGGTGTCATCTCTGTTTCACAGATGAGAAAATTAAGGCTCAGAGTGTTAAACTACTTGCCCAAGGTCACAACCACAACTGAGATTTTAGTCTGCATAATTTGACTTGAGTCTACACTCTGAATTAAATAAGTTTAACACAGTAATTACAAACAAGGTGTGCTTCTTCCTCTAAAGCTCCACATATTAACACATTATCATTAGTATGAAAACACCATAAGTATTCTAGCCAGGCATGGCTCTCTCTACGAAGATGGCACTGTGAAGTATTCACTGAGATATGCCCATCCCAAATCCCCAGACTTTCTTGTTCCTATATAGTGGTTCACTCCCAATGCAGAGATCTGCAGCAATGATCAGATCATGGGAGCTGAGAGTAAGAGGTGATGAGAATATTGACATTTAATTGATATCTAAAGCAGAGAAACCATCTAAACTTTGCTATTTCTTAATATAAAGATTAATAGTAGTGTGTACACACACATGCACACACATACACACACTAGAAGTACATTCACATATGGAGTTGAATGCTCAACAGGTTTTTAACTGCCCAAATACATTTGAAATTTATCTATGTAGAACATTCCAACCCTCCTGCCTCAAAAGAGTCGATCAGAAGACTGAAGATAACAAACAAAATTCTTGGCTTTTGGTTTACCAAATAAGCTTCTGAGTTCTCAAGGTAGAGATTTTAGTTTGAGACAACCAAATTTTGAAGTCTACAAGCTTGGTTTGAGACCCAAATGCCAAATCTCTACAGCTATATTTACGTCTTTGGGAGGCCAAGGAGGGCGGATCACGAGGTCAGCAGATCGAGGCCATCCTGGCTAACATGGTGAAACACCGTCTCTACTAAAAATACAAAAAATTAGCTGGGCATGGTGGCACGTGCCTGTAGTCTGAGCTACTCGGGGGACTTAGGCAGGAGAATCGCTTGAACCCTGGAGGCGGAGGTTGCAGTGAGCTGAAATGGCGCCACTGCACTCCAGCCTGGGCAACAGAGTGTGACTCCGTCTCAAAAAACAAACAAACAAACAAACATATATTTACTTTAGGGATATGGGAAGAATACAAGAGACTAGCCCACCTCTGGCCTCCTTAATAAAGATGGCTTCCTCCCCCCGCCAAGAAGAAGACTGATGATACTATGAAAGGCAGAGAGCATTCCTAGCGGGAGGCTTCTCTGGCCTTTGGGTTGGCAAACAAACAAGCAAGCTATGTCTTTCATATAGTCAACTGTCCCCCTCAGCAACTTTTAGTTTTCTTCTCATAGTCCCTTCATACTGTTTCTGCTAATTCCTAGGTAAACTTAGTTGCTATTTTAATTGGGACCTCTTCTTCTATTATATTTCTAACTTATTATAGTATTTATAAGAGAAAAGTATCATTTTAAAACATTAACTTTGAAAGTGTCCACCTTACGGAATTCCTTTATTGTCTTTCATCATTCTTTAGTTGACACTGTAAGTTTTCCATATAATTAATCATATCATAGGCAAATGCTTACAAATTCAATATATCCTTTCCAATACTTGTATCTCTCAATGTCTAACTGAATTAATCTTACATGCTTTAGTAATGTTATATTACTCTTTTGTTGCGCTACTAGATTTCATTTGTAATAGTTTCTTTGTGATCATTGCTTAAATGAGATTGGCCTACAGTTTTATTTTGTATTTCCCTGAAAGATGTGATATTGTTGGTTTTGCCAATTTCATAGCTTTCCTCCTATTCCTATGCCTTGGAACAGTTTGACTAGCATTAAAATGATCTTATCCTTTAAGATTAAAATAATTCACCTGTGAAACCATCTATGTTTAATGGCTTTAAGATACGTGCTGAATTTCTTCTTCCACAGTGATTTGTTTAGATTCTCTCCTCTCTGGGGTCAATTTTGTTGATTTATATTTTTCTACTAAATCATTTGGGTTTATTTTAAATGGTACTGAGTAATTCTCTTACTTGCATACAACCTGCAGTAATTTTGTCTCTCTAAAAAGAAAAATACGAGTAAATATATAAATCAACATTATTGGAAAACACATCCAGGATGAGTTAAATGTGTCAAACTGGGAGCAAAATACTGGAGGATAGCATTTAATTCAGGGGTTTTGGAAAGAAACCTTTAAATAGGGCTTTAAAAGTGATAAAGTGCTGGTAGGGTGTTCATATCCAGAGACTGTGAGTAAAAGAAAAACTAAATCAATACTACTATGAATTGTTTAAAAAATGCATATTTCTTGCTACAATGTAGGAAATGGCCAATTATAGTATATGTATTATTTGGAAAACGTAACTGGGAAAAAAACAACAAAATTGTGTGAAATGTTTTAAGTGTTACTACTCCAGTTATCTAACTCTAAAAGTAGGCTAAGTAGCAAACTACAAAGTGGCATTCCTTTCTCTAATTTATTTATTTGAAACACTATTATTCAAACATTTAATGACCACTATCAGCTGGACACCTTGTCAGAGTTACAGAAATGGCTTAGATATGGTTCCTTAGCTCAAAAAATGTATTACCCTCATCCCTAGTTTCAATATGATATAATATATCCATGGTTATATATAACAACCTCAAGAAATATAAACAGCCCCACTAGAACTTTGCTTCACAAACCAGTAAATATAAAATAATTGAAAGTCAAATATCAAACACACAACTATCAACACAAATATCTATAATTTTTGAATGGCTATCACTATTCTAATATGAATATTAAATTCTGATATCTCAAACTGGATATCATTTCCCTTTCTGTGATAAGGCTCTAAGAAAAGACAAAAGTCTGAAACTGCTGTGAGACCACAGCTTTGAACAGAGGGTCAGAAAAAGGCAAAATAAACTCCCTTTCTACATACAATGCATAATGAAACAGGGTATTAAAATTTCAGTAAGGAAGATCATGAGAAAGACAATGAGCTCACCTAAAAAACTGTATGCATCAAAAGGATCCTTTACACTAATACTAGAATGCTAATGAATAACCAACAAAAAGTTAATATTCATACCATACTCTGAAAAATCTTATCTGTAAACACTACACACTAGAAATATTACCAAAATATAAGCAATAAGAAAGTCAGAAGTGCTCTGATGTGATACAAACCTACCTGTGCACATGATTCCTCAGGTGTTTTGGCACTAACTGAATAAAGTGCTGGGAGATCTAGTCTATGCACAGAGAATCTTTCTAGAGTGTGCAAAAGTGCTGGAGCAAGGTGAGAAGTTTGACCTGAGCCCCGTTCTCCAGATAGCAGTAAGCGTGGCCTGTATGAGGTTGGCTGATGATACGGTGACCTGTAATACATGTAAGACACAATTATTTCAAAATCATACATTCTGAAGATAAATATGAAATATCAGGCAAAATTTTTACATTAAAACAATTTAACTCAAAATTAACAGAACTTTCCTATATTATTTTAGTACAGTGATTTATTTTTTCATTAATTATGGTTTTAAAATGTTGGTACCTCTGACCATACTAATAACCAAGATATAAAGGTATAAAATCCACTTTACGGGCCCGGTGTGGCAGCTCACGCCTGTAATCCTAGTGCTTTGGGAGGCCGAGGCTGGCAGATCACCTGAGGTCAGGAGTTCAAGACCAGCCTGGCCAACATGGTAAAACCCTGTCTCTACTAAAAATACAAAAATTAGCTGGTTGTGGTGGGAGGCATCTGTAATCCCAGCTACTTGGGAGGCTGAGGCAGGAGAATCACTTGAACCCGGGAGGCGGAGGTTGCAGTGTGTTGAGATTGCACCACTGCACTCCAGCCTGGGCAACAAGAGCAAAACTCTACCTAAACAAACAAACAAATAATGAAATAAATCCACTTTAAAATAAAATAACCTTGGTATTCCTGCTGTCATACCACATATATTAACTTGAAGATGCATTAAACTCCAGTATCATTTGGTTATTAATTATTCAAGGTTAAATGTTAGGAATCTCACTTTTTGACAAAGAGGTAGATCTGAAGATTATTCCAAATGTAGGACTCAATTAATAGGCGGGGCCTTTAGGAGGTGATTAAGTCATGAGCGGTCAGCCCTCATGAATGGATTAGTTATATTATCAAAGGGCTTGATAATAAAACTAGCTAGCTAGTCCCTTCAATCCCTTCTGCCATGTGAAGACATTACTGGTCACCTCCAGAGGAAGCAGTGCTCAAGGTATCATCTTAGAGGCAGAAACCAAGCCCTCACCAGACACCAAATCTGCCAGAGCCTTGATCTTAGACTTTCAGCCTCCATAACTGTGTATAAATTTATGTTGTTATGTTCTCACTCATAAGTGGGAGCTGAACAATGAGAACACATGGACACAGGGAGGGGAACATCACACACCGGGGCCTGTCTGGGGGTGGGAGACCAGGGGAGGGATAGATAGCATCAGGAGAAATACTTAATGCAGATAATGGGTTGATGGGTGCTGCAAACCACCTTGGTAGGTGTATACCTACGTAACAAACCTGCACATTCTGCACATGTATCCCAAAACTTAAAGTATAATAAAAATAAATAAATAAATTTAGGTTGTTTATAAATTACTCTGTTTAAGGTATTTTGTTATAGCAGCAGGAACAAACTAAAACGATCACAATTTTTAAAATAACAAATATATATAAACTTCTTCCAACACATATTATTTCTGTAACAACAAAAACTAACTGTTCCTACCCTGACAGATGACATCTAAAGCCCCATACCAGAGAAGGAAAATATATTAAACCAAACTTGAACTTGTCATTTCGAGATTCTACAGCACCATTAAAATAACAAATGAAACAAAGTTTACTCTCACTGTGGGTAGTCCTAGACATTCTAAGGCAATACAATAAGAATAAAGCAAATCTAAAATGGAACGAATAGAAAGCAATAAAGGAAAAAATTGACACCTCTAAAGCATATGATTATGTAGTAGCAAATCCAAGAAATCAACCAAAAACTGTCAGAATCTACAAGCAAAGTAACAAGACAGAAGAAATAGAAAAATCAATAGATTTCCTAAACACCATCAATAACCAATGTAAAAAAGGAAAGGAGATCCTATTCACTGCAAAAAAATAAAAAAATTAAAAGGTAAAACAAGCATTATCAAATTATAGTCTTAGCAAGAAAAGAGTAAAACTGAGCCTGAACACAAAGACTAACTATATAAAGACCTCAATTCTTCCTAATCCATTTACTTTTTCATTTTATAGGCATAGGATTTTCAAGTTGAAATCCCAAAAGAATTTTTGGGAGGAGGGGAGTTTCAACTTATTCACAACTTTAACTGAAAGAATAATCAAGTAAGAATATCGAGAAAACTTTTTAAAAACATGCTACCACCTGGGCGAGGTGGTTCACGCCTGTAATCCCAGCACTTTGGGCGGCTGAGGCTGGTAGATCACGAGGTCAGGAGATTGAGGCCATCTTGGCTAATACAGTGAAACCCTGTCTCTACTAAAAATACAAAAAATTAGCTGAGCATGGTGGCACGTGCCTGTAGTCCCAGCTACTCAGAAGGCTGAGGCAGGAGAATCGTTTGAACCTGGGAGGCAGAGGTTGCAGTGAGCCGAGATCGCGCCACTGCGACAGAGCGAGACTCAGTCTCAAAAAAAAAGCTTCCAATTTTAATGCATTCAAACATGTTTTAGTAACAAGCACTTCACAGAGATTTCTTGTTCAATTTTCTTAACAATTCTGTGAAACACAGTTTCATTTTATTAAACAGATAAGAAACCAGGGTGCGTGGAGGTTAGCTATAAAGTTGTATAACCAGATAGAAGAGTTCAAATTGTCATTCAAGCCCATTTGACAGCAAAGCCCAGGTTCTGAACTCATTATGTTAAGATGTGTCCTACTTTATACTGAAACACATTATAGAATAACAATTAATAGAATGTAGAATACACCAAAGAAACAGAATTAAACATAAAAGGCAGCCTAGGAAATGATTAATCGTAATCATTATATGAAGGAATTTCATATAAAATGAAATAATGTATATGCATATAAATGTATAATACTTTATATGAATAAAATAGTTATGATTCATAGTATAATTCATATAAAATATTTTATTATTTTATACTATATTATAAGATAATATGAATTATAATATATAATATATACATTTATAGTAATATAAATTTATAAAATTTATAAGAATTTGTATTTTCTTATATGAAATAATTTCATATAAGAAAAGAATCATAAAAAACAAATGAGGGCAACACAGTGGCTCACACCTATAATCCCAGCACTTGGGAGATTCAGGTAGGCAGATCATTTGAGCCCAGGTGTTCTGAGACGAGCCTGGGCAACATGGCAAAACCCCATCTCTACAAAAAATTTAAAAACAAAAAAATCAGCCAGGCTTGGTGGTGTGCACCTGTAGTCCCAGCCACCAGGAGGCTGAGGTGGGAGGATCACATGTGTCCAGGAAGTCAAGGCTGCGGTGAGCCATGATGGTGCAACTGCACCCCAGCCAGGGTGACAGAGTGAGACCTTATCTCGAAAAATAAAATAAAAAGAACAGAAATGGATGATAAAATAAACGTTTAAAAACGGAGGAGTCAGGTCATTTCATAGCATAAGCAAAATGAATTCTAACACAAAATTTAAATTAAAAGATTCACATATTTTTAATTCATAATAATCTAAAAACGTCTGTAGCTCAAAAATTATAATCTGAACCAAACAGTAAACAACCAAATGGCATAAAGAATTTGTCATACAGCAGGGCACGGTAGCACGTGCCTGTAATCCCAGCTACTTGGGAGGCTGAGTTGGGAGGATGACTTGAGCTCAGGAGTTCAAGACGCCTGGGCAACACAGAGATCCCATCTGAAAAAAAAAAAATTGATAGAGAAAGCATAAAAAGAAAATTTAATAAAAAGAATTTGTCATAAACAGGAATGGTTCTTAATGTATAAAGAGTTCATATGCATAGTTTTTTTAAAAAACCTCCATGGGCAAAGGACGAAAACAGACAATTCAAAAAGAAAATAGAAACAGGAAACTTTTTAAAATGTTTATTTAATTATATAACTATAGAATGTCTCCCATGCTGAATGCCTTAGCCCTAAGTATCAAACAATACCAGTGTTGTCATAGAGCATATAATTGAGTGGTATTTAGTAAAAAAGTTAATACACAAATTACCATAATTCAATGTGATTAGTAAGTGGTACTGTTTAAGTACACAGTGCTATGGAAGATACCAATTAGAGACTCATAGAAGGCATTCCTGGAAAACTGTTACCAAGACAGAAACCCAACAGACTGGAGGTACAAGAGATGAATTCCAAGACTGCAAAACAGGATGCGCAAAGGACCAAAGGTTAAAAAGAACATGGCTCTTTGGGGTAACTGATACAGTTCATATAGCCAGTTTTGGTTTTGTTTGTTTGTTTGTTTATTTTGAAGTACTGGGGACAAGTTGTGGAGGGTGCGGTAAAGGTACTAGGGTGGGGAGAGAAAAAGGAAGGTAAGTTAGACTACGAAGGGCTACAAGGGTTTTGTAAGCCATGTTAAAAGTTTGGAATGTGGCCGGGCATGGTGGCTTACGCCCGTAATCCCAACACTTTGGGAGGCCAAGGCGGGCAGATCACGAGGTCAAGAGATCGAGACCATCCTGGCCAACATGGTGAAACCCCGTCTCTACTAAAAATACAAAAAAAATTAGCCAGGCGTGGTAGCAGACACCTGTAGTACCAGCTACTCGGGAGGCTGAGGCAGGAGAATGGTGTGAACCCGGGAGACACAGCTTGCAGTGAGCCAAGATCGCGCCACTGCACTCCAGTCTGGGCAACAGAGCAAGACTCCGTCTCAAAAAAATAAAAATAAAAGTTTGGAATGTGTACTGAAGACAATGGGGAAGCACTAAGATACTTTAGAGCAGCAAGATAATCATATACAAGTTTAGGGCAGATAACTCTATCTCAGCATGTCAGTATGGGAAAGGGTTTTGAAAGAAGGCAAATGAGAGGAAAGATAATCAGGCATCTGCTATAGTAACCCAAGCATGAGATGTGAATGACAGTTCAACAAGAATAGTGTTAGAGGAAGAAGGAATAGCCTGCAATGAGACTTATTTAGTAAGAAAAATAAAAAAGACTTGGTCATTGACTAGACAAAGAAAGAAATAAAAGGAAAGAAGTTGGGAATGATGTCAAATTCTAGCTGAGACAACTGAATGAATGGTGACTCATAGGAGTCACAGGGAGAGAAGGAGCGATATAGTCCAGCTATGTATGAAAAGATCCATGGTACAACCAAGGGGAGATGGGTCACTGGTCAGGGTCCGAAGATCAAGAGCAATCTAGGCTTGAGAACGAAACGGTAGTCATCAACACAGAGATTAAAAAATTGAGAAAACAGAAATGAAAATAATGATAGACATCTTTTATCTGTTAGATGAATAAACCAAAAATTAATTTCAACACCCATTATCAATGAGAGGATGGGAAAATTGATATCCTCATAACCAGTAGAAGAAAAGCACAACTTTTCTGAAATTATATGTGATAGATCTAAAGATGCCAAAATGTATGCCCAAAAGTATTCAGTAACTCACTCCATTCCTAGGGACTCCCCAACCTCTTACTATCTTCTGCATTTTTTCCCATAGTACTTATCTTCTAACATTTTATCTATCTAGCAAGCTATTACATTTATTGTTTTACTGTCCATCTCCTCTATTTAAAAATGTAAGTTCAATGAGGGCCAGGATCTTACCCTATTTTGTTCACTGCCCTATCCCAAGTACCCAAGACAATGTCTGGAACGTGATGGGCACTTTCACAAAACATTTGAATGAGTGAATGAATATATGAAAGAACAAATGAACAATTCAACCAAACAAAAAGATACTATATTCATCTATCTGGTTTGTAAAGATTTTAAAAGACAGTGCTCAGAACTGACAATGGTATAAGAAAAATACCACTCTCATACATTAGTATGAGAAATGTAAACTAGTACAAGCCTTCTGGAACGCAATTTAACAATCTGTGTCAACATGTTAAATGTATACGCTCTGACACAGCAATTGCAGTTCTTAAAAATTTATCTTACACTTTGAATCAGATAGTGGTGTAAAGATGTATACTTAGAAACAAGTCTATTGTTTATAAAAGAAGCTTGAAACCTTCAAATTTTACCAATAAGGGTCTATAAATTGTGGAATATCCAAAGTGTAAGATAATATGCAGCTATCTTAAAATAGTGGTATCAAACATATGCTGATATGAAATAATATTCCCAACATAGTGAAAAAGTAAGTTATATTAACAACTTAGAGAAGGATATAATCCAGATAATGTATGGGTCTATACATTATACATGCATAGAGAGAACATGGAAGTGTGGTCACCAAAACTTTAACAAATATTACCTGCAGGTGCTGGGGCTTTAATTTTTACTTTCTTCTTTATGCTCTTCTTTATTACTTGAATTTTCTACAGTGTATATCATCTTTCTAATCAGAAAAAACAAAGCTATTTTCATTTGAAAAACCTCAGAAAGCTCTGTTTCTAATCACCCTTATGGTAATATAAAGTAAGAAAGAAAATTTATTTTCCATCACAAGGCTTCTCTACCAGATTGGTAAACCTTAACTATCTTGACTTCTCCTTTATATTAAATGTAAAAAAAAAGAAAAGGTTTCAACACTGTTTCAGGAGACTATTTCCAGAAATCCACCAGCAATACCCAGGCTAGTGTGACTAAAACACAGCACTAAAGTTACATTTTCTTCTGGCCAAGCAGTTTTTTTTCTGCATTCATCTGTAATACTAACACATCTTGCTCAAACAGAAAACTAAACCAACCAAACAAAAAAGACCACATGTTGCCCATCTTAAAGGCCTTAATTCTACAGTGTATGCTTCTTGGAGAGTGTGAAATATATTGCTCAACTTACCTAAAGAAGCAATGCAATTCCCTAGCTACTTACTAAGCTCAGAAATAATTTGGAAAAATATGATCTTAGGAAACAAACAGCACAGAGTCTGGCTCTGCCACCTGCTAGCAACATGATCATGGGCAACTTATTTAACTTCTGTGTGCTTCAGTTTCCTCATCTATAAAATGAAGATACCACAAATGCAGTATGATTGTTGAGAGGCCTATATATATTACTGAATATGAAGCACAGATCTTTACATACCAAACGTGTATCTAATTTGTAAAAAGCACTCAGATGCAAACTCCTAACCCTTCATAATGAAAAGGACAGCAAATATCACTTTCTCCTGTGAGAACTTCCCAGACTTTCAGCAGAATTAGTTCTGCTTTCATAGCACTTTCACAGTATTGAAATGTTTGTCACCCCCAATAGTGAGACCTTCTCCAAAGAAAGAACTATGTTATATCTTATTCATGCTTAGGTTTTCAGTATCTCATACAATGCCTGGCATAGGGTAAAAAAAGAAAAATTGGACAAATGGGTAGGTGAACAAAGAAATAAGTGAATAAATATTACTAAAACATCTAAAAAATGCTTATTCTAGAATATAGTTGTCTCATTACTTAATGAAAGTCAAATCAATGAACTCGAAAAGCTTACGTAAAGGAAGCTAAAATTAAACCAATTCTTTCAGAAAAGCTAAAACAAAATGAGCCATACCAATGTCTCACATTAAATCAGTGGCAGGAAATGTCCTCAATAAAAAGTTAAAACTTAACACTGGACATGATACTTTCTAATATCAAAATCTATTTCTGTATTCCTTTATTGACAACAATTATCTTATAAAATTAAACACGTCTTTTGATAGTTTCTTTGTTTCTGCTACTACATAATACAAATTCAAATAACTATAACTGTCAAACACACATACACACACACACAGAGAGAGAGAGGGAGGGATAGAGAAGGAGGGAGGGAAGAAGAGAGGGAGAGGGAGAGAGAAGGAAGGAGAGAGAATGAGGGAGGGAAGGAGAGAGGGAGGGAGAGGGAGGGGGAGAGAGAGAGAGACAGGCTAGCCAGGTGAAAGGCAAAAAAAAAAAAAAAAAAAAAAAAAAAGGCTTTCCCATAACTATCGATAAAACAAATTTGTAAAATGGTGGAATAGCCTATAAAAAAACTTCCCCGAGAGCATAAAAGAAAGGATCTGGAGAAGAAGAAAAAAACTTACAAAGAGTTTGCTATTAAAGAACATATGAAGAAAAAAAGAGAAGATGAAAGTAATTTAGCCTCATTTTAAAATACGAAAAACAAGAAAGGGTTATCAATGCAAATAATCAACATTTCACCAAAATCTACACAGGAAAACTTCAAGTTGGAGACTTAAATTTGTTCAAAATATTAAAAGTACACACAATCCAGCCTCTTCTAATAGAAGTGCTATTAGATCTACCTAACGGAAGCTTTATGGTTCTTCAACTATGGGCTAATTATGTAAATGCAAGTAAAGATGCTGTTAGTGTTTGAACACTACTTGGCCTCTTAATTTAAAATCAGATTTGCACTAAAAGTGTTTACCTAGCATAGCGCACAGCAAAAGTTGCTTTAACACAGATAATAAAAGGATAAATGTAAATTGAAAAACCATGAAATCCAAATTATAAAAGTATAATGTTTCTAGAAAATCAAAAAGTTATTTAATTACTGAACAATTTCTAAATCAAAATCTCTTTTAGTAGCCTTAGAGACCTAAATGATCATCTAAAGTTTATTACAAATTAAAGTACTCCAGATCATAGCTAATATTTCATTTCTGCCCATTAAATAAAAAGCAATAAAGTTGGGGCTCATGACTTGACTTTCTAAGGGTAAGCCTTCCTCTGCCTCCATGGGGGAAAAAAATTCACACCATCACTTTTAAGAAAAGTAACCTTGGCTGAGTGCAGTGGCGTATGCCTATAATCCCAGCACCTCAGGAGGCCGAAGCAGGCAGAGCACCCGAGGTTTGAGACCAGCCTGGACAACATAGTGAAACCCCATCTCTACTAAAAATACAAAAATTAGCTGGGCATGGTAGCGCACACCTGTAATCCCAGCTACAGAGGAGGCTGAGGCACAAGAATAGCTTAAACTCAGGAGGCAAAGGTTGCAGCGAGCTGAGATCGTGCCACTGCACTCTACGCTAGGCGACAGAGTGAGACTCTTGTCTCAAAAAAAAAAAAAAGAAAAAAAAAAAGAAAAGTAGCAGGAAAGATTCTTCTAGTTGGAGGAAAAAAACACCTAAGTACTTAACCAACAAGCTATTACCACATGAATAAGAATACATAGTAAAAGTTTTCCAGAATTGTGTCCAAACAACAGAAAAACAATATCCTCACAGTTACAACCATAAGTAAAAATATACTATAATTCTAATCATAAAGTATCAAAAATCGCTCTAAATACAAAGAAATTTGATATAAATCACTCACATTGTAAAATGAAGGTAGGGTTTATGTATAGCAGCAGCTGATGACTGTTTCTTTGGTGATCCTGAGTGACAATGGGTCTCAAAAATTGATAAAGCATTTTCATCTTCACTATCCTCTAAAATTAAAGTTTCTATATCTGTTTAAAAAAATCACAATGTTATGAGGCTCATAAAGTCATTTAATATTAGTGCCTTACCAAAGCTAAGAAAAATTGGGTTAAAAAATCAAATGACATTAATAAGTGATCTATCAAATAATACAGGCAAATTGACAAACTGCAGCTTTTAAAATAACCTATAAACAAAATTAATAAAACATTTTCACCTTTACAGACTATTTACTTAAGTATTATGAGAGATAATTCGGAAGAACTCACTGACTGGCTTAAAAAAAAAAACAAGTCTGGAAAAGAAGTGGCACTCTCATAAAATCCCACCCTATTTAACTAAAAATCTCTGAGTTAATTATGACCAAAACCAGTCCATTTCATATTTGGTTTAATTAGTAGGTTAGCTGAATCAAGGCCAGTTCTTATAAAAGCAACAAGGAACAAACTGACCCTTATTTTTTAAAGAGGATACACCTTTTCAAGGAAGACTTAGTCTAGTTAAGATGGAGTCAGAAATTCCGTCAAAGCTAATCTTAAAAATATACTCATTCATACAGCATTATTCTCTCTATGGGCCTTCAGTTACCACTCAGGGAACTAACTAGAACTAAAATCTCTACTGGGAATGCAACACTTAAAGCCTCACCTGGACTACCAACAGCTATACTTCAAACATGCCTAATCAGAAGTGACAATTCATTCAATAAAAAGTAACGCTACATGTGTACGGGATATGAGAGAGAATTAAGATTAAGAGAAATCATACCCTTTCAAAACAAAAAATATGCAGATGCATTCTAAAATTAGATACTAAATTATGCTGGCAGATAGAGATCTCATGTGGCTTTTAAAAGCTAAATATTTAATCGAGACCATCCTGGCTAACACAGTGAAACCCCATCTCTACTAAAAATACAAAAAAAATTAGCCGGGCATGGTGGCAGGCGCCTATAGTCCCAGCTACTAGGGAGGCTGAGACAGAAGAATGGCGTGAACCCAGGAGGCAGAGCTTGCAGTGAGCTGAGATAGCACCACTGCACTCCAGCCTGGGTGACAGAGCGAAGACTCTGTCTCAAAAAAAACAAAAAAAAAAGCTAAATATTTAGTACAAGTCATATTTTAATCTGGGAAATAACTGAGTATCTTTTGAGTGATAATTTCATACACAAAGAAATGATATTTATCTAAGAAAAACATTAAAGGTCAAAACAAGCCAGAATAAATAATATGACTAAATAGCTAAAAACCAATTACTGATAATCAAATAAAATTTGGTTGCTCTTCTGCACTGGTCATGTCAACTAGTTCTACCAACTGAAACTAAAGCATACTTTACATTTACACACAAAAAAGCTATAAGAAAACATAGATAATAATGCTATAAAATGGTAATTCACAAATGGAGATAAAAAGCTATGATGAAAGAAAAGGTTTTTATGATTTTCTAAAGGTGACGTAAGTTTTTTGGGAAGTTTTGGTACATAAAATACATATGAAATACATTTCCAGTTATAAAATTCAGAAATAAAAAATACACAAATCATGGTATGGTGCCTGGCTCACAGATATTCAGTAAAATATTCATTCCCCTCTGCCAAATTTAAGAAATCAGGTATTCCATGTGATATCTTATGTGACTCTGTCACTAAACAATTTTCTGAAAAATATATTTATGACAGAAAAATTCATTGAACATTCATAATTTTTACTATTTTTTTTAATGTTAGTGTAATTCTCTGAATAATTTTCTATTTGGTGCGGACTGCACTCCAGACAAAGTGCTAGGAACTGGAGAAATTAAGATAATCAAAAGACATTACTTTCCCTTCAAAGTTTATGAGCTTTATACTCTGATTAGAATGTTAATCTAATTTTAAAATTTTTTTCCTGTAAATGAGTGATGTTTTTAATTTGATTTATTTATTTATTTATTTATTTATTTGTTTGTTTTTTAAAGAGACAGGGTTTCACCATGTTGGCCAGGCTGGTCTCGAACTCCTAACCTCAGGTGATCCGCCTGCCTTGGCCTCCCAAAATGCTGGGATTACATAGGCGTGACTCACCGCACCCAACCATGAGTGATGTTTTTCAAAGTAGTGTTCTGTTTTTATCTCAGGTGCAAAGTACTATCTAGAGGCTTGATAAAACTCAAGACCCTCTACAACGGGGTTCTCATTTACTCCCTTATCAATACCTTACACTCCTATGAGCACTGCACACTGCAGAATGCCCTACCAATAACAACAAAATAATTAGTTTAATCCAAAGAAGCAGTATAGCAACATAGGTAAAAGCAAGGGCTGTCATCAGGCTCCCTGGGTTGGAGCAGGCCCCAGAACTTATTCAATGACCTTATATTAACTAAATTACCAGGCTGGGCACGGTGACTCAAGTCTCCAATCCCAGCACTTTGGGAGGCCAAGGTGGGTGGATCACCTGAGGTCAGAAGTTCGAGACCAGCCTGACCAATATGGTGAAACCCCATATCTATTAAACAAACAAACAAATACAAAAATTAGCTGGGCGTGGTGGCACACACTTGCTATCCCAGCTACTTGGGGGGCTGAGGCAGGAGAATTGCTTAAACCTGGGAGGCAGATGCTGCAGTGAGCTGAGATCAGGCCACTGCATTCCAACCTGGGTGACAGAGACACTGTCTCAAAAAAAATAAATTACCAGCCTGTATCTCCCACTCCCCCGCTCTATATAATCAGAGTGCTTACCTGCAAGCCTGTTAAGAGGATTAATAAGCCGGGCACGGTGGCTCACGCCTGTAATCCCAGCACTTTGGGAGTTCGAGGCCGGTGTATCATCTGAGGTCAGGAGTTGGAAACCAGCCTGGCCAACATGGTGAAACCCTGTCTCTATTAAAAATATTTTAAAAATTAGCCGGGCATGGTGGCAGGCACCTGAAATCCCAGCTACTCAGGAGGCTGAGGCAGGAGAATCGCTTGTACCCGGAAGGCGGAGGTTGCAGTGATCCAAGACAGCACCATTACACTCCAGCCTGGGCAACAAGCACAAAACTCCATCTCAAATAAAAAAAATAAAATAAAAAAGGATTAATAGGTGACAATTTGGGGCTTTAAAGGTTAACCTATTATTATAGTCAACTTTCTAAAGATAGTAATAGCACTACATTAAGATGATCAGAATGTCCCAAAAGTGAACATTCACTCATTTGTCTTACAAACATTCACCAGGCAACTACCATATGCCAGGTAATATGCCAGGCCTGGAATATACAGTACTGAATAAACAGATATATTACAAAAGTGACACATAAATAATCTTGTGAGGAAACTATATTTATTTATTCCTGTATTTGTTTCATCTTAATAATATGAAAAAGTAGTTTAGAGTACCTTCTTTTTTGTCACTCTGGCTATTTTCAGCATGAGGAAACACTTTTTGCAAGACCGCTAGGATGTTGTTGAAGCTTCTTTCCAGCAGTGGCCTTATGATGGGAGATAGTGCATGCCCTGAAGACATCACAGCACGTTGCGAAGCAGGCACAATATTCTGCATTGCATGGTAAAAGTCTTGAGCACTAAGCACTATTGAGGAAACATCCAGCTGCAGTTTATGACTGCTAGCATAGATCTGGGGATAACGCCTCCGCAGCGCAATCAGGGCGGCTTCAGTGCACAGGGCCTTGATATCAGCTCCACAGTAGCCTAATGCACAAAAGGAGAAGGACAGCAAAGGTACATTCATTATTCCATGCACCAACTTTAGCTAACATCATCATCAATACTAAATCAATAACTATGTGCAATTTTACCAGCAAAATGAAAACTAGCCATTTAAAATCACCAAACAAAACTGCTGAATAAAGGGCTGAATGCTTACATTAAGATTAAAAATGTTTTGAATATTTTTAATTAACAAAAACATAAGCTAACAATATTAAAACAAGCTATGTATCTTAAGTATGTCCTCGATAAAAGCTTTAAAACAAAAGCCATGTATTATGTGATTAACTGATTACAATGTACAACTTTTTTTTTTTTTTAAGAGACAGTGTCTCAAAAAAATAAATAGATAAGAGACAGGGTCTCACTCTGTTGCCCACCCAGGCTGGAGTGCAGTGGTGCAATCCGGCTCACTGCAGCCTCTACCTCCCACCCTCAAGCGGTCCTCCCACTTCAGCCTTCTGAGTAGCTGGGACTACAGGCATGTGCCACCACACTTGTGTAATTTTTTTCTTTTCTTTTATTTATTTTGTAGAGATGAGGTCTCACTATATTGCCTAGGCTGGTCTCAAACTCCTGGGCTCAAGTGATCCACCCGCCTCGGCACCCTGAAATGCTGGGATTACAGGCATGAGCCACCACAGCTGGCCTACAACATACAACTTTCTTTAGAAAAAAAGTTTTAAAAGAATAATAGTTTCATTTCAGTCCTTCATCAATATTCACAATCATTAGGTTAGTCCTCATGACATTATACTTACTTATAAATGATTTTTTCTAATATTATTAACTTCCAAACACGTATAAAATAGTATATAAAAAGAAACTTCAAAAACAAAGCTATTCTACTACCAACTCTGAGTGCAACCAACAATTAACATTCAGTTACTCCCATAATTATCATTTAAAATTGTAATTCATCTGATAGTTCCAAATATATTAAAGTAAATAAGAACATTAAAAAATATTTCCATTGATTTTCCACATTAATTTTCTTTGTTTAGTTTAAAATGACTGATAATCTAATTCTAAGCGTTATACCAACATGGGGTATTATTACCCATGTTTAATGGATGATACAATCAAACAACAGATCAAGCCCCAGTGTTTTTAAGTCATTTCATTCATCTGAGTAACAAATACATACAAAAACACATTCTCTGTTGCATCCTCGTCACAAAAAGGAAGAAAAGCTCAAACTAGCCACACTGTTTTTCCTGTTAGCAATTAAACTTGCATTTGGCCACAATTATCAGTTATGCCAGTAGGGGGAACCATTCGAATAGTTATAGAATATTAGACCCTAACTAAGCTCCTCAACAAACAATACCAGGTTTATTTTTATTTTATTTTTGGGAGACAGCATATCGCTCTGTTGCCCAGGCTGAAGTGCAGTGGATGATCATGGCTCACTGCAGCCTTGAGTTCCTGAGCTCAAGAAATCCTTCTGCCTCAGCCTGCTGAGTAGCTGAGACTACAGTGTGTACCATCACATCAGGCTAATTTTTTTATTTTTTATTTTTGTAGAGATAGGGGTCTCACTTTGCCCAGGCTGGTCTCGAACTCCTGGCCTCAAGCAATCCTCCTGCCTCACCCTCCCAAAGTGCTGGTGTTATAGGCATCACATCTGGACTATTTATCTTTTTACACCTCACAATGACCTTACAGAACATTTAAATACTCAACTAAAAATGGTGATTACAAAGGAAAACTTATTAAAAGTTAGGGAAAAACTTAATATGACCTAGAAGAACTTAATTCAGAAGACTATAAGCAGATTAAGCACTAACATTGTTCCACGACAGCAATCTGTCTCACAAATAATTCTCTGGATAACCAAATTTACCACTAGTGTCTCATTTTATTTTCTATTTCTCAAAGAATAAACCTGGAAAAAAATTACCTTTTCCTTTTGCATATATACCTGTTTCATTAATTCAATAATGTATAGAACACTAGCTCAAAGTTATAAACAGTTAATAAAATAATCCAAGGATCTGATTATAGAATGTGAATTCTGTCTTCCATTTCAGAGGAAATAAGGAATATACTACCATCTTCAAACAATATAAACAATTACGTTTCTATTTCTTCTTTAAAAGGATATACACAGTTAATGAACATACTATATGGTCCTATTTTAAGTGCAAAAGCCTAAGTTTAAAAAAATTAAAACTCAGAAACAATTAAGGCAAAACAAATAATTAGCCACTAGAAGGTATTTTACATAGTAAATGTTACCCATAACATTTATGTTTGCCATAACATGTTAATTACATATATAACAACAATGTATTATTGTTCATCTTTCCCTCATTTATTCCAGACAAAGAAATGATCAATAGACCCCATTTAATGAGGCAGATTTTCACATTAATTATTATAACCAACAGACTTATAAAGGAGGAAATTTTTTTACATTAGCTTATAAGTAAGAATTACCAGTTTATATCTGTGGTTCTCACCTTGATTATCCACCTGAATAAACACTGAAACTTAAACAAAAAAAACGGATTCCCAAGCCCCACAATAAACCTAGTGAATCAGAATCTCTGGGGGCTTGATGATATGTGCATTTCAAGAAAGCTTTAGAAGTGATTCTGATACACACAAAATTGAGAACTACTGATTTAACATACTTCCTTCTAAAACTTTAAAAGTGCATCATAACCATGGCTAAATGGGTTACACTTAGGGTAACCACATGCGCTGGTTAAGCCTCTTGTTCTGCCATAATTAATAGCACACCTTTTCACTCTCAAAGAGTCCTTGTTTAGACAATAAATAATATGATCATTCTAGTAATACTGAAAATATACTACAGCCTTTTAGGAGTTAAAAGTTAATATTTTAAAAAGTATAAACATCCCTTTCATAACCATACTAAATCTACCATTACAATTCTAATACTCTGTGAACACATTTAGATATCAAATAAAGAGCATTCCTGAATACTGCTATTAAGATAGAAATTGTCCTGAAAGACTGAAAACACAGCTACTAAAGAGGTTAGACTAGAAACAAGGTCATAACAAAATTTTATGAAGTTTTAAGTACAGCATCACACATAATGAAGGCCCACAAGACAGATACTTCATTGAGACTCTTTCATTGTTTTAGCTCTCTCATTGAAAATGGAATAGAAAAATATGATTAGAGTTGAGTGTTTCATTAATCGTAAGTTCCTACTATTTATGCAAATGTTCCTGATATCAATGTATATTGAGTTTTTCACTATGCAAAAATCACACCCAATATGCATGCAAAAACCTCTAAGAACTTGGGAATTTCAAGGTAAAAGTTACCAAATCCATAACCTCTAACAAAAGGTCAGCTATCTTCACAGATGTTCATCAAGACTACACACTCTTTTATTAGGCATAAATGTCAATGAACTGAACCTATTCATGTTAAAACATGTTTGGCATACATACACTAAGTGAGTT
This sequence comes from Macaca fascicularis, assembly GCF_037993035.2. Classification (NCBI taxonomy): domain Eukaryota; kingdom Metazoa; phylum Chordata; class Mammalia; order Primates; family Cercopithecidae; genus Macaca; species Macaca fascicularis. The sequence goes on along the minus strand of NC_088387.1, from coordinate 98,448,199 downwards.
TGTAATGGATTTAAAATTACTATTTCACTCCCGTTTGAAGATCTGAATTTTTTTTTTTTTTTTTAAATGTGAACCGGTTTCTCAGATGGAATGAATGTCTTAACAAAAAACAGAAGTCATTTAATTATAATGGATTTTTATGTCACTGTCCAGGAAGAAAATGGTATATAAGCAGAGTCTGCAGACATACTACCACCCCACAGAGGGGAAGAAAAACAAGGTAAGAGAAATTTATCAGTCTTGTAAGAAATTATACCATGAAAATTTAAAAACTTAAGAAACTGCCTAAAAGTTAAAAAAAATCACTTGGAAAAATGAGAAGTATTGTCTTTGGAAATGCAAAAGGAAACTAAGATTCTATTATTTGGGATGAAGAATTAAACTAGAGTGTATAATATTTCAGATGGTAGACAGGATAATAGAAAGTAATTTAGAATACCTATCTCTTAGGGAATTTCCAAAATGATTTGACAACTTGACTTCTGCTTATTTCAGTTAAGGATCATTCTGTGACAAATTTACAGAAAAATCGACAGATTTCCCAGTCTGATCTGAACTCTAGTAAAATATCATCATAAATAAAAGGGGTCTATTTTCAAAAAGGGAAAAGACTGGATTTTATACCAAATACCACCCTCTCCCATAAAGCAGCACAAGGCTTTGCAAAGGTCAAGCCAAATTAACATGAAATGTGTTTGGCGCATGCTCTCTTATACCAGGCAAAGCTTAAACTGAAGTAGTGCTGGAGAGATTTACGTTTTCTCCTCACCAGAAGATGTCGAGGTCTTTGTGGTTCAAAAGCTGAGGGATGCTGCTTCGGAGATGGAAGTCCCTGTGGATGAAGAGGATAATTTGGATGTAGCTAACTGAATGGACTAATGTTCTATTTAAGTTTTAATTATTTGATGGTGGATCACAATGATTTTTTAAATTAAGTTGTTCTTTTTGGCTTTGGTAACTTTAAAGTTTTCCCAAGTAAGTTATTGTCAGTGGACTTATTTGGGGGATTTCTTCACAATGCTTAAAAAGTTCATGAAGATTGCTTTTTTTTTTTTTAATTTATATTTTTCAGAGTATGAGAGGAAAACAGACAAAAGAGGGGGAAAGAATGAAGGAGAAATACCTGTGTGTATTTTCAGCTGCCTAATATTGTATGCCTTTTTATTTCAGACCTAATTAGAATCAAAACCCTGAATTCCATCTCCTATGTGTGATCATCTGTGCAGATAAAACACTCTCACCACGTCCTAGCAGGACAGTAGCGTTCATTCACTCTGTGGAGAGATCTTCCACTCTGTGAAAAATTTAGAGTTAAATTGGAAAGTTTTATATTTGGGGAAATACTACCAAATACCATTAACTATTTTCTTTGAAGACCTCTCCCACCCAACTTCTTTCTAGACCACAGGAATGAAAATGAGCCCATTGTGTAATCTGCAAAGTAAAAGTAAAAGGCTGCAGTCCTGCTTTGACATGGACTTTTCTCTCTCAAGTTTAAGCTATTTTTCTTAGTAAAATTTCTAAGAGGGAATGATATTCAAAAGGAGATCCTGTATTAATATTATAGATACCCAGCACTCAGTGAAAGGCATGTTATTATTGAGCTTTGTTAACTAAACACCTAATGGCAGTTAAAATTCTAATGTACAAGTACTCAAACTTTTAAGTGAAACAGTTAAAATAACTCTAAAATATAAAGGCAGAGCCAATCTACCCCACAATCAAAAACATAACTATGCTTATTCACACTTCAAACATAAGGGGAAAGGGAGGTTGAGCAGAATAAACAATGACAATCAAATAATTCAAACAGTAACACTCACCAACACATTTTTCAGCCAGTTCACCTAAAAATGCATCTGACAATTTTGGATTCCAGTCCCTGGTATGGATCTGTAAGATGTGTTTTCTTGCCTAAGATGAAAAGCACAGATACATAAAATCTTGCCCAAGAAGAAAAGTACAGATAAAATATTATCAATCCTTCAAATACGTTAGGTGGAACAAATTTTGACTAACCATATCTCATTAAAACTTTTATTTTTAAAAAATTTAAACACCTTAGCATCTATCTACATCAACTCTGATTCCAACAATAAATCTGGGAGACATGTAGTAGAGATCTTTTCTGTGTTTCACAACCTAAGACATTTAACGTTGTGATAGGTGAAGAAAATTGACTGGCAGCATATAACAACTAAGTGACTCATGTGGGACTAGAATTCAAAATTATATTTCACTTTTCCACCATACCACTTTTACCATTTGAAAATATATGAACAAAAAACTTTCATGTTATAAAAGTTATAGTCATAATTTTAAACAAACTTTACATTTCATAGAATTTGTGGTATTATGATCAACAATGAGCAAAATAACAAGTAACTTAAACTTGAAAAAAGCTTTTAATTTGAAAAGTATTCAAGTTTAAGTAAATATCATGCATGCCAGTTGTGGTGGCTCACACCTGCAATCTTAGCACTTTGGGATGCTGAGGCGGGAGGATCGCTTGTGTCCAGGAGTTCAAGACTAGCCTGGACAACATAGTGACATCCTGTCTCTGCAAAAAAATTGTTTTTCAATTAATTGGGCATGGTGGTGCACGCCTGTGGTCCCAGGTACTCAGGAAGCTGAGGTGGGAGAGTCCCTTGAGCCTGAGAGGTCGAGGCCTGCAGTGTGCTGTGATCACGCCACTGCACTCCAGCCTGGGTGATAAGAGTGAGATCCTGTCTCAAAGGGAGAAAAGAATATATATATATATATATCATGCATATTATTACTTTGTCAGTTAGTTGATGCTTTGGCATTTAATACATGGTACTTCAATAAATTTCAATTAAATTCATTGAAAGATCAAAGTGTTATAAACAATTTTACATTGATTTCAACATTCTCTAGCTTAAATCTACAATCAAAATTTTAACGTCTTGCTTTCAAAACAAACAGAAATTCATTTTTCTAAAATAGTTTTTTTGTTTTTGAGACTGAGTCTCGCTCTGTCGCCCAGGCTGAAGTGCAGTGGCGTGATCTCACTCACTGCAACCTCAGCCTCCAAGGTTCAAGTGATTCTCGTGCCTCAGCCTCCTGAGCAGCTGGGATTACAGGCACTCGCCACCACACCTGGCTAATTTTTGTATGTTTAGTGAGACAGAGTTTCACCATATTGGCCAGGCTGGTTTTGAACTCCTGACCTCAAGTGATCCACCCACCTCGGCCTCCCAAAGTGCTGGGATTACAGGCGTGAGCCACCGTGCCCAGCCTAAAATAGTTTTCTTAAAAAAACACTAACATATAAAAAATCTATAATCAGCTGATACTAACCACCACCAACAGTCAGATCAGAATTTTGTTTTCACATCTGCCTTCTTTGGAGAAAATTACAACACTTTTTAAAAACTGAATATGCTTGTTCCCTCAACACTGCTATCTAAGCTTCTTGAGATATGAAAAAGCAAATTATAACCAAGATGATAACATCTTACTGACTTGATGAGGAATTTGGGGACCAGCAACAAAACAGAACAACTACAAAGTCATCAAGATAAATCTTGCTCAAAAAGTTGACAAAATCTGGAATCAGTCGCTACAGTTTCAATTCCAAGTTCTAAGTTAGGCATTCAGCTATGAAAGTTAAAGCAATGATATGACACTTATTTTCTTCCAACGTGAAGTATCTGCTTGAACAGATACTAAAAAAAAAAAAAGTCCAAAAGAAATATCAACCTAACAGCATATATATTCTGTAAGATGACATTAAGAATCTATACAAACTTCATTAGCAGCACAGGTACTGTGCTGCTAAGGGTGATTACAAGACCCTTAAAATATTAAGAACATGTAAAAAAAAATTATGCTGGAAGATATCCCAAAAAGAGATCCATTCTTATCCTCTCATTTCCCTAAAAAGAGGTTTAAAGTAATGAAATTAATTATCAAAGGTTAGCAAGTTATTTTCAGGTCCCTAATAATGCTCTTTCCCTATATAATCCAATCAAAGTCACCTTCCTTTTGTCACACTAAAAACAAGACATGGAATGAAGAAAAAATTATTTAAATGTAGAAATCAAGAAATGTTCATTATGTATTTTACTCTATACGGCATACCAAATAGTAAGTCAAAGGGCTTCCTCTAATAGAAAGTAACTTCTATTAAACATCAAAGGCAAATTCAAGCCCCTCATTTTTCAGAATCTACAAGTACACATACAAATATATATTACTTATAACAATCATAAAAATGATGATAAAGGAAAATAAAAGAAATTAAAAAGCATTACTGCATATGGAAGGTGTGTACTATTTTATGCAAATAATTAACAAAATTATAAAAATTTGAAAACAAGATTTAGTTTTATTAATCTTTTACTTAATCAAATAGCAAGAGTCATGATATTCTACTGGCCAAACCACAGGACTGAGACACTGACCGGTATCACTTTAAATTAATGACCCAAATGGGTCCTTATTACTACTACCCTTAATACTTCCCTAGGTCATTCATTATGCCTTTCTCCTAGCAGACTATTTCTCACAGCACATCTTCGCATTCCACTGATGACCATGCCTCCCAATTCACTGAGAAAATTGAAGCAATCAGAAAAAAACTTCCACAGATTCCCCACATCCTAATCACCAAAGATGTCCACCCATCAGCATGTGTGCCAACAATATTCTGTCTTCTCTCTATTGTCACAGATGAACTAGCTAGCTCCTATCTAAAGTCATTCATGCCACTTTTATGCTAAATCCTATCACTTTTTGCCTACTGACATCTCTCAATTTCACATAAAAATTTCCTTTTCTACTAGATTTCTTCCATCTTGAAAACAATGAAACACATTATCTTGCCCCTGCTTCCTTCAATATCATATCACCTAAATTCTTTGCTTCCCTTTGCAGAAAAACTCTTTTTAAAACATATCTATATTCACTCCCTCCAATTCCTTCCCATTTTCTCTTGAACTAACACACTCCAATTAAGCTTTTGCACCCACTACTAACTGAAACTGTTCTCATCAGATTCACTGACGACCTACATAATGATAAATACAATGACCAATTTTCTGTCCTTAGCTGAATGGACTTAGCAACATGTGACATGGTTAATCACACCCTCCTCATTGATACATTTTCTTCACTTGGCTATCAGAACACCCCACTCTCTTAGTTTTCCTCTTATCTTACTGACTGCTCTGTAAGAGAGAAGACTTGGTAATCTCACCTAGTCTCAGGACCTTAAAAACTATTTAAGGGAAAAAGGTCAACAGCCAGCATAGGCCTTTCCACAGACCCAGGCCTGAGAATAACGACCTTATATTTCAGTCTCACAAAACTGTTTGCTCGAAATGTTAGAAAGAGAAAGTTAATGTGGAAAACTATGTTCAAGATCCATGCTGTGCAATATAGTAAGTCATGAGCCACACAATGCTATTTTATTTAAATTTTAAATTAACTAATACTAAACAAAATTTTAAATGCAGTTATTTAGTCACACTAGCCACATTTTAAGTGTTCAATAGCTACATGTGGCTAGTGGCTACCACAATGCATACTGCCCAAAGAACAATGCCAAAATAGAACACTTCCATCATCACAGAAAATTATATTAGACAGTGCTGTTCTAAACTTTTAAACTACTGTTAAACCCTTGATTTGCGTGAACTGAACCTGGACTGTGAGGGCTGTGATTGGCATATAGACTCTGAAGCCTACTTAGCTAAGATAGAAGACAGAAGACAATTGGGAAATCAAGGAAATGGCTTTCCTGTGCTGTGTCTCAGAACTAAGCACATTTCCCCATGTACTGAAGAGTATAAAAGCTGTGCTTGGACTGTTGTTAGATGTCCCAAACAAAAAAAGTTGATGCTTCCCCACAGTGAAGTAGACTGTACCTACTTCAGCCCTATCTGCTACAAATAAACACACCAATATGCACTCATACATTCCTGAAGGTTGCACTTGTGCAATGAAAATAATGCTGTATATGCTATGTTTTCTGTTCTGACAAAGCTAAATAAATCTGGTGCCAATTTAAAGCTTGTAAATTAGATTGTCAATCCAAATCTGAGTCAACTACTGGTGATTGTAGAGACTGATGTCAAACTGAGGAACGAACTGCTCTACACAGGGAAGCCATTGCCTTTGTTACTCTATGGTCTTCCATACAGTCCAAATCACTAAGACTTTCACATCTAGGTATATAAACCAGGCATTTCACATAGAGGTCTAAGAATAAAGCTATACATATTCACATACAATATATCCTTTGCATGTATCTCTTCCTCTCAGATTTGAGTTTCTAATGAAAAGCCAGTCAGATTATACTAGTCAAACCAAGAATAACATTAAAAGTTTCAAGCTGAATTGGGGGAAAAAAAACGTCGTATATCATATTATATACTATTTACATAATCAATAATAAACATTGCCCTGTCTTATTAATACATTCTTTTAAAAAAAAACTTTATACCATAATGAATAACGTTTGTTGTTTTTAATTAAATACAGCAATTTCTATGAAAATTTGGACACTGGGTCCTTATTCATAAACCCACTAATACTCTATAAAAACATTATTTTACGAGAATAAAGTTACTTTGGCTAACTAGGGACACATAAACTGCCATACAGGACAACTACTACAACCTGGAGGACTAAAGCACAAGTAAGTATCTACAGTGACCTATCAAGAGCTTTCCTCTTACTATCTAAAAATCATAAACTTTCTTATAATTGTTAATAGAAAAAAACTGCTCCATAATTACATAGGTTTTTAAAGTATTAAGTAAGATATCCTATAAGCACAAAATCTGAACAATGAAAATTCATAAAATATCACCCTCAGAACATATGCCTTATAGTAGAATTACATATAAATATTAACATATTGAAAACAAAAACTCTTACCTTTTGATCAGGCAGGTTGAAGAGGAATTCTCTGTCAAAACGACCAGGTCTCCTGAGTGCAGGATCTATAGAGTCAAGTCTGTTTGTAGCACCAATAACAACAATTTCACCCCTATTATCTAATCCATCCATAAGAGCAAGGAGGGTTGATACTATAGAGCTGTAAAATAATTTTCAGGCAAAATTTTAAAAAAGAATTGTAAACACTGCTGCTTATGATAACTTTTATCAGTCTTTTTTTTTTTTTTTTTTTTTTTTGAAATGGAGTGTCACTCTGTTGCCCAGGCTGGAGTGCAGTGGTGCGATCTTGGCTCACTGCAACCTCTGCCTCCTGGGTTCAAGTGATTCTCCTGCCTCAGCCTCCCAAGTAGCTGGGACTACAGGCGCACTCTACCATGCCCAGCTGATTTTTGTATTTTTAGTAGAGATGGGGTTTCACCATATTGGTCAGGCTGGTCTCGAACTCCTGACCTCAGGCAATCCACCTGCCTCGGCCTCCCAAAGTGCTGGGATTACAGACATGAGCCACAGTGCCCGGCTTATCAGTCTTTAATGATAACAAAATAACTGCAGCATGATTATATTTTAATGCAGGATCAAGTTATTTACAAAAATTATTTTCAAAGGCATTCAGAAAATACAGTAGACACCTAAACCTTGGCAACCAAAAAAAAAAAAAATGAACTTCATCAAAATTAAAAACTTTTCTGCTTCAAAGGATACTATTAAGAAAGTAAAAATATAACCTAAGAATATTTGTAAATCATACATTTGATAAAATATATAATAAACAATTACAACTGAACAACTAAACAATACAAAGACAAATAATAAAATTTTAAAGTAGGCAAAAAGGCCAGGCGCAGTGGTGCAATGCCTATAATCCCAGCACTTTGGGAGGCCAAGGTGGGCGGATTGCTTGAGCCCAGGAGTTTGAGATCAGCCTGGGAAACACAGCGAGACCCCATCTCTAAATAAGAAAAATATTTTTTAATAATTAGGCAAAAAATTTGTATAGACATTTCTCCAAAGACGATATACAAAACCACATCAATAGTCATTAAGCATAAGCAAATTAAACCAAATGAGATGCCACTTCAAAACCACAGGATGACTATAATCAGACAGACAGATAATTAACAGCTTTTGATGAGGATGTAGAGAAGTTGGAACACTCATACACTGACTGATTGGTGGGAATGTAAAATGATGTTCCTCTTTGGAAAAAGAGTATTGCAGTTCCTCTGTTAAACATAAGAGTTATCAAATGATCCAGCAATGTCCACAAAAAAAACTTTTACACGAATGTTCACAACAACACTTTTCATAATAGCCAAAAAAGTGGAAGAAACCCAAATGCCATCAACTGATAAATAAGTAGAATAAATGTGGTATATCCATACAATGGAATAGTATTCCTCAATAAAAATAAATGAAGTACGAACAGCTAAAACAACATGGATGAATCTTGAAATCACTTTGCTAAAGAAGCTAGACACAAAAGGCCACGTATTGTATGATTCCATGTATACAAGATATCCCAAACAGGCAAATCTATAAAAAACAAAGTATATTAGAAGTTGCCTAGAGCTTGGAAGGATGAGGGGAAGGTTGGGAGTGATGGCTAAAGGGTTTAAGGTTTCTGGGTGATGAAAACGTTCTAAAATTTATTGTAGTGATGGTTACACAACTTTGTAAATATACTGAAAGTCATTGAACTATGCAGTTTAAATGAGTGAACTAAGCTGGGCACGGTGGCTCACGCATATAATCCCAACACTTTGGGAGGCTGAGGCAGGTGGATTATCTGAAGTCAGGAATTCGAGACCAGCCTGGCCAACATGGTGAAACCCCATCTCTACTAAAAATACAAAAATTAGCTAGGCGCAGTGACAAGCACCTGTAATCCAGCTACTTGGGAGGCTGAGGCAGGAGAATCACTTGAACCCGGGAGACAGAGGTTGCAGTGAGCTGAAGTCGCACCATTGTACTCCAGACTGGGTGACAAGAGCGAAACTCCATCTCGGAAAAAAAAAAAAAATGAGTGTACTGTACAGCTGTTATTATGGAGCCCTTGTGGGGGTCGCTTTTCTGGCTGGAAACCTGTGGCTGGTGGCACCTCTGCCTCAGTTTTGCTTAGACCTGCTGGGCTCATTCTGTCCACTCAACCTGACTGCGCTCGGCTCACACTACCAGCCTATATCCCATGCCTGCCAGGGGCAAGCCAGGCATGGGGCAACAAGGGGTGTTTGAGTGAGCAAGTGTGAGGTCCAGCCACTGCGCACAGTCTGGCATGCCGGCTACTGCAGCAGGGCAGGCAGCTCCAGGTATTGGCACAGGTGCTGGCTCTCTGTGAGGCTGTGGCTGGACCAGGCACACTGCAAGCAGCTTCTATGGCTGCCACTGGGGAACGTGGCGGTTCCTGGAAGCTTGCAGACTCCAGGGACCACAGGGCCCCAAAGTCACAGCCCTGGCTCAGGGAGCTCCCAAGTCTCAGCTCCCTGAAGAGTTGCAGCTCTTCTCTCCTCTTCACCCACAAAATGGCGAGCAAGAGGCATGTTTCAGCCCTGTTTGTATTACAGCTTTTTCAGCCCTGTCATTTGACAGGTCCCAAGTTCTTGTCCTGCATCCAGGAAGAACAAGGTATGCAGACAAGTGGAGGGTGAGCAAGGCGAAAAGGAGCTTTATTGAGTGACAGAATAGTTCAGAAGAGATCCTGGAGTGGGCAGCTCCTCTCCACAGGCAGGTCGTCATGTTGAGTGTTCAGCTCTCAGCACAGAGGAGGTCCTGGAGTGGGTAGCTCCTCTCTGCGGTTGGTCATCCCGACATCTGCAGCTCTCAGCAGAGAGGTGGCCCTGGAGGGGGTAGCTCCTAACTGCAGTTGGTCTTCCTGATGTCCATTTAGCTCTAGCTGAGCCGGGGCTTTTCTGGGACTCAGAGGGAAAGAAGTGCACACCAACTGGTCCACGGGTGGCCATGGGCAGGCCCAGAAAAGGCATCACAACTTCCCACTCCAGTCTGTGGGACTGGCAGCCCAGCCCCCAACCTTCAGGCTCTCCCTAGCCTGAAGGTGGGTCTCACCAGGGACCCGCCCCCTTCTGCCCAGGAACCTTGTCTGCCTCCTGCTGCCATTCATGGTGTCCAAGCTGTTTGTGCCAAGGGGTGCCTGCAGGCCACTGCCAAGCTGCCCTCAGCCACCCCCTCAGTTTCCCTCCCATGCTCATCAGCACCCAAAGTCTGGAGGGGGCTGAGGCAGCAGGGGGTTGGCATGCAGCACTAACCCCAAGAGTGCACACAACCATCCAGACTGCAACAACGCCCAGGCTTGGCCCCAACCTTGCTCCAAGATCAGAGCAGGCGCCGGAGTGGGGAGAGGCCAGGCAGTGGAAGCAGACACTTCTGGGCCTGCGGGGACAAGGGAGGCCTTCCCAGACCCCCAGAGTGCAGGAATGCCAGGCTCCACAGTCATGACTTGGGCAGCTGTAGCTGCACCCAGAGGGCAGGACTCCTGCCTGCTCCCAGGCCCCTGCAAGAGCACAAGGAAGCCCAGGTCCACAGCCACAACTTGCAGCTGCACCCAGGGAGCTCCCATCCCACCAACTCAAAAGGGGTGGGATTCCCATTTGTCCCCAGCTTCCACCAGCTCTGTGGAATGTGCAGCCCCGGCTACACCTCCCCACTACAGCAGGTATGATGACAGTGGCCACTCCAGATGGGCTGCTGCTGCCATCACTGTGAACTGTATCTCAATAAACCTGTTTTTCTTAAAAGAAAAAAATACAATAATTTGTTTTTAATAGATAGCAATCTAGCGGGGGTTTAAATGTCTGGAAATGCATATGACATTTAGTTTCTTTTATATTAGATTTGCATTATCGTTATACTTTTGGACAAATTCTTTAGAATGGCTACCACTTTATGTTCAACTCAAAATTATTTTCTACGTATTTTAGAGTAGTTTTTGAAAAGTATGACTTAAACATTTCTGAATATAAGCGTTTCATGTCTAATTATAACAGAAACTGTAGTTCTAGTAACAATGTTCTTTCTAGTGTTTTCCAACTGCTCTCATTTCTATTCCTTTACTCTTATTGCTAACACCTGCCTGAAATAACTTCTCCAATATGTTCAACATGTTAAAGAAATCATTCTCCTTCCCAAACATACTGCTCTAGCTGTGTCTCCAAAATCTATAAGTGGAATCAAAACGCTAGATATCCAGTGTATGTGTGAAGGAAGGATGTGTGATTCTTCTTTTCAAATTGAATAACTGAAAATTAGTGACCTAGGTTTCCCATTCAAGATATAAAGGGGGTGAGGAGTATAAGTAGCCTGAAATATAAATTCATATTTAACCTCCAATTTTTCCTTAGTAGCTTCCAACTACAGACTGGCATTTCAAGTGTTTGTTGGAATTTACCTGCATTTTTAAGTGTCTTGTAACTGAAAAGTCTTCAGATGATAGTCTCAGGCATGGCCAGAAACAGAATTACAATCTAACTTAAATTATACCAAAAGTTATCTTTAAAAGAAAAAAAAAAACTGAATGGCCAACCCTTGGATCAAAATCCTTTAGCAACTCCTATGATGTAGGGAAATTAAAAGTCCAAACTATTTGACACGATATTCAAGGCCTACTTGCTTGTCCCAAATTCTCTTTCCTACATTATCTTCTAAAAGTGTTGTTTCACCTTTCAAATATAGATCTAAAATCCAATGAAATTAATTGTACTGTATGGTGTGTAGAGGAATCCAGGTTTTTTTCCCACCAAAGAGATATCCAATTTTCCCAGCATTATTTATAGAAAAGGTCATCTTTTCCTAACAGCATCTGCACTGCCTCTTTTACCATAAATTAGGCATCCATATGTGTGTGCATTTATTTATGGCTCTGGGCTCCGTTCCATTCATCTATTTGTCTAGTCTTCTGCCAATATCAAATTTTCTTAACCCTAAGAGGCCTTAATGACTAGTAGAGCAAGTGTTCCCACCTTATAGAAGAAAAGGTAATTGGAAAATATTTCTTTCCATTTATTTAATCTTTAATGTTTGCCAATCAAGTTTTAATATTTTCTGCATACACGTAACATGAGACTTCTTAGACTTACTCATAGAAACTTTTTGCTAATGAGATTGCAAATAGTAACTTTTCATTTTTACACAATTACTAGCAACAAAAATACAAAATTTGTTTATATTGATTGGTCTAAACTTCCTAACATCTATCTACAGATTGCTTTGCAATTCCTACATACATAATTGCATCATCTACAAATGATAAGAGTATTGTTTTTCCCTCTTCAATACGCATACCTCGTATAGCTTTGTCTGCAACAACGCCCAGGCTTGGCCCCAACCTTGCTCCAAGATCAGAGCAGGTGCCGGAGTGGGGAGAGGCCAGGCAGTGGAAGCAGACACTTCTGGGCCTGCAGGGAAAAGGGAGGCCTTCCCAGACCCCCAGAGTGCAGGAACGCCAGGCTCCACAGTCATGACTTGGGCAGCTGTAGCTGCACCCAGAGGGCAGGACTCCTGCCTGCTCCCAGGCCCCTGCAAGAGCACAGGGAGGCCCAGGTCCACAGCCACAACTTGGGCGATCTATAGAACAGTATAGATATATACTGTGATCTATAGAATGTATTGGTCAGAAGTGTTCATAGCAAAACAAACACACTTGTCATATTCCCCATGTTATAAGAAAAGGTTTCATGTTTGAACATTAAGTCTGTTTGTTGTAAGTTTTTCTGTAGCTACCTTTAAGGAAACACTTTATATTCCTTGTTCTCTAAGATGAAGAGTTTATTATGACTAAGTATTGAATTGTATCAAACATTTCTTCCACATCTATTGAGGTGATCCTCTTGATTTTTCTATAATATGAAAATGTGATAAATTAACATTAACTGACTTCTCTCATATTAAATAAACCTTGTATATTTGAAATAAAATCAATTTAATCATAATATATTATCCTTTTTATATCTTCCTGATGTAAAGCTCTACCAATCTGTTTAGGATTTTTATATACATGTTCACAAGTGAGACTGGGTTCCAATGAATTTTCTCATACCAAGTTTTATGAAGGTATAATTGACATACAAAACCCCACACATATTTAAAGTATGCATTTTGTTAAGTGTTGAAGTATGTATACCCTGTGGAACCATCACCACAACTAAAATAAGTTAACATATCCATTATGTTCTTCCTCATACTCCTTAGTTCTCCATCCATACTGACCCTCCTTGTCCTCTTTTACCCAACCCCTGGGGAACCATTCATCTGTATTCTGTCACTACAGATTACTTTGCATTACTTAAAATTTTATATCCATGGGATCATACAGTAAGTACTCTTTTTATTCCTGGATTCTTACATTCGGCATATTCTGAGATTCATCTATGTTACTGGTATGATAATAGTTTATTCTTTTTAATTGCTAAGTAATATTCCATTATGTGGATATACCACAATTTATTTATCCATTCATATGTTGATGGCCACCTGGATTGTTTTCAGTTCTGGGATATTACCAAAAACCTGCTATAAACATTGACATACAAGTCACAGAGATTTTCCCCTATGTTTTTTCTAAAAGATCTCCTTTCACCTCTTAAGCTTAGGCCTTTATGCTCTTAATCTTTGATGTCTTAAAAAACCAAAACATTACATTTTGCATTCCTAATATTGCTTATCTGTCTTCTTTTTATCATGACCAAGCATGCCAGAGGTTTGTCAGTTTTTTCAAAGAACCAACTTTATTAGTTTTTTTCAAAGAACCAACTTTTGGCCTCCTTGATTTCTACTATATCTTTGTTTTCAGTTCATATTGTTGGGTATGATTTTTGTCTTTACAACACAGGTCATTTAGACTTTGGAGCTATAGTTCTTAATTATGAACATAAAATTATCTGTTTATCTTTTTTGGTATTTTTCTGTTTTGCATATTACCAAACTTTAGAAAATTAGTTAAAATGTGCTTTAAGGCACAATATAGGATCAGTTTTCATAAACCTGGTATATGTTTGAAAAGAGTGTCCATTCTATATGTCTTAGATAAGAATGTCCATTAGATCAGATTCCTGAAATGTGGTGGTTCAAATTAATCTACAGAGCATTAAATCATTTTTTTGCTCAGCCTGATCTATCAATTACTGAGAGATGCACAGGATCTCTCCCACAATGATTATCAATTTGACTCTTCTACCTCGTAGTTCTGTTAATTTTTGTTTTACATAGTTTGAACTATAGTTATTAGGGAATTACAGATTTTAAATTGTTACTTTTAAGACAGGGTCTCACTCTGTCATCCAGGATGGAGTGCAGTGGCACGATCATGGTTCACTGCAGCTTCGACCACCCAGGCTCAAGCAATCCTCCTACTCAGCCTCCTGAGTAGCTAGGACTACAGGCATGCACTACCAAGTATGGCTATTTTTTTTTCTTTTTGTATATATGGGTTCTCATTATGTTGCCCAGGCTGGTCTTGAACTCCTGGGCTCAAATGATCCTCCTACCCTTAGCCTCCCAGAGTGCTGGGATTATAGGCATGAGCCACCATGCCTGGCCTAATTGTTATATCTTCTAGTAAACTGAAACTTTTATCATTATAAGATTTCCTTTTTATATGCACAGTAATGCTTTCTGATTTATGGTCTATTTTGTCTAAAATTAATGTAGCAACACCAACTGTTAGTATTTATGTGATATAATTTTATACTATTTAATGGATTTAACTATTGTGGACATTTCATATAAACAGAATCATACAATGTGTGGCCTTTTGTGTCTGGCTTATTCCACATAGTATAACATCTTCAAGATTCATCCATGGTGTGGCATGTGCCAGAATTTTTCTTTTCTTTTCTTTGTGGAGGGATGGGGTCTCACTCTGTTGCCCAGGCTGGAGTACGGTAGTATCATCACAACACACTACTGCCTTGACCTTCTAGGCTCAAGCAATCCTCCCATCTCAGCCTCCAAGTAGATGGGACCAGAGATAAAGGTCACAACACCCAGCTAATTTTTTTTAGTATTTGTAGAGACACTACCTCGTTATGCTGCCCAGGCTGATCTCAAACTTCTAGGCTCAAGCAATTCTCCCACCTTGGCTTCCCAAACTGCTGGAATTACAAGTGTGAGCCACCACACCCATCCAGAAGTGCATTCCTTTTTAAGGCTGAATAGTATTTCATTGTATGGATATACCACATTTCATTTACCTATTCATTGGTTGATGGACATTTGGGTTATTTCTACTTTTTGGCTAGTGTGAGTAATGCTGCTATGAATATTTGTTTTTGTGCTATTTCTTTCCACTATTTTACTTCGAACCTTTTTGTATCCTCACATGTAGATGTCTTGATTATAAACAAAACATCATTATTATTTTGTTTTTTTGCCAATCTGACAATCTTTGTCTTTTAACAAGAACATTTACTCCCCTTATATTTCAGGTCATTATTGATATATTTGGGTTTAAATCTATAATTATATTTTGTGCTATTTTCCCCATTGGTTATATAATTTCCCTCACTTCTCTTCCTGATTGCTTTTGGATTGACTTTTAAAAATTATTCTATTTTCCCCCACTAACAGTTTTGGAATTACACATTATGTTTCTATTTTACCAATGATTACTCTAGAAATTCAAACCTGCATACTGGATACCCAAGAGTTCTACTTGCAGGTTATAATAAAGACCCAATCAGAGCATCCCTCAGAAAACAACTACAAAGCCTATGTATTATAATACAGGAACATACACCTGACGTTTCTGGTGAGTAAAGAGACAGATGGGTTCTGGTGGGAGTTCATCAGAGAATGGAAACATGGTGGGAGTTCTTAGTCACTTGGAGAAGAAAAAGTACGTTTCCTTCTCTCTAGCTTTTAGTCTGGGGACTAACTGCAGTGAGGGGGAGAGAGAATATGCAGTAGAGGTTCAGGGGGGTGCCTTATTAACTTTTCAGCATGAGAGTCTAGAAAAGAGAAGGTAGGAAGTTATTAATATTAAAGAATAAGGGTGATCACACAAGGGCAAGAGCTAGTAAGGACACTCCAAACTCAGTTTACCCAGATTTCTAGCTGGTCCTGAACAACAAAGCAGGGAGCAGACTCAAAGATCTAGCTAAAGACAAAAGGTCTCAAAGGAGATCAAAGCTCCCAGTCAAGAAACTGAATGCATTCCAAGTCTAACTCAGAAAATTGTCTCCTAAGAAAATGTGGCTCATAAAATAAAAATAACAGAATCCAGAGTCTCCAAAAACTAACAATAACAATATCCAGGACACAATCCAAAACTGCCCAACAAATTAAGAATCAATAAAAGAACACGTTCTCAGGAGAAAAGAAAACCAAGTGGGTCTAACAGTGAGATAAACCAGATGTTGAAGCTAACACAAGATAATTTTAAAGCAACTACTGTAACTAAGCTCAATGAAATAAAATAAAACATGCTTAAATGCATGAAAATCACATTGGAAAAACAGAAACAATGAAAAACAAATGTAAGTCCTAGAACTGAAAAATACAATTTCCAAAATAAAAAAAATGTGTTGGATGAACATCACAAAATGGACATGACAAAGCAAAAATAAGTGAAGATTGACTAAAGACAGACAAATAAAAATTATCCAAGGTGAAAACAGAAAAGACTGAAAAATGACAAATTTGTAGATACAAAATGACAAGCACCATCAGAAAGAAAGCCACACAGAGACATGTCATGGCTAAACTGTTGAAAGTAAAAGATATAGAGCAAGATATTGAAAGCAGCAAGAAAAAACCCAAGTATTACAAAATGTGGAAACAACAATCTAATTAATGGCTCTCCAATTATACGCTATGATGCAGGCAGATGGAATCCTGGCAGAGGCCAGCTAACTCACTAAGTGCAAGAGTTGGAGTTGAGATTCCAGGGAGAACAAGATGACTAGAGTCTACAGAAAGAGTACCACAGAGGAGACTGCTCCACAGAAAGAAAACTCAGGAAATGTGCAGAAAACTCCTCAGCTCTTCAATCAAATATAAATCAGTATATACATGTGATGAAACTACCCAAGGCTTGGGGGAAAAAAAACACTCAGAAAAACTAAAAGTAAGAGTACTCTACACTCACAGAGAACCAGGAATAGTGCCAGTTCCCACCCGCCGAACTGGTAAACCTCATGACTCACAGGTCATTGCCCGTGAATACACAAAAGGATACTGCATCAGTAGCAGGGAACAATTAGTCCTACACTGAGGGCTACTCAAGATCCATATCACAAATCTTGTTTTTGTTTTTGTTTTTTTGAGATAGAGTCTCACTCTGTCAACCAGGCTGGAGTGCAGTGGTGCCATCTCAGCTCACCGCAACCTCCACTTCCTGGGTTCAAGTGATTTTCCTGCTTCAGCCTACCAAGTAGCGGGGATTACAGGCACCTGCTACCATGTCCAGCTAATTTTTTGTACTTTTAGTAGAGACAGCGTTTCACCATGTTGGCCAGGCTGGTCTCAAACTCCTGACCTCAGGTGATACAATCGCCTCGGCCTTCCAAAGTGCTGGGATTACTGGTGTGAGCCACTGCGCCCAGCCGACAAATCTTAAAAGCAAGATTCCAAAGAATCAAACTGTTTTCAAGTAGATTAACTGTGTCTCAAAAGGAAAAAAACAAAACAAAACACAACAAAACCACTTCAAGAATATCTACTTACAGAAACATAGCTAGCACTCAACAAGGTAAAATTTATATCTGGCATCCAATAAAAATTGCAAAGCATGCAATGAAACAGGAAAACACAATCCATGAGAAAAATCAATAAAATAAAACTAACCCAGAACTACAATATTAGAATTGGCAGACAAAGACATTAAAGTAGGCATTATAACTATATTCCAGATATTGAAAAGTTCTATATATACAGATGAAAACAGAAACATGAGGCAAAAACATAATGAATGGGATTAATAGCAGATTAGGCATTTCAAAAGAAAAGATTAGTGAACTAAAAGTCACAGCAACAGAAACCAATCAAAATGAAACACAGAAAAGATAATTTAAAGCAAAATTAACAAAGTTTCAGCAAACTATGGGACAACATCAAGAAACTTAACATATGTGTAGTTAGAGGCCCAAAAGGAAAGAGGAGACAAGAGGTGGGGAGGACAGAAAAAATAATGAAGAAATAGCGGCCAAAAACTTTACAAGTTTGATGAAAAACACACCCAAGAAGTTCAATCCAAGAATGGGAAAAAGGGAGAAAACTCCACCAACATATATCATTAAATTGCACAAAACCAGTGAAGAAGGAAAAAAAAAATTAAATGTAACCAGAAAAAAGATACATACAAAGAAACACAAATAGAAATAAAAGCAGAATTCATTACCGAAGCAACACAAATGAAAAGAAGGAAGATCATCTTCAAAGTATGGAAAGAAAAAGAAAAAAGTGTCAACTTCAAATTCTATACCCAGAGAAAATACTCTTCAAAAACAAAGCCTAAGTTCTCAAAAAGTCAAACATAAAACTACCATACTGCCTAGCAGTTTCACTCCTTATCTCCACCCAAGAGCGATAAAAAATATATGTACTACACAAACACTTCCATTGAACATTCACAGTAATATTCATAATAGCCCAAACTGGAAACAACCTAAATGTCCATCCAGTGTGTTGTATAGTCATACAATAAGAATATTGTTCATCAATAAAAAAAGAACAAGGCCGGGCGCGGTGGCTCACGCCTGTAATCCCAGCACTTTGGGAGGCCGAGGCGGGCGGATCGTGAGGTCAGGAGATTGAGACCATCCTGGCTAACACGGTGAAACCCTGTCTCTACTAAAAATACAAAAAATTAGCCGGGCCTAGTGGCAGGTGCCTGTAGTCCCCGCTACTCGGGAGACTGAGGCAGGAGAATGGCGTGAACCCGGGAGGCGGAGCTTGCAGTGAGCCGAGATCACGCCACTACACTCCAGCCTGGGCAACACAGTGAGACTCCATCTCAAAAAGAAAAAAAAAAAGGAAAGAAAGAACAAAATACTGACCCATACTACATCATGGATGTTCCTCAAAACCATTATACTTAGCAAAAAAAGCCAGACACAAGAAACCATAGTATATGATTTTAATAACACAAAATGTCTAGAAAAGGCCAATCTATACAGAGATTAGATTAGTGGCTGGCTGTGGGCAGGAAAAGGAATTTACTGTAAACGGGCATGCTGGATTTTTTTTTTTTTTTCTGAGACAGGATCTCACTCTCTCACCCAGGCTAGAGTGCAGCGGTACAATCAAAGCACACTGCAGCCTTGACCTCCCAGGCTCAAGCAATCCTCCTATCTCAGCCTCCCCAGTAGTTGAGACCACAGGCGTGCACCACCACACCCAGCTAATTTTTGTAGTTTTTGTAGAGACCAGATTTCACAGTGTTGGCCAGGCTGGTCTCAAATTCCTGGGCTCAAGCGATCTGCCTGCCTCAGCCTCTCAAAGTGCTGGAATTACAAGCATGAGTCACCACACCCAAACTCATGCTGGATCTTATTAGGGGTAGAAAGATGTTCTAAAATTGATTTATATCAATAGTATTACCACTTCGTTGAGGTACTCTAAAAATTACTATAACTATACACTTGAAATGAGTAAATTTTATAACATAAATATACCTCAATAAAGCTGTTTTGGCCAGACGCAGGGGGTTATGCGGGCAGATCACTTAAGCCCAGGAGTTTGAGACTAGCCTGGGCAACCTGGTGAAACCTTATCACTACTAAAAATTCAAAAAGTGGCCGGGCACAGTGGTTCACGCCTGTAATCCCAGAACTTTGGGAGGCTGAGGCAGGTGGATCACAAGGTCAGGAGTTCGAGACTAGCCTGACCAATATGATGAAACCCTGTCTCTACTAAAAAATAAAAAAATTAGCCAGGCGTAGTGGTGCATGCCTGTAGTCCCAGCTACTTGGGAGGCTGAGGCAGGAGAATCACTTGAACCTGGGAGGCGGAGGTTGCCATGAGCAGAGATTGTGCCACTGCACTCCAGCCTGGGCAACAGAGCAAGACTCCATTTCAAAAAAAAAAAAGTTAGGTGGGTACAGTGGCACACATACCTGTGGCCCCAGCTATTTGGGAGGCTAAGGTGGGGGGATCAGTCGAGGCTACAGTGAGCCATGATTATGCCACTGCACTACAGCCTTGGTGAAGGGAATGAGATCCTGTCTCAAAAACAAAACAGTTTTTTCGTTTTTTTGTTTTTTGTTTTTTAATGTGTTTTCGGCCAGATGCGGTGGTTCACACCTGTAACCCCAGCACTTTGGGAGGCCGAGGCGGGTGGATCACGAGGTCAGGAGTTCGAGACCAACCTGGCCAATATGGTGAAACTGCATCTCTACTTTAAAAAATGCAAAAATTAGCCAGGCGTGGTGGCACGCACCTGTAGTACCAGCTACTCAGGAGGCTGAGGCAGGAGAATCGCTTGAAACCGGGAGGCACAGGTTGCAGTGAGCCGAGATCGCACTACTGCACTCTGACCTGGGCAACACAGTGAGACTTCATCCCAAAAAAAAAGTGTTTTCAGATATGGAAAAGCCAAAAGAACTTGTCACTTGCAGGCCCACACTGTAAGAAACATATGCATAAAGAAACTGATACCAAATGGAAATATGAACATCTACAAAAGAATACAGAGCACCAGAAATGGTAAGTATAATAAATATTTAAGATATTTTCATTTACCTTTCTTCAAAAGTTTTTTTTTTTTTTTGAGACGGAGTCTCGTTCATCACCCAGGCTGGAGTGCAGTGGCGCGATCTCAGCTCACTGCAAGCTCCACTTCCCAGGTTCACGCCATTCTCCTGCCTCAGACTTCTAAGTAGCTGGGACTACAAGCGTCCGCCACCACGCCCGGCTAAGTTTTTGTATTTTTTTTTTTAGTAGAGATGGGGTTTCACCGTGTTAGCCAGGATGGTCTCGATCTCCTGACCTCATGATCCGCCCGCCTCAGCCTCCCAAAGTGCTGGGATTACAAGTGTGAGCCACCGCACCCAGCCTACATTTCTTCAAAAGGTTTTAAAGTTTTAAAAATAAAATGTATGAGTCCGGGCACAATGGCTCACGCCTGTAATCCCAGTACTTTGGTAGGCCAAGGCAGGCAGATCACTTGAGCTCAGGAGCTCAAGACCCTGTCACTACTAAAAATACAAAAATTAGCCGGGCATGGCGGCGTACACCTGTAATTCCAGCTACACAGGAGGCTCAGGCAGGAGAATCGCTTAAACCCAGGAGGTGGAGATTGCAGTGAGCCGAGACTGCGCCAATGCACTCCAGCCTGGGTGCCACAGCAAGACTCTGTCTCAAAAAATAAAAATGTATGACAATAGCACAAACCTCAGGAGAAGAAAAATGCAAGTATACTATTTCAAGGTTCCCATATTGTATATGAAATGGTCTATCATCAATTAAAGGTAGATGGTTACAAGTTAAAGACATATACCATAAACTCTAAAGTTACTACGAAAATAATAAACAGTAATGGCTAATAAGCCAGCAATGGAAACAAACTGGAATCATAAAAAATACTCAACTAATACAAAAGAAGGTGGAACAATAGGAAAAGGGAAACAAGAATCAGATAGCCTAATAGAAAATCATCTAGATGATAAATTTAAACCTAACCATATCAACGATCACAATAAATGTGTAAGTGTCCATTTTGAAGGAAACGGTATTTTCATTGTGTTGATTGTAGTTACGGCTTCACAAGTACATATGTATGTTAAAGTCTTCCAAGTTTTACTCTTTATCAATGTCAGTATTGTGTACATATGTATCATATATATTTCATGTCAATTATACCTCAATAAAGCTCTTTTTAAAAATCAATAGCAAAATTGAGACCCTAAAAAAAAATTTTCAAAGTTTCAAAGTGTTTTTTAAAAAGGCAAAAAAGAAACAGAAAAAGAGCAGACACAAATAGAAAATGCAAATGCAATGATCCCCAATTCAAATATATTAATAATTACATTAAACACTGACTAAACAAATTAAAATTAAGAGACAGTGCAATTAAGAAAATAAGACCCAACTTTATACAGTCTATGAACAAGACAGGTTGAAAGCAAGTTAATGGCAAAAAATATACCACACAAACAGCATGAAGTCTAGAATAGGTGAATTATTATCTGATAAAAATAGATTTCAAAATTAAGTGCATTATGAGATAAACATGGACATTTCATAATACAGGAAAGCAACATCAACATAAAGACGCAATAAATGTGTATGAAACTAATATAGAATTTCAAAATATATGAGACAAAAACTGGCAGAATTAAAGGGACAAAGAAACAATTCATCATAGCTGGACATTTTAACATACTTGTCTCTGCAATCAATAGAATTAGACCAAAACATCTGTAAGAACACAGAAGAGGCCAGGCGCAGTGGCTCAGGCCTGTAATCCCAGCACTTTGGGAGGTCGAGTCAGGCAGATCACTTGAAGTCAGGAGTTCAAGACCAGCCTGGCCAACATGGTGAAACCTCATCTCTACAAAACTACAAAAATTAGCTGGGCATGGTGGTGCATGCCTGTAATCCCAGCTACTCAGGAGGCTGAGGCAGGAGAATCACTTGAACCTGGGAGATGGAGGTTGCAGTGAGCCAGACAGAGCCACTGCACTCGAGCCTGGGCAACAGAGTGAGACTCTATCTCAAAAAAACAAAAAAAACAAAAAACAAACAAGGAAAAAAACCCACAAAAGAGTCTGCATGACACTATTAACACCTTGTCTTATTTTATAATTATAGAAACTATGCCATAAATAGCAGAATACAAATTCACAGGACACACTGGGACATAAAAGAGAATGCAATAAATTTAAAAATGATTTTAATACAAAAAAAATTAGCCAGGCATGGTGGCATGCACCTGTAGTCCCAGCTACTCAGGAGGCTGAGGCAGGAGACTGGCATGAACCCGGGAGGCGGAGCTTACAGTGAGCTGAGATCATGCCACTGCACTCCGGCCTGGGCGACAGAGCGAGACTGTCTCAAAAAAAAAAAAAAAAAAGAAAAGACTTTTTAAGAGTTATGATCTCTAGATCACAGTAAAACTAAACTAGAATAACAATAAAATAATCAGGAAAAATAACCACAGCTATTTGTATATTAAATACACATCTAAATTAAATACACAATGATTGCGTCAAAGAAAAAATGACAAGAGAAACTGGAAATTATTTTGAACTGAATGACAGTGAATACATGTCAAAAACTGTGGGATATAGCTAAAGCATTGCTTAGAGGGAAATTTTACAGGTTTCAATGTCTATATTAGAAAAAAAGAAAAGTTTCAATCAATTCCTAAGCTTCCATCTTAATCTGAAAAAGGGAGTTAAATTAAAAATAAACAAAAGACTTGGAAGACCTGAAATACGTATTGCTATATAAAAGAAGCCAATGTGAAAAAACTACATACTGTTTGATTCCAACTATATGACATTGTGGAAAAGGCAAAATTATGGAGATAGTAAAAAGATCAGTGGTTGCTGGGGAGAGAGGGATGGCTCTGCAGGGCACAAGAGAAGGAGGAATGAATGAATAGATAGAGCACAAAGGATTTGGGGGAAGTGAAAATATTTTGCATGATACTGTAAGAGCCGATACATGTCATTACACATTTGTTGAAACCCTAAAACTGCCTGCTATGAGTGGAATGTTTCTATTCCCCTAAAATTCATACATTGAAACCTAATCACCAAAGTAATGTTGTTAAGAGGTATTAAGAGTTAAGAGCTAAGGTGTTAAGAGTGTTAAGAGGTGGAACCTTTGGAAGGTAATTAGGTCATAAGGGCAAAACTCTCATAAAGAGGATTCCTGCCTTCATAAAAGAGACCTGAAAAAGCTAGCTGGTCTTTTCTACCATTTAAGGACACAAGAGAAGTCATCAGAACCAGAAAGCAGGTCCTCACCAGACACTAAATCTGCTGGCACCCTGATCTTGGACATCCCAGCCTCCAGAAATATGACAAATAATGTTCTGCTATTTCTAAGCTACCTAGTTTATAGAGAATTTTTGTTTTCCGAGACAGGGTCTCACTCTGTCACCTAGGCTGTAGTGCAGTGGCACAATCATGGCTCACTGCAGCCTTGACCTCCCCAGGCTCAAGTAATCCTCTCACCTCAGCCTCCCAAGTAGCTGGGACCAGAAGCACACCACACCCTACTAATTTTTGTACTTTTAGTAGAGATAGGGTTTCACCATGTTGCTCAGGCTGGTCTCAAACTGCTGAGCTCAAGAGATCCACTGTCCTTGGCCTCCCAAAGTGTTGGAACTACAGGTGTGAGCCACTGTGCCCAGTAATGAATAGTCTATTTTTAAGACCGTTTGTTAGAGCAGTTTAGGTTAACAGCCGAATTGAGAAGGAAATACAGAGAAATACAGAGACTTTTCATATGCCCCCCGCCTGCCCCTTGATATGTATACACATGCCTCAACAAAGTGGTGCACTTATTTCAACTGATGAACCTACAATGACACATCACAATCTACAAAGTCCACAGTTTACATTAAGGTTCATGCTTGATGATAAGGTTCTGTGAGTCTGGACAAAGATATAATGACATGGATTCACTCTTACAATATAACACAGACTATTTTCACTGCCTTAAAAATCTTTTATACTCTGCCTATAAGTCTTCCTCAGTCTACTAATTTTTAAAAAAATAAGGAAAAAGGTAGTATAAAATTGGAAACAAAAATAATAGTGGAAAATCTATGAAAACAGAAGCTGTCTCTTTGGGAGGGAAAGGACCAATAAAATTGATAATCCTCTAGCCAGAATAATCAAGGAAAAGAAAAAAAGGAGGGCAGGGTGCGGTGGCTCAAGTCTGTAATCCCAGCACTTTGGGAGGCCGAGGCGGGCGGATCATGAGGTCAGGAGCTCGAGACCATCCTGGCTAACATGGTGAAACCCCGTCTCTACTAAAAATACAAAAAAATTAGCTGGGCGTGGTGGCGGGCGCCTATAGTCCCAGCTACTCAGGAGGCTGAGGCAGGAGAATGGTGTGAACCTGGGAGGCGGAGCTTGCAGTGAGCCGAGATTGTGCCACTGCACTCCAGCCTGGGTGACAGAGCAAGACTCTGTCTCAAAAAAAAAAAAAAAAAAAGGAGAAAACACACAAGTTATCACCATCAGGAATGAAAAGAATATTACCACAGACTATTTAGGCATTAAGGAAATAACAGAATAGTAGGAAAAAATGTATATAAATTTCATGACTTAGGTGAAATGAACAAATTCCTTTAAAGATAAACTACCAAACTACCAAAACTGACCTAAGTGAAAATAGAAAACTTGAACAGCCCTGGATCAACTGAAGAAATTTAACTTGTAATCAAAAACCTTTCCATAAAGAAAACTCCATGCCCAGGTATTTTCACTGGTGAATTCTCTCAAATACTTAAGAAATGAATAACATCAAACTTACACAAACACTTTCAGAAAATATACAAAGAGAGAATGCCATCTCATCTAATTTTTTTAAGAGACAGGGTCTCATTATGTTGCCCAGGCTACTCTTGCACTCCTGGACTCAAGAGATCCTGCTGCCTCAGCCTCTCAAAGTGGTGGAATTACAGGCATGCACCATCACACCCAGTGTATATCTCGTCTAATACACATCAAAATTACCTGATTCCAAAACCAGATGCAGATATTTTAAGAGTAATTACAGATCAAAATCTCATTAATGTGGATAATAAAATACTTTTTATAATAGCAAGTTGAATCCAATAATTTTTTAGAAAGACAATATATTATGAGCAAGTGGGGTTTATTCTAAGAATACAAAGTTAGTTGTGATTCAGGCCAGGCGCAGTGGCTCACACTTGTAATCCCAGCACTTTGGGAGGCCAAGGCAGGTGGCTCACCTGAGGTCAGAAGTTCAACACAAGCCTAATCAACATGGTGAAACTCTGTCTCTACTAAAAACACAAAAATTAGCTGGGCATGGTGGCAGGCGCCTGTAATCCCAGGTACTCAGGAGGCTGAGACAAGAGAATCGCTTGAACCCAGGGGGTGGAGGTTGCAGTGAGCCGAGATCACGCCATTGCACTCCAGCATGGGTGACAGAGTGAGACTCCATCTCCAAAAAACCAAAAAACAAAAAATTCTAAAATTCAATCAAAATAATGTTCTACCTTAATAGAACACAGGAGAAATGCCATATGATCAATTCAAAAGAGACAGAAAAAAAGTATATGTATGTTACAAAGTTCAGTACTCTATCCCAGTAAAATAAACTCTCACAGCAAACTAGGAATGTAGTGGAAATCCCTCAATGTAATAAAGGGCATTGATGAAAAACTTAGTTAAAATCACATTCAACGGTAAGTCTCAATGTTTTATAGCCAATGAAGAAACCAGGCAGTTATATCCATTATCACCATTATTATTTAACTCTGAATTCTAGCCAAAGTAAGAAAGAGAAATAAAAGACATAGATTGGAAAGGAAGAAGTAAAAGTATCTTTATGTGCAGATAAGGTATATGTATAAAACCGTAAGGAAACCACAAAATAGCTAACAGAACTAACAAATGAATTTAGCAAGGTTGTGGAAACAAAGTCTATAAACTCAATTGTATTCTTATAAATCAGCAGTAATCAATTAGAAAATAAATTTTCTTTTAAAACTCCATTCACATTAAATGAACAATAAAGTATTTAGGGATGCATTAGATAAAAGATGCCTAAGATCCTTAGGCGAAAAACCATAAGACACAGGAAAAGGAAATTAAAGAATACCTAAATAAATGAACAGAATTACCATGTTCATAGACTGAAAGACGAATAAGGATGCAATTCTTTCCAAATAGATCGAAGGACTAAATGCAATCCCAAATAAATCCCAACAGTCTTTTCTAAAGAAACTGACAAGAGGCTTTAGAAATGTATATGGAAAGATAATAGATGACTACAACAATTTTGAAAAAGAACAAGGTTGGAAGACTTACATTAAAACGAACTAATGTAATGCAACATTAATCAAGACAGTGGTATAAGGATACACCTGTGGATCAATGGCATCAACTAACAAATCTAGGAATAGACACACATTTATATGGTCAATTTTTGACAAAGACGTGCCAAGAAGTTTAACAAAGTAAACTCTTCAATATATGGTTCTGGAACAAATGAGTATCTGTATAAAAAAACAGACTGGGCGTGGTGGCTCACGCCTGTAATATCAGCACTTTGGGAGGCTGAGGCAGGAGAATCACCTGAGGTCAGGAGTTGAAGACCAGCCTGGCTAACATGGTGAAAGATCATCTCTACTAAAAACACAAAAATTCGTCAGGCGTGGTGGCGCACACCTGTAATCCCAGCTACTCAGGAGGCTGAGGCACAATAATTGCTTGAACCTGGGAGGTGGAGGCTGCAGTGAGCTGAGATCGCACGACTGCACTCCAGCTTGGGCAACAGAGTGACACTCCATCTCAAAGAAAAAAAAAAAAGGCCGGGCACAGTGGGTCATGCATGTAATCACAGCACTTTGGGAGGCCGAGGCGGGCAGATCATGAGGTCAGGAGATCGAGACCATTCTGGCTAACACAGTGAAAACGTGTCTCTACTAAAAAATACAAAAAAATTAGCCGGGCATGGTGGCGGGCACCTGTAGTCCCAGCTACTCCAGAGGCTAAGGCAGAAGAATGTCGTGAACCCAGGAGGCGGAGCAAGCAGTGAGAGCATTTCCTTTGAGCCGAGATCGCGCCACTACACTCAAGCCTGGGCGACAGAGCGAGACTCTGTCTCAAAAAAAAAAAAAAAAAAAAAAAAAAAAAGAATATCTGTATAAAAAAATAAACTTCAGTCCACACCTTAAACTATCTACAAAAATTAACTCAAACATTCACCTATCATTGATACACAAACTTAAAATGAATCATTAACTTAAATATTAAGAGCTAACACTGGCTGGGCATGGTGGCTCACGCCTGTAAGCCCAGCACTTTGGGAGGCCGAGGTGGGTGGATCACCTGAGGTCAGGAGTTCTAGACCAGTCTGATCAACATGGCAAAACCCTGTCTCTACTAAAAATACAAAATTAGCCGGGCATGGTGGCGCATGCCTGTAATCCCAGCTACTCGGGAGGCTGAGCCAGGAGAATCGCTTCAACCTGGGGCATGGAGGTTGCAGTGAGCCGAGATTGCACCACTGCACTCCAACAGGGCAAAAGAGCAAGACTCTGTCTCAAAAAAAAAAAAAAAAATACAAGGACAACAAGACACACAATCTAATTTCTGGTCTCAAAAAGTGGGGCAAAAGATTTTAACAGACATTTCACAAATGAAAATATATAAACGGGCAATAAACACAAAGATGCTCAATATCACTGGATGAATATTAAAGCTTAATATTATTTGTATTACTATTAATGCAAATTAAATCCATTACTGTACACCCACTAGGATGGCTAAAGTTAAAGACAGTTAACAACATCAACTGTTGGCAAGGATGAGGAACAACTCAAATTATCATACATTTTAGGAAAATAAAAATGGTAAAACCACTTTGGAAAACAATACAGTGTTACCTTACAAACTTAAACACCCATTTACCATAGGCTCCAGAAATTCCTCTCTTAGGGATTTACTCAACAGAAAAGAAAACATGTCCACACAAAAACTTGTAAAGATGCTTTGAGAGGCCAAGATGGAGGGCTCGCTTGAGACTAGGTGTCAGAAATCAACCAGGGCAACATAGCGAGACTCCATCTCTACAAAAAATACAAAAATTAGCCAGGTGGGGTAATGCATGCCTGTAGTTCTAGCTACTCAGGAGGCTGAGGCAGTAGGATCACTTGGGCCTAGAAGTTTGAGGTTACAGTGAGGTATGATCACACCATTGCACTCCAGCCCAGGTAAAAGAACGAGACCCAATCTCTTAAAAACGCTTGGGGCACAGCGGCTCATGCCTGTAATCCCAGCACTTCGGGAGCCTGAGGCGGGTGGATCACAACGTCAGGAGTTCGCGACCAGCCTGGCCAATATGGTGAAACCCCGTCTCTACTAAAAATACAAAAAATTCACCAGGCATGGTGGCGTGTGCCTGTAATCCCAGCTACTTGGGAGGCTGAGACAGGAGAACTGCTTGAACTCGGGAGGCGTAGCTTGCAGTGAGCCGAGATTGCGCCACTGCACTCTAGCCTGGGTGACAGAGTGAGACTCCGCCTCAAAAAAAAAAAACAAAAGAAACAAAAAAACTTCAGACCAGAATTATTTCAATTTGGGATCTTTTTCAGATTTTGGGATATTTGCATTATATTTACCAGTGGAGCTTCCCAAATCCCAAAATCCAAAACTGAAAAAGCTTCAATGAGCATTTCCTTTGAGTGTCATGTGAGCATTCAAAAAGTTTCAAATGTTGGAACATTTCAGATTTCAGATTTTTGGATTTAGGATGCCCAACCTGTAGTAGCATTATCATAATAGCTAAAAATAAAAGCAAAACAAATCTCCCATCAGATGGTACATTGAAAAATAGAGGTATACACACACACATATACATTAAGGAATACTACTGAGGAGTGAAGAAGAATAAAATATTAGCATACATGACATGGAGGCCAGGCACAGTAGCTCACACCTATAACCCCAGCACTTTGAGAGGCTGAGGTGGGCGGATCATTTGAGGTCAGGAGTTCAAGACCAGCCTGGTCAACATGGTGAAACCCATCTCTACTAAAAATACAAAAATTAGCCGGGCGTGGTGGTGGGTGCCTATAGTCCCAGCTACTCAGTAGGCTGAGGCAGGAGAATCACTTGAGCCCAGGAGGCAGAGGTTGCAGTGATCAAGCCACCGCACTCCAGCCTGGGTGACACAGTGAGACTCCATCTCAAAAAAAAAAAAAAAAAAAAAAAGCATACATGACACGGAGAAATGTATTTTTTTTCTTTTGAGACGGAGTCTCGCTCTGTCACCCAGGCTGGAGTGCAGTGGTGCAATCTCGGCTCACTGCAAGCTACGCCTCCCAGGTTCATACCATTCTCCTGCCTCAACCTCCCGAGTAGCTGGGGCTACAGGCGCCTGCCACCATGCCCGGCTAATTTTTTGTATTTTTAGTAGAGATGGAGTTTCACTGTGTTAGCCAGGATGGTCTTGATCTCCTGACCTCGTGATCCACCCACCTAGGCCTCCCAAAGTGCTGGGATTACAAGTGTGAGCCACCACGCCCACGTATGGAGAAATTTCAAAGCATTATGCTACTGCCATGCACAGTGGCTCAGGCATATAATCCCAGCACTTTGGGAGGCGGAGGCAGGCAGATCACTTCAGGCCAGGAGTTAAAGACCAGCCTGGCCAATATGGCGAAACCCCACCTCTACTAAAAACACAAAAATTAGTCAGACGTGGCAGCACATGCTGTAATCCCAGCTGCTTGGGAGGCTGAGGAACCAGAATCACTTGAACCCAGGAGGTGGAGGTTGCAGTGAGCCCCGACTGTGCCACTGCACTCCAGCCTGGGTGACAGGGTGAGACTGTGTCTCCAAAAACACCCAAAAAATTATGCTAAATTAGGATCAGACAACTTTTTCTGTAAAAGGTCAGATAGGCTGGACACAGTGGCTCATGCCTGTAATCTCAGCACTTCAGGAGGCTGATTGAGGAGGATGGTTTGAGGACAGGAGTTCAAAACCAGCCTAGGCAAGAGAGTAAGACCTCGTCTCTAAAATAAATTAAAAAAAAAAAAATTAAAAGCCCACATAGTAAATGTTTTAAACTGTGCAAGGCATTCGGTCTCTCTCTCACAGCTGCTCAACTCTACTCTTGTAGCACAAAAGAAGCCACATACAATGCTTAAGGAATGAACATGGTTGTATTCCAATATAACTTCATTTACCAAAACACACCGAGGCCTGAATTTGGCTCACAGGCTGTGGTGTGCTGACCCCTGTACTAAGAGAAAGAAGTAGTCCTCACAGACACAGATTATGTTTTAAATTTCTTTGTAAGCCTCACAGCACTTAGCTAAGGGCTAAGGCTAACTGCCAAGTCAATGGGTAAAAAAGAACTCAAGATAATCAGATAAGGAAAAATTACCTGTGGATCTGATCTTGTCTGCTAGAGCGAACTGGAGCTAATCCATCTATTTCATCAAAAAATATTATAGAAGGTCTCATCAAATATGCCTAGTAAAAAGAAAACAAATGATATTTATTATATTTGTTTTCATTTTTAAAATTTATTATATTTTCTTAATAGGTAATAAAAGCAAATGGTACAACGTGCAGCAAGTATGAAGGAATATATAGCAAAGAGGAAATCTTACCACCCAGTCTCCAACAACCATGTCTCCCCCAGTAAGCAACCACTGTTTTCAGTTTGTTTATTCTTCCATACATACTTATACACAAACCAAAGTGTATTTTTTAAACACACATGATAGCACACTATACACATTCTTTTTATTTATTTATTTTAGGTTTTATTTTTGTTTTTTGGGTTTTTTTTTTTTTTTTGAGACAGTCTTTCTCTGTCGCCCAGGCTAGAGTACAGTGGTGTAATCTTGGCTCACTGTGACCTCCGCCTCCCAGGTTCAAGTGATTCTCCTGCCTCAGCCTCCCGAGTAGCTGGGATTACAGGCATGCCCCAGCATACCTGGCTAATTTTTGTATTTTTAGTAGAGATGGGGTTTCATCATGTTGGCCAGGCTGGTCTCAAACACCTGACCTCAGGTAATCCACCCACTTCAGCCTCCCAAAGTGCTGAGATTACAGGCGTGAACCACCGCACTCAGCCTACATATTCTTTTTATATAACAATGTATGTTAAGTAATTTCCATATAAGTACATAAAGACCTGTCTCATTTTTTTTTTTTTCTTTCCTCCAGACAGGGTCTTACTCTGTCACCCAGGCTTGAGTTCAGTGGAATGATCACAGCTCACTACAACCTCAAATGCAAGCAATCCTCTTGCTTCAGCCTCCAGAGTACCTGGGACTACAGGCAGGGACCAACATGCCCAGCTAATTTTTAAATATTTGGAGAGATGGGTTTTCGCTATGTTGCCCAGGATGGTCTCAAACTCTTGGGCTCAAGTGACCCACCTCGGCCTGCCAATGTGCTGGGATTATAGGCCTGAGATACTGCGCCCAGCCTGCCTCATTCTTTTTCAACAGCTACATGATGTCCCACTGTATGGATATGCCATAGTTAAACCTGTCCCCTTCTTATGGATACTTAGGCTATTTTCAATATTTTCCTATTAGCAACAATATTGTAATAAACAATAGTAAAGAAATAACTGTATTTACCATTTCATATGAGTATAAACATATTAATATAATAAATCCTAAAAGTAGAACTACTGGCTCAGAAGGCATGTGTCATTTCTAATCTGGTTAGATATTTGCAAACTGCCATCCACTGAAGTACCATTTTACCCTCTAACCAGCAATACTTAAGGGTGCTCACCAGCAATGTATTATCAAACTTACTGACCTTTGCTAATTTTTTAGGATAAAGAATGCTATCTCA
The DNA here is from genome assembly GCF_037993035.2 of Macaca fascicularis. Lineage (NCBI taxonomy): Eukaryota > Metazoa > Chordata > Mammalia > Primates > Cercopithecidae > Macaca > Macaca fascicularis. Next base: position 98,415,785 of record NC_088387.1, on the reverse strand, counting down.
TTTTATTTTCAGTTCTTATTTACAAGATTTGTTATATATCCATAAAAGTCATTTATATTGCTTTTCCTATGTTGCCCATCACTTCACAAGACCACTAGTCTTTTGCTTAGTGAGTTCTAGAAGCTATTTATTTATTTATTTATTTATTTTTAATTTTTGAGACAGGGTCTCACTCTCTTACCCAGGCTGGAGTGCAGTGATGTAATCATATCTTACCTCAGCCTCCACCCGCTAGCTCAATCAATTCTCCCGCCTCAGCCTCCTAAGTAGCTAGGACTACAGGTCCATGCCAACACACCTGGCTAATTTCTGTATTTTTATAGAGACAGGGTTTCACCATGTTGCCCAGGCTTATTTATTTATTTTAAAGGTGAATGCTCTGTCTGTAAAAGGAAATGCAAATATTTTTCTGAAAAGAGTATCATTAATCTTTTGAATTAGTATTGCTATGGTTTGAGTTTGTCCCCTCCAAAACTCATGTTGAAATTTAATTGCCGGCCGGGCCTGGTGGCTCATGCCTGTAATCCCAGCACTTTGGGAGGTCGAGGCAGGCAGATCACTTGAGGTCAGCAGTTCGAGACCAGCCTGGCCAATATGGTGAAACCCCGTCTCTACTAAAAACACAAAAATGAGCCAAGCCTGGAGGTAGGCACCTGTAATCCCAGCTACTCGGGAGGCTGAGGCATGAGAATTGCTTGAACCCAGGAGGCAGAAGTTCCAGTCAGCCGAGATTGTGCCACTGCACTCCAGCCTGGGTGACAGAGCGAGACTCAGTCTCAAAAAAAAAAAAAAGAAACAAAGAAAGAAAGAAAGAAATTTAATTGCCATTGTGATGGGTACTAGGAGGTAGGACCTTTAAAAATTATGTAGATCTTGAGACCTCCACCCTCATGAACGGACTAATGTGGCTGACATCAAAGGAGTAGATTCATTATTGTGAGAGTGGGTTCGCCCCCATCTTGTGCATTCTCTCTCTCTCTTTGCCCTTCCGCTATGTGATGCTGTCTTCTGTCATGTTATGACACAGCAAGGCACTGACCAGATGCCTTGATATTGGACTTCCTTGTCTCCAGAACTATGAGTCAATAAATTACTGTTCATTCTAAATTACACAGTCTGTGATCTTCTAACAGCACAAAACAAAAGTAGGTATTTTGTTGCCAAGCAGAATCTTTTTTTTTTTTTTTTTTTTTTTTGAGGCGGAGTCTCGATCTGTCGCCCAGGCTGGAGTGCAGTGGCGCGATCTCCGCTCACTGCAAGCTCCGCCTCCCGGGTTCCCGCCATTCTCCTGCCTCAGCCTCCCGAGTAGCTGGGACTACAGGCGCCGCCACCACGCCTGGCTAATTTTTTTTTTTTTTGTATTTTTTAGTGGAGACGGGGTTTCATTGTGTTAGCCAGGATGGTCTCGATCTCCTGACCTCGTGATCCGCCCGTCTCGGCCTCCCAAAGTGCTGGGATTACAGGCTTGAGCCACCACGCCCGGCCCCCAAGCAGAATCTTAAAATTTTTTTTATGTGCTAGATCTTTCCTTACATAGTTAGACCTCCCTACTCTGAGATTATAAACAAAATTCTCCCATGTTTTCATCTGGTACATTTACAGTGTCATTTTTCTCACTTAAGTATTAGATCTAGAAAGAATTTGATTTAAGGTGAATGAATATTAGATAACAAATGAGAAGTTTTTATCATATAATTTACTCAAATTTATGTGGCTTATGTTTCAAAATTAAAGCAAACTTTCAGTTCACAGGAAGGTCAGTTTGCTAAGGAAGAGATACGAATTTTCCATTTCTCCTGACTAATTGCACTAAACTTTAATGTTTCCTAATAATTTGAAATGAAAGACAATTCAGGCTGGGCATGGTAGCTCATGCCTGTAATCCCAGCACTTTGGGAAACCAAGGCAGGTGGATCACCTGAGGTCAGGAGTTCCAGACTAGCCTGGCCAACATGGTGAAACCCCGTCTGTACTAAAAATACAAAAATTAGCTAGGCATGGTGGCGCATGCTATGTAATCCCAGCTACGTGGGAGGCTGAGGCAGGAGAATCACTTGAACCCAGGAGGCAGAGGTTGCAGTGAGCCAAGATCGCGCCATTGCACTCCAGCCCGGGCAACAAGAGTGAAACTCTGTCTCAAAAAAAAAAAGATAATTCAATCACAAGATGGGGGTTTTGGGGGAAAAAAGTTTAAGGAACTGGAATTATGGCCCATTGCAATGGCTCACACCTGTAATCCCAGTGCTTTAGGAGTGTTGATCATTATTTTTATATACATGAAAACATGAAACAAACAGCTGGCTTTGTTTTTTGTTTGTTTGTTTGTTTGTTTTTTATAGCTACACCCTCACAGAATTGCAAAAAGGAGGTAGGGCATATTACTTCAAATATTTTGTGTCCTCTCAGTGAAATCTCATAATAGTCTAGTAAGACAGGTATTCTTTCTACCATTGCACAAAAAAGGCCACTAAAGATTAAATGTTTTGATTTACTTAATGTTATAATTCAATGGTAAAGATAAATATAAACATTTCTGTGACACAGAAGGCCACTCTCTTAGCCAATACACGGTAGTGCCTTCATTTCACTTCGTGCATAGACCATATCCTTAACTTAGGAATGCAGAATCTTTCATTAAAAAAAAAAATCAGGAATACCAGCAATTTTCTTAAAAAACAAAGCAAACATTTCGACTATTCCTACCCACCAAGAAAACTACGAAACAGAAATAAAATAAATTTAGACAAAAGGAGTAGTATGATTTATGCTATGGTTTTAAATAAAACCAAGAGGTATCCCTAGTCCCAGTATGAAATGACTAAAAAGTATAACTTTAAAATTTTTAAATTAATTCACTGAGTAATATGCCAGCATTGCCAAGCCAATTTTTCCTTCATCTATAAATGTTTATTTTTTATTGTTTAATTATTAATGAATTCTCTTGAAGCATTCAGACTGCATGTTTGACTTGCCATTAGACACTGGACACTTTCAAGGTAAAAATCTTACTCCTTTTTCTAAATCCATTACCTAGCAGTTTTTGATACTATTAATAATTTTAAAATAGTATTGGGCCAGACACAGAGGCTCATGCCTATAATCCCAACACTTTGGGAGGCCAAGGCAGGAGGATGGCTTAAGGCCAGGAGTTCAAGACCAGCCTAGGCAATAACTTGAGACCCTGTCTTTCCAAAAAGTTAAAAATTAGGCAAGTGTGGCAGTGCACACCTGTAGTTCTACCTAGAGAGGCCAAAGCCAGAAGATCACTTGAGCCCAGGAGTTTGAGGTTGCAGTGACCTATAATCACATCCCTGCACTCTAGCCTGGGTGGCAAAGCGCAACCCTTTCAAAAAAAAAAAGTGAAGTACTTTAGCAATTACAAAGGACTTTCACACACACCATCTTAGTAATGGGTGCTCAATGCTTGAAGTTATTTTTTATTTCATATGTATTTCCTCAGACATAATCAAATATATGCTGCATTGCCAAATATGAATGGCATCCTTCACTAAATCAATCAAAAGTGAATTTATATAGGGACTGATTTTTAATCTTTTTTTTTTTTTTGAGAGACAGAGTCTCACTCTATCGCCCAGACTGTAGTACAGTGGTGTCATAATTGCTCACTGCGGCCTTGAACTCCTGGTCTCATGCAATCCATTTGCCGTGGCCTCTTAAAACATTGGGATTACAGGTGTGAGTCACTGTGCCCAGCTGGAATAATTCTTAAAACGTATAGGAAATAACATCTTTAAAGTTTTTGTTACAAATAAATAGTAGACATAGTCTACATGATATTTATTGACCTTACTCTGCCTTTTAAAAGCATTCACTCATGTCTGAATTCTTGTAGTACCGTATTTACAACTCATGAAAATAACACACTGCTTTGTGAGATTTCCTGCACAGACACTTAGGTTTTTATGCCTGTTGTAGTTCCTCAATTGGATTATAATCTAGCAATATATATGTTACATCCTGTGTTCTCTAAAGCACCTAACTTGGTATTATATACCCGGTAGGGACCTCAATAAATGTTTTATGAGCCATCATAAATATTCAAAAGTATCAGTGAAACTGCCATCAAATACTTCTAAGGCATACAATCACAGATTACTGATCCTAAATATAACATATTGGATGGAAAATATGCTTCCTCGTAAACAGTCTGTATATGCAGATTAAATGTATTAAACATTCTGAAGAAAATATTCTCAGCAGGCAGACTGCTTAAGCCCAGGAGTTCGAGACCAGCCTGGCCAACGTGGTGAAACCCCACCTCTATAAAAAATACAAAAATTAGCCAGGCATGGTGACACACACTTGTAATTCAGGCTACTGGGGTAGGGACTGATGCAGGAGAATTGCCAGAGCCCTGGATGTCGAGACTATAGTGAGACGAGATCACACTATTGTACTGACTCCAGCCTGGGTAAAAGAGAGAGGCCCTGTCTCTAAAAAGAAAAAAAGAAAGAAAAGAACAGAACAGAATAGGAAAGACTCTTGAATTAGATAATTTCTCTTACCTGATCAAAAAGAAGCCTAAGTTGCCTTTCAGATTCACCAACCCACTTGCTCAAACAATCTGCTCCTTTTCGCATAAAAAAAGCCACTTTTTTGTCTCCTTGGCTGCATTCATTAGCTAATGCTCTGGCAACCAAGGTTTTACCTGTGCCAGGAGGGCCATAAAACAAACAGCCCCTAGAAGAATAAAAAAAAATAAAAAAATCAAGAAGTGTAAATTATATTATCAATGCTGATAACCAATTTTAAAAAATGTCCCTCCCTCCCATAAAATTTTGTATTGAAGTATAATTATTAGACATTGATATAGTTTTTTCCAGTATATAGACAAAAGTTTTACTTTGCTAAGTCCTTAAATCACCAAGCTTTGGCAGACAAGAAATAAAGTACAGAGTAATTTGGCAAGATATACAGAAATTTTAAATGTGTTTCCCTATGACCCAGAAATTTCACATCTTTAGAATAAATAATGTAGAAATACTCAAAAGGAATGTATATAGATTTAAATGACTCTTTAATAAGATTTTCCATATCCTTAAAAACAAGAAAAATAAACTACAACCAAATCTGAAAAACTGCCTCCTTAAAGAAAACAGACATTTATCAGTTTAAATCTAACAGCCTAGATGTGTATCTTCAGAATATTCTTTTTTTTTTTTTTTTTTTTTTTTTGAGATGGAGTCTCACTCTGTTACCCAGGCAAGATCTCAGCTCACTACAACCTCTGCTTCCTGGGTTCAAATGGTTCTGATGCCTCAGCCTCCCGAGTAGCTGGGATTCCAGGTGCACGACACCACCCCCAGCTAATTTTTGTATTTTCAGTAGAGACGAGGTTTCACCATGTTGGCCAGGCTGGTCTCGAATTCCTGATCTCAGGTGATCCACCCGCCTCGGCATCCCAAAGTACTGGGATTACAGGATTGAACCACTGTGCCCAGCCAGAATATTCTATTCTGCACAATCTTCTTTAACATAATTTGTCAGTCTTTTCTAATAGTTCACCAGCTATCCACCTCATGATCAGACACAATCTGTTCCTAAAAATAAATTATCAAGCTCACCCTATTTCAAAAATACTCCATCATCAAGTCAAAGAAACACATCAATAAAACTGTGCTTCCAAGAGTAAATAACATACAGCATCAAACTCGATGCATTGGGAGCCAAATTCAGAAAAATCCATCTGGGCAATCTGGTTGTGTATTTAGGGCTCACAGAAAGAATCTTATCGAGTACCTGACTCAAATTCTAAGATATAAACTTCAAGAACATACTTAGTTCCATGGCCTCTGGACCCTAAACAATAACATTTCATTTCTAACTGTCATTGCTAGGACACATCAAATAAATATATATCAAATATTTGTATTTATAGTAATTTACTCAATTAACATTTGAGAAAGTAACGGTAATAACAATAATAAACATCTATGACACTGCTTACCTTGGAGGCTGAATTTTAAACTTTTCAAAAATTTCTGGATATAAAAGTGGGAATACTACCATTTCCTTTAGTGCATGAATATGATGGCTCAATCCACCTATGCTATCAAACCGTACCTTGGAAAGAAGGGGAAAAATTTTATATAAAACAGTTTTATGTGTTTTATAAAATTTTTTAAATTTATAAAAGAGTCTTACGATTCAGAAATATATGCCTTTAGCAGAAGCTTTTAAACGTAACTATAAATAACTGTAGAAAAATAAGGCTAACAATAAAATCCAAGTTTACATTTCAGTTGAGGCAAATTAAGCTACCATTATTTAATCTAGTAACTCAGAACCAGGATTAATTCCCAACCTAAAACTTTAATAGGTATCTATAAGAGATTTTTTATATTACACTAACACATACAATTTTTATATCATACCAGGTTCTAATGGGCCAGGCACAGTGGCTCACACTTGTAATCCCAGCACTTTGGGAGCCCGAGGTGGGCAGATCACCTGAGGTCAGGAGTTTGAGACCAGTCTGATCAACATGGTGAAGCCCTGTCTCTACTAAATATACAAAAATTAGCTGGGCATGGTGGCGCATGCCTGTAATCCCAGCTACTTGGGAGGCTGAGGCAGGAGAATCACTTGCTCCCGGGAGGCGGGGGTTGCAGTGAGCCAAGATCGCACCATTGCACTATAACCTGGGCAACAAGAGTAAAACTCTGCCTCAAAAAAAAAAAAAAAAAAAAGTTTAAATGGCTTTAAAAATATATAATTATTTTGTACATATATTCTCAGAAGGGGGCAATATTGTCCTCACAGGGGCAAAAATTGGTTCAGGGATAGGGCAAGAAATAATCTTAGCTATTTACAATAGTTTGTAGCCCTCCCAAGGTCAATGTTACCTGACAAAATGTTATTCTTTAATATTTAATTTCTCTAGTCAGAAAGAAATTTACTTTTTTTCTTCTTTATGGGACAATGATGAAAAAATGATTTTAGAAACACTGATCTATCACAAGAAGCAGCAAAGACTGTTCCTCCCACCCATAATAGTTTAAATAGCTAGAAGGCTTTGTAAGAAAAAAAGTGTACAGAAAAAAATGCTTAAAGAAAATTTTGCCCAAAATGTTAACTGTGACCGCCTCTTCCTTGCTTCTTCATTCTGTTACGGTACTCGAAAATGTTTTACAATGGAAGTATTACTATGATAGAAAAAGTGAAAGTAAACTATTAACAGAAAAATAAAAACAGAAGTTAAATAACAGAAACATTCTAAGAGAAGCTAAATTTTAAAGAAATAAGTGGTCTGGCGTGGTAGCTCACGCCTGTAATCCCAGCACTTTGGAAGGCCGAGGCAGGCGGATCACCTGAGCTTGGGAGTTCGAGACTAGCCTGACCAACATGGAGAAACTCCATCTCTACTAAAAAAAATACAAAATTAGCCAGGCATGGTGGCGCATGCTTGTAATCCCAGCTACTCGGGAGGCTAAGGCAGGAGAATTGCTTGAACCCAGGAGGTGGAGGTTGCAGTAAGCTGAGATCACACCATTGTATTCCAGCCTGGGCAACAAGAGCAAAACTAAGTCTCAAAAAAAAAAAAAAAAAAAAAAAGGAGAAAGAATTCACTCTGCTTTGGCAGAGACATCTAAAGTTTACTAGATTCATCTGTAAATGGATAAATGAAAATAAATGAAAGGAAAATAAAAATGAAGAAAAAATTTTTTAAAAGACAAAAAAGAAATAAAACTAACTAGATTCAAAAGAGTAAAGTGCTGGTAAGGCAAATACGCAAAGATCATTAGGTAAGGTCTTCTGAGAAGATGCACTATTAGAAATGGGATTCTGGTCATATGTAATACTCTAATATTTCCTTAGGGCCTGGTTAATAAAGTAAGACAACCATTTTCCTCTATGACTTCAGATTAGAGATCGTTAAAATTTCATCTTCAAGTATATATGCAATTCTATTTGATAACTTATTTTAAATCCCTCTATGAAAATCACTTAAATTACATTGTATAGAGAGATTTTTAGGAACAAAAAAAAATACATCAAGTAAGCTCTTGGTTATGCAGTAACCTTATTTCAAAATATCCCCCCAAAATAAGATACTACTCACAATGAGAAAGAATCTACCATGTCCTCCGAGTCTTATGTCTGTTTTTGTCATCCATTTCGCAAAGTGACTTCACCACCACTCTTTATATTGATGACCCGTATCTGAATTTCTAGTCCAGATATTTCTCCTTAATGCCAAACCTAAATAACCAATTACCTACAAGGTGCTTTCACTTGTAGTATACCTCAGATACCTAAACATGTATTAGTTAAATACAACTAATTAAATCATCTTCCTGCCTCAAACATTTATTCCTCTTCTTATGTTCCCTACTCAGAGAATCAAGCCATTTTCCACCCAGACCATCCATTATCTACCTAGTCACCTAAGCTAGAAACCTGGGTAATACTCTCAAGTTGTACCTTTCCCTCATTCCCAAAAAGGAATTAATTCACCAAATTCTGTCATTTCTGAATTCAATCCTCAATTCTTTCAAAACCATTTACTTCTTCAAATTGTTATCCTACTTTCTACCATGACCATTACCCCAGATTACTAGACTACAGGAACATCCAGTCTCCCTAATGCCAGCCTTGCTTACCCCAAATTCATTAACTATATCACAGCCAGAGTGATCTACCCAAAATACAAAATCATGAAACTAGGCAATTTCAACAATAGCCCATTGTTCATCATGGTTTATGAAGCGTTGCCCCTTATAACCTTCTCAGCCCCATTTCCTACCTGTTACATATTCCAGTAACACTGACATGAAAACACGTGACTAAGCACCACATGTGGCTAGGGTTCTTAGGTTTCAAAATATATACATCGAAACATTAACACTGTCATATCTGAATTTTCTAGTTCTACTATGTGCTGCCTTAGAAACAAGAAAAAAGCTTAAAAAAAAGAAAACTTCTAGAAAAACATTTACAAAACTTACTGATTTATCAATGTTCATTGGATCAACATCAGCCAAGCTTGCACCCACTTTCACTCGTTCTCGGAGAATACCGCTAGCTAAGTCCTCTGCTCTGAAGTTCATAGGCAAACACCTGAAATTTATAAAAGTGCAAGTGAAGTTGCATTAAAAGTTTCACATTTTTAATGTTAAAATAAGTTTACATTCCTTGATGTCTTCATCTTTCTCCTTTTTCTCATAACCCAGAAAATAATATCAAAGAATTTCATTCTTTTACTCTACTTTTCTTACATTCTTGTCAAAGGCCAAAAATTAAGTTACTCACTAGATAAAGCAACAAGATTGTTAATCTATTTGCCCAAAGAGCCCAATCTATTCCATTTTAGGAAAATATCTTAACATAACTGATTATCCCATGTCATACAACTATAAAAATAAACCTATATGTACTATAATATATGGGATTAAAATAAAATCAAGCTATTGACTGACTGAGGCAAGGTCTCACTCTGTTGCCCAGCATGGAGTGCAGTGGTGCAATCATAGCTCACTACAGCCTCAACCTCCTGGGCTCAAGTGATCCTCCCACCCCAGCCTTCCAAATAGCTGGAACTACAGACAGGCACCACTACACCTGGCTGAATTTTTATACAGACAAGGTCTCACTATGTTGCCTAGGCTGGTCTCAAATTCCTAGGCTCAGCCTCCCAAAATGCTGGGATTACAGGCATAAGCCACCAGCCCAACCTTTATTATAATATTTAAATCTATCCTCAGATATTACATGAATATGTCTACTCAGTTATATGATTGAAAAAACTGTCTTCCCCTTTTGTTCGAAAAAAATCAATTAGCGATCACATCTTGAATACTAAGCTTCATCTTTTGTGTAACTACCTTAAGAGAGATCTCTATACTACATTATTTAACACATTATTTAATATATTACATTATTTAATTTCCATAAATTAATATACTCAACTTCCTCTTTTAACCTTGGGTAAACACCAAACAATGGCATTAACAGCCTCAAAAAAGTCTAGTATCTATAATGAATGTAACTTCATTGATACTTCTGAACCCTAATTTATAAAAATATATTACCAATCAGAATAGTTCGGATTAAATAAGCATAAATTCTTTTATTTAAACTTGGGTTTTTCTCATTTTCTTTCCATCATTCACATGAGAAATTCTTTTTTAGTATACAATCTAATCAATCCAAACTTGTTTCCAAGACCTGCTAACTGAAAACTTGGTATTTCTACAATAAATAATAATTTGACACTTCAATTATTTACTCCTCCAATGAAAATTCTTTGAGGTTTTAGTGAGCCCAACAGTGATCAGTTAGTTACCCTAGTTAGGCAAAGATCACCATAGGCACTTGTTCAACCAACAACAAAAAAAAAATAAATTTTTCCAATAAAAATCCAAGGTCTCCTGAGATACTTCTATTAGAAACCATGTCTTAACCTGACTGCTATAATACTGTAATCATTATAAGTACCTAAAATCAACCTCATTAAATGGATTTAGATTAGAGAGGAGGTACAGAGGAAAAGACAGATACTGCCATATAGGCTGGCCTGTTTCCCTTAGCTCTCCTTACTTTCCCTCTCCACAAATTATTTTATCATAAGTACTTTCAGACTAAGTAATTTCAGACTAAATTTCCCAAGGTTAGATTTCTATTGGAAGAAAAACTAATTAGAAACCAAGTCAATGTCTTCATCTAGTCTAAAATATGTGTTGAATATCAATGTTAGCAAAATGCCAGTATAGATAAGAAAATCATTCAAAAAAAAACTTATTTTTCCTTTTTTCTACCATGGAAATAGCACTAAAAATTTTACTAACCTATTTCTTGCTCTTGCCATGCTCTTTGATTTCCTTCTTTCAAAGCGTTCCTCATCAGAAGAAGTTGTGTCACTACTATGAATGGCATGCTTCTTTCTCCTATTTAAAGAGAATAAAATGCTTAAAACCATTATAATAGCAAACAACTTTTTAAAACACACTGTAATAGCTCAGAGGAAATTCAATCAGCAAATATTTATTAAGATTTGTACCCTCATACAGTTTACATGAAGTATAAGTTCTTCATGTAGTAATTACATGAAGCAATAAGTTCTGCAGAAAAAAAGGAAAAAAAAAAAAGGCCTGCAATCCCAGCACTTTGGGCAGTCGAGGTGGGCGGATCATGAGGTCAGGAGTTCGAGACCAGCCTGGCCAACATGGTGAAACCTCATCTCTACTAAAAATACAAAAATTAGCCAGGCGCGGGGTAGGCACCTGTAATCCCAGCTACTCGGGAGGCTGAGGAAGGAGAATTGCTTGAACCGGGGAGGCGGAGGTTGCAGTGAGCTGAGATTGCACCACTGCACTCCAGCCTGGGTAACAGAGCAAGACTCCTCCTCGGGAAAAAAAAAAAAAAGGAGAATAGGAAAGCTAAAATTTTTTTAAAAGAAAAAATCAGGAAGGGAGTCAGTAACCAACTTTTTTTTTTTTTTTTGAGACAGTGTCTCACTCTGTCACCCAGGACGGAGTGCAGTGGCAAGGTCAGGGTTCACTACAGCCTCAACCTCCAGGGCTCAAGCGATCCTCCCACCTCAAACCCCTGAGTAAATGGGACTACAGGCACCCGCCACCACACTGGCTAGTTTTTGTACTTTTTGTAAAGAGGGGGTTTTACCATGTTGCCCAAGGTGGTCTCAAACTCCTGAGCTCAAGTGATCTACTCGCCTTGGACTCCCAAAGTGCTGGGGTTACAGACATGAGCCACCGCACGGGGCCAGCAACCAATTTAAATTACATCCAAATTTAGTGAATATCTGTCACTGTTTGATAAATAACATTAGAATCTCAGGAAAAAAAAAAGTTTATCTTTTTTTTTTTTTAATTTTATCTTTCCCAAATAGTCACAGTCCAGACATTTAAAGAACAAAAGAAAAATAATACACTGGATTACAGAGGACAAGGGCTTTAACTTTCCACTTAAGATAGTTCCATCCTATTTGAACTTCTTATAAAATACATAAAATATTTTGAAGAAAAAAGTAGTTTATAATCAGAACTACTATGGAGAGATTAGGTAATATGCCAGGCTAAAGTCATCACAAAGGAGAAACAATATTTACTGAATGCCAGATTATTAGTATAACTCATGACATCTCTAAGAAACCTAAAAAAATACTATAATAAAACCACAACAAAACTATGTGCTCACAAAGTGTTCCAACTGAGTTCATCATATCTAAATCAAATGCTTCAACCACTTCTCTTAAACTGTACATTCAGTTAGCAATTCCACTAACCAGTAATTTGCCAAAAAAAAAAAAAAAAAAAACCTCAAAAATCATCCTAAATCCCTTTTTGCCCACCACATAATCATTGCCATTGAGTCCTAGCCACACTCCCTGTAAATGTCCCTCATATCGTCTTTTTCTCCACCCCTACCTAGGTTTCACTTACCACCTGCCTAGCCATTTAATCACCCTCAGCTCTGCTTTACTGGAAAAAAAAAAAATGTGCCATGATCTTACCTCGGATCTTGTTACCGCATGAACTGCTCTCCACCTCTGCAATTTTAAAATGTAATGGCCTACTTTTTGAACATAACCTCCTAACATACCAACTTTCAACTCATCAAGGCCTACTACACCTGAGCACCCACTGACTCAGAGTCAACTCCCTTCGAAGCTTAATTTTCTGTCAAGACTCACAGGAAAAGCTATTACTTCAGTTTTTAATCCTCCTACCTGACTCTGTCTCCTTTTCCTTCCATTATACTTGCTAAATTTCAACTCTGTACCAATCCAAGTAATAAAAGTAGAATGCTGAACGGACTAATGAAAATCCACACAACCAGCCGGGCGTGGTGGCTCATGCCTGTAATCCCAGCACTTTGGGAGGCCGAGGCGGGCAGATCACAAGGTCAGGAGATCAAGACCATCCTGGCTAACATGGTGAAACCCCATCTCTACTAAAAATACAAAAAATTAGCCAGGTGTGGTGGCAGGCGCCTGTAGTCCCAGCTACTTGGGAGGCTGAGGCAGGAGAATGGTGTGAACCCAGCAGGCAGAGGTTGCAGCAAGCCGAGATCGTGCCACCGCACTCCAGCCCGGGCAACAGTGCAAGACTCTGTCTCAAAAAAAAAAATCCACACAACCATACAAGCTGGAATCATTGTCAGTAATTTTCTCCAAGCACAAGTAGCCTTCAAAGATGTCCCAAAATCTGTGCATCAGTACTCCACTTCAATGCCCACATGTCCCATTAGCAACCCAGATTTTCTCAACTTCTCCTTAAGATCTTTAGCCCACCTCCTACTCCTTCTCTACTAATCGGAATCCTTTCATTACCTTCTACAGCTATTTTTTGTGGGGGAAGAGGGAATTGTTTTTGTTTTTTTTGTTTTTGCTTTCTTTTTTTTTGAGACGGAATCTCGCACTGCCGCCCAAGCTGGATGGAGGGCAATGGCGCGATCTCGGCTCACCGCAACCACCATCTCCCGGGTTCATGCGATTCTCTTGCCTCAATTTCCCAAGTAGCTGGGATTACAGGCACACACCACCATGCCCAGCTAATTTTTACATTTTTAGTAGAGACAGGGTTTCACTGTGTTGGCCAGACTGGTCTCCAACTCCTGACCTCATGATTCGCCTATCTCAGCCTCCCAAATTGCTGGGATTACAGGCATGAGCCACTGTGCCCAGCCTGTTTCTGTTTTCCTGTTTTTAGACAGAAGGTGTCACTCTGTCACCCAGGCTGAAGTGTAGTGGCATGATCATAGCTAACAGCAGGGAGCCACAGCATCCATGGCTTTACGCACAGTCTTTCACCCCCCAGGAACTGCATGCACCTGATGGTCTTCAAGTTCTTGTCAAATTCACAGACAATGGGAATACCAGTCGGCAGGTTCAGCTCCATGACAGCCTCTTCAGAGAGACCCTCCAAATGTTTCACAATGCCCTGAAGGCTGTTGCCATGGGCCACAATCAGTACCCTTTTCCCTTCCTTTAGGAGGGGAACTATTTCTTCATTCCAAAAGGGCAGAGCTCTGGCTTCGAGAGTCCTTCAGACTCTCACAGGAGGGTAGCTGATCCTCTCTGAGGTCTGCATACCTGCGATCCTTACTAATGTTGCTGTAGAAAGGATGGTCAGGCTCCACTGGAGGTGGTGGAACATCATAGGAGAGCCTCCAGATCTTCACCTGGGCCTCACCATGCTTTGCAGCAGTTTCTGCTTTATTGAGACCAATCAGACCCCCATAGTGCTGCTCAATGAGGCACCAAGTCCTCACTACAGGCAACCACATCTGATCAATGGCATCTGGCACTGTCCAGAGGGTCCAGATTGCTCTCTTCTGCACTGAAGTGAAACAGATGTCAAACTCACAGCCAGCATCTCGCAGCGCCTGCCTGCAACTCTTCACCTCCTCATGGCCCATTGGGCTCAGGTTGGTGTTGTACCAGCCGCTGAAGCAGTTCTCCAGGTTCCAGGTGCTCTTGCTGGGCCGGATCAGCACCAGTTTGTAGGCGGCCATGCCAGTAGGCTGGGGAGGCCCTGCATCAATTTTTGATACTTCCCAATTCTCCAGGAAGATAGTTGCAAAAATTATCTGCTTAATCTTTGCAATTTTGGTATTGATCCTCTCCTCTACTTCTTCCTCCCCATCAGGAAAGTTCCCAAGTTAATGTGTGTATTGGGTCTATAATTTATAGAAATGTAATTAATTTGCCAATAACAGCACAGAAGGAAGTTGGTGGGAGAAAAGTTGTATTGGTCTAAGAAAATGACTTCAGATAGTAAACTGAATGCATAAGAAAAAATAAAGAGAACCAAAAATGGTAAATAAATTTAGAAGTTAACAATACCTATAAATATATACAGTCATCCCTTAGTATCTACAGGGGAATGGTTCCAGGACCCTTGTGAGTACCAAATTCCAAGTATGCTTAAGTCCCTTACATAAAAATGGTATAGTGTTTGCACATTGCAAATGGCCTACACACATCCTCCCATATACTTTATTTGAAAATTTATCAAAGACTTAATTTAAGAGTTACCTCCTGTATACTTCAAATCATCTCTAAATTAATTATAATACCTAATACAACACATATGCTATGTAAATAGTCATCAAGCTGTATTTTTTGTTGTTGTATTGTTGGGGTTTTTTCTCAAATATTTTTGAGGCGTGGTTGGTTGCATTCACAGATACAGAACCTGTGGCTAAAGAGGGCCAACTGTACTTGCTAATATTTCTTCTCGTAACTTCAGTAAAAGCCATTAAATCATATAAAGTAATAATTCCAACAATGTATTGTTAGATCTGTAACACTGTTAGGTGTTATACAAATAACAATAACACAACAAAAAGAGTTGTATACATAATTTCCCAATAAATAACTGAAAAGCCAAAATTCTAGTTGGGACTGGGCACAGTGGCTCATGCCTGTAATCCCAGCACTTTGGGAGGCTGAGGCAGGCAGATCACCTGAGGTCAGGAGTTGGAGACCAGCCTGGCCAACATGGTGAAACCCCGTATCTACTAAAAATACAAAAATTAGCCAGGCGTGGTGGTGCATGCCTGTAATCTCAGCTACTGAGGAGGCTGAGCCAGGAGAACTGCTTCAACTCAGGAGGCAGAGGTTGCAGTGAGCTGAGATCACATCACTGCGCTCCAGCCTGGGCGACTGAGTAAGGCTCTGTCTCAAAAAAAAAAAAAAGAAAAAAGAGCTTAAAAGCCAAGGAGTATATATACAAAACTATACAAAACGAACTCAAATCATATACAAAAATTAACTAAGTAAATCAATGACCTAAACATAAGAGCTAAAACTATAAACTATTAGAGGAAACCACAGGAACAAATCTTCATGATCTCTGAGTTGGCAATGGATTCTTAGATAAAACAGTAAAAGCATAAGCACAAAACAAAAAATAGGTAACCTGAACTTCATAAAAATTAAAAGTTTGGCCGGGCACAGTGGCTCAGGCCTGTAATCCCAGCACTTTGGGATCACTTGAGCCCAGGAGTTCAAGACCAGCCTGGGCAAGGTGGCAAAATCCCATCTCTACAAACAATATAAAAATTAGCTGGGCATAGTGGTGTGTGTCTGTAGTCCCAGTTACTCGGGAGGCTGACATGGGAGGATTGTTTGAGTCCAGGAGACTGAGGCTGCAATGAGCCATGATCATGCCACTGCACTCCAGCCTGGATGACAGAGCAAGACCCTGTCTCAAAAATAAAAAATAAACTTTTAAAAGTAGAAACCTTCCTTTATTTCTATTTTCTTCTACATGTAAAAGAAAGGATAATTAGGGCCAGGCGCGGTGGCTCATGACTGTAATCCCAGCACTTTGGGAGGCCAAGGTGGGCGGATCACAAGGTCCGGAGATCAAGACCATCCTGGCTAACACGGTGAAACCCCATCTCTACTAAAAATACGAAAAATTAGCCAGGTGTGGTGGTGGGCGCCTGTAGTCCCAGCTACTTGGGAGGCTGAGGCAGGAGAATGGCATGAATCCAGGAGGCAGAGCTTGCAGTGACCTAAGATTGTGCCACTGCACTCCAGCCTGGGCGACCTGAAATCCCAGCTACTCGGGAGGCTAAGACAGCAGAATTGGTTGAACCCAGGAGAAGAGGTTGCAGGGAGCCGAGATTGTGCCACTGCCCTCCAGCCTCCAGTCTGGGCGACAAAGCAAGACTCCACTTCAAAAAAAAAAAAAGTGGAAACCCTCCTTTGTACCTACATGTAAAAGAAAGGATAATTAGGGGGGAAAAATATTAAAGATTAACTCGAATCAATGCTTCAAATGAAAGCAATATGGGTCGCTTAGATTCAACTCTGCTAAGAGACCAAAGAGCTGTGTAGGTTCAGTGAACGTAATTGTTAAAACGACAAATATTCCAGGCAAACTGTGAATCAGGAAGATAACAGTAGCATGTAGGATGACAACTACTAGTCACTAATTAAAGAAAAAAAGACACAATTAGTCTCTCATTGACAAATGCAAATGTTTCCTTTCAAAAACAAACCTTACCTAATATGGCTTCTTCTTGCTGGAGATCTATGAATATCAAACAGCGTGTTTTCCCTCTTTTTTTGATGAGCTGGTACTAAAAGGGAAGAAAAGGATATAAAGAAATAATAAATTGATAAATTAATGTATTAAAGGAGTAGAAATGACTTCAGCTCACTTTTTTTTTGTTGTTATTTGACACGGAGTCTCGCTCTGCAGTGGCGTGATCTCTCATTCACTGCAACCTCCCCCTCCTAAATTCAAGCAATTCTCCTACCTCAGCCTCCCAAGCAGCTAAGACTACAAGTGCGTGCCACCACACCCAGCTAATTTTTGTATTTTTGGTAGAGACAGGTTTTCACCATGTTGGCCAGGATGGTCTCGATCTCCTGACCTCGTGATCTGCCCACTTTAGCCTCCCAAAATGCTGGGATTACAGGATAAGCCACCGCACGTAGCCCTGTTAACTTTTTTTTTTGATATGGAGTCTCACTCTGTCTCCCAGACTGGAATGCAGTGGTGCGATCTCAGCTCACTGCAACCTCTGCCTCACAGGTCCAAGCGATTCTCCTGCCTCAGCCTCCTGGGTAGCTGGGATTACAGGCACCCGCAGTCATGCCCGACTAATTTTTGTATTTTTAGTATAAATGGGGTTTCACCATGTGGGCCAAGATGGTCTCAAACTCCTGACCTCATGATCTGCCCACCTAGGCCTCCCAAATTGCTGGGATTACAGGCGTGAGCCACTGTGCCTGGCCCCTGTTAACTTTTTAAATAAAACCTAGTCAAGTGCCTTCAACTACCAAATGCTGTCTAGAAGCAAAACAAAAATAAAAATTTTGTGGCAATACTATGAAGTTGCAAATAAACATTCTAAACAGATGTTAACGTAATCTTTGTGACTATGAGTTACACAAAGATTTCTTAGGTACATGATCCATTTTTTAAAATGTAGCTGGGTGCGGGGGCTCACGCCTGTAATCCTAGCACTTTGGGAGGCCAAGGCGGGCGGATCACCTGAGGTAGGGAGTTCAAGACCAGCCTGACCAACATGGAGAAACCCTGTCTGTACTTAAAATACAAAATTAGCTGGGCATAGTGGCGCATGTCTGTAACCCCAGCTACTCGGGAGGCTGAGGCAGAAGAATCGCTTGAACCTGGGAGGCGGAGGCTGCAGTGAGCCAAGATCGCTCCATTGAACTCCAGCCTGGGCAACAAGAGCGAAACTCAGTCTCAAAACAAAAAGAAAAAAGAAAGAAAAAAAGAAATTTAGCACAATCCATTTAAGAAATGATTCATTAAAAAAAAAATTGTTATAGGCTGGGCATGGTCCCGGGCCTTTGGAAGGCCAAGTCAGAGCATTGCTTTGAGACCAGGAGTTCCAGACCAGCCTGGGCAACACGGTAAGAACCCAACTCTAGTTTGAGGCACGGCGGATCACTTAAGATCAGAAGTTTGAGACCAGCCTGACCAACATGGTGAAACCTCGTCTCTCTAAAAAATATATATATACAAAAATTAGCCAGGCATGTAGCATGCGCCTGTAATCCCAGCTACTCAAGAGGGTAAGGCAGGAGAATCACCTGATTCCGGAAGGCAGAGGTTAGAGTGAGCTGAGATCACACCACTGCACTCCAGCCTAGGTGACAGAGCAAGACTTTGTCACAAAAGAAGGAAGGAAGGAAGGAAGGGAGGGAGGGAGGGACGGACAGAGGGAGGAAGGGAGGAAGGAGAAAGGGAGAGAGAAAAAGAGAAAGGAAATAAGGGGTGAGGGGAGAGAGGGAAGGAGGGAAGGAGGGAGGGAAGGGCCGGGCGTGGTGGCTCACAACTTGTAATCCCAGCACTTTGGGAGGCTAAGGCAGGTGGATCAAGAGGTCAGGAGTTCAAGACCAGCCTGGCCAAGATAGTGAAACCCCGTCTCTAATAAAAATACAAAAATTAGCCAGGCACAGTGGCAGGTGCCTGTAATCCCAGCTACTCGGGAGGCTGAGGCAGGAGAATCACTTGAACCAGGGCAGCAGAGGCTGCAATGAGCCAAGAGCGCCACTGCACTCCAGCCTGGGCGACAGAGTGAGACTATCTCAAAAAAAAAAAAAAAAAAAAAAGAGAGAGAGAAAAAGAAAAGAAAAAAAGAACCCAACTCTACACAAATATTTTTTTAAATTAGCCAAGCATGGTGACATGCATCTCAGCAGGCTGAAGCAGGAGAAGGCTGCAGTGAGCCATGTTTGTGCCCCTGCACTCCAGCCTGGATGACCCTATCTCAAAAAAAAAAAAAAAAAAAAAAAAGCAAAATGTATAAATTGGAGTTCATTAAAAATTACAAATGGGCCAGGCATGGTGGCTCACACCTGTAATCACAGCATTTTAGGAGGCCAACACAGGTGGACCACCTAAGGGCAGGAGTTCGAGACCAGTCTGGCCAACATGGTAAAGCCCGTCTCTACTAAAAATACAAAAATTAGCTAGGTGTAGTAGCGCATGCCTGCAGTCCCAGCTACTTGGGAGGCTGAGGCAGGAGAATCGCTTGAACCCACGAGGTGGAGGTTGCGGTGAGCCAAGACTGCACCAATGCATTCCAGCCTGGGCAACAGAGTGAGACTCTGTCTCAAAAAATAAATAAACAGGCTGGTGCAGTGGCTCATACCTGTAATCCCAGTACTCTGGGAGGCCAAGGTGGGCAGATCACGAGGTCAGGAGATCAAGACCATCCTGGCCAACACGGAGAAACACCATCTCTACTAAAAATACAAAAAATTAGCCAGGTGTGCTGGTGGACACCTGTAGTCTCAGCTACTCAGGAGGCTGAGGCAGGAGAATGGCAGGAACCCAGGAGGAGGAGCTTGCAGTGAGCAGAGATTGCGCCACTGCACTCACTTCTGCTTTTCAAAAGATACTATTGAGAGAATAAAAAAGACAAGTAACAGACTGTCTTGTCTTAAAAATATTTGCAAATGACATATCTGTTAAAGGTCTAATATCCAGAACCTATAAGGAATCTCAAAACTCAATAATAAGAAAACAAACAACCCAATTGAAAAAATGGCAAGGTATCTAAACAGACATTTTACCCAAGATTTACCACTGTCAAAAAAAACAAAAACAAAAACACATGAAAAGATGCTCCAACACCATTAGGGAAATGCAAACTAAAACTATAATAGATACCTGTTAAAATTAATTAAATAATCTGAGTATAGCAAGTGTTGACAAGAATACAGAGCAACTACAGCTCTCATACACTCTTAGTGAAAGTGGTATAACCACTTTAAAAAGAGTTTGGTAACTTCTTATATCTCATCATAAAACCCAGCCTTTCTACTCCCTGGTATTTGTTAGAAATATACAAACGTATGTCCACACAAAGACCTGTTCATCACAACTTTATTTGTAATAGCCAAAAACTGGAATGGATCATAATGTCAAGTAACAAACGAATGGATAAACAAATTGTGATATATCCACACCACAGAATGCTATTCAGCAAAAAAAAAAAAAAAGGAATACACAGCTGGGTACAGTGGTTCAAGCCATCACAGTGCTTTGGGAGGCAAAGGCAGGAGAATCCCTTGAGGCCAGGAGTTCAAAACCAACCTGGGCAACATAGCAAGACCCTGTTTCTACAAAAAAAATTAATTAGCTAGGCATGGTGGTGTACACCTGTAGTTCTAGTTACACAAGGAGTTGAGATAGGAGGATAGCTTGAGCTCAGGAGTTTGAGGCTGCAGTGTGTTATATTTGTGCTTCCAAACAGCCACTACATTGCACCATGAACAACACAGTGAGATCCCTTCTCTAAAAGATAAACTTTTAATTTTTTCCTTCTCTCAGCAAAAAAAGAAAAAGAAAAAAAGAAAACAACTAAGTTATTGGCCAAGCTGCAGCCACATACTATTTTTGTGACCTCAGGTAAGTCGCTTAATCTCTTGGACCATAAAGATACTTTCCCTAGGCCGTGTACAGTGGCTCACACCTGTAATCCCAGCACTCTGGGAGGCCGAGGTGGGCCGATCACCTGAGGTCAGGAGTTCAAGACCAGCCTGGCCAGCATGGCGAAACCCTGTCTCTACTGAAAAAATACAAAAATTAGCCAGGTGTGGTTGCAAGCACCTATAATCCCAGCTACTCAGGAGGCTGAGGCAGGAGAACTGCTTGAACCCAGGAGATGGAGGCTGCAGTGCACTGAGATAATGCCACTGTACTACAGTGCCTGGGTGACTGCAGACTCTGTCTCAAAAAAAAAAAAAAAAAAAAAAGAGAGAGATACTTTCCCTGAAGAATTGCTGTAAATTAAAGTGCTCAGTAAACTATACAGTGTAATACATTAATATGAGCAGTATTACTAAATACAAGGTTCTATAAATAAAATGTACATGCTGTATGTAAATCAATACTGCTACCACATACTTTGACTTTCTTTCAGTTGCATCTGTGTGCACAGAAGTATATGTAGTAAAAGATACAGTATATAAAACCCATAAGAGATTTCCTTCTTTTAAATTTGGCAATACTAATTTTTTAAAAAGCAGTGGCACATTTTTAGTAGAGACAGGGTTTCACCGTGTTAGCCAGGATAGTCTTGATCTCCCGACCTCGTGGTGGCAGGCACCTGTAGTCCCAGCTACTTGGGAGGCTGAAGCAGGAGAATGGGGTGAACTTGGGAGGCAGAGCTTGCAGTGAGCTGGGATCATGCCACTGCACTCCAGCCTGGGCAACAGAGGAGTTGCCAAAAAAAAGCAGTGGGGCAGAATAAGTTACTCAACTACCAAAAATAAAAAAGTTATTTACAGTTGCCTACCTATTGGAGGTGCTTGGTATCGATCCACTGTTTTTCTCTGTCTCAAATTATATGGTCTATCATTTTCTTCTCCTTCTGCCTCTTCAACTTCTATATCTCCATCCTCCTCTTGAGATTCTAGTTTCCCACACACAAAAACAAAAGAAAAAAGCATTGTTTTAATCCAAAAGGATTAGTCTACTCTAGAACTGAATATTTACACTTTATCCATTACTCTTTTTGCACAGGTGACATTTAAGTGCCAACATACTATGTAAAGCATACGTAATTAAAAATCAACCTAAATGGATGTAAAAGAAAATACTTTCCCTGCCAGTGATCAATACAATTATCTGCTAAATAAATTAATGTGATCATATTTTATCTCTTGATTTACTTAGGAACTTTGATTCGCTTTGGTCATACAACGCAATAATAGAAAACAGACTTAAAATTTTATCCAACTACAGCAAACCTCAATCAATGTTCAATTAACCACTAAATTAGTATTCAAATACCCTTGGTAATTCAAAAAAATATGGTTATAGGTAATTACTAATGTTACAGCAAGAGCAACTTATGTTGGGAGTGTAATGATTTGTTAGACCTGTTGATCACAATTAAGCATGGATTAGTTACATTTTGGTAGCAAAGTGCATGAACGCATTGAGATGGAGCATGAAACAGACTTCTAGGGTATTGGTAATAGTTTATTTCTTCACATAAATGATCATTTTATAATTCTTTTTTTTTTTTTTGAGACGGAGTCTTGCTGTGTCGCCAGGCTGGAGTACAGTGGCGTGATCTGGGCTCACTGCAACCTCTGCCTCCCGGGTTCAAGCAATTCTCCTGCCTCAGCCTCCCAAATATGCAGCTGGGACTACAGGCATGTATCACCATGCTTGGTTAATTTTATATTTTCAGTAGAGATGGGGTTTCGCCACACTGACCAAGCGGGTCTTGAACTCCTGACGTCAGGTGATCTGCCCGCCTCGACCTCCCAAAGTGCTGGGATTACAGGCATGAGCCGAAATACTATTTTTTAAAAATGATTTGGCTATAGCTACAACGTAACATCTAAGTCCAGTTAAAATAAGAGTCTAGCTGGACGCTAAGGCACCTGCCTGTAGTCTCAATTACTTAGGAGGCTAAGGCAGGAGGATGGCTTGAGCCCAGGAGTTTGAGTTCAGTCTGGGATAACACAGCAAGACTCCATCTCTAATTTTTTTACTTTTTATTTTTTTGAGACAGAATCTCGCTCTGTCACCCAGGCTGGAGTGCATGATCTTGGCTCACTGAAACCTCTGCT
This sequence comes from Macaca fascicularis, assembly GCF_037993035.2. Taxonomy (NCBI): domain Eukaryota; kingdom Metazoa; phylum Chordata; class Mammalia; order Primates; family Cercopithecidae; genus Macaca; species Macaca fascicularis. The sequence goes on along the minus strand of NC_088387.1, from coordinate 98,392,720 downwards.
TCCCGGGTTCAACCGATTCTCATATCTCAGCCTCCCAAGTAGCTGGGATTACAGGCATGCACCACAATGCCCAACTAATTTTTGTATTGTTGGTAGAGACAGGGTTTCACTATGTTGGCCAGGCTGGTCTCAAACTCCTGACCTCAAGTGATCCACCCGCCTCAGCCTCCCAAAGTGCTGGGATTACAGGGGTGAGCCACCACACCCAGCCTCTATTAAAAAAAAAATTTTTTTGAAGAAAATTAATAAGCATATGAACCCCCAAATGCAATATGTAACTTTTTAACCACAAGAACTGTCAATATAACACAATCATATTAAAGCATAGAAAAAAATATAAAGCTGGCAGTGATACTTAGAGAAGCAGAAGACTAAAATTGCAAAGGGCTGGACGTGGTGGTTTATGCCTATAAACCCAGCACTTTGGGAGGCTGAGGCAGGAAGACTATTTGAGCTCAGGCGATCAAGACCAGCCTGAGCAACAAACATATTGACACCCCATCTCTATAAAAATTACAAACAATTTAGCTGAGCATGATGGCATGTGCTTATGGTCCCAGCTACTCAGGAGGCTGAGGTAGGAGGATTGCTTGAGCCTGGGAGGTCAAGGCTGCAGTGAACTGTGATTGTGACAGTGCGCTCCAGCCTGGGTGACAGAGTGAAAAACTGTCCCCAAAAAAAAAATAAAGAACCTGCCAAGGACTTTATATTTTACTCATGACATCAGAAAGCATTATTTGAAAAATTTTTATTGTTAGGTTGTACAGAAAAATCAACACACACAGTATTTATCTAAATAATACTATAAAATATTTGTACCTAAGTAAGTTATCTAAATATCCAAAACATTACTTTTTGAAAAATGTCTGTACCATAACACAATATTACAGGCAAAAATTCTAAATATGGCATATCTACTTTGGAAACTCTACAAAGATATTCAGTTAATGAAAAGGCAAAAATCACATTATAAATCTGTCTCACCTATACTGATTTTCTCCAAAGGAAGCAATTTAGAGGTTCTAGCTGTAACAACAATAATATTTGCTCAATAAAGTGCCTTCATTAGAAATATCACCTCTTCAAAACTGGCTAACAAAATATTAACTACAGAATTTTTTTAAAAAACACAGTCTTCTCAATCTAAACTACACAAATAATGGGAACTAGTAAGATTCCCCTATAAAGTACTACTAATTTGCATTTACAATACACCAAATCTTCTGAAAATCCAATTCAATAAAGATTAATGCCAGGCCGGGCGCGGTGGCTCACGCCGGTAATGCTAGCACTTTGGGAGGCCAAGGGAGGCGGATCACCTGAGGTCAGGAGTTCAACACAAGCCTGGACAACAAGGCGAAACTGCGTCTCTACTAAAAATACAAAAATTAGCCAGACGTGGTGGTGCACACCTGTAATGCCAGGTATTCGAAAGGCTGAGGCAGGAGAATCGCTTGACCCGGGAGGCAGTCTGCAGCGAGCCGAGATCGCGCTACTGCACCCTAGCCTGAGCAACAAGAACAAGACTCTGTCTCAAAAAAAAAAAGATTAATGCCTACAGAATTAAATCCTATAGGTATACTCTTCATCAATTTATAATCCACGGGGCCAATGTGCTGCTATCATGTTCCCAACTCCGGCCCTACAAATTCAGTCTGGGTTCTTCAGTTCAGAACCCACGAAGGCCTCAGAAAAGAATAGTATAGTCCCCTTCCACTGGTATTAGAAGTCTCTCTCTAAACTTTACTCTTTATTTCTCAGACCATACCTAAATTCAAGATCCACATAATCAGAGATTTAGAGGCCATGGATAACAAAGTAACCATCCAGTTAGAAGGTGCCTAAGTACAAAAAAGTCCTCATCTAAGAAGCAAATGAGCCCAAAGCAAATCCCATACCAGATCACTGAAGGACTACCAATGGCTACTAATGAAATACATTACATAATGTACAATGTGCACTTCAAAGGATTTTTCCAAATGAAGGAAATGAAACTCAGATTGCCAACTAAATTTAAATTATTTCAAATTATACAATATAGACCTCAAAATCCATTGTAGACTTGGTAATAGTCTACAAATATTACTTGTATATTTTATTTTTCCTCCCTCCCACCTGAACTTTCTAGAATTTCAAAAGATGCTTTACAAACCTTCTTCTTCACCCTCAGTAGAAACTTCATGATGATTTTGTATCCCATAACTATTTCTCCTTAGTGACTTTCTTCGCCTTTTCACTCTTGAATACATATCCATGTTTTCCTTTTAAAGAAAGAAATCTGTCAAATAGTAACATGACATTTATTCTCCACTATAAAAAAACAACCCAATGGGACACACCTGCTCAACAAAATTTATTGAGCACCTATTTGCATGCCATAGATTTGTGAAAATGGAGCTTCCTAAATTAAATAAACGTAAGAAATAAAAAGGAAAAAAACTTATAACAAACTTATAAAAATGTAAAACACATAATGCCAGCAACATACTTTCTCCCTCAAGCAAATTACAGCCTAGTAGGAGGGAAATAAGACAATCACAGGTAATTATAAAAGAAAGTAAAATAAGTTAAATGCCACAAAGAGAGGTACAAAGTACTCTAGAATTCAAAGAGAAGACCCTCCTTTTGTTATGGGGTAAAGGGAAGGGAGGCAGTGTCTGAAATGAACCTTGAAACAAAGATAGAACTGCATCAGTCACTAACTAGAAGTATTAACAAGAGTAAAGGTTATAGGAACAAGAATCATTTGTTTACACTTAGGCAATGGTATGTGAGAAAACAAAGTTGAAGCCAGATCATAAACATCAAGGTGTTTTTAATAAATTCAGTGCACAACAAAAAACCATTAATGGTTCAAATCAGAAGAGTAACAGAATCACAGTTGCACTTTAAGGTGACTCATACAGCAAAAATGAAGAGGGTTTTCTTGGGAAGGTTATAGCAAGAGGAGAATGAAGAAAAGAAGCAAGCAAGCAATAAAATCCCAAATAAGTTGGAAATGAAGAGGAAGGAATACTCGTGCTAATTCAAAAACATCCAACTGTTGCATTCTCCCTTTAAATTCCTCAATTAAAATAAAACGTATTTACAAAGATTGCTACAGCTAATATACTCACAAATTCTGTATCTGTCCACATTCGAAGTCGTTCTACTTCTCCTGATCGACGATTCCGTCGGATATTAATGTTGTCCATTTCCTGTAGCACAGCTTCAGCAGTGCTACAATCATATAATAAAATCAGGATTTAGACAATGGTGGCACCATATACATAAAAGAGCTCTTTGTGAAAGCGTAATCAAATCATCTCTGATGTGTAATTATACACAACTTTTTTTTCTTTTTTGTTTTTTTTAGATAGTGTCCCTCTGTCACCCAGGCTGGAGTACAGTGGCCTGTTCGTGGCTCACTGCAGCCTCAACCTCCTGGACTCAAATGATCCTCCCACCTCAGCCTCCCGAGTAGCTGAGACTACAGGCATGCACTACCATGCCCAGCTAATTTTTATATTTTTTTGTGGAGATAGGGTTTCACCATGTTGCCCAGGCTGTTCTTGAACTCCTGGGCTCAAGCGATTCATTCATCTCAGCTCCCAAAGTGCTGCAATTACAGTGGTGTGCCCCACTACATCCCAATTAAATACCTCTTTCATAACCAGCATCCATTATCAGAATACAGTGCCCAATAAGAAAAGCAAAACCAGGACATCTTCTACCTTAATATACACATTAAAATAAAACTTTTTAAATATAAGGCTTTTGTTAATAAGGTCCCAATAAAAAAATCCATAATGCCTCTATGAATAATTATCAGATATATGACACTGAAAAAATACTAATTCAACCTTTTTATTGAAAGATGGTGTTAAGAATAACTTGTATAAAATAAGTGTATAAAATTATTTTATTTTTATTTGTATAAAAATAAGTAATTGTATAAAATAAAACAATTTGTAAAAAGTTTAAAGCCTTATAAAGTTTACTGGACTCTTTCAGAAATTCAAGTAAAACACTGACATTCAAGAAAAACATGCTAACATCTTAGCAATTTTCTTTTTCTTTTTAAAGAGATGGGCTGCTGGGCACGGTGGCTCATGCCTGAAATCCCAGCACTTTGGGAGGCCGAGGCAGGTGGATCACGAGGTCAGGAGATTGAGACCATCCTGGCTAACATGGTGAAACCCCGTCTTTACTAAAAATACAATTAATCAGGCATGGTAGTACACGCCTATAGTTCCAGCTGCTCGGGAGGCTGGGGCAGGAGAATCGCTTGAACCCAGGAGGCAGAGGTTGCAGTGAGCCAAGATTGCATCACTGCACTCCAGCCTGGGCGAGAGATTGGGGTCTCATTATGTTGCCATGACTGGTCTTGAACTCCTAGGCTCAGGATCTTCCCACTTTAGCCTCCTGAGCAGCTATGACTACAGTCTCCAGTCACCACACTTGGCTATCTTGGCAATTTTTATTTTGTATTTTAAACAAATACTTACATAACAATTACTATGCATCTAGATACTGATCTAAGCATTTAACAATACTTAAGTTTTAATAATAACTTAAGCGCAAATTTGATGTTACCACTGTAGAATATAATTTCCTCTCTTGTCAAATAGGGATTGTACTGACCACCCTCTCCAGGCTGTTGTAAGGATTAAGTAGGATGACATATTATCTGAGAACAGTCAAGTTTTACAGATGCAGACGTTGAACGGACAGTCAGCTCACTGACTAGCTAAGAGACTCAATCCCACATACTCAGTCTCAAAACATCTTCAATTCAAACTCTTGAATTGACCCACCACACCCAGCTTCAAGTTAAGTTTTAAAAGAACTGTACTGATTGCTAAGTCGTTTCTTAAGCTATTTTTTTAAAATGTAACTGTCTTAAAAAGCAAATAATTAAATGAAATTGCTTAATACATAGCATTCATACCTATTTACTAGTTGATCAAATAACAAACTCTGGTTCACACTTTCAAATCTGTTTTTCCTGGAACGACAACTTTTTCTGACTTCCATGTCACCATTTATACAAGAAAGGTCCCCATCTCCCTTCTTTTCCCCTCGAAGGGGATGGCTTCGAAGGGCTACAAGAAGAGAGATATTTACATTTCAAAGTACAGAATTCAGAAAGAAAGAAAAGGAAAAAAAATGAAAAAATTACTTTTAAAAGACTACAAAAAGTTTAATATAACCTTTTAAAGGCTTTAATATTCAATAATCTAAAATTTCGATGAAGTTTACAATGTCATAAATAATTTAAATTATTTCAGGTACGCTGATTTCCCAAAGTTTAACAATTACATATATTTTTTTACTATGACTGAAATTCAGCCATTTCCAACTGTATGCTCAGCACACTATTAAATCACTCTATTTTTCCCCACTTTACTGCTTTCTCTAACATTGCAAGAATTTTAATACTAACCAGTTTTATAATAGAATACTCACATAAACTACTATGTCCGTTTGGTAATGTAGCACCAGGCTGAGAAGTTAACCTAGAACACAATTATATTTAATATGCAAACACATCAACATTTGTTTATATAAGCAAGAAATGCAATACTGTTGGAATTATTTTAATCTTTAAAATGTTACTTTAATCTTTAAAACTTTTTTAAAAGATAACTTTTTTACTGTAAGATTGGTAATATGCCAATTAATAAAATATACTAGCTAACTTAGTTAAAAGCCATTTTATTACTTCAAGAAAAGCTTTAATAACATTATAAACTAAGTTTACTCTGCCATCAACTTTACAAATTAAAACCCAAAAAAAAGGCTTAAGCTTAATATGGACCATAAAATTAACTGAGACCATAAGTAGCAGGGGTCACAGGCATTAACTATTGGTTTTGGTTGTTGAAATAAAATTGAAACAATGATAAATTTATTAACACAATAAACAGTAAGAAAAAAGTGCTTGCATACCTTTATCATTTAATAATTTCTTCAAAGTATGTTATTACACATCTAAACTGACAAATGAAAACAGCTGATTTATCAAAAGAGCCATTTTACAATTCTCCCTTTTGGGTGGAAGAAGAGAAACGTAAATCGCTGGAAAGTTACTAACAAGGCCATCAGAACATGAGGACTAGGAAAAAGTCACAGTACTTCTTAGTATAGTCAGAAAGTTGAAAAGTAAAAACTAAATTGCTGCATAATAAAAGAGTTGTCAATGCAAACTAAGATATTTTTGAAATATCCAACAATTATTAGTTTCGAAGATTAAAAAACTAGGGAAAGGACAGCCAGAAAATCACAAATATATGTGACTGTCTTTTTTTTTTTTTCCTCGAGACAGAGTCTTGCTCTGTCACCCAGGCTGGAGGTACAGTGGCACGATCTCGGCTCACTGCAACTTCCGTCTCCTGGGTTCAAGCGATTCTCCTGCCTCAGCCTCCCAAGTAGCTGGGATTACAGGCATGCACCACCATGCCTGGCTAATTTTTGTATTCTTAGTAGAGATGGGGTTTCACCATGTTCATCAGGCTGGTCTCGAACACCTGACCTCAGGTGATCTGCCCGCCTCTGCCTCCCAAAGTGCTGGGATTACAGACGTGAGCCACCACGCCCGGCCCCTGTGACTGCCTTCTATGTGGTGTGCACAAACTTTTAATCAAAATAATCTAACATTTTTGGTTACTCTAGTACTCTTCATGTTAAATTATAAATATATTGTATATCACAATACCCCTGCCCAGCAAAGGTCACAGTTAAGATAACTAAAGGTTATAAACAGAAACGCAAGCCAGGCACAATGGCTCACGTGAGCCTGTAATCCCAGCACTTTGCGAGGCCGAGGCGGGTGTTCACCTGAGGTCAGGAGTTCGAGACCAGCCTGGCCAACATGGTGAAACCCCCTCTTTACTAAAAATATAAAAATTAGCTAGGCGTGGTGGTGAGCACCTGTAATCCCAGCTACTCAGGAGGCTGAGGCAGGAGAATTGCTTGAACCCAGGAGGCAGAAGTTGCAGTAAGTGGAGATCACACCACTGCACTCCAGCCTGGGTGACAGAGCAAGGATCCATCTTAAAAAAAAAAACAAAAAACAAAAAAAAACCTAACTACTATGCATCTTCAGATTGTCAAAAAACAACAACAAAAAATCTAGCCCCCCCCTTTCCCCTAGAAAACAACAACAAAAAAACACCTTTTCCTAGTATACTGTCTTAGAGAAAATTTCATTTTTAGAACCATTGTATACAATGCACGATTCTCCAGGTATATGAGTGTGACTATAAAGTAACAAAATGGATGTAATACAGGTATTCTTAAAATGTTGTCACTGCACAATGCGTTTCTGGAATTCTTGAGAATCACTCTCAAAATCCACTTAAAACCACACAAAAAAACCAACTTTATTACTTCATAAATATACTTTGTCTTTAGACCCAACAAAGCATTAACTCAGCTTGATGAGTTTATTCACAAGTCTTGGCACGAACTGAATTCTGACTGTACACAAAGCCAAATGGTTGGAATTTCACATCACTTGAATTGTTCAAAAGAATAACATGCAGACCCTAAAGTCATTCCACAAAAGAAATCTAAAACTTTTTGGAACAATGGCAACATCATTGGGGAAAAAAGCACAACAAGCTTTTTGTCTGCTCTAAAGAAGACAATGCTTACTTGGCTTTTATTACTAATGAAAGATCTGTTTTAAGAAAAAATTTCAAGAAACTTGTTCTTCAATTGATCCAATTACCTTATAGTCACAGATTATTGTCATCATGATCTTTATAAAAGGGAGAGAGAGTGAAAAAGGAGACATGACATGAAATACATGAGTATATTAAGAGATTTAATATACTGAGATTTTTTTTTTTTTTTTTTTTGAGACGGAGTCTTAGCCACCCAGGCTGGAGTGCAATGGTGCGATCTTGGCTCACTGCAACTACCGTCTCCCAGGTTCAACTGATTCTCTCGTCTCAGCCTCCCGAGCAGATGGGATTACAGGCACCCGCCATGATATCCAGCTAATTTTTGTATTTTAGTAGAAACAGAGTTTCACCATGTTGGCCAGGCTGATCTTGAACTCCTGACCTCAGATGATCCGCTCACCTTGGCCTCCCAAAGTGCTATGATTACAGGTGTAAGCCACCATGCCCAGCCTATACTGAGATTTTGTAAGAGTTAGCCTGCTTAAACATATGTGCCTAAAAGTTTCCATATGTATCAATGTTCCCAAAAGTTGGTCACTTAAATTGAGTGTGTAGCTTTATTCTTTTGTTTATTTTATGAAAAGAAGGAAGGTGCGTTGGAGATTTTTTCCCTGTATCACTGTTTCCTGAATTTTTATTTATCATTTATTATTTTTTGAGGGAACAAAGCCTCACTCTGTCACCCAGGGTAGAATGCAGTGGCCCTACTTTGGCTCATTGCAACCTCTGCCTCCTCGATTCAAGCAATTCTCATGCCTCAGTCTCCCAAGTAGCTGGATTACAGGCGTGCACCACCATACCTGGCTAATTTTTGTATTTTTAGTGGTGACAAGGTTTCACCAGGTTGGCCAGGCTGGTCTCGAACTCCTAACCTCAGGTGATCCCCGCCAACCCCCGCCTCAGACTCCCAAAGTGCTGGGATTACAGGTGTGAGCTGCTGCGCCTAACCCTATTTCCTCAATTTTTAAATGGAAACTGTTTCACTTTGCATTAGGTGATTATTACATTAGAATTTTCTAGGCCGGGCGCGGTGGCTCAAACCTGTAATCCCAGCACTTTGGGAGGCCGAGACGGGCGGATCACGAGGTCAGGAGATCGACACCATCCTGGCTAACATGGTGAAACCCTGTCTCTACTAAAAAATACAAAAAACTAGCCGGGTGAGGTGGTGGGCGCCTGTAGTCCCAGCTACTCGGGAGGCTGAGGCAGGAGAATGGCATAAACCCGGGAGGCGGAGCTTGCAGTGAGCTGAGATCCGGCCACTGCACTCCAGCCTGGGCGACAGAGCGAGACTCCGTCTCAAAAAAAAAAAAAGAATTTTCTACAGCTTTAATTATCTGGGGCATAACCATTGCAATATCAGACTTATAAATCATACTCATTCTCCCTTTCCCATATAAACTCAAGGCATTTAATGATTTATGAGGGTTATAAACCTCAATTCAAAAAAGCCCCAGTTCTGACAGACCTCACTTAACCACTGCCACTCCTCAATTCTAATATGCCTCAGCAGTCCACATAAGTGGTTTTATTACTAATGAAAGATCTGTTTTAAGAAAAAATTTCATATATTTCTGCCTCACCTCACTACTTCCTCATTACCTAATCACAAAAGGAAACTTTCAAGCATGCTACTACTTTTGAGTATACAGCAAATCTTTTTTTTTTTTTTTTTTTTAAAGACAGAGTCTCACTCTGTCGCCCAGGCTAGAGTGCAATGGTGCGATCTCGGCTCACTGCAACCTCCATCTCCTGGGTTCAAGCAATTCTCATGCCTCAGCCTCCCAACTAGCTGGGTACAGGCATGCACCGCCATGCTTGGCTAATTTTTGTATTTTTAGTAGAGATCAGATTTCACCATGTTGGCCAGACTGGTCTCGAACTTCTGGCCTCAGGTGATCCACGCCCCTTGGCCTCCCAAAGTGCTGGAATTACAGGCATGAGCCACCGCACCCAGCCAAGTGTACAGTAAGTCTTAGGAAAATTTCAATTTGTCTGTATCTTAGAGTATGACTATTATTCTAGATATACATCAGGTTAAATAAATGACTATTAGCTAAATAAATAACCGCTGACCAAAAAAGTCAATAAAATAGCATTCTCTACTCAAAGTATTTGTAAGCTACAACATCTATGTTAGTATGTATATTTGGGAATTTCTATATACAATATAAAAAATATATATTAAAAATATTTTTGACCAAAAACATCCTATTTTACTAAAAGTATCAATCATTAAAATTATGTTGATACACTTGGGCCTTAAACCCAGGTTTTAGCCCAAAAGAAAACTCATAATCTATCTCAAATCACTTATGAAGATTCAGAAGTTCTAGGTCCACTTTTATCTCTATCTTCATCCAATTATCTAACTCTAAAATGGAAATTTATTTTGCCAATTAACAGTAATTTCTTTGACCTTAGTGGTCTTTGCAAAGTTCTTTAGAATTCCTTATTTTTCATAGCTAATACTAATTCTTATCTGTATTCAATTTTTGTCCATATGAATTATTACTTCTAACAAATTATTTTTTGTGAAAGCACTTTAATAAGTTTACCTTACATGCTTATAAGAGTTTAGATTACCAAAATAAAGGAATCAAGATTCTCAGGTTAATGACATACAAATACAAGTCTCCAAGTAATTCTTAATTTTTTGTACTTATATTATCTCAAAATCTGAAATATTTTTAACTACAAGTTTTCCTTAAAATTAAATTCTATTGAATCTAATAGGTCAAACTGCATTTTATTTTCAGGTCATCTGAAACATCAAAAGATTTTAATTCTAAAAGTTTAACTGTTACTCAGACTCCTAGATGAATAAACTAAAAAAAAAAAACTTTTTTTTTTTCCACGAAGACAGGTCTCACTCTGCCACCCGGGGTGGAGTGCAATGGCGTGATCACAGCTCACTGTAGCCTCAAACTCCTGGGTTCACGGCATCCTCCAGCCTTAGCCTTTCGAGTAGATGGTACTACAAGCACATGCCACTGTAGCTAATTTTTTAATATTTCATAGAGATGAGGTCTCACTATGTTGCCCAGGCTGTTCTTGAACTCCTGGGCTCAAGCAATCCTCCCACCTTGGCCTACCAAAGTTCTGGGATTACAGCCATGAGCCACCATGCCTGGCCTCAAAAATCTTTTTAAATTCTGTGAGCTACTAAACATTGTCCTTTTGCCAAAACAGAAACAGTAAATGTATTAGTATTCATTATTTAAGTTTTTTACTTAAAATATATTTAGTATTTTTTTAAAAAAATACCTCACTCTAAGGTACCTAAATGATTCCTAAATGGAAGCATATCTTTCACATGCTCTCTTAAAATTTTTGAGGCCTTTTTATATGAAAGATTTCTATATGAAATATCGGCCAGGCGCAGTGGTTCATGCCTGTAATCCCAGCATTTTGGGAGGTCAAGGCAGGTGGATCACCTGAGGTCCAGAGTTCGAGACCAGCCTGGCCAATGTGGTGGAACCTTGTCTCTACTAAAACTAGAAAAATTAGGCCAGGCGTGGTGGCTCATGTCTGTAATCCCAGTACTTTGGGAGGCCGAGGCAGGTGGATCACCTGAGGTCAGGAGTTCAAGACTAGCCTGACCAACATGGAGAAACCCTGTCTCTACTAAAAATACAGAATTAGGTGGGCATGGTGGCGCATGCCTGTAACCCCAAGTACTTGGAAGGCTGAGGCAGGAGAATCACTTGAACCTGGGAGGCAGAGGTTGCAGTGAGCCAAGATAGCGTCATTGCACTCCAGCAAAACTCCATCTCAAAAAAAAAAGAAAAGAAATATCAAGATCAATTTATATAAAGGCCTGCTGGGTGGATAAAATAAGAGAAATCTAGTATATTACTTGCACTTGAATAAACTGTTAAAATCATCTTAAAAGTCCAATTTTAACACTAAAAGAACATTGTTAGGAATATTTATCTGGAAGATATTTGATTCACTCATTTAATAAATGCAAGATAGAGATTATAACAGGTAGATCAAGTCTAAAAGTATAATTACATGGCAGTACTAAAGTAACATCATCATAATGATCCAGACCTGTTTCATCTCACAGATGTATGGGTGTGGGAAAGAAAAATAAAAATAAAACTCAACAGACTATGATTCATGTATTTTTCTACTTAGCCCCCATATAATGCAAATTACAAAACATAAAATAAACTGGTACATCTTATGGAGTATATTTTAGTAAGTATAGAGACTCCTTAGGGACTAATAAATGTACGCAGCCTGTCAAAGTCTATATAACCCAAAGATTTTTTTCCCTAGAGAATAAAAGTATCCAGAATTTACCTACACATATAAAATCAAAATATTTTTAAATACTTGAAGAATAAAAACAAAGGACTTCCCTTTTACTTCTGTTCAGTCACACATCATCAGCACTTCTACTTTAAAGAGTTTAAAGAACCCTTTAGTTCCCAGACCGATGTAAAAAAAAAAAAATTGTTTTTAATTAGAAAAAAATAAAAATAAAGACTTTAAACAAAACAGAAGCTAACAAATCTGATTTCAATGTTTAAATCTTTTCTATGTGGGTGCCTAACCTAACTACCATTTGGGAGTAAATTAAACTTAATTTTAGTCAGTTTCAAAGTAAATGTTGGTAATTTACTCTGAAACTGACGAAAATTGTTTTCCTGATACGTACTGAACCAGATACAAGCAAATTTAAGTTTAAAACAGGGTAAACAGATGAAAAGATGTCTTTAAAAATTAATTTAAACGTCATTATATCTTCATATATCAAGTGAAATAGTCAATAATCTTAAAAAAAGGGAGATTTTATTTTCAAGTAAAAATATAATTCTGACCATATGTTTTATTTAAATTTTCAGCACTATAAATACATATGCATACTCAAGAGTCATCAAAATCCTTATTGTTTTACTTATGGTAGTTTCTGTTACATACCATATATCTTTATAAAACAAATATATTTTAGAGTATTATCAGGAGAAAATAAAATTACATACAAAAATTATAAAATAAGTTTAATTCAATTTACTTATAAGTATTTATAAGATACTTATTTTATAAGCTAAAAAAATTAGCATTAGTATCAGCCCTGAATCACATTCAGTAATTTAAGAAAAAACAATCAATGAGTTCTCCTTTCTCACCTGGCCTGTCCAGTTGATAAATTCCATTCCTCTCGCTGACCAGTACTTCGTGATTTTGATTTGTCTTTGCAAACAGAATCAGGTTGTTTCAAAGTGCGTTTGGCTGGAGGAGATACGTGGCTATCACTTAAACTACCATCAACTTCAGCTTTCTGAAAGACAATGTTAAAAATGTATTTATTATTCCTATTAAGACAAGTAAAATTGTTAATATTAAGGGCCAGGCTCAGTGGCTCACTCCTGTAATGCCAGCACTTTGGGTGGCTGAGGCAGGTAGATCACTTGAGGTCAGGAGTTTAAGACCACACTGGCCAATACGGCGAAACCCCGTCTTTACCAAAAAACAAAAAAAATTAGCTGGGTGTGGTGGCAGGCGCCTGTAATTCCAGCTACTTGGGAGGCTGAAGCAGGAGAATCGCTTTAACCCAGGAGGCGGAGGCTGCAGAGAGCCAAGATCAAGCCAGTGCACTCCAGCCTGAATGACAGAGCAAGACTGTTTCAAAAAAAAAGAATTGTTAATATTCTTGGAAAATCAAGCACAGTATTTTGTCAACCAATAAATATTTACTGAATTATACTACAAATATAGCAAAATGTATAATCTGTAAATATAAAAGCAAGAAAGATTACATTTATAATCAAAAAAATGTTGTTTTTTGTTTTTATTTTGAAAAACGTTCAAGAAAGGGTGTGTGTTCTTAAACGTCTGGTGTGTATATGTATCTTTTTTGTATTGACACAATCCCTCAGACCCTCCTAAATACTCCAGTATATACCTCCCCAAACAAGGGCACTTTGCTACATTACCACCATACAACCCCCCCAATCAGTAAATGAACACTGGTATAATATAAAGTCAAACCACAGACATATTCAAATTTTACCAAATGTCCCAACAACGCCTCTCTTTCTAAAGACAGGATACTAAACACATATTGCATTTAGTTAATGGACCTCCTCAGTCTCCCTTAATCAGTCTTTCCTTCTTTCCCTATCTTTCATGTCCTTGACTGTCAAGAGCATAGGCGAGCCAGGCGCAGTGGCTCATGCATGTAATCCCAACACTTTGGGAGGCCAAGGCGGGGCAAATCGCCCGAGGTCAGGAGTTCCAGACAAGCCTGGTGAACCCATCTCTACCAAAAATATATTTTTTTAAAGCCAGGTGTGGTGGTACACGCCTATAATCCCAGCTACTCGGGAGACTGAAGCACAAGAATCCCTCAAACCCAGGAGGTGGAGGTTGCAGTGAGCAACCACTGCACTCCAGACTGGGTGACAGACCGAGACTCCGTCTAAAAAAAAAAATAAAAGAGTACAGGCCTTTTATTCTCTAGGATGACCCCCAATCTGGGCCCAGCTGATGTTCCTAATGATCAGATTCAGGACACATATTCTTAAAAAGAATAGACAGATGTGATGCTGTGCATATTATACCTATCCTTCCCATCCCTAGGGATAACCCTCATTACTTGGTCAACCTGGTGTCTGCCAGGTTTCTTCACTGTAAAGTAACTATGTTTTCCTTTGTATTTGACTTATATATTACGGGGAATTATTCTGATAATTCACCAATATCCTGTTCCTCATCAAATCTCTACCAACCAGCCTTAGTATTCATTGACTACTCTTGCCATTATCAAATACCACAAAGATGGTGATTATCTAATTCCATCATTCCTTCTACATTTGTAGTTGGCATTTTAAGAAAGTTTACCCTGTCTCCATAAATTCATTTATTCATTTATATTTTTATCAGTATCATGGATTCCTATTTTATTCTACAAATTGTAATTCCCTACTCTATTTATTTTGCTGCTCAAATTATGTGAGATTTAGCCAGCGTGAGCCCCTTCAAAGTAATTCCTGTGTCTTTTGACACATTCTCATCATTTTGAGTACTTCCTTACTTTCTGGAACAACTGAATGTAGACTCATTTTATACTTTCCCTCTGTGGCCCTAGATTAGCATTTCTCCAAGGAGCCTTGGTTCCTCTTAGTCAATGATAGTATTTAGGAACCAAAAGTTGGGCACTACATGTGCTCACTGTTACTGAGGTTTCACTGCAATTAAGTGCTCTCAGCAGAGGGAGCTAAGGAATGTATAAACATATAAACATACACATGGTAAAACTCTAGCCGGGTGTGGTGGTACATGCCTGTAATCCCAGCTACTTGGGAGGCTGAGGCAGGAGAATCACTTGAACCTGGGAGGTGGAGGTTGCAGCGAGCCGAGATCACGCCATTGCACTCCAGCCGGGTGACAGAGCAAGACTCCGTCTCAAAAAAAAAAAAAAAACAAAAAAAACAAAAAAAACAGAAAATCTTTGAATCCACCTATCAGTTGTAAGCCCCCTATCTTTCCCGTCTTTCCAGATTGAACCGATGTATATCTCACATGTACTGATTGATGTCTTATGTCTTCCTAAAATGTATACAACAAAGCTATAACTCAACCACTTTGGGCACATGTTCTCAGGACCTCTTGAGACTGTGTCTTGGTCCATGGCCACTCATATTTGGCTCAGAATAAATCTCTTTAAATATTTTACTGAGTTTGACTCTTTTTGTCAACAAATATCTATAATCCTTTTCAATATGCTACCATATAGAAATATCTGTGGCCAGGCACAGTGGCTCACACATGAAATCCCAAAACTTTGGGAGGTCAAGGCAGGATGACTGCTTGAGGCCAGGAGTGCCAGACCACCCTGGGCAACATAATGAGACCTTATCTCTACAAAAAAATTAAAAATAAAAATTAGTTAGGTCAGGCGTGGTGGCTCATGCCTATAATCCCAGCACTTTGCGAGGCCGAGGCGGGTGGATCACCTGAGGTCAGGCGTTCCAGACCAGCCTGACCAACATGGTGAAACCCCATCTCTACTAAAAATACAAAATCAGCCAGGCATAGTGGCACATGCCTGTAATCCCAGATACTGGGGAGGCTGAGGCAGAAGAATCGCTTGAACCCAGGAGGCAGAGGTTGCAGTGAGCCGAGATCATGCCATTGCACTCCAGCCTGGGCAACAAGAGGAAAACTCTGTCTCAAAAGAAAAATAATAATTAGTTGGGCATGGAGGTATGCACCAGTGGTCCCAGCTACTCAGAGAGAGTGAGGTGGGAAGATTGCTTGAGCACAGGCGGTCAAGGCTGCAGTGAGCTGTGATCACATCACAACGTGGGCGAAAGAGCAATACCCCATCTCAAAAAAAAAAAAAAAAAAAAAAAAAAAAAAAAGCCACAAGGCCACACTGGTACTAAAAGGCACAAAAGAAAAAATACTTGAAATTCAAATATGAGCATGTATACAATTAAGATGGTATATTAGTTTCATAATACACCATCACTTATTAGGTTAAGTTCCCAAGAAAAGTTAGTTAGCTACTTCCAAACTATATTCAGTACAGGGTGGAAAATCATTTAAGAAATACTTCAATCTTGGCCAGGTGCGGTGGCTCAAGCCTGTAATCCCAGCACTTTGGGAGGCCGAGACGGGCGGATCACGAGGTCGGGAGATCGAGACCATCCTGGCTAACACGGTGAAACCCCGTCTCTACTAAAAAAAATACAAAAAACTAGCCGGGCGAGGTGGTGGGCGCCTGTAGTCCCAGCTACTCGGGAGGCTGAGGCAGGAGAATGGCGTGAACTCGGGAGGCGGAGCTTGCAGTGAGCTGAGATCCGGCCACTGCACTCCAGCCTGGGCGACAGAGCGAGACTCCGTCCCAAAAAAAAATAAAATAAAATAAGAAATACTTCAATCTTATAATAATCCTTTGTTAGTCAACATACTATACTCAAATGAGTGTTTCTTAATTTAGTCCTTTCATTTTTTTTTTTTTCTGTGAGACGGAGTCTCGCTCTGTCACCCAAGCTGGAGTGCAGTGGCACGATCTTGGCTCACTACAAGCTCTGCCTCCCGGGTTCAGGCAATTCTCCTGCCTCAGCCTCCTGAGTAGCTGGGACTACAGGCGCCCGCCACCACGCCCAGCTAATATTTGCATTTTTAGTAGAGATGGGGTTTCATCATATTGGCCAGGCTGGTCTCCAACTCCTGACCTCGAGATCCACCCACCTCAGCCTCCCAAAGTGCTGAGATTACAGGCGTCAGCCACTGCGCCCAACAGTCCTTTCATTTCTAATACAGTTTTCTGTTTTTTTTTTTTTTTTGAGACGTAGTCTAGCTCTGTCACCCAGGCTGGAGTGCAGTGGTCTTGGCTCACTGCAACCTCTACCTCCTGGTTCAAGCAATTCTCCTGCCTCAGCCTCCTGAGTAGCTGGGATTACAGGTGCATGCCACCTGCCTCAGCCTCCTGAGTAGCTGGGATTACAGGTGCATGCCACCATGCCCAGCTAAGTTTTGTAATTTTAGTAGAGACAACATTTCACTGTGTTGGCCAGGCTGGTCTCGAACTCCTGACCTCGTGATCTGCCCGCCTCGGCCTCCCAAAGTGCTGGGATTACAAGCATGAGCCACCGCGCCCGACCTCTTACTTTTTATTTCATATTTTTATTGTTTTATTTTATTTGAGACAGGGTCTCATTGCCAGGTTGTTCTCAAACTCCTGACCTCAGGAGATCCTCCCGCCTCAGCCCCACAAAGCACTGGGATTACAACCATGAGCCACTACGCCTAGCTTTAGTTTTTATACTATCTCACCCACTCCAACCTGGGATATTTACAGACTCCCAAGGTTAAAATGTGCATTAAAAGTCATCTAACTGAACTACAAATCCAAGACATCCTTTACTCCAAATCTGGTCTGTGAACCAACAACATGGGCATCATCTATTTGGCAGCTCCTTAGAAATGTAGAATCTCAGGCTCCACCCTCAGACCCACTGAATCAGAAACCATTTTAAAAAGATCCCCAGGTGATTCATGTGCACATTAGAGTTTGAAAAGCATTATTACACAACATATTCAAGACATTGTCACTGGACCGCCTGATTGCCACCATCATGAGTCGCATGCACACTCCTGGGAAGGGCCTGTCTCAATCGGCTCTGCCCCGTCACTGCAAGGTTCCCACTTGGCTGAAGCTGACATCTGATGACATGAAGGAGCAGACTTACAAACTGACCAAGAAGGGTCTGCCTCCCTCACAAATCAGTGTGATCCTGAGGCTCATACGGTGTTACACAAGTATGTTTTGTGACAGGCAATACAATCTTAAGAATCCTTAAGTCCAAAAGACTCGCTCCTGATCTCCCAGAGGATCACTACTGTTTAATTAAGCAAGCAGTTGCTATTCAAAAGCATCTTGAGAGGAACAGAAAGGATAAGGATGCCAAATTCCATCTGATTCTGATAGACAAATTCACCGACTGGCTCAATATTACTAATACATGACCAAGCAAATCCTCCCTCCCAACTGGAAATATGAGTCATCCACAGCCTCTGCCCTGGTTGCATAAGTTTGTCTATGTACTCAAGTAATAAAATGATTGTTCACTG
Source organism: Macaca fascicularis (assembly GCF_037993035.2). Lineage (NCBI taxonomy): Eukaryota > Metazoa > Chordata > Mammalia > Primates > Cercopithecidae > Macaca > Macaca fascicularis. Next base: position 98,374,454 of record NC_088387.1, on the reverse strand, counting down.
AAAAAAAAGTAGTCACTGAGGAAGCAACATCATGTGTTTTAAGCTAGAGTATATCTGTGATACAGAAACTAGCACCTATAAACTACTATGCCAATTTAGATAGCCCAGGCCAGCATTACTCCTTCTAATCAAATTTGATCGCTCACCTCAAGACCCATCTCAGGACCCATTTTTTTTTTCCTTCATGAAATCTCCCTGAAGAATCTAGCCTAAATTAAGCTTATCTCCCCTGCTAGCTGCAGCCCTACCATACATTTGGGCACTTGATTATTTCAACTTAGCATTATATATTTATCATCTTTAAAGTGCCATGTCCAAGTCTTGAAATTCTAGCAAGATTTTAAGCTCCTGAATTATAAAAAACATACCCTATTTTTTAAAATTCCACAGTAACAATGAAAAACAACAAACAAAATTTCTGGAAATTTGTTCACAAATTATTAATAGAAATTATTAGGGGCAAGAAAGGAGGGCTCATGGTGAATGAAGTTTGGGAAACAATGAGGTCCAAGGCTTTTTGCTGCGAAACTTCTAAGAGTATTATCATAACATGCAAAGTAAATCTCTAAGGATGGAATAAAGTATATAACATTTCACAAACTTATTTGATCAAGCTCTCTTTTTTCATGAAACATCTGCAGGTACTAGTTTCCCAAATATACTCTGGAAATAAGTACTATGTACCACTGAAATGAAGACAAAAAAAAAAAAAAAGTAAAATATTTGAATTTTAAAAGAATCTGAGTATATAGTTACTTGAATATCAATTTAAGTGAGTTTTGCACATTTATTTATTGGCCATCTGCATATTCTACGGGCTTTCTTCAATTCCACTCAGAAGTATTACTCAAACTGTGGTTTACATACTACCTGAATCAAAAATCACCTGCATTACTCATTAAAAAATACAACCGGCTGGACTGGAATCTCTGGAGGTGAAACATTTTTAATGAGGGCTTCCAAATGATTCTTAGTACACGGAAGTCTGAGGACCTCTGGCATATAACATACTTCAAGTATAATACAAAGCACATCATCCTAACTGCTACAATGTTCTGGTATATTTACTTTTTTGTCACGGGAGGTTTCAATCTTGATTTGGCTCTAAGACAGAGACCTCAGAATAAAGAGCATTACCAAAGACTCCTTCTCTCCAAAGAAATCTGGGGATTTAAGTTAAGCAAGCAACCACAATGTAAACAGGTACAAAATAATTACTTCAGCACCATTTAATTAACTTCAAGCTTTGGGAAAGCTTCTATCTATAAACCTGATGCTAACAATTCATCCTTAATAGGATGATCATAATGCTCAACCTTAACTTCTTCATCTTCAAAGCCTTTTACTAGCTAATGATAACCTAACCCTTTGAGAGAAGGCGTTACCAGTTTCATGACAAAGATATTTAAAAGATTATGCAATCTACCCACAGCCATTTAGCAATCTGTGTCAGAGTGATTATAATCCATGAGTAGGAAAATATCTCAGGCATAAGGGAAATAATTTCAATTAACTAACATTTATTGAGGACCTACTATGTACATAAGATGTGGAAGGCAGTGGTAAAAAAGATGAGTAAGAACTACTTGAGGCCAAGCACAGTGGCTCACATCTGTAATCCCAACATTTTGGGAGACCCAGGCAGGAGGATCCTTGTGGCCACGAGTTTGAAACCAGTCTGAGTAACACAGCAAGACCCATTTCTTAAAAAAAAAAAAAAAAAAAAGATTATAGTAATACCTAATTCTGTGAAAGCAAAAAACAAAAAAACTATAACTGCTAGCAGAGACGAAGGAAGACATCATAAATGATGTGGACTTTAAAGGATGTTTTTGGCCAGGCATGGTGGCTCACACCTGTAATCTCAACACTGAGAGGCTGAAGGGGGCGGATTGTTTGAGCTCAGGAGTTCGAGCCCAGCCTGGGCAAAATGGCAAGACCTTGTCTCTACAGAAAAATAGAAAAATTAGCCAGGTGTGCTGCTCCACGCCTGCAGTCCCAGCAACTTGGGAGGCTGAAGTGGGAGAATCACCTGAGCCCCAGCAGTTGAGGCTGCAGTGAGCCATAATTTTGCATCACTGCACTCTAGTCTGGGCAACAGAGCAAGACCCTGTCTCAAAAATAAATAAATAAATAAATAAAGTTTTCAAGTTTTCTATAGAAATGGGAATATGTATTCCAACAACTTAATAATGGGGCACATAAAATACCAGAACACAATCCAAGGATGAGATAACTTCCAATAGAAGTATAATAATAATAATGTAAAATCCTACAGAAATTACATAAAAAAAGATACAGTCATCCCCACTTAAGTAACTTTTTAGTTTAATTCTAACCTCTTTAAATAGATAATTTTTTTCAATTTGTAAAAACCATTTTCTCCTTGACTTTTACAGTCCCTTAAACCATACTCATCAGCTACCATAAATAGTGACTGTTATTGTCATAAATCTTATAAAGTGAGGCAAAAGAACTTGAGAATAACAGAAATGAATAGATGTTGCTCTGGTTTTCAAGGAAGGCTTCGTGCCCAGATCCAAATTTGTCAGAAATCTAAAAGCTGGATTTTAATCTAATGACAAAAAAGAATGAAGTCAAGTATAGCATTTTAAAATGAGAGATGCATGGAAATAAGTGAATTAGCAGACCACTAGATTAAATCAAAACTTGATGATGGCCTCATTTAGAATTGGGAAAATCAGAAAGAGGAAATTTAGTCCAGAAAACAAAATAACTAGATTAGTGATATCAGTGCTGTATTCAAAATAAATACAGTAAGGGCAAGTATAAAAAATGCTGCTTGTTGGTGGTGGTGGTGGTGGTGGTAGTGGTGATGGTGGTGGTGGTGGTATGGGGAGCCAGGGAACAGGTGATGACAGGAGAAGTATAATGCTAAATTAAAAGTGGAAAGTTAGTTTGGAATTATAGCCAGAAATCTAGGGAGAGGTCTATCAGGCTATGGGAAATACACCTCTGAGATGAAGTGAGTTAAGGAGCAGATATGAAACATGGTCATAAAAGAAAATGATCACAGGTAATGTACAGAATATAAAAACAGAAGGGCAGAAGTCAAAACCTTAAAAAAAAGTCTAATTAATGGGGATAAGCACAAGAGATGTCATAAAAATCAAAGACAAATATAGTCTCTCACTAAAACAAGGGGAGTTAAACTGCTCCAAAAAGACTTAACAGAAGAAAGCTGATAAACCTGAGGATTTGTAAGTAAGAGATCATTGTAACTTCTGACAGGGCAATGTCTGTGAAATGAAGAGTGGAAATCACTAGGTGAATAATGGAGCAAGTGGTGAGCAAGTACAGGTAATGACTACAGAGCTAGTCTTACAAAAGTGTCAGAATTAAAAAAGAAAGAATAGTTTAGAGTTGGAGGAAAGGATTTTCTTTTTTTTTTTTTTTTTTTTAAGAAAAGACAACCCGGCTTCTTATAGAAAAAAAGGAAACCGTAAGAGAGAATAAAACAAATTATTTAAAGAGTAAGTAAATGATGAGAGAAAAAGCCTCAAAGAGACAAGAAAGAAAAAAACAGAATAGGAACATTTTCCCCCAAGTTAGATCAGAAAGTGTATGGGTGCAGTCAATCTTTTCCGATTTCCTTATAGGACAGGCTTTTTGTATACTTTTTTTTTTAACAAGTAATCCTGTTTTCACAAGGGAAGCTTAGAAGTGCAGTCGATTTCTTTTTCTTTCATTTACAAAAAGAATGCACAGAGGCAGTGGTTACCATGACTGCAAAAAACAAACTCTGCACTGCTATTTGTTTATTTAGGGCCAACACTATTCTACAAAGTCCTGAAATGGCAAGCATACAAAATGTTCTAAATTTTCCTCAAATATTCCAAGAACAAGGGCTTACTAGTTTAGTATTTCTAAGCAATCATCATGAAAGAATACAAAAAGAAAAAAATACATAGAAGCGACCTGTTAGTTTAGAAGATACAGAAAGATTAAAAAACAGTCTATAATAATTTAAAATGCACTTTTCTTCCAGATAAAAATTTCTAAAAGGTAGTTTCTAAAAATCTGAAAATTTTACATTATTTAAAATAAGAAAGAGATAATGTGGGTACTGAAAAATGCCACATGGTCAGGCATGGTGGCTCCTATCTATAATCCCAACACTTTGGGAGGCTGAAGTAAAAGGATCACTTGAGCCCATGAGTTCAAGAACAACCTGGCCAACAAAGTAAGACTCTGAGGCTTGTCTCTATAAAAACTTTAAAAATTAGCCATGGGGTAGTGGTACATGACTGTGACCCCAGATACTCAGGAGGCTGAGGTAGGTGGATCGCTCGAGCCAAGGAGGTCCAGGATGCAGTGAGCCATGATTACACCACTGCACTCCAGCTTGGGTGACAGAGTGAAACCCTGTTTCAAAAAAGAAAAAGAAAAGAAACGAAACGAAACATGCCACAGACTTTGAAGTTATACAAACGGGACCAATCTTACATTGCAGCACTACCACTATAACTCAGAAACTACCATTTACCTCATAAGATGGTTAGAAGAATCAAGGAGGTAGTATAAGTAACAAATTTTATACCTACTGCCTCACAGTAGATACAATCTCAAGTATGAATACTTGTTTGGCTTTATAGAGTTAATGTAACTTCATAAGCTTATTAATTATTTTCAATAATTCATTCCTTCCACAAACAAAATTTATTAAGTGCCTGTTTTTGTGTTAGATACTAAAGATACTTAGCGCTAAGGCAGTACCTGCCTTTCACGGAAGTTAAAATTTAACTCTTTAAATTAGCTGGTAAAGGTATACGAAAATAGTGCTGATAGTACTGGGGAATGGGGCACAAACTGGTTTAGTCTCAGTGTAAAGCAATTTGAGAAAATCTATGAAAATTTAAAATACACATTATCATTTGACCGAGTAATTCTACTTTATCTAAAAGAGAAAGGTCGGCTGGGTGTGGTGGCTCATGCCTGTAATCCCAACTTTGGGAAGCAGAGGCGGGAGAATCACTTGAGGTCAGGAGTTCAAGACCAGCCTCACTAACATGAGTATTCTCTACTAAAAATACAAAAAAAAACTGGCCGGGCATGGTGGTGGGCGCCTGTAATCCCAGCTACTCAGGAGGCTGAGACAGGAGAATCGCTTGAATCTGAGAGGCAGAGGTTGCAGTGAGCTGAGATTGTGCCACCGCACTCCAGCCTGGGCAACAGAGGAAGACTGTCTCAAAAAAAAAAAAAAAAGAAAGGTCATTTTCTGCTACACTATAAAGTTAAAAGTATGGAGAAAGCCTGTGTGCCAACAGGTTAAATATGTAGCAGTATAATGATACAAAGAAATATCAGAAATATTAGAAAGGCTCCTAGTCAACAGTGTGAGGAAAAAAAAGAAATATTAGAAAGCCATCAAGAAAAATGAAATAAGCCAGGTGTGGTGGCTCACACCTGTTATCTCAGCATTTTGGGAGACCTAAAGCATGATGGCACATGCCTGTAGTCCCAGCTACTCAGGAGGCTGAGGTGGGAGATCACTTGAGTCTAGGAGGTCAAGGCTGCAGTGAGCCATGACTGCACCACTGCACTCTAGCCTGGGTGACAAAGTGAGACACTGTCTCCAAAAAATAAATTATATATATATATATATACACACACACACACACACACACACAAATATAAACACATATATATTATACATACACACATATTGCACATGTACCTATGGGTACAACCTATGGGTTGTTTATATGTGTATATGTGTGTGTTATATGTGTGTGACACACATATAAACCCATGGTATACATGCAATGGTCAGAAGGATGTACAGCAGCTTTAACAGTGGTTATTCCTCAGAAGAACAAACTGGAGAAATTAGGGGAGCAGGGAAAGGCCCTTTTTTTCTGTGTATGTCCATATTATTTGAAATATTTATTTCATCATAACGTGTAGAAAATAAAACAAAACAAAGTAATATTTATTTCATACTTTTTAAGTAAGAATAAAATATTTCTCCAAACAGCTGAGGTTGAGTCTTGAGTAAGTTTCGGTTGCTTTTTTTTTTTATTTTGGTTTTTAAGAGATGAGATTTCATCAGGCTGGAGTGCAGTGGTATGATCATAACTCGCTACAGCCTCAAACTCCTGGGCTCAAGTGATCCTCTCCTTAGCTTCCCAAGTAGCTGGGACTAAAGGCACACACGACCATACCAGGCTAATTTTTTGTTGTTTTTTTTTTTAATAGAGGTGAGGTCTCACTTTGTTTCCCAAACTGGTATCAAACTCCTGGCCTCAAGTGATCCTCCGACCTTCGCCTCCCAAAATGCTGGGATTACAGGTGTGAGCCACTGTCCACTCTTGCATACTTTTTTTTTTTTTTTTTTTTGGAGACAGAGTTTTGCTCTTGTTGCCCAGGCTGGAATGCAATGGCGCAATCTCAGCTCACTGCAACCTCTACCTCCTGGGTTCAAGAGATTCTCCTGCCTCAACCTCCCGAATAGCTGGGATTACAAGCATGCACCACCACGCTTGGCTAATTTTGTATTTTTAGTACAGACGGGGTTTCTCCACGTTGGTCAGGGTGCTCTCGAACTCCTGACCTCAGGTGATTCACCTGCCTAGGCCTCCCAAAGTGCTGAGATTACAGGTGTGAGACACAGTGCCCAACCTGCAAACTCTCTTATCTTCATTGTCTGGTCACTCAATTGCAGCAATTAAAGAAAGGCACTTCCATTTCCAGTTGAAATGCTATGAATATTTTTTAAAGAGATGGTGTCGGCTGGGTGCAGTGGCTCACACCTGTAATCCCAGCAGTTTGGGAGGCCAAGGCAGGTGGATCACCTGAGGTCAGGAGTTTGAGACCAGCCTGACCAATATGATGAAACCCTGTCTCTACTAAAAATACAAAAATTAGCTGGGCATGGGGGAGCATGCCTGTAGTTCCAGCTACTTGGGAGGCTGAGGTACAATAATCGCTTGAACCTAGGAGGCGGAGGTTGCAGTGAGCCAAGGTCGCACCACTGCACTCCAGCCTGGACAACAGAGCAAGACTCTGTCTCAAAAAAATACACAGGGTAAGAAGAAGGGAAGAACAGTGGAGGAGCGTGTTAAAAAGTCTGCAGTAAAAGGTAACATAGGCCAGGCACGGTGGCTCACACCTGTAATCCCAGCACCTTGGGAGGCCGAGGTGGGCGGATCACCTGAGGTCAGGAGTTCAAGACCAGCCTGACCAACATGGAGAAACCCCATCTCTACTAAAAATACAAAATTAGTCGGTCATAGTGGTGCATGCCTGTAATCCCAGCTACTCAGGAGGCTGAGGCAGGAGAACTGCTTGAACCCAGGAGGCAGAGGTTGTGGTGAGCCGAGATTGCACCATTGCACTCCAGCCTGGGCAACAAGAGCGAAACTCCGTCTCAAAAAAAAAAAAAAAAAAAAGAGGTAACAATACTTTTTTAAAGAAAAAATGAGAGTTAATTCGCCAGGCACAGTGATTTACACCAGAGGCTGAGGTGGGAGGATCACCTGAGCCCAGGAGGTCAAGGCTGCAGTTAGCCTTGATCGTGCCTCTTCACTCCAGCCTGGATGACAGAGTGAGATCCTATCCCAAAAAGAAACAAGAAGAAGAGGAGGAGAAGAAGAGGAGAGGAGAGAAGAAGAGAAGAGGAGAGGAGAGGAGAGGAGAGGAGAGGAGAGGAGAGGAGAGGAGAGGAGAGGAGAGGAGAGGAGAGGAGAGGAGAAGAGAGAAGGAGAGAGAAGTGAGCAAATAAATACAAGTATAAGTCTTAAGGGCAATCACACATACACACACAAAGCAAAACATATAAGCTAAAACCAGCAGAAGGTCCAGGCACAGTGACTCAGTGACTCATGCTTGTAATCCCAGCACTTTAGGAGGCCAAGGCAGGTGGATCACCTGAGGTCAGGAGTTTGAATGCAGCCTGGCCAACATGGTGAAATCTCGTCTCTACTAAAAATACAAAAATTAGCCAGGTGTGGTGGTGCGTGCCTGTAACTCCAGCTACTCAGGAGGCTGGGGCTGGAGAATTGCTCTAACCTGGGAGGCGGCGGTTGCAGTAAGCCAAAATCGCGCCATTGCATACTCCAACCTGAGTAACAGAACAAGACTTCATCTCAAAAAAAGAAAAAAAGTAGAAGATGCACAAATTTGACTTAGTGAATATCTACAATCCTGCACCCCTAACTGCAGAATACATATTCTTTTCCAGTGTTCATGAAACATTTACCAAAATAACCATAAACAATGTTCTGACAAAATAAGTCAGAACAAATTTCAAAAGACTGAAATCATATGTAGTATGTTCTCTGAGCACAATGGAATTAAGCTAGAAGTAATTAATAAAACTATAAACAGAAAATAGGCCAGGTACAGTGGCTCATACCTGTGATTCAAGCACTTACGAAGGCCAAGGTGGGAGGATCGCTTGAGTCTAGGAATTTGAGGCCAGACTGGGCAACAAAGGGAGATAACAAGACCCTCTCTAACAAAAAAAAAAAATTTCAAATTACCCAGGCCTGGTGGCACACACCTGTAGTCCTAGCTATTTGGGAGGCTGAGACAGAAGGATCACTTGAGTCCAAGAGTTCAAGGCTACAGTGGGCTACAATCATGCCACTGTACTCCAGCCTGGGTGAGAGAGTAAGACCCCATCTCAAAAAAAAATGCAAGGAAAAGAAATGCCCAACTGTTTGGAAAGTAAGCAACATACTTCCAGATAACCAATGGATGAAAGAAGAAAGCAAATAGGAAATTAAAATATATTCTAAAATAAAAATTTACTTAAAAAAATACACCAGGAGAATTTGAAAAATAACAAAAATAATTTCAACAACAACAAAAACTAGGTAGAATCTTAATATGGGGCCGGGCACAGTGGCTCACATCTGTAATCCCAGCACTTTGGGAGGCTGAAGTAGGCGGATCACCTGAGGTCAAGAGTTCGAGACCAGCCTGGCCAACACAGTAAAACCCCCATCCCTACTAAAAATACAAAAATTAGCCAGGCATGCATGCTGGCCCATGCCTGTAATCTCAGCTACTCAGGAGGCTGAGACAGGAGAATCACTGGAAGCCGTAAGACGTTGGTTGTAGTGAGCCGAGATGGAGCCATTGCACTCTAGCCTAGGTGACAGAGAAAGACTCTGTCTCAAAAATAAATAAATAAATAAAAAATAAAAAGAATCTTAACGTGGAACAAGAGATTTCTGAGTATCTGACTAATCAATAAGTTCACACTACAATATATCCCATCTCTTAATGTTTTCCATCACACATTTTTATTTTTCTACATTTAACAGAAAATACACATTTATCCCCAGTACACAATAAACATTTACCAAAACTGACAATATATTAGGCCACAAAGAAAGCATCCAATCCTACAAGAGAAATATACAAACTATGTTAAGTGAGAGATGTTCCATGCTGTTAGGCTAACAATTTGAAGCTGTCAATGCTCTACAAATTAATCTATGAATTCAATATATTACTAATCACAATTCTAGTTGGGGCCAGGCACGGTGGCTCACTCACGCCTGTAATCCCAGCACTTTGGGAAGTCAAGGCGGGCAGATCATTTGAGGTCAGGGGTTTGAGACCAGCCTGGCCAACATGGTGAAATTCCATCTCTACTAAAAATACAAAAATTAGCTAGGTATGGGTGCACATGCCTATAATCCCAGCTACTTGGGAGGCTGAAGCAGAAGTATCGCTTGAACCTGGGAGGTGGAGGTTGTAGTGAGCCGAGATCATGCCACTGCACTCCAGCCTGGGCAACAGAGCAAGATTCCGTCTCAAGGGAAAAAAAAAAAAATCTAGTTGGATCTTCTAAGCAACTCTATAAATCGTAATTGAAATTAAAATTGAAAAACAACCCCCAGACATCTAAGTCAACCTTGAAAAATAACAAAGAGGAGAAACTTGTCCTTTAAGATATTAAGACATAACTCAAAACCATAGTATGAAAAATAGTATTGGCCTGGTAGAATGGCTCATGCCTGTAATCTCAACACTCTGGGAGGCTGACGCAAGAGGATTGCTTGAGCCTAGGTGGTCGAGGCTTCAGTGAGCTGTGATCACGCCAGGGCACTCTAGCCTGGGTGACACAGCAGGACCCTGGACAAAAAAAAAAAACCACACCAGTATGGGCCAGGCATGGTGGCTTACACCTGTAATCCCAACACTTCAGGAGGCCAGGGCAGGAGGATTGCTTGACCCCAGGAGTTCAAGACTACCTGGGCAACACAGCAATAACCCTGTCTCTACAAAAAATTTAAAAAAACAATAAAACAGTATAGTATTTCCATAAGCATAAACAGACCAACAGAAAATAACAGAGATCAGAACACAACACACATGAGAACTTAACGTATTACAAAGTGGCACCACAAAGGACAAGTTGTCTAGCAGAATGAACAAAATGAATTAAAGGCCTAAATAGTAAAATTGTATGTATGTATAAAGTCACAATGTAAACAGTATCCTTTAGTGTGGGACCAAAAAAAGTCAAAAGTCACAAATCTCTAATTACTCTTGAAAAACAATAATAAAATAGCAACTCCAGTAGAAAATAGTGAAATGGGCAAAAACAAATCTTAACAGGCATTTCAGAGAGGAGGAAAGCAAAAAAAGTTAGCATGGACATAAAGAGTTACCCAAACTCATTAGTAACTAAAGAAAGGCTATTAAAAAGGTAGCTGATGCCAAATATTGGCAGGGAAGTGGAGATACAAGAACTCTCATACGCTATACTCCTACCAATGGACACTAGAGCAGCATATCTAGAGGTGATATTTATTTTAAGTACACATATACTCTTCCACTCTTGGTGTCTATCTCAAAGAAATTCCCACACCAAGTCCACGAGGGACATTGCATCAGGGTATTAACTGCAGCAATATTTGCAGTAGCAGAGAATAGGAAACAATTTAGGTACCTATCTCTTGAGGGTGAATAGTTAAAATGCAATGAATTGACCCTACAAAGTACTATGTAGCAGGTGGGAGTAGTGACTGTATGTATACAGAGTTACCACACAGATGAAAATATAATGGTTAAAAGAAAATAATAAAATAAGCTCTATAGCTAAATACCACTTATGAAAACTTAAAAGACATACATATAAACCAACACAGTAACCAGGTATGCTATCATCTAAACATGTTAAATAGAGGGTTGAGGGCATTAGTAATTTTTTTGGGACAAGCATAAACTGTGCATGTGCCAGGCAGGTCAGTACTATCCTAGGCTAATGCAGACATATGGTGACCCTACATATTAACCACTATCCTCTGTAACCTAGGAAAACAAAGTCATCATTTAAAAAAAAAATCCAACTCACCATGTAAAAAAAAAAAAAAGAGTACTGCTATGTTGTACAGGCTGGACTCAAACTCCTGGGCTCAAGCCATCCTTCCCTGCTTAGCCTCTAGGGTAGCTGGGATTACAGGTGTAAACAACCATGTCTGGCTACCAATTCTGTTTTGTTTGTTTGTTTTTTGAAACGGAGTCTTGCTCTGTCACCAGGTTAGAGTGCAGTGGCGCGATCTCAGCTCACTGCAACCTCCACCTCCTGGGTTCAAGCGATTCCCCTGCCTCAGTCTCCCAAGTAGCTGGGATTACAGGCACGCGCCACCACACTCAGCTAATTTTTTTGTATTTTAGTAGAGATGGGGTTTCACCATATTAGTCAGTCTGCTCTCGAACTCTTGACCTCATGATCCGCCTGCCTCAGCCTCCCAAAGTGCTGAGATTACAGGCATGAGCCACCAAGCCCAGCCTCAATTCATTATTTTGCTTTTAACTATGCTGACTTCCCACACTTCAGAACATCAATGAAACATAAACCACAAAAATATGCTAAAACCCTTACATAACTTATTTGGAGGTTATGATCACTCATCAACATGGATACTTACAAACTAATTACATTAATAAGTAAAATTTTGTAACGTAATTTTATACCTTGTGTTACAATCTCAACCTAAGATCTCTTACGGAAAAATTCTTCCAAAAGTACATAATGCCCAAACATAAAGAGTTCAAATCCAAAGGGTCAGTATTCCACACAGTTGTAAAACAGGGAATAGTTTTAGGTTAGTCTAAAAGAGTTCAGTATTCTTGGCCAGGCACGGCGGCTCACATCTGTAATCCCAGCACTTTGGGCGGCCGAGGCAGGCAGATCACGAGGTCAGGAGATCCAGACCATCCTGGCCAACATGGTGAAATCCCATATCTACTAAAAATGCAAACAAATTAGCTGGGCGTGGTGGCAGGCGCCTGTAGTCCCAGCTACTTGGGAGGCTAAGGCAGGAGAATGGCGTGAACTTGGGAGGCGGAGCTTGCAGTGAGCCAACAGGGCACCACTGCACTCCAGCCTGGGCGACAGAGTGAGACTCCATCTTGAAAAAAAAAAAAAAAAGAGTTCACTATTCTTTCATTATCTTTTTTTTTTTTTTTTTTTTTTTTTTTTTTTTGAGGCAGAGTCTGGCTCTGTCACCCAGGCTGGAGTGCAGTGGCCGGATCTCAGCTCACTGCAAGCTCCGCCTCCTGGGTTTATGCCATTCTCCTGCCTCAGCCTCCCGAGTAGCTGGGACTACAGGCACCTGCCACCACGCCCGGCTAGCTTTTTGTATTTTTTAGTAGAGACGGGGTTTCACCGTGTTAGCCAGGATGGTCTCGATCTCCTGACCTAGTGATCCGCCCGTCTCGGCCTCCCAAAGTGCTGGGATTACAGGCTTGAGCCACCGCGCCCGGCCTTTCTTTCATTATCTTTTCAAGGGTCAAATTTATTCCATAACTGATTCATCTTCACCACTTTTAGAGCAAAAAGTTTCTTAACACTAAAAGTTTTAAATAACACATCAAAGTTTTAATCCAAGAAGTCTAATTTTCTACATTTCTCTGAAATTAGATTCCTACCAAAAACAAAACATAATGGTTGACAATTGCTTTAAGCAACTTCTAAATTTAAGTTCAAAAATAATGGCTGACAAGTTTTTAAAGTAACTTCTAAATTCAAGTCCAAAAATATCAGACCACTTCAATCAACCTAATTCTCCAAACCCTAATCACAAAACCAAATCTGAGTAAAGTCACTAACCACATAATATGCAAGAAAGTTTGGCACATAAGAATAATTCCCTCTAACCATAGGTTTCTGCCAAATCTCTAAAATAATATCCTATTTCTTCACTTAATTCTAAATTTGCCACAAAAATATAGTGTTAGACCTTAAAGGCCCAAAAGGAGACAAGAATGGGTATAAACTTCAGATATAATGATTAAACAAAAGTAACTTTAGGGTGCCTTTGGCCCCTCTCTAAAACCCACACAGGAAGTGAGCCTGGAAACAGCAGCCCCTAGGCAGGCTGCTAAGTCACCTGAACAAATGTAGATGAAAGGGCACTAGACCTGAGGGAAGGGCTATTTTTTTACGGCATGTATTTGTCTCCTCCACTAGACTTTAAGTACATCCCATGAAGCAGGGACTGTGCTTCATTCTCCACCTTACTGAATGAATGAATGAATGAACGAACAAAGGAACAAGCAAGCCTCACCATCAAAAACTAGGCTCTGGATTACCTCCAAATTTCTGTCTGGCAAGACTAGAGAACATACTTTGTGGGTATTTTAAGCACCATTTCTTTCAGGATTCCAATTTGGGTCCTAGAATACAGATATAAACTAACAATGCTAAAGATGTTTAATTTACTAATGCAAATCTTCATATATAAATATGCTATATAATGTCTTTTCAAGAGACTTAAAGTATGAAACATTTTTTCAAATGGAAAACACTTTAGTCCCCCTAGAGATAGTTTCCCAGAGCATAAAAGCAAATGTATACACTATAAATTAATATCACCAAGTAGAGGGAAAGATAGCAGCACAAGTATACCTCTAATAGAGACCACAAGGCCCAGACTTTCAGTCTGCTTACAGGGATTTACTTTTTCCCAAAGCCAACTTAAAAATACTGAGAAGAGCCAGGTGCAGTGGCTCATACCTGTAATCCCAGCTACTCAGCAGGCTGAGTCAGGAGAATTGGTTGAGGCCAGTAGTTCAAAAGCAGCCTGGGCAACACAGTGAGACTCCTGTCTTGAAAAATAAAAATACAGCCGGGCACGGTGGCTCACACCTGTAGCCCAGCACTTTGGGAGGCCAAGGCGGGTGGATTACCTGAGGTCAGGAGTTCAAGACCAGCCTGACCAATATTGAGAAACCCCGTCTCTACTAAAAAAATACAAAATTAGCCATGCATGGTGGTGGGCTCCTGTAATCACAGCTACTCGGGAGGCTGAGGGAGAAGAATCGCTTGAACCTGGGAGGTGGAGGTTGCAGTGAGCTGAGATCGCGCCATTGCGCTCCAGCCTGGGCAACAAGAGTGAAACTCCATCTAAAAAAAAAAAAGAAAGAAAAACTAAAATATAGGCCAGGAGCGGTAGCTCACTCCTGTAATCCCAGCACTTTAGGAAGCCAAGGCAGGAGGATTTCTTGAGCCCAAGAGTTTGAGATCAGCTTTGGCAACATAGCAAAACCTTGTCTCTACAAAAAAAAAAAAAAAAAAAAAAAAGCCAGGTGTGGTAACACATGCCTGTAGTCCCAGCTGCTCAGAGGCTGTGGTGGGAGAATTCATTGAACTCAGGAGGTCAAGGTTGCAGTGAGCTGTGACTGCACTACTGCACTTCAGCCTGGGCAACAGAGCAAGATCCTGTCTCAAAAAATATATATATACTACATATATGCCTACTATGTACCCACAAAAAAAATTTTTAAATAAAAAATGCAACAAAAAATATAAATATACACATATATAATAAAATATTAAGGAAAAATATTGCAAAAACAATCTCTACACAATATGCCTGCTCCTCTCCCTACATACTGCCTCCTGAAATCAGGCTGCAGGAAATTACTGAAAATTATTGTCCTATATTTCATATCCCTATATGCTACTATTCCCACTTTCAGTCCCAATACACTTCTAGACACCACAATTCCAGACAGCCAGGTAGAAACTGTCTATAAACGGTAGGTACACTTACAGTATACAACAGCCGCTACCTTCACTTTTTCAGATGTTGGTGGAAACTACTGATTGAACAACATCAAAGAGTAATAAGTGAGGTAAAGAAATACAGATGAAATAAGATATACAAGTAGAGAAGACAGAACTAGATTTAAATATTACCTTTAGCCTTCCACAGGCCACTTAACTCTTAGGCAACTCAATTTCCTCAGTTGTAAAATGGGGGTACCATCACTTGCTTTATAGAGTTGTTACAAGGATTGAATGAGACAGCATTAAACAACACCTGGCATGTATAAGATGCTAAATAAACCTTGGTTTACTCTTCTCCTTATTAGGGTAAAATGCAACAAGTGAGTATAGCGAAAAAGAAAGATTGTCGGCTAGGCATGGTGGTGCACACCTGTAACCCTAACACTTTGGGAGGCCAAAGCGGGAGAACTGCTTGAGGCCAGTAGTTCAAGACTAGCCTGGGCAACAAAAGAAGACCCCCATCTCTATTTAAAAAAAAAAAAAAAAAGAGAGAGAGAGATTGTCAATGTGAAAATAATTTAAAATGAGTCATACTTTCCATTAATTCATTCAAAAAGTATTAATTGGCCAGGCACAGTGGCTGTAATCCCAGCACTTTGGGAGGCCAGGGTGGGCGGACCGCTCAAGCCCAGGAGTTCAAGACCAGCCTGGGCAATGTGGCAAAACCCCATCTCTACAAAAAATACAAAAATTAGCTGACTGTGGTGGCTTATGCCTGCAGGTATTCGGGAGGCTGAGGTGGCAGGATCACTTGAGCACAAGAGGCAAAGACTGCAGCAAGTCAAGATCATGCCACTGCACTCCAGCCTCGGAGACAAAGTGAGAGCTTCTCGAAAAAAAAAAAAAGTATTAGGGGCCCGGTGCAGTGGCTCACGCCTGTAATCCCAGCACTTTGGGAGGCCGAGATGGGCGAATCACCTGAGGTCAGGAGTTCCAGACCAGCCTGTTCAACACAGTAAAACCCCATCTCTTCTAAAAATACAAAAATTAGCTGGGCGACGTGGCGCCTGTCTGTAATCCCAGCTACTCAGGAGGCTGACGCAGGAGAATCACTTGAATCCGGAAAGCGGGGGTTGCAGTGAGCTGAGGTGGCACCACTGTACTCCAGCCCGGGCAACAAGAGGGAAACTGTCTCAAAAAAAAAAAAAAAAAAAGTCTTAGGCCAGGCGCAGTAGCTCACGCCTATAATCCCAGAACTTTCGGAGGCCAAGACAGGCAGATCTCCCGAGGTCAGGATTTCAAGACCAGCCTGGTCAACATGGCAAAACCTCGTCTCTACTAAAAATACAAAAATTAGCTGGACGTGGTGGCTCATGTCTGTAATCCTGGCTACTCAGGAGACTGAGGCAGGAGAATCGCTGGAACCCAGGAAGCGGAGGTTGCAGTGAGCCGAGATGGAGCCACTGTACTCCAGCCTTGGCAACAGAGTGAGACTCTGCCTTAAAAAAAAAAAGAAGTATTAATTGGGCACTGACTGACACATGCTGTTCTAGGCACTCAGGATACAGGTGTCAACATAATGGTCTCTGTCTTTAAAGCACACACACAAAAAAAGAGTTCCACCAAAACGTTCAGTGAGTAGAGGACTAGAAGTCTTACCACACTAAGTACCTATGCCATTCATTTGGCACTTACTTTGAACGAATTTACCTTGTTAATAACTTCTCATTAGCATATCATGTGCACACTTACAGTACTGAGGGTTAAAACTGTGTTTTATTTATCCTCTATTCTCAAAGTTCTATAACCATGATATTCTCAAAATGGGTCAGCTCCCTGAAATGCTATTCATTCATTCATTCATTCACTCATTTAACAGATATTTATTGAGCATTTCCAACATTGTGTCAGGCACTGTATTTAGGCCCTGGGAATACAGCATTCAGGGGAAAAATAAAATATAGTGCCTGCCCTTGTGGCACTTACGGTCTACTCTAATAGAAGAGTTTAGGGGAGAAAGACTTTAGCCAAAGGTATATATCCTATCTCCAGATAAAACTACAAAACTTACTGCTCAAAAAAAAAAACTAACTTATATTTAAATAAAGTTAACACACATATATGATTTTCCCCCAAATATGTACTTCCATATAACTTTTTATCCAAAAATTCCCACTGCTTTTTACTCAGTAACTCATTGTTCATAGAATCCCCCTCCAGAGAGGAGGCATAAAAGAAGTATAAAATATTCCTACTGCAAGACCAAAAACCTAAGTACAAAGAAATCCACTTGGGCCAGGTACAGTGGTTCACACCTGTAACCTCAGAACTTTGGGAGACTGAGGCGGGCAGGTCGCCTGAGGTCAGGAGTTCAAGACCAGCCTGATCAACATGATGAAACCCCGTCTCTAATAAAAAATACAAAAATTAACCAGGTGTGGTGGCAGGCACCTGTAATGCCAGCTACTTGGGAGGCTGAGGCAGGAGAATTGCTTGAACCTGGGAGGCAGAGGTTGCAGTGAGCCGAGATTGTACCACTATACTCCAGCCTGAGCTACAGAATGAGACTCCATCTCAAAAAAAAAAAAAGAAGAAAAGAAATCCACTCAAGTTGATTATGCACACAAACAAAACAGATAATGCACCCAAATGAAACTTCATTGTGTACGTACTAAAAGAAATGCCGTGCTCGCTTCGGCAGCACATATACTAAAATTGGAACGACACAGAGAAGATTGGCATGGCCCCTGCGCAAGGATGACACGCAAATTCGTGAAGCGTTCCATATTTTAGGCCGGGCACGGTGGCTCAAGCCTGTAATCCCAGCACTTTGGGAGGCTGAGACGAGCGGATCACGAGGTCAGGAGATCGAGACCATCCTGGCTAACCCGGTGAAACCCTGTCTCTACTAAAAAATATTAAAAAAAAAAAAAAAAAAACTAGCTGAGCACGGTGGCAGGCGCCTGTAGTCCCAGCTACTAGGGAGGCTGAGGCAGGAGAATGGCATAAACCCGGGAGGCGGAGCTTGCAGTGAGCTGAGATCCGGCCACTGTACTCCAGCCTGGGTGACAGAGCAAGACTACGTCTCAAAAAAAAAAAAAAAAAAAAAGAAATGCCAAACATATCATTCAAAGTAATATGGTACTTAGATCCTTGAATAGACAGGATCACTCAACATTCAGGTGCAAACACTGGTTGGGCTTCTCAGTTCTCCTAACAGTAGTAATTCTACCGCTTGTCCAGCTGGATTCCAAAAGTTATGAGTTTATCTATAATTGGGTATTTAGGAGACATGCAATAAAACATCTACCAAAGGATGGTTTAAAAGACTTATTGCCAGGGAAAATGATTTAAGGAATTAGTATGCATTCACTTCTATAGGCTTTATAAGTTTCATTCATGACCTAAACAACAGAATGTGTGTATATGTGGACTACAAAAATAGCCAGTAACTGAATTTAAGCTGCATTTTCACTTGGCTACCAGAGACAATCCTATGAACTCCACCATTGCTTTGGTTCGAAATTGTGGCAGGGAACATTGTCACGTTACAATATTACCTATATTGTACTCCATGTGAATCTGATACAGTATAAGGAAAAACTTGCTCTGTTCTGAGGAACTTATAGTTTCCCCTGCTCATCTGAGAGTTACATACATTATGAGATTTGCCCCTCAGACTTCTTTTACTTCTTTAACCCTCAACTTCGACCACTCTGCTTTGTTATGTTGGCAAATGCATGAGTGTTGGAAAGGGAAAAGCACAGGGTGATAAAAGCATACTAAAGAAGGACCTAGGGATTTTTTTAATTAAATAAAAATAAAGTAATACAGCATTTTACTTCTAAAGTTACTCAAAATATTTATTTTGATCTCACAAGATGGGGATTCACAGTCAATGATTATCTCAAAAATCCCAAAAAGCTAGCGAAAAAGTCAGAAATACCAGCAAACAGACCTAACAAGAAGAGGTAGAAAAAAGAGTTCAAATATTTTTCAAAGATTGCTGTCCAGTTTTGTGAATACAGTATTAGATTGTTTACTAGGAGTGACACCTAGGTGCAGCAAATAAACGCTAATGACTGAGGGCCAGATTAACCGACCTAAAAGAGGTCAAGCTTTATGAAAGCTTGGAGAAAAAAAAAAGCCACAGTGTATAGGAGTAATTACATCTAACTGCATAGCACTAAAAGACAGCCTGACATTTTAAAAGTGTGGGCATTGTGGGTAATGATAAGGGAGGAAAAAAAAAATAAGAAAATTTAAAAGTGTGGGCACAAAGGCAATCTACAGAATGGGAGAAAAATCTGCAAACCATGTATCTGATAAGCAGTTAATTTCCAAAATACATAGGGTAGTCCTGCGACTCCACAGGAAGAAAACATTTGTTAATGGGCAAAGCAGGATTTTAAGGCTGCAGTGAACCACTCCTAAGACCCTGTCCCAAAAAAAAATAAAAGAAAAAAAGGTCCTAACTAAATAGACACTTCTCAGGTATATAAAAAGGGTGCTCAACATTACTAATCATCAGGGAAATGCAATTCAAAACCGCAATGATATATCACCTCACACCTGTCAAAATGGCTCTTGTCAAAAAGACAAGAGACAACAAATATTGGGGAGATGTGGAAAAAAGGGAATCCTGGTACATGTCAGTAGAAATGGAAAATGGTGCAGCCACTATGGAAAACAGTATGAAAGTTCCTCAAAAAAATTAAAAATAGAACTACCATATGATCCGGCAATCCCACTTCTGGGTATTTATCCAAAGGAATTGAAATCAGGATTTCGACGGACATCTGCACTCCCATGTTCGCAGTAGCATTATTCATAATAGCTAAGATATGGAAACAATCTAAATGTCCAACAAGAGATGAATGTAGTAAACGTGGTGTATATGTGTGCATGCCCAGTGGAATACTATTAAGCCTAAGAAGGAAATCCTGCCATTCACAACAACACAAATGCACCTAGATGACGTTACACTAAATCATATAAGCCAGTCCCAGAAACACAAATACTGTATGATCTCACTTATATGTGGAATCTAAACTAGCAAATTCACAGAAGCAGAGAGTAGAAGGGTGATTGCCAGGGTCTTGCGGGGAGGCAATCAAGTTTCACTTATGCCAGATAAATAAGTTCTGGAGATTTATATAGCATAGTGCCTACATCTAAGAATACTGCATTGCATACTTAAAATTGTCTAAGAGGGCAGATTTTATATCAAGTGTTCTTACCACAAAAATAATACTAATAATACATTCATAATAAAAGGGACAGGGAAACTTTAGGAATGATGGACATGTCTGTGGTGTTGATGGTGGTGGTGGTTTCACAAATATATACTTATCTCTAAACTCACAGAGTTATATACACTAACTACCACCTTTTACATGTCAAAAAAGAAATAAAGGCTTTTCATACTGAAAAAAAAGAAAAAGAAAATAATTCCAATAATCTGCAGAATGCATATTTTCCCCCATCCTATGCATACACCACTTGGGAAGAAGACAAAACTATAAGAAAAGCTCATAGTGCTATGACTTTTTTTTTTTTTTTAAAGCAAATAAAATGTCTCTGGACACAGTGAAAGAAATAATCTAAAAACAGAGGGAAAAGAGGGGGAAATAGGCATCAAGTGTAGTTAGTTAAAAACACGGCACAAAAGCAGAAAAAGGAGAAACTCCTCAATTACAAACAGGAATATTATGTTACAAACAAGACTACATTTCTTTTTACAAAAATAAGGGTCTGCTAAAGCAACAACATGGGCAACCCCATTTTGCATCAAATAAGACTTTACAGACACTGGCAAATGTCTATTATAGATCCCACAGACATAGAGGGTGCCTTTAAGTACTTCACAAAGGGTGAACCAGGAGTGCTCAATTCCTACAAAACTAGAGAAGAGCTAACCATAAATATACAACCTGCTTCATAAATATGTAGTCCATAATCTTAACAAATTCAGAATTATAATTTATCCTCTTCTAAAGGTCCAATCGCTATGTAAGAGTAGTAAGTCTCTAAAAAACCTTTCAGAGAAAGCAATTAGATCACTCTATCATCTCCTAGAGCTATAACATAAATCTTCTTAAGACTGAAAAACAAATATTTCAAAGTAAATCTTTAGTAGCCTGTTATTTATGGTGCTTCAAAACATTTTAAAAGGATCTTTGAAACAAAGTTTCATTAGTACCCTTCTACAAAGAGCTCTCATATCTTTCATTCTTTTAGCAATTTAAAAGCTACCAAACGTTCATTTCCTCATTAGATTATTGATTCCTAGCCTTTTAACATCTCTATAACAGCTGCTTGACAAATTACCTCACCTTATTCCTCAGGGGGTAAGGACAGCATGATAGCCATGAATTCAAAAATGGGACCACAAACTGATGAGTGAAGATGAGCTAATTGCTGCAGATGAGTTAGACACTGCTCTAATAGACTAGGCACTCACATAGCATGATACAATTAAATGCTTACACCCTAAATATTTTCTTTGTCCTTAAATGTAGAGAAAAGATATTTTCTTAAATTGAGTTTTATTTTAAAATATGTGATAGCCTCAGTAGGTCAAGAAGCTGGAACATGTTTGGAATAGTTTCTACCGAAAGCCTCGTCTTCAAAGTACTTATTCTCAATAGTTTGCACAACTTTCAGATTTAACCTTATTTCAACCTAAGAGATTCGTAAGCCCCCAAAATAGTCTATTACATAGGACAGTTATAATGCCCAAAATTTTATCAAATAAAAGCTAAGACGATTTTCAAAGATATAATAAAAATATTTCAGAGTAGTATCGTAAAATATTCCTGTTGTCTCTGCCTAGATCCGTTGTTAGTGTCAAAACAGTTTAAGACACAAAGAGAAAAAGCACACACAAACCGCGATCTTGTAGACCCCTAGAACATAAAATATTGCTTCCCCCCAGTAAGAACCACAAAATGGTATGGAATTAAAGAAGCATTTTAAATGAACAGCATTTTCCAGCCAAATTACTTAGCAAGTCAGTCTCTTTCAGACAGAAGCAATACACTCTTCTCTGAATTCAGAAACAATTTCATAGTAAAATAAACGTGTCAATTCCTTTTTAAAGCAATAAATATCTGTGCTTAGCTTTATACTGTAGGTAATAAAATTTCAAGATCTTTCAATCATTTTTTTAATTCAATCACCAGGGTCTTCAAATGTCATTTTTGCAACTGCATGACAACACTGGTGTTCATTCAACTTTTGTAATATAGTCCCATAACGAAAATGTAGACACCCAAGAAACCACACAGTTTTGGCACGATAATGCTGACTATCCGAAACATTCCACTTGTTTCTTTCGACGTGCTCCTTCTGTGACCTGAAAGCTCTGGTTCCTACTAGCACCTTGGTGAGCTAGCTGGCTGGTTCCCCAGCCATAATATCATGTTTGATCTCTCCTGCCTGGAGAGGCGATAGCGTTGATTTTGTTTTTAAAGTTGGTGTCAGAGCAGCTACAAACTTTTTTCAGCATCCCTGCCTGGCTGCCAACTGGAGCTCTCTGTTCACTTCCTCACCAACTTGAACCACCCCCAAACTGAGAGTAAGCTGGAGTTAGACAGCGGCAGGAACTGACACACTTTCAAGAAGGGTTTGACACCGCAGAAAACTTTCACTTCTCCAACCCTTCCACCCAGGGGTTCTGGCCCTTCGCTCTTGCTTCCCCGCTAGAATTCCCCTCTGGGGCAGGACAAGGACAAGGACAGCAGATCGTTCGAATGACCCCGAAAGGGACCCCCAAAGCCCTCTCCCCTGGACTCATGGGCTGTTCTTTACACAAAAGAGCCGGGCCAGCTTGAAAAGCAAAGGGGACAGCGTCGCGGCCCTTCTCCTGGGTGCCACCCTCCACCGCGCCCGCAGACCCTGTCTCCAGCCGCCCGAGCAGTCTCCACTGGAGGCTTCCTGCCCCCAACCCGGCCAGACAAAGCCTCGGCAGCCGGGCCGGCACTTCCGAGCCTCCGGACTCGGGACGCCGCGCTCTTACCCTGGCCTCATCCAGAGTGACGCCGGCGCCACCGCTTCCCCCGGCCTTGGCGGCGGGGCAGCTGGCGGCGCGGGTCTTGGAGGAGCGGGTCCGAGAGGAGATGAAATGGCTGCTGCCTCCGGTCGCCCCAGGCTCTGCTCCGGCCCCAGGCCCAGGCCCGGGACCAGGAGACTTGGACCCGAGAAGGCGGAGAGAGCTCTTCCGGGTGTTCACCATGGTCCAGCCAGGGGGACGGAGTCCACGCCGCGCCCGGGAGAGCCGAGCAAGGCCGGCCCGCCGGCCGGTCAGTCAGGGCCAGCGGAGCCGAGCCGGGCAGTGAGAGACGAGCCGGTCCGGAGCGTGCAGAGCGCAGACGAGCACAAGAGAGAGCCGGGCAGAGGAAGGGAAGTCGGCGTGAGCAAGCGGCGAGCGGGAAGCGGGGGCGGTGCTGCAGGCGGCAGCACAGACACTCCGCCGGCTTCGCCCTCCTCAGCGGGAGCTGAGCGGAGCCGCCATTTCTACCCCTTTCTCTCCCGTTCTCGCTCTCGAGCTCCGTGCGTCAGGGCTCCAGCGCCGCAGGGCCAACGAGACCGCTTCCGGCCGCAGCCGCGGCGGGGCGCTGCGAGGCCAGCCAGCCCTTCCCGGCAGCTCTCTCCTCTCCCCGCGGCCTCCAGCTGCCCCGCCCCCAGCGCGGCGTCAGCGCTCGGCGGCCGGGGAGCGACGCTCTGGGCTGTCAGCTCGATGGTTTCCAGGTCTCCGCTACCGCAAAGCTGGGGGGACCAGAAAAGCCAGACTGATCAGGACGAGTTCGGGCGTGGACTTGGGCCAGAAGCTCTCGTGCCCAGCCAGGCCTGGACGGCCCCAGACCCCACCGTCTCCCCCGTGGCCTGGATGGAGCAGGGGACGGCCGGCGAAGGCGCGGGGTGGAAGGGGAGCGGCGACGAAGTCGCGAGGAGCTGACTGGGAATCCCCGAGCTACCCGAGGCAAGACACTGAACTTGAGTCGCACTTTTCATGCCTGTAAAAATGAGAATGACAGCTGTGATAAAAAATTGATCTGGGCGGTATCTGGAACGTGGTAAGCTTAAGACGAAAAGGGTGGGGGGCGCGAAACACCACGCTAGAACCCTGCGTCTTTAAACAAAGCGAGGCAGGGTCGTTTTCTATCCCCTTAGCCAGATCTAAGGCGGAGTCAAAGAATGAGTTCCCTCTAGGAGCCGCCTCTATCACCGCCCCCTGCCCCTGGCCCGCTGAAGAATTAGAATTCAAAAAGCTGAGCCCAAAGATATAACATTTGCAATTTAACTTCCAAAGAAAAAAAAATTAAGCCACACAATTCATATGAAAAGCTCTGCTGCAGGCCGGGTGCGGCGGCTCACGCCTGTAATCCCAGCACTTTGGGAGGCCGAGGTGGGTGGATCACCTGAGGTCAGGAGTTCGAGGCCAACCTGACCAACATGGTGAAACCCTGTCTCTACTAAAAATACAAAAAAATAGACGGGTGTTGTGGCGGGCACCAGTAATCCCAGCTGCTCGGGAAGCTGAGGCATGAGAATCACTTGAACCCAGAAGACGGAGGTTGCAGTGAGCCGAAATGACGCCACTGCGCTCCAGCCTGAACGATAGAGCCAGACCCTGTCTCAAAAAAAAAAAAAAAAAGAAAGAAAAGGAAGAAACGGAAGGAGGGAAAAAGAAAGGAAGAAAGGAAGGAGAGAAAAAACTTTGCTGTAAAGTAGGAATTAGGTTCATTTCAAAAATTCACAATACAGGTCGGGAGCAGTGGCTGAGGCCTGTAATCCCAGCACTTTGGGAGGCCGAGGCAGGTGGATCACTTGAGGTCAGGAGTTCGAGACCAACCTGACCAACATGGTGAAACCCCATGTACTAAAAATACAAAAAATTAGCCAGGTGTGGTGCCACATGCCTGTAATCCCAACTACTTAGGAGGCTGAGGCAGGAGAATCGCTTGAACCCCGGAGGCAGAGGTTGCAGTGAGCCGAGATCGTGCCACTGCACTCCAGCCTGGGTGACAGAATGAGACTCCGTCTCAAAAAAAAAAAAAAAAAAAAAAATTCACAGTACATTAGACATAGCCTACTGGTTATTGGGCAGAAGTTTATTAAACTCTTTATTAAACTAAGAAAAATTGAAGACTCAAGAAACGTCCTGAAAATGACCAAATGGCATCAAACTTAGAGCATTCTGGCCATCTAAGCTCCCAGTCATTCCAAAAAACTGTACGACACTGGGAATGAGAATGTTTTTTTCTGTTTGGGAACCAGTATGGATTCCAGAATAGATAAATCCTTCTGACACAATTTGCATGCCACATCCTCTCCTGGATACTTCACCTGCCACTTAGAGCTGGCATCTTAATGGGTGTGGATTCCTCATAATGGAACCATACCTAGATTTTCCTGGGTCAGGTAGCCATCACATCCATGAGCAGAATAAACAAGTATCAATTCCTGTGGAAAGAGACTGGTTTCGGCCAGGCACTGTAACTCGCACCTGTATTCTCAGCACTTAGAGGCCAAGGTGGGAGGATGGCTTGAGACCAGCCTGGGCAACATAGTGAGATCCTCTCTCTACCAAAAAGAGAGAGAGACAGGGTCTCGCTCTGTCACCCAGGCTAGAGTGCAGTGGCACAACCTCAGCTCACTACAGCCTCGACCTCCCAGGCTCAAGCGATCCCCCTGCCTCAGCCTCCCCAGTCGCTGAGACTACTGGGTGTGGTGCCTGTGGTCCCAGCCACTCCTGAGGCTGAGGCGCCATCAATCACTTGAGCCCAGGATGACCAGGCGACAATGAGCCAAGTTCATGCCACTGTACTTTAGCCTGGGTGACAGAGTAACACCCTGTCTCAGAAAAGATTTTTTAAAAAGGGTAGGGTGCAGTGGCTAATGCCTGTAATCTCAGCACTTTGGGAGGCCAAGGCTGGCGGATCACTTGAGGTCAGGAGTTCGAGACCAGCCTGACCAACATGGTGAAACCCCATTTCTACTAAAATTACAAAAAATTAACCGGGCATGGTGGCAGATGCCTGTAATGTCAGCTATTCGGGAGGCTGAGGCAGAATAATCGCTTGAACCCAGGAGGTGGAGGTTGCAGTGAGCTGAGATTGCACCACTGCACTCCAGTCTGGGCAACAGTGCAAAACTCCATCTCAAAAAAAAAAAAAAACAGGCTAGTGTCCTGCAGAGGTGTGTGGTATGCAAATTATATACAAAGGATTTGTGTGCTTTCCTCCTTTGTTTTTGTTTGTTTGCTTTTGTAGTCCTAAATTGGGAAGGCCAAGTTACCATAACCTATACCATTTACTATCAACAAATGTTAACCTTATTTATTTATTTGAGATGGAGTCTTGCTCTGTCGCTCAGGCTGGAGTGCAGTGGTTCGATCTGGGCTCACTGCAACCTCCACCTCCTGGGTTCAAGCGATTCTCCTGCCTCAGCCTCCCAAGTAGCTGGGGCTACAGGCGTGTGCCACCACGCCCGGCTAATTTTTTGTAGTTTTTAGTAGAGATGGGGTTTCACTGTGTTTGCCAGGATGGTCTTATCTCCTGACCTCGTGATCTGGCTGCCTCCGCCTCCCAAAGTGCTGGGATTACAGGCGTGAGCCACTGCGCCTGGAGGTAACAAAAGTTAATTTTAAATCCAACTAAGCTTGAGCCTAGGAGTTTGAGACCAGCCTGGGCAACGTAGTGAGACCCTGTCTCTAGAAAATATGTAAGTAAATAAATAAATCCAACTGGTATTAGGTACTCTGCTAGGCCAGGAAATACACAGATTTTTAAAAATCAAGAACATTTAAACATTCTCAAAGAGGCGGGCGCGGTGGCTCACGCCTGTAATCCCAGCACTTTGGGAGGCCGAGGCGGGCGGATCATGAGATCAGGAGTTCAAGAGCAAGATCAGGAGTCAAGAGCTTGCTGTGAGCTAAGATAGCCTCACTGCACTCCAGCCTGGACAACAGAGCGAGACTCCGTCTCAAAAAAAAAAAAAATCCTCAAAGAACACACAGACATAGAGGGAATGAATAAGATAGGGAAGAAACCGGTAAACTGCAATACAATGTGATAAGAATGAGGCAGAGGCCATTAATTCCAGCAGGGATTTTAGGGAAAACCTCTGAGAGATAATGAACCCTGAGATATGTGTTGAACCCCAAAATTGTAGATAAAAGAAAGAAAGACTTGAAAAAGATATGGCCAAGCAAGGTGACTCAGGCCTATAAATCCTAGCACTTTGGGAGGCTGAGGTGGGAGGATGGCTTGAGCTCAGGCGTTCAAGACCAGCCTGGGCAACATAGTGAGACCCCATCTCTATAAATTAAAATAAAATTTAAAAAGAAAGAAAAAGGGCTGGTTGCAGTGGCTCATGCCTGTAATCCCAGAATTTAGGGAGGCTGAGGTAGGAGAATCTCCTGAGCTCAGGATTTCAAGACTAGGCTGGGCAACATAGTGAGACCCCATCTCTATAAATTAAAATAAATTTTTTTTTAAAAAGGAGGCCAGGCGCAGTGGCTCACGCCTGTAATTCCAGCACTTTGGGAGGTTGAGGCAGGTGGATCATGAGATCAGGAGTTCAAGACCAACCTGGCCAAGATGGTGAAACCCTGTCTCTACTAAAAATACAAAAAAAAATTAGCTGGGTTTGGTGGTGGGCACCTGTAATCTCAGCTACTCTGGAGACTAAGGCAAGGAATTGCCTCAGATTGCAATGAGCCAAGATCATACCACTGCACTCCAGCCTGGGCGACAGAGTGAGATTGCATCTCAAAAAAAAGGGGGGCTGGGCGCAGTGGCTCTTGCCTGTAACCCCAGCACTTTGGGAGTCCAAGGCAGGCAGATCACTTGAGGCCAGGAGTTCAAGGTCAGCCTGGCCAACATGGCGAAACCCCATCTCTACTAAAAATACAAAAATGAGCTGGGCATGGTGGTGCATAACCTATAATGTAATCCCAGATACTCAGGAGGCTAAGGCATGAGAATCACTTGAACCCGAAAGGTGGAGGCTGCAGTAAGCCAAGACCTCACCACTGCACTCCAACCTAGGCAACAGAGTGAGACCCTGTCTCAGAAAGAAAATTAAGAAAAGAAAAGAGATATGGAAGAGTTGCCTGTTTTCTACAGTACATACTAGAGGAAATAACTAAAACGCTGGTTAAATATTTTTTGAACTTTAAAAAAAAAACCCTGCAGTACATGTAAGAGGTGGCAAGATACTAAGAAATGCTCAGATCAAAAGCTAAGTCACAGCAGGAACCCAGGACAAGTAAGCAAGGCTCTGAAGACAGCTTTCATTTCCAATGCATTTGCTCAACCCCAGAGAATTTGACCTATTCTCTCTGCTTTAAGAAATGCAAGGCCAGGCACAGTGGCTCACGCCTGTAATCCCAGCACTTTGGGAGGCTGAGGTGGGTGGATCATGAGGTCAGGATTTCGAGACCAGCCTGACCAACATAGTGAAACCCCGTCTCTACTACAAATACAAAAATTAGCCAGGCATTATGGCAGGCGACTGTAATCCCAGCTACTCAGGAGGCTGAGGCAGGAGAATCACTTGAACCCGGGAGGCAGAGGTTGCAGTGAGCCGAGATCACGCCATTGCACTCCAGCCTGGATGACAGAGCGAGACTCCGCCTCCAAAAAAAAAAGAAAAAAGAAAAGCAGGCCAGGTGTGGTAGCTCATGCCTGTAATCCCAGAACTTTAGGAGGCTGAGGCAGGCGGATCAAGAGGTCAAGAGTTCGAGACCAGCCTGCCAACATGGTGAAACCCCATCTCTACTAAAAATACAAAAATTAGTGAGCCGTGGTGGCGGGCACCTGTAGTCCCAGCTACACGGGAGGCTGAGGCAGGAGAACTGATTGAACCCTGGAGGTGGAGGTTGCAGTGAGCTGAGAATATGCCACTGCACTCTAGCCTGGGTGACAGAGCAAGACTCCACCTCGGGGGTGGGGGGGAAGAAATACAAAAGACAGTAGTAAGGCCTAAAATCTGCTAAATATATGGAATCTAATGCAATCATCCTACCAAATCTGCTATAATAAGGATATAGCTAAGTATGAGTAAATTAGAAATAAACCCACCAACCTTCCCATCACTCATCTCCAGGAGGACTGCCCACCTTTCCCAACACTGACACTAAGAGTGGGGAGTGAGGGGGCAGGGTGTGGGGGTGGGGGTCCCTTGAAAATTAATAACGACACACTGATCAACAGGTTTACAGCCCGAATTCACTAAGGCTAGGTATGAAGATCCTCACAACAATAATTCAGGTTAAATAGATTTGAGTCAACAGTGATCCTAAGCATAAAGCAGAAGCAAACATAAATCATCTCAGACAGAATATACCTTCAACAGAAGGCACAAAAATAAAGTCCCATGAATATGATTCACAGTAAAAACAGAAAATCACAAAAGAATCATCATGACAGCCAGCAAAAAAAACAGACAACAGAATGAGACCCACAGATTTATATTCAGATAAGTAATATAAATAAAGAGGATGGAAGGAATTATATCTAGTACTACTGAGCACTAGATATAATTAATATGCAATAACATGTATTAATACACAATAACTTACTGTATATTTCAAAATAAAAGAGTGGGTTTGGAATATTACTAATACAAAGAAACAAGACTTAAGGTGATGGATATCCTAATTACCTTGATTTGATCATTACACATTGTATGTTTGTATAAAAATATCACATGTGCTCCCTAAATACAAACAGCTAGGCTGGACACACCGGCTCACACCTGTAATCCCAGCACTTGGGAGGCTGAGGTAGGAAGATCACTTGAGCCCAGGAGTTCAAGACCAGCCTGGGCAACATAGTAAGACCCTGACTCTACAAAAACTTAAAAAAACAATTAGCCAGGCATGGTGGTGCATGTCTGTGTTCCCAGCTACTCAGGAGGCTGAGGTAGGAGGATCATGAGCCTGAGAGGTAGAGGCTGCAGTGAGCCATGATAGTGCCACTGCACTCCAGCCTGAGAGACAGAGGGAAACCCAGACTGGAAAAAAAAAAAAAAACCTGTTATGTAACCATAATAATTTAAAATTAAATAAAGGAGAAATGGCTGGGCGTGGTGGCTCACGCCTGTAATCCCAGTACTTTGGGAGGCCAAGGCAGGTGGATCACAAGGTCAGGAGATAGAGACTATCCTGGCTAACAGTGAAACCCTGTCTCTACTACAAATACAAAAAAATTAGCTGGGCATGGTGGCACATGCCTGTAGTCCCAGCTACTCAGGAGGCTGAGGCAGGAGAATTGCTTGAACTCAGGAGGTGGAGGTTGCAGGGAGCCAAGATCCCATCACTGCCCTCCAGCCTGAGTGACAGAGCGAGACTCCATCTCAAAAAAATAAAATTAAATTAAAAAATAAAGGAGAGATTAAAAAGAACTAATGAGCAAAAAGTGACAAAACAAATTTTAAAAGAATGAAATAGATCTTATAAAAAGAAAAAGAATAGGCCGAGCGTGGGGGCTCACGCCTGTAATCCCAGCACTTTGGGAGGCCGAGGCAGGTGGATCACCTGAGGTCAGGAGCTCAAGACCAGCCTGACCAACATGGATAAACCCCGTCTCTACTAAAAACACAAAATTAGCTGGGCCTAGTGGTGCATGCCTATAATCCCAGCTACTCGGAAGGCTGAGGCAGAAGAATCACTTGAACCCAGGAGGCAGAGGTTGCGGTGAGCTGAGATCGTGCCATTGCACTCCAGCCTGGGCAGCAAGAGCAAAACTCCGTCTCAAATAAATAAATAAATAATAAAAACAATAAAGTATTCTTAAACATGACATCAAAGCAAGAGCCATAAATTAGTTGGGCATGATGTAAGTACCTGTAGTCCCAGCCACTCAGGAGGCTGAGGCAGGAGGATCATTTGGGCCCAGGAGTCTGAGGCTGTAGTGAGCCTTGGTCACTCCACTGCACTCCAGCCTTGGCAGCAGGGCAAGACCCTGTCTCAAAAGAGAAAAAAAAAAAAAAAAAAAAAGCTGTACTTCCAATGGAGCTAAAGTGAGACACTGCAAGTCTATAGGGAGGCCATCAGTGAAGAGATGGTCCTGATTTGGGAGGTGTAGGATGCAATCCATGGGACTGCATCTTTAAGATCCATGAAACATTTGAGAAACACTTGAAATCAAGAGGCAAAATCAGAACTGTTGACATTAGGCCAGGAGTGGTGGCTCATGCCTATAATCCCAGCGCTTAGGGAGGCCGAGAGGGGCAGATCACCTGAGGTCAGGAGATTGAGACCAGCCTAGCTAACATGGTGAAACCCTGGCTCTACTAAAAATACAAAAATTAGCTGGGTGTGGTGGTGCGCGCCTGTAATCCCAGCTACTCAGAAGGCTGAGGCAAGAGAATCGCTTGAATGGGGGAGGTGGAGGTTGCAGTGAGCCAAGATCACACCACTGGACTCCAGCCTAGGCAACAGAACAAGACTCTGTGTAAAAAAAAAAAAAAAAGAAGAATTGTTTACATTAGAATTGTGCACTGTTCAGTGTGATTACTAGCACATGTAGTTATTTAAATTTCAAAAATTAAAAATTCATTTCCAGCCAGGCACAGTGGCTCATACCTGTAATCCCAGCACTTTGGGAGGCCGAGGCGAGCAGATCACGAGGTCAGGAGACTGACACCATCCTGGCTAACACGGTAAAACCCCATCTCTACTAAAAATACAAAAAATTAGCCGGGCATGGTGGCGGGCGCCTGTAGTCCCAGCTACTCGGGAGGCTGAGGCAGGAGAATGGCGTGAACCTGGGAGGCAGAGCTTGCAGTGAGCCGAGATCGCACCACTGCACTCCAGCCTGGGCGATGGAGTAAGACTCCGTCGCAAAAAAAAAAAAAAAAAAAAAAAAAAAAACAAATTCATTTCCTCAGTTATACTACCACATTTCAAATATTCAATAAGCAAATGTTGCTAGTAGCCAATGTGTTGGATGATGCAGAAAGAGTTCCATCATCACAGAAAGTTCTACTGGACAGTGCTGACCTAGATATTCATCTCAAGGGAAGGAAATGCTCAAAGATGCTCACTTGGTTTCTGTCCTGAACTGGATGGTTGGCAGGGCTACCAATTGGTAAAGAGGATGCAGGATGAGGAGCAGATTGCTGAGTACCACCCATCATCCTTCTATGTCAATTCAAAAAGCATTCACTGAACTCTATTATGTACCTGTGAAATAGCTACTGTGAAAAGTACTTTGGAAAGTATCTAATAAACAAATTACTCAGTCTGTACCCTTAAGGAGCTTACAGTCCTGTTTGAGTGTTTGCACTTCTAACTAAAAAGTCAACAGAGAAAGAAATTAGAAAAAGAGCAAACTAAACCCAAGCCAACAGAAGGAAATAAAGAATAGAGTGGAGATAAATAGAGAATAGAAAACAAGGCTGGGTGTGGTAGCTCATGCCTGTAATCCCAGCACTTTGGGAGCCCAAGGTGGGCAGATCACCTAAGGTCAGGAGTTCAAGACCAGCCTGGCCAACATGGTGAAACCCTGTCTCTGCTAAAAATACAAAAATTAGCTGGGTGTGGCGGTGCATACCTGTAATACCAGCTACTTGGGAGGCTGAGGCAGGAGAACCGCTTGAACCTGGGAGGCAGAGGTTGCAGTGAGCTGAGATGGTGCCACTGCACTCTAGCCCAGCCCGAGCAACAAAGCAAAACTCTGTCTCAAAACAACAACAACAACAACAACAAAAACTAAAATGGAGCAAACACCTAAATGTCAGAGCTAAAGTTATAAAATGCTTAGAAAAAAACAGAGAACTCTTCATGACATTGGATTTGGCAATAATTTCTTGGATATGACACCAAAAGTACAGGCAAAACAAGAATAAATTAATTTGACCGAAATTTTAAACTTTTGTGTATCAAAGGATACTGACCCCAGAGTGAAAAGACAATTCACAGGATCAGAGGAAAGATTCGCAAATCACATATCTGATAAGGGATTACTATCCATAATATATATTTTTTAAAACCCAAAAACTCCTGTAACTCAACAACAACAACAACAACAAAAAAAAACTATTTGAAAATTTGCAAGGAGTTAAATAGGCATTTCTCCAAAGAAAAATATACAAATAGCCAATAGGCACATGAAAAGATACTCAACATCACTAGTCAGCAGGGAAATGCAAATCAAAACCACAGTGAGATACACTTCATACTCATTAGGGCGGGGTGGTTATAAACACACATACACATACACACACACACACACACAATAACAAGTGTTGGGAGGATGCAGAGAAATTGGAACACTGGTACATTGCTGGTAGGAATGTAAGATGGTGCTGCCATTTGGAAAACAATATGACTGTTCCTTGAAAAGTTAAACACAGAAATACCGTATTCTACTTCTAGGTACATACTCAAAAAAAATTGAAAGGGCCAGGCGCGGTGGCTCACACCTGTAATCCTAGCACTTTGGGAAGCGAAGGTGAGTGGATCGCCAGAGGTCAGGAGTTCAAGACCAGCCCGGTCAACATGGCAAAACCCCATCTCTACTCAAAATACAAAAATTAGCTGAGCATGGTCGGGGGGCACCTTTAATCCCAGCTACTCAGAAAAGCTGAGGTGAGAGAATCACTTGAACCCAGGAGGGGCAGGTTGCAGTGAGCCAAGATTTCACCACTGCACTCCAGCCTGGGCAACAGAGGGAGGCTGTCTCAAAAATTAAATAAATAAATAAATATTCTTACCACAATAAAACAAAAATTTTAAAAAATTGAAAGTAAGGAGTCAGATACTTGTATACTAAAGTCCATACCAGCATTATTCAAGATAGCAGAAAGGTGGAAGCAACCCAAATGGCCATCAACATACGAGTGGATAAGCAAAATGTCATATGTACATACAATGGAATCTTATTCAACCATAAATGGGAATGATAATACTGACATATGCTATAACATGGATGAACTTGAAAATAATTATGCTAAGTGAAATAAGCCAGACACAAAAGAATAAATATTGTAGGAGTCCATGTATATGAGGTATCTAGAATGGGCAAATTCATAGAGACAGAAAGTAGAATAGGCTGTGCGTGGTAGCTGAGACCTGTAATCATAGGACTTTGGGAGGCCAAGCTGGGAGGATGGCTTTGAGTCCAGGAGTCTGAGACTGAGACTGGCCTGGGCAACCTGGTGAAAATCCCATCTCAAAAAAAAAAAAATGAAAAAAAGAAAAAGAAAGTAGAATAGAGGTTACCATGGGCTGCAGGGATGGAGGGAGGCTCTGTCTCAAAGAAAAAAAAAAAGAAAAAGAAAAACATATAGCTAACATCATACTCAATGGTGAAAGACTGAAAGCTTTTTCTCTAAAATTAGGAACAAGACAAAGAAACCCACTCATCATTTTTTGAGACGGAGTCTTGCTCTGTCATCCAGACTAGAGTGCAGTGGCGTGATGTCAGCTCACTGCAACCTCCGCTGCCCGGGTTCAAGCAATTCTCCTGCCTCAGCCTCCTGAGTAGATGGGATTACAGGTGCCTGCCACCATGCCTGGCTAATTTTTGTATTTTTAGTAGAGACGGGGTTTCACCATGTTGGCCAGGCTGGTCTCAAACTCCTGGCCTCAAGTGATTCACCTGCCTAAGCCTCCCAAAGGCCTGGGATTAAAGGCGTGAGCCACCTTGCCTCACCATTTCTTTTCTTTTTTTTTTTTTTTTTTGAGACGGAGTCTCGCTCTGTTGCCCAGGCTGGAGTGCAGTGGCCGGATCTCAGCTCACTGCAAGCTCTGCCTCCCGGGTTCACGCCATTCTCCTGCCTCAGCCTCCCGAGTAGCTGGGACTACAGGCGCCCGCCACCTCGCCTGGCTAGTTTTTTGTATTTTTTAGTAGAGACGGGGTTTCACCGTGTTCGCCAGGATGGTCTCGATCTCCTGACCTCGTGATCCGCCCGTCTCGGCCTCCCAAAGTGCTGGGATTACAGGCTTGAGCCACCGTGCCCGGCCCATCATTCCTTTAAAAAAAAAAAAAAAAATTAAGTCTAGTAACGGAGTCTCACTATGCTGCCCCAGGTTGGTCTCAAATTCCTGGGCTCAAGTAATTCTCCTGACTCAGCCTCCCAAAGTGCTGAGATTACAGGTGTAAGCCACCACACTCAGCCTCTTCATTTCTATTCAACATTGTACTGGGAAGTTCTAGCTAGATCAGTTAGATAACAAAAAGAAATAAAAGGCATCCACATTAGAAAGAAAGAAATTAAACTGAGGCCAAGTGTGTTATCTCACACCTGTAATCCCAGTGCTTTGGGAAGCCCAAGCAGGAGGATAGTTTGAGGCCAGGGGTTTGAGACCAGCCTGGGCAACACAGTGAAAGTCCATCTCTACAAAAAAAAAAAAAAAAATTTTTTTTTTTAATTGGTTGGGCATGGTGGCACACATCTGTGGTTCTAGCTACTCAGGACACTGTGGTGGAAGGATCACTTGAGCCCAGGAGTTCGATATTAACCTGGGTAACATAAGGAGACCCCATCTCTAGCAAATGATTAGAGCTAATAAATGAATTCAACAAAGTTGTTAGATATAAGGTCAATACACAAAATCAGTGGTATTTCCAAATACTGGCGATAAAAAAATCTAAAAAGGAAATAAACTCCTTTACAATAGCATTAAAAACAATAAAATACTTTGAAATATATTTAACCAAAGAGGTATGAGACTTGTACATGGAAAATTATAAAACACTGCTGAAAGAAATTAAAGAAGGTCTAAGTATGGTCATGTATTGCTTAACGATGGGAGTACTTTCTGAGAAATGTGTCGTGTAAGTGATTTTGTTGTTGTGTGAACATCACAGAGTGCACTTACATAAACCTGGATGGTATAGTGTACTACACATCTAGGCAACATGGCATAGCCTTGCTCCCGGGCTACAAACCTGGACAGCATGTTACTGTATTGAATACTGTAGACAATTGTAACACGATGGTTTTTGTGTATCTAAATATAGAAAAGATACAGGAAAAATATGGCCTTATAATCGTATGTGACCACCATCATATATGCTGTAAGTCATGGACCAAAATGTTATGTGGCACATGACTGTAAATGGAAAAATATTCATGCTTAAGGATTTGAAGACTTTATTTATATATATATAATATATATAATATATTATGTATATTTTTTGAGTTAGGGTCTCGCTTTGCAGCCCAGGCTGGAGTGCAATGGTGCTATCTTGGCTCACTGCAACATCTGCCTCCCAAGTTCAAGTGATTCTCCTGCCTCAGCCTCCTGAGTAGCTGGGATTACAGGCACGCACCACCATGCCCAGCTAATTTTTTTGTATTTTCAGTAGAGATAGGGTTTCACCATGTTGGTCAGGCTGGTCTCGAATTCCTGATCTCGTGATCCGTTTGCCTCAGCCTCCCATAGTGCTGAGATTACAGGCGAGAGTCATCGCACCAGGTAGAAGACTTAATATTGTTAAGATATCAATACTCCGGCCGGGTGTGGTGGCTCACACCTGTAATCCCAGCACTTTGGGAAGTCGAGGCGGGCAGATCATCTAAGGTTGGGAGTTTGAGACCAGCCTGACCAACATGGTGAAACCCCGTCTCTATTAAAAATACAAAAATTAGCTGGGCATGGTGGTGCATATCTGTAATCCAGCTACTCTGGAGGCTGAGGCAGGCGAATTGCTAGAACCTGGGAGGCGGAGGTTGCAGTGAGCTGAGATCGTGCCATTGCACTCCAGTGTGGGCAACAAGAGCGAAACTCCATCTCAAAAAAAAAAAAAATGAAGATATCAATACTCCTCCATTTCAAAGCAGTCCCTGTCGAAATCCCAGTGGCCCCCCTCCCTTTTTTTTTTTTTTTTTTTTTTTTTAACAGCAGTGGAAAAGCTGAGCTAAAATTAATATGGAATTGTAAGGGACAAAACAATCTTGAAAAAGAAGAGCAAGTTGGAAGACTCGTAGTTCCTGATTTCAAAACCCACTACATAGCTACAGTAATCAAAATAGTATGGTAGTAGCATAAAGATAAGATATATAATCAATGGAATCGAATTGAGAGTACAGAAATAAATTTATACATCCAAGGTCAATTGATTTTTGACAAGGGAAGAATCCTGTCTTCATTAAATGGTGCGGGGACCAAAAAATCGGAAGAGCTCTCGCAGAAGGGTCAAAGAAAAGTCTCTTTGCCCAAAGGGATCAATTTAACTCCTTATGCTTCAACAGACTCGGTCTCAGGAGCAGTGAGATTTGAACTCACCACGGGCTCCCAAAATTGCTGAACAGGAGATGAAGGAGGTGGTGGTGGGGGAAACGGCATGAGTCTGTAGGTGAGGATCAATCTCTGATTCCCAGCGCTAAAGACTTACAAATAAATCCCGATTTAGGCAAACCGAGACTTTATTCAGAAAGGATTATTGCAACGGGGGAAAAGGACTATTGCAATAAGGGCGGAGCACTATTGCAATAGGAAGAAGGACTGTTGCAATAGGGAGAATGCTGGACTATAAAATAAAAAACAAATCTGGATATACGTAAGGAGAGAGTTCAGTGCAAGATATCCAAGAAAAGGGAAAGAAACTATTGCAACTGAGAGTGGGGGTTGTGGGAGGCTACCGCAACCGGGAGAACTCTCCAACCATGAGATCTGCAGCGATCTCCTGGGTCAGGCAGAAAAGGGCTTTCCTTTTACAGAGATGAGTGAACAGGGCTAGAAAGACCCGGGTGTGGGGAAGTGGGGAGAAGAATGGAGGTGGCAGCGATGAGACTACACAGATAATGTTTTCCCTGGGGTCCGTCCATTTTCGGATGAGGAGGGCTGCGCGCTGGCTGCGGCTGAGGCTCGGTCACCGTGTAGAGAGGCCGGGTGGGGGAGAGCTGCTTCACTCAAGTCCTGTCAAGTCAAGGCAGCCGGGATTTGTCCACATTGTGAGTACAGACAGGTCAGCTAACCATTTGTGAGGCGAAGAACTGGAATTTAGAGGGTCTGGGCCTGACCTTGTCACAGCTAACCACGGGGGCATCCTTGAGTCGTGACTAAGTCACATGCGGAAGGGCGTTTGCGTGTAGTAAGTCCTTTTAGGAACACAAAGCGGCCGGGCGCGGTGGCTCACGCCTGTAATCCCAGCACTTTGGGAGGCCGAGGTGTGCGGATCACCTGAGGTCAGGAGTTCGAGACCAGCCTGGAAAACATGGTGAAACCCCATCTCTACTAAAAACAAAAATTAGCCAGGCGTGGTGGCGGGCGCCTGTAGTCCCAGCTACTCAGGAGGCTGAGGCACGACAATCGCTTGAACCCGGGAGGCGGAGGTTGCGGTGAGCCAAGATCGCGCCGTTGCACTCCAGCCTGGGGGATAAGAGCGAGACTTCGTCTCAAAAAAAAAAAAAGAAAGAAAGAAGGAAAGAACAAAGGTGGGTGAGGGTTTCTTCAACGTCGCTGTTAAGGGCCACAGGGCTCAGGTCAAGTTCAACATTGTCAGAATGCAGGGACGTCTCTCCACGGCTTCAGAGTCTGAGGAAGTACCTGGGTAAGCACACGCTGGGTTCTCTGGTGAGCACACACCGAGCTGCCTGCTTCTCACCAGTCCAGGGGGGCAGCCAGCCGCCGGGCCCGTGGCGGGAAGGGGAGGCCGCCATTACCGCAGTTCCCGCCGGGACCTGAAGCGCCCGGCAGGAACAAGCCCCGCCCCTCGGCGCGCTCCCGCGCCCGCTCGCCCTCCTCGGGTCTGCGCGGAGTCGGCGTCGGCGCGCGCTTGGGCGCCTGGAGAAGACCGAGAGAGGCTGGCGGGATCTCAGCGGCGCGGCCGCGGAACCTGAGACGGTCTGGGGCGGCGGCGCTCCGGATCTGAAGGGCTCCAGCGAAACGGAGCCCGCGGCCAAACGGTGCCCGCGGTGCCTAAGCTGAGTGAGGCCGAGGCCGGGAGGCCGTGCCCGGAGGTGAGCGTCTTGGGGCCGCACCGCGTCCAGTGGGGTGAGGGCGGGGCGGGGCGGGGCGGCCGCCTGCCGAGTGGGGCCGAGGGGTCGCGGCCTGTGGCCGGGTCGCCGCGGATCGTCGGTGTCGGGGGAGTCTCGCTCCGGAGGGCCGCGCGTTTGCGATTCGGGAAGTGGCACGGGCGGCGGAGCCCGGGCCAGGCTCCTGCCCAGTCCAGGTGAGCAGCGACCCCGAGCCCCTGCGGCTTGACTCGCCAGCTAGCTGAAGGCACAGCTCCGGGTTCTCTCGCAGGGCGTTCCGAAACTTGGAGTTATGCGCTACACAATGTTTCTATTTTCAAAGGCGAACGCTGCACGATTGTGTCCAGTGATACAAAGTATGCCTATTAGTGACTTCACCCGTCTCCCACAACTCACTTTCTCTGATGTTTTGAAGGCCTGCTGTTCGCTGATTTCACATTTCCTTATTTTCTTCTTTGTGCCTTTTTTTTCCCTTTTCGCTGCCTGTAATAAAAAAGTTTATTACTTGTCAGCAATGATGAATGTTCGTGTGGAGTCCAGCGTTGGTTCCTATGTACGTAATTTGAGATAAGTAAAGATAGGAAACTGCGGATTTGTTTTGATGCGAATGCAGAAAAGAATGTGGTAGTATGAAGTCTGCCTGGTTGTAGTTTGTTTTTAGGGGGGAAACTCTTTAAAAATTCATGTTGTGTCTTCTGTCTAAATATGCTGAAAGTCGGATTTATTTAAAAGGCAGTTAAATTCAGTGAATTAAGAGTATCTTTGTATAATACTAACGTTAGTGCTAGGCACTGACGGAGTCCAAAAATGTGTAAAAAATGTGTGCGGGAAGAGGGAGTGGTTAAGCACACTAACGATATGAGGCTGACTGCAGCGCGGTATTAAGCTCACACACACTGAGCAGTTGTTTTCAGCTGGACACTGTGGAGGGTGCTTTACTTGCATTTTAATTTAATAATGTATAATAATAATTAGCATAGACTTGATTTAATATTTTTTCATTCAAAAAAATTTAGTACCTACTGTGTACTGAGTGCTAAGGATTTGATAGTGACAATTACAGACTCTGCCTTTAGACTATACAGTGTCGTTGGGCAAAACAAATATTAAGAAAATAATCAGGGCCCTGAGCGATGGCTCACGCCTGTAATCCCAGCACTTTGAAAGGCTGAGGTGGGCGGATCACCTGAGGTCAGGAGTTACAGAGTAGCCTGGCCAACATGGTAAAACCCCATCTCTCTCTACTAAAAATACAAAAATTAGCTGGGCGTAGTGGGGGGCACCTGTAATCCCAGCTACTCAGAAAAAAACTAAGGCAGGAGAATCGCTTGAACCCGAGAGGCGGAGGTTGCAGTGAGCCGAGATGGTGCCACTGCACTCCAGCCTGGGTGACAGAGCGGGACTCCATCTCAAAAAATAAAATAAAATAAAATAAATAGTCACGCAAATAAATGCCAATAAGCCAAGACAGAGGCTAAAACAAAGAATGTAAGTTGTTTGTGAGAGAAGGTAACAGGGGGACTTATCCCAGCTGGGAAGGTTTTCCTAGGAAAGTAATCTTTGAGCTCAGATATTAGGGATAAATAGGAA
The DNA here is from genome assembly GCF_037993035.2 of Macaca fascicularis. Classification (NCBI taxonomy): domain Eukaryota; kingdom Metazoa; phylum Chordata; class Mammalia; order Primates; family Cercopithecidae; genus Macaca; species Macaca fascicularis. The sequence continues at coordinate 98,333,926 of NC_088387.1, read as the reverse complement.
TTAGGGGAAGATGATTCCCAAAGGAGAGAAGAAAGGCTCAGGCAAAGGAAATAGATGGCATGGAGGCTAGGGAAGATGGTCATTTCAGGAACTTCAGCAGTTGGTGTGTGGGAAGCAAAAGGGTGCTGTGATAAAGTAGGTTATGGCCAGAGAGATGATGCAGGGCTTTTTTTTTTTTTTTTTTTTTTTGATGCAGAGTCTCACTCTGTCGCCCAGGCTAGAGTGGAGTGCAGTGGCACGATCTCTGCTCACTGCAACCTCTCTCGGGTTCAAGCGATTCTCCTGCCTCAGCCTCCCGAGTAGCTGGAACTATAGCACGCCACCATGCCCGGCTAATTTTTGTATTTTTAGTAGAGACGGGGTTTCACCATGTTTGTGAGACTGGTCTTGAAATCCTGACCTCTGGTGATCCACCCTCCTTGGCCTCCCGGAGTGCTGGGATTACAGATGTGAGCCACCACGTCCAGCTGATACAGGGCCTTTTAAGCAATGTTAAGGATTTGGGATCAGCTTTTTCTGTTTCTTTTTCTTTTTTTTTTTTTTAGCTTTTATAGAAAAATTTTCAAACCACTCAAATGTAGGGAGAAAACAGTACAATGAACTCTCCTGTAATATTACCCAAATGACTTGGACATTTTTCTAACTAATAGGAAGTCATTTAAAGGTTTAACTTAGAAAAAAAAAATTGCAGCAGGATAAGTCCTACAAACAACTTTTTCTTTTCTTTTTTTTCTTTTTTTTTTTTTTTTTTGAGACGGAGTCTCGCACTGTCACTCAGGCAGGAGTGCAATGGTGCAATCTCTGCTCACTGCAACCCTGCCTCCCAGGTTCAGGCAATTCTCCTGCCTCAGCCTCCTGAGTAGCTGGATTACAGGCATGCACCACCATGCCTGGCTAAATTTTTTGTATTTTTGGTAGAGACAGGGTTTCAGCTGGTCTTGAACTCCTGACCTCAAGTGATCCGCCCACCTCGGCCTCCCAAAGTGCTGGGATTACAGGCATGAGCCACCCTACCTGGCCAACTTTTTATTTCAAAAAGTCGTCCTGACTACTGTGTAGAAACTGGATTGGATGGGGACAAGAATGGAAATGAGGAGACCACCTAGAGTTGATGGTGGTTGGGACTAGAGTTGTGGCAATGAAGGCATTGCAAATTTAAGAGTACCTAACTGATCTCTTCTCATGTTAATAATTTTATATTCACACCTATTGGAGAAATCATGGAAGGTTTTCAAAAGGAGTCGTATTTATTTATTTATTTGAGATGGAGTTTTGTTCTTGCCACCCAGATTGGAGTGCAGTGACTCAATATTGGCTCATGGCAACTTCTGCCTCCCGGGTTCAAGCAATTCTCCTGCTTCAGCCTCGCAAGTATTTGGGATTAGAGGTATGCACCACCATGCCCATCTAATTTTGTATTTTTAGTAGAGAGAGACAGGGTTTCACCATGTTGGTCATGCTGGTCTCAAACTCCCGACCTCAGGTGACTGCCTGCCTTGGCCTCCCAAAGTGCTGGGATTACAGGTGTAAACCACCATGCCCAGCTAAGGGAGATTGTATTTAAAATGGGCTTTGCACTTCCATCCAGACCGGAACCCAAGATGGCTGCACTCTTGCTGAGACATGTTGGGGTCATCATTGCCTCTGAGCCTGCTTTAGCCCTCAGCTCTGTATAAGAAACGCTGTCCCTTTGGGAACCATGGCCAAAGAAGAGATGGAGTGGTTCTGGAATAAGAACACGGGTTCAAACCATCCCGTATCTCCCCACGTCACTATCTGCAGTTGGTCTCTTCCCACAGCAATGTCCATCTGCCACCATGGCACTGGTATTGCTTTGAGTGCAGGCGTCTCTTTTTTTTCGCATGTCGACCTTGTTACTCCCTGGGAACTTTGAGTCTTATTTGGAACTCATTGGTCCCTGTGTCTGGGGCCAGTACTGATCGACACAACTAAGTTTGCACTCGTCTTCCCTCTCATGTATCATACCTGGAATGGGATCCAACACTTGATATGGGACCTAGGAAAAGGCCTGAAGATTCTCCAGCTATACCAGTCTGGAGTGGTTGTCCTGGTTCTTACTGTGTTATTTGTAGGGCTGGCAGCTGTGTGAAGAGCTGAGGTTTCCAGCATCATCTTCCTACATATTATATTCACCCGTCTTTCTGTTTGTCACTCTTGTCTCCAGCCTGGGAAAAGTTCTCCTTATTTATTTAGATCCTTTTGTGCTTTCAGGTCCCCTTGGAACAGTAGAGTACCTTCTATACCATAATAGTGGAAAAGGGTCTAGTTTTCCCCTTGTTTCTAAAGATGGGGTGGCTGCAAAAACTCCCCTTTTCTTGTCCACAGCTTGCCTAATCTGGGCCTAGAAGCAGTTATTCTCTCTCCATATTGGGCTTTGATTTGTGCTGAAGGTCAGCTTTTGGCTCCTTCCTGGGATATTGGAAACAATGCCAGCTCTGTGGCTTCGGCCCTGGGGACTGGGGGTGAGGCTTTGGGTGGCACTGCCTGTGAGTTGCTGGCTTAAAGGACAATTCTGTTCATTGGTGAGAGCCAGGCCATTAACACCTACACAGTGTTACTGAAAGAAGAGAGGTGGGAGTGGAGCAGAATTAGTCTATCCCAGCTAGAGAGAGATAAAGAGGGCTAGTTAGTTCTTGGAGCAGCTGCTTTGCGGGGAAAATATGTAGCTTTTGACACAAGAGGAAGATCCAGAAAATTATTGAATATATTAAAGGTTATTTCTTTTTCTTGCATTTCCAGAAAAGCCTCTTAATTTTATGCTTTCTCATCCAAGTCATGTACCATTTTTTTCTGAAATTGAATTAAAATACTTATTTAAAAAAACGGGGCGGGGGGGCCCTTTGTGACATAACATAACATTTCAGTATGGAGCCCTGGAATGAGAATGTCCTGGAATGAGAATGTCTTGGTCAGCCCTGGAATGACTCAGTAAGTAACCTTGCCAGTCTCTGCCTAAGTGTCACCTTTCCCATAGGATTTTCTCATTTAAATTACTGTTGTCACTACCACTTTGGTCCTTGGAGTATTTAACTATCCCATTAAAAATTTCTAGGAAAGGACAAAAATATATTTGTTTCATTACTATGATTACAGCTAAAATAAGCTGAAACTTTCCAAAAGATTTCATTTTCTATCACTTAGTATGTTGTAAACCAGAATTCACAAAATATACAAATGAACTGTCTTTTAAGTATTTGGTTCTGATGCTATCATAGTTAGTTGCTCTTGGAGGCTTGGGGGTCTAATCACATTTCATAGAAGATCTAAGTAAAAGGACCCCAACATGGAAATGTGATCCATTGGTTTCTTTTCCCTCATATTTAATAGCTGGAATGGCCTTATCTTTAAAAAGAAACTTAAGCTTCTGTATAAAGATAGCATGTCTGGTTGTATAATACCTTGATACAAATCCATAATCTAAAAAAAAGTGGCCAGTTTTTTGTTTTTACATTTTTTCCTCCTCAGATTCCTTTTGACCATTAAATATATGTTTTAAAAAATAAAATTGTAATATGCAATTTTTAATTTTTAATTATCCATTTAATTTTTTTTTTTTTTTTTTTTTTTTTTTTTTTTTTTTTTTTTTTGAGACAGAGTCTCACTCTGTCACCCAGGCTGGGCTGGAGTGCAGTGACATGATCTCGGCTCACTGCAACCTCTGCCTCCCAGGTTCAAGCAATTTTCGTGCCTCAGCCTCCCAAGTAGCTAGGGATTACAGGTGTGTGTTCCCACACCCGGCTAGTTTTTGTATTTTTAGTAGACACAGGGTTTTGCCAGGTTGGCCAGCCTGGTCTCAAACTCCTGACCTCAAGTGATTCACTCCCTGGGCCTCCCAAAGTGCCGGGATTACAGGCATGAGCCACTGTGTCCAGGCACATTTAATTCTTTTTTTTTTTTTTTAAGACAGAGTTTCACTTTGACACTCAGGCTGGAGTGCAGTGGTGCAATCTCAGCTCACTGCAACCTTCGCTTCTGGGTTCAAGCAATTCTCCTGCCTCAGCCTCCTGAGTAGCTGGGACTACAAGCGTGCGCCATCATGCCTGGCTAATTTTTTTATTTATTTTTTATTTATTTTTTTTAGACATAGTCTCACTCTGTCTCCAGGCTGGAGTGCAGTGGCGCGATCTCGGCTTACTGCAACATCTGCCTCCCGGGTTCAAGTGATTTCCCTGCCTCAGCCTCCTGAGTAGCTGGGACTATGGGCGCGCATCGCCACACCTGGCTAATTTTTTTTGTATTTTAGTAGAAACGGGGTTTCACCATGTTGGCCAGGATGGTCTCCATCTCCTGACCTTGTGATCCACCTGCCTTAACCTCCCAAAGAGCTGGGATTATAGGCATGAGCCACCGCGCCCGGCCAATTTTTGTATTTTTAGTAGAGATGGAGTTTCTCCGTATTGGCCAGGCTGGTCTTGAACTCCTGACCTCAAGTGATCCACCTGCCTCGGCCTCCCCAAGTGCTGGGATTCAGGCGGGAGCCACGGCACCCAGCCCTATTTTTGTATTTAGATTCTTATATACTTACTTAAAATTTTTATTTATTGATTTTAAAAAGAAATCAGTCTCCCGAGCCAGAATAGTCTCAAACTCCCAATTTATTGATTTTTTTTTTTTTTTTTTTTTTTTTTGAGACAGGGTCTCACTCTTACCCAGGCTGAAATTCAGTGGCACAGGTATAGTTCACTGCAGCCTTAAACTCCTGGACTCAGGCAACTCTCCTGCCTCAGCATCCTGAGTAGCCAGGACTACAGCCGTGTGCCATGATGCCCGGCTAATGTTTTTATTGGTAGTAGAGACAGGGTCTCGCTGTGTTGTAGGCTGATCTTGAACTCCTAGCATCAAGTGATTCCTACCACCTGAACCTCCTCAAGTGCTGAGGTTACAGGCGTGCGCCACTGTGCCTGGCCTAATGTAAGCATTTTAAAATACCACATTCTTAGTAGTCCAAATCTATTTTGACTGGATTTTCCTGTTAGTGGACACGTTCCATAAAACTCAGTTTTCTCTGTCTCCTGACTGATTTCATCACTGTACTTTTTGGGATAATATTTGAGAAGATGTTTAGTAAACTGTGATATACTATATCAATGTAAGATGATGGTGATAGTTGGAAGTAGACTGAAGAAAAACGAAGGCAGTTCTTTTCATCTATTCATTCTTGTGCCAACTTTATGCTGATAACTTGGGTATTTGTCAGATGGCTCTTTTTATTCTCTGCAGTATAGTAGGTGACTTAGGTTCATTCATGTCATATGACTGTGATACATTTGTGGCAGCTCACTCAATTGATATAAATAAATTTTACCTGGTTCATTTGCATATTACTAAATTTATTGTAGAAAATGCCTGTGGTAATGGTGACTTTGGTGTCTCCATGTTAAAATTAATTTTTACTTCATAATTCTATGCCATGTTTACATTTAGTAATTCAGTATATTTTTTCCTTATAAGTCCATAAAATTGTGCTAATAGAAACTGTGTCTGTCATACTGATACTGACACTTTTATCATTAGTTTTAAATCAATGCCTTGCACACCTTGATGAGTGGTTCAATAAGTATATAAAAAAAATTTTTTTAAGGTTTTTTTTTTTTGAGATGAAGTTTTGCTCTTGTTGCCCAGGCTTGAGTGCAATGGCACAGGCTTAGCTCACTGCAACCTCCTCCTCCCAGGTTCAAGTGATTCTCCTGCCTCAGCCTCCCAAGTAGCCAAGATTACAGGCACCCACCACCATGCCCGGCTAATTTTTGTATTTTTAGTAGAGACAGGGTTTGACCATGTTGGCCAGGCTAGTGTGGAACTCCTGGCCTCAGGTGATCCGCCTGCCTCGGCCTCCCGAAGTGCTGGGATTACAGGCATGAGCCACTGTACCAGGCTTTTAAAAAGTTTAATTCATGAAATCAGAAGTAAAATTTCACAATCATGTCAAAATCAGGACTTTTTAGATTAAGTCTGAAGATGTTTCTTTTTCTTTTTTTTTTTTGAGGCAGTGTCTCACTCTTGTTGCCCAGGCTAGAGTGGTGCAGTGGCGCGATCTCGGCTCACTGCACCCTCCACCTCCCGGTTCAAGTGATTCTCCTGCCTCAGCCTCCCCAGCAGCTGGGATTACAGGCGCCTGCCACCATGCCTGGCTTATTTTTGTATTTTTAGTAGAGATGGGGTTTCACCATGTTGGCCAGGCTGGTCTTGAACTCCTGACCTCAGGCGATCCGCCCACCTCGGCCTCCCAAAGTGCTGGAATTACAGGCGTGAGCTTGAAGATGTTTCTTACCAATCTTTATAACAAATTATGATGGGGGATGAGGAAAGAGAAAGGAGCATAATGCTATTGTATTCTTAGTATCTTCTTTAGTCCTCAGAACAACCTGAGGGGGATAATTATGTCCATGCTATAAGTTAGGCAGCTGGGACTCAGAGAAGCTAAATGACGTATGTAAAGTTACCTAGCTCAAAAGTGATGTAGCCATTATTCCGGTAAAACTCAGTTTGAATTCAAGGTCTATTCTATCTTCATTCTCTTTTGCTGTCATAAAACAAGTAAAAACAATTTGTCAGTAGCTTATAATTGTAAAATGATGGAAAAAAGTATTTGTAATTTCCTAGACAACAGTAACCTATTATTGGAAACTTCGTGAATCCTTTAAGGAAGACTACTCTTGTAGCTTTTTTTTTTTTTTTCCAGACAGAATCTCTCTCTGTCACCCAGGCTAGAGCACATTGGCGCTATCTCCCCTCCTGCAACCTCTGCCTCCCAGGTTCAAGTGATTCTCCTGCCTCAGCTTCCTGAGTAGCTGGGACTACAGGCATGCGCCACCACGCCTGGCTAATTTTTTTTGTAGAGACGGGGTTTCACCATGTTGGCCAGGCTGGTCTCAAACTCCTGACCTCAGGTGATCCACCCCCCTCAGCCTCCCAAAGTGCTGGGATTACAGGCATGAGCCACCACGCCCAACCCTCTTGTAGCTTTTAAAAAAAAAATTTATTTGCCAGGCGTGGTGGCTCATGCCTGTAATCCCAGCACTGTGGGAGGCCGAGGTGGGCAGATCATGAGGTCAGGAGATCGAGACCATCCTAGCTAACACAGTGAAACCCTGTCTCTACTAAAAATACAAAATATTAGCCGGGCATGATGGTATGCACCTGTAGTCCCAGCTACTCGGGAGACTGAGGCAGCAGAATCACTTGAACCCAGGAGGTAGAGGTTACACTCCAGCCTGGGCAACAGAGCGAGACTTCGTCTCAAAAATAAATAAATAAATAAATAAATAATAATAAAAATAAATGTATCTGTAGCTGGGTACGGTTACCCATGCCTATAATTCTAGCACTTTGGGAGGCCAAGGCAGGCGGATCACCTGAGGTCAGGAGTTCAAGACTAGCCCGGCCAATGTGGCGAAACCCCGTCTCTACTAAAAATACAAAAATTAGCCAGGTGTGGTGGCATATGCCAGTAATCCCAGCTACTCGAGAGGCTGAGGCAGAAGAATCGCTTGAACCCAGGAGGCGGAGGTTGCAGTGAGCCGAGATCTCGCCTGGGCGACAGAGCAAGACTCCATCTCAAAAAAAAAAAAAAATATATATATATATATATATATATGTATGTATAAATTTGTAGGGTACAAGTATAATTTTGTTACATGGATATATTGTATAGTAGTAAAGTCAGGGCTTTTTAATGTATCCATCACTGGAATAATTTCTCATCATCCCCCCACCCCCACCCCAAGGATGGCTACTCTTTGCTTTGCACTTGCTCCACACTGTGAGGGATACAGGAAATGTGTGAGTCATGGTACTTATCCTCAGTGATGGTAGATCTGGTAAAGAGAGTGAAAAGAAACAATAATAAGCAGCATCAGACAATATGATTTAAATGCCAAAAATCTAAATGCTTAGGAGAAGACTATTACTAAGGGTCTAATATTTCATCTTTATGGTGGAAATGGATCTTGAGCTAGGACTTAAAGGATAGTTAGGATTTGAATGCCTAGGAGGATGATGACAATGTGAACAAAGTAGTAGAATGAACATGTTATACTTTTGAGATAATAAAGACCAGATCTAAATTATGGAATTATTATATTTTATTTTATTTTATTTTATTTTATTTTATTTTATTTTATTTTTTGAGACAGAATCTCGCTCTGTCACCCAGGCTGGAGTGCAGTGGCATGATCTTGGCTCACTGCAAGCTCCGACTCCTAGGTTCCAGTGATTCTCCCACCTCAGCCTCCTGGTAGCTGGGATGACAGGCACCTGCCACCGTGCCCAGCTAATTTTTTGTATTTTTAGTAGAGACGGGGTTTCATCATGTTGGCCGGGCTGGTCTCGAACTCCTGACCTCCAGTGATCCACCCACCTCGGTCTTCCAATGTGCTGGCATTACAGGCGTGAGCCACTGCACCTGGCCTATTTTGTTTTATTTTTTATTATTTTTTGAGACGAAGTTTTGCTCTTACGCCCAGGCTGGAGTGAAGTGGCACGATCTTGGCTCACTGCAATCTCTGCCCCCCGGGTTCAAGCGATTCTCCTGCCTCAGACTCCCAAGTAGTTGGGATTACAGGCATGCACCACCATGCCTGGCTAATTTTTGTATTTTTAGTAGAGACAGGTTTCACCATGTTGGCCAGGCTGGTTTCGAACTCCTGACCTGAGGTGATCCACCCACCGTGGCCTCCCAAAGTGCTAGGATTACAGGCATGAGCCACCACGCCCAGCCTATTCATTATTTTTTAATTGACAATAATTTTATATATTTATGGGATACATTGTGATATTTCAGTACATATGTACATTATGGAATGGTCAAATCAGGCTAATTACCATGTCCCTCAGCTCAAATACGTACCATTTCTTTGTTGTGAGAACATTTAAAACCCATTCCTTTTGCTATTTTGAAGTATACATTATTATTAACTGTAGGAGATTATTTTGAACTAGTTGAAAATGTTGGAGAACTGCCAAGTCAAAAACAAACAGCCCCACCAGATTGTAATGTCCAAAAGAGCTGGAATCTTTATCTATTTTGTTCAACATGTATCCCAAGCACCTAGAATCATTCATGCCTGATATATAGTAGGTGCTGAATAAGTATGCACTTTAGTTATTTTTAACAACTTTACATAGTTATAATTGATATACAGTAAGATGCATATACATGTATATTGTTTTGTTTTGTTTTGTTTTGAAACAGAGTTTTGCTCTTGTCACCCAGGCTGAAGTGCAGTGGTGCGAGCTTGGCTCACCGGAACCTCTGCCTCCCAGGTTCAAGTGATTCTCCTGCCTCAGCCTGGAGTACCTGGGATTACAGGTACCCGCCACCACGCTCAGCCAATTTTTGTGTTTTTAGTAGAGACGGGGTTTCACCGTGTTGGCCAGGCTGGTCTCAAACTCCTGACCTCAGGTGATCTGTGAACCTCAGCCTCCCAAAGTGTCATGATTAGAAGTGTAAGCCACCATGCCAGCCTAAAATGCACATATTTAAAGCATGCCATTTAATTTTTTGTGTGTATGATGGGCTCAGTTTATCACCCAGGCTGGAGTACAGTGGCACAATCTTGGCTCACTGTAGCCTCAACCTCCCAGGTTAAAGCAGTTCTCCTACCTCAACCCCCAAGTAGCTGGGACTACAGGCATGTGCCACCAGCTAATTTTGTATTTTTTTTGTAGAGACAGGGTTTCTCCATGTTGCTCAGGCTGGTCTCCAACTCCTGAGGTCAAGGGATCCACCTGCCTCCCAAAGTGCTGGCATTATAAGCGTGAGCCGCTACCACTACACCCAGCCCATTTAATATTTTTAAATGAAATAATATTCAACTATGGTTGTTTTGTTGTTTTTTTTTGAGACAGGGTTTCACTCTTGTTGCCCAGGCTGGAGTGCAATGGTGCAATCTTGGCTTACCGCAACCTATGCCTCCCGGGTTCAAGCTATTCTTCTGCCTCAGCCTCCTGAGTAGCTGGGATTACAGGCATGTGCCACCACGCCTGGCTAATTTTGTATTTTTAGTAGAGATGGGGTTTCTTCATGTTGGTCAGGCTGGTCTTGAACTCCTGACCTAAGGTGGTCTGTCCACCTCAGCCTCCCAAAGTGCTGGTATTACAGGTGTGAGCTACTGTGCCTGGCCATATTCAACTATCTTAATAATGCTTGCTTTTTTGTTGTTGTTGTTCTGAGACAGGGTCTCACCCAGGCTGGAGCACAGTGGCGTGATCGTGGCTTACTGCAGCCTCGACCTCCTGGGCTCAAGCGATCCTCCTGCCTCAGCCTCCCAAGTAGCTGGGACTACAGTTACATGCCATCACGCCTGGCTAATTTTTCAATTTTTTTTGTTGACACAAGATCTCACTATGTTGACCAAGCTAGTCTGGAACTCGTGGCCTGAAGTAATCCTCCTGCCTGGGCCTCCCAGAGAGCCGAGATTACAGGCATGAGCCACTGTACCACTTTATTTCTTAAAAAAGAAACAAATGAATCAAAATGTAAACATTTCTTAAATCTGAATGGTCAGGGTGGGTGTTTATATTTTTCTCTTTTCCTTTGTGTATGTTTGAAATATGTAGACATTTTTAAAGTGAAGCAATTAATATTAGGAATACTAGGTTTGAAGGAAGAAATCTTATGAGAAAATGTTAGTGGGCATAGAGTTATGATTTCCTGGATTTTTTGTTTTTTGTTTTTTGTTTTTGAGATGGAGTCTCACTGTGTCACCCAGGCTGGAGTGCAGTGGTACGATCTCGGCTTACTGCAACCTCCGCCTCCCGTGTTCAAGCAATTCTCCTGCCTCAGCCTCTCAAGTAGCTGAGACTACAGGCACTCGCCATCACACCGCCTAATTTTTGTATTTTTAGTAGAGATGGGGTTTGACTATGTTGTCCAGGCTGGTCTCAAACTCCTGACCTCAGGTGATGCACCTGCCTTGGCCTCCCAAAGTGCTGGGATTACAGGAGTGAGCCATCATACCAGGCTGCTGGGTTTTTTAAGACGGGGCCTCCCTCTGTTGCCCAAGCTGGAATGTAGTGGAATGATCACAGGTCGCTGCAGCCTCAACTTCCTGGGCTCAAGCGATCATCCCATCTCAGCCTCTGGAGTAGCTGGGACTACAGCATATGCCACCATGCCTGGCTAAGTTGTCTTTTGTTTTGTTTTGTTTTGTTTTGTTTGAGACAGAGTCTTGCCCTGTCACCCAGGCTGGAGTGCAATGGCGCAATGTCAGCTGCTCACCGCAACCTCTGCCTCCCGGGTTAAAGCAATTCTGCCTCAGCCTCCTGAGTAGCTGGGATTACAGGCGCGTGCTACCATGCGTAGCTAATTTTTTGTGTCTTTAGTAGAGACAGGTTTTACCATGTTGGCCAGGCTAGTCTCGAACTCCTGACCTCGTGATCTACCTGCCTCGGCCTCCCAAAGTGTTGGAATTACAGGCGTGAGCTACCACGCCCAGCCAAATTTTTGTATTTTTTAGAGAGATGAGGTCTGCCTGTGTTGCCAAGGCTGGTTTGGCACTCCTGGCCTCAAGCAATCCTCCCACTTTGACATCCCAAAGTGCTGAGATTACAGGTGTGAGCCACCATGCCTAGCCTGTTTATTTCATTTTAAAATTGTGAAAAAGTCATTGATTTTTTTTTTCAAGCCATAAATCAACCAAATGTCATATGAAGCTCTTTTGTTTTTTTTTTTTACAAAGTAATCTTTATTGTGGTCATAATACATCTTTTCATAGTCATTAGTTTAAATGTGGATTCGCATTACTTTTCACAGCTTCAAATTTTTGGTTTGGAGAGTAAGAGGCAAGTTATATTTCATAAGGATTCAAATCTTTGAAATTACTGGTACTCTTAGGTTATTAAGAGTAATTTTATGATAGAGCAAAAGTACTGCCTTTAAAAAAAAAAACGAATGAAATGGCGGTATAGCACTCTAGGTGTATATATTTTTAGGGTATAGTTTTTCATTCCAATTTTTATTATGAAAATTTTCAAGTGTGTATAAAAATGGAGAGAACAGTAAACTCTCATGTCTACTCATTACCCAGCTTGATGATTATCAAGTCGTGGCCATTTTCATTTTAATTATGTTCCATCCACTCCTCAATCCACTTGATTGTTTGAAGCAATTTCCAGTTATAGTATTCATCAGTCAGTATTTCAGTATGTATCTAAAGCAGTGACTTAAAAAAACTTACAGCTACAGTCCCATCGTCACACCCTAAAAATTAATCATCACTCCAAAATAACATCAGATATCCCATCACTATTCAGATGTTACTGATTCTTTTATAAGTTTTTTTACAGTTGATTTGTTTAAATCAAAATCTAAATATGGTCCATACATTGTAATACATTGATATGTTTCTGAAATATTTAAGGAATCTACTGTCATCTCTTTTTTCTCCCTAGTAATACATGTATTGAAGAAAATGGATCATTTTTCCTAAAGAATTTCCCACATTCTGGACTTTGTTGATTGCATTCTTGCGATATCATCTGATTATGCTCCTTTGTGCCCTATATTTCCTGTAATCTGGTAGTTAGATCTAGGGACTTGAATGGATTCAGATTCACATTTTTGGCAAGAATAGATGGTGGTACCAGCTTTTACACTGAGGCATGTTTTTTTGTCTGGTTATCTCTGTGATTTTAGCAGCCATTGATATCATTGCCTAGATTCATTATTGCATTAGAAGTTGCAAATTGAAGACATTCTAATTTTTTTTTTCTTTTTGTTTTGAGACTGAGTTTCACTCTTGTTGCCCAGGCTGGAGTGCAATGGCATGGTCTCAGCCCACTGCAACCTCCGCCTCCTGGGTACAAGTGATTCTCCTGCCTCAGCCTCCCGAGTAGCTGGGACTACCCATTAAATAACTGGTCCTTCCCCATTCATCTCAATCCCTAGTAACCTCTGTCCTACTTTCTGTCTTTATCAATCATCTATTCTAGATATTTTATATGTTTGGAATCATAAAGTATTTGTCCTTTTGTATCTGAGTTTTTTATTCATGTAGCATCATGTTTTCAGCATTCATCCATGTTATAGTATGTATCAGAATTTCACTCCTTCTATGACTGAATAATATTCCATTGCTTGTGTACACCTCATTTTGTTTATCCATTCATCTGTTGATGGATACTTGGGTTGTTTCCACCTTTTAGCTCTCATGAATATTGCTGTAGCCACCAAACTGTTTTCCTCAGAACTGTGGTATTTCACATTCCCACCAGCAGTGTACCAGGGTTTCAATTTCTTTACAACCTTGCCAACACTTGTTTTCTGCTTTTTGTTTTCTTTTTAATAGCCGTCCTAATGGGTGTGAAGTAGTATCTCATTATGGTTTTGATTTGTGTTTTCTAGGAACTATTGATTTTGAGCATCTTTTCATGTGCTTATTGGCCATTTTTATTTCTTCTTTGGAAAAATGTCTATTCACACAAGTCCTTTGCCCATTTTTGCATATCCTTTTTTTTTTTTTTTTTTTTTTTAAGAGACAGATTCTTGCTCTGTTTGCTCAGGCTGGAGCATGCTGACATGATCATGGCTCACTGCAGCCTCAAATTCCCTGGCTCAAATGATCTCCTGCCTCTCAGCCTCCCAAGTAGCTGGGGATACAGGGGTGTGCCACTGTGCCCAGCTTGCCTACCTTTTTTTTGAGACGGAGTCTAGCTTTGTTGCCAGATTGGAGTACAGTGGCTCAATTTCGGCTCACTGCAACCTCCACCTCCCAGGTTCAAGCAATTCTCCTGCCTCAGCCTCCCGAGTAGCTGGGATTACAGGCACGCGCCGCCACACGCAGCTAATTTTTGTATTTTTAGTAGAGACAGGGTTTCACCATGTTGTCCAGGATGGTCTCGATCTCCTGACCTCGTGATTCACCCACCTCTGCCTCCCAAAGTGCTGGGATTACAGGCGTGAGCCATCGCGCCCGGCCACTTGCCTACCATTTTTAAGTTGCCATTTTCTTGATTCAGCATTCCCTTGGTTGCTGTAACCCTTCTTTGACTATTTTCTAGAGTTTTGACAAAGTTGGTTCTAAGAGTTTCTGCTTGTCTTTCGATATTTCTGTAGAGGGGACAGGTGTCTGGACCTACCTATTCTTCCATTTTGCTGATGTCACCCTCAAGAGTTTAATTTTCCTTTTTCTTTTTCTCTCACTTTCTTTCAATAAGGAGTTTAAACATTTTAAATCTGTATATATAATCATGTGTCACTTAATGGAGGGGGTACATATTGAAAAGTGTGTCATTAGGCAGTTTCGTCATTGTGTGAATGTCATACAACGTATTTTCACAAACCTGATGGTACAGCCAACTGTACACATAGGCTGTATGGTGTAATATTGCTCCTAGGCTACAAACCTGTACAGCATGTTACTGTACCAAATACTGTAGGCAGTTATGATATAATGGTAAAGTATCATAACATATGGTATGTATGATATAATATTTGCATATCTAAACGTATCTCAACATAGAAAAGGCACAGTAGAAGTATACTATTATAATCTTACGGGACCACCATTGTATATGCAGTCCGTCATTAACCAAAATGTTGTTACACAGTGTATTACTGTATTTGGAATGTATTTTGGTTATGGTAATGTCACATTACTGTTGAGTTTATTAAAGAGTTCATCTCAGGCTGGAGTGCTGTGGTGCAGTCTTGGCTTACTTCAACCTCTGCCTCCTGGGTTCAAGTAATTCTCGTGCCTCAGCCTCCCGAGTAGCAGGGATTACGGATATGTGTCATCATGCCAAGCTGATGTTTTTTTTTTTTTTGGAGATGGAGTCCACTCTGTCACCCAGGCTGGAGTGCAGTGGCGTGATCTCCGCTCACTGCAAGCTCCGCCTCCCAGGTTCACACCATTCTCCTGTCTCAGCCTCCCGAGTAGCTACAGGCACCCGCCACCATGCCCGGCTAATTTTTTATATTTTCTAGTAGAGACAGGGTTTCACTGTGTTAGCCAGGATGGTCTCTGTCTCTTGACCTCGTGATCTGCCTGCCTCGGCCTCCCAAAGGGCTGGGATTACAGGTGCGAGCCACTGCGCCTGGCCGCCAAGCTGATTTTTGTATTTTTAGTACAGATGGGGTTTTCCCATGTTGGACAGGCTGGTCTCGAACTCCTGGCCTAAAGTAATCCAACTGCCTCGGCCTCCCAAAGTACTGGGAGTACAGGCATGAGCCACCATACCTGGCCTCATCTTTTTTATTTAAAAAAAAAAAAAATCTAGTAGTATAGACTCACATATTTTTGTTTTATTCAATGGAGCATAATCCACTAGTATTGTTATTTTTTTAGATGTTCAGTTTACCAGATTTACCCAATGGGAGCCCCTTCAGAGTGGCTTTGGAGTCACTTTTTCTTTTCATTTTTTCTTTTTAATTTATTATTTGTTTATTTTTTGAGACAGAGTCTCACTCACTCTGTTACGAGAGCTGGAGTGCAGTGGCGCAGTCTCGGCTCACTGCAAGCTCCGCCTCCAGGGTTGAAGTGATTCTCCTGCCTCAGCCTCCCAAGTAGCTGGGATTACTTGCGCCTGCCACCACGCCCGGCTAATTTTTATATTTTTAGTGGAGATGGGTTTTCACCGTGTTGGCCAGACTGGTCTCAAACTCCTGACCTCAGGTGATCCGCCCGCCTTGGCCTCCCAAATTTCTGGGATTACAGACATAAGCCACCACGCCTGGCCTTGTCCTTATCATTCTTTGGGTACCTTTACTGGGGCAAAAGTGTTCTATGTTCATGTTTCTCTGCCCCCTCCTGAAGTTATCCTTTTCTCGAAGGAGCCATTTAGGAAAAACATTCTCCTTACACAGTAGAATATGTAGAAACCAAGATAAAGACACTTGGTGTGCTCATTGCTTCTGGTCTATCTTTGCTTCCAGGCCTTCTCAGCAGACCAGTGGTTTGGACTACAGCTGTCACTTGGTGTCCCAGATTGGTTCCAGGACCCCCATAGATACCCAAATCTGCTGATGCTCAAGTCCCTTGCATAAAATAGCATATTATTTGCAGATAACGTATGCACATCCTCCTGTATACTGTAAATCACCTTTAAATTACTTATAATACCTAATACTATGTAAATAATGGTTATGTAATTTTTAAATTTGTATTAGTTTTTGCTGTATTGTTTTTCTTATTTTTTTTCCCTGAATATTTTTGATCCATGATTGGTTGAGCCTGCAGATGCATAGGGCTGTTGTCCAGGCTGGAGCACAGTGGCATGATGATGGCCCACTGCAGCCTTGAACTCCTGGGCTCAAGTGATCCTCTCACCTCAGCACCTCAACCTCCTGAGCAGCTGGAACCACAGGTGCACCATAATGCCTGGCTAATTTTTTTTTTTTTTCTGAGACGGAGTCTTGTTCTGTTGCCCAGGCTGGAGTGCAGTGGTGTGATTTCAGCACACTGCAACCTCTGCCTCCCAGGTTCAAGTGATTCTCCTGCCTCAGCCTCCTGAATAACTGGGACTACAGGTGCATACCACCACACTCGGCTAATTTTTATATTTTTTAGAGGAGACAGGGTTTCACCACGTTGGCCAGGCTGATCTCTAACTCCTGGCCTCAAGTGATCCACCCACGGCCAGGCATGGTGGCTCACACCTGTAATCCCAGCACTTTGAGAGGCCGAGGCAGGCGGATCACCTGAGGTCAGGAGTTTGAGACCAGCCTGACCAACATGGAGAAACCCCGACTCTACTAAAAATACAAAATTAGCCAGGCATGGTGGGGCATGCCTGTAATCCCAGCTACTCGGGAGGCTGAGGCAGGAGAATCTCTGGAACTCGGGAGGCGGAGGTTGTGGTGAGCCAAGATTGTGCCATTGCAGTCCAGCCTGGGCAACAAGAGCGAAACTCCATCTTAAAAAAAAAAAAAAGTGACCCACCCAACTTGGCCTCCCAAAGTGCTGGGATTACAGGTATGAGCCACTGCACCCAGCCATTTTTTATAGAGACAGTCTCACTATTTTACCCAGGCTAGTCTTGAACTCCTTGGCTTAAGCAATCCTCCTACCTTGGCCTCTCAAAGTGCTGGAATTACAGATGTGAGCCATACGCCCAGTTCATTGGCTAAGTCAAATGGTATATTATACTTTTTTTCATCATAAGTTTTAAGAAGTCTTTCTTTTTTCAGATTATCAGACTTGAAAATATATTTTCTATCATTGCTTTATTTTGTAGATGGAAATGACAGCTTTGAGTTTGCTCACTTTTTCTTTAGACCCTTTTAAGTAACATTTTAGGACTACATGGTAACTTACATATTAAGCTTCTTACTTTTTTTTTACTTACTTTCTTTTTACTTTTACAGTAAGGCAAAAGAGAATGAAAGACGTAGATAACCTCAAAAGTGTAAAACAAGAATGGTAAGTTAATTCAAACTGAATTGCTTTGTTAATGCCTTTGTTAATATCATTCTGTGTTTTTGTTACATTTCACTGGCAGAGATAGTAGATTAAGTTTTAATTATGTATGACTACTTCATTGTCATCTATTATGTTGAAGTAATTTTTTTACCATAGCTGCATTAAACAAATTTTATTGAAGTTACTGAATGTTTTTTGTTATTAATTTTAAAAAGTTAAATTATCTGTGTTCATACATTACTTCTGTTATTTGACAAATTAAATAACTGTTTACCTCATTAGCCTCTTGTGATAGATATACTATTTTAGTGTCATGGTGGAAATATGGCTTTGGAGTCAGATAAACCTAGGCTTGAATCCCATCTCTGCCTTGTATTATCTCTCTGGCCTTCAGGCAGCTTAGGTAAATTCTTTGAGCCTCAATATCTCATCTATAAAATGAGGATATAAATACCTACCTATCTGAAAGGTTTATGTGTGTATCTTTTTTTCTTTTTTCTTTTTTTTCTTTTCTTTTCTTTTTACAGGCAAGTTGTCTGTTGCCCAGGCTAGAGTGCAGTGGTACAATCATAGCATATTGAAGCCTTGAATTCCTGGGGTCAAGTGATCATCTCACCTTGACTTCCTGAGTAGCTAGAACCACAGGCTTATACCACTGCACCCAGTTCATTTTTAAATTTCTTGTAGCAGTGTGGTCTCACTATATTGCTCAGAACTCCTGGCTTCAAGCGATCCTCCTGCCACAGCCTCTCAAAATGCTGGGATTATAAGCGTGAGCCACCATGCTTGGCCTATTATTTATTTTTTCACTCAGGTGTTTATAGGCTTACATAAATATTTGATGCTAATTATATAATTGTGAGGTTGTTGGCCGGGCACAGTGGCTCACGCCTATAATCCCAGCACTTTGGGAGGCCAAGGCAGGTGGATCATCTGAGGTCAGGAGTTCAAGACCAGCCTGGACAACATGGCAAAATCCCATCTCTACTAAAAATACAAAAATTAGCTAGGCGTGGTGGTGGGCGCCAGTAATCCCAGCTACTTGGGAGGCTGAGGAAGGAGAATTGCTTGAACCTTAGAGGCAGAGGTTGCAGTGAGCCAAGATCACACCACTGCACTCCAGCCTGGGTGACAGAGCAAGACTCCTCCGTCTCAAAAAATAAATAAATAAATAATTGTGAAGTTGTGTCAGAGGTCTCCAAGACCACCCCTAGTTTTGATGATTTACTAGAAGAATTTGTAAGATTTAGCATGTAGTTATGCTCCTGATTATAATTTATTACAGTGAAGGGTTACAAAGCAAAATCAGCAAAGGGAAAAAGTGCATGGGGAAAACCAGGCACAAGCTTCCAGGGGTCCTCACCCAGTGGAGTCGCCCAGGATGTACTTAATTCCCCCAGTAACAAGTTGTGACAAATACATGTGAAATACTGTCTACCGGGAAAGTTCATTGGAGATGAGCCTAGAGTTTATAGTGGGAGCTAGTCACATCCTAAAATTTCAGACTCTCATAAGGAAAGTAGGAGTTCAATATAAATCACATTGTTTATACAAACTGTACATTGAGCCATCCTTACAAATTTAGGATGATGGGAACCTTCTAGAAATTCAAGTTTGCAGATGTGGCCAGGTGCGGTGGCTCATGCCTATAATCCCAGCACTTTGGGAGGCCAAGGTGGGTGGATCATGATGTCAGGAGATCGAGACCATCCTGGCTAACACGGTGAAACCCCGTCTCTAGTAAAAATACAAAAAAAAATTAGCCAGGCGTGGTGGCAGGCGCCTGTAGTCCCAGCTACTTGGGAGGCTGAGGCGGGAGAATGGCGTGAACCCGGGAGGCAGAGCTTGCACTGAGCCGAGATCGCACCACTGCACTCCAACCTGGCTGACAGAGCGAGACTCCGTCTTAAAAAAAAAAAAAAAAAAAAAAAAACAAATCCAAGTTTGCAGATGCCAGCCCAGGACTAACCTTGTAAGCAAGTCTTTCAAAAGATAGCAATCAGATCTGCTATATTAACTCATTTCTACACAGCGATAAATTGAATGATTTGAAATGGTAAAATTAACTTAGAACAGGCCTGTTTTAAAATGGCTTTATTGAAATATAATTCACATACCATATAATTCATTCACTTAAAATATATAGTTCAATAGTTTTTAGTATGCTCACAGATTTGTGCAGTCATTACCATAGTCAATTTTAACGCGTTTATATTACCCCAAAGAGAAACCCCATATCCGTTAGCAATCCCACCCATTGTCCTATGCCTTGCCCCTGACAACCATGAAACTGCTTTCTTTTTTTGAGACGGAATCTCACTTTTTGCTCAGGCTGGAGTGCAATGGCATGATCTCAGCTCACTGCAACCTCCACCTCCCAGGTTTAAGCAGTTCCCCTGCCTCAGCCTCCTGAGTAGCTGGGATTACAGGCACGCCCCACCATGCCCAGCTAATTTTTTTTGTATTGTTAATGGAGATGGGGTTTTACCATATTGGCCAGTCTGGTCTCAAACTCCTGACCTCAGGTGTTCTGCCCACCTCAGCCTCCCAGAGTTCTGGGATTACAAGTGTGAGCCACTGCGCCTGGTGAGAAAGCCACTGCTTTCTATTTCTACAGATTTACCTGTTCTGGACATTTCATATAAATGCAGTTATACAATATGTGGTCTTTCGTGACTGACTGCTTTCACTTAGCATAATGTTTTCAAGGTTCACCTATGTTGTAGAGCATGTATCAGTACTTTGAAATTTTTTTGATTTTGTTTTTTTTGAGATGGAGTTTTGCTCTTGTCACCTAAGCTGTGGTGCAGTGGCACACTCTTGGCTCACTGCAACCTCCGCCTCCCAAGTTCAAGCAATTCTCCTGCCTCAGCCTCCCAAGTAGCTGGGACTACAGTTGTGCGCCACCACACCTGGCTAATTTTTGCATTTTTAGTAGAGACGGGGTTTCACCATGTTGTCCAGGCTGATGTCGAACTCCTGACCTCAAGTGATCCGCCCACCTCGGCCTCCCAAAGTGCTAGGATTACAGGCACGAGCCACCATGCCTGGCCTGTACTTTGAATTTTAAGTAAAATATTTAGTAAAGTACCTACACAAAAATATAGGTGACAGTTTATAATTTTCTTTGTAACAAAAATGGATTTGTAAAAATGTTTTGTTAAAAACAATGGCCCAGGGAAAAATGAAAAGAAAACTGCCTTTTTCTTTTTTTTTTTTTTTGGAGATGAAGTCTTGCTTTGTCACCCGGCTGGAGTGCAATGGCGTGATCTCGGCTCACTGCAACCTCCACCTTCCAGGTTCAAGCGATTCTCCTGCCTCAGCCTCCCAAGTAGCTGGGACTGTAGGTGCTAACTTCTGTATTTTTAGTAGAGATGGGGTTTTACCATGTTGACCAGGATGGTCTTGATCTCTTGACCTCGTGATCTGCCCACCTCGGACTCCCATAGTGCTGGGATTACAGGCATGAATTACTGCACCCGGCCTCTTTTTTTTTTTTTTTTTTCTTTTTTGAGACGGAGTCTTGCTCTGTCACCCAGACTGGAGAGCAGTGGCATGATCTCGGCTCACTGCAACCTCTGCCTCCCAGGTTCAAGCAATTCTCCTACCTAAAGTCTCCCGAGTAGTTGGGATTACAAGCGCCTGCCACCATGCCTGGCTAATTTTTGTACTTTTAGTAGAGATGGGGTTTCACCATGCTGTCCAAGCTGGTCTTGGACTCCTGACCTCAGGTGATCTGTCCGCCTCGGCCTCCCAAAGTGCTGGGGTTACAGGCATGAGCCACCACGCCCGGCCAAAAAGTGCTTTTGGACTTACAGTTCCACATGGCTGGGGAAGCCTCACAATCCTGGCAGAAGGCAAGCAAGAGCACGTTACGTCTTAAGATGGATGGCAGCAGGCAAAGAGAGAGAGTTTGTGCAGGGGAACTCCTCTTTTTAAAACCATCACATCTTGTGAGACTTATTCATTATCATGAGAACAGCATGGGAAAGACTTGCTCCCATGATTCAGTTACCTCCCACTGGTCCCTCCCACAACACATGGGAATTCAAGATGAGATTTGGGTGGGGACACAGCCAAACCATATCAATGACCCAACTGAAAAATGGAAGAAAATGCCAGGTTCAGTGGCTCACACCTGTAATCCCCGCACTTTGGGAGGCTGAGGCGGGCAGATCACGAGGTCAGAAGTTCAAGACCAGCCTGACCAACATGGTGAAACCCCATCTCTACTAAAAATACAAAAATAAGCTGGGCATGGTGGCGCATGCCTGTAATCCCAACTACTTGGGAGGCAGAGGCAAGATTGCGCCACTGCACTCCGGCCTGGGTGAAAAAGCGAGACAGTGTCTCAGAAAAGAAAAAAGAAAGAAAGAAAGAAAAATGGAAGAAAACGTCTGAATAGACATTTCTCCAAAGAAGACATACAAATGATCAACAGGTGTATGTTCAATGTCACTGGTAATCATCAGGGAAATGCAAATCAAAATAAGAGTAATCACCTTACACCTATCAGGGTGGCTATTATCAAAAAACAAAAGAGTTAGTCCTGGTGAGGATATGGAGAAAAGAGAACCCTTGTCCACTGTTGATGGGGATGCAAAATGGTGCATCTACTATGAAAAACAATATGGAGATTCCTCAAAAAATTAAAAATAGAATTGCCACAGAATGGATTACTGAATAGATCCAGGAATCCCACCTCTGGATATTATCCAAAGGAGTTAGAATCAGGATCTTGAAGAGGCTGGGTGCAGTGGCTCACATCTATAATGCCAACACTTTGGAAAGCCAAGGCAGGAGGATCCCTTGAGGGAAGGACTTTGAAACCAGCCTGGTTCACATAGTGAGACCTCATCTCTACAAAAGAAAAATTAAAAAACTAGCCAGCTTGGTGACACATACCTGTAGACCCAGCTATTGAGGAGGCTGAGACAGGAGGATCATTTGAGCCTAGGAGTTTGAGGCTGCAGTGAGCCATGATCATGTCACTGCACTTCTCCATTCTGGGTGACAGAGCCAGATCCTGTCTCAAAAAAAAAAAAAAAAAAAAAAATCACGAAAAGAGATGAATGGGTAAAGAATATATAATACATACCCCAAATGGAATATTATCCAGTCTTTTTTTTTTTTTTGAGATAGAGTTTCGCTCTTCTTGCCTGGGCTGGAGTGCAATGGCACAATTTCAGCTCACTGCAACCTCTGCCTCCCAGGTTCAAGTGATTCTCCTGCCTCAGCCTCCCGAGTAGCTGGCATTACAATGTGTGCAACCACGCCCGGCTAATTTTCTATTTTTAGTAGACACAGGGTTTCACCATGTTGGTCAGACTGGTCTCAAACTCCTGACCTCAAGTGATCTGCCCACCTCGACCTCCCAAAGTACTGGGATTACAGGCGTGAGCCACCATGCCCGGCTATTCAGTCTTGAGAAAGAAGGAAATTCTGCAGTATGCAACAACATAGATGAACCTTGAGGATATAATGGTGGTTGCCAGGGGCTAGGGGAAAGTGAAAATGAGGAGTTGCTAATCAGTGGGCATAAAGTTTCAGTTAAGCAAGATGAATAGATCCTAGAGATATGCTGAGCAACATAGTACCTATAGTTAACCACACTTTATTGTTCACTTAAAAATATGTTAAGAGGTTAGGTCTCATTTTAAGTGTTCTTTTAGAAAGTCCCTCACCTGAAACTTCTGTACTTTTAGTATTATGGGAACTCCTGACATTTTAAGACGTGTTTACTGGCTGAGCACAGTGGCTCACACCTGTAATCCTAGCACTTTGGGAGGCCAAGGCAGGCAGATTTCTTGACCCCAGGAGTTCAAGACTAGCCTGGGGCACATGGTAAACCCTCATCTCTACAAAATACAAAAATTAGCTATTGGAGAGACTGGAACTATAGGCATGTGCCACCATGTCTGGCTGATTTTTCTTATTTTTTTTTTTATAGAGATGGGGTCTCCCTATGTTGCCCAGGCTGGTCTCAAACTCCTGGGCTCAAGGGATCCTCCCACCTCGGCCTCCTAAAGTGCTGGGATTATAGGCATGAGCCACTGCACCCAGCCTTCTTTCCAATCTGTATACATTTTATTTCCTTTCTTTATCTTACTGGATTAGCTAGGACTTCCAGTACAACACTGATGAGGAATGGTGAGATGCAACATCCTTGTCTTGTTCCTGATCTTAGTGGGAAAGTGTCTAGTTTCTCGTGATTAAATATGATGTTAGATGGAGGCTTTTGCAGACATTCTTTACCAAGTTGAGGAAGTTCCCTTTCTATTCCTAGTTTGTGGGGGTTTTATTATGAATGGTTGTTAGATATTGTCTAATGCTGTTTCTGCATATGTTGATATGATTATATTATTTTTCTTCTTTAGACTGGTGATGTGATAGATTACATGAATTGATTTTCAGTGTTAACCCACTGCAGCCTCACATACCTAGGATAAATCCTGCACAGTTGTGGTGTTTACTTTTTTTTTTATACATAGTTGTATTCTGTTTGGTAATACTTTGTTGAGTATTTTTGCATATATGTTCATGATAAATTTTCTGTAGCTTTCCTTTCTTGTAATGTCTTTGGTTTTAGTATTAGCATAGTGTTATCCTTGTAGCATGAGTTAAAAGTTCCCTCTGCGGCCGGGCGCGGTGGCTCAAGCCTGTAATCCCAGCACTTTGGGAGGCCTAGACGGGCGGATCACGAGGTCAGGAGATCGAGACCATCCTGGCGAACATGGTGAAACCCCGTCTCTACTAAAAAATAAAAAAAAACTAGCCGGGCGAGGTGGCGGGCGCCTGTAGTCCCAGCTACTCGGGAGGCTGAGGCAGGAGAATGGTGTAAACCCGGGAGGCGGAGCTTGCAGTGAGCTGAGATCCGGCCACTGCACTCCAGCCTGGGCGACAGAGCGAGACTCTGTCTCAAAAAAAAAAAAAAAAAGTTCCCTCTGCTTCTATTTTCTGGAAGAGGTTATAGAGAATTGGTATTATTTCTTTCTTAAATTTTTGGTAGAATACTTCAGTGACATCATCCAGGCCCAGTGCTTCTGTTTTGGAAGGTTACATATTATTGATTTAATTCCCTTAGTATCCATAAGCCTGTTCATATTATCTGTTCCTTCTTGTGTGTGTTTTGATAGAGTGTGCCTTATAAAAAATTGGTTCATTTCATCTAAGTTATCAATTTTAGGGGCATAAAGCAGTTCTTAATGCCTTTGCTACTGTTTCTTCCTGTGCGTATACACTCAAAAGTGAAACAAACCCATTACCACCTGTTCAATGGAGCCAGAGCGCCCCAGTTTTCTGAACTGTATTTTATATCTCTTATTGTAGTTATTTTCTTTCTTTTTTTTTTAAAGACAGACTCTCGCTCTGTTGCCAGGCTGGAGTGCAGTGGCGTGATCTTGGCTCACTACAACCTCTGCCTCCCAGGTTCAAGCATTTCTCCTGCCTCAGCCTCCCAAGCAGCTGGGACTACAGGCGCCTGCCACCATGCCCGGCTAATTTTTGTATTTTTAGTAGAGATAGAGTTTCACCATGTTGGCCAGATGGTCTTGATCTCTTGACCTCATGATCCACCCACGTTGGCCTCCCAAAGTGCTGGGATTACAGGCATGAGCCACCGCACCCGGCCTACCAGTTATTTTCTCTCTCTCTCTCTCTCTTTTTTTTTTTTTTTTTTTTTTTTAATGTTTTTGTTTTTCTTTAGAGACAGGGTCTTACTCTGTTGCCCAGGCCTGGAGTACATTGACATGATCTCAGTTCACTGCAACCTTGGCCTCCTGGGCTCAGCCTCCCAAGTCGCTGGGGCTACAGGCTGCACCACCATGCCCAGCTAATTATTTTCTTTTTTTATAGAGATGGGGTTTCGCCATGTTGCCCAGGCTGGTCTCCAATTCCTGGGCTCAAGCAATTCTCCCACTTTGACCTCCCAAAATGCTGGGATTACAGGCATGAGCCATTGTGCCTGGCTGTATTTTCTATTATAACTATTTCCTACTATACATCTCCACTCCACTCTACTGTACTCTGAACCTCTTATAAACATAGACTGTTTCTTACTCATCTTCATATCTCCCTGTCACCTAGCATGTAGTAGATACTCAATAAATATTTGAGTAATTTGAATTCACATGATGAAGTTTAATAGAATTTACACATTAAGGCCGGGCGTGGTGGCTCACGCCTGTAATCCCAGCGCTTTGGGAGGCCGAGGCGGGCGGATCACAAGGTCAGGAGATCGAGACCACGGTGAAACCCCGTCTCTACTAAAAAAATACAAAAAATTAGCCGGGCGCGGTTGTGGGCGCCTGTAGTCCCAGCTACTCGGGAGGCTGAGGCAGGAGAATGGCGTGAACCCGGGAGGCGGAGCTTGCAGTGAGCCGAGATCGCGCCACTGCACTCCAGCCTGGGCGACAGAGCGAGACTCCGTCTCAAAAAAAAAAAAAAAGAATTTACACATTAAATAAATAACATGAAGGAATAAAATTTCAGCTACTCTGGATGCTCAGCTTTGTTGGCTTTGTATTTAGTAATTACTGATGGAGCACCAACTACCATCTGAACAGAAGAAACAGTTAAATACCAGAAAACATAAAATGGTTATAATGATATTACTAATATTTGAGAGTGTACTGTGTGCCAGTGTGTATACTGGTACTTACTATATACCATGTAAAGGCTTTTATATATGTTTTCATTTAATCTTCACAACAACCATGTGAAATAAGTGGTGGTATCTGTATTTTGCAAGCAAAGCAAATCACATAGAAGTTAAGTTTCTTACCCATTGTCAGTGTGACTAAATGAAGGCACTTAAATACAAACAGCAATGCCCAGACTTTTAGACAGTGTGCTATACTGCTATGTGACTATGCTGATTAAAGGGAGGGGAAAATCACTAGTGTTATAAGAAACCATCTTAGGGTGTAACTATTTCTGTGTAAGAGGTATCATGTCATTGCTTTGGAAAAGGCATAATACTTTGTGATAATGTGGAGTGTTTTAAGAGTATATACAAGTGGACTACCTAGGGAAGGAAAAAAAATGTATACCTAAGTTAAAGCACTGCCCTGAGTATCAGCATTTTAGTAACAATATAGTGATGGCCTTTTTTTTTTTTTTTTTAAGAGACAAGGTCTCACTATGTTGCCCAGGCTAAAATGCAGTGGTTAGTCACTGCATTCTAGTGGGCTCAGTCAGAGCACACTACAGCCTCAAACTCCTGGCCTCAAGTGATGCTCCTCAAGTGACTACAGACGTGCACCACCACGCCAAGGCTCAGTGATGGCTGTTTTCCATGACAGTCTAGCATAGTGATTAAGAGCAGAGGCACTGGTAGCTTGAGTTCAGTTCCTAGCACTGCCTTCTAATAGCTTTGTGGTCTCTGGCAAATTACTTAAGCTTTTTCTTCATCTATTAAATGGGGATAAAAATAATACCTACCTTTTAGGGTCATTGTGAGGATTTGAATGAGTTGGCACACATAAGGTACTTAGAATAGTTCTTTATAAGATGTCATGGTTAGGATCACAGACTTGGGAGACAGAGTAGTATGGTGGTAAGTTAACAGTTTCTAACTTATATTTCCTGGCACAGTATAAGAGGTATAAAAGTGTGATTGTTATTATTTATAGAATTTGAGAAATCATATTTCTGTACTTTTATAAACTTTCCTGTGTGATTTCAAAAGAGAACAACCAGAAACCATCTTTTCTAGCAAACAGAATCTTAGATAATGTTTCTTTTTTTTTTTTTTTTTTTTTTTTGAGACGGAGTCTCACTCTGTCGCCAGGCTGGAATGCCGTGGCATGATCTCGGCTCACTGCAGCCTCCGCCTCCCAGGTTCAAGCGATTCTTCTGCCTCAGCCTCCTGAGTAGCTGGGACTACAGGTATGCGCCACCACGCCTAGCTAATTTTTGTATTTTTAGTAGAGATGGGGTTTCATCACGTTGTCCAGGATGGTCTCGATCTCTTGACCCTGTGATCCACCCGCCTCAGCCTCCCAAAGTGCTGGGATTACAGGCAGGAGCCACTGTGCCCAGCCTCTCCAAAACATTCTTAAAACTCAGCCAGCTGTGGCAATGTGCGCCTATAGAACCAGCTACTTGGGGGAGAATCACTTGAGCCCAGGAGGTTGAGGCAGCAGTGAGCTGTAATCATGCACTCCATCCTGGGTGACAGAATGAGACTCTGTCTCAAAAATAAACAAATAAATCACTATAAATAAAGTCTTCAGTGGGAAATATTCTGAAGTGTGCAAAGGAGCAAAAATGCAATTGTTGCTGATGCATTATCCCCTTTAGTTCAAGAGTGTTTTCTGTTACCAAAAAATGCATAGTAATCCCTTTTAAACCCATTTTGAACCCTTTAAAAATAACACATTTTGGCCAGGAGCAATGGCTCACACCTGTAATCCCAGTACTTTGGGTGGCCAAGACAGGCATATCACTGAAGCCCAGGAGTTTGAGAGCAGCCTGGGCAACATGGTGAAATCCCATCTCTACAAAAATTAGCTGGACATGGTGGTGCAAGCCTGTAGTCCCAGCTACTTGGGGGTCTGAAGTGGGAAGACTGGTTGAGCCCTGGAGGTTGCGACTGTAGTGAGCTGAAATCGCGCCACTACACTCCAGCCTGCGTGACAGAGAGGGACCTTGTCTCAAAAAAACCTGAAAAAACAAAGAAAACACCACACATTTTTTACTCCAGACCAGTGGTTTTTAACCTGGAGAGATTTTGCACCTAGACACATTTGGCAATGTGAAGAGATGTTTTTGGTTGTTACAACACTGGGGATTGGGGATGGGCCAGGGATGAGGATCCTACTTGTTGTATCTCATGGGTAAAGGCCAAGGATACTGTTAAACATCTGCAACAGTGATCCCCAACTTTTTTGGCACCAGCGACTGGTTTTGTGGAAGACAGTTTTTCCACCGACCTGTGGGGGGAGAAGAGGAGATGATTTTGGAATGATTCAAGCACATTACATTTATTTGCACTTTATTTCTATTATTATTACATTGTAATGTATAATGAAATAATTATACAGCTCACCATAATGTAGAATTAGTGGGAGCCCTAAGCTTGTTTTCCTGCAACTAGATGGTCCCATTTGGGGGCGATGGGAAACAGCGACAGATCATGAGGCATTAGAGTCTCATAAGGAGCATGCAGCCTAGATCCCTTGGATGCTCAGTTCACAGGTTCATGCTCCTATGGGAATCTAATGCCACCACTGATCTGACAGGAGGCAGAGCTCAGGTGGTAATGTGAGCGATGGGAGTGACAGTAAATACAGATGAAGCTTTGCTTGCTCGCCTGTCTCTCACCACCTGCTGTATGACCTGGTTCCTGACAGGCCATGGGCCTAGGGATTGGGGATCCCAATCTCCAAGGCACAGGACACCTCAAACAGCAAAGCCTTATTCATTTCTAAATGTTAATAGAGCTGAAGTTGAGAAAACCCTGCTCTGAACTAAAAAGGGGTTAATGACTTCCCCAAGATTATATTAACTTAGAAGAGGGCCTGAACTACAGACATGCACATAGCATCTAAGTTCAATATCCTTAACTAGAACAAAGTAAGTAAATTTTTAGAGACCTAATAGTTAATAGTGCCTGTTTTTCTTTATCTTATTTAGGGTTTGTGAAACAGGATCTGATAATCAACCTCTTAGTAATAATCA
This sequence comes from Macaca fascicularis, assembly GCF_037993035.2. NCBI lineage: Eukaryota > Metazoa > Chordata > Mammalia > Primates > Cercopithecidae > Macaca > Macaca fascicularis. The sequence goes on along the minus strand of NC_088387.1, from coordinate 98,304,863 downwards.
ACAATCAAATTGTGAATATTTTGTTGATAGCCTTTTTGAGGAAGCTCAGAAGGTTGGTTCCAAATGCGTGTCTCCCACTGAACAGAAGAAACAGGTAAATAAATGTCTATTACTTTTCTTTTTCTTCCAGTGTTTCTCAATATATGGATCTGTTAGAGGGTCCCTAAGGTCAAAATTGTTTTGTTTGTCTGAGACAAGGTCTTTCTCTGTCACCAAGACTGGAGTGCAGTGGCTCGATCCGATCTTGGCCCACGGCAGCCTCAAGCTCCTGGGTTCAAGCAGTCCTCCTGCCTCGGCTTTCCTGGGTAGCCTGCAGCTCAGGCACACACCACCATGCCCAGCTAATTGTTTTGTACTTTTGTAGAGATTGGGTCTTGCTTTGTTGCCCAGGCTGGTCTCAAATTCCTGGGCTCAAGTAGTTCTCCTGCCTTGGTTTCCCAAAGTGCTGGGATTATAGGTATGAGGCCAAAACTGTTTTCATAATAGATATTATTTCCCTTTTTCACTATGTTCACAAGCTAGGGACACCTATAATCCCAGCACTTTAGGAGGCTGAGGCAGAAGGATCACTTGAGCCTAGGAGTTAAAAACCAGTCTGGGCAATAAAGCAAGACCCATCTCTACAAAAGAATAAAAAAATTAACTGGGCATGGTGGCATGTGCCTGTAGTCCCAGGTTCTTGTGAGACTGAGTTGGGAGGATTGCTTGAGCTCAGGAGTTTGAGGCTGCAGTGAGCCATGACTGTACCACTGTACTGCAGCCTGGGTGACAGAGTGAGACCCTGACTGGTAAGGTAAGGGTAGGGTAAAGTAAAAAACTAACTGTTCATTTTGCACTGATACTGCAAAAGTAGTGGTGGGTAAAACTGCAACACCTTAGCAGGAATCAAGGCAGTGGCAACAAACTGCTGGCAGTTACAGGTTAACATCCCAAACCCACCGAATCCAAAAATCCAAAATGCTTCAAAATCCAAAATTTTTTTAGTGCTGACATGATGCTCAAAGGAGATGCTCATTGGGGGCATTTCAGATTTTGAGTTTTGAATTTGGAAAGCTCAACCAGCAAATATTTCAGAATCTGAAATTCAAAACCCTTCTGGTCCCAAGCATTTCAGATAAGGGATATTCAACCTGTACTTTATTCTTTGCATATACTTCCAAGGGGGAAAAAAAACTAATTTTAATTAAGAATGTCCTTGATGAAGCAGTAGAATTTATAAATTTTGTATCTCGGCCAGGCTTGGTGGCTCATGCCTGTAATCCCAGCACTTTGGAAGGCTGAGGCGGGCAGATCATGAGGTCAGGAGTTCAAGATCAGCCTAATCAACATGATGAAACCCGGTCTCTACTAAAAGTACAAAAATTAGCCAGGCATGGTGGCGCATGCCTATAGGCCCAGCTACTCAGGAGGCTGAGGCAGGAGAATTGCGTGAATCTGGGAGGTGGAGGTTGCAGTGAGCCGAGATTGCACCACTGCACTCCACCCTGGGCGACAGAGCTAGACTTGGTCTCAAAATAAATAAATAAATAATTTAATTAATTAATTATGTATCTCAAACCTTGAATATACATCTTAATATTCTGTGTGACAAAATGCAAAGTATACATAAAGTATTTCTATAATACACAGAAGTGTCTCAAGGAAAGGTGCAGTTATTTGAGATCAACAAACTGTCTGCTTTTTCATGGCATATTGTTTCTGCAAGAAAGAATGGTTTACATACAGACTATGGATATTCCAACTTGCTCTGTCACCCAGGCTGGAGTGCAATGGCAAGATCTCGGCTCATTGCAACCTCTGCCTCCCAGGTTCAAGCAATTCTTCTGCCTCAGCCTCCCTAGTAGCTGGGATTATAGGTGCGCACCACCATGCCTGGCTAATGATTTGTGTTTTTAGTAGAGATGGGGTTTCACCATGTTGGTAAGGTTGGTCTTGAACTCCTGACCTTGTGATCTGCCCGCCTTGACTTCCCAAAGTTCTGGGATTACAGGCGTAAGCCACCACACCTGGCCTAGCAGATATTTTCTTTTTTTTTTTTTGAGACAGAGTGTCGCTCCGTCACCCAAGCTGGAGTGCAGTGGTGCGATCTCGGCTCACTGCAAGCTCCGCCTTCCAGGTTCACGCCATTCTCCTGCCTCAGCCTCCCAAGTAGCTGGGACTATGGGCGCCCGCCACCACGCCTGGCTAATTTTTTGTATTTTTAGTAGAGACAGGGTTTCACAGTGTTAGCCAGGATGGTCTCGCTCTCCTGACCTTGCGATCCACCTGCCTTGGCCTCCCAAAGTGCTGGGATTACAGGTGTGAGCCTCCACGTCTGGCTTTTTTTTTATTTTTATTTTTTAAATTTTTTTATTTTTTGAGACAGAGTCTTGCTCTGTCACCCAGGATGGAGTGCAGTGGCACAATCGGCTCACTGCAACCTCCACCTCCTGGGTTCAAGCCATTCTCCTGCTTCAGCCTCCCCAGTAGCTGGGATTACAGGCATGCACCACCATGCCTAGCTAATTTTTACATTTTAGTAGAGATGGGGTTTCACCATGTTGGACAGGCTGGTCTCGAATTCCTGACCTTGTGATCCACCCGCCTCAGCCTCCCAAAGTACTGGGATTACAGGCATGAGCCACCGCGCCCAGCCCTGCCTGGTAGATAGTTTCTAATAATGAATGAAGTGAGCCTGACACTTCAAGGAAAACAACTTACAGTAGCTGTTGAAAATGATAAATTTTTATTTAACCAACTTTTGTTTTTTGAGACGGAGTCGCGCTCTGTCGCCCAGGCTGGAGTGCAGTGGCATGATCTCGGCTAAGTGCAAGCTTCGCCTCCCGGGTTCACACCATTCTCCTGCCTCAGCCTCCCCAGTAGCTGGGACTACAGGTGCCCGCCACCACACCTGGTTAATTTTTTTGTATTTTTAGTAGAGACAGGGTTTCACCGTGTTAGCCAGGATGGTCTCGATCTCTTGACCTTGTGATCTGCCCTCCTCGGCCTCCCAAAGTGCTGTGATTACAGGCATGAGCCACCGCGCCTGGCCTTAACCAACTTTTTAAGTGAAAATAACACTTTTAGAAAATTGCCACTATAGGCTGTGCTTGGTGGCTCACGCCTGTAATCCCACCACTTTGGGAGGCCAAGGTGGGTGAATCACTTGAGGCCAGGAGTTCAAGACTAGCCTGGCTAACATGGCGAAACTCTTTCTCTACTAAAAAATACAAAAAATTAGCTGGGCTTGGTGATGCACACCTGTAATCTCAGCTACTCAGGAGGTTAAGGCATGAGAATCACTTGAACCTGGGAGGCAGAGGTTGCAGTGAACCAAAATCGTGTCACTGCTCTCTAGCCTGGGTAACACAGCAAGACTGTCTCAAAAAAAAAAAGAAAAGAAAAAGCCACCATACCTTGACAGTTTCTCAAAACTTAAGGAATTTCCTAGTGAGATTAGTGTCATTTTGATAAATATAAATTTTATTATGTAATTAAATGTGTCAGCAGTTGAAAGATCTGCATAATTAAGAAAACCAGTATTTTCCAAATGACCAATATATGATGTTATAAAGTGATGCATGAGTAAAAGAGCCAAAGAATCACATATACTAAAAGATTTTAATGTAACAAGTATATGAAAAGATGGTTGGTAAGTTTCAGATTCCACATTCAGATTCTCAACTAACTTTTGAGATACTACTACTACTTATTAAATTTTGATGAAGTGTCAAAGAATATCCTGGGAAGGCTATTAAAATACTTCCTTTTCTAATTGCATAACTGTAAGAGGTTTGGTTTTTTAAAAAAACATTTCAGCCAGGCACGGTGGCTCAAGCCTGTAATCCTAGCACTTTGGTCAGGAGATCGAAACCATCCTGCCTAACCCGGTGAAACCCCGTCTCTACTAAAAAATACAAAAAACTAGCCGGGCGAAGTGGCGGGTGCCTGTAGTCCCAGCTACTCGAGAGGCTGAGGTAGGAGAATGGTGTAAACCTGGGAGGCAGAGCTTGCAGTGAGCTGAGATCTGGCCACTGCACTCCAGCCTGGGGGACAGAGCGAGACTCCGTCTCAAAAAAAAAAAAAGAAAAAGAAAAAAAAATTTTCAATCAAAATAACATGTCAAAGCAGACTGCAAACGGTACCAATTACGAGACCCCAGCTGATTTTTTGACTTGAGACATTTAAAAAAGTATTTATGAAAAATCCCTTCACTCTGATTTGGTTTTCAAATTAAAACTTAATCTATTAGTTCTAAAAGGCTTATGTTGAAAAGTAGCAGACTTGTTACTCCTTGGCCCTAGCATCTACTTTCTTTTTTCTTTTTTAAGTTGGCATTTCACTCCTGTTGCCCAGACTGGAGTGCAATGGTGCGACCTTGTCTCACCGCAGCTTCCGCCTCCCGGGTTCAAGCGATTCTCCTACCTCAGCCTGGGATTACAGGCATGCACCACCACGTCTGGCTAATTTGTATTTTTAGTAGAGACGGAGTTTCTCCATGTTGGTCAGGCTGGTCTTGAACTCCTGACCTCAGGTGATCCGCCTGCCTTGGCCTCCCAAAGTGCTAGGATTATAGGCATGAGCCACTGCATCCGGCCACATCTACTTTCCAGAGGCAACAAGTTATAACTCTTAGGTATTTCTACTGACACGAGCTTTCTGTTTCTGATAATATGCTAATAGTGATAGTTCTTGATTTTTCAGATTTTTGAATTATGTATTCACTTTGTATTATAGATAATAAGGATTTAACTCTTTTTCTACCTTCCCCCTCTCCCCAAATCACCTCTTCCCATTCTTCTAACATAGTTATGTTACAATTGGGGATTAAATCAATTGTTATTTGTATCTGTAAAAGTATAAATACCATACAACTGTACAGCATAAGCGAAAGCCACCATGCCTGGCCCACAAGTTAAAATTTTTCTAAGAGAAGACTGTGGTGAAACCCTCCTTCCTTCAGTGGACTGGTTGTCCACTGGGGAACTCTACTGCTCTTGCTCTGGAATCTATAATCCTGAGTATTCTCCTCTCTCCTGATTACACAATTCTATGCCTCGCCCAACATCACCTCCTCCTTATATTTTAATGTTTATGAAGCCAGTTGTATTAGTCCATGTTTACGCTGCTGATAAAGACATACCCGAGACTGGGAAGAAAGGAAGTTTAATTTGACTTACAGTTCCACATGGCTGGGAGGTCTCATGATCATGGCACCAGCAGCAGAAAATGAGCAAGAAGCGAAAGTGGAAACTCCTGATAAACCCTCCAGATCTTGTGAGACTTACTCACTATCACAAGAATTGCATGAGAAAGATGGGCCCCCATGATTTAATTATCTCCCCCTTGGTCCCTCCCACAACACATGGGAATTCTGGGAGATACAATTCAGCTTGAGATTTTGGTGGGGACACAGCGAAACCATATCAATGATTTTAATTTTTTGTAGAAACTGGGTCTTGCTATGTTGCCAGGGCTGGTGTCCAACTCCTAGGCTCAAGCAGTCGTGCCTTGGCCTCCCAAAGTGCCCAAAGTGCTGGGATTACAGGAGTGAACCACCCTACCCAGCTTGAATAGTGATAGAAGAAATTTTCAAAGAACATTCAATCCTACTACATTTTATTAACATGATGCATTTTGTTTCCTACTGTTTTGCAGGTAGATGTAAATATAAAATTATGGAAAAACGGATTCACCGTCAACGATGATTTCAGAAGTTATTCCGATGGTGCCAGTCAGCAGTTTTTGAACTCCATCAAAAAAGGGTGAGTAGCCAGGTGTGGTGGCTCAAGCCTGTAATCCCAAAACTTTGGCAGACTATGGCGAGAGGATTGCTTGAGCTCAGGAGTTCAAGGCCAGCCTGGGTAGTAACATAGCCAGACCTTATCTCTACTTAAAAAAAACATTACCCAGCCAGCCCAGCTACTCAGGATTGCTTGCACGTGGGAGATTGAGGCTACAGTGAGACATACTTGCATCCTGCACTCCAGCCTGGGCAACAGCACGAGGCCCTGTCTCCAAAAAAAAAAAAAGGCAGGGGATGGGGGGCAGCGGGCATGGTGGCTCGTGCCTGTGATCCCAGCACTTTGGGAGGCCGAGGCGGGCAGATCACCTGAGGTTGGGAGTTCCAGACCAGCCTGACCAACATGGAGAAACCCCATCTCTACTAAAAATACAAAATTAGCCAAGTGTGGTGGCACATGCCTGTAATCCCAGCTACTCGGGAGGCTGAGGCAGGAGAATGGCTGAAATCCAAGAGGCGGAGGTTGCAGTGAGCCAAGATTGCACCATTGCACTCTAGCCTGGGCAACAAGAGCAAAACTCCATCTCAAAAACAAAACAAAACAAAAACAAGGTGGGGTAAGTAATCTTTGTAATAGGAAGATACTTTAGGCATTTTTTTTTTTTTTTGGTGAAAGAATCTATGTTAATGTTCACACACCCCCTACACATTCACAGATACACTTTTTCTTTTGTACATTCACATTTTTATAAGATGAATTTTCTTAAGAGAACCACAACTACAGGTTTTTTTTCAAGATGGTGTCTCGCTCTTTCACTCAGGCTGGAGTACGGTGGCATGATCTCAGCTCAATGCAGCCTCCGCATTCTGGGGTCAAGTGATTCTCGTGCCTCAGCCTCCCGAGTAGGTGAGATTACAGGTGCCTGCCACGGTGCCCGTCTAATTTTTATATTTTTAGTAAAGAACAGGGTTTTACCATGTTGGCCAGGCTAGTCTCGAACTCCTTACCTCAAGTGATGATCTGCCTGCTCTGCCTCCCAAAGTGCTGAGATTACAGGTGTGAGCCACTACGCCCAGCCAACAACTATAATTTTGAAGAAAGTTTAGGAACTTGAATTCTGATCAACTCAAATCTTACTTAAACTAATTTACTAAGTATTTTCTAATACCTCATTTTCTTTATTATTTAATATTTATGTTTAAATATCTTTAAAGTCTTTAAAATAATCATGGTAGAACTCTCTCTGACCCTTCTCTGGCTTGGCAGGCTGCCCGATTAATGAATAAAAATTTTAAAAGAAAAAAAATTGTTGCCGGACACACTGGCTCACATCTGTAATCCCAGCACTTTGGGAGGCTGAGGCCGGTAGATCACAAGGTCAGGAGTTCGAGACCAGCCTGGCCAACATAGTGAAACCCCATCTCTACTAAAAATACAAAAATTAGCCGTGCATGTTGGCACATGCCTGTTAGTCCCAGCTACTCGGGAGGCTGAGGCAGGAGAATCGCTTGAACCCGCGAGGCAGAGGCTGTGGTGAGCCGAGATCATACCACTGCACCCTGGCCTGGGCAACAGAGCCAGACTCCATCTCAAAAAAAAAAAAATTGTAATGTTTACTATATATTTATGAATCTTAAGTATTATACATGCTTGGTCTAGAAAATTTTTTTAAGTATTAAGAACTCGAAAATCAGCCAGGCGTTGTGGCTCATGCCTGTAATCGCAGCACTTTGGGAGGCCGAGGTGGGTGGATCACCTGTGGTCAGGAGTTCAAGACCAGCCTCGCCAACATGGCGAAACCCCATCTCTACTAAAATATACTAAAATTAGCCGGGCAAAGTAGCAGGCGCCTGTAATCTCAGCTATTTCAGAGGCTGAGGCAGGGAGAATTGCTTGAACCCAGGAGGCGGAGGTTGCAGTGAGCCAAGATGGTGCCACTGCGCTTCAGCCTGGGTGACAGAGCGAGATTCTGTCTCAAAAAAAAAGAACTTAAAAATCACTTATAATTTAACCACTCACAAGTAACTATTGTTAACATTTTTGTTGAATTTCATTCTATCATTTCTGTCCATAGATGCATATATATACTACATATATATTTATGTTTAAAACAATTTTAAAATCATCATCAAATATTTCAATATATCTGAATATTATTTTATCACAACAGTGCCCCATAATTTTTATATATACTTAAATGTTCTTGGCAACATAGATTTTTTTGTTTTTATGTTTTTTGAGGCTGGAGTGCAGTGGCATGATCATAGCTCACTGCAGCTTCAAACTCCCCATCTCAAGTGGTCCTCCTACCTCGGCCTCCCAAATAACTGGAACTATAGGTGTGTGTCACCATGCCCAGCTAATTTTTTAAAAATTTTTAGTAGAGATGAAATCTTGCTATGTTACCCAGGCTGGTCTCAAACTCCCGAGCTCAAGCGATCCTCCTGCCTCGACCTGCCAAAGTGCTGGGATTACCAGCGTGAGCCACCATGCCCAGCCAAGTATTTTAAACTTTGCCACTATGAAAAATATTTTTGACTATTTTCTTGTACTTATGTAAAAAAAAAAAAACCCAGCTTTGTTTAGATATAATTAACCTACCATAAAATTCATCCCTTTGAAGTATATAGTTCAGTATTTTTAATACGTCTACAGAGTTTTACAGTCATCAGCACAGTCTAATTTCAGAATATCATTATCACCCCCAAAAGCCAAATATATTGCTGAAAGAAAAAAAAAATCAGATACTAGAAGTCACTCTCCATTTTTCCCTTCACTGCAGCCCTAACATAACCATGAATCCACTTTGTGTCTATCTCTATGGATTTCCGTCTCTATGTATTTGCCTGTTCAACTCATTTTCACATTTTGGGCTATTATGAATAATGCTACTATGAACATTTATATACAAGTTTTTGTGTGGTCATATGGTTTCATTTCTCTCAGGTATAAATCTAGGAGTGGAATTATTAACTCTTATGTTGACTTTATGAAGAACTGCCCAAATGTATTCCAAAATGGCTGTACCATTTAACATTCCTACCAGCCATGTATGAGGGTTCCAATTTTCCACATCCTAATACATGTTAGCTTCTGTTTTTTTAAATTATAGCCATTTTAGTGGTTGTGAAGGGGTATGTCATTCTGGTTTTGATTTACATTTCTCTAATGACCAGTGATGTTGAGTGTCTTTTCATGTGCTTATTGGCCATTTGTACATCTTCTTTGGAGAAATGTCTGTTCAAATCCTCTGTCCAGTTTTTTGCTTTTTTTTTTTTTTTTTTTTTTTTGAGACAGAGTCTTACTCTGTCGGCCAGGCTGGAGTGCAGTGGCATGATCTCGGCTCATTGCAACCTCCACCTCCCAGGTTCAAGTGATTCTCCTGCCTCAGCCTCCCAAGTAGCTGGGATTACAGGCATGTACCACCACACCCGGCTAGGGTTTTACCATGTTGGCCAGGCTGGTCTTGAACTCCTGACCTCTGGTGATCCACCTGCCTGGGCCTTTCACATTGCTGGGATTAGAGGCGTGAGCCACTGTGCTTAGCCTGTTTATATTTTCAGGTGGGTTATTTGCCTTTTTGTTGTAAGAATTCTTCATTTTTTCTGAATACAAATTCCTTATCAGATACATGATTTGCGAATATTTTATCTCATTCTTTGAGTGCCTTTTAACTCAAACAGAAAAAAATAAAACAATTACATAGAATTGCGGTATGTATAGAGTGGTATTTATTCACTAAAATATTTTTTAAACTTTCTTATTGAAGTATGGCTTATCTACACAAAAATAAAGGCCAGGTAGGCCAGGTGCAGTGGCTAATGCCTGTAATCTCAGCACTTTGGGAGGCGAAGGCAGGAGGATCATTTGAGCCCAGGAATTAAACCAGCCCTGGCAACATAGCGAGAACCTTTCTCTACAAAAAAAAACCTAAAAAATCACCTGGGTGGCGCACGCCTGTAGTCTTGGCTACTCAGGCAGCTAAGATGGGACAATTGCTTGAGCCCAAGAGGTCGCAGCTACAGTGAGCCATGTTGGTGCCACTGGACTCCAGCCTGGGCAACAGAGTGAGCTCCTATCTCAAAAAAAAAAGAAAGAAAAAGAAAAAAGAAAAGTACAGAAATCATAAATATATACTAAATGAATTTGTGTTATTTCTGTTATCAGAATAAATCAACTACTTTATTAGAATTTGTTAAAATTTGTCCTTTGGCCAGGCGTGGTGGCTCACACCTGTAATCCCAACACTTTGGGAGGCTGAGGTGGGCAGATCACTTGAGCCTAGGAGTTCAGGACCAGCCTGGACAACATGGTGAAACCCCATCTTTACAAAAAATACAAAAATTAGCTGGGCATGGTGGCCTATAGTCCCAACTACTCAGGAGTCTGAGGCAGGAGCATCGCTTCAGCCCAGGAGGTCATGCAGTGAGCCATGATTGCACCTCTGCACTCCAGCCTGGGCAACAGAATGAGACCCTGTCCATCCCACCCCCACCAAAAACAAAAACAAAAAACTCAAATTGCTTAGTTAACAGCGATGTCCAGTCTTTTGGCTTCCTGGGTTACATTGGAAGAAGAAGAATGGTCTTGGGGCACACATAAAATACGAAAATACACTAATACTAACGATAGCCAATAAGCTTAAAAAAATTGCAAAAAAATCTCATAAATCTCATAATGTTTTAAGAAAGTTTACAAATTTTTGTTGGGTCATATTCAAAGCCATCCCAAGCCACCGGTTGGACAAGCTTGGTGTAGTATATAGTCATCAAGTATTTCATGACTTTAGTACTATTCTAGGTACTGCTATAAAACTCATGCTGGTTGCGGGGCGGTGGTTCACGCCTATAATCCCAGCACTTTGGGAGGCTGAGGGAGGAAGATCGCTTGAGCCCAGGAGTTCAAGACCAGCCTGGACAAGATCCTGTCTCTACAGAAAATTTTAAAAATATATGTTTTCACAATAAAAGATAATAATAATTAAAACTCATGCTATTCATGAGCTTATGGTCTTAAAAATTATATTGTTCTTATGGGTTTTTGGTGTTGTTCATATTATTTAACTACATTGTTTTGAATATATTTGGTTATTTCATTGTAGGGAATATTATATATCTTATTTCTGTATATTTCTACGTATTATTCATTTTTTGTATGTACAGAATGTTTTTCAGAGAAATAAAATACCCGGGGAGCTTTATCATTTTATTTCTTTGTTTTCCAAGGGAATTACCTTCAGAATTACAGGGAATTTTTGATAAAGAGGAGGTGGACGTTAAAGTTGAAGACAAGAAAAATGAAATATGTTTGTCTACAAAGCCTGTGTTCCAGCCCTTTTCAGGACAGGGTCACAGACTAGGAAGGTAAGTATGCCTATTGTCTTGTTTTCCATAGATCAAGGCTTAACTAATATTCTGTCTATCATTGTTTTACCCATGTAGACCACATGAATAGAGCTTATCATTTCTCCCATTGGAAATTAGATTTTTTTTAATGTTAATTTTTATGAGGACTCCTAAGTCATAGTTACCTAAGTGTATATTCACAATGCCTGGCCGGGTGCAATGGCTCATGCCTGTAATCCCAGCACTTTGGGAGGCCAAGGTGGGCGGATCACCTGAGGTCAGGAGTTCGAGACCAGCCAGACAAACATGGAGAAACCCTGTCTCTACTAAAAATACAAAAAAATTAGCCAGTCATGGTGGCACATGTCTGTAATCCCCGCTCCTCAGGAGGCTAAGGCAGGAGAATCGCTTGAACCCAGGAGGCAGAGGTTGCAGTGAGCCAAGATCGTGCCATTGCTCTCCAGTCTAGGCAACAAGAGTGAAACTCCATTTCAAAAAAAAAAAAAAATGCCAGCACCACACTAAAAAATCTTGGAGGTTTTTTTGGTTTTTTCAAATCAGAAGGGCTTGGCTCTTTATGGACAGAATTCAATTGGTAAGTTCTTTTCTCTCCCTTTTACTCACTACTATAGAGTACATGTGCTAGCTTTTGAATATTATTGTTCTTTTTTTTTTGTTTTTTCTTTTTTTTTTGAGACAGAGTCTCACTCTGTTGCCCAGGCTGGAGTGTAGCAGCACGATCTTGGCTCACTGCAACTTCTGCCTCCCTGGTTCAAGCAATCCTTCTGCCTCAGCCCTTCTAGTAGCTGGGATTACAGGCACACACCCCCATGCCCAGCCAATTTTTGTATTTTTAGTAGAGACAGGGTTTCGCCATGTTGGCCAGGCTGGTCTTGAACTCCTACCCTCAGGTGATCCACCCACCTCGGCCTCCCAAAGTGCTGGGATTACAGATGTGAGCCACCACGCCCAGCCTATTATTCTCTTTTATGGTTACCACTGCCTGCAACATTTTGTTCTATGATCTATGTATGAATTTTGAGGTAATAAAAATGAAAATCAGTGTCAGTATCAAAGCCTTAAATTATTTTCAAGTTTTTTTTTTTTTTTTTTTTGAGACGGAGTCTTGCTCTGTCGCCCAAGCTGGAGTGCAGTGGCGCGATCCTGGCTCACTGCAAGCTCCGCCTCCTGGGTTCACGCCATTCTCCTGCCCCAGCCTCCCGAGTAGCTGGGACTACAGGCGCCCGCCACTGCGCCCGGCTCATTTTTTGTATTTTTAGTAGAGACGGGGTTTCACCGTGGTCTCGATCTCCTGACCTTGTGATCCGCCCGCCTCGGCCTCCCAAAGTGCTGGGATTACAGGCGTAAGCCACCGCGCCCGGCCTATTTTCAAGTTTTACAGTTTCCATCCTATCTAACAGAATACGCAGAGAGATTAGATAGATATGGGAGCTCTTTGATTTTTATAAATTCTCATATTTTTAATTATCAAGATTGGTAAGGTGCATACATATTCATCCACATGTACAAATATATCTGAATGCACCCTTCAGAATGATCAGGAAGTACTTTATTTAGTTTCTTTTTCATTATAACCTAAGGACTAAGCTCAATAAAGAATTTATCATTTATTTTAGAAATTTAACCTGGGCAGTAGGTAAAGGTAAAGTCCATAGATCTGTGAACCTTCTTTAAAATTATCCATTCTGTAAAGCACTACTCAATAAATACCAGTAATAATATATGTAGCTTACAAATTACTTGGATATGTATAGTTTCATCAGATTATTAGAACCATCATACCATCATATATTGTGGACATAAATAATATATCTTTCGTTATTATTGAAGAAACAGATATAACTTATAAAAATCTTCCTAAAAGCTATACTTGCTGTAATATTTTTATAGTAATTATTTAATGATAAAGGTTTATTGAATGGAAAAACATGTCTAACTTTGTTGTCTGGATTTCCTTAGTGCCACACCAAAAATTGTTTCTAAAGCAAAGAATATTGAAGTTGAAAATAAAAATAATTTGTCTGCTGTTCCGCTGAACAACTTGGAACCCATTACTAATATACAGATCTGGTTAGCCAATGGGAAAAGGATTGTTCAGAAATTTAACATTTCTCATAGGTGAGTCTTCAATTTCAGTATATGATTTTTTTCCACCAAGTTTAAATTTCATTTCTTCTTTTCAGTTCGGTCAACAGTTTAATTTTAGAGATAGAATCTTTGTTGCCCAGGCCAGAGTGCAGTAGCACAGTCATAGCCCACTGCAGTCTTGAAGTCCTGGATTCAAGCAGTCCTCCCACCTCAGCCTCCTGAGTTATAGAACTACAGCCACATGCCACCATGCCCCGCTAACTTTTATTTTTTTTATTTATGTATTGCCAGCTAATTTTAAAAACTTTTGTAGAAAGGGGGTCTCACTCTGTTGCCCAGATTGGTCTCAAACTCCTGGACTGAATTCATCCTCCTGCCTTAGCCTGGGCTTACAGGCATGAGCCATTGCATCCTGCCAAGCATTCTATCTATCTATCCAACTATCTATCTATCTATCTATCTATCTGTTTATTTATTTTTGAGACAGAGTCTCGCTCTGTTGCCCAGGCTAGAGTGCAGTGGCGCAATATAGTGAGACCTCATCTCTACAAAAAAAAACTTTTTTAATTAGCTGAACATGGTGGTACACATCCGCAGTCCCAGCTACTTGGGAGGAGAATCGCTTGAGCCTAAGAGGTAGAGACTGCAGTGAGACGAATTGCACCACCACACTGCAAGTCTGGGTGACAGTGAGAACCTATCTCAAAAAATAATAATAATAACAATGAAGTATTTTCAGTCTGTTTTGGGATTTTGATTCTCATCATTTGATTCATTTTTCTGTTTAACTAGACACATAATTATAAAAGAATTATTTTTAATGTTTTAAATTAGTCATTAGCATTATATGCATACCCTTCTGTTAATTGTAGTGAAAGAATGAAAATACAGAAAAGCATTAAAAGAAATTGAAGTTCATATGAATTCCACTGCTCAGAGATAATCATTATCATCAGTTTGATGCAGTCTTTTATTTCTTCTTAAAAGCTTTTTTTTTTTTTTTGAGACAGAGTGTTCTGCCACCCAGGCTGGAGTGCAGTGGCACGATCTCGGCTCACTGCAACCTCCATCCCCCGAGTTCAAGTGATTATCCTGCCTCAGCCTCCTGAGTAGCTGGGATTACAGGCATGTGCCACCATGCCTGGCTAATTTTTGTATTTTTAGTAGAGATAGGGTTTCACCATGTTGCCCAAGCTGGTCTCAAACTCCTGACCTCAGGTGATCTGCCCACCTCAGCCTCCCAAAGTGCTGGGATTACAAGCATGAGCCACCATGCCCAGCCTTCTTAAAAGCTTTTTTTGGCTGGGTGTCGTGGCTCCTGCTTGTAGTCCCAGCAATTTGGGAGGCTAGGGACTATTCAGGAGGCTGAGATGGCAGAATCACCTGAGCCCAGGAGGTTGAGGCTGCAATGAGTCATGATCTCACCACTGTACTCCAGCCTGGGTGACAGAGCAAGACCCTGTCTCAAAAGGAAGAAAAAAAAAAGTTTGTTTTGTTTTAATTAAAAATAGAAACATACCATATATAGCATATGTCGTTTTTCCTTTTGTAAGAATTATTTATTTTTCAGGAAATGTAGCACAGATAAATATACAGAGAAACTTAAAAGAATAAGAATAAAATACATATGTACCACCTACCTCAGAACATAGATTCTTATCAGTATACCTTATGTGTCTTTCTGTGATCATGTCTCTTTTCTTCTGGGGAAGAGAGAAATAACCACTGTCCTAAATTTGTGTTGATAATTTGCTGCTTTTATTTATAGCTTTACCTAGTATATACGTATTCCTAAAATATACTAAATTGTTTTTCTTATTTTCAAATAATTACTCCAAATTTCAAACCAGCAAAAACTTACAGAAAAGGTGGTCACGCCTATAATCCCAGCACTTTGGGAGGCTGAGATGGGCGGATCACGGGGTTAGGAGATCGAGACCATCCTGGCTAGCACAGTGAAACCCTGTCTCTACTGAAAGTACAAAAAATTAGCCAGGCATGGTAGCGGCCGCCTGTAGTCCCAGCTACTCGGGAGGCTGAGACAGGAGAATGGCATGAACCTGGGAGGCGGAGCTTGCAGTGAGCCAAGATCACGCCATTGCACTCCAGCCTGGGTGACAGAGCGAGCCATCTCAAAAAAAATAATAATAATAAATAAAAAATCACAGAAAAGGTTCAAGAACAATATAAAGAACTTTTCTTGACTGGGCTCAGTGACTCCTGCCTGTAATCCCAGCATTTTAGGAGGCCGAGGCAGGCAGATCACAAGGTCAGGAGTTTGAGACCAGCCTGACCAAAATGGCAAAACCCCTTCTCTACTAAAAAGACAAAAATTAGCCAGCTGTGGTGGCACATGTCTGTAATCCCAGCTCTTCAGAAGGCTAAGGCAGGAGAATCACTTGAACCTGGGAGGCAGAGGTTAGGCTCCATCTCAAAAAAATAAAGCAACTTTTCTCCCTAAGCATTCAAGAATTAGTGCCAGTCTGATGACCCATCACTTGAAATACTTAGGTGTAGATTATCTATAAACAAGGACCTTCTCCCACATAACCACAATACAGCCATTTAAATCAGGAAACTTAACCTTAATATGCTTGTGTCGACTAATAGACCCTAATTCAAGATCTTCCATTTTATCTAATAACTTCCTTTATAGCAAAAGGCCATTCAGAATTACACATTGCACTTAGTTGTGATATGTCAGTTTGAAATAGTTCCTTGTCTTCCTTTGATTTTTATAACCTTGACTTTTTTTTTTTTTTTTGAGATGGAGTCTCGCTCTGTCGCCCAGGCTGGAGTGCAGTGGCCGGATCTCAGCTCACTGCAAGCTCTGCCTCCCGAGTTCACGCCATTCTGCTGCCTCAGCCTCACAAGTAGCTGGGACCACAGGCGCCCGCCACCACGCCTGGCTAGTTTTTTGTATTTTTTAGTAGAGATGGGGTTTCACCGTATTAGCCAGGATGGTCTCGATCTCCTGACCTCGTGATCCACCCGTCTCGGCCTCCCAAAGTGCTGGGATTACAGGCTTGAGCCACCGCGCCCGGCCAACCTTGACTTTTTAAAGTATTACAAGCCAATTTATCTTGTTTGATGCTTCCTTATATTTAGGTCACTAATTTTGGCAGGGTGTGACAGAACTAATGCTTTGTACGTCTCATTGTATTCCAACAGGTGGCATCATTTACATTTGTCCCATTATGATGATGTTAAATTTGACACTTGATTAAAGTGGTCTCTACCAGAGTTCTTTACTGTAAAGTTATTCATTTTCCCTTTGTAATTAATCTGTATTTTGTGGGGAAGGACTTTGAAATAGGATACTTATGTTCCTCACAAGACCTCAGATCGATTGATTGATTGATTGATTTATATCTATATCTACTCATAGTTTCCTATTTTATTCAACAGTTTATGAACTCTTACCATCATTATTTATTTTGATATGCACATTGTCTCAGGTAGTTTGTGAGACCTCCTTTAAACTGGTTCCTGTGTTATTTTGAAATGCTCCCATAATTCTTGAACATTTCCTTGTTTTCAGCACAAAATTTTTTTTCAAGTTCATTCTATGCTTTTCCAGGAATCCCTTGTTCTTTTTAGTGGACAGTGATATTGACAATCTAGGATCTGGGTAGTACTAGATACACTTATTGGGATACCACTGCTTCCAGGCCCTCGGTGTGGAAAGAATTGTGTGTGTGTGTGTGAGCGCGTGCACACACACACACACACACACATGCAAAAAAGAAAACTATTTCAAAAATTGAAGAGGGGATACTTCCAAACTCATTCTGTGAGGCCAGCATTACCCTGATAGCAAAATCAACAAAGACACACACAAAAAAACCTATACATACACATACGTGTATGTGTGTGTGTATATATATGTATATATATGCACTTATGTTTGTATCTGTATTTATTCCTGGTTTTTTTTTTTTTGAGACAGGGTCTCACTCTGTCACCCAGGTTGGAGTGCAGTGATACAATTAGAGATCACTGCAGCCTCCACCTCCCCAGACTCAGGTGATCCTCCTTAGTTTTTGTACTTTTAGTAGTGATGGGGTTTCACCCTCTTGCCCAGGCTAGTCTCGAACTCCTGGACTCAAGCGATCCACCTGCCTCGGCCTCCCGAAGTGCTAGGATTACAGGCATGAGCCACCACACCCGGCCTTATTTCTGTATTTTTATATATCAAAAACCATGAGTCCACGTAGATACCTCCAATTTTAGTCTGGTAGGGCCAGGCATGGTGGCTTATACCTGTAATCCCAGCACTTTGGGAGGCCTAGGCAGACAGACCACTTGCGCCTAGGAGTTCAAAACCAGTCTTGGCGACATAGTGAAACTCTATCTCTACAAAAAACACAAAAAGTAGCCAGATGTGGTGGCACTCACCTGTGGTCTCAGGTACTCAGGAGACTGAAGTAGGAGGATCACCTGTGCCCTGGGGAGGTCAAGCACTTTGGGAGCTGTGATTGCACTACTGTACTCCAGCCTAGGCAACAGAACCAGACCTTGTCTCAAAAAAAAAAAAACCATAAGGTTTGTTCTAATTTTCTCCTTTCCATATTTGTAACTAACTTCTACAGTGCAAGGCCTGGCTCCAGTTATAGTTAACATATTTATGTATTTAATCAGTTTTCCTATATGTGACCAATGTCCTTTTTCCACTGCTGCCTCCTACCCCACATGTAAGCCCTCGTCACCCTGCTTGGGCTTTGACTCTCCTTGTTGAATTCCAATATGGATTCCCTCCTCTTCCTACTAGACTCTCTGACACATCATCACCCCAGGGCCCCCCTTCATTGGAATGCCTTCTCACACTGCATGACTTCAGGACTCCATGCCAATGACCTCCTCCCCTTGGTAGACTGACACTCTGGGCTGCCTCTCCTCAGATGCTCTCCTCACCACTGTCTGGATCTGACACACTGCAGTCAACTGCTCTTCCATATGAATGCTTTTTTACTCTGCTTGGGACAACCTGCTCTGTTTTGATTTTTACTGGGCAATGGCTGACTGATACAGCCATGTAAACTTGCACTGTTACCAATAAAGATAGACTGAATAATTATTTTCATGTAATGGAAGACAGTAATCAAAAAATATTTGCAGCTGGGCGCGGTGGTTCAGGCCTGAAATCCCAGCACTTTGGGAGGCCGAGGTGGGCAGATCACTTGAGGTCAGGAGTTCAAGACCAGCCTGGCCAACATGGTGAAACTCCGTCTCTACAAAAAATACAAAAATTAGCTGAATGTGGTGGCCCACTCCTGTAATCCCAGCTACTTGGGAGGCTGAAGCAGGAAAATGGCTTGAACCCAGGAGGTGGAGGTTGCAGTGAGCTGAGATTACACCACTGCACTCCAGTCTGGGTGATAGAGCAAGACTCCATCTCAGAAGGAAAAAAAGTATTTGCTATGGCTGCACCCATCAACATGAATGAGTCCCAAAAACATAATGTGGAGATTAAAAAGCTATAGAACACATACACTATGATTCCATTCATGTCAAGTTGAAAAAAGCAAAACTGTCCTTAAAAGCTACTAAGCCATGACCCTTCTTCTCCTACCCACCAGCTTGGATATTTTCCTCACCCTACTTGGACTCTGACACCCTGCACTAGACAGCTCTTATATGGCCACCACAACCCCCAGCATTTCTGAAACACATGTCTTCCGTGTTCTGTCCTACTGATGGCTTGGTGGCTTTCGGACTCAATCATTTAAAAAATTGTGTTTTTCTTTCGTTTTTACTGCTTATTTTATTAGTTACCAAGAGAATTGTGCTAAAATCTCCAACTTTGATTATGTATGGATTTGTCTATTTCTTATGTACTTCTGTTAACGTTTGCTTTATATATTTTAAAGTTATATAATTAGGTCCAGCAGAGATGAAATTGTGTTTTTCTGATTAATTGACCTTGTTGGGGAGAAAAGATTTTCTTCAGCCATTGCCTAGATTCATGGCTGAGACCCCTTTAACAAAAGACAGATTAACAAAAGAAATGCATGCAATTTTATATTTTATTTTATACACACACGCACACACACACACACATACATATATACATACATGTATGTGTGTATTTATATATATATATATGGTTTGGTTTTTTTTTGAGACAGAGTCTCGCTCTGTTGCCCAGGCTGGAGTGCAGTGGTGCCATCTTGGCTCACTACAAGCTCCGCCTCCCAGGTTCACACCATTCTCCCTGCCCCAGGCTCCCAAGTAGCTGGGATCACAGGCACCTACCACCACACCTGGCTAATTTTTTTATATTTTTAGTAGAGAAAGGGTTTGGCCATGTTTGCCAGTCTGATCTGGAACTGCTGACCTCAGGTGATCCGCCCACCTTGACCTCCCAAAGTGCTAGGATTACAGGCATGAGCCACAGCGCCCGGCCTCCTTTGTTTTTGTTTTATTTTGTTTTATTTGTTTGTTTTCTTTGAGACAGTCTCTCTCTGTTGCCTAGGCTGGAGTGTAGTGGCATGATCTCGGCTCTGGGTTCAAGTGATTCTCGTGCCTCAGCCTCCCAAGTAGTTGGGATTATAGGCACCCGCCACCACGCCTGGCTAATTTTTGGTGTTTTTGTTTTGTTTTGTTTTATGAGATGGAGTCTCGCTCTGTCCCCAGGCTGGAGTGCAGTGGAGAGATCTCAGCTCACTGCAGTCTCTGCCTCCCAGGTTCAAGCGATTCTCCTGCCTCAGCCTCCTGAGTAGCTGGGACTACAGGTGTGTGCCAACACGCCCAGCTAGATGAAAGGTGACATGATCTCAGCTCACTGCACCTTCGTCTCCCAGGCTCAATGTTCGTCTCCCACCTCAGCCTCCTGAGCAGCTGGACCTGTCTTTTAAGTCCACACTCCAATCCTTCCACCTCCAGAAATCTTTCCCTAGTTCTTTTAACCTTTGTTTTCTTGCTTTTTATGTTTATGTTCTTTGACATAAGCTTTAACCTTTGGTTATCCAATTTTTGGTACCCAAATGAATACACAGGACTGGGTCTTAGACTTTTTTGGTAGCCCTTTCAGGTTTAGTAAAGTGGCACGTAGTGAATTTTAGTGAATTGATTGAATGAGAGAATTATTTCTTACGTAATATGCATATTTCATTAATTGTAAGTTGCATATTTTTTCACATTTTAGCATCTGTGAAATGAGGATGCGTTCTATAATCCATGGCTACATGACCATCATGTTACAATTGTGACAGCCTCTCTAAAACATAGCCATAATTCCTTTGTCTTACCTAAGATAATTAACAGTAGTAATTCCTTATTGTCATCAAATTTCTGGGAGTCAGACTTTAAAAGATAGTCCAAATAATCAGTTATATCACAATTCAGTTATTCTCTGTATTAACATATCCAGAGTCTGGGTGTTGTGGCTCATGCCTATGATCTCAGCACTTTGGGAGGCTGAGGCAGGAGGATCAGTTGAGCCCAGGAGTTATGATGGCACCACTGCATTCCATCCTGGATGACAAAGCAAGACACTATCTCTAAAAATAACAATAATAACATATCCAGATACTTTTACCAGTTGTTATTACTATAAATTAGCTAATTCAAATTTTCATAAAATTATATTATTTTTTTTTTTTTTTTTTTTTTTTTTTTGAGACGGAGTCATGCTCTGTCGCCCAGGCTGGAGTGCAGTGGCCGGATCTCAGCTCACTGCAAGCTCCGCCTCCCGGGTTCACGCCATTCTCCTGCCTCAGCCTCCCAAGTAGCTGGGACTACAGGCACCCACCACTTCGCCCGGCTAGTTTTTTGTATTTTTTAGTAGAGACGGGGTTTCACCGTGTTAGCCAGGATGGTCTCGATCTCCTGACCTCGTGATCCGCCCGTCTCGGCCTCCCAAAGTGCTGGGATTACAGGCTTGAGCCACCGCGCCCGGCCCATAAAATTATATTAATAGTTTTTGCTGTTTTACAGAGTAAGCCATATCAAAGACTTCATTGAAAAATACCAAGGATCTCAAAGAAGTCCTCCGTTTTCCCTGGCAACAGCTCTTCCTGTCCTCAGGTTGCTAGATGAGACACTCACACTGGAAGAAGCAGATTTACAGAATGCCGTCATCATTCAGAGACTCCAAAAAACTGCTGCACCTTTTAGAGAACTTTCAGAGCACTGATTTTTGATAGACTAAGTGGAAACTTTGCAAAGAAATGATGGTTGTAAGTGGACATGCAAACCAAAAGTGGGGACTGGAGAAGTCAGACTCACTGGACTTTTGGTTTGAGTACTGTTGAACTCTCTCCTAACGAGAAGATGTTTAGATAAGTACAAGTTAAGAAAGTAGCATACGACTGGAAACTATATTCAGTGCACTTTCTCCAAAAGGCTACTCAGAAAAATAGACTTATTTTCAAATACCAGTTATCAATATATATTAAATAGCTGTATTATTTAGAATCTTAATATGGTATAAATTAGCGAATGTGTTCACAATATTCGTTCAAACATCATTCCTGGACAGCAGGGATTTATTTAAATGTTAGCTGCCTCAGAGTTTTTAAAGAGCTAAATACGACCGGGCGCGGTGGCTCACACCTGTAATCCCAGCACTTTGGGAGGCCAAGACAGGCAGATCACAAGGTCAAGAGATTGAGACCATCCTGGCCAACATGGTGAAACCCCATCTCTACTAAAAATACAAAAATTACCTGGGCGTAGTGGTGCACATCTGTAGTCCCAGCTACTTGGGAGGCTGAGGCAGGAGAATCGCTTGAACTCAGGAGGTGTAGGTTGCAGTGAGCTGAGATTGAGCAACTGCACTCCAGCCTGGCGACAGAGCAAGACCCCCTCTCAAAAATAAATAAAATAAAATAAAATAAAATTGTGGCCGGGCGCAATGGCTCATGCATGTAATCCCAACACTTTGGGAGACTGAGTTGGGAGGATCACTTGAAGCCAGGAGTTTAAAATCAGAATGGTCACCAGAGTGAGACCCCTGTCTATATATTTTTTTAATTTAAAAAATAAAAATAAAATTGTGTAGCTTAGTATAGTGTCAAGGTTAATCTGCCTACTCACATTTCTACACTTTCTAAAAATGTAATAAAAGAAAATTCTTTCTAGAAAACCTATTCCCTTTCCATTTTATTTTCTTTCAAAAATTACAGATTTGTTTTTGGCTAACATTTGGGATTAGCCATTCATTTGCCACCACTCAGAATCTAATGCCTATATGTGTCACATTACTAATATTTTTTAAATGCATCACATAAAATATGGTTTTCTGTTTCTTTGTTTGTTTGTTTGTTTGTTTGTTTGTTTGAGACGGAGTTTCGCTCTTATTGCCCAGGCTGGAGTGCAGTGGTGCAATCTCGGCTCACCACAACCTCCGCCTCCTGGGTTCAAGCGATTGTCCTCCCTCAGCCTCCCAAGTAGCTGGGATTACAGGCATATGTCACCATGCTTGGCTAATTTTGTATTTTTAGTAGACACAGGGTTTCACCATGTTGGTCAGGCTGGTCTCGAACTCCTGACCTCAGGTGATCTTCCCGCCTAGGCCTCCCAAAGTGCTGGGATTACAGGTGTGAGCCACTGTGCCCAGCTGGTTTTCTGTTTCATACATCACAGTCAACTTGTGAATACATTTAAAGATTATTTCAATTTGATATCACGAAGAAAAACATGCTTTATATCTTAGACTTTTAACTAAATCCAGTTAGACCTCAATTTTTCACTGTCAGATTAAATCCCCATACCTGAAAATAAGTTTAACATTTTTTTTTTGCAAATGATCTGTTGAATCAGATTCAAAATGAAGTATGCATTGAGTGTGCCAAGGAACTAAGTGGTCCATAGCAGCAGTAATGTTCATAGGGTGCGAGATGCATGCCATGAAGCAGCAATTCTCAAACATTTTTATCTCAAGACCATTTGTTTATGTGAGCTGTATATATTACCATATTAAATATTAAATGCTTAAAATAGTTATTTATGGGCTGGGCACAGTGGCTCACGCCTGTAATCCCAGCACTTTGGGAGGTTGAGGCGAGTGGATCACAAGATCAGGTGATCGAAACCATCCTGTCCAACGTGATGAAACCGCATCTCTACTAAAAATACAAAAAAAAAATAGCTGGGTGTGGTGGCGTGTGCCTGTAATCCCAACTACATGGGAGGCTGAGGCAGGAGAATCACTTGAACCCAGGAGGCAGAGGTTTCAGTGAGCCGAGATTGCACCACTGCACTCCAGCCTGGCAACAGAGCGAGACTCTGTCTCAAAAAAAAAAAAAAATTCATTTAAAAATAATAACTTCTGGCTGGACGTGGTGGCTCACACCTGTAATCCCAGCACTTTGGGAGGCCAAGACAGGTGGATCACTTGAGCCCAGGAGTTTGAGACCAGCCTGGGCAATAAGGTAAAACCCCATCTATAAAAATTACAAAAATTAGTCCGATGTGGTGGCTCACACCTGTAATCCCAGCACTTTGGGAGACTAAAGCAGGCAGATCACCTGACGTCAGGAGTTCGAGACCAGCCCAGTCAATGTGGTAAAACCATATCTGTACTAAAAATACAAAAATTAGCTGGGCGTGGTGGCATGCGCCTGTAATCTTAGCTACTAGGGAGGCTGAGGGAGGAGAATTGCTTGAACTCAGGAGGCAGGGGTTGTAGTGAGCCGAGATTGTGCCACTGCACTCTAGCTTAGGCAATAGAGTAAAACCCTGCCATAATAATTTTTTTTTTTTTTTTTTTTGAGATAGAGTTTTGCCCTTTCACCCAGGCTGGAGTGCCATGGTGCAATCTCGGCTCACTGCAACTTGCGCCCCCCAGGTTCAAGCGATTCTTCTGCCTCCCGAGTAGCTGGGATTATAGGCACCCGCTACCACGCCTGGCTAATTTTTGTATTTTTAGTAGAGATGGGGTTTCGCCATTTGGCCTGGCTGGCCTCTTAACTCCTAACCTCAGGTGATCCACCCGCCTCGGCCTCCCAAAATGCTAGGATTATAGGCATGAGCCATTGTGCCCAGCCAATAATAACTTATAAAACATGAAACAATTTAGTGGGAAAAGCGGCCGGCTTTTTTTGGGGAATTACTTTCTGTCATAAAGAAGATAGATGGGTTCTCATGTCTTCTACATTCAGTCTGTTATGCAGTCACATATCATGTAGACTCTGGAAAAAACCACTGTACACTTGTGAAAGAGTGAAAAGGAGCAAATAACGCCTTAGTATGATTATGAAAAACATTTTGACTTCACAGTGCCCTGAATGGGTCTCGGGAACCTCCAGGGATCCCTCAGGCACACTTTGAGAACCAATCTATATAAAGTGATGGTTCACAATGATTCTCAAGCCTTAGTTTCAGAATCATTTGGGGCAGCTTTTCAAAAATGCTATTCCTGCCACCTACCACAAGGATTCTGATTCATTGTGTCTGTGATGGGTCTCAGATCTCTGCATTTTTAATCTTACGTGATTCTTAAGTATGAGGTAGAAGTACCTTTCTTCAGGAAATTCTGTTGTAAGCTTTTACCCTGAGAAAATAAAACCTGCCTGCTTTCACCAGGGACAGTGGAAGACTCCACTGAAACAGATCTGCTAGACCACTAAGTTTATCCTTGTCACCCAGTTTGCTCTTGGAAAGAGTCTGTTACCTTTTGTCGCTGAACCAATCATGACATAAACTTGTGCTTTACCTCCTGTAGCACAGCCAAGACAAGGCTGGAACATTTAATTAAGGTTTTTACTAAGGACTCAGGAATAGCAACAGGGAAATATCTATGTAACTAAATGACCTGACATAAAATCTATCTTCTGATTGCAGTCTATTGTGAGAATGCTGCTTTTCCTAGCTCCCAGCCTGCCTTAGGGCAGAAGGCTGTCTTTTTATTAGGAAAAGAGGGGAGGACAAAGGAGAGCCTTTTCCTTTTGTCCGTTACTCTTAGAAATGAATAGGTACATAATAGAAAATAAATATTTATTGTTGGTAATGTTTACACAGCAATGTTAGAGCCTCTCTGTAGTGAAACAAAAATAATATTCTTACCAAAAATTAAAAATTAAAAAAATGAGGCAATGGTAAAAATCAATGAACTTATCTTTCTGATATAGAAAATAACACGATGATTGTTAATACATGTTCAGGAATCTAAGAAAATGTTTCATATAGGCCTATCATGTAGCATTTTTATTTGCATAATTATGGTCAACATATGATTCTCCATGTAGGGGTCTCTCATTGAGAATGTTTCTTGTGTACCAATAGAAAAGCCTCTTTGGTAGATTTTCCGGTTTATAATTATTTAACCAGAAGATACACAGGAGGTTCTATTGTATTACCTGTAGAATACATCCCAGTAAGGGTCCTGTGGAGAAAGGCCTGTTGTCAGCAATAACCTTCATTATTCTAACTGTGAAACGTTCATTAATGTGAATAATATTCTCAAAGGTTCTCTACAATGAGAATCATCCAGTAAAGCTTTTTACCTGACAATTTAAAAGTTGTAAAGTTGTTAGTTAAATATGTAGAATTATCAAAAGAGATTGACTTTGGAAAACAAACTGAATTTGCTAAGGGAAGGAAAACTTGAAAATAATCATCTTAGATGTGGAATACAATTTGACCTAAGCAATTGTTTCAAAACTGTCTTCAGTTTCTTGAAAAAAATAGTTAGGGATGATATATAGAAATACATATCTAGGCCAGGCACGGTGGCTCATGCCTGCAATCCCAGCCCTTTGGGAGGCCGAAGTGGATGGATCACGAGGTCAAGAGATCGAGACCATCCTGGTCAACATGGTGAAACCCTGTCTCTACTAAAAATACAAAAATCAGCTGGGCGTAGTGGTGCGTGCCTGTAGTCCCAGCTACTCAGGAGGCTGAGGCAGGAGAATCACTTGAGCGCCGGAGGCAGAGGGTGCAGTGAGCCGAGATCGCGCCACTGCACTCCAGCCTGGGCAACAGAGCGAGACTCGTCGCAAAAAAAAAGAAAAAAGAAATACATATCTAATGTTACAGATTCCGGTTTATTGGTTAATTACTATGCATTTTTTTCCGTTTAAAAAATAATCTTATTTTATATACTTCTCTCAGTATAATTTTTCATGACATTTCAGCATGTTGATAATATGTGTGCATCTATTTCAGTGCCTTAAAGTATTTTGAGAGCAATCTTTTGCTGACAGTTAAAGAACTGTTAAGAATGAAATACTGTTCATTAAAAGGATCTGTGAAATCATTTACCCTTGTTATAAAATAGTTATATGCAAATACACTTGTCATTTTATTTGGCAGAGTCATTCAGTTTGATAATCAAACATTTATTAGGTGCCTTTGCTTTAACCAACATTACTTTCATTTAATACTCAGAAATGTAAAGATGTGATATTTTTGAATACTAACTCAATGGCGTGTTTAATTTTTCAACTATTCTTTGTGTCATGAGCTGAACTAGCATGAAGACTCTTTAGTAGGGTTTACTCCTTTGTTCCTTCTTTTCCTAAGTACAAACCATTTTATGAAAAAATTGCTCATTGCACTAAATCTTCAAATGGAAATGGCTTATTCAGTAGACCAATATTTGGCTCTTTGTCATTTGTTTTAATGTATTTTTTGCACAGATAATTTATATTCATTATAGAAAATTATAATATGCAGATATGCTAAAATGATCCTTAAATCACCTATTATTCTGCCTTTCACATACAACCACTGCCAGTTCTAGTGGTGCGTGCCTGTTGTCCCAGCTACTCGGGAGACTGAGGCAGCAGGATCGCTTGAGCCCAGAAGTTCTGGGGTGTAGTGTGCTCTGCCAGTCGGTCAGGTGTCTGCACTAAGTTTGGCATCAATTTGGTGATCTCACTGGAACTGGGGACCACCAGGTTGCCCACTGGAAAAGGAGCAAGAACGAATGCTGATCAGTAGTGGTATTACACCTGTGAATAGTCACTGCATTCCAGCTTGAACAACACAGGGGGAACTTGTCTCTTTTAAAAAGTGAAAAAAAAAAAGCCGGGCGCAGTGGCTCTTGCCTGTAATCCCAGCACTTTGTGAGGCCGAGGTGGGCTGATCAGGAGTTCAAGACCAGCCTGGCTAACATGGTGAAACCCCGTCTCTACTAAAAATACAAGAATTAGCCAGGCATGGTGGCGGGCGCCTGTAATCCCAGCTACTCGGGAGGCTGAGGCTGAAGAATCACTTGAACCTGGGAAGCAGAGGTTGCAGTGAGCCGAGATCATGCCATTGCACTCCAGCCTAAGCGACAGAGCAAGACTCTGTCTCAAAAAAAAGAAAAAGAAAAAAGTAAAAAATAAAATTTAGAAATTAAAAACTACTAGTAACATTTTGATGTGCATCCTTTCAGATATTTTTTAGTGTATCAGCTTTTAGTCTTGTTTTAATTAAAAGGCAGCTGCCTTTTTTATTTTAATCCTACTTTATTGAAATCTAATTTATTTGTCTTTTACATTAAAAATTACATTATGAACTTACCGTCACTTTAAATAGAATAATAACTGTTAGGGAAATGCCTTTTATTATAATTACATTTTTTGCTGTCCAAAAAAGTTATTTTTTTTTTTTTGAGACGGAGTTTCACTCTTGTTGCCCAGGCTGGAGTGCAATGGCGCGATCTCAGCTCACTGCAACCTCCACCTCCCAGGTTCAAGTGATTCTCCTCCCTCAGCCTCCCAAGTAGCTGGGATTACAGGAGCCCACCACCACGCCTGGCTAATTTTGTATTTTTTTAGTAGAGACGGGATTTCACCATGTTGGTCAGGCTGGTCTTGAACTCCTGACCTCAGGTGATCCACTCGCCTCAGCCTCCCAAAGTGCTGGGATTACAGGTGTGAGCCACTACGCCTGGTCATTTTCTAATTTTTAAAATTGTTTTCACCTGCTGCCTTTCAAACTTAAAATTGCAGTAGTATAAACAACAAAGCACAAGTGTTGAGAATGCAGTATTTCCAAACCTATTAAAAATGCATATCAATAGGATGTACTTGAAAGTAGGTTACCTAGCTGAGCTCAGTGGCTCACACCTGTAATTCCCAACACTTAAGGAGGCAGAGGCAGGAATATAGCTTGAGCTCACGAGTTCGAGACCAGTCTGGGCAACATAGCAAGATCCTATTCTTCACAAAAAGGAAAAAAAAAAACACAAATTATAGAAGTAGATTATCTAAAGAAACTTTGGCTTTAGTTTATGTTTAACTTCCAAGGAATTAAATATTTAGCGCATACATTATCTAACCTTTCTTTGTATTTGCAATTAGGGAAACAAAATGTACCCATTTTGTAGATTAAGGAATTAAGACATAAAATGGAATGACTTGCTCTAAACTGGGTAGTGTATCCTTTAGGATTAGATTTAGCTATGACAGAAAATCCAGAAAAATAGTTGCTTACAAGGTCAAATTCTATTTCCCATGCAAAAGTTCAGAGGGAAGCAGTTCAGGGCTGGTAGATCAACCTCATAAAATCATCAGATTGCTGTACTGTTGATCTGCCAGTCTCATCACTCTGTAAACTTGGGGTCTCAAGGTAGTTGCACTGGCACCAGCCAACACATTTGTATTTCAGCCAGTAGGAAGAAGCAGATTCCTTCCCTTTTAAATTTAAACAGCTTTATTGACGTGATTTACATGCTGTGCAATTCACCCATTTAAAGTATACAATTCAGGCAAGGCGAATGGCTCACTGTAATCCCAGCACTTTGGGAGGCAGAGGTGGATCACCTGAGGATCAGGAGTTCAAGACCAGCCTGGCCAACATGGTGAAAGCCCATCTCTACTACAAATAAATAAATTAGCCGGGCGTGGTGGCACATGCCTGTATTCCCAGCTACTCGGGAGGATGAAGCAGGAGAATCACTTGAACCCGGGAGGTGAGGTTGCAGTGAGCCGAGATCGTGCCACTGCACTCCAGCCAGGGCAACAAAACAAGACTCTGTCTCAAAAAAATAAATAAATAAAAATAAAGTATACAATTCAATGGGTTTTAGTATATTTATAAGGTTGTACAACCATCACAATTTAATTTTAGAAAATATTCATCCATTCTAAAACCCCATACACATTAGCAGTCACTCCCTAGCCCAGTCCCAGGCAAATACAAATGTACATTCTGTCTCTCTATATTTGCCTATTCTAGACATTTGACATAAATGGAATCATACGACTTGTAATCTTTTGTGACTGGCTGCTTTTATTTAGCATACTGTCATCAAGGTTCATCTGTGTTGTAGCATGCATTGGTCCTTCATTCCTTTTTCTTGCCCAATAGTAGTCCATTGTATGGCTATACCACATTATATTTATTCATTCATAACCTGATGGACATTGGCTTGTGTCCTCTTTGGCATATATATACACATATATATGTGTGTGTGTATATATATATGAATGCTGCTAATGAACATTCGTGTTCAAGATTTTATGTGAACATGTTTTCATTTCTGAAGGGTGTATACACCTAAGACTGAAATTGCAGGTCATGTGGTAATTCCACGTTTTACTTTGAGAGATTGCCAAACTTTTCCAAAGGACCATCCCTAGTTTCTATTCCCACTAGCAGCGTATAGAGGTTCTGATTTCTCCACATCCTCCCCAGTACTTGTCTCATTTTAATTACGGCCACCCTGTGGATATGAAATGGTATCTCACTGTAGTTTCGATTTGTATTTCCATGTGCTTACTGTTCATTTGTATATCTTTAGAGAAATATCCAGATTCTTTGCCCATTCGAGAATTGGATTGTCTTTTAATTGTTAAGTTGTGAAAGTTGATGCCCGTACAAATCCCTTTCCTCCCATTCTGTGGGTTGTCTTTATACCCACTTGTTGGAATTGTTTACAGCACAAAGGTTTTCGTTTTGAAAACTTTCGTAGTTCATCCAGCTTGTGCTTTTGGCGTCCTAAGAAACGATTGCCTGGCCCAGTATGATGAAGAGTCGCTCCTGGGTTTTTTGTGTTTGGTTGGTTTTTGTTTTTGTTTTTGAGATGGAGTCTCCCTCTGTCGCCCAGGCTGGAGGTGCAGTGGCACGATCTCAGCTCACTGCAATTTTCGTCTCCCAGGTTCAAGCAATTCTCTTGCCTCAGCCTCCCAAGTAGCTGGGATTACAGGCGTGAGCCACCGTACCTGGCCCTTTCTCCTGTTTTTTCATAGGAGTTTTATATTATAGGTCTATGATGCATTTTCAGTTAATGTGTGCCCTTGTTACTGGTGGACGGTATCTGAGTCACGTGGCACTAAAATATGTAAGTGGGAAGGAATCTATATGGGTCTGCAGCAACCTCAGTTCCTGCCTCCTCAGAAGAAAGAATTCCACTGAGGGGCATAAGGCAGAAGGAGAGACTGAGGCAAGTTTTAGAGCAGGAGTAAAAGTTTATTAAAAAGCTCTACAGCAGAAATGAAAGGAAGGAAAGTACACTTGGAAGAGGACCAAGCAGGTGACCTGAAAGACAAGTACACAGTTTGACCTTTTGACCTGAGGTCTTATACATTGGCATACTTCTGGGGTCTTGCATCCCTTCTCCCCTGATTCTTCTCTTGGGGGGCCTGTCTGCATGGACAGTGGCCTGCCAGTACTTGGGAGGGGAGTGTGCACACTGCGTTTCCTGGAGTTGTACCCATGCTCACTGGAGGCCTTCTTCCCTTACCAGTCCAGTGTCCTTGGAGGATCACATGTCAGTTCAACTCCGCAATTTGTGTAAGCCCACTTGCGCAGCTAATGAGATCTCACCGAGAAGCTGATCACCAGTTTCAGGTTTTCTCTCTCTTTTGGGAGACGGCCTTTCCCTGGCCCCGCTGGATCAATTATCATTTTAGAGGGAGCATAACAACCGCCTGACTGTCGCCTGATGGTTGCCTGAGGCTCCTGGCTGGAAGCGTGGCCCTCTCCTGCCCTGTCCCAGTCTGACTAGCTACCTGCTGTCACCCGCCTTCCCTTTTAAGGACTTTTCTGGAATATTGTCTGTGCCACCTGCTTTTATTCGCTGGCCAGAACTTAGTTACTGGCCATCCCGTGGTCTGTATAGGAGACTGGACAATGTGTATTTCAGGCGTTGGGCGTCATGTGTAGCCGCCGGAATGCCTGTTCAGCCATGGTCCAGCCTGAACGAGCGGGCCTCTTGCTTCATCTTGCGGGGGAGCTGCTGCTTGACCGCGGTCACCCCAGCGGTCTGGCGGAGCCCTTAGCGCTCAGGGCCGCTCACGCCCCTCGGGGATCCGCCCCAAGGAGAGCGGTCCTGAGGACCTGCCGGGCCTTTACCCCCGCGGATTCTGGCTCTTCGCTGTTGCCCTTTGGAGAAGCAAAAGAAACGGTGCCCCTCGCGGTTTCTGCGTTTCCCCCGCGTTGCCAGCGTCCACTCGCGCCGCGCCCCTCGCCTGGAGCCGCCCCTCCCAAGGGCGATAACCCCGAGGGCAACGGCCGCGGGCGGCGCTGCGGTGGCAATGGCGGCGCCCCCTGCACCAGCCACCGAGGGGTCCCCGCAACCGGAGCCGCACGTCCGGGAGCCCGGCCCGGGGAGCGCCAGGCGAGGGCGAGAGGTGAGCGGGGCGGCGCGGGCCGGGAAGGGGCTGCGCCCCTGGGGAGCTCGAGGGCGTCGCCTCGTAGCCCCTTTTCCAGCTGGGTGCAGCCCGGCGGGGCTCGGCCCAAACCTGCCGGCTCAGGGGCTGCCCTCGCGGGGTTACACGGCTGGGAGCGGGGAGGCCGGGAGGTGCCGGCGCCGGATAGAAACTAGGACGGGAGGCCTAGCCCTAGCCAAGGAAACAGCTTGGGGATGCGTGGTCCCTGCTGTCCTGATTCCCGGCTTAGGGGTCTTGTCCCTGCCACCGCAGGTCCTGCCGGAGTCCCGAGCTCTGGGCAGGCAGGGCTTTCTGAAGCGCCTGGGGAGGCTGCGTCCTTCCCGACCTCAGGCAGCTGCTGTGGCCTCGGCCTCCCTCCCAGAACCTGGTCTCGCCGGGCACCAGGCTCCCCTTGGAGGCTGCCTCAGGGAAGGTCCTGGCCATGGGCTCCGACAAGAAGGGAGGAGGGCAGGTGGGAGCGGCGGGGTCTTCGGGGCCCCTTGTCCGTTGCCTGATGCGCTGGGCCGTGCTGGCCAGCGGGGCTGTGCTGGACGGGGCAAGGGGCCTGGGGCTTCCTAGGTCTCACTGAGTGCGCCTGCTCCCTGCTAGTGCCCAGGGCGTTCTGTGGCCTCCCCTGACACCTCAGCCCCCAGCCTGGTTCAGGGCGTCCTACCAGGCACCTCGGAGCACAGGATTGCGTCCCACAAGAAAGTGAGGTGAGATGAAGGGGCTCTCCGGGGACTCTCACTTCCCAGGGAAACTTAGAAATTCGGGGTGAGATTAACAGCAAGAGGGAAACACTCGCATTGCCGGTGACGCGGCGTCGGCGTGGAATCCTCTCTGAGGGGTGGCAGCCCCGGTCGCTCCAGACACCGATGCGCAGAGGCCGAGGTGCCTGCCCTGGGTCACGCAGCTACAGACAGCAGCGCTGCGCCTCTCACCCGGAGCCGCCCCTCCCAAGGGGCTTCTCCTTGTACAGCTCACTGTCCAGCTGTGCAGGACTTTTATGGCTTTCAGTAAAACTGTCATCCTCGAGACGGCAAGACAGGACCATATTCCTGGCTTCACTTGGAAGTTATTTCTAAAGTTCGAAAAACTTGCTGGGCCCGTTTTGGGGGATACAAGAGTCCCCACTGGGGGAGAGGGGGACTGTCACGTTGAATTCTGCCTGTTCTTAAATTTTTCTGGAAGCTGAAATGATGTTCACACAAATGTCAGGAAAGAATCCTCCTGCCCCCAGTGTGGTTTTCCCCTGTGGGTAGGAAGAGTGTGCAAAGTGTGATAATCCCTTATCTGGGGAGACCTTCCCTTCACAAGAGCCTGCTGGGGTGTCCTGCAAGATGTGGAAACGAGTGAAGCCGTGTCATCTCCACTCCCTCCGGCCCCCAGCAAAGGATGAGAAAAGATGCCCAGCTTCTTCCAAAGAAACAGCACTTTACACAGGGTCTTCATGGCCAATTTCTTGCTTCAACAGATATATACTGAGCACCTACTGTATACCAAGCTTTTTTCTAGGTACTGGAAACACCATGATAAATAAAAGAGTTCATGCTCTCAGAGAGCTTACACTCGTGTAGGGAGAGGCAGGAACTAAATGAGAACATAGCAGGCGCTAAGTACAACTGAGAGAGGTGAGTGGTTAGGGAATGCCTCTTGAAGGAGGTGACATTTAAGCTGGTGACGTCAAACCAGAATGACAAGGAGTCACCTTCCAGGCAGAGGAATGGGAAGTGCAAAGGCCCTGAGGCAGCAACAGACTTGATGATTTTGAGGAATAGGAAGGAGCCCGGTGTGGCTGAAGGAGAGCTATTTGAGGTGAGGTGGGTAGGGGGCCAACTGGGTGGACTGCTTAGCCATGATCGGGACTTGGAGTTTTGTTCAAACTGCAATGGCATTGACTGAATACCATGGATCTGGAAACAAACAAAACACACACACACACACACACACACATATCACAAAAAAAACCCTGCAATAGCAAAGCCATCAGAGGGCTTTAATCAGAGAGGAGATGGGATCTGATTATTTATTTGTGACTGAGTGTCTGTTGCCCAGGCTGGAGTGCAGTGGCGCCAATCTCAGCTCACTGCAATATCTGCCTCCCAGGTTCAAGCGATTCTCTTGCCTCAGCCTCCTGAGTAGCTGGGATTACAGCCAGCCACTATGCCTGGCTAAGTTTTGTGTTTTTAGTAGAGATGGGGTTTCGTCATGTTGGGCAGGCTGGTCTTGAACTCCTGGGCTCAAGCGATCCACCTACCTCCGCCTCCCAAAGTGCTGGGTTTATAGGGATGGGCCACCGTGCAATTTACGTTATTACAAGAGCACTGGCTGCTGGGTGGTGTGGATTGTAGGGAGCAAGGGCAGACACAGAGAAGCCACGTAGGAGGCACTCACTGACAGACAAGAATTGGAAAGAAGAATCAAAGATGACTCCTAAGTTTGTGGCCTGAGCCCCTTAGGGGACCAGCGGTGCCATTTGCTAGGAGCTGGATTAGACAATGGGATAGCCATCAGGAGCTGTATGTAGACCATGCTAAGCTGAGACGCCTGCCAGGCATCCCTGGAGGGCTGTGGGCAGGCAGGCTATGGGTAAATGAGCTACCGCCTCCTTTATTCATGAAACAACCTTGTGAAATTGGCAGGGATGTAGCATTTGACAGATGAGGAAAACAGGCTTGGAGAGATAATGTGATTTACTCAAGGTCACATAGAGGGGTAGGTGACAAAGGCAGGCTCAAGCCCAGGTCTCCTGACCTGCAGCTTACACAGCCGTGCTGACTCAGTAAATGACGGCGGCTTCAGCAGGAAGCCCAGGGTAAGATGTCCAGAAGAACGTGCCCCTGGAAATGTTTAGAGGTCATGGTTTAAGATCTTTTTTCTCTTCTGTCTCACTTCCTCTTAGGATGACATGGGGGCAAAATGGGGCTGAGAGGTTGCTGGAAAAGCCCTGAAGACATCACAGGGACTCAGGACGTGTACTGAAGTCATAGGGTGTGGGGACCTGTTTTGTGTCTGTTGGGAGGCTTAGTTCCTGTGTCTCCTCCAGGACAGCAGAGCCAGTCGCCTCTCATTCTGTACGAAGGTGTGCTATGGCATTGGTGGGGTCCCCAACCAGATAGCCTCTAGCGCCACAGCCTTTTACCTGCAGCTCTTCCTGCTTGATATAGCACAGGTAAGTGTGGGCAGCTGCCCAGTCTCTGCTGGCATCTTCCTTGGGGTCTGGTCCTTCCACCCCCACCTCTGCTTCTGCTCCCACCATCCTTGTAGGCATCGCTTCTGACTCAAGCTTAACAAAAAGCCAGAAGCTAATGAGGGCAAGGTCCTCAAGGATGTTTACTGCAGCCTGTTTGTAGTGGGAAAATGAGAAACAATGTGGATCCCCAACAATATAGAAGCAGTTGGCTAAGTAAGCTATGCCATAGCCACATAATAGACCAAGCCTGTCCAACCCACGGCGGGACGGCTTTGAGTGTGGTCCAACACAAATTTGTAAACTTTCTTAAAACATTATGAATTTGTTTGTGATTTTTTTTTTAGCTCATTAGCTATCATTAGTGTTAGTGTATTTTATGTGTTTATATGTGGCCCAAGACAATTCTTTTTTTTTTTTTTTTTTTTTTTGAGACAGAGCCTCCCTCTGTCACCCAGGCTGGAGTGCAGTGGTGTGATCTCGGCTCACTGAAACCTCCGCCTCCCGGGTTCAAGCAATTCTCATGCCTCAGCCTCCCAAGTAGCTAGGATTACAGGTGCACACCACCACGATCGGCTACTTTTTTTTTTTTTTTGAGACGGAGTCTCACTCTGTCACCCAAGCTGGAGTGCAATGGCACAATCTTGGCTCACTGCAACCTCCGCCTCCCGGGTTTAGCAATTCTCCTGCCTCAGCCTCCAGAGTAGCTGGGATTACAGGTGCATGCCACCATGCCTGGCTAATTTTTTGTATTTTTGGTAGAGACAGGGTTTCACCATGCTGGCCAGGTTGGTCTTCAACTCCTGACCTCGTGATCCACCTGCCTCAGCCTCCCAAAGTGCTGGGATTATAGGTGTAAACCACCATGCCCGGCCTACAGCTTATTTTTGTATTTTTAGTAAAGACGGGGTTTCGCCATGTTGGTCAGGCTGGTCTTAAACTCCTGGCCTCAGGTGATCCATCCACCACAGCTTCCCATAGTGCTGGGATTACAGGCATGAGCCACCGTGCCTCACCAAGACAATTCTTCTTCTAATGTGGCCCACAGAAGCCAACAGATTGGACTAACCTCACTATCAAATAGACTGTCATGCAGCCATTCAAAAGAATGATCTATACCAGTTGACTTACAGCGATTTCCATGACGCTCTGGTGAAAAAGAAAATTAGTTTTAGAGAAGAGTATATAAAATGATCCCATTTTAGCAAATCAAAGGCTCCATGTGTGTGTGTGGATGGATATGTACGTATATATGTATTTGTCCATGTTTAAAATGTGAGCATGGAGAAAATTCTAGAAGGATCTACACCAACTCGTTAATGTTGGCTACAGGAGGGAATGATGGAGAATGGAGGGTAAGTAAAACCCAATTTTTAAAATGAGGTATCCAGCCAAGCATGGTGGCTCACAGCTGTAATCCCAGCACTTTTCAAGGCTGAGGAGGGAGGATCACTTGAGATAAGGAGTTCAAGACCAGCCTGGCCAATATGGTGAAACCCCATCTCTACTAAATATACAAAAATTAGCCGGGCATGGTGGCACACACCTGTAGTCCCAGCTACTCGAGAGGCTGAGGCAGGACAATCGCTTGAACCCGGGAGGTGGAGGTTGCAGTGAGCCGAGATTGCACCACCACATTCCAGCCTGGTCAACAGAGCAAGTCTCCCTCTCAAAAACAAAACAAAACAAAAACCAACAATAAAAAAATGAGGTATCCAGCCCGGTGTGGTGGCTCACACCTGTAATCCCAGCACTTTGGGAGGTCAAGGCGGGAGGACCATTTAAACTCAGGTATTCAAGACCAGCCTGGGCAACATGGCAAAACCCCACCTCCACAAAAAATTTAAAAATACAAAAATTAGCTGGGCATAGTGGCATGTGCCTGTGGTCCCAGCTACTTGGAAGGCTGAGGTGGAAGAATCACCTGAGCCCGAGAGGCAGTGGCTGCAGTGAGCTAAGATGGTGCCTCTGCACTCCAGCCTGGGCAACAGAGAGAGGCCCTGTCTCAATTAAAAAATAATAATAATAAGTGAAATGAGGTATCCACGAATGTTTAAGATGACACTCTGATATGATCCCATTTATATAAACTGATCAATCTCGGGCACACACGAAGAAGCCTATGAACGGCTGATCATCAAAACGATTCTGGCAGTTGTCTCGGGATGCTGGGATTTCAGATGAGCTTCGCTTAGTATTTTCCCACATTGTTTGAATGTTTTTCTAATTAGTGTATTATTTACATAGTCAGAAAAAACAATGAATCCTTTCCATTGTGAAACACAGTGTCCACCTCTGTCAGCCCAGAGGCACCCTCCTTGCTCTGAGCCAGCCCCAGATGAGGGCCTGGAGTCCTCTCCACAGTGGCGGAGTGTGCGGGGCGGCAGCATTCAGCTCCCTCCCCTGGGATCAGCGTCCTGGGGAAGGCTGAGGAGCCCCTGACACTGCGGCTCTGCCCCAGCCAGTCCTGGTTCCCAGGCCCCCCTCCTGATGGCAGGCAGGCCTGGATGGGCTCTCGGCTGCTGCCGGGCCTCAGCTCTTTATCCCCTCCCCTGTCTGTTTCAGATCCCTGCCGCCCAGGTGTCACTTGTTCTGTTTGGGGGAAAAGTGTCTGGGGCAGCTGCTGACCCTGTGGCTGGGTTCTTCATCAACAGGAGCCAGAGGACGGGGTCTGGACGGCTCATGCCTTGGTGAGCAACCGCTCAGTCCTTAGGATCCAGGCACCTGGTCCTGGCCCTCTGGTCGCTGTTTGTCACAGTCCTTGTTCTAGCAGAAACCCGCTGGGTGGTTAGGAAACAAGCCCGGATAATGTCGCAGTTGCACTGGGGACCGACTATGAGTGATAAGGAGTTCAGAGACACTCATGGGGACTCTCCCTCCCCAGATGGAATGGGGCTGGACGAAGCCTCCAAGACTCCCAGGCCTGGCCTGGGGCTCTGAGTGTGGGAAGGGTGGGATGGAGCCCACGCGAGGCCTCACGGAGGAAGTACAACTCAGTGTCCCAGTGTCCACACAGGGAGTGCCACCAGCGGCACCGAGTGTGCAGCCGGAGCTCCCACGAGGAGTGGCCGCCCACTGCCTGCCTGGCCCATCGGCCACTTCTCCCCTGCTCTTGGCTCCCACCCAGGGAGCCTCAGCCTAGAGATTCTCAAGGGGCCGAGAAGGGGTGAGGTTCCTCCAGGCTGGGCCCTTCGTGTCCCCCTGTCCTGGTCCAGGGACCACTTCACCTTGGCTGTGCTTCCGCAGGGTGCTGGGCTGCACCCCCTTCATCGCCCTGGCCTACTTCTTCCTGTGGTTCCTGCCCCCCTTCACCAGCCTGCGAGGCCTCTGGTACACCACCTTCTACTGCCTGTTCCAGGGCCTGGCCACGGTAAGCAGGGCCCCTTCCTGGGCCTGTGCTCTGGCGAAGCCCATTGCTTGCCGTGGCCACTCTGAAGTGTGCTGTGGGGGCAGGGTCACTGCCCTCCCCACCCGCCTGTGCCTGGACCATGCCATTGGCTCTCGCTGGCCTTGCGCGGGGCTGGCTGCCCCCTCCTGCCTTTGGGCCCCTAGCTCCGACTTCAGGTGGCCAGCTGGGATATGTCGGGTTGGCCTGTGGGTGCCGGGATGTGACACCCAGGATTGGGGAGGTTGCCAGCTGTCACCAGGCAAAGCTGGGGGCGATTCTAAGCTCTGCAGGCACCCCAGTTCTTCCAGGTACCCTACACAGCGCTCACCATGCTGCTGACCCCCTGCCCAAGGGAGCGCGACTCGGCCACTGCCTACCGTAAGTGCAGCCATGGGTTTCGGGTTCCGGGGAGGGAACTGCCCCTGGGACCCTACTCCCTCTCAGTCACCGTAAGCAGCGCTCTGTCTCCAGGGATGACTGTGGAGATGGCAGGAACACTGATGGGGGCCACTGTCCATGGGCTCATCGTGTCTGGCGCCCACAAACACCACAGGTGCGAGGCCACTATGACCCCGGGGCCAGTCACCGTCTCCCCCAATGCGGTAAGTGCACTGGATGGCCAGGCCCCCCAACCTGGGGTCCCCTCTGCAAGGTCACCTCCTTCCTCTAGGACTGGTTCTCCTGCCCACACCGCTTTGCTGTCTTTTAGGGGACTCACTGCCCCCCCTCATTCCTTCCCTGCTCCTCCAGTTGAGCAGATGGCCCCCAAATCTAATGTCCTCTGCTAACCTGCCTCCTCCTGGGTTCCTTCTAGACGTAAAATAGAACAGACACTGGCCTGGCCACCTGGGCCACCTGCAGTGGAGGAGGCCGGCCCCAGAGGTGGGGCGAGGGTGGGGAAAGCTGCAGGGCAGGCTAGGGGAGGGGCAGCAGAGGGGTCTGGTGTCCTTCTGGAGCCAAAGCCCTTCCTATGACCCATGCTCCCTGCCCCAGCCCTGACCGGGGGGAGCCCCCAACCCCCAGTGTGAAATGGTGGAGAGGGGGAAGCCCCTTCCTTCCCTTTCACAGCAGGTCCCTCGAGCATTGAGCAGATACACCTCTATTTTATCTACCACATTTACCTTCTCTTTTTCTACTTCCCCCTCTTTCCTCAAGTAATGACATTATCATCCTCCAGCACTGTCCTCTTCTCCCCTCTCTCAACCCTCCAACCTATGACTGAATCCTGCCCATTTTTTAGGCCAAAAGTCTTCTGGGATGCATCCAGCCATCTTGTACCCCACTGCCATGCCCTGGCCCGTGCCACCAGCTCCCTCCCTACCCCACAACTGCTGCCTCCGCCTCCTACACGCATCCCTGCCTCCCGCCACCTCCCCTGTGCGGTCAGGTGCCCTTTGAAAGGAGTTTGAGCATGGGTGGCCCTCACTTTCAGGACTGGGCATGGGCCACCCTCCACAGCCTTCATGTAGGCCTCCCCTCTGTGTGCCCTGTACCCTGCTGTCTTGGCCTTTTGTGCTTTTTTTTTTTTTTTGAGACAGAATCTTATCTGTTGCCCAGGCTGGAGTGCAGGGGCGCAATCTCGGCTCACTGCAACCTCCGCCTCCCGGGTTCAGGCCATTCTCCTGCCTTAGCCTCCTGAGTAGCTGGGACTAAAGGCGCCCGCCACCACACCTGGCTAATTTTTGTATTTTTAGTAGAGATGGGGTTTTGCCACTTTGGCCAGGCTGGGTTTCGAACTCCTGACCTCAGGTGATCCGCCCACCTCGGCCTCCCAAAGTGCTAGGATTACAGGCGTGAGCCCCCATACCTGGCCTGTGCTTGTTTTTAATATTTCAGATTTATACAAAGGCAGAGAGGCACAGATCTTAGTGTGGTCCCTGGACCAGCAGCATCAACTCCTGGGACCTTGTTAGAAAGGTAGATCCTCATGATTACAGGCGTGAGCCACTGCTGGGATCACAGTGGTGGCTCATGCCTGTAATCCCAGCACTTTGGGAGGCTGAGGCGGGCGGATCACGAGGTCAGGAGTTCCAGACCATTCTGGCCAACATAGTGAAATCCAGTCTCTACTAAAAATACACAAAAAATTAGCTGGGCGTGGTGGTGTGCGCCTGTAATCCCAGCTACTCGGGAGGCTGAGGCAGAAGAATCGCGTGAACCCAGGAGGCAGAGGTTGCAGTGAGCTGAGATTGCGCCACTGCGATCTGCCTAGGCGATAGAAAGAGACTCTTGTCTCAAAAAAAAAAAAAAAAAAAAATCTCAAGACAGTAACAGCAGAGCATTGAACCCCAGGGGCAATGCTCTTCAGCACATGAGGCCCAGGGTGGCTGCACAGGACAAGCGCCCTGCCCCGCCCCCTCTCTCTGCTCCTCTCCCCAGAGGCAGCCTCTCCCGAACCGGCTCTGGCTGTCGCTCTTGTGCATGTGTTTATTGGCATTTTAATGCACACGTATTCTTCCCTGAATGACAGGTAGCACTGTCCTGCTTCCTATATATACAGAGGCAGGGTCTTACTCTGCTACCCAGGCTGGAGTGCAATGGTGCAATCACAGCTCACTGCAACCCCAACCTCCCAGACTCAAGCGATTCT
Organism: Macaca fascicularis; assembly: GCF_037993035.2. Taxonomy (NCBI): domain Eukaryota; kingdom Metazoa; phylum Chordata; class Mammalia; order Primates; family Cercopithecidae; genus Macaca; species Macaca fascicularis. The sequence continues at coordinate 98,263,991 of NC_088387.1, read as the reverse complement.
CCCGCCTCAGCCTCCCTAGTAGCTGGGACTGCAGGTGCACACCACCACATCTGGGTAATTGTTGTATTTTCTTTGGTAGATACAGGGTTTCACCATGTTGCCCAGGCTGATCTTGAACTCCTGGGCTCAAGGGATCCACCTGCCTCAGCCTCCCAAAGAGCTGGAATGACAGGCATGAGCCACCATTCCCGGCCCTGCTTCCTATATTAATCTTTTTTTTTTTTTTTTTTTTTTTGAGACGACGAGAGTCTCGCTCTGTCGCTCAGGCTGGAGTGCAGTGGTGTGATCTCGGCTCACTGCAACCTCTGCCTCCCCAGTTCAAGTGATTCTCTTGCCTCAGCATCCTGAGTAGCTACGATGACAGGCACCCACCACCACGCCCAGCTAAATGTTTGTATTTTTAGTAGAGATGGGATCTCACTATGTTGGCCAGGCTCGTCTGGAACTCCTGACCTCAAATAATCCACCCACCTTGGCCTCCCAAAGTGCTGGGATGACAAGCACGAGCCACCGCGCCTGGCCCTGCTTCCTCCGTTAATCTGAGTTACCATGTATCTCACCATGCTGTAACCGCCTGCTCCTGGATCTGTCTTCCTCCCCACACTGAGCCCTGTGGGTGGACAGGGCTCACTTATTCATCACTGGAGCCTCGGGGCCTAGCATGCAGAAGGCAGCAGCAGTCCATGTTTGCTTCATAGAATGTGGGAGGGAGCACTCTGGCTCCTGGGGCATCAGTGTCCTCTTTGCCATGCAGGGAACACAGGGTCAGCAGGGGGTACGTGGAAGGAGCAGCCCGGGCCCGGAGAGTGTGCTGTCCTGTGGGGTGATTGGGAGGTGGGGACCCAATGTCCTGGGCTTGGGCTGTGCCTCCCTCCTCTCCATTTGGGAGGCAGTCCTGCCCTGCCCCTCAGGTGTCACCACCTCCAGGGGTTGAAGACATCACCCACCCCAGTCCTGTCCTGTCCCACAGGCCCGTCTCTACTACATTGCGGCCGCCGTGGTTGCGGTGACTTACCCCGTGTGCAGCAGTTTACTGTGCCTAGGGGTGAAGGAGCGGCCAGGTATGGGGTGTGGTGAGGAGGGAAGCAGAAGCTGGGGACAGGGCTCTGCTCGGGGGTGGGTTTTGAACTCTGCGAAGCCAAGGTGCCACCCTCCTGCATTGCAGACCCCTCCACCCCAGCCTCAGGCCCAGGCTTGAGTTTCCTGGCTGGGCTGGGCCTCACTACCCGGCACCCGCCCTACCTGAAGCTGGTGATCTCCTTCCTGTTCATCTCTGCTGCTGTTCAGGTACCTCTGGCCAGCTGCCCCCAACAGGTTTGGCGCTGGCCATGGAGACCTTGCTAGGTTCAGGGTGCAGTCTCAGCTTGAGTTTTATAGGGAGAAACCTATGGCTGGCACATGGCTCAGAGGGGCTGGTGCTGGGAGGGAGATCCCGGTAGGGCATGTGGGACTGGAGGGCCAGGGCCTGGGCACTAGGAGGCTGACAGTGTCCGGGTGATTTCCTCTCACATTACCGGAAGCGTAGTCAAGTCCACCTGATCACAGCTGTGCAGGTGATGAGGGTGGCCTAGGAGTGGTGTTTATCTCTGTGTTGGTGACAAGTGTCCTTTGTGGGGGAAGGGACTGTATGATGGTAGCAGCAAGTCAAAGTCCCAATGGAGAGGCCAGACTCGAGACCCTGTCCTTGCCCTTGACTTCTGAGCTCCTGCCATGCCCTGCACATACCCACTTCCTGTCCATCTCCTCAGGTGGAGCAGAGCTACCTGGTCCTGTTCTGTACACATGCCTCCCAGCTACACGACCACGTCCAGGGCCTGGTGCTAACCGTCCTGGTGAGGGGACCTGGGGTGGTGGAGGCTAGGTCACTTGGGGCCCTGAGTTGGGGACATGTGTGGCCAGAGTTCTGGTGGTCCACATTTTGGACTTTGCTTTGGTCTTGGTCACCCGCATTCCAGCAGAGGGTAGAATTGGGGCCAGGATTACAATGTTCATAGCCACTGGTTTGAATCGGGTGCAAGGCCAAGGCCAGGCATCCCATCTAAAAGCCAAGGCCTTGAGGTCCCGGGTGAAGGCGCTGGCAGCACGGCCCTGGCGTGATGACACTGTCTGCTCACAGGTCTCAGCCGTGCTGAGCACCCCGCTGTGGGAGTGGGTTCTCCAGAGCTTTGGGAAGAAGATGTCAGCCTTCGGGATCTCTGTGAGTGATGCAGGAATTAAGGGTTGGGAGTGGCTGGAGGGGAGAAGCGAGGGAGGTGACCGTGGTACCTGAGCCGGGGTGGATCTGTGTTCCCTTGAGTCTTCAAGGCCTAGCACAGGGCGAGGCACGGGGGTCATCAGTCAAGAGCCGTGTGTGAAGGAGCAGGCCCCGCGAAGTAGCAGGTGGCAGGACAGCTGGTGTGTGTGTCTCCCCAGGCGATGGTGCCCTTTGCGATCTTGCTGGCTGCTGTGCCCACAGCACCTGTGGCTTATGTCGTGGCCTTTGTATCTGGCGTGAGCATTGCTGTGTCCTTGCTGCTACCCTGGTAGGCTGGGTGTGGGGGCCTCATGTGTGTCCACAGTGGGTGTCGCCTCCTTCATGTCAACCTGCTGTCCCAGGTCCCCTGCACTCAGCCTGTGCGGAGATGGAGGCCACCAGCTCTGTCCTCAGAGCCCTCCTGAGAGGATACCAGGCAGTAGGAATGGTGGGGGGCCCGGCAGGGGCCGGCGGGGGTACAAGCACACAGGCCATCTGCTTCTCTGGTGGCCAGTCTGGTCCTGGGCACAGAACTCAGGGATGAATCCACCTTGGCCTCTGTCGCCAGAGAGTTCACAGGCTGCTGGTGGCCAACGGGCTAGGAGGGCTAACTTGATGCCCCTGCCACAGGTCCATGCTGCCAGACGTGGTGGATGACTTTCAGCTGCAGCACCATCACGGGCCAGGCCTGGAGACCATCTTCTACTCCTCCTACGTCTTCTTCACCAAGCTGTCTGGTGCATGTGCCCTGGGCATCTCCACCCTCAGTCTGGAGTGAGTCCCAGGGTCAGGATACAGCAGAGGCACCAAGGACCAGTGGGCGGGAAGAGGGCAAAGCCCCCCACCTACCAAGCTCGGGGCACCCATGAGCCTGAGGGCTAAGCGCTGCTCTTTGGAGAGTGTGGGGAACCATTTCCCCATGTTTCTCCGCGCATGAGACTGAGAGGGCCAGCTCCCCCATTCTCCATTTTCTCTAAACTCTCCCAGGTCAGCCTGTCTGTCCCCTTGACACTCCTCTCCTGATCTCGCCAGGAAATGAAGTCCACGTTTCAGGAGGGGATGGGGTGAGGTATCTGGGGCCCCTCCACTCAGGGTGCCAGGCTTAGCAGGCCCTGCCCTAATGGCTGGGTGATGTTTCTCCAGGTTCTCGGGGTACAAGGCAGGGGCCTGCAAGCAGGCAGAGGAGGTAGTGGTCACCCTCAAGGTCCTCATCGGTGCCGTGCCCACTTGCATGATCCTTGCTGGGCTCTGCATCCTCATGGTCGGCTCCACTCCAAAGACGCCCAGTCAGGATGCCTCCAGCCGGCTGAGCCTTCGGAGGTAAGCCCCGCACGTCCCCTGCACCCAGGGAGGCACAGTGTGCGCTGCTGGGGGAATGACTAACACCAGTCTGCAGACGTCCCTGCTGTCACACAGTCCTGCCTCTGGGACACTCTTTCCTTAGCTCAGGGTCACCCTTTTCTCCTGGATTTTCTTCTCTTACCCTGGCCACCCCTTCTCAGTCTTCTTCCTTTGATCACCTGGTAGACTGTGGTATGTGAGGGTTCCCTCCTTGACCTCCTATTGGTTTTGCTCTCCAAAGCCCCCTCAGTACCTCATCTGCTAGCCTGACCCAACTCAGGCACCCCTTGTGCCTGGTGACTGCTAGAGCTGCCCCTCCAGCCTGAGCTTCCCTCAACTTCCAGAGCCGCATATCGCTGGCATGCGTACATTTCCACCTAGTAGCCCACAAGCGTGGCACTCAGTCTCGATGAACCTCAACGGAACTGATCTTGTCCCCCCAGCTGGCTCCTCCTTCTGTGTCCCTGTCTTGGTGAATGGCATCATGGTTCCCCCTGGGGTGGAAGCCTGGGAGTCTTTGGCTCTTGCCTCCCACGGGCAATGCTGAGCAGGTCTCTGACCTGGTCCTTCCCCTACCAGAACACCGACCCCACTGATGGGGAGGATCTACTCACTGTCTGATCTTCTGGGGAGGCTATGGGAACCCTGAAGGCTGGGGCTGGCTGTTTTATTCCTTTTTGTATCCCAAGAGCCCAGCACAGAGCCTGAGGCTAAGCAGGTACTAAGGAATCACTGCTGCAGCATCACCACATCTGGCCCAGCAGATGTGCATGAGCACCCAATGTTCACTCACATAAAGTCCTCAAGCATGCACACATCATGCAGGCCCACGCAGGACAGGCAGTGGGTGATCCCATCATCAGCCACTCCCTGCCCAGGGTGACGGCCTCGGGCTCTGCAACAGAGAGATACCAAGGGCACACTTCCCAGTCAGGGAAGGCCAGACGGATGGGGAACTGCTTGATGGCACCTGGAGAACCAGGGTTGTAGCTTATTTACAGGACTTGGGAGGGGAGGAATTGAAGAGGAGTTGTTGGGAAGACAAGGAGCAGCCACCAAACCTTCCGCGGGTTTCTGCGGCAGGACAGAGGGGAGGGCCCACACCACTTCCATCCTTCTCCTTGGCTTCCTTCCTTTCCCACAGGAGGACCAGCTACAGCCTGGCGTAAAGCTTGAGAGGGAGACTGTGAATGGACACAGGAGCCAGCACCCTTGGGGTCTGACATTGCCCTCCTCCACCCTTCAGCACCCGGCCTGGCAGTTTAGCACTCGGTCTTTTTCCCTGGGATGTGGAGTCTTTGGCAACATGTCCTGAAGGGACTGGCCTGTGCTTCAGGACCCCACTTGGCACTTCTTGTCTGTTGCCTTCAGACTATCTCAGATAGACCTGTGTCCCTGACTAGGCCAGTAGCACCTGCCTCTAGAAAAAGGAGGCTCCTGCCCAACCTGGCTTGTGGACCCTGTGGGAGCCCCAGGCCCAACAACCTGCGTGGACAGCAAAGCTCCCTGACAGAAGGACAGACACAAGGACTCTTGTTTGTCCCAGGGCTCCAGTGGACATCTGCTCAGGACACAGAGAGGTGAGAGTCACCACGTGAATGGGCAGAGTGTGGACAGGCAGACATGCCCAAGATGTATGATTAGGGAGACACAGACAGACCCAGGGAGGCCAACGGGCCCCAGGGAGAACGGGACAGCCGTGGGGATGGGACTGAGCAGGGCGGGCGCTGAGGTGCTCCTCAAGCCTCTCCCAGTTCCCAACCATTGACGCGACTGTTTCTATCAGGGTCAGAAATGGCTATCGAGCCAGTAAAGATCCAGCATTTTCGCAAATAAAAGCTATTTGTGTGGAAAGATTTTTCTGAAATTTTATCTTACAAAAGCACGGGAACTACAGTTTTTTAGAGGCCATGTTTTCAGGGAAAGAAAGATCCACGGAGGTTTTTATTTTTTCAAAAACAAATTCAAGGGTTGATCTGCTATTGAGTCTGTGTAGTGTGACTGTGGACAGCCCTCTCATCCCAACTGGAATCCCCAGGGGAGGGAAAGGGGAGAAAGCCTGGTGCCCTTGAACCTGGCTGCTCCCCCAGCCACACACCTCTGACTTGCATGTCCTTAGACCAGGGACACTATGTGGGAGCGGGGCGGGTTCCTCCTTCCCTTTGGAGGAGTCACAAAGTTAAGGCTCTAGAGTGGCTCAAAGCAGCAGGCCGCCGAGGTGGCTCATAGGGGCTGGGGCTGGGGGAGGGCTGGGGAAGCCATGGGGGGTGTTATGCTCCAGCAAGTCCTGCCTGGAGAAGTCTGGCACCTAAACAGGGGGCCTGAGTGCAGACTCGCCCCTACATTCCACCCCAGCCCCCACCCCTGCCTCCTTCATGGGTTCAGCTCTCCTGAGCCCACAGCTAGGCCCCATCCACTCAAGATCTTCAGCCGTCTCTGAGGAGCAATCCCCCTGAGGCCCAGAACTCAGGTTTGTCCTTAGATATGACGCAGTCCTCAGAGCTGAAAGCATCTCACTGCTTCCACAAACACGGTGGCAGAAGGAACCCGACCTCGCCGGGGACGTGTGGGGTCTGACCCGGTCTTTCTGATGCCTCAACTCTCTGGCCCTTATGACACTGACATGAGTATCTGGTTCCTGAGGTCACAGGGCACCAGAGAAAGAGCTGGGCTCAGCTTCTCTGCACTGCCCTTTCTGACAGGAAGCTCTGCCTCCCCGTACTGTGCATGGACACAAACACACACACACAAGCAGCACACATGCATGCTACTGAAAACAGGAGAGAACGTTTCTTAATGCTGGGATATCACGCGTCACGTGGAAACAGTACCCGGCAAGACAGAAGGCAATGTAGTTTCTACCATGTTATCATTTTATGTTATGCTTTGGCAACCTGGGCAATGCAGGCAGGATCAGAAGCTTGTGCCAGATTCTCTGCTATCGATTATTTCCTGGCAGTGCAGTGGCAGGAAGCAGAGCTATACGGTGCAAAGGCAGCTGCAGGGGCCCTCTGCAGAGTCAGAACCTCCAGGAGTCAGGAGTTAAAAAGCCCAGAGACAGGAGCTATCATGGGCTCGGAGCTGGGCAGATGCCCTGAAAGGCATCATTCCATTTCTTCTTCACAGCAGCCCTGCTGAGCATTATTCTCATTCTCAGATGAGGAAACAGGCTTAGAGAGATTAAGCCACTTGCCCAAGTTCAGTTGCTGGTAGAAATGAGTCTTTTTGTGTTTGTTTGAAGCAGAGTCTTGCTCTGCTGCCCAGGCTAGAGTGCAGTGTCACAATCATAGCTCACTGGAGCCTTGAACTCCTGGGTTCAAGTGATTCTCCCACCTCAGCCTCCTGAGTAGCTGGGACTACAGTGCACACCACCACGCCCAACTAATTTTTCTTTTTTTTGTAGCAATGAGAGTCTCACTATGTTGCCTAGACTGGTCTTGAACTTCTGGGCTTAAGCAATCCTCCCCCTTCGGCCTCCCAAAATGCTGGGATTACAGGCGTGAGCCACCGCGCCTGGCCCATTTACCACTATAGCTCCTCAGAGCCCAAGTGTTCGATATGAATGTTTGCTGAATGAATGAGCAAATGTTCCTATCACCTTCATCCTAAAACAAACACCACCACCTTTTATTTGTTCCCTTAGCTTTCTGCTCTCCAAATAATCTGCTTTACTGTTCTCCTCTCACCCCTCCCATTCCTGTCTCCTTTTCCTCACCTGCTATTCACTCCTTAACCAGTTAAACCTGGGCTTGGCTTCCAACACTGAGACAGTGCAGCCTGACAGGATGAACCCCAGCATCAAAGAAAAGGAGATGGTAATCTCCTTTTACCATGGTTGACTTACTCAACAAAACTGAGCTTCCACTTCTTTTTTTTTTTTTTTTGAGATGGAGTCTCACTCTGTTGCCCAGGCTGGAGTATAGTGGCGCGGTTTCGGCTCACCACAACCTCCGCCTCCCAGGTTCAAGCGATTCTCCTGCCTCAGCCTCCAGAGTAGCTGGGATTACAGGCACCCGCCACCATGCCTGGCTAATTTTTTGTACTTTTAGTAGAGACAGGGTTTCACCATGTTGGCCAGGCTGGTCTTGAACTCCTGACCTCAGGTGATCTGCCTGTCTCGGCCTCCCAAAGTGCTGGGATTACAGGCATGAGCCACCGTGCCCAGTTTCTTTTTTTTTTTTTTTTTGAACAAATGTATACACTATTACATAAACCTCAGGATGGCTATAAGAGAAGACGTGACCAAGTACCAGACCAAGGAAACCCTTAGTGACCAGTCAATTAACGCTGACAACTCCTTTTCAAAATTCTGTCTTGGGCTGGGTGCCGTGTAAGTGTGTGAGCCTTTGGGAGGTCAAGGCAGATGGATCATACGAGATCAGGAGTTTGAGACCAGCCTGGCCAATATGGTGAAACCCCGTCTCTACCAAAAATATAAAAATTAGCTGGGCATGGTGGCAGGAGTTTGTCATCCCAGCTACTCAGGAGGCTGAGGCAGAAGAATCGCTTGAACCAGGAAGGCAGAGGTTGTAGTGAGCTGAGATAACACCACTGCACTCCAGCCTGGGCAATGGAGCCAGACCCTGTCTCAAAATAACAAAAAAAACCTGTCTTCCCCTGGACTGCATGACATCGCCCTCCTGGTTCTTCTGCAGCATCTCTGACCATTCATTTTCTGTCTTTTCCTTCACGTCTTTCTCCTTTGATGCTCCTTAGCCATCGTGGGCTTCTCAGGGCCACGTGATCCCACTCACTATCACCACCTATCCACTACTATAGACTCTTATTAACCCAGAGCTCTCTGCGGAGCTCCAGAGCCCCAGATCCAACTGCCTATCTCAGTGTTCAGGCAGTTAAAACATCATACATCCAAAATACATCACCTCTGCACACCTGCCTCCTGCATTTTCAATAAGTTACATCAGTGTTACTGAGCAAAACAGCTTGCTGCCTGATGCACACAGAGCCAATACTACGGCATCAGATTTTTGAGAGAAGAAAAGCCTTATTACAAATCAACCAACAAGCCAGGCATGGTGGCTCACACCTGTAATCCCAGAACTTTGAAAGGCCGAAGCGGGCGGATCACTTGAGCCCAGGAGTTTGAGACCAGCCTGGCCAACATGGTGAAACCCTGTCTCTACTAAGATACAAAAATTAGCCGGGCGTGGTGGCACACGCCTGTAATACTAGCTACCCGGGAGGCTGAGGCAAGTGAATTACTTGAACCTGGGAGGTGGAGGTTGCAGTGAGCTGAGATCATGCCACTGCACTCTGGCTTGGGCAACAGAGCAAGACTCCGTCTCAAATAAAAAACCAACCAACAAACAAAATCAACCAACAAGGAGACAGGAGTCCAGCTTGAATCTGTCCTTCCTGTGTTGGTCTTAAGGTAGCACTGATATCATATAAGGTTTAGACGGTGGGTTCTGGGATTAGCAGGTGATTGGTGGAAGGAAAGGGAGGTCTGGAACGTCTCCAGGGATGCACACTTGTCTCCCCTTGGGTCACATGTGCAAATTCGGGGGGAAGTTAGTATGAAATGTGGTGGAAATTCAGGCTGTGACATCAGTAAGCATGTTCTACGCAAACTCTAGTCAGCCAACTGATTTCAGCCAATTTTGTTATATTACAAGTGGAGAGAGTTTCAGCAAGCTGTTTCTTTTCTTTTTTGAGACAGTTTCACTCTGTCACCCAGGCTGGAGTGCAGTGGCGTGATCTGTTCACTGCAACCTCCGCCTGCTGGGTTCAAACAATTCTCCTACCTCAGCCTCCCAAGTAGTTGGGAATACAGGCATAAGCCACCACACCCGGCTAATTTTTGTACTTTCAGTAGAGACAGGTTTCACCATGTCAGCCAGGCAACTCGGTCTCCCAAAGTGCTGGAATTACAGGTGTGAGCCACCGTGCCCTGCTCTATTTCTTTTCTTATCTGCCATCCTATAAGCTCAAGAATTCCTGCTGGTCACAGTTTCTTTAATCCTGTAGGGCACAGTTTCATCAGCATCTTTCCAATCTACCCAAAACCAAAGACTTGGTGTCTTCTTAGGTTCCTTTCTCCTTGATTAGCTCCAATTAACTCCACTGTCTCATCCCCGTATCTACTGAGTGTGGATTGAGCAAAGGAAGTCAAGGGCAGTCTATGGCCATACCACCCTGAATGCACCCGATCTCATCTGATCTCGGAAGCTAAGCAGGGTTGGGACTGGTTAGTACTTGGACAGGAGGAGGACAAGGGTTATGGTTTGTGGATTATCAAATGGTGAAAGTTATTTGACACTGGACAGAAAGTTGTAACACCAGATATGGATGGATGTGGCTCATTAACACATGGTGACCTGACATAGCTGCCTGCTATGTTTGAGGTGTAGGCATTTCTGTAGTCTATGGAACTCAGTTCAGCTGGGTACAGTTTTCTGTTACCTAGTGTTTGTGTGTGTGTTCTGTAGAGACAGGATCTCTCGCTTTGTTGCCCAGGCTGGTCTTAAACTCCTGGCCTCAGGTGATCCTACTGCCTCAGCCTCCTAAGTAGCTGGGATTACACACACAAGCCCCCGTTCCCAGCTCTAGTGTTTCTTAAGGACAAAACTGGTGTATAAGTAATAGGAAATTCACATTATGCTGTACTTGTTCTCTAATATCACAGCCATGTTAGAACAAATTTGGGTTTTCAAAGCAAACATAACTGAACAGAGTATATATGTGTATGTATATAAATATATACAAATCCTAAATGGTCCCTGTGACATAAGAAACACACATTTGGTCTCTGCCCCAGGTTCCTGGCACAGAGCTTCTAAAATGCTAGTAACTCCCTGAGTGGTAGGGGTGAGGGGAGTATCTTTTGTTATACATAATAAGCACTTTTCAAACAGATCTGAGTTTATGCTAATGATGTGACTCGCAGAGGATGGGGGCTGGTTGCCAGAGAAACCAACCATGCGATTAGAAGGTTGAAACTTTCAGCCTTATCTCCCTACCGGGAGGGGACAGGGGCTGAAGACTGAGCTCATCATCAATGATTTCATCAATTGTGCCCATGAAATGGAGCCTCCACTTCCCAACGAAGGGGTTCAGAGCTAGGTTGGTGAACACATCCATGTGCCAGGACGTCTACCCCACTCCACGGGACAGAAACTCCTGTGTATGGGACCCTTTTAGACTTCATCCTATATACCTCTTCATCTGGCTGTTCATTCTATAATAAACCAATAAATGTTAAGTAAAGTGTTTCTCTGTGTTCTATGCATTATAGGAAATTATCAAATCTGAGGAGGGTTTTGTGGGAATCCCCTATTTGCAGCCAAGTTGGAGAGAAGTATGTATCACCTGGAGACCCACTACTTGCACATTTGATGCACTTGTAGTCCCAGCTACTTGGGGGGCTAAGGTGGGAGGACTGCTTGAGGCCAGGAGGTTGAGGCTGCAGTGAGCTGTGATAGTGCCACTCACTCCAGCCTGGGCGACAGAGCAAGCCCCTGTCTCAAAAATAAAAATACCCACTACTGGTATCGGAAGTGGGGACCAGCCTGTTGGACTGCGCCCATAACCTACTGGGTCTGCACTCACTCTGGGTAGTGTTAGAATTGAATGAAATTGTAGGTACCCAGTTCAAGTCCACAGAGAACTGAAGAATCACTTGTTGTGGAAAACCCGCACATTTGATGTCAGAAGTGTTCTGTGGTTATAGAAAAAAAAAGTTTCTCCTTTTAGTCTCATATATATTAAGGGAATTAAATAAATATTGTAAAATATACCCACAAAGAAAACACCAGACCCAAATGATTTTTCCAAGTTCTAGCAAACTTTCAATCAAGGATCATTCCTACCTCACACAAACTCCACCACAGAGCAGACAAAGAAGGCACACTCTGCTACTCATTCTATCAAGCCAGAGTAAGCTTCTTACCAAAACCAGCCAAGCACATTAAAAAGGAAAGAGGCCAGGTGTGATGACTCAAGCCTGTAATCCTGAGACTTTAGGAGGCCAAGGTGGGAGGGTCACTTGAGCCCAGGAGTTCAAGAAAAGCCTGGGCAACAAAGGGAGACTCCATCTCTACCAAAAAAGTTTTTAAAAATTAGCTGGGTGTGGTGGCATGCACCTGTAGTCCCAGCTACTTGGGGGGGCTAAGGTGGGAGGACTGCTTGAGGCCAGGAGGTTGAGGCTGCAGTGAGCTGTGATAGTGCCACTCACTCCAGCCTGGGCGACAGAGCAAGCCCCTTGTCTCAAAAATAGAAAAAGGATTTACAGGCTAATCTTACCCATTAACAGAGAAAGGAAGAATCTTAAACAAAATAATAGCAAAATGAGTCTAGCAATGTATAAAAAAATAAATATACCAGGAACATACTGGGTTTATTCCAAGAATGCAAGTTTAACATTAAAAAAACCTATCAGCCAGGCGTGGTGGCTCATGCCTGTAATCCCAGCACTTTGGGAGGCCAAGGAGGGTGGATCATGAGGTCAGGAGTTCAAGACCAGCCTGGCCAAGATGGTGAAACCCTGTCTGTACTAAAACTACAAAAATTAGCCAGGCATGGTGGCAGGTGTCTGTAATCCCAGCTACTTGGGAGGCTGAGGCAGGAGAATTGCTTGAACCCGGATGGCAGAGGTTGCAGTGAGCCAAGATCACGCCACTGCACTCCAGCCTGGGTGACAGAGAGAGACTCTGTCTCAAAAAAAGAACACAGAAAATCTATCAAATGAAATTTACCACACAGACCAATGCAGAGCATGAACTCTGGAGCTCTGTGGAGGGGCCCCTCAATTATCCAGCAGAGGCCGGGCTCAGTGGCTCATGCCTGTAATCCTAGCACTTGGGAGGCTGAGGTGGGCAGATCACTTGAGATCAGGAGTTTGAGACCAGCCTGGCAAAAATTAGATGGGTGTGGTTGGGGGGGGCACCTGTAATCCGAGCTACTCAGGAGGCTGAGACAGGAGAATGGTTTGAACCCGGGAGATGGAGGTTGCAGTGGGCCAAGATTGTGCCAATGCACTCCAGCCTGGGTGACAGAGCAAGACTCCATCTCAAAAAACAACAACAACCAAAACCCCCCAAACAAATAAAATTATCCAGCAGAATAATGATTACAGACATAAATGTGAAGACAAAACTTCCATAAAAGAGAAGATAGGTAAATGTGTGTCCTCCTTAAAATTACGATGCTTGTCCAACACACGAGGTATAAAGAAAGAGGAGGCCAGCAGGAGTTCGAGACTACCCTGGCCCACATGATGAAACCCCGTCTCTACTAAAAACACAAAAATTAGCCAGGCAAGGTGGCGCATGCCTGTAGTCCCAACTACTCAGGAGGCTGAGGTGGGAGAATTTCTTGAACCTGTGAGGTAGAGGTTGCAGTGAGCAGTGATCATGCCACCGCACTACAGCCTGCGAGACAGAACAAGACTAGGTCTCAAAAAAAAAAAAAAAAAAGGGAGGAAAGGCCAGGTGTTGTGGCTCAGGCCTGTAATCCAAGCACTTTGAAAGGCTAAGGCAGGAGGACAGCTTGAGTCTGGGAGTTCAAGACCAGCCTCAGCAACACAGTGAGACCCTGCTCTCTACAAAAAAGAGAGAGAGAAAGAGAGAGAGAGAGAGAGAAGGCAAAGATAGGTCCACAAAGTGGATGAAGACACTAGCAACATCTAGATATATAAAGAATCCTAACAACTCAACATGAAAATTGAGCCAATGATATAATCAAGAATTTTGCAAAAGAAAACTTGAACAGCCCATAAACATCTGTGAAATGATGCTCAAGCTCACTGCTGGTCTGTAAGTAAAACTAAGGGGCCGGGCGCGGTGGCTCACATCTGTAATCCCAGCACGTTGGGAGGCCGAGGCATGTGGATCGTTTGAGGTCAAGAGTTTGAGACAAGCCTAGCCAATATGGTGAAACCCCATCTCTACTAAAAATACAAAAATTAGCTAGGTGTGGTGGTGGGCGCCTGTAATCCCAGCTCAGGAGGCTGACAGGAGAATTCTTGAACCCGGGAGGCAGAGGTTGCAGTGAGCTGAGATTGTGCCATTGCAGTACAGCCTGGGCAACAGAGCGAGACTCTGACTCAAAAAAACAAAAAAAAAACAAACAAAAACAAAATAAAAATAAAATAAAATAAGGGTGACAGTGAGACAGCATTTAAAACTCCTAGACAGTCCCAAGTTGAGAATGTAGAATAGGAGCTCTGATACATTGCTGTTGGGACTGAAAGTGATATAACCATCTTGGAAAATAACTTGGTATTATCTCATCAAGGTGAACTTATACCTCGTGATCCAGCAATTCCATTTCTAGGTAAAAGACCCTAACGAGACTTTTCAAACACTTGGATCAGGAGGCATTTATGAGAATATTCAAAGCAGTATTGTTTATAACTTCAAAAATAAATCCAAGGAACAATCCAAATGTCCATGGCAGGAAAATGGATAAATTGTGGCAATTCAAAACAGTGAAAATAATATAACATGCACACAACAAGGATGAATCTTAGCACCAACGCTGAGAGAATAAAAAGTAAGTCACTGAAGACTATATATAATATACACCATTTGTATAAAGCTCAAAATAAGCAAAAATAAAAATCACATTGTTTCAGCCAATGTGTATATGTGGTTGTAAAACTCCTTTTATAAAGAAAGAAAAGGAATGAAGAACTGATAATTACAACAATCAGGATAGTTACGTCTGAGGCAAAGCTATGGAGATAGGAACAAGGAGGGACAGCAGCTTGAGTGGTTTCTGGTCATGTTCTGGTTCTTCAGTTAGGCCATGGGTGGTTCATTTTATTTATTTATTTATTTATATATATATATTTTTTTTTCTTTCTTTTTTTTTTTTTTTCTCGCTCTGTCGCCCAAGCTGGAGTGCAGTGGCACAATCTCGGCTCACTGCAACCTCTGCCTCCCGGGTTCACGTGATTCTCCTGCCTCAGCCTCCCAAGTACCTGGGATTACAGAGGCCTGCCACCACGCCTGGCTAATTTTTTGTATTTTCAGTAGAGACAGGGTTTCATCATGTTAGCCCAGGATGGTCTCAATCTCCTGACCTCATGATCCACCCGCCTCGGCCTCCAAAAGTGTTGGTATTACAGTCGTGAGCCACTGCGCCCGGCCTCATGTTATTATTTAAGCCTTCCTATACCTTATGTTACATATATATGTAATACATATCACATAATACCCATTCAGAATTTAGAAAAACTTGAATGCAAAATGAGATTTGTAAAAATATCTTTATGATAAATATTTTCAGTAGAACATTAAACAATACTTTGAGGAATTTAGCTCTTCTCTCCCTGCCTCCAAAGCCAGCAAATACGGGATCATTTTCTATTGTTCCAGTGACTGCGATAATAGCAGAGGCCAAGGAAACATCTCTTGTATGAGAGTTGTCATGGAATCAGATTTGTTGTAAAGAATCATTTATATTCTGGATTGTCCACCCGAAGAAGGAATACAGATAACATATGCATATATAACTTCAAGATTATTGCCAGTTCCTCTATAGCAGCAATAATCACAAAGAAAATACTACCAAAACATCCAAAACAGCCACAATAACCATTAGTGATTTTATTGAAGACTTATTCACAGTATTTTGACCTGAGAAATGGTGATTGTAACATACCCTTTTAGGCGCCTACATTATCTTAGTTAACAGTCCTGTAGTCCCCTCTTAGGCTTCAAGATAATTGTGATTTCATCACACCCCAGATACTTCCAAGCGGAGACCTCAGACTGTTCTCAGTCACCGCTCTCCCACAGCTGATTACAGACATCGCCTCTGCTTCCATTACCCCAGCAGCTGTCTAGTGCACTTGAACCACAAAATGGGCCCTCACTTCTTTCCTAACCCAGCTCCATCTTGGTAAACTGAAACAGACAGACAGGAGTCCCCAAGGGCACAAAACAGTTTCTTTCCAGATGATTTTAAAGGAAGGGGGAAAAAGGAAGCGTATATGCTAATGGAGCTTCTACAGCTGAAACAATTTATCTGCAGACGCCCAGCCATACACTGATCAATTTGTTATGCTGCCCTGACTGAAATCTGTGATTCCATCTGAAGGCAGTCAGAAGTAGTGTGTCCATCTGAAGGGGGTCAGGGCTCTTACCTGACTAAGCTGATACTTTAGCCCATAAATGAAACAAAATGGCACTTTTTAGAACTACCTCAGATTCAGTTAAATTTCCAACATCCTGAAATACTTTCTCTCCCAGATTCTCTGCTGGTCTCTAAGATTTGAAAGGAGAGAAAATAAAAATACCAAATTAAAGTGACAAGTTGACTAAGGGAGCTGACTACTGGGAGAAAAACAGGAAACTTGTATGATCCCAAAACTAGATTTAAAAAAAAAAAAAAAAAAGGTATTTCAGGGACACTCATGAGTGGCCACAGCACAGGATCCTGCAGTAGGACTTCCCTGGGCTCGACAGTGTGCTAGCAGCACCGGCACAATCTCAGTGGAGCCCAGAGGGGACAAATTCCCTTGAAATTTCATTCAAAATTTTCCCAGGGTCAGTTTTTAAGAGTACCTGGACCTTTGTCAGCCAGAATTTGTTAAGGAAGCAAGAGTGTTAGGTTTAAATTCTGGGAGGTCCAGGCAACATCAGAGCCACTTCCTGTTCCTGGGAGCAGAAGCCAGTGGGTTTCTGGTCCTCCTTTGAGCTCTGCTAATTCTTGCTGGTTTGAGGTTAATATGCTAGAGCACATGCCCCCCAGCTGACTCCTCACCCTCCTCTTGAAGCCCGGAAAAAGACCTATAACAATGCCGAGGTATCTTTGAAGTGCGCCTAAGACAGCTTCAACGCAGCTTTGGACAAGGGACACAAAGTCTCAGAGAAACCATAAAACAATCCATATGGCACCATAATATTGTTTTGTTCTGGGAATTCTGCCCTTAGTCAAAACCACACAGTCATGAATACATAAACACCACTTTCGGGGCCATCTAATAAAGACTGAGCTCTGCTACACAGCAGCGAGCCTCAGCCCAGGGGAAACGGGGGGAAACCAGGAGAGCCAACCATAGCAAGTGCTTCGCCTGAGTGCAGTGCGAGTCTCATTGGTGAGTGTCCACAGTGGCAAGCAGGCCTTGTTTGTAATGGTCTCATCTGAAGAACTACACAGCAAGGACACTGCAGATATCAGGCCATGCCATCTACATGGTTAGAACAGCCAGTGGTATCTAAACTGGGGGCAGCAAGGCCTGTAAAGACTTTAAGAGAAGAAACAGAATCTGGACTGCGGGAAAAAGAGTCTCTGAAGACATCTGACCTGGACAGGCTGCCATCTCTTATGATTATTTCCTGTGTGGCTGTGAAGGTTAACGGGATAAAGCCCTCATTATCAGCAGTGAGAAGAATCCAGTGACAATCTGCAAATAAAAATAAATACATAGGCAATTTAGTATATATTATTCTTATGATGAAACATACGACTACAGGCCGGGCGTGGTGGCTCAAGCCTGTAATCCCAGCGTTTTGGGAGGCCGAGACGGGCGGATCATGAGGTCAGGAGATCGAGATCATCCTGGCTAGCACGGTGAAACCCCCTCTCTACTAAAAAATACAAAAAACTAGCCGGGCGAGGTGGCGGGCACCTGTAGTCCCAGCTACTCGGGAGGCTGAGGCAGGAGAATGGCGTAAACCTGGGAGGCAGAGCTTGCAGTGAGCTGAGATTCGGCCACTGCACTCCAGCCTGGGCGACAGAGCAAGACTCCGTCTCAAAAAAAAAAAAAAGAAACAAAAAAGAAACATATGACTACAAATTTTTTTTTTCTGAGTGAAGGAATACAGTAGTTGATAATATTCAACTCAATCCTTATCAGATTTTACAGAGAATGGGGTATTAGGAAGACTGGGCATTACTTAGGGTCAGGTAGGGGAAAAAGGGGAAAAAAATGAAATGATACTTGATGTTCAATGTGGTGGCTACTGTTACAAGAATGAGGCATAAGAAAACAACCATGCGCCACATCTGATAAATCTGGCATGACTCAGTCCCTTGCCACTTAGGAGTATCCTTTGAACATCCATGTTTACTCCATGTTAGAATGACAACTCTTCAAAGAAATATTCTGCAGGCTGGGTGTGGTGGCTTACGCCTAGAATCCACCACTTTGGGAGGCCAAGGTGGGCAGATCTTGAGGTCAGGAGATCAAGACCATCCTGGCTAACATGGTGAAACCCCATCTCTACTCAAAATATAAAAAATTAGCAGGGCATGATGGCACGCACCTGTAGTCCCAGCTACCTGGGAGACTGAGGCAGGAGAACCACTTGAAACCAGGAGGCAGAGGTTGCAGTGAGCCAAGACCGTGCCACTGCACTCCAGCCTGGGTGACAGAGCGAGACTAGGTCTCAAAAAAAAAAAAAAAGAAAGAAATATTCTGCAATGCTGCTATGATCATTACATTTTAGTGCAATATAAATAAATACTGAGGCTTTCTGTTACTTTCTTGCAGTTGTTATACACTGCTTTGTAACTCTTTTCTAATTTTTTCATATATACATTTAACTTTTCCAGCTAGGCTGTAAGTTCCCTAAGGACAGGGTGTATATTTTCCATATGTTTTGGCACCTATACTAGGCCTGGGTATATAGTAGGCAATTAATAATACTTAAGGCTGGGTGTGGTGGCTTATGCCTGTAATCATAGCACTTTGGGAGGCCAAAGTGGGAGGATTACTTGAGGTCAGGAGTTCAAGACCAGCCTGGGCAACAGAGTGAGATCCCATTATCTACAAATTTTTTTTTTTTAAATTTGGCTGAGGCTGGGTGCGGTGGCTCACGTCTGTAATCCCAGCATTTTGAGAGGCCAAGGCGGGAAGATTGCCTTAGCTCAGGAATTAGAGACCAGCCTGGGCAACACAGTGAAACCCCGTCTCTACTAAAATACAAAAAATTAGCCAGGTGTGACGGCGTGTGCCTGTAGTCCCAGCTACTCAGGAGGCTAAGACAGGAGAACTGCTTGAACCCGGGAGGCGGAGGTCACAGTGAGCCGAGATTGCGCCACTGCACTCCAGCCTGGGTGACAGAGCAAGACTCCATCTCCAAAAAAAAGTAAAAAACAAAAAAAAAACTTGGCTGGGCATGGTGGTGAACACCTATAGTTCTCGCTAGGTAGGAGTCTGAGATGGGAGGATTGCTTGAGATCAGGAGTTCGCAGCTGCAGTGAGCTATGATCACACCACGGCACTCTGGCCTGGGCAACAGAGGAAGACCCTGTCTCAATAATAATAATAATAATAATAATAATAATAAATTACTTGTTAACTATCTAGAATTACTGAATGGTTGGTACCCCTCATTTTCATTACTGGCGTAGTTAAAATAGATGGTGGGGGAGGCAAGGATGTTAGGTAGGGTCAATTTCTGAACATGACCTACCATGCAGCATTTCAATGAGAGAAAGGCCAAAAGTCTGCTGAACTGTACTGAGCCTTAGTTTACCATCACAGAGAAGCACTGCTCTTTTTTCAACAACAGGACCTAGATAATAAGGTTTCTGCAAATAAAAAATAAAAGTTGTTAAACTGATTGCAGAAGTAATGGAGTTAACATTTCTTGAGAAAGGAATGTGTAAATACTTTTCAAAAAAAACTTATCTATTACCACTAATCAACTGGACTTCAGGTTTAAGGAGCTCTTTGCTACATTATTTAATACAACTAAAAAATCCAAACAAAATAGCCTTAATTTATTTTTCCTTTTGTTCTACTCTTTCCTCAGGGTTCTTCATCATTAGGAACTGGCTCTCCTAGAATACAACTAATAACACTAAAAGGATGATGGACAGCAGCCTGAGAGACACAATCTGACGGTGAGAACAGCTGCTTGGCTGTTTCAGATATAGCTTAGACACTTCATGGTTTACTAGGAAAAAAAATGCTGAGTGTCCTAAGTGGTAGAGTAGCGGAGGATTTACATAAAATAAACAAACTGTGGTCAAAATTCACACAGCTTAGAAAAAGCACTAATAAAAATAAATGATTTGTAAATTGTAAAGTCATTAAACATTGGCTGGGCACAGTGGCTCACCCCTTAGTCCCAAAAGTTTGGGAGGCTAAGATGGACAGATGATTTGAGCCCAGAAGTTCAAGACCAGTCAGGGAAACATGGCAAAACCATGTCTTTACAAAAAATAAAAAAGTTAGCCAGGCGTGGTGACACACGCTTGTAGTACCAGCTACTCAGGAGGCTGAGGTAGGAGACTCACCGGAACCCAGGAGGCAGAGGTTGCAGTGAGCTGAGAAGGCGCCACTGTACTCCAGGCTGGGTGACAGAGACAGACTCCATCTCAATAAATAAATAAATAAATAAATAAATAAACAAACAAACAAATAAATAAATATAAATAAAGGACAGTTTTATAAGTTATATGTCTAATTTATTTTGTTGTTAAGCACTTTGGGAGACCAAAGTATATGGATTGCTTGAGCCCAGGTGTTGGAGAGCAGCCTGGGCAACATGGCAAGACCCCATCTTGTAAAAAGAAAATAAATTATACGTCATTGTGATAGGATGAACCACTCAAAAAATATGTCCACTAATTTTTTTTAAATTATTATTATTATACTTTAAGTTCTAGGGTACATGTGCACAACGTGCAGGTTTGTTACATATGTATACCTATGCCATGTTGGTGTGCTGCACCCCACTAATATTTTTAAATGAAGTCATAGGAATAAACTGTAAAAGTCAAAAACAACAAATCGTTTATTTCACCTCTTATGAAATGTAACTTCTGAAATTACAGGGGAAACTATTTCTTGCTTTTGATTATTTTGTTTTTTTAACTTTTACTTTTCTCATTACAAAAGGAAGACATGATCAATTTTTTAAAAGTATAATAGGGCCAGGTGTGGTGGCTCATGCCTAATCCCAGCACTTTGGGAGGCCAAAGCCGGTGGATCACTTGAGGTCAGGAGTTTGAGACCAGCCTGGCCAACATGGTGAAACCTCGTCTCTACTATAAATACAAAAATTAGCTGAGTGTAGATGTGCACACCTGTAATCCCAGCTACCTGGGTGGCTGAGGCACGAGAATTGCTTGAACCCAGGAGGCGGACGTTGCAGTGAGCCAAGATCACGCCACTGCACTCCAGCCTGGGTGACAAAGGGAGGCTGTATCTAAAAATAAATAAAATAAAATAAAAGTATAACAGAAAAATATAATGCAGACAGTAAAGTCCCCACAATTCTATCCTCCAGAGATAACTACTGACAACAGCTTAGTTGGATTACATCATTATAAACTAAAAAACTGAGGAATTGAAAGGGCAAGAAAACTTTTTTTTTTTTTTTTTTTTGAGACATAACCTTGCTCTGTTTCCCAGGCTGGAGTGCAGTGGCATGATTACAGCTCACTGCAGCCTCAACCTCCTCAGCTTAGGTGATCCTCACACCTCAGCCTCCCAAGCAACTGGGAATATGGGTGGGTGCCATCATGGCTGGCTAATTTTTTTATTTTTTGGAAGAGACGGGGTTTTGCCATGTTGCCCAGGCTGGTCTCGAACTCCTGGACTCAAGTGATCTACCCATCTTGGCCTCCCAAAGTTCTGGGGTTACAGGTTGAAGCCACTGTGCCTGACCAAACATGGTTGTTTTAACCTTAGTTTTTAAAAATACAAAATTTTACATTTATAAATGTTTTAAAAATGAAAGATATATTATTGTTTGCAAGTAACATAGCCTATTTAAAGAAAAATTTTAAAATAATATATTTTTAAAATAAATTTAAAGTTTTTTTATTAGATACAGAAAAAATATGGAAATATTTACATCTAACATCTAATAAAATATCTAACTATATCTGTGATTTTCTCTAAAGGTTGGATTATGGAAAATTTTTACTTTCTGTAATGGTTAAATTTTTTTCTTCAACAAGTATATATTACTTTTGTAATTAGGAAAAAAAAATACTATGCAGCTGTGGAAAAAAAGATGAAAAAAGAGCTCTGTGTGCTGATATGAAGAGCTCTTTAGGACATACTATTAAATGGAAAATGAAAAGGTGTATATATCACCTTCCCTTTTGTGTAACAAAAGGGGAAATAAAAATACATAATTAGGCCGGGCGCGGTGGCTCAAGCCTGTAATCCCAGCACTTTGGGAGGCCAGGACGGGCGGATCACGAGGTCAGGAGATTGAGACCATCCTGGCTAATACGGTGAAACCCCATCTCTACTAAAAATACAAAAAATTAGCGGGGCGTGGTGGCGGGCACCTATAGTCCCAGCTACTTGGGAGGCTGAGGCAGGAGAATGGCGTGAACCTGGGAGGCGGAGCTTACAGTGATCCGAGATTGCGCCACTGCACTCCAGCCTGGGTGACAGACAGAGTGAGACTCTGCCTCAAAAAAAAAAAAAAAAAAAAAAAACCATAACTAAAGTCTCCTAGTATCTGCATAAAGAAATAAAAATAAAAATGGTTACCTAAAGGAGGAAAGGAGAACAGGCTGAGGAAACATGGGGTAGGAGTAAGAGTTCTTAGTATACAGTTTTTATTAAAATAGTTTTGCTTTTTAAACCAAATAAATGAATTACCTATTAAAAAAAGATAGAAGAAAAAAAATTCTTTAAAAAGTCATAGTAGGAAAGAAATCCAAACCAGTTATCACATTTATAAATAAAATAATTTTTTAAAAAATCAAAACTACGCTGGGTGCAGTGGCTCACACCTGTAATCCCAGCGCTTTGGGAGGCTGAGGCAGGAGGACTGCTTGAGCCCAGGGCTTCCAACCAGCCTGGGCAACATAGCAAGACCTTGTCTCTATAGTTTAAAAAAAAAAAAAAAGTAAAAAAAAAGTTTTTTAATTAAAAAAAAAGTAAAACTCTATTACTGAAAACTTCATGTAGTTAATGTGGCAAAAATCCTCTTCAAAAAAACGTAGGGTTGGGGCCACATGCAGTGGCACACACCTGTAATCCCAGCACTTTTGGAGGCTGAGGCAAGACGATCACTTAAGCCTAGGAGGTCACGATCAGCCTAGACAACATAGCAAGATCCTGTCTCTGCTTAAAAAAAAAAAAAAAAAAAAAAATTAGCCAACTGTGGTGGCATGTGCCTGTGGTCTCAGCTGCTCAGGAGGCTGAAGCAGAGGGATCACTGATCAGATTGGTGACATATGAGGAAAAGGACAGCCTTATACATAGCTGGTAGGCGTGTGATGATGCATTGTTAAGTAAAAATCTTTGACAGGCAATCTGGCAATTCTATTAAAAGTAGAAACACATATACTCTTCAAATTTGCATTTCTACTTCTGGGAACAAATCCAACAGAAATAAAGGTACTAACACGAATGGATACATATAAGAGTACTACTGTAGCATTATTTGGAGTAGCTAAAAACTAAAAACAAAGTGAATGTCAATCGACAAGGGAATGGCTAAATAAAGAGCATACTCTCATTAAGAAGTGAAGAGTGGGCCGGGCGCGGTGGCTCAAGCCTGTAATCCCAGCACTTTGGGAGGCCGAGACGGGCAGATCGCGAGGTCAGGAGATCAAGACCATCCTGGCTAACACGGTGAAACCCCGTCTCTACTGAAAAACACGAAAAACTAGCCGGGCGAGGTGGCGGGCGCCTGTAGTCCCAGCTACTCGGGAGGCTGAGGCAGGAGAATGGTGTAAACCCGGGAGGCGGAGCTTGCAGTGAGCTGAGATCCAGTCACTGCACTCCAGCCTGGGTGGCAGAGCGAGACTCCGTCTCAAAAAAAAAAAAGAAGTGAAGAGTGCATATCACCCCATTTTTGTAAAAACAATGACAAACCACTCCCACATACCTATACATCTATGTACACAAAGACCTGTGTTAGATCATATAAGCATGAAGAAAGTCACGAAAGGATCCATGTTAAGCTGCTGGTTACAGCAGATTAAGGGGAAGATGGGGCAAGGCCATACTTTATAAAGCAGGAAAGTGTCCATGATAAAAATATGTATAATATGATCCCATTTGTATAATGTTTGGATATGCATGCATAAAGAAATGCATCAAAACATTTTAAATGAACATAACCTTTTCCTTTTTTTTTTTTTTGAGATGGAGTCTCTGTTGCCCAGGATGGAGTGCAGTGGCGCAGTCTCGGCTCACTGAAACCTCTCCCTCCCGGGCTCAAGTGATTCTCCTGCCTCAGCCTCCCGAGTAGCTGGGATTACAGGCGTCCATCATCATGCCCGGCTACTTTTTATATATTTTTTAGAGACAGGGTTTCACCACGTTGGTCAGGCTGGTCTCGAACTCCTGACCTCAGGTGATCCACTTGCCTCAGCTTCCCAAAGTGCTGGGATTACAGGCGTGAATCATGGCGCCCGGCAACATAACCTTTTTTATAAGTGGAGAAGTATCTCTATTATATAAAGAAAACGTTGTCACAATGAATTAACATGATTAATTTTTTTTCTAAATATAAAGAATTATTGCAGACATTTATTTTTCCACACCATGTACCTGGTAAAATCATGATGTAGACTGATATGTGTGCCTATCTGGTTGGCAGGCTAAAAACCAACCAACCTGCAAAGGTGTACCAACTTGCCTGTAACAACATGCCCAGCTTAGTGAAGTTCAGTTAGAGCACCATCTTCCTCATCAATACGTTTCTTGCAGTACTCACCGGCTACAGGAGCTTTATGTATAGTGGTAGTTCCTCAAAGGAGAATTTACCTGGTAAATGATGTGAACGTAAGGAAGATCTTGAGAGAGTGGATACACTGAAGAGGATTTCCTCCCATTATGCAGACAGTTTGTGAGTTCAGAAAAACAACGCTGCATTTCAACCAGGTTCCTAGATAAAATTTCCACTTCCTTAGACAGCTTGTAAGTTTCCTTTTCACTTTGTAAGCTCTTTCTTTGAGGCAAATGAGGAGGCTCCAGTGTGCTGGTGTGGTCTGGTGTGCTGCTGTGTCTGGGCAGCGATGCTGGCTGGGTAACAGGCTCAGCATCTAGGGCTATGGAGTCATCACAGATACTAGACAGAGGACTCTGGATTTCTTTAATAAGTGTTCTTCCAGGCCTTCCAGTCTGACTACTGGTATTAGCTGTCAGCAACAGCCCTTTGTTTTGGTGACAAAAATCTGGGGAAAGACTTTCAATTAACTTTTTTCTATTTGCTTTATTTAATGGAGCACTGAAAGTAGAGTAGGTAGTATGGCTTTCACTTGATGTTATTGAAGGTTCTTCTTCCAACATTACTTCTCTAACAATCAAGCTAATCGCATACTGATCAGACTTTGAAGAAGGAAGAAACGTTGTATCAGTGAGTTTTTGTTTTCCTACCAAAATTAGTAATAGTTTGTCTGTCAAGAAACATATCCCTTTTGGTCTTTCAGTGTTCTCTAATCGAATTTGCTGGATGTTTGGGACTGAAGATGGAATGAGAGAGTAGATCAAAATTATATTACAAGTGTTGGAAGCCACTGCCACTACATGTGCTTTAAGATTAAATGCTATCAGATCAGGAACCAGAATGCCTGGAATAGTGACTTTTCTTGTCATGGTAACTGCTTTCTTAAAAGTCACAAGAACCAAATGTGAAGAATCTTGGCCAGTTCCTGTCAAGTAGTCCTTTTTTCTTAGACAAATAAGAGAATTACCCTCAGACTTATGTTGACTGAAATGTATGTGAGTTAGATCCAGAGGTTCTAAATAGGAAGAAGAAACTGATACTTCAGAATCTTTTTCAGAATCAGTTGCCTCTTTATCAATAGAGGGTACTTCACCAATAACTGGTAAAGCATACAGAGTCGTGTCTTTACTGTTGGGTGGGACATTAAAGGTTTCAGATGCATTTAAGCCACAGATCTTATCCAGTGGAAGCTCAGTGGCTATAGCAACCTGTGAGTCCACAGTTGCCGTGATGGAGCAGACGTGGCTGTCCACATCAAACACCAGGCAGGAGGAGCACCTGTGAAGAGTCTTCTGAGCACTGTCCCAAATATAAGAATGCAGGCTGCTGCCTACTGCCACCACCAGCCTCAGGCCATCCTGGGTCCAACATGCACAGTGAATGCGGTCCTGGGTGTTGATATCTGCCTTTACCTGGGAATTGTCAGAGTGCACATTAGGGAAAATGGAGACATCCTGAGCAGTCAACACAGTCAGAATAGCACATTTTGGGTGCCACACACAGCCCTGGGGAAGGATAGGTAGTGATCCTCTAATCTCACAAGTCTGAGACGTCAGCCATCTGCTTGACTCCGTAGGGCTGGGACACAGCTGCCACACAGTGACACGCTTCTCCTGCTGGACCGCGAGTAGAACAGGTGTGTCATCTGCAACGGGTGGGGCCCAGGACAACCCACAGACACATTCAAATTGTCCAATGACTTTGGAGTCCCCAAACTTGACCTCTCCATTGTGAAGCTGTAAATTAGTTAGGACAACTTGATTCCCATCAGTCCAGGCAAGGCCATGGATCAGGTGCACTGCTTGATGCAATGCGTTCAGTCCAGTCCTGAGTAGTTTTCCTTTTCCCAGCTCCATCCTTTTGATAAAGGTTACCTGAAATGATTAAGAAGGAAAGTTACACCACGAGAAATCTAGACAAATCTAGAATGCAGGACATTTTGTAAGACAACTGTCTTAGCCCCTTCTCAGGTTAATAATGTGGAGAGACAAAAGGACGGGGGAGTATTGTAAATTAAGAGACTACTGAGCTGTAACAGGCGAATGCAATGTATATACTTTGGATCTTGAAGAAATAAAATCTTCTACCTAATGAAGACTTTTAGAACTGGGGAAATCTGAGTATGGAATGGGTATCAGAAAATATTGTAGAGTTATTAATTTTCTTAAGTCTGAACATGGTATTGTGGTTATGCAAGACAAGGTCCTTATTAAAATATACATGTTGAAGTACTTGGGGTAAAATGTCATGATGCCTACAATGTGCTTTCAAATGGTTTGACAAAAAAAAAACCCAAATTTTCTATAGACATACAGAAAGAAAACAAATACAGCAAAATGTTAATAATTGTTGAGTCTAGATTGAGGCTATGTTAGTATTTATGCTACTTTCAACTTTTAAGTTAGAAAACTTTCCAATTAAAAATTTGAGAAAAGTCTCCTCCATCATCTAATTCTATTCATCCTTTTACTGCCAAATCAATGAATAACTGATATGCACATCTCTGACTTTATTAGCACTTATTTCAAATCCTTCCAAAGTGGCTTTTATCTCTCTACTGAAATGACACTCAAAAATCACTGTTTCTACTTTATCACATTCAACAGCACTTAATAATTTTCAGAACATTTTCACACTCCCTATTGCATTTTATCTTACAACAATCCTTTACAATAATGTAAAGTAGGTTTGGCAAGTATTATCCTCATTTTTTCACCCTGAATGTTTTTCCCCCAGGCATCTGAATCACTAAAGAAATACATGCTTAGGGCTGGGAGTGGCAGCTCACGCCTACAATCCCAGCACTTTGGGAAGCTGAGGCAGGAGGATCACCTGAGGTTGGGAGTTTGAGACCAGCCTGACCAACATGCAGAAACCCCCGTCTCTACTAAACATACAAAATTAGCCGGGTGTGGTGGCGCGTGCCTGTACTCCCAGCTACTCAGGAGGCTGAGGCAGGAGAATCGTTTGAACATGGGAGGCAGAGGCTGCAGGGAGCTGAGATCGTGCCATTGCACTCCAGCCTGGGCAACATCAGAGAAACTCCACCTCAAAAAAAAGAAAAAAAGAAAAGAAAAAAAGAGAGAAGTACATGCTTAGGCTAGGCACGGTGGCTCACGCCTGTAATCCCAGCACTTTAGGAGGCCGAGGCGGGTGGATCACCTGAGGTCAGGAGTTTGAGACCAGCCTGGCCAACATGGTGTAACCCTGTCTCTAATAATAATACAAAAATTGGCCGGGCGTGGTGGTGCATACCTGTTATCCCAGCTACTTGTGAGGCTGAGGCAGGAGAATCACTTGAACCCAGCAGGTGGAGGCTGCATGCAGTGAGCCAAGATTGCCCCACTGCACTTCAGCCTGGGTGACAGGAGCAAAACTCTATCTCCAAAAAAAATTTAAAAACTGTTCCCTCCTACTCTGCGCTGGCCCCTCTTTAGCCCCTCCTCTCCCCCATTTCAAGGCCTTGATAAAAGCATCATTAACAATTTGGTGTGAAGCCTCTGAAAATGTTAAAGAAAGACACAAAGATATATAGGATTTTACATGTTATGGCTTTTCTTTTAAATAAAAAATGGGGTGGCCACGCATGGTGGTTCATGCCTGTAGTCCCAGCACTTTGGGAGGCCGAGGCGGGCAGATCACCCGAGGTCTGGAGCTCGAGACCAGCCTGGCCAACATTGTGAAACTCTATCTCTATTAAAAATACAAAAATTAGTTGGGCTCGGTGGCAGGTGCCTGTAATCCCAGCTACTCAGGAGGCTGAGGCTGGAGAATTGCTTGAACCCGGAAGGCGGGAGGCTGCAGTGAGCTGAGATCGCACCATTGCACTCCAGCCTGGGCAACGAAAGTGAAACTCTGTCTCAAAAAAAAAAAAAAAAAAGATACATATAGTCAGTAGACAGAATAAGGCACATTAAATTATATTTTGAAATCCTATCAATCAGTGGATACATAAATACATAATAATGGATATAAGAATAAAATGTTGCAATAATAAACACAGAGTGAGAAAGACTAATTTTAGTATAAAGGCTGGGCATGGGGGCTCACACCTGTAATCCCAGCACTTTGGGAGCCTGAGCAGGGCAGATCACCTGAGGTCAGGAGATCAAGACCAATCTGATCAACATGGAGAAACCCCATCTCTACTATAAATACAAAAAATTGGCCTGGTGCGGTGGCTCATGCCTGTAATCCCAGCACTTTGGGAGGCCGAGGTGGGCAGATCACAAGGTCAGGAGATCGAGACCATCCTGGCTATTATGGTGAAACCCTATCTCTACTAAAAATAAAAAAATTAGCCGGGCATGGTGGTAGGCACCTGTAGTCCCAGCTACTAGGGAGGCTGAGGCAGGAGAATGGCGTGAACCTGGGAGGCGGAGCTTGCAGTGAGTGGAGATGGAGGCACTGCACTCCAGCCTGGGTGACAGAGTGAGACTCTGTCTCAAAAAGAAAAAAAAAAACTAGCTGGGCATGGTAGTGCATGCCTGTAATCCAAGCTACTTGGGAGGCTGAGACAGGATAATCACATGAACCCGGGAGGCAGGGGTTGCAGTGAGCCGAGATCGTACCATGGCACTCCAGCCTGGGCAACAAGAGTGAAACCCTGTCTCAAAACAAAAAAAAAAAAATTTCAGTATTAAAAAAATTACTGGGCCGGGCGCAGTGGCTCAAGCCTGTAATCCCAGCACTTTGGGAGGCCGAGACGGGCGGATCATGAGGTCAGGAGATCGAGACCATCCTGGCTAACACAGTGAAACCCCGTCTCTACTAAAAAAACACAAAAAACTAGCCAGGCGAGGTGGCGGGCACCTGTAGTCCCAGCTACTCGGGAGGCTGAGGCAGGAGAATGGTGTAAACCCGGGAGGCGGAGCTTGCAGTGAGCTGAGATCCGGCCACTGCACCCCAGCCTGGGCGACAGAGCGAGACTCCATCTCAAAAAAAAAAAAAAAAAATTACTGGGCCAGGTAGCTCATGTCTTTAATCCCAGCACTTTGGGAGGCAAAGGCAGGTGGATAACCTGAGGTGAGGAGTTTGAGACCAGCCTAGCCAACATGGCGAAACCTCGTTTCTACTAAAAATACAAAAAATTAGCCAGGAGTGATGGCACACTCTTGTAATCCCAGCTACTTGGGAGGCTGAGACATGAGAATTCCTTGAACCCGGGAGGCGGATGTTACAGTAAGCCAAGATGGCACCACTGCACTGTAGCCTGGACGACAGAGTGGGACTCGAAACAAAACTAAACAAAATGACCATTGGCCAGGCACAGTGGCTCATGCCTGTAATCCCAACACTTTAGGAGGCCAAGGCAGAAGGATCACTTGAGCCCTGGAGTTCGAGATGAGAGACCAGCCTGGACAACACAGCAAGATACTGTCCCTACTTAAAACAAAACACCCCACAACAATCTACAAACATATATAAAGTGATGTAGTGCAGTGGTATGATCTAGTGCTGTAGTGCAGTGGTATGATCTAGGCTCACTGCAACTTCTACTTCCTGGGTTCAAGTGACTCTTGTGCCTCAGCCTCCCAAGGAACTGGGATAGGCGCCCAACACCACGCCTTATTAGTTATCAAAGAACTGTGTAAACTGACAGTACTCATTTTTTTCACCACTCATTCTCTTCTAATATACTTAAAATGAATTCCATTCCAATCTCTTCTCCAAAACACCTCTCACCAGGCCACCAGTGCTTCCCTGTCACTGAATCTAAATGACATTTTTCAGCCTTGTTTTACTAAGTGTCAAAGGCAGAACTTGAGAAGTTGTCTTCAGACTCTAAATCCAAAGAAATGTATTCTCTACCAAGCTGGTGATTTGCTCATCTGTAAATTATTTCTCATATCTCCTTGCTAGCTTTGTCCTTGCTCTTAGGATCTTTTACTTTTTTTTTTTTTTTTTAAAAAGGTCTATTATGCTTTTATATATAATGTCAGATTAAGTGGTTCTGCAGCGGCTTGCTAAATGGAGAAAAAAGTCCTGTCATTACTAACGAAGAACACTGTGATCTCTATCCCACTGGTCTTATGAAAGATAATAAATGTTTTCCCCCTAATATCTACTTATGTACTTTAAAAAGACTTCTATTGATAAATAATGCATGATACACTTTCATGGGCAGAGAAAATTCCTAATGGGCCAATTACATCCAAGTCAATTTATATATTTTAGGATACCAAGTTCAGTCTAATGTCAATGAGGGTGTGTGTGGCCAGGGTAGCACAAGACAAGGATTTGGGAATAAGAGAAAAACAAACATGGGAATAAGTTTACTGAGGTTATTTTTTGGGGGGTAGGGGCATGGAGTCTTGCTCCGTCACCCAGGCTGTAGTGCAGTGGTATGATCTAGGCTCACTGCAACTTCTACTTGCTGGGTTCAAGTGACTCTTGTGCCTCAGCCTCCCAAGGAACTGGGATAGGCGCCCAACACCACGCCCAGCTAATTTTTATATTTTTAGTAGAGGCCAGGCTGAAACTCCTGACCTCAAGTGATCCTCCTGCCTTGGCTTCCCAAAGTGCTAGGATTACAGGCGTGAGCCACTGTAGAGGCCAGTTTACTGAGGTTTTTAGAAGAATGAATTTTAATATTGTCATCTTCAGTAACAAGAAGAAATGTGGCACATTTTTCTCAAAAATGCAATAATTACAAAAATCTGCTCCATTCCTTTCTACTCCTGTGTTAGCCCAGGTTCTGACTTCTCCCTTTTTATTAGGGTAAAACAAGGAGAGGTTCCCTTGATACCAGTCTCTACTTTCCAAATGAGCCTGCATACTATGTGTTGTTGGGTAGAATTATCTTTAAAAAAAAAAAAAAAAAAAAAAAAGCACAGCTGTGATCATTTTGCTCTTCTGCATAAACACCCTTGATGAATCCCCACATTTACAGTACATATAAAAAAGCCTCGAAATGTCTTAACAAGGCATTTAAAGTCTTATATTATCAGATATTGATATATCTTTCTAAGTTTATTCTCTGATCATAAAGGGCATACTGGGGAATTTGGAATCTTGGGGGAACCAGCATATATTCGAGTGACAATATGCAGAATGGACCTGAGAAGGAAGAAAGTTGACAAGTAATTTGAATGCCACAAAGTGAAAGTGAAGCAAGTTTGCAACTATTTCAGTAGAGAAAGAAGGCCATTATTCAGGAGATGCTTCTAAGGCAGATGGAACAGACAGTGATATCAGATAGAATATAAGTAGTGAGGAAGAAAACAGAATTAAGGATAACACCCAGATTTTTAGCTTGAGAAACTGCTGAACCATTAACCAGAGCATGTTGCAAAGGCAAGGAAGGCAGGGCAGGCTGGGTGCGATGCCTCATGCCTGTAATCTCAGCACTTTGGGAGGCTGAGGCAGGCAGATCACCTGAGGTCAGGAGTTTGAGACCAGCCTTGCCAACATGGTGAAACCCTGTCTCTACTAAAAATACAGTATTAGCTGGGGGTGGTGGTACGTGCCTGTAGTTCCAGCTACTTGGGAGGCTGCAGCAGGAGAATCGCTTGAACCTAGGAGGCGGAGGTTGCAGTGAGCCAAGATCGCACCACTGCACTCCAGCCTGGGTGACAGAGCAAGACTCCATCTCAAAAAAAAAAAAGAAAAAAAGAAAGAAAGAAAGAGAAAGGAAGGGCAGGGCAGGACAGGCACAGTGGCTAACACTTGTAATTCCAGCACTTTGGTAAGAGTATCACTTGATGCCAGGATTTCAAGACCAGCCTAGGCAACACAGGGAGACTCCAATTCTACAGAAAAATTTTTTAAAATGAGGTGGGTGCTCACTTTGGCAGCACATATACTAAAATTGAAATGATACAGAGAGTAGCATGGTCGCTGCACAGGGATGACTTGCAAATTTGTGAAGTGTTCCATAAAAAAGAAAAAGAAAAAAAGAATAAAAATAAAAATTAGCTGGGTGCAGCGTCACACACCTGCAGTCCTAGTTATTCTGGAGGCTGAGAGGATTTGAGCTCAGGAGTTCAAGGCAGTAAGCTATGATCACACCACTGCACTCCAGCCTGGGTGACAGAGTGAAACCCTGCTGGGGGGGGAGTGGGCGGGGGCAGTAGGGGAGGAACGTGTGTAGTATGTGACCAATTGAAATTAACATGTGCTTCATGTAAGATGTCTACATGGTACCAATGTACCTTAGGCAGTCAGAGGTAAGGATCTGGAAATCACTGACTCAGGGTTAACAATTAAAAGTCAAGGTGGTGGAGAACCTCACTGTTAAAGATCAGAGGGCCAGGAGGACCAAGGTTTAAATGACCTTCACGCATTCCCCAACGCTACTGATTTTGCCTGAAACTAACTGTGTACCTATTGTTTCACAATCTCCAGAGTGTAAGTTTTCTGGAGAACATGAAATCAAGAACCCTGGGTGTTTTAGGAGGGAAAAGACCGCTGTATTAGTTCAGGTCTCCGGAGAGGTGGTCAGAAAACCATGAGCCGGTGCTCAGTATATAACCATTTAATTGTGTTTTTCATCTTCTTTAAAGACAACTCATGATGAGAATCAAGGGATTCAGGTGAACTGGCATTTCCAGCAGGTTTAAACAAAAGTATATCCCTCCCCCCACTTGTTTTCCAAGTTTATTGTATTTCCACTATAAAATGATTTCAAGTCCTTTACACTTATTTGAAAACAAAAATCATACACAGGAAAAAATTAAGAAGAGTTAACGAAAAAACATTCATCCAAAAAAAATTACTACATCCCTCTAGACTCTTCTATGCATAGTTTGGCTGTCAAACTTTTTCAGTCATACTGTGCAACTTTGTATCACGGTTTTTTCACTTAACATTATATATTAGCATTTCCCCATGTTATTTAAAAGTTTTATAAATTAGTTTTAGAGGCCACTTCACACTCAGTGAAGTGACATAATGTACTGAACTGCTCCTAGCTGTACCCAACTTTATCCCGCTATAAATAACGCTGGGACCGAGGTCTTAAGGCTTAAAGCACTTCCTGACTTTGGATGACTTCCTTGGGACATATTCCCAGGAGTGTTATTCACTAGTCACAGTCATATTCCCTCGTTTCATCCACCCCCAGCTCGGTCCTCACCCCGCGACCCCGCACACGCGGCCCGCCCCATTCTTCTCATCCTCTCTGCACGCCTGAATCTCCTCCCTCCGGCCCCCCATCCCCCAAGAGCCGGTCCACTTCCCTCCCGACCCCCTACAGCCTCCCCACACCCGCCAGGCCCGGCAGCAGTGGAGACAAAATACCTTAGCTCTCACTGCCTCACAAAAACACCAGTGTCCCTGTGGCCGCCCAACCTCACGCCGCCGCAGATAAGCAGCTCTGGTCAGTCACCGGAAGCACCGGCCCTCAGTCCTCTGATAGGTGGGCGGTGATGTCTGTCCTCTGATAGGTGAGTGGTCCTCTGATGGGATAGGCAATCTCCTAGATGGCCCCGTCTATTGGTTTTTGAATGTGCACATTAGGAGAGGGTTCATTCCACTGGCCAATAAGCTCTGGCTGTACCGCATGGATCGCTGGGAGTTGTAGTCCCCATGAAACCACCGACCGCAAGCCCGCCACATTTTCCCTCCGTTAAGCACTTGAGCTCTTTCCCCACTTCTCGTCGGTTCTCTTGTCTAAGGAGTCCAGGAGCCCTAGGATCAACACGGCTTCTTAACCTTTAAAATCTGATAAAATCTGTCCAGGAAAATGTTCTTATCTGTACACAAAATATTGTGCATTCATCTGAAGTCGCTTCATGGGCCTGTCCCAGCTACAAATCCCTGTTCTACGCCCACCCTAAGTGTGCCTGCTCTGGCCACAGCCTGTGGAGTTAGTGCATCCCTTAGGCTTCTTTAGACCAGCCACACGCTTGGAAGACTGGGCCACATCTCGGAGCAGCGCATGAGGAATTCCAGGTCCTGACCTTCACAGTACAGTTGACCATCATCTTTCTTGAACAACACAGCCAGTCCACCTTCAGGGATGCAGACAACCTCATCTGGGATCTAAGCATCCGGGAGAGTGGGGATGGGGAAATGGAGGAAGAACACCCTTGGGGTTCATTCTGGGCCCGTTTGCCAGGCTTTTCTCCCCATGCCTATCTTCCAGTGCCACTTAGCAGAATCATACCTTCACATCAGTTTTTATGTTTTTCTTTTTCTTTTCTTTTCTTTTTTTAAAAATAAAGATGGCGTGCCTGTAATCCCAGCACTTTGGGAGGCGAGGCGGGCGGATAACCTGAGATCCGCAGTTCAAGACCAGCCTGGCCAACATGGTGAAACCCGGTCTCTACTAAAAATTTAAAAATTAGCCGGACGCTGGTAGCTCACGCCTGTAATCCCAGCTACTTGGGAGGCTGAGGCACGAGAATCGCTTGAACTCGGGAGGCGGAGGTTGCAGTGAGCCGAGATTGTGCCACTGCATTCCAGCCTGGCGACAGAGTGAAGATTCTGTCTCAAAAAAAAAAAAGAGAGAGAGAGAGAGAGGGACGGGATCTTGCTATGTTACCCAGGCTAGTCTTGAACTCCTGGGCTCAAGCAATCCTCCTGCCTCGGTCTCCCACAGTGTTGAGATTACAGGTGTGAGCCATTGTTCCAAAAATTGATATGCCCGGCCTCACATCAATTTTTGGAACAATGCAGGTAATAACGAGAGGAAAAAAAAGTTTTAAAAGTCCCAATTACCCTTCAAACAAATATTACCTCCTCCAAAAAATATTTTTCTAGATTCCTGATTGTCTTTTTAGGTGGAGGAGGAACTCAAAGTAGAATTCATTTACATATTCATTCATTCATTCCACAGCACTAATCACTCCATGCGGTAACTCTGTGTCCCCATCTCTCTCAGATTTAGTACCTGGAAAACAGCCATTCTGTCTTAATTCAATTGGTATCCCCAGGGCGCATTTCTTTGCCTTGAAAATTGAGTACCCAATAAATGTGCGTCGAGCAAAACTACATGAGATGGCGAACAGGGGTTTAAGGGTATGGGGGAGAGTCAGCAATGACTGGTGTTCTCCCTCCCTCCCCGAGCTCTGCTCCTACAGATCCAGGACGCCTAGCGAGGGTAGGAACCTCTTCGGTGCTTCCGCAACGCTCTGAACAGCACGGCACTGAGCGCATCTAATTAAAGTGATGGTTTCATTAGATAGCAACTCAGCGAGACCCTGTTTCTACAAAAAATAAAAAATTAGCTGGGCGTGGTTGCTCGAGCCTCTAGTCCCAGCTACTTGGGAGACTGAGGCAGAAGGATCGCTTGAGCCTAAGAGTTCGAGGTTGCTGTGAGCTATGATCGCGCCACTGGGCTCCAGCCTGGGCGACAGAGCAAGATCCTCTCTCTAAAAAAAAAAAAAAAAAAAAAACAAAAATAAAATAATGGTTTAATTGCCGGCCTTTGCCCCTTCTGCCCCCCACCCCCCACAAGTCTGTAGGACCGGGTTGACTTCCCAGAGCTTAGTACAGATTAGATGCTAAATAAATGTGTGTTGGACGGATGGGCGAATGAATGGATGGATGGAGGATGTGGTTGTGCTTACCATGCTCCCCGGTCAGTGGGTTAATGTCGTCAGGCGGGGCCAGGCTCGCTAACAGCCGGGCGGGGTCCCTTCCCCCGGGCCCCGCCCCGGCCGACCCCACCTTTCCGCGCGGCTCCGCCCCGCCGCCCCCTTCCCAGTGGCCCCTCCCCGCGCAGGTCCCGACTCCAGCCGCACCTCCTCTGGCTCTGCAGTGGCGGCGGGGAGGCGAGCCGGAGCGACTGCGGGGCCGGGACCGGAGCAGAGCCGGGGTCGGGCAGCAGCAGGGACCCCCGGAGGCGGGGCCTGTGGGACCGCTATGGGCGTGGAGATCGAGACCATCTCCCCCGGAGACGGTACCGGGCTCCCTCCGGAGCCGGGGGAGGGGAGGGGTCCCCGGGCGGAGCCCGGAGGGCGGGGGTCTGATTCGGAGGTGGCGCGGAGGGTGCTGAAGGGTCGGGGGGCTGGATGGGGAGGGCAGGCGGAGACCCCGGACGGGATTCTTGGGGGTCTAGGAGACCATCCTCCACCATCCTCTTCCGCGACTCACCTAGGGGAATGTAGGTGGCAGCCTGGAGGCGGGGGTCTGCGGCCCGGAGCCGGGGGTCTGCGGCCCACCACCCCGGGCTGCTCCTGTCGCCGCTGCTACCGTTCGGTTATCCGCTGCTGCTGATACCCCAGGCTGGGTTTCGGCTTAGCTTTCCCTGCCCTGCTCGGCGAGCTCTGGAAAGCAGGACCTGCTCTCGGGTCTCCGCTGCTCCGGGACCTCCTCCTAGCGCGTCCCCCGCCGGGCCTCCTGTCGGTCGCTTCCCTGTGGGCCGGGCTGTGAGCGGCTGTGGGGACAGACCCAGGCTGGGAAAGGGGGAAGCGCTCCCTTGCCGGCTTCCGGATCTCGCTTTATCCTCCCGCCGCGTTCAGACTCCCTGGCCACCCTGTCCACTCCCATGGCCTCCACATTGAAGCTTCTAAGCCCAGCCCTGCGACCTGCGGCCGGACCTCTCCCTGGAGGTCCCAAGGTGCTCCCTAGTCAGCAAATCCAAAACAGAACTTGCGCTTCCCACCTTCTCCCCTAAGTGATCCTTCTCATCCCCCTTCCTTATCTCACTTTCCCAAGCCCTTGTATTACTGGGTCTGGGTGTGCAAGGAATAGCCATTTCTTTATTTCTTGAAATTTAATTCATACCAAAGCTCCCATTGTCTGCAGGGTTTGATGGGCAAACTTCATATCAGATATTATTAATATGAACAGCTCCCCTGCCCAGGAAATTGGAGAACTTCTTGGCTCCAGGCCATGCTCCTTGTCCAATCCCAACCACTACTTTGGATATCCCCTGGGGTACAGGATTCTTTGCCCACGCAGGAAACCTTGATGCTGGGTCCCAGAAAGCGTCTCCCTGAGGCCTTTTCATCCCCCAGCAGCCCCTGAGCTAATCTCCCCATCTTCAGCCTCTCCTCCCTGCCTTCAATCTCATCCCCAATCTCATATTCACTCCCTTTCTACATCATAGCCTGAAGACTCTTCTTAAAATGTGGTGGCTCATGCCTGTAATCCCACCACTTTGGGAGGCCGAGGCGGGTGGATCACAAGGTCAGGAGTTCAAGACCAGCCTGACCAACATGGTGAAACCCGTCTCTACTAAAAATACAAAAATTAGCTAGGCGTGGTGGTGCATGCCTGTAATCCCAGCTACTGGGGAGGCTGAGGCAGGAGAATGGCTTGAACCCAGGAGGCAGAGGTTGCAGTGAGCCGATTGTGCCACTGCACTCCAGCCTGGGTGACAGAGCGAGACTCGTCTCAAAAATAAGAAGAAGAAGAAGAAGAAGAAAACAAATGCATATTTGACCATGCCCCTCCCTCAGGTAGAAGATGTTTTAATGATTCTTCCCTCTCCCCCAGGCAGAGGGGCCTTTGGTGCTGTGGTCTATTCTCATCTTCCACACTAGAGCTTCATCTCTCACCACCTGTCCTGAGCCCACCACCAACTTTTTCTCCAGCTTTCCCAAGCTGCCTGCAAGTTGTTGAACACACCACTCATTCAGCAAATATTTATTGAACGTGTGTGCTAGGCCCTAAGGTGACAGCGTTGAAACAGACAGGGTCCCCGCTATTGCTGGACTGAAGGCCTTTGAACATGTTACATGTCATTCCCTCTTCCCAGATGGTGTTTTTTTACTTCCTCTGGCAAATTCTTACTTGTCTTTCAAGACCTGGCTTCGCCATTCTCTCCTCTATGATATTTTCCTTGACTTCTGCAGTCAGTTAGCTGCTCCCTCCTCCAGGCTCCCATAAAGTCCTCTAAATGTTGGCTCTGTGGTTAGCCTTCCTTAGGCTTTGTTATCTAGCCCCATAGCTTTAAATTCCAGCCAAATTTATATCTCCAGTGCAGACTCTTCATCTGCCTACTTGCAATATAAACTCAGATGTCTAATAGGCATCTCAAGATTGCCACCCGCACAAATCTGTTCCTCCCGTCTTCCCTATCTCAGGAAATAGTTCCACTATTCATCCAGTTGCCCAAACAGAAAACCCAAGCATCGTTCTTGTTGTCTCCTTTGTCCTCATCCTGGACCCCATTTCCAATTTGATTGCATGCCCTGTCAGCTCTGCTTCCAAAATATGTCTCCAGTCTATTTCACTCTCTTCTCTGCTGCCACCACCTTAAATCAAGCTATCATTGATTTCTTGTCTGGATTATTGCAACAGACGCCTTACTGTCCATCCTACACATAGCAGTCAGAGTGATGTTATAAAATCTTAATTCGGATTATGTCATTCTCTGGCTTAAAACCCTCCAGTGGTTTCCTATTGCACTTAGTATGAAATCCGGCTCTGCAAGCCCTGTATGATCCATCTCCTTCCCACCTCTGTCCTCCCTCCCTTCTTTCCACCTAACCTCCTTGCTCGCTGCAAATGGATTGATTCTGTGCACTTGTTACTCCTTCCCCAAGTGCTAATTCCCAGTATTTTGCTCATCCTTCAAGTCCTAGCTCCAGGGGCACCTTCTTCAAGAGGCCATCCTGGACCACTCTGTCTGAAA
This sequence comes from Macaca fascicularis, assembly GCF_037993035.2. Taxonomy (NCBI): domain Eukaryota; kingdom Metazoa; phylum Chordata; class Mammalia; order Primates; family Cercopithecidae; genus Macaca; species Macaca fascicularis. The sequence goes on along the minus strand of NC_088387.1, from coordinate 98,225,263 downwards.
TGGTCTGTCCCACTGCATCTCCCTTTAATACATCATTGTGTGTGTTTTCTTTAGAGTATTCATCATAATCCATAATCGTTTTGCATATTTAAGTATTGTCTCTGTCCATTAGAATATAAAGTCCATGGCAGGTGTGGTGGCTCATGCCTATAATCTCAACACTTTGGGAGGTTGAGATGGTAGGAGCTCTTGAGCCCAGGAGTTCAAGGCCAGCCTGGACAACATGTCAAGACCCTGTCTCTACAAAATTTTTTTTTTTTTTAATTAGCTGGGCATGGCAGGATGCACTTGCAGTCCCAGCTACTCAGAAAGCAGAGGCAGAAAGATTGCTTGAGCCCATGAGGTCAAGGCTGCACTGAGCCAAGATCATGCTATTGCACTCCAGCCTGGGTGACACACTGAGACCCCTACTCTTAAAAAAAAAAAAGTAAACTCTAAAAGAACAGGGATAGAGATCTTGTTTGTAGTGTTCACTGCTGTATCCCTGTGATCAGGCACAGGCGTGGCACCCCATAGGTACTCAGTAAATATTTGTGGTTTTGTTTTGTTTTGTTATGTTTGTTTGTTGAGACAGGGTCTTACTCTGTCACCCAGGCTAGAGTGCAGTAGCATGAACACAGCTCACTGCAGCCTTGACCTCCTGGGCTCAAACAATCCTTCCACTTCAGTCTCTTGAGTAGCTGGGGCTATAGGTGTGCAGCATCACACCTGGCTAATTGAAAAGAATTTTTTTTTTTTTTTTTTTAAGAGATGGGGTCTCCCTATGTTACCCAGGGTGATCCAGAACTCCTGGGCTCAAGTGATCCTCATGCCTCAGCCTCCCAGAGTGCTGGGATTACAGATGTGAGCCACCATGCCTGGCCTCTCAGCAAATATTTGTAAATGATTCCGTTTATTCATCCTTGATGGATGGATTATAATCTGCATTGTAATCTGGTATTTGTGTGTCTGTTTCCCTACCTTCCTCATGAGTTTATACATTGCTCTGCATGTCTGAAGTCTGGTCCAGGCCTGGCACATAGGAGGCCAACTGTAAATGTCTGTGGAGTGGATGATGTGAAGTAAAAGGGGCAATCAAAGAAAGTGGGGGTGGGTGGTGGGAAAGCCCAGGAGAGAGCAGAGTTGAGAAAACTCAGGGGGTAAAGTAAATCCAGGCCAGAGAGGTGACGTGATTCATTCTGGCTCGTACAGGGCCAGGAGCCAGAACTAGTTCCACAGGCATCTGCATGGCGTGGAGGGGAATGCAGGCTGGAGCTCTTGGTCAGGATCATACTTAATGTCCCAGGTGTTTTTCCAATACCCTACTCCTTCATCTGCCCTCATGTCTCCCTGCAGGAAGGACATTCCCCAAGAAGGGCCAGACGTGTGTGGTGCACTACACAGGTAAGTCTCACCCCTCAGCCCCCACTCCAGTCCTGCCCCTCCCAAGGCAGGGCTGTTCTCTGAGCTTCTCTCCAGAGGTGCCTGCCTCTGAATCAGACCTAAAGCCCAAGGCAGCAGGGTCTCCCTGTGACCAGCCATCCCCTACTCCTCCCAGCCAGTCTAGTGGCAATGATAAAGGAGGCTTGGAAGGCCAACTCTTTCCCTCTTCTTCCAGCAAGGGCCATCCATGGTGCCAGCTTCTAGGTGAGTCAAACACCTTCAGTCCCCTTCCTTCCGTTGCAGGCATGGTGGAGCCCCTGTCCCTGCTGGGTCTGTCTGATATTTAGAAATCCCTCCGAGAGCTCCCAGCAGACTCTCTCTCCATCCTGCAGTATCATTAGAGAAGAAGAGGAGGGGAGAGGACAGAGAAGTCACCCAGAGGCTCTGATGCCATTTGAGGTGTCGGGTGATGGCAGTGCTTGTCTCTGGGTGCCGGGGGAGCCCAGAGCGGGACTGATCCCTGTTGGATGCTCTTTATCTGCAGCTGAGGTAGAGCGAGTTCCTCAGGACTGCTGGCAGGAAGATCATGAGCAGGTGTTTGTTCCAAGGGGGGTGAGCACCCTACCTTGTGACCTGCTTCCTAAAGTGGCAAACTCGATGACAGCCATTTAGCAGACAGCAAGGCCAGGTTAATTCCTAGGACATACTCGGATGGGGCCATTTTTAGCAGTTCTGTGAGCCAGCGTGAAGCACAAGGTTAATTCTACACAGACGGTGTGGATGTTTGCAGCAGTTGTGTTGCTGGTCGCTGATGTCAGTGGGCTGGACCATGTTTTATCTCCTGGTGATGTGGCCTAATTACCATGGGTCCTCTGGGGCCTCTGACCTGTGTAATTGATTTAACAATTTTAAATGTTGTAGACAGACCAGTATTTATCAAGTTACTGAAACCACAACATCCTTTTGCAAAGTCCTTTCACAATACATACATAGGGCAGCAGCTCTGGTCTTGGGAGAGACTGTCTTATCAAACACAGCAGGAGACTGTGGGACTTTTGGGAAACTTTTAAGTTAAATATAAATATAGTAGAGAACATAATGTAAGATGTCCAGGTCAATGAATTTTTTCAAAGTGATCACACTTAGGTAACTACCACTCAGAGAAGCATAGAACATTACCAGCATCCCCAAAAGTCCCTCTGATGCCTTCTTCCAGTCATTTCACCTCCCTAAAGGTAGCTATCATTGTTTTTCTGGTTTGTTGTTGTTGTTGTTGTTTTGAGACAGGGTCTCACTCTGTGACTCAGGCTGAGTGCAGTGGTGATCACCGCTCACTGCAGCCTCGACCTCTCGGGCTCAAGTGATCCTCCTGCTTCAGTCTCCTGACTAGCTGGGACCACAGACACGAGCCACCATGCCTGGCTAATTTTTAATTTCTTGTAGAGATGAGGGTCTCACTATGTTGTCCAGGCTGGTCTCAAACTCCTGTATGCAAGTGATCCTTCCACCATGGCCTCCTAGTGCTGGAATTACAGGTGTGAGCCACTGTGCCTGGCTGGCAACTATTACTCTGACTTTTGTCTCCATGGATTGGTTTTGCCTACTTTTGCACTTCATCTTAATGGAACCATAGCATATGTACTCTTTTGTGTTTGGCTTATGTCACTCAATATTATGTCTGCGAGATATATCCAGAGTGGTTTATTCCTCTACAGTATTTTAATGTATGAGTATGTTGCAATTTATGTATCCTCTCTACCGCTGATGAACATTTTGGTTGTTCATAGTTTTTATTTATTACAAACAGTGTCACTTTGATCAGTCTTGCAGGCATCTCTTAGTGTACATGTGTACAAACATATGTGCATGTTGCTGTTGGGTATATACCTGGAAGTGGGGTACCTAGACTCAGCATTAGCAGTACTGTCCGACAGCTTTCCAAAGTCATTGTGCCAATTTCCACTCTAGGCAGCTGTGTAGGAGAGTGCCAGTTACCCTGTGTCCTCCCCAACATTTGGTATTGTCAGGTTTTGTTTTGTTTATTTATTTTTTTCTTTTTTTGAGACAGAGTCTGTGTTGCCCAGGCTGGAGAGAAATAGCACAATCTTGGCTCACTGCAACCTCTGCCTCCTGGGTTCAAGCGATTCTCCTGCCTCAGCCTCCCGAGTAGCTGGGATTACAGGCACCCACCACCATACCCGGCTAATTTTTGTATTTCTAGTAGATATGGGGTTTCACCATATTGGCCAGGCTGGTCTCAAACCCTTGACCTCAGGTGATCTGCCTGCCTCAGCCTCCCTAAGTGCTGGGATTACAGGAATGAGCCACCACGCCAGGCTTTGTTTTGGTTTTGGCCTGCTCTGGTGAGTATTCAGTACCATTTCATTGTGGGGTTTTTTTTTTTTAGACAAGATCTTGCTCTTTCACCAAGGCTGGAGTGCAGTGGTAAGATCTCGGCTCACTGCAACCCTGCCTCCCGGGTTCAAGCAATTCTTGTGCTTCAGCCTCCCAAGTAGTTGGGATTACAGGTGCACACCACCACACCCAGCTAATTTTTGTATTTTTTGTAGAGACGGGGTTTTGCCATGTTGGCCAGACTGGTCGTTGTGGTTTTGATTTGTGTTTCCCTGATGATGAATGGCGTTGAGCACTTTTTCATGTGCCTACTGGCCATTTGGATATCCTCTTTAGACTGCTCTAATTTTGCCCATTAAAAAAAATTAGGTTGTCTTTTTCTTTTTCTTTTTTTGAGACGGAGTTTCACTCTTGTTGCTCAGGCTGGAGTGCAATGGTGCGATCTTCACTCACTGCAACCTACACCTCCCAGGTTCAAGTGATTCTCCTGCCTCAGCCTCCTGAGTGGCTGGAATTACAGGCGCGAGCCACCGTGCCCGGCTAATTTTTGGGTTTTTGCTAGAGACAGGGTTTCGCCATGTTGGCCAGGCTGGTCTCAAACTCCTGACCTCAGGTGGTCCACCTGCCTCGGCCTCCCAGTGCTGGGATTATAGGTATAAGTCACGGTGCCTGGCCGGTTGTCTTTTTCTTGTTGATTTATAGGAGTTTTGTATATGTTTTGGATATGAGTCTTTTGTTGGTTATATCTATCCCAAATATCTTCTCCCACACTGTGGCTTGCCTTTTTACTCTCTTAATAGTAGCTTTTGAATAGAAGTCCTTTTTTTATTGTTTATTTTTTCTTATTTTGTTTCTTTATAAAATTTTTTTTCTTTCTTGTTTTTGAGATAGGATCTCACTCCCAAGGTGTTGGGATTACAGGCGTGAGCCACAGGGCCCGGCCATCTGTCTAATTTTTAATTTATCTGTAGAGAGGGCAGTCTCCCTATGTTGCCCAGGATGGTCTCGAACTCCTGGGCTCAACTGATCCTCCTACCTTGGCCTCCTAAAGTGCTAGTATTACAGGTGTGAGCCACTGCACCTGGCCTGAACAGAGTTCCTAATTTTGATGAAGTCTGACTTATCAATTGTTTTTTTTTTGTTTTGTTTTGTTTTGTTTTTGAGACGGAGTCTCGCTCTCTCGCCCAGGCTGGAGTGCAGTGGCCGGATCTCAGCTCACTGCAAGCTCCGCCTCCCGGGTTCACATCATTCTCCTGCCTCAGCCTCCCGAGTAGCTGGGACTATAGGCGCCCGCCACCTCACCCGGCTAGTTTTTTGTTGTTTTTTTTTTTTTTAGTAGAGACGGGGTTTCACCGTGTTAGCCAGGATGGTCTCGATCTCCTGACCTCGTGATCCGCCCGTCTCAGCCTCCCAAAGTGCTGGGATTATAGGCTTGAGCCACCGCACCCGGCCTAGATTTATCAATCTTTTCTTTTATGGTTAGTGCTTTCTGTGTTCAGTTTAAGAAATCTTCATCAGGCCGGGTGCAGTGGCTCATGCCTGTAATCCCAGCACTTTGGGAAGCCAAGGCGGGTGGATCACCTGAGGTCAGGAGTTTGAGACCAGCCTGGCCAACATGGTGAAACCCTGTCTCTACTAAAAATACAAAAATTAGCCAAGCATGGTGGTGCATGCCTGTAATCCCAGCTACTTGGGAGGCTGAGACAGGAGAATCTCTTGAACAACCCGGGAGGTGGAGGTTGCAGTGAGCTGAGATCGAGCCGCTGCACTCTAGCCTGGGTGACAGAGATGAGACTCCGTCTCAGAAAAATAAATAAATAAATAAATCTTTGTCTCTGGGTCATGAAGATATCCTTCTATTTATTATCTTGTAGAAGCTTTATTATTCTATCTTTCATATTTAGGTTTATGATTCATCTGGAATTGATTTTTTTGTGTGTGGATTTGGTAGGGGTTAAGGTTCATTTTTTTTCCCATATGAATATACTGTTTCCCATATGAATATACTGTTGACTCAACAACCTTAATGCAAAAAAAAAAAAAAAAAAAAAAATCCTTTATTTGCTGCATTGCAGTGGCATCTTTGTCCAATCAAATCACCGTATAAGTGGGTCTGTTTCTAGACTGCATGGTTTTGGCTGAACTTGTAGCAAGAGATAACTGAAGTTATTTATCCAAAGTAGATTAAGTCACATAAAACCTGAAGAAACTAAGGAATGAGAAAGGAAAGTTGGTGTATAAATAGTATGTGAATGTGTGCGTGTGTGTGCATATCCATGTGCATATTTGTACAAGTATGTATCTGTGTGAATGTATGTAGATCTATGTATCTAAATATTTTCTTAGCCTCTCTTTGGCCACCAGAGCTTTTCTCCTGAGTGTGAGTGCATAAGAGCATGTGAGCATGCACAAGTATCTTTGTGTATTTGAATATCTTAGCAACCTTAGCAAATGCACGAGATTGTATTTGATCTTGTTAGCATCCACCTGCATGTACCTCTGTGTAGCCAGAAGGGTTTTCTCCTTTGCCTCATTTAGTACCCAGGGCAAAAGCCTGATGTATTTTACTGAGAGAGTAGTTAAATAAGTCTGTTTCTCTAATATACATTTTAGTTGAAGGAATTAGGAAGTGGCATCATAGATGCTCCAACACTAAGCTGGCCACGCTTCCTATGTTAAACATGACACATCTGAGGCCCTGGAAGAGGAAGTGATTTGCCCAATGTCACACAATGAGATAGTGCCAGAGTGAAGTCAAAACCCAGTCTCTGGACGTTCAAGCAAGGTCTTTTTCTAGTCCCAAACGGCCTTTTGTGGTGGTCCAGGGACTGCCAGGAGCAGTCATGGAACCGCATCATTTACAGAAGGTCTGATCTTTGAGTCAGAGTCACAGAAGAATTGAGAATAGCTGTTGGGCCTTGAGTTGCTGAACTGAGATGACATGTGGACATGGGGATGACAAGGCTTCTGAAGCAGAAGCTGGGGGACCCGGAACTGCTGGACTAGCACCTGGGGGGGTTCTGGTTTCAAACAGCCCTATTAGTACAGAGTCTGGAGGCCACCTCTGACCAGCTAGGTCACCTGACACTGTTCCCTGCAGTAGGGGATGATGCAATCTTTGGGTTTTGCCTTTTGGAGGAAACTTAAGAAACCTTAGGAACCTTATGTGAGGACTCAACCTGAGGCTGGAATAGCTGGGAAAACAGACCTTTAGGCAGAGGAAGTGACATAAAAAAGTTGAAAAGTCTGGCTGGGCATGATAGCTCACGCCTGTAATCCCAGCACGTTGGGAGGCCAAGGTGGGCAGATCACCTGAGGTCAGGAGTTTGAGACCAGCCTGGCCAACATGGCAAAACCCCATCTCTACTAAAAATATGAAAAAAATTAGCGGGCGCAGTGGCAGGTACCTGTAGTCCCAGCTACTCAGGAAGCTGAGGCAGGAAAATCCCTTGAACCTGGTAGGTGGAGGTTGCAATGAACTGAGATCATACCACTGCACTCCAGCCTGGGCAACAGAGGGAGACTCCAACTCAGAAAAAAAAAAAGTTGAAAAGTGCAGAGGAATTTGAGAAAGGCATGACCTGAATAGGACACAGAGGGAAGGGAAGGAAGGGGAGAACAGAGAGGGTTATAAGCAGGCAAGAGCTGGATCGTGAAGTGCCTGTATGCAAGGTAGGCATTTGAATTCTGCCCTGGGGAGCTATTGAAGTATTTTAAGCAGGGGAGTAATAGAATCAGATTTGTGTTTAAAGAAAAAAAAATCAGTCTGGATGCCAAGTGAACAACGAAATGGAGGCGGGTAAAAGAGGATCAAAAAGACCAGTTAGGAGGTTCTTCCTGTGTACAGGTGAAATAAGCTGGTTACTTGGTGGCGGTAATAGAAGCAAAGAAAAGGCCAGGAGCAGTGGCTCAGGCCTGTAATCCCAACACTGGGAGGCTGATGCAGGTGCTGTGGTCAGGAGTTCAAGACCAGCCTGGCCAACATGGCGAAATCCTGTTTCTACTAAAAATACAAAAATCAGCCGGGTGTGGTGGCAGGCGCCTGTAATCCCAACAATGTGGGAGGCTGAGGCAGGAGAATCGCTTGAACCCGGGAAGTGGAGGTTGCAGTGAGCTGAGATCGTGCCACTGCACTCCAGCCTGGGTGACATAGCAAGATTCCGTCTCAAATAAATAAATAAATAAATAAATAAATAAATAAATAAATAAAATAGAAATGAAGAAAATAGGTAGATTACAAAGATATGGAGGACTTAGTGATAGGTAGTATGTGGGGGTGAGGCAGAGGGAAGCGTCCAGATTTCCTGCCTGGGCAACAGGATGGATGGGGAGGATTGGAAGAGGAGCAGGTGTGTGCAGAAAAGGCATTCCATTTTAGACATGTGGAATCTGAATTGAGAGTTAACTCATGACCACAGCTCTATTGCACCCGATTCTTGCTTTGACAGGAATGCTCCAAAATGGGAAGAAATTTGATTCATCCAGAGACAGAAACAAACCTTTCAAGTTCAGAATTGGCAAACAGGAAGTCATCAAAGGTTTTGAAGAGGGCGCAGCCCAGGTAGGTGAGGATTCACATTAAAGGAGATCTGGAGACTTGGGGATCTGGGCTCAGCACTCTGCCCTCCACCTCCACCTTCACCCACTCACAGACCACTACTGCTTTGACTCTACCGCCAGGGCATGGCAACGCCATCTGGTATCCCCTCCTGGCTTTGTGTCCCCACCCCTCTCCTTGCCAGCATGACTCTTTTGTGTCCCTGGGAGCTCTCATCCCAAGCACATCCCCTAGGCTTGCTTAGAACTACCTGAGAGGGCCAGGCATGGTGACTCATGCCTGTAATCCCAGCACTTTGGGAGGCCGAGTGTGGCAGATCACTTGAGGCCAGGAGTTCAAGACCAGACTCACCAACATGGTATAACCCCGTCCCTGCTGAAAATACAGGTGTGGTGGTGCACGCCTGCAATCGCAGCTACTTGGGAGGCTGCGACAGGAGAATCACTTGAACCCGGGAGGTGAAGGTTGCAGTGAGCAGAGATTGTGCCACTGTACTCCAACCCAGGCGATGGAGTGAGACGCTGTCTCAAAAAACAAAACAAAAAAATAAACTAGCTGAGGTCTACCAGTTGTCTGGGACTGAGGTGGCGGAAGAGTTGGGGTGGAGTAGGCCAAAAAGATTTTTTGTTTTTTTTGCTTTTTTGGAAAGAATTTCAGACTTACAAAATTATTACAGAAATAGTACAGAGTTCTTCTATACTCTATTCAGCTTCCCCTTCTTGCATAACCATAGTACAATTATCAAAACCAGGACATTCACACTGATACAATATTACTTACTTATTCAAATTTTTGATTATTCAAAATTCAAAAATAGATTTAAATGTCACCAATTGTCCTATTAATGCTGAGCGGGTTCTCAACAACTGCTGTGATGAGCCCTGGTTCAAGCTCTTCTTCCTTGGTCTGTCTGTGAAGTCCTTATGATGCTCCCTTACAATAGGTCTTGTTTTTGGTGTTTTTTTTTAGACAGAGTCTCACTCTGTCACCGAGGCTGGAGTGCAGTGGCGCAATCTCAGCTCACTGCAACCTCCACCTCCTGGATTCAAGCGATTCTCCTGCCTCAGCCACCCAAGTAACTGGGATTACAGGCACCTGCCACCATGCCCAGCTACTGTTGTTTGTTTTTTTTTTTTGAGACATAGTCTCACTTTGTTGCCTAGGCTGGAGTGCAGTGGCACAATCTCGGTTCACTGCAACCTCCGCCTCCCAGGTTCAAGCAATTCTCCTGCCCCAGCCTCCCGAGTAGCTGGGATTACAGGTGTGCACCGTCACCATCTGCCTGGCTAATTTTTGTATTTTTAGTACAGATGGGATTTCACCATGTTTGCCAGGCTTGTCTCCAACTCCTTGACCTCAGGTGATCCACCTGCCTCGGCCTCCCAAAGTGCTAGGATTACAGGCGTGAGCCACCACACCGGCCTTTTTGTATTTTTTAGTAGAGACAGGGTTTTGCCGTATTAGCCAGGCTGGTCTTGAACTTCTAGACTCAAGTGATCCGCCCACCTTGGCCTCCCAAAGTGCTGAGATTACAGGTGTGAGCCACCATGGTTGGCCACAGTAGGTCCCCCTTGCCACCTTGCTGGTGACTGTAGTCTCTAAACCACTTTAATGAACTGCTCCTGTCACCTACTTGAGTATTTACATGTGCTATTCATATACCCTCTTTCCTAAAGAGGCCTATTCTTTGGAAGAGGGTGAACAAATGAAAGTGTTTCAGTCATATACAAATTGAATAACCAGTAATGTTTGTCAGATGCATGAATTTGAGAACGCTCTGTGAGGGTTACTGCCCCACAGTCACATTTCTGCTGAAGCAGAATCTGCATTTGTTACAGCTCTTAGCAAAATTTCAATGTAACCCATGTAAAATTCATCTGAGATCTTCAGAGTTAACACTGAGGATGGTTTGGGAAAATGCCATAGTCATCTAACTTTTTTCTTTTAAATCAAGCTGCGTCCTCTTTCTCCTCTCCCCATCTGCCCCCATCCCTGCTAGATGAGCTTGGGGCAGAGGGCGAAGCTGACCTGCACCCCTGATGTGGCATATGGAGCCACGGGCCACCCCGGTGTCATCCCTCCCAATGCCACCCTCATCTTTGACGTGGAGCTGCTCAACTTAGAGTGAAGGCAGGAAGGAACTCAAGGTGGCTGGAGATGGCTGCTGCTCACCCTCCTAGCCTGCTCTGCCACTGGGACGGCTCCTCCCGTTTGGGGCTCTTGATCAGTGTGCTAACCTCACTGCCCCATGGCATCATCCATTCTCTCTGCCCAAGTTGCTCTGTATGTGTTCGTCAGTGTTCATGCGAATCCTTGCTTGAGGAAACTTCGGTTGCAGATTGAAGCATTTCAGGTTGTGCATTTTGTGTGATGCATGTAGTAGCCTTTCCTGATGACAGAACACAGATCTCTTGTTCGCACAATCTACACTGCCTTACCTTCACTTAAGCCACATACACAAGGTGCTCAGACATGAAATGTACATGGCGTACACAGAGGGACTTGAGCCAGTTACCTTTGCTGTCACTTTCTCTCATAAATTCTGTTGGCTGCTCACTTAAACAATGTCCTCTTTGGAAATACGTAAAATAAAGGCTCTGTGCTTGACAAACTCCTGTCCATCCTTATTTTAGGTAGGAAGTGCTCTGTGGACCACACAAGCCAGTTGCCCCTGGGAAAGAGTGGAAAGGAAGCAGGGTTCCAAGTGGCTAGGCGAGTGATAAATATAATAGCTACAATGTGAGCATTTTACATGCTGGGCCTTGTTCTACATACTTTTTTATTTTTTTATTTATTTGAGATGGAGTCTTGCTCTGTCAATCAGGTTGGAATGCAGTGGCACAATCTTGGCTCACTGCAACCTCCGCCTCCTGGGTTCAAATGATTCTCATGCTCACCACAACGCCTGGCTAATTTTTGTATTTTTAGTAGAGACAGGGTTTTGTCATACTGACGAGGCTGATCTTGAACTCCTGACCTCAAGTGATCTACCTGCCTTGGCCTCTCAAAGTGATGGGATTACAGGTGTAAGCCACTGTGCCTGGCTGTATATAGTTTTAAATTATTACCATTGATCCTCTAAGCAACCCTGCAAAGTAGATATTACCTGCCACTCATCTCAGGCTCAGAATCCTCCTCTACATAACTAAAGAAATACAGGCTCCAAATCTTGTAGCTTAGCAATCAGATGTGGGATTTGAGCACCTTATGTGCTCTTGCAATCTTTGTTTGGACTACAGCCAGAGGGATGAACCCCACTCACCCAGATGGAAACAGAACACTTTGTGCGTCCAAACAAATAAAGGTGTATTAAGGGCTTGAAGTCATATACTAACTCACACTGGGAAGTTCCTTGTGAAAACAAGGTGTGATTCTGAGCTTGTTTTCACATACACTGCTTAGTTTCACCTAGATTTGTTCTGACTTACACTGAGGAATTACTTTTGGGAAAAATGTATGATTCTGAACTTCTTTCCACATATAGTGCTTATTTCATCAACATTTATTGTAACTGACCAGAAACACCAGTTAGGTTTTAAAATCAACCCACTTATTGGTATAGGTTATGTATAGGTCAGAGGAGCCTGGGGCAATGTGCTCAAACATTTTTCTCTCTTTTTTTTTTTTTTGAGATGCAGTCTCACTCTATTGCCCAGGCTGGAGTGCAGTGGGTAATCTTGGCTCACTGCAAGCTCTGCTTCCTGGGTTCATGCCATTCTCCTGCCTCAGCCTCCCGAGTAGCGGGGACTACAGGCGCCCGCCACCACACCCGGCTAATTTTTTGTGTTTTTGGTAGAGACGGGGTTTCACCATGTTAGCCAGGATGGTCTCAACCTCCTGACCTTGTGATCCGCCTGCCTCAGCCTCCCAAAGTGCTGGAATTACAGGCGTGAACCATTGCGTCCAGCCTCAAACATTTTTCTTTCAGTTGGTATAGGGTGAGAAAAACTCCTGGCCATAGTTGGGATTATTCTTTTTTTTTTTTTTAAGCATTTATTTATTATTAAAAAAAAAATAGAGATGGGGGAATCTCACTATGTTGCCCAGGCTGGTCTCGAACTCCTGGCCTCAAGCTATCTTCTCTCCTCAGCCTCCCAAAGTGTTGGGATTACGGGTTTAAATCACTGCACTCAGCCAATAGGGTTTTCTATCAGTGACAACTTGGAATTGTTTCAAGATTGAGGAGGGAGGGGCTGGTAACAGGTACTGCTAGTGTTCCTCATAGACCCACTGATACATGTCACATGATGTCATATACATGCTATGAGGCCATATCATCTTGGCTACATGATCTACCTTTTTTGTCTCCAAGAAATCCTGGCTGTATTCCTTTGCTGAGGGTGGAGGAGCTAATGAAGAAGCAGAGGTTTAGGACGCACAAAATAAGAGAAAGGAACTGCCTTGCATTGTAGTCACCCAAAGTCTCTGTGCTCACCTCTACTGTGGGACTAGACCAGCCAGAAGGTATTTCCTTCAGAATGTCTTGGTTCCTGGCTTTCTTTGATGACACAAATGCCTACAATAATTTCTTAGAAGTCAGCCTGCATAAAAGACATATGCATATTTTCTCCTGTGACACCAATAACTAAATATGGCATCAAGGACTATTTCAGGTGCCCACTATGGGGTATATAAAATATCTTGGTCTAGAGTATTTATAGCTGAGGTGGGTCAAAGAAGACACCCACTAAGAGAACTCCCCCAAAAGTGCAAACACATACTGGCTAGCACCTGGAGAGGACAGACTAGGCACTGCAGGTAAACTGGGAAATGAACCATTTTACTGGAGCTTTAAAAGATGATGCAGAAAATTATGATGCAGCATACTAATGAGTTTGGACATTGGCCTGTGAAAGCCACTAAAGTTGTTAAACAGAAGAGCAATAATAAGATCAAGGTCGCCGGGCGCTGTGGCTCAAGCCTGTAATCCCAGCACTTTGGGAGGCAGATGGGCGGATCACGAGGTCAGGAGATCGAGACCATCCTGGCTAAGAGGGTGAAACCCTGTCTCTACTAAAAATACAAAAAACTAGCCGGGCGAGGTGGCGGGTGCCTGTAGTCCCAGCTACTCGGGAGGCTGAGGCAGGAGAGTGGCGTAAACCCGAGAGGCGGAGCTTGCAGTGAGCTGAGATCCGGCCACTGCACTCCAGCCTGGGGGACAGAGCCAGACTCCGTCTCCAAAAATAAAAAAAATAAAAAAATAAGATCAAGGTCACGTCAGTTGTTTTCAAACTTTCAGTCAATGAATTCTCTATTCATACAAATTTTTTCTTAGAAACTCAAAAATTTAACCTAGATGAAAGTCAAGCAGCTCTGGCACACATGTGTGCACATATAAACACAGTCATCTGCTGCACTCTTAAAAGCATTTGAAAAACTGAGCTTTGGATGCCTTGTGCAAAGGACTGATCGTAATTATATCCTCAGCATTTTGGTGCAGTACTGTGTGCAGAGTGGGGGGTCAGTGTTTGTCCACTGAGTGCAAGTTCTTGTAACTTAATTGGGACAGGATATGGAATTTCCAAATTAGAGGGAAGTTTTAAACGTCTTAACTTTAGGTCACGAAATTCAGCTAACATATATCAATCCAAATGATGGACTAGTCATGATTGCTAATAGAAGGAATTTCTCCTTGTTATTAAAACAACTACACCAGAGGCAAGCTAGCCTGCCACTTAGACAAATCACACTCTAAGTTTTAAAGTCTAATTTCAGTTTTTCTCTTACAAGAAAGTCTTTTAGAAAATTTTTACATTACCTAAAGGCACAACATGCATTACAAAAACCAATAATGCACTCATAAAAGCATTCAAAAGAAAATTACAGCTCTGGCTCCTTTCTTATCTGCCCACCCTTAGAAATGACTCTACTCTCTTACACTGCTTTCAAAAAACACTCAGATACAATTAAAAGCAGAATTGATGCTCTTTGTCCATTGAAATGATTCAGTGTATGTACCCTTCAAATTGATTTTAGGTTCCAATTACACACAAAACAATTAGTCCATGTTTTCCCATTTGGTCCATGCCTAAGCAATAAAAAGCAAATCATTGCTATATTCTCCTAAGCTGCCATGATGATGAATGGGGTAATAACCATACTATTTCCATGTCATGGGAACTTATGATAATAAGAATGAACATTAAGTATTTTATTTATGGTAAAGATATATTATGAACTAAGGTCCAAAATATATACAGATGCTTAATAACTAAAGGAAAAGGCTACATAAATACAATCTTAGACATATAACAACCAACACCACTACCCAAGCAGCTTGCTCTCAAATTTCTACCAATGTGACAACCATTATGTACCCATAATAATTTTTTAAAAAATTTAAAGAGGCAAATCTAAGTTTCTAACAATGTACTATCATCTAAGTGACCATTTCTATAACAGACCTCTGTTCTAAAGACAAGGGTACCCATATTGACAAAGGTGTTTTGTTAACTATAAAGCAAGCATTATTCACATGTAAAGGCTTGGTTAATAACTGGTTGTTATCACACCAGCTTTGTATGTTAGCATTTTATTCATTCAACCAACATCATGAGCTTTGGTTTCCTCACCTGCAAAATGCAAATACCTATCTTCACTGAGTTGTTATGAAGGTTTAATTATTAATAGACATTCAATAAACAGCAAGTTCCTTTGATGGCTAAGCATTGCACTGGGCCCTGGAGGCATTAAGAATTTACGTTAAGAGGTCCTGTTCTCAAGAAGCACAGAATCCCTAGGAGCACCTACAATTGTTGATAAGCTTCGACTGTTTTTTCCTGGTATCAAACAGGAAGGGAAAGTTCAAGAGAAAAGATTGAGGTGTTTCACAAAAAGCTGTAAGTTTATTAACACAATGTATTCTAATATGTATCAAAGTTTCAAGTAGGTCATGTTGAACCTCAAATTAGAAATCACAATATTTAGTATTAATTAAAAAGGAAAAAAAAGTGGAAAATTGTCATTCATGGGATTTAGTCCAAAATGAAAATGTAGAAAACATTTATTTTGGTGGATCTGTGTTGATGCCATATTTCTCCTTGAGAAGCTTCAACTGTTCCTCCTTTTTCTTTGTGTCCATCTTCTGAAATGCCTGGAAATGTGGTAAGCACCAAAATTAAATTACCAATCTATAGCCAAATGAATTTCATCAATAGCATTAGCCAAAAAACAAAGTCACAGTAGACATATATCATCACAGTACAGTTCTACACTAATTCTCAAATGAGATCACTACACAATGAGAACTTACTTACCCTGTTGGCATTATAGTACAAAACCACAAGGTATCTGTTACAAACATTGAATCCCGATAGGTGATCACATGCATTCTTGGCATCAAAGATGTCCTCATAGACCACATAAGCTGTTCCTCTAGTTTCAGGTGTGTTCCCCCTGGAGAGTTAAATCAAATTTAATTAAGATATACATTTACCGAGCATTGATAGTTGACTTACAGAACTGTCTTTTAAAAACAGTAAATTGAAATATGTTTTTAGTTAAGTATTTTGAAATCAACCTGAAACCATTAGAGGAAATAAACATGGATAGATATACTGGATAAACCTGTAATTTCTTGAATTAGGTAATTTTGCTTTTTGCTTTTATCTTAAGTAAAATATCTATGGGTCAAGCTGACTGTCACATCAGGAATACTAAGAACATAGCTACTACACAGAACAGCCTCGCGAGTTGTGGGGACTACAAGTGCTCTTGCCACCCTGACTGGCTCTACGATGTCTTTGTTTTGTTTTGTTTTTGTTTTTTTTTAGATAGAATCTCACTCTGTTGCCTAGGCTAGAGTGCAAGTGGCATGATCTCAGCTCATTGCAACCTCTGCCTCTCAAGTGATTCTTGTGCCTCAGCCTCCCAAGTAGCTGGGACTGCAGGCATGTGCCACCAAGCCCAGCTAATTTTTGTATTTTTAGTAGAGACAGGGTTTTGTCATGTTCCCCAGGCTGGTCTCAAACTCCTGACCTCACATGATCCGCCTGCCTCACCCTCCCAAGGTGTTGGAATTACAGGCATGGGCCAACACAAACGGTCTACATTCATTTTTAATACAACTCAAATGCTAATGCATGCTACAGCTGTGTGGCTAAGGAGAAGGGCTAGGCTTCTGCGAAGATGGGAGTGGAAGTGTGCTTGTGGACAGGGTTATCTGTGAGCCAGGGCAGAATGCTGGACGGTGGCTGGAAGTGGAAGCTGACTTTACTCATGGATACGGGGTTGCTGTTAGTGTAGGTATTCCTGGCTACTTCCTTCCTTCACCTCACCAACTTCCTCTGGGAGAGGTAGAGAGGTTTGAGGAGCAATGGAACACTAAACTGCAGGCAGCAGATGGCCATGTGACTGTTAGTGGAGACAATGGGTAGAGGTCTCACTCAGTTCAGGCTCTGGGTGACAAGATGGCCCCCTTGCCTCCATCTGTGTTCCAACTACCCAGTGCAACTACTGTGGAATGAGGTTTAAGACTGTGGGCTGACTCTCCATCTGCCACAGTCCCTACATTGGGTTGAGTAAAAGCAGTGGAGCCATGGGAAGAGGAGGTAGCTGCCTAGACTTGATCTAGGACAGGACTATAGTCTGGGCCCTGCTCAAGCTTGTGCTTCCTGTAAAATTGAAAAGGTATAGGGTACTGCGGGTGATTGGAGGGTGCCACTGTCAATGAATGTGCTCACTTTGTCAGGTTGTGTGGGCCTGACAAGGGGTTTTAGAATGTTCTTTAGGCTCTGGGAAGTCTTAACAACTTTCAGACTTTTGACTTTTAAAAACTTAACAAGATTTTCAGTTCCTTAAGAGCAAAGGTGATCTTATGTGTACTTCATTCACTCCTTTAGTGCCATGCATAAGGCAGATGCTAATATGCCTTTGAAAAGTGGAGATCTACTTTCTCCTATCAATTCTCTCACACTCACTTTGTCCAGGAAGCTCAAAACAAAACAAAGCAACTCTCTTTCTTCCTCTCATATCTTCTTAGGAACTAGAACAGGGATAGACACTAACCCCACTTTAAAGACTCTCCATCTTAAGTTTCCCAGCCCTAATTATCATCAACCTCACACCTTGAGAGCCATACTATAATTTGAACTTTTAAAGGCATGTATTTGTACCTACCACGTATTGGACACTGAGCTAACATTATTTTCTTATTTTTTTGAGACAGAGTCAAGCAATTCTCGTGCAGGCGTGCGCCACCATGCCCGACTAATTTTTGTATTTTTAGTAGAGATGGGGTTTTGCCATGTTGGCCAGGCAGGTCTCAAACTCCTGGCCTCAAGTGATCCACCCGCCTCAGCCTCCCAAAGTGCTGCAATTTTCTTGACTGGCATTAAAATCTTAGAGTAGGAATAAGAACACCTAAGCATGTAACTTAGCCTCTCTGAGCTTCGGCTGCTTCACCTGTCCAGTGCCATCAGGCTCTATCACGTGCCCTACCTTCCATGTGGGTTTAATAATCAAAAGAGGTAACAAGTATGAAAGAGTTTTAAAAAATAAAAAGTACCAAGTGTCTGCTACATGCCAGGTAGGGTCAAACCAAATCATCCTGATTTGATTGGGACTGTCCAGGTTTTAGCACTGAAAAGTCCAGTGTCCCAGAAAATCTCTCAGTACTGGGAAAACTGGGAAGGCTGGTCACCCTAGTGCCAGGTGCCAGGTATACAATAAAGCATGATTATAGTAATGGAACAGAAAAACAGCTGTTTCTCAATCTATAATTTAGACCTAAGCTCCTGTACCCTAAACTTCTATTAACCTATTCAACACATATAGACTATGTTCTTTCTGTGACAGGCACTAGAAATACAATAGTGAAAAAGACAAGCATCATCCCTTCCTTCCTTCAAGCTTATATTCAGGCAGTAGAAAGATATTACATAAATATGAAATCATTATAAATCTTTTTTGTTTGTTTGTTTTTGAGACGGAATCTCACTCTGTCACCCAGGCTGGAGTGCAGTGGCGCAATCTTGGCTCACTGCAACCTCCACCTCCTGGGTTCAAGCGATTCTCCTGCCTCAGCCTCCTGAGTAGCTGGGATTACAGACGCGCGCCACCACACCCAGCTAATTTTTGTGTTTTTAGTAGAGACGAGGTTTCACCATGTTGGTCAGGCTGGTCTCAAACTCCTGACCTTGTGATCTGCCCACTTTGGCCTCCCAAAGTGCTGGGATTACACGCGTGAGCCACTGTGCCCGGCCCTGAAATAATTATAAATCTTAGGAAATGTTTCAGCTTGGCATGGTGGCTCATGCTTGTAATCCCAGCACTTTAGGAAGCCGAGGTGGGAGGATCACCTGAGGTCAGGAGTTCAAGACCAGCCTGGCCAACATGGTGAAACCCCATCTCTACTTAAAATACAAAAATTAGCCAGGAATGGTGGTGGGTACCTGTAATCCCAGTAACTCGGGAGGCTGAGGCTGGAGAACCACTTGAACCTGGGAGGCAGAGTTTGTAGTGAACCAAGATCGTGCCATTGTACTCCAGCCTGGGCAACAAGAGCGAAACTCCATCTCAAAAAAAAAAAAAAAAAAAAAAAAAGAAGTGTTTCATAAAAGAAGTAGAAAGCTCTGTAACAGATAGGGAAACAGGGAGCTACTTCAGCTAGGGTGGTCAGGGAAAACCTCTCTGAAAAGGTGACATTGAAGCTGAGACCCGAAGAATAAGAAGGAGCCAGGCATGAGATGAGCTGGTGAAAACCATTCCAGATACAAGGAAAATAGAAGCACAAACGTTCTGAGCTGCTCTGCACTCTTCTTAAGATGCCCCTGCTTTATTCCGTCCTTTCATTTTGGCTTTCTGAAACATTCTCTGACTTCACTGATTCAAGCATCCCTTAATTGAGTACTATCAATAAACTTTATAATGCCTTTATAAACCAATCACAACCACTTTTTATATTATTATTCTATTTTCTTTTCTTTTTTTTGAAACAGGGTCTCACTCTGTCACCCAGAATGGAGTGCAGTGGTGTGATCTCAGCTCACTCACTGCAGCCTCAGCCTCCCAGGTTTAAGCGATTCTCCCACTTGAGCCTCCTGAGTAACTGCATTACAGGCACGTGCCACCATGCCCAGCTAATTTTTGTATTTTTTTGGTAAAGACGGGGTTTCGCCATGTTGGCCAGGGTGGTTTTGAACTCCTAACCTCTGGTGATCTGCCTGTCTTGGCCTCCCAAAGTGCTGGGACTACAGGTGTGAGTCACCGCATCTGGCCTCTTCTACTATTTTCTATATTATTCATTTAGTATACACTGGGTGCTTACCATGTCTCGCGCAAGTGCTATCAACACAAAACCAAAAATAATATATGATATGAGCCCTGGAGGAACTCACAGTCTGCCCAGGGTGACAGATGAGTATAGAGACAACAGCAAAACCACGTGTTAACCTAGGAGAGACACATGGAAACGCTACAGGAGCAGAGGAGTGGCTAATGTACACTGGGAAGGAAAACTGATAAAGTACCTTCACAGACACTGTCTAATTTCATCCAAACTAAAATTCTTTTAAGACAGTAGGTTAGGAAGACTATTTCATAGATAACTGAAGCCCAGATAAGGTTAAATATTTTCTCCAGTTTCACAAGAGTAGGCAAGCCAGTATTTTAACCCAGGCCTTACAACCAATCCATGCTGTTTCCACATTAAAAGCTAAAAGGCCACCACCCAGATTATCTCATACATGAACAGAAAACCAAAAAATCTAGGCAACTAGTCACACACACGGCTAGTAACAAGGCCTGAAGTAGAATCTTGTCTCCTGATCCCCAAGTCAGGGATTCACCATGTTGGCCAGGCAGGTCTTGAACTCCTGACCTTGTATACCATTCTTTATATATCTAGAGCAGGGTTTCTAAACCTAGAGTCCGTGTATCCCCTGAAATATATGCAACATGTGTGCGTTCTTCTGTGGAGTGGTCTAAAGCTTTTATCAGATGCTCAAAGGACTGAGACCTCCTAAAAAGGACAGCTGGTCTATAACACGTTCACTTTCATCCCCATCTGAGTACCAATGATCATGTAGTTCCAGCTCTTGGTTTACTCTCTGGAGGGACCGTGTCATTCAAAAGGAGGGCCCTCAAGACCTAATAGTCCTAAAGCCAGGAAGGAGCTCTTAAGTCATACAACACAGAATTCTGACTAGAAATAAAAACTTTATATGTAGTCAATACCGGGGTAAAATAATACTTTTTTTAAAAATAAAAGCTTTAGAAATCCTTTCAGATGGACTCTTAAGTCACTAGCCTTTTCATATGAGTTAGGGTATCAGGGGCTATATATGGTACTGTGTTATGCAGAGGTTCAATTTAGAGTCAGACGAATTTATCACTAAGCACTGTAAGACTAGAAAGGTACTTTACTCTCAGGGCTATAGTTTTGTTGATCCAAATAAAAGCACTTATTATGGTTAATGGTATTCAGTAGATGTCCAGTAAATGTCACTTGAAGGTATGAGCCCCAATCTTTATATTAAAACATGAATGCTTGTAATTAGATGTTTTCCTCTATACTTTCAAATCTTCAACTGAAAGAGCTGTAGTTGAAAATATAATTTTTTTCTGTTACTTTTATACTTTTTTACTTATTCAGAAATTCTGGAGTTATTTAAAGAGACAGTGATGATTGTTGAGAAAATTACAGAGCTACTGCATACAAAAAACACAGTGTAACAGCTAGCTTTACAAATAATGGGTAGGCAATAAATGTTAGTTCTTTCCCTTCTCAACCAGTTTCCTCAAAGCATTCATTACTACTTCAACAAATGCTTTGAGGAAACTCAAATCCTCTTCTTGGCTCTCACTGAGCTGGATCATTAGGGTCTCAGTAGGTTTTTTCCCTCCTTCAAAAAGATCTCATCTCTTTGATCTCAATCTGTTAGTCTCTAGGCTCTTGGTAAGGGTTGCTGCATCGCACACAACACAGGGTGGCCTCATCGTCAGCTAAAATTCTGATTACAGATTATGCTATCATTTTCTTTAAATGACTCAGTAAGACTCACACTCTGATTTGACGAATAGGTCCGTATTTCCCAAATATATCATACATTTCTTCAGCTGTGATTTTGTATGGCAAATTTCTTATATACAATATCCGATTTACTTCAGGTGGAAGTCGAATCTAAAATGAGAAATATGTATTGTTATTATAATTAGGGGCAGAAGTGCTACCATTTAAAAAAATTCTTAATGATACATAATAATAAGCCAAGAATAAGAGGTATAATTTGATGTTTCTGAAAATGGGAAGATCTTTGAAAAAGCAACAAGAGGCTGGGTGCAGTGGCTCATGCCTATAATCCCAGCACTTTGGGAGGCCAAAGTGGGAGGATCACTTGAGCCCAGGAGTTTGAGACCAGCCTGGACAACATAGTGAGACCCCCATAAAATTTTAAAAATTAGCCAGGCACGGTGGTAGGTACCTGTAGGCCTTCGCAAACCTTACCACCATCACTCCTGCTAACACCTGAGTTGGGCTGTAGCCTCTTCCCTGCCCATCCCAGGAGATGACCCTGATTCTTGCTTCCTGGAGAAAATAGACATGACCAACTGGTAAATACTTTTCATCTATATCCAACTACTTTTCCTCTATTACTACGCCAACCTTCATCTACTAAAAACCTCCACTTCTGGACTTAACCTATCTTTCTTCCATATCATGTTTCTTACACCCTGCTGGATTGCTCCCATTGGCATAAAAACACGCCTATATCACACATCTTTTAAAAAGTCAACTATCTGGCTGGGTGCGGTGGCTCATGCCTGTAATCCCAGCATTTTGGGAGGCCAAGGCAGGTGGATCACTTGAGGTCAGGAGTTCGAGACCAGCCCGTCCAACATGGAGAAATCCTGTCTCTACTAAAAATACAAAAATTAGCCGGGTGTGGCAGTGGGTACCTGTAATCCCAGTTACTCAGGAGGCTGAGGCAGGAGAATTGCTTGAACTCAGGAGACAGAGGTTGCAGTGAGCCAAGACTGCACCACTGCACTCCAGACTGGGCGACAGAGTGAGAGTCTCTCTCTCAAAAAAAAAGTCAACTATCATCTAATTTCCCTACTTCCTATTTACATGAGAACTCACAGACAGTGTCTTTGCTGTTTCCATTTTCTCAACTTTCACCATCTTTTCACCCCACTGCAATCAAGCTTTCATCCACTGAAATGATTCCTATCATCAAGGTCACCAAAAGTCTCCATTTACATATCCAATGGTCAATTGTCTGTCTTTTCTTTTTTCTTTTTTTTAAATTTTTTTTTTGAGTCAGGGTCTTGTTCTGTCTCTTGGCTGAAGTGCTGTGCAGTCGTACAATCATGGCTCAAGGCAGCCTTGAATTCCTGGGCTCAAGCAATCCTCCCACCTCAGCCTCCCAAAGTGCAGGGATTACAGGCATGAGCCACCTCGCATGGCCTACCTTCATCTTATACCTCTAAGCGTTTTACAGTTGACTAATCTCTCTTTTGAGTTTTTTTTTAAAGTTTCCATAACACTGCACTCTCAAACACTAGAATGTAAGCAGAAGGACTTGTTTTATTCACGGCTGTATTCCCAATATGTAAGACTAGTGTCTGCCACATAGTAGCTGTTCAATAAATATAACTGATGAATTATGTCCCACATGGCAAGCAGAATACATAGTAGGTGCTCAAAAAATATTGTTTTAATTAATATATTAATGAAGGATCCGAAAAGCTCCATGATCTGAGGGGAATCCCAGGCCCCAATTGTTGGTGAACCATTAAGTTAGTTGAGAACTCTTCTGCGCTATCGAGTTTAAGCCAAGGAGATAATCCTAATGCCAGGTCCTTAGGTGCAGGTCAAGCAAAGAGGCTACAGGGGTAACACTATGACTGACACTAGGTTAGAGACTGAGGAACTCTCAAAAGGGGTGGGGGCAGAAATGTCGCTCAAGGAGCATATCTCCGAGGATGGGGCCAGGATAGTGTCTTCGCTGACAGGATAGGAATTCTGGAGTTCTCCGCTCTGGGGACGGAGGAGGGGCAAGAATGCTCCGATCCACGGGCTAATAAAGGCAAACCCGAAGTTCTCCCAACCTCTGCAGAACACCCGGTACTCACGTTCGCCCTCTTGGCCGCTTGCATCGCCATCTTGGCGGGCTGATAAGGTTACCGTAGCAGATACTGAAATTCCTCCGGACCCCTCCGGAGCTCGCTCGGTTTCAGGCGTTACACCGCGTTAGACGCAGGACATCAACATCCAGGACCCGCCGGAAGCTGTTACAGCGGAATAGCGCTGTCTCACGCCGAGACGCGCTGACGTAGCAGCCCCCTTCCAATACACTCCCGGGTAAAACCGAGCCTGAGAGAGACGCGAGGCCGGAAGATGGAAACGCGAGTTCAAGACACTTCCGGGCTCTGTAGCGTAAAGGGCGGGGCGTAGCCTCCAAAAGGCGGGATGTTCCGGTAGGGGAGGCCCTCCCTGACCAAAGGGAGTCGGGCGGAGGGGGCGGGGCCTGAGGAGGGCGGTGAGCTGGGGCGGGGCCCAGGTGAGTAATTGGGGAGCGAAGGAGGCGGGGGTTGAGGAGGGTTATGACAAATAGGGAGGGGCCCAAGTGAGTAGCGGGAGGGGGCGGGGCCTGAGGAGGGTGCTGAGAGCTGGAGCTGGGCCCAAGTGAGTATCGGGGAGGAAGCGGGGCCTGAGGAGCGAGATGAGCTGGGGCGGGACCCAAGTGAGTAGCGGGAGGGGGCGGGGCCTGAGGAGGGCGGTGAGAGGTGGGGTGTGGCCCAGGTGAGTAGGGGAAGTGGTCCGGGCCTGAGGAGGGTGGTGGAGGTGCAGCGGAGCCCAGATGTGTAGCGGGAGGTGGTGGGGGCTGAGGAGGGCGGCGAGAGGTGGGGTGGGGCCCAGGTGAGTAGCCGGTAGGGCCAGGGCCTGCTGTGGTGCCCGTGCGGGGCGCGCGGGCAGGTGCGGGAGACGCGATGGTGGGCCTGAGCCTCTAGCCGTGCTCAAGGCGGAGTCTGCGGGGTTCTGGCGGCTTGTGTCACGGCTGACGCTGTAACTATACCCAGAACCTCCGACCTTGGAGGGGCGCTCAGGTGGAGCCTCAGCTGATCGGGCCTCTGAAATCCCCGCTGCGACGCCCGCCGGACTCCCTCCCCAACCCCGCCGCGGCGGCCGCAGTCCGCGTGCCACCCTTCCAGTCCACTCTTTATTTCCTTAGACCAACTTTAAACGGCTCTGGAGGAAGCACCGGGTTTCTTGCCTGTTTATTGTGAATCTTCTCCAGGTTTGCTCTAGAAAGGCCTGAGGTGGCCGCGTCCTGTCTTGCCCACTCCTCCTTCACTGGGGCAGTTCCAGGACGATCTTGCCTAGGTTTTTGTTGGTCTCCATGTACTTATGGGCCTCCTGGATTTCGGTCACTGGGTAGATTCTGTCCAGAACCGGCAGTAGACGTTGGGGGCCCTCCGTGGAGAAGTGAGGCAGAATTTGCTCCGTGAAAGCATTCACTAGCATTTGCTTGTACTAAGACAAGGGAAAGGAGAGCATCAGCCTGGGGAGAGAGCCTCACCCCGCCCTCCTCATCCTCCTCAGCCTTCTTGCTCTCTCTGAAACCACATATCTGAAAAAGAACACGGGGACACTTAACCCCTCACTTCCTAGCATGTGTGTGCAATACCCCTGAAGGAGTGATGTGCCATCTCAGAATATGTCTGATAGGTATATTGTTTATTTTGAGGTGAAAACATTGGAGAAATTGTAGTTTCAGAAAAGGATAGCTGACCTGTCTCTTCTTGCATGTAGCAAGTCATAAAGATTCCTGTGGGAGGGGCACCCTCCCCATACTAGGGCAAGAAAATAGCCTTTATCACCGGAGACTGGAAACAGGGCTACAGTGGAACTGAATAAATAAACTTAAGGAAGTAACCCTTATCTTCCACTAGTTTTACGCCCCCCACCCCCATATATCTCCTAGTGACTTCCCTAGAAATTTACTATCCCTAGCCCGATTTTGCCTTATTTCTTCTCAAATTTATTGTTCTTTGTCTAAAAATTACAAAAGCATCTTACTTTGGCCAGATCACTTGAGCCTGGGAGTTTGAGATCAGCCTGGGCAACATGGTGAAACCGTCTCTATAAAAAATACAAGCCAGGCATGGTGGTATGCCTTTGTCTTGGCTACCTAGGAGGCTGATTGTGCCACTGGACTTCAGCCTGGGTGACAGAGTAAGACCCTGTCTCCATTAAAAAAAAAAAAAAAAAAAAGACATGCTTTTCTCCTGTCAATCTGCTGTTATCAATTTGGTTTCTAGATCCAGCCGAAGAGACCACATAGGAGGTAAAGGGGGGTTACAGGTGATCTCTGGCTCCCCTGTACCTCCAAATGTGTAACTTCTGTTCTGTACCAGATAAAGACTGAAGCCTGAAGTAAAATGTTAGTATCACTGACAGCCTAAGAATTGTTTTTTTGTTTGTTTGTTTTTGTTTTTGTTTTTTTCTTTCTTTTTTTGAGACGGAGTCTCGCTCTGCGGCCCAGGCTGGAGAGCAGTGGTGCGATCTCGGCTCTCGGCTCACTGCAAGCTCCGCCTCCCGGGTTCACGCCATTCTCCTGCCTCAGCCTCCCGAGTAGCTGGGACTACAGACGCCCGCCACCACGCCCGGCTAATTTTTTTGTATTTTTAGTAGAGACGGGGTTTCACCGTGTTAAGTCAGGATGGTCTCGATCTCCTGACCTCGTGATCCGCCCGCCTCAGCCTCCCAAAGTGCTGGGATTACAGGCATGAGCCACCGCGCCTGGCCAAGAATTGTTTTTAAATAAACGGTCTTCACCCAGGAGGCAGCCACAGATAGGACTCATATAGGCTCAGTGCAAAAAGGATGCTTAAGTTCTCCTGTCCCCTCAGCTGGTGCAAAACCCTATGGTGGAAACATTCCCAAAGCTGGTACCTGCTAGACTGCCAGATGGAATATTTCAGGAGCATATAATCTTTTTTTTTTTTTTTTTTTTTGAGATGTGTTTTTGCTATGTTGCCCACGCTGGGGTACAGTGTCTATGCACAGGTGCAATCATAGCTCACTGCAGCCTTGAAACTCCTGGACTCAAGCAATCCTCCACCTCAGCCTTCCAAGTACCTGGGACTACAGGCAAGTGCCACTGTGCCCGGCATGGAACCTATAATCTGTTGAAGGCCAAGGCTTACTTATTTTTTACTCACTTAAGAGTCTTTCTTAACACACTGAGATGAATTCTGCCTTTGAAAACAAAGTCTTGGAACTACTCGAAATACTTCCTAATATGGTCAGTGCTTTGTTCATTCTATTAGAATGTTCAGATAGCGCATGAAGCACCAACTACACTTCTTTTCATGATACTGAAGCCTCTATCGACCAATCTGAATCAGTTCTCTGAAATCGGGTTCCCTATTTATCTTCAGAGGGGGAGATTTCTTCATAGAAACTAACCTTCCTAACCTAAGGTAGAGCTTCCTTTCTCGGGGTAATGTAAATGAACCACACTTTTCTGGGTTAAATCACATGTTTTCTTTTCATTCATGTACTCACCTTATTGTCCCTAGATCTCAGCAAACTGGTGATCAGACTTCCTCGCTTATGAAGTAGCTTTGAAAGCAGGGGCCCATTGATGTCAGCTCCTCCCATCAGACCATAGAGAACCCAGCGACCATCAAGAGCCAGGCAGTTGACGTTCTTCTCCCAGTAGGATCCGCCTATGCAGTCTAGAATAAGATTAACTCCAGCACCTTCCATAGGAAACAGATTTGTGATGCTAGTCAGATATAGAAAGCTTGGTACAAAATAAGATACCATGGTATATTTGTGGATTATAGACATAAATACAGATACAAGTGGTAAATCTATAGGTTGGAATTAGAAACACTGCTTGAAGAACTGTTGTAAATGGAGTTTAGATAGCGGAACTCTATCATAGCATGTGTGAAGATCACCCTTTATGATGCCTAGCTATAGCAAGAGGGAAATGGGGCACCATGGCCTAGAGTCTCCTCTCATGCCAAAATAAGTACAGTCCCACTGACACCCAGACATGATTTAAAACAGAATACAGGAGGCCCAACCTAGGCTAGTTGTTCACATAGAAGTTAGGAAGTATCCGCACTGGGTTATTGGAATTATAGGCTTTCTAACTTTAGTTTCATCTCTCCTTTCCTTCCTTCCTTTCTTCCTTCCTTCCTTCCTTCCTTCCTTCCTTCCTTCCTTCCTTCCTTCCTTCTTCCCTCCCTCCCTCCCTCCCTTCCTTCCTTCTTTCTTTCTTTCTTTTTTTTTTTTGACAGAGTCTTGCTCTGTCGCTCAGGCTGGAGTGCAGTGGCGCGATCTCAGCCCACTGCAAGCTCTGCCTCCCGGGTTCACGCCATTCTTCTGCCTCAGCCTCCCGAGTAGCTGGGACTACAGGCGCCTGCCACCTCGCCCGGCTAATTTTTTGTATTTTTAGTAGAGATGGGGTTTTCACCATGTTAGCCAGGATGGTCTCGATCTCCTGACCTCGTGATCCACCCGCCTCGGCCTCCCAAAGTGCTGGGATTACAGGCGTGAGCCACAGTGCCCAGCCCTCCTTTCCTACTCACATGAAAAATGGAGGCCAGGCGCGGTGGCTCATGCCTGTAATCCCATTACTTTGGGAGGCTGAGGCAGGCAGATCACCTGAGGTAAGGAGTTCAAGACCAGACTGGCCAACATAGTGAAACCCCATCTCTACTAAAAATACAAAAATTAGCTGGGTGTGGTGGTGCACCCATGATCCCAGCTACTCAGGAGGCTAAGGCTGAAGAATTGCTTGAACCTGGGAGGCAGAGGTTGCAGTGAGCCGAGATCAAGCCACAGCACTCCATCCTCAGTGACAGAGCGAGACTCCATTTCAAAAAAAAAAAAAAGAAAGAAAAGAAAAATGGAAAGGGATGAGCCAAAAATAGACACATCTGGCTTTGGAATACAGCAGTGTGCACATCTACTCACTCATTTAGGGTGCTATCACCCAACCCTACCATGCCCGGCTCCAAACTTGTCTCTGCCTCCAAGCCTCCTATTAACTAAGTGTAGAATGGCTGGTTGGGAAGAAAAGGTGCTGGATAATTCTAGACCAAGTCTGCGTGGTCTAAAGTGTGGATGAATCTTATCTCTTGCAAGAATGCACATGGAAACCATCTTAGATATAAATATGACTGCCTGTCTCCAGTGGTCAAATACCATAGTACTAGAATTTGGCCAGGGCAGCTGTTGAGCACTTAGTAGAGGTAAGACTGATAGACGGCATTGGCAACTTTGAGACTGGTGGGGATTTTATTTAATCATCTCTTAAATTCCTGCTGAACTGTAGAAACAGTTGTTTACCTTTGGTGAATTTCAGTGTTGCTTCAGAGAAATCCTCTTCTTTGTAATTGAATCCAGCAGCTGCTCCAAGCTTTTCTGCCATTTGAAGCTTCTGCTGGGAGCCAGCTGTGACCAGAGGAATAGCTCCAGCCATCCGGGTGAGTTGGATAGCAGCTGTGCCCACACCACTCAGTCCTGCATGGATTAGCACATAGTCTCCAGCCTGAACGTTTCCTGTGACAGAAAGTACAGGGTTCTCTTTACTTTGCAACTACTACATATTCCCCACACAGACATATTTTATCAAGATCACCTGGCCGTTGCACCAAATGCCAAATCGATCTTTTGCTTTTCCTTTTTTATTTGGTGGGGTGGGGGTGGGACACTGTGACTCAAATACAAACTGTCTTGTTCTTTGGAGAAAGAAAAAGCATACTGACAGTCCTTTTTTGTCTTATTTCCTCTGGCTAAAGTGGAAAACAGCCTTTTGAAACAGGGCTATAAGCAGTCACATCCATAATCTCTATTTTATCTATGATATAACACCAAAATGCACATCTCTGACCTACACCTGAATAAGTAAGAACAACTACCATTCCCATGGTCACCCACCACCCAAAGCCAGTCCTTGTAGAGCCTGAAATGCCTCCAGCTGGTCTTCCTGATCCAGGTAACAGATAACCACCAGGCTCTTCTTCCTAAGATGGCACTTTTATTACGTTATTCCTCCTCAAAATGTAAAGTGCTTCTCCATTGGCTTTTGCGTTGAGTCCAGACAGCTTGATATTCAAGGACACCATGATCTAGCCCCAGCCTCATTTTTCACAAATCACAATAGTCATCCTTCACTACTGAGTGCAGTGGCTGGTCTCACCTTGATACTCTTTCCTTTTTTTTTTGAGACAGAGTCTCGCTTTGTCACCCAGGCTGGAATACAACGTCGTGATCTCAGCTCACTGCAAGCTCCACCCACCCGGGTTCACGCCATTCTCCTGCCTCAGCCTCCTGAGTAGCTGGGACTATAGGCACCCGCCACCACGCCCGGCTAATTTTTTGTATTTTTAGTAGAGACGAGGTTTCACTGTGTTAGCCAGGATGGTCTCGATTTCCTCACCTCGTGATCCGCCTGCCTTGGCCTTCCAAGGTAAGCTGAGGCCCGGCCCACTCTTACTTTTTCTTTGAGACAGAGTCTCACTCTACTGCCCAGGCTGGAGTACAGTGGCATGATCATGGCTCACTGCAGCCTTGACCTTCCTGGGCGCAGGTGATCCTCCCAACTCAGCCTCCTGAGTAACTGAGACAACAGGCGTGCACCATCATGCCTGGTTAATTTTTGTGTTTTGTGTAGAAACAGGGTTTTGCCATGTTGCCCAGGCTGGTCTCAAACTCCTGGGCTCAAGTGAGCTGTCTTCCAAACTGCTACTATTATAGATGTGAGCCACCTTGCCTGGCCGATACTCTTTCTTAGGCCACCTTGGCATGCCTATGTCCTTCACAAGTCTACCCACCCTTCAAAGCTTTCTCTTCCAAAAAGCCTTCTGACTACCCTTGTCCACACCATCTTTTCCCATCTCCAGTTTCTATTGTAGTTAGAGACAGGGCTATCCTTCTAAACTCTATGGTCATCTGATCTTATGCATATGTTGCCTTCTCAGTCACACTGCACTGTCTAAAGGCAAGGACCAAGTCTTCTTAGATTCCCTTATGTGAGTTCTTGACTGTCCTTAATGGGATTGAGGAGGAATAAATGAGTCAATTGGCCCCTTCTGTTGCACTGGGACACCAGGGAGAAGCTCAGCATGATTTTGAGAAGCTGGGACTGCTGCTGAGCCTCTGGGGTTAAGATGTACAGAGGTCTCCTATCTAGTGTTATCCAGACCTTCTATCTGCTAACCATGATTCTCAGCCTCAACATTAAACCCTTCTAACATGGTCTGAGGACCTGACAGTACAGGTGGTACAGCAGGGCCTGGGAGTGCCCTGGAGGATTGCTGGGATTCAAGGTGGCTGATTTATGAAGGTGTTGAGCCACATTGTGTGGAGTGAGCATGGAGGCCTCCTCACCCACAAGATGTAACAGCTGGAATGCGGTGAGCCAGGCCTCCGGGATGGCCGCAGCCTGGAGCAGGGTCAATCCCTCTGGGATAGGCATGAGGAGGCTTTCGGGGACAGTGACATACTGAGCCTGGCCCCCACCGGGGAGCAGAGCCATGGCTGCGTCCCCGATCTTCCAGTGTCCGTGGCAGCCAGGCCCCAGCTCTGCCACATGTCCAGATGCTTCAAGTCCCAAAATGTTGCTGGCTCCTGGAGGTGGGTCATACTGGCCTTCTCTCTGCAGAAAAAGAAGTGCACTAAGTGGTGAGCATGATCAGAAATCTGTGTGTCACCACCCCTGGCCCCTCTTGCAATATCCCCTCTTTTTTTTTTTTTTTTTTTGAGACGGAGTCTCACTCTGTTGCCCAGGCTGGAGTGCAGTGGGGCAATCTCGGCTCACTGCAAGCTCCGCCTCCCGGGTTCCTGCCATTCTCCTGCCTCAGCCTCCCCGTAGCTGGAACTACAGGCGCCGCCACCACAGCCAGCTAGTTTTTTGTATTTTTTAGTAGAGACGGGGTTTCACCATGTTAGCCAGGATGGTCTCGATCTCCTGACCTCGTGATCCACCCGTCTCGGCCTCCGAAAGTGCTGGGATTACAGGCTTGAGCCACCGCGCCCGGCCCTCTCTTTTTTTTTCAGAAATAAATTTCAGGATGAAGTCAGGTTTTTGTAAGTCAGGAGAAGAGAAAGGAGAGGCCATTAGTTTTATGCAAATAAACTGGAGGTCACATGATCAGTGGATGTTATCACTGGTAGAGTCCTTAGCTATTTACCTCATCTGAACCCCTTGCTTTACAGATGGAGAAACTGAGTCCCAGACAGGGGAAAAAATAGTCGTGGGATTAGGAACCTTGATGATGGTTCCCATGCATCAAGTGCTAGGCTCTGTGCTCACTCACCCCAGTCCTCAGAAGCTGTAGAGCAGAGGGACTTAACCAGGAGTGTGTGGCAGAACCACCTGAGGAGTATTTCAAAGTACATGTGCCTGGGCCCCCATCACGTTTCTTTTGTGCCCCAGGGGATTCTGATGCACATTTCTGAATGACCACAACCAATGCAGCGGGCCCAGGTCAGTAAATCAGTAGCAGACAGAAGAAAAGTCTTATAGAGTACTGCCAGCTGTCAGCTCTGGGACTCTCAGAGTGGAAAGAGTTAAGAGGTCCTTAGAGCCACAAAGACCTCAGCTTGAATCCCAGCTCTTCTGCTTGCTAATGTCATGGCCTTAGGCATACTGCTTAACCTGGCCGACCTTCAGTTTCCTTATCTGTAGAAGGAAGAGGATGAACAGGGTAACCTGGGGAGTAAGTGCGCCCACACCCCACAACAATGTTAGTTCTGCCCTCCTTATCTGGAGGCCTGAGTGGCTACGGATTAGCTTGGGGTGGATTCTGCTTTGCAAATACTACCCCTTGTTTTGTATGAACAAAAGGGGAGCCCTGGGTTTAGGTCTGGGAAGCCCCAGCGCATGTGCCTGCTGGGTGTGGGGTGGTGCACGCCTTCACGTCTCATCAATGTCCACTGAATGCTGTTGAGAGGCAGTCCCGCCCAACCCGGCACAGTTGAGCCCTGGGTACCTGGATTAAGTCCGCCCGGTTCAGGGCGCTGGCCGCCACCTTCAGGAGGACTTCACCCTCCCCAGGGCTCGGCTTGGCCACCTCCTTCACGTAGAGGTTTTCCGGTCCTCCCGGCTTGTCAAAGTGCACGGCTAACATGTTCTCTGAGGACACAGGGCAGAACAGGACAGGGCAGAGCAGGGCAGGGGCCGCTGCATCCTCGCGGAGCAGCCCAGCCTCAGGCTGGCACCGCGGCGTCCCCTGCCAGCCAGCGCCTCGCTGCCCTGGTCTCCCGCGGACCCGGCCTCTGCCCCGAGCTCCTGCCTGGGAAGTCGTCGACCGCCTCCAGACCGATCCCACCCAGAACACAGATGGGAACAGCGGGAAGTGGGATGGCGGTACAGGGCTGGATGCGGCAGAGCAGGACAACCCCGAAGAGGATCAGGCAAATCACACTCCCTCTGAGTTGGAATCCCCCAGCCCTACCCGGGTCCCCGGTGCCCGTATGAGGTACTTACTCCTGGCCCGGCTCCCCTCCCGTGCACCAGGCGGCGCCGAGCGGTTCTGGCTCCTGCGGGTCCCGGTGGCACAGCACGAGCCCCAGAGTCCCGGGACTGCCTCTGCCTCCACCGGAATGGACGGCGGGACTTGGGGCAGCCGGAGGGGTGGGGCTAAGCAGAACCACCCTCCCTCTCTTTCCTCCTCCCCCCTTTAAAACGCAAAGTTAGAAGCAAGCAAATCAGATTTTCTTGTCCTTTTAGTCTCTGGAAAAGAGTCTTTCTCTCAGCTTGGCAGAAAGTGCGATTCTAGCTCTCACTGCAAGGAGAGGAGACTTCCTTCTCTCTAGAGAACGAGACCCAAACTCTCGGCAGGCGAATCGGTCCATTTTCCAGGCAAGGCCAGGCTTTTGGCACATTTATGTAGCAGGCTGGCATCCTGCCCATCTTGAGTATGGGTGGGCAAGCTGGGTGCTGCTAAGAGAAGAGAAAGGAGCCGTTGAGAGTGGGGGTGGGGAAGGAAGGCAAAACGCAGTCCTGGGATCCTTATCACGCCCCCTCCTCCTGACAGTCCCGGGGGAGAGGTTCAGCCCCAGGAGAAGGATACTGGTGATTTTGACCTGGTAAAAGCTATATCCGTAAGCTACATGACGATTTCTCAACCTCAGTACTGTTGACATTTTGGACTAGCTAGTTCGTTGTTGTACGAGATTGTCCTGTGCATTGTAGGATGTTTAACAGCATCCCTGGCCTCCTCCCCACTACATATCCATAGCACTCCTTGTAAATTCCTGTTTTAGTAAGAACCTCCCATCCTTGACATCTGATCACCCTCAATATCTGATCAAGTTCCTCATCCTCCACCATCCCCCAAGTGATATCCGACCACCCTGGCCTGTCTTCAGTAAGAATCCTGTTAAGTCAGTTTAGATAGAATCCCCCTTACCCCTGATTGCTCTTCTTTTCCATCCACTGACCCCCAACACTGCCCCTTGGCTATACATTCCCACTTGTCCATGATGCATTCAGAGTTGATCCCGACCTGTCTCCTCCACTGCAATGGGTTGTTGCAGTGATGGTGCTAAATAAAGTCTTCCTTAATGCGCTTTAACAAGGATCATTGAATAATTATTTATTTAACACAACAGAGCAAAAGCCTATAGAGATGGAAATAATAAAATGATGGGACTTAAGGAAAAATTCAAGAGACCCTGCTATAAGAATAACAGGAATTTTAGAAGGAGGAAGAGGAATGGATGAAGAAGATTCAATAGTTAAACAAATAAAAGAATACAGTTTTCCTAAATTCTACCAGATTATCAGATTGAAAACATTCACTAAAGGATGGATTCATGAGAACAAAAATGCATGCCTATATTTTATAAAATTTCAGGTTCTAACAAGTGTGGAAAGAATAAGTTACCCACAATTGGTTAAAAAATAAAAAAGGCTTCCTCCCTCCCTCCCTTCCTTCCTTCCTTCCCCCCACCTTTCTCTCTCTCTCTTTTTTGTAGTGTAGGGGTCTCACTATGTTGCTCAGGCTGGTCTCAAACTCTTATGCTCAAGCAATCCTCTGGCCTCAGCCTCCCAAAGTGCTAGGATTACACATATGAGCCACTGTGCCCAGCAAGTTGCTATCTGCAATCTGGAAACTAGAAGAGAGTAGACTAGCCTCTATTGACTAGAAGAAAAGGACTGTAACTCAATATACCCCATTAAGATATAATTCACTCGTTAGGGCAAAAAGCATGTTTGAGGATGTATAAGGATTCAGAGACGCATCATCTGGATATGCATCTGTCCAAAATTGAGGAAAGGTTTGAACCAAATAATAAATGTCCTAGAACAGAGGCAGATGGAAAGGAAATAGTCGTAAATAGTGAACTTTGCAAAAATCTACACTAAAACTGATTGGATTAAGAAAATGGAATGGATTAAGATAGATGGGGAATGTGTAATGTAAGTGTTAAATAAGAACTTTTAAAATGCAAGGAATTACTTTAAAAAAAATTATAATAATACCAACCACTAAGTATACTAAAGTCTCCCAGTAAAACTAGGAGTTGAAAGTACCTAAGATTTTATCTTGGTGAGCCCTTGGTCGATGTAATCTTGCAGTGTGTAATAAGAAACATATATTTGGCCAGGCGCGGTGGCTCATGCCTGTAATCCCAGCACTTTGGGAGGCCGAGGCGGGTGGATCACGAGGTCAGGAGATCGAGACCATCCTGGCTAACACAATGAAACCCCATCTCTACCAAAAAATACAAAAAATTAGCCGGGTGCGGCAGGTGCCGGTAGTCCCAGCTGCTCAGGAGGCTGAGGCAGGAGAATGGCGTGAACCCAGGAGGCGGAGCTTGCAGTGAGCCAAGATCACGCCACTGCACTCCAGTCTGGGCCACAGAGCCAGACTCTGTCTCAAAAAAAAAAACAAAACATATTTTTGGTCTTTGTCCTGGGTTCCTGCAATAGCACTCCTAAAACCTCTGTTATTTACTGGATAAACATCTCTTTCTTTCTTTTTTAATTTTCTTTTGTTTTTAACTAGATATAGGGTCTTGCTACGTTGACCAGGCTGGTCATGAACTCCTGGACTCAAGCAATTCTCCCACCTCAGCCTAAAGAACTGGAATTGTAGGCATGAGCCACTCTGCCTGGCCAATAAGCGTCGTTTATCATAATATTTTGTTCTTGCCCAGAGCTCCTAAAACCCTTGGAATTTTGTATGTGATAGAAGTGACTTTTTATATTAATAACAAACCCTTATGAGCACACTCAAGTTTATGCTAATAAAGTGACTTAGGGTGGGGGCCCTAGATAACTTCAGGATGAGCTTGTAACCAGAAAGACCCTGGGAAGGGGAAGCAGGGACTGGAGGTTACGTACTATAAGAACTCTTTTTTGTTGTTGTTGTTGAGACTGAGTCATTCTGTTGCCCAGGCTGGAGTGCAGTGGCCTGATCTCAGTTCACTGCAACCTCCACCTCCTGGGTTCAAGCGAATCTCCTGCCTCAACCTCCCCAGTAGCTGGGACTACAGGTGTGAGCCACCACACCAGGGTAATTTTTGTGGGTTTTTTTTTTTTTTTTTTTTTTTTTGAGACAGAGTCTCACTCTGTCACCCAGCCTGGAGTCCAATGGCGTGATCTCGGCTCATTGCAACCTCAGCCTCCCAGGTTCAAGCAATTCTCCTGCCTCAGCCTCCCAAGTAGCTGGGACTACAGGCGCATGCGGCCACGCCCAGCTAATTTTTTGTATTTTAGTAGAGACAGGGTTTTACCAGCCCACGGTTTTACAAAAGCCCGCTGTTCGTGAGCTCCTGAGCTCAGGCAGTCCGCTTGCCTTGGCCTTCCAAAGTGCTGGGATTACAGCCGTGAGCCACCAGGTCCGGCCAATTTTTGTGGTTTTAGTAGAGATGGGGTTTCTTCATGTTGGCAAGGCTGGTCTCGAACTCCTTACCTCAGGAGATCCATCTGCCTCGGCCTCCAAAAGTGCTGGGATTAGAGGTGTGAGCCACCGTGCCTGGCCCTAAAAACTCTGGAACAATGAAATTTGGTGAGCTTCCCAGCTGGTGAACACATCTACCATGGGAAGGTGGTGTGGTGTACCCCAATGCCTTGGGGGCAGAGGCTGCTGCACTTGGGATCCTTCTGGACCTCATTCTGCATACCTCTTCACCCGGCTGTTCATCACTTTATAATCTGTCTATCTATCTATGTATCTATCTATCTACTTTCCTATATCTTTTTCTGAGGCAGAGTCTGGCTCTGTCGCCCAGGCTGGAATGAGATGGTGTGATCTCGGCTCACTGCAACCTCTGTCTCCCAGGTTTACGTGATTCTCCTGCCTCAGTCTCCCAAGTAGCTAGGATTACAGGTGTGCACCACCAAGCCCAACTAATTTTTGTATTGTTAGTAGAGACAGGGTTTCGACATGTTGGCCAGACTGGTCTTGAACTCCTGACCTCAAGTGATCTGCCCACCTCGGCCTCCCAAAGTGCTGGGATTACAGGCGTGAGCCGCCATGCCCAGCCTATAATATTCCTTATAATAAACTAGTAAACAGGCCGGGCGCGGTGGCTCAAGCCTGTAATCCCAGCACTTTGGGAGGCCGAGACGGGCGGATCACGAGGTCAGGAGATCGAGACCATCCTGGCTAACACGGTGAAACCCCGCCTCTACTAAAAAATACAAAAAACTAGCCGGGCAAGGTGGCGGGCGCCTGTAGTCCCAGCTACTCGGGAGGCTGAGGCAGGAGAATGGCGTGAACCCGGGAGGCGGAGCTTGCAGTGAGCTGAGATCCGGCCACTGCACTCCAGCCTGGGAGACAGAGCGAGACTCCGTCTCAAAAAAAAAAAAAAATAAAATAAAATAATAATAATAATAATAATAAACTAGTAAACATGTTTCCCTGAGTTTTGTGAACCATTCTAGCAAATTATCAAATCCAAGGAGGGAGACATGAGAATCCCTGATTTAGGAGGCTTGGATTTGCAGTTGGCATCTTTAATGGGGGCAACCTTGTGGGATTGAGCCCTTAATCTGTGAGATCTGACACTAACTCCAGGTAGAGAGTGTCAGAATTGAATTGTGGAACACCCAGCCTGTGTCAGAGAATTGGTTGATGTGGGATAAAACCTGCATATCTAGTGTCAGAAACAAAGTGTTCTGTGTGAGAGCGTAGAAACAGTGTGGTTTCCCAGATACGGGGAAAAATTGTATTTAGTAGAAATGTATCCAATTATGAAAGTTGGGAAATGGACTGGCTGCGGTGGCTTACACCTGTAATCCCAGCACTTTGGGAGGCTGAGAGGGGTGGATCACTTGAGGTCAGGAGTTCAAGGCCAGCCTGGCCAACATGATGAAACCCCATCTCTACTAAAAATGCAAAAATTAGCTGGGTGTGGTGGTGGGCGCCTGTAGTCCCAGCTTGTTCTTTATAAAAAGCAGTAACGTGAATGAAAATGTATTGTGAGTTAGAGCTGGGGAACAAGAGATAGCCAAAGTCTGAGAGACTGGGAATGAGAAAGGAGATATAACCACAGATGTAGGAGTGATTAAAAGAAGAATAAATTAAATTACGTGAAACTCTGCAGCAACAAGTTGTAAAGTCTAGAAAAAAATGGAAGATTTTTCAGCAAGATTACTCCTTTCTACCCAATGGGTGGAGTATTTTCCTCTCATTCTGTTGATGTTGGGTTTGGCCCTGTCTCTTACTTTGGTCAGTGATGAGTGAGGAAGGCATGGTCAGTTTCCATCAGTCCCCTTACCCTCCTGCCACCCACCGATAGCCTCTATTTCAGCTTGTCCCTGAGTGAGAAACACTCAGGGTAGCCCCGAATCCAACCTATTGTCTTGGGACCAGCCTAGCAGAGTCACAACCAAGGAAGAACTAAACATTTGTTGTTGTAAGCTGTTGCTGTTGTAAGCTGTTAAGATTTGGGGGTAGTTTATTTTTGCAGCAAAGGCTTGTTAATAAAGATAAAAATTGCTTTAAAAAATTAGCAAGGATACAAAATTAGCCGGGTGTGGTGGCGCATGCAGGAGAATCGCTTGAGGCAGAGGTTGCGGTGAGCCGAGATTGTGCCATTGCACTCCACCCTGGGGAACAAGAGCAAAACTCCGTCAAAAAAAAAAAAAAAAAAAAAAAAAGGCCAGGCATGGTGGCTCATGCCTGTAATTCTGGCATTTAGGGAGACCAAGGCGGGTGGATCACGAGGTCAGAAGATCGATACCATCCTGGCTAACACGGTGAAACCCCATCTCTACTAAAAGTACAAAAAACTAGCCGGGTGTAGCCAGGCGTGGTGGCGGGAGCCTGTAGTCCCAGCTACTCTGGAGGCTGCGGCAGGAGAATGGCGTGAACCCCGGAGGTGGAGCTTGCAGTGAGCCGAGATTGCCTCACTGCACTCCAACCTGGGTTACAGAGTGAGACTCCATCTCAAAAAAAAAAAAAAAAAAATTAGCAGGGGCCGGCACGGTGGCTTAACCCTGTAATCCCAGCACTTTGAGAGGCCAAGGCAGGTGGATCAGTTGAGGTCAGGAGTTCAAGACCAGCCTGGCCAACATGGTGAAAACCCATCTCTACTAAAAATACAAAAATTAGCCGGGCGTGGTGGTACACACCTGTAGTCCCAGGTACTTGGGAGGCTGAGGCAGGAGGATTGCTTGAACCTGGGAAGTGGAGGTTGCAGTGAGCTGTGATTACACCACTGCACTCCAGCCTTGGTGACAGAGACAGACTCCCACCTCAAAAAAAAAAAATTAGCAAATGGAATTCAGCAACTTACATTCCCTATGACTATACAAAATCAGTATTGGAAAGTCTATCAATACAACCCCAAAACATCAACAAATTAAAGGAGAAAGCACCATATGAGCCAATCAATAGAGGCCAAAAAGGCATTGATTAAACCTAGAAGCCATTCATTATAAAACTTCCAAGCAAAATAGGGATAAAAGGAAAGTATAGTAGACTTTTTTAAAAAGACAAGGTCTCATTCCATTGCCCATGCTGGAGTGCAGTGTTGTGATCATAGCTCACTGCAGCCTTGGTATGGGTTCAATTGAACCTCCCACCTCAGCCTCCCCAGTAACTAGCACTACAGGCTTGAGCCACCACACCCAGATAGTTTTTGTTTGTTTGTTTGTTGTTTGTTTTGTAGATATGAGGTTATGCCATGTTGTCCAGGCTGACATTATTATTTAACATTACTTTGGAAGTTTTAGTCAATACAATAAGACAAAAAAGGAGGTAATAGATAAAAATACTGGAAAAGTGATAAACCAGTCTCCTTTTGTTGTTATGATTGTAGACTTAGAAAACACAAGAGATGCTAATTTTTAAAATGAAGCAAACATTTTTGTTTGAGATAATGAGATAGTTTGTAAGGCTGTCCAGATGCAAGCTACATACACCAGAATCAATGGCTTTATTCTACTTCAGCTAAGCAACTAGAAATATTAATAAAAATGAGGAAAATAACCCTTTTACAGTACAAGCTGTAAAAGGATAAGCAATGTATTTAACAAGGAAGATACAAAAATTATATAATGAAGACTGTAAAACTATATCAAAGAACAGAAACAAGATCTGAACAAATGAAACAGTACCATGTTTTTAGATGAGAATACAGTACCCAAAATGTCAGTTTTACCAAATTAGTATACAAATTCATTATAAATTTGGTTCTAATGCCAACAGTATATTTTTTGATTGGATAAAATGGTGTTAGAGTGTATGTGGAAGAACAAATTCCCCCAAATGGCCAAGAAATATATGAAAAGGATAGTAGGGTTGGGAGTGGTGGCTCACATCTGTAGTCCCAGCACTTTGGGAGGCCGAGGTGGGCAGATCACCCGAACTCAGGAGTTCAAGACCAGCCTGGGCAACATAGCAAAACCCCATCCCTACAAAAAAATTAGCCAGGCGTGGTAGCATGTGCCTGTAGTTCTAGCTACTTGGGAGGCTGGGAGATGGGAAGATCACATGAGCCTGGGAGGCAGAGCTTGCAGTGATCATGCCACTTCACTCCAGCCTGGGAGTGAGACACAGTAAGACTCTGTCTCAAAAAAAAAAAAAAAAAAAAAAAAGGAATAGTAGGGAAGACTTAAATTACCAGATGTCAGAAAATGAATTGGCTGAGCATGATGGCTCATGGTTGTAATCTCACCACTTTGGGAGGGCAAGGTGTGTGGATTATTTGAGGTCAGAAGTTCTAGACCAGCCTGGCCAACATGGTGAAACCCTGTCTCTACTAAAAATACAAAAATTAGCTGGGCAGTGGTGGCACGTGCCTGTAATCCCAACTATTCGCGAGGCTGAGGCAGGAGACTTGCTTGAGCCTGGGAGGTGGAGGTTGCAGTGAGCCAAGATTGCGCCACTGCACTCCAGCCTAGGTGACAGAGTAAGACCCTGTCTCAAAAAAAAAAAAAAAAAAAAAGGCCGGGTGCGGTGGCTCATGCCTGTAATCCCAGCACTTTGGGAGCCCGAGGCAGGCGGATCACGAGGTCAGGAGATTGAGACCATCCTGGCTAACACGGTGAAACCTCGTCTCTACTAAAAATACAAAAATTAGCCAGGCGCAGTGGCGGGCGCCTGTAGTCCCAGCTACATGTGAGGCTGAGGCAGGAGAATGGCATGAACCCGGGAGGCGGAGCTTGCAGTGAGTGGAGATTGCGCCACTGCACTCCAGCCTGGGCGACAGACGACAGAGCAAGACTCCATCTCAAAAAAAAAAAGGAAAAAAATTTATTTTCTTTGTTATCACTATTTGTTCATTACTATCACTAATAGTGATAGTAACAATGACAGTTTGAAACTTACTTCTAAGGAGTTTGTCCTGTAGAAATAAAACACACCAATTATACAGATGTATGTACAGAGATGTTTATTGCAGCATTGATCATAGTAACAAAAATTTAGAAACAAAGTAGATCCCATCACTAAGGGAATGGCTGGATAAATCGTGAACTCTATGCATCCACTTGAAAAATGAACTAGAGCTATAGCAGTTGACATCGAGGGATTTCTGTGAAGCGTTTGTTTAACCAGAGTAACATTGTGGTAAAACAATAATAAAACATCCCTATACACATATACATGATTTTATGCGCACACACACACACACACACACACACACACACCATATACATACCCTGCCCCCCGCCACACTTACATGAGTGATATGAGCATGGAAAAAATATAGACTCTTTTTCTATGTAATTATATATAACTATATATGTATGTATATATACTCGATAATTTTGGCTTACTTTGGAGAGGATACTGTCAGAGGAGGTAGGGAACAAAATAAAAAAGGAATAAAGGGAAAGAATATAACTTTTAAGCACTTTATATGGGGAACTATGTAAAA
Organism: Macaca fascicularis; assembly: GCF_037993035.2. Lineage (NCBI taxonomy): Eukaryota > Metazoa > Chordata > Mammalia > Primates > Cercopithecidae > Macaca > Macaca fascicularis. The sequence continues at coordinate 98,183,678 of NC_088387.1, read as the reverse complement.
TAAATTAAGTAATAATTTTAAATTAAGACAAAAATTGAGGTAGATTGCTACACTCATGGCCCCAAAGAATCACTCCTCCCTGTAACCACACCTGCACCCTTTTCTAGTCCCCTAACACGTTGACTTTGGACTTGACAATATGACTTGCTTCCACCAAGGGAACAATGAAAAGTTGGGCTTGCCCTCTCTTGCTGCTGGGAAATTTCTGACCATCACATGAAGAAGCTTGAACTAGTCTGCCAGAGAATGAGACCAGGCAGAGAATCGCTTGAACCCAGGAGGTGGAGGTTGCAGTGAGCCGAGATCGTGCCACTGCACTACAGCCTGGGTGACAGAGCAGGACTCTGTCTAAAAAAAAAAAAAAAGACATTATTGGGTTCAGGTATTGTCAATTGGCTTACTTCGGTATGAAGTTCCCCCATTAACTTTTCTGCCTAATTGTTTCATTAGCTATTGATAATCATTGTCTAGATAGGTGCCTCTCCAACTTTATTGTGCATTTGCAATATAGGTTTGGTCTGGGTCCCTGCCCAAATCTCATGTTGAATTACAATGCCCAATGTTGGAAGAGGAGCATAGTGGGAGGTGTTTTGATTGTGGGGATTACTGTTCTCGTAATAGTGAGTTCTCAAGAGATCTGGTTGTTTATAAAAGTGTGTAGTACTTCCCCCTTCTCTCTGTTTCTCCTTCTCCAGCCATGTAAGACGTGCCTGCTTCCCCTTTGCCTTCTGCATGATTGTGGGTTTCCTGAGGCCTCCCTAGCCATGCTTCCTGTACAGCTTATGAAACTGTGAGTCAGTTAAACCTCTTTTATTTATAAATTACCCAATCTCAGGTAGTTCTTTATAGCAATGCAAGAACAGACTAATAAAATATGTATCACCGGGGGTCTTGTTAAAGTGTATGTTCTGATTCAGTAGGTCTGGAATGAAGCATGATATTTTGCATTTTTTTTCTCTCTTCAACAACACAAAATAATACATTTTGCCTTTCTGTCTTTCTTCCCTCCCTCCCTCCCTTCCTTTCTTCTTTCTTTCCTTCCTTCCTTCCTTCCTTCCTTTCTTTCTTTCTTTCTTTCTTTCTTTCTTTCTTTCTTTCTTTCTTTCTTTCTTTCTTTCTTTCTTTCTTTCTTTCTCTCTCTCTCTCTCTCTCTCTCTCTCTCCTTCCTTCCTTCCTTCCTTCCTTCTTTCTGTCTCTCTCTCTCTTTCTTTCTCTCTTTCTTTCTTTTTTTTTCCCCCCCTTTCTCTCTCTCTCTCTCTCTCTCCTTCCTTCCTTCCTTCCTTCCTTCCTTCCTTCCTTCCTTCCTTCCTTCCTTCTTTCTGTCTCTCTCTCTCTTTCTTTCTCTCTTTCTTTCTTTTTTTTTCCCCCCAGTCTTGTTCTGTTTCCCAGGCTGGAGTGCAGTGGTGTGATCTCGGCTCACTGCAACCTCTACCTCCTGGGTTCAAGCGATTCTCTGCCTGGTCTCATTCTCTGGCAGACTAGTTCAAGCTTCTTCACGTGATGGTTAGAAATTTTGGATTTCTAACAAGCAAGGGTGTAGATTATTTCATTAGAGCTTTCTATTCTTTCATCAATTATTTGGTTATTCTGAGATATATAGCTTGAACATACAAAAAAGACATGATAAATGTTATTTGCCAAGCTTCAAAATAATAATCATCTTCCAAAGGTGATCAATGAATTTTAAAAAAATCAGTTATGTGCTCATAGACTTAAGTATAACTTACGTGTTTCAAGCCATTCAAGTTATTCTTTTTAAGGCTCAAATTGTCTCGTATTTGGCCAGTGGGCCCTGCGTTTTGGTTAGACAGATGTTTCAGCCTCATCTTGTGCATTTCCTGCCTCAAATCTGGCATCAATCATTTCTCAACAGAGCCTGGGTTCCTGTGATTGGAAAATGGTATTTAGAGACTACAGTCTATATACAAGGGGTGCTCATTGCTGAGATAGATATTTTCTAGCTCTATCCATTGAGAAGAACTAGAAACAATAACAAGAGGCTTCTAGTCCTTCTCAATGGATAGAGCTAGAAAATATCTTTTTATTTTTTAAGAGAAAATGCATCAAGAATTATGATAATTTCAATTTACATGGAGGGCTATAGGGCTTTAACTTAACTTCTTGTTTTTTTCTTCTGTTTTGAGACAGAGTCTCACTCTGTTGCCCAGGCTAGAGAGCAGTGGCACAATCTTGGCTAACTGCAAACTCTGTCTTCCGGGTTTAAGTGATTTTCATGCCTCAGCCTCCCAAGTAGCTGGGATTACAGTCCTGCGCCACTACGCCCGGCTAATGTTTTTTTTTCTTTCTTTCTTTCTTTTTTTTTTTTTGAGATAAGAGTCTCACCCGTCGCCCATGCTGTAGTGCAATGGTGCAATCTCAGCTTACTGCAACCTCCACCTCCTGGGTTCAAACGATTCTCTTGCTTCAGCCTCCCGAGTAGCTGGGATTACAGGCGCCTGCCACTGTACCCAGCTAATTCTTGTATTTTTAGTAAAGATGGCATTTCACCATATTGGCCAGGCTGGTCTCGAATTCCTGACCTCGTGATCTGCCCACCTCAGCCTCCCAAAGTGCTGGGATTACAGGCATGAGCCACTGCACCCAGCCTAATTTTTGTATTTTTAGTAGAGACAGGGTTTCACCATGTTGGCCAGACAGGTCTCGAACTTCTGACCTCAAGTGATTCGCCTGCCTTGGCCTCCCAAGGAGTTGGGATTACAGGTGTGAGCCACTGCACCTGGCCTAACAACTTCTTTGAGGTTTTTCTCCTGAAAATCATGGCTTCTAATGATATAGGTATACTTATTTTTATTGATGTTGAGATAGGGTTTTGTTCTCAACCCAAGCTGGAGTGCAGTGGTGTAATCATAGTTCACTGCAGCCTTTACCTCCTAGGCTCAACTGACTCTTCTGCCTCAGCCTCCTGACTAGCTGGGAATACAGGTGCATGCCACCACACCTGGCTTTTTTTTTTTTTTTTTTTTTTTTTCCTGTAGAGATGAGGTCTTGCCATGTTGCCCAAGTTAGTCTCCAACTCTTGAGCTTGAGCAATCTTCCCACCTCAGCCTCCCAAAGTGCTGGGATTACAAGCATGAGCCACTGTGCCCTGCCAGTATAGCCAGTATACTTATTTATAGTAACAATTATTGAAAGTTTAAAATTTTCTTGGTATCTTTTTGTTCATAGGCTATATCCCCAAATAAGAACATACAGTCAAGTTCATTCAATTAATTAATTTATTTATTTATTTATTTATTTTCAGACAGAGTCTCACTCTGTCGCCCAGGCTGGAGTGCAATGGCATGATCTCAGCTCACTGCAACCTCTGCCTCCCAGGTTCAAGGGATTCTCCTGCCTCAGCCTCCTGAGTAGCTAGAGTTACAGGTGCCTGCCACCACGCCCAGCGAAGTTTTGTATTTTTAGTAGAGACAGGGTTTCGCCGTGTTGGCCAGGCTGGTCTCAAACTCCTGACCTCAGATGATCCACCCACCTCAGCCTCCCAAAGTTCTGGGATTACAGGTGTGGGCCACTGCACCCAGCAAGTTATTGTGTTCTTAATTTCACATTAGTTGAAATTATTCCTTTCTGTGTGGCTAATCTATTAATTAGAAATACAATTCAGTATATTTCCTTTTTTTTTTTTTTTTTTGAGATGGAGTTTTGCTCTTGTTGCCCAGGCTGGAGTGCAATGGCGCGATCTCGGCTCACTGCAACTTCCACCTCCCAAGTTGAAGTGATTCTCCTGCCTCAGCCTCCCCAATAGGTGGGATTACAGGTGCCAGCTACCATGCCCAGCTAACTTTTTGTATTTTTATAGAGACGGGGTTTCAACATGTTGGCCAAGCTGAACCCCTGACTTCAGGTGATCCTCTCTCCTTGGCCTCCCAAAGTGCTGGGATTACAGGCATGAACCACCGTGCTCAGCCTCAGTATATTTCTTTAATTTTGATTTTAGGGATTCCTTTTTTACATTTTTAATTTTGTTTCATATTCATGTAGAACATTTATATGGTACCCAAATCAAATTTTCAAAACAAAGTAATTCAGAGGAGTCTAGCTCCTACACCCATCCCTTCCATTCTGTCTCCTCCTCCTCATGAAGGTGAACATTGCTTTCCCTTAGGGTTTTTTTTTTTTTTTTTTTTTTTTTTTTTGAGACAGAGTCTCACTCTGTTGCCTAGGCTGGAGTATGATCACAGCTCACTGCCTCTACCTCCTGAGCTCAAATGTTGCTCCCACCTCACCCTCCCAAATAGCTGGGACTACAGGTGTGTGGTACCACACCTGGCTAATTTTTAGATTTTTTTTTTTTTTGTAAAGATGGGATCTCCCTATGTTGCCCTAGTCGAGAACTCCTGCCCCAGCTTCCCAAAATGTTGGGATAATGGACATGAGCAGCTACACCTGGCCTTTTTTTCCCTTGAAATTTGTTTTCACCATTCTTGAACTTGGCTGAAACACCTTTGTTTTTTATTCTCCTGTGAGAAAATATAAGAAAATGTGTGTGTGTGTGTGTGTGTATACACATACACACTTATGTTCATAAATTCCCTTTTCTAAGATAAAAGGTAGCAAATCATATTCCTTATTGCGTACCTCGCTTTTTTCACTTAACAACATATTCTGGAGATTACAGCAGTTCCCATGTCTTTATATAGTTACATAGTACTCTATTATGTGAATGTATCATAATTTATTAACTTAGTCCCCTCTTGATGGATATTTGGATTGTGGTAGAGAGATCTGAGATTAAAAATTATGTTTGAAGGGCCTATGGCGGGAGGGAGAGCCGTGGTAGAAAACGGGGCTGCAGAGACAGGCATGGGTCAGTCTATACAAAGACTTCTTGGCCTGTGAGGTTCTTATTACTGCTCTACCAAGAGTGGAAGGCTACGGAAGTATATTGAGCAAGGCTGTGACATGATTAAATTTGCATTTTGAAGAGATCACTTTTACTACTGCATAGAATATGGATTACAAGAGAAAAGAGTGGGTATAAGAAGACAAATTAGAGGCCGGGTGCAGTGGCTCACACCTGTAATCCCAGTACTTTGGGAGGCCGAGGCGGGCGGATCAGGAGGTCAAGAGATTAAGACCATCCTGGCCAACATGGTGAAACCCTGTCTCTACTAAAAATACAAAAATTAGCCAGGCGTGGTGGTGTGCACCTATAGTCCCAGCTACTTGGGAGGCTGAAGCAGGAGAATCACTTGAACCCAGGAGGCGGAGGTTGCAGTAAGCTGAGATTGCGCCACTGCACTCCAGCCTGGTGACAGAGCGAGACTCTGTCTCAAAAAAAAAAAAAAAAGAAAGAAAGAAAATAAATTAGAAAACCATTGCAATATTGCAATAGCCCAGGTAAAAGATGGATAGCAGCTTGGATTGCGAGAGATGGTGAAATGGAGAGAAAGGAAAAGATAAGAGAGATTTTAGAAAAGAAAATTGGCTACTTGGTGACCCATTGGACCTGAAGATGAGAGAGAGAAGGGGTATCAAGGATGACTTCTAGGTTTCTGGATTTTGCACCTGGATTGGTGGTTTGCTATTTATGGAGACAGGAAATCCTAGGAGAGGAGCAAGATAGTAGGTGATGATTATGTGTTAAATTTTGAACATGTCAAAGTAGAAGTACCTTTGAGATGTCTAAGTGTCAAGTCATCAGTTCCATATATGCATCTGGAACTCAGAGGAGGGATTAGGGCCAGGGCTGTGTGTTAATTCAGGCTAGTCCTTTGGTGTTCAGAACTGGCCTGAATCCCTAGACCATTTCTGAAGATCAAAGGACTATCCTGAATCTGCGGGAAGATTGGATGTAGTTTATTCCCCCAAATATGAGAATTTTGGCTATGGGAATAGCCAAACAGACCTAGGGTATAGCCATTGGAAAAAAAAAACAGCCCCCTCCCCTCACCAAAATCTGTCTTAATATATTTATAATATATGAACACTCTGCAGCTTACCTGTAGTCTACAAGATTCCTACCTTGCCTGTTGCAATGTATTTGACAGCTCACGCAGTGCTCTTATCCCTGTGATCTCAGTTTAATTCTCTCAACATTGTTGTGAGGTAGCCTGGCCCCAGTTCTCTCTAGCCCGCCCCCTGGTCCAACTCAGCCCAGCTCCAGGCCTCCCCACACTCCCACATCCCTGACCCTGTCCCTGACAGTTCTCCTCAGGCTGGTGTCACTCATGGGCCACACCGTGTTTGAGTCAGGGCATCTCCAGGATAATTCTCCCCACATTCTGGTTGACCTCCATGTGAGAGTGGGCCTTCTGAATCTCAGCCATGGCAAAGACTTTATCGATGACAGGCTGCAGCTGCACAGCACTCCCAGGGGAGAAGTGGGCCAGGACTTGCTCCATGAAGGTCTTTACCAACATTTCCTTATGCTGAGGCAGAGAGAACAGCCCATTAACAGGATAAGGATGAGGTCTCCTTGGCCTTATACATCTTTGAGGGGAAAATCTTTGAGGGGAAAATGCCTGGTTGGCCCTGGTACTAGCCTTGACTCAAAGAGATCAGACGAAACCATGGATGAGGAAAGGTCATTTATCAGTCTAAATTCCCTTGGACACTGGAACCCCTGGAATATCAAGGGACCCTGCCACCCCCCAAATCTCCAAAAGCATGGGAGTCTCAATATGTATCCTGGACTTGGAAGAGAGGAGGAGTCAGCCCGAGTCAAATGAGGAAGTAGGTGGCGGAAATGAGACTTCTGAGGGAGGAAGGGTCAAGCTAACCCTTAGGTTCCCACCCAGAGGAAGGAGAGCTGGCAATGTCAGCAAAGCTTCATAAGCAGGAATTCTATAAGCCAGGGCAGGTCAGAGTCATAACTCAAGAGCAGTGCCCAGAACCTGCTCAGCTCTCTCTGTCACCTACCTTCTGATCCCTGGACCTCAGCAGACTGGCCCACAGACTTCCTCACTTACACAACAGCTTGGAAAGCAGGGGTCCATTGACTTCTGCTCCCCCCATGACACCATACAGAACCCATCGGCCATCTGCAGCTAAACAGGGGAGATTCTTCTCCCAGCAGGAGCCATCAATGCAGTCAAGGATCGCGTTGACACCCACACCTTGGATAGTAGGTAGAAATGGCATAGATATCGTGGGAAGGCAGATGCCCAAACTCCTCCCCTCTGGATCTAGTTTTGCACATTCTCCTGTGGCCCAGGAAACAAAGTGGGAAGCAAAAGCACTATCTAGGAGGCAAGGTGCACTTAGTTCTCCTGGAGAGCTGAGGGAGAAGTGCTAAGCCATGTGGCTTTCAGAAGACCTCAAGCTAAGGAGATATGTCTCATGATAGTTCCAAACATCGACTAACACAGCCTTGAGTACTTTCTCTGGAGAGCAAGAGTATTGTTCTCCTCTGAAAAGTCAGTAAGCTTCCTCCTTAATCACCTCCTTTTTTGGTAATTAAAGCTATGTAATCACCTTGGGTACTGGAGCCCCTGGAGCTTCAAGGAACTCTCCAAATCTTTTTTTTTTTTAGATAGTCTCAGTCTGTGGCCCAGGCTGGAGTGCAGTGGTGTGATCTCAGCTCACTGCAAGCTCTGCCTCCCAGGTTCAAGTGATTCTCATGCCTCAGTCTCTTGAGTAGCTGGGATTACAGGTGTGCACCACTACATCTGGCTAATATTTTATTTTTAGTACAGACAGGATTTCACCATGTTGGCCAGGCTGGTCTCGAACTCCCAACCTCAGGTGATCTGCCCACTTCAGCCTCCCAAAATGCTGGGATTACAGGTGTGAGCTACTGCGCCCAGCCACCCAAATATTTTTTTTAACTCATCCTCACCATGGTTGAGATCCCTCAAATCTTTACAAGTATGAGAGTCCCAATCATTCTTCTTTCTCCTCCTCCTCCTCCTCCTCATTTTCCTTCTTCTTCCCCTTTCCCTTCTCCTTCTCTCCTACTGTTCCCCCTTTCTCCTCCTCTTTCTCCTCCTTCTCCTCTTTCTTTTTCTTCTCCTTCTTCCTTCTCTTCCCCTTCTTCTCTCTTCCTGCTCCTCCTTCGCTGGGCATCCAGAAAGCTCAGAATCATGCATAATACTTGCTCACAGTTATTGTACTAACCTTTATGATGAACATGTTTTTTTCTTCTTTCCTTGGTACATATTTTCTAGTTCTAATTAATAATTTTGCTTCCATTGGTTAGACCATCTTCAGGCTTTGTGAAAGATGCAGTAGAGAGTGGGGATTGTAAAGGAGAAAGAAGAGAGGGTTGGGATGCAGAGGAGGAGAAGGAAGATGTGGCAGGCAGCCTCCAGAATGGTCCCCTGATGACCCTCTACCTTCCAGTATTTACACCTTCCGGTCCCTCCCTTTGAGTGTGGATTGGACTTACAGGCATACCTCTAACAAGAAGGATGTGGCAGAAGTGATGGGATGTCACTTCCAAGATTAGGTCACCAAAAGGTGGTGGCTTCCCTAAGGGACATGGGATACTTTCTTTCACTCTTGCTTGCTCTCTCTGAAGGAAACCACTGGCCATGTTTCATGCTGCCCTACGGAGAGGCTCATATGTCAAGGAACTGATGTCTCTGGCTAACATCTGACAAGAGCCTGAAGCCTGTGACAGCCATGAGAGTGAACTTGCAGGCCGATTGCTCCCCAGGTGAGCCTGGCAATGACCACAGGCCTGGCTGATGCCTTGAGAGAGACCTGGAGCTGAAGGACCCAGCTGAATTGCTCCCAGATTCCTGACCCACAGAAATGGTGGGGATAATAATATGCATTGTTTTAAGCCACTAAGTTTTGGGTTATTTGTTATGCAGCAATAGATAGCTACTAATAGAGGAGAGAAAGGAGGAGGAAAGGTTACAAAAGGGGAGAGGATAGGATAAGAGAGGGAGGGTTAAGCCAGGGAGTCAGGATCAGCTTGGGCTCTCCTCCAAACACACAGGCCCGTGCACATGCACATACACACACACATGCACATACCCTCCTAACACAGAGGCCCGCACACACATGCATGCGCACACACACACCCTCCAAACACACAGGCCCCCCTCACACTCTCCTAACACACAGGCCCATGCACATGCACACATACACCCACCTTCCAAACACAGGCCTGAACACACACGCACACCCTGCAAACACACAGGCCCATACACACATACCCTCCAAAGACACACACACACACCCCCTCCAAACACATGGACAAAACCTCCAAACATACACACATACACACACACACACACACACACACACACACACACACACACACACCCTGTGTGGCCTTCAGAGCCCCCAGAGAAGCCCTGCTTCTTATAATCGAACCCAGCTGCAGCACCCAGCCTCTCAGCTTCTGCGCCATTTGAATGTTCTCCTTGGAGCTCATGATCACTGGGGGGACGGCTTTGAACAGCCTGGTCGGCTGGATGACAGCTGTGCCCACATCGCCCATGCTGGCATGGATAAGCATGGTCTCCCCTTCTTGCACTCCTCCTGTAGCAACAACACCAGAGCATCCTGAGCCAGTGAGGGCGTGGGGATGGGAGGGCGCAGGGTTGACTTTGGAAACATAAACCCTCTGTGCCCTGAGGGTGTGAGGAGAGACCAGGTTGAAGGTCATGGGGCCTGAGTCATGGAGGGCGCTGAGCGTGAGGAGCCATCGGAGGTTTTATAGCAGCAGGGGCCTTGGCCAGGGCTGGGCTTGGGCAAGATTAATCCATCGAACGGGGTGGGTTGAGTGTCACAACTGTCCTGAAGGCAGCTCCTGAGCCAGGGTTAGAACTGTCCAGAGCTCCTGAGCCAGGGTTAGAACTGTCTAGAGCTCCTGGTACAGGGTTAGAACTGTCCAGAGGTCCTGAGCCAGGGTTAGAACTGTCCAGAGCTCCTGGGATAGGGTTAGAACTGTCCAGAGCTCCTGAGCCAGGGTTAGAACTGTCCAGAGCTCCTGGGACAGAGTTAGAACTGTCCAGAGCTCCTGAGCCAGGGTTAGAACTGTCCAGAGCTCCTGGGATAGGGTTAGAACTGTCCAGAGCTCCTGAGCCAGGGTTAGAACTGTCCAGAGCTCCTGAGCCAGGGTTAGAACTGTCCAGAGTTCCTGGGACAGAGTTAGAAATGTCCAGAGCTCTTGGGATAGGGAGGTCCCCAGGCCACATGTCTGGTCTACTCTGATACCTTTTTGTGTGAGGAATTAACCAACAGCATCTCCTCCACTGCCTGTGAGGGACCTAAGCAGAAGGACAGTTTCCTCCCCTCTAGGGATGGGATAAGCAGCTGGAACTGCTCTGAGAACCTTGCTTTTGCCTCATATTGGTCATAAAACTGCCCATAGGCTGGATGTAGTGGCTCACACCTAAAATCGCAGCACTTTGGGAGCCAAGAAAGGAGGATTGCTTGAGACCAGGAGTTTAAGACCAGCCTAGGCAATATAAGGAGACCACATCTCTACAAAAAATAAAAAAATTAGCTGAGCATGGTGGTCCACATCTGCAGTCCTAGCTACTTGGGAGACTGAGGTGGGAGGATTACTTGAGCACAGGAGGTCAAGGCTACAGTGAGCCACGATCGCACCACTGCACTCCAGCCTGGGCAATAGAGTGAAATCGTGTCTCAAAAACAAAATGAAACAAATAAAAAACTGCCTGTAGTTGTCTCCATGGGGGACATGTCTGGGCTAGCTCTGGGATTAGCGGCTAGGGCATGTCAGGGTGTTGATGAAAGGCTCACATTTTCAGGGCCAGCAGATGCATGGTTTGGGGTCAGCAGTTGGCCTCAGGTGACAGGGCGGGGCTAGTGGGAGGGGATCTCTACAGGGTAGGGGTCCTCCTCACCCACACAGTGCAGCAGCTGGAAGGCGGTAAGCCAGGCCTCCGGGATGGCTGCAGCTTGGGGCAGGGTCAGTCCCTCTGGGATAGGCACGAGGAGCCCTTCAGGGACAGTGACGTACTGAGCCTGGCCCCCACCGGGCAGCAGAGCCATGGCTGCATCCCCAATCTTCCAGTGTCCCCAGCAGCCAGGCCCCAGTTTTGCCATGTGTCTAGATGCCCAAAATGTTGCTTTGTTGCTGGCTTCTGGGGACGGGGAATACTGGCCTGTCTCTGTAGAGGGAGGGGCTCACAGTAAGTGAGTCTGATAAGAGGGGTTAAATGTCAGCCCTCCCTGTTGCTGGAGAGAGAAGGTGGATTTTGGCTTGGAGTCTACTGCAGGTGGGAGTAAATTCTAGGGTGGGAGAAAATTCAGGTAGTCTCCAAATAACAGTAATTGCAGAAACAACTTCACCCCGGAGACAGCCCATCCGGGAGGTCTCCCCTGACACTCCCCTAGCCTGGCAGACAGTGCCGTGAGTCAGGGGGCTGAGGCAGCTGGGAGGAGGCATGGAGTGCAGCTTGCTGAGGTCTGAGACCCTGAGAGGTGGGGCTGGCGAGGGGACATCCTGCCATCTCAGCCCTTGTTTCTCCTACTCTGAACTCAGCTTCCACAAGAAGGTGGGCTATCGTGCCGTCTTTACCAGCTAGAAACTGGATCTGCAACAGGGATGTCATGCAAACTGGCTCTCTGATTCTCTCCAGCTGGGATGAAGGGGAGTCAGGAAGGGTGCTGGCTTGGCTCTGGGGCACAGGGACTCAGACCACGGCTTGCGAGGGGCTGCATTCATTGCTGCCTGACCCAACCTGGGACTTGGATCAGAACAGGCTCCAAATAAAGGGGCCTGGGACCCTCTGCTCTCACACTTCCCAAGTGCACACTAATCCCTTTCTTCCTGAGAGCCAGCTGTCTGGACTTGGGAGCCAAATGGATCTGGGTTAAAATTCTGTCTCTGCCATTTATTCAGTCTTATATCAAATACTACACATGCTTACTATGTGTCAGGCCCTGTGGTAGGCAGAGCAGATTGCTTCTGTCCTGGTGGAACTTACAGTCTAGTGGGGGAAGACAGACTTTAAAGAAGTACACACATACACACATGCACACACACGCACGTACACACACGCACACACACGCACATACACACGTGCACACATAATCACATACACATGCACACACACAAACCAGATTTGTGGGAACTAACTGGCTGCTATGAGAGGAGAAGCCAGACATACAAAGAATGATTGAAGGGCATTCCCAGGGAGAGGGAAGGGCAAGCTCAGGGCAGACAGGCACGTGGAGTGCAGCTGGAGGGTGCTGAGCAAGGCACAGGAGCTACTGCTCAGGGGGAGGAGGTGTCAGCAGCCCAACCAGCAGGGCCCCATAGCGAGCAGACAGTTTCCATTTCGTCCTAAGTGCGTGGCCGTCTCTCTGGGGGTCGCTCTGGCTGCCGCGTGGAGAGGGGGCTGAAGGAAGCACTGCGAGCATCCGGGTAAAATGGAACTGGCGTGGCCCTGGATGGAGCAGTGGGGAGAAGAGGGCTGACTGGAGATCTTCTACAAGGGAGGCTCAGAGACCTAGGCTTATGAAGCGGATGAGGAGTGGAGAGACCTGGGGTCAATCCCAGGCTTCTGGCTTATGCAGTTTCCCGGGCGTCATTCACACTTTCCTCATTACTGGAATGGAGACACAAGGACCCATCTCCTTGGGTGGTTGTAAGGCTCAAATTAAAACATCCACTGAGCACAGTGCCTGGCACAGAGTGAGCACAAAACAACCCGCAGCACCTCTCCTTGCTGATGTCTGTGCCCACTCTCCCAGCATGGCCCCAGGGGTGGGGCTAGGTAAGGGGGTATCCCCGGCCGGCTCTGAGGGCATGATGGCAGGTGCTGCAGTCCTGCTCCTGAATCTGACACAGACACCAAGAATCCATGCCACCCATCTAGCCATGCTGGCCCAGCTCTGCCCAGCTCCCTTCAAAACTGGCTGACGGTCAGTCAGTTCCTGACCCAAGCAGCTCTGCCCCAGGAGCAGGCCCTGGTCCCTAGTGCCCCACCCCACAGTGACTGGGTACCTGCAGTAAGTCCGCGCGGTTCAAGGCGCTGGCCGCCACCTTTAGGAGGACTTCACCCTCCCCCAGGCTCGGCTTGGTCACCTCCTTCCCGTAGAGGTTTTCCGGTCCTCCTAGCTTGTCAAAATGCACAGCCAACATTTTACATGAGGACACGGGAGTGGAGGGATGGAAGAAAGGCGTGAAAACTGGGACAGATTTGAAAGGAACCCCCTTCTCCAAATTAGGATCTCCAGAAATCACCCGTCTCCACCTCCCGTTCTCTGTCTGCCGCCCCTCACCGTCCTCACTGCCCGTCTGGCTTCCCTAGCTACATCCCCAGCCATTGCTGCTCCCTGCGTCTTCTCTGGCTGTGAAGAGGGATTTGTGGAGCGGCTTTGGAATGAAAGAAATCGAGATTCACGTCTTAGGCAAGAATGGGACTAAAATATTACATAATGCGCTGTCCCGGGCCCAGGCAGAGCAGGGCCCGCAGACGGTCCCTCTTCCAGGGAGTTAGCCCACCTTTCTGGGGCTGGTGGCTCTGAGAGCACGGGGATGCCCAGCCCAGGAGGACGGAAGCCCCACCTGGAGCTATCCTGCTGGGGTCTCCCTCCCTCGGTCAGCACTGGGGTGCCTGCGCTTCCTGTCTCGGTGCTGCCTGCCCCTGCAGGCCTGGCTCGGGGAGGGACTATTTTATGTCCTGGGCAGGAAGGATCGGCAGGCCCATTGCCTGGGATGTGGGTGTGCCCTGTTTGTTCATTTTAGAAATCTAATGATCAAAGTAATCTCAATATGTTACACAAGTTTGGCCCTCAGGGGCGACGACCTGCCCTGTATCCCTTAACCTGAGGCTGTGGTGGCCGCATTCCTCCCTGCACCCCTCAAGCCGAGGCTGTGGTGGGCACATTCCTCCCTGCGCCCCTCAACCTGAGGCTGTGGTGGCCGCGTTCCTCCCTGCACCCCTCAAGCCGAGGCTGTGGTGGGCATATTCCTCCCTGCGCCCCTCAACCGGAGGCTGTGGTGGCCCAAGTTCCTCCCTGCACCCCTCAGGCCCAGGCTGTGGTGACCGCGTCCCTCCCTGCAGGGGGTCTGACAGGCTGTGTCCTGGGCTTGGGTAACTCTGGATGCTGCTTCTGTCCCAGGGCAGGAAGGTGGCTGAGTGCAGCTTTCCCTTAGGGGCAGATAACCCACATTTGGGGTGAAGGGGTGACCATCTTGTGTCCAGCTCTGTGCCAGCTGTGTGGTGGGCAGAGAAGGCGCAGTGCAGCCCTTGGGGGAGGGTGAAGAGGTGTAGGGATGGGCGCCCAAGGGACCTCTAAAGGCTGTGGGTGTGTAAGAGGGGAGAGTGCCTCAGGCTGGGGAAAGGTGCTTGGATGTGGCAGTGCCTACTTGAGACTCACAATGTCCCAAAGTCAGGTAGGTGATGCGCTCCATTTTCAGGTGGGAAAAGAGATTCAGAGAGGTAAAGGCCTCATCGAGGATCACAGAGCTGGTCCACAGCAGAGCAGCCACCAGAACCCAGGCTGTCTCATCACCCCTCCCACCTGAAGGCTGACAAGGAGAAGTGGAGGGTAGGAAGGGGACCATGGGTAGCTGGGCCTCACAGCAGGAGCGGAAAAGAGGGATTGCCACATATGGTGCGGAGCTTATGAGGTTTCCCTGTGTGCTGCGAAGGTGGTCTCCATCTCTGAGTGCCTGATTCCCCAAAAGGGGCAGCAATAGGTCTGTTGGAAACCCCACAAAAAAGTTTGCTTTTCTTGAAACAAAGCATCCCCTGTTGTAATCCCCTTTCTTTCAAGATCCAAATTTTCGGTTTGGGTGGTAATTTGCAGTGTCTGTTTCCACAGTCCCCCACTTTTCTGGCTTCAAAAGTCTCCCGAAAAGATCATGTTTTAGCAGAACAAACAATGTCTCTGTGTTAGGCATGGGTGGAGGCCTGTGCCCAGAAACCCAGCTGGTCTGAATGTGCAGTTGCTGCTGCTCATCCTGATAGTTAAATGGGTTTGGGGGGATAATCTCTCATCCAGTGGGCGCCCAGCTCCTCCAAAGGGTTCTGTGAAGTTCTGCTGAGTCACCTTGAGGCAGCAGCTTCTCTAATTCCAAGCCCAAGCTTGGGCAGCCCAACAGCTCGGGGGTGACTCATGGTCTGGAGCAGCACCAAGGTTGATACTTTTCCCACCAAGGAGCTGGAGTAGTTCAGCTCTGGGTACGGCGCCAGCTTCCGTGCCTGCAGGACCTTCCCTGGGCTCCTCCTCCCCTTCCTCGGAAGACGTCCCACCCTGACGCTGGTGGGCAAATTCCAGGACTGAAGACTTAGGAAGGCTCTGGGAGAGGGAAGGGCTTGGAATCTGCCCGATGGGCCCCTTGTTCGCCCTGACTTCTGGGGCTGTCTATTTGGCTACCTGCCTCTGCCATCTTCCTGGCCACCTGCCACCATGGCTCAGGGCTCAAGGCATTTCTCCTTACTCCAGGTGGTAGTCTGCACACAGTTTTATTCTGAAATAGGCAAAAAGCATGTCCCAAAACTATGTGTCCGCTCTCACTTTTTATTTTTATTTATTTTACTTTAAATTCTGGGATACATGTGTTGAAGGTACATGTTTGTTACACAGTTATACATGTGCCATGGTGGTTTGCTGCACCTATAAGCCTGTCATCTAGGCTTTAAGCCCGGCATGCATTAGGTATTTGTCCTAATGCTCTCCCTCCCCTTGCCCCCCAGCCCCCAATAGGCCCCGGTGTGTGATGTTCCCCTCCCTGTGTCCATGTGTTCTCATTGTTCAACTCCCACTTATGAGTGAGAACATGCACTATTTGGTTTTCTGTTCCTGTGTTAGTTTGCTGAGGATGATGGTTTACAGCTTCATCCATGTCCCTACAAAGGACATTATCTCATTCTTTTTTATGGCTGCGTAGTATTCCATGGTGTATATGTGTCACATTTTCTTTATCCAGTCTATCATTGATGGGCATTTGGGTTGGTTCAGTGTCTTTGCTATTGTAAATAGTGCTGCAATAAACATATGTGTGCATGTGTCTTTCTTTCTTTTTTTTTTTTTTTTTTTTGGAGACAGAATCTCGCTGTGTCACTCAGGCTGGAGTGCAGTGGCATGATCTCGGCTCACTGCAACCTCCACCTCCCAGGTTCAAGTGATTCTCCTCAGCCTCCCAAGTAGCTGGGACTACAGGTGCCCGCCACCAAGCTGGGCTAATTTTTTTTTGTATTTTTAATAGAGATGGGTTTCACTATATTGGCCAGGCTGGTCTTGAACTCCTGACTTTGTGATCTGCCCACCTCAGCCTCCCAAAGTGCTGGGATTACAGGTGTGAGCCACTGCTCCTGGCTGCATGTGTCTTTATAGTAGAATGATTTATAAACCTTTGGGTACATACCCAGTAATGGGATTGCTGGGTTAAATGGTATTTCTGGGTCTAGATCCTTGAGGAATCGCCCATACTCTTTTTTTTTTTTTTTTTAAAGACACGGTCTTGCTCTGTCACCCAGGCTGGAGTGCAGTGGCACCATCATAGCTTACTGCAGCCTTGACCTCTTGGATTCAAGTGATCCTCCTGCCTCAGCCTCCTGAATAACTGGGCCTTGGCCTCCCGAGTAGTCTCATGTGCCTGGGACTGCAGACACATGCCATCATACCTGGCTACTTTTTAAAGTTTTGGTAGAGACAAGATCTTTCATGTTGCTCAGGCTGGTCTTCAACTCTTGGGCTTAAGTGATCTTCCTGCCTCCATCTACCAAAGTGCAGGGATTACAGTTGTGAGCCACTGTTCCCAGCCTCCTCTCACATTTTTAAGTTGATATCTAAAATTATTCACCTGGAATATAAATAGTTCAAAAGATAAGGATTTCTTATTTCTTCAAATACTGACATTTTAAATTCTTACAACAGGCTTTTTTCCCCTCAAGAGACAGAGTCTCATTCTGTTGCCCAGGCTGGAGTGCAATGGTGTGATCATAACTCACTGTAACCTCAAACTCCGGAGCTCAAGGAATCCTCCCACCTCAGCCTTCCTAGTAGCTAGGAATACAGGCACATGACACCATGCCTGGCTAATTTTTCTATTTTTCATAGAAGCAGTATCACTATGTTGCCTCAGCTTGTCTTGAACTCTTGGCCTCAAGGGATCCTCCTGCCTTGGCCTCTCAAAATGTTGGGTTTACAGCCTCTCAAAATGTGGCACACACCTGTAGTCCCAGCCTACATCAAGCTTTTAAATATATCTGTTGGGCCAGGTGCAGTGACTCATGCCTGTAATCCTGGCACTTTGGGAGGCCTAGGTGTGCAGATCACTTGAGTTCACGAGTTGGAGACCAGCCCGGCCAACATGGTGAAACCCCATCTCTACTAAAAGTACCAAAAAACAGCCTGGCACGGTGGCACACACCTGTAGTCCCAGCTACTCCCGAGGATGAGGAAGGAGAATCACTTGAACCCAGGAGGCAGAGGTTGCAGTGAGCCGAGATTGCGCCACTGCACTCCAGTCTTATATTAGAGCAATTTGATATTTATTAATATAATCATCCACTAAGAAAGACCCGAACTCTTCTTTAACAGTTAAACGTTTTACAACTGGAACAGCTACGGTCTGCAGCTCCCAGTGTGATCAACGCAGAAGATGGGTGATTTCTGCATTTCCAACTGAGGTACCTGGTTCATCTCACTGGGACTGGTTGGACAGTGGATGCAGCCCATGGAGGGTTAGCAGAAGGAGGGTGGGGCATCACCTTTCCCTGGAAGCACAAGGGGCGAGGGATTTCCCTTTCCTAGCCAAGGGAAGCCGTAACAGACTACCTGGAAAAATGGGACATTCCCACCCAAATACTGTGCTTTTCCCAAGGTCTTAGCAACTGGCAGACAAGGAGATTCTCTCCCATGCCTGGCTCGGTGGGTCCCACACCCACGGAGCCTTGCTCATTGCTAGTGCAGCAGTCTGAGATCGAACTGTGAGGCGGCAGCCTGACTGGGGGAGGGGTGTCCGCCATTGCTAAGGCTTGAATAGGTAAACAAAGCAGCTGGGAAGTTTCAACTGGGTGGAGCCTACTGCAGCTGAATAACGCCTACTGCCTCTAGATTGTACCTCTGTGAGCAGGGCATAGCTGAACAAAAGGCAGCAGACAACTTCTGCAGACTTAAAAGTCCCTGTCTGACAGCTCTGAAGACAGCAGTGGTTCTCCCATCACAGCGTTTAAGCTCTGAGAACGGACAGACTGCCTCCTCAAGTGGGTCCCTGACCCCCACGTAGCCTAACTGGGAGACACCTCCTAGTAGGGGCCAACAGACACCTCATATAGGCGGCTGCCTCTCTGGGATGAAGTCTCCAGAGGAAGGATCAGGCAGCAATATTTGCTGTTTTGCAATATTTGCTGTTCTGCAGCCTCCGCTGGTGATACCCAGGAAAACAGAGTCTGGGATGAACCTCCAGCAAACTCCAACAGACCTGCAGCTGAGGGACCTGACTGTTAGAAGGAAAACAAACAAAGCAATAGCATCAACATCACCAAAAAGGTCATCTACACCAAAACCCCATCTGTAGGTCACCAACATCAAAGACCAAAGGTAGATAAAACCACAAAAATGAGGAGAAACCAGAGCAGAAAAGCTGAAAATTCTAAAAATCAGACTGCCTCTTCTCCTCCAAAGGATCGTAGCTCCTTGCCAGCAAAGGAACAAAGCTGGATGGAGAATGACTTTGACGAGTTGACAGAAGTAGGCTTCAGATGGTCAGTAATAACAAACTTCTCCAAGCTAAAGGAGGATGTTCAAACCCATCTCAAGGAAGTAAAACCATTGAAAAAAGATGAGACGAATGGCTAACTGGAATAAACAGTGTAGAGAAGATCTTAAATAACCTGATAGAACTGAAAACCATGGCATGAGAACTTTGTGATGCATGCACAACCTTCAATAGCCGATTTGATAAAGTGGAAGAAAGGGTATCAGTGGTTGAAGATCAAATTAATGAAACAAAGTGATAAGACAAGGTCAGAGAAAAAAGAGTAAAAAGAAATGAACAAAACCTCCAGGCAATATGGGACTATGTGAAAAGACCATATCTATGTTTGATTGATTTCTGTACCTGAAAGTGATAAGGAGGATGGAACCAAGTTGGAAAATACTCTTCAGGATATTATGCAAGAGAACTTCCCCAACATAGCAAGGCAGGCCAACATTCAAATTCAGGAAATACAGAGAACACCACAAAGATACTCCTCGAGAAGAGCAACCCCAAAGCACATAATTGTCAGATTCACCAAGGTTGAAATGAAGGAAAAAGTGTTAAGGGCAACCAGAGAGAAAGGTTGAGTTACCCACAAAGGGAAGCCCATGATATTAACAGCAGATCTCTCGGCAGAAACCCACAAGAAGAGAGTAGGGGCCAATAGTCAACATTCTTAAAGGAAAGAATTTTCAACCCAGAATTTCATACCCAGCCAAACTAAGCTGCATAAGTGAAGGAGAAATAAAATCCTTTACAGACAAGCAAATGCTGACAGATTTTGTCACCACTAGGCCTGCCTTATGAGAGCTCCTGAAGGAAGCACTAAACATGGAAAGGAACAACTGGTACCAGCCACTGCAAAAACATGCCAAATTGTAAAGACCATTGATGCTATGAAGAAACTGCATGAATTAACGGGCAAAATAACCAGCAAACATCATAATGACAGGATCAAATTCACACATAACAATATTAACCTTAAATGTAAATGGGCTAAATGCCCCAATTAAAAGACACAGACTGGCACATTGGATAGAGTGAAGACTCATCAATGTGCTGTATTCAGGAGACCCATCTCACATGCAAAGATGCACATAGGCTCAAAATAAAGGGATGGAGGAAGATCTGCCAAGCAAATGGAAGGAAAAAAAAAAAAAAAGCAGGGGTTGCAATCCTAGTCTCTGATAAAATAGACTTTAAACCAAGAAAGATCAAGAGACAAAGAAGGCCATTACATAATGGTAAAGGGATCAATTCAACAAGAAGAGCTAACTATCCTAAATATATATGCACCCAATAAAGGAGCACCCAGATTCATAAAGCAAGTCCTTAGAGACCTACAAAAAGACTTAGACTCCCACACAATAATAATGGGAGACTTTAACACCCCACTGTCAATATTAGACAGATCAACGAGATAGAAGGTTAACAAGGATATCCAGGACTTGAACTCAGCTCTGCAACAAGCAGACCTAATAGACATCTACAGAACTCTGCACCCCAGATCAACAGAATATACATTCTTCTCAGCACCACATTGCACTTATTCTAAAATTGACCACATAATTGGAAGTAAAGCACTCCTCAGCAAATGTAAAAGAACAGAAATCACAACAAACTGTCTCTCAGACCACAGTGCAATCAAATTAGAACTCAGGATTAAGAACTCATTCAAGGCCGGGCGCGGTGGCTCACGCCTGTAATCCCAGCGCTTTGGGAGGCCGAGGCGGGTGGATCACAAGGTCAGGAGATCGAGACCACGGTGAAACCCCGTCTCTACTAAAAATACAAAAAATTAGCTGGGCGCGGTTGTGGGCGCCTGTAGTCCCAGCTACTCGGGAGGCTGAGGCAGGAGAATGGCGTGAACCCGGGAGGCGGAGCTTGCAGTGAGCCGAGATCGCGCCACTGCACTCCAGCCTGGGCGACAGAGTGAGACTCCGTCTCAAAAAAAAAAAAAAAAAAGAACTCATTCAAATCCACACAACTACATGGAAACTGAACAACTTGCTTCTGAATGACTGCTGGGTAAATAGCGACATGAAGGCAGAAATAAAGATGTTCTTTGAAACCAATGAGAAGAAAGACACAACATACCAGAATCTCTGGGACACATTTAAAGCAGTGTGTAGAGGGAAATTTATAGCACTAAATGCCCACAAGAGAAAGCAGTAAAGATCTAAAATCGACACCCTAACATCACAATTAAAAGAACTAGAGAAGCAAGAGCAAACAAATTCAAAAGCTAGCAGAAGGCAAGAAATAACTAATATCAGAGCAGAGCTGAAAGAGATAGAGACACAAAAACCCTTCAAAAAATCAATGAATCCAGGAGCTGGTTTTTCGAAAAGATCAACAAAATTGATAGACTGCTAGCTAGACTAATGAAGAAGAAAAGAGAGAAGAATCAAATAGACACAATAAAAAATGATAAAGGGGATATCACCACTGATCCCACAGAAATACAAACTACCATCAGAGAATACTATAAACCCTCTACGCAAATAAACTAGAAAATCTAGAAGAAATGGATAAATTCCTGGAAATATACACCCTCCCAAGACTAAACCAGGAAGAAGTTGAATCTCTGAATAGAGCAATAACAGGCTCTGAAATTGAGGCAATAATTAATAGCCTACCAACCAAAAAAAGTGCAGGACCAGACAGATTCACAGCCAAATTCTACCAGAGGTACAAAGAGGAGCTGGTACCATTCCTTCTGAAACTATTCCAATCAATAGAAAAAGAGGGAATCCTCCCTAACTCATTTTATGAGGCCACCATAATCCTGATACCAAAGCCTGACAGAGACACAACAAAAAAAAGAGAATTTTAGACCAATATGCCTGATGAACATTGATGCGAAAATCCTCAATAAAATACTGGCAAACCGAATCCAGCAGCACATCAAAAAGCTTATCCACCACGATCAAGTTGACTTCATCCCTGGGATGCAAGGCTGGTTCAACATATGCATATCAATAAACATAATCCATCACATAAAGAGAACCAATGACAAAAAACCACATGATTATCTCAATAGATGCAGAAAAGGCCTTTGACAAAATTCAACAACCCTTCATGCTAAAAACTTTCAATAAACTAGGTATTGATGGAACATATCTCAAAATAATATGAGCTATTTATGACAAACCCACAGCCAATATCATACTGAATGGGGAAAAACTGGAAGCATTCCCTTTGAAAACTGGCACAAGACAAGGATGCCCTCTCTCACCACTCCTATTTAACATTGTGTTGGAAGTTCTGGCCAGGGCAATCAGGCAAGAGAGGGAAATAAAGGGTATTGAATTAGGAAATGAGGAAGTCAAATTGTCCCTGTTTGCAGATGACATGATTGTATATTTAGAAAATTCCAGGCCGGGCGCGGTGGCTCAAGCCTGTAATCCCAGCACTTTGGGAGGCCGAGGCGGGTGGATCACGAGGTCAGAAGATCGAGACTATCCTGGCTAACATGGTGAAACCCCGTCTCTACTAAAAATACAAAAAACTAGCAGGGCGTGGTGGCGGGCGCCTGTAGTCCCAGCTACTTGGGAGGCTGAGGCGGGAGAATGGCGTGAACCCGGGAGGCGGAGCTTGCAGTGAGCCGAGATCACGCCACTGCACTCCAGCCTGGGAGACACAGCGAGACACCCGTCTCAAAAAAAAAAAAAAAAAGAAAAGAAAATTCCATCGTCTCAGCCCCAAATCTCCTTAAGCTGATAAGCGACTTCAGCAAAGTCTCGGGATACAAAATCAGTGTGCAAAAATCACAAGCATTCCTATACACCATTAACAGATAAACAGAGAGCCAAATCATGAGTGAACTCCCATTTACAACTGTTACAAAGATAATAAAATACCTAGGAATTCAACTTACAAGGGATGTGAAGGACTTCTTCAAGGAAAACTATAAACCACTGCTCGACGAAATAAAAGAGGACACAAACAAATGGAAGAATATTTCATGCTTATGGATAGGAAGAATCAATATCATGAAAATGGCCATACTGCCCAAAGTGTTTATAGATTCAATGACATCCCCATCAAGCTACCAATGACTTTCTTCACAGAATTGGAAAAAACTGCTTTAAAGTTCATATGGAACCAAAAAAGAGCCCACGTTGCCAGGACAATCCTAAGTCAAAAGAACTAAGCTGGAGGCATCACGCTACCTGACTTCAAACTATGCTATAAGGCTGCAGTAACCAAAACAGCATGGTACTGGTACCAAAACAGAGATATAGACCAATGGAACAGAACAGGGGCCTCAGAAATAACACCACACATCTACAACCATCTGGTCTTTGACAAACCTGGCAAAAACAAGAAATGGGGAAAGGATTCCCTATTTAATAAATGGTGCTGGGAAAACTGGTTAGCCACATGCAGAAAGCTGAAACTGGATCCCTTCCTTACACCTTATACAAAAATTAATTCAAGATGGATTAAAGACTTGAATGGTAGACCTAAAACCATAAAAACCCTAGAAGAAAACCTAGGCAATACCATTCAGGACATAGGCCTGGGCAAGGACTTCATGACTAAAACACCAAAAGCGATGGCAACAAAAGCCAAAATAGGCAAATGGGATCTAATTAAACTAAAGAGCTTCTGCATGGCAAAAGAAACTACCATTGGAGTGAACAGGCAACTTACAGAATGGGAGAAAATTTTTGCAATCTACCAATCTGACAAAGGTTAATATCCAGAATCTACAAAGAACTGAAACAAATTTACAAGAAGAAAACAAATAGCCCCATCAAAAAGTGGGCAAAGGATATGAACAGACATTTCTCAAAAGAAGACATCCATGCAGCCAACAGACACATGAAAAAAGCTTATCATCACTGGTCATCAGAGAAATGCAAATCAAAACCTCAATGAGATACCATCTCGTGCCAGTTAAAATGGCAGTCATTAAAAAGTTATGAAACAACAGATGCTGGAGAGAATGTGGAGAAATAGGAATGCTTTTACACTGTTGGCGGAAGCGTAAATTAGTTTAACCATTGTGGAAGACAGTGTGGCGATTCCTCAAGGATCTAGAACTAGAATTACCATTTGACTCAGCAATCCCATTACTGGGTATATACCCAAAGGATCATAAATCATGCTACTATAAAGACACATGCACATGTATGTTTACTGTGGCACTATTCACAATAGCAAAGACTTGGAACCAACCCAAATGTCCATCAATGACAGACTGGATTAAGAAAATGCGGCACATATACACCATGGAATACTATGCAGCCATAAAAAAGGATGAGTTCATGTCCTTTGCAAGGACATGGATGAAGCTGGAAATCATTATTCTCAGCGAACTATCACAAGGACAGAAAACCAAATAGCACATGTTTTCACTCATAGGTGGGAATTCAACAATGAGATCACTTGGACACAGGGTGGGGAACATCACACACCAGGGCCTGTCAGGTGGGGGCTGGTGGAGGGATAGCATCAGGAGAAATACCTAATGTGAATGAGTCGATGGGTGCAGCAAACCACCGTGGCACATGTATACCTACATATCAAACCTGCACGTTGTGTACATGTACCCTAGAACTTAAAGTATAATAATAAAAAAAAGTTTTACAACCTTATTTTTCTTCTACTACTCATATTTTCATTCCACTTTTTTCATTGAATCATATTCTGCTATATTTTATGCTTTACTGATCATTCTTATCTGCAACAAAAATACATATGTAAATTGACATTAATTTAAAAAATTATTTTCTGTGACCACAGGACTACTATAAGTATTACATTTCTTTTGGATTTATTATTATGATATTATTAGTCCACAATTGATCAAAACAATATGTATTATTTTAAATAATAATTATCAAACATAAAACGCAATTGGAAATACATTCTTTTTTTTTTGTTTTTAGGGACGGAGTCTTGCTCTGTGGCCCAGGCTGGAGTGCAGTGGCGCGATTTTGGCTCACTGCAAGCTCCGCATCCCGGTTTCACGCCATTCTCCTGCCTCAGCCTCCTGAGTTGCTGGGACTACAGGCGCCTGCCACCACGCCCGGCTAATTTTTTGTATTTTTAGTAGAGATGGGGTTTCACCGTATTAGCCAAGATGGTCTCGATCTCCTGACCTCATGATCCGCCCCTCTCAGCCTCCCAAAGTGCTGGGATTACAGGCGTGAGTCACCGTGCCCAGCCTGGAAATACATTCTTAATGGTAGTTGGTAGGGCTGAATTTTTCCCAATAGTTGTATATGTGGATGAATACTACTTATTGCTAGAATGGAACTGAGTTCGAAATTAATTATCTTCCTATTTTTTATTTTTAAATTAAATTAAATTAAATTTATTTTTTTTTAAGACAGAATCTCACACTGTCACCCAGGATGGAGCGCCGTGGTGCCATCTTGGCTCACTGCAAGCTCCGCCTCCCGGATTTACACCATTCTCCTGCCTCAGCCTCTCGAGTAGCTGGGACTACAAGGGCCCGCCACCATGCCCGGCTTATTTTTGTGTATTTTTAGTAGAGATGGGGTTTCACAGTGTTAGCCAGGATGGTCTCTATCTCCTGACCTCGTGATCTGCCCGCCTTGCCCTCCCAAAGTACTGGGATTGCAGACGTGAGCCACTGCACCCGGCCCCTATTTTTTATTTTGCTAGACAAGCTCTGAGAAATCTAGTTTGCATAAATTAGATGGGAAAGAAATTTCATTATAGGAATGCCAGCCGATTCTTTGAATACCTCTGAATTATATAATAAAAACCATAGAATGATCTATCATCAAAAGTTATTTTCAATGCTCTATGAGGTGACAACTTAATTAGATCTTGCTTCAGTTTTGTTGAAAGTAAAGACTTGGAAACCACCCAATCTGTTACTCAGTCATAAGTGTCATTCAAGTTCTCAGTTTCTGGAATTATACCAACAAAACTTTCTGAAGACTTATCAAATGCTTATTAATTATATCTGCTATTTTTTCACTTAGAGGCACCTTGTTTAAATTGATATGCTCAGGAAAGATTTAGGAAGTAAAAATGTTAATTTCAATACATTTTTGCTAAAGTTTTTGGATCAAATTCTTTTACCCTATCACACGCTTTAAATGTATTTTCAGGCCGGGAGTGGTGGCTCATGCCTGTAATCCCAGCACTTTGGAAGCCTGAGGCGGGTGGATCAGCTGAGGTCAGGAGTTTAAGACCAGCCTGGCCAACACGGCGAAACCTGTCTCTATTAGAAATACAAAAATTAGCTGAGTGTGGTGGCAGGTGCCTGTAGTCCCAGCTACTTGGGAGGCTGAGGCAGGAGAATTGCTTGAACTCTGGAGGTGGAGGTTGCAATGGGCCGAGATCACATCATTGCATGCCAGCCTGAGCAACAGAGTGAGACTCTGTCTAAAAAAAAAAAAAAAAAAGGTATTTCATTAACATATTGGAGCTGCAGACTTAACTCATTTATGGAAAACATCTGTGACATTCTTACTGGCAAAGGCAGTCCTCACTGTTAAACTAATCAGCCAAATCAAATTACTTTCTATCAGAAAAAGTTTCTCATTTTTAAATTCAAGTAATCATGTTAATATGCGCCTTATAAAAATCATTTTGCTTCTGAATCTTAAGAAATATAGATGGACAAGGCATGCAGCCGTCCTTTCCTGGATGAATTACGATACAAAAGTGTTCACTGTTTCTCACTGATACTTTTTTTGCTTTATTCTCACGGGACTCTCTTTCACATATGGTGCATTTTTGAACAATAGAGGATGAAAGAGATCATGCAACTTAAAAATATTTAGAATTTTCTCTTCCTTTGGCACCTTACAGTTCTTTTGCTCCAAGCCAGGCTCAAAGGCTCAAAGGGCTGTGTGAGCATGAGCCCTTTTGTATACTGGGTGAAGGGAGGCTGGGGAGGGAGGCCAGAAAGTAGCTTTGACATGAGTCCTCAACTACAGCAGATCCTTTTCAGGAAAGTACATATGGATTGAGAACCTGGGAAAAAGGAACCCTTTAAATCCATTCATGCCTGGGTGCCCCTTCTAATGGTTGTGTGAACCATCAGGACACAAAGTTCTCTCGTTTGGAGACCGCTGTTACAAAAGATCACCTGCTCCCTGGGCACCTCCACAGGTGCTGTATAGCTATCACCAAAGCGTCACTTGTGTGGGTCTCTCTGCATAGCTGGACCCAACTGGAAGTTTGTAATGAGAATTATAGGAGGCAACTGGAATGCCCTACAGAGGAGGCTCCAGACAGTTATTGCCTTGAGGAGATTTATGAAAAAGGCTCCCACTAGGCACCCAGCAATGCAGCGGGTATGTTTAGGAAAGGCTGACTGGCCAGGGGGTGAGCTGCCGAGAGGCTTCACCAGGCCCGCAGAACTTCAGAGAACCCCTGTAGTCCAGGTCAGACTCCCTGCCTGTCGGCATGTGGAGCACGGGTCTACAGCTCACAGAACCGAGTTCTCAAATCCAGATGTCAGTGTGCTCATTTGTAAGGAGAAATTATTGGCATGGGGGCTGAACCCCAAAATCTACAGGCAAATCTATGTGGAATGTCAAATGGTAAGCCAGGACTCAGGACAAGATGGAAAGATTGAGATGAATTGGGGGTGGAGCCAAGATGGCGGACTAGAGGCAGCTCATGTGTGCTGCTGTTATGGAGAAGAAACAAAAGGACTAGCAAACATTGAGCTACAGGACAATATCTGAGAAACCACGTTGGGACCCATTAGGGCAGTAGAGGAACACAGAGTGCAGAAAGGAGTGAAGCCAGGCACCAGCTGCCTGGGTTCAGCATGGAGCCTGGAGAACCTCTCCAACACAGGACAGGGTGAGTGAGTGAGAGCCCCCAGGGGGATTCATGCTCTCCACAGGGACCTGGGCAAGACTGGGAATAGGAGAATCCCACTGGGCCCCACACCTACCCATTGCGTTTCTAGACTGAGGCAGAGAACCACTCAGACGTTTTCCGGGGCCAACTCTCGAGTCCAAGGGGACCTCTATAATAAGCCTTGGGCGTTGGGGCAGACCAGCCAGTGCCATAGCCCCAGTAGAGGCTGTCGTTGCCATGCCTGGGAGCCGTAAGGTTGCTCCACCCACCCATGCTGGGCAGGCCTCAACACCAGCCTCTAGCCCAGCAGTCTCACTTCACCCTGAACTCCATCAGCCATTCCACCCACTCCTACCACTGGTAGCCAGGTGGGCAACACCTGCTAGAGCTTCCCGCCCAGTGGCCCTGCTTATGTGTGAACTCAGCTAGAGGGTGCAGCTTTCTGTTGTCCTGGGAAACACCCGAACAGCAGAGTGAGTGACTCTACCCACCCCCGCCACTGGTAGCCGGGTGGGTAACAACTGCTAGAGCTCCTGGCCCAGCAGCTCTGCTTCTGTGTGAATTCAGCTGGTGGGTGCAGCCTCCTATTGTCCCAGGAAGCACCCAGATGGCAAGGCACATGACCACACCCACCCTTGCCACTGACAGCCAAGTGGACAACACCTGCTAGAGCTTCTGGCTCAGCAGTACTGTTTCTGTGTGAACTCAGCCAACAAATGCAGCCTTCTGTTGTCCCAGGAAGCACACAGACACCAGAGCAGGCATTCCCACCAGCCCCAGCCACTGGTAGCCTGACAAGTCACACCTGCCAGAGCTCTTGGCCCCGTGACTCTACTTCTACCTGAATTTGTCAAGGGACTCAGCCTCCTGTTGCACTGGAAACACCCAGACAGCAGGGCAGCCAACAGCACCCACCCCCGCTTCCTGTAGCCAGATGGGCCACACCCAGTAGTTTCCAATCCAGTGGTCCTGCTTCTGCCTGAACTTTGCAGGCAGGTGCAACCTCGTGTTTCACCAGGAAGCATACAGACAGCAGATTGGAGCTGACCTGGCAAGGTTACAGCTTGTCTGCCAACTGTGGCCCTTGCCTAAGGGAGCTCCATGGACCAGAACACCCAAAAAAGAAATGCAAGTAGAGAGACAGTAATTGGAAGGGGCTCCTCCAAGACCTAGGAGTGGACTAGAATTGAAAGCAGTTAACCAAACCCACCTTATACCATAATCAAACCCCCAAGGGCATTAAAGAAGAAAAAAGAAAAAAAAAATTTCATCCAAAGGACAGCAACTTCAAAGATTGAAGGAACATCAGCCCACACAAATGAGAAAGAACTAGCACAAAAACTCTGGCAAATCAAAAAGCCAGAGTGTCTTCTTTCCTCCAAATGACCACACTAGTTCCCCAGCAAGGGTTCTTAACTGGCTGGAATGACTGAAATGACAGAAATAGAATTCAGAAGATGGTTAGGAATGAAGATCATCAAGATTCAGGGGAATTCAAAACCCAATCCAAGGAAGCTAACAATCAAAATAAAACAATACAGGAGCTGACAGATGAAATAGCCTCTATGTAAAAGAACCCAACTGATCTGATATAGCTGAAAAACACACTACAAGAATTGCACATTGCAACTGTAAGTATTAACAGCAGAATAGACCAAGCTGAGTAAAGAATCCCAGAGCTCAAAGACTAGCTTTCTGAAATAACCCATTCAGACAAGAATAAAGAAAAAAGAATAAAAAAGAATGAACAAAACCTCAGAGAAATATGGGATGGTGTGATTAGATCAAATCTATGACTCATGGGCATCCCTAAAAGAGACAGGGAGAAAGCAAGCAACTTAGAAGACATATTTTAGGATAATGTTCATGAAAATTTCTTGAACCTTGTTAGAGAGGCCAACATTCAAATCCAGGAAATGCAGAGAACCCCTAAGAGATATTACTCAAGACCATCCCCATACTCAAGACATATAATCATCAGATTCTCCAAGGTTTACATGAAAGAAAATATGTCAAAGGCAGCTAGAGAGAAAGGGCAGGTTACCTACAAAGTGAACTCCATCAGGCTAACAGCAGATCTTTCAGAAGAAAACCTAAAAGTCAGAAGAGATTGGGGGCCTATATTTAGCATTCTTTTTTTTTTTTTTTTTTAGACAGAGTCTTGCTCTCTTGCCCAGGCTGGAGTGCAGTGGCATGATCTCAGCTCACTACAAACTCTACCTCCTGGGTTCAAGCAATTCTCCTGTCTTAGCCTCCCACGTAGCAGGGATTACAGGCACCCGCCACCACAACCAGCTAATTTTTGTATTTTTAGTAGAGACAGGGTTTGTTGTGTTAGCCAGGCTGGTCTCAAACTCTTGACCTCAGGTGATCTGCCTGCCTCAGCCTCCCAAAGTGCTGGGATTACAGGTATGAGCCACCTCACCTGGCCTCATTTCATTCTTAAGGAAGAAAATTTCCAACCAAGAATTTCATATCTGGCCAAACTAAGCTTCATATGTGAAGGAGAAATAAGATGATTTTCAGACAAACAAATGCTGAGGGGATTTTTTTTTCCCGCCAGACCTGCCTTATAAGCAGTCCTGAGAGGAGCACCAAATATGGAAGGGAAAGACCATGACTAGCCACTACAAAAACGCACTTAAGTAGACAGAGTTAAGTATAAATCAGTCACACAAACAAGTCTGCATAATAACCAGCTAACAACATGATGACAGGATCAAATCTGCACTTATCAATAATAACCTTGAATGTAAATGGGCTAAATATCTCAATCAAAAGACACAGAGTAGCAAGCTGGATAAAAAAGCAAGTCCAATGGTATGCTGTCTTCAAGAGACCCATCTCACATGCAATGACATCTGTAGGCTCAAAATAAAAGGATGGAGAAAAATCTACAAAGAAAACAGAAAGGCCGGGCACGGTGGCTCAAGCCTGTAATCCCAGCACTTTGGGAGGCCGAGACGGGCAGATCACGAGGCCAGGAGATCGAGAGACGATCCCAGCTAACACGGTGAAACCCCGTCTCTACTAAAAAATACAAAAAAAAAAACTAGCCGGGCGAGGTGGCGGGCGCCTGTAGTCCCAGCTACTCGGGAGGCTGAGGCAGGAGAACGGCGTAAACCCGGGAGGCGGAGCTTGCAGTGAGCTGAGATCCGGCCACTGCACTCCAGCCTGGGTGACAGAGCAAGACTCCGTCTCAAAAAAAAAAAAACAAAAAAACAAAAAAAAAAAAACAAAGAAAACAGAAAAAAACAGGAGCTGCAATCATAACTTTAGACAAAATTGACTTTAACCTAACAAAGATAAAAAAAGATAAAGAAGGGCATTATATAATAGTAAAGGGTGCAATTCAACAAGAAGACCTAACTATCCTAAATATATACACACTCAACACAGGAGCACCCAGATTCATAAAGCAAGTTCTTAGAGACCTATGAAGAGATTTAGATTCCCACACAATAATAATGGGAGACTTCAACACCCCACTGACAGTATTAGATCACTGAGGCAGAAAATTAACAAAGCTGTTCAGGACCTGAACTCAACACTTGATCAAAGTAACCTGATATCTACAGAACGCTCCACCCAAAAACAACAGAATATACATTCTTCTCATCACCACATGGCACATACTACAAAATCAACCAGACAATCAGACATAAAACAATACTCAGCAAAATAAAAAAACCTGAAATCATACCAACCACATTCTCAGACCACAGTGCAATAAAATAGAAATCAATACTAAGAAAATCATTAAAACCATATGATTACATGGAAATTAAATAACCTGCTCCTAAATGACTTTTGGGTAAATAATGAAATTAAGGCAGAAATAAAAAAAATTCTTTGAAACTAATGAGAACAAAGATATGACATACAAGAATCTCTGGGACACAGCTAAGGCAGTGTTAATAGGGAAGTTTATAGCACTAAATGCCCATATCAAACAGATAGATCCCAAATTAACAACCTAATATTACAACTAGAAGACCTAGGGAAGCATGAGCAAACCAACCCCAATGCTATTGGAAGATAAGAAATAATCAAAATCAGAGCTGAGCTAAAGGAAATTGAGACACAAAAACCATACAAAAGGTCAATAAATCCAGAAATCGTTTCTTTGAAAGAAATTAATCAGACAGATAGATCACTAGCTAGACTAATAAAGAAAAAACGAGAGAAGATACAAATAAACACAATTACAAATTACAAAGAGGAGGTTACCACTGGCCCCACAAAAATACAAAAAACCTTCAGAGACTACTTTGAATACCTCTGTGCATACAAACTAGAAAATCTAGAAGTGGATAAATTCCTGGAAACAAACAACTTCCTAAGACTGAACAAGAAGAAACTGAATCCCTGAACAAACCAATAATGAGTTCTGAAATTGAATTAGTAATAAAAAGCCCACCAACCAAAACAAACAAACAAACAAACAAGAAAAGTCCAGGACCAGAGGAATTCACAGCCAAATTCTACCTGAGGTATAAAGAAAAGCTGGTACCATTCCAACAGAAACTATTACAAAAAATTGAGGAGGAGGGACTCCTCCCCAACTCATTTTATGAGGCCAGCATCATTCTGATACCAAAACCTGGCAGAGACACAACAACAACAACAACAACAACAACAACAACAAAGAAAAAGAAAAATTCAGGCTGATATTTTTGATGAACATAGATGCATAGATCCTCAACAAAATGCCAGCAAATTGAATCCAACAGCACATGCAAGATTGGTTCAACATATGCAAATCAATAAATGTGATTACTCACTTAAACAGAACTAAAAATAAAACCATATGATTATCTCAATAGATACAGACCTTTCTGATGATTTTCAATAAAATTCAACATCCCTTCATGTTAAAAACCCTCAATAAACTAGCCATTGAAGGAGTATACTTCAAAATAATAAGATCCATCAATAACAAACTCACAGCGAACATCATACTGAACGGACAAAAGTTGGAAGCATGCTTCCTGAAACCAGCACAAGAGAAGGCTGCCCTCTCTCACCACTCCTACTCAACATAGTATTGGAAGTCCTGGACAGAGCAATCAGGCAAGAAATAGAAATAAAAGATATCCAAATAGAAAGAGAGGAAGTCAACTGTTCCTCTTTGCTTAGACATGATTCTCTATCTAGAAAATGTCATAGTCTCTGCCCAAAAGCTCCTTAATCTGATAAATAACTTAAGCAAAGTTTTAGGATACAAAATCAATATACAAAAATCAGTAGTATTCTTATGCACCAACAACATCCAAGCTGAGAGCCACATCAGGAATGCAATCATTCACAATAGCCACAAAAAGAATAAAATACCTAGGAATACAGCTAACCAGGGGGGTGAAAGATCTCTACAATGAGAATTACAAAACACTGCTCAAAGAAATCAGAGATGATATAAACAAATGGAAAAATATTCAATGCTCATAGATAGGAGGAATCAATATTGTTAAAATGGCCATATTGCCAAAAGCAATTTACAGATTTGATGCTACTCCTATCAAACTGCCAATGACATTTTTCAGAGATTTAGAAAAAGCTATTTTAAAATTCATATGGAACCAAAAAAGAGCTCAAATAGCTAAGGCAACCCTAAGCAAAGCTGGAGGCATCACCTTACCCAACTTCAAACTATATACCACAGGACTACAGTAACCAAAACAGCATAGTACTGGTACAAAAATAGACATATAGACCACTGGAACAGTAGAGAGAGCCCAGAAATAATGCCATACCCCTATAACCATCTGATCTTCAACAAAGTTGACCAAACAAAAGCAATGGCAAAAAAAAAAAAAAAAAAAAAAAAAAAAAAAAAGCAATGGAAAAGACTCTTTATTCAATAAATGGCACTAGAATAAATGGCTAGCCACATGCAGAAGATTGAACTTGACCTCTTCGTTACACCACATACAAAATCAACTCAAGATGGATTAAAGACTGATGTGTAAAAACTCAAACTATAAAAACCCTGGAAGATAACCTAGGAAATGCCATTCTGCACATAGGACTTGGTAAAAATTTCATAATGAAGACACTAAAAGCAATTGCAACAAAACAAAAATTGACAAATGGGATGTAATCAAATTAAAGAGCTTCTGCACAGCAAAATAAACTATCAACAGAGTAAACAGACAACCTACTGAGAGAAAATATTTGCAAACTATACATCTGACAAAGGTCTAATATCCAGAATCGATAAGGAACTGAAACAAATTTACAAGTAAAAACAACCCCATCAAAAAGTGGGCAAAGGACATGAACACACACTTTTCAAAAGAAGACCTATATGCAGTCAAAAAGTATATGAAAAATGCTAAACATCACTAACCATTAGAGAAATGCAAATCAAAACTACAAGATACCATCTCACACCATTCAGAATGGCTATTACTAAAAAGTCAAAAAATAATAGATGTTGGCGAGGTTGTGGAGAAAAAGGAATGCTTATACAGTGCTAGTGGGAGTATAAATTAATTCAGCCATTGTAGAAATAAGTGTGGCAATTCCTCACTGAACTTAAAACAGAATTACCATTTGACCCAGCAATCCCATTACCGGGTATGTACCCAAAAGAATATAAATCATTCCACCATAAAGACACATGCATGTATATATTCACTGTAGCCTATTCACAATAGTAAAGACATGTAATCAACCTAAATGCCCATCAGTGGTAGACAGGATAAAGAAAATGTGGTATATATACATCATGGAATACTATGGAGCCATAAAAATAATGAGATTATGTCCTTTACAGCAAACATGGATAGAGGTGGAGGCATTATCCTTAGCAAACTAACACAGGGACAGAAAACCAAATACCACCTGTTCTCACTTGTAAGTGGGAGCTAAACAAGGAGAACACGTGGATACTAGGAGGGAAACAATAAACACTGGGGCCTACTTGAGATTGGAGGGTGGGAGGAGGGAGGGGATCAGAAAAAACACCTATCAGTCACTATGCATATTGCCCGGGTGATGAAATTATCTGTATACCAAACAAACCCCTGTGACACACAGTTTACCTATGTAACAAACCTGTACGTGTACCCCTGAACCTAAAACAGAAGTTAAAAAAGTAAAAAGAGATGAATTGAATGCTTAATAATCTGGCAAAGATATCAAGATGTATCAGTCTTGCCATTGAGACGAGGTGTGGTGTAGCAAAAATATATTTGGTCTTTGTTCCTGGTTCCTGGTTCCTGGCAGAGAGCTCCTAAAACTCTTGGAATTTACTAAGGGATCTGAGTGTCTTTTTTACTCATGCTAATGAGATGACTCATTTCTGGGATGGGGGGTAGGTACTAGATAGCTTCAGGGCAGGGGCTGATCACCAGAAGAACCAACCCTGTGATTAGAGGGTTGGAACTTTTAGCCTCATCCTCTGACTTCTGGGAAGGGAAAGTGAGTGGGGATTGAGTTCAGTCATATAACCAATGATTCAATCAATTATGCCTACATAACGGAAGCCTGTATAAAAACCCTGAAACAACAAGGTTTGGAGAGCTTCTGGACTGGTGAACACATCCACGTGCTGGGTGCGACATGTGTCTGGAGAGGTGTGGAAGTTCTGTGCCTCCGCCCCTACATCTCCATTTGGCTATTCCTGACTTGCATCCTTTATAAGAAAACTGCCATCATAAGTGCAGTATAGCCCTTTCATGAGTTCTGTAGTCATTCCAGCAAATTACCATGAATCATGGGACTCCCCAGCAAATCTGTAGCCAGGTCAGACAGAAGTGTGGGTACTGCGGGTAGTCTGGGGACCTGGGACTTGTGTTTGGCATCCGTAGTGGGAACAGGCTTGTGGGAACTGAGCTCCTTAACCTGTGGGGTCTGCACTAACTCCAGTTAGCTAGTGTCAAATTGAATCGTGGGACACTTGGTCAAAGAATTATTGTTGGGGCCGGGCGCAGTGGTTCAAGCCTGTAATCCCAGCACTTTGGGAGGCCGAGACAGGCGGATCGCGAGGTCAGGAGATCGAGAACATCCTGGCTAACACGGTGAAACCCCGTCTCTACTAAAAAATACGAAAAACTAGCCGGGCGAGGTGGCAGGAGCCTGTAGTCCCAGCTACTCGGAAGGCTGAGGCAGGAGAATGGCTGAACCTGGGAGGCGGAGCTTGCAGTGAGCTGAGATCCGGCCACTGCACTCCAGCCTGGGCGACAGAGCCAGACTCCGTCTCAAAAAAAAAAAAAAAAAAAAAAAAAAAGAATTATTGTTGGAAAGTACCAGGATACTTAAATTGTTTGCTCAAAGACCCTCCCACTTTGAATAGACCCAACCAACACTTACTCCAGTGACTCTTATGTGAGCTTCCTGGCTGATCTTTTTTTTTTTTTTCTTTTTTTAAGACAGAGTCTCGCTGTGTCACCCAGGCTAGATTACAGTGGCATGATCATAGCTCAGTGTAACCTCAAACTCTTGGGCTCAAGCAACCCTTCTGCCTCAGCCTCCTGAGTAGTTGGGACTACAGGTGTGTACCACTATGCCCAGCTATTTTTGCATTTTTTGTAGAGACAAGATCTTGCTATATTGCCCAGACTGATTTCGAACTCCTGGGTTCAGGCAATCCTCCTGCTTTGGCCTCCCAAGTGCTGGGATTATAGGCATGAGTCACTTCACCTGGCCCCACTTCCACTTTTTTTTTGTGGTTACACATTCCTTCTACACACATGTCAATATGTTCACATGGTCAAGTCTTGCAGGTGTGAGAGCCATTCTTTGCATGTCTCTGCTCCTGTCCATTCTGTTTTGATGACACAGCTTAACTTTAGCCTGCAGTATTGATAGCTCAGTCTTTGTTTAGCTCTGGGCCTTGGCACCCCTGGCCTCTTTTGGAGTTGTGGCTAGAAGTCCTCAAATGCTTCCTGGCTTGTCGTGCAAACCTCATAAGTATCTTTATATTGTACATCTCTGGACTGCAGAGGTGTGACTGTCCAACATCACCATGATTTAGCACTATCTGGAATAACCTGCTTCTCCAGTCTCTGACTCAGCTAGTTCAAATGTCTGCAGTATTTCCTCTCATTCTCACCCACTGGGACACTAAGACCCACTCCACTAGCAGAGGAGACTGATAAATTAGAGCTGAATTACATACAACTCCCACCTGCCAAAAAAGCCCCTTAACTGCATGTTACAAGCTATGGTGTAAAAGTCCTTCCTTGTAAGAGACAAAACAAAAATTCCAGAGAGCCATAAAGTTGCTCAAATTCTGACCCTGAAATTCTACTTCCAGACCTAAGGAAACAATCAGAGATACAAAGAATTATGTAAAAGTTATAAACTGTAATATTATTTATGAAGTGGAAAAACTAGAAATAATCTTAAATATCTAACAAAGAACAATATTATGTTTAAATTATATGATATGCAGTGATTTAAAATGTTTTTGAAGAAATTTAAAGACAAGCAAGGTCTCAGCATCATGCTAAATGAACACAGTGGAATGTCAACTCTATACATTAAGGATCTAGGTAAGGTTAAGACGTATATATTATGTGCATCAAAAAAGATCTGAAGAAAATCTCAAAACCATCACCAGAAGCTTTATTTTATTTATTTTTGAGGTGGAGTTTCGCTCTTGTTGCCCAGGATGGAGTGTCGTGGCGTGATCTTGGCTCACTGCAACCTCCGCCTCCTGGGTTCAAGCGATTCTTGTGCCTCAGCCTCCTGAGTAGCTAGGATTACAGGTGCCCGCTATGATGCCCAGCTCATTTTTGTATTTTTTAGTAGAGATGGGGTTTTGCCATGTTGGCCAGGCTGGTCTCAAACTCCTGACCTCAGCTGATCCGCCCACCTCAGCCTCCCAAAGTGCTGGGATTACGGACATGAGCCACCATGCCTGGTCTAGAAATTTTCATTTAATGTGAAATTATGACTAATTTATTTTCCCAAGTTATCAAAGTGAGTATATATTACTTTTGTAATCTGAATTTAGTAGTTTTCTAAAAGTACTGTCTACCCCACAGCACTGCTTGATGTCTTTTGAGTGACTCCAAGGAGAGTAATCTTTTCTATTTTGGCTCTATCCATCTTTCCATTTTCATCGATCACTGTCTCCCACATACTGCTTTCCAGCCACATGGAACCTCTCACCATTCTTTCCACCCAACAGGCCTTTTCATCACTCTGTGCCTTGGCGTTTGCTGCTCCTTCAGCCTGGAATGCTCTTTACTTTCTTTCATACTCACTCTTCTTCCAAATGCACTTCAAATGCTAGTTTCAGGTTCCTGAAGACACAATTAGTCACTCCAGGTTCTGTGCTCTGTAGTTGTTTTACACCCGCTCCAGCATTTATCATGTGGTCATGTGACTCATTTACAACTTGCCTTCCCCACTAAATTGTGAGCCTGTCTTAGGGTAGGTGTATTATTTACTGTTGTATCACAAAGCCGACTATGTGCTAGGTAATGGAGATACAACAGTAAACAATACATCTAAATACACTTATTTAACATTCTTATTACAAAGAGTGCTAAATAAGTTAATTTAAACTTTACTGTTACCTCTTATTCAAAAAGAATCAAAGGCCAGATGCACTGTCACACTCTTGTAATCTCAGCACTTTGGGAGGCCAAGGCAGAAGGATTGCTTCAGCCCAGGAGTTCCAGACCAGCCTGTGCAACATGGTGAGACCCCATCTTTACAAAAAATTTAAAAATTAGCTGCACATGGTGGCATGTGCCTGTAGTCCCTGCTACTCGGGAGGCTGAAGTGGAAGCATTGCTTGAGCTTAGGAGGTTGAGGCTGTAGTTAACTGATCACATCGCTGCACTCCAGCCTGAGTTATGGAGGGAGACCCTATTTCAAAACAAAAATAAAAACCAAAAACAGGCCGGGTGCAGTGGCTCACGCCTGTAATCCCACCACTTTGGGAGGCCGAGGCAGGTGGATCACCTGAGGTCATGAGTTCAAGGTCAGCCTGACCAACATGGCAAAACACCATCTCTACTAAAAATACAAAAATTAGCCAGGTGTAGTAGTGGGTGCCTGTAATCCCAGCTACTTGGGAGTCTGAGGCAGGAGATTCACTTCTACCCTGGAGGTGGAGGTTGCAGTGAGCAGAGATCACACCATTGTACTCCAGCCTGGGTGACAAGAGCAAAACTCTGTCTCAGACAACAGCAACAACAAAACCCCCCAAAAGAATCAAACTACTGGCTTAATAAATGGATGAATGAACTAGTGGCAAGGTTGACTACCAAAAAAAAAAAAAAAAAAAAAAAAAATCTGTGGTTCTTGGCATCCAAGCTCAGAAAAGGAATGATGTTGGAAGTAAGCTCTGTGAAAGACTATTATACAGACCTGAAAATGAGATAATGTTGTAAATACCAACAAAAGACATCCTGCCCTAGATGGCATGTCTTTGGAATTTTGAATTCTGTACCTCACTGCCTGATCATGTCAGGAACTATAAAGGGCCTAAGATTTGATTTTACTTGATTTACAAAGGCTAGTAAGTTAGGGTTTGCCACAAGGAGGTGCTGAATCTGGGGGACAAAAAGAACATGAAAGGGCTCCCCTGTTCCACCATCTCCTGAGATCGAATGTGTTCCCTCTCCAGGTGCTAGGGTCTCTGTGGCCATGCAGTTGGTGTGTCCCATCCAGTAGCCATGTCTATACTTTTTCTCCAGTCGTGCCCTACTTGCATCCAGATATCTTGTCTGGAAGGGTCAGATGTAAGAGGGACAGGGGCATTTTTGCAAAATTAAGAGAACCATTATACCCTATCTTGGCCTGTGTAGAACCTTGTAGAGGGATCTAGAGAACAGTGTACTAAACTAAGTAGTCATTATCATCATGATATAGGACCATGTTAGTCCAGTCTAACTGAACCAGAATTAAATTTGAATTCCCTAGTCTGTCTTTTGGCAAGTAGTCGAAGGTGTTCTCTCCCCAGGGACATCTGAAGGGTACACTAACCAGGCTGGCCTGAGGATGCTGTTAGGGAAAAAAGATGCATCGTGTTTAGCAATTGTCAGTGTAGAATCTTGGATTTTCAAAATAGGTTCTATAGCTCTCCACCCTTATGGTCCAGATTATCACCTAGGAGACCAAGAGGAGATGAACTCTTTCTGGGGAAGGGTTCATTTAGTGACCATACTGCCTTACTAAGGTGTGCAGTGAGAGTTAGGGTTAGAGTCAGAAATCTTTTTGAGTTGATTTTTGAGAAGGCCTTTCCAATGTTCAAAATGATAGCAGATACCTGCAAATGGGAGCGTGAAATGTCCATTGAATACCTTGACTTGTGGTCCATTGCTGAATGGCCTTTGAAATCCCTTCTCCCAAGTCTCACAGGGGTGATGTGGGCCAGATAGATGTCACACATGCAGGGAGTTGTATTACAGGAGGGGAACACTGAGCTCAGGGACTCCACTGCTTTTATAGCAAACAGTAAGCAAGCTTGCTCTTTGTCCTGATGGGAGACATCCCTTCATGTTTCAAGGTTGCTTGCTGCAACCTAACCCTGAGAAATGTCCTGGATAAAGAGTGGTGAGAGCCTTGCATTCTTGGCATACTTAGCAAGGTGTGTAGGAGTATAAGAGCCTCACAGAAAGGAGACTCCCAATAGATATGCTCTGTGAAATGATCAGTGCTCTCACATTCCATGCCAATGACCAACACTTATTTAAAAAAAAACAGTTGATCAAGTAATTCCAATGAAAGAAGAGGATCTCTTGAAGTAATAAAAATTGCTCCCTTAATTCATTCTTCTTTTTTAGTGGCTTCTATCTAGTGTTTTTTCAACCATAAAATATTTTTTCTTTAGGCTCTCCAATTTTCTTCTAAAACAATAAAAGTGTCTTTCATGGGCCTCTGATGACTCAACTTCCTTTTTTTCTTAGGTAGTCTCCTGAAAACAAACACAGCATGGTTATTATTTATGAGCTGAAAATTATCACTACAAATGATTCATTCATCCATTTATTATTCCACAAACATTGCGAGGTGACTGCCATGTGCTAGGCACTGTGCTACGTACTGGAGATATAAGGGTGACTGGATAGTTGAAACACAGTTCCTGCCCTCATGGAGTTCATTGTCTAGTAGGGGATATAGGCACATACAAACATCAATTCTATTTCATGGTAATAAGTGCCATCGTAGAGGTATTTGAGCTGTACTGGAGTATGAATTGGGTTCCCATGCAAAAAAAAAAAAAAAAACAAAGGATGAATAATGCATATGACTGGGCAAAGGGAATAGGATGAGAGAGGGTTCAAGAGAATAGAAGAAACTGCTGCCCTCCTCTGCTATATGTATTCTATGACCTAGACTTAAAACTGATTACAGCTGGGTGCAGTGGCTCACATCTGTAATCCCAGCACTTTGGGAGGCCAAGGTGGGCAGATCACGAGGTCAGGAGATCGAGACCATCTTGGCTAACATGGTGAAACCCCGTCTCTACTAAAAATACAAAAAATTAGCTGGGCATGGTGGCACATACCTGTAGTCCCAGCTACTTGGGAGGCTGAGGCAGGAGAATTGTTTGAACCCGGGAGGCAGAGGTTGCATTGAGCCAAAATCCCACCACTGCACTCCAGTCTGAGCGACAGAGCGAGACTCTGTCTCAAAAACAAAACAAAACATAAACCTGATTACAGTACTTGATGTACTTACTTTTTAATGATGGAGTCTCACTATGTTGCCCACACTGGACTCAAACTCCTGGGCTCAATCAATCCTCCTGCCTCAGCCTCTTGAGTAGCGGGGGCTACAGATGCACTCCACCATGCCAGGTAGCACTTCATTATTTTTGAGACGGAGTCTTGCAGAGTAAGTCACAATACATGCTTAAGATTCTTTTTTTAAACTGAGGACCTGGCTGGGTGCAGTGGCTCATGCCTATAAGCCCAGCACTTTGGGAGGCTTATAAGCCCAGTATTTTGGGAGGCACAAACCTGATTAATTTGTGTGACAGAAGTCCCATAGCATCCTTTTCCTAATTATTGTTTAAAGGTTTTCTTTAATTAATAGTCATGCTCCTAGAATCCTTCATAATACAATTTTTAAATGGTCATAATTCTTTTTTTTTTTTTTTTTTTTTTTTTGAGACACGGTCTCACTGTGACGTCCAGGCTGGAGTGCAATGGTGCTATTTTGGCTCACTGCAACGTCTACCTCCTGGGTTCAGGCGATTCTCCTGCCTCAGCCTCCCGAGCAGCTGGAATTACAGGTGCCCACCACCACACTTGGCTAATTTTTGTATTTTTAGTAAAGACAGGGTTTTGCCATGTTGGCCAGGCTGGTCTTGAACTCCTGACCTCAAGTGATCTGCCTGACTTGGCCTCCCAAAGTGCTGAGATTATAGGTGTGAGCCACCCCATTCGACCTGTAATTCTTTACTTCCCAAATTTTCTACAGTGATCATGTATAATTTTTTAGATAGAGAAAAATATAATTTTTTAAAAAAGGAGTGAAGGAAATAAAAGACAGTCATAAGACAACTGGCTCCTGAGTGGATATCAGCCTTGTCCATCCCTCCTGATCATTCAACCATTTCCAAGATAGCTGTCCCTTCCCAGAGCAGTGGGATATTAATGGCATGAGGCCAGCAGTGCACTTCTAGCCAGGGCACATTCTTTGGAGTCTGTGGAGTTTTTGTGGCCCTAAGCAAGAATACTAACCTTTAGTGCCAGCCACATAATCTACATTACAGTAGTCAGGCAATTTTTCTGGTCTCCTCTGGGGAATCAGCCCTGAGCCCTAGCTGACAGGTTAAGAGCCTGGCTTCCTGACAGCCAAATTGCCCATCTTTCTAATCTGATATTTTGGTTATTCTAATTAGATAATTAACCTGGCTCTCTATGTCTCTGTTCTGCTGTCTGCTCCTGCCCTACAATTCTGAAATGGAGCCTCCTTCAAATCCTGACATCTGTTCAGGAAAGGTCCAATAATGCAAAACGTGATAAAATGAGGCATATCTGAAGGGTCCAATAGTGCAAAATGCGATAAAATGAGGCATGTCTGTATGTAGGTAGATAGTTTCTGTGATGGTGCTTAATTTCTCAACTGGCCCTTTAAGATTCAGCTCTCTGGAGCCTTCCCTGACTCTGCTAGGCCAAAGTAATTCATTTATTTGTTCATCAAACATGTACAATTGCCTACCCAACATTAGATACCGTGTTAGGTAATGGAGAAGGAGAATGATTAAGACGAGATTCTTGCCTTCTAGAGGTTCACAATCTAGAAAAACAAAGAACTGTAATGGGGGTAATCATTAAGGTATGCATAAAATACATACACAAGTGGATAGAAGCCCAAGATCTGACTTGGGGTCTTTAACGATGATTAGGAATTTGCCGAATAGATGTGAGGGACAGGAAGGAAACTGGAAAATATTTTAGGCAGATAGGACAGCATGTACAGAGGCATGGAAGGCAGAGGCTATATCTTAACCAGCTCTGCTTCCCTAATTTATCTAGGATAGTGCAGGGCACATGGTAAACACCTCTGAATATTTGTTGAAAGAATGAATGAATGGCTGCTTTTGTTACTAGAGGCTTCTATTTCAAAGGAGTGTTTACACAACTCCAGTAAACTTTTTTAAATTTAAATTTAGATTAAAAAAATCTAAAAACAAACACAATTTACCATTTATTAAGCTCAACTCTCACTGATATAATACCCAAGCTAGTTCTCTATGAGATCTTTATTCAAAAATGTATAGACACAGAGGGGGAATACACTATACACCAACAAAGTGGCTGCCTGACTCACAGTAATTCCTTTTCCTGTAAAATGTCTCTTTACATAGGGTCGACTCGCAGCAGCCACATCTCTGTCTTTTTACCCTGCTGTATCCCTCCTCCCCTATCCTGCTCCACCTACATAGCTGACCAATACAGGAGTAAACCATATGACCTGAAACTTGCCAAATCAGGGTCCTAAGATAAATTAAGGGGTATTATGGAAGGCTTGGCCATGATATCAGCCAGGAAAGGAAACGGTTTGCTATGAGACAGAACAAAGCTGACTCATTTAGAAGTCAAGACAGAATCCTAGCAGTGTTCCAGTCCTTGAATCTACCCTCCCCATGGCTCAGCTGCACCCTGTCCTTCCAGTGGCTATGTAAATAACCTCAGCATCTTCCAATAAATTCCTCCTTTCTGAACTAGCTAGTTTGAGTTGGATCTCTATTACTTGTAGTCAGAAGACCCAACTAACACAGGGAATGAAGACAGGAACTAGGAGGCCAACTTACCCAGGCTCTCTGTGGCTTCCACACAGACGCTAGGATACATGCCCTCAGTGTAAGTTGCCACCAGAAGATACAGATGGGTCTTCACCACAACCACACCAGCGTTCTCCTGGATAAAGAATAAAAGAGAATATTCTGCTCTTGGTTCTAATTACAGGACCAGTAGTCATGCTCCAGCTATGTTTTTCACCATTTTCTGATTTCCGTATTCCATATATTTATATGTCTGCTTTTGGACCGTCCACTCTTTTCCACCAATTTTGTTGCCTTTCCTCAAAAAGTTTCAGACTGTTATAATAATGGTAGATGGATTCTGAAAAGTTCCGCAATTGATTATCACATACCCCATCCCAATTAGAACAACTGATGTAGGCCGGGTGCGGTGGCTCCCGCCTGTAATCCCAGCACTTTGGGAGGCCAAGGCGGGAAGATCACCTGAAGTCAGAAGTTTGAGACCAGCCTGGCCAACTTCATGAAACCCCGTCTCTACTAAAAGTACAAAAATTAACCAAGCGTGGTGGCAGGCGCCTGTAATCCCAGCTACTTAGGAAGCTGAGGCAGGAGAATCTCTTGAACCCAGGAGGTGGAGGTTGCAGTGAGCCGAGACCATGCCATTGCACTCCACCTTGGGCGACAAAAGTGAAACTCA
This sequence comes from Macaca fascicularis, assembly GCF_037993035.2. NCBI lineage: Eukaryota > Metazoa > Chordata > Mammalia > Primates > Cercopithecidae > Macaca > Macaca fascicularis. The sequence goes on along the minus strand of NC_088387.1, from coordinate 98,139,386 downwards.
TCTCAAAAAACAAAAACAAAATCAAACAAACAAAAAGCAAAACTGATGTAATGGAAAGGTCGTACATTTTGGAATCGGACAGCCCTGGGCTTGAATTCTAGTGCCTCCATTTTCTGCTGCACGTATAAGCAGTGTCCTCATCTTTAAAATGAGATTATAGATTATTTATAATGTGGATGAAGCAGCATGCCTAACCCATAATACAGGGCATCCAATGAATGATTTTTCATCTCCTTCATTCCTTACAAGCAACATAGAGCTGAATTTTTTTTTTTTTTTGAGATGGAGTTTCGCTCTTGTTGCCCAAGCTGGAGTGCAATGGCATGATCTCAGCTCACTGCAACCTCTGCCTTCTGGGTTCAAGCAGTTCTCCTGCCTCGGCCTCCTGAGTAGCTGGGATTACAAGTGCGCACCACCACACCTGGCTCATTTTATTTTTAGTAGAAACAGGGTTTCACCATGTTAGCTAGGCTGGTCTTGAACTCCTGACCTCAGGCGATCCACCCACCTCAGCCTCCCAAAGTGCTGGGATTACAGGCGTGAGCCACCGTGCCTGGCCACTGAGAGATGTTTTAAGCGCATAAATGATTATCTTTTTTTTGAAGGAGGATGTAGAGTATGGAGGCTGGACTGTATTGGAAAGAGTTCAGGCAAGGCTCAGTTAATAGATTCTGGAATGAACATTTCTCAAAACCAGGCTCTTGATAGGACTTTCTTTCACATATGTCTTCCTGGCACTAGACTGCTATCTCAAGACAGTGGCTCAAGACATTAATGGATTTAATCTGTTTTACAGAGAGGATCAGGCAGGGCAAGGAAAATTGGAGGCAAATTCTTTTCTTTTACTCAGCTCTCTTCAAATCTTGAGCGCTCACATTTTTGGCATAAAGAGAATATTCATCTGCCCGGACACATCTGTAATCCTTTTCCTTGAAATACAATCCTTCTCTTCGGGTTTGCAAAGGGTTCTTGGCAAATCCATTCACCAGTGTTCGGACATCACTGGGCATTACCTGGAGAGGTTACATAGTTAGAACAGGAGTCAGCCAACTATGGCTGGTGGCCAGCCAAATTTAGCCCACTGTCTGTTTTTTATGGCCTGGAAGCTAAGAATGGTTTTCATGTTTTTAAACGGTTGGGGAAAAAAAAATCAAAAGAATAACACTTCGTGACACAAATTATATGAAATTTGAACTTCAGTATCCATAAATATAAAATTTTATGGGAACACAGTCACATTCATTCTTCTATGTATGGCTGTTTTTCCTTTACAATTGCAGAGTTGAGTGGTTGTGACAGACTCTATGGCCCTGTGCTGTAGTTTGAATCTCATGTTGAAATCTGATCCCCAACATTTTGGGTGGGGCCTAATGGGAGGTATTTGGATCATGGGGGCAGATCCCTCATGAATAGACTGACGCCTTCCCTGCGAGGTGGGGGAAGCTGTCAGTGAGTTTTCACTGTATTTGTTCCAGGAGAGCTGGCTGTTAGAAAGAGCCTGGCACCTCTCCACTTGCTCTCTCTTGCTTCCTCTCCCCCACTGTGATCTCTGCACATCCTGGCTCCCCTTCACCTCTGCCATGAGTGGAAGCAGCCTGAGGCTTTCACAGATGACTAATCTTCCAGGCAGTAGACCTGTGAGCCAAATAAACCTATTTTCTTTATAAATTACCCAGCTTCAGGTATTCCTTTATCTCAACAGTAAAAAGACTAAGCCTAGAAACCTAAAATATTTATGTAGCTCTTTACAGAAAAAGTTCATTTAAAAGTCATGTCTGGGCTGGGCACGCTGGCTCAGGCCTGTAATCCCAGTACTTTAGGAGGCCGAGGCAGGTGGATCACCTGAGGTCAGGAGTTCGAGACTAGCCTGACCAACATGGTAAAACACCATCTCTACTAAAAATACAAAAATTAGCCGGGCCTAGTGGTGCACTCCTGTAATCCCAGCTACTCGGGAGGCTGAGGCACAAGAATCGCTTGAGAGGCGGAGGTTGCAGTGAGCTGAGATCGCGCCACTGCATTCCAGACTAAGCAACAAGAGTGAAATTCCATCTCAAAAAAAAAAAAAAAAAAAAAAAAAAGTCATGTCTGCTTCATGTTTGGAAGAATAGAAATAATAAGTAAACCAAGTCTTATGTCCAAACTTGTTTTTTCTTACATTAAAACCTGGTGATGCTACACACAGGCTCCGCTCCTGGATTTTGATGAGGGCTGCACTGTCCACATGCTTGGTTCCCAAGAGGGTGTCTAACAATAAGCTCTGCAAATGGCTCATGTTCCCTCAACTCTGAAAGGGAAAGTGCAGTTGAAGCCATTGACTCTGGCTAGCTTTTAAAAGGCATGTGAATACGAATGTCCTTAGGACACTTCAGACAGTTCTAAGATCAGCAAGTGTACTTTGAAAAGACACAGAGTGAAAACGGTGGTCCATCATTCAGGGCCCACCAATACCCAAAGAGAAACAGAATCATAGAAAAATCACAGCTCACACAGAGTAGGTTATGAAGCTGAGTTTGGAAAATCACAGCCTCATGATTTTCTGGCTATGTCAATGGTTTACATCAGGATCATCTGGGATTTAAAAACAAACATTGTACACTGAGAAAAACCCTGTAAAATAAAAAAATAAAAACAAAAAAACCCAGGATGGAGCGCTACTCCGCTAAGTTAAACACAACTAAAAGAGATATGCGTGGCCATAAACCCACACATTCCCTTCCCGGTGACCTGCATCAGCGCCCACTATGAACGCTGATCAACATCCCAACGGACTAAAAACACCTTGAAGGCACTTAAACCCACATTTCCCGCACAAGTCCCCAAGCCTTGGACCCCCCCTCCTCAGGACCTCCGGCACAGGCGCCCCTTTCCCGCCACTGCCTTCCAGTGGTTTGGTCCCCGAGCAGGACCGAAGGCGGGGCAGGGGGTGGTGAGCAGTGAATTCCCCGGCACCGAGGACTTGAGGGAGCGGACGCCACCCCGCTCTCTAGTGCTCCGCAAAGGGCCGGCGACCAAGGACCCGCCCGTCAACCGACGCGGTTGCGGGTGGGTGGCGGCGGCGGGATTGGCCGGGCCTCGCGCCGGTCACCAAGAAGCAAGGACTCCAGCCCCTTCCGCAAACCAAGACCCGCCAGCTAGAGCCGCCGCCCAATCCCCTTTGGGCCTGAAGCAGTCCTCCGCCGCCCTGGCGCCTCCCGCGCGGACTCGCTGTGGAACCCGCGGCGGAGGCGGCGGACGGTCTGCGCGGCGCTGCGTCCGGGAGACAGTGGGCGCCAACATTCGCGCGTTCCGCGCACGCGGGCGGGCTCCCTTCCAGCCGCAGCCAGACGACTCCGGGGCCGTCGGGCCGGGCCCGAGTGTGGAGCAGGACGGCCGCGGGCTTGCTGGCCTTGGGAGGGCAGAGAGGTGCCTGTTGCGGCCGGCGACCTCCCTGCCAGGCCGGGCGGTCCCCGCGCACAACGCGCCTGCGCGGGAGGCCCGCGGCCCGGGGTCTGGCGTGGAGGCCGCAGGCGCCCGGCCTAGCGGGTGGGAGGAAGGGCCGGGAGTGGGCGCGGTGGGCGAGAGCGGGTGCGGACGCTGACGACATCCCCGTCTCACCCGGGCCTCGGGGAGGACTTCGGGCCGCGCAGAGCTCGAAGACTTGCACAGTATGACCAAAAGCCCCTCCCTGTCTTCTCTAAGTAGCTCAGCCTGTGTTTCTCTGGCCGGAAAGTTGCAGTTCTCCCCACTCGAGGCCACCAAAGTCAGAAAAGTGCTGCAAATGGGACTCCCAGAGGCCAGGCTGAAGCTGCCACACTGGCTGGAATGGGCCACCTTGGAGGGGGACTTGGGAATTCATTCCAAGGGACGGGGGTTTCTTTCAAAGAGCATGTTGCCTGCTTACAAAGGAGGCTGGCTCTGAAGCCGTCATCTGGAGTCTGTAGTGAAGGCCTTTTGTTAGGGAAACTGGATGGTTCGTGTTCAAAATCCGTTTTGCGTGTGTGCAAGGATACAGGTGGTATTAAACAGAAGAGAAAATCAGATGACTGTGAAATTTTCCATACTAAATAAGATGATTTTTAGTTTTTCTAGGGGCACTATTTATTTGTGACCACAATGAAAAATGTAGACAGTGATGATCTGGTAACTGGCGCACTTCCCAAGCTCAAGAGCTCAAAAGAATGGTTGGAGCCCAAGCCTCTATGTTTTATGGAGGTATATAACAAATAGTGTGGGATTTGGAGATTTTTTTACTTGGGTCGTTGCAGTGGGAAGTGGCTTGTGCTAAATATATTGTTTTTTTCTATTGTTTGTTTTTATTTCATTCTGTTTATTATTCCCTTCACTTTACTAACTTTGTATATTCACTTTGCTGTTTTTTTCCTAACATCTTAAGGTGGAATCATAGGTCATTGATTATATACCTTTTTAAATGTAGCATAGCTGTAAGTTTCTCTTGAGGTACTGCCTTAACTGCATCACCCAAATTTTGATATGATGTATGTATGTATGTATTTATTTATATTTGAGGTAGGGTCTTGCTATGTTGCCTAAGCTGGAGTGCAATGGCACGATCATGACTCACTGCAATCCCCGCCTCCTGGAATCAAGCCATCCTTCCACTTCCTAGTAGCTGAAACTATAGTCGCACACCACCATGTCTGGCTAATTTTTGTATTTCCTGTAGAGATGGGATCTCACTGTGTTGCCTAGACTGATCTCCAACTCCTGAGCTGAAGCAATCCACCTACCTTGGTGTTCTAAAATGCTGGGATTATAGCTGTGAGCCCTTGTGCCCAGCGAGTTATATTGTTTTTAGATTGTAGTTTCTTTTTTCTAAACAGCTTTAGTAAGATATAATTGATATACAGTAAACTGCATATATTTAAAGTGTGCTGTCTGGTACTGTGGCTCATGCCTGTAATCCCAGCACGTTGAGAGGCTGGGGTGGGAGGATCGCTTGAGCCCAGGAGTCCTGGACCAGGCAAAGCAATATACTGAGACCCTGTCTCCACAAACGAACAAACAATAATAGCCAGGTGTGGTAGCATACACCTATAGTCCCAGCTGCTTGAGAGGCTGAGGCAGGAGAAGCGCTTGACCCCAGGAGTTTGAGGCTGCAGTCAGCTGTGATTGTGCCACTGCATCCCTGCCTGGGTGACAGAATAAGACCCTGTCTCAAATAAAGTATACAAACTTGGTAAGTTTTGACATGTATACACACGAAAACATCACCACAATCAAGGTGGTGAACATACTCAGTACTCCCAAAGCTTCCTGACTATTCTGTTGTAATTCCTCCCTCTCTCACATCTCCCCACCACTGCTTTTCTTTCTTTCTTTTTCTCTTTCTCTTTCTCTCTTTCATTCTTTTTCTCTTTTTCCTTTTCTTTTTCCTTTTCTCTTCTTTCTTTTGCCCTGTCACTCAGCCAGGAATGCACTGGCGTGATCTCGGCTCAGTGCAACCTCCACCTCCCAGGTTCAAACGATCCTCCTACCTCAGCCTCCCGAGTAGCTAGGATTACAGGCCTGTGCCACAACACCTGGCTAATTTTTTTGGATTTTTAGTAGAGATGGGGTTTCACCATGTTGGCCAGGCTGGTCTCAAACTCCTGACCTCAAGTGATCTGCCCTCCACGGCCTCCCAAAGTGCTGAGATTATAGGTGTGAGCCACCGTGCCCAGCCTGCTTTGCTTTCTGTCACTGTAGTTTAGTTTGCGTTTAAAAAATTGTATACAAATGGAATCTTCCAGTATATATTTCTTTTCCTTCTGTTTGGTTTCTTTCACTCATCTCAATTATTTTGCCCCTCACCCATGTTGTATGTATCAATATTTCATTCCTTTTTTGGTTGAATGCTATTCCCTTATATGGATATATCCCAATTTGTTCATCCTGTTTATGAACATTTGGGTTGTTTCCAGTTTGGGGCTATTACAAATAAAGCTGTTATGAACATTCATGTGTGTGTCTTTGATGGACATATGATTTCATTTCTCTTGGGTAGATATTTAGTTGTGGAATGACTGGGTCATATGGTAAATGAATTTTAACTTTTTATGAAGCTGCCAAACTAGTTTCCAAAGTCATTGAATTATTTTGCATAACCACTAGTAGTGTGTGAGAGTTCCAGTTGTTTCATAATCTAGCCAACATTTGGAATAGTTTTATTTACTTATTTATTGTATGGCCTTTTAAACTCAAGACATTTTCAAAAGATGTATAGTGACATCTCATTGTGGTTTTAATTTACATTTCCTTAATGACTAACGATGAGCATCTTTTCAAATCTTACTTGCCATTTATCTGTCTTCTTCTTAGGCGAAGTGTTTGTTCAAATCTTTCGCCCACTTTAAAATTGGCAATTTTAGGTTGGGTGGTTTGTATTCTTATTGTTGGCCTCTTCTTATTGAGATATAGTTTATATGCCATAAGATTCACTACTTTTTTTTTCTTTTTTTTTGAGACGGAGTCTTGCTCTGTCGCCTAGACTGGAGTGCAGTGATGGGATCTCGGCTCACTGCAAGCTCCGCTTCCCGGGTTCACGCCATTCTCCCGCCTCAGCCTCCCAAGTAGCTGGGATGACAGGAGCCCACCACCAAGCCCAGCCAACTTTTGTTTTTGTATTTTTACAAAAAAAGGTAGAGAGGGGGTTTCACTGTGTTAGCCAGGATGGTCTCTATCTCCTGACTTAGTGATCTGCCTGCCTCAGCCTCCCCAAGTGCTGGGAATACAGGCATAAGCCACGTGCCTGGCCAAGATTCACTAAAGTGTACAATTCAGTGTTTTTTATTTTTTAGAAATTCAGAATTTTTATTTTTAGTGTTTTTTAGTATATTCCCCAATATGTGCAACTGTCACCACCATCTAATTCCAGAACATTTAATCACTCCCAAAAAGAAACCTCACACCTTTTAGCAGTCAGTCCCCATTCCCCTCCCTCTCTGGCTGCTGGCAACACTCATCTACTTCCTGTCTAAACAGATTTGTCTACTCTGGACATTTTATACAAATGGAATCATGTAGTCCTTAGTGACTGCTTTCACTTAGTATAATGTTTTCAAGGTTCCTCCATGTCATAGCATAAGCAGTACTTTATTCCTTTTGATGGCCAAATAATATTCCATTGTCTGAGTATCACATTTTGTTTATCCCTTCATCAGTGGATGGACATTTGGGTTGTTTCTGTTTTTTGCTATTATGAATAATGCTGCTATGAACATTTGTGTATAACTTTTTAGGTAACATATGATTGCAGTTCTCTTGGGTATGTAACCTAGGAGTGGAATTGTTGGGTCATATGGTAACTATGTTTAACTTTTTGAGGAACTGCTGAACTGTTTCCCACAGCAGTGATACCGTTTTAAATTTTTATAGCAATGTATGAAAGTTACAATTTCTCCACTGCTCAGAGTTCGTTGAGCTTCTTGTATCTGTGGGTTTATAGTTTCTGATAAATCTGTACATTTTTCAGCCATTCTTTCTTTCTTTTTTTTTTTTTCAAGTGAGTCTCACTCTGTCACCCAGGTTGGAGTGCAGTGGCACGATCTCAGCTCACTCCAACCTCCGCCTCCTGGGTTCAAGCGATTCTTGTGCCTAAGCCTCCTGAGTAGCTAAGATTACAGATGTGCACCACCATGCCTGGCTAATTTTTGTATTTTTAGAAGAGACGAGGTTTCACCATGTTGGCCAGGCTGATCTTGAACTCCTGACCTCAAGTGATCCACCTGCCTTGGCCTCCCAAAGTGATGGAATTACGGGCATGAGCCACCATGCCTGGCCTATTTCTTAAAATATTTTTTCTATTCCATCTACTCCATCTTTTGGGAAATATATTTTTTCTACTCCATCTTTTGGGAAATACAACTGTATGTACAATAACCTGCTTGAAGTCCTGTAGCTCACTTATATTCTGGTTATTTTCTTCAGTTTTTCCCCCGTGCATTTCATTTTGGAAAGCTTCTGTTGCTATGCTTTTAAGTTCACTAACTTTCTGTAATGTCTAATCTGCTAATAAACCTACCTAGCATATTTTTCATCTCAAGTATTATAATTTTCATCCATAGAAGTTTTATCTGGATCCTTTTGTTGCTGTCTTTTGTTTGTTTGTTGCTGCTGCTGTTGTTGAGACAGTATCTCGCTATATAGCCCAGTCTGGTCTTGAATTCCTAGCCTCAAGTGAGCCTCCTACCTTGGCCTTCCAAAGCACTGGGATTACAGGTGTGAGCCATCATGCCTGGCACTTAGTTCTTTTTCAAACATTTTCTTCTGTCTCAACATGTCTACTCTTCCTCTAGTTTCCTTAACTTATGAACTACAGGAATAATAATGATTTTAATGTCCTGGTATAATAATTATAGTGTCTTTGTCATTTTGGGGACAGTTTTGGTTAATTTTCCTTATTATTATTGGTTAAATTTTCCTATTTCTTTGTATACCTGGTGATTTTTGATTGAATGCAAGACTGAATTTTAACCATGTTGAGTGCTAGATATTTTTGGTTTGCCATAAATATTCTTTTTTTTTTTTTTTTTTAAGTACAAGTGCACAGATTTCCCATAAATATTCTTCATTTTTCCCCTCGGATTCAGTTAAGTTACTTGGACACAGCAGGATTCTTTCAGGTCTTGCCTCCGAAGTTTTGCTAGACAGGACCACAGCAGTGTCTGCCGTAGGGCCAATTTTGTTTCAGTACTGATACAAAACCTTTCCAAATACTCTACTCTATGCACTTTGAACTATGGGATTTTTTTTCCTCTGGCTGATGCTAAAGGGAACAAATACTCGTGGGACTGTGTGACCTCTAGGGATTGATTCCTTAATTCTTGCAGGTGTTTCTTTGCCCATTGTTCCTTTGGGTATTTTTCTCACAGGCATATAGTGTTTACCATCAGCTGAAGACTCAAGGGGACCTCTGCGGACTTGACTCTGCAGATCTCCAGAGCTCCATTCTTGTAGCCTTCCTCCCTGTAGTACTCTAACCTATGAACTCCAACTGCTCTGGCCTCTCCAGACTCCCATCCCTACTCCTCAATTCAGGCAGACAGCTGGGCTGTTTGTTTTCTGTTTCTCAGGGGCCAGGGGCCACTGTTCTTCTTTGCCTGATGTTCGATATCTTGGAAACTGTTGTTTCATCTATTTTATCTTTTTTTTAAAGTTGTTTCAGGTGGGAGAGTAAGTCTGTTTCCTGTTACTCTGTCTTGTCCAAAAGTGAAAGTTCTCATCCAGACATTATTTTTTCAAACAGTTGTTTTCTGTTCATTCTTTTACTCCTCATTTCTGCAACTCTGATTATCCATTTGTTGAATCTTTTGATATTATCTCATATGTCACTATGACTCTGTTCATTATTTTCTAATATTTCTTCTTCCTTTTTTTCAGATTGGGTAATTTCTAATGATCTGTCCTCAAGTTCACAATTTTTATGTCGTCTCTGATCTGCTGCTAACCCATTGAGGTTTGTTTATTTCTCAAATTTAAGAATTGTATTTTCCACTTGGTTTTTTATCATTTCTATTCTGTGCTAAGATTTTCTATTCATTAATTATGAGCATATTTTTAAGCATAGCTATCATAACTGTCCTGAAATCCTTGTCTTCTTTTTTTTTTCAGATTTTCATGTCAATATAATTTTCTTTTTTTTTTTTCTTTTTTTTTTTTTTTTTTGAGACGGAGTCTCGCTCTGTCACCCAGGCTGGAGTGCAGTGGCCGGATCTCAGCTCACTGCAAGCTCTGCCTCCCGGGTTCACGCCATTCTCCTGCCTCAGCCTCCCGAGTAGCTGGAACTACAGGCGCCTGCCACCTCGCCCGGCTAAGTTTTTGTATTTTTAGTAGAGACGGGGTTTCACTGTGTTAGCCAGGATGGTCTCGATCTCCTGACCTCGTGATCCGCCCGTCTCGGCCTCCCAAAGTGCTGGGATTACAGGCTTGAGCCACCGCGCCCGGCCCTTTTTTTTTTTTTCTTATTTTACTTTAAGTTCTGGAATACAAGTGCAGGATGTGCAGGTTTGTTGCATGTGCCGTGGTGGTTTGCTGCACCTATCAACCCATCATCTAGGTTTTAAGCCCTGCGTGCATTAGCTGTTTGTCCTAATGCTCTCTCTCCCCTCGCTCCCCAGCCCCCAGTTGGCCCTGATGTGTGTTGTTCCCCTCCCTGGGTTCATGTGTTCTCATCGTTCAACTCCCACTTATGAGTGATAACATGCGGTGTTTGATTTTCTGGTTCCTGTGTTAGTTTGCTGAGTATGATGGCTTCCAGCTTCATCTATGTCCCTGTAAAGGACATGGTCTCATTCCCTTTTATGGCTGCATAGTATTCCATGGTGTATATATACATTTTCTTTAACCAGTCTATCATTGATGGGTGTTTGTGTTGGTTACATACCTTTGCTATTGTAAATAGTGCTGCAGTAAACATACATGTGCAGGTGTCTTTATAGTAGAATGATTTATATTTCTTTAGGTACATACCCAGAAATGGGATTGCTGGGTCAAATGGTATTTTTGGTTCTAATATCCTTGAGGAATCGCCACACTCTCTTTCACAATGGTTGAACTAATTTACATTCCCATCAACAGTGTAAAAGTGCTCCTGTTTCTCCACAGCCTTACCAGCATTTATTGTTTTGTGACTTTAATAATCGCCATTCTGACTGGCATGAGATGGTATCTCATTATGGTTTTCATTTGTATTTCTCTAATGATCAGTGATGTTGAGCTTTCTTTCATGTGTTTGTTGGCCATGTAAATGTCTTCTTTTTTTTTTTTTTTTTTTGAGACGGAGTCTCGCTGTGTCGCCCAGGCTGGAGTGCAGTGGCCGGATCTCAGCTCACTGCAAGCTCCGCCCCCGGGTTCCCGCCATTCTCCTGCCTCAGCCTCCCTAGTAGCTGGGACCACAGGCGCCGCCACCACGCCCGGCTAGTTTTTTGTATTTTTAGTAGAGACGGGGTTTCACCGTGTTAGCCAGGATGTTCTCGATCTCCTGACGTGATCCGCCCGTCTCGGCCTCCCAAAGTGCTGGGATTACAGGCTTGAGCCACCGCGCCCGGCCAATGTCTTCTTTTGAGAAGCGTCTGTTCATATCCTTTGCCCACTTTTTGATTTTTTTTTTTTCTTGTAAACTTGTTTGTTTTTTGTAGATTCTGGATATTAGACCTTTGTCAGATGGGTAGATTGCAAACATTTTCTCCCATTCTGTAGGTTTCCTGTTCAGTCCAGTGATAGTTTCTTTTGCTGTATAGAAGCTCTTTAGTTTAATTAGATCCCATTTGCCAATTTTGGCTTTTGTTGCAATTGCTTTTGGCATTTTTGTCATGAAATCTTTGCCCATGCCCTGAATGTTATTGCCTAGGTTTTCTTCTAGGGTTTTTATGGTTTTGGGTTTTACATTTAAGTCTTTAATCCATCTTGAGTTAATGTTTGTATACACTGTAAGGAAAGGGTCCAGTTTCAGTTTTCTGCATATGGCTAGCTAGTTTTCCCAGCACCATTTATTAAATAGGGAATCCTTTTATTAAAGGAATTCTTTATTAAAGGGGAATCCTATCCCCATTGCTTGTTTTTGTCTGGTTTGTCAAAGATCAGATGGTTGTAGATGTGTGGTGTTATTTCTGAGGTCTCCATTATGTTCCATTGGTCAATATGTCTGTTTTGGTACCAGTACCATGCTGTTTTGGTTACCGTAGCCTTGTAGTATAGTTTAAAGTTAGGTAGTGTGATGCCTCCAGCTTTGTTCTTTTTGCTTAGGATTGTCTGGGCTATATGGGCTCTTTTTTGGTTTCATGTAAAATTTAAAGTAGTTTTCTCTAATTCTGTGAAGAATGTCAATGGTAGATTGATGGGAATAGCATTGAATCTATAAATTACTTTGGGTAGTATGGCCATTTTCATGATACCGATTCTTCCTATCCATGAGCATGGAATGTTTTTCCATTTGTTTCTGTCCTCTCTTATTTCCTTGAGCAGTGGTTGTAGTTCTCCTGAAAGAGGTCCTTCACATCCCTTGTTAGCTGTATTCCTAGGTATTTTATTTTCTTTGTAGCAACTGTGAATAGGAGTTTATTAATGATTTGGCTCTCTGCTTGTCTATTGTTGGTGTATAGGAATGCTTGTGATTTTTGCACATCAAATTTGTATTTGGAGGCTTTGCTGAAGTTGCTTATCAGCTTCAGGAGTCTTTGGCCTGAGATGATGGGGTTTTCTAAATATAGAATCATGTCATCTGCAAACAGAGACAATTTGACTTCCTCTCTTCCTATTTGAATACCCTTTATTTCTTTCTCTTGCCTGATTGCCCTGGCCAGAACTTCCAGTAATACGTTGAATAGGAATTGTGAGAGAGGGCATCCTTGTCTTGTGCTGGTTTTCAAAGGGAATGCTTCCAGCTTTTGCCCATTCAGTATGATATTGGCTGTGAGTTTGTCATAAATAGCTCATATTATTTTGAAATATGTTCCATCAATACCTAGTTTATTGAAAGTTTTTAACATGAAGGGATGTTGAATTTTATTGAAAGCCTTTTCTGCATCTATTGAGATGATCATGTGGTTTTTATCATTGGTTCTATTTATGTGATGGATTATGTTTATTGATTTGCATATGTTGAACCAGCCTTGCACTGCAGGGATGAAGCCGACTTGATCGTGGTGGATAAGCTTTTTGATGTGCTGCTGGATTCGGTTTGCCAGTATTTTATTGACAATTTTGCATCGTAGTTCAACAGGAATATTGGCCTGAAGTTTCCTTTTTTGTTGTGTCTCTGCCAGGTTTTGGTATCAGGATGATGGTGGCCTCATAAAATGAGTGAGGGAGGAGTCCCTCTTTTTCAGTTGTTTGAAATAGTTTCAGAAGGAATGGTATGAGCTCTTATTTGTATTTCTAGTAGAATTCAGCTATGAATCCCTCTGGTCCTGGGCCTTTTGTTGTTTTTTGTTTTTGGTAGGCTATTAATTACTGCCTCAATTTCAGAACTTGTTATTAGTCTATTCAGGGATTCGACTTCTTCCTCGTTTATTCTTGGGAGGTGTATGTGTCCAGGAATTTATCCATTTCTTCTAGATTTTCTAGTTTATTTGCATGGAGGTGTTTATGGTATTCTCTGATGGTAGTTTGTATTTCTGTGGGGTCAGTGATGAAAATATCCCTTTTATAATTTTTTATTGTATCTGTTTGATTCTTCTCTGTTTTCTACTTTATTAGTCTAGCTAGCGGTCTATTTATTTTCTTAATTTTTTAAAAAAACCCAGCTCCTGGATTCATGGATTTTTTTGAAGGGTTTTTTCGTCTCTATATCTCCTTCATTCTGCTCTTAGTTATTTCTTGTCTTCTGCTAGATTTTGGATTTGTTTGCCTTTGCTTCTCTAGCTCTTTTAATTGTGATGTTAGGGTGTCAATTTGAGATCTTTCTAGCTTTCTTATGTGGGCAATTAGTGCTATAAATTTCCCTCTTATCACTGCTTTAGCTGTGTCCCAGAGATTCTGGTACACTGTCTTTTTGTTTTCATTGGTGTCAAAGAACTTCTTTATTTCTGCCTTAATTTCATTATTTACCCAGAAGTCATTGTCATTCAGGAGCATGTTCAATTTCCATGTAGTTGTGTGATTTGAGTGAGTTTCTTTTTTCTTTATCTTTCCTTCCTCCCTCCCTCCCTCCCTCCCTCCTTTCTTCCTTCCTTCCTTCCTTTCTTTCTTTCTTTCTTTCTTTCTTTCTTTCTTTCTTTCTTTCTTTCTTTCTTTCTTTCTTTCTTTCTTTCTTTCTTTCTTTCTTTCTTTCTTTCTCTTTCTTTCTCTCTTTCTTTCTCTCTTTCTTTCTTTCTTTCTTTCTTTCTTTTCTTTCTTTCTTTCTTTCTCTCTCTCTCTCTTTCTCTCTCTCTCTCTTTCTTTCTTTTTCTTTCTTTCTTTCTCTTTCTTTGCTTTCTTGTTAGAGTCTCACTCTGTTGCCCAGGCTGGAGGGCAGTGGCACAATCTCAGCTCACTGCAACCTCTGCCCCTAGGTTCAAGCAATTCTCCTGCCTCAGCCTCCCAAGTAGCTGGGATTACAGGCATGCACCACCGTGCCCGGCTAATTTTTATATTTTTAGTAGAGATGGGTTTTTACCATCTTGGCCAGGCTGGTCTTGAACTCTTGACCTTGTGATCCACCTGCCTCGTGCTCCCAAAGTGCTGGAATTATAGGCATGAGCCACCGCACCTGGCCTTGAGTGAGTTTCTTAATCCTGAGTTCTAATTTGATTGCACTGTGGTCTGAAAGACTGTTTGTTATGATTTCAGTTCTTTTGCATTTGCTAAGGAGTGTTTTACTTCCAAGCATGTGATTGATTTTAGAATAAGTACCATGTGGCACTGAGAAGAATGTATATTCTGTTGATTTGGGGTGGAGAGTTCTGTAGATGTCTATTAGGTCCGCTTGATCCAGAGCTGAGTTCAAGTCCTGAATATCCTTGTTAATTTTCTGTCTCATTGATCTGTCAAATATTTACAGTGGAGTGTTTGTAAATATTTTATAGTTTATAAATATTTGATCTGTCAAATATTTACAGTGTAAAGTCTCCCACTATTATTGTTTGGGAGTCTCAGTCTCTTTGTAAGTCTCTAAGAACTTGTTTTATCAATTTGGGTGCTCCTGTATTGCGTGCATATGTATTTAGGATAATTAGCTTTTCTTGTTGAATTAATCCCTTTACCATTATGTAATGCCCTTTTTGTCTTTTTTGGTCTTTGTTCATTTAAAGTCTCCTTTATTAGAGACTAGGATTGCAACCTTTGCTTTTTTTTGCTTTCCATTTGCTTGGTAAATTTTCCTACTTTCCTTTATTTTGAGCCTATGTGTGTCTTTTCATGTGAGATGGGTCTCCTGAATAGAGCACATGGATGGGTCTTGACTCTATCCAATTTGCTAGTCTGTGTCTTTTAATTGGGTCATTTAGCCTATTTACATTTAGGGTTAATATTATATGTGAATTTGATCCTGTCATCCTGATGCTATCTGGTTATTTTGCACATTAGTTGATGCAGTTTCTTCATAGTGTCATGGTCTTTATATTTTGGTGTATTTTTGCAGTGGTTGCTAGTGGTTTTTTCCTTTCCATATTTAGTGCTTCCTTCAGGAGCTCTTGCAAGGCACGCCTGGTGGTGATGAAATCACTCAGCATTTGGTTGTCTGGAAAGGATTTTATTTCTCTTTCACTTATGAAGCTTAGTTTGGCTAGATATGAATTTCTGGGTTGAAAATTCTTTCCTTTAAGAACGTTGAATATTGGCCCCCACTCTTTCCTGGATTGTAGGGTTTTTGCTGAGAGGTCCGCTGTTAATCTAATGGGCTTCCCTTTGTAGGTGACCTGGCCTTTCTCTCTGGCTGCCCTTAACATTTTTTCCTACATTTGAACCTTGGAGAATCTGATAATTATGTGTCTTGGGGTTGATCTTCTCATGGAGTATCTTAGTGGTGTTCTCTGTATTTCCTGAATTTGAATGTTGGCCTGTCTTACTAGGTTGGGGAAGTTCTCCTGGATAATATCCTGAAGTGTGTTTTCCAACTTGGTTCCATTCTCCCCGCCTGTTTCAGGTACTCCAATCAACCTTAGGTTTGGTCTTTTTACATAGTCCTATATTTCTTGGAGGTTTTGTTTGTCCCCTTTCATTCCTTTTTTCTCTTATCTTGTCTGCATGCCTTATATCAACAAGATGGTCTTCAAACTCTGATATCCTTCCTTCCACTTGGTCTATTTGGCTATTGATAACTTGTGTATGCTTCACGAAGTTCTCTTGCTGTGTTTTTCAGCTTCACCAGGTCATTTATGGTCCTCTCTAAACTGGTTATTCTAGTTAGCAGCTTCTGTAACCTTTTACCAAGGTTCTTAGCTTTTTTGCATTGGGTTAGAACATGCTCCTTCAGCTCAGTGGAGTTTGTTATTGCCCACCTTCTGTAGCCTACTTCTGTCAATTTGTCCATTTCATCCTCCATCCAGTTCTGTGCCTTTGCTGGAAAGGCGTTGCAATCATTTGGAGGAGAAGAGGCACTCTGGCCTTTTGGGTTTGCAGCATTTTTTGATTGATTCTTTGTCATCTTCATGAATTTGTCTAGTATTGATCTTTGAGGCTGCTGACCCTTGGATGGGTTTTTCTGGGGACTTTTTTTTGTGTTGATGCTGTTATTGTTGCTTTCTGTTTTTTCTTGCAATGGTCAGGTCTCTCTTCTGTGGAGATGCTGCAGTTTGCTGGGGGTTCACTTCAGGCCCTATTAATCTGGTTCACTCCTGCACCTGGAGATGTCACTTGAGGAGGCTGGAGAACAGCAAAGATAGATGCCTTCTCCTTCTTCTGGGATCCCTAACCTCTAGGGTACCAACCTGATGCCAGTAGGAATGCTCCTGTATAGGGTGTCTGACAACCCCTGTTGGAGGGTCTTACCCAGTTGGCTGGCGCAGGGAGCAGGATTTGTTTAATGAAGCACTTTGACTGTCCATTGGTGAAGGGGGTGTGCCTCACTGGGGGAAACCCACTTGTCTGGGCTGCCTGGATTCCTCAGAACTAGCAGGAGCAAAGACTTAAGTCTGCTGGTCTGTGGAGGCTGCGGCCACCCCTATCCCTAGGGGCTCAGGCCCAGGGAGATCAGCGTTCTGTCCCTGAGCCCCTGGCTGGAGTTGTTGGAGTTCCTGCAGGGAGGCCCTACCCAGTGAGGAGGGATGGGTCAAGGTCAGGCCTGAAGAGGCACTCTGTCTGCCGTCTGCCACAGCCGGTGTGTTGGGCTGGTGGATGATACCTCTTGGGACCAAGCTGTCTAGCCTCCCTGGCTGCAGCGGGGGAAAAGTGGGGCCTGGAGCTATAAAGATGGCTCCCTTCCCTGACCCTGGGAGCTTAGTGTGTTAGGTGGCTATCAGTCCCAATGTTGGCTGTACCCCTCCCACAAGGAGCTCAAATGGCTTAGACAGCAGGCAGCCTCAGCTGTGGTGCTGGTCGTCCCTCCCCACAGGAACTCAGAAAGCTTAAGCAGATTCTAGCTTAGAAGCTGTTGAGAACCTGCACCGCTCCGCGGTTGGGATCCTAGGCCCTGGTGGCGTGGGCTCATGAATGGGATCTGCTGATCCATGGGTTGCACAGTCCCATGGAAAAAGCATGTTTTCCCAGGCTGGGTAGCACGCTCACTCACTGCCTCCCTTGGCTGGGGGGTGGGGGCTCCTCTGCCCTGTGTGGCTCTCAGGTGGCCACCACACCACACTGTTCTTCCTTCCTCTCTGTGGGTCATGCCAGCCACCTAGTCAGTTCTGATGACAGAACCTGGGTACTTTGGTTGCTGGTACAGGATTCACATGCTGTTATGGTTCTTTTTGATGGGAACCTCTGATCACACTGCTTCTAGTCGGCTATCTCAGCCCTGCCCCCAAAATCCTTGTTGTCTAATTCCAACATTTGGGTCATTTCAGAGTTGGTCTCCACTGATTGCCTTTTTCTTAAGTATGGGTCACATTTCTCTGTTTCTTTATGTGTCTAGTAATTCTAGATTACATTTTGAACATTATGAATGATACATTGTGGAGGGTCTGGATTCTGTTATATGCCTCTGAAGAATATTGAGTTTTTGTTTTAGGAAGCAGTTATCTTGGCTGAACTCGAACTCCAAACTTGTCTTTCCTGAAGTTGGCAGCAGATGAAGTCACTGTTTAGTCTTTTTTTATCTTTAGCTGGGCTACATGGAGTCTGCCTTATGCATGTACAGTTTAAGAGTTTGCCAGATATTTGGTCAGAGTTCATTTGCAGAATTTGTGGCATCCCTTTTTTGGCTCCTTCCTTTCCAATATTTTTCCTTTCACCTTCCAGCTCTCATGATTACCCCAAACTCTGTCTTCTAATTTCTGAACTAGTTAGGCCGCATGTTTCTATCTGAGTTTTAGCCACCTGCTTTAGCTCAGACTAAGGCCCTTCCTCAGGCAAGTTAATAAAAAACTGGAAATTCATCTAGTGCTGTTTTTTTGTTTGTTTGTTTTTGTTTTTTCCTAGTGCTGAATAGCATTCATTAACTCCCTGCTTTTTGATAACTCTCCAGTGTCTTCAGTTTGTTGTTTTTTATATATATATGTTTTTCATCTGGAATGTTAATTCACTACCCCCTATCTGGGTACAGACTTACCAGGAAGGGCAACTCTATGAGGCAAAAATAACAAAGAAAACAAACTAGAGTAGACTCATTTGAGTTTTCTATGCTTCTAGTTGTTGCTTAGCTCCCATGAGCCTTGGCTTCTTTGGATGTTAATGGGGAAGGACAGTTCTTAGATGAGATTTTACTCATCTGTTCTGGAAATAAAAGCAGTGGGACCGAAGACAACTACTTCCACTGACAGTTAACTTGAGAATGTTTTATTTTTTTGTAATAACAAGAGGATCTCAAAGGCAATTCTGTGCTAGAAATCAACCTCTTCCATTTTCTGGCAGGTATTTAATAATTGTGGAAATTTGTTATAAAAATGGAACAATTAATGCTGTCATAATTTTGTCACTAATATCACTATTCCCTAAAGATTGTGTTATTTCAAAATCTGAAAATGTGACTTGTATATAAAAACAGTATTTGGCTGGGCATGGTGGTGGCTCATGCTTGTAATGCTAGCACTTTGAGAGGCTGAGGCAGAAGCATTGCTTGAGCTCAGGAATTTGAGGGTACAGTGAGCTATGATCAGACCACTGCACTCTAGCTTAAGTGACAGAGCAAGACTCTGTCTCCAAAATAAGTACATAAAAATAAAATTTATTATTAATATTTATTTGATAGCCATATTCGCTAATGATAAATAAATTTATTACAATTATATTTATGTCAATGCTGTCTAAGAAATTCGTTTCAGTCTTTTGGATAATTTGTCAGTGGTCATGGAAAAATTAATTAAATGAATATGTTTCCTTTTATTTTAATAAGAGCTTTCTTTCATTTTGAGAAGATCCAATTGTTTAATTATACTTTTACATTTTATATACAGTTATAAGTTAATGAATAAAAATATAACTCATTTCCTTGATTTATTATATCCGTAGGCTTATGTTTCAGTAATTTTCAAAAACAAAATTAGTGGGTGAATTCATTATGGAAGAACACAAAGAAGAGCAGGAGATTGAATAGAAAGTCTTTCTAAGACCTTGTGTTATTGTTCACTAGTGACATTTCTTCTATGTATAGAGTTTGCCTTAAGTGGCACTAAGCTTTTAGTGAAACTGTTGACATATTCTTAGCTAGTTCTGTAAGAATCAACGCTGGAAGATCAGTACGTCTTACACAGTCAGAAAGCCTCAAATAAAGGCCTAATTTAATCTATTTTAACCCAGAAAAGTAAAAGCATTTTATAAGATGTGAAAAAAGATGGATTCTATCTACCATGTGACTCCGGGAAAGACATTTGACCATTTTGGGACTCAAAATATCTGTGAGCTGAGTTACATTTTGCTGTAGCCAAGAGCAGACAGGTTGAAATACTGTTTAAAAAGTACTTGATGGGCTGGGCATGGTGGCTTAGGCCTGTCATCCCAGCACTTTGGGAGGCTGAGGCAGGCAGATCACTTGAGGCCAGGAGTTCGAGACCAGCCTGGCCAACATGGTAAAACCCTGTCTCTACTAAAAAAACAAAAATTAGCCAGGCATGTGTTGCACACCTGTAATCCCAGCTACTTGGGAGGCTGAAGCATGAGAATCGCTTGAACCCACTGGAGGTTGCAGTGAGCCGAGATGGTGCTGCTGCACTCCAGCAGCCTAAGCAACAGAACAAGACTCTGTCTCCAAAAAAATATATAAATAAAAAAAAAAAGCACTCGATGATATGATTTGGAGAAGACAAACTGCAAACTGCATGCATAGAGAACTTTCCAGGGATATGTCTGTCATGCTAAATATAATGATTCCTGATAGCACTAATAGTTTTTAAAGATTTTCTTTTCAAAGTTTAATTCTGTCCTTTCAGGTCTTAGCTAAAGAAGATACTGAGGCAGCTATTCAATCAATATTATACAGAGAAAATTATATAATTAAGGTAAGAACTGGCTACAAAATGCATCTCAGTTAAAAATTGAATGTAGTTTTTCCTTTTTATATGTAGCATATCATATAAAAACTATTTAGAAAATATGGAAAAAAGAATTAAAAGAATACTCCCTTGCACCTGGAATTAACCTTAAGGGATGTCTGAGATTGCTTTAATGGACTTCCTCCCTTCCTGTACTTCGTGGGAATTCCTTCACAGAGAGGCACAGGAATTTCCCTCTACTCACTTGTTTCTTTGTCCTAGTGGGTTTCAGCAGTCACTACAAATGAGCTAATCCTTAAGAGCTGTTAGCAGAACACACTGAGTAATTATTACTCAGATATACATAGAACAGGGCTACACTGAGCCAGGATGGGCTTAATGTGACAAGAAGAACATCCATGTGAAGTGTACTAAACACCGGGGACACTGGAGTGGGTAACCTGTTTTTATTTTTAAGAAATTTCTTTAGAGTTCTTTAAAAAGAAAAGGAACTAACATTGGGAATGGCTGAAGTGTGCTATGGCCAGAGGTTAGGGAGGGACTTGGTCTAGCAGACCTCTCAGGGTTCTTAATATTTTATTTTTTTCGTTTTGAAGTTCACACTCATCCTAGTAGTCACAAGACTTTATTTGCTATATGAAAGCTGGATAAGAAGGTTTGGTGAGAATGAATTAATTTGTAGCCTAATCAAGCACCTTCTTTGCAGGCTACTCTCCACTTGGATTAGGTTGTGCTACACTTCTGCCTCTTTACTCTTGCCCTTTTTTTTTTTTTTTTAAATCTGAAGGTCAGTTGTACTGAAGGTTTTTTTCCTTTTTTCTTTTTTCATAGAATGTTTTTCTTCCTCTTTTTCTGCCATCCCTTCTCTTCCTGGATAACTATTCTTTTTTTTTGTTTTGAGACAGGGTCTCACTCTGTCACCCAGGCTAGAGTGCAATGGCACAATTACAGCTCTTTGCAGCCTTGGCCTCCTGGGCTCAAGTGATTCTCCTGCCTCAGCCTCCCGAGTAGTTGGGGTTACAGGTGTGAGCCACAAAGCCCAGCTAAGTTTTAATTTTTTTTTTTTTTTTGAAATGGAGTCTCACTTCTTTGCCCAGGCGGAAGTGCAATGGCGCTATCTTGGCTTACTGCAACCTCCACCTCCCGGGTTCAAGCAGTTCTGCCTCAGCCTCCCAAGTAGCTGGGATTACAGGCACATGCCAGCATGCCCAGCTAACTTTTGTATTTTTAGTAGAGAGAGATGTGGTTTCACCATGTTGGCCAGGCTGGTCTCGCACTCCTGACTTCAAGTGTTCTGCCCACCTTGGCTTCCCAAAGTGCTGGGATTACAGGTGTGGGGTTACCACCACTCCTGGCCAAGTTTTAACTTTTTTGTAGAGACAAAGTCTGACTATTTTCCCCAGGCTGGTCTTGAATTCCTGGGCTCATGTGATCCTCCTGCTTTGGCCTCCCAAAATGCTAGGATTACCAGCGTGAGCTATCGCACGTAGCCTAAATCCTCATTCTTAAAGGCCCAGCCCAAATGTCTCCCACTTTGGGAGTCTTGGCTTTGGAAAAAAATTAATCATTTTTTTCAACATATACAATATAAAAGTAAATATACACAATATAAAATTTGCCATTTTAACCATTTTTAAGTGTACCATTCAGTGTCATTGATTAGATTCATAATGTTGTGCAACCATCACCACTATTTCCAAAACTTTTTCATTACTCCAAACTGAAAGTTTGTATTCAGTAAGCAGTGGCTCGTCATTTCTCCCTCCCCCAGGCACTTGGTAACCTCTAATCTACCCTCTGTCTCTAGGAATTTTGGCTATTCTAGATAGTTTATATATGTGGAATCCTATACTATTTGTCCATTTGTGTCTGACTTATTTCACTTTGGCATACTATTTTCAAAGTTCATCCACATTGTAGCATATATCAGAACTTCATTCCTTTTTATGGCTAAATAATATTCCATATTACACATGTAAATAAATGTGGTTTGTATATACCACATTTTATCTGTTCATCTGTTGATGGATACTTGGATGATTTCCACCTTTTGGCTATTGTGAATAATGCTGGAATGAACACTGGTATACAAGTATTTCTTTGAGTCCTGAATTTTCATTCATTTGGCTAGGAGGGGAATTGTTGGGTCTTATGGTAGGTCTGTTTAAATTTCTGAGGCCCACCAAACTGGGAATCTTTTAAGAATCTAGGAAATGGTTTTTCTCTCCTCTGTTTTCAGTTATTTTATTTATAGTATGCCATTTATATATGCATCATATATAAATATACATCTTGTTATATTCCCCCTCCCACTGTTTGTGAATTTGTTTGTTTCTTAGGGATGAGTTTTCACTATGTTGCCCAGGCTAGAGTGCAGTGTCCCAGTCATAGTGTACTGCAGCCTTGAAGTCCTGGGCTCAAGCGATTCTCTAGCTTCAGCCTCCCAGGTAGCTAGAAATATAGGCAGGCGCCACCTTGCCTTGCTTTTGATTTGTTCTTTAGTCTTTCTCCCCAGGGAGAGCACGCATGTTGCCCCAAATACCTGTGTTTTCCTTATTTGCAGCAGAGTGTATGTCACATAGTAGAAGTTAAAGCCAAAGAAATGATTGAATTAATGAATGTCTTTGAGGGTTATTCTTAGGAGTAATTTAAACCTACGAAGTTTTAAGTTTTGGAAAATTTTAGAACAAGAAAGCTTTAGGATAATGTATTTGTCTTTTCTACCACTGTTTATTAGGAACTAAATAAGTATTTACAACATCATGCCTTCTTAAATGCAAGAAGAAAGGAGATGTTATATAAAAGATGGGTTGACCATGTGGCAGATCCTCTTCAGAAGAAAATTATAGAAAAAGTTTGCTCACATAAGAAGATTAAAAAAAGGAGGCAAGAGGAATTAGATGGCTTTTTAAAACATGTAAATAAAAAGGTACTAAGAGATCATTTGTTGCTTTTTTCAGTTGATTTAAAGCCTCATGTCATCTTTGTTCATTTATAATCATCCAGTCAGTCTGTCCCTGTCCCCTCTACATATGTATAATCTATACCCTGTTATATAATAGCATAAAGTATTCTTTTTTTTTTTTTTTTTTTTTTTTGAGACGGAGTCTCGCTCTGTCGCCCAGGCTGGAGTGCAGTGGCTGGATCTCAGCTCACTGCAAGCTCCGCCTCCCGGGTTTACGCCATTGTCCTGCCTCAGCCTCCTCAGTAGCTGGGACTACAGGCGCCCGCCACCTCGCCCGGCTAGTTTTTTTGTATTTTTTTAGTAGAGACGGGGTTTCACTGTGTTAGCCAGGATGGTCTCGATCTCCTGACCTCATGATCCGCCTGTCTCGGCCTCCCAAAGTGCTGGGATTACAGGCTTGAGCCACCGCGCCCGGCCGCATAAAGTATTCTTAAACCCAGGACGTTTGGAAAGGACAGAAAAAGAAGATTAGGTTTAATTGTGTACATTAGAACCATTTTTCTGTGTTTTCCCCATGTAATTATTAATATTATTATTATCATTATTATTATTTGAGACGGAGTTTTGATCGTCGCCCAGGCTGGAGTACAATGGCGCAATCTCGGTTCACTGCAAACCCCCGCCTCCCGGCTTCAAGGAATTCTCCTGCCTCAGCCTCCCAAGTAGCTGGAATTACAGGCATGTGCCACCACACTGGCTAATTTTGTATTTTTAGTAGAGATGGGGTTTCTCCATGTTGGTCAGGCTGGTCTCAAACTCCTGACTTCAGGTAATCCACCCGCCTCGGCCTCCCAAACTGCTGGGATTACGGGCGTGAGCCACTGGGCCCAGGCCTCCTCATGTAATTGCTAATTTGAATTATCAAGTTAAAAAGTTTGGGCTGGGTACGTGGCTCACACCTGTAATCCCAGCACTTTGTGAGGCCGAAGCAGGTGGATCACCTGAAGTCAGGAGTTAGAGACCAGCCTGGCCAACATGGTGATACCCTGTCTCTCCTAAAAATATAAAAATTAGCCGGGCATGGTGGTGGGCACCTGTAATCCCAGCTACTTGGGAGGCTGAGGCAGGAGAATCGCTTGAACCTGCGAGGTGGAGATTGCAGTGAGCCGAGATCACACCACTGTACTCCAGCCTGGGTGATGGAGCAAGACTCTGTCTCAAAAAAAAAAAAAAAAAATTACAAAATAAATAAATAAATAATTTGGACTCTGGTTTCAGGACATATTTTTATTTTGTTCTGGAACTTGATTATTTGCAAAGCTCTAAAATATAGCTGTTCTTCTAGCATTTTAAAAAAATCTGAGATGTTTGACTAGTAAGCATTTAAAAGCAAATTCCCAAATCTTTTAGTGTTCCAAAATTCTTTATTAAAATCTTACAGATTTTAAGTAGATTCCTTCCTTCACTGTACCTTATTGGTTGAATAAATTAAATTTCAAATGTAGCCTTCTCTTTCTTTTTGCATTTATCACTGATGCCGCTTTCAAGCATAAGAATGATACTGTGTGTTTGACTCTCAAGTCCTGATATACTCAAAATTAACTGTGCACCTCTTGTTCTTGTGTGTGGTTTTATTTCCTTGCTATAGGGAAATGCATTTATAGAACATTATGATCCAAAAGAGTATGATCCCTTTTATATGAGCAAGAAGGATCCCAATTTTCTGAAGGTAGGGTAGATTTCTTTTTTAACTTTGGTATTATGTGTTTGGTTGTTTTGAGCAGCCCTAATACATGAGCAGTCCTAAAGTAACTCCCTAGAAGTGCAGTAACATTTTAAGCATAGTTTCCCATCGCCTGATCTTAGAAAGGAACAAAAAGCCAAAGGCCAAAGTAAATTAAATCTCCACAAAAGTGGAAAATACTGGATAATGATTGGGTAATAGGTAGCGTTTAAGAATTCCATAGACTTTTAAATTTGTTACAAAAGTAACACATTTTCATGATAGGTAAATAAGAAAATTGATTTTCAAATTAAGAAAATAAAAAACCAAAATTCCATTACCCAGAATTAATTCATTATAATGTTAACTCATTAACAGTTTTCTGTATATCTATCTAGATTTCTTTCTATATATGTGTATATATTCACATTTTTATTTTATAAGAATGGAGTTACATTTGGTTTTATAATGGGCTTCCCCTCCCTCAATAGTTTATTTTCTTCTTTGTCAAAATATAAATATATAATTGTCTTCATTGCATGGTATTCTGTTACTAATAGCAGAATTAATTAACCTTGCACTGAAGGATTAACCAAGTCTTAGGGTTTTTTTCACATTTATTTCATCTTCACTGCTACTGCATGAGGTAAGTCACAGATGAGACAAGTGAGGCTCAGGTCACTTGTCAAAGTCACCCAGCTGTAAATAGCAGAGCACAGATGTGGTGTTTTGTTTTGTTTTGTTTTTTTCAGACAGAGTCTCACTCTGTCACCCAGGCTGGAGTGCAGTGGCGCGATCTCTGCTCATTGCAACCTCCGCCTCCCGGGTTCAAGAGATTCTCCCACCTCAGCCTCCTGAGTAACTGTGATTATAGGCATGTGCCATCACGCCCGGATAATTTTTGTATTTTTAGTAGAGACTAGGTTTCACCGTGGTGGCCAGGCTGGTCTCAAATTCCTGACCTTAAGTGATTTGTCCTCCTTGGCCTCCCAAAGTGCTGTGATTATAGGCTTGAGCCACTGTGCCTGGCCTTATCTTGTATAAAATGTTGTTTTGAAATATGTGTACATTGTGGAATGACTAAACCAATGAACATACATTGCTTCACAAACACCGGCTTTTTTCTAAGTGAGAACACATAAAATCTACTCTCTTTGCAATTTTCAAGAATACAATACCTTGTTATTAACTATAGCCATCATGTTGTACAATAGATCTCTAGAAAAATTTTATGGCAGCTGGGCGTGGTGGCTCATGCCTGTAATCCCAGCACTTTGGGAGGCTGAGGTGGGTCGATCACCTGAGGTCAGGAGTTCAAGACCAGCCTGACCAACATGGTGAAATTCTGTCTCTACTAAAAGTACAAAAATTAGCTGGGTGTGGTGGCATGCACCTATAGTCAGAGCTACTCAGGAGGCTGAGGCAGGAGAATCACATGAACCTGGGAGGTGGAGGCTGCAGTAAGTCAAGATTGAGTGCCACTGCACTCCAGCCTGGGCAACAGAGTGAGTAAGACGCTGTCTGGGGGGGGAAAAAAAAGAAAAATTTTATGGCTGAAAAAATATAATTGCATTGCATTCAAGTTAATTTAGTGACACAAATTATTTTAAAAGGTTTATTGCACGTATGAAATAGATACCCTTTTTTTTCTTTTTTTTTTAGATGGAGTCTCACTCTGTTGCCCAGGCTGGAGTGCAATGGTGCGATCTCAGCTCCTGCAACCTCCACCTCCCGGGTTCAAGCGATTCTCCTGCCTCAGCCTCCTGAGTAACTGGGATTACAGGCTCACACCACCAGGCCTGGTTAATTTTTGTATTTTTAGTAGAGACGGGTTTTCACCATGTTGGTCAGGCTGGTCTTGAACTCCTGACCTCGGGATCCGCCCACGTCATCCTCCCAAAGTGCTGGGATTACAGGTGTGAGCCACCGTGCCCGGCGTAGATACTATTTTTTAAAATGGTGTTCAGGGGATAATTTTTACCCTTTTTAGAGAGGTTTTATTAGAACTGATATTGGCCCTGACGTGTGCAAATCAGTGAGAAGTCCAATATTAATTGTTTTTGGAGACATTCAACCTTGAGTTGTACCGTCATGCTGTGGGCTTGTGTCATCCTACAAAATGGTCCTGCAGTCTCCCAGTTCTTGGTGGGGCACATCTCTGGTCCCAGGTCCAGGTTGTACTATGGTTGTTATTCCTTATGGTCACATGCTGTAGCTCAGGTGCTGGCCCCATTTGTAGACCCAGCATTGCTGTTCCATGTCTTCAGATCCAGGTCCTTACCCATGTCTGGCAGAGACTCCACCTGAGAGTGTCTCTGGTAGGCTCCACAGGCTGGGCTCCTGGTGTCCTGCTCCGTACTCTTTATGGACCTGGCACCTCCCAGACCCTGCTTCTGAGCTGCTGCAGAGTCTGTAAGCTTGTCCTTATTCTCAGTTCTGGGTTATCAAGTGGAGATACCCAACATTATCTCCTTTCCCCCTTTCAATTTCCCCAGTACAGAAAAGGTTCGTCCTGCCTCTTCTTTCAACAGTAGGGCTTGAGATGGCCCAGAACACCTGACTTCAGACCAACCCAAATGACCCTGTCTATCTTCCTTTCCTGGGAGTGGGACAGATCTGACTTTAGGAACATAGAGGCTTGATTCCTTCCCTTCAGATGGATCTTCAGCATTTCTTTGCATGTGCTTCGTGCAGCTCTACTTAAAAATTATTAACTTAGTACTAAGTCTTGTTCCTTCAGTACACATCTTTTAGATATTCTTTGTGATGAAATAGGAGTATGTGAAGAGCACTTCTGCTGCATACTGAAATATGGAGGATTGCTTGAATTGTGAGCTGAACTGGCTGCTTTTTAAAATTTCTTTCGTGAAACACCATGTTTACTTGAAAGAATGACTTGCAAACTATGGTTAGTAAGTCTTGGGTATTTGGCAGATATTTTCTGGAAAATGAATGAAGTCAGCTTGTCACTTTGAGAAAAACTACTGGCAATATTTGTTGCCAGTGATAAAAGGTGAGCTTTCAAGCAAAACATTTGGAATTTTGGAACACTCATATTCACCATCAGAAGTGTGACAGTGTCCCAATACTCAAAAGACTTTACTGATGAAATTGGTAATGATATTAATGAATGTGGTTCTTTGATATTAAATAATGAAATGTACAAACATTTGGAAGATCTTGCCTAACTCCATGATCCAATTTCCCCCCAAATGTTACAAAATTATGCATTGGAAAAAGATTCATTTGAAGTGCAAAATAGACTAATGGACTTAGTAGAAGAGTATGAAAAATTCATGGATATGGTTTCAAATTCCACATCGTAACTAACCTTTAAGAAACTATCTCTTACTGAGTTTGGGTATAGTATCAAAAACAAATATCCACAATGATCTTAAAAGGCTGTTAAAATACTCCTACCTTTTTCAACTACATATCTCTATATGGATTTTCTTCGTATACAACAACTAAACAAATCTCAACAGATTGCTTGCAGAAGCAGATATGAGAATCCGCTTGTCTTCTATTAAGCAATACATAAAGAAGTTTACAAAAATGTAAAACAATGTTACTCTTCTCATTTTTTGTTTTATTTTGGGAAATAGAGTTATTTTTTGTAGAAAGATATGTTAAACAATAGGCATATTATTATTTTAAAATTAATAAGCAATTTAAAATTTCCTGTTTTATTTTCTAATATAGTAAATTTCAATAGATCTAAGCCATATACACAAACGTTATTTGGATATAACAACAACGTTTTGAAATAGAATAGTTTCGGCCGGGCGCAGTGGCTCACGCCTATAATCCCAGCTACTTGGGAGGCTGAGGCAGGAGAATCACTTGAACCCAGGAGGAGGAGGTTGCAGTGAGCCAAGATCACGCCACTGCACTCTAGCCTGACAGCAGAGTGAGACTCTGTCTCAAAAAAAAAAAAAAAGTTTCAGAACCACTGGGTTATAATACCTCCATTTATGATGTACAAGTGCTGTCAGTAGAGATAGGAATCTCCGGATTTATAATTGTTGGTAAAACTTTAGATTTTTTTTTGTTTCTATCTTCAATTTAAAACTTCAAATTTGGTCCAGGCACGGTGGCTCATGCCTGTAATCCCACCACCACTTCCACCACTTTAGAGGCTGAGGTGGGAGCATGGCTTGAACCCAGCAGTTCAAGACCAGCCTGGGCAACATAGGTAGATCCTGTCTCTACAAAAAATTTTAAAAATTAGCTGGACATGGTGGCGCACACCTGTGGTCCCAGCTACTTGGGAGGTGGAGGTGGGAGGATGGCCTGAGCCTAGGAGGTCGAAGCTGCAGTGAGCTACTGCACTCTAGCCTGGGCGACAGAGCAAGACCCTGTCGGAGAGCTTCAAGATAACTGGCTTGAGGCATCTGACACTCGCCTCCTCCACAGAAGGGCCAAAATAGCGAGTAGAAAATTGTACTTGGAACACGTCATCTAAGAGGAACACTGGAATTCCACAGAGAAGTGACAAGGAAACATTTAAGGTGAGGAAGGAGAGGGAGGTGAGGCAGCCTGCTCGGCCCTGAGACTAACATGGGGGATGCCTGCAGATGGAGAGGGCTGAGGTGTGAGCAGCTGGCAGCAACCTTGCTGACTTCAGCACGGGGGCCACGACTCACTTTCTTGTGCCCAGAGGACAGGCCCCACCTGCAGCATCACCTAGGCTGAAACATACACTCCCTAACTGCCTGCCTATGCCAGCTGCCACTGAAAGCAACCCCACCCTCCACAGCAGCAGGGCCACAGCACAACCACCAGCACCCCTACCCAAGTACTCTGCAGGGGGCTGGGGGATCGCCCTGCCCCATCCACCACCGTTGGTGAGAGCCCACCAGCCTGCTGCTATCACCACAGCTGGCACCCTCCTGCACATGCCAACTGCGGGTCTGGAGACTGGCTCACCCAGCCTGTTGCAGCCACTGCCAACACCCATGTAGACCACTTGGGAGACAGAGGGTTGTCTCATCATTGCTACTGCCATTGCCCATGCCATGAGTGCTGCCCAGGGGTTCAAGAACCTGCTCATCCACCTGGCCCACCACGGCCACTGCATGCACCCAAGCAAGCCACCTGGAGACCCAAGAACTGGCCCACCTGAACCTGTAACACCGGTACCAGTGTATACTGCTCTGAAGACCAAGGACAGGCACCCTCAGCCTGCCACTGCTTCCACTGAGGCTGGGGACTGGCCTGCCTAATGTCCCCATCCCCAGCAAAGCCTTACCACATCCTCCAATAACTGTACCCTAAGCCACCGAGGAAAACACAGACACCACTGATGCTGTTTGCACTCAAAGAAATCATGGAGACTACACTGCTACACGTACCCAGGATCAAGGCCAAAGTGTCCTACCCATCCAACACCATAGACACATCTCCAGGAAAAAGTCCTTCCCTGTGGACGCAAATCCAAAAAGCAGGAAGAAGCCTCTATTATCCCAGATGCACAGATGTCAGTGTAAGGACACAAGAAACATCAAAAAGCAAGGCTCTGACACCTCCAGAGCAGCATAGTAACTCTCCAGCAGCAGAGTCCAGTGTCATTTAAAATTTGATTTGCTCTTCATATGTGAATACGTCACATACAAATACCTGAAAATGATAGCACCTTTTTTTTGTTCCTTTTTACAGCAAGTTAATATTTTCTTAATATTTTATGAGTAGCACTCTTCATAACTTCTGTAGAAGCAAACTTATACTGGGCAGTCTGATCACCGTTTATTTTAACTCTAATAGTCATGATGTGTATTATAACTACCCCTGAAAAACTAGCCTGATGAGCATGAGAAAAATACATGAGTGACCTTTTAAGCTTGTGGTACAATTTCCCTGACTAGGCCTAAATGATGAATGTTGTTGTTCGTGAATCCTGTTTTCATATGTAGAACTGTCATTTTGATATTGATAATTATGGCCATTAACATATATTTAGTGCTTCCATACTTTGGCTCACAAATGATCTATATTTTGAATAACTTGGTTAAGTTTTCAGTAATGTTAGTTATGTTGTTGATTATCAATGTTAGGGATTAAGATGAATATATGGATATATTTTTTCTTTTGTGCATGGGAAAGGAATTTTTTAAATTTGGGAACATATGATAACAACAAAATAATTTTTGAAGATTGAACCCACAGTGAAACAAGAGCTAACTTTGTCTCTTTGACTGGAGGGCCTTAAGAGAGGTATTGATATACCCCCATCTCTTTGTAATATATTAAACAAATATGATGGTAAGCCAGCTATTTGTAGATACCATATTATTTACCCTTCCAGCATAAGAGCCATCCGTATGTGGATGCTTCGAATAGACTGAAAATGTTTACTACTCAGCCTTGCAACTCAGACCTTACACAAGTGCCTCTCTTGTAGGTTACCATCCCACCATTTCGTGACCCTTTGAAAAAAGCACAATATGACAAGGATAATGAAAAAAGAACTCTTCTTCAGTGTGAGACTGGTACTTAGTTCCTGATTGTTATATGATTTCATAGCCCAAGAGCAATGGCAGTTGCATGTAAGGATGTTAATTTAGATTTTTATTCTTCCTGCAGGCAAAATATATTCAATAAAAGAATTCAAAGAAGTTGAGAAGGCTCAGCTGCATTCCAGATTCCCACAAATTTCTAATTCAAGGCACTTTATGACTCCAAATGAGTGGCTGAAACTGCCTACACGATACATAGAAAGTGAATTTTGTAAAAGGAGAAGGTAATGGTTAATATACTAGAAATTATAGAACCTTTTGGACCTTGAAAATTCTTGAGACAGTTATAAAATTTTTCATAGTTATGATTTTTTAAAATTTTCATTTTTTAAAAAATCTATAATTCTTATCTTCATTTCTCCATATGTGATGTTTCTTTTTTCTTGGGTACTTTCAAGATTTTCTCTTTCTCTTTGGTTTTCCTTAGCTAGATTATGATCTGTCTATATATTTTTTTTCTTTCTATCTTAATGTTCTCTGAGGTTCTCATATGTGTAGTTTTATATCTTTTATTATTTTGGGGAAATTCTAGACCATTATCACTTCAAATATTTCTTATTTCCCATTCTCTCTGCTTTTTTTCTTCCTTCTGAGACTTCAATTATATGTATATTAGATCACTTGATGATGTCTCACAGTGCCATAGCTCTTACTCTGTTCTGTTTTTCCACTCTTTTTTTCCTTATTTGTTTTTCAGTTGGATGATTTCTGACTTGTTTTTGAGTTCACTGTTCTTCCTTAGCTGTGTCCTGTCTGCTGAAGAGCCCTTCAAAGGAACTCTTCATCTTTGATACCATGATTTTCAAATTTCTAGCATTACCATTTCAATTTTTAGATAGTTTTTATTTATTCTGAAATTCTTCATCTGTTCATGCATATTGTCCACCTTTTCCACTAGATTCTTTACCATATTAATTATTTAAAACTCCCTATCTGGTAATTCCAACATTATGAATCTAGTTCTCTTGATTCCTTTATCTCTTGAGAGTGGCTTGTTTTCCCTTGCTTTTTGTGCATGTCTTGTAATTTTTTATTGAGTGCCAGATATTTGATGTAGAAGAACAGTGTACATGGAGTATTTATGTCTAGAAATGGATATGCCTTTTCTTCTGTCAAGCATTAGTGTGGAGGATTAGCCTTATCTAGTTGGAGTTGAGTTGGATTTGGGTATTGTTATTGCTATTGTTACCTTTAGTGCACCACAGGCTTGAATACCTCTAGTGGCCGGGCTGCTTTTCCTTGTGCTTAGAGTGGGGGTGGGGTGCCAGAGGGATTTTCTCAAGTGTTTCTGCTCCTTCCTCAGTTTTCAGCTATCCCTGCAAGCTGGCATCATAGAAGTGGAGGGGTCTTCTCCCCATGCTCTTGCCTCTCCCACGGGAGTACACCGCTGTTGCATGTTGCTTATTGCAAGGCTCCTGGTGGAGGCAGAGGAATATCCTATGTTTTTCTCATGGAGCTTCAGTTTTGGCAAGCTCTGTGTGCTTAGGCCTCAGGAGCAGGACTTTCCTGTGGTTCCTTTTCCTTATCCTTGTGGCAGCCAAACTTGACCTTGTATCTGTGGTTGTTCTTGGATGGCACTTTCCTGTCTGTCTTCCAATGACAGCAGATTTCTGCTTAGTATAGGAATAGGAGTCTTGATATCTTTTTTTTTTTTAATTTTAGTGTTTGTAGGTACATAGTATGTGTATATATTTATGAGGTCCATGAGATGTTTTGATACAGGCATGCAATTCATAATAATCACATAATGTAAAATGAGGTATCCATCCCCTCAATGATTTATTCTTCATGTTACAAAGAATCCAGTTATACCCTTTTAGTTATTTTAAAATGTATGTTAAAGTATTACTGACTATAGTCCCCTCGTTGTGCTATCATATACGAGGTCTTACTCATTCTTGCTATTTTTTTGTCCCCATTAGCCCCATCCCTACTTACCCTTTACCCTCCCAATATAGTTCCCAGCCTCTGGTAACCATCCTTCTGCTCTCCATCTCCATGAGTTCAATTGTTTTGATTTTTAGATTCCACAAATAAGTGATAACATGTGATATTTGTCTTTCTGTGCATGGTTTATTTCACTTAGCACGATAACCTCCAGTTCCATCCATATTGTTGCTAATAACAGGATCTTATTCTTTTTTATGGGTGAATATTGGTCAAATTCACACACACTCCATTGTGTGTGAATACATTTTCTTTATCCATTCATCTGTTGATGGACACTTAGGTTGCTTCCAAATCTTGACCAATGTAAACAGTGCTGCAACAAACATGGGAGTGCAGATATCTCTTCAATATATTGATTTCCTGTCTTTTGAGTATGTATGCAACAGTGGGATTGCTGGATTATGTGGTAGGTCTGTTTTTAGTTTTTTGAGACTCCTCCAAACTGTTCTCCATAGTAGTTGTACCCATTTACATTCCCACCAACAGAGTACAAGCATTCCCTTTTCTCTACACCCTTGCCAGCATTTGTTATTGCCTGCCTTTTGGATGTAAGCCATTTTAACTGGGATGAGATGATGTCTCATTGTAGTTTTTTTTTTTTTTTCTTTTTTTGAGACAGAGTCTTGCTTTATCGCCCAGGTCAGAGTGCAGTGGCCTCTGCCTCGCGGGTTCAAGCAATTCTCCTGTCTCAGCCTCTTGAGTAGCTGTGACTACAGGCACATGCCACCCCACCCAGCTGAGTTTTGTATTTTTAGTAGAGACAGGGTTTTACCATATTGGTCAGGCTGGTCTCAAACTCCTGACCTCAGGTGATCCACCCACTTTGGCCGCCCAAAGTGTGGGATTACAGGTGTGAGCCATTGCGCCCAGCTTGTTGGTTGATTTGTAATAAGGCTTTTCTTCTCTCAAAAATCTAATGCCATAGTATTGGTTTCTGTGTGCATCGGGAGTGTGAGCCACCGCGCCTGGCCTGCTTTCTTTCTTTTTATATTTTGTAAGTCTGTTGTTAGTTTTTTGATTTGTGGTTACTATGAGGCTTGTAAATGCTATCTTGTAACCCATTATTTTTAACTGATGACAACTTAAAACTGATTGCATATACAAACACACAAAAAGAAAACTAGTGAAAACTTTACACTTTAACTTTGTCTCCCTGCTTTTTAACTTCTTGTTGTTCCTCTTTGTGTCTTATTGTACTATTTTTTGAAAAGTTGTTGTAATTATTTTTGACTGGTTCATCATTTAGTCTTTCTATTTAAGATAAGAGTAGTTTACACACCACCGTTGCAGTGTTATATTATTCTGTGCTTTTCTGTGTGCTTACTATTACCAGTGAGTTTTGTATTTTGAGATGATTTCTTCTTGCTCATTAACATCCCTTTCTTTCAGATTAAAGAACTCCCTTTAGCATTTCATATAGGATAGGTTTGGTGTTGATGAAATCCCTCAGCTTTTGTTTGTCTGGGAAGGTCTTTGTTTCTCCTTCATGCCTGAACGATTTTTTTTTTTTTCTGGATAATACTATTCTAGGATAAAAGTTTCAGTCAGCACTTTCTTTTCTTTTCTTTTCTTTGTATTTTATTTTAGAGACAGAGTCTCACTCTGTCATCCAGGCTGGAGTGCAGTGGCATAATCTCAGCTGACTGCAACCTCTGCCTCCCAGGTTCCAGTGATTCTTGTGCCTCAGCCTCCCGAGTAGCTGGGATTACAGCTGTGCACCACCATACCCGGCTAATTTTTGTATTTTTAATAGTGATGGAGTTTCTCCACATTGGCCAGGCTGGTCTTGAACTCCTGACCTCAAGTGATCCACCTGCTTCAGCCTCTCCAAATCCTCAGATTACAGGCGTGAGCCACCATGTCTGGCCATGTTAGCACTTTAAATATGTCCTGCCACTCTCTCCTGGCCTGTAAGGTTTCCACTGAAAAGTCTGCCGCCAGACATAGTGGAGCTCTATTGTATGTTACTTGTTTCTTTCCTCTTGATGCTTTTAGGATCCTTTCTTTATTCTTGATCTTTAGGAGTTTGATTATTAAATGCCTAGAGGTAGTCTTCCTTTGGTTAAATCTGCTTGGTGTTCTATGACTTTCTCTACTTGAATGTTGATACCTTTCTCTAGGCTTGGGAAGTTTTCTGTTATTATCCCTTTGAATAAACTTTCTACTTCTGTCTCTATCTCCCCTGTAAGGCCAGTAACTCTTAGATTTGTACTTTTGAGGCTATTTTCTGATCTTACAGATGTGCTTCACTGTTTTTTATTTTTTTTCTTTTGTCTTCTCTGAATGTCTATTTTCAAATAGCCTGTCTCCAAGCTCACTAATACTTTTTTCTGTTTGGTCAATTCTGCTATTAAAAGCCTCTGATGTATTCTTCAGCATGTCAGTTGCATTTTTCAGCTCTAGAATTTCTGCTTGATTTTTTTTTTTTTTTTTTTTTTGAGACAGTCTTGCTCTGTCACCTAGGGTGGAGTGCAGTGGCGCAATCTCGGCTCACTGCAACCTCTGTCTCTCGGGTTCAAGTGATTCTCGTGCCTCAGCCTCCTGAGTAACTACAGGCACCTGCCACCACGCCCGGCTAATTTTTTGTATTTTTAGTAGAGATGGGGTTTCACCATGTTTGCCAGGTTGGTCTCGAACTCTTGACGTCAGGTGATCCACCCACCTCAGCCTCCCAAAGTTCTGGGATTACAGGCATGAGCCACTGCACCTGGCCTCATTATAATTTTTGGTGAATTTTTTTTTTTAAGCTCATTAGCTATCATTAATGCTGTGTATTTTATGTGTTTCTGTGTGGCCCCAGACAATTTTTTTTTTTTTTTTTTGAGATGGAGTCTTGCTCTTTCCCCCAGGTTAGAGTGCAGTGGTGCAATCTCGGTTCACTGCAACCTCTGCCTCCTGGGTTCAAGCAATTCTCCTGCCTCAGTTCCCTGACTTAGCTAGTATTACAGGCACGCACCATTACACCTGGCTAATTTTTGTATTTTTATTTTTATTTATTTATTTATTTTGAGACAGTGTCTCACTCTGTTGGCAAGGCTGTAGTGCAGTGGCATGATCTTGGCTCACTGCAACCTCCATCTCATAGACTTAAGCAATTCTCCTGCCTCAGCCTTCTGAGTAGCTGGGATTACAGGTGTGTGCCACCACACCTGGCTAATTTTTGTATTTTTAGTAGAGACAGGGTTTCACCATGTTGGCCAGGCTGGTCTCAATCTCCTGACCTCAGGTAATCTGCCCACCTTGGCCTCCCAAAGTACTGGGATTACAGCCATGAGCCACTGTGCCTAGCCAATTCTTTGTAATTATTTCAATTTCTTGAAATAATTCTATCAAATTTGTCTGATAGAATTCTGAATTCCTTCTCTGCGTTATCATGAATTTCTTTGAGTTTCTTCAGAATAGCTATTTTGAATTCTCTGTTTGAAAGGTCATATATCTCTTTTTCTCTGGGATTCGTCCCTAGTGCCTTGTTCAGTTCATTTGGTATGCCTATATTTTCCTGGATGGTGTTGATGCTTATAGATATTCATCGGTGTCTGAGCATTGAAGAGTTAGGTAATGTAGTCTTTACATCCTGGGTTTGTCCTTGGGAAGGCTTTCCAGGTGTTTGAGGGCATTTGGGCCCCAAGCCCAATAATACTGTGGTTTTTGCAGACTCATAGAGGTATTGCCTTGGTGGACTTTGATAAGATCCAGAAGAGTTATCTGGTTACTAGGCAGAGACTCCTGATATTTACCCCCACCTTCTCCCAAACAAAGAGTCTCTCTCTCTGTGCTGAGCCACCTGGAGCTGCGGGTGTCGTGATGCAAGTACCCCTGTGGCCACCATTACTGGTGCTGCATTGGGTCAGACCTGAAGACAGTACAGCACTGGGTCTTGTGCAAGGCCTTTCCCTTCAGGGTGTGAGTTCCCCCAGGTCCTGGGCATGTCCAGAGATGCTGTCTGGGAGCCAGGGCTTGAAGTAAAAAAACCTTAGCAGTTTACCTGATGTTCTTTTCTACTGCAGCTAAGCTGGCATTCACACCACAATACAAAATCCTTCCCACTCTTCCCTCCCCTTTCCACATGCTGAGAATCCTCTTCCTGTGGCCACCGCCACCACTGGTCTATGGGGATTCTGCCAGGCCACCACTGATGTTTAATTAAAGCCCAAGAACTCTTCCTTCAGCTTGTGGTGAATGCTGCCAGGCCTGGGACTCACCTTCAGGGCAGTGGACTCCCATTTGGTTGAGGGCAGGTCCAGAAATGCTGTCCAAGAGCCCAGGCCCAGACTGAGGGACCCAAAAAGCCTGCTTGTTGCTCTATCCTACTATGACTGAGCTGGTACCTAAGGTGCAAAACCAAGTTCCCTTTCCTCTTTCCTCTATTTTTCTCAAACAGAAGGAATCTTTCACCATAGCCACCATAGCTGGGAATGTTCTGGGTCACTGCTGAAGCCAGCACATCTCAGACTCCAGGGCCCCCGGTGTACTCCCTGGGTGTCGCTGCTGCTGGTTTTCAGGGCCCAAGGGCTCCTTAGTCAGCAGGCGATGAATCCTGCCAGGATTGTGTCCTTCCCTTCAAGGCAGCAGATTCCCATTTGGCCCAAGATGTGTCTAGAAAAGTCGTCCCAAAGCTAGGGCCAGGAATGGGGACTGCAGGACCCTGCCTGCTATTCTATCCTACTGTGGCTGAGCTGGTATCTGAGGTGCAGGACAAAGTCCTCTTTGCTCTTCCCTCTCCTCCCTGTAAGCAGAAGGAAGGTGTCACCTTTGGAGTTGCTGCAAGCTGCACTGCCTGGGGTTGGGGGAGGGATGGTGCAAGCACTCCCTTAGCCATGCCAGCTGGTGTCTCCCTAGGTCATGTGCCACCCTAGTTTTCTGGCTCTGAGCTCAGCCCAACAGGAGGAATTGTCTAGGAATTACAATCCTTGTTCTTAGACTGCCTTTCAAGTTTACCTAGGAGCCCAGGATACTTCAGCCTACAATGGTGAGGCTTGTGGAGAAACTCAAGTTCCAATCACTGGGCTGGGCACTTTCCCTCTGGCTAAGGCTGGTCCAAATATTTGCTTCCTGTGCGGGTGCTGGCTGAGCCCAGCATGGCTTTATTCTCTCTTGTGACAGGGCAGAACCAAATTCAACATAAGTCCCCTAGTCACTGGGCTCACCCCCTCCAAATGCACAAACTCTCTGTACACACGGCTGACTGGGGAATAGGAGAGGGGTGGCATCAGTGATTTAAGACTGTCCCTCCTGCCCTCCTCAATGCCTCTTTGAGTAATGTGAAGTTAAAACAAGGTACTGTGATTGCTCACCTGATTTTTGGTTTTTGTGATGGTGCTTTTCTGTGTGCAGATAGATGTTCAAATTTGTTGTTCCAGTGTGGGGAATAAAGGGTGTGGGCTTCTATTCCACCATCTTGCTCTACCTCCAGCATCTTTTCATATGCTTCTTTGCTATAGACTATTTTCACATGTTTATTTGCCATCTTTGTGTCTTCTTTGGTGAGGTGTCTGTTGTTCATTTGATCATTTTTAAAATGGGTTGTTTATTTTCTTATTGTTGAGTGTTAAGAATTCTTCGTATGTTTTGAATGTAAGTCCCTTATCAGGTATATATTTTGCAAATAATTTCTCCCAGTTTAAGGCTTATCTTTTTATTCTCTTAACAGTGTCTTTTGCAGAGCACACATTTTAAATTTTAGTAAAGTCCAGCTAATCATCAATTTTTTTCTTTTTTTATCTGAGCATGAGAGCATGAGAGGAAAAAGAGAGGAAGCCACCCTTTCCTCTCATGTTCTACCAAAGGCGAAGTAGGTTTTTTGTCCTGCTTCTTGTGGGAGGTACTTATCTTTGGAATTCAGTTTACTTCTTTGCCTTGAGATCTGATGGGCTCAATAAAAGTTATGTTTTTGTAGATTATCTGGCCTTTTTTGACCTTGGGGTGAGAGCACCATTATTTCTAGAACATCATTATTTCTATTTTAGGATGCTTTCTACATCCTAAATGGAAGCAGAACTAAAATCATTTCATTTGTTATTTTTTAAAAGTGGCCACAAATGGCATTGTGAATGTTACATAAGACAGAAATAAACCTTAAGACAGAATTCTGAAAAAAATGGCTGTTACTTTTTTTTCTTTGTCTACTTTGGCATCATAATCCTAGCTCTAGTAATTAAATAGGTTCTATCCAAACCAGGAGTCTATTTATAATAGGTTTAACTCTGGTCATGTATTAAGATGATATTTAGAATATTAATTTTATAGTGAGCAATTAATGGGCATACGGTGAGTTCCAGTCACACTGTTTTCACCCTTACTAAGGTGCTGGTGGTGACTAATGTGGTAAAGAAAATGTCCTTTTTAGATGATTGTCACGTTATCTTCTGTGGCCTCATACTTCTCTAGCCTTATGGGGGCTGGCATGTTTGGGGGTGACTGGCTTCTTATATGAGCCCTTTTACTGAATCTTAGTCTTTACACACTAAGCAAGTGTGTGCCAGAAGTCATTGAAGACCATGCTCATATATATATATATTGTTTGTTTGTTTGAGATAGGTTTTCGCTTTTGTTGTTCAAGTTGGATTGTAGTGGCCCAATTTTGGCTCACTGCAACCTCCGCCTCCCGGGTTCAAGCAATTCTTCTGCCTCAGCCTCCTGAGGAGCTGGGATTACAGGCATCCGCCACCACGCCCGGCCAATTTTTTGTATTTTTGGTAGAGACAGGGTTTCACTACGTTGGCCAGGCTGGTCTCGAACTCCTGACCTCAGGTGATCTGCCCGCCTTGGCCTCAGTGCTGGGATTACAGGCGTGAGCCACTGCACCTGGCCACTATGCTCATATTTTTATTTTTTATAGAGGAATTTCCTGTATTTCCTATAGACGAACAGCTTCTCTCCAATATATTTTTCAAATTTTGAAGATAATTGTGATGCCGCTTTTTGGTCTCTGGCCTGAACACTTGGGGACCACATCCCATACTGTTATGCAGAAGGTGCTGATGGGGCCAGGAGTCTGAGAGTGGGAAGAAGCTCAAGTGCTTAACCACTAAGACAGTTCTGGAATGTCTTCATGAGACAGAGAAGACTGTAGCAAGATGAGTGTGCCGTCTGTGTTCCAGTCACAAATATTCAATAGTCTGTTTTCCACACATAAGTCAAATTCAACCTATCCAAAAGTGCTTGTCACCTTATGCATCTAACTTGCTTTTTTTTGTGTTCCTGGTTATAGGAAATATCAGGGTTCTTCTTTATCGCTCATTATCCCTTTACTTAATCCAGCACTGGGCTCTGTCATATCCATTCCTAAATCTCCTTCTAATTTGCCCCTTCTGGCCAGGCGTGGTGGCTCACACCTGTAATCCTAGCACTTTGAGAGGCTGAAGCAGGTGGATCACCTGAGGTCAGGAGTTCGAGATCAACCTGGCCAACATGGTGAAACCCCATCTCTACTAAAAATAAAAAAAATCAGCCAGGCATGGTGGCACAAACCAGTGATCCCAGCTACTCTGGAGGCTGAGGCAGGAGAATCGCTTAAAGCCTGGAGGCAGAGGTTGCAGTGAGCCAAGATCGTGCCATTGCACTCCAGCCTGGGCAACAAGAGCAAAACTCCATCTCAATAGTAACAACAAAAACAACAATAATAATAATAATAATAATGGCCGGGCGCAGTGGCTCAAGCCTGTAATCCCAGCACTTTGGGAGGTCAAGGCAGGTGGATCATGAGGTCAGGAGATCGAGACCATCCTGGCTAACACGGTGAAACCCCATCTCTATTAAAAATACAAAAAATTAGCCGGGCATGGGGGTGGGTGCCTGTAGTCCCAGCTACTTGGGAGGCTGAGGCAGGAGAATGGCGTGAACACGGGAGGCGGAGCTTGCAGTGAGCAGAGATCACGCCACTGCACTCCAGCTTGGGCGACAGAGCGAGACTCCGCCTCAAAAAACAACAACAAAAAATAACAATAATTTGCCCCTTCCTAAACATTCCCATAAACCAAATTTCCATGATCATATCCAATCTATAACGTTTATTATTTACTGAGCTCCTATGTACCAGACACTGTTACACATTCCTTTTTTTCCCCCAGCTTTTTGTTTCATTTATCTTTTGTGTTTGTTTGTTTGTTTGTTTGTTTCAATTTCATTTAGTTCTGCTCTGATCTCATTATTTCTCTTCTGCTGGATTTGGGTTTGGATGGTTCTTGTTTCTCAGGTTCTGTAAGGTGTGGCCTTAGACTGTCTGTTTGTGCTCTTTCAGACTTTGTGATGTAGGCTTTCCTTTTAGCACGACTTTTGCTGTACCCCAGAGGTTATGATAGGTTGTGTCACTATTATCCTTCAGCTCAAAGACTTTTTAAATTTCCGTCTTGATTTCATTGTTGACCCAATGATTGCTCAGGATCAGGTTATTTAATTTCCATGTATTTGCATGGTTTTGAGGATTCCTTTTGGAGTTGATTTCCAATTTTATTCCACTGTGGTCAGAGAGAGTACTTGATATAATTTTGATTTTCTTAAATTTTCTGACACTTGTTTTGTGGCCTATTATATGGTCTATCTTGGAGAACATTTTAAAGTGCTGATGAATAGAATGAGTTGTACACTTCTTAACGTGCTAATTTTGTTTCATCTTCGTAGAAACATTATTTGGTAGGTACTATTACACAGATGACT
Source organism: Macaca fascicularis (assembly GCF_037993035.2). Classification (NCBI taxonomy): domain Eukaryota; kingdom Metazoa; phylum Chordata; class Mammalia; order Primates; family Cercopithecidae; genus Macaca; species Macaca fascicularis. The sequence continues at coordinate 98,097,656 of NC_088387.1, read as the reverse complement.
TAAGGACCTTGTCAATTTTATAGCAGGATTTTTCAGCTTTGGCTTTATATCAGAATATCATGGAAAATTTAAAAAAAAAATTCCAGCCGGGCGTGGTGGCTCACGTCTGTAATCCCAGCACTCTGGGAGGCTGAGGCGGTTGGGTCACCTGAGGTCAGGAGTTTGAGACCAGCTTGGCAAACATGGTGAATACCTGGTCTCTACTAAAAATACAAAAAATAGCCAGGCGTGGTGGTGCATGCCTGTAATCCCAGCTGCTCAGGTGTCTGGGGCAGGAGAATTGCTTGAACCTGGGAGGCGGAAGTTGCAGTGAGCCGAGATCACACCACTGCACTCTAGCCTGGGCAACAGAGTGAGACTCCGTCTCAAAAAAACAAAAAAAAATTTTCAATATCCAAGCCATGCCCTAGACAAATGAAGTCAGAATCCCTGAGGGTGGGACCTAGACATCAGTCTTTTTTCAAGATCCTCAGATGATTCCAACACATACCAGATTGAAAACCATTTATTTATAGCCATAAGGCAGTAGATTCAGAAACTAAACTAAGGTCTCTGACTCCACAGCCTACATTCTAAAACACAGTACCATGCTTTCCCTTATGTTGCATGGTGCTACCAGGGTGAAATGTGGCATGTCATGTTACTGCCTGACTTAATCTCTTTAGTGATTCCTGTGTCCTTCAGTTAAAATGTGATCTCTTTGGTATGACATACAAGACTGGGCTGATTTTTCCCTCCCTTCTACTCTGTACTCCAACAATACCAGGTCTTCCACAAGTACCTGAATAAATGCTATTCTTCACACATGCTGGGCTTTCTCTCTGAACCGTCTTTTTTTTTTTTTTGGAAAACATTGTTTCCAAGACTCTGTTAAAATGCCACTTTAAAACTTCCTCTCTGAAGTTGTTCCAAACCACTTCCTTACACTAGGCTGTACAGATTAGTCTCTCTTTTGTCCCACCATGTACTTTTTCATCGATCACACAGTTTGCACCTGTTTACTTGTCTGTGTAATGAATGAATGGATGACCAGTCACTGATTAAGTCTGTGAATCTAGGTTGTAGCCATTTTGCAAAGAACATTCAATACTGCTAAAGAGTTGGGAGTTTATCATGTAGGGAATGGGGAGTCAGTGAGGATAGCTGAGGAGGGGGGTGAGATGCTGGAGATGGTGCATTTAGAAACTTTAATCTGACGTGTGAGGTATGTGACAGTTTGGATATAGGATAGGACTGGAGGTTGGAGATCACTGAAGAGTTTTTTTTTAAAATAAGAATCCACATTTTTGGTAATAAGAGCCTCAGTCATGATTGTGGCAAGAGGAGTGAAACAGAGATCGATAGGATGACACAAGGGAATTCTAGATTTTGGTGACTACATTTGGAGGGCCAGGGAGAACTAAGAGTCAGAGAGGAGCTCGAAGTTTTGAGAATTGTTGTCGTATGTATTAGTTTCCTGGGGTTGCCATAACAAAACACTGCAAACTGAGCACTTGGAATGACAGGAATCTATTCTCCACAGTCCTGGAGGCTGGAAGGCTAACATCAAGGTACTGGCAGGGCCACTCTTTCTGAAGGCTCCTTGTCTCTTTCCTAGCTGCTGATGGTTGCAGCAATCCTTGGTGTTCCTCGGTTTATAAAAATAAGAATCCACATTTTTGGTAATAAGAGCCTCAGTCACGATTGTGGCAAGAGGAGTGAAACAGAAGTGAAACGCTTCAGTTATAGCCTTATTTCTGCAGTCTCTGCCTCCATCTTCACATGGTCTTCTCTCTGTGTCTGTGTCCAAATTCCCGTCTTCTGATAAGGACACCTGTCAGTGGGTTAGGGTCCACCACCCTAATTCAGTATTACCTCATTTTAACCTGATAACATCTGTAAAGACCCTATTTCCAAATAAGGTGAAATTCACAGATGCCAGGGATTAGGATATGAAGGTATTTTTTTGGGTGCATGCAATTCATCCTATAACATTAATTCATTCCATCAAAGAATCATGTATTGAGTTGTAATTGCCTTTAAAGCATTCACAGTCTAATAGAGAAGACAGATATTTAAGCAGATCATTCTATTACAATGTTATATGCACATATTATTATGGACACACAAAGAAGGGTCATTTAACCTAGCCTAATAGAAAGCAGACAAAGGTAGAAACTTGGATAAAAATAGAAAAGGAGGAACAACAGTTTCTTGGGATTTAAATCACTCAATGCTTTGTTTTATAATTTTATTAATTTAATAAATGACCTCTCGTTTGGGTACATCCATGAGGAAACATCCCATCTGAAGTTACCAATAGGGGTTCGGTACAGTTCTGTAGCAGATATAGGTATGGGAGACAGCTACAAAGAGAAAGGAATCCATATGCATCCCGTCCCTCTTTCCTTTTTTTTTTTTTTTGTTGAGATGGAGTTTTGCTCTTTTTGCCCAAGCTGGAGTGCAATGGTACGATCTTGGCTCACCGCAACCTCCACCTCCCGGGTTCAAGCGATTCTCCTGCCTCAGCCTCCCGAGTAGCTGGTATTACAGGCATGCGCCACCATGCCTGGCTAATTTTGTATTTTTAGTAGAGATGGGGTTTCTCCATGTTGGTCAGGCTGGTCTTGAACTCCTGAGCTCACATGATCCACCTGCCTCGGCCTCCCAAAGTGCTGGGATTACAGGCGTGAGCCACCGCGCCCGGCCCCTCTTTCCATTTTATACCAAATTTCTGGGATCATTTTCCTTTGTTCTAAAGTTTGGCCTTTACAATTCAATGTTTGTTTACCTTTGAAGATAATTTGCCAAGCACACGATTCTAGGTTGACATTTATTTCGCTTAATGTTTTAAAGACATAGTTCTCTTGTGTTTTGGCTTCTATTGTTTTTGAGAAGTCTGCTGTCATTCTGATTTTTTTGTCCTTTTTCTGTGGCTGCTGTTAAGATCTTCTCTTTGTCTTTAGGTGTTCTGCATTCTCACTGCTGGTGTCTGGGTATGGGTTTCTTTTTCTTTTTTCTTTTTTTTGAGACAGGGTCTCATTTTATCACCCAGACTGGAGTGCAGTGGTGCAATCTTGGCTCACTGCAGCCTTGACCTCCTGGGCTCAAGCGATCCCCCGTCCTCAGCTCCCCAAGTAGATGGGACTACAGGCATGCGCCACCACACCTGGCTAATTTTTGTATTTTTAGTAGAGATGAGGTTTCACCATGTTGACCAGGCTGGTCTCGAACTCCTGGATTCAAGGGGTTTATCCATCTCAGCCTCCCAAAGTGCTGGGATCGCAAGCGTGAGCCACTGCACCCAGCTGGATTTCTTTTTATTTAACCTACTGGTATATGTTGTGCTTCCTGGATCTCTGTATTCATGTTTATCATCAGTTCAGGAAAATATACAGCAATTATTTTAAATATTGCTTTTACTTAGTTCTTTACATCCTGCTTCTGGGCTCAGATTAGATATATATTAGGCCGCCTTATTATCTTAATATCTTTTAATATGTCCTTTATATTTTTCATTTTCCTAGGCAATTTCTTTGTATATATTTTCCAGCTTGCTAATTCTTTCTTCACTGTGTTGGATATTAAGATTTTAATTTCTTAAATTTCCTTTTTTTCCCCAATATGCTCGTTCATTCCCAATAGGCTCTTATTGCTTTCTTATCTTGGTGATTGCTTCCTTTTCTTCTTGAAGCATTTCACACATTGCTATACTACGTTCTATGTCTTCTCTGTGCCAGCAAAATGTATGTTCTGTGCAGGGCCAATATCACCGTTCCAGTCAACCCTTCCGTGGGTGCAAGATTGGAGGACTCTAAGGTACCTGTCTGCCACCCCATGGCAAAGGACTGGGAGGTGGAATGTTTGCATTCTCTCTAGGGAAAAACATTTTACATAATGCTTATAAATGACACAGTTTCTGTGGATTGTTTTTACTTTGGAGTTTAAGCTCTTAGTGGATAGGGAGTACTTTAAACTTTGCTTACCTGATCCTTGGTTCTCAGTGAACAGTAAATCAATCTCCATCATAGTTTCAGAAACTCTAAAACAACTAATTTCATCCAAGAATGTATACCAGTTTGGAGTAATGATGTTTTTGTTTCTATATTTAGTAGTCAGTGTATAATAATACTTACTACATAAATGTAAGCTAATATTGTTTTCAGAACATTCTCATACCGCCAGGCGTGGAGGCTCATGCCTATAATCTCAGCACTTTGGGAGGCCGAGGCAGGAAGATCGCGTGAGGCCAGGAGTTTGAGACGAGCCTGGGGAACATGTTGAGACCCCATCTCTACAAAAAATAAAAAATCCCTTGGCGTGGTGGTGCATGCCTGTAGTTCCAGCTACTTTGGAGGGTGGCTGAAGTGGGAGGGATCCCTTGAGCCCAGGAGGTTGAGGCTGGACCGTGTCTCAAAAAACAATATTGAAAAAGAACAAAAAAACCTTCTCACACTTGTTATCTTGTTAAAGGTTAAAAGTGAAAGTGAATTTTAACGACTGTAGTTTTGATTTGAAACCCTTGGCAAGAGCTCCTTATCTTTTGGAATCCCAGGAAGAAGAAAAAACAGTTATTTACAAGTAAGTCTGTTCTTCCATAGCTTTGCTTTTCTTTTGCTAAGATGCTAGACTGTGCTGTCATCCCCTGCCATCCTGTCATGTTGCTGAGACAGTGCTGAGGCACACACCAGGCTCCATTGTGGGAGGACACCGGGCATCTCCCACCACTGTGTCTGGTGAGGTGGCAACACTTCCCAGGCTTTTCTGGTCTTAAAGAGCAAGTAGGCTGGGTGCAGTGGCTCATGCCTGTAATCCCAGCAATTTGGGAGGCCGAGGCAGGTGGATCACCTGAGGTTAGGAGTTTGAGACCAGCCTGGCCAACATGGTGAAACCCTGTCTCTACTAAAAATACAAAAATTAGCCAGGCGTGGTGGTGGGCACCTATAATCCCAGCTACTTGGGAGGCTGAGGCAGGAGAATTGTTTGAACCCGGGAGGCAGAAGTTGCAGTGAGCCAAGATTGTGCCACTGCACTCCAGCTTGGGCGACAGAGCGAGACTGTCTCAAAAACAAACAAACAAAAAACAACAACAACAAAAACAAGTCACTAATACAGAAATAACAAACACATAAATGGAAAAAAAATTAACAACTTGTACTAAAGCTAAAAGGTTAGGGATTTAAAATTGAATTGGAGTAGTGTAAATGGAGTCTGGGACTGGTTTGGGTGGGTAGTAGCTGTTACAATATCTTACCCAGAGTGATAGATGTTATAATCAGAGAAGTGGTACATACTATCAAATACTATGTATATAATGTGAGGAATCATCTCAGCTAACAGTTGTAGAATTAAGAGATTTCTCTACATACTTATGTAACTTGTAACTATCTGGTTAAAAGTCATGCTGTCCCTCAGATATTGCTGGAGGGAATGTAAAATGGTGCAGCAACTTTGGAAGGCAGCTTGGCAGTTTCTCAAGATGTTAAACATTAAATTATTATGTGACCCAGCAATTCTGCTCCTAGGTTTCTACTCAGGAGTAATGAAACATATATCCACATAGAGGCTAGGATGTGGGTGTTCATAGCAGCATTATTCACAACAGCCAAAAAAGTGGAAACAACCCAAATGTCTATCAGCTGATGAATGGATAAAGAAGATGTGGTATATCCATACAATGGAATAGTGATACATGCTGCAACATAGACAAACTTCAAAACCATTGTACTCAGTGAAGGAAGCCAATAACAAAAGGCTACATATAGTATGTTTTTAAATACAAAATGTTCAGAAAAGGCAAATCTGTAAAGACAAAAGGCAGATAGTAGTTGCTTAGGTCTGGGGATAGGAGTGGAGAGTGACTTAATGAGCATGGAGCCTTGGGGTTGATGAAAATGTTCTAAAATAAGATTGTAGTGGTGTTGCAAAACTCTGTAACTATACTAAAAACCATTGACTTGTACACTTAAAATGGGTGAATTTAATGTCATATAAATTATACCTTATTAAAATTGTTGATAACAACAACAAAAAAAAAACTAGCAAGGTGGAAGAAAAGTGAGCTTATGTGACTTTCTAGGAGATGAGCTTACAATTCTCTGTTCCTAAAAAGTGCCCAAAGTAAGCTGCAGTGGTTTCTTTTCCTGAACAGGCTCAGAATTTGTTGAATAAATACAGTGTGGCAGAAGCTGGAGGGCTTTTAGAGATGCTGGTATGACCAGCAGAGAGAATGACTGATTGTCTCCCGAGGACCTTAGTGATGTAAAGTAGAAACAGATGACAGCTGGGGAGGGCGCTGGCCAACATGGGCTTACTGTCCTTGAGGTGTGGTTTAACCATTTGCTGGGTTGCCTTTTGAATAGGAGCCACAATTGAGGGGAAAAAGGAAGTGTCCAAACTAAGCCCTATTTGCTTGGTAGCTGAAGGCCTTAAAAGATACAATGATTGATTGAAAAGATAGAATTGAGAATCACTCTTGCATATTAGGGTCCAAAAGAGTAAGTTCCTCTGCGATCCCTAATTGCCAGAGTCTCAGATAGACCTGTTTGGGTAAGACTTTAGGATAAATGGCATCTTAATTCTATTTAACTTTGATAAATGATATAAAAGGAGAGATTTTGTTCTCAAATACATCTTCTAGCAGAGCGAGACCCACATGTGAAGGAGGATATTGCGTTGCTGGAGTAGTGGGGTCCTATATTTTAGACTAGAGGCTTAAGTCTAGGCTCACTCTAGAAGGCGGAGGAAGACTGGATTCTCTTCCATGAAAAGGGAAGCATCCCAGTTCTGGCAGCAGGGGTGGAGAAGGCACATTTGTCTTTGGCAGAGTTAGACCTTCTCAGGGAGGGCAAACTGGACAGCTCTGTGAGGGATCCTTCCCGCCAAAGGACCCAAAGCTGTCTGATGAAGCAGCACAGAGATTACAGATGAAACGGTGACTAGAGCAAGGCAATACTATTTATTTGGATTTATTTTCACACAAAAAACATGTAAATACATTTATTTTCACAAAAATACATACATTCACATAGAACTCATCACCTTCAAATTTAAATAAAAATATTAAGTGCTACAGTTGAGTTGAGAGTTAAGAGAATCCCTTCCTTTCTGGTTCCTCCGTGCAGAAACAAAGGGTCATCCTTTCTAGAAAGAGAACCGCTGTGTTATCGAGACGGAAAGAATCCAAGTGCCAAAGAGGCCAACTCTGAAGGGTATTTTTCTTCCTTGAGCCTCAGCCAGGAAGGAGGCAGAACGGGAGGAAGACCAGAATGGGTAAGAACTGGGGCTGTCCCATTTCATCATACATAAGGCGGCAACCGCTGATACCAGAATCTGAGCACCTGGGAACTTTCTTTGTATGGCAGGCTTCCAGGAAGAGAGGAGGCAGTGGGGAATAGGTTAGAAGCAGCTGAGGGGCAGGTGTCCTTTATTCAGAGGGAATGGAGAGAGCCACCTGCTCCCTGGTGGAGCCACACGATGAGGGTGCCCCTGGTGGGTGGGCCACGCTGTCCAGGATTTCCCTAGCCCCTCTCTCGTTCTGCCATCTCTACCCTGTCTCTACCGTCTACCACTTAGCATAGCCAAGCCAGGGCCCACATTTTGTTAACCTTAAGGCAGTCAGGATAGGTAGAAAATTTTCAAAAGGACCAATACTAAATTAAAGTAGTAAAATTCGGGAAGTGAAAGCCCCCATATTGAGAGATTGCCGGCGGTAGAGAGGAGCACCCGTGCTTTCTCACTCGGCACCTCGTGACTCCTGGATTGCATTAGGGCCGAGCGAGGGCTTGTTCTCTGTGGACCCTGGAGTAGGCCCTGTGACTGGTGAAAAGGATCCCGGGAGAAAACTCATGAATAAGGGAGAAAGTGAGACTTCAGACTGAAATTACTAGAAATGCTTGGAAGTAAAGGGGGAAAATGAAACTGAGGAACCAGACCAGTTAATTAAAACCTGGAGTAACCAGGAGATCCAGAGTTTCCTAAAAGAATGGGAATTTCTTGCATTTGAAGAGTTGAGAAGAAGAATCATGAATTATTGAGAGGAATTGCCTAGTGTCTCAAGCAGGGGGGCATAAAGAAGAGCTGGCGCCGATATCTCCAGTTGACAAGCTTGCAGGGCTCATACTGGACTCCTCATGAGGCCAACTCAAGGCCAGGGAGCAACCCTGGCCCTGTCGTTACAGAGAGGCCCTACACAGGATTCTGGGATACAGATAAAAGGACAATGCCTTTTCAGGTCCTCTGTGCAGATGTGATCGTCCCTCCAACTCCTAGTGCCAGCCCCTGTCTGCTCTGAGGCTCTGCTATTAGTCCCCTATGTGATCTCCAAGAAGGATCTTCAGGTCCCAGATGGGGGCCCTCCACGGTCAGCTCCATGCCTGTCGTCTGCCGTTGTCCCTGCAGCCCCCAGCCCCTAGCAGCAGCTGTCAACCTCTTCTGACCCTGATCTCAGTTTTGAACTTAAAGACATTTAGAACCTGGATTCTTGATTCTGTGTGAATGACCATGGAAGAGCACAATTTTATACCCTGGTGCATGACTCCTTCCTCTCCCAGAATGTGCAATAAATGAAGAAAAAAGCCCCAACATTTAAAATGTAAAGTTTATAGAAATACTAGGTGTTGGGCCATGTGCGGTGGCTCACACCTGCAATCCCAGCACTTTGGGAGGCCGAGGTGGGCAGATCACCTGAGGTTGGGAGTTCGAGACCAGCCTGACCAATATCAAGAAACCCTGTCTCTACTAAAAATACAAAGTTAGCTGGGCGTGGTGGAGGGCGCCTGTAATCCCAGCTACTCAGGAGGCTGAGGTAGGAGAATCGGTTGAACCCAGGAGGTGGAGATTGCGGTGAGCTGAGATCATGCCATTGCACTCCAGCTCAGGCAACAAGAGCAAAACTCCCATCTCAAAAACAAAAAACTATATATAGATATATATAGAGATAGATATATATTTACATATATATTTACATATATATAAATATCTATATTTACATTATCTATCTATCTATCTATCTGTCTATCTATCTATAGGTGTTTATAGAGCACAGATTTCTCATCCTAAAGGAATGATAGTTAAACTTGGTGGCCATTTGACTGAGCTAGCCCAACCTACCATTTCTGGGTCTAGGTAGAGCTTCTCCCTCCAGTTCTCCTGTCCAGAGTCAGCTTCTTAGGAGTGTATTCGAGAAGTCATGGCCTTCCTCCCCACGTGAATGGCTTGTCTTCTGAGTATCCTTCAATCTTGCCATCTTCCTTTCTGACTGTCTCTCCATTTCCCCACTCCTATCCCTAAAGGACAGGGGCGCTACTCTTTTACTCATTCATGAAAATTTACTAACCTTTTCTTTTGTGTGTTTAAGCTCCTTTTACTGCCATGTTTTGGTATCCTCTCATGTGCTTGCTTGCTTCCTCAAAATTTTAACAAGCGCCAACTCTGAGCCAGGCAGTGTTTGAGGGGCTGGAGACACAGTGGGAAACAAAACAGAGACGGCTCCTGTTTCCTGGAGCTTACATTTTGGTGGGGAAATAGACAATAGTCAACCAAATAAACACATAACATCACGTGAGTTAGTAATAAGGAAAACAAAGCAGGTAGAGGGGTGGGGTGGGAGGGTGGGGGATGAACGAAGAGGACTGTTTTAGGTGGAGAAGTCTGAGGAGGCTTCTCTGAGATGACGTTTGTGCAGCAGCCTGAGGAACCCAGGGAGTGAGGTGTGGAGAGATCTGGGGGAAGAGTGTTGCGCAGATGGATGGGCCCAGGCAAAAGCCTGAGATGGGAGTGAAGCTGGTGTGTTCAGGAAACAGCAAGAAAAAGTGGGGAGGCTGAAGACAGTGAGTGCTGAGAGAGGGCGGGAGGTGAGGCTGGAGCAGAGGCAGGAGCCAGGCAGGTGGGGGTTACAGGCCGGGACAGGGAGTTAGAATAAAATTCAAAGTGTGAGGGGAAGCTGTGCGGAGGTTTGGAGCAGGGGAAATAATATCTAGTCAGCATTGTACAAAGAAGAGCATGGCTGCTGCATGAACAACTGCGGATGCTGGAGCCGAGGCAGGGCCGTCAGGCAGTGAGGACTCCAGGCTCCAGTGTGGGTGGAGAGGAGCTGGCAGAGCTTGTTTGTCGGTGTGGAAGTGGGTGAAAGCGAGAAATCAGTGCAGAGGGGCCTGGGTGGATTGTCGTCGTAGTCACTGACCCCTTAGGAAGGTCTAGGGGGAAAGCAGGTTTGCAGGGAGAGAAGTACAGAAGTGAGGAATAATCGTGTTTGGGGCTGATTCCATTGCAATCGTTACAATACCGAAGGAGGATTTGTAGGGTGTGATTTTAGAGCAACTGAACTCTTCCCCTCACTGTCCATTTAAACCTGTTCTGTTGGGGTTGGTTCTTCCCCTGCCCTGGGCATTCTCAGACAGTAAAAAGCCTCTGGTTATGAAGACAGTCTGTTCAGTAACTAACATGGCCAGTCTCGTATAACATAATGACCAATGCTTCAATCTTCATTTAAGGTCTCCCTCCCCCCGTTTGGGGCTGCTGAAGCCAGAGCTGCAAGAAAGAAGAGGGAGGTAGATGTCTTCTCTCTTTCCCTTCTTTCTGTCCTATTCCTTACCCCTCTTTCTTGCCACTGTGATTTCTGATATCTGCAGAGTCCACAGTGGTAGGGAGGAAAGAGAAGTAATGGGTGGGCAGGAAAGTTCTTACCTATTAATTTTATGACGATCTATTTTAGTGTAAGGCATTCTCTGGGCTTGGCAGGGGTTTGAAGCTATGGTTTTTCTCATGGGGCACTTCCAAGTAATCTTCAGAGAAAATTCCTATTGCTCGGAATTTCTTGCCGGATTTCTTTTCCAGCTGTTTGCTTAGGACTGTATCTGGCTCTGAGTATCTGATGGAACTGCCACTACTTCATTCTTCACTTAGGAACATAGCCTCTATCACCTCAAGAGATGCCGAGACTAAAATTAGATCTATTTCAGTATCTTTGTAGATGCCCATCCTACACCCAGGAGGAGATATACAGTAGGCAGGTGGAGGTACAGGTCTGGAGTTCAGGGGAGACTGGGGGTGGAGATAGGTTTTTGAGAGTCATCTTCATATAGATGCTACGTGAAATCATGCAATCACCTGGGGGTGAGTGTCAAAGAGAAGAGGGCCGAGGGCTAGTCCTGCGGAATACCAAGATTTAGAGGTTGGGGCAAGGAGGCAGAGCTGGTGAAGGAACATGCGTGGAGTGAGAGGCTGGTATGAAAGGAAGCAAAGCAGAAGTGTGTGCTGCTGCAGAGGCCAGTAGAGAAAGAGTTTCAGAAAAGAGGGCACGCTCAGCCACGTGGCAATGCTGCTGAGAGGGAGGTAAAATGAGGACTGGGAGATATAGGCGTAACTGCTGATTTTCATCAGAGAGGTTAAGTAGAGCAGCTGAAATGAAAGCTGATTAGAGTGGGTTCAGGAGAGAATTGGGGTGAGGATGTGGAGACAGAATAAGCAATGCTTTTGTGGGGTTTTGTTATAAAGTGGCTGGAGAAGGTGAGGCAAGGGAATGTTTTCATCAGCGATATTGATATGATAACATGTATGTTTCCTGATGGGAATGCTCCCATAGAGAGGGAGATTTGATGATGCTGGAGAGACAGGCGGCAGAATAGAAGGGCAGAGTCCGTCCACAGGTGAGGAGGTAGCACCCCGGACTCAGGTGGACAGGACACTCTATCCATTGTATGAAGACGGAAGGCCGAGTACATGGACGTAGGTCAAACTAGCTCAGTGGATTTTGCAAAAGAGTATTGTTTCCTTCTATTTACTCATTTTCTCAGTGAAGTGAGATCATCAGCTGATAGGCATAGAATAGAGATTTTTTAGAGGCTTGAAGAGAAAAGGAAAGAAAGGAACCTAGTATTTTCTGAATCACAATAATCCAAGTGTAAATTAGTACTCCAAACATGTTGACATCTGAAAGTTGAGACCAGCGGAGTTCCCTCAAATCACGTCACACATCAGTGATCTGCCCATCTATGTGACCACATCCCTGAATCTCAGTGCTTCTGACTCCAGACAGCGTGAGGAAAGGCTGAGGCAGGAGGCCCAGGTGGAGACCCTGCCTGAGAGATGAGTCACTGGGCTCTAGCAGGACAGGTTTCTGGGGGATCAGCCCAGCTTAGCTGGGGAACACTTTCTGCTCTTGCAAGCCCCTCATCCCCATACCACACTCAACTCTTCCGTTTTGTCACCTTCAAAAGGTTTCAGCAACCAAGGAGCACACACTCTGATCCTTGATTGGTGAAAGGATACGCAAAATCAGGCTGCTTCAGAGGAAGTCATCTGCTCGCAGGAATCAGGGTGAAGGCCAAGGAAGGCACTCAAGAATTGTCCTGTCTCTAGAGAAAAGCATCTGCCACAAACTTCCTTTAATTTTTGAGTTCAGTGTCTGTGATAATTAAGAAATGGCAATACCATGTATTTTCCCCCAAAGTTAAGAAATATTGCTGAATGAACCAATAAAAATAATTACAGCTCCCTTACTAAGTGTCTATCTTTGTTTATTTGGTTTGTTCCTAAATTAAGGTATGCTCCCTTTGGTCACGCACCCTTCATGGCCACAGCCACATATCCTCCTGAGGTTTTTTCAACATTAGAAAATTTTAAAATTCATTTGGGGTTGGCGAGGTGAGGTGACTCACACCCATAATCCCAGTACTTTGGGGAGGCTGAGGCATGTTGCCCAGGCTGATCTTGAATTCCTGGGCTCAAGTGATCCACCCGCCTCGGCCTCCATCCGAACACCTGACTTGAGGTCAGGAGTTCAAGACCAACCTGGCCAACATGGCAAAACCCTGTCTCCACTAAAAATACGAAAATTTGCCAGGTGTGATGGCACACACCTGTAATCCCAGCTACTTGGGAGGCTGAGGCATGAGAATTGCTTGAACCCTGGAGATGGAGGCTGTCGTGAGCCGAGATTGCACCACTGCACTCCAGCTTGGGTGACAGGGTAAGACTGCATCTCAAAAAAAAAAAAAAATTAATGTAGGGTATAATTACTTGCTTGCTGATTCTAAACATCGCCTTCTGGCTTTTGTTGAATTTGAATCTTTGTCACAGGAAGACACAGTAGGACACAGAGCATAGGAGTGGAATTCTGTTTTCCGTAGGCAAAGGGACACCATAGTAACCTTTTTAAAAGACTTGGGGGAGTCTGATTTCTTCAGTTTTGTCTGTTCCCCACATACATATAATTCCAAGATCCCCCTCTTTCCTAGTCAATGCCCTAGATTTTGTATAAAAGACTGGCAGCAATGTTAATCCAACTGGAGTTGCAATTCAGCAACCTACAGGATCAATTTATGAACTTGAGGGTCACAGATGGAATAAGATGTATTAAAAATGGTGGCCCTATATTTTAATGCCTTTCACATTCTGGCATCTGAGTTTCATATCGTCTTGCTTTAAATTATCCATTTTTCTCTCATTCCATATTCCTCATCCTCTTTATTCTACCATGACAGTTATCTAGTCTCCCAATGTCTCACCCCCAAACAACATATGGTTCTAAGTGAAACTAGATTTTCTTTCTTTCTTTCTTTTTGAAACAGGGTCTCGTTCTGTTGCCCAGGCTGGGGTGCAGTGGCATGATCATGGCTCACTGCAGCCTGGACCTCCCAGGCTCAAGCAATTCTCAGCCTTTCAGCCTCCCGAGTAGCTGGGACTACAGGTGCAGACCATCATGCTTGGCTTATTTTTTGTAGAGAAGAGGTTTCACCATGTTGCCCAGGCTGATCTTGAACTCCTAGGCCCAGGCGATCTACCCGCCTCAGCCTCCCAAAGTGCTGGGATTACAAGCGTGAGCCACTACACCTGGCTGAAAACTAGATTTTTAAAAACTTTATACTATCAACAATTTCAGAGAAGTATAGAAAAAATAGTGATAATTGTATAATGAATCCTTATGTATCTGACATCCAGCTTCAATACTGATTACCTCATGGCCAGTCTTGCTTGTGTATATGCATACCTACTTCTCAACTCTAACTGGATGACTTTGAAGCAAATCCCAGGTATAGTATCACAAATATAGTTGCTCATTCCATATGGTGAAGAGAAGACACCTTTCCTTTCCCTGCACTTTGACATGAATACCAATTCCAAATACCTCACATTTCCTCTGAAGCATTGTACTATTTCTGTATTATTTGAGATCATTTGTGTTGTAAGTAACAAGCTAACCAGAGCTAACATAAGCACAAATGGAATCCATTGGTCCCTGGTGGTCTAGTGGCTGGGATTAAAAAGAAAAAGAAAAAAAAAAAAAAGAATTCGTTGGAAGAGTGCCAAAGCATCTTACAGAACCCTGAGAAAAAACTGAATTCCACAGGAAGGGCAGGAACCTTGATAGCACTGGCCCCTGAGCAGCAGTCATCTCAGACCCTTCTAGGCTGTTGTCATGAACGTGACTCACACACCTTTCCAAGTCTCTGTTTTGGTTAGAAGTCTGTAATCCTAGAAGAAAGCCAGGAGAATCTGATCCTAGACTTGGGTCAGGTGTGTGCTCCTTGACCAATTAGTCACAGAGAAGAACAGGAAGGTGCTCCATCGAGCCAGGTGAAGTGGCTTACGCCTGTAATCCCAGCACTTCGGGAGGCCAAGGCGGGTGGATCACCTGAGGTTAGAAGTTCAAGACCAGCCTGACCAAAATGGCGAAACCCCATCTCTACTAAAAGTACAAAAATTAGCTGGGCATGGTAGAGGGGGCACCTGTAATCCCAGCTGCTCAGAAAAGCTGAGGCGGGAGAATCGCTTGAACCCAGGAGGGGGAGGTTGCAGTGAGCCAAGATTGCGCCACTGCACTCCAGCCTGGGCAGTAGAGCAAGAGACTCCGTCTCAAAAGCAAACAAACAAAAGTCTACCTCTGAGTGGAATCAGGGATTTGCCAGAGATGGGACCACGCAGGCATTTCTAATCCACCACGTGGAGCAAGGAGGCCAGGAATCACTGAAGAAAGCTGAGCCCGAAAAGGCAGACAGGAATCTTACACGTCATGCTAAAGGGTTTGGAATTTATGGGGAGACCCTGAAGGATTTTATAATACTCTATAGTTTTTGGCATTTTTTCCCTTTTATATTACCTCATCAGTCAAAACAGACTTCTAGAAATCACACCAGCATTAAAGGGATATTGTTACTTCACCTTGACCTTATATAGAAGGAGAAAAGTTTCGGTAAATCAATTCTGTTCCATGAATCAGTCATTAATGCCTTCTCCATAGCCATTCCTCTGTTCAAGTGAGTAAGTTTAGAAATTCTCTTAAGTTTTCTTTATAAAAGGCAGCCTAAATCTATTTCACACTTTTAAAATAAAAATCTAGGTGCAAGTTTGTTCTTATGGTTAAGATTAACATGTACACCTCACAAACATTGGGACTTTTGTTTTCTGAGACAAGGTCTTGTTCTGTCTCCCAGCTGGAGTGGAGTGATACAGGCACGGCTCACCTCAGCCTCAACCTCCCAGACTCAAGCAATCCTCCCGCCTCAGCTTTCTGAGTAGCTGGCACTACAGGTGCCCGCCACCATGCCCAGCTAATTTTTAAACATTCTGTAGAGACAAAGTCCTATTGTGTTGCCCAGGCTGGTCTTGAACACCTGGTCTCAAGCAATCCTCCTACCTTGGCCTCCCAAAGGGCTGGGATTACATGCATGAGCCACCATGACTGGCCTAGACTTTTTGATTTAAAGAGACTCTTTGGATAGGAATGCTTTTCTCTGTTACAGTTATAACTGACTAAAAACACTAGCCATGCCAAAATGGCAACCAGAGGCCAACTGCAAAGCTTCAAAAGCTTTGATGCTCTCCTGGTAGACAAGTCTTCAGACTCTTAAATGTTTTTTTAATATGTTGACATTGAAATTTCATTTTGTGTAGATGTCGGGATTATGTCTCATTCATTTATTTATTCATCATTCACTTAGTAAGTATCTAAGTGCCTGTTTTTCCCAGGTGCTCTGCCCGGTTCTGGGGATATAAGGATGAGCCAACGTAGGCCCTCTGTCTTAAAGTTAGTAGGAGAAACAGTGACAAAAGATTTTAATACTATGAGATTAACTTAGTTGTGGTATGTAGAAAGAGACACAGAGCCTGCAGCAAGAGCCTAGGTGAAGACTCAGTGAAGCACTACCTATTGAAAGGAGAATGTTTCAAATCCTTAACAGTTATTTCCACCATGTAAAAAAGGTGACATTGCCAGGGAACATCAAGTAAAGAGATAAATGCTCAGGTAAGCTTTTAAATCATATGAGATTGATATAATTTGATTCAGTAAATCAGGGAAACTTTTATTTTCAAATGAAGTAAGGAAGAAGCTAGGAAGAAATTAAAAATCCGATTTTGAATCACCTTTTGCTTATACTTAATGTAGTTTAAGCCATCAGTGTATTATACTTTTCTGCGTATGTCTACTCAACAGGAATTTTCTGTTTGCCTGCTATTTGGGTCAGTCATAGATGGTCCCATGTTATGAGAAAGATGTAAAGATGAGATAGATTCAGCTACTTTTCTTGAGAAGATTATACCATATAAGGAACTAATTTGCTGAATGGTCCCTCAGTTAGCCTGACTAGAATCTCTAAATCATGGTCTACACAGCAGTAAACGAGGAACTTTGGCCCCTCAAGTATCAATGAATGCTAGCTGGGGCACCTGGATTCCTATCTCCACCTGGCAGTAATGAGGTAACCTCATTAACCCTATTCGATTGGTGTTGGAGAAAGCCAGCTAAAACAAAGTTTAAAATCCAGAGTCTCATAATATAAACTGAAAATGTTCAGACTTCAATAAAAAATAATCATACCAAGAACCAGGAAGATCTTTCGTTGAATGAAAAAGACAATCAATAGAAACCAACACTGAGATGACAAAGGTGTTAGATAGAATAAGCCCAAAAAGACTTTTAAAGTTGCTATGAGAAAAATGCTTCAATGAGCAAATATGAATACACTTGAAGCAAATGAAAAAATAAAAATCCTGAGCAAACAGGAGATATAAAGAACCAAATGAAAATTGTAGACCTGAAAATTACAATAGCCAAAATAAAAAGCTCAGCAGGTAAGCTCAACAGTAGAATGGAGAAGATGGAGGAAAGAATCAGTGAGCTGGAAGATAGAACAATAAAAATTACCAAATCTGAAAAAATGAGAAAATAGACTGGGGGTGGAGGAAAGAACAGAGGCTTAAGGGCTGTGGGGGCTATAATAATATTCATATCATCAGAATCCCAGGACGAGAGACACAGGCAGGACTAAAAAAAATACTTGAAGAAACATTGGCTGAAAACAGTAATCCTTGTTAATATCCTGTATCTTGATGTAGCTATGTCAAATCTTGGTTGTGATAATGTACCATACCTTAAACTATTAACAATAATTCCTAGATATCATTAAATATGTAGTCAGAGTTTTGGTATTTTCCTGATTGGCCCAAGTGTTTTGAAGTCGGTTTCTTCACATCAGAATCCAAACCAGGCCCACCTGTGGCACCTTCACCCTTCAGTGGGAGTGAGAAGCCGGACGCGTTACTTAAAACCATTCCTCTTACGCTGCCGCCCTCAATCTTACAGGTAAATGGCAAATACTCTTTCGTATTAATGTACAGGCCTCGATAAAAGTCCAGAAGGGCGGCGGGGGCCTAGGCGGTCGAAGGCCCGCGTGCCCGCCGGGGCCGCGAGGGAAGGGCGCCCCCGAGACAGCCGTGGAGGGAGGGCAAGGGCCAGGCGCTGGGCTGCATCACTGCGTTTCCGTTTGCTGTGAAATCAAATGGCGCCCTTCCCTTTCCCGGGACGTCGGCGTCCCCTTCCAGCTGGCGTCGGGGCAGCACTCCGGGGCTGGCGTGGCGCATGCGCCCCGACGCGCGGGATCGCGGGCTCGTTTCTCCGTTGCAGTTCCAGGACGCGGCCGCGGGGGAGCCCCACCGGCACGGAGCCGCGGGGCCTGCGACCACCCCCGGGGCTGGCCTGAGGTGGGGCCCGGGGAGGCCTGCGGGCCTGGGGGTCTCAGAGCCCAGGGAGGGCGGTGGCAGGGCCAGGGCGGCGCGGCCCGGCGGAAGGGCCCGCTTCGGCCCAAGGACGACACGGGAGCGGGTAGCCGGGCCTGTTGAAGCGCCCAGGGCGCCGAGGATCCCGGTTTGTTGGGTGACTGGGCCCAGCTAGAAAGGGGCCAAGCGGGATTCGAACACTCCCTCAGCCCACAGGCCCAGCTCTCAACGGTAACCGTTGTCCCCAGCCTCAGTTTACCTTTTCTTCCCTCAGGGATTCTGTCCATGGCTGCCACCAAAACTTGGATTTACGATCAACATTTCAGGCCAGAAAAGTTAAGAGAATGGCCGGAGCCCGAGTCCGTTTCTTTAATGGAGGTGAGAGAACGTGGCGTTTTGAGACGTCATTTTGGCGGTGGGACCCCTCGAGTCTGGGAATTGTTTATCTTAATCTCGCTTCTGTTCTCAGGATTGGGACAGTGCCTGGTTTAAAGCAGGCGTTGAAGGGGAGTGTTCCGGGCTCAGATTTGGCCGAGATTGTGGCCAAGAGTGTTTCCAGTCGCCAGCCTGGGGACTGGTGCACCGACGGGGGCAGGCGGGTGGGTGAAGGCAGCAACCCCAGCTCCCCGGCAGGAGAAGCCAGGTCTGGGCTTGCCAGTCAGTTCTGCTTTAGGATCTGGTAATGATTTTCTCATAAAGTTTCATTGTTTTGTATCATCCTATGATTTGCCTCGCCGTGAAAAACTCTTGGAAATTTCCCCTTTTGCCCTGGTGGCAGTCGGAGTAGTGAGACGCTTAATTTTTCTGTGTGCGCGCGCACAGAAAGCCGTGGATTTCAGAAGTGCTGCTGCAAATCATGACCTTTTCCTTATATTTCCTGACAAAATCACAAAGAAGAGCCATCAAAGACAGAAACTGTTTAATTTCTTTAAACAGAAAAAGATTATTTGGCAATCTGACTCAAGAGTGTACATAACATTTGCTAACAGTCTTACTAGGATGTTCTTTAAGAAGGTGACTTCCCAAGATGCTTGTCAACGTGTTTCTGCTTCTCCAAATAAATAAATAGATTGATTCTAAATTTATATTGTAGTGTCAGGATACATGTTTAATTGTTTTACATACTTTTTCAGTTACCATCTTCTTTTTAATTAAAAAAATATTTTAGAGACAGGTTCTTGCTCTGTAGCCCAGGCTGGGGTGCAGTGGCCCAATCATAGCTCACTGTAACCTCAAACTTCTGAACTCAAGTAATCCTCCTGCCTGGGCCTTCGAAGCACTAGGATTACAGACGTGAGCCACCCTGCCTGGCCTGTCATCTTAAAATAAGTCTGAGAAGGCTTTAAAGCAAGATCCTCTTCATATTACAAAGAGCTTTATTTTAGAGAAGACCTGGGTAGCTGTTTGAATGTCATTTTAGATCTCATGTGAAGCTATTAAATATATGGGTAAAAAAACTTTCCTTTTTGAGATTTCTCTTATTCACAGATTTGGTGTTTGAGTTTGGGGTTTAGTTTGTTGTGATGCATTCAGTGTGGCAGAACAGAAAGAAGAATCAAATTGAATAACAGTTCTAAGAACCTTTATCATTTTTCATCAATAATTTTTAATGTAATAGTTTATCTCTTCCAGATACTGGATTTTTATTGCCTTTTCATTTGTTCACACTTAGTCCTATAAGGATAAAAGCTAGAGATTAGTTTATAGTGATCCAACTGAAAAAGCCCTAAAGTGGGGATTAAAATGCATCGGCTTTACCCAAACTCATAATGGAAACAGCAAGTCCCTAGATGTGGATGATATTGGTTGGAGGCCACGAGCTCCCACTAATTAGCTCTGAGACTCTGGACTAGTTGAACTAAAGAGAATTTTCTGTGGTTTTTGACTTATGAAGAGATCTAGCAAAAGGCAGAAAACTTCAAGGGCCCTTTAAAACACACCTACTGGCTGGATGGGGTGGCTCACACCTATAATCTCAGTACTTTGGGAGGCCAAAGTGGGTGGATCACTTGAGGTCAGGAGTTCGAGAGCAACCTGGCCAACATGGTGAAACTCCCTCTCTACTAAAAAATACAAAAATTAGCCAAGTGTGGTGTCACGTGCCTGTAATCCCAGCTACTTGGGAGGCTGAGGCAGGAGAATCACTTGAACCCGGAGGGCTGAAGTTGTAGTGAGCCAAGATTGTACCACTGCCCTCCAGCCTGGGTGACAGAGCCAGACTTTGTCTCAAAAAGCAAACAAAAAACACCTACTGAATGCCTGAAAAGAGGATTCCTTTAGTAAGCTTTTTAGTGCTTTAAAACATAATTTAATAATATACTATCAGGGATTTGTTTTAAAATAGTCTGGGTGTGGGGGTGCTGAATAATGAGATTTATTAGATGACATAAGATTGACTCAGAATTAATCACTCTTGAACCTGGTTGATGGGTTCATGGAGAATGGGTTTAGAAATTTTCCATATATTTATGTTACATAATAAGCCTCAAGATTTACGCTGAAACTATTGGGTAAAGTACACTGAGTTTTGTCATTGTAGTTTGTTGCTTCAGGATTTACAGCCTAATATCCAATTCTGTAATTTTAGGTATTAGCTAGAGAAGACATTGATGAAGCAGTACGTGCAATATTATTTAGAGAAAATTCTGTTGTGAAGGTAAGAGTTGGCTCCATACTGCATTCTAAGTGTGTTCTAGGGGAGCAAGAGTGTGCAGAACGACATGGCCAAGAGTCATGTCACCATGATCCAAGAGACTCATTTTGCAGGGGGAATGAGGATCCTGTAATTTACTTGTTTGTACTACATGGATCTGAGGTCATGCCCCCTTCTTGCAGGATCACTAAGAGGTCCCTAATCCCACTTGGATCTGTCCTGAAGGGATCTGAGAAATTGTCCTAATTGCTCCTTCTCTTCGTCCTGGTACTGAATAGAAACTCTTTCCTATTCACACTTGCCTCTTTCTCATGTGTTCCCACTTGCAGTGGGGATATAGAAAATCACTAGAGGCTGGGCGCAGTGGCTCACGCCTGTAATCCCAGCACTTTGGGAGGCCGAGGCGGGCGGATCACAAGGTCAGGAGATGGAGACCACAGTGAAACCCCGTCTCTACTAAAAATACAAAAAATTAGCCGGGCGCGGTGGCGGGCGCCTGTAGTCCCAGCTACTCAGGAGGCTGAGGCAGGAGAATGGTGTGAACCCGGGAGGCGGAGCTTGCAGTGAGCTGAGATCAGGCCACCGCACTCCAGCCTGGGCGACAGAGCGAGACTCCATCTCAAAAAAAAAAAAAAAAAAAAAAAAAAAATCACTAGAAACAAAATAAACTTTTAAGGGTTATGACCAATCAGTAACTGATAGTCACTACGAAATTAGCTTAAGGGACATTTAATTTCAATGAGAGAGATGGAGTTATAATACTTTGGGAGGCTGAAGCAAGAACATTGCTTGAAACCAGGAGTTTGAGAGTTTGAGACCAGCCTGGGCAACATAGTGAGGCCCCGTCACTACAAAAAATTTAAAAATTAGCCAGGCATGGTGGCACGCACCTGTAGTCCCAGCTACTCAGGAGGCTGAGGCAGGAGGATCGCTTGAGCCCAGGAGGTTGGGGCTGTAGTGAGCTGTGACCATGCCACTATACTCTAGCCTGGGCGACAGAGTGAGACCTTGTCTTTTAAACAGACAAAAAAAGAATAAAGCTTTGACATTTGAATTGCGATTTACAATTTATAAAGAAAGTGCACATAAATTCCCATTTAAGCATCCGAAGAGATAGATGGGATTACCTCTCTTTCACAGGCCAGAGAGAGGTATCACAGTCTGGTGTGCTTTCTACTCTACCAATTTTGTCACAGACTTTCCTGATGGTGAAGGCTAGACACAGGATGGGTGACCAGGGAATGCTTGGAAATCCTGAAAAAGAAACAAGAGTTTCATGTGTTAGGAACAGCTTAATCTGATTCATGAGTTAGATGTGGTTTAATCTGAAGGCACAGTTGTGGTTTAGAAGTTTATATGAGTTCTTCTGCTCTGTGTTCCCAGCTTCTCTTACTGTACTTTATTCTGTGCTTCAGTTATCTTATACTGGGACTTTGCAACCCAAATGTGGCTGAGAGTTTAGTAGTGGGAACAGATGTTTTTTTCCCCCTTACTCAAATGACAATAAGTGAAACATTTCTTTATAATTTATTTTCCTTGTTTGTATCACTTCACTAGAGATTGGATACGTATTTTCAGCATCTGGATACTTTTAAGGAAAGAAGAAAAGAGATGTTACATAAAAAATGGGTTGAAAACGTTGCAGAGCCTCTTCAGCAGAGAATTATGGAAAAAGTAATTTCATATAAAGGGCTTAAAAAAATGAAACAAGAGAATGTTGAATATTATTTACAGCACAGACATAAAATGGTACTGATGTTTTATTTTTCAAATAAAGTATAATTTGAAGAGTTAGTCTAACAATTTCACTGGTTATACAAATAGCCTCCAGCTTATTTTTGTATTTAAGATGAGTTCATTGAATTGTAATACACGTACTGCATTCTTAAGCCTGAGGTTGGAGGGGATAGGAGTGTTGACTTGGAACTAGATTTGTCAGGAATGATTTTATGTAGATGTTAATGGAGTTACTGTGGCTTAAATCATAAGGGCATTTGTCATTTACTTCATAAGAAATTGAGAGGTAGGTGGTCTCGTGGTGGGTTCTGACAGCATAACAATGTCAGATTTTTTCCTATTCTATTCTGCTATCCTTAGTATTTTCAGTCTATCCCCATCATTCTCACATTTGCCGGATGGTTGCTTATAGCTCCAGACATTAGGTCTTCATTCAGGGCAGGAAGAAGAAGGGGTAAGGAATGGTGCCAGGGGCCTCTTCTCTTACACTACTCCTTTGCAGGAAGCAAAAAGAGTCTCCAGAGGCCCCTAGTCAGCTTTCCCTTAGGTCTCTTTGGCCAGGACTGGGTCATGAGGCAAGTCCTAGCCATAAGCAGGGCCTGGAAAGCCACTGTGGCTTTCTCATCTCTCTAGTAGGAAGTGGGCAAAGGAGAATGCTATTGCATGGCTGAGTTAGCCAACCAGTAGGTGTTAGGGCTAACAGTTTCTATACTCTGTTCTACAGTTTGGCTTTACAAAACAACAAAATTTGGTTTCTTAATTTGAAGATTTTTTTGATTTTGAGGTCAGGACTCTCAGAATTTAGGTCTATCTATTTGCAGTACCAAATGCAAATCTGTTAACTTCAGGTGTGCACTACTAGATCTTTTTTTCTTACCTCCACATATCTAGTAGATATGTAGAGTAGTGGCTGGGTGCAGTGGGTCACCCCTGTAATCCCAGCACTTTGAGAGGCTGAGGTGGATGGATTGCTTGAGTCCAGGAGTTTGAGTCCAGCCTGGGCAACATGGCAAAAACCCATTTGTACAAAAAAAAAAAAAAAAAAGCCAGGTGTGGTTCTGTGCACTTGTAGTCCCAGCTACTTGGGAGGTTGAGGTGGAAGGATCACTTGAGCCTGGGAGGCAGAGGTTGCAGTGAGCCATGATCGTGGCACTGCACTCCAGCCTGGGTGACAGAGTGAGACCCTAGAGTAGGTTAGCTGAAATATTAGAGCATTTAAGCATATTTACTGAGCACAGTTTCTGAATATTTACCTTAAATACTTTTTCCTACACACTCTTAAGGGGCAGAGCTCAAGATTGAATCCAGATCTCCAAGGTGCAGAGTCTTATATTTGTGTCCAGAAATGTGATTTCATGGGTATAGGGAGGAAGATCTTAGAAATGGCATGTGTCGAAGTCCAAGTGATTTTAAATGTCAGTAAAGTCATTGTGAATCAACCATACGAGCTGGATTCCCAGAAAACATACAGCTCTCAGGCAAGAGAGGCTGTGCTTAGAGTGGGAAGCATCAGAGTCTTGGTCCATCCTGTCCTCATCCTGTCATTCCTGATGTCGCACTGTTGAAGGGACACTCATCAGTTGCAAAACCTTTAGAAAAGAGTTGAGTCTTGACACCACTTTATAGGAAGAAAGCTGGAAAGATGTGGGGTATTTGGCCCAAGGAAAAGACGACACGAGGGGGAATGAACCTTTTAAGTATTTTAAAGGCAGACATTAGCCGATGAATTAGATTTATAGAACTAGTGTCTGAACCTGCAAGTTACAAGGCAGATTTAAACTCAACCTAAGGGCAGACTTTCTTGGTTAAAATTACCAAAAAAAAGTACCTGCCCCATGGAGCAGAAAGTTCTCAAAGGCCCATGGATGACTTCAGACCAAAGCTAGATGATTACTTCTCCCAGAAGGTGGTGGAGTCTCATTGCAGTCTAAATTACTTCAGCAGTTTCTTCCAACCCTTTGAAGCTATGCTTTTATATAAAAATGAAATACAGTATTTGACTTTTATAATATGAATCTTGCAAAACAGTTTGTATCTAGTGATTTTTCCCTTAAGTGTATTTTGTATCTGAAGGAAATTATATGTGAAGACTGTTATAATCCTGAAGTATACAATCCCTTTTTAAATTTTTTAAATTTTTCTTTGAGACGGAGTTTCGCTCTTGTTGCCCAGGCTGGAGTACAATGGTGCAATCTTGGCTGACTGCAACTTCTGCCTCCGGGGTTCAGGCAGTTCTCCTGCCTTAGCCTGCCAAGTAGCTGGGATTACAGGCATGTGCCATCATGCCTGGCTAATTGTTTGTATTTTTAGTAGAGAAGGGGTTTCATCATGTTGGTCAGGCTGGTCTTGAGCTCCTGACCTCAAGTGATCCACCTGCCTTGGCTTCCCAAAGTGCTGGGATCATAGGTGTGAGCCCCTGTGCCCGGCCTACGATCCTTTTATATGAAGAAAAACCAAATTATAAAAGGGTAGAGCAGGTTTCTTTGGTTTTTTATTCTTAGGAGCTCTGGAGTTGGGGAAAACCTAGTCATTTTAGAAGTCTTGTAGTTATTCTCTATTTAAAAAAGTCTACAAAAGCATTTCCTTTGAGTTTTAGAGTAGGAACTCAAAGTAATTTAGACTCCTGTGGAATTTACACTGTGCACAAGGCACGGATATGTGTGATCACTTGTTCATTCATTTACTCACATTCAGCAAACTTGAAGCACAAGAAGGAGAGAGAGAGGTGTGGCAGCTTGTGCAGTGGAGTGCGGCGAGTGTCACAGAAGTCAGCACGGGGATTGTGGGACTTGGGAGGGAATACTCCTTTCCAGCGGAGATACAGGAGGAATTTCAGCACAGGCTGCCCGTGAGAGCTCATACTTGAGGTTGTAATGAGTCTTCAGATTTTTAAACCGCCAATACAGGGTTAAAACTGAGAAATGTAAGTTTCAGTTTTTCGCTCCCATGCAGCAGAAGTAGCTACCTGATATGACTATTACTTTTTTAAAAGATATGTATGGCTCTGAAGGTGGAAGCGGTTTCTTATGCTTCTCCCAGAGAACCAAGCCAGGTCGGTCATATGAAGATGAACAGATTCTTTTGGTTCTGGGTAGAATGTCATCATCTGGGGTGCTGGAGGCAGTACATGTTATGCTGCCTGGTTTATTCAGTAATTGTTTACCTAGCACTTCAGTCCAACACTGCGATGAGTGCTGTGGGGGAAATGGAGGGGAAAAATAGTCCTTCTGTCTAAGGCTTATCAGGAGCGGGGAGAAAAAATACTTCTGTATGTCCCTACCCTTTGACATAAACTCATAGCTCTGGTCACCTGACCCTCTGTTCTCACAGGCCTTTACAGACCAGTCGTCAGCTTCCCCAGGAGACATGCGCCCTCCCAGTCTGGGTTAGGAGCACTGCCCCTGCTCCTACAGGATCCTGAGCTGGCCCCTCTCAGGACTAGATTGTCACTGTGGATAACTAGGCTGTTCTAGACTAGGAGATCCTTGAAGACAGGATCTAGCCTGGATGTGGCACACAATGGCAACACAAATATTTACTGGCTGATGCAATGACACAGTAGAGCACTTAACAGAAGTGTGTCTCTTCTCTCTGGGCGGCCCTCCCTCCCTCCCTCAGTTCAGCCATTTAAGGCTCTGTGCGACATCCTCATCTGAGGTGATGCCCTTCCACTGATGTGTAGATTGGCACATTCCTGGACCTTCTCAGCTGCTTTGGTGTACAGTAAGGGCATACTTGCATGCTTAGGTCAGACTTCATTTAAATTTCAACGTTTGGATTCGGGGGTATACGTATAGGTTTGTTACATGGGTATATTGCATGCTGCTGAGGTTGGGGTGCGACTGAATCTGTCACCCTGGTAGTAAGCAGAGTCCCGAATAGGTCGTTTTTCAACCCTCGCCCCCTCCTGCCCTTCCCACTCTTGTAGTCCTCAGGGTCTATTGTTCCCATCTTTATGTGGAACACATTTTAAAAGCTTAATACAGGCTGCACTCTGGTCCTGAAAGAGTCTCATTTTTCTTGTAGGTTACAGTCCCACCATTTGTTGATCCTCTGCTTCAAAGACAGCAAGAGGTGGATGAAGAGAAGAGAACTGGTCTTCAATGTGAGACAGGTGCTTTGTGATCACTGGGCCTCATTTTTTTGAGACTGCTAATTGTCCAGTGACTTCTCACTCCAAGAGCAACTGGAGTTCTTGAAGAGTGTTGATTTTGATTTTTTATCTTCCTGTAGGAAAACGACATTCCATCAAAGAATTTAAAGAAATAGAGAAGGCTAGGCTGCATGCTAGCTCACCCTACTTCACTTTCACTTCACATCGTGTGATTCCAAAAGAGTGGCATAAAGCCTCCGCAAGAGCCAGGAGTAAAACTTACAAATACAGGTACAGATGAGCAGAACAAATATTTGTTTAACTTGCAACTTCCTTTATTTCCTACTGAAGCTCTCGTAACTAGTCACACTTTTGTCTTTTAGTAGTTTATAGTTTTATTGTTACTGTCATCACATTTGTATTATGAAATATATGTAGAGGACAGAATAAAACATAAACAGCTTAACAAGTCCCTGAGTCAGTCCTGTGGAATCACTAGCCATTTCAAGAAAGGGATCCTGCCCCCTCCCAAGACAGTCTCCTCCCTGCCCCAGAGCTCTCTTCACTTTATAAGTGTTCACTTCCTTGCTCTCCCTGTGGTGTTGTCAACTAACTTTGTGTCCTTAAACAATATAGTTTATCTTGCATATTTTTGAATTTCATATAAACAGAACCTGAAAGCATTTATTCTTTTATGACTGACTCTTTAAAAAACATCTCTATTAAGATATAATTTACAGGCCGGGCACGGTAGCTCACGCCTGTAATCCCAGCACTTTGGGAGGCCAAGGCAGGTGGATCACCTGAGGTCAGGAGTTTGAGACTAGCCTGGCCAACATGGTGAAACCCCATCTCTACTAAAAATACAAAAATTAGTTGGACATCGTGGCAGATGCCTGTAATCCCAGCTACTCGGGAGACTGAGGCAGGAGAATCACTTGAACTCGGGAGGCAGAAGTTGCCATGAGTCGAGATCACGCCACTGCACTCCAGCCTGGGCAACAGAGTGAGACGCCATCAAAAAAAACAAAAAAAAAAGATGCAACTTACATACCATAAAATTCATCTGTTGGGGTTTGTACATGTCCAGTTCATTGTGTGACTGCTTTTGCTCACCATTAAGTTTTTCAGATTCCTTTCTGTTGTTCATATAGTGTGTTAACTTCTATTTTCGGAGTGTATGCCAGTGTGTTAACTTCTATTTTCGGAGTGTATTCCATTGTATTTGACTATGCCATCATTTAAGCAATCCACTGTTGTGGACATTTGGGTTGTTTCCACATTTTGGCTATTATGAACGATCCAGTTTCGTATTTTGGTTCCCACAATCCACATTTATTATTTGTTTATTTAGTTAGTTTTGAGTAGGAGTCTCACTCTGTTGTCCAGGCTGGAGTGCAGTGATGCAATCTCGGCTCACTGCAACCCCCACCTCCTGGGTTCAAGCAATTCTCTGCCTCAGTCTCCCAAGTAGCTGGGATTACAGGTGGCTGCCACCACGCCCAGCTAATTTTTGTATTTTTAATAGAGACAGGGTTTCACCATCTTGGCCAAGCTGGTCTTGAACTCCTGATCTTGTGATCCTCCTGCCTCGGCCTCCCAAAATGCTGGGATTACAGGCGTGAGTCACCGTGCTTGGCCCACAATCCACATTTCTTAGGATATATACCCCAGAGTGGAGTTTGTTGAGTTGTGGGATAATATTAAACTGTTTTGCAAAGAGACTGTTTCAGTTTACACCCCCATCAGCATGGGGGAGAAATACTGTTGCTTCAAATTCTCCTTTACCCTTGGTGTATAATATTATCATCTGAGTAAAGCTGGCAGCTATATAATAGCATTTTCCACATTATCAGTGAAACTGAGTACTTTTCATGTCTTTATTGGCTGTTGGGTTTCTTCATTTGAAAAGCATCTGTTCGAGACTTTTGCCATTTTTTTTCTGTTGGGATGTTTGGTCTTTCTTACTGATTTTCCTTATATATTCTGGCTATAAACCCTTTTTCAGTTATTTGTGTTATAAGTATCTTTTCCTATTTTGTGGGTTGCGTTTTTACTCTTCCTAATGGTATTTTTTAATGAATAGATGTTCTTAATGTTGATATAGTCAAACCTATTTTTCTTTTCCTTTATAACTAGTGCTTTTTATACATTATTTTAAAATGTCTTTTCCAAAAGCTGTATAGCCTTATTTTTTTTTTTTTTTTTTTTTTTTTTTTTTTTGAGACGGAGTGTTGCTCTATTGCCAGGCTGGAGCACAGTGGCACGATCTCGGGTCACTGCAACCTCTGCCTCCCGGGTTCAAGTGATTCTCCTGCCTCAGCCTCCTGAGTAGCTGGGACTACAGGCGTGCGCCACCATACCCAGCTGATTTTTATATCTTTAGTAGAGATGGGATTTTACCATGTTGGCCAGTATGGTCTCTATCTCTTGACCTCATGATCTGCCCACCTTGGCCTCCCAAAGTGCTGGGATTACAGGCATGAGCCACCGTTCCTGGCCTGCTTTTATAGTTTTGCTTTTCAAATTTAGTCTTATAATCCAGTTAGAATTGCTTTTTGTATATATTTTATGTGGGACCCAGTTGAATTTTTTCCCTTTAATGATACCCATTTTCCTCAGTACCATTTATTGAAAATATAATTTCCCTGCTGTTCTGCAGCATAGACTTTTATACAAATTCAGTGCTGTTATGTATACTTAATTTCCAGGTTCTCCATCCTTGCCTATTTGTTTCCTATAGCTTTTTAATGAGTTTTGATACCTGATAGAACAAATACACCAATATATATTTTATAATTAGCTCAAGTTTCATGTAGACATACACACATACAAACAAATTCCCAAACAAACAAAAAAGTAATGGCAGAAACCACAATTACTTTTGCACCAACCTAATGCTTGGGATTTTGATTGGGATTGTATTGTATCTGTAGATCAATTTAGGGAGAATTGACATCTTTACAATTTTGAGCCCTGTAATCCATGAACATGGTATCTATCTCTCCATTAATATGGGTCTTATTTTATGTAAGGGAGTGGTTCATAATCAAATTGATTAAGAAGCTGGCAATGTTTGGAGACATTTTTGGTTGTCAGGGGCGTGGGGTTCTACAGGCATGTACTGGACTTAGGGCAGGGATGTGGCCAAATATCCTACAACAAAGAATTACTCAGCCCCAAATGTCAGTAAGTACTATGGATAAGAAACCATGTCTGAAGGTCTTGTAGATCTTTGTTTGGATTTATTCCTACTTATTCCTATTTTATTATTATATGTAATTTCATTTTGTAGGTAATTGTAATGTATAGAAATAAAAATGATTTCATATATTGAATTTGTATTTGGCAACCTTGCTAAACTTTATTGAGTTCTGACATTTTATCTATAGAGTCTTGGATTTTCTATGTACACAATATTCTTTTTATTTTTTTGAGATGGAGTCTCGCTCTGTCACCCAGGCTGGAGTGCAGTGGCATAATCTTGGCTCCTCGCAACCTCCGCCTCAACCTCCTGAGTAGCTGGGATTACAGGTGTGCACCACCACACCCGGCTAATTTTTGTATTTTTAGTAGAGATGAGGTTTCACCATGTTGGCCAGGCTGGTCTCGAACTCCTGACCTCAGGTGATCCACCTGCCTTGGCCTCCCAAAGTACTGGGATTACAGGTGTGAGCCACTGTGCCCAGCCCATAATATTATCTTCTAACAAAGAGAATTTTATGTCTTGTTTTCCATTCCTTATACCTTTTATTTCTTTTCCTTACCTTACAGTACCAGTTAAGATCTCTGGCACAAAGTTGAAGTGGTGAAAATTGGCTTCCTTGTGCTATTCTTAAAGGGAAAGCTTTTGGTGTTTTTTGTGTTTTACATTATTTTTAGATTTCCATTAGTAAATTAAGGAAGTTCATTTTCTTAGTTTGCTATGAGTTTGTTTTTTTTTTTAGATCATGAATAGATTTTGACATATATTAATTTTTATGCATTTATTGATATTACAATTTTTTTCTCCTTTGTTCTGTTAATGTGGACATTTTTATTTTATTTTATTTTTGGAGATGTAGTCTTGCTCTGTTACCCAGGCTGGAGTACAATGGCACGATCTCGGCTCACTGCACCCTCTGCCTCTCAGGTTCAAGTGATTCTCCTGCCTCAGCCTCCTGAGTAGCTGGGATTATAGGCACCCACCACCATGCCTGGCTAATTTTTATATTTTTAGTAGAGAAGGGGTTTCACGTTGGTCAGGCTGGTCTCAAACTCCTGACCTTAAGTAATCCACTCACCTTGGCTTCCCAGAGTGCTGGGGGATTTATAGACGTGAGCCTCTGCGCCCTTGTGGAAAATTACACTGACTCATTTTAAAAATATTTTATTACAAACATTTTCAAATGCTCTGAATGTGGAGAGTGCAACACATTCCTATGTACCTATCACTTCAGCAGCCATCAACGTTTTGCCGTTCTCTCTCTCTCTCTCACTTTACCCTACTTTCCCTTTTGTGCTTACCCTTTTGTGGGAAAATTCTAGGTCTCAGGTCATGTCATTTATACTCTACTATGTACCTCATGACAAATAACACAGAAATATTGTATCCCAGTTTTCATAAATGTGCATTTGCTCATGAAAAATCTCTGTTTGCTTTAAGACATCTTTATTTCCCTTCTTTTTTCAACTTAACTTTATTTTTCATAACAAATTTTATGTTCACAGCAGACTTGAGTGGAAAGTACCTAGAGAGTTCTCATACACCTCCTGTCCCCCAACAAACACAACCTCCCTGACTGTTGACATCCTGCACCACAGTGGCACAAACTACATTATCACCCAAAGTTAATAGTTTACATAAGGGTTCACTCTTGGCGTTGTACATTCTTATGCTTTTTGACAAATGTACAATGACATGAATCCATCATTATGTTCCAGTGTCACACAGAATAGTTTCATTGTCCTAAAAATCATCTCTGCCCATTCATCTCTCCTCCCCACTAACCCCTAGCAACCAGTGATTTTTTAATTTTTTAATTTTTTTACTTTTACTTTTAATTTTTATTTCTTTATTTTTTACTGTATCCATTGTTTTGCCTTTTACACAGTGTCATATGGTTGGAATCATACAACATTTAGCCTTTTCAGACTTCACCTTCATTTTCAAAGGGTGTTTTCAGGATTAAGAATGTTAGGTTGGCAGTTATTTTCTTTCAGCATATATCTTGTTGTCTTTTACTCTTTCAATTGAGAAGTCACTTGCTGGTCTTACTGTTGTTCCTTTGAAGGTAATCTGTCCTTTCCCCTGGATGCTTTTATGATTTTCTCATTGTCTTTGATTTTTTGTAGTTTTACATGATGTTTCTAGATGTGGATTTCTTTTTATTTCTCCTACTTAGAATTCATGGGTCTTCTTGAATCTGTAGGTTAATGTCTGTAGTTAGTTCTAGAAAGTTTTCAGTTATTTTTTCTTTGTTACCTCTGCCATATTCTCCTCTCCTCTCTTTTGGGTACTCTAGTTAAACATATTTTAGATTTTCTCACTGATTCCCTCTCTGTCTCTTATCATTTTTGTATATTTTCTATCCTTTTTGTGTTTCCATGTGTGGTTTCAGATATTTTATTATCTCTTTTGTTATGTCTGTTTGTTGTTAAAGCCATCCATTTAATTATTATTTTCAGTTATTTTATAGATCTAGAATTTCTATTTGATTTTTAAATTTGTTATTTTTAGTGCTAGCATACACATGCAGGTTGTGCAAGTTTGTTACACAGGTAAATGTGCGCCTAGGTGATAAACCCATCACCTAAGCATTAAACCCAGCATGCATTAGCTATTTTTCATAATGCTCTCCCTTCCCCCTCCCCACTCCTCCTTGATTCTTTTTCAAATAGGTTTTGGGGAATGCTGTCTGTACTTGGGGCCTGGAGAGTTCTGTCCTCCATTGAGAAACCAAGTGCATTGCTTGACTTGCCTATTAGGGGGAGGGTGATGTTGAGAACAAGGTTAAATACCCACCTGCCAGGACATCAATCAGACCCAAGGAGAAAAAATCCACCAAAGATGTTAGAAGCACAGAGGAATCAGTCTCTACTCTGGTACTTAATATTGGTGACCTGGTATTTAAAATGCTCCCACAGAGGAAGGCAAGAGTTGGAGATTGTCAGCTCATTCCTGACGGCTCTCCCATCTCTGGAATTGTTTTTAATGCTGTTTAGTGATTTTAAAATTCTTATTTTTGATGGTAAATTTTGTTTTTTCTTCTCTATTTATTTCAGCAGGACTTTTAGCCTGTGCCGACTTCTATATTCTACACAAACATGGAAGTCTGTTATACTCTCTCAACATTTTGTTTTCATTCCCCACCCTGAGTTTTGTTGGAATAAACAGTGCTACTTTGTTTCTGCTTCCCCTAGTGATTTTGAAGTTTTATGTATTATTTCTGGTTTTATGGTTCCTTTATCATTTTAACAAACATTTTTATTTAAACAACAGTAATTACACAACTCCCCACCCCCGCAACAAGACAAAGGCTTCATCTTGCTTTGTTGGCGTCATCTCCCCTCTGGCTCCTCCGCTGGTATTCTTCCTTCAGGCTGGTCTCCTCCGATCCATTTTCCGCCCAGCAGCCAGAGTGGTTTTTTTAAAGTGATCAGCACTCCTCCACTGGAACCCCTCAGTGCCATTCCCCTTACGACAAAGCCCAGGCCCTCAACATGGCACATGAGGCACCATCTGGGCCCTACCACCCTTTCCGGTCTCAGCCCAGAAGTCCCATCGACCTAAAGAAAAGAAAGATTGATTAACCACAAAAGCCTCTGGCTCAAGTCAGCACATTCATACCTCCCTGACCTGCCAGGCTGTTGCCTGCCTTTGCTCCCTCTGTCTGTCACTGGCCATTCCAGTGCAGGCAAAAGGGCAGTTATCACAGGGACACAGAACTCTCCAGCCCCCTACTGGCCCTTTCCTCCATCAGCAAGCCCCTTGAGGGCAGGGACTGTGTCTTACTAATCTTGGTGTTCCCAGCACTTAGCTGGAGCATAGTAGATCATGAATAAGTGGTTGTTGAATGAATAAATGGAGGAAGAAAAGAGAAGCCTTATTTCCCTCGATAGGGCTAGGCTTCCTGGGGCAGAAATGGTGGCAGCCCTGGTGAAATTCCTCCGGGAGGATACACCCAGAGGATGCCTTGCGTGGCTATTTGATGAAGTAAGAAAAGGACTTGAGAGTATGTGGTGAGGTGAGGCAGAGACAGTTTGATTACAAAAGCCAGAGTTGTTCTCAAAGGAAAGGTGGGAGAGGGGCTCCATATGTTAGAGAGCACCGGTATGTCATGGAAGCCAAGCCAGGAAGGGAGCCAGGCTGCTCGGGGGACTGACTGGGAGGCTGGAGCCAGGCTGCCTCTTTGGGGCTATGTGGCACTCACCATCACTTCTCTTCGTGAACCTGCTCCATTTCTCTTTCTTTGCACACGGGCTTTCTGTGCTTTCCTGTGGGTGCTGGCAAGTGGAGGTGCCGTCCTGACTTTCTGGTTTAAGTACTTGGAGGCTGCCTGGAAGCCCCTTTGTCCCAACTACAGCAATAAGGATTGAGGCTCTGGACCTGGTGCCTCAGCCATGGCTGGGAAAGGGTTCCCGAGTCACCACCTCCCTAGGAATTGGGCCAGCAGAGGTATGGACCGGGCAGGCAAATTGAGGCACAGTCACCAGTGATGGCTGGTCAGTTGTTCCTTCTCAGAAGTGACGATTGAGTTCAATACATTAATCTTCAGAAACTATTTGATGGTACAATTCCGTCTGTGCTGAATCGAGACAATTTTTTTCTGCTTTTCTTCACAGTCCTGAAAAGCTCATCTGTGCAGACAAGAAACAGAAAAGAAAAGAGAAAAAGACCACTGACCTAAGTCAGGCTGCGTTTGAAAGGCAATTCCTTTCCTCAAAACTCAGTCAGAAGAACAAAGTGGGTGAAAGGAAGGATCTGGTAAGCAGAGGCCTGGGGCGGGGCTGGCATGCAGGGCTTTGCAGCCCCCACAAGCAGCACATACTGGTTCCAGGATGAGCTACCGCCACAGCCCTCCCTGTCAGACAAGCACCCAAGGGTGGAGGAGGCATGGCCCAAGAAGAAGGGCATGAAGAGGAGGAGGGAGAAATGGCAGGTGGCCTCAGGCTCAGCACTGCAGCTCTGACTGGGCCCCTCAGGCGGGGAAGCCTTGTATGAAGAAACTCAGACAGGTGGTAAATGTGGGACCTGGACCCCACTTCCTGGAGACAGATCCTGTCCTTCCAAGGTGAGGGCCAACCTGGCCACAGGGGCTTTTCCCCCTGAGATTTCTTCAGCGCCTTTGCCTGGGCCTTTGCCTTTCTGCCACTTTCCCGCCATTTTCCACTTACTCCATCCAAACTGCACCAAAAATCGTGTTCTCCTTAGTCCACACACAACAGGTGGGAAGTTTTTGAAATGAAATTTATACCAAAAAATGAGGGCAAGATGAAATTTTTTAATATTTAAAAGGTATTTTTATATGTAAGAATTTTCTGAGTACAGATTTCTTATCTGGAGCTCCTGGTTCATTTGACACGGTTTTCAGCTCCTGGTCTATTTCCCCTTCCAATCTCTCTGCCACGCCGCGTACCCTGAGGCCTGAGGCGCAGGACCCTCCCAGGGAAGGCCTAGGGGCCTCGGCTCAGGACCCGACAGCATCACTCCCACCCCTCACCACCACACACACAGGATGGGGGACTGCTACTTCTCTCCAGCCTGTGAGCCTGGATAGCTATTTTGTGACCCAGCTCCTGCTCAGTCTCATTGCTGTCCCCGCTCTCTCCAGGGAGTAAGGGATTCTCCATCTGTGGTAAGTTACCTGTGACTCTTCAGCAGTTTCCTCTGAGCATAATTATATCTGAGAGCACAGGGGGCTCCTCATTCCGTATATTTTTCAAATATTCAAGATGTACAACGTGATGATTTGCTATAAGTATTCATTGTGAAATGTTCGCCACAGTCAAGCTTGTTGACATACCCACCAGCTCACATTGACTGTTTTCGTGTGTGTGTGTGTGGTGAGAATACTCACGATCTCCTCTCTGAGCCAATTGCAAGTATATGTTATTAGTAACTGTAGTGTCCGTGTTGTCCATTAGGCCTCTAGAACCTACTGTTACTTGTGGAGGGTCTTTACTATGAGTTGTCCAGGTCCTTGGCATTTTGAACAAAGAATTGACCAAAACACAGAGTAGCAGAGGAATGAAACACGGGGAGCGAAGCAGCGAAAGCAGGGATTTATTCAAGAGAGAAAGCACTCTGCAGGGTGGGAGCGGGCCCAGCAAGGGCTCAAGGGTGTTAAGTTCCCTGTTTGAGGTTCTTATCTGCTACCCCGTATCTGGATGAAGGATTTGGTCCTTGGCTAATTAAAGGCTGAGGTGAATTGGCGCCCTATGCAGATGAAGGAGTGGTCCCTGCATTGCCTGCGGCTAATCCAGGGCACTCTCCCTTTCTATCTGAGATGTTGTAGGGAGAGTAGGCTTTGATCCTTTGCTGCTCGGCTTGGGGACAGGGGGTTTTCCTTTTGGTTCCGCTGTCAGAAGTGTGTGTTAATTGGCCTCAGGTTCCCTGCCCCCAGACCCAGGTGTTTTCCTTTTGATCCAGCTTTGGGGAGGCAGCTCCAATTGGCCTTGGGTTTCCTGTGCCCAGACCTTGCTGTTTTCTCAGACCTTGCTGTTGTCCCTGTCTCCAGACCCTGTTCTCCAGACTCTGTTCTCCAGATTCTGTTCTCCTGCCTCAATGCTTACCATGGAAAGTTTGTACCAACACCTGTCACCTCACTGCACCCACGCCCTGACTCTGGTAACCACCCTTCTACTGTTTGGTTGGGTTCGACGTCTTTAGATACCACATATTATTACAGGAAGGGGGTCCTGATCCAGACCCCAAGAGAGGTTTCTTGGATCCCAAGCAAG
Organism: Macaca fascicularis; assembly: GCF_037993035.2. Taxonomy (NCBI): domain Eukaryota; kingdom Metazoa; phylum Chordata; class Mammalia; order Primates; family Cercopithecidae; genus Macaca; species Macaca fascicularis. Next base: position 98,061,255 of record NC_088387.1, on the reverse strand, counting down.
AAAGAATTCAGGACCAGTCCACAGTGCAAAGTGAAAGTAAGTTTATTGAGAAAGTAAAGGAAGAAAAGAATGACTACTCCATAGACAGCAGCCCCGAAGGCTGCTGGTTGCCCATTTTTATGGTTATTTCTTGATGGTATGCTAAATAAGGAGTGGATGATTCATGCCTCCCCTTTTAGACCATATAGGGTAACTTTCTGACCTTGCAATGGCGTCTATAAACTGTCACGGCGCTGGTGGGAGTGTAGCAGTGAGGACGACCGGAGGTCACTGTTGTCGCCGTCTTGGTTTTGGTGGGTTTTGGCTGGCTGCTTTTTATTAGCCTGTTTTATCAGCAAGGTCTTTATGAACTGTATTTTGTGCTCACCTCCTATCTCATCCTGTGACTTAGAATGCCTCACCGTTTGGGAATGCAGCCCAGTAGGCTTCAGCCTTATTTTACCCAGCTCCTATGTAAGATGGAGTTGTCCTGGTTCACACACCTCTGACAATATGAGATCAGGCAGTATTTGTCTTTCTGTGCCTGGCTTCTTTCACTTAGCATAGCATCCTCCACGTTCACCTATGTTGTTGCAAATGACAGGACTTCCTTCTCTTCTCAGGCGGGTTAATGGTCCGTGGTATGTGTACCATATGCATTTTCTTTACCAGTTCGTGTCAGTGGACACTTAGGTTGTTCCCATTTCTTGGCTATTGTGAATAATGCTGCAATGAACACGGGAGTGTGGATATCCCTTCAAGATAGTGATTTTATTTCCTTTGAATATATGTATATACACCCAGAAGTGGGATTGCTGAATTGTATGGTCATTCTGTTTTTAGTGTTTTTGGAAACCTCCATGCTGTTTTCCGTAATGGCTGTAGTAATCTACATTCCACCAACAGTGTACAAGGGTCCTGTTATATGTAAAGTTTCGGTGCCACAAAAGAAATAGCACTCGAATATAAGATTTTCTTTTTAATTCTCAGCAAGGCAAGGTACTTCTAGTTATTGTTGTTGACCAACTAAAATTGGTAATGGCTATCTAAATTTACTGTCCCCATTGTACTTTTTTTTTTTTTTTTTGAGATGGAGTCTTGCTCTGTCACCCAGGCTAGAGTGCAGTGGCTTGATCTCGGCTCACTGCAAGCTCCGCCTCCCAGGTTCACACCATTCTCCTGCCTCAGCCTCCCAAGTAGCTGGGACTACAGGCGCCCGCCACCACACCTGGCTAATTTTTAGTAGAGATGGGGTTTCACCGTGTTAGCCAGGATGGTCTCAATTTCCTGACCTTGTGATCTGCCCGCCTTGGCCTCCCAAAGTGCTGAGATTACAGGCATGAACCACCGTGGCCGGCCCCAACGCAAGGTACTTCTGGATAGAAGGGTGCGCCCTTACAGATGGAACAATGGTGAGCGCACACTTGGACAAGGGAGGAGAGGGGGTTCTTATCCCTGACGCACATGGCCCCTGCTGCTGTGTCGGTCCCCTATTGGCTAGGGTTAGACCGCACAGGCTAAACTAATTCCGATTGGCGAATTTAAAGAGAATGACGGGGTGAGTGCTTTGGCAGGAGTCAGGGCAGAGCAAGTAGCAGATAATTGGAATGAGTTAGGGTGGAGCAGGTGATGAGAATGAGTCAGGGTGGAGCAGGTAATCGAAAAAGGTTGCTTTACAAGGAAGTTTAAAAGTAGAAGCCAAAGAGTTGAACATACTGACATATTCTTTGAAAAGAAAGTTAGAACTCTTATCTAACAGTCCCACACAAGCGAACACTTGTGATCTTTCGACTTTTTCCTAATCAGCCTAACAGGTGTGAGGGGACATCTCATTGTGGTTTTGATTTGCATTTCCTTGATGATTAGTGACATTGGACATTGAGCACCTTTTTATATACCGGTTGACCATTTGTACATTTTTTGGGGGGCGGGAGGGAGGCTTTGGAAAAATCTCTGTTGAGGCTCTGTCCCCATTTTTAAATTGGGTTATTCGCTTTTTTCCTATTGAGGTGAATGAGTTCCTTATGTATTTTGGATATTAACCCCTTATTTGATATATGGTTTGGAAATATTTTCTCCCTTTCTGTAGGTTGCCTTTTTGTTTTGTTTCCTTTGCTGTGCAGAAGCTTTTTAGTTTGATATAGTCCCACTTGTTTATATCAGATCTTATGTGACTGTGGTCAGTTCTACCCTTAATGGTTGGGTGGACTACACTAGTAGACCCAAGTGGACTGAGGTTTAAATGCAGTAGCAGTTAAGTTTTGCATATGTCCCAGCACGTCCCAGTGGGTCAGCAGGCTGTCCCTCCTTCGTGCGGTCTTTTGGGGCCCTGTCTCTTGGGCCTGTGTCATCTTCAGCACCTGGCTTCCGAGGTTGCCCCAGGAACTCATTCCTGTCAGCCTGAAAGGGGAAGAGATCGTGGAGGAGTTCTTCCTGGGAGTCAGGTGTATGTGGTCTGGGCTGGAGGCGGCGTGTCACTTCCTCTGATGTTCCCTGGGCTAGGACCCAGTCCCATGTCTGTCCCTAACTGTAGGGTGCAGGGGCACAGGGAAAAGTATTCCATGGCTGGTCTGCCCACAATGGCAGGAGAGCATTTTGTGGACATCTGGTCATCCCTGCTGTACATGCCACAAAAAGATTAGTTCTTTGTGGAGTTCAAAGATACAGACAGCCTTGTCTGAGAGTTGTGGGAACCAGAGTTTGTGAGAGAGAGAGAGGTAAAGCAAGAGGGCTGGCTGGAAACCTGCCTGAAATGGGGGGTCTCAGCTCCAGCAGGAGGGCTGAGTGTGGGGCAGTCAGCGGGGTCCTCCCTGCACCTGTAAGCCCCACATCCCTGCACCACACTTAGCCCTTCTCTTCTGTTGCTAGGTTTTAGGAACCAGACAGCAGAGACCCCGCTCCTGGGCTGCTGGGGACAGCCAACAGCACAGGAGTCCTCAGCCTGTAGGAAGAAGAGTGATGACAGCTGAGGTCCTGGGGCAGCACCTGGCTTCCCTGCAGAAGGCGGCCAGGCAGGGCCACCCTTGGTACTGAAGTTTGGTGGACTTGACTTGGCAGTGTCTGTACAACAGTTAAAATACTCTAAACATACTTTCTTTTTCCAGAAGTGGAAATAAATTGCAAGAAATACCCAAATCACAGTAGTTCTTGTTTATTGAGCTCCTGTTGTGAACCAGGAGCCCTGTGAGGTACTTTGTTCACTGAAAAGTTTTCGCAGTAAGACACTATTATCCTCTCCCAACACACAATGCTCTGAGGCTTGGTGAGCTGCTCAGAGGTGGCAGTGTTCTCAGGCCAGTCCCTCAGGTGCCACATAGCATGTTTATCCTCCCCTCACGTGCACTCAGACTTGATCATCAGATTGCTCAGAATATGGGTTGCCTTTAAGAGAGTGGAGTGCCCCTCCCCTGCCACAGCACCTGCTCCTGAAGAGCACTGGAGGGAGCTGCTGAGGGGGGGTCCTCAGCAGAGGGGAGACGTCTGGGCGCATGAGGCACATATGCCAGGTCCTGCTGGGGTAGAGGTATATGGACTCAGGCAGTACAGAGACTCGGGGGTACAGAGTCTTGGGGTATGGAGAGTCAGGGGGTATGGAAACTTGGGGTACGGAGACTCGGGGGTACAGAGACTCGGGGGGTATGGAGACTCGGGGTATGGAGAGTCAGGCACATCCCATATCCTCCCAAAAGTCAGGCCTACATTTGATTTCTCAAGGGGCAGGTGTGTACTCCTAGGCATAAGGGGACAGCTGGAGTGGCCGGGTGTGCCGACGCCCATGTGGTCTGTGGTTTCATAGAGGTTGTCTGACTCTGGTCCTGAGGCTCCTCTGCCCTAAATCTGACCAAAGAGTCCTCTCATATCTAGCAGTAGAGAAATGGCACTCGCTGCAGTGAGGATTACAGTCCCTGCAGCCCTGGAACACAGGATGGTTCTGTAGCTCTCGTTCCAAGTAAGCCTAGAGCTGGTTTTGAGTCATCAGGGGCAGCCTTGCTGCTGACATCAGCCAGGCTGGCCTTGTGACCAACAAGCCCCAACCCTAGTGACAGCCAGCAGTTCACTCTGTTCCATGAGACTGGGCCTGACTAGCCAGACTTTCCCATAAGCAAAAGCAATATGTTCAGTTGTTTTGGTTTCATATATCCAGTGACATCTCTTACCTTTTTTATGTCTATATTTTAACCAGTCAGTGCCCAGGATCTATAGCTGAGTGAGTGAGTGATGGATTTTTAAATCTGAATGTGCCGGTTCTGTTTCCCAGTCCTTTGTCCAGCGATTATGTTTAAACAGAAGCAGGGGCTACGGTGGAGGCCCAAGCCTTTGGCACATTTGAATCCTTCCTGGTTCCTCCAGCTGCCTGGAGACCTGCTCCCTTAGAAATCAGGGCCCTAGCAATCCAAATTAGTCCTTCAAAAAGACATACCTGGCCGGGCACAGTGGCTCATGCCTGTAATCCCAGCACTTTGGGAGGCTCAGGCAGGCAGATCACTTGAGGTCAGGAGTTTGAGACCAGCCTGGCCAACATGGTGAAACCCCATCTCTACTAAAAATACAAAAATTAGCTGGGTATGGTGGCGGGCGCCTGTAGTCCTAGCTACTTGGGAGGCTGAGGCAGGAGAATCGCTTGAACCCAGGAGGCAGAGGTTGCAGTGAGCCGAGATTGCACCACTGCACTCCAGCCTGGGTGACAGAGTAAGACTCTGCTCCAAACAACAACAAAAGGACAGATCTTTTCCCAGTTTTTACTCATTAATCGGGGTTTAGTGTCTAAGACCTTTGTGCATTTCTTTACTGTAAGTTACCCTGAGGTGTTATCACTTGATGAGGCAAGCTGAAGGACACAGAGGGTCAGTGGCTCCCACCGAGATCATCCATTTCACCCATTAAAGAAACCCAGCACCCGAAGCATAAGGTAGATGCACCAAAGTCACAGAGCAAATTAGTGGCAGAGTCAAGGTGAGGCGCTGGGTCTCCTGACCTCATCCTCACTCTGTCCTTGGTTTTTCCCACGTACCAGGAAGGAAACTTGGTTTCATTATAGGCAGCTTCTGAAGGTACCTTTTAAGAGCCTTTCATCTGGCTGAGAAAATTAAAAAGAAAAAAAGAAGCTTTCATATAGAAAGTAAATCAGTCAGACTTTGACAGAAGTTCCATCCATAAACATATGTCTTTATTCTCTTTCTGTACATATTGGCAATGATAAAGCTTAAAGATGCATGTCCTATGAAATGCAAAAACAATGAATTTACATAAATAATTTATACTTCAGAAAATTAAAGTTGAAAAATATTTTCCACATTATTAGAGTTCACAGTATTTAAATCAAGCTTTCCCACTTATACTCCAGACTATATTGTCTTAGCAGAGAGTGATAAAATCTAATCAGGAAAAAAATGATCAAGTTTCTGTTTTTATTCAGTGCACGAGTAGATGCTATTTCAGTATCAGGCCACGCAAGCGTCGAGGCTGCAGCCTCTCATCCTGACCCTTCTCCTCCTGAGTGGCTGTGACCCAGCAGAGGTCACTGGCGTGGAATGGTTACAGTGTCACCAAACCACTCCACGGTGGACACATTCAACAGAGCGGTAACGTCTGGTGGTCTGATGCCTCATTTCCATGTAATACTTTTTATAGCCCTGAAAATGGAAACCTTGGCATCGAAACACAGCTGAACATGTGAACACTAGGACAAGGCACTGTACTATGGGGTTTGGTTTCTTTTTAGGAAAGGTGTTTGCATAGATTGCTAGCTATTTAGTGTGCAGGAAAACAGAGCCCCCAGCGTGCGTGGCTTTGTGAGGGGTGAAGCTGCATGGTGCTCCCTCAGCCCTAAGAGAGCGCAGTCTCTCGTTCTCCAGCCCCAGCCTTGTGGGCTGTCCCACTGGTGCTGTCCTTTAGAACCCCTACAGGAGAGTTTTTTGCTCAAAAAGCTGCAAGTCAAAGCGGACCCAGACCTCCCCGGTGGGGACCTCGTGCAGCAGCAGTCGGCGGGTCACAGGGCCTTTGCTTTCCTGTTCTGTTCGAATTTTGGCCACTGGAATTTCAGTACGACCCAGGAAATCTGGTGAATAAACAGAGGAGAGTCAGAGTCTTTCTTCTTTATAAAATCATTAAAGAGCTACATCCGGAAGAGTGTCTGAAGTAGGATTCATAAAACCTTCACATCTGAAACAAGGAACTTCTTCTGGTACATGGCTGTTGAATATCGTGAATGGGTGTGTGGGGAATGGTGGCAGGTTTATGTGTGAGAAGTTGCCATGTGGAATTCAAATCTCCATTCTGAGAATGCTCCAGGAGTGGTGTTCGCATCATGTGTGTAGGGAGTGACGGGTCAAAGGCCTGAAACTATCTGAGGCCACCCCCTCCCCTGAGGAAGGCCACCCACCTCCTGCCAAAGCGAGATGACACAGGCCTGTGTCACTTCCCTGAAGTGGCAAGGGGTCTGCACACAGCTGAGGCCCCTGGATCAGGACTCCAGGATCTAGGAAACTGGAAAGCCTTTAGATCCCCTGGCTGAGCGACACTTACCATCTGGTGAAAACTGGTCTCTGTCAAACAGGGTGAGACACAGCACATCTTGGTACAGATCCTTAATGAAGAACTGGCAGTTAAAATTCCACTTGGGATTGAGTGTGTCCTGGATGGTCCTGGTGGTGTAGCTCTGGGAGCCCATGCTGATTTCACAGTATGGGTTGCTCTTCCCTGAACAAAAACAAACCACAGACACATGTGGTGCATGCAGGTAAAACGAAGTGACTGACAGTGCCCTCCCTGAGCAGAAGCAGGATCCCAGATAACGGGTCACTCGAGACCATGGCAGCAGAAGCCACTGCCTGGGGCACTGTATCCCTGTGGTCTAGTAACAGGGTCTCTAAGTTCCCAGTGCTGACAGCAGCATTAACCCGGGCGTGGCTGAGAGCTCCACCACCAGGACCGCTCCCCACGGAGCAAGCCTGGGCGAGTGTCACTGCAACCTGCTGCATGCTTCCCTGGCACACACACTAGGGAAGGCGGGCACTGGCACTTACTGGGAAAACAGTGATGAGAATATTGGTCCAATATGTGCATTTTAGTGGCACTGGACACACTATTAGAAAGCATTCCTTTATTCAGTGTTCAGAAGAGTCATCAGTGGCCGGGCGCAGTGGCACTTTGTCAATGACAAACTGCTGTAATCCCAGCACTTTGGGAGGCCGAGGTGGTTGGATCATTTGAGGTCAGGAGTTCGAGACCAGCCTGGCCAGTATGGTGAAACCCCGTCTCTACTAAAAGTACAAAAATTTGCCAGGCATGGTGGTGCGCACCTGTAATCCCAGCTACTCGGGAGGCTAAGCCTTGAGAATCACTTGAACCCCGGAGGCAGAGGTTGCAGTGAGCTGAGATTGGGCCACTGCACTCCAGCCTGGATGACCGAGACTCCGTCTCAAAAAGTCATCAGCAAAAACTGGGGCAGGGCAGTTACCATGTCTGTTGAAGGAATGAAAGCAGGATTTACCATTTGGTTTGCAGGCTTTTAATTCTGTAGCTTCAATGACATGCACCATCAGGCGCCCAATGCCTGAAGTCTTTTGGGAGCGGGCTACAAAAGAGGAAGACAAGTCTTGTTCATCTCTTCTCCAAGGATGCAGACCCTCACTGTCTTGCAAACCAACCATAACACTACTGGCTCCCTGTCCCCATCTGCCACTGCCCTGGGCCCAACAGCCCAGCGTCTGGCTGCCCTGTGCCTTCCCCAGGCTGTGTCGCCTGCTAGAAAGGCCCTGCTTGCTATTTCTGCCCTGCCTGTTTTCTCTGCCCATCAGCATCCTACTCATCCTTCAAGATGCAGGTCTGATCCCACATCTACCTCCCAGATCCCTTCCCTCCTCTGCATCCAGTATCCCTGGCTTATGAGCAGCCCACAGCCTGCTGGGTCTGAAATCCTGTATAATGTCTGTATCCTCTGCCAGACAGGAGCCAGGGTAGAGCATGGAGTGTTTCGATCATCCTTGTATTAACCCCTCAAGTGCCCAGCAAATAGTAATATTAATAAAATAATACAGGGTATTTGTGCAGCACTTAATAGAAGCTAACATTTATTGGATACTTACTTTGTGTTAGGCATGTGCTAGACTTATGTAAGTTATATTATTTAAACTGCATAATTATCTGATAAGGTAGCTCCCCATTTTACTGATGAGAAACACTGAGGCTTAGAAAGGACTGTAGTGTGATCCACTCAGAGCTGCTAAATGGCAGGGTCAAAATTTAAACATCAGATACCAAAGTCCAGGCCCAGTTAAGCCTAGCACAGAGCCTGGCACAAAGTAATCGACAAATGTGGGAAGGACTGAACACACGGACGAGGCACAGCAACATATGCAGATGCTGATGGGAAGCAGAACTCAGGCAGAAAAACTGGATTGACATCTTTGGCCAATTAAGAGATCATTATATGCGTTATGAAATAATCATTGATTTTTCAACAGCAAGCTTTTAAAGTACCATTAAAATAACATTCAATTAGCAAAAGCTGTTTTAAACATACCTTTTAGGAGTATATAACAAAATAGGGGAAACCTGAATAAAAAAACATAAAGAGCTGCAACTATAGCAGCCAGGAAGCTGGCGGGAGGCCCGGGCAGGAGGACAGGCTGCATGGGGGGCCGGGTGGGGAGGAAGGTGGAGGTGCGGCTGGCTCAGAGCACAACCCTCCCCACCCCGTGGGGTGGAGGCCACAGGCCGGCCTGGCACAGCTGGAGATGCAGCAGGGAGGTTGGGGCCTGGCATTCACGTGGAGGCTGGAGAAGAATGTGGGAGTTCTGGTTGGAGGGCCACGGTGGAGCGGGGTAGGGTGGCAGGTGCTTTGCAAAGACCACTGTGGCTCCACTTAACAGGTGAGTAATCTGTGCCATGAACAGAGGACACCACCAATGCAACAAAGCTGGAGCCCCACCGTCATAAGTCACACTCCGGGCCCGATGCTGGGGGAGTTGCCTTGAGGGAGCTTATGGCCATTAAGTGAGAAAAGCAGGGACTGAGGGGGCGTAAGCAGAGACAACAGAGGAGGAGAGCCGGAGGATGATCACAGCCTCAGGACAGTAGGGCTCCAGGTAGAAGTCACGCTGGCTAGGGCAAGAGGGAAGGTGTCATGGAGGAGGCTGTGTTTGACGTGGGCCTCGAAGAATGGGAAGAATTTAAGGTGGGGGCAGAGCACTTCAGCTGGAGGGTGAGCACACATAGGAAGGCCAGGCAGGGCAACGATGGGCTGCTCAACTAGGCAGCTGGATGGGCCGGGCACAGCAAAGAGCTGGAGATGGGGCTGGGTGGCAGGTAACAGTGGGGATGGGCCCTGAGTGCAGGATAAGAAATGTGTCCTTAATTTGGGAGGCAATAAGGAAGATACTTCAGCAGGAAGAGGTGCACTAAGAGCAGCTCTGGAAAAAAGAATACTCCAGAAATGAAGAGGATGGGTGGCAGAGAGGAAGAGAGCCTTGTGCTGCAGCCTGGGTGGGAGATTGGGGGCCTGTGACACGGGGACAGGGAAGCAGCGTGATGGGAAAGTTGCGAGGGAGGGGGACTGCAGCACAGCTGACCAGGTGTGAGGTGCCAGGGAGGGGCCTGGGTGGCTGGGGACCACACTGCGTTCCACAGGGGGTCCCAGGAGGAGGAGCTGCTGCTGGAGGGAGGCTGGTGGTCCCCTGGGAAAAGTCGTGTGATGCGGGAGCAGTGGGGCAGGTGGCTCTCTGGAGGGCGCTGTTCAGAGGCGCGGGCTTGGGGGAGTGTGGCCAGCCTGACCCTGAAGCTGGGAGTTGGTGGGGTCCCCGAGCAGAGAGCTACAGAGGCGGGGGAGAGGCCTGGGCAAGGGTGGAAGAGCTGGGAAGGCGGCCATGGGGTCCAGAGGGAAGGCAGAGCCTCAGTGACTGCCATCAGTGCAGGGAGCTGGGGCAGGGAAAGTGAACTGAGCCACTAACTAGGCCACTGGTGTCACTGGTGGGGACAGGACGTGGACTGAATTCTGGTGAGGTGAGAAGGGGGAGGAGGCAGGGGCAGAAGGATGGGGAGAGGGCAGACTTAGGGTCTAGGCCCCCTGGCTGCAAAGGGAGAGGGTGGATGGCAGGCCCTGGAGGAGCAGGGGCTGCTCAGGAGCTGCAGGGAGACAGACCACAGGAGCGGCATGTAATGGAGCAACACAGCCCAATCAGAGGTGAGGTGAGTCATGGAGAGAAAGGAGTGGAGAAGGTGCAGTGGAGGGGGAGGGATAGAGGCGCTGCAGAGAGGGAGGTCCTGGAGCTGGCACTGCCAGCCCGTGTCTGTGTGGGCAGGGGCCCCAGGGAGGTTTGCAGTGGCAGCTTCAAGAGGGGAGGGCTCTCTGGTCTGATCCCGCAGCAGGTCTGGTCTTTCAGGCCTGTCCCCATTTCATCAACCTGACTGCAGGAGCAGTGGCCGGCATCCCTAGGGCACCTGGGGGCTGCGTCCCACCCTCCAGGCACCCCGATACCTTGGTAAGCTTTCTCGCGCTTCTTCTTCTCAGTGTCGATGTATTGCTCAGACGCCGCCTTGATCTTCTGCACCCAGGCGGTCCTGCAGGAGAAGCAGGGGCAGCCGTTGGCGGCATCCCACCCTCACAGGTCAGCCCGGAGCCCCAGAGCTCTGCACGTGTTCTTCAGTCTTTTGCTAACCTCAGCTTTCACAAGTTTCCTATCAAAGACCTGATATTAGTCAACCGAAAGATGCTTATGCTAATGGAGGATCCAGCTGAGAGCTGCTAATGCCCCTTCTTGACCACAAAATGCCAGGCAATCGCAAAGCGCTGGGACCCGGAGACAATGCATTGGCCCCACGGATGACACTTGGCATGAGGGGTTCTAGCACACAGAGGAGCAGCAGCACCTCCCGGGTGGGCGCCCCGAAGGCACTGCTGGAGCTGCAGGCTGAAGGAAGCTGGGAACAGCGGGGATGGGACTCACACAAGGGTGCCTGGGGGTCGAAGAGCTGCAGGTGGAGGGCCGGGGGCTAAGACCTGTGGCCCAAGGAGGCCTCGGAAACCAGCAAAGCACAGTGGGTTGTTACCTGCAGGCAGCCCCTGCAGGGACTGTAGCAGGGCCTGAGGTGCCAATCTGCCATCTGGGAAGTCTGCTGAGTGGTGTGGGGAGTGAAGCCGGGAAGCATGTTAGGGGGCAGCTGCGGTGACAAAGGCCTACCGTGGGGCCGGAGCAGAGGGGCGTGTTAAGGGAGGTTCAGGATACAGAATTAGTGGGGCTTGAGCACGGCTGGAGATGGGTTTATGGCAGAGGGAGACGTCCAGGCCTTCTCCCAGAGTTCAAGGCAGGCCACACATGGTCAGGACTGACCTCTCATTAATGTTGTCTGTTCGGAGGGTGTAGACCCGATCAATGTGGGAAATGTGGAAGACAGGCTCATCGCTGGAAGGGTCTGTGGGCAGTTTCACCAAGACTTCATTCAGGAAAATGGGCTGAAAGAATTAGGGCCAAAACATAGGCTGTGAGATGGGTCAGAACACTCCACCCGCCTATGACCAGAGAGAGTTCCGTTTGTTCTGAAGAGCCTTGATGAGAAGGAGAAAGGGGTCTAGTGTCAAAGGTCTTCTACACAGAACAAATGAAACCTCCATTTGTAAGAACAATGAAGCCTCCATTTCTGGAAAAGTCACCATCGAGGTGTGTCAGGTGTTGGGACTGGGGACAGGAGCTCCGAGCACCCACGACGGCTGGTGCAAAAGGCTCTCTCTGCTACCAACGCTGGTGCCGTGCTGGGGCTCGACTTACAGAGACCCAATGCTGAACGCGGATGGCGGTGAGCCCAGGTGTCACGCGAAGCCAGAATCTCAGCTGGAGTCTGGCTGATGGCCAGCGGCGGGTGGGGAGAGCCCAGCCGCATGGGGCCCAAATGTGTGGGAAGCAGCAAAGGAAGCACCAGCGAGCTGGAACCAGGTGAGGAGGGTCCCATAAGGTCAGCTCAGGGTCCGCCAGGAAGGCCCTTAAGATAGAGGCGACACCTCATTAGGCCCCTGATGCTACCTCCAGACGTGCGATACTCACCGTTTTATACATTTTGAATTGAGCATTGGACTTCGAGCTGAAAAGTTTCTCAGAGCCAGAGGAAACAGCAAACTGCTTGACCATGTAGGTAAGAAGCAGGAAGTCATTGAAGAGGAATCCGTGCAGTTCCTTGTTGCTCTTGGTCTTGTATAATTTCCCACTGTGCAAGAGCTTCCGGGGCCCCAGGCAGTTGGTGAGAGAGTTGAAAATAAGTTGCTTAAAGAGAAAGAAAATTTCACTTTTTAAATCCCGGCACAAACCATCCAGCACCCCTGAGGCCAGTGCCCTGGGCCTGAGGATACTGTAGTGGAGTTTTCTAGGTGGGAGTGTGGCTAGAATCATGCACCTTGCATGAAAGATCCTTAAATACATTACTCTTCAGAGTTCAAACTGGCCCAGTGAAAATCATTACTTCCAGCCACAGAACACTGATTCTGATAACTCAAAACAAAAAATCCCAGTCTTCTCTCCTTAGGAGAAAGGAGAATGCCCTTCAGGCCTGCAATCCCAGCACTGTGGGAGACCGAGGCGGGAGGATCCATTGAGGTCAGGAGTTCAAGACTAGCCTGGGCAACATGGTGAAACCGCAGCTCAACTAAAAATACAAAAATTATCTGGGCGTCGTGGCAGATGCCTGTAGTCCCAGCTACTCGGGAGATGGAGGCTGGAGAATCGCTCCAACCCAAGGAAGCGGAGCTTGCAGTGAGCCGAGATGATCTCGCCACTGCACTCCAGCCTGGGCGACAGAATGAGACTCCGTCTCAAAAGAAAAAAAGAAAAAAGAAAGCCTTTGCAGGGGCAGGGTGGTGAGTCCACGCAGGCTGCCTGAGGTGGAGACTGTCCATGCGAGGGAAGGCTCGGAGCTGGTTCCCCACCCACAGCCTCCCTGGAGACGCACGGCTTAACCGCACAGGCCTGACCTCCGCGAGGCCTTCGCACTGCACATGCGCCTGGATCCACTCCAGTCGGTCCGAGTTTTCCTTCTCCCGAACTCCCTCATTCACTTGAGAGCACAGCTCCTCTGCGCGCTCGAGGGCCAGCTTTAGGGAGGAATGGTCCGCGTGGCTCTCCGGGGTGTTCTCCAGAATCTGGAAGAGAGTGGGCAGCGTCACGTGGGAGGAGCTGCGTCTCTCACCCGCCCCCCGGGACCCTCGCTGGACCGCTCTGCTCCGCCAACCCCCAGTCACGGGCTGCTTCCATGCCCTGAAGTGCGGCGGGGAACAAGATGACGCTTTCCGCCCTTGAGAAACTCGTACTCCCACACGTTCTTGGGGACACAGGGACAGGTAACGCTGCTGCGACAAGGTGACAGTGCTAAACGGATCAAGGCTCTGAACTGTGTGGGTCTCTGGTTGCTCTCTGACTGGCTCCTGGTGATAGGAGTAGCCTCCCTACTCCTCCGGAAATTTAATGTAAGGGCGAGCCCTCCAGAGTAAACTGGCTGCAGCTGTGGTGTGAACTTGCTGAATAACCATGGTTCATAACAATCTGGGGGTCACTGATCCTTTTGAAAATACCTGATGAAAGCAATGACTCCCCTGCCACAGGAAAAATACAATAAAATCACATTGTCGGCATGTGGAAGAAATGCATTCTGTTCATTCTGAAGCGATTTCAAACGAGGCATGCTGCAACTGTGAATGCGTAGAGGCCAGAACACAAACGTGTGTGGTCCCTCCAGAAATTACCGGCCATCACCAGACGCCCCCTGTCTGGACTCTCTCACTCTAGTCGGATGAGTCCACAGTCCTTCGTTTACAATTCTAAAATGCAGAAAAGCCTGAGAGCCTAAAGTTTTTACTCAGTATCTATTTGGTGGCAAAATCTGACCTAAACAGAAGAGAGAGATTTACTTATTCTACTTACAGTGATTGTTCTTATGTTTCACTGTAGGAATGGTAGTGTGTCTGGTTGTAAGTGCTGCCCTAGGGCTCAGTTGAGGAGTCATATATTATATGGTATTTGAACTACATTCCGAATTCTGAAACACATCTGGCCCCAAGTATTGCAGTGAAGGGGCTGTGAACCTGCATTATGGTTCAGTTCAGTACAGGCATCTATCACATGAGGTCTATGTTGAGGTCACACAGCTAACAGACCAAAAGTCAAGGAATCATCAATAGAAGTAACAGGCTTATCATATGCCTGCTGTTTTTCTTTGTAAATTACTGTAATCAATGGTTAATTGTGGCATAATCTCTTGTAAAGTCTGCCTTTTCCTTAGAAGGCTTATGGGCTCAAGACGGCCATATTGCTTATCGAAAAGAAAGCCAGAAGGAATTTTAGAAGGAATGTCAAAGCCGAATACAGCAACGGACACAAATGAACTCTGTTTAGGACGTGCCGAGTGGAGCCTCCTGGGACATCTAGGAAAGGTGTTCAGGGGTGGACGGAGGCAGATCTCAGAGGAAAGACTGGAGTCTAAGGTTGCTCTGGTCTCTCTCTGGGTTCCAGATGGGCTCCAAAACTGGAGACCTGGAGGGGCCTTTCCCTGCCTGGACAAGTACACTTACGACTTTGAGATGCTGGGGAGTTTCTTGAAAGGTGGATGACAGGTTACCCAAGTGACACTGGATTCCTCTCTGATTTGCCCACTTCAAGGATTCGGCATGTTTCTATTCGCGCGTGCGCGTGCGCGCGCGCACACACACACAGGCGTCTGGTCCCCGGGACAATGGGATCGCTTTTGCGGCGTCGCACTGTGTGCAGGGTGAGGTGGCACGGTCAGAGGCTCCCTGAGGATCCGGCCTCTGTGGACCTCAGCGCATCCTGTTCCTAACTCAGACCCCCCGCCCGGCCTGCACACTCACACTTCTGACCTGTTCCTAACTCAGACCCCCCGCCCGGCCTGCACACTCACACTTCTGACCTGTTCCTAACTCAGACCCCCCGCCCGGCCTGCACACTCACACTTCTGATGAGCAGTGGGTAGCGGGTGATCCTCTGCATGGGTTTCAGCAGGAAGCTGGAGAGGGGCATTCCTTTACACCGCGGGTCAGATGCCAGCTTCTGCAAAACAACAGCGAGGCTCGTGAGGAAATCACAGCTCCGACCACAGGAAGCATCGGTCTTTGATCGCCTTTTAG
The DNA here is from genome assembly GCF_037993035.2 of Macaca fascicularis. Classification (NCBI taxonomy): domain Eukaryota; kingdom Metazoa; phylum Chordata; class Mammalia; order Primates; family Cercopithecidae; genus Macaca; species Macaca fascicularis. Next base: position 98,046,152 of record NC_088387.1, on the reverse strand, counting down.
ATTTCACATTTCTTTTATTTATTTATGTTTCTTCTTGTCTTACTATTTTTTTTTTTTTTTTGAGATGGAGTCTTGCTCAGTTGCCCAGGCTGGAGTGCGGTGGTGCGATCTCAGCTCACTGCAAGCTCCATCTCCCAGGTTCTCGCCATTCTCCTGCCTCAGCCTCCCGAGTAGCTGGGACTACAGGTGCCCGCCACCTCGCCCAGCTAGTTTTTTGTATTTTTAGTAGAGACAGGGTTTCACCGTGTTAGCCAGGATGGTCTCATCTCCTGACCTCGTGATCCGCCCGTCTCAAGCCTCCCAAAGTGTGTCTTACTGTTTTATAATTTTTTTTAGGTGCATGTTTTATTTTAAAATGTGTATATATTCACAACATAGAACTGTAATTTTGCTACACTGATACTTTGCACTGTAGTAAAGTGAGGGCCTTCAATTTTCTTTTAATAACACAGGATCTAAAATGATACCTATTGGGTTCACAGTAGGAATATCTCACCTCACGTGCCAAGCCCAGCGGATGCTCCTCAGCTTTCTCACGAATGTGAGAGCCTCTGCTGGGACTGTCCCCGCCCTGTCTTCTCGGGGCTGATTCACACTCGACCCTCAAGACTCAAGTCCTGCTTCCCCTTGTCCAGGCTCTCCCCCGGGACACCTTCCCTCCTTTCCAGGACCCTCCCTGGCCACACCACATGTGCACCAGGTGATACAGGGAGAGGCATCGTGTTTCAGTGTCTCTATTCCACACCCGACTGAACGCCAGGCCCAGGGCCCACATCTTACTTGCCTCTACCCCTGGCACTGGTACACTGCCTAGAGAGCAGCTGCTGCTCTAGGGTGGCAGTTTTTAATGACGGCAAAGCACACTCACTGTAGCCTACCTGATCATTTCCCCACTACTGGATATTCAAACTGCCCCCTTTTGTTTTGGCCATATCTGTATATGTTGCTGTCACAAGCATCTTCGTGCTTCTTAGTTTCATATTTTTCTGAGTCTTTTTAAAAGTAACATTTTAGAACACAGGTTATTGCTAGATTTTGCTTTTTAAGGTAAGCTATAGCAGGCCTTTCATTATGAGGCAGTATTTTTATTTATTTTTACTATTGTTACAATTGTGATGACATTGAAATCCTATTTACATCATTATTGTTTTAAAACATGCACATATACTAACAATTCTCAGTTTATCTCATTATTCTGATGAATGTTTAAGTCTATGATCGTGGTTTCCATGTTTCTTTCAGTTCATTTCCAGGCAACTCCCCGCCTCCTACCCTTATCGCAAATTGAAGGGCTCTGTCCTCAGTGCCTTATATTGAATCATTTTTGCATCCCTGAGATCATAAGGAAAAATACGATAATCATTTATTGAATGCTAATAATAATGTGTTGGTCTCTGAGTTAAAGTCCTTTAAAAGTATTGTATGACAATCTCCTTTTATAGATGAGGGGACTGAAGGCTCCTACATGTTAAATAACTTGCCTCTGGTCACACAATTAGAGCCTGTCTTGTTCTAAGCATGGTATGCTATAGCCTCCTGGGATAATCCTATTTGGTTATGATAGACTCTTCTTTTCGTGTAATGCTTAGTTTTATGAACTGTTACTTTAAGAGTTTAACAGCTGTATTTGTAAAAGGTAGCGGGTTATTAAACAGGCCTGGAATCATGGCTACTTTTGCTTATAGAATGAACCACGTAACCTCTCTACTTTTCCCTGTGATCTGTAACAGTTTGTATAATATAGAATAATCTATTCTTTTAGAGTTGGAAAGAATTCACTGTTAAATCCATCAAGTGAACCCAGCTCCTTTTTGGGATAAGTTTCTCAATTTTCTCCTTGGTTAACAGTATCTTAATAGTAAGATTTTCTATTTTTAAAAGATGTTCTATTCTTATTGAGCCAGTTTTCAAGTTTTAATAGAAAATTACACATTTTGTTTATGTTTTCACATTTGTTAGCATGTCTTTTGGAATTACATGCGCTTTAATTTATGAGATCTCCTTACATCCATTCTGTTACTTGTGTTTTTTCCTTTTTCTGTTAGATTCATCAGTTATATTTTATTACTTCTCTTCAACATACCAGTTCTTGGATATATTGATATAATTTGTGCTTTTTATCTTTATTATTGCCTCCATTTTCCTTTTGGAATTTCTATTTTCTGCCTAAACATCTTTATAGTTTCTTCTTCTTTTCTATTCTTTTCTGACAATGAAAATGTTTAAATTATGTACTCTCTCCCTTAAGTACTGATATGGCTGTTTAATAGATCCCAATATGCAGTATTTCATGAACAAAAAAACCTAACAGGAAATATGAAAAAAAAGCCAGAAAACAGATTTGACTTTCTATTTCCTTACCATTTTAACAGCTATAATAATAGTTTCTACTACTGAACAACATTAATGCAAATGACTTCTCAAAATGTGACTTTCTATTGTGATAACTTATATGAAGGATGTTGTTGACTCATTACATTATACCGTGTTTTCTCTCTGACTACAGCTGTAGCTTTACTTCTCATGTTTAACTTGTGATGTGGCATCATGGAACTGATCCTTTCTTCTTCTGCTCATCAGTTTCTGGAAGCTTTGATGACGTCTGTGCACACTTCTGGTATATGTACAGGATCACAGATATGCATTTTATATATTATCCTAATTCCTGTTTCCTACTCTCATTTCCTTTTGTCCCAGTTTATTCATCTAGTTATTTTAAATTTTATCTTGTTGCATTTTATACGTTTGAGTAAGCTATTTTAGGGCCGGGTACGGTGGCTTACACCTGTAATCCCAGCACTTTGGGAGGCCAAGGTGGGCAGATCACCTGAGGTCAGGAGTTCGAAATCAACCTGGCCAACGTGGTGAAAACCCGTCTCTACTAAAAATACAAAAAGTAGCCAGGCGTGGTGGCACATGCCTATAATCCCAGCTACTCTGAAGGCTGAGGTAGGAGAATCTCTTGAACCTGGGAGGCAGAGGTTGCCGTGAGCCGAGATCACACCACTGCACTCCAGCCTGGGCAACAGAGCGAGATTCTGTTTCAAAAAAAAAAAGAAAAAAAGTAAGCTATTTTATACTCTTTCTGGAATAAGATAGGTATTAAATGAATGCAATTTACAAAATTAAAGTGACATTCTGGGTGTTTCTTGGGAGTCTACAGTAGCTGGTAAGTAAGTGTGCTTAAAAAAAAACACTCTGTTATTAGATGGGGAAAAAGTTATGGTCCCAGTGCCAGGAAGAAATCAGGTCTACAAAAAGGTGACACACAACAATGGGAACATTATCTGCCATGCTGGTGTTTCCTTTGATGGGGATGCCCTTCTCCACTGCCGGGATTCCCTGCTGGGCTGTTGTGTGCTGTTGCCCCCAGCCTCAGAAGGAGCCTGCCATGCAAGGCCCAGAGTGGAATTACCTTTAAAAATTCTTTGAAGTCTGTGTCTTCATCTGTCTTCTGCTGTAGCAGAGCTGCTCCATTAAGCTGGCAGCTGCAGAACCTGATGTAGGCCTGCATGTGGGACAGCTCAGCCGCCAGGATGTCCCCAACCATCTGCACCGGCATCTTCTCGCCCCCGGTCTTCTTCCGCACCCGCAAAGCCCTGCAAAGAACACACCCTCATTCTGTGTTTCTAAGTGAATGTCTCAGCTAATTGAAGGATGAATCCCATGGCAGATGGCAGAGCAATGGTAAGGATAACCAGTGAGTTACCTGAGACCCTCTGGCACTGGGAAGGAAAAGTCGAGAGGAAGAGGAGATAGCCTGGGCCAAAAGCTCTGCTGGTCAAGCCAACCTGGGTGTGATGTTAGCAAAGAAAAAAAAAGTAAATAAAGTCCATACACTTGGGTGGGCCGGGCACTGTGGCTCACGCCTCTAATCCCAGCATTTTGGGAGGCCAAGGCAAGAGGATTGCTTGAGCCCAGGAATTCGGGACCAGCTTGGGGAAACATAGTGAGACCCTGTCTCTACAAAAAATGAAAAATTAGCTGGGCATGATGGTGCACACCTATAGTTACAGCTATTCCAGAGGCTAAGGTAGGAGAATCGATTGAGCCCAGGAGTTCAAGAGTGCAATGAGCTATGATCACGCCACTGCACTGCAGTCTGGGTGACAGAGTGAGAGCTTGCCTCTAAAAATAATAAAAATAAAAATAAATTTTAAAAATGTACACCTGGGTGGCTGGGCGTGGTGGCTCACGCCTGTAATCCCAGCACTTTGGGAGGCCGAGGCGGGTGGATCACGAGGTCAGGAGATCGAGACCATCCTGGCTGACATGGTGAAACCCTGTCTCTACTAAAAATACAAAAAATTAGCCCGGTGTGGTGGCGGGCGCCTGTGGTCCCAGCTACTCAGGAGGCTGAGGCAGGAGAATGGTGTGAACCCGGGAGGTGGAGGTTGCAGTGAGCTGAGATCGCGCCACTGCACTCCAGCCTGGGTGACAGAGCGAGACCCCATCTCAAAAAAAAAAAAAAAAAAAAAAAATACACTTGGGTGTTTCAAGGCCTTTAGAATTGTTTTGGTTTCACCTTAGCTTCTTGGCAAAGTTTCTTTTGAAAGATTCTAACTTGTTCTCAGTTGAACGAAGAAGGAAATTTTCAGTCTGTAAGAGAAAAAAGGGAGCAGGAGCCGCAGGGGCCGGGTGTGGAGGCGGAGGGGCACTATCTCCGAGGGAAGCTGGGACTGCTCATCCTCCCTTGGGGGCCTGTCCTCACAGCCACGAAGGATGGACAGTCACCCCAACAACAGAACCTACATGGGGATGGAGACTTAGGAGAGCACCAAACTAGGCAGTTTTACCTGCACTGCGAGCTGCAGCTCTCCTCTGACTCTTCTGCCCTGCCAGGGTCAAGGACACCTTATATCTTGGAATCATAGATTGATATGTTGTGTAATGATTTAATCTTTTCTTTACCAAAATATTTTGTTATATTTCTTTACTTTCTTCAATACTTATGTATCTTACAGTCACAGGACATTTCATCAAATGATAATCAAATAACAAGCCTGAGGGAGCGGCTGAAGTTCCTTTGCTAAGAAGCCCCTGCAGAGGGTTTTGTGTGAGTCTCAGTCTGGGGCCTCTGGGGTCAGCGGCAATGACAGGTGATGCTCAGGACTCACTTCAGCAGCTTCGTGTTGGACATGATGAGCTCTTTCCAGTTAACAAAAATCAGGGCCATCTCCCCTTCAGTGAGAAAGCCTGACTCTGCCATGCGTTTCTGAAAAACCTAAAGTCAAAACATAGAAAAACTAGTTAGCTTAAGTGTGGCTACACAGCCTACGTGTGGTCTAAATCAAACAATGTCTTCATAAACTGAAACTAACCAGATCAAACAATGTCTTCATAAACTGAAGCTAATCATCCAAGTAAGCATACTTATGACACATTTTATATTGCATAATATTCTTTCTTTTTGCTAGCGTAGCTCCTATCAAGGCTGATTCCAAGGACTGAATCTAGTAATCTCCTGGTTAAGAGGAGATTGTCAGATTTCTCTCTTAGGGATGTTATGAAGGTTAACTAGAGCCAAGGGCATAAACACCTCTGCACTGTATGAGCTTGCAGAATTGAGAAAGCAGGCCATTGTTAGGCGGAGCATCTCAGAGTTCTAGACAACAATATATGAGACATTCAACGGGAGAACCAGAGTAACAACTTATGCCACCCCTAAGAGAACTCTAAGCAGATACGGGTTTCAGAAGTTGGTTCCTGAGGAAGAAGTAATAATACTCTACATCTGTATTACATGACACTTGAGGATTTACAAAGCACTGATATGTACAAATATGCAGATGCTTATGTGTATGTACACGCATGCGTGTGTGTTTGCAGGGTTCTCAATTAGCTTCACGGGTGATGGAGGTGAAACTGAGTCAGGTATTGTTACTCCCAGTTGACCCATGAAGAAGTAAAGGCTCAGAATGAGACTTGTTCAAGGTCACGAAGACTGAGGACTACAATTCAACTCTTTTGATTCTAAATCTAAGTTTCTACTGCATAACTGAGATTCCTAGGGAATGAATGACTTTAAACACCTTAAGGAAATAGAGAAGTTATCTGAGACACTCTTCTCCTATGTCATCTTTCCAAAATGCCCATGACATGCTGCTCTCCACTAGAATCGCTCAAAGCTCTCCACTGTCCATGTGATAAGACGCAGACTCCTCCTGGAGGTTCCAGGGCCTATGAGACCTGCCCCCTGCCGACCTTACCAGCCTGGCCCTCAGCTACTTCACACTCCAGTCACCCTGGATGGCCTGTAGGCCCCTGAATCCCTCCATACATGCCGTCCCACTTCTGTTTCCTCCTCCTGGAGTAGCAAACTTGTCCTTGTCCAAAGCATAACTGGGAATTCCTTCCTGGCTGGGGTGGTCACTACCCCCCGGTTTCAGCCTTGCTGGCCCCACTGTACCTCTCTCCACCTGCCAGGACTCTGACCTCCTGGGGGACAAGAACTTGCTTTCATCTCTGTTCTCTGGCATAGCCCTTTGCACATCGTGGTTTGTAATTCATGTTTACTGAGTTGAGTTGAACATGGATTCACAGAATTCAAGTAAAAGTGCTGGGCACTCTCTAAAGAGAGTTTTACAGTTCCAGATCACACTGGAAACACCAGGCCACTCCGGTGAGAGCAGCCCTGGAAAGACGGCCGGCCTGCTCGGAGGCTGCTGTGGAGGGACAGAGAAGCGTCTGGCTGTCCATCTGTTTGTTTATTCGCTGATTCGTTCATGCCCCTCTAGTCATCCATGTAGCTGCTTTGTGCCGGGCTTGGTGAGGTAAACAGATGGGAATAAGATGGTAAGGCCTCTGGGAACCTTCATGAGGATGGTCATAAGAAGGCCTCACCTGTGAACGGTGCTTTTCGCCCTGAATCCTGGACCCAGACCTGACGCTTCACTCCTCAGAGTATGGGGCAAGCACCCAGTGCCTGCTCACCTCTGTCCTAGTGTTCGGGAGACTGCCACACCTACCTACAGTCCCTTAGGATTGGAATCTGACCAGCAGCAGGGCTGATCCTTGTAGGGGGTCAAAATGATGGGCTTTTCTTCTAGGCCATCTGTCCTGGCCAGAGAGGTGCAGACATAAACACACCCAACTCACTGACTGCTTACGGAAAGGCCGAGCAAGGGCCAGGATAAGTTGTGGGAACACAGGATGGAGGCTGCACAGTCCCTGCTCTCAGGGAGCCACAGGCTTGCGGGGAAGACAGATATCACCAACCGAGAAGTGCCATATAGTTTGCATGGGAGGGGAACAAGTATTCCATGTCTGGATATCCCAGGCATTAGGCCTGCGTTTAAGGTGGAGAGTGAATCCAGGGCAGGGCTTGCTGGGGAACAGCCGCAGAAGGACACAGCCTCTGCTCCATTGTGTTAGGAAAGGCATGGCAGGTATACGCTGCACCCGCTGGGTATGTGGGGGTGGGGGACGCCTGTTCTTTTCAGGTGGTTTGTTAATTTAACTGGTCTTCTCACCTGAGGGTCTGTACACTGGGAACTGAAAGGCATGGGAACGAAGGTATAGTAGAAATAGAAAGTCTTATTTTGTTCACTGAAGCACAAATCATTTTAAAGTGCTACTTGAATAAGGATAGCTGTTATCAGCATAGAGGTCACTGGTGTAAATAAACAGTAGCTATGTGATATTTGGGAACTATTTTACAACATGCTCCCATTGAGTTTTCCAAACTGATACAAACATGAGGTGAACACTTCCACTGTTTCACAGTTCCTCCAGAGATACCAGTTTACGAAAATGTCAGATGTTAAAACAGACATTAGGCAAATATCCGAGGAAGCTACAGTCTGCCGTAGGCCCTTCCCATCCACTCTATCCCCGTCCTTCCTTGATGGGGCTCCTGCCACATCCAGCGAAGCCATGCGAATGCCCTCTTGTTCTCCCGCTTCACTCTGAGTGACCTCATCTGGGGGAAAGAGCTCACTAGAGACTTTCAATCTGAAGCATTATCCAGCAGGCAGAGATGGCATTTGGAGGGTGTGAGAGCTTCCGTCCCTATCTGTGAATTCACACATCCAAAGTGCTGCCTTGCTTTGCCTCTGCGTGGAAGCAGCCCTGAGTCTGGTTCCCACCGTCTCTCGTGGGAGACAGCAGATACCCCGAGCGCTAGCCAGCAGCAGCCTCCTCACCTCAACGACGAGCTGAAGGTCAGCCATGTACCGCTCTTCAGTCTGAATCAGCTCGTGAATATAGCCCTGTCTTTTCCTCTCAATTGGCTGCATTGTGTCCAGGGTTTGCAGATCAGCACACCCTGTAGAAAAAACAGGGTAGTTTAAAATATTACTTTAGTCAACTTTGTAGAAAATAGACATTTGTCAGCAGACATGCTGGGTTTACAAATGCTGCTTTGAAAGAATGACGCAGCCTTCAAAAGAGCACTGCTAACTTCTGCAGAGCGGCGTGCGTACGCGGAGAGTTGGCATTAATGAGCCGGCACTCACAGCTCCAAAGCGGCAAATCAGCAATGTCTGTAACGTTTCAATGTGCTCCTAATTTCTTTTCAGAACTGTGCAGAGCGTGTGAAGAATCTCACCATCTCCAGACAGTTTTCGAAGTTACTGCAATGATTAAATGAATCAGATGCTTCAGACCACTCCAAACTGCAGGTCATAAGCCATTACTGGGTCATTATATCATTTTGGTTTTTAAAATGCTGGTCAGGCCCAGCATTTAAAAATAAATAAACAGAAATTACCATGCATATGGCTTTCGTAAATCTTGTGAAATGTTTAGTTATATTTGCATTCGAAATGTAAAATAGATTCCCAGATCCTGGTAATTCCCCGAAGACCACTGCCTCATCTCACTAGAACAAATAACTCCTGGTACCCTGCCGATATCCAGCCACAAATGACAGGAAAGTCACAAGCAGCCTCGCATCAGGGTGAGAGGTACTGCATTCACTTTGGATCAATTTACAGGTACATCAGAGCTGAACTAGATGTCAAACTATGAAGTGACAGAATTCCAGAGTCACTTAACAAGTGGCTGAGGGCTTGTCTATACACAGTGATGTGGTGAAATACCTCAGGATACCCTTCTTAGAAAAAAAAAGCAAAAGCAGTGGAAGTTGTCAGAATCAAAATGGAGTCACTTGTGTTAAAAATCCTGACAAAGGGCCAGGCAAGGTCATGAAGAGAGAGTTCTCATCCATGAATGCTTGGTAACTAGAACTATCACAAAAGACTGCAAAACCACAACCTTGCATAAAGGCCATGGTGACCTTACACAAAAACATCCTGCAAAGGTTATCTGCCCAGCAACTGCCTGTCCAGCCTCGGACTAGTGCCACCCTTGTTACTGATTCTCACGGCCAAGGATAATTATATATATATATAAAATTATGTGATCCTCTTCATTTTTCCTTTAAAAAGTTTTGTCCTCCTTTACCTCTCTGAATATGCACCTGTTGGCATGCATATTCCCACTGCAATAACTATTCTTTTTTTGGGCGGGGGGCGGTGGGGACAGAGTCTCGCTCTGCCACCCAGGCTGGAGTGCAGTGGTGCAATCTCGGCTCACTGCAACCTCCGACTTCCGGGTTCAAGTGATTCTTCTGCCTCAGCCTCCTGAGTGGCTGAGATTACAGGCGCACACCACCACGCTCAGCTAATTTTTGTATTTTTAGTAGAGACGGGGTTTCACCATATTGGCCAGGCTGGTCTCAAACTCCTGACCTCGTGATCCGCCCACTTTGGCCTCCCAAAGTGCTGGGATTACAGGCATGAGCCCCGCGCCCAGTGCAACAACTATTCTAAATGAACGTCAGTTTATCTTAGAGTGTCCCTCTCTGTCATTTAGGTTGACAGCATGTAGGTACCCAGCAAGCTACAACATGAGGCAGCAAGTGCTTGTGTCAGAAAACTGGGAAAGAGACGAATGAAGTAGGGAAGACCTTCTGTAGCTCAGGCAATTAGGAAGGGCAGCAGAGAGAACACGCACCCCTGCACCTGCCAGGACACCGTGCATCCAGCAGGGCGTGTTGCTCTTTCCAATTTCCTTTGCATTTGCATATATTTTGTATGGATCTGGGCTTACAGACAGTTCTAAGGAAGACAGCTTTTCTATATCCTACAGATGTTGCCAATAGCTTTAAAGAAATTACTCCCACAGAGAACAACAACAACAAATAATAGGACAGGTTATGTTTGGTGTTTCTAAAAAGAAATCATAGACTGGATGTGATGCCTGTAATCCCAGCACTGTGGGAGTCTGAGGCGGGAGGATCACTCGTGCCTAGGAGTTGAAGACCAGCCTAGGCAACAAAGTGACTACCAAAAAAAAAAAAAGCCAGGCTCGGTGGCACGTGCCTATAGTCCCAGCTACTTGGGAGGCAAAGGCTGGGAGGAGTGCTTGAATCTGAGAGTTCAAGTTTGCAGTGAGCTGTGACTGCACCACTGTACTCCAGGCTAGATAACAGAGTGAGACCCTGTTTCAAAAAAAAAAGGAAAAGAAAGGAACAGGGAAAAGGAAGGAAAAAGTGAATGTAAGGGGAAAGGGAAGGGGAGGGGAGGGGAGGAAGGAAAGAAAGAAGGAAGGGAAGGGAAGGGAGGAAGGGAAAGAAAAGGAAAGGGGAATGGAAGAAAGAAAGAAACGAAAAAGAAAAGAAAGAGAAATAAATCATAATGCCACTGTCATGTTCAAAATTGTTAAGCTTTTAGGGGGACAGTATTTTATTATCTTCTGCCAGGGGGAACTGCAGAGAGTGACTGAGTGTTAAACACAGGCTAATCCAAACGTCTGCTTGATGAGGCTGTGGAGCAGGGAGGAGAGGCTTGGTGACCAGACTCCTGGCGAAATGGCTCTGATCCTGATATGATCCAGTGGTGCTACTTGGTGTGGCCAGGTGATTGATGGAGGGAACTCAGGCCAGTTTCCAAGGTTGCCCCACACCAGTGTCTTACAAACTTCATGTTCTGCTTTCAAGACTTTTGCCACATTCACATTCCATCTCTATTATTATTGACTTAATATTTTTCTCTAAACGTACTCATGTTTGAAGTTAAATGTGCTCATTATGTTTCTTCTAATAATCATTAAAGCAAATATATAATCATTCAAATAAAACAGGTCCATTTTGTGTACCACTGCGTTGAGTACCATGAGGCTACAACTATCACACTTCGGGAAACAATGATTTACATTAAAAACCACAAGTGCTGGCCCCTCTATCTGGAATAATACCTTGGACTAATAGGAAGAACCTCAGATATTTGTTTCTAAAGCTGGACTATACATTGCATTAGCTTTAGCAGGACAATGTGGGGACACCCTGGCATGCCATGCCTAGCTGACCCTTTTGCATTTCATCACGATGGCTCTTCAACTTTTTTTTTTTGAGACAGTCTCACTGTGTGGCCCAGGCTGGAGTGCAGTGGTGTGATCTCGGCTCACTACAACCTCCGCCTCCCGGGTTCAAGCGATTCTCCTGCCTCAGTCTCCGAGTTGCTGGGACTACAGGTGCCTGCCACCACGCCCGGCTAATTTTTGTATTTTTAGTAGAGACGGGGTTTCGCCATGTTGGCCAGGCTGGTCTTGAACTACTGGCCTCAAGTGCTCTGCCCATCTCGGTCTCCTGAAGTGCTGGGATTTACAGGCATGAGCCACCGCGCCTGGCCTGCTCTTAAGTTTTTACCCTCTGTTTAAGTTTCCAACCCGATTCCTACCCTCACTTTCAGACGTTCTTACCTCTGATGTCAGGGTAAAAATAAAAGACACAAGGCCCCTCTTCCTCCCCTCTGTCTGTCCACTTGTCCCTGTGTCCTTCCTGAGTCAGGGAAGGAGGGGTCCTGTTTCTTTCTAAAGCTAGTCTGTAATTGGCCTCTCCTCCAGGGCCCCTCCCTTTCCTTCGTGTTTCTATGTTCACTCTTTGCCATTTCCTTCTCAGCCCTATAAACTTTGCTAAGTGTCCCTCTTACCCCACTGTTTGAAACCAACCAACAAGCACCCTTCCTCCAACCCTGCCCCCTCCTCAGCACCGCCTTTCTTTGGTCTCACTGACAAATGTCACTGGAGGGGTTTACACCCATGGCCAACTCTCACCAGCTCTCCCTGTCACATCTCCACTCGGGATTCCCCACCACCCCTGACACTGCTCTCGGGAAGGTAATGATGACCTCGGCATTGCCAAGTTCAGCAACCCCTGCTGAGCTTGCACCCTCCTCTGCCGGCCCACAGCACGGGTGCCTTGGATGAAAAGTCTTTTTGGAGGCTCGAGTCTGCCTCTCTCAGCCCTTGCGCCTCTCCTCTTCTTGGTGTTTCCTTCTGTCTTCTGCCTCTGCCGGCTGCCCAGCTTTCTGCTCCCCCCAGTCCAGCAAATGTCAAAATAGGCTCCTGACACTTCTGTCCTGTGCAGTCGGATGAATCCAGACAATGAAGCAGACTGTGTATCTCGCTCGCAGGGCCCCAGTGCACACGAGCTTATTAGGCAGTGAGAAACTCTACAGAAAAATTTGATGAGCTCAGAGTTCCCAACACGTATTCGACCACAGAATCCGCTTTTTGAGAGAAGGGAGGGTAAAATCTTTTTTATCCTGAGAAAAGTTCTGATAAACTGAGGAATCCGGGTCTTATGGATAGGACACACCCCTTTGCCACCCTCTATACCTGCACTGTCAACAGAGTAGCCCTTAGCAACCTGTGACCACTGCACACATGCAGGGTGGCTGCTCCAAATAAAGACCTGCTGTCAGCGTCAAACACACACTCAATTCGGAAGACCTGTTCCAGAAAAACGGAAATGGGAAATGCTGCATTCATAATATATTGATTGCATACTGAAAAGATATTTTGGATAAATTGGATGAAGTAAAAATATGAACATTAATTTCATCTGTTTCTTTTGACTTTTTTAAGGTGGCTACTGGAAAATTTTCAGTTACATATGGGGCTGCATTTGTGACTCACACTTGATTTCTATTGAACAGCTCAAGCCAGCTACCACATATTTTGTGTTCCTTCCCTCACAAACGTTCAACGCCTTTCATTATTTGCAAAATGAAGTCCTAATTCGATGGCAGAGGCTCCAGAGTCTCCAGAAGCCAGCCTCGGCCTACCCTTCCAGCCTCAGCTCTGACTACGCTGCCCACCTTTCCAGCCTCAGCCCTGACTACGCTGCCCACCTTTCCTCCCCCAGCCTCATAGGCTGCACACACTTTCCACAGCTCTGTTTTTGCTCCTGTTGTATCCTCTGTCCACACCTCATTCTCCACAAAGAACCATCCTTCTTTGGGGGAAATCTTCCCTGTCCCTCTGACACCCCCAGACCTGCCTCTCCTTTGCATTTCCATGGTACTGGTTTGTATCTGTATTTTAACATTACATGTCGTCTAACTGGTGCTGCTGTTAATCTGTGTAGTTAGTGTGTCTGTGGCTCTCACTGCAGATCAGGGACTGTGTCTAACACGTTTCTGCAGTAGCAAGCTGAGCACAGCGTTTTGGCTGCCAGCAGTCAGGGAATATTTGTTGGGGGTATAATACTGTGTTGGCCCTAGGCCTGTTTGTGCCCAGGCCCATTTCTCTCCTTTTTCCTGTTCTGCTCTGGGCTGCAAAAAAGCCAACCCTGCAGGCTGTTTTTTCTAAGCTTCTGTTCTAGTTGGCCTCTGCCTGGGTTTGACCAATTCTCGAGAGGAACAGGACACTGAATATTACAGGGTGGAGTAGGAAAAATGTCCCCTCTCCAGAAGAGTGACATGATTAAAAAGTTTTCTGTCTGTTAAGTAATGAATGGAAATGCTGGGCTTGCATCTTACACAAACTTGGAGTTCAAGAATTCAGATGAATTAACACAAAAAGTGGCCGGGTGTGGTGGCTCACACCTGTAATCCGAGCACTTTGGGAGGCCGAGGTGGGCAGATCACTTGAGGTCAGGAGTTCGATTAGTGGTAAATGCACTCAGACTTCATCTGAAAATGTGTTTATAATTTCCCTCTCATCTGTGAATTAGATTTCCAGCTGGACAGTCATTTTCTGTGTTGTGTGTTATATGAGGCCAGTCCAATTGCCGTTCATGTGGTTATTCTGGTTTTTCTTGGTGCTCACTTGAGGTCTGAGCACAAAGGAATCGATATTACTGTAGAAAAATGTTTACTGAATGTAGCTGGAAAATTACACATTTAACATTATTTTCAGCTATTTCACTTTAAAGCAAAAGAACTTCCTAATCTCCCCAGGTAGCCTCCTCTGTTATTTTACTTGACCTATTGCTAACATTTAGTAGAGACGAAACCCCGTCTCTACCAAAAATACAGAAATTAGCCAAGCATGGTGGCATCCGCCTGTAGTCCCAGCTACTTGGGAGGCTGAGCCAGGAGAATCACTTAAACCTGGGAGGCAGAGGCTGCAGTGAGCTGAGATTGTGCCACTGCACTCCAGCCTGGGTGATAGAACAAGACTCCATCTCAAAAAAAGAAAAAGAAAAAGAAAAAAGCACAAAAATTGGTTGCCCACTGTGGATACCCTTAGGGTGACTGGCCAAAGGCATGGCGCAACTGGCCTGGAGGGCCGCACTCACAACTTTGGCTCCACGAGATTCCACAGAAAAACGAAGTCTCATTAAAGATGAGCTCGAAGTATTAAAAAAAAAAAAAAATTACAAAAAATGGGAAAAAATCCACCATAAATTTAAAAATGAGGATTAGAACATCAAGAACATATGATAGAACAAAAATACACATGGAGATGTAAAATATATATGTTTAACATTAACTCAAGACACATAATGAAGGGCTTGAAGCCATAGGTAGTCTATTAAAATAAAGAATAAGCAGAGTTGAAAAAGAAAAAAAATGGCAAATATTGTCATGGAAATGATATATTAATAGATTAAATAGCAGATTAAACACATCTTAGGAATTAGTAAACCTAAAAACAGATCTGAAGAATTACTTAAAATGCAGCCCAGAAAGAAACAGAGATGGAAGGCTGGGCATGGTGGCTCATGCCTGTAATCTGAGCACTTTGGGAGGCTGAGGCAGGTGGATCACCTGAGGTCAGGAGTTCAAGACCAGCCTGGCCAACAGGGTGAACCGTCTCTACTAAAATACAAAAAATTAGCTGGGCATGGTGGCGGGTGCCTGTAATCCCAGCTACTCAGGAGGCTGAGGCAGGGGAATTGCTTGAACCTGGGAGGTGGAGGCTGCCATGAGCCAAGATTGTCGTGCCATTGCACTCCAGCCTGGGCAACAGAGTGAGACTCTGTCTCAAAAAAAAAAAAAAAGATGGAAAACATACAATGGAGGTTAAGAGACAGAGAGGACAGAATGACAAGGCCCAACATACATCTGACAGGTAGTCTAGGAGAAGGGAATAGAAAGAATTGAGAGAGGAAATATTGAGATTATAATGGCTGAGACTTTTCTAGAATTGAAGAATGATACAATGTCCCAAATTCAGAACAGTGGCTTCTGATTAGGAAAAAATCAAAAACAAATCCATACCAGAACACCAAAGAGGGAAGAAAAAACATGATTAAACAGTCAGAAAGAAAAACCAGAATAACCACATGAACGGCAATTAGACTGGCCTCACATAACGCACAACACAGAGAAAATGACTGTCCAGCTGGAAATCTAATTCACAGATGAGAGAGAAATAAACACATTTCAGACAAAGTCTGAGTGCATTTACCACTAATAGACATGACTGGAAAAACTGTTAAAAGATGTATTTCAGGAAGAAGGAAATTACATAAGAAGGAAAGATAAAAGAGATACGAGTAATGGTGAGCCAAAATACTAGTAAATGTGTAAGAAATCAAAATAATCACTGACTGTATAAAACAACTATAATAATGACTAAGTTGGCAGGTATAAATACAAGGTGAAGTTAAAACACAAAAATATAACAACATGAAAGACAGAAGAGAATCATTAGCGATAAATCATCCTTGCATTGATCAGGAGAAGGAAGAGATATTGATCAAAGGTAAACACATATGTTAACAATGGAAAGGTAACCACTCAAAGAACAGACATAGAATACATAATTTCCCAACCAGTAGAGGGCAATAAAAGAAACAAAGAAACTTAATCAGTGCAAGGGAAAAAGAGGCAAAGAAAATGCCTGGTAAATAGAAAATACATAATAAAATAGATACAAATAAAAGTATTAAATTGTTTTAATCAATGTAAATGGCTTAAATCTGTCAGTGAAAAGAGAGGCTCTGGATTAAAAATCAGGTCAAAGAAATGTTGGAAGTAGTGGGCTAGAAAAAGCTATCCAAATAAAAATTCTAAAAGCAACTGGGGAGGTTTTATTACAACAGACAAATTAGGCTTTAAGGACCCATATGAGATGGTAGAAACAATTCACCAGGAACAAGAATAATTCTGATCTTATTTGCAACTAACAGGAAAGCCTCAAAGTGTAAAATAAAAAACTAAGACCCGTAACCCACCTCCCTCCAAAATAAAAAAGAAAAAGAAAAAATTGACATATCTATAATCACAGTAGTAGAGTTTAATATAGTTCTCTCAATGAAAATAATGAGAATATGAAATATTTGAACACTATTAACAAGGTTAACATAGGAACACACATACAAGAGACTATACATTCTTTTGAAGAGCCCACAGAACCAGGCCAGAGGTGCTGGCTCACGCCTGTAATCCCAGCACTTCAGGAGGCCGAGGTGGGCAGATCACTTGAGGTCGGGAGTTTGAGACCAGCCTGGCCAACATGGCAAAACCCCATCTCTACTAAAAATGCAAAAATTAGCTGGGTGTGGTGATGGGCGCCTGTAATCCCAGCTACTCAGGAGGCCGAGGTGTGAGAATCGCTTGAACCCAGGAGGCAGAGGTTGTAGTGAGCCAAGATTGTGCCATTGCACTCTAGCCTGGGTGACAGAGTAAGACAGTGTCTCAACACCACAAAGAACCCATAGAACCAATTTCAATAAACACCAAGGAATCGATATTACTGTAGAAAAATGTTTACTGAATGAAGCTGGAAAATTACACATTTAACATTATTTTCAGATATTTCACTTTAAAGCAAAAGAACTTCCTAATCTCCCCAGGTGGCCTCCTCTGTTATTTACTTGATCTATCGCTAATGTCTGTGATGCTGATGACCCCCTCCTTGTGAGATCCTTTTTCACTGTCTTCCAGGTCACCACCTCGCCTCTCCTCACATTATCCTCCCACCTCACGGGTCTGCCCTCCCATGGTTCCTTTGCTCGTTCCTCCTCAACTCTCCCGACTTCCAATGTCGCAGTGCTCTAAGGTTCAGTCCTTGGAACTTTCCTCTACATACTCAGAGCCTTGGTGACCTAGTTCATTCTCAGGGCTTATTTATGTACTGATAGGCTCCCAAATTTACACTCCAGCCTGAACATCTTCTCTGAACCTCTTCACATGTTCTGCTGCATACTCAGTATCCCCATTCAGATGTCTAAAAGGCACATCCCAGTAACATCCAAAGCCAAACCCCTAATCATCTCCCAACCTGCTCCTCTATGATTTTCCACCTCAGTGGATGGCAATATCATCTCTCCAGCTGCTCAGGCCGCCTGATACTTCTCACACTTCACATTCAATCCACCTGCGGGCTCCATCTTCCCAATACATCCAGATCACTTCTCACATGTCCCCCACGGCCGTCCTGATCCAAGTTATCATCTTGTGCTTGGATTACTGAACTAACTTTCCAATGGATCTCCTGGCTTCTGATCCCTTCCCCCTCTTTAATCTGGCAAGGCAGAGCAATACTGTTAAAACACATCAGATCATGTCACTCCTTTAATTAAAACCCTTGGCCGGGCGCGGTGGCTCACGTCTGTAATCCCAGAGCTTTGAGAGGCCGAGGCAGGTGGATCACCTGAGGTCAAGAGTTGGAGACCAGCCTGGCCAACATGGTGGAATCCGGTCTCTACTAAAAATATAAAAATTAGCTGGACGTGGTGGTAGGCACCTGTAATCCCAGCTACTTGGGAGGCTGAGGCTGCAGAATTGCTTGAACCCAGGAGGCAGAGGTTGCAGCGACCGGAGATTGCACCATTGCACTCCAGCCTGGGCGACAAGAGTGAAACTCTGTCTCAAAAAAAAAAAAAAAAAAAGAAATAAAAATAAAAATAATAAAAATAACAAAAACTCTCCAATGGGTTCTTCTCACTCCAGGCAAAAGCCAAAGTTCTTATAAATGGCCCACAAAAACCTAAACAATCTCCCTTATTTCCTAGGTCACACCCAGACCCTCGCTTCCTCCTCCTCTCCTGCTCTTCCCTCCATTTCCACCACACAGGCCTCTGCACTATTCCTCAGGCACCACAGGATGCTCCTGCTTCAGGTATTTTGCATGTGCTACCCCCTCTGCCCAGAATGATCTTCCAGATATCCACGCGGCTCCCTCCAGATATCCTCATACCCCTCCAGTCTCTGCCCCCCGTCACCATCTCAGAGAGGCTTCATCTGAGTATTTTATTCAAAATAAAATCCCTCTGGATCCACCTCCCTGCAGAACTCCCGTTCCCCTTCCCTGCTTTATTTTTCTAAGACACTACACACTTCATTTTGTTTGTTTTCTGTTTTAGCCTACTCAAACACCAGCTCCAAGATGGCAGAAATTTTTGTTTGTTTTATAATTTGCCATATCCCCAGTGTCTGACACACAGGAGGGCTTCAATAAGCATTTATGGAACGTGATGTGAAGATAAACTCTGAGCTGCAGGAGACAGTACAGCAGTGTTAACTACAGGCAGTCAGAGAAATTGACGAAAACTTCCTGGTAGGTCCTTTCTGGTGGACAGGAAGAGTGGGCAAAGAGGAAAGATGAGAGATCACGGCTACTATCATGTTCCCAGAGGAGTAATTAGTAGTGGGCTGGGCCACAAGACCCATCCCCATGCTGTGGGAGGATGTGGAGACTGAGAGACAAGTTATGAATCGTAAGTAAGTCGCACCACAGTTGGGAACCACTATTCCAAGTTACAGTGCAAGCAAGAAGCAGCAGCAAACAAGAGATGCCTAGGAAAGGAGAGGGGAAAGATCTGGGCAGATTCCAGGAGGTAAAGGACAAAAGACAATCTGTGATGACGAACACAGAGAGTGCTTGTTCAGATTATGTCACAAGTCCCAGAAAAGTCCTTGCCCATTTGGAGGAGAGCAGTGCCAGTGAACAATGCTATTCTCTGTGTGCCCAATTATGCAGCTAGAGTATCACATAATGGTTTCCAGTTATACTGTAAAGCTCAGTGAAAAGATGAGACTTTAACAGTAAATCTAGATGAATAAACTGCATTTTCTGAAGGCTATCTTTTTATTGAAGTTTTATCAGGACACTAGCAAATTACAAGATATTTTATTTTGTAAAAGAATAGCTTTTCATCCACTTAGCAAATATTTATTGAGTACTGGGTAGCATGCTTCCACCACAAAGCAAAGATATTTATTTTTCCTTTTGGAAATTTAAATAATTACTGGACAAATTTCTAAATTCATGTCTTTTTGAGGCCTGTCAAGGTCTACTCCATTAGGAGTTATGTTGCTCATGTAAGCACAAAAAGGAAAGAAGTTCAAATCATATTTTAATGTTGCAGACCATCAGAAAGTAAACTATTTGGCTCAGAAAATAGTCATATTCTAGAATTTCCAAAAGCAACTGTATTGACAAGTGCAAGATAAAGAAAAATTTTATTGGTTTTATTTTTACTTTTGAATTTACTGTAAAAGGTCATAAGCCTAAGACAGCAACAACCTCCTAATGATAGACAAAAGGGCAGACCTGGCCTCACAGAGCAGTTAGTTCAGGCTAAACTCTGCAGCAGCCTTCTAACCTGCCAGACTTGTACCATGACTCAAGTGACGGAGTTAATGTGAGATGCAGGATATAGAATGTTATAAAGAGATATCATGAAATAGTAGTTTCATCATGTTAGAACTTTCAATTCTAACAATAAAAATAACTGTACCAATGTGTATATACTGATTTACAACCCCTGAACAATCCTCTGAATAACAGATAACAACTCTGACCCCTGCTCTATAAGTAAATAGAGAATCTGGAGCTTGGTGGTGAAGAAACTTACCAGAGAAATTAGAGCTACTACATATCTAAATCTAGGTAACTTGTTTCAAGTCTTATATTTTGTAATGGCAGGCCATTTAAAATGGTGCTTACATTGCAATCACTGGAGATTCCATGTATAAACCTACCAGGTCCTAAGCTTGGTGAACTGAATTTGAAAGGCAAAAAAGGTTTAGGATAAATATTCTGAATGCCAAAGCCCAAAGCAATGAAAAAGCAAACAAGGCCCTTACTCTCCTTTAACTCTCTGTTATGTCTAAGTGACATAATTGTTCCCTTACGCACCCTTCTGCTCTGTCACACACACAGTTAGGCCCTTGTATTTAATAGCCAGTTCCAAATAGACTGTTTCATGCACTGTAGCACTTTGTATGAGTACACCCTATAGCTCTGTCCTTGGGCAGTAGGGGTTTCATATGCACATAGATATTTTTTGTTAGTATGACTGAACAGCTTATGACACTATTAATCTCCCCCAGTAGTATGTTCATATGACTCGTATCTTCCACTTGTTTATGACTACATACATAGCTGGAGACTTCGCCCCAAATTGCTGAGTTTAGGACACACAAATTCTATAGCACTGACTCTGACTTCAGGTGGCTAATGGATGACCACTGGTGACACAGGGATCCCAGTGGCAGGTTCTTCAGTCCCCTGGAATGTACCTTGACCAGCTTGGATTCATTTAAAGCAGTTAATTTTCTTCACCCTCCATCTTGCAATTAACTGATGACTGTTCTGCTTTTGTGGTTGGGAAAAAGAGCAGCTCCCAGTTAATGGAAAGCAGCATGAGAGAATGAGTTCTGGAGTCAGATCTGGACGCGAGTTCCAACTCTACCACTTACTCAGACAACCCAAATGATTAGTTCATCACTTGGTACACAGCAAATGTTTACTAAATGTTAGCTGTTATTTCTAGTATCTATTATGTGTCAGACATTAAACTAGTGCTTTACAAACCCCTTAAGTCTCATATGCAATATGGGTATTATTATTCTCACTTATACGGACCAGGCTAAGGCTCGGAGGGGTGAGCTGGCTGAGACAGGAATCAAAGCAATCCTCCCACTATACTTCCCACTGCACTCATTTATCATTCTCTTTGAAAGAGTAAGTGATTTTTGCCTTTTGACAAGCATTAAAACATCTCTCTGAAGAATGTCCTTCATAATTTGTTGTTCTTTAAAGCAAAGTTTAAAAAATGATTCTAAAACTGATTCTAAAAGTTTATACGAAGAGGCAAAGACCACAATAGCCAACACAAAATTAAACGAGAAGAATAAAACTGAAGAACTGACACTACCTGACCTCAAGACTTACTATAAAGCTGCAGTAATCAACACAGTGTGGTACTGGCAAAAGAATATACAAATAGATCAATGAAACAGACTAGAGTCCAGAAATAGACCCATATAAATAGAGTCAACTGACCTTTGACAAAGGAGCAAAGGCAATACAATGGGGCAAAGATAGTCTTTTCAATAAATGATGCTGGAACAACTGGGCATCCAAATGCCAAAAAAAAAATATTCTTTAAAATGAAATGTAGACACAGGCCTCTACTCTTCACAAAACTCAAAATGCATCACAAACCTAAATTTGAAACACAAAACCATAACGCTCCTAGAAAATAACGTAAGAGAAAATCTAGATTAACCTTGGGCTCAGTGATGACTCTTTAGATATGATACCGAAGACACAATCCATGAAAGAAAGAGTTGATAGGCTGAACTTCATTAAACGTAAAAACTTTCGTTCTGCAAAAGATGTGGTCAAGAGAATGGGAAGACAAGGCACAGACTGAAAAAAAACTTGCAAAAGACATATCTGATAAAGAACTATTATTCAAAATATGGAAAGAACTCTTAAAAGTCAACAATAAGAAAACAAATAAAAAAATGGGCCAAAGACCTTAACAGAGGCCTCATTGAAAAAGATACGCAGATGGCAAAAAAGCATATAAAAAGATGCTTTACATCCTATGTCGTTGGGAAAACGCAAATTAAAACAAAAACGAGATACCACTACACACCTGTTAGAATGGCCAGAATCCATAACACTGACACCATCAAATGCTGGCAAAGATGTGGAACAACAGGAACTTTCATTCATTGCCGACGGGAATGCAAAATGGTACAGCCACTTTGGAAGACAGTTTGCCATTTACAAAACTAAACATACTCTTAAACTATCTGATCCAGCAGCAATCACACACCTTGGTACTGACCCAAAGGAAATGAAAACTTATGTCCACACAAAAGCCTGCACACAGATATTTATAACAGCTTCATTCAGAATTGCCAAAACTTGGAAGGAATCACGGCATCTTTCAGTGAGTGGATAAACGGGGTACACCCAGACAATGAAATATTATTTAGCACTGAAACGAAAGGATCAAGCCATGAAAACATATGGAGGAAACTTACATGCCTATTACTAAGTGAAAGAAGCCAATCTGAAAAGGCTGCGTACTGTATGATTCCAATCATATGATATTCTGGGGAGGGCAAAACTAAGGAGACAGTAAAAAGATCAGTGGTTGCTAGGGGATGCAGGGAGAGAGAGCTGACCAGGTACAGCACAGAGGATTTTTAGGGTAGTGAAAATACTCTGTATGATACTGTGATGGTAGCTATACGTCATTACTCATTTGTACAATCCCACAGAATGCACAGCACCAAGACTGAACCTTAATGTAAACTACAGACTTTGATAATGACATGATGTAGGTGCATCAGTTGTAACAAATGCACTGCTCCGGTGGGGGTGCTGTTAATGGGGGAGGCTATCTATGCCTGTGTCAGGGCAAGGGACATATGGGATATCTCTGTGCCTTCCTCTCAATTTTGCTGTGAACCTAAAACTACTCTAAAAAATAAAGTATTTTAAGAAAGTGATTATGAAGACAAATAATTTTTAAACGGGCAAAGGATCTGAATAGACGTATCTCCAAAGAAGGTATACAAATGGCCAACAAGCACATGAAAAAATGCCCAGTATCATTAGTCATCAGGGAAACACACATCAAAACCACAATGAGATGTCACTTCATGCCCACTGGATGGCTATAATAGAAGTCAGATAAGAAGAAGTGCTGGGGAGGATGTGGAGTAACAGAAAGCCCTGTACACTGCTGGTGGAAACAGAAAATGGTGCAGCCAGTGAAGCAGGTTCTCAACAAATTAAACATAGATTTACCATTTGACCTTGGAATTCTACTCCTAGACATCTATCCATAAGAAACACAGACATATGTTCACACAAAAACTTGTATACAAATGTTCACAGTAGTATTATTCACAATAGCCCAATGGTTGAAACAACCCAAATGTCCATTAACTAATGAATGGATAAACAAAACATGGTATATACACACAATGGGATATTAATTTGGCCATAAAAAGGAATAACGTACAACTATATGCTACTACATGGATGAACCCTGAAAACATTATGCTAGGTGAAATAAGCCAATCACAAAATGCTACACATTTTATGATTCCATACATACGAAATGTTCAGAATAGACAAACATGGAAACAAGATTAGTGCCTGTTTAGGGCTGGAGGTTGGAGGGGGGCTTAGGGAAATGGAGGTGATAGCTAAATTGTACAGAGATTCATTCTGAGGTGATAAAAATGTTTTACAAGTGATTGTGGAAATGGCTGGACAACTTTGTGAATATACTAAAAACCACTAACTGCATGGCAAGTGAATTATATCTCAATGAAGCTATTACCAAAAAAAGTGATGAAGTTCAGTTTTATCCTTCTGGATACTATTGTCATAGAGTCTTGTCCTTGCTTATTATGTTCAGTCTTTGATTCTCTGACTCTTCTCTGTGTGTCCTTTTTACACAGAGAAAACGCTGTGCAATCTCTGATTTTTCCTTTTTCCTTTTTTTTTTTTGACATAGGGTCTCATTCTGTCACTCAGGCTGGAGTGCAGTGGTGTGATAGCTCACTGCAGCCTCGACCTCCCAGGCTCAATTGACCTGCCTGCCTCAGCCTCCTGAGTAGCTGGGACTACAGGAGTGCAGCAGCACCACTCCCAGCTATCTATCTATCTATCTATCTATCTATCTATCTATCATCAATCATCTATCTTATCTATCTATCTATCTCTCTCTCTCTAATTTTTTTTGTAGAGACAGGTTTCACCATGTTGCTTAGGCTGGTCTCAAACCCCTAGGCTCAGGGTAATCACCCACCTTGGCCTCTCAAAGTACTGGGGTTACAGGCATGAGCCACCATCCTGCTTTCGTTTCACTGGTATGAGTAACGGTTGTACTCCTGAAGTTCATTATTAGGGGATGGTGGCACACTAGTGTAGAGGCTAACAGCGTGGACTTGGGAGCCAGACCATGGACCATCTCTACCACTTACTAGCTGTGGAACCCTGGACAAACAATCTAATCTGTTTGAATTTCTGCATCTCAAAAAAGAAAACAATGAAGAGGTAATACATTCAAGGACCTTACAAAAGTACATAGACTAAGAAGTCCTCAAAAAAGAGCACTTTTCCTCTTTTTACTGGTGCGAGAGATGGTTGCAGAGCCAGAATTTCATTATTTTTTTTAAAGTCGTGAAAATAGCACTCTCTTTCTCATATAACCTGTTTCCTGTCTTTGGGTTCCTCTCACTATCCAATCCTTAACTGCTGATCTTCTAGGAGGTCTGATCTTCTTCCCAAATAATCTCATCTACTTTCACTGGTTCCACAACTACCCATATGTATGTCATTCCACCAGGTGGTGTACATCTGATGTTGTCTATCTTGATTTTATCTGACCATCTGCTTGACAATTTCTTTGTGGACATCCCATAGGTGCTCCAAACTCCTCTTCTTCCCCCAACTCTTAATTCTTCACTGCAGTTGGTGGCACCACTATCACACCCTGTCCCTCAAGACACAAATCTGGAAATAACTGACTTCCACCTACACTCATATCCCATCAATCCCCAATTTCTGCCAATTTTCCCTCAGAACTCTGTTTCATCATTTTTTTCTCCACCTTGGATGCATATCAGAATCATCTGGGAGGCTTTGAAAGACCCCCTTGATCAGGCCGAACTTCAATCCATTTAAATTAGGACCCCAGCGACTATAGATTTTTAAAGTTTCCCAAGTGATTCCAACATACAGCTGAGCTAGAGAATTTCTGACTCAGCCCTTGGCCTGCCTCTCAAGCCTCAACTTTCACAGTTCCTAGCTCTGTTATTTCCATTCTAACAATACTGAAATGCTTACGACGACACTTCCCCACTTCCCCACCATGCCGTTTCTTGTCTTTATCATACACTCCACCATCCTACCCACCGAATCTGGCTTATTGCTACTTATCTTATGGACCTGGCAGTTGCTTCCTCCAGCAAGTCTCTCGTTCACCAATCTATGGTTGAATTTGGTATTCCTTCTATGCAGTCCTTAAGTGCCTGGTAAATATCTATCACTGTGCTGAATATGCTGTTTTATAATTATCTCCATATGGGCCTAATCCCCTCAAAGAACTATGTACCACCTAAGACGATGGCCACTTGACACTCAGTTTTGTATCTCCAGCACCTGCTTGGCCTTATGTAAACACTTAATACAAGTTAGTTGAATAACTTTCCAGAGATGAGGAAAGGCTTTTTGGAAAGAGGTTGGTTGTGCTAGACGTTGATGGATGGACTGGATTTAGATCCGTATCTTTCTTTCCACCCAAGGGCTTATATAACCACCAACACGATTAACTTTAACACTGCTGAACTTTGATGCCTCCAAGCATGCACTGCTGCTTCTTTTACATAAACTCTTATTTTGTACTAAAGGTCTTACTCTACATTTGCAATGAGTATTCATTTGTAAGTTCCATCAATCTTTTTAGAAAAAAGTTGCAGTAAAAATTATGAAAACACAATAGTCTATTATCAGCCTAGATTATGTTTTCCTTACTTTTGTGAGCAACAACATATTAAAATCAAACTTTATTTCACTTTTGAGATACATATGATTATCTCCAAACAAATTCTTTTCATCTTGACCACTTAAACATTTCTTTTGCCCCCTATGATATAAAACAATTTGCTGCCTGTACTCATGAGACTACATTAAGGAAAAAGAGACATTCCAAAGACATTTAATCATGACTAAATAAAAACCATTAAAAGCTTTAAAGAATGTTTCAAAAGAAATACACAATACAACTAATATAGTTTGTGTTCTTTTAATAAACACACTTGCATAGTTATATTACAATTTTGTAAAAATAAAAACAGATTATCTCATGCCAAGCGTGCCCAGCATTTGCACAATCTCAATACCTTTAATACTATAGTTTTCAAGACACACAAAATAAAATTTTAAGGCAAAAACAGCACTTTGCAACAATTTAATAATTTATTACATTACAGTAGCATCACAGCAGCATTCAATAATGCCACTTTAGGCAAGTCTTTCAGTATTTCCATTATAGATTCTGCTTACAAGAATTCATAAATTGGTAAAAGTCACTCTAAGAAAACTTGGCAAATAAAGCTTTGGACTGGAATTGGCATTTCTTTCTCTACTTTTCCTTCCCCCAGTTTCTTTCTTTTAAACTACAGTATTTATATTTTTAAATGTTTTATTTCAAAACATTTATGTATCAGTTACATTTTTAATAGTTATATTATTTTAAAATTAAGATAAAGTTTTAGAGAAACTATATTATGGATAGGGCTGATTTACATTTTCAAATTTTCTAAAAATCAGCTTTGGTTTTAGAACTGATTCTTTTCATTTCTGGAAAACCTAAAAGGTTTAATCAAATAATTTAAATGTGATTATTATATATTGCAATTTGGTATTTTGATTCTTTACCTCCTACAGAAATTCAAATTCATTCAGTTGAACTCACATTTTAAAATTCTATGTTTCTGATGAACTCTAACCTTCTAATGTTACCTTCTAAGAAAATTGAAAGCTGCCTTATACTGAATGAGGAAGAGAACAAATACTTGGCTGAATGAGGTATTGCAAAAGACTGCATGCACTTTTAAGAAAGACTTAGTTATTATGTCATATGATTTCCATTCTTTTTAGCTTTTTCTTAAATATATGACAAAATGTCATACGATTTCCATTTTTTTTAGCTTTTTCTTAAATATATGACAAAATACCTACACAAAGAGTGGTATTTCAGTTAATATAGTAAATTTATTTTCCAGACTGACATTCAGCTTATATATGCCAGTATATGATTTAATCCATAGGTACCTGATGAACACATTATTTTCAGATTGGTTACAGATGCCAAATGCTATCTGAAGGTCATTCCTAGTAATTTATATTTATCAGTGTAAAAGTGAAGTGATTTGCACTATAAAAATACCTTTGAAATAATTCATCAATGTATTAGATAAACTCAGTTTCAGAATTATAAAGAAAAAACGTTAGATCAAAATAATGTGGCTAACTAACAGTGGTATGATTTCTACCCCGAGGGTTTAAAAATGGATTTGAAGTAACTGTCTTTGAACTCAAAAGAATGCAAAAGCAGCAAGTTCAGAAAATAAAAGGCAAGAACAGGTAATTAATACAATTTGAAAGAGTCAGTTGAATTCACAAGGACCCAATCTTTGCACTCTTTCAGTGAATGCAGGCAAATCTGTTATTCCATCTGTAAAATGATATTATTGCTTTCCTATTAATGTCATATTTATAAAAATATCATGAGGATGCCAAATGCTAAAAATAGAGGTGGTCTAGTAACTAGAAATTGCCACCCTAGGGAGCACACATACGTATCTCCCTACAGCCTAATAATGTGATGTATTTTGAAACACAGACATTAGAACTTTATGAAGTTTTAACTGTTGATTCTTTCCCAAGCATCATAGAGTTATGATTTAGGCAATGTATGACTGAAATAATTCATTCATAATGTATAGGCACATTAACATAAATATTGCACAAAATATGCCTCTAACTGAAACTGAGAGGTATAAAAACATATTTCACTCTTTGTAAATAACTTTGAGGAAATATGACTCTGTGATTGTATATACACTTTTCCTGATACTCTGACATTCACAAACAGTAGATTGCACTGCAGTTTGTAAACATTTTAAGTTGTAAAAACTTCTCCTTGATTTTCAAATATAGTATAATACTGTCTACTAAAACTCCTTTTTGTTTCAACTAAGTACTCTCACATATATTAGTTTATAATAATGTTTGTTATTATTTTTTAAAGTGTTTTCCATTCAAGGAAAAGAAGTAAATTTCTATGTCAAAGTAGCCAATGTGGTTGAAGAACAGGCATTAGCCAGAGAAGTCTGAGCCTCAAAGAAGCTCCATGAACACAGAGGAATGCCAGGTGTTACATAGCTTTCCTTCACTCTAATTCATTCTTGACTAGAGCCTGCATGTCTGTTTCCGGGACATTTAAACTCTTAAAGGATTTCTTATGATCTTTACTAAATACATGAAGAAGAATGTCGACCAGTGTGCCCTTTTGTATACTGGGACATGTAGTCACCTGATTAAAACAGGTAACAATGAACTCTGACTTTAAAATGACTGTAGATATAAATGCTCTAAGCTAGGAAAGGTTTTTCACATCTCACAGTCAACGATGGGAGTCTTTCATTCCTCAAAAATAATCCCTTTTTAGGTCATTGAAAGAGAATACAAACGCTGCAGCACATGATGCAGTATCTTCATCAGCCCAGAGCACATAAAGATTCTAAGGGAACAACCATAGGACAAGGCTCATTCTTGGGACTGAAACAAATGAAACACTCTATTCTGCACATGCCTGCCAGAGCAGGCCACTTTCCTCTTCTCTGAGATTTAAAAAGCTCCCCCAAAATGTTGTTATTCCCATCCCGAATACACAGAAAACAGGGCATGGCTGTTTCCAGTTCTTGGCCTTTAAACAAATCTAAATGTCAGTACTCATAGTGGCATATTACAAAGTAATAAACAGTGTGCACTTGAGGGCAAACCACATATTGAGCGAATTAAGAGCTCACTGTGATTAGGATTAAACATAATAGCAGAACATAAGCAAATTTTATCTGAATTCTGTAAATGAATACACATGTTGCAATAACATTAAAAAAGCATGGCAGCCTATTACAAACCAGTAAGAATAGTTTGTGCAAATAGTGGGTCTTTGTGTGTTTGAACTCCCACCACATAAGGGCAAACTCAATATGCATGCTAATGACCTACAATTATCAAATTAAAAAAGAAGAAAAATGCTAAAGATGCCAGAGTGAACAGCAGGGAAAGCCACACAAAGACCCACTATCCTTTAACTTTTTACAAATAAATTTAAACTATAAGTTAGAAACACAAAAAAATAATCACAAGTGGCTCTAACATTCAAGCGAAGTGAACGAATTGTGTAGGAGATATGTGGTCAGGGCTGCCTGCCCTGCCTCCACGCTAGAGTGAAACTTGGATAGTGGGTCTCTGGGGTGCTTTCACAACTGGAAGACAACATTGGGTCCTAAAAAAAGAAAATGAGGAATAAAATGAACATAATGCAAATTAGGTGGGTGAGATAAAATTTGACTAGTAACAACATGCAACATCAACAAATTTGAACTGTTAAAATTCTCTATTTTAAAAAAAGTTCTAATTATGTAAAAAATGAAAAATAATACTTATAAGGGCCAAAGAAACACAAATGGTAATCTGTAATTTAACTAGCTTTCATGGACTATTACAAGGACTACAAACAGATGGTTCATTTATAAAAATCCGGGTAGGTACAACAAGGATCTCATATAAATTCCTGACTTTAAGGATTAAACATTTTCTGAACCATACCCTATTACAATTATAGGTTAATATAAATAATGCGAGTGAAATTCATAGCTACCACCAACATAATTAACATTACTCTTCACCTTCTTTGAAAAAGCAATTATGACTCTTCAATTTCTGATAAATTACTTCAAATAAACAAAATCGGTACTCCTCACTTTCCTAGATAATTTAAACAGTTGTTTTACAGAAACAATAAACCATCTCAGAGGAATTTCTTTGGAAGTTATCCTTAGAATTACAGAATTGAGAGCCCTTTTATTCCAGGATGGATGACAAGCCTTTAGCCATTCATTTAGGCAAAACAGTAAATTATTCAGTTTTTAGATCTGATTAAACTAAAAAAAAACCCCACATACACCAGCCAGAAACAAGGTAATAGGTAAGTTACTGCTAATAACTTTATAACAAAGAGAAATTTGAAACTACTCTTATTTTAAAATAACCTCTTGAACATTTTGTTTTCCCAGCTGTCAGTATGTAAAATGACCAAGAAAATAATAAGTTCCTCCTTGCATCCCCAACATTTGCCATTCCAGCAAACCATTACTACTTATCCTTCATGTACCAGCTCAAATATCTTCTGTTACATCTTTCACAACATGCCGTCTTTCTCCATAAAGATTTAGGGGGTCTTTTTCCAAAACATATTTGTATAAATATTCATTACAGCAACTGTTATACTTATCTGAATGTTGTTCCCCACTAACCTCTAAAGCTACTTCAGAGAATGGATTGTCTTTTCTTGTTTGTATTCCCAGTACTCCTAGTCAGTACAGAGTAGACATTCAAATGATACCAAATGATGAATTTCTTAAATGAACAGTGGGAAGAATGTTAACATAAAATCCAAAAACCCCATAAAAAAGTAAAATCTGAAGCACATAGGAGCTATAAAATCATTGTGTAGGTCAATAATGACTGAAAGACAATTACTCTTTTTCTTCTTATTTTAATCTTTCAATATTTCCTTGTTTGTTTGCTTTGAGACAGGATCTCATTCTGTCACCCAGGCTGGAGTACAGTGGCATGACCATGGCTTACTGCAGCCTCCCACCTCAGCCTCCCAGGCTGCTGGGACTATAGGCATGTGCCACCATACTCAGCTAATTTTTAAAAAATTTTCTGTGGAGATGAGGTCTCCCTATATTGACAATCAAACAATCTTCCTGCCTCAGCCTCCCAAAGTGTTGGGATTACAGGTGTGCGCCACTGTGCCCAGCCCTGCTACTTCCATGTTTTATTTCAGGGAGGGCTTGCATTACAGTTGGTTGTCTTCTAGAGGTGCGCTGTCTAACACAGTAGCCATAGGCCACAAGTGGCTTTTCAGCTTAAAATTAAAGTTAAATTAAATTAAAAATTGAGTTTCTCAGTCATATTAGCCACACTCCAAACAATCAAGTGACTAGTGGCCACTGTCTTGGAGAGTGGAGATACAGACTATTTTCTGTATTGCATAAAATTCTACTGGATAGCGTCGTTTAGACTGGATCTCTCTCTCATCTACAGGTGGACTAAGGCTCTGCCAGTTCTACCCACACTAAAATAGTAAACGAAGCATTCTCTGGGCAAAAGTAATTTCCATGACAAATGTGTCCTTGAATAACTAATAACTAACAGATGATATCAATCTATTTTCTGTCTCATTAGTGTATTAAACTTTTACTGACAACCAGAAACTATGCTGCTTCTTTTTGGAATAAAAAATTGTCACTGAACTCTCTGGGAAAGTTACTTTCCAAGGAGATTGTTACTGCCTTGAACTAGTAGATTTCTTCAGAGTAATTTTCAAATTATCTGCAGAGGGGAAACTGAAAGGACCTTCATAAAATAGGCAGGGGAAAGGTATAAGACATGGGGCCACAGTTCTGTCCTTCCTTTCAAATGGCTTTTGTCTGTTCTTTATATTCCCTATTATATGAGACTTAATTGGAAAAAGTGTTTCAAACAACAACAACATATTTGAAAAACCTAACTTTAGTTCATAGATGCTATAAAAACCAAACGTACTGACACACTGGCATGCCTTCAGGGATCACTAGCCAAAAATCTTCCAAACCCAGTAGGTCTGAAAAGTATTTTCCATTCTCAATACCAAGAAATATGCCACAGCTAATTAGATAAACTGGTTTCTAAGTAATCACTGTGAACTGCCAAACCATCAGCAGAGCTTAAAAATGATTATTTATTAGGCAACCCAAGTTACAATTTTCTTCATCACTTCTGAAATCCTGTAATATTTTTGGGAATATTCAAATCACAAAAAAACTGGATTCCTCCCATCTCCAAGTTGGGAAACTTAGTTGCTTTATCTAAAGGGAAGGTTTCTCCCAGGGTCAGATCTTTACAAGCTCTAAAGTGAAAATAATGCACAAAATTATAGATATGGTATATATTCATAATCCTTATACTGAATCATAAGTGTATCTCAGTTTTGTTTGGGTTACCATTTATATATGCTCAGCAACTGAATTTAAATGAAAGGCTAAGTATTTTACATTTCATAAGACATGTATCATGAGATATTTTAAAAATAAAACTAAAAATCAAAGAGTGGGAAAAAGTGACAATCGTTTCATAAAGGTAAAAAGTTATTTCCAAGTACTATTTATTTCCTAACTTATTAGTAATGCTGTATTTATTGTCAACCAAAAGAATGGCTAGGTAAATACCAGAGAGATGATTTTATATAATACCAAACTTCACACTTCGAGATCTGGACCCCTGTTCTGAAAATAATGAAATAGACCTTGATTTATACATCCCTTGTGGAAAAAGGTGGCTATCTAAAGAATCACCTGACAAGAATTTTGCAACAGTCATAAATATTTAAGTTTTAATTTTCTTCCAACATGGATGATACGTAAACAGCGAGAAATAAACGAGACGGTTGGAAATTTAACGGCTTCTGTACGCTAAAAGAGTAATTTTGAATAGGTGAATAGGGTAATTGCTACCTACTTTTTTTTTCCCCCTTGAGACAGGGTTTCTCTCTGTTGCCCAGGCCGGAGTGCAGTGTGTGTGATCATGACTTACTGCAGCCTTGACCTCCCGGGTTCAAGAGATCCTCCCACCTCAGACTCCCAAGTAGCTGAGACTACAAGCATGTGCCACCACAGCCAGCTAATTTTGGTATTTTTTGTCAACATGGGGCTTCGCCACGTTGCCTAGGCTAGTCTCCAACTCCTGGGCTTAAGGAATCTTGCACACCATGGCCTCCCAAAGTGCTGGGATTATGGGTGTGAGTCACTGTGCCCGGCCACTAGCGACTTTTTATTAAACCAAAAAAGAACATGGGACACTGAAAAAGAGGAAGATAGTGAAAAGAAGCTGCAGTATAGATGGCAGTCATACCAAAGGACTCGTAGGAAAAATTATATATTCTTTCAGATTAAGTCTAATACTAAGGTCTGGAGCTAGCAAGTATTTAAAATAAAGCTGTATAACTTCTGACCTTGTAAAAAGTTTCCTTTTGTTTCTTCTCACTTTAAACACTAATCTACATTTGCTGTGAATGCTGAGTTTAGGATCTAATCCAGAAAAGGAGTAAATGCAGTGCTGTATATTAAAGTTTCATACTAGGTGAGAGGTAAATAATTTAATATTACTCACACTGTTGACTTGGATCTGAGTCTGTCGTCATCTTAACGTAGTTTGAAGGAAAGAGACCAGTCACCCCATTGATCTCTCCTTGCCACCAATCAGGATCATCTTTGTTCATAACATTAATGAGTTGTCCCTTGGAGAAACTGAGCTCATCTTCATTATTGGCTGCATAGTCATACATAGCAATCACCTGACATACTATCACAAGAATAACAAAATAACACATTAAACAAATTAATTATTTCTTCAAGGGTCAATCATTTGAAATCTCCCTAGGATTTAAATTATTTTAATATTAAATATTAAAATTAGGCTAAAATTTCCCTTGAACTGCTCTCTTTCTCACCCTCCTTCCCCTATTCCTGGTCTTACAAAAACAAGAACTTCCCAACTACAGTTAACAATGCAAGTGAAGTACTTCACTTTAAGTATGATGGTGTAACAATTACACATTGAAAGATTTCAAGGAGTTGAAGTGGTTCAAGTATCGGTGAATAAGCTGGCTGTTCCTACACTGAACTTTTCAGAAAGAAAATTCTCAGTGGCATGTTACTTTTAAGCAGACGTAAAGAAAGAACACATTTTTAATGTTTTTCAAAGAGTGAGCTAATCTAAGAAGTTGCTGAGTTTTAACAAACTCCTCTAAAATGAAATACAAATTAACCCACTTCCATACCAGGATGAAAGGCAGGTGTGGCTCTTTCACTACTTGGACCCAAAAGTTTAACATGACTGGCAGGAAACCATCCTTTCTGTCGCTTTTTTCCTCTGGCCTATAAAATTAGCAAAAGAAATATATAATTGAAAGATGAGATTAAAAACAATCATTGAGACATAACTTAAAAATTAGAAAAACCATAATGTGTAGTAAATGTGTAGTAAATAATTTAATCTTGCCTAAACAGAGGTCTGGTCTTTGCCCTCAGCTCCTTGGAAGTAATCTCTAAATCCTTAGACTATCCTGACTGGTAAGAGTGTCTTAGTTTACCTGTGGGTGCTGGGCCATGCCAAATCTAACAATGCAATGTATGGTGGGTGCTTTGGGTCATGCAGTATCAGCTCTACCTTGGTAGGGGATGGAGACTGATTTCAGCCAAATGGGCAATCAACTATATCTATGTGAGGAACCCCAGTCAAAACTCTGGACACCAAGGCTTTGCTAATTGGCAATACTCTGTGTGTATTGTCACACATCATTGCCAGGAGGAGTTAATACTGTTCACGACTCCACCAGGAGAGGACAACTGGAAGCTCTGTTTTTGGAACTCTACTGCACTCTGCCCCATGTGTCTCTCAACTTGGCTGTAACTTGACAATAAACTGTAACATGAGTGTAACAGCTGTAGTGAGTTCTGTAAAGTCCTTCTAGTGAATTACAGAAATTGAGAGCAGTCTTGGAGACTCCCAAGCTTGGAATTGGTTTCAGATATGAGCATGGTCTTGGGGGCCTCAAACTCAGCATTAGCCTTTCAAGTCAACATTAAACAACCGGAAGACACACTAAAACACGCATCTCAAACTGCTGCTGAAAACGGCATCTGCAGAAGTCTATGTGGAGGTCTTTCAGACTCAGAGTTCTCTGAGTATTTCACAAAAATATTTATATTCTAAAAAGACATTTCTAGAGTTCTCCTAATAAGTTCAAGTCAACCCTTAAAATGGTGCAGCCTACTACAAATACTTCTTGGAGCTTTGTTAATAATTAATCAGGAGGTCATAAGTAAAATTTGTAAAGAGTCATGTTTCCCACTTAGTTCAGTCCATCTTCAAAGTAAATCAGAAGGTGGAATTTCAGGGGGTTATTCAAGAAGGTATTACATTTGAGCCCCCATTTTTCTTTAGGAATCCTAAGACTCCCGATTTGCAAGAATGAAGCTATGTTTATCCTCCATATTACAATTATATATCACTCATAAAAATATAGTTATTATATCTCTTGTCATCTTTCAATCCCTCAAACGCTTTTTAGTTTTAACTAGTAAGGAAATTTTAGAAGTCAGAGAAGAACCCTTTTCCTGTATCAAAACACATTCAATAACTGTTAACATTTTAGGGAAAAAACCAGGTTCATCTATGTCCATATTGTTTTTCCTTGCACTGCTGTTTCAAAAACCTAAGACCACTAGCGGACAGCCCAATTAGTAGTATTTTCTCAGCACCACCTAGATCATGTCTTTCTCCGAGAGGCTATACTGCAAGCCTGGGACTATCCCAGAGAAAGATGATGATGTGCTTTCCTTTAAGAACCTGATCTTTGAATTATAAAGGAATGCATTATTGGAAAACAATTATGTCTTTGGAGAAAATTATTCCTTAAATTGTTACTTATAATATCAACTCAACTGCGCTAAAAATGTACACGTAAAAGACTAAAGGAAATATAACGCAGTAAAATATTGATAATGATTACCTCTAAGTGATCTAAAAATTTTTATTAATTTTATCTTTTTTATGGAACATGCAGTACTTTTATAATAAAATTTATAGATGCTATTTAATGAAGATTACCTGTAACTCTCCTTGCCACCACCCACTTGTATTTTTCTTTAGAATTAATATTAACTGTCCTGGTGCAAGGCTAAGTTGTTCAGAACCAGAAGCAACATATGCTGAAGTTACCTGAGCAATCTCTGAAAAGAAGACAAACAAGAAACTATGAATTCAAGATTGCAACAGAGCGAACACTTTAGTAATTTTTTTAAGATCATTACTATACATACCAGGTTTTTTATTTGATGCTCCAGACTTGCTAGCACTCCCAAAACTCTACAAGAAAAAGATACCATATTGTTTTATTATTTCCAACAATCCAGAAGTAAAAGTACAAAGGTTAATGGGAATTAGAGATTTCAAATTCCCAGCATTCCTTTTTCTTTAAATGAAGATGAAAATGACAATGAACCTCATGCAGTATTAACAAATAAGTGAAAAATCCAACACTTATGAGGAGATCTGGTCTGCTAATGTAAAACATTATATACAAGTGGCTGATGTCGTCAACCACTGACTCAACAGGAAGAGCTTGTTTTCTGAAACTTAAATATTAAACATGACCCTCTAGGCCAAACGCACCCCATTCATCAATGGTGTTAGCACCAATGCCCACTATGCACAACACATGTGTCCTGGATATGTCAAGGTATATGTTATTTTGCTCCTGCTTTCTCTAAGGGATCCTGACTTATCTATGGATCTTGATGAACAGGAGACAATGTTTTTATTTTTATTTATTTATTTTACCATGCTCCCCGCAAACTGACTGAATCTGACCTAAGAACAAAAAACCTCTATCCTGTGTAGCAACTATTACTTCTGTTTCACTTTGAAGGATAAACTGGCCCAACCACATTTCCTCTTCATAGGAATTTGAACAACAAAAGGGATGGGATTAAAAAGAATGTTGTTCTGTCAGGGAACACAGCTGCAGTACAAGTATTAAGCAGAGTGGATGGTAGCTAAAAGCTAACGTTTTCTGAGTACTGTGTAACAGACACTGCTCTAAGAGGTTCCATATGTTCTGCTATTTAATTTTCACAATAACATTATTAAGTATGATTATCTCCATTTTACAGAGAAGGAAACTGAGGCACAGAAAGGTACAGTAACTTGTCCAAGGTCAGTGAGCCTCTAAGTGGTACAGCTGAGAGTCAACCCAGGTAGTCTGATTCTACTACACCAATGGTTCTCAGCATGTGGTTTTTAGAACCTGGAAATAGTCCTTGAGCCTCTTTCAGGGGTCCGTGGGATAAAAACTATTTTCATAAAAATACTAAGACATTATTTGTCTTCTTCATTGTGTTGACATTTACAATTGTGGGTAAAATCATTGGTGCTTTAGTGTGAATCACAGCAGTGGCACCGAATGACACTGAAGTTACAGTAGTGTTCTTCACTGCCATGCACTCCAACTAAAACAAAGCCAGTTTCACTTAACGATGTCTTTAATGAAGCAGCAAAAATTTTATTAAATCTTAACCTTCAAGTCCATACCTTTTAAAAATTCTGTGTGAGTAAACAGAAGTGTGCCTAAAACATCTGTGCTGCATACTAAAGTATGATGGTTGTCTGAAGGAAAGCATTTGTGTGACTAAATTGTGCACTCAACTAAGTTTTTCATGGAACAACATTTTTACTTCAAAGAACCAATAGAAAAACTATTTAGCCTTGGGATTTAGCAAACAAAAATGAAGTAAGCCTGGTCCCTTCAAGGAAAACAGCTGACAGAATTTTTTGCCAATGATAAAATTCAAGATTTCCAGGGAAAATTAAAATTTTAGAAAATTTGTACATACCACTGATCAAAACCATAAACATGATCTCTGTTTTAAGCATAAATCTTGATTAACAAGAACGGGTTGATCTTATTTTTAATACCAAAATAATTTAAGTATAAACCTGATTAACCAGATGGGTTGGTTTTATTTTAATACCAAAATACCTCTTGATCCTTTGGTTTGACATAGTTTGATGGAAAAATTCCACTTCTATCTCCAATACTTCCTGTCCACCACTCTCCATCTTTCTGGGTCACCAATATTTCTTCACCTTCTGTGAAAGTCAAATCTCCAGGTTCCACACTTGAATATGGATAAAGTGCAATATATTCTGTAGGGAATAAAGTAAAAAAAAGCAGATTCTGGTTTTAAGATTACAAAAGTGAAAAAGAAATTAGGTTATTCTCCAAGACATTGTATAAGTTTGCTGTGAAAGACCTTGTGCCTTCAGGAAACCTAATATAAAAAGATGTAAAGGACGAAGCAATTATTTAATAATTCCTTAGAAAAAAGTTATTTAACTTAACATAAAACTTTAGAGTTTCTTTTATTCTCAATTGTTTTATTTTTTATCACAAAGAATTACCCAAAACTACAAACAGATATTAGTATCTCTATAGATAAAGACACCCAGGCTTAATGAGATTAAGTCACTCAGTTATTTAGATAATGGAGTCAAGATAGGAAAATATATTTTTTAACATTTTTATACAAGAAACATTTTAATCTGCTACATTATTTTCTCTTTAATTTTTTTAAGTACACAGTTATGGAAATACTCAATATCCAGAAGACAGCAGTACTAGAAGCCAAGTTCTGTCATGATGACCCAGCTTCTAGCACAGTACTTGACTTGGAGTAGATGCTCGATAAATGTTAACAAATGACCTCGGCTGGGCGCAGTGGCTCACACCTGTAATTCTAGCACTTTGGGAGGCCGAGGCGGGAGGATCACCAGGTCAGGAGATTGAGACCATCCTGGCTAACACGATGAAACCCCATCTCTACTAAAAATACAAAAAATTAGCCAGGCGTGGTGGCGAGTGCCTGTAATCCCAGCCACTGGGAGGCTGAGGCAGGAGAATGGTGTGAATCCAGGAGGCGGAGCTTGCAGTGAGCCCAGACCGCACTACTGCACTCCTGCCTGGGCAACAGGGCGAGACTCCGTCTCAAAAAAACAAAAAAACAAAAAAATGACCTCAAGGGAAATATCTAAATTTTTATATTGCCTTTGATTTTTGTTTCTGTGATTGTTACTACTTAGAAGGAACAGTTGGTGACTTGGTTTTCTAAGCCTTTTTCTTTCTTTCTAGTTTTATTTGTATTTGCCAACATGGAATTTGATCTTAATATCATAAACTGGAGATGATCAGAAACACCATTTGCAACCAATTATTTAATATTGGCATTCCCAGTATTACTCAATTAATTTAACAAAATTCAAAGTGATTACAAGGTTTAGGTACGCTGCAATAAAAGTAGGGTCCTTTCCAACATGCTCCTCACTACTTTCCTATGCTCACCTCAGAGCACTCATTCCACAGTACACCTATGATTCAGCTTCACTGGTGACATGTGGTTTCCCCGTTCCTTGACTCATTCCATTCCCTCTGTCTAGAAGTGCATTCTCCTCTGTCACTATGCTAGATCCTACTCATTGTTTAGGATGATGCAATACTGCCATCTCTGTGGATTCATATGTCCTACTCTAAATTAGTTTTCTTCTCTCATTAAAGAATTTATCACAATTGTATGCTCCATTCTATTGTGAGCACTTTGGAAACTTTCATTCATCCTTGTACTTTCCAGGCTTTACCATAGAATCTTCAACATAATAGATACTGAATTTTGTTCAATTTAACATCAAACTGATATTTTTAGCAAAACATAAAATGTACCTCAGCTATTCAACTAACTTTATAATGGACTTATACATTTCATTTATAAATTTATGTAACTATTAAATAAAAATATCATCTGAAATTAGGGTGATCTTTCATTTTTCCTCACATTAACAAAGTCAAAATAATTTATTAAACAACCCAAAGGGATATAGAAAAAAATTCTTTGCAATATTTATGATAAAGTATACCTTGGTACTTCTTAATGATTCATATGGTATATTATAATTAAAATTTATAAGCAACTAAATGTACTGAAATGTCCTTACCTCCTAAACATCTGTAATCAATAATTGCAACACTTTCTATTTATGATGTTATTCATCAAACCAATCTATGCTGAATTTTCATAGCACTGCCTTTCTAAAGTGCCAAGTATTTTCATTCATGTTTTTTCTATATTCTCAATATTCACGTGAAATAGATAGGGGCAGATTTTCCTAATCTCACTTTAATACTGAAGACACAGAAATGGGGAGAATAGCAACTATGTGAAGTCAGGTAGTTAGTCAAGAGCTAAATTGATTACCATCTAATTTACAAATTGCCAAAAGCTTACCTTCTCCAACTGAATAGGCTGCCGAGGTAGGTTTCTTATTTATAGCTGCATATAAAGCTTCTGGTCTACCAAATATATAAACAAAAAACAATAAACAAATACAAGCAAAAATAAGACAGGTGATTTGATGCACAGGTTTTAGTAGTGCATTTTTTAGGGCTTTCTCAAATTAATCTAAATATAGTCTCAGTACACAGAACTGGGAAGACTTATACAGAACATCCTGCAGGATTAAGAACAGCCTAATTATACACTTCTACATTTTAAAATATATTTTTAAAATTTCAATATGATTTATAAATAGTTTTTCAAATGTGAAATACTTCGCCTTTCTAAAGAAACTTAAAAGACACCCACAAATTGGTAAGTGGTAAGCACATATAGGGCTTAGTTTAGTGTAAGAAAAAACAAGGGCAATATATAAATTTATTATCTGTTTAGAATGCACTACATTAAAAAAATAAAAATAATAAAACGTTGTTTTTATTATCTCAGAACGTCTGTAACATTAATTTCCATTTTAACCCAGGAATCTGTTTTCAAAAAATCTAGAAGACTGGCCTGTTTAACTAGACACCTGTGGGATGCATCAGGGCTCCTCAGGACCTGTGAGTAAATTACACAGTGAGGCAGTTTTTAAATAAACAGAAGGGGAACCTTATTACAACTACTGGTCACAACTGAATGGACTGTCTTGTTTAATGCTAAATTCTCCGTTATTTGCAGGTTTTCAAGTTACATGACTTATCTGTTAGAAAACACTGGTAACTGTATGAAAAGTTAGAAGAAATGCCCTTTAAAACATTGAAACTTAATCTGTTTTTGCTTCAGTTTTCTTCTCTGTAAATGTTATGGACATAAAATAAGACAATTTCTATAAAGGAATTGTCTATAAAGGGCCTAGCACAGTGCATGCATACAAATGCCAGCTATATATGGTTGTTGTTACTATTATTACATTCTTCTAAATCCAAAATTCGGCCAGGTGTGGTGGCTCACACCTGTAATACCAGCACTTTGGGAGACCAAGGTGGGCAGATTACCTGAGGCCAGGAGTTTGACACCAGCCTGGCCAACATGGCAAAACCTTGTTTCTACTAAAATACAAAAATTAGCCCAGTGTGGTGGTGCATTCCTGTAATCCCAGTTACTTGGGAGGTTGAGGCAGGAGAATCGCTTGAACCAAGGAGGCAGAGGTTGCAGTGAGCTGAGATTGTGTCACTGCATTCCAGCCTGGGCTACAGAGTGAGACTCTGTCTTGAAAAACAAATAAATAGGGCTGGGCATGGTGGCTCATGCCTGTAATCCCAGTACTTTGAGAGGCCAAGGCAGGCGGATCACCGGAGGTCAGGAGTTTGAGACCAGCCTGGCCAACATAGTGAAACCCGTCTCTACTAAAAATACAAAAATTAGGCTGGGGGCGGTGGCTCACGCCTGTAATCCTGGCACTTTGGGAGGCCAAGGCAGGCGGATCACCTGAGGTCAGGAGTTCGAGACCAGCCCGACCAACATGGAGAAACCCCATCTCTACTAAAAATACAAAAAAACTTAGCCAGGCATGGTGGCGCGTGCCTGTAATCCCAGCTACTTGGGAGCCTGAGGCAGGAGAATCGCTTGAACCCGGGAGGTGGAGGTTGCGATGAGCCGAGATGGGGCCATTGCACTCCAGCCTGGGCAACAACAGTGAAACTCTGTCTAAAAAAAAAAAAAAATTAGCCGGGCGTGGTGGTAGATGCCTGTAATCCCAGCTATTTGGGAGACTGAGGCAGGAGAATTACTTAAACCCAGGAGGTGGAGGTTGCAATGAGCCATGATTGCACCACTGTACCCAAGCCTGGGCGAAAGAGCGAGAATCCATCTCAAAAATCAATCAATCAATCAATCCTAAATTCCATGTCAGGCTGAAAAGCAAATTTTTAGAAACTGAGCACTACCTTCCAGAAACATAGAAACTCAGCAGTGAAAGGATCTTTAAAGATTATTTGGCTTAATATTTTAATTCAATCAATTAGAAAACTGAAGATTAAGTAAGTTATTCCTTACAGCCTGGCAAAAATAGCAGAGCCAAAATTCAAACCTCTTGACTGATAAAGAACAGCATCTTTTCATCAAATCAGACTGCTTTTCTACCAACTTCCATATAAAACACAAGAGACAGTTACCCATAGCTATATTATAGTACTTATTTCCTTGTATTATATTTGACAACTTGACTCCCTACAGAGTAGGAAATAAAGGCCAGAGACCTAACCTATCTAGTTTTTAGCTGTTTTCATTTGAAAATTCATTCGATTGTTCATTCATTCACGCCTCTCCTCATTCACTCAGCTAATATGATTGAACAGCTACAATGCATTATGATTAGAACAGGCATGAAGAAACTGAAAAATGAACAAATAAAAAAAGACATTAGATCATAAGACCTCATAGAGCTTATGGCCTAATAAGGGACATTGGTTTAAAAAAAAAAAATACCAGTAACTATAATGCAGACTGCTATAAGCAGTAAGAGACATTATATTCAAGGAATCTTGGAGACTCAGAAACGGGAATGCCCAATTTGGCCAAGAGGAGGCCCTCAGTAAAGAGTTACTTAAATATTGACAATTTATAGTAGACAAGGGAGAAATGCTTGAAAGAAAATGAAAGGTAACTTTTCTAACTGATTTATGGTACAAAGAAATGGCCAGGTAAGGTGGCTCACACCTGTAATAGCACTTCGGGAGGTGGAGGCACGAAGATCGCTTGAGCCCAGGAGTTTGAGACCAGCCTGGGGTAACACAGCAAAACCCCATCTCTACAAATAATTTAAAAATTAGCCAGAGTGGTACCATGCACCTGTGGTCCCAGTTACTCGGGAAGCTTAGGTGGGAGGATGGCTTAAGGCTGGGTGGTCAAGGCTGCAGTGAGCCATGATCCACCACTGCACTCTAGCCTGGGCAACAGAGTGAGACCCTGTCTCAAAAACAAATTTTAAAAAGCAACAGATCTAAAATTTTGAGTAGCTTGAAAATTTTATGAATCTGAAATAACTAGAATGAAAGACATTCTAAACCGAAACAAATATCTGAAGTATGCTTTTTTCATCCTAAGAATTACCTTTCTTTTTTTTCTTTTGATACAGGGTATCACTCTGTCACCCAGGCTAGAGTGCAGTGGTGCCATCTTGGCTCACTGCAACCTCTGCCTCCTGGGCTTAAGCGATTGTCCCACCTTAGCCTCCCAAGTAGCTGGGACTACAGGCATGCACCACCAGGCCTGGCTAATTTTTGTAAGTTTTGTAGAGACAGGGTTTCACCATGTCGCCCAGGCTGGTCTCAAACCCCTGGGCTCAAGTTATCTGCCTTCCTTGGCTTCCCAAAATGCTGGGATTACAGGTGTGAGCCACTACGGCCAGCCAGAATTACCTTTCTGATATTCAAACTCAAGTATAAAACTGTTATTTTATTATACACTCAATCAGACCATGGCTGACTCATTAGAGAAAATACCAACATCCACATCCATGAAAACACATAAAGATGCTTACTCTTCCCGTTTTACTTCACTCCCAGGAATGATCTTGACATAAGATTTTGGAAACCATCCTCTTCCTCCATGCACCTCCCCAAACCACCAATTTTCTTGCTGCTCCAAGACAGTAATGATGTCATGTTTTGAGAAGTTCAAGTGGTTA
This sequence comes from Macaca fascicularis, assembly GCF_037993035.2. Classification (NCBI taxonomy): domain Eukaryota; kingdom Metazoa; phylum Chordata; class Mammalia; order Primates; family Cercopithecidae; genus Macaca; species Macaca fascicularis. The sequence goes on along the minus strand of NC_088387.1, from coordinate 98,002,295 downwards.
TCTTTCTTTGCAGTCCAGGAACAAAGGGCCTGTGCTTTTAGGTTTTCTACTACTTGTCCCTGTGAATACAAAACCACCAAACTTTTTAAAAAGGCAGTGGTAACCATGATTTCTGTTTCTGTGTATATAACATACTTACTGTTCAAACAGCAGACCAGTTTGGTGTGGTGGTGACTTAAGATAACTTTAGTCTATTAACTGACTTTAAATTATACATGACAGACAACTATGTGACTAGCCTTCTGTTAAGACAGACTGAAAACCCACCATTCAAAGAAACCTCATCACATCACTGGTAGAGAAGGTAAATAATGGGTACTCAAGAAATGTATTCATACATCCATGAAATATACATCATGGAACAAATAGAAAAGGAGTGTTACTGTAAATCTTTTTTCTCCTCCAGCTTGCAGTGTAATGCCGTTTACTCCACTAGGGAAGGAAATTGGCATGCTTGGCTCTCACTCTATTCATTCTTCTTTCTTTCCCTCCTCTCTCAAAGGAAGGAGTGTTTTGTTCTTTTAATAAGGCTAAACTCTTATTCTCCAAGTCTTCTATTACGCCCTTTTATTTTCTAGAAATAGTTTATAACATTAAGTCCTTCTCTTCAATCTACTTCTCTACTTGCTTCTACTTCTGAATTCCTTAAATAATTGTCTTAAACTTGTTTTCCAATTTCACTCCTCAATCCCTTCTAATTTAGATTCAGCACTCATCACACTACTGAACTTCTTCCAGACAGGTTTATTAATAATAACATCAAAGCCAAAAGCTTCTTCCAAACACTTATTCCTCTTGATCTCTAAACAGCTAACATCAATCCTTGTAGTTCCTGAAGCTGACTCTCTGGTGACTGATGGCTCCTCTTTTGTCCAACACTTTTCCCTTACTGTTTCACAGGACTTCCCTGAATACTCTTAATTACGTCTATGACTTCTCAAACCTACATTTTCAGTGTAATTTTATCTCCTGAGCTCCAGACTTGTATATCAAACTGCCTACTGGGTGTTTCTACAAAGCTGTCCCTAATACACATACCTTAAACTTAGCATGGCTGAAACATAATCATTTTTAGAACCTACCAAACCCATTCCTCCTGCACTGTCTACCAAAGACAAGGATACTACTAACCTTTTGGTTGCTCAAGCTAAAGCCTCTGAAGAATTATCTTTAACTCCTATTTCTTCCTCACTCTCCACATTCAATGGATTATCTATTTTATATCAATTCCTAATAATCTTCTAAATCTATCTCCTCTTTCCTATATCTTAATTACCACAGCACTTGTTCAAACCATCATATCTTGTTATTTAGCTATTGTAATATCCTTCCTTAATTGGTTGTTTTCTTCTGCTAATCCAGCCTCTATGTTAGTGCCAGAATTATCTTTCCAAAACACACAACAACTCCACTCTTAAAAATCTTCAGGGACTTTCCACTGCCAAGTTGCCTAGCACAGTATTAAATGCTTCCCAAATAAACCTCAACCTCTCTCTCCAACTTCGCTTAACCCTTTCTCCATGAATCCTGTACTCTAGTCATATTATTCACAATTCTTGTTTCCTGCAAGTATCTTGTGTTAACGTGCCTTGGTGACTTTCCCCAAATTGTCCTCTCATGGGAATAACTTTCCTTCTCTGTTTGGTGAAATCTTATCTTTGAAGGCCCTACTCAAATACCTTGCCCTTTGTGAAGGCTGCTCCAATTCTCACCAATTGAGTAAGATGCTCTCTTCTCTGCATACCCCCTAAAGACCTTGTAGATATCTTTAATACCGCATTTCTCATGCTTTACAGCTATTTATGTCTGTCACATTCATTAGATTATCATCCACTTAATGGCAAGTTTGAGTTTCTGCTTTCTAAAAATTTTTTTTAGAGATAGGGGCTCACTCTATTGCCCAGGCTGGAGTACAGTGATATGATCATAATTCACTGCGCCTCAAACTCCTGGGCTGAAGTGATCCTCCCATCTCAACCTCCCAAGTAGCTACGACTACAGGTACATGCCACTACGCCTGGCTAATTTTTAAATTTTTTGTAGAGATGGGGTCTTGCTATATTGCCCAGGCTGATCTCAAACTCTTGGCCTCAAGCAATCCTCCCATCTTGGACTCCCAAAGAGCTGGGATTATAGGCACTGAGTCACTGTGCCTGGTGTCAATGTCAGGTAGTTTTTGACTTATTTTTTCCTTAAATTTCTAGCACATAATAAAATGCCTGGAACCTATGCCATGGTATGTTTTGAGAGAAGGTGAAATCTGGAGGACTTTATTCTGATGAAGTCTGCAATTTTAAAAAATAATGTTAATGTTACCCTATTGCTGTGGTTATATCTAAATCAGAGGTTAAATATATGTTAAAAAGCTCTGATGTTCCCAAATAACTTAAAAAAAAAAAAAAAAAAAAAAAAACCTCAAGCCCAAGTCTCTTATCTTCTTCTTATAATAACTACAAATCAAGAACAATATATCATGAAATTTGTAAAAACAACATTTTGAGCTTAGACACCTTAGTTGCGGCCGGGCGCGGTGGCTCAAGCCTGTAATCCCAGCACTTTGGGAGGCCGAGACAGGCGGATCACAAGGTCAGGAGATTGAGACCATCCTGGCTAACCCGGTGAAACCCCGTCTCTACTAAAAAATACAAAAAACTAGCCGGGCGAGGTGGCGGGCATCTGTAGTCCCAGCTACTCGGGAGGTTGAGGCAGGAGAATGGCGTAAACCTGGGAGGCGGAGCTTGCAGTGAGCTGAGATCCGGCCACTGCACTCCAGCCTGGGCGACAGAGCAAGACTCCGTCTCAAAAAAAAAAAAAAAAAAAAGAAACGTTAGCTGCTAGCAACTTGATATTATGGAAAATAATTGTTGAAAAACCTAGGCCGGGCACAGTGGCTCACACCTGTAATCCCAGCACCTTGGGTGGCCAAAGCGGGTGGGTCACCTGAGGTTCAGGAGTTCTAGACCAGCCTGGCTAACATGGTGAAACCTCGTCTCTACTAAAAATACAAAAATTAGCTGGGCATGGTGGCAGGCGCCTGTAGTCCCAGCTACTCGGGAAGCTGAGGTAGGAGAATCGCTTGAACCCAGGAGGCGGAAGTTGCAGTGAGCCGAGATTGTGCCACTGCACTCAAGCATGGGTGACAGAGCAAAACTCCGTCCCAAAAAAAAAAAAAAAAATTGTTGAGAAACCTTTAAGTAATAGTCATTTCTTCAACTTCACATCACATGTGAATGAGAAAGAAATTGAATGCTACAAACTGGCTAAATGAGTGAATGGTCCCTTTGTACATAATTTTCATTTTATTTTATATGAATCAGGAGCAAATTCAAAGAATAAAGCCCACAAAAATAATAGACAACATACCTGTCCATGAATAGGTGACACAGATCCAGGGGACACAGTTCGAGTGAAGGCTGATTTTTTCTGCCATGATGTATTTACAGTTAGGTTTGAAAAAGATACATTTTGATAATCAGTCACTGATGCTGGTTGATTTGAAGAAAGTGGTCTGCAAATATAACACTTTGATATAAGTATACTTAATTGTTTAGAACTTAATGAAGTACTACCAATTTATCAACTTGTATATTATACACGCTGTGCTTACACACAATTTGTGGGAAAAGAAATAATTCATTAACAAACTACTGACCCATGTTTTCACTTACTAAATTTCAGTATTAAATCTGGAATAAAAAGTACTCTTGAAGAGTACAACCCAGATTACACTGTGATGAAGCAGTAGGCTGACACCACTATCTATTAGGTATTTACACATTTGCAGAACTATATAAACTTTACTGTTAGCTAAAAACTTACTCAGAGGAAGTTGAGGTAGCAGATAAAGAAACTGTAGGAGGAAGTAAGGCCTTCTTTGGAGATACAGCTTTTTCATTTTCACTTGATGGCATTTTTTCTACATAATTGCATGGAAACCAGCCAAAATTTCCTTGAAAACTACCGTAAAGCCAACCAGGTTCTCCTATGGTTTTTTCATCAACCTATGGAAATAAAAAGAAGGATTAACAGTGCTTAGAAATTCACACATTTACAATGGAAAGAGACGAAGACTATTGTATTCTCATTTTCAGAATTAAGCCCATCTAACTAAATAGTTAAGGCATTTTCTACAAATTAACAGGCTACTATTTCTAGTGATTGGCAAGTTGTCTTTCTAAATTTTAATTTTATCCAAGTTACATGAAAATATTTTACAAAGACAAGTAGCATTATATATGGCTAATGAAGGAAAATAATCCTCTATCTCATGGCTCCTTATGCCCTGATTTTCACTCCTAACCTGCCATTCTTCCTTGCTTCTCCTATATCACCATTTATATTTCTGAATAACATATTTATACTGCTATTTCTTGAATTTTTTCAATTTTAGACATTATCTATTAGCTTTTGGCTATGGGAAATGAAGACTGACTTCTCTTTCATTGCAGCCTCTTACTCTACCAATACTGTTACATCTTAATCTTTATTTAAATTATATTTAATGTTTATAATATTATGACTATGTTTAAATCACATCTGAGTCATGCAGCATGCTGCTGATTAAATTTCCTTTTTCGTAAACTTTTTATTTTCCTATAATCGTTAATTTTTTTGTTTTTGGCTTAGTTTTTTCTGTTCCTGTTACATAGGTCTTTTGAACTCTCTAACAGAACAATAAGATCTTCTCTGAATACTATTTTCCAACTGGTAAACATGTCAGGTGATTTATCAGTTTCATTTCTTCTCCCAGACATTTTCATCCTACAGTGTGACATCCTCCATCCTCACAGTGTTTCTCCCTCTGCTTCTTGGTCCTTGTTCCTTAAACACTGAGGACAGCCTCAAGTTTCATCACTGGCTTTCTTTCCTCATTCTATACCCTTCCTGAATAGGCCCACTTACTCCCATAGTTTGATCAGTCCTCTGTGCAATAATGAATCCAAAAGCTATGATCTCAGTGCTACTTCTTCCTGAAGCAACATGCCTATACTTTCAACTACTTGCAAGGTATCTTCAAGCGGATGCCCCACGGGAACTTCCAAGTCAAGTTTAAAACTGAACCTTTCTCCTCCATCCCCCTTCCTTCTCCTAAATTCCTCTATTATTCACACCACCAAAAATTTAGTCATTCTAAATAAAAAATCTTTGGCTCTTATCTCTTTTACACTTCCACATCCAAACTACTGAGTTTGTCATTAAAAACTCTTCTAATTTGTCAACCCACCCTCACTGCCCTACTTCAGGCTTTTTTTCATTTCGCACTTAAGATTATTATGATTTTTACTCATCCTTCAAGATTCTAATTTCCCCCAACCCAAGCCAGAGTTATCTCATATATAACTGTCATAATTAGCATTATATACATTATATATACATAGTTACACTTAATTATGTAGCTAATACCTAAGCATATGTACTTACCACAGATATTTATATATAAATAATGACTTATTTACATATCTCTCTTCCATTAGTCTGTGAGCTTTTTTATTGATCCCCACTGTCTAGCATAGTAGAAATCACTTAACTCACTGAATAAATGAATATGGCAGCTGTGTCTCTGTTCTCCAATTCATTTTCCATACCTTTCTAAAACACAGACTTGACAGTGTCATATCTATTAAAATCATGTTGAATCCATTCAGATTTTTAAAAACTGCTTTTTGAGATATCATTAATATAAATTTCATGTTTAAGGTGCTAAATTTGATGTTTTGACATATGTATATAACTGTGAAAAATCACCACAATCAGGACAGCAAACATTTCCATCACTCCCAAAAGTTTCCTCTTGTTCCATTGTAACTCCTCCAGCTTGCCCCTCCCCATGACCTTCCCCGCCATCTCTATGTAAACACTGGCCTGTTTTCTGTCCTATATATTGGTTTACATTTTCTAAAACTGTATATAAATAAAATCATATTATATGTACCCTTTTTGTCTGCCTTTTTCCACTCAAGGCATCCATACAGTATGAACAGTTTGTTCTTTTTTATTGCTAAGTAATATTATATCATATGAATATACCACAAGTTGTTTATCCTTTCAAATGCTGGTAGACAATTATTTTTTTTTTAGTTTTTGGCTATTACAAATAACGCTGCTATGAACATTTGTCTTCATATGGACATGTTTTCAATTCTCTTGTGTAAATACCTAAGAGTGGAATGGCTGAGTCACATGGTAGGTACATGTTTTAACTTTTTTAACAATGGCTTATGGAGATACAATTCACATTCCATATAATCCTTCCATTTACAGTACACAATTAAATGGATTTTAGAATATTCAAAGAGTTACAGAATCATTACCACAATAAATTACAGAACTGTTTTCCTCAAAAGGAAACACTAGGCTGGGCGCAGTGGCTCATGCCTATAATCCCAGCACTTTGGGAGGCCAAGGCGGGTGGATCACCTGAGGTCGGGAGTCTGAGACCAGCCTGACCAACGTGGAAAAACCCTGTCTCTACTAAAAATACAAAATTAGCCAGGCACGGTGGCGCATGCCTGTAGTCCCAGCTACTCGGGAGGTGAAGGCAGGAGAATTGCTTGAACCAAGAGGTTTCAGTGAGCTGAGACCACACCATTGCACTCCAGCCTGGGCAACAAGAGCGAAACTCTGTCTCAAAAAAAAAAAAGAACACTATTTCTTAGATTCTTTGTCATATCTAAGAAACTAAAAAACTTTGAGTAACCCAAAGTTGTAAAGATTTTCTGTTTTCTTCTAGAAATTCTACAGTTATAGGTTCACATTTTACATTTCATATTTTATCTATTTTGAGTTAATCTGTGTATATGTTGCAAGGAATAAATTGAAATTCATTTTTTTGCATATGAATATCCATTGCTCCAATACCATTTGCTGAAGTCTGTCCTTTCTCCACTGAGTTGCTTTTGCACCTGTCAAAAATCAGTTGTTTATACATACACACACACACACACACACACACACACACACACACACACGTAGCATGAATCTATTTACCTACTGTGTTCCATTGATCTGTTTTCTTGTCTAGATGTAATATCACAACTGTTTTGACTGCTGTAACTTTTATAATAAGCCTTAAATTCAGGTACTAAAAGATCTCCAACTTTGTTCCTTTTCAAAGTTGTTTTGCTTTTGAATCATCTCGTCATTTGTTACAAAAAAAAAAAAAAAGCTTGCTGAGATTTTTGTTGTTGTTGTTGTAGAGATGAGTTCTTGCTTTGTTGCCCAGGTTGATCTCAAACTCCTGGCCTCACATAATCCTCCCATTTTGGTCTCCCAAAGTGTTGGGGTTACAGGTGTGGATCACAGCAACTGGCTGCCTGTTAAAAGTTCTCATTAAAATTGCTTTGAATCTGTGTAAGAATTGAGAAGAACTGACTTATCTTTTTCTAAAAAATTTGTTTACACAGGACTTAAGAGAATAATTGACTTCTTATCAATACTGAATCTTCCAATCCATGAACCCTATATATCTCTCCATTTATTTAGGACTTCAATTTTTCTCAATAAAACTTTGTAATTTTCAATAAACAGGTCTTGCAAATCTTTTATCAGTTTTATCTGTATTTCATATTTTTATGCAATTGTAAATGTTATTTTAAATTTCAATTTCTGAATAGTCATCATTTCTATACAGAACTACAACTGATTTTGATTGATCTTGTATTCTGCAACCTTGCTAAACTCATTTAAATACTTCTAGTAGCTTAATAGATTCTATGAGACTTTTTACATAGATTATCATGTCTTCTGCAAATCAATACTGTCTGTCTTCTCTTTTTCCAATCTTGATGCCTTTTACTCTATGGTAGGCCATTTCAGACCCATTAGGATTTTTCTCTTAGCAGATGTTGTCTCCCTAGTTTAAAGCTCTTAAAAAGTTCAAACTTCTTAGTGTAGAATTTGAATACTCTGAAATTGCAGTTTCTTTGTCAGGTTTCAACTTACCTTTCTAGCTTCGTCTCCTACCATTTGTTCGATATTCTAGGCAAATAGTTATATGACATTCTTTAAAAACATCTGGTACATGCAAGCCTCAATGTTTTTATTTAAGGTATTCCCACCTACCCAGAATATTACACGGTTTAGAGGAAATACTACAGACTTGAGAGTTAAAAGAACCACATTTCGGTCTTAGCCATGCCACCTGGTTATCCTTCGTTAAGATAATGAATGCGATCTAGAGTGCTTTGTCATCCACAGATTTGGGGGGAAATGCCTGTGCTGCCCTCCTTGCAGAATTAAATTGAGTATATTTATGAAAGCGCTTTGGAAACTGTAAAGCACTAAGCAAACGTAAGGCATAACCCTTTAAGGCCTTCATCCTATTCTTGGGAAAAATCTTCCCCAATTCTATTTGGTTGTTTTTCCTTCATTCTCTGGGTTCCCACAGTACTTTATTCATATCAATTAGTACTGAAATTTATCATGTTATATTTTGTATAGTAATATACATTTTTGTCTTTTCCTAGACTGTGGTCTCATTATTCGTTTTTGTATGTCACCAGAGGTACATGGTTACAAACTCAACAAATGTTAACTTGAATGGACTATTCTAAATTTGATTAACAGACTTAAAGCTTAATTAATAATAAATGGATTATTAGGGAAACTTCATTTGTGTTTATGGTAAATAATTCTCATTTTAATGTTTTATGTCTGGCTATTTATTACATCATGAATGAAATATTTAGAAAATTCCTAAACCAGAGCTATTTTGGTTAAACTATATGGCGTCACAGTAATGTAACTACCATAAAATGGTGTTCTAAAATAGTTAGAACGAAAGAAAACACTTATGAAATATTATCCTGTAAATCTAGTTTAGACTAGTTTCAAACAGCTAAGCCAGCCAGGCATGGTGGTTCATGCCTATAATCACAGCACTTTGGGAAGCCAAGGTAAGATGGTTGCTTGAGGCCAGGAGTTTGAGACAAGCCTAGGCAACACAGTGAGACTCCATCTGTACTAAAAAAAAAAAAATTAGCCAGGTGTGGTGGTGTGTGCCTGTAGTCTCCACTACTCAAGAGGTTGAGGTGGGAGGATGGCGTGAACTCGGGTGGTCAAGGCTGTAGTTAGCTGTGATTGTGCCACTGCACTCCAGCCTTGGTAACAGATCGAGACCCAGTCTCAAAAATAAACAAATAATAAAATAAAATAGCTAAGCCAGAGCAATATAAATGAAGACAAGAATACAATAAACCCTGAGGAATTGTACAAACGAAAGTATTTCAATGCTGCAAAATGCTCAGCATTGTACCTGATTTAAATGTATGGTCTTGGACATGGATGAAGCTGAAAACCATCATTCCCAGCAAACTAACAGGATTACAGGTGTGCACCTGTTCCTGGCCAAAAACTTTTAAAAGTATTAATTTCTATAACACCTTTTCCTAGTGTTTTCAACCTAATCAAGAAGAAAAATCTCATTCATTTCTTCTGTAGTTAGGCCAAGTTGTTTTAGTAAGAGGCCAATTTTAATCTATTTCATATCTGTCATTCATAGTTGTAATTAATTTTTAGTTGTCAATTTACTTTGAGTTAAACAGACCATTTTACATAAATTCTCACAGGCCTAGCAAAACTGCTTATTACTTCTTCTTAACTACTTATTAATTAATGCTAGCAAAATAGTATTAACAGATTAGAAGGCTAGAAAAACATTTCAGCTTGTCATCGAAAATGTGGCCAAGACTGAGTGGAATGTCTAATCCTTTTCACGTTCAGTGAAACCTCCGGTAACACCCTCATCCATTAAGTTGATCAGAGCTTGCCTCCTATCTTACCAGGAATTTGGAAGCCCTTGGACCTGATTTCCATCTTCTACTTTAGCAAAATTTACTTATAATCCCTTCCACCTTTCCTCCTGCCTTCTAATCACAAAGGAAAAGGTATTTAGTCCTTCTACCACTCTCTTCCAGGGCTCCAGATTCAAGCCTTCTAGTCTTTTCAAGAATCTTCCTCATCTCCATCTATTAGTCAGAACAGGGAGGTTTGACAGGGAACATGAAGTGCCTTCCTGATGCTGTACATTCTACACACTAATCTGGGGGGGCTTCACAGATATACAGATGTGTACACATTCTTTGAGCTGTATAGTTATGGTTGTACACTTTGCTGTATGTAAATTATACTTTAGTTAGAAAAAACAATCTCTATCAGTTATTTACACTCTTTCCATTATCATTAACCTGTTTCCTCTCTGCAGATCCTTTCTACCATTAAGTTGGTTGCTCAAGCTTCAACCAACTTAAAAAAAAAAAACTTCCCTCAATCCACATTTCTCATTATTTACTACCTTCTCTCCTTCTCCCTTTCAAAGACAAGCTCATTCAAAGAGTTTCACATATTCACTGTCTCCTCTTCCTCTCTTCCAAATTATTCCAACTCATTGAAATCTGGCTTCTTGCTCTACTAGTCCACTTAACTGATACTGCTGTCCTCAAGGTTAACAATACCCGTGCTATTGCTAATCTAATATTTTTTTTTAGTCCTTGTTTTATTTCACTTGCAGATCACTCCTCTCAAAGTTCCTTAACATTAAACTCTCCTGTTTTTTTTTTTTTTCTTACCTCTAGTCACTCCTTTTAAGGCTCCACTTCCTCTAATAATTCCTTCAGTGTTCATGTTTCTCAGGAATTGCATCCTCAATCCTCTTCTCTCTCACGTTACTACTCCCCTGGATAAGCTCTACTACTCTCATGTCTTCCATCACCATCACATGACACTGGCGACATCCAGATTTACATCCTCAGTCCAGACCGCTGCCTGACATCTCTCTAGGTACCTCTGGAGATCCAACTACTACTGCCTGGACATCTGAAACTCATATAGAACTGAACTCATAATTCTACTTACATTTTCCCCCTGATTTTTCCTCTCTTGGTAAATGACACCATCATCAACCAATTTGTTCAAATCAGGCAACTCATGACTGATAGTAGTAATTCATGACTAATTCTTTATGTTAATGATTCAGCAGAGTACACAAGCACCCAAGACACACAGCTAACTTTATGTTCCTATTGTCACTGCCACCAGAATGGCTCTTTGACCGTGGAAGGGGTCTGTGCTAAAGCTGGTAGCAGTCTACAACCTTTTCCTTTACCTTCCTTCCTCTACTGCTTTAGGTTGTCATGCTTTTTCATTAGACTACAAGCTTGTTAAGAGCAGAGATAATGTCTTATTCACTAAATCCCTAGTCTAACATAGCCCTCAAAAAATATTTGTTGAATAAAAAATATAACCAAAAATATAAGCAAACTGTTGACCAAACACGCCCAGAGATAGGTTGTATCTCTTCATCCACAGACATTATCTCATCATCACCAACAAGGAGACGAGGAATGGTAGGGGCAGCAGACAGTGCACTTGGGCTGGTTGCAGAACAAACCTCTTCCCCTGCTCAGGCACAGCTCCAGTACTACTAATAGTGGCAATGGCAAGAGCAGGAATGTGTGTTTGGGATTTACCTTGGGTGCTAGAGTTTTGGTAAATTTTTTTCCCTAGTATCATTAAACATTTGCCACCTAACTGAGAAATTATACTAACTGGTGACAGTGCAGGGGAGCGGGGAAAACAGGCACTGGCTAGATACTCTGTTTAATATTACTTTAACAGGAAGAAAACAGAAGCAGAGACTAAAATCCAAGTTTGTGTGCTTCTAAAGCCTGTACTCTTTCCATTATATCATATTGGCTCTATCAAACACTATTCCCAGGATCTTCTCTTACTCATCTATTTGATATGGATTGTGATAATACGATAAAGACTTCTGTTCCAAGGAACAAATTGCCTGTATCCAGTTAGGGCTGTGGAATCTAACTCCTTCAATTCTTTTAACAGTTGCTGTACGGCATAGTAGAAACAACGCTGTTTTTGGAAATAAAAAAAACACATACCTGCATCCCATTCTGGCACTGCAATGTGGACAGTTACAACTTGTGTGAGTTTAAGCTTCCTTGGCTAGAACCTGGTAGTAATAATAACTGTCCAATGCAGCTCTGAGTATGTTGTAAAGGCCAAATGAGGTAATGTTTAAGAAATATTTTACAAGGTAAATATATGAAAGTAATAGTCAACATTACTACAGAAACTAATATATTACAATGTATTCAGGTTATTCAAGATTAAAAAAAAAAAAGACTTCATTTCCTACCTGAATTATATCCCCAGAATTAAAACTCATCTCATCATGGTTCCTTGCTTCAAAGGGGTATAATGCTCTATAATTCACCAAAACACTAGCTGTCTCACCTAAAGAGAAGACAATTGTCATTATTTGCTACTTACATGTATACATATCTTTGCTATGACTCAATAAAGAGCTCCTAAAATCTAAAAGAAAAAATCGAGCACCAAAGAGTACACCAAAGTGTACTCTTGATACAAGACTAGTCTTGTACCTTGACTAGTCATCTAATAAAAAAGCAAACAAGGATGCTCATCTTAAGTAAGGTGGGAGGCAGCAAAATAAAGAGATGACTTGCAGGGTGAAGCACATACATGGGTAGAAAGGAAAGTGCAGGAGTGGGGGCCAGGCTGAGGTATACAAAGTGGAAGGAGACCAAGCAAAGAGAGCTTGGTTTGATCTGTGGAGGTCTGAATATAACAGGGAAGAAAAGGACAAAAAGCGGGGGGTCTGAAAAGAGAAGATTAGCAAGTTAACAGGGATGGCTGAAGAAAAATCTATAGATCTATCAGAATGGTTCTAAAAGGAAAATAGTAGAAGAGTACACAAACTGAATTTGATAAGAATAAAATTTTTTACTTTGTTCATCTTTAGAATAAATGCTTTAACTTATAAAATTTCAACACACTGTATCATTAATAATGATTCAAAGGGTTTATGCATCTAAAAGAGATACAATAATACTAAAAGTATTGTAGAAATGGACTGAGGTGTATCAAAATTTTACTGTTGTTTCATTAAAATAAATAGCTTATAGTGGTTGAATAAAATATTTAAAACTGTTTTACTTCAATTATGAAAACCATGTCAGAGTCTTTTCACAATCAGTAGTAACTCTTCTTTTCTACTGCTGTGTTAAGATTTCAGTCTGTTTTAATAAGCCTACATGCATTTTATCCAAGTTTAATTTATAAAAAGGTTTTTTTCTGACTCTACAATTAGTATCTTTCTCATTTTCTTCCCTTGTTTTGTCTCCTATCAGGTCATTTTTTTCTTGTTGCTTTTGTTCTACTGTCTCGAAGTATTCTTATCCTTACGTTGTTTCTCCTCAGCTTTCCGTTCCTCTTCTTGAATTTTTTCTTGTGTTTTTTCTTCCTGAAGTCGCTTTTGTTTTTCTTCTTCCTCCCTTCTAAGATTTTCTTTCCATAAGTTTTCTTTTCCTTGCTTTGCTTTCCTTTACATAAAAGAAAAAAAGTTTGCATAATGTCCTAGAAATTTTTTACACAAAATAAAAACATCCTATAAGATCCGGTTCCTGTCAAGGTGAAGAACTGGCAATGAAGTATTAGTACAGGGGTGGGGAGAAACTGCTCAGATCAGAGGTGAAAGGGAAACAAATCAATCAATCAAAAAAAGCTTTGGAAGTTTTGGATTGATTAGTGGATGCACTGGGGTGTATGACTGACAACTTTCCACACCCTAAAATTCCCTCCTGTTAACCAACCTCCAAACTCAAGAAAAAAAGAAAAAGGTTGAAATGGAACCATTCAGCAAATAAATCTAAAAATTATATCTAAGTTTCCTTCCTTTCTCTCCAGATACTTGACAAGAACTGCCTTCCCGCTGTTATTCCCACTGTCCTATTTAATCTTTGTTTCAGGGGTTTAGTCATTGTTGCTGTGGAAATAGGAAATGCTTCTAGAAAAATAACCTACTTTTTTTTTTTTTTTAAGAGAGAGGGTCTTACTGTATGGCCCAGGCTAGAGTACAGTGGTTCAATCATAGGTCACTGCAGCCTGATCTCCTGGGCTCAAGTGATCCTCCTGCCTCAGCCTCCAAAGTAGGCAGCATTACAGGCAAATGTCACTATACCCAGCCAACTTTTTGATTTCTTTTTGTAGAGTCAGGGTCTTGCTATGTTGCCCAGTCTGGTCTGGAACTCCTGGCCTCAAGTAATCTTCCCTCCTTGGCCTCCAAAGTGCTGAGATTACTGGCATGAGCCACTGCGCCTGGTCTACTTTTTATATTGTTACTTCAAAAAGCCTTTTTTGTTTGCTTAATAGAGCATTTCTCCTCTCTAGGTCCACATGCTTTGGTAAACATTTCAATGATATCTAACACAGCTACAGTTTGGTTTCCAGCCAGTCAAGGTGATCTGTGATCAATTATTTTAGTATTAGAACTCATGCATCTTACAAGTTGATGGGTGCTGACGAGTTGATGGGTGCAGCACACCAATATGGCACAAGTACACATATGTAACAAACCTGCACGTTTGTACACATGTACCCTAGAACTTAAATTAAAAAAAAAAAAAGAACTCATGCATCTTATAGTTCTCCCTTGCATGTATTTTCACAACCTTACTCAGAGCAGCTACCACTAAATTTAGCACCTTCTCCAAGTCTCAGCACTATCAGGGCAGTGAAATTATAGCCGGATACATTCCTGAGATTTGTCAGCATATATACCCTACCAAAGTGGGAACACTGGCATAATTCCACATCTCTATTCCTTAATTCCTGAAGGAATCTGGAAATCCTGGATAATTCAAAATATTGTAGGCTCTTAGTCATCAATGTTTTCTCCTTATCCCCCAACTGTTTCAGACTTCATACTGCTGGTTCAGTAGCCCGTTTACTAGATTCCTTCCAACACTTTCCAAACCTCCTTCATCCTCTATCATGTTATAGAATGCTTCCTCTGGCAACTTTCTTAACTGACTTCCGGTTCTCCTGTGAGGAAAATGCTTCTCTTGCAGTCCTCACTTAATTTCAACTAATATCCCCTTTCTCAGTTCCTCCGTAACTTTCCAGGACATTTTTACAAGCCTAGTAATTAATACCCAGTTAGCTTTCATTTGAATTTTTATAGCATTATAAATATCACTATCAGAGTACTTAGCACATATTTAGCACAACAACAACAACAAAAAAAACCAGAGGGCTCATTAAATTAAACATTTCTATATACTTTTTAAGCTCTTCATTCTTTCCATCAACTCCTCCTGCCAGGTTATCATGGCCACATAAATAAGAGACTAGGACAACCTGGATAAGGCTCCTTGCTTAATTTAAGGAAAGGATGCCAGGCCCCTCTACTCTAGGCTTACTGAGGGGTGGTACTTGGCTGAGCTCACCCTGCAGGAAACCAGGCCAGAATTCTGGCAAACTTTATGTAAGAGTTAGTAGTTGAGAAACTGGTCCAGTGCCACAGGATGCCTCAGAAGCTGGGCAAAGGGCAAAGAGGCCACATCTACAATGTGAGAGCCTATTACCAACACCTTGGGGGAAAGAAGGGAAATATACCTGGGCAAATGGCCAATCAAACCAAGATGTGGTACTAAGACACAGCTTCAGACTGAGTAGGTCCTACATGTAATTCTGCTCTCTTTGATTTATCTTCTCTACTACCTATGTGCAAGGATGATTAATGAAATAAAATGCATATAACTAGTATAATCTTTTGGCCTGAAAGGAATTGTGAACATGATGAAGGAGGATTAGGGTAACTGCACATGTCAATAGAAAGTTCTGAAAAAGGATTACCTGTGTAACCATTGCACAGCTCCCTTATGTAATTAAGTGGCACAAGTTAAGCAGTAAATAAGAACTACTTCGTTTGAACTTTACTTTCTCTACTTCTATATTATTCTATTATCTCATTAGGAGGCCACAAAAATAGGGGTCTGGATCACCAGGCACAGTGGTTGGTTCACATCTATAATCCCAGCACTTCAGAAGGCCAAGACAGGCAGATCGCTTGAGCCCAGGAGTTTGAGACCGGCCTGGGCAACATAGTGAGGCTTCATCTCTATTAAAATCGAAAATAAATTAGCAGGGAGTGGTGGTGCATGCCTATATTCCCAGCTACTCAGCGGGGGCTTCGGCGGGAGGATTGCTTGAGCCCAGGAGGTCGAGGCTGCAGTGATCCCTGATCATGCCACTGCAATCCGGCCTGGGTGACAGAACAAGGACCCTGTCTCAAAATAAATAAACGGGGGTCTAGGAGTAAACAATATTATAGTTATTTGTTTAACTGTCTGAATCCCCTATTAGAATTATGAGAAACCCAGGGGCAAGGAGTAATCCAAAGTCCACCAGCATCACAGCCAACAAAAACCACTCAAAAAAATGTGTTGGAGGTGGCTACTTTGAAACTCATTAAGAATAGAGGCCTGATAAATGTTGATGTGTCTTTCTTGCCTCCCTAGTAACTATAAGCTTTTTCATAGAAATTACTCATCTACTCTTTACCAAGGCAAAGAAATACTGGTTCATCCATATTTGTTAACTAATTATACCACTTTCTGACACTAGAGAACTTGGAAGAAAAAAGAAAGAGAGGAATATATTAGAAAAATAATCTTAATGGCAGAAAAATATCATGCAAAGTTTCTAAATGAATAATTCTAGGCTTCGGATACCACAAATGTCTTACTTGTCCTTACTATAAATGGAGGCAATTAATATGTCTCACCGATAAAAAGAGAAATGCATCAATGTGGCATTCTACATTCAGTATTACTATATACAATTAAGTATTCTGCTTTTATGATCTTTCAGGAAACTAACAGATTTACCAAGGAAAGATGGAATTAATGAGTGTTTACTATGTGCAACAAATTATACTTAGCTCTTTAGCTATATTATTTTATTTTTTAACTTAAGAGACAAGGTCTTGCTGTGTTGCCCAGGCTGGCCTTGAACTCCTGGGCTCAAGTGATTATCCTGCCTCAGCCTCCCAAGTAGCTTGGGACTACAGGCATGTGTCACCATGCCCAGTTCCAGCTACATTATTTAATACAATTACCTACGAGATATGCATTATTGTCTCTTTTTTCAGATGGAGTAACTGAGGTTTAGAAAGATAAAATAACTTAACCAAGGTCACCCAGGTAGTAAGTGGTAGAGCAAGAATTCTAACACAGGTTTGACTCCAAAGTCTGTTATTTTTCACTAGTGGAAAATAAAATCAGTTACTGCAAACTTGATCCCTAAAAGGACTGAACTTATGAGATCTAGAATCTGATTAGGATAATCCCTTGATTTTCCTTAAATTTTCATAAACTAAAGATATGAGCAACAAAATTACAATTCTAATGCAATCTAGCACAATAAACAAATCAGCTATATTACCTTGCAGCCTCATCTTCTAGTTTCTTTTTCTGTATTAGTTCTAATCTTTTTCTTTCAATTTCCTTCAACTTGTCACGTTTGATCTTATAAAGTTGTTCAAGGGCTAACTGCTGTGTGTTGCAGGTTTCTCTCAGTTCCTAAGGAGAAAAAGAAAATAAGTCAATATGTGAATGATTTAAATATGCTTGTCATATGTATTCACGTGGCATTTGCATTAAAAGATAAAAATCCTAAAGCAAGTTGAACTACATTTAAAAGATTTAAAGTTTTAAAAAAATATCTAGATGATTAAAAAAAACCTTAAGTATCTAAATCATATAGCCCCTGAGATAAACACATTAAAATAGTGTACTTTTCCATCAATTCATTTCTATGGAACACAGAATCTTTCACAAGCCAGTGCTTTGATTTGGTACCAAATTTTCAATTAAAAAAAGCAATCCATTAAAAATATGGGGGAATAATTTGCTTGTTATAACATCTGAAGAGAAATTTTGTTCAGCCATGTTTCTGACAATATAGTTCAACCAAATTATTTTTATCCATTATGATCTTGAACTAAACACAGAATTATTAAATAATATAGTTCAAAACTAAAAATGGAAAAGATGTCTACCTAAAATCATGACTACAATGAACCAAAATAATGAAAAGTATTCCAAACAGGAGTTGAAATAAACAATTGCTTATTGAGCATCTAGTTGTATGCTAAGTGCTATAAAGCATTCCAAGGGGATCCAATACAAGGCTGACTCCCAAGTCTATAGACTTTGCCTTTAAAGAGTTCACAATCTCAGTGTAGTGGCAAGTGTCAACATGCAGGGCAGAGGTAAATTCCTTAGTAGAAACTTGTGATTATCTGTTCAGCATTTTCTTTACCTCTTCTTCAACAGCACCTTGCCTTCCTCTGGGAAACTGATCTTTCCGCCTTCCTCCCAACATCTTATGTGGTTTTAAAAGGTCTGCCAAACTCAGAGCTCCTCCCATTCCCACCAGGCGCAATTGTTTATTCCTGACCTAAATAATCACAACGCCTTACTTCCCTGCTCGGAAATGATTGGTCCAAAAGACATAAGCATAATCCAAGCTGGCCCAGAATATTTTCCTGGGATTCACATATGTTGAAGTGGGGAGGAAGAAACCTTTCTTCAGCTTATTAAACTGGGATAAAGTAAACCTGGAGCTGCCACACAACCAAATAAGACCTGAGGATAGGAATAAAATCAACTCAGAAAAAAGAGAAGGAAAGATTAGAGACTGAGGCGGAGAGAAAGGGTACTATAGAAGCTGAATGTTCAATATCATGGCTCGGAGACCTAGGAACTGCCCCTGTCCAGCAGCCCTTCCTTGGATTCAGTTACTGGTCCTAGGATGCTTCTAATAATCACTCATTAGCTTAACTATTTTGAACTACATTTCTTTCATTTGGAATCCAGAGAATCCTGAACTAGAGAGTAGAAAAAGGAGGCTGGAGGAAAGAAGTGGGGGCAGGCGGACTTAAGAGTAACCAAAAGAAACTTCACGGCAAAGGTGAGAGCTGGACAGTATTTGGGTAGAATGTTTTGGTAAAAAGTTTTTTTGGTATCAACCTATACACAATAACACAACTCCAAACTCCCATTTCTTTTCAGAGATAACTATTTTATAAGTGAACCTTTTACTTGATTTAAATGGCAGATTTGATCTGAGTACAGCATGCTGTTCAGAGACTATGTCCAACATGTCTGAGCAAAACATACACGACTTAAGCCAATAATAACGCAAACACTGCTTTTATAGCAAATTTTCCACAGCTCTCAGCTTCTAGGGTTTTATTTGTTGTACCTTTCTCTAAATTCTATTGAAAAGCAGAAGAATATAGTGGTTACAACATACGGAGAAGCAAGGTGGTTTAGTGATGAGGAACATGGATCTGGAATAAGACTAACAAGGCTTGACTCAGGCTCTGTATACCAGCTGTATAACCTTAGGAAAGTTATTTTATAGTTTCCTCATCACTAAAATGAGGTTAATTATAGTGCAAGGGTGTCCAATCTTTTAGCTTCCCTGGGCCACATGTAAAGAGGAAAAATTGTCTTGTGCCACATGTAAAATACACTAACAACAGCTGATGAGCTAAAAATAAATACATAAATAAATAAAATTGCAAAAAAAAAAATCTCACAATGTTTTAAGAAAGTTTACAAATTTGTGTAGGGCTGCATTCAAAGCCGTCCTGGGCCGCATGTGCAGGTTGGGGAAGCTTGTTATGATACATGCCTCACAGAGTTGTTGTGAGGATAAAATGAGTTATCCCCATTTTACTAAGTATTCCCTTACTAATCCCATTCCCTCCAGTGTCAGAGTTAATGAGCTTCCTCGTGCCATTCTGTATATTCCTCTATCATAGTGTTTTCCAACTATGATTGCCTCCTCCACTAAAGTGAGTTTCTTGACAACAAGACTGTCTTTCATCAAGGTGTCTCCAGCCAACAGAGAACCTAGTACAATATAGATATTTAGTACTTATTGGACAAATGAAAAATGCATAAACAATAGTCTATGCAAATTAGTAAGATTTGAAGAGCACCACAAAGCTTGCCAAGTATTTCTTCTACTTGACTATGGTGATGTAAAAATTCCTATCTTTAGACCTATTCCTCTGGGTTAAGTCACTACTTTCAGAAGGTCCTTGTAAAAATAAACCAATCAGAATTCATTAAGAGTTGTTCTCAATCTTTTTTTTTTTTTTTTTTTTTTTTGAGATGGAGTCTCACTGTTGCCCAGGATGAAGTGCAACAGCACGATCTCAGCTCACTGCAACCTCCACCTCCCGGGTTCAAGCAATTCTCCTGCCTCAGCCTCCTGAGTAGCTGGGATTACAGGCTCATGCCACCATGCCTGGCTAATTTTTGCATTTTTAGTAGAGATGGGGTTTTAACATGTTGGCCAGGCTGGTCGTGAACTCCTGAGCTCAGGCAATCTGCCCGCCTCGGCCTCCCAAAAGGCCAAGATTACAGGCGTGAGCCACTGCGCCCAGCCAAGTTGTTCTCAATCTTAATAGAACAACAGATCATCTCCTTCACATTAAGGAACCTCTATTACTAGTTTGCTAATAAGTTTTGCTTTTAAAATCATGAATGGATATTAGGCGGGTGGCTCACGAGGTCAGGAGATCGAGACCATCCTGGCTAACACGGTGAAACCCCGTCTCTACTAAAAAAAAATATAAAAAACTAGCTGGGCATGGTGGTGGGCGCCTGTAGTCCCAGCTACTCAGGAGGCTGAGGCAGGAGAATGGCGTGAACCCGGGAGGCGGAGCTTGCAGTGAGCCGAGATCACGCCACTGCACTCCAGCCTGGGCGACAGAGTGAGACTCCATCTCAAAAACAAAAACAAAAACAAAACAAAACAAAAACCTTTCCTGTATCTAATGAGATGAGCATAATCTTTTTCTCCTTTAGTCTGTTTATATAGTAAATTACATTAAACTTTTCTGTACGTTAAATCATCTCTGTATGGCTGAGGTAAATCCAACTTGGTCATGGTGGGTTACGCCACCTGGAGGGGTATTACTAATGCAGATTACCCCAGCTCCTTGGAAGCAGAGGGTTAAGACCTAACTCATTGAAGGAAACCACAATTCTACCATTAACAAAACACTAAAGATATTTTGGAGATTCTGACAGCCCCTTTCTTAAGAAGAGTGGGGGAAGATAATTTTCTTTTTTCACAAATAACAAAAATATTTGTATATTTGTATATAAGAGTTTACAAAGCATTTTCATCTACATGCTATTTCATTTAATCATAAGACTCTGCAAAGACGAAAGGCAGATAATGTCAGCTTGTTTTGCAAAGGATGAAAGCAAAATTTGGAGGGTAAATGACAAATCGTTACACAACTGGCAGGTGGCATGGATAAGTCTAGAGTTTACTTTTTTAGATTCCTAGGCCAGTACAGTTTTCACTGCACTTCACTGCTAAAGATGTGTGAATATTTTCTCTTTTTTTTTTTTTTTTTTTTTTTGAGACGGAGTCTCGCTCTGTTGCCCAGGCTGGAGTGCAGCGGTATAATCTCACCTCACTACAACCTCTGCCTCCTGGGTTCAAGTGATTCTCCTGCCTCAGTCTCCCAAGTAGCTGGGACTATAGGCACCTGCCACCATGCCCGGCTTTTTGTATTTTTAGTAGAGATGAGGTTTCACTATGTTGGCCAGGCTGGTCTCAAACTCCTGATCTCAAGATCTGCCTGCCTTGGCCTCCCAAAGTGTTGGGATTACAGGCATGAGCCAGAGCACCTGGCCAGATGTGTAAATTTTCTTAATGGTATAACGGCCTGTCAAATGTCTCACTTTTGAATCCACTGGCTTTTTTATTTGTCTTGGTATATCTTAAGCAAGAGTAAAAATTATTGATTCTGTACATGCATATTGCAGGTTCCAGTAAAACATAACATTCTAAGATAAATAATTTTAAATATTTTACTTCTGTTGTCACTACAAGTAGCCTAAAGGAGCAATTAACCCAGGTGCTCTATCACAAAGGACCACAGCATTAGAACTAAGTGCCTGTCCTCCTCCAACACTATCAGGACCAATTCCATCTCACCTACTGATAAGACACAGCCTTTCTTCTCATTCCTTATCCCCTGAATTCTTATCTCTACAGTGCTGTTTATCCCTTAACGTGACCCAATCCCCTACTCATTCTCTCCTTAAACCTCTCCACTCTCCTAGAACTTCCTCTATGTGATCAGGAAACTATCACATAGCTACCAATCTTCTCTGAACGAAAATTCTCTTACCTCTTCGCCTTCTTGGCTGACCCCTCGGGATACCACTTTTCCGCTAGTCCTCTCTCAGTTTATTATCATATACTCCATTTACATCAGGGTCAGAAGATAACTACGGTATTTTCCTTGCTCTTCATTGCCACTTTCAGATGGTTATTTCCCCCTCACTCTTACCAACTACATACTTTTCTGGGGCTCCTACCATCCAGCAATACCATTCTCTCCTTCCTTTTTATTGTCATCTATTAGTCACCTGGTCATTCACTCACCTCACTGTTCTCCAAGTCTTTGACATCCACATAAATGATGCAATCAAAACCTCAACTCTCAGGCTGATCTCTTCAGCAATGACCTTTTTAACTCTACTTAATCCATCATTCCCATTATTACACCCTGAGTCTTACTAACTATAATCAGAAACAGAACTACCACTGACCAAATACCCCATTCTTCAAACGTAAGTTCTTACCCTTCGAACTTTTCTTACACCTGGTACATCTATATCAATAGGGTTGGTTGGTTTGTTTCTTTTTTCTGAGACAGAGTTCTGCTCTTGTTGCCCTGGTTGGAGTGCAGTGGCGTGATCTTGACTCACTGCAACCTCCACCTCCCAGATTCAAGCAATTCTTCTGCCCGGGTAGCTGGGATTAAAGGCGCACACCACCACACCCAGCTACTTTTTTGTATTTTTGGTAGAGACAGGGTTTCATCATGTTGGACAGGCTGGTCTCGAACTACTGACCTCAGGTGATCCACCTGCCTCGACCTCCCAAAGTGCAGGGATTACAGGCATGAGCCACCACGCCCGGCCATCAGTAGGTTTTCAACCTCACTGAGACCATTCTGTTGACTCCCATCATTCTCTCTATTAACACCCCTTCCTCTCTTCACATCCTTCATGTCTAGTTCATGTTTCAGAGTTCATCTTCATCATAATGTTTTTGTCAAATCTGTAACTCTTTTGTCCTTCTCTCTTTGTGCACGTCCATTAAAACCCCAAACCTGTAGGAACCATGAACCTATTTCATCAGCTTTCTCTGTGCTTATACCTAAACAGCTGAACATTGGTGAGGAAAAATCATACAATTAGGCATACTGTTTTCAATTTAAATACATCACCTCCAACTTCAAATAGACATTCAACATTGCTCAGCACACTTAGGTTTTCCTCTACTAAGCTTACATATCTGCACTGAAATGTCTATTTCATGCCTATTTCTCTCCTGAAACTTCCTAATCTTCCATCCATTCTCCTCACTACCAGCTATAAACCTTGCCTCATTAGGCCATCAGACTACAGCTCTCTCATCTTTCCATCTGAAAAAATCAATAGAACTTCCAGCATCCCCACCCCTCTTCTTCTGGCCTAGGTTGAGTTATATCATGTCCTCCTCTACCCAGGAAGATTCTTTCTGATGGTTCAACTTACTTCTGATTTTAAGTCTTGAAGCTGTCGGTAAGGGAGGGGGCCAGTGAAGTACTGGGTAGAGAAAGGCGGGTTCCTGGCTAGGGCTTCACCCTCAGGCCTCTGCCCATGAACCTAGGTGAGGACAGGCACTCCTGCCTTCGCACCCAAAAGTTGCATCTTCTAAGACCACTCTGGCCTGCCACACCCCCATCCTATGCCTATAAAAACCCAAGATCCTAGAAAGGCAGAGACATAAGCAGCTGGATGTCGTGAGGAACACATCGGCAGAAGATGACACAAGAAGAGCTGGTCATCAAGAGCACGCCGGTGGAAGAGCATGTCAACAGGCACCGGCAGGCCAGCAGGCCACTGACCAGAGGAACAGCGCAGAGTTTGGCCAAAGCAGTCAGAGAAGTCAGGTTGCGGCCCGACTCCAAGGTAAAACCATCCCCCTTCTGTCTCCCATCTGCTGAGAGCTACTTCTACTCAATAAAACCCTGTATTCATTCTCCAAGCCCACATGTGATCCAATTCTTCCAGTACACCAAGGCAAGAAACCCTGGGATACAGAAATCCCTCTGTTCTGTCCTTGTGATAAGGAAGGAGGTCTGACTTAGCTGGGCAACACAAACCACCTATAGACAGCAAACTAAAAAAACACCCTGTAACACACCCCCACTGGGGCTTCAGCTGTAAACATTCACCCCTAGACACTGCCCTGGGGTCAGAGTCCCACAGCCTGCCCATCTGTATGTTCCCCTAGAGGATTGAGCAGGAGATACTGAAGAAGTGAGCCACACCCCCATCACTTGCCCTTCGAGTGGGACAAGGGAACCTTTCCTGTTTCACTGTCAACTTCCTACTCTCTACCACAAATTTAACTGCATTCATATCCATCTTCTCCCCATATGTTACACTGAAAGTATTCTTTTTATCCATTCTTTAATCTGTGCTCTCCATTCTATCTTAATCTGCTTCTTCAGGGACTTTGCTCCATCAATTACCACAATCTCAATCTTTCTCTCTTTCCCCCACCTCCTCCTCCTTTCTTTTCTCTTTACTATTTCCTTCAAGTCTTTCTTAAAAAACAAACAAACAAAAATGTTTTCCTTTGACCCCCATGCTTTTTTCTTTTCATTCTAAGAGTTGCTGCTACTCACTTAACCCTTCCTCAACTCTCACTCATTCCTG
Source organism: Macaca fascicularis (assembly GCF_037993035.2). Classification (NCBI taxonomy): domain Eukaryota; kingdom Metazoa; phylum Chordata; class Mammalia; order Primates; family Cercopithecidae; genus Macaca; species Macaca fascicularis. The sequence continues at coordinate 97,977,660 of NC_088387.1, read as the reverse complement.
ATCCACTGCAATCCAGCTTCTGCTTATCACTTAAGTGAAATGGCACTTTTAGTAAGGTCTTCAAAAGTTTCCTTTTGACAAATTCAATGGATATTTTTCTTTTTCTTTTTTTTTTTTTTTTGAGACCGAGTTTTGCTTTTGTTGACCAGGCTGGAGTGCAATGGCGTGATCTCAGCTCACAGCAACCTCCGCCTCCCAGGTTCAAGCGATTCTCCTGTCTCAGTTTCCTCAGTAGCTGGGATTATAGGCACCCGCCACTATGCCCGGCTAATTTTTTGTATTTTTAATAGAGACAGGTTTTCACCATGTTGGCCACGTTGGTCTCGAACTCCTGACCTTAGGTGATCCGCTCGCCTTCGCCTCCCAAAGTGCTGGGATTACAGGCATGAGCCACAGCACCCGGCCAATATTTTTTAGTACTATGTTAACTAATAACTCTATGATTTTCCAGTGACTGCAGAAGACCTCTTTTCTCACTTTCTGTGACAACACAGTCTCCTGACTGCTCTGGCAGTAGAGATTTCATATCTCTTTAGTTTCCTAAATTGCTCTGATGAAAGTATCAATAAGCAGTGTAAGTCTGGAAGGCAGGAAGCAGAAGGAACAAAGTAAAACAAGGGACAAGAATAACTGCTGGCCTGTGGAGAATCAAATGCTAACTGAAAGAATTAGACTATGTGAGGGAGAAGAGTCCACAAATCATCATTAAACTTCACTTTACAGATGAAGAAACTTAGTTTAGTTTCTATGCAATCCGTAGCAAAAGTTTAAAAATCATATAATCTGGTCATTCATGCCATAACCATAAAGGCTAAAATATGGGTCCCTTGCTGCTACCATCTTTCCAATTTGCCCTACCTTTGCTCAGGTAACAAATGAACTCTACTTATCATGTTTCTGTCTTCACTGTGGAATATATATGCAAACAGGCAACTGCCCTATTGCCATCCATTTTAGTACTGAGTACAATGTGTAGTCAAAATCTGCTAGAGTCAGCAAGTAGTAAACATAAACCTCATTTCTTTAAGCTCTATTAAAATATGAATTTATTGACCATTTTAAATACTCTGTATGTTATACATGGCGAAGAAAACTATTTACATAATTTAAACATTTTTATTTGATGTGCAAGCATGTCTAAATATGAGCCTGGTAACTAGACCTGACTAAAGTTGCCCCTGCATTATTGGTTCTTTAAAATTGTCCTTATAACAGTATTAGGAAGCAGCTTGGTGCATATATGACATAAACTTGCCCTAGATTTCATAAAGTATTAAGTTTTATTTTAAACATTGATTTTCAGTGATATGGGTAAGTGATTTAATCTCACATTTTCCTTTGAATTGAGTTAGTAATCATCTTATCACTTAACCCACTCACAGGGATGTTGTAAAGGAACCAGGTTATATTTCTAAGTGTCCTGGGCTTCTTTGGAGAAAGGTTACTGTGGGCAACCTTACTGATCTCTGGCATTAGACTCGAACAGGCAGTTAGACAGCAGAAGGATATTCAAGCAAGCAGAAAGAAAAAGGTTTATATTGTATATGTTATTTCAAACAAAGATACTCAGATAAAGGCAAAGAATAGTCTAGTTTTAAAAAAAACAGTAAAGTAACTCAAAGAAAAGAAGCTAGATATTAGAAAATAACCTTAAGTAAGAGGAAGAGGTTGTTGAGACAGCTTAGCAGAGACAAAAGGCACTGAAGAACAGAGTCATCCATATTCCCACACTGTAAGATAAGGCAGATAAAAAGCCAATTAAACTATGTACAGATTTTTTTTTTAATTATTTTTTTTTTTTTTTGAGACGGAGTCTCACTTTGTCGCCAGGCTGGAGTGCAGTGGTGTCATCTCGGCTCACTGCAACCTCCACCTCCTGGGTTCAAGCGATTCTCCTGCCTCAGCCTCCCAAGTAGCTGGGACTACAGGTGCATGCCACCACGCCCGGCTAATTTTTGTATTTTTAGTAGAGACAGGGTTTTACCATGTTGGCCAGGCTGGTCTCGATCTCTTGACCTCGTGATCCGCCCGCCTTGGCCTCCCAAAGTGCTGGGATTACAGGCGTGAGCCACTGCGCCCAGTTACGTAGATTTTTTAAAGAAATAATATAGGGAAGATAAGTTGGCTGGCTTGTCTAACCAGCAATGACAAATGATTTCGTTTTCTACAAAATTTTTTTCTACTGAATATATGCTTGTGTAAAGTGTATTAACATTGTTCACCTCAAATTCCCCTTCCTTACCTGAAGCCACCATGTTGTCCTTTCTTTAGCATGCTGTTTACTCTGTATTTGGTGTTAATGTTATTCTAAATAAGTCAGCATGATAAAAGCCATATGAAGAGAGAGATTTCTTATACAAAAGCTTTATGAAAAGCTTTATTTCTTACAGAGAATACTTTACGCTCTGGAAACTTTATATTGTTAGCAAGGAATAACTGAGACTATTTCCAAATTTACATTATATGCCATGAGTCTGGTTTTTAGTTTCTTTCATAGGTATAGCTTCAGTATACAATGAATACTGTGGTGAATGATATGCAGACAGTCTATGTTTTGGACATCTGCTCTGCCACTGCGGCAAATAAAGAAACATTAACTTGCTTTTCATGCAAAGTTCATAGTGCCAGATTCTGTTTTAGATTCCACTGATTATTGCATTATTTAACAAAGGTTAATTAAATTACACTTAACAAGGAAACAAAAGAAAAACTGTGTTGAAAGAGCCTCTACCACCTGAATTATTTCAAATTTTCCATATTTCCCATTTCTGAAAATTGCCTAGGATCACGTTGGCTGAGATCAGTTCTGTCATACTGACAAAGGCAATTGTTCTGGAAATGTATAGATGCCAATACAAACAGCACATAGTCATCAAAAACTGGAAACTGTGATAAAGTATATGTTTAGTTATATGACACTATGTCATATAACTAGAACATTAAAAACAGTCTTGAAATTCTTGTATTGTTGAAATTATACAATAAATTATGAAAATGTAATACATATAATAGCTTTAGCTATTTATTCTATTAAATCAAAATAATGAAGGTAAGAAGTTTAGCTACCTAAAAATAAATAGTATCAAAAATAAATACCTTTAGTTGATTGTTATAAGAATCCATTTCTGATAGCTTAGATGCAGTTTCTTTTTCAAGAGCATCTAATTGTTCTTTAAGTCTTTGGCATAATTCTTGCTTTTCTAATGATTTTTTATGAAGTAAACTGACCCCTGAATCTGAAAAACAAACATCAGACAGTTTACATTTTGTAGAAGTTCATATGTTATTACCAGCATGCCATTTACTGTTTGGTCAAATTGATGTAACTAGACCAACACGAAGGATGTATACACATAATGTAGATCAGTACAAGAGAAAACAGTTGTTATTTCCACTTCCCAGATTATATGCTGGAAAGAGCATCAGAGGAAATGGTTATAAGCCTTGGTTCTCCATTCAAAAGGACTAGGACGTGAAGTGCAATTCTACTTTAGGAAAAATACTTCACCAATCTAATCCTCAGGTTTTTCATCTGTACAATGAGCATCATACTACATCAAATGAGGTGATGGATATAAAGCCATTGTATACTCTGGCCCACAGTTAATATTCAATTAATAGAAGCTATAGTTAAAGTAGCTTTCCATTTATTCTTAGTGCTCCCAAGAACAGGGAAATATTCACAGCAAAGATTTAATAAGTATTACTAACTGGATTATTTAGTAACATTATTTTAGGAGGTAAGAACAGAAGGTTTCATTTTATATTATCTTTTTTTTACATATTCATGCAGGGACGAAGAAACCAGATGGAAATATATAATGCAGAATACATTACAATAAATTAAAATAGCAATATTATCTATTTAAATGCCTATTTTTAACTTTATCATATTTTTAAAGTACGGAAGTACAAAATTTAAATAAAATGAAACATATAGAGTAAAAAATTAAAAGGCCTCCATCTCAACTGCAAGTTCATCCCCTTTTTAGGCATTTATATTTAGATGTGTACATATTCGACTTTTATTTCCATGGGTTTTAATAGAATCATATTGTCTACATTGCTGTGCAACTTGTTTTGAATTTAATAAGATACCTTATCGATCAGGACAAATAATCTAGTTCATCCTTTTAAATTGCTCCATGGTAGTCTACATTATGGCTACTGCATAATTTATATTATCATCTTTCTGACTGGTATGAGTAGATGTGGGTCTGTACCCACTGACCAACACCTACCCATTTCCACCTCCCTCTAACCCCTGGTAACCACTCTTCTATTCTCAGTTTCCATATAGGAATTCAACTTTTTTAGATTTTATATGTAAGTGAGGTCATGCAGTATTTGTCTTTCTGTAACTGATTTACTGTATTTAGCATAAGGGAGTGCAAATATCTCTTTGAGACGGTAATTTTGTTTCCTTTGAATATATATTCAGAAGTGAGACTGCTGTATCATACAAGAGTTTAATTTTTAGAAACCTTCATACTGTTTTCCATAACAGCTATACCAATTTACATTCCTCCAACAGTGTACATGGGTTCCCTTGTCCCCCCTCACTACCACTCGTTATCTCTGATCTTTTTGATAACAGCCATCCTAACAGGTGTGAGGTGATATATTTCAGTGTGGTTTAGATATGCATTTCCCTGATGATTAATAATGTTGAGTACCTTTTTAAGTACCTCTGTATCATTTTTAAGTCTTCTTTGGAGAAATGTCCACTCAGGTCCTTTGCCCATTTTGAAATTGGGTTTTTTGATTTTTGGTATTGAGTTATATATATTCCTTGTATTTTGGATATAAACCACTTATCAGATATATGGCTCACAAGTATTTTCTCCCATCCCATAGACTGCCTTTTCATCTTGTTGTTTCCTTTACTGTGCAGAAGCTTTTTAGTTTGATGTAGTCCCACTTGTTCATTTTTGTTTCCTGAACTTTTGGAGTAATATCCAAAAAATCATTGCCAAGCTCAATGTCAAGAGCTTTTGTCTATGTTTTCTTCTAGGAGTTTTATGGTTTCATGTCTTATGTTTAATCCATTTTGAGCTGATTTTTGAGTATGGTATAAGAGTCCAATTTCATTCTTTTGCAGGTGGATATCCAGTTTTCCCAATACCGTTTATCGAAGAGGCTATCCTTTTCCCATTGTGTCTTCTTGATGCCCTTGTCAAAAATTAGTTGACCATATATACTTGGGTTTATTTTTGGGCTATTCTATTTCATAAGTCTGTATGTCTCATAATTGAGAAAAAATTGTATATATTGTATGCATGTTGTTTTGAAATATGTATACATTGTAAAATGGCTAAATTGAGCTGATTAACGTATGCATATTTGAGCTGATTAACATAATGTATATGTTAATTAGCTGGGCTCTCTATTCTATTCCATAAGTCTGTCTTTTGTACTCAACAATTAAAAAATGTATATATAGTATGCATGTTGTTCTGAAATATGTATACATTGTAAAATGGCTAAATTGAGCTAATTAACTTATGCATTACCTCACATACTTACCATTTTTGTGGTGAGAACACTTAAAATCTATTCTCTTAGCAACTTTCAAGAATACAATGCACTGTTATTAACTATAGTCACCAGGTTGTACAATAGATTTCTTGAACTTATTCCTCCTATCTAATTGAAATGTTGATTTCCTTTAAGCAAACTCCCAGTGATCCCCTTTTCTCCCACCAGCTCTGGTAGCCACCATTCTATTCTCTACTTTTATGGATAAATATACACACTCCACAAATAAATGAAATAATATCGTATTTGTCTTTCTGTGTCTGGCTTACTTTGCTTAATGTAACATCCTGCAGGTTCACCCATGTTGCCCCTATGTCTGTCTTTATGCCAGTACCATACTGTTCTGATTACTATAGCTTCATAATATTTGCAAATAGGCAGTGTGATGCTTCCAACTTTGTTTTTCTTTCTCAAGACTGCTTTGGTTATTTGAAGTCTTCTGTGATTCCATATACGTTTTAAAATTGCTTTTTCTATTTCTGTGAAAGTGCTATTGGAATTCTGATAGGGATTGTGTTGAATCTGTATATTGCTTTGGGTAGTACGAATAATTTTAAAAATAGTAATTCCTCCAATACATGAACATGGAGTATCTTTCCATTTATTTATGTCTTTTTCAATTTCTCCCATCAATGTTTTACAGTTTTCAGTTACAGATCTTTCCCCTCCTTGGTCAAATTTATTCCTAAGTATTTAATTATTTTTGATGCCGTCATAAATAACATTGTTTTCTTGGTCTCTTTTTTGAATAGTTATTGGTGTAAAAAATGCAACTGATTTTTGTATGCTGATTTTGTGTCCTACAACTTTACTCAATTCATTTATTAGTTCTAAGTTTTATAGACGTCTTCAGGGTTTTCAACATACAGGATCATGTCATCTGCAAACAGGGATAATTTTACTACTACTTTTACAATTTGAATGTTTTTTATTCCTTTTTCTTGTCTGAGTAGTCTTGCTAGTACTTCCAGTATTATGTTGAACAGAAGTGGTAAAAGTGCATATCCCCACCTCATACCAGATCTTAGATCAAGCTTATCCAACCTATAGGCCATGGACTGCATGCAGCCCAGGATGGCTTTCAATGGGGTCCAACACAAATTCATAAACTTTCTTAAAACATTATGAGATTTTTTTTTTTAGCACTCATCAGCTATTATCAGTGTCAGTGGATTTTATGTGTGGCCCAAGATGATTCTTCTTCCAATGTGATCCAGGGAAGCCAAAAGATTGGACACCCCTGTCTTAGATGAAAAGTCTTTAGTTTCCCCCCATTGATTATGATAGTTGTGAGCTTTTCATAAATGGCCTTTATTATGTTGAAGAAATTTCCTTCTATATCTGTTTTTTTTGAGAGTTTTTATCATGAAAGGATGTTAAACTTTGTCAAATACTCATTCTGTTATTTATTGAGATGATCATGTGGTTCATAGATTTTTGTCTTTCATTCTGTTAATGCATACTTTAAATTTTGACAGAAATTGCCAAACTACTATTCCAAAAAGCTGTATCAACTTACGACACCAACAATACCTGTTTCTGCAAACCCTCATCTATACTGGATATTATTAATCTTTTTTTCATTTCTGCTAATTGGCAAAAAAGAAACCTGATTGTTATTTTAATTTATATTTTCTTGATAACCAGTGAAGTCAAAGAAACATCTATTTATGCTTCCGGCCACAGTCTTGAATTGTTAGGTCTTATCCTTTGCCTATATTTTTCTATTGGGCTGTCATAATTTTTGATTTGTAGAAGCTCTAAATTCTTGTATTACATGTACTTCAAATTTTTTAGTGTTTATGCTGTCTTTCATTACGACTTTTTCATTTTTATATCATCAAATCTGTAAATAATTTTCTTCATGACTCTATATATTGTTTAAAGAGACTTTCCTCATACCAAGATTATAAAATATTTTCCGGTTTTATAATAGTTTTTCTTAAGTTGTTTTTGTTTAGCCTGCTAGTTTATCTAGAATTTATTTCTGTACATACAGAGCAGTAAAGAGCTCCCCGGCAACTCTTTCAGATAATCCACTGTCTCCCAAATCACTTACTGAAAGTCCATCTTTTCCCCACTAATGTTAAGTGCCAACTTTATCTTATCCTAAGTTGCCATTCATGCATAGGTTTTTGTCTAGACTCTATTCAATTCCATTGTTCTACTTTTCTATTTCTGATCAATAACAAACTATTTTAGGCACTCTAACTTTCATATCTTATGTTTTGATATCTGATAGGGTTAGTCTCCTCCCCCCTACCAAAGTTTTTCTTTTTCAAGTTTTGCCTAATCTTGTACAGTTTATTTTCTAGATGAATTTGTCAGTTATCTTGCCAAGTTTCATTTAAAGAAACCCAAAAAGAACAGAATATATGAATTAGGAGAGAACTGACATAGTATTCATGTATAATATAATATTAAGCTAGTTCATTTAGGAACACAAAATGTCTCTAGTTACTCAGGAATCTTTATTTTTTTATTTTTATTTTTTGAGACAGAGTCTCACTCTACTGCCCAGGCTGGAGTGCAGTGGCACCATCTCGGCCCACTGCAACCTCTGCCTCCCACGTTCAAGTGATTCTAATGCTTCAGACTTCCGAGTAGCTGAGACCACAGATGCGTGCCACCACCCCTGCTGATTTTTGCATTTTTAATAGTGATGGGGTTTTACCACGTTGGCCAGGCTGGTCTCAAACTCCTGGCTTCAAGTGATCTGTCCACCTCAGCATCTTAAAGTGCTGGGATTACAGGCATGAGTCACAGTGCCCAGCCTATTCAGGAATCTTTCATGTCTATCAGCAAAGTGTTATAGCTGCATATTTCTTCTTCTTCTTCTTTTTTTTTTTTTTGAGACGGAGTCTCCCTCTGTCACCAGGTTACAGTGCAGTGGCGTGACCTCAGCTCACTGCAACCTCCACCTCCCAAGTTCAAGTGATTCTCCTGCCTTAGCCTCCTGAGTAGCTGGGACTACAGGCGTGCACCACCATGCCCAGCTAATTTTTGTATTTTTAGTAGAGACAGCATATCACCATGTTGGCCAGGATGATCTTGATCTCTTGACCTTGTGATCCTCCTGCCTTGGCCTCCCAAAGTGCTAGGATTGCAGGTGTGAGCCACTGCACCTGGCCCATATTTCTTCTTTATTCATAACAATGTATATCACTAATAATGCATATTTTAATACCAAATTTGATGATATATATGAACACTATGTTGGGTAACTGGAAGATAAGACAAAGAACATGGTAGTACAGTGGGCTTTACAGTCAGACATGAATTTGACTACTATGATTGCATCATCCTGGGTAACTACTTAATCTCCTGAACCTCAGTTTTCCTGAGCTGCACAATGGGAATAATAACTATACCACAGAGTTATTGTAAAGATTAAAGGAAAGAATGCATCAAAACTGACACAGTGCTTGGCACGTGGCTGGTAATCTTAAATGGCAACTGTTATAGGGAAAGGAATCTAAGGGATACAGGGTACTTTTCAAATCCCAAACAAAAGCTTCCTATTTTAAATTGGACTATGGCTAAATAAATAGGTAACAGTTGCACTGGATTACATTTCACAGAGAAAGAACAGCCCCATCACGTCCTCAATAAGAGATATTCTATATTTTATTCACAATTCAAATAGGAACAACGACAACAATGACAATAATAAAGATATATTTCTGCCACTGTGCAGATCAGGTGGGTTGGCTGGCCCTGCCTCTGGAATGCCTGTGTAGGGGTGAGGTAGGGGCTGATATACTTTGAACAGAAAAGAATCAAGTATAAGGAACATTGTCTGAGCAGGGACATGGACAGACCACATCAGTGGAAGGCGGGAGACACAATAAAAATAGTTCACGAGAGTGAACTTTATTTCTGATACTTCTTCCACATGAAGGACCCTGCACTAGCCCAACAATCCCAGCTTCTTTCCTTCCTTTCACTAAATGGTGAGCTCAAGATAAGGACTTAGGAATGTACAGCCTAGACTCCTCCTAGCCCTCGCTCTCTAGAGACTTAACTGCCCACAGGAAACCTGCATTCTACTTTGTTCATGAATTCAGTGTTTTATAGGTACAACTATACCACCCACAGATAAACCATGCTGCCTAAAATCAGCTTCATCAATAATGAGATAGTGATTTGGTCTCTCATTTGTCTTGTTCCTTTGCCTTATTTCTTAATTTGTTCAGAACTTGGGCAAAGAAGGGGATACAATTTACCGAACTTCGTAAACAGCCAAAAGTATAATAAAGAGACCTACAATGGAATAACTGACATGATAGAGACTTAATGAGTGACATTTAGGATACTTTAGTCAGTTGTAACACAACATCTGCAGATTTGCTTTTCTTTAAAGAAACCTTGTTTCTGCTACACTTTTATTGGTATGGTATCCAATACAGAGAATTTTTTTCAGTTTTCTCATTGGGACCTGAGCAAAAACAAAAAAAGTCACAATCCCATAAATTATCCTGGAATGTTTAGTTCCACTGGTGTCAGAGGGCCAAGATGGTAAAATTCTTTGTATGAAGCACAGAGTTAGATAATACAAAGGGTCTGGGCAGGGCATACCATACTGCTTAAGCCTATGACTGCTGCATGCTAACACCCTAGAATTCCAGGTGCGGCCCCACCGTAAAGCCTCCTCCTGAACAGGTCTTTAAAATCAGTGCAGGACTTTTCAAAATGCACATGTAGTCTTGTGTTAGAGCCAAATTTAGATCTTATAGTCTAATACTTTCTTTGATATTTCAATTATATAAATAAAAATATCATCAAGATATGAAGTCATACCACAATCATTACTATTTTATTTTTATCTACTTTTTATCACTAAAAATGCTCTAACATCTGGGATAATGTTTTTCACATTTTTAAACTTACAGGCAAAAAGTGTTATTTATAACAGAATACTTTTTTTAATTTTAAAAAAGTAACAAGGTTACTGACATATTCAGAAAAGGATACAAGTAATCAGACAAACCTTAGAGACTTACCAGGTGTGTTACTGAACTGCATGTTTTTAATTCTTTCATTTAATAATTGCTTCTCAGGTACCAGATAGATAAGCTTATTCTGATACTCCTTATAAAAAGAAAAAAGAGTACCAGATTAAAATGTTACAATATTGTCCAACAGTTTTTCTGAAAACTTTAAAACAGGATTTACTCATCTTTGAAACTTACTTTAGAAATAATACATAGTTGTAAACTGCTTACAACTTATGAAGCAACTAGAATGAAATTATGCCAAGAAATATTTAAGCCAAAATCAATTTTGAGTGACTGGCTGAAATTAAAAGGCAGTGAAGAAAGTCTTTGTAAATGGGGTGTCTAGAAGCCTGCAATTTTCAGATTATTGATGAATGACAGCAGAGCGGAGCTAGATGGTGTGTGTAAGCATGCCATGACACTCCAGGATGAATATGTGTATATCAAAGAGGGACTAAACGCCAGGTGCCGGGTGCGGTGGCTCATGCCTGTAATCTCAGCACTTTAGGAGGCCAAGGCAGGTGGATCACTTGAGGAGTTCAAGATCAGCGTGATCAACATGGTGAAACCCCATCTCCACTAAAAATACAAAAATCAGCCAGGCGTGGTGATGGGTGCCTGTAATCCCAGCTACTCAGAAGGCTGAGGCAGGAGAATTGCTTGAGGCTGGGAGGCAGAAGTTGCAGTGAGCTAAGATCATGCCACTGCATTCCAGCCTGGGTGACAGAGGAAAAAAAAAAAAAAAAAGAGGGACTAAAAACTAGGAAAGCAGGTTTAAATCAGATAGAAAATGTTTTTGGCTTTTATCTCTCCTGTAACAAAGCAAAAAGACTGATTAATTGCCAATTCATGCAGTAAGAGAAATTGGATAAGAGAACTCTAGAGATGCAGAAGGCTTCCCCAGCCCCATTCTGCAAATAGTAATTATTGAACCAGAACCTACTGCACAAGTAAAGAAGAGAATTACCAGGACCCCAAGGGACACATTCAAGTTCTCATCATAATTTTAAAAAGAATAACTTAAAGTCAAAATTTTCTGAAATTAGTAGCAATAACCTTATTTTAATGTATGTCATGGTCTGAATGTTGGTATGTCCCCAACATTCATATGTTGGAACCTAACTCCCAATGCAGTACTATTAAGTAGGGCTTTAGGAGGCTCCACACTCATGAATGAGATGACTGTCCTTATAAAAGAAGTAGAAGGAACTGCCTTACCCTTTCTGCATGTGAAGATTCAGCAAGAAGGCATTAGTTTTAAAGGAGACAGCAAGCCCTCATCCCACACTGAATCTGCCAACACCTTGATCTTGGACTTCTCAGTCTCTAGAACTATGATTAATAAATTTCTGTGGCTCATAAATTACCCAGTCTAACGTCTTTTGTTATAGCAAAAGTAATGAATTAAGAATGCATAAACATTGTTAAAGAGTTAAAACTCAAAGTGGTAAATGTCCACTTATGTATATATATTAAGCAAAACTTAACCAGATGTGTAGCAGAGTTTTAGTTTTAGTAGGTCTATGGACTTCCCGATATTGTATACAGGATTGTGTGTATTTAGATCACAAGTCTATTAAAGACTCAAAGGTTATTGACCCCCAAAACAAAACTCTATTGGAAGAACTGTTTTGTTTTTTGAGATGGATTCTCGCTCTATCACCCATGCTGGAGTACAGTGGTGCGATCTTGGTTCACTGCAACCTGTGCCTCCTGGATTCAAGCAATTCTCCTGCCTCAGTCTCCGGAGTAGCTGGGATTACAGGCATGCGCCACCACACCCAGCTAATTTTTTTGTATTTTTAGTAGAGACGGGATTTCGCCCTGTTGACCAGGCTGGTCTCGAACTCCTGACCTCAAGGGATCCGCTCGCCTCAGCCTCCCAAAGTGCTAGGATTACAGCCATGCTCAGCCCAGAAGACCTATTAATTGTACATGTTTAAGAACAATTTAGCAGCGAAGGGCTTACCTGAAGTTCCTGTTGAAGTTGCTTGATTTCCATAATTTCCAAGTCACACTGCTTATCCAGAACTTCCAGCTCGGTCTTTTGAGTTTGCTTTTTGAGTCGGACATCCTGAAGTCTGCCTGAGATCTGCTGATGTTTGCCATTCTATAGGAAGATCATATAAATATATAGTAACATAAAATGCTAATAGAAAATGTTTCTACAAGGAGAATAATATTTTTAGTTAAACTTTAAAATGTCAGTTACATTCATATTCATCCTGAAACAAATGCCTAAAACCAAGTGGAATGTGTTTCAGAGTTGTGTCTGTTAACTCAAGTTATTAGTGGGAAACATATTGTCAGAGTGCAAGAGCCCATATGTTAGTATGGGAAAGCAGAAACATAACACATTGAATTTTTTTCTGAATTCAGCATTAGACAATATTAATTAACAATATTAATATCAGAGACACTCTCAAAGAATGATGAGGAGGAATAAATGTTTGCATGTGATGTTCAGCATTACCTTCTCTGAACCTCTATTTCTACCCTAAATATTGCCATCTAATTTCCTCTAATGAAACAGTGCCCAGGAGGAACGTTTTGGCAACAGTTCTGTTCTATACTAATATTCTTCTTTTTTCCTTTTCTTCTGCAAAGAAATCAAACCAAACAGCAGAGATTCTCAATAGGACCTAAGAAGAAGGGTGACATGGGGGGTTATGGGCTGAACTGTGTCCCCCAAAATTCATATGTTAAAGTCCCAAGCCTCAGTACCTCAGAATGTGACAATATTTGGAGACAGGGCCTTTAAAGAGGTGATTAAGGTTAAACAAAGTCATACGGGTGGACCCTAATTCAGTCTAACTGGTGTCCTTATTAGAGGTGGAAATCTGAACACAAAAGGCATCAGAGATAAACACGCTCAGAGAAAAGACCATATAAGGACACAACGAACGATGGCCACCTGCAAGCCACCAAAAGAGGCCTCGCAAGAAACTAAGCCTATGGATACCTTGGTCTTAGATCTTAGGAGCTGTGAAAAAATTAATTTCTGTTGTGCCGGGCGCGGTGGCTCAAGCCTGTAATCCCAGCACTTTGGGAGGCTGAGACGGGCGGATCACAAGGTCAGGAGATCGAGACCATCCTGGCTAACACGGTGAAACCCCATCTCTACTAAAAAATACAAAAAACTAGCCGGGTGAGGTGGCGGGCGCCTGTGGTCCCAGCTACTCCGGAGGCTGAGGCAGGAGAATGGCCTAAACCCGGGAGGCGGAGCTTGCAGTGAGCTGAGATCCGGCCACTGCACTCCAGCCTGGGCGACAGAGCCAGACTCAGTCTCAAAAAAAAAAAAAAAAAAATTAATTTCTGTTGTTTAAGCCACCTAGCCTGCCGTATTTTATTACAGCAGCCCTACCAAACTAACAGAGTGGAGTGAGGGGAAATGACATCCCTGGTTAAAAATCACTGATGAAAAGTTTTACTGAAGAGTATGTTTCATATTTGAAATACATACACTGAAAGGAATATGTGTATCTATGCTGGAGCTCACATTCTTATCCTCAACATGGGATACGTATAGGCTCTCTGGACCTTTCCAGATTCTGCACATTCACCTGTTACTGTGCTTCGTGTGATGCAGCAATTCTTGAGGGAAAAACAATCCATCTTAAGGTCTCTTCCCATTATATATAGTCAAGATGATACATACATATTAAAATAGTGCAAAGAAGTTAAAAGTTTTTTACAATTGTTTTGTAGTACTCTGGCATGATTAATACTTGTGGTATGTATGTCTATCCATTTGAAGGCATAGAATATCTCTGACTAAAGATATTGTGATGATTTAAAAAGTAATTTTTAATGTAATTCAAGTCATCAACCAAATAAAATGTTATAATCACACAAGATCTAAATCTGGCTCTACTACACGACTAGGTATGCATTTTTGCAAAACCCTACTATATGATCAAGGTAGGCTCATGGGATTCCAGGGTTGTGGCAGAATAGTGCCAGATCTTTTATATCTTCTCACCACGCATTTCAAACAAAGTCTTTTAACAACTTGACCCTCTAACATCTGATTTGTAAAAACTGCTTAGTGGCCAATATTAGCTAAGAACTACAATCCTGCAGAACTGGAATTGTAAGAGATCATTTAAGTCAGCAGTTTCAAATCTGTTGTCTTTTTATTAGTAGAATCTTTTTTTCCCCAAGCAAATCTTGAGTGAAACACCAAGAAAAATAAAGCACATAAATGTCAAGTTTCTCTGTTGTGAAGTGTGGAAAGAGTTGGGGAGAGATCACTGTTCTGCTGCCCAAGCTTCCCCTCTCCTGCCTCTGCTTGGTCCTCCTCAGACCATCTTACAGAGACCAATCTGAAAACCGAAAATCACTCAACTAACACAACTCTTGATTTCATGCAAGGGAAAAGTGAGGCACAGAGAAAGGAAATGTCTTGCCCAGGAGTACATGGTTCATCAGTGTCTGAACTGACGCTACAACATAATTCTCAGCATTCTGAGTCATTATCCTTTTCTCAGTAAACCATATTGTACAGTTTGTTTATATGAAAATGTGACTAATGACATTAAGACATAACTAATTCATGAGAGATTTTAAAACACAATTACATTTTTCTTTTTTTTTTTTTTTTTTTGATGGCATCTCACTCTGTCACCCAGGCTGGAGTGCAGTGGCGTGATCTTGGCTCACTACAACCTCCACCTCCTGGGTTCAAGTGATTCTCCTGCCTCAGCCTCCCAAGTAGCTAGGATTACAGGCACCTGCAACCACCCACCACAGCTGGCTAATTTTTGTTTGTTTGTTTGTTTGAGATGGAGTCTCACTCTGTTGCCCAGGCTCAAGTGCAGTGGCGCGATCTCGGCTCACCACAGCCTCCACCTCCCAGGTTCCAGTGGTCCTTCTGCCTCAGTGTCCCGAGCAGCTGGGAATACAGGCACACACCACCACTCCTGGCTAATTTTTGTATTTTTAGTAGAGACGGGGTTTTACTATATTGATCAGGCTAGTCTCGAACACCTGACCTTGTGATCTGCCTGCCTCAGTCTCCCAAAATGTTGGGATTACAGTGAGCCACCACGCCTGGCCCATGTCCGCCTAATTTTTTTGTATCTTTTTTTTTTTTTTTTTTAGTAGAGATGGAGTTTCATCATGTTGACCAGGCTGGTTTCAAACTCCTGACCCCAGTTGATCCACTCGCCTTGGCCTCCCAAAGTGCTAGGATTACAGGTGTGAGCCACTGCGCCTGGCCCACAATTACATTTTTCAACAGGTAGCTCTGGCATCATTCAGATAGATTTCACTTAAACTTCAGCCATACCAGTGCTTCCAACTCAAGATGCAGACTCTTCTTTTTAGAGTTTAACCTGACAATTTCTTCTTGTTCTCTATTCTTTTGATTGAGAAGCTCCTGTCGCCGAATTCTCTCCCATTCTAAGCGACGTTGTCGTTCAAGTTCCTGTTTTGCTGCCTGAAAAAAAAGGAATTAAACTTAATTTTTAAATTAAAAATTTTGCATGATTCAAAAACTGGGAAGACAATAGAAGTTAGGCAGAGTTTAGCACTTAGTGGCTATAGTGGCTAAGGGTAGCTAGGCAAATCTAGTTTTATTAATGGGTCTAAAGACTTCCAAAAAAGTGGCTTCATCTATCATATTTTCTGATTTCTTCAAGAGATCTTTTTTTTTTTCCCCCCAGACAGCATCTCGCTCTGTCACCCAGGCTGGAATGCAGTGGCACCACCTTGGCTCACTGCAACATCTACTGCCTGGGCTCAAGCGATTCTCCTGCCTCAGTCCCCGAAGTAGCTGGGATTACAGCCACATGCCACCACGCCTGGCTAATTTTTGTACTTTTTGTAGAGACAGGGTTTCACCATGTTGCCCAGGTTGGAAGACCACCCTTTTGTTACAGTCATTTTTCTCTTAATAAGTTACAGAATGACTTCATAAATATAAATGTTAACAGGAATAATCTCCCCTCTATTCTGGTATCTGGGGGAAAAAATTCTATTTATATTATTTCAGTGCGCAATAACTTTCTGTGATTCATCCCTGGCCCTTTAAAACACAGCCAGTCCTCCTAAGGACCCTTCTTTCCCAGCAACACTATCCCAAAGGCCTGTGTAAGCCCATCCTCTCGATTCCTCTCTAGAGAGACTTTCAATGCCCCACTCTCATCTTTCTGCCTCTCCAATTCCTTGGACTCTTAATCTGGATCTTAAACTTGCTTTAGTCTAATGACTTGCTCAGCTGGCTAACTAACCTTAGCTCCTCACTCAACTTAGCTCTGCAGTCAATCCTCCTTTCATTGAGATATCACATGCAGAGGATGCTTTCTCTACCACTTACCAGTTCTGAAAACTCCTTATAAGCAAGAAGCCTCTTTCCCTCCTCAAGGGAAGGAAGGATCAGATTTGTACAGGATGAGAACGAAATGATGCAGAGCAAAAGGCAAAACAAAAATTCAAAAATAAGCATTTTTTAATCAAATAAAATACAGTCACTTATTAAATGTAATGATTTTCTTAAGAAATAAAAAATTTAAAAATAACCTCTCGTCTTTCTATCTCTTTTCTCCTTTCTTCCTCTCGTTGCCTCTCCAATTCCCGTTGCTTCTCCAAGCGTTTTTCTAATTCAAGTTGTTTCTTCCATTCTTGTTCTTGTAATTCTCTCTGTTTTCGTTCCCACTCTTCCTTTTCTTTCTGGGCTTTACGTTCTGCCTCCCTCTGTTGCTGCTCCATCAAGGCTTGGCGTCGCTTCTCCAGCTCCATGTTCCCTCGCTCATAG
The DNA here is from genome assembly GCF_037993035.2 of Macaca fascicularis. Lineage (NCBI taxonomy): Eukaryota > Metazoa > Chordata > Mammalia > Primates > Cercopithecidae > Macaca > Macaca fascicularis. Next base: position 97,960,368 of record NC_088387.1, on the reverse strand, counting down.
TTGGCTTTCCGTTTGTCCTCAAAAGTAACTGAACAGGGTATGCCATCAGCATCCGCACACATGAACAGCCTACAGAACCTATAATCTAGTTTCTACAATACTTACGCCTTGTGATCATTTGAGTGCTATTAGTATTTGAATACTTCCCCTGAGGATAATTTTAACTCATATCTAAGTGGAAAAATATCTACTTTCTTCAAGGATATTCAATTTTAGAAAATAAAATTTTTAACTTTGAATCCATTCAAGAGAGAAATAATTTTTATAAACTTGCCAATAAAAATACTTTTTGGCCGGGCGTGGTGGCTCACGCCTGTGATCCCAACACTTTGGGAGGCCAAGGCGGGTAATCACCTAAGGTCAGGAGTTCAAGACCAGCCTGGCCAACATGGTGAAACCCCGTCTCTACTAAAAATACCAAAAATTAGTCAGACATAGTGGTGGGCACCTGAAATCCCAGCTACTCAGGAGGCTGAGACTGGAGAATTGCTTGAGCCCGGGAGGCAGAGGTTGCAGTGAACCGGGATTGCGCACTCCAGCCTGGGTAACGAGAGAAACTCCGTCTCAGGGAAAAAAAAAAAACTTTTTCGACTTTTTTCTCTTCTTCAAGGACAATCAAAGCTGTGTGGTTATACATTTGTTTTGATGTCATTAGCATCCTAATATATTAAAACAGCTACAAATGTATTATTTCAACCAAAATTTAAATGTTTTTAAAGGTAAAGATTTCATTACAAAGTTTGCTCTAATAACTCAGGCTAAAGTAGGAGAAATACTTTAACTCCGATGTCTATAATCCTGTCAAATACATATAATTGTCTCTTCTTCATACTCTTTTCATTTTGACCATCTTAATTTTATCAATATCAAAATACATCCCATCTATCAAAGTTTTTTCTCATATAGCACATAAAATATTAAAAATATAAACATTCTAAATATTCAGTTACATGTAAAGGTAGAATTTAAAAGAATTCAGTATAAATATACAACTTTGACACTCAATGATACCTGGTAATTTCTTCTGAGGTTCCTCTTCTTGTATTTTCTGATATGAAGGCAGAGTTCCATTAATGGAATCAATTTGCTTTCCTCCTCTAAAAAAAATCAAACAACAAAGTTAGCATCGTGCAGTCTGGACATTTTCAGACTAGATAACACAGACTACCAGTGATTACAGCAATTTGATATTGGGAATATAGTATTAAAGATATTTAAAACACTTTGGTATGTCATTACAATATGTAGCAGTATATGGATATTCAAGACAGAGAAATCTGGATTCAAATCATGGTTCAGCTAATTTTTGTTCTTGGGCAAATTTTTCTTTATCTCCTTAGTCATTAGCTTCCTTATGCACAACATGATGAAAACACACTTTTTTTTTTTCTTTTTTTTGAGGCAGGGTCTTGCTCTGCTGCCCAGGCTAGAGTGCTGTGGCATAATCACAGTTCACTGTAGCCTCTAATTCCTATGCTCTAGTGATCCTCCTGCCCCAGCTTCCAGAGTAGCTAAGACTACAGGCGCATCTGGCTAATTATTTTTATTTTTGTAGAGACGGGGTCTCACTATGTTGTCTATGCTCGTCCTGAACTCCTGGCCTCATGTGATCCTCCCACCTCAGCTCCCAAAGTGTTATGATTACAGGCATAAGCTGCCATGCCTGGCCCACACCTACTTCTAACATGTACCCTTTTCCAGTATTACTCATTGAATACTAAAATAAATGGCAGTGCAAATATTTAACTCTCTTCTAAATCACATCTGCCAAGTTATCAAAACCACAGCTCTCGACCTCCAGGCACACTCACCTGAAAGATGGAGGAACAAGCTCAGGAGGTAAAGTCAGTGGTAATGGCTGTCCAGCTTTGGCCATGTCAGTAAGGTGCATTGCAAGAATAAACTCTTCTGCTTTTAGCTGTCCATCACCATCAATGTCAGCCAGAGTCCTAAAGAAAATAAAATTAACAACTTAATAAAGCCTATTCGGAGTAAAATATTGCTTCAAAAGTTCAATTTTTTATTTTATTTTATTTTATTTTTTTGAGATGGAGTCTAGGTCTGTTGCTCAAGCTGGAGTGCAGTGGCAGTCTCGGCTTACTGCAAGCTCTGCCTTCTGGGTTCACACCATTCTCCTGCCTCAGCCTCCCAAGTAGCTGGGACTATAGGTGCCCACCACCACACCCGGCTAATTCTTTGTGTTTTTAGTAGAGACGGGGTTTCACCATGTTAGCCAGGATGGTCTCAATCTCCTGACCTCTGATTCGCCTGCCTCAGCCTCCCAAAGTGCTGGGATTACAGGCGTGAGCCACCCGTGCCCGGCCAATTTTTTATTTTTAAAAGAAGGATAATGATGGTAAAACTGCTGGGTACACTTATTTTAGTGAAATGTAAATACATACATTTACATAACTCACTATTGAATGTACATATTTACATTCAATAGTGAGTTAATTTTCACCCTTGATTTTCATGACATAAAAGAGAGTGAAGAAACTCTGAAACAGAAAGAGACCTACCCCTTCTGAGAAAGTGGTTTATCTTACTCCATGGTTAATTCACCTACCAAATCACATTTACCTATATTAAAAATGAGATACTCTCTGATTCTCCATAGAAGGGATTAGATCAAAGAAAACAAGTTTTTCTTGTAAAATATAGTCATGAACTGCATAATGACATATCAGTGAACAATGGACTGCACTTATAATGGTGGTCCCATAAGATTATAATGGAGTTGAAAAATTCCTATCACCTGCGGACATTGTAGCTGTCATAATGCAATGCATTACCTATGTGTTTGTGATGATGCTAGTGTGAACAAACAAACTGCACTGCCAGCTGTAGAAAAGTACAGCATATACAATTATGTACAGAACATAACACTCAATAACAATAAACACCTATTAATATGCTACTGGATAATGTATTTACTATACTGCATTTTTATATATATATATATTTTTTTAATCTTTTTTTAAATTATTGTTATTTTTTTAAATTATACTTTAAGTTCTAGGGTACATGTGCATAACGTGCAGGTTTGTTACATATGTATACTTGTGCCATGTTGGCGTGCTGCACCCATCAACTCGTCAGCACCCATCAACTCGTCATTTACATCAGGTATAACTCCCAATGCAATCCCTTCCCCCTCCCCCCTTCCCATGATAGGCCCCGGTGTGTGATGTTCCCCTTCCCGAGTCCAAGTGATCTCATTGTTCAGTTCCCACCTATGAGTGAGAACATGCGGTGTTTGGTTTTCTGTTCTTGCAATAGTTTGCTGAGAATGATGGTTTCCAGCTGCATCCATGTCCAAAGGACACAAACTCATCCTTTTTTATGGCTGCATGGTATTCCATGGTGTATATGTGCCACATTTTCTTAATCCAGTCTGTCACTGATGGACATTTGGGTTGATTCCAAGTCTTTGCTATTGTGAATAGTGCCGCAATAAACATATGTGTGCATGTGTCTTTATAGCAGCATGATTTATAATCCTTTGGGTATATATCCAGTAATGGGATGGTTGGGTCATATGGTACTTCTAGTTCTAGATCCTTGAGGAATCGCCATACTGTTTTCCATAATGGTTGAACTAGTTTACAATCCCACCAACAGTGTAAAAGTGTTCCTATTTCTCCACATCCTCTCCAGCACCTGTTGTTTCCTGACTTTTTAATGATTGCCATTCTAACTGGTGTGAGATGATATCTCATTGTGGTTTTGATTTGCATTTCTCTGATGGCCAGTGATGATGAGCATTTTTTCATGTGTCTGTTGGCTGTATGAATGCCTTCTTTTGAGAAATGTCTGTTCATATCCTTTGCCCACTTTTTGATGGGGTTGTTTTTTTCTTGTAAATTTGTTTGAGTTCTTTGTAGGTTCTGGATATTAGCCCTTTGTCAGATGAGTAGATTGCAAAAATTTTCTCCCATTCTGTAGGTTGCCTGTTCACTCTGATGGTAGTTTCTTTTGCTGTGCAGAAGCTCTTCAGTTTAATTAGATCCCATTTGTCAATTTTGGCTTTTGTTGCCGTTGCTTTTGGTGTTTTAGACATGAAGTCCTTGCCCATGCCTATGTCCTGAATGGTATTACCTAGGTTTTCTTCTAGGGTTTTTATGGTATTAGGTCTAACATTTAAGTCTCTAATCCATCTTGAATTAATTTTCGTATAAGGAGTAAAGAAAGGATCCAGTTTCAGCTTTCTACTTATGGCTAGCCAATTTTCCCAGCACCATTTATTAAATAGGGAATCCTTTCCCCATTTCTTGTTTTTCTCAAGTTTGTCAAAGATCAGATGGCTGTAGATGTGTGGTGTTATTTCTGAGGCCCCTGTTCTGTTCCATTGGTCTATATCTCTGTTTTGGTACCAGTACCATGCTGTTTTGGTTACTGTAGCCTTGTAGTATAGTTTGAAGTCAGGTAGCGTGATGCCTCCAGCTTTGTTCTTTTGACTTAGGATTGTCTTGGAGATGCGGGCTCTTTTTTGGTTCCATATGAACTTTAAAGCAGTTTTTTCCAATTCTGTGAAGAAACTCATTGGTAGCTTGATGGGGATGGCATTGAATCTATAAATTACCTTGGGCAGTATGGCCATTTTCACGATATTGATTCTTCCTATCCATGAGCATGGTATGTTCTTCCATTTGTTTGTATCCTCTTTTATTTCACTGAGCAGTGGTTTGTAGTTCTCCTTGAAGAGGTCCTTTACATCCCTTGTAAGCTGGATTCCTAGGTATTTCATTCTCTTTGAAGCAATTGTGAATGGAAGTTCATTCATGATTTGGCTCTGTTTGTCTGTTACCGGTGTATAAGAGCGCTTGTGACTTTTGCACATTATTCAGTTAGGAAAAGAAGAAGTCAAATTGTCCCTGTTTGCAGATGACATGATTGTATATTTAGAAAACCCCATTGTCTCAGCCCAAAATCTCCTTAAGCTGATAAGAAACTTCAGCAAAGTCTCAGGATATACTGCATTTTTTATTGTTATTTTAGAGTGTACTCCTTCTACTTACAGAAAAAAAAGTTAACTGCAAGACAGCCTCAGGCGGGTCCATCAGGATAAATTCCAGAAGGCATTGTTATCATAGGGGACAATGGGTCCATGCGTGTTATTGCCCCTGTCCAGTGAGACAAGATGTGGAGGTAGAAGACAGTGATACTGATGATCTTGACCCTCTGTAGGCCTAAGCTAACGGGTGTCTTTGTGTATCAGTTTTTAACAAAAGTTTAAAAACTAAAAATAAATTTTAAAAATAAAAAGAGCTTTAAAGAATAGGATATAAATATCTTTCTGTACAATGTGTTTGTGTTTTAAGCTAAGTGTTATTACAAGAGTCAAAAAGTTTTTTTTTTTTTTTTTTTTTGAGACAAAGTCTCACTCTGTCGCCCAGGCTGGAGTGCAGTGGCCGGATCTCAGCTCACTGCAAGCTCCATCTCCCGGGTTTACGCCATTCTCCTGCCTCAGCCTCCCGAGTAGCTGGGACTACAGGCGCCCGCCACCTCTCCCAGCTAGTTTTTTGTATTTTTTAGTAGAGACGGGGTTTCACCATGTTGGCCAGGATGGTCTCGATCTCCTGACCTCGTGATCCACCCGTCTCGGCCTCCCAAAGTGCTGGGATTACAGGCTTGAGCCACCGCGCCTGGCCTAAAAAGTTTTAAACAATTAAAAGGTTTATAAAGTTAAAAAGTTATAGTATGCCAAGATTAATCTATTGTTGGGGAAAATATTTTTTGTAAATGTGGTGTAGCTTAAGGGTACAACAACATTCTGCACAATTACATTTGCCTCCAAGCTTAATACTAACTTTCAAATGGCTGTTTTTATAGAGCATCTCTGAGTCACAAACTTTTACAGAAACAGTATCTTTCTCATGATAGGGGAGAGAGAGTTTAATTAATTAATGCATAGTTAATCAAATGTAATTAAGGGACAAACTTACCAAATAGTAGCTAGCTGAGTTTGAGAAAGATTTGACTGAAGAAGGGCATTTCTAGCTTGAAAACCTGATTAAGCGGAGAAAATCACAAAGGAATTCTTTAGTCTCTTTCAAGTTATGCACAACAAAATAGCTGTATCTGTAAAATAACAATGCTACTAGGGTATCCTGGGAACTTTTAACATCAAAATGTTTTTACCATGTGCTAGGTGCTAAGCATTCAGTAGTAATCAAACACAGTCACTGCCCCAAGGAATTTCAAATCTAGAATTAGTGGTATCAAGTGCTCTCCCCTGTCTTTTCAGCAAGATAATAATACACACAAGTGGCTAACATGAAAGAACAAGACATCAGGCACATAGAGTATTAGAGGCCAAGATTGTGGGCCCTCTTGTACTCCCAGCAGGTGCAGCACTTCCCACTCCTAGGTGACTGAGCTGTGAGTAGCAGAAGAGTCAGGCGCCACTCTGGGTTCAGTCTGAGTCAAGGTCTGTCCAAAACAACTCTCACACAAGAGATTACATCTGCCAACACTTTCTCAGCAACAGCTCCAACTACAAGAAAGCCAGCCAAGTGCAGCTAGATTTATTGTCCCACTGGGCCTTCAACATAGGACTAGATAATCAAAGCAACCATGTATTACAATATGCAGCTAAATGTTTTTGTTATATAACTTTTAAAGCATTTTCATTCTACTTTTTCAATCTGGACATTTAACATAAATCACATAAAAACACTGGAAATTAAACCCGGAGCCTCGCCCTACTGATTACTCCTCAGATTTCACTTAGGAAATTGATTTGAGTAGGTCTTTGTGTTAAAAGGAAGATTCTTCTAAATAAGAGAGATGGAAGGCTATTTTAAACCTGAAAAAAAGGTTCAAAACTATTTCAGCTTTTGGACAAAAAAAAAAAAAAGATCCTTTTGGACTGAAAGAAGATCCCTTAGCATCAGGCAATAGAGTAAACAGAAGAGAGGAGGAGGAGGAATGTAAATGGTTAAAAATCATATTCATGGAGGGCTTTATAGGTATGAGGCAAAGTCTGAGTAATACAAAGGGCCATAGAGAGCCAGCAGAGTATCTTACTAAGGAAAGCTCATTGGAACACGTACACTTTTAGTCGGCCAAGCCTCTGGATATCCTATATCCTCTGCTTAGAATGCCAGACCCTCCATTCTTTACTTTGTAGTCTATCCTCTAAGATCTGGCTCTAATGTCTTTTCTTCTGTGAAACATTCTCTCTTATATCCTTGGAGTTAGTCACTTTCTCATCTACATTAATCACAGCACTTTTAAACAAGTAATTAAACACCTTGATTACATGAGCTATATACTATGGGCTCTTCAAAGGTATGAACCATGTCTTCCTCCTCTCTGTATTCCTGTGCCTAACAGAGTGCCCAGAAAGTATGTGATTCAGGAAACAGTTACATCAATGACTTAATCTAAACAAATTTTTAAAAACTATGTTTAGGGGGAGAAGAAGAGAAGGAAAAAAAGGAAAAAACAGACTACTGGACAGGCACGGTGGCTCATGTCTGTAATCCCAAAACTTTGGGAGACCAAGGCGGGCGGATCACCTGAGGTCGGGAGTTCGAGACCAGCCTGGCCAATATGGCGAAACCCTGTCTCTACTAAAAAAAAAAAATTAGCTGGGTATGGTGGCGTGTGCCTGTAGGAGGCAGGAGAATCGCTGGAACCCAGGAAGCAGAGGCTGCAGTGAGCCAAGATCGCACCACTGCACTCCAGCCTAGGTGACAGAGCAAGACTCTGTCTCAAAAAAAAAAAAAAAAAAAAAAATCACCAACTCCTACATTTATTGAAAAAAACAAACATATAAGTCCAGATTAGCCTCATCTTCATATTCTTGGGGCTCATGCTCAGCTTAAGGACACCAGCAGCAACTATTCTTTTTATAGAACACCTTGTCTTTACCCACAGATACATAGCTTTACCCTTGTAGGTCTCAGAATAATAATGACATTCTCTAAAAACACCACAATACACAACCTTCATACAATGTGGCATATACTAATGAAGTTATATTAGGATCATTTCCCCACAGTTGGCTCCCCATTCACTGCCCTTCATATCCCAATGCAAAATCACCTCTGTTTATACTGTTACATTTACAGTACTTATACAAAGTGTACTACTCTTAAGTATGCTAATGAATTTTCTTTTTTTTTTTTTTGAGACATAGTCTAGCTCTGTAAACCAGGCTGGAGCGCAGTGGCGTGATCTCAGCTCACTGCAACCTCTGCCTGCCAGGCACAAACAATTCTCCTGCCTCAGACTCCAGAGTAGCTGGGATTACAGGCGTCCACCACCACGCCTGGCTAAATTTTGTATTTTTAGTAGCGATGGGGTTTCACCATGTTGACCAGGCTGGTCTCAAACTCCTGACCTCAAGTGATCCGCCCACCTAAGCCTCCCAAAATGTTGGAATTACAGGTGTGAGCCACTGCACTTGGCCTGCCTAATGAATTTTTACATAGGTATGCACATACACACCGATATCAAGATGCAGAATGTTTCCAGCAACTCAGAAGGTTTGCACATGGTCCCTTCCCCACATAGTAAACACATTATTCTGATTTCTATCACCATTAATTAGGTCTCCTGTTCTTCAGTTTTGTATAAATGGGTTAAATGGTATGGTCCTTTTGGGATGCTTTCATTCAATACAATACCTATGAAAGTCATTCAAGTGGTTGCATGTATCAGCAATTCATTTGGTTTTATTGTTTTAAAGTATTCTGTTACGTAAATATACCGTCATTTATCTATTCTGTTGATGAACACTTAGGTTGCGAACATTTTTGTACGCATCTTTTTCATCAACTTTCGTTCAGCTGAAAACAAATAACTTCTTTTTATTAGAGAGATGGGCTCTCACTAAGTTGCCCAGGCTGGACTCCTGGGCTCAAGCAATCCTCCTGCCACAGCCTCCCAAGTAGCTGGGACTACAGGCACATGCCACTATGCCTAGCAAAGAGAATTTTTTTTTTTTCTTGAGACAGAGTCTTGTTCTGTCGCCAGGCTGGAGTGCAGCGGCGCCATCTCGGCTCACTGCAACCTCTGTCTCCTGGGTTCAAGCAATTCTCCTGCCTCAGCCTCCAGAGTAGCTGGGACTACAGATGTGTGCCACCATGCCCAGCTAATCTGTGTATTTTTAGCAGAGACAGGGTTTCACCATGTTGGCCAGGGTGGTCTTGATCTCTTGACTTCATGATCTGCCCACCTTGGCCTCCCAAAGTGCTAGGATTACAGGTGTGAGCCACCACCCTCGGCCAAAATAAACTTTTTAAATGCAAAATGTAGGGTACAAAGAAGTTAATTTTTTCAAAGAATAGGAATTATGACTTTATATTAATCTCCAGTATGGTTCAATACCATATTTCACAGAATCTAAAATTCCACTGGCTATAAGACATACTATTATTTTATGCATAAGAAAGCACTGCTAATGAAACTATGACACAGTGCTAAGACATCACTAATTGTAGCACACATCCTAATTTTAGAGACATTAAAATGTAAAAAAAAGCGTGTCAAAGAAAGCATACCTTGTTTCATGCAATTTGATAAAATTACAGAAAATCTTAGATATGTAATATGAAATAAATGTAAAAATACAAAGTATATATATAAGTTAAGAAGTATAAGTCACCCGTGAACCTACCACCCATCTTAAGAACTAGATTACTAAATGCCTTGAATCTATCTGTGTTCCTTGACTTATTCCCATGCTTCCACAAGAGGTAACCACTACCCTGAATTTTGTATGCATAATTCCCTTGCTTTAAAAAATAGTTATCACATAGTTATGTATCTTTAAATAAAATACTGTATATATTTGCTTGTCCAATCAATTCCAAAAGTCTTACTGCTTGTTCCCTTGCCTCTCTGCATAACTACTGACCCTAGACTCCTATTTCATAGACTACTTTTCATTCTCCAAATAGGCCATGTACTTTTTGCTCTTAATTTCTCATTTGTCACCATCAAATGCCCCCACGTTCGATCTCTGTCGAAATCCTGACTTTTTCATGGAGCTTAAATGCTCCCTTCCTATAAGATACCTCATCTGAACTCTTCAGCTTTAATATATCCCATTCTATGTTACTTAGCACTTAAAGTTCTATTATTATTTTTTTTTTTTTTGAGACGGAGTCTCACGCTGTTGCCCAGGCTGGAGTGCAGTGGCGCGATCTCGGCTCACTGCAAGCTCCGCCTCCTGGGTTCACGCCATTCTCCTGCCTCAGCCTCCTGAGTAGCTAGGACTACAGGCGCCCGCCACCGCGCCCGGCTAATTTTTTGTATTTTTAGTAGAGACGGGGTTTCACTGTGGTCTCGATCTCCTGACCTTGTGATCCGCCCGCCTCGGCCTCCCAAAGTGCTGGGATTACAGGCTTGAGCCACCGTGCCCGGCAGTTCTATTATTTTTAAACACGTATTTTACTCGGTCCTAAATCATAATTTCTTGCTGAGTGAAGGGGGTGTGGGAAAGTTAGAAGGTGGGAACTCTACTTGCCTGTTACCCTCTGTTTATGTCTCCTTTGCTGTTTTCAATTAGTACAGTTTGGATGACATTTTAGCCTGGACTCAAATGTTTTACAGTGAACTAAGGCCAAGTTTTACAGGCACATTTGTGCTAGAGCACTAAAGGGTGAGCTATGCTCACCTGAGGTTTTATAATAGGGTAAGCAGAGAAAAAGCCCAATGCAGAGGAGGATTCTCAGGAAAAGTGAGCTGAGGCTAAGTTCCACACACTCTCTCTTGTGACCCATAGCTCTCCATCCACTGCAAAGCTTAGAGGATGAGGTTTGATCTTCTTAAGGGACAGGTCTTTTGCCAAAAAGTTGGGGGTATATCTGGTGCCCGACTTGACAATAAGAACTTTGAAGAAAGCAATCAAGTTGAATCCATCTTTGAATCCTTATACAACTTCAGGTATTTGTATTTATCAAACGCCTGCTAAATTTTTTGGATGTTAAAATGTCAGATGAGCTATACAATACAAATTCAAATGAGAGTTCTTCAATGGAAGTCCACACAAAAGACCCTTTCTCATGCTCCTCAGCACTGTATGCTGCTTACCTGAGAGATATCCACTCATGCTTTTGTCAAGACTATTAAATTTTTGCCGATATTTTAATCTTGAAGGCTGAGGAACTGCCCACTCTGAGGTCCCAGTCTTGGGTGAGTTCCCTGAGAGTGAAGCAGTCGAGGAAGTTGAGCTATAAAAAAATTTATTTAAAATTTTTATGTTGCTAAATAAAATATATTTAATTAAACTTTGTAAGACCAAGGCATTAAGAATCTTATATACCAGGGGTCCCGAACCGTCGGGCCACAGACCTGTTACAAACCAGGCTGGACAGCAGGGCTCGGTGAGTGGCAGGTGAGTCAGCACTACTACCTGAGCTCCAGCTCCTGCCCAGTGAGCAGCGGCATTAGATCCTCATAGGAGTGCGAATCGTATTGTGAATGGCACATGTGAGGGACCTAGGTTGGATGCTCCCTTTGAGAATCTAATGCCTGATGATCTGAGATGTAACAGTTTCATCCTAAAACCATTGCTTCAAGTCTGTGAAAAAACTGTCTTCCATGAAACCAGTCCCTGGTACCAAAAAGGTTGAGGACCACTGTTATATACTATAATGGTGACTGCCTTTTTTGGGAGACAGAGTCTCACTCTGTCACCAGCCTGGAGTGCAGTGGCATGATCCTGGATCACTGCAACCTCTACCTCCTGGGTTCAAGTAATTCTCCTGCCTCAGCCTCCCGAGTAGCTGGGACTACAGGCACATGCCACCAGGCCCGGCTACTTTTTGTGTATATTTTTAGTAGAGACAGGGTTTCATCATGTTGCCCAGGCTGGTCTCGAACTCCTGAGCTCACGCAATCCGCCCACCTCAGCCTCCCAAAGTGCTGGGATTACAGGAGTGAGCCACTGTGCCTGGCCAATGGTGACTGCTTTTGCATTTTACATTTTTTTTTTTAATTTTAAGCAATTATCACTATTCTTAGTAAAGCAAAGACCATACGAAGTATAGAACTCCATGAGACTACCGCATATAAAGAATCCGCTCTGTGCCAGACCTTATATCATACTAAGGCCTTTACAAATATTTCTAAAATCCTCCCAACAAACTTAAAAAATATTACAGTCCCCATCTTTTAGATGGGTAAACTATGGCTCAGCAATGTTAAGAAAAAACAAGGTCACAGAATCAGTGAGTAACCTGGGATATGAATGTTGTTCTTCTGGGTCAAATCTAACACTCTCCGTACACTACCCTGAAGAGTATAATAGTGATTTATATGAAGGATGATTAATGTAATGAATACTGATGCATTTGTGCTTTGTAAAAGTTAAAAGATACCAAATTAGTATAATCTGCTCAAGAAAGAAATTAACAATGTACAATGAGTATGACCACTCCTTGGGAAATATAACATCTTTTAAAGGAAAAGTACACAGCTTTAGGCAAAAAAAATAATTAAAATATTTTTAGTTTACATGAAGTATTTTTTCAAAACTAAAATGCCACAGACACTTAATAATTCTAAAAATAAATAATATATTTTATGTGAGTTGTAAGTAGTAAATTTACCTTAAGTATTTGTACTTGGCCATTATAAAGTAAAACTTAGGTAAGCTCAAAGCTTTAAAAAAATCATTTGCTAAAAAAAGACTTCTTATTGAAAGAATACAAAGCTGTCAGAGTTAGGTAGTCATACCTACTAGATCCTACATCAATCAGAGACTGTGCTTTCTGTATACTAGCACCTCCAAATCCTCCCATCATCAGACTGTAAGATGACCCATGAGGCAATGCTAAAAAAGAAAAAGAAGGAAAGGATAAAAGAAATTTGTATCTGTTCAAACATAAATATAATAGTTTCTTTCTTTACATGAAATAATGACTCATTAGAAACAAAGTACTCACTTGAAGAAGAATAAGGAATGGATAAAGGCTGAATGAGACTGGCGGTTCCATTTGGTAATGATGATGTGCTAACAGAAGGCACTAGGGGAGCGGGCATCATTAAGGGAGGAAGGTTGGTCCCTGAAGTCGCAGAGGACAATGATGTTATAGGTGCAGCTGGAGGCAATGGCTGAGGAATGGACAGATTGGGCATGCTTCCCATTCCTAAAGTCAAAAGAAAACACTTTCTCCAATGCTAGAAAATCAATTATAAAACACATACAAAAAACAAGTTTACAGTACAGTGGGCAGACTCTATGTTTACCGAAACACCACAGAGAAATTATCCTTCGACCCAGCAATGAGGGAGGTAAACTGCTGCTCTAATACTAATATTCTGATCTGTATGAACTAAGAAAATACCTAGTAAAGAGTTAAATATTCTCCTCTCTCATCATGAATAAAACTAAGCAGCCTTTTCCAATTGAATATGAGTATCCTCAAGGAAAGAATATATTACCAGATCCAACGAGGTTTTTGTGATAGGATAATACAGTGCTACTAAGTTACTTAATACACACACACTCACACACACACACACACACTCACATACACCCACACACTCACACCCACACACCCCCCACACACACACACCCACACACTCACACCCCCCCCCCACACACACACACTCCCTCTTCTCTCTCTCTCTCACACTCCCCCCAAACAAAAAGACTGTAAGTAGTAGATATTTTATGAGATCCACTTATGCACATGCATTATTTGCAAGAAAGTGTGTCACATATTTTCCTTTTCTTGTAAGTAACATTCCTATGAATTCAAGGACAAGTCTTTAAAAAGAACAAAGTGATGACTTTTATTCATTTATTAACTGCAGAATACTAATATATAAATATGGTCACACAACGATTTGGTGTTTATCTCCAGAATTCACTACAATAGTGAAATAATTTTGTGGAGTTTGTTGTTCGTTTGAGATGGGGGTCTCACTATGTTGCCCAGACTAGAATGAAGTGGCTATTCACAGGTATGATCATAGCACGCTACAACCTCAAACTCCTAGACTCAAGCAATCCTACCCACAGCCTCCCAGGCAGCCAGAACTACAGGCACACACCCCTATAACCAGCTCTAGAATTCTATGTTCTTTTTTTTTTTTTTTTTTTTTGAGACAGAGTCTTGCTCTGTCGCCCAGGCTGGAGTGCAGTAGCCGGATTCAGCTCACTGCAAGCTCTGCCTCCCGGGTTTACGCCATTCTCCTGCCTCAGCCTCCCAGTAGCTGGGACTACAGGCGCCTGCCACCTCGCCCGGCTAGTTTTTTGTATTTTTTTAGTAGAGACGGGGTTTCACCGTGTTAGCCAGGATGGTCTTGATCTCCTGACCTCGTGATCCGCCCGTCTTGGCCTCCCAAAGTGCTGGGATTACAGGCTTGAGCCACCGCGCCCGGCCTATGTTCTAAAATATGTAGTGAAGGAACATGTTTCAGATACACAGACATACCTAATTGAATGTTCCATTCAAAATGAGTGTTTCTCACATATAATTATAAGAAATTGCCTGATCAAACTTAACAGAAAACATACCACCTGGTTATCGCTGATGAATATGTAAACCTATGAGCCCAAAGTCTGCAACTTTTGGCCCTAAATTTAGCTGGCTAATTAACCTTTAAAAAAAATTCAACTTACATAAAATTTTAAATTATCTCCCAAATCAAACCATTTCAAGTGAGTTTAAAACTGCTCAAAATTTTTTCTATATTACTAATATATATATATAGAGAGAGGAAACTAAGACTAGTATTTGGGATTGGCTATACCTAGGGAGACCATATAATTTATCACACAACTAGGAGTTGTAAAAGGAGACACTAACTGGACCAGGTGCCAGGACAAAAGGCATAAATCAGAACTGTCCCTAGAAAACCAGAACACATGGATCCCCTACCTGTGACAGTGAATTTAATATTTATTATCTCTAAAATGAAAATTAACTTGGAATTTGGGGATTGTCATTTTGTGCTAACAAATCCTTTTCTAATACTCAAATATGTCTAGGGATAAAGTTTAAGTAGCAAATACAGGTATTTAAATTAATACACACTTACCAAAACGAGCAGAAATTAATGGAGAAAACATAGGGGGTTGCTTCATAATGGGAGGGAGAACCACAGGCAATTGTTGGCCTTGAAGCTTCAGTTTGATGAGTTTCATAGCTATGGAGAACTCTTGCTGATCCATCTTCCCATCCTTGTTTAGGTCTGATAAAGCCCTAAAAGGAGCATGAGGTAGGTAGATTGGTATGTGGGGTGGTGGTGGGAAAACTAATGTTATTTTGGAGGTTAACAAAGTAAAAAAGATGATATGGCATTCACGTGTGCATCATCACTAAATTTAAAATATCTAATATGTAAAATATATAATAACAAAAAGATAAAACCTACACATTAAGAAATACTGACCAGAGATAACAACTAATAAAACACTGACTGTCTATACAGAATCTAGAAACCTTTGGGCTGAATTCCACCAGTTTAGGTATAAAAAAATTCAAGAGTATAATACTTCAAATTTAATTTATTCATTTGTCCAAATATTTATTGAATACTTGCTATGTACCTCATACACTGCCAGGCATGAGAATATTCCAAGTGGAAAGACGGGGTAGGGGTTGTTACTTATTGTAAACGTTTTTAAAAAAACAGATATTATGGAGAATCGTTTCTTCAAAGAAGGAGCAGGGGAAGCGAGGACTAATTTGGGGTTTATGTATTATGATATAAATGAAACTACAAAGTAACAAAGGATTTTGAGATTCTGCCAAATTACAAGGGAATTTTTCTCAATGACAATGTATATATCTTCCCTTAGAAAATTCTAATGAAATTAGAAATTAGAGAACTATTTCTAATTAATGAAATTCGTTTATCTAATTAGTTTATCTAAATTAATCTAATTAATGAAATTAGAAATTAGAGAATTATTTTCAATCATTTTATTTGCTCAATAAAATTTATTCTCCAAAAAACTGAAGGAATTTTTTTTTTTTTTTAAGAGAGTCTCATTCTGTCATCCAGGCTAGGGTGCAGTGACACAATCATAGTTCTCTTAAGCACTGAATTCCTGGGCTCAAGCAATCCTTCCATCTTGGCCTCCCTGAGGAGCTGGGACTAGAGGTGTGGGCCACCACACCCAGCTAATTTTTTTTTTAATTTTCTGTAGAGACAGGGTTCTCACTATGTTGCCCAGGCTGGCCTCAAGCAATCCTCCTACCTCAGACTCCCAAAGGGCTGGCAGAAATATTCTTAATAACCAATAGAATGCAACTAAAAACAATTTTATGTTAACACTATATTACAAAAAAAAATACTATCAGAAAATTAGGTTCATCTATAAAAGAAAACACTTTACCATATTTCAGCTAAAACGGGGGCCGGTAGACCTGACTGTAGGAAAAAATTACGTGCTTGATCACCTGAAAGTAATAAAAACAAAACCCAAGAAGTACATTAGTAAATGAAATTATTCCAATGCTTCTGAATAATAATGGGTATATGTTAATGATTTATAATTTTAATACCAATCATTAAATAATGCAAAAGAAACACAAATAAAAATTATTTAAATAACTTTAATAAGACAGATTTTTAAAACAAAAGTCACATCTGCATTTCTATTGTATATTAATCAGTGATGAAATATTATTCATCTTAGTTTTTCCACAATTGGGATCTTCCTTAAAAATACTTCCACTTAGTAAAATTTATATTTAAAAACACTATTCCCTAAACGAGTTTCAATATAAAAAGTACCAGGTGTTAGGAGACAGTCCTACTGGAGTTTCTTCACACTCCTATGTGTCTTGCTTCGTATGTCAATAATGTAAGACCCTAACTGCTCTCTGTCTGGGTCACTTCTCAGAATTGGGTTCGTAATGAGCAGTCTTAAGGAATCAGGTAATGTCTCCCACTGAGACAAGGGACAAACTTGCTTTACTGCTTGCTACAAAAGGGTGGGTTCCCCAAATTCAGTGTTCCTCTCCTGTAACACAGCATATGTAGCATTCTTCTGGGCTCTCTGCATTGTCTCTGTGGGACTTAGGGAACACTAAAGGAAACAGAAAGATAGATGCCAATGCTGATTTTGCTAGTTATGCTGATGGTCATAAGGTTCTTTGTCTTTGACTCAGGAATCTTGGGTCTTCCCTCAGTAATGGACAAAGCTATTAACCTGTAAGCAGGGTAATCAAATCCTAATACCAGGTAAGGTAATTACTATCATAGCAGTACAAATAACATGGTTAAGTAGATGGATTCCAAAGTCAGGCCGAATGGTTTCAAAGCCCAGATTAACACTAACCATCTTTGTAACCTTAGGCAGTTACATAACATCTGTTAGTCTCAGTTTCACTATTTGTAAATATAGACAACAATACTGCCTACTTTATAGGGTTGTTGTAAAGGTTAAATAAAATAATGCACTTAGCATAGCATCTGGTATATAGTAAAAATTCAATAAATATCATTGTTCTCATAGTTACTACTATTGTATGTAAAGCACTAAGTTACTTTGGTACAGAAAAAAGTTTAATTAATAGAAAAAAATTTCAAAGGCACACCTAAATTAATCCTATTTTGGCTCTGGTGGTCTTTCTGCAAAACAAGGGCTAGCATCAACAATCAGTGCTTGGTATAGCCTCAAAGACAGAGGGCTAGGATTAGGAAAACAGATTCCAGAACAAAAAGTCTAGATTTTCCATGAAATGAATCTAAGAAATAAACTGAAAACTTTCTAGATATAATGTCAAACTGTGAAACTAGACAATTACACAGAAATTCTTGACTATCATTTGGGATTCAGGAAAAATCTTCCATATCCCAAATTCAAAACAACAAATTAAGACAGTTCCAGGAAAAATAAGAAAGTTACCATTTCTTTAATTTCTAGAATTCTGACTGATATGAATTTTATCGTTTATTAACACAAATTTGATGGCAGTCAAATTAAAACTAATTCTTAGATATCACATAAGGACCATAATTCACAAATAAAATTATAAACACAAACCTGTTATGTAACCTCCTGAAGGTTTGAGGTTATCAAACTGCCTGTCATGCTTAGTACGTTCTTCAGAGGTAATAGCCCACATGTTTGGTCCTCCTGAAACATAAGTGGAATAAACTACAGTGTATACATGAGAATGCTCAAAACACAATTCTAAAATGTAAACAGAAAACACAAGTGTTCACTTTATGACAGTATTTACTATTTGAGTGACACAAAGAGTAGAGCTGTATCATAACCATACATAGCACAGCCCTAAGGCTTTTCACTCATTCACTCAGTTAACATCTATTGAACAAGTGCTATATAACACTCACTGGAAATGGGCATCAAGCTAAATACTGGCAATAAAAAGATGAGGAAAATATTCCCATCCTCAAGGAATTCACGCTCTAGAAAACTAACAGTACTTACAGTATTCACCTGTGAAGAATCCTAAGCGGAAATACATACTGACATAGTTTAGCCCTGAGTCCCCACCAGAACCTCATTTTGAATTGTAATCCCCACATGTCAGAGGAGAGGCCTGGTGGGAGATGACTGGATCATGGGGTGGATTTCTCCCCTGTTGTTCCTGTGATAGTGAGTGAGTTCCTCACGACAGCTGACGGTTTTAAATTGTGGCACTTCCCCCCTTGCTGCTTCTCTCTCTCTCCTGCTGCCACATTAAGATGTGCTGTGCTTCCCCTTCACCTTCCACCTTAAGTTTCCTGAGGCCCCTCCAGCCATGTGGAACTGTGAGTCAATTAAACCCTTTTTTTCATAAATTACTCAGTCTCAGGTAGTTCTTTATAGCAGTGTGAAAACAGACTAATACAGATACCAAAATAGCTGTGCCAATTCTGAGTTAGAAGCACCAAGGATGAGATGACAGGAAAGAGAACACTGAGGCAGAGCCTTGAAGCTTAGTTTGAATTTTGCCACGTGAAGAGGAGGGATAAGAACATTTCACACCGTAAGGGCACAGCATGAGAAGTCAAGGCTTGTGCAAGGTACTGTTAAGTGCACTGAGCAGACTAATAACTAGAGTTAGTAATAATAAACAGGTAGGGTGGAATTAACTGTAAAAAGGTCTTAAATACCATCCTCAAGAGCCTGACCCATATCCTGGAAGTTATAGGCTAAGGGGTGGGGGATCACAGGAGATATACAGACCTATTGTGAAATTTCAGGATTCTACTCTGACCACTCTGCACATGATGCATCTTTCTAGCCCCTAATGAGAACTGCAGGCAGGCTTGGTTCATAAACCCTCCAGCTGGGCCACTGAGGTAAAATGGGATCTAGAGCAGGAATTTCCAACCCCCGGGCCATGGACTGGTACTGGTCTGTGGCCTGTTAGGAAACTGGTCACACAGAAAGAGGTGAGCGGTGGGCAAGTGAGCATTACCACCTGAGTGGCACCTCCTGTCAGATCAGTGGCAGCATTAGATTCTCATACGAGTGCAAACCCTATTGTGAACTGTGCGTGTGAGGGATCTGGGTTGCATGCTCATTATGAGAATCTAATGCCTGATGATCTGCAGTGGAACATTTTCATCCTAAAACCATCCCCCTCCCACCATCCTACCCCAAATCTGTAGAAAAATTGTCTTCCATTAAACTGGTCCCTGGTGCCAAAAAGATTGGGAACCAGTGATCTAGAGGATTCAAAGTTAATTCTGGTTAGGGTTTATGAAAATGTCCCTCTTACATCTAACTCTTCTGGAACACTAGGAAATGGTAAAGTTATAGCTCTGAAATAAGAAACCAAGGTTTAATAGCAGTAGAGAGCAACAAGAAGGCACCTGAGGAAGAAATGCCTTAGATCCCAGGAGGTATGGTATTAAGAGAGGAATTAATGATCTTTTCTCTTGTAGAACTGCCCCTGTACCCTTCTCCAAGAAAAAATGCCTTGGTGTGGCTCTCCTAAATTGTAGGAAGCACCTTATGAGTCCGCCATTCCCCATCAGGAGCCTTATCAAGAGTCTATCGGGAACATCAGAAATGACCCCAGCAAATGTACCTCCCGTCCATATCACTTCCAGAGGTCTTTCCCCACCCCCAATCTCAGTAATGGATGAATTCCAATCAGCTGGTAGTGAGGACAAACAAAACAAGTGGGACTAATTCGGGCAATCCCTCCAAAAACAACGACTAGACTCCATTACTCAAACTGCACTGGAAACCCTCAGACTTGCCAGTCATCCAGGAAGCTATGTTAGAGGCACTGTGCCCCTCTTCTGATGTAGGTCCCACGGCAGCGGGAGTTGCGGGGGAAATAACTGTAAACATTTTCTTTCCAAGCATAACCCATGCGCACCCTTGATCTTCTACTTCTTCTGTGGAAACCATGCATTAACTTGCCTCCCTCCAAAAACACAATAATGTACATGAAGAGATCTTCAAGTGTTTAAAAAAAACACTTCCTCGGTCCTGGAAGGCAATCAGGTCAGCCTCAACTCACTGGTCAGGGCTGTTAGAGATTTACCCTAGATTTTCTTTTTTGCAGGCCAAGACAAAGTGTGTGCAATTATGAATACAACCTGCTGTACCCAGATTACTGATTCAGGCCAGGTAGAAAAGTTAAAATAAAACTTAAGGAGAGGCCGGATGTGGTGGTGCACACCTAACCCCAGTATTTTGGGAGGCTGAGGCAGGACGATCCCTTGAGATCAGGAGTTTGAGACCAGCCTGGGCAGCATAGTGAGACCCCATCTCTACATAAAACTTAAAAAATTAGCCAGGGGTAGGTGGCTCACACCTGTAATCCCAGCTATTTGGGAGGCTGAGGTAGAAGGATTGCTTGAGCCCAGGAGATTGAGGCTGCAGTGAGCAGTGATCACACCATTGTCTGGGTGACAGAACAAGACCCTGTCTCAACAACAACAACAAAAAACAATAACAACAACAACAAAAACACATTGTTTTTTAAGGAGAAAGCCACCTGGCTTTCTAAGGGAGACATTGATTATTTATAGGATTTGTTTAGCTGGGACCCTGCAGAGCACAGCTGAGAACATTGCAGGCTGAGACCAACCTGCTGCTTGGAGTCCTGTTGATCAGTCTTAATCAAATGCTGCATAAAATAAATCAGACCTAGTCCCAGCCCCTGTTTTGTCAGATTAATCAGAGTGGTCAACTTAGTTGTATGTGTACTCATGAGAAAATTTGCTAGAAGTCAAGACAATGGAGAAACAAGGGAGAGAAACTCTTGGGAGACAATTCTCCATGAGTTTCTCATGTTTCTGTACATCTTCTAAAGAAAAGGATTGGTAGCTTTTGTTCCAGACTCTCTTTGAGGATGTCTGCATTGCAAATACAGGGGTTTCTTCCTGAGCTTGGGATTAGCTTTTTGTTGTCCACTCTTCCCATGTGGTTATACCAGCTCTCTGGCAGTTTCTGTAAAGTTCTGCACATCCAACACGACTAATCACCATCTATACTTCTGACTACCTTTTCAATTTATTCCATTTCTGCCAATAAGGAACCAAATATGTTTAGGTATATAAACTCATACATAATTCCTGCTTGTATTGTATAAAAATCTGCCTTACAATTTCCTAGGAATGTATATCACTGAAAAGTAGGTGCTCACTATAATTTTTAACACTAATATGGATTCAACAAATTATTCTTAGTCCTAAGTGACTGGATTAAAAAATCTATAAATATCCTCTCTTTAAGAGAAGTTTTAAGATTATAGTTAAAAATAAAGAAACAGATGTACTGAAGAACTAAGGACCTAAAATAGCTAAACCTACACACTTTCTAAATAAAGAAATACCACATATGTAGTAAAAATCCTACTTGGTTTACCAGTTTATCAGAAAATAAAATAAACCTGTCAGGATTCCTGTCACTAGGAAGGCAAGTAGTGTAGCCACAGAACTGATTTTCTATTATATGACTTCAGAAAAATGATGATGCTGATTTTAAAAACAACAAAAATGACAACAACAAAGGATGACAAAGATGGAAGCAGCTCACCTTTATTGAACCCTGACTACTGTCAGGGACTTTATATGCAGTAACTCACTAAGCCCCCAGCATTAACCTATACATTAAAGTACTATCATTATTCTCATTTTATAGGTAAGGAAACCGAAAACCCATGGTGATAAAGTAACTTGCTCAAGGTCATACAGTAAGTGACAGAGCTGAGATTAGAACCTGGGTAGCCTGACTCCAGAGCCTGCATGCTGAACTCTGCACTATACTATGTCCCAACATATATGGATAAGATGCTCATGTTCTTTGTAATTCAGATGCCACCTCTATAAACTAGGAATATTATGTAACTCCACAGGCCTGTTGTAAAGATTACATGTAATATACCTCCGTTATAACTAACACTTAATGAAACTCACCGCGTGTCAGGTACTTTTCTAAGAGCTTTACATGTACTGCTTCATAAGAATCCCATGAAGTAACTAATGCTATCACTGTTTTTCAGAGAAGGAAACAGTGGTACAGAGATACTAAATAATTTGCCCAAGGTAATAAAATTGGTAAGTGTTGAAGGCAAGACTAGAGTCTACTCAGGCTTAATTAAGAGTCTTAAACTATCTGTCTTGTTGGTAATTAAAAAGAAATACACTCACAAATATATTGTCCATTGATTTCCAACAAGATGAGAAGATAATCCAAGGTAGAAAACAGTCCTTTCAGAAAATGGTGCTGAAAGAACTGGATATCCATATGAAAAAAACAACAAAAGAATCTCAACCTTCCAGCATTTACATGAATTAACTCTCAGTGAATCACATAACTAGATATAAAACTTCTGGAAGAAAATGTTTGTGATTTTGGATTATGCAATGACTTTTTGGAACACAAAAGGCAAAAATCATTAAAACATTTTGACAAACTGGACTTCATAAAAATCTAAAATGTCCACTCTGTTAAAGGAGGCTCTTAAGGAAAAGACAAACTACAGACTGAGAGAAAACATTTGCAAAACATATTCAATAAATATAGGTCAGCATATATATAGAACTATCCAACTCAAAAATTAGAAAATAATCCCTCCTCCAAAAAAAAGGAACAAAAGATTTGAACAGACACATCAAAGATAAACAGATGGCAAATAAGCATGTGACAAGATGCTCAATATCACTATCATCAGGGAAATGTAAATTAAAGCCACAAAAAGGTATCATTACATGTCTATTAGCATGTCTGAAAATTTAAAAACAAATTTTAAAAAAATACAGAGTGCTGATAAAGATGCCAAACAACTGCAACTCATATATGCTGGTGGGAAAGCAAATGTGACAGTCGCTTTGGAAAACAGTTTGGCAATTTCTTGTGAAGTTAAATATATATTTCCACATGACCCAACAATAGACTCTTGAGTATTAACAAAAGACTCTCGGGTAAATACCCAAGAGAAATAAAGACCTATTTCCACATAAAAACCTGTTCTCTGACGGTTATAGCAGATTTAGCCATAATCACTAAAACCTGGAAATAACCCAAATGTTCTGCACCTGAATGGCTGAACGGATAAATTGTGGTACACATTTATACAATGGAATACTACTCAGCAGTAAACAGAAGAAATGCATGCAACATTATGAATGAATCACAAAGATATTTTGCTAAGTGACAGAAGCCAGACACCAAAGGCTACATATTATGTATTCCATTTATATGACATTCAGGAAAAGGCAGAACTGTAAGGACAGAAATCTGATTAGTGGTTGCCAATCATACGTGGCTAAAGGTGGAGGTATAAGGCTACAGAGAACTTTTTAGGTGATGCAAATGTTTTATATCCTAATTTATATGACAACACAGTTATAGAAACTCATCAAACTGTATTACTTTAAAAGGGTGAATTATACCCCCAATAAACCCAACTTTAAAATAAACTAAAACAAAAATATAAAGCATCTAATACATGCCTGCCATATGAAGAGTGCTCCATAAATTAGTTTCCTTATTCAACCCAATCCCAGGGAACAATATAATTAAAAAGAAGTCAGAGCATTCAAATCTTTCTCAGGGAATAGCCTGAAACTAAGGCTCTTTAGTTAGAAACCTTAAGACTATTTTAAGTCTGAAGAGTTTGGTTAGGAAGGCTTAAAAGCCACCCTAACATACACGGGTATATATCCCCAGGCAGTGATAGACTCCACTGCTGTCTTAAGACAAAACAGAGTTCTGCTGCATCACCAGTGCTCATCACAATATGATGCTGTCTTATATATATTACTATCTCCTCACATTTCCTTGGCTACGTGTTTTCACAAGGGCTAACTCAACCCATCTGTTTATGTTTACTGCTTAGTTCCTCATGTCTCCAATCAGTAATCTTGACACCTTCATATTCATTCATTCAGTAAACATTTATGGGGTAAGAAGATGAATAAAATGAACCATTGGGTTGGGTGCTTCGGAAGGCTGAGGCAGGGGATCACTTGAGCCCAGGAGTTGAGACCACCCTGGCCAACACAGTGAGACCCCATGTCTAAAAAAATTTTTTTTAAGTAGATGGTAATGGTGGCACATGTCTGTAGTCCCAGTTACTCTGGAGACTGAGACAGAAGGAATTGCTTGAGCCTGGGAGGTTGAGATTGCAGCGAGCAACGTTCATGCCACTGTACTCCAGGGTGGGTTGACAGAGCAAGACCCTGTCTCAAAAAACAAAAACAAACAAAAAAAACACCTTAAAGGAACTCACAGACTCTAATATTTTAAAGAGACTCCACCAGCCAAGAAAATCACACACAACAATCATGGTTACATATTATCATGATTAATGTAACCAAGAGAATAAAAATGTTCTAAGGCATTTTAACAAGGAATAATTTTTTAGTAGTGTTCAAATAACCTTTTAAAAACTTAATCATATTAAAACATAAAGTATTAATGCACCAAGAATTTTCTAGGAACAAAAAGATAACACTGGTCAGGTGTGATAGCTCATGCCTGTAATCCAAGCACTTTGGGAGGCTAAGGTGGGAGGACTACTTGAGCTCAAGAGTTCAAGACCAGCTTGGGCAACATAGTGAGACTCCCACCTCTACAAAAAATTTAAAAATTAGCTGGGTGTGGTGGCTCATGCCTGTGGTCCCAGCTACTCAGGAGGCAGAGGCAGGAGGATTGCTTGAATCTAGCAAGTCAGGGCTGCAGTGAGCTGTGTTCATACCACTACACTCCAACCTGGGCAACAGAGTGGAGACCCTGTCTCAAAAAACCAAACACTGAAATCAGAAAACTGGGCAATACATGTAATCAAAGCCAATTTTAAAATAGTTAATTCAATCCTGGCTTTCTTATTTAGATATATCAACTAACAGAACGCTTTGACAAGGCAAAAGTTTGTTACTTTGAACTTCAAGTAAAAATCTCCCAATCCTACTCTATATTTATCTGTAAGCCTTACTGAAGAGGCAGAAAAATCTAAGTTTGGGGGTTGATGTCTAATATATCCCTAAAAAGCTAACAAACTTTTACAGTATCTAATAATCATGTTAGAAATACATTAAAATTCTATCCACTTCCCCCAACTCATAACTGATATTGAAAATATGGGATTTTGATAAACATTTCTGTTGCTTATTCTCATCTCACCTGCTGGCTCTTTCAAACAAGTTCTTATAGTCAGTGAAGAAAAAAAAGTTCACATTAACAGAACATCTACTATAGGCTAGATCTCATCCAGTAAGTAGTCTCATCTCTGTTTTTACACACACACACACATCTATACATACACACATACACACACACACATATACATTCACACACAGGCATACTTACAGACAACTCCCAATAGCAATGGGCATCAAAAAAATTTAACAATCTATGTCAGGATTACTAGAGGAGCAAAGTTTTGTACTATACATGAATGCTGCTCTCCAGTAACATCTTAAACCCTGAATTGAACTTAAATTAAATACGTCTAAGTTATCGTCAATCTTCTAAGTAGGAAGGTAACACAGTCTATACATGCAATTAATTCTTCAGAAGTTTAAAAAAAATTATCTGTATTTCTATATAGCACTTCTAAACACATTTTCCAATATTTTAGATGATTATTCACATAATCATTCTTTTGTTATTGAATATTTCACTTGTTCTCAATGTTATATTTTGTATAATGCAATGAACTGCAAAGTAGATATATAAATGTTTATGGAATGGAAGAAGCAGAATAAAGAAGGACCGGGACTGTACCGCTTTATGTTCATTTTGCTTATAAACCTGATTAATATGTTGCCTGAAGTTTACAATTCAACTGTTTAGTGCAAATTCCTTTGTATGGGGCATAAAAATGCTCAAACTTGAGTAGAGCATGTTACTACTACAATTACTGCCCTACTTTTAAACTTTATACATATATCACTCATTATGGAAAAATTATTTAATTATTAAAAATTGTCTGCGGCATTAATCTTTATAATCCCACACCATTTTCCCAATAGGAGCAATACTCACATTAATCCTTAAATAATAGGTTGAAAAGGTAAAACACGAAACAATAAAATTTTTACTTCAAGTCTATCCTTAAATGACACAGGATCTTATCACGCATTAGAATTTGATTCTACCTTTTATACAAATAATTCACTTCTCCAAGATTTTCCTAAATCCTGAGGCATAAAACTTTAGATATACAACATGTATTTTCAATTATACAAATAATTCACTTCTCCAAGATTTTCCTAAATCCTGAGATATAAAACTTTAGATATACAACATGTATTTTTGTTATTAATGTAATGATTTGGTCCTATGTCTGAAAACAAGTTTAAAAAACAACTGATTAACACTAGATGGTAATATCAAAACAGAACGGCTTCATGAAGATGGTGGAATGGTGATTCTTCCCTCCTTTTTTTTAATGCTTTAATATTACTGTTTTCAATTTAAATAATAAAGAATTATTGAGTTTATTCGCTATTTCCTGATACTTATCCACAATTAGCTAATACAATTTACCATAAAATTAAGAACTCAGTATCTAGATTTCTTTAGCGATTTAAAAATATAATGCATTTTTTTCAATTAATTATAAATGACAAACACAGTAACAATACCTATTAAGGGTAGTTAATTAGTATTTGGGGAAAGAATTAAAGCTACAATCAGAACAAAACTTTAAACATTTTTCATTATCGAAATTACGTAAGCATTTTCCTTTTCCTTTTCTTTTTTTTGTTTTTGAGATGGAGTCTCACTCTTTCCCAGGCTCACTGCAACCGCCACCTCCCAGGTAGTTCAAGTGATTCTCCTGCCTCAACCTCCCAAGTAGCTGGGATTACAGGTGCCCATGACCACGCTCGGCTAGTTTTTGTATTTTCAGTAGAGATGGGGTTTCACCATGTTGACCAGGCTGGTCTTGAACTCCTGACCTCAAGTGATCTGCCTGCCTCAGCCTCACAAAGTAATGGAATTACAGGCATGAGCCACTGCACCCAGCCAGCACTTTCTTTTAAAATGTTTATTAAACAATTATGTATGCAGGCATACGTAATCTTATCTAAAGGGAAAACGTAATCTTACATAAATATTACTAAGTTAATCTTTATTGGCTTCATCGGTTTACAATCATCTTATGCCATCAAAATACCTTTAATATTCACCTTATAGCACTCTGCTTTTTGTCATCCAGTTTTATGCATCAAACACAATACACCTTTTGGTTATTCCTAACTGCTCAATGGCAAACACACATTCCAGAATACAGTCATGGGATTTACGACATAATATTCTTAGAGAAGATATATGCAGTGTTCCAAAATATTTTCAACAAGAATACTTCAAGTTTTGTATTTATAAGCTTAAGGAAAATTATCTACATGAATATTTTAAACCTCTACCAAAAAAAAAAAAAATCATAACCTCATCTTGCCACAAGCACAAAGCTGCTTACCATTCATAGCTGTGGGAAACTGAGCCATCATGGTCCTGAGTTTTCCTTGCTAGCTCTCGGCCATCTGCAACATAAAAATATTGTGCCGTTGGTAATACAACAAGGGCAGATCACAGCTTAGTGCACCCGCTAAGCAGTAGGAATGTCTGTCCCCTTCAGCTCACACTTCCAACAGAAAACAATGCAGAGCTTCTGCTGCTGCTGAACAGGCAGAATTTACATTTGAGGAAGGGTAAGAGAT
The DNA here is from genome assembly GCF_037993035.2 of Macaca fascicularis. NCBI lineage: Eukaryota > Metazoa > Chordata > Mammalia > Primates > Cercopithecidae > Macaca > Macaca fascicularis. The sequence goes on along the minus strand of NC_088387.1, from coordinate 97,932,303 downwards.
TCTGTTGGGTAATCACGCTGCCTTAATACAGAAAAACAGTCACATATTCAATAGCAGATACTGAATAAAGAAACCCTTGGCATGAACCAACATTCTTGCAGAAATTAATTTGGGAAAGAAGAAAATAAATCAACTGTATAAACTAAGTATGTAAAAATAACATGGAAATCCTTTTTTTTTTTTTTTTTTGAAACAGTCTCACTCTGTCACCCAGGCTGGAGGGCAGTGGTGTAATCTCAGCTCACTGCAACCTCTGCCTCCTGGGTTCAAGCAATTCTCATACCTCGGCCACCTGACTAGCTGGGACTACAGGAATGCTACATCATGCCTGGCTAATTTTTGTGTTTTTAGTAGGGATAGGGTTTTGCCAGGTTTACCAGAATGGTCTCAAACTCCTGGCCTCAAGTGACCCACCCACATCAGCCTCCCAAAGTGCTGAGATAACAGGCGTGAGCCACTGCACCCAGCCCATACTATCATTTTTTCAAAACTCCCAAACAAGAAAATTATTCAAAATAAATGTAGCACAGTTGTTTAAGTGAGCTCAAGGGGTTTATAAAATAGTCTAAAAGTAATTACTAAAACACACACATAATTATTAAAATACATAATAACTAAATGTGTTTGGCAAGCACTCTAAGAGAAGGGACTTTGGAAATTCACAGCTCTGGGTTCAAACCCAGCTCTGCTATTCTCCCATCTATGACCATGGAAAAGTTATTTAACCTTTTTTGAGACTCAGATTACTCACCTATAAAAAATACTCTGCAGAAGTATTTTTTAAAGTGTTAAACATAATCCATTAAACCGCCTGCCACATAGGGTATTCAACAAATGGCTGCTATTTTGCAAACATCCAGAAAAGGAGAGTGCAATATCATTCTGAACCCTGAATTCATTATTCAGCTGTCAATAAATTCAAAATTTGTTTCATGAATATTTTTCTGAGTTTTTTTTTTTCCTTGAGACGGAGTCTCGCTCTGTCGCCTAGGCTGGAGTGCAGAGGCACAATCTTGGCTCACTGCAACCTCACCTCCCAGGTTCAAGTAATTCTCCAGCCTCAGCCTCCTGAGTAGCTGGGTCTACAGGCGCACATCACCATATGCCCGGCTAATTTTTGTTTGTTTGTTTGTTTTAGTAGAGCCAAGGTTTTACCATGTTGGCCAGGCTAGTCTTGAACTCCTAAGCTCAAGTGATTTGCTTCCCTCAGCCACCCAAAGTGTTGGGATTACAGGCCACTGCGTCCAGCCTGTTCCACAAATTTTGAGAACAGGACCAGTTAGGAAGTGAAGGCCTAGCAAATTTACTGCAATGCACTTAGTAATTAAAACCATGGATCATAATATTGCAGGAAAACTCTACTATATTAAAAGATCATGCTGCATCTCATATATTTACCCAAATCATTTAAATATTTATATTTTTAGAAGCCTAAGAAAAATATTTGCACAGCCATTTTAAACAAAGAAGGCATTAAGTAGTATATACATCATGGTCAACATTTGTCACCATTTTATAGCTAGCTTAAAAATGAACACAGAAGGAAGTCCCATAAATCAAGTTATGACTACAACTTCCTCAAATACAGAAATACTGCAAACAAATATAACATTTTTACTTCTTCAATTTTAAAACATAAGTAATGTTAACTCAAAATAAGCTATATGCCTGAAAACAAACTATCTACTTAACAGATATGCAGTAGCAAGGGCCTTTACTAGTTTTCTGTGGCTGAGACCATTTTAAAATGTGGGAGAAAACCCACTATTGCAAATAATGCATTTTCTAACTCTGCATAATAGCATGTGAATTACTAAAGATGGCTCTAACAGAAAAACCAATGAGGAATGGGATCCCATGGACACAAGGCCTCAATCAGTTGGGATCTAGGTCTAAAACTTACAAATCATCTGTCTAGAACCATTTGTTGGTCATCACGTATTCTGCGAATATAAAAGAATGCCAAATAGAGAGCAGTATGAAGAAGAAGAGGCGAAAATGAACCCCAGATCGACCAAAGCCTGCATGCCACTGCACCCTGTGCCAGGCGCTTACCTCCCACCACCGTCGCCACCACCATGCCCAAGAGAAAGGGTGAAGGGGATGCCGAAGGAGATAAAGCCAAGGTGAAGAACGAACCACAGAGAAGATCCATGAGGTTGTCTGCTAAACCTGCTCCTCCAAAGCCAGAGCCCAAGCTGAAAAGACCCCTGCAAAGAAGGGAGAGAAGGTACCCAAAGGGAAAAAGGGAAAAGCTGATGCTGGCAAGGAGGGGAATAACCTTGCAGAAAATGGAGATGCCAAAACAGACGGGGCACTGAAAGCTGAAAGTGTTGGAGATGCCAAGTGAAGTGTGTGCATTTTTTATAACTGTGTACTTCTGGTGACTGTACAGTTTGAAATACTATTTTTTATCAAGTTTATAAAAACGCAGAATTTTGTTTTACTTTTTTTTTTTTTTTTTGGAGATGAATTCTCACTCTGTCGCCCAGGCTAGAGTGCAGTGGCGTGATCTTAGTTCACTGCAACCTCAGTCTCCTGAGTAGCTGGGATTACAGGCAGGCACCACCACGCCCGGCTAATTTTTGTATTTTTAGTAGAGATGGGGTTTCACCATGTTGGTCAGGCTTGTCTCGAACTCCTGACCTTGGGTGATCCACCTGCCTCAGCCTCCCAAAGTGCTGAGATTACAGGTGTGAGCCACTGTGCCTTGCCACATTTTTTTTTTTTTTGGTAGAGTTTTACTCTTGTCGCCCAAGCTGGAGTGCAATGGTACAATCTCAGCTCACTGCAACCTCCGCCTCCCAGGTTCAAGCAATTCTCCTGCCTCAGCCTCCCAAGTAGCTGGGATTACAGGTGCGTAACATCACACCCGGCTAATTTTTTGTATTTTTAGTAGAAATGGGGTTTCACTATGTTAGCCAGGATGGTCTCGAACTCCTGACTTCAGGTGATCCACCTGCCTCAGCCTACCAAATTTCTGGGATTACAGGCGTGAGCCACTGTGCCCGGCCACAACTTTCAAACTCCCTTCTTCAGTAGACGACCAAAAATCAGAAAGCCACTCTAAAACCCAACAAAGTCTTCATCTGATGCTGTGAACAGGGAAAGTTTAGAGTGAGGGTTGACATTTCACATTTAGCATATTGTTTAACAACTTTTCACCAGCTGACCCTGACTTTCAGGAAGTGAAATGAAAATAGCAGAATTTATCTGGAGAACCAATGCTCTTTTGACGGATGCCACCTCAGTGGCATCACTGGAGAGTCCAGATTGCCTTACACACTGGTAACTAATGACTGGGGATCAGGTCCCAACAGATGTCTGGGTTTAAGGGAGTTAAGTCTCTGCTGAAAGATGGAAAGGGAGAAGAGGACATAAAAACAAATGTTTTCCATTCCACAAGGTTTTACGTGCCAAGGTGGCCATGTGTGTTAAAGTCAGGGAATCCCTCCTCCCGGGAGCCAAGAGGAACTCTCTCAAAACTAGAAGGGAAAGGTGTTTTCCCCACATTCGTCCAGCTTCGGAGACATTCCATCAGTGACATATGGCCCTTCCCCCCAAAAACAACAATGAAGGGTTCTGTGTGCTAACAACATAGCTAAAAAAAAAAAAAAAAAAAAAAAGAGAGAGAGAGAGAGAGAGAGATAGGGTGGGGGGGAAAGAAAGTTGTTGTATACTGTTAATGATTGTCTGCTCATGTCCTGCCTGAAATACCATGATTGTTTATGGAAAGTATCTCTACTAAAGCTGGATAGTTTTACTTGGAAAAAAAAAGAATGCCAAATAGCAGATGCTCAATAATCACAGGCATAAATCTGAAATAACACCTGAGAATGAACCAAATATTAATAATATTACTGGCAATAAGGGCAAATCCCTTGGGTAAAGCTGAAGAGCTGAAGGTACTAGTATTACAGAATCTTTATCATCTGGTATGTGGAATTTAGCCACCCATGCATACAGGTACCATATTATATGTAACATTTATGTTGTATGTAAAATATGGGAGTATATTTTGTTGGAACCAATAAGCTTTTAAAACATATTTCAATCTATTACATTTACATTCTCTCTGCCCCACTGTGGAATAATTACCTAATGCTTAACAATTCTACTAGTCTATTTGCAGAGTAGTACTTAAAGAATAATTATAATTGAAATTTTGAAAATGCAGCAGATACGAAAAACTTTGTTTTACATTTTTCAACAAGCAATTAATAAATTAACATTTACTGTTTACCATTAATTCAATACACTTCTGTTGATCACAGTAGAGGTGCTGTGTCATGCTGAATGTTCACTGAAAATACAGTATGTTTCAGGTTCTGCAGAAGGAGCTTCAGACACTGAGAAGCTTGTAGACTTATCTACCAGGTGCCAGATACTGCTAGGCACCTTTGATAATACGGATACTCCTCTCACATATCCCTGCAAGGCAGATGATACTGTACTCATTTCACAGAAGAAACTGAAGAGATTAAATTACTTGCCCAAATTCAGTATGTCATGAAGCCAGAATGCAACCCCAAGTTTGTCTAATTCTAAAGCCCATAAACTTCCCATGGGCTTTGTCTGCCTCTTCCTCTCTTAAATGGAGATAATGCATCACAGGTTCCTGCAAACAGCAGGAGAACTTACTGTTAACACATTTGTCCAGGAGAAGAAAAACAAGCCAGAGATGACTCCCAACACACTGGACAGCATCAATCACATACATAAATTAGGGAGTGCTAATTGTTTCTTATCTCTTGGTATAACTCTCTGAAAGGAAGAAAAGGGTAACCAGCATATCCCCAGGTACATGACGGGTGCCTGTTTCAGGCAAGTGCAACTAAAGTCGGCATCCAACAAACACCCGTTTCTACTCTTCACAGGGGATGACATGTAGTGACGGGCAATTTTGGCAATGTGTAGTCATCATATATTTTGAATACTGTTAGTTACATATGGTTTTTAGAATATTCATATGATTTTGCTGCTCATTAAAAATTAATGGAGAACTGGCATTGTTACCTTTGTAGAAACCAATAAAACATATTGGGTAAATGGTAGGCATAAGGCAAAGAACACTGCTTCAATTTAATATAATTCAGATGCAATTTGGAGTAATTGCTAAAGAGACAATGTAGAAAATATACTCACACTAAGACAGAAAAAAGTAGAAATGGTAGAACAAAAGCAGGAAATCCTGTTTTACAAAGGGTCAGTAAGACTCAGAAAAAGTCACAGCCATTGTAAGTGAAAAGTCGCTTAATTAAGGTTTAGGGGTTTTTTTGTTTTGTTTTTTGAGATGGAGTCTCATTCTGTCACGCAGACTGGAGTGCAGTGGCACAATCTCGGCTCACTGCAACCTCCACTTCCTGGGTTCAAGCAATTCTCCGGCCTCAGCCTTCTAATTAGCTGAGACTACAAGCACACACCACCATGCCCGGCTAGTTTTTTTTTGTTGTTGTTTTTTGAGATGGAGTCTCCCTCTGTCACCCAGGCTGGAGTGCAATGGCGTGATCTCGGCTCACTGCAACCTCCACCTCCCAGGTTCAAGCGATTTTCCTGCTTCAGCCTCCCGAGTAGCTGGGATTACAGACGCCCACCACCACGCCCAGCTAATTTTTATATTTTTAGTAGAGGTGGGTTTTGCCATGTTGGCCAGGCTGGTTTCAAACTTCTGACCTCAGGTAATCTGCCTGCCTCAGCTTCCCAAAGTGTTGCAATTACAGGCATGAGCCACCATGCCCGGCCTAATTTTTGTATTTGTAGTAGAGATGGGGTTTCACCATCTTGATCAAACTCCAAACCCCTTGGCCCAGCCAAGGTTAAAGTTTTTGTTTGTTAAGAAGCACAGTTACAGAAAGAATTACAATTACCTTCCATGGCAACAGCACTCACGCAAACATGGTGAACATTCCTAAAACCCACAGGATTTTCTGTAATAAGTGTGCAAAGCACCAACCCCACGAAGTGACACAGTACAAGAAGGGCAAGGATTCTCTGTATGCCCATGGAAAGTGGTGTTATGACAGGAAGCAGAGCGGCTATGGTGGGCAAACTAAGCTGATTTTCCAGAAGAAGGCTAAAACTACAAAGAAGATTGTGCTAAGGCTTGAGTGCATTGAGCCCAACTGCAGATCTAAGAGAATGCTGGCTATTAAAAGATGCAAGCATTTTGAACTGGGAGGAGATAAGAAGAGAAAGAGCCAAGTAATCCAGTTCTAAGTGTCATCTTTTCTTTTATTATAAAGACAATAAAATCTTGAGTTTATGTTAAATAATAATAATAATTACAATTATCATTTAGTCCAAAACCCTCAATTTTCAAGATGGAAAAACTAAGAAACTTGTAAAAGATCACAAGTTAAGAGTAAAGGTCCCAGAAACTGCGTCTCTGATGTAAATGTCCAGTGCTCTGGTTTTTTAAGACAAAGCATCACTCTGCCATGCAGGCGGGAATGCAGAGGCATGATCTCAGCTCACTGCAACCTCTGCCACCTGGGCTTGAGCAATCTGCCCATCTCAGCCTCCTGAGTAGCTAGGACTACAGGCATGTACCACCATGCTCAGCTAATTTTTAAATTTTTTGGTAGAGATGTGGCCTCACTACATTTCCCAGGCTGGTCTCCAACTCCTGCGCTCAAGCGAACCTCCCACCTTGGCCTCCTAAAGTGCTGGGATTACAAGCAAAAGCCACTGCACCCAGCCTTCCAGTGCTGTTTTTTCTTTTCTTTTCTTTTTTTTTTTTTTTTTTTTGGAGACAGAGTCTCACTCTATCCCCCAGGCTGGAGTGCAGCACGCGATCTTGGCTCACTGCAACCTCCGCCTCCCAGGTTCAAGTGATTCTCATGCCTGAGCCTCCCGAGTAGCTGGGATTACAGGTGCCCACCACCATGCCTGGCTAATTCTTGTGTTTTTAGTAGAAACGGGGTTTTGCCATGTTGGCCAGGCTGGTCTTGAACTCCTGACCTCAGGTGATCCGCCCACCTCAGCCTTTCAAAGTGCTGGGATTACAGGTGTGAGCCACCATGCCCAGCCCAGTGCTCTGTTTTTAAGTTTCCCAACTTGCCCACTCATATCACCTGGGATACTTACTAATTGTACAGTATGAATAGAACCTAAATAAATGTTCTTGCCTTGAGACCCTTCCACACAGCTAGTAGTTTTTTCTTAAAGCTCTAATTGATGCCCCTTTCCTTAGAATATGCTTAGAAAATCTTCCACTGATTACAAATTAAAGTCCAAACTTCTTAGTGTAAAATACGGCCCTCTTCAGTATCTCACTCTACCACATTCTCCAGGTACTTTCCATTTCCATATGTCCTAAGTATACCAATCTTTTTTGAAACAGTAACTTTTGTTCTCTCCTCTACTTCATGAAGAGTTGCTCCCTTTGTCATGGTCATCACACTTTCTTCTCCTTCTTTGATTCCCAATTCAAATGTCATCTTGTCTTTGAAAGACTTCTATCCTCCCAAGTAATCACTATCTCCTGTGTGTCCATACACTTGTTTACACCGCAATAATCTCATTTATTACACTATTTTAATTTCATGATTGCCTGTTTCACATGTCCTGGGGAGAGACCACTTTAATTTACCTCCGTATGCCTGGTTTCTAAATCAGATCTTCCAAAGAAAACACTCGATAAATATTTGCTGAACAAATGAATTGGGTAAATAATACAGTTAAGATACCAAAAAAGATGTGAATAAAGCAAGCAGGAAGAGGCAACGATAAATGAATATACAGAAAAGCAACCAGCAGGAAGCAGAACAGGCTCCAACCTACTTCCATTAAACCCTGCAGAAATCAGAGTTGTGCAACATGGCTCTCCTGTAACTTGGCTTTTCTTTCTTTTGAGTATACTTTTAAAGAAAGGTTTATTTCCCATTGAATTCTGAAGGTTTTTTATTGAGAGTGAGGAAGAAGGCTCAGGTTTTTTAATTACTTCGTGATTCAATATTTTGAATCATTTTGATTAAATAAATTTGACTAATGGTTTGACATTCAAAAGCACAATCATCAATCATCAAGTTCCTGCAGGGGTGTGTGTGTGTCTATATGTATATATGTGGGTATAGATATCTTTTTTTTTTTTTTTTTGAGACAGATTCTCGCTCTATTACCCAGGCTGAAGTTCAGTGGCATGATCTCGGCTCACTGCAACCTCAGTCTCCTGGGTTCAAGTGATTCTCCTGCCTCAGCCTCCCAAGTAGCTGGGATTACAGGCGCGCACTACCATGCCCGGCTAATTTTTTGTATTTTTAGTAGAGACGGGGTTTCACCATGTTGGCCAGGCTGGTCTTGAACTCCTGACCTCGTGATCAGCCCACCTCAACCTCTCAAAGTGCTGGGATTACAGGTGTGAGCCACCGTGCCTGGCCTTTTTTTTTTTTTTTTTTTGAGACATGGCCTTGCTACATTACCCAGGCTAGACTCAAACTCCTGATCTCCAGAGATCCTCCTGCCACCTCAGCCTCTCGAGTAGCCAGGACTACAAGTGTGCACCACTGTGCCCAGCTTCCTGCAGGTATATTTTATAAAACTTTCTCTAGGGTGTCTGCCACTCCCAGCATGTGCTAGGTACACACAGCCAACGTCCAAACTATACTTGCTGATCAGCTGAGAAAAATGTTCCTGTCTCATTCAGTTCTCAAGGAGATCAAGGTCAGTTTTATATTAATGTAAACCAAAAATAAAATTCTAAGGCCCCCCAACCATCTGAATGGACTTCCTTCTCATCCAGGGCACTGTTAAAATTTAACCTGAGGCTGGTTCAGGCCATGATGGGAAGTGGGGTTCAGACATACTCATTAAACCTCACTGGCATTAACATCAGATAGTCTGATACGAACCATTTACAATCTATCCTCTCAGAAGCCTGCCACCCAGAGGCTTCATCTGCATGATAAAACTTTAGTCTTTATAACCTCTTACCATCATAACCCAGTCTTTTCCTTTCTACTGATCCCAGACCTTTAGATAAACTCAACCGATTGTCAACCAGAAAATTTTTAAATCTACCTATAAACTGAAAGGCCACCCTCCCCTTCGAGTTGTCCCACCTTTCTGGATGGAACCAATGAATTTCTTAAATGTATTTGATTGAAGTCTCTTGTCTCCCTAAAATGTATAAAACCAGCTGTACCCCAACCACCTTGGGCACATGTTCTCAGGACTTCCTAAAGGCTGTGTCACGGGCCGTGGTCACTCATATTTGGCTCAGAATAAATCTCTTCAAATATTTTAGAGAGTTTGGTTCTTTTCATCAACATGAGAAGAGCCTGAGCAAAATTACCTGCTAGTGTATAGTTTCTGCAGTAAGACGATTACAGAATACATATATTCCCCACCTGAGCATTCATTCATTCTTTCATTCTACCATTCATTTATTCATCAAACATGAATGGTCATTATAATAAAGGGATTTGGCCAGGTGCAGTGGCTCACACCTGTAATCCCAACAACTCAAGAGACTAAGGCAGGAGGATTGATGAGGCCGGGAGTTCAAGACCAGCCCAGACAACACAGCAAGACTCCATCCCTACAAAAATAATAATAAATAATAAAGGGATTTGGGGAATGCCAAGAGAACCCAGAGAATAGAACAAACACTACTTGAGAGGTAAATCAAAGTAAGGTACATGTAATCATCGAGGTAACATTTGTGTAAGAATTATCTGAGGTCGGTGGCAAACTGAATGAACTCCAAGTGTCCTTGGAGTGAATGACATTGCATAGTGTGCGGATAGGCTCTGTTATAAAGAAAGGAAGTTTCTGAACCTAAGAGAAGGACTAGTTAAAAGGAGGAAAGCACAAGAGCCAGTGTAACACTAAAACCACTCCTACTCCTATTCAAAAACTGTGTGATTTGAGAGTGATGTAATTTCAAAGAAGTCACTTCATCTTAAGAGGTGCAAGAGGCCAGGTGTGGCAGCTCACACCTGTAATCCCAGCACTTTAGGAGACCAAGGCAGGCAGCTCATTTGAGTCCTGGGTAATACAAGGAAACACCATCTCTACAAAAAATACAAAAATTAGCCGGGTGTGGTGATGTGTGCCTGTAGTCCCAGCTACTCATGAAGCTGAGGTGGGAGGGTCACTTGACCTTGGAAGGCGAAGGTTGCAGTGACCTGAGATTGTGCCACTGCACTCCAGCCTGAGCGACAGAATGAGACTCTGTCTCAAAAAAAAAAAAAAGAGAGTTAAACCTTTAGAAACCCAGTAGTCTTCAAATTACGCTCCTTGGAGTTCTAAAAGTTTCAAGGCGGTACAATAGAGGTGGGGTAGGGAGGAAAGGGGGAAGGTTGGAATGGACACCAACTTCAATGAGAGTGGCTCTGTTTTTGTGTTTTACATATTGAGGCTTCTCCATAAGATTTCACCTGATTTTTTTTTTTTTAAGAGATAAATGACAACATACTGAACTCCATCCTCTTCATTTCAGAAACAACTAAATAGGTCAGGTGTGGTTCACGGCTCATACCTGCAATCCCAGCACTTTGGGAGGCCACAGTGGGAGGATCACTTGAGCCCAGGAGCTCAAGACTAGCCTGGGCAACACAGGGAGACTCTTTCTCTACAAGAAATTAAAAACTTAGTTGGGCATAGAACTGTAGTTCTAGCTACTCAGGAGGCTGAGGTGAAAGGATCATTTGAGCCCAGGAGTTCAAGGTTACAATGATCTATATTATCACGCCACTGCACTCCAGCTTGGGTAACAAAGTGAGACAGTGTCTCTAAGATAAATTAATGTAAAAAAACAAATAGAAGCCAAAGAGATTAAGTAACCAAGATCACACAATTTAAGAAAAACAGTAAGCCATGCTATTGATTTTGGACATTGCTGTGCAAGTCATGGAGAGCCAGTATTTAAAACACAGTATAAAGGTAAGTGTACTTGGCAGGGCACAGTGGCTCACGCCTGTAATCCCAGCACTTTGGGAGACCGAGGTGGTGGATTACCTGAGGTCAGGAGTTTGAGACCAGCCTGGCCAAGATGGTGTAACCCCATCTCTACTAAAAATACAAAAATTAGCCGGGCATGGTGGCGCACACTTGTAGTCCCAGCTACTTGGAAGGCTGAGGCAGGAGAATCGCTTGAACCCAGGAGGTGGAGGTTGCCGTGAGCTGAGATCACGCCACTGCACTCCAGCCTGGGTGACAGAATGAAACCCCATTTAAAAAAAAAAAAAAAAGTTGAATGTAGTTGTTTACCCAGCATCAAGAAAAAGAAAGTCAAAATTGTCGCCGTCCCCCAAGTCCCCTTATGCTCCCTTCCAGCCTCTGTCCCACCAGTGAAACATGATCCCAACTTCGAATACCATAGATTCGTTCTGTCTGTTAAGGTACTTTATATGAATGAAATTATGTAGCCCATTGTGTCTCTTTTGTTCAGCATTTGTTCTGTAAGTTGTGTCATTATAGATCCTGTGTTCTCAAAAAAGAAAAAAAACCACACACACATATAGTATATATTCTAGTTAGAGACCCAGATTTGGTAGTTATCAGAGATTAGGAATACTTGTAATGTCAGTGAATTACATTATCCAGGGAAAGTACATATAAAAGAAAATACATAAGAAGACTGGTCTTTTAAAAGGAGAGGAAGACAACTCTGATAAGCAGTATAGGAACAAACTGGATTTTTGAGTCTTGAGACAAACATACCAATTATGAAGTGACTAGCATAGTCCAGGCAGTGAGAACTTGAACTTCAGCAATGGAGAAGAGGTATTTCAAAGGTACAATAGACAGGATTTTCTGATGAGCTAAATGTGGAAGATGAAAGAGGAGCATCACAGATGGGTTTCTATCTTGGGTGACTGTAGAGCAGTAATATTAACCAACACAGAAGCTCTAAGAAAGTAGGAATCTAGACATTAGATTTGGGGGATGAACAACAAAATGTTCAATTTTGAGCATACCTAATCTGATCCACCTACAAAGACATCTAGATGGAAGCGTTCAAGAGATAGTGAACACTCTATCTAGAAACTCAGATTTCGTAGTCATTAGGGATTGGGAGTGGTTGTAATCATGTGGGTGAATGACACTATCCAGAGAAATAATGTATAAGAAAAAAGAGACAAGATTAGTCAGAAACAGAAGTTCAGAAACAGGAGAAATCAGGATACAGAGTTAAGAGTTTCAAGGAGAAAATGGAATTGACACAGAAGACTCAGCTATTAGAGTTGGCAATCTGGAGTGAGTGTAGTTCTAGTACAGTGATGGCCGTAAAAGCCAAACTGAAGCAAATTAGGCAATAAATGTTCAAAATAAGGGGAAGAGCCTGGGCTTAGTGGCTCACACCTATTATCCAAGCACTTCGGGTGGCCAAGGCAGGCAGATCGCATGAAGTCAGGAGACCAGTCTCGTGGTCAACATGGTAAAACCCTGTCTCTACTAAAAATACAAAAATGAGCCGGGCATGGTGGTGAATGCCTGTGAGGCGGGAGAATAGCTTAAACCCAGGAGATGGAGGTTGCAGGGAGCCAAGATCGCACCACTGCCCTCCAGCCTGGGCGACAGAGCAAGATTTCCTCTCAAAAAATACATAGGAAAAAAGGTAAGATTTAAGAAAGGGAGGCAGAGTTATCATAAGGCTTTGGTTTTTAGGTGACAGAACAAAACTATTTTTAGACAAAAAAAAAAAAAAAGAAATAAAGATTTAATTTACAAAGAGGAGAAGGAAGAGAAGTTACCTAATGGAAGTTAGGGCCAGAAAAAGAAGTAGTAGACAGCTCTAGAACACCAAGTTAGAACCTGGGACAGATACTTCTGTCTCTGAGAATGAAGTTCAGGAACAGCAGTAAGAACGAACACACACAAGGGCCGTGCGCGGTGGCTCAAGCCTGTAATCCCAGCACTTTGGGAGGCCGAGACGGGTGGATCACAAGGTCAGGAGATCGAGACCATCCTGGCTAACACAGTGAAACCCCGTCTCTACTAAAAAATACAAAAAACTAGCCGGGCGAGCTGGCGGGCGCCTGTGGTCCCAGCTACTCGGGAGGCTGAGGCAGGAGAATGGCGTGAACCCGGGAGGCGGAGCTTGCAGTGAGCTGAGATCAGGCCACTGCACTCCAGCCTGGGCGACAGAGCGAGACTCCGTCTCAAAAAAAAAAAAAAAAAAAAAACGAACACACACACACGTAAGTTTAGAAGCAGAAGAAAGAGCAGTTGGGAAAGTACAGATTTTTTTCTGCCATTTTTCTTTTCTTTTATAGATACATATCTTTTAGAGACAGTCAATGTTGCCCCGGCTGGAGTGCAGTGGCATAATCATGGCGCACTGCAGCCTCGACCTCCCAGGCTCACGTGATTCTCCCACCTCAGCTTTTCAAGTGGCTGAGACTACAGGAGTGCGCTGCCAAGTTCAGCTAATTTTTAAAATTTTTTATAGAGGCACAGTCTCCCTATGTTGCCCAAGCTGGTCTCAAACTCCTAAGCTCAAGAGATCCTCCCACCTCAGCCTCCCAATGCAAGCTTTCTTTGTCTCTCTTCTTTAGGCTCAGGTAACAGCCCAAAGGGCAGGGCTAAAGACAGACTCCTTGATCTCACAGGCCCTCAAGAGTCTAAGCACAAATTTCTCTCCTCTTCAAGCCAAAAAAGAGAAAGACACACGCAAATCAGTTCCCATGACTCAACCAGTTATGTGCATTTCAGCTTGCATTCAAATTAGCTTAGGCCCTACACATCAAAACATTTGTTAAAATGAATGAATATGAAGGAAAACATTCTAGGCAGAGGTTACTCTGCAAAAGCAGAGTAACTAGTGTGGTCTGGAAAAATAAATTACTTATTCACATGTAATAGTGAAGGGCTGGCCTGGCACAGTGGCTCATGCCTGTAATCCTAGCACTTGGGAGGCCGAGGCGGTGGATCACCTTGAGGTCAGGAGTTCAAGACCTGCCTGGACAACATGGCGAAATCCCTCTCTACCAAAAATACAAAAAATTAGCCAGGCAAGGTGGCATGCGCCTGTGGTCCCAACTACTCAGGAGGCTGAGGAGGGAGGACTGCTTGAGTCTGTAAGGTAGAGGTTGCAGTGAGTCAAGATCATGCCACTGTACTCCAGCCTGAATAACAGAGTGAGACTCTATCTCAAAAAAAAAAAAAAAAAAAGAATAGTGAAAGGCTAATAACAATGCAAGGAACCATAACAGATACAAAAATAAGTACTACATCAACGCCTAGCTGATACAAATGTCAATTAGCACAAGATCCTTAAAACAATCGGAAAAATTAAACATTTATATATATATATATATATATATATATATATAAAATAGTGAAAGTCCATTACCAAGAAAACAATCATTAGCAGTTTTGAATAGATTGTTCCAGATATTTCCTATTTATGTACTAGCAAATACCACTTTTACAAAAATGAAGTCATACTTCATTGTTCTGCTTTTTTCATGTTACCAATTTTTCACAGTAAATAAGTAATCTTCTATTTTTCCAGACCACACTAGTTACTCTGGCTTTTGCTCATACTGTAACCTCTGTCTAGAATATTTCCCTTCACATTCATTCATTTTAACAAATGTTACAATTAATGCTACAATAAACATTCTTCATACATGTGTGTACATACAGGTCTGTGGACAGATGTGTGTTTCCAAAGATAAATTCTATAAGTGGAAGTAGCAGGTTAGAGAGTATGAACATTCTAATTTTAATAGATAATACCAAACAGCCCCCTAAATTGAACTTTACCTATAAAGTCTCTCAATACAGGCTGATAGCATAACACCAATAAGATGGGGTTTAGAGACACAACCCTCTAACTCTGACTTAATTCAAAAGACATTTTAGAGTACCTATACCAGTAATATACTGCATTTCCTCTAAGCAATTTTCCACAAACATTATTTCCCTTAACTAAGCTTTCTTCTCCAAACACATGTAATTTATAAGCACATGCTCCACAAAAATCTCAAACATGAAAAACTTACTAAGCAGACTCCACAGACAGGGGAAGAGGGGTGAATTTGAAGACCCAGTCCTGATTACCACAGTTAACAGTTTGGTATTTGTTTTTCCAGATTTATTTGATGCATATATAAACAAACATGTTATTTTCAAACCCAAATAAAATTATGCTAGTCAATTAATATTCTATTAATTTCATTACACATATTATGGATATCCTTCCATAGCAATATATAACACATCAATCATATCCTTTTAAATAGGTGTACAGTTGCCGGGCGCGGTGGCTCAAGCCTGTAATCCCAGCACTTTGGGAGGCCGAGATGGGCGGATCACGAGGTCAGGAGATCGAGACCATCCTGGCTAACACGGTGAAACCCCGTCTCTACTAAGAAATACAAAAAATAGCCGGGCGAGGTGGCAGCGCCTGTAGTCCCAGCTACTCGGGAGGCTGAGGCTGGAGAATGGCGTGAACCCGGGAGGCGGAGCTTGCAGTGAGCTGAGATCCGGCCACTGCACTCCAGCCTGGGCTACAGAGCGAGACTCCGTCTCAAAAAAAAAAAAAAATAAATAAATAAATAAATAAATAAATAAATAGGTGTACAGCATTACAGGATGTACCAGAAATTAAGCTATCTCCCATTGGTGGACATTAAGACGGTTCCCAATTTTTTGCTTAACAAACCATACTACTTTGAACATCCTCATAGATACACTGAGTATTTAGGTAGAACAATACTTCTAGAAGTAGAATTAATGGGTATCAAGTTGCTTTCCAAAATTATTAATAGTACCATTTTATATTCCCACTGGTATGTAAACATACTTGTTTCTGTATAATCTTGCCAATATTTGATATAAACAATTATTTTATATATTGCCAACCTGAGAGGCAAATTTTTTCTAAATTTTCATTTCTCTGATCATTAGGGAACTCAGCATCTTTCATATATCTATCATGTACATTTCTCCTATGAATTGCCTATTCATTTATTTTGTCCATTTTCTATAGCATGCTGCTCAATGGAAATACAACACAAACTACATAATGTAATTTTAAATGTTCTAGTAGCCACATGTTATAAAGTAAAATTAGGCCAGGCGCAGTGGCTTATGCCTTTCCCAGCACTTTGGGACACTGAGGCAGGTGGATCATCTGAGGTCAGGAGTTTGAGACCCCCCTGTCCAACATGGTAAAACTCCGTCTCTACTAAAAATATAAAAATTAGCTGGGTGTAGTGGCGGGCACCTGTAATCTCAGTTATGCAGGAAGCTGAGGCAAGAGAATCACTTGAACCTAAGAGGCAGAGGTTGCAGTAAGCCTAGACTGCACCAGTGCACTCCAGTTTGGGTAACAGAGTGAGACTCCGTTTCAAAAAAATACATAAAAAGTAAAAATAAACAGGTAAAATCTGTGTTAATATATTTTAATTAGTTCGTATCTAAATATTATCATCTCAACATATGATCAGTATAAAAATTCTTAAGGCATTTTACATTTTTGTACTAAGCCTTCAAACTCCAGCTTTTACACTTATTATACACTTGGAGTACTTCTCAATATAGAACTAGCCACATTTCATGTGCTGATTAACCGCATGTTGCTAGAGGCTACTGTATGGGATAATGTGGGTCTATAGGATCTTTATATGTCAGAGCTCAGATTTCCCCCATTTCAGCCTTTTTTTCCCCTATATTTTTATTTTTACTGTACAAATAATTTAAAAGCAAAGGCTTCAAATAATGTAAAATTATGAAGAACAAAACATGACAGTCTTCTTTATTACCTCACAGTACCATCTCCAAGATAACCGTATCAGCCATTGAAGTACATTCTCACAGCCTACTTTTACATATTATATAAATGCATATATATCCATATGTATTTTACATTGTCTTAACCTTCTTCTAAGATAATACCCATCAGAAATACCATATTCAACTCTACATAATATTCAACAGGATGGATAGATCAAAATTTATTTTTTAATAGACACATAATACATTTATATCTCATTGTAAAAACTTAAAACATACAAATAAAGTCAATTTCTTTTGACCACCCTTCCCCATAAGTCTCTTAAATTACCCAATGTTGTTAACAACATGACCTGTATCCATGGATCTTTTTCTATGTATTACAATAATAGATATTATATTAATAGTAAGCTTTTACCTGTAACATATGCTACAAATGCTTTTAATCTAGCTTGTTTGTCTTTTAATTTTAGGGCATCTTTCATTATACCAATTTAAATTTATCTTTCCTTTATGACTTGCCATACAAAGTCATAAAGTGAGTGTCTTGTCATACGAAGAAAGGCCTGTCTCATACCAAGTCTTATACCAGAAAATTGTCCTATATTTTATTCTAGTACCTCTATGATTTAGGGGTTTTATGTACATATCTGATCTACGTGGATTTTATTTTGGAGTGAAGAAATGGATATGAGTCCAAATTGTTTGCACTACCCTTCTACCACCACCACTTGCAATGTCTAGCAGTGTCTACCCTTCTTATCTCTATGACCCCTAAGACTATATCCCAGCCCATAAAGATGGAAAGGCAAAAGGCTACGTAGAGTATAGCACAGAAAGGAGGGTGGGGATTAACTGCAGAGAGGAAAAACTTGACAAACACTACTTCAGCCAGGTGGTCAAGGTCAACATCAACGTCATAAACCATGCAGACAGTATGTGCTCTTGATAAGATGAAAGTATCATTTTGCCTTTGTGATCTTTCTCCTAAGAATTCATTAACGTGGTCCAAGCATGACAAATCATCAAATTCCAATATACCCACAATATATTTATATATCTTCTATAATATCTGTCCAGTAATCTCTCAAAACTGTCAAAGTCATCAAAAACAAGGAAAGTCTAAGGAACAGTCACAACCAAGAGGAGTCTAAGGAGTCATGACAGCTAAATGGATTGTGGTAACCCGGAACAGAACAAGGACATTAAGTAAAAACTAAGGAAACTGAAATACTGCATAGACTTCAGTTAATAATACAATCAATATTGGTTCATTATTTCTAACAAACATACCATGCTAAGATATTAATAATAGGGGAAACCATGCGTGGGATGCATGAAGGGATATATATGGGAACTTTGTTCTATTTGCTCCATTTTTCTCTAAATTTAAAACTGTTTAAAAAACAATTAAGCCTATCAATTTTTTTTTTTTTTTTTTTTTGAGATGAGTCTCACTCTGTCGCCCAGGCTGGAGTGCAGTGGCCGGATCTCAGCTCACTGCAAGCTCCGCCTCCCGGGTTTACGCCATTCTCCTGTCTCAGCCTCCCGAGTAGCTGGGACTACAGGCGCCCGCCACCACACCCGGCTAGTTTCTTGCATTTTTTTAGTAGAGACGGGGTTTCACCATGTTAGCCAGGATGGTCTCGATCTCCTGACCTCGTGATCCGCCCGTCTCGGCCTCCCAAAGTGCTGGGATTACAGGCTTGAGCCACCGTGCCCAGCCCTATCAATTTTATAAAAAGCAAATACCTCAGAAGTATAAGAGTATAGGTAAACATGTGCCTCTAATTTTGACCACATTCATTAAAAACAAAATACCCACTGGATCCATATAGAAATTTATCTTTTTTTTTTTTTTTTTGAGACAGAGTCTGGCTCTGTCACCTAGGCTGGAATGCAGTGGCACAATCTTGGCTCACTGCAACCTCCACCTCCTGGTTTCAAGTGATTCGCCTGCCTCAGCCTCCCGAGTAGCTGCTACTACAGGCACCCGCCGCCACGCCCGGCTAATTTTTTTTGTATTAGTAGAGATGAGGTTTCACCATATTGGCCAGGCTGGTCTTGAACTCCTGACCTTGTGATCTGCCCACCTTGGCCTCCCAAAGTGCTGGGATTACAGGCATGAGCCACCGCAACCTGCAGAAATTTATCTTAAGAAAAAAATCTAAAGAAGGAAAATAGATTGCAAGGATGCACAGTACAGTTTTACCAATATTAGAAAAAATACAAATAAGCTAATTTATCCAAAAATAGAGAAAGAAGCAAAAAATTAAAGTTATATTCACTCGGAATATTATTTACCTATTACAAATGATAATTTCAAGGCTATAGGAGATAGGAAATGTTTATCATATAACGCAAATTTTTTAAAAAAAAATACAAATTGTAGGCCAGGCGCTATGACTCACACCTGTAATCCCAGTACTTTGGGAGGCCGAAGCAGGTGGATCACCTGAGGTCGGGAGTTTGAGACCAGCCTGACCAACATGGAGAAACCCCATTCCTACCGAAAATACAAAATTAGCCGAGCGTGGTGGTGCATGCCTGTAATCCCAGCTACTCGGTAGGCTGAGGCAGGAAAATCGCTTGAACCCGGGAATTGCAGGTTGAGGTGAGCCAAGATCGCGCCATTGCACTCCACCCCAGGTAATAAGAGCGAAACTCCATCTCAAAAAAAAAAAAAAAAATTGTAGAATATGAATGCAAATTTGGGTATTCCTTTTTTTTTTTTTTTTAAATCTTACATGAACCACATATACCAAAATGTTAAGTGATTAAAAACAGACAAGGCTAAACACGGAGGCTAATGCTTGTAATCCTAGCGCTTTTGGGAGGCCAACACAGGAGGATCATTTGAGGCCAGGAGTTCAAGACCAGCCTAGGAACGTAGTGAGACCCCATCTCTACCAAAAATTTTAAAATTAGCTGGGTGTGGTGGGTGGTGTGCATCTACAGTCCTAACTACTCAGAAGACTGAGGTGGGAGGATCACCCAAGAGTTCGAGATTACAGTGAGCTATGAACATGAGACTGAACTCCAGCTGGACAACAGTGAGACCCTGTATCTATAAAAATAAATAAAAAGTAAAAGTAAAAAACAAATACTAAGATCTTAGTAAAGATCTTACTCTTCAGTAAAGAGAAGTCTATGGTAAACTTACAACCAGTTTTTCAAACACTATGTTTTGTTTTTTTTTTCTTTTTTGCAACAGAGTTTCACTCTATTGCCCAGGTTGGAGTGCAGTGGCGCAATATTGGCTCACTGCAACCTCCGCCTCCTGGGTTCAAGTGATTATTCTGCCGCAGCCTCCCAAGTAGGTGGGAGGTGCCCACCACCATGCCTGACTAATTTTTTGTACTTTTAGTAGAGACATTTAAGTAGAGACAAGGTTTCACCATGTTGGCCAGGCTGGTCTCGAACTCCCGACCTCAAGTGACCCGCCCGCCTCAGCCTCCCAAAGTGCTAGGATTACAGGCATGAGCCACAGCACCCAGCAGCCCTTGTCTATTTTTCAGTCTATTATAAATGATAATAAATAACAAGTCTCTTTTACTAAAAGCATTTAACTGAAATTACCATTTCATCTCAAATCCAGTCATGCTACATCTTGTGCTAAAAACTACAGAGCAAAAGTACACTACAACAAACACACCCTACTGCAGGGGCAGAAAGAGCCTGGCAACAAAGAGCCGATGCCACACCCCATAAGGGCTTGCATGTGAATAACTTTTTTCTGTGATTGGCAGTTTCAGATCTCAACCAAAAGGCTAACAGAACAAAAGAGTAAAGAAATTCCAAGTAGCAGCTAATGGGCAGAAAAGCATTTGTCCATTTTCCTATGCTATCAAGCCAATTAAATTTTTTTTTAATTACCAATATACTTCAATTACTACAAATAAAGCATACTATTGCTGCGCAAAAATAGCGCTTTTGAATATAACATCAAAAGAAACATCCAAGAAAGCAAACATAAAATAATAATAAATGTGGGCCGGTTGCAGTGGCTCACACCTGTAATCCCAGCACTCTTGGAGGCCAAGGCAGGACGACAGCTTGAGCTCAGGAGTTTGAGACCAGTCTGAGCAACATAGTGAGACTCTGTCCCTACAACAACAATCATCATCATCATCATCATCATCATCATCATCATCATCATCAACATCATCATCAACATGCAATGAGGATTTGTTTAAAGCAAACTCCAAAATCTAACAGGGAAAAAAATTACCAAGAAAAAATAAAATAGAGATATTGTAACACAGAATTTGTTACACTAAAACCAAGAGCATACCCAGAAAACATCCTTCACTCACACCACCACCTAACCAAAGCAAGGTCTCACTTCCCCCAAAGATTTCAAACCACAAATTTACAAATTCTTTTCATCAACCTGAATTCTTTAATTTGGATGGTCATGGACTTTTTTTTTTTTAATCTGATAAAACCTATGGTTGTTCTCCCTGGAAAAACACAAATGTACAAAGTCTGGCACATCATTCCGAAGGTTTCACACCTCCAAAGCCAACTGTAGACTTTCAGACAATTCATGTATTCCATAGCTTAAATGTTTAATAACATACATAAACCCTCATTCTTAAAAAAAGATAATAAGTGGGAAAGACCCTTCCAATTATGTAATCCACTCATTCCCAAACTATTTTTTTAAAGGAATAAAAGAATGGCTACTCCATACGCAGAGCAGCAGCCTCACTCCCAAACTATTCTAACCATCACCCACCTAAGTAGGACAAGAGATCTAACCTTCCTACCTCCTCCCATTTTCTAGTACACAAATAACTCCCTAATGAAGAATTGTAGCAATGTAACAAGCACACAAGAGCAAAACGGTCCACAAAAATTTAAATGTAACATTAATTCTACAATTATATTCATCCAAAAATAACAGCAATTGGAACCACAGCCAATTTGAGACAACACCACTGATGCAGTGAAAATAATATCTTCTGAGTGTGGGCATGTATAGGATTAATTTTCTAGTGCTGCCAAAGCATGGTATAGCTGGCAGATTTCTTATAAGAAAACTAAACTAGAGCCCTCAGTAAGTTCTAGAAGCCGGCTAATTTTAGTTTGTGAATACTAAACTTCAGTAATCCTTAGTAACTCAGATTATTGGTAGGCAGCCTATTCTAATACATAAATATCAGAGGTTATGGGAATGGAATAACAACAACCCCTGAGAAATGAGGGACAACTTGTTTTTCTGGTTCATTATCCATTAGGAAAAGCTTCTGATCTAGTGTGTGTCTTGGACAATACTGAGCAAGCACGAATCTAAGCCAATAATTTTCAACAATTTTTCCACTGTGATTCTGAGTAATGGCTTACCAACAGCATAAAATGAACCTCCTAAACTGGAACCCACATACCTCACTAGAGGGGAATATAAAATAGATCAACTGCTTCGGAAAACAATTCAGAATTTCCTCAAAATGTTAAACATAGGTTACCATGTAAGTCAGCAATTCCACCCCTAAGTATGAGCCCAAAATAAATAAAAATGTGTCTCAAAACCTGTACACAAATGCTCACAGCAGCATTATTCATAATAGCCAAAAAGTGGAAACAACCAAGTGGAAGCAAATGTCCATCAAATACAGATGAATGAATAAACAAAATGTGGTATATCCATATCATCCATAAATTATTTGGCCATAAAAAGGAATGAAGTATTGATCCATGCGATAACATTGATGAATCTTGAAAACACTATGGTAAGTAAAAGAAGTGAGTCGCAAAAGACCATATATTGTATAATTCCATTTATTTATTTATTTTTTTTTTTTTTTTTTTTTTTTTTTTTTTTTTTTTGAGACGGAGTCTTGCTCTGTCGCCCAAGCTGGAGTGCAGTGGCGCGATCCTGGCTCACTGCAAGCTCCGCCTCCTGGGTTCACGCCATTCTCCTGCCCCAGCCTCCCGAGTAGCTGGGACTACAGGCGCCCGCCACTGCGCCCGGCTCATTTTTTTTTTTTGTATTTTTAGTAGAGACGGGGTTTCACCGTGGTCTCGATCTCCTGACCTTGTGATCCGCCCGCCTCGGCCTCCCAAAGTGCTGGGATTACAGGCGTGAGCCACCGCGCCCGGCCGTATAATTCCATTTATATGAAATGTCTAAGATAAGCAATTTCATAGACACAGAAAGTAGACTAGTGGCTACCTAGAGCTAGGGGTGTTGGAGATGGAAAGTGACTGCCATTGGATATAGGAGGTTCTTTTAAGAACGATGAAAATGTTCTAAAATTAGATAGTGATACTGGTTGTGCAAGTCTGTGAATATACTAAAAAACACTGAACTATGAACTTTAAAAGGGTGAATTTTGTAATATATATCTTAATAAAGCTGTTTTTTATCTATTCAAATAACACACAAGGTGTTTTAGGCTCTACCTTCTGCCTACCTTTCCAGGTATTTCAACCTTCCCACCTCCACCTCCATTTGATCTTATTCCCATGCCCCCTCTCTTTGCACCTGTGGAACCACCTACCTTCTGAGTGACACTTCCACTAATGCTAGCTTCCTTTGCCACAGTCCCATTTCGTCTCATATTATCTCATTAAACTACATACCAGCTAGTATTGTTATTTTTATTTTCATGCCTGCCCCACTTCTATTAGACTGTGAGCTCCTGAATGGCTCTTTAACTTCAAATACCTAGTGCCCAGCAGTCAGCCACGTGGTAGGCACTAAAATATTCTTTAATAAGCACAGGTTAGCATCCTTTCAACTGCACAGAAGACAAACAAACCGAGGAACTTGAGTTTGAATCCCAGTGCAAGTACTTCCTAGCTCTGTGGACTTCCACATGACATAGGTTCAATTTCCTAACCAAGTAATGTGGATACAGTAGACCCCCTCATCTGTAGTTTCACTTTCTGAAGTTTCAGGTACCTGTGGTTGACCACGGTCTGAAAATATAAAGTGGATAATTCCAGAAATAAACACTTCATAAATTTTTAATTGTGCACCATCCTGAGTAGCATGGTAAAATCTTGCATTGCCCTCCTCTGTCCCAACCAGGACGAAAATCATCCCTTTGTTCAGGGTGTATCCACTGTGTCTATGCTGCCTGCCCGTTAGTCACTTAGCAGCTGTCTCAGTTATCAGATTGACTGTCACAGTATCACAGTGCTTGTGTTCAAGTAACCCTTATTTGATTAATAATGACCCCAAAGTGCAAGAGTAGTGAGGCTGGCAATTCAGATATGCCAAGGAGAAGTGACTTCCTTTAAGTGAAACGGTGAAAGTCTTCAACTTAATACGGAAAGGAAAAAATTGTATGCTGAGGTTGCTAAGATCTACAGTAAGAACAAGTCTTATATCTGTCAAATTGTTAACAGTATATTGTTATAATTGTTCAATTTATTATTAATCTCTTACTGTGCCTAATTTATAAATTAAACTTTATCATAGGTACATATATACAGGAAAAGACATAGTGTATATTGGTTTCTGTACTATCCATGGTTTCAGGCATTCACTAGGGGTTTTGGAATGTATTCCTTGCCAATAAGCAAGTACTACTGTAATTGTACCTAAATGCCAGGTTATTTTAAGGCCTAGATATCACGTCTGGAAAACATCTGGCACATAGAAGGTGTCCATAAATAATGATTACAACAATCATTTCAACATTATTTTAATTACAATCACTAATCAACTTGTTTTACTGAAACAAATTAGAGTTGTACCAATTATTAATAAAGGGATTTGTTTTTCTCACTGTAATCAATATTTGAGAAAAAAGTTATCATTTCTATCTAGAGGCTTAGGGTCCCAAATATACAAAGCATTAAGACCTAAAAGCCTCAAAGAAGATAACTTCTCTATACAAACTTAGTTCTTAATTCTAGTTCTGCAATTTAACAACCTCCGTATAGATTTTTATGCACAAATTATAAGCTCAGATTTTTATAAATGTTGAGTTTAGCCTTCAAAAGATCAACCAATAAGCCAGGAGACATAAAAGAACAGGAATAGTAAACTAATACCGAAGTGGTTAGTACTCAAATTCTATTGAAGACTTAAATCAAAACTAATTTTTGAAGAACAGTCAACAACTCTGAACAAGACAACTCACCCACACAAAGGGGGATAAAAATACCTAAGAATAGCTTGTGACTCAGCCTGCATTTCTATAAGGGGTGCAAGGGGACCTGACTACTTAGCCTATTGTCATCTGTCTCGTATCAAGACTAAATATTACAGCAAAACTATTTACGTGGCATGAATAAAAAGTACAGAGGGAAAGAAATTCAGATAGATGCTTCACTTTCAAGTAAAATATCGCCTCTTTGAAACAAAGACAACTTTTAAGTTTTGAAGCCATATAAGAAAACAAAAGAAAGAATAAACAGATTCTGTATCATCTATATAATATTTAAAATTTCCTTGAAAACAAACTTAAAAGGTAAACAAATGGGGAAAAATCACAACATATGATAAGCAGTTAATATTTTAATGTACATAGGGCTATTAAAATAGATAATGAAAACACTAAAACCTCAAATAATCTACGAAAGAAGAAACAGAAGAAATAAAAGTAGTTAATAAATGTTAACATCATTAATAATTAGGAAAACGAGGCTAGGCACAGTGGCTCATCCTGTAATCCCAGCACTTTGGGAGGCTGAGCAGGGGCAAATCGTCTGAACTCAAGAGATCGAGGCCAGTCTGGGAAACATGGTGTAAACCTGCCTTCAGGAGTTCCAGGCCAACCTGGGAAACATAGTGTAAACCTGCCTCAATAAAAACTACAAAAAAATTAGTTGGTCCCAGCAGGAGGCTGAGGTGGCAGGATGGCTGGAGGCCAAGAGAAGGAGGTTGCAGTGAGCTGAGATCCCGCCACTGCACTCCAGCCTGGGCAACAGAGCCAGACCCTGTCTCAAAAACAAAACAAAACAAAACAAAACAAAACAAAACATTGGCCAATATCTAGGGCTAGCAAAGGTGAATGAAACTGGGTGCTTGCAGGCATAGCCCATGGGAGTACATATTGGTATAACTCTTCGGAAGGCACTCTGAAAACATGTATCAAGAGTCCTATCGGCCGGGCGCGGTGGCTCAAGCCTGTAATCCCAGCACTTTGGGAGGCCGAGGCGGGTGGATCACGAGGTCAGGAGATCAAGACTATCCTGGCTAACATGGTGAAACCCCGTCTCTACTAAAAATACAAAAAACTAGCCGGGCGTGGTGGCGGGCACCTGTAGTCCCAGCTACTCGGGAGGCTGAGGCAGGAGAATGGCGTAAACCCGGGAGGCGGAGCTTGCAATGAGCCAATGTTGTGCCACTGCACTCCAGTCTGGGAGACACAGCAAGACTCCGTCTCAAAAAAAAAAAAAAAGAGTCCTATCAATATTCATATCCTATAAAGCAATAATTTCATTTCTGGGAATCTGTCATAAGGAAATAACAGTAAATGTGGGAAATGCTTTAATTACAAAGATATGGCAGCATTAGTAATTACTGAAAAAAACTAAAAATGCATGTTCAAAAATAAAAGAATATACTAAGCCAAAGTATCACGCTTCCACTTAAAATCAAATTCATATGATACGTGAATTATATCTCAATAAAGCTACTTTGTGATCAAGTTCAGTTAGACCACATAATAACATGGAAACTGCTTATGTTCTTACAATTTAAAACTTACATTTTGATATAAATGTGCATATTTATCATTATGAAAAATTAAAACAGCAGCCATCCATCATCAATATTTACTAAGTGCCAAGCCCTACACTACAAGTCATTACAAGTTATCATGGTTACCTCGTTATCACTGATACCATCACCAGGCCCATCCTGGAAGGGTCTCAGGCCCAGGGCCATCACCAACTGTGGGGCTGGCCCAAGATAAATTACACTTTAAAGAAGGCCTCACTAAACATTTTCATAGGCTCCTTGGGAATGTTAAAAACAAATCTGGAAATTGAGCCCAGTGGGATTGTGGGTCTGTTCTACCCTACTTTCCAGCCCTCTTAAATAGATTATTCCGATGGTAAGATTAAAAATTAAGGGCAAAAAGGCTAATTTCCTTTCCAGTCACGGGGTAAAACAAAGACCAAAATAAGAACTATGTTAGGTCAGTTTGAAATTTCTCAATGAACCAAGTTAAAATAACAGGCAACATTAGGCACTTACACTAAGCAGAAGTCACTGTGCTAATAAGCACTTTAGATTACATATAACACCACCAGGAGCTAGGTAATGTTTCCCTATTTCACACATGAGTAAACAGAAACTGAAGAGAATTAAAGTTACTTGCCCAAGATTATACAGTTATTTGGTGTCAGAGCTGGGAGCAGGAGGTCTAACTTCAGAGGCTGTACTCTTATCTTCTATAGTTATGATGAAAATAAATGAAATTTTTATTAAAATCACATACTTTATCTAAAAGGAATATACATTTGTGAAGAAAATGATCTAAAGAATATGAAACAGTTAACTAAAACGAGTGTTTACCTTCTGGTAATAGTCCCCCATTCCACTAAATGTCTACCATAATCCATGCTGAATAGCTCCACAAGTAAACAAATCATTTAATGTCCTGATGTATCTATGAAATTATATTTTAAATGAACCTCCTGAAATAACACTATACATTCTGCAAATGAAATATGCTGCCCTCTTGGAGCTGTGAAAATACATATTTCTTGTAACTGTCCTAATTCTGTTCAGCTTCCTCCCTTCCTCTCCCACTTCCTCTTTGCTCTCAGATCCTTTAAGACCAGTTCAGTTTCTCCTCCTCAAGAATACCTATATTCACACTTTACCCAAGAGAACTCTAACATTAGTGTCTGCGCTCTACAGCGGTAGGATGTTACAAAATCCAAAAAACGAACTCAAGTAAAAAATACAGTATTTCTGATGTACCTTCAACTTTAGATCTATCCACTTACAGAATTAACTATAAACATCCTTATTTTTCTACTTCACACTTGGAATTCTGCCTTTAAAATCAGCACACAGGCCAGGCGCGGTGGCTCAAGCCTGTAATCCCAGCACTTTGGGAGGCCGAGACGGGCAGATCACGAGGTCAGGAGATCGAGACCATCCTGGCTAACACGGTAAAATCCCGTCTCTACTGAAAAATACAAAAAACTAGCCAGGCGTGCTGGCGGGCGCCTGTAGTCCCAGCAACTTGGGAGGCTGAGGCAGGAGAATGGTGTAAATCCTGGAGGCGGAGCTTGCAGTGAGCTGAGATCCGGCCACTGCACTCCAGCCTGGGTGACAGAGCGAGACTCTGTCTCAAAAAAAAAAAAAAAAAAAATCAGCACACAGTAACCAAAACAGCATGGCACTGGTACTAAAGCAGACATATAGGCCAATGGAGCAGAACAGAGACCTCAGGAACACCACAACACATCTACAACCATCTGATCTTCGACAAACAAGACAAAAACAAGCAATGGGGAAAGGATCTCCTATTCTATAAATGCTGTTGGGAAAACTGGCTAGCCATATGCAGAAAACTGAAACTGGACCGTTTCCTTACACCTTATACAAAAATTAACCTGAGATGAATTAAAGACTTAAATGTAAAACCCAAAACCATAAAATCCTAGAAGAAAACCTAGGCAATACCATTCAAGACACAGGCACGGGCAAAGACTTCATGACAAAAATGCCAAAAGCAATTGCAACAAAAGCCAAAATTGACAAATAGGATCTAATTAAACTAAAGAGCTTCAGCACAGCAAAAGAAACTATCATCAAGCCAGCACGGTGGCTCACGCCTATAATCCCAGCACTACAGGAGCCTGAGGTGGGAGGATCACCTGAGGTCAGGAATTCCAGACCAGCCTGGCCTGCATGGTGAAACTCTGTCTCTACTAAAAAAAAAAACAAATACAAAAAGGCCAGGCATGGTGACTCACGCCTGTAATCCCAGCACTTTGGGAGGCCAAGGCAGGCGGATCACCTGAGGTCAGGAGTTTGAGACCAGCCTGGACATGATGAAACCCCGTTTTTGCTAAAAATACAAAAATTAGCCGGGCATGGTGGCAGGTGCCTGTAATCCCAGCTACTCGGGAAGCTGAGGCAGGAGAATCACTTGAACCTGGGAGGCGGAGGTTGCAGTGAGCTGAGATCGCGCAACATTGCACTCCAGCCTGAGGGACAACAGCAAGACTTCGTCTCAAAAAAAAAAAAAAAAAAGTTTGGCGTGGTGGCACATGCCTATAATCCCAGCTACTCGGGAGGCTGAGGCAAGAGAATTGTTTGTACCTGGTAGGCAGAGATTGTGGTGAGCCAAGATTGCACCACAGCACTCCAGCCTGGGAGACAGAGCAAGACTCTGTCTCAAAAAAAAAAAAAAAAAAGAATATCACCAGAGTGAACAGGCAACCTACAGAATGGGAGAAAATTTTTGCAATCTACCCATCTGACAAAGGTCTAATATCCAGAATTTACAAGAAACTTAAACAAATCTACAAGAAAAAAAAACAACCCCATCAAAAAGTGGGCAAAGGATATGAATAGACACTTCTCAAAAGAAGACATTTTCGAGGCCAACAAACATGAAAAAAAGCTCAACATCACTGATCATCAAAGAAATGCAAATCAAAACCACAATGATGGCTGGGCATGGTGCAGTGGCTCAAGCCTGTAATCCTAGCACTTTGGGAGGCCAAGGCGGGTGGCTCACCTGAGGTTAGGGGTTTGAGACCAGCCTGGCCAACATGGTGAAACCCTGTCTCTACTAAGAAGACAAAAAATGGCAGGGCGTGGTGGCGGGCGTCTGTAATCCCAGTTACTTGGGAGGCTGAGGCAGAAGAATCGCTTGAGCCCAGGAAGCGGAGGTTGCAGTGAGCCGGGATCGTGCCATTGCACTTCAGACTGGGCAACAAAAGTGAGACTCCGTCTCAAAAAAAAGAAAAAAAACACACACACACACAATGAGATACCATTTCATGTCAGTCAGAATGGTGATTATTAAAAAGCCAGGAAACAATAGATGCTAGTGAGGCTGTGGTGAAATGGAACGCTTTTACGCTGTTGCTGGGAATGTAAATTGCTTCAACCACAGTGGAAAATAGTATGGCGATTCGTCAAGGACCTAGAACCAGAAATACCATTCGACCCAGCAATCTCATTAATGGGTATATACCCAAAGGAATATAAATCATTCTACTATAAAGACACATGCATATGTATGTTTATTGCAGCACTATTTACAATAGCAAAGACACCGAACCAACCCAAATGCCCATCAATGATAGATTGGATAAAGAAAATGTGATACTACGCACCATGGAATACTATGGAGCCATAAAAAGGAATGAGATCATGTCCTTTGCAGAGACATGGATGAAACTGGAAGCCATCATCCTCAGCAAACTAACACAGGAACAGAAAACCAAACACCGCATGTTCTCACTCATAAGTGGGAGTTGAACACTGAGAACACATGGACACAGAGAGGGGCACAACACACACCAAGATCTGTTGTGGGGGGGGGAAATGAGGGGACTTAGAGGGCGGGTCAATAGGTGCAGCAAACCACCATGGCACATGTATACCTATGCAACAAACCTGCACGTTCTGCACGTGTATCCTATTTTTTGTTTTTTTTTAAGAAGTAATTTTTTTTAAGAATTAATTTTTTTAATTTAAAAAAAAATCGGCACACAGGAAAGTCTGCCTTTCTTCAAAAATAGTTTTCTACAAATTTTTTTCCATAAATAAGGTACTAAAAAAACTTGAATCCAAAAAATGAAAAAGAAAATGCATGTTAGATGGTAATAAATATATCACATTTTTGGTAATGTAATTTGTTTATTCTGAATCATTTCTGCAACTTAATATATTTTACAAGTAAATATAATATGTAAAAATGCTACCTAATGGACTAATATGTACTTTCACTCAACACATTTTTTTTTTTTACTGAACGTCCATATAACTCTTTTTTTTTTTTTTTTTTTTTTTTGAGACGGAGTCTCACTCTTGCTCAGGCTGGAGTGCAGTGGCACGACCTCAGCTCACCGCAACCTCCGCCTCCCAGGTTCAACAATTCTCCTGCCTCAGCCTCTTAAGTGGCTGGGACTACAGGTGCGCGCCATCACGCCTGGCTAATTTTTTGTATCTTTTAGTAGAGACAGGGTTTCGCCATATTGGCCGGTCTCAAACTCCTGACCTTGCGATCTGCCCGCCTCAACCTCCCAAAGTGCTGGGATTACAGGCGTGAGCCACCGTGCCCGACCTATATAACTCTTTTTTAAATTTATGAACCAAGATGACGATACCAGATAAGGCACAGGTGCTGAAGTTAAAAGGATCTTGGTTTGAAACCTGGCTATTGTACTTACTAGCTCAGAGACCTAAAGTAGTCAAACTTCAGGTTAACATTTCACTTATCTTTTTGATGGGAGGATAATAATTACTCCTAGGGCCTTAGTAAGCTTTAAATGATTATGTAAAACACTTAGCATAGAGTCTAACATGCAGTTACGTGCTCGATAAATGACAACCATGGTAAACGTATTTTATACTGAACAAAGCATAGTTGAAGGAGACAGCCAATATGTGATCCTTTTGTCTTACTAAAGATGGAAATTTGTGAAACTCTACATTAAAACTAAAAATCCTAAGGTTACATACGAAATTTCCCACTCTTTAAAAAAGATACACTAACTACATAAGGTTAAATGATTTTTTTAAATAAGAAAGAAAAAAAAAAAGAAAAGCTTCTTGAAAGCTGCTGAGTTTGGGTGACGGGTACGTGCTATTTTTGTGAAAATACAAATTTTTTAACACTATTAATCCAATCCCCAGAACATGCCTAATACACCTCCTCATATTCAGGAGAGAGCAAGATTTTAGCCTTGAGAGGTACTGAAAAATGGTACCTTCCTGCTTAATAATTCTGTACAGGTCAAGTTTTCTCGGACGATTTTACCTTTCATTATAAAGGTGGGCACAGGGAATAGTTATCAATACATGGAAGGGAGAAAAAATGCAAGCTTTTCAACTGCTTATTAATACTACATCAAAATAGCTGCAATGAACATTTTTTCCACGTTTTCAAAAACATCAAATACATCCACTTTATTTACTTTTGTAATTACAAGAGGCTGACAGGCACGGACCAAAAAAAAGCTCAAGGTAAACACATCAGAGTTGTCAATATCTTTAAATTTTGAAGGAAGTCATTACCAATTCGTGTAAATGTTTTATGCGATGTTTCTAGGTAGCTTTTAGGTTTTACCACTGATTAACAACATAGCACACCAGCACAGGGAGAGAGGCAATTTTTCGAAATGCTTAAGAAGCTTTAACCTACAAGAGCTTATGCTACCTAAACTGAGCTAACAACGTAAAATTTCAAGTCACACCTTGCCTATTTCTGAGTAAGCAAGCAAACACTGTGAAACAAACTAGAAGCACAGAGCAAAGCAAGTCATTTCTGTGCTAACCTTAATTCCTATCATAACGGGGTTGGCTTCATCAAAACATATTCCTATTTCGGTATTAACACAAGTTTCAAATAAAGCACACTTGCCATTGGTAATTCTGGAGCGACAAAGCGCATAATTAATAAATCCAAATGGAGCATCTTTCTACAGGATGCAAAGCCATCTGCAGTTTCAGCCTCGGTTTACCCACTCACTATGCACATGCAGACGTCTTTTTAAATAAATAAATAAATAAATAAATAAATAAACTTTATCTGGCCTGAGAGATTACATCTCTCGGTGCTTCCTGTATATTCTGGAAGTCAATAACGCTGAAGGTAAATTTAACATTTCCAACTCCGGAGGAACGCGAGCGGTGGACGCCAAGCATCCGCCCACTGTCCTCTCGTGACTCGGGCTACTTTGACGCACTGGGATGCGGCTCACCTGACATTCCGCACCAACCCTTGCCAGGAAGGAAAACCAACTCCGCGAAAATAAAATGGGTCCCGGAGGAGGCGTGCGGGTGCCCCCAGAGCTCTCTTCTGCTCGCACCCCGAAAGTGAGAGGGCCACGCCGCCCCCCGACCCTTGCCGGCGTCCGCCACCTGCCAGACGAGGCCGCGGTCGGGGACCCGGGCTCGGCCGCAAGGAAGGGGCAGCCCAGCCCAGGCCCCCTCGGCGTCCCCCCCGGCCGGGCGGCAGGGGAAGGAACCCGGGGCCGGAGGTTTCCGCCCGGCACGGCCGAGCCCGCCAGGGGCCTAGCTCGGGGGCCGCGCGTGCTCCCGAGGACCCGTCCCCGTCGTGCGGAGCGCGCAGCCGCCTCAGCCCGGCCGGGGGAGCCTCCCGGCAGCGGGCGCGGCGCCCGCACCTGCCCCGCGCCTTCCGGCAGCCCCGCTAGCGGCTTCACCCACCTGGCGCCCTCGCCGCGCCTCCCGCACGTCACAGCACGACTCCGCGCTCCTCAGCACCGGCAGTCTGGGCGCGGGCAGCCGCCGGGAGACCCTGCTCTGCCGCCGTCGCCGCCGCTGCAGCCGGCTTGGTCGTCAGGCCGCCGCCAGCGAACCTGTTGCGTAGCCTGTCACGGCCGCTCAGGGCTCCGCGGGCGCCGCCTCAGCCCCACAACAACATGGCGGCCGCGGCCTCCGCAGGAAGCCGGGGGGCGGGGAGGTAGGCGCCGGGCCGGGCAGCTGACGGCCCGCCCGCTGCCGGGCACCGACTCCCCACCCTCCGGAGCCCGAAACTGCCCGGGCGTGGCTCCTCACCCCCGGAGTTCCGGGGCACTGAACCCTGAAAGTCTGCTCCGAATCGGTCGGGTCCGAAGCGCTCCTCTCTGCCCTCGGGGAGGCCCCGAAGCCCCAGACCCGGCAGCCCTTCCTGGAGCTGCGGAGACCCACCTGGCTCCTCCTCTCCGAGGTGACATGTTGAGCTTGGGTGGTGCTTTTCCTGCCACGGCAGACCCCGGTGTTTTGGAAAGTCCCAAGCAGTGCCTGCCACATCCCTGTTGCACCCCGCCACGGGGCTCTCCCTGGAACCTTCTCACTCGCCGAAGTTTTCTTCACTGATGTGGGGGCACAAATTCTCTGGGAATTGGGGGGTGGAAGGTGGGAAGGAGGTCGATCCCACCCTTGCCCATGGGTCTGTTACAGGCCTCTTGAACCCTTCTCAGGGACCTGGAGGACTTAACCATACCCTCTATCATCCATTCACCATTCCTCGCCCTCCTCCATAACACACGCGGAGCGCCCACAAGGAGCATCCTCTACGCTAGTCACACAGTAGGAAGACTCTGTCCCCGTAGAGCCTAGCACGACGAAGCTAAACTTTCCTCCCCACCCCTCGCCAAGGGAAAGGCCAAGGTCAAACTCAGAATTTGTTTCTTTTCTCCCCTCCCGGTTCCTGGTCTCCTCACAAAAGACCAGGCTTCAACTCAAGTCGCCACCGTATCCCAAAGGCTTGCCCTTGACAAGAAGCTCCGTCAAGGGAAAGGCTTTCTTTTGATTTGTGTGAGGGAGGAGTTAGTGTATGAACGTAACCAAATGAACGTAACCAAATGTCGGCTGGGCCCAGTGGCTCACGCTTGTAATCCCGGCACTTTGGGAGACCGAGGCGGTTGGATCATCTGAGGTCAGGAGTTGGAGACCAGCCTGACCAACGTGGTGAAACTAAGATGCAAAATTTAGCCGGGCGTGGTGGCAGGCGCCTGCAGTCCCAGCTACTCGGGAGGCTGAGTGAGGCAGAGAATCGCTGGAACCTGAGAGGCAGTGATCTGAGGTTGCACCACTGCACGCCAGTCTGGGCAACAAGAGCAAAACTCTGTCTAAAAAAAAAAAAAAAAGTAACCAAATGTAAGACTCAAGATTTTTGGATATAAGACCCAAGATTTCTATTTTTTTTTTTTTTTTTCCTGAGACAGTCTCACTCCATTGCCCAGGCTGGAGTGCAGTGGCGCGATCTGTGCGATTGATCTGTGCTCACTGCAACCTCCACCTCCCAGGTTCAAGCGATTCTTCTGCCTCAGCCTCCAAGTACCTGGGATTACAGGCACTCACTACCACACCCAGCTGTTTGTATTTTTAGTAGAGATGGGTTTCACCGTGTTGGCCAGGCTGGTCTCCAATTTCTGACCTCAGGTGATCCGCCCACCTCGTCCTCCCAAAGTGCTGGGATTACAGGTGTGAGCCACCACTCCCCGCCAAGACCCAAGATTTCTTTTGACTTTTAGAAGCAGGGTGAGGGCTGGTCCGGGGTCCATAACTCATATCCCCATGATTTGATCTGTGTAGATCAAATTACCCCATGGCATCCTTTCATTCCTTACCTGCTGAGGCAGGTGAAGGTGAAATGGCTCCAAACCCAGGCCCATCTGAACTGGCCAGCCAGCTCACAAGGAATTTACCAAACTTCGATGATGATAAACAGGCTTTTCCCGCTCTCACACTCAGTGTTTTTCCTAACTCTTCGATTAGAACCTGACCAAGACCTGACAAACAGGTCCTGAGCCTCAGTGACACAGAGAGGCCTAACTCTTGTATCAGTCTAGGAGGCCCCTCACTTGCTGGGGACCAGCCAATCTGTCCCCATCTACAAACAAACTACCCAGGCAAAGGATAGCAATCTTGAGCACATGGCCTCATTCGCATTGCACACTTCACCGGTAACTGATGTGCCCTTTTGGAGCCCATGTTTGAGAGTCAAAGCACCAGAATCCTTCACAACATAGTGCTCCAGAGAGTTGGCCTGAGAGGTAAAACCTATTTTTTATTCCTGTAAGGCACGTAGCTTGTCTTCATTTTTCTCCCATCCTTTGACCAATGTCATTTGTGTTTTGGGGTTCTAGACCTGGTGCAATTCACCTTGAGTCCTCTTTCCTTCTAAAGGAGGTACCAAATCCTTGGCAGGACAAAAATGGAATTTGTAGAAACAGATGCTTATAAAGAATTTTTTTAAAAAATTTAAAGCCTCCCTACCAAAAAGCTAACAACCTCTGGTGGAAATCAGGGTCCTGAATGCATGCCTACAGTATCCCAAGCACTAAAATAACTGTATCCCAGGGTTCCCGTCAGAACTTTGAGGCCAGTTTGTCCATCCTGTTCTACTCTATCACAGTCCAAAATACAAGCACCTCTAGTTATCTATCTTCTCTCTCACACATACCTCCCACCCTGTGTAATTCGGGGATAAATTTGGGCAATATTAAGCATTTGGTGATTCGATATTAAGCATTTGGTGATTGGCTTTGGTGATTGAATATTAAGCATTTGGTGCTGGAGTGCAATGGTGCGATCTTGGCTCACTGCAACCTCCGCCTCCCAGGATCAAGCGATTCTCCTGTCTCATCCTCCTGAGTAGCTGGGATTACAGGCTCCCGCCACCATGCCCAGCTAATTTTTTGTATTTTTAGTAGAGACAAGGGCTGGTCAGGCTGGTCTTGATTGGTCTTGATTGGATATAAGGAACGAGAAGAAGGAGTAAAGAGTTCTCGGGTTTTTGGGTAATGGTAGTTCTATTCAACAAGATAAAGAATGGAATATAGGAGGGAAGCACAGACCTTGGAAGTGGCTGAAGAAACATTTTCCTTGCTCCTCGACTGCTTTCAGATCCTAGTTTTCCACCCACATGCAAAAACCCCTTCTCCTATGAGGCTTATAACACTAGCTACACCCATCCTCTATCCTCGTCCTTATCATTTACCATCTTACAGGGCACTCAATATATTCAACAAGAATTTCTGCACATGGAGCAGCCAGTACTGTCTGCTCAGGACCTTCATCATCCTTAGTGTCTCTCAGTGTTCATGATTCACTTATAGATGATGCAGCCACCACCCCAGTTCCTTGACTTCCTCTTCTCATAGGGCAGTCCTTAGAAGTTAACTGCACATTTCCTCCTTAGTGTTCTCCAAATCCCACCACTTCTTCTTTACTTCTGGCACCAGCTGGAAATCAAATACCTGGAGGAGCTAAGTCCTACCGTGTTACTTTTCTCTTCCTCTAGCTCTGCCACAATCTAGGCAAGATTCTTAGACTTGTTCCTGGTGACCTAGCTTTTACCCTGGGAGCGTTTAGTCTCCATCTGTTTTCTTTTCCATGTATTATTGATCCTTCTCCTCAACCATATATATCTTATGTTCTATCAATCTCCCCTTATGTTAGTTTTCAAAGATTCCATTCTGTACCCCATTTCTACCATGTTTACCCTCAAAACAAGCCTGCAATGTAAAAAAGTATAGAATAGATAGAAGCAGCAGTTGCAGACTCCAAGCATCCCATAAGATAAATACATTATCATATAGAGTAGGAAAACTCTGAGAACCCGGAGCTCATATTTTATGTTATACTTTTACCTCCATGACGATGATATAACTTTGGGGCGGGGGGTTGTTTTTGTTTTGTTTTGTTTTGTTTTTTGAGACAGAGTTTTGCTCTTGTTGCCTAGGCTGGAGTGCAATGGTGCGATCTTGGCTCACTGCAGCCTCCACCTCCCAGGTTCAAGCGATTCTCCTGCCTCATCCTCCTGAGTAGCTGGGATTACAGGCTCCCACCAACACACCCAGCTAATTTTTTGTATTTTTAGTAGAAACAAGGGCTGGCCAGGCTGGTCTTGAACTCCTGACCTCAGGTGATCCGCCAGCCTCGGCCTCCCAAAGTGCTGGGATTACAGGCGTGAGCCAAGTTTTAAATAAATAATTTATAAAGAAATTAATAGGATACAGGCAATAAAAATAGTCTTGATTTATCCAGATATTTATTATTTTGGGCACTCTTCATGCTTTCCTGAGGATCCGAGTTTCCATATGATAATATTGCCCACCCGCCAAACAAACTAACCCTGAAAATGGATGGTGCTGGAGGAGCAGAAAAGGATTGAGCAGATGGCGTCATTCCCCATTTTTCAACCCCCCAACCCCAAGCTCCCAGCCCTGCAGACTCTCTGCCCTGAGACTTGAAGCCTGGGGCACAGGCCTGTTTGGAGCCAATGCAGGCGCAGATCTTGGCGGTCGAAGCAAATATTCAGATGAGAACTTTGAAGGCCGATGTGGGGAAGAGTTCCATGTGAACAGCAGTAGGTATGAGTTATATATTTTTAAAATTAATTAATTAATAATTTTGAAAAGACCCTACCATGTTCTGGCCACTAGAAACAAGGACGTCGTAAGGAGTGAGCACAGGTGAGGAGCAGTGGAGACTCAATTCACAGGAATGGTGAATGGGACAAATTTGGTCCTTGGATCTTTTCTTAGCTTCTTGACCTTACAGATCCCCTTGTGGAGTCCGGGGCAGAAGAAAAGCAGAGAAATGGAAATAGGAGTGACTTCAGGGGAAAGAGGAGAGAAGGGAAATTCCCAGCCCTGGCATAGAAGGAAGGAGTGTTCTCATTATTGGGCCACTTATGTTGTGCATAACTTGAGACTCTGGCTTGAGGCCTGATGGTACCGGAAAGGCAGTACCAGGCAAACTGAAGGGGGAAGTTAGCCCAGACTTGGGCCTAGGCCAGCACTGCAGGGTGGAGTCAAAGGCCAGACTGGGCGAGGCCCTAAAGTCCCTGGACAGGACGTGTTCATTCATCACCAAAGCACCAGGGGCTTCCAGTCTGGCAGGTGTAGCTCAGCGAAAGGGAATTCAATCTGTGTTCAAGAGTCAGAAATGCTTCCTGTCTGGCAGATATGCCCAGTTGTCTGCTTATGTCATTGTTGCTGTCTACAGCACAAACCTGGAGTGATACCAGTTCCCTTCTTATAATAACATAACTAATATCAATGTAGCATTTTGTACTTGGCAGAGTACTTTCATTATTTCATTTAATCCTTATAACAATCCTGGGAATTAGAGTAAAGTGCTATTTGTGATTGTCTCACTTTGGTTGGTATGAAGAAAGAGAGGTAAAATCAGGTTTTTGCCTTGTGTTTGGAGAATTTTCCCATGCCTAGTTGTGATTTTATTTTCCTTATTTAAATAGAGAAACATGGGCCATGCTCTTCTGGGGTTAGGTAGCAACAGTTTTTTAATTTAAAGTATACAATGGATCAGATCATTTTGTACTGCTTGGCCCGGTCTGGCCAGGCTTTTTTTTTTTTTTGTAGTATTGACATTTTCTTCTCCCAGATAATGTCTTGAGCCAATGAAATGTCCCACTGTGGCCTCCCAAAGTGCAGGGGTTACAGACGTGAGCCACCATGCCCAGCCCTTAAGTCAATGAAATTTAAGAAAGATAACTGCTTAACTGCCTCTACCGTGGCCCTAGGGAGATGGAAATGGAATAGCTGACCTTGGTCTAATGCCAGGGGACAGAACAATCTACAAGGGTAAGCCACAGACAAATGTGAGGCCACATTTTGATTGTTTAAATGACATACTTGACACTTGCCCTGTCTTAACTTCTCTCATGAAAACAAGATGAACATCTAAAACTTAGAGCTATGAAATCACTGCCCCAAGTGGGGCCCTGCATCCTCAAGCTGGTTAACATCCTCATCTGCCCTAGGGAGGAATGGCCAGATCAGGAGAGTTTTCTGCATTGGGGCTCAGACGGAGATTGGGATTTGGGTGCTTGGTGCTATTTGCCGTTTCTGTTTTTGTTTTTTGTGTTGCACGTATAGAGTGGATATGTTTTTTTCCTTTTCTTGTGCCTATAGTTTAAGGATGTTTAATTTAGTAGAACCATGAAGGAGAGCAAGAAAGAACAAAAAGTACACTGCTTGCAAATTAACCTCGGAAGCCATTCCTCAACAGGATAGTTTTGGCTTTTATTTGTTTGTTTGTTTGTTTGTTTGTTTTGAGACAGAGTCTCACTCTGTCCCCCAGGCTGAAGTGCAATGGCTCAATCTCCGCTCACTGCAAACTCTACCTCCTGGGTTCAAGCAATTCTTGCTGCCTCAGCCTTCTGAGTAGCTGGGACTACAGGCACCTGCCACCATGCCTGGCTAATTTCTATATTTTTTAGTAGAGGTCTTGTGACCTGCCCGCCTCAGCCTCCCAAAATGCCGGGACTACAGGCGTGAGCCACCGCACCCGGCCTTCCTTATTTATTTATTTATTTATTTATTTATTTATTGAGACAGAGTCTCACTCTGTCACCCAGGCTGGAGTGCAGTGGTGCAATCTCGGCTCACTGCAACCTCCGCCTCCCAGATTCCAGCAATTCTCCTGCCTCAGCCTCCCAAGTAGTTGGGACTACAAGCGCCCGCCACCATGCCTGGCTAATTTTTTTATTTTTAGTAAAGATGGTGTTTCACCATATTAGTCAAGCTGGTCTCGAACTTCTGACCTTGTGATTTGCCCGCCTTGGCCTCCCAAAGTGCTGGGCTTTTTTATTGATAAAATTATTTTTCTCTGTGAACTATTCACATTCTCCATCTTCTATGGAGTCAATGTTGTGTCCCCCCAAAATTCACATGTTGAAATCCTAACCCTCTAGGTGATAGTATTGGGAGGGGAGGCCTTTGAGAGGTGATTAGATCACCTAATCACAAATAGGATGGGTGCCCTTTAAAAGAGACCCCAGGGAGGCTGGGTGCGGTGGCTCAGGCCTGTATCCCAGCACTTTGGGAGGCTGAGGT
Source organism: Macaca fascicularis (assembly GCF_037993035.2). NCBI lineage: Eukaryota > Metazoa > Chordata > Mammalia > Primates > Cercopithecidae > Macaca > Macaca fascicularis. The sequence continues at coordinate 97,892,139 of NC_088387.1, read as the reverse complement.
GGGCGGATCACGACGTCAAAGAGATCGAGACCATCCTGGCCAACATGGTGAAATCCTATCTCTACTAAAAATACAAAAATTAGCCGAGTGTTGTGGCGCACGCCTGTAGTCCCAGCTACTCAGGAGGCTGAGGCAGGAGAATCACTTGAACATGGGAGGCGGAGGTTTCAGTGAGCCGAGATCGCACCACTGCGCTCCAGCCTGGGTGACAGAGCAAGACTCCGTCTCAAAAAAAAAAAAAAAAAAAAGGAGAGACCCCAGGGAGCTACCTGCCCCTTCCACCACGTGAAGACACAGCTAGAAGGCATCATCTATGAAACAGAAAGTAGGCCAACACCAGACACTGAATTTGCTCTTGGATTTCCCAGGCTCCAGAACTGTGAGAAATAAGTTTCTGTTGTTTAGAAGCTATGCAGTTTATGGCATTCTATTATATCAGCCTGAAAAGATTAAGACACTGTCCATTTATGTTTTATGGTATTCTTATTTTATCAATTCATATAAATTTTTATATAAAATATTCAAAAGATGGTTGTTTTTAAATCATCATTTAGTTATTGTCTCATCACACAAATTGTTTTATTCTCTGCTTACCAGAAAACATGGGTTGAGTCTTATTTATCTTTTGTTATTCATTTGCTCATCAAAAATATTTATTGTGTGCCTTTCATATGCCTAAGACTGTGCTAAGCAAAGAGGATATAGGAGTAAACAAGATAGCAACATGGTGCCTGGCTCTATTAAATGTTCACTAAATGCCATTGGATGCTGAAAAAAATAAATATTATGACATAAGATATGCCATCTATATTTCAGCAAGATTATTTCTCTGGAGTCCTTCAGGGGATTTTTAAGATTCTCCTACCAAATGAGAATAGTCAGGTGGTTCTTTTCCAAGTTCTGTCTAGTTTCTTCTTTTTCCAAGATATAAGCACTAATAGCATTTTTTTGTAGAAGTTATCTATTACTACTTTGTATGACCTGTTTAAACAAAAGCTGGTGGTGGTATCCTGGGAGAGGCCCAGTTTATTTTCGTTGTGTAATAGAATAGTTCTAGGCAATAGAACTCTTCAAACATAATAAAAGTCTCTATTTTTATGATTTTCAGTTCAATGTTTTCTAAAGCTTTTGATACATTCAAAATAAAGTTATTCTGGGCAAAGATAGTGATCAAAGCCTTGCAAAGAACATCTCCATCAGTGAAATCTATTGAACAAAGCTTCCTTAAGCCAAAGGCTCACTGTGGTGAGATTTTTTTTCATGTGTTTCAAAAAGTAATAAGCCTCACTTCCCATTTCAGTAATTTCAGCAGGTGCTTTTCTTATGCTTTTGTATAGGGAAACATAAAACTCTTAATTTTGTATGTAAGTGACCAGGTATTTGTATCAGTTAAGATGTTTGCAAATAACAGGAATCAACTCAAAGGGCTTAAGCAAAAAAAGAATTAATCATGTACAAGGTAAGAGGAGTGTGCCAGTGTCACCAAGGACAGGAGTAGGGCCAGGCAAAATGGAATTAGGGACTGAACACTGTCCAGGGACCCTCTCTGTCTCATCTCTGCACTTGTGCTTCATCTTCTCAATAGAGAGAGGGTGGGATGTATAGTGGAGCACAGATAATTTTTTTTTTTTTTTTGAGGCGGAGTCTTCACTCTGTCGCCCAGGCTGGAGTGCAGTGGCACCATCTCGGCTCACTGCAAGCTCCGCCTCCCAGGTTCGCGCCATTCTCCTGCCTCAGCCTCCCGAGTAGCTGGGACTACAGGCGCCCGCCACCGCGCCCGGCTAATTTTTTTTGTGTTTTAGTAGAGACGGGGTTTCACCGTGTTAGCCAGGATGGTCTCGATCTCCTGACCTCATGATCCGCCCACCTCGGCCTCCCAAAGTGCAGGGATTACAGGCGTGAGCCACCGCGCCCGGCCTTTTTTTTTTTTTGAGACAGCATCTCATTCTGTCGCCCAGCCTCAAGTACATTAGTGAGATCATGGCTCACCGCAGTCTCAACCTCCCACACTCAAGTCACCCTCCCCCAACTTAGCCTCCCAAGTAGCTGGGACTACAGGTGAGTGCCACCATTCCTGGCTAATTTTTTTTTTTATTTTTATTTTTTGTAGAGACAGGAGTTTCCCTATGTTGGCCAGGCTGGTCTAAAACTCCTGCGCTCTGGCAACCCTCCTGCCAGCCTCCCAAAGTGCTGGGATTACAGGCATGAGCCATCATGCCTGGCAGATCACCTTTTTTTTTTTTTTTTTTTTTTTTTTTTTTTTTTTTTTTTTTTTTGAGACGGAGTCTCACTCTGTCGCCCAGGCTGGAGTGCAGTGGTGCGATCTCAGCTCACTGCAACCTCCACCTCCCGGGTTCAAGCGATTCTTGTGCCTCAGCCTCCTGAGTAGCTGGGACTACAGGTGTGTGCTACCACACCCCGCTAATTTTTGTATTTTTAGTGAAGATGGGGTTTCACCATGTTAGCCAGGCTGGTCTTGAACTCCTGACCTCATGATCTGCCCACCTCAGCCTCCCAAAGTGCTGGGATTATAGGTGTGAGCCACCACACCTGGCCCTTTTTTTTTTTTTTTTTTTTGAGACAGAATATTGCTCTGTCACCCAGGGTGAGGTGGCACAATCTTGGCTCACTGCAACCTCTGCCTCCTGGGTTCAAACGATCCTCTCACCTCAGCCTCCCAAGTAGCTGAGATTATAGGTATCTGACACCACACCTGGCTAATTTTTGTATTTTTAGTAGAGACAGGGGTTTCACCATGTTGGCCAAGCTGGTCTCAAACTCCTGACCTCAGGTGATCCACCCACCTCGGCCTCCCAAAGTGCTGGGATTACAGGCGTGAACCACTGCGCCCGGCCAGCCTGGCAGATAACTTTTAAGGCAGCAAAACTACTCTGTATGATACAGAGTAGTATCTTTGCCCTTGCTTTTAATTTGATCAGTGCGGTGGCTCACTCCTGTAATCCCAGCATTTTGAGGGGCAGAGGCAGGTGGATTGCTTGAGCTCAGGAGTTCGAGATCAGCCTGGTCAAATTGCGAAACCCTGTCTCTACTAAAAATACAAAAATTAGCTGGGCATGGTGGCGCATGCCTGTAGTCCCAGCAACTTAGAAGGCTGAGGCAGGGAACAGTTTGAACCTAGGAGGTGGAGACTGCAGTGAGCTATGTTGGTACCCCTGCACTCTAGCCTGGGCAACAGAGCGAGACTCTGTCTCAAAAAATAAATAAATAAAGTGAAATAAATAATAATAAATTTGTACAAACCCACAGAAAGTAGAACTTTGAGAGTGAACTATAACTTAAACTATGAAGTTTGGGTGATAATGATGTGTCAATTCAGGTCATCAGCTGTAATATTGAGGGATTATTGATAATGGGAAAGGCTACGCATGTGTGGGGGTATGGGATATGTGGGGAACTTTTGTACCCTCCACCAAATTGTTACTGTGAACCTAAAACTGCTCTAAAAAACAAAGTCTATTTTAAAAATCTTTTTTGCAATAGGCACTGTCTGAGAGAATATTAAGATGGATTGATATACTTTAGTTCCTTGAAATGCTTAGGAGGAATCTAGGTGATAGCAAAGGGCTTTCTTTTACAATTGGATTTTGTCATTTGGAACAACAGGAGAGCGTAACTGAAATTGTATTACAACTCTAACATTGTCTTCTTAAGTTCAATGTTCTTTCCTGGAACAGCAGCAATGTCATTGTTAGAAGATTAAAAATACAAAATTCTACCCTCAAATCAACAAATTCTGGTTAGAATTATAGTAACTTCTTAGAGATTTACAGAAAGAACCAACCGGATGCACTAGCTCTCACCTGTAATCCCAGCACTTTGGGAGGCCGAGGCGGGCAAATTACCTGAGGTTGGGAATTCGAGACCAGCCTGGCCAATATGGTGAAACCCCATTTCTACTAAAAATACAAAAATTAGTCAGGTGTGGTGACGGCTGTAATCCCAGCTACTTGGGAGGCTGAGGCAGGAGAATCTCTTGAACCTGGGAGGCGGAGGTTGCAGTGAGCCGAGATCACGGCACTGCACTCCAACCTGGGCCACACAGGGAGACTCCGTCTCAAAAAAAAAAAAAAAAGAATGGAAAAAAAAAGGAAAGGACTTTGAACTTTTTGCGCCTTTTGAGTTAGCCTTGCTTTTAATTTGATGTAGTGTGTAGTCTAAATGGATTCAGTTTTATCATTTATACGGTAAGCCTTGGGGCAGGGACCAGGTTTTGACATGTACTTATCAGCTTATACTACACTCTCAATATTTAGAAAATAATAATTAATGGTTGGGTATTGAGTGTTTGGCACAAAAATCCTGACTCTAAGTATAATTAAGTTTAAGAGTTATTTTGGTGTCTGATGAATGCTTTTCATAACTTCTTAGAATGAGTCAGGAATGTATCCCATGGCTGAAACATGTTGAAATTTAGAATACACAAATATAAATTGCCTGGTGAACATGAACATCATGTGATTCTAATTTAAAAACTGTAAAAGGCTGTGCACAGTGGCTCACACCTGTAATCCTGGCACTTTGGGAGGCCAAGGCAGGTGGATCACTTGAGCACAGGAATTCAAGACCAGCCTGGACAACATGGTGAAACCCCATCGCTACAAAAAAAAAAAAAAAAAATTAGCTGGATATGATGGCATGTGCCTGTAGTCCCAGCCACCTGGGAGGTTGAGGTAGGAGGATGGTTTGAGCTCAGGAGGTGGAGGTTGCAGTGAGCAGTGATCATACCACTGCGCTCCAGCCTGACGGACAGAGCCAGACCCTGTCTCAAAAATAAAGAAGTTGTAAAAATACTGGAATTGGTATCACCAAGATTGAATTCAGTGTTTAGAAGCCCTAAACACTAAAACACCCATGTATGAAATTAAATAAAAAGAAAAACATGAAATAACTTAGCCAGGTGTGGTAATGTATGCCTGTAGTCCCAGCTACTTGGGAGGCTGAGGCAGGAGGATGGCTTGAGCCCGGAAATTCAAGGTTGCAGTGGGTCATGATCATGCCACTGCACTCCAGCCTGGGCAACAGAGCAAGACTTTGTCTCAAAACCCAAAAACAAAAACAAAAAAATTGCTTGATAATTACTTCAACGCTTTTTTTTTTTTTTGAGATGGAGTCTTCACTATGTCGCCAGGCTGGAATGCAGTGGCGCAATCTCAGCTCACTGCAACCTCCGCCTCCCAGCTTCAAATGATTCTCCTGCCTCAGCCCCCTGAGTAGCCGGGACTACAGGCACATGCCACCATGCCCAACTAATTTTTGTGTTTTTGGTAGAGACAGTGTTTCACCATGTTGGCCAGGATGGCCTTGATCTCTTGACTTTGTGATCCGCCCACCTTGGCCTCCCAAAGTGCTGGGATGACAAGTGTCAGCCACTGCACCCGGTTCAACACATTTTTTATAAAAATGCAGAATTATTTCTAAATAATTTTGTGTGTGTATATGCACATGTGCAGGCAGGTATGCTCAAGGCCTGCCCTTGCTTGGCCAGGCCCAGGAAAATGTGCTTACTTTCCTTTTTGAGTGTACCTTCTGCAACACCCCTTTTTGGGTGTTCCTTAGAACCCAGGATGTGGAGTAGACTGTGTAGACTTGGCTTCCTATCATGGAAACTCTAGGTAGGTAAGGTGGCAACTGAGAAAGCTACACCCAAGGGTCAACTACTTTGTGACCATCTCAAGGGAGAGAGCTGTGCCAGGTATCTACCAATTTATGTGATACGGGCTTAGTTTTATACTTGTGATGAGAATTTTGCCCAAGCTTGACCCTGACTGAGGAGCAAATAAGCAGTTCCTGAAGGCCTTATGTGGTTGTTCCCAACTTCTTCACCAAACTCACACCAGATTTTATTATCCCACCTCCTCTTCCTGACTTGTATTTTTTTTTTCCTAATTTTTTTTTTCCCCTGAGACGGAGTCTCGCTCTGTCGCCCAGGCTAGAGTGCAGTGGCGTGATCTTGGCTCACTGCAAGCTCTGCCTCCCAGGTTCACACCATTCTCCTGCCTCAGCCTCCTGAGTAGCTGGGACTACAGGCGCCCGCCACCACGCCCGGCTAATTTTTTGTATTTTTAGTAAAGACGGGGTTTCACCATGTTAGCCAGGATGGTCTCAATCTCCTGACCTCGTGATCTGCCCGCCTCGGTGTCCCAAAGTGCTGGGATTACAGGCATGAGCCACCGTGCCCAGCCCTTTTTTCCCTAATTTTTAAAAACTGCATTTAATATATAAGTTTGTTGCACTGGACACGGTGGCTCACGCCTTGTAATCCCAGCACTTTGGGAGGCCAACGAGAGTAGATCACTTGAGCTCAGGCGTTCAAGACCAGCCTAGGCAACATGGTGAAATTTCGTTTCTACAAACAATACAAAAATTAGCCTGGCATGGTGGCACATTCCTGCAGTCCCAGCTACTTGGAAGGCTGAGGGAGGAGGATCGCTTCAGCCTGGGAGGCAGAGGTTGCAGAAAGCTGAGATCTCACCACTCCACTCAAACCAGGGTGACAGAGTGAGACTCTGTCTCGAAAAAGAAAAAAAAAAATCCCTTTTAGGATGGGAAATTAAGAAAGTAAGATCATGATCAGTGTTAAACTACCCAAATAAAAAATTGCAGAGAAAAAATAGACAAAAATTAAAGAAACAGAATGGGCCAGGCCCGGTGACTCATGCCTATAATCCCAACACTTTGGGAGGCTGAGGCAGATGGTTCACCTGAGGTCAAGAGTTCGAAACGAGCCTGGCCAACATGACGAAACCCCGTCTCTACTAAAAATACAAAAGTTAGCCAGACGTGGTGGTGGGCACCTGTAATCCCAGCTACTTGGGAGGCTGAGGCAGGAGAATCACTTGAACCCAGGAGGCAGAGGTTGCAGTGAGCCGAGATTGTGCCATTGCACTCCAGCCTGGATGACAGAGCGAGACTCTGTCACAAAAAAACAAAAAAAGGAAAAAAAAAAAATGGAATGGCTGCAGATCAGAACAAACTGTGACTGTATGTATTAAGAGTGCAATCTGAAGGAAACAGGTTTGTTAGCCTGGGCAGTTGTTATAAAAGGAGAATCTCTAAGATTCTCCCAGCACTTTGGGAGACTGAAGTGTGAGGATCCCTTGGGGCCAGGAGTTCTAGACCAGCCATGGGCAACACAGTGAGACACCATCTCTATGGAAATAAATAAATAAATAAATAAATAGCTGGGCATGGTGGCATGCACCTGTAGTCCCAGCTACTTGGGAGCTGAGGTGGGAAGATCACTTGAGCCCAGGAGTTTGAGTTCAAGGTTACAGGGAGCTGTGATTCTACTGCTACACTCCAGCCTGGGCAACAGAGTGAGACCTTGTCTTTACAAAATCAAAAAATAATAAATTTTGGCAGTGCACATTTGTGATATGGTGAGATATATATTCTGGTCTTTGTCCCAGTTTCCTGACATGCAGCTCCTAAAATCCTTGGAATCTCTGGAGTGTTAGGAGTGTCTTTTGTATGCTAATGAGATGACTGGTGGCTGACAGCCCTTAGGTAGGTAACTTCAGGATGAGCCCTGGTCACCTAAAAGACCAAGGCATGATTAGAGGAATAGGACTTTTGGCCCCATCCCCTAGTGTCAGAGGACATGAGCGGGGCTGAAGACTGAGCCGATCACTAATGGCCAATGATTGAATCAATTAAGCCTATGTAATGAAGCCACCATAAAAACCCAAAGGGACTGAGTTTGGGGAGCTTCCAGATATCTGCACAGGTAGAAGTTCCTGGAGAGTGTCATGTTCAGAGAGGGCATGGAAGCTCTGTGCCCTCTTTGCCCTTTGCATCTCTTCCATCTGGTTGCCATCTGTATCCTTTGTAATATCCTTTATAATAAATTGGTAAACATAAGTAAAGAGTTTCCCTGAGTTCTGTGAGCTATTCTAGCAAATCATGAGAACCTGAGAAGAGTTTGTGACAACTCTCTTATAGCCAGTTGTTCCGAAGTTCCAGAGGCTTGAACTTGTGACTGGCATGTGAGTGGGAGGAAGTCCTACGAGACCGAGCCCTCAACCTGTGGGATCTGATTCGGTCTCCAGGTAAACAGTGTAAGAATTGAATTGAATTAGAAAACACACAGCTGGTGTCTGCAGAGGAACCAGCTGCAGAATTAATTGCTTGGTGTGCATGGGAAAACTCCCTACACATCTGAGGTCACAGAAGTATTCTGTGTTATTACAGTAGGAAAAACTGAATTTTATTTATTTATTTATTTATTTATTTATTTGAGATGGAGTCTCGCTCTGTCACCCAGGCTGGAGTGCAGTGGCATGATCTCTGCTCACTGCAACCTCTGCCTCCCGGGTTCAAGTGATTCTCCTGCCTCAGCCTCCCAAGTAGCTGGGACTACAGGCACCCGCCACCACCACCAACTACTTGTGTGTGTGTGTGTGTGTGTGTGTGTGTGTGTGTGTGTGTATTTTTAGTAAAGAAGGGATTTCACCATATTTGGCAGGCCGGTCTTGAACTCCTGACCTTGTGATCCACCCACTTCGGCCTCCCAAAGTGCTGGGATTACAGGCATGAGCTACTGCACCCGGCCAATTTTTTTCTATACCCTCTTTTTTGAGACAATGTCTCACTGTGTTGTCCAGGCTGGAGTGCAGTGGCACAATCTCGGCTCACTGCAGCCTCCGCCTCCTGGGTTCAAGCAATTATCTGCCTCAGTCTCTTGAATAGCTGGGATTACAGGCACCCACCATCACGCTCAACTAATTTTTGTCTTTTTTAGTAGAGACGGGGTTTCGCCAAGTTGACCAGGCTGGTCTTGAACTCCTGATGTCAGGTGATTCGCCTGCCTCAGCCTCCCAAAGTGCTGGGATTACAGGCATGAGCCACTGCACCCAGCCTGATTTTTTTCTACATCCTTATACCATCCAGCCACTTTCCTGGGAAGAAATAATCTCAAACTGTGGTATTTATGGTTCCATTGGCAAGACTATGCTTATTGAAGGGATACTACCTGTTTATTTTAGCTGGGTTCCATTAAACTTTTAAGTGACTACCTGCCACTGGTATGATTCCAGGGTGAGCAAGCCACATCCTAATTATAAGTTGGTTCCCTGTGTAGGTCACCTCTCAGGGAAAACATATGCTGGTCATGCTAAGAGTACTACTCTGGCTACTCGGGAGGCTGAGGCAGGAGAATGGCGTGAACCCAGGAGGCGGAGCTTGCAGTGAGCTGAGATCGCACCACTGCACTCCAGCCTGGGCGACAGAGTGAGACTCCATTTCACAAAAAAAAAAAAAAAAAAGAGTTCTACTCTGGCCTGTGTGACTGTGATAATTCTCAGTACCAATTAACACATTGTCCCTATTTGTTCACCAGGCCCTGTGGGTTTGGTTAACATGAGAGATGATCTCAAGTGGGCTGACAAAATGGGGTTTTGAAGCCAGCAAGGCCGAGAGCCAAGGAACATCAGCAAGGAATGTGGCCTTTAGACTCTTGGAGGGCAGGGTGTGTGCAATTCATTTCTCCCTAGCTTGCAGCACATGGCCTGTCCCCAGTAGAAGCTCAGTGTTCATTTATCTGAACTAGACATCCTTAATAGTAAAGCACATTTTATAATTGCAATCTTATTTTATAACTAATCAAAGCATATGATCACTAGAGTTTTTTAACCTAAAAAAATTTACTCAGGTAGGCCGGGCACAGTGGCTCATGTCTGTAATTCCAGCACTTTGGGAGGCTGAGGAGGGTGGATCACTTGAGCCCAGGAATTTAAGACCAGCCTGGCCAACATGGGTAAACCCTGTCTCTACTAAAAATACAAAAATTAGCCGGGCATGGTGGCACATGCCTGTAGTCCCAGCTACTTGGGAGGCTGAGGCATGAGAATCGCTCGAACCTGGGAGGTGGAGGTTGCAATAAGGCAAGATCATGCCACTACACTCCTGCCTGGCTGATGGAGTGAGACTCTGTCTCAAAAAAAAAATTTACTCAAGTAATGTATGTTTTTAAGAAAAATTATAAAATGGTTATAAGTAAAAAGAAAAAAATAACCATACATATTTTTATTACTTAGAGAAAACCATTGTTAACCTTTTGGTATGGCTGGGCGCGGTGGCTCATGCCTGTAATCCCAGCACTTTGGGAGTCTGAGGCAGACGGATCACGAGGTCAGGAGATCAAGACCATTCCTGGCCAACATGATGAAAACCTGTCTCTACTAAAAATACAAAAATTAGCTCAGTGTGGTGGCGGGTGCCTGTAGTCCCAGCTACTCAGGAGGCTGAGGCAGGAGAATCGCTTGAACCCGGGAGGCAGAGACTACAGTGAACTGAGATCATGCCACTATACTCCAGCCTGGCAACAGAGCAAGACTCCATCTCAAAAAAAAAAAAAAAAAGCAAAAAAAAAAAAAAATTTCTGTATATACCCTTTGAGATATTTTTGTATGTGTACAAATGCATATATATTTAAATATACATATATTCTTACACAAACAGAATCTTACCATAATGCTGTTTTGTAGCTTGCCTTTTTTTTACTTACATATACAGTAAAAATTTTTCTATGTCAATAAAAATAAATAATCTTTTTTTTTTTGAGGCAGAGTCTTACTCCATCACCCAAGCTGGAGTGCAGTGGCTTGATCTCGGCTCACTGCAGCCTTTGCCTCCCGGGTTCAAGTGATTCTTGTGCCTTAGTCTCCTGAGAAGCTGGGATTACAGGCGTCCTCCACCACACCAAGCTAATTTTTTGTACTTTTAGTAGAGACAGGGTTTCACCATGTTGGCCAGGTTGATCTTCAACTCCTGAGCTCGAGTGATCTGCCCACCTCGGCCTCCCAAAGTGCTGGGATTATAGGTATGAGCCACTGTACCCAGCCTATGAAATAATTTTTAATGACTGCATAGTATTCCTTAATACGTATGTAACATAACTTAAACGTTCTTCTCTTATGAACCATTAAGTTGTATCCATTTTTTGGTATTATACACAACACTTTAAATAACACATTTATTATTTTTGCAGAATAAATTCCTATACAAGATCTTGCTAAGTCAAAGTATATTCACGTTTTATATATTTTGATATATAGCCAAATTGTGTTCTAGAGGGCCCATTTTTCCACTCTTGACTGTCTGCAACTTAATATCTGACATTGGCCAGGTGCAGTGGCTCATGCCTATAATCCCAGCTTTTTGGTAGATTGAGGTGGGCGGATCACTTGAGGTCGGGAGTTCAAGACCAGCCTGGCCAACATGGCGAAACCTTGTCTCTACCAAAAACACACAAAAAAAATTAGCCGGGCATGGGGATGTGCGCCTGTAGTCCCAGCTACTTGGGAGGCTGAGTCAGAGAATTGCTTGAACCTAAGAGGCAGAGGTTGCAGTGAGCCAAGATCGAGCCACTGCACTCCAGCCTGAGTGACAGAGTAAGACTCTGTCTCAAAACAAACAAACAAACCCGAGTATCACATGACATCCCTGGAGCTTAGGGCCACTACAACCCACAGGATCCTCAGCAACTAATTGGAACTCCAGATTCAGCTTTGTAATCAGCCTCCCTTTCCTCCTCCAATCTCAGCCTCATCCCTCCAAACCTGAGCTCCAGCCTCTCCCTCCCTCCTCTTTTCCTTCCTTCCTTTCTTCCTTCTCTCATTCCTTCCAGATTTTGCAGTTCCTTCAGGGAAGCCATGAATGGCTCTGGGGTAAAAGTGCCCAGTTTAATTTCAGTTTAAGATCAACAACAAATATTGCATGGGACAATAGTAAAAATAATTTTTAACATAAAAATTATCTGAATTGAAGTTTAGTTGGGTGTTCTATATTTTCATATGCTAAATCTGGCAACTCTATCTGTGGATTCTTTTTTTTTTCTTTTTGAGACAGAGTTTCACTCTTCTTGCCCAGGCTAGAGTGCAATGGTGCAATCTCAGCTCACTGCAACCTCTGCCTCCCACGTTCAAGTAATACTCCTGCCTCATCTTCCCAAGTAGCTGGGATTACAAGTGCTGGCCACCACACCTGGCTACATTTTTTTTTTAATTTTTAATTTTTATTTTTTTAGTAGAGTTGGGTTTTCACCATGTTGGTCAGGCTGATCTCAAACTCCTGACCTCAGGTGATCCACTTGCCTCAGCCTCCCAAAGTGTTGGGATTACAGGCATAAGCCACTGTGCCCAACCTATCTATGTATTCTTGTTTTTTAGACAGAGTTTCACTCTTTGTGGCTGGAGTGCAGTGGCGTGATCTTGGCTCACTGCAACCTCCGTCCCCCAGGTTCAAGTGATTCTCCTGTCTCAGCCTCCTGAGTAGCTGGGATTACAGGTGCCCGCCACCAAGCCCGGCTAATTTTTTGTACTTTTAGTAGAGATAGGGTTTCACCACGTTGGCCAGGCTGGTCTCGAACTCCTGACCTCAGATGATCCGCCCTCCTTGGGCTCCCAAAGTGCTGGGATTACAGGTGTCAGCCACTGTGCCCATCCCTATCTGTGTATTCTTTAATCAGATGCCGTTTGCCCCAAGTCTAGCAAAATTCCTCAAAGTGTCTAATATTTGCATACCTCTCTTCTCTATCTTCAGTGCTGATGTAAAGTTTTCCTTGTTTTTCATCTTTAGCCTTTTCATTTTTTTGAACTGGGAGGGAGAGGAATCAACCATGTCTTCTTAAGCTGCTATCTTTTTCTAGAAGTATAAAAATCATTATTTTATTTATGTATTTATTTTTATTTTTGAGACAGAGTTTCACTCTTGTCGCCCAGGCTGGAGGGCAATGGCACAGTCTTGGCTCACCACAACCTCCACCTCCCGGGTTCAATCAATCCTCCTGCCTCAGCCTCCTGAGTAGCTGGGATGACAGGCATGCACCACCACGCCCAGCTAATTTTGTATTTTTGGTAGAGACAGGGTTTCTCCATGTTGGTCAGGCTGGTCTCGAACTCCTGACCTCAGGTAATCTGCCTGCCTTGGCCTCCCAAAGTGCTGGGATTACAGGCGAGAGCCACCGCACCAGGCCTAAAAATCATTATTTTAAAAAGATGACTTTGAAGATTATGAGATTGTTCATGACATATTATTTGGAAATAATAGGTTACAAAACATGTGTTATGATGCCATTTCCGTTTAAAGTATATTACTTGAAAATGATAGGAATGATTTTAGTAAGATTCTATGGTCAGATCCCAATTAAACTCCTGATTCTGCCTTTCCAGCAGTTTTGCGTTGGACAATGTAGCCTTTCTAAACATTTTCCTCATCTTTAAAGGGGGCATACAATCTCTTTTGTAAGTTTATTTCAAGTGAGGAGCTATCAGGCACAGTGCCTGGCACATCCCAGGCCTTCTCCACTTATACACTGAGTAGGAAAGCATAAGGCAGTCTTAATGCTTGGATTGCTCTGTAGTTTATTCAACTTTTGCTTTTTTGTGACACATGCTAGGGAGTCTTAGATTAAATTTAGGCATCTTATTATCCGGGCTTGGTGGCTCACACCTGCAATCTCAGCACTTTGGGAGGCCGAGGCAGGTGGGCCACCTGAGGTCAGGGGTTCGAGACCAGCCTGGCCAACATGGTGAAACCCCATCTCTACTAAAAATACAAAAATTATCAGGGCATGGTGGCACATGCCTGTAATCCCAGCTACTTGGGAGGCTGAGACAGAAGAATTGCTTGAACCCCAGAGGTGGAGGTTGCAGTGAGCCAAGATTGTACCACTGCATTCCAGCCTGGGCGACAGAGCAAGACCGACTCAAAAAAAAAAAAAAAAAGAGTAGGTGTATTAGTTAATCTATTTTCTAGGTCTAGAAAAGCAAAGGCGCTTTAATATTTAGATACCTACTTTCTAAATCATTATGTATGTGTGTGTGCACTTGTGTGTGTTTGTGTGTCTGTGTTTACTATTTCAGTCAAATGCTGCATCATCAAAGTTAGTTGTGTGCGTGAAAGAGAAACTTTGTATCCTAGGTGGACAGCCCACTAGATCTTTGAGAAAATACATATAAATGGAGAATAAGAACATTAGTTACTGTTTTGCAGGCTGGAAATGTGGCCCCATTCCCTCTCTAATCTTCTAAGCCAGGCTGGACTTCAAGATCAAGGCCTAGGTAAAAAGTAGGCCTCCCAGGTCCTTTACCCTCAGGGTCACACTTTGATTTTACCCTAGAAAGGATAAAAAAAAAAAAAAAAAAAAAAAAAAAAATGGAAAGGGAAACCAAGAGAAAAAGAGCCCTTTATCTATAAACCTGGACCAAGAGTTTCTCCTCGGCTGAACTTTAGTCAGGATCCTCTGACGGTCCTCTGCACTAGGCCTTGGGCCCTGTCCTTGCTGGGCCTGCATAGCCCAGTTTCAGCGAGAATCCTGCCCAGTCAGTATAGTGAGACCCTCATACCCTTGATAGCTGGGTTCTTCATTCTCCACCCACAATGTCTGAGTCCTTGGATTGCCTTTAGCAACAATCCTATTAAGTTTGTTTAGCAAGAATCCTCCTACCTCCTCTTAGTAGTTTTCCGTCCGTTGACTCTGATCCTTGGCTAAAAATTCCCACTTGTCCTTGTTGGATTGGGGGTTGAGCCCAACTTCTCTCCCCCACTGCAAAACTCCATTGTAGCAGTTTCCCAGAATAAAGTCTGTCTTACTGTTCTTTAACACAGGTCAGAATAATTTTTTCTTTTTTTTTTTTTTTTTGAGACAGAGTCTTGCTATGTTGCCCAGGCTGGAGTACAGTGGTGCAGTCTCAGCTCACTGCAACCTCCACCTCCTGGGTTCAGGTGATTCTCCTGCCTCAGCCTCCCGAGTAGCTGGGATTACTGGCACATGTAACCGCGCCTGGCTAATTTTTGTATTTTTAGTAGAGATGGGGTTTCGCCATGTTGGCTAGGCTGGTCTTGAACTGCTGACCTCAGGTGATCCACCCGCCTCAGCCACCTAAAGTGTTGGGATTACAGACGTGAGCCACCACACCTGGCCTAAATAATTTTATCTTTAACAACCCTGACAAATCCATCCCAGGCTACCTCAGACAACCACCTTTCTTTTTTTTTTTTTTTTTTTTTTTTTTTTGAGATGGAGTCTCCCTCTGTCGCCTAGGCTGGAGTGCAGTGGCGCAGTCTCGGCTCACTGCTGGGTTCAAGTGATTCTTCTGCTTCAGCCTCTAAAGTAGCTGGGATTACAGCCGAACACCACCACACCCAGCTAATTTTTGTATTGTTGTAGAGACAGGATTTCACCATGGTGGCCAGGCTGGTCTTGAACTCCCGACCTCAGGTAATCCACCTGCCTCGGCCTCCCAAAGTGCTGGGATTATAGGTGTGAGCCACCACACCCGGCCAGAGAGCCACTTTTTAAAATCCAAAGATTTAATCTTATTTATGTATTTATTTATTTAGAGACAGAGTCTCTTTCTGTCGCCCAGGCTGAAGCGCAGTGGTGTGATCTGGGCTCACTGCAACCTCTACCTTCCGGGTTCAAGTCATCCTCCTGCCTCAGCCTCCTGAGTAGCTGGGATTACAGGCGCCCACCACCGTGCCTGGCTAATTTTTGTATTTTTAGTAGAGACAGAGTTTCGCCATGTTGGCCATGGCTGGTCTCGAACTCCTGACCTCAAGTGATCCGGCCTCCCAAGGTGCTGTCATTTCAGGCATGAGCCACTGCGTCCGGCCAAAATCCAAAGATTTAAATAGGAACCAGCAGGAAAGGACATTCCATGGGTGAGCAAATGCTTCCAGTCTCTTAGCTCCTTACATTCTTGCTAAACTTCACCCTTAGCAATAACTACGCCCCGAAGTCTCCTTGACATGTGTATTTTTTCCGCACTGCAAAGGCGTTAATGTGAGCAAATCCTTGTGCTCCCCCTAGAGGTTAGAGGGTGCATCCAGCACGTCCTGGCAAAGTGTGTGTGGATGGGGCGGGGTGGGTGGGGTGGGGGCGATGGTTGTTGCTGTTGTTTTACTATTAAAGTCAGGAAAGCAAGGGTTTTGTGTTCTCTCTCCAGGGAGCTTTGCAGAGTACCAGAAATGTCTTGTCTGCACCTTCATGCAGTTGATTTTTCAGTCTTTGCTTGTTCTCCACCTGGGACTCATGAAATCGGTAGTTCTGCCCCTTTACAAGTGTTCCTTTGATGTAATACCCAGGGAGCCAGAGAACTAGGTCAGGACGTTCTATCAAGCATAATCCAAGTATTTTTCCAAGTGGACCACCTACATTAAAATATCCTGAAGAGTTTATTTAAAATGAAGAATTCTGGGCCCCACCCCACAACTTCTGAATTGGCATTTCTGGAGGTGAGGCAGTTCTTATGCACATTAAGGTTTAAGAACCAGTGCTATACACTACTTGAGAAGGAATTTCTCCCTTCTATATCTCGTTTAAAATTATGCTGTAGGATGCTATAATCAAACCCATCAGACAGTGTTACAGATCTATTGAGCCCAATAGAAAGATAACATAACATGCTAATCTTTCTCTCTGAAAACAGAACTCAGCGGGTGAATCACGAGGTCACAAGTTCGAGACCAGCCTGGCCAACATTGCGAAACCCTGTCTCTACTAAAAATACAAAAAATTAGCTGGGCATAGTGGTGGGCGCCTGTAATCCCAGCTACTTGGGAGGCTAAAGCAGGAGAATCACTCGAACCTGGGAAGCGGAGGTTGCAGTGAGCCAAGATCATACCACTACATTCCAGCCTGGGTGGCAAAGTGAGACTCTGTCTTAAACAAAAACAAAAACAAAAACAAAAACAACAAAAAACTCTTCCCAATTCAATCCTTTGAATCTAAATCCTCAAATATGTAGAAAATGCTTGTCTCTTCTTTTTCCTTTTTAAAAAAATTCCTCCCATTTAAAAAATGTTTTAATTGTTGTGGGTACTTAGTAGGTATATATTGGGTTACATGATAATTCTTTTTTTTTTTTTTTAAAGACAGAGCCTCACTCTGTTGTTCAGGCTGGAGTACAGTGGCGCGATCTTGGCTCACTGCAACCTCCGCCTCCCAAATAGCTGGGACTACAGGCAACGCCACCGTGCCCTGCTAATTTTTGCATTTTTAGGAGAGACAGGGCTTTGCCATGTTGGCCAGACTGGCCTCAAGTGATCCACCCACCTTGGCCTCCCAAAGTGCTGGGATTACAGGCATGAGCCACCGCGCCAGGCCTAAAAATCATTATTTTAAAAGGATGACCATGCCCAGCCTACATGAGATGTTTTGATACAGGCATGCAATGCATAATAATCACATCAGGGTAATGAAGTATTCATCACCTCAAGCCTTTATGCTTTGTGTTACAAACGATCCAATTATACTCTTTTAGTTTTTTAGATTTTATTTTATTTTATTTTATTTTTTGAGATGAGGTCCACTGTGTCGCCCGGGTTGGAGTGCAGTGGCACATTCCTCAGCTGCCTGCAACCTCCGCCTCCTGGGTTCAAGTGATTCTCATGCCTCAGTCTCCCGAGTAGCTGTGATCACAGGCATGCTCCACCACACCTGGCTAACTTTTCTATTTTTGGTAGAGACGGGGTTTCGTCACGTTGTCCAGGCTGTTCTCAAACTCCTGACCGCAAGCCATCTGCCTGCCTTCCAAAGTGCTGGGATTACAGGTGTGAGCCACCATGCCCAGCCTCTCTTAGTTATTTTTAAATATACAATTAAATTATTTTGGGGCTGGGTGCAGTGGCTCAGACCTGTAATCCTAGCAGTTTGGGAGGCCAAGGCAGAAGAATCTCTTGAGCCCAGGAGCTCGAGACCAGCCTGGGCAATGTAGCGAGACCTCATCTCTACAAAAATATAAACACAATTAGCTGGATGTGGTGGTGTGTGCCTGCAATCCCAGCTACTTGGGAAGCTAGGTTGAGGCTGCAGTGAGCTATGATCACACACCACTCCACTCCAGCCTGGGTGACAGAGCGAGACCCTGTTGAAATAATTTTTTTTTTTTTTTTTTAACTACAGCCATCCTGTTGTGCCAGCAAATACTAGCTCATTTAATCTTTCTAAACATTTTTTTTGTTTTAAGACGGAGTTTCACTCTTGTTGCCCAGGCTGGAGTGCAAATGGCGTGATCTTGGCTCACTGCAATCTCCACCTCCCAGGTTGGAGCGATTCTCCTGCCTCAGCCTCCCAAGTAGCTGGGATTACAGGCACCCGCCACCACACCAGCTAATTTTTTTTTTTTTTTTTTTTTTTTGGTATTTTTAGTAGAGATGGGGTTTCACCATGTTGGCCAGGCTGGTCTTGAACCCCTGACCTCAGGTGATCCACCTGCCTCAGCCTTCCAGGGCTGGGATTACAGGCATGAACCACCGCGCCCTACCCTTTCTAAACATTTTTGTACCCCTTAACCATCCTCACTTTCCCTCTGCCCCCCAACTCCCCAGCCTCTGGTAACCATCCTTCTACTCTCTATGTCCATAAGTTCAATTGTGTTGATTTTTAGGTCCCACAATTGGTCCCTGATGCCTTATTTAGTTCATTTGGGGAAATCACATTTTCCTGGATGGTCTTGATGTTTATGGGTGTTCATTTGCATCTGGGCATCAAAGAGTTAGGTATTTATTGCAGTTTTCACAGTCTGGGCTTGTTTGTACCTGTCCTTCTTGGAAAGGCCTTCTAGGTACTTGGAAGGACTTGGGTGTTGTAATCTAAGCTGCCTTAGGGGACTCCCCAAACCCAGTAATGCTGTAGTTCTTGCAGATTCGTAGAGGTACCACCTTGATATTCTTGGATAAGATCTGGCAGAATTCTCTGGATTACCAGCACAGGTACTTCTCTTCCCTTACCTTCTCCCAAAGAGACAGAGTCTCTCTCTCTCTCTCTCTCTCTCTCTCTCTCTCTCTCTGTTCTGAGCCACCTGGAGCTAAGGATGGGGTGACAGAAACACCCCTGTGGCTGCCACCACTGGAACTATTCTGGGTCGGACCTGAAGCCAGCACAGAACTGGGTCTCAGTTCTAAGACCCACTGTAACTACGACTTGGCTACCGCCTATGTTCACTCAAGGCCCTTGAGTTCTACAATTAGCAGTTGGCAAGTCCAGCCAGGCCTGTGTCCTTCCCTTCAGGACGGCAAGTTCACCCAGGCCCTGGACAGGTCCAGAGGTGTCATCCAAGAGCCAGGACCTGAAATAAAAATCCTTAGAAGCCTACCTGATGTTCTATTGTACTGCAGCTGAGCTGGCTCTCAAACCATGAGATGCTGTCTTTCCAACTCTTTCCTCCCCTTTCCAGAGGCAGAGGAGCCTCACCCAGTGGCCACTACTACCACAGGCCCATGGAGAGTACTGCCGGGCTATTAAGGCCCAACGGTTCTTAAGCTCACTGTACCTGGCTATAAGTTTTATTTAACACTGTTGTTCATGGAAGACATTTGCTGCTCTTTTCGGATCAGCCCAAACTGTGCATTAGAATGTGTCATAGGGTCAAACGGAGTGGCTCACACCTGAAACCCCAGCACTTTGAGGAGCTGAGGTGGGTGGATTGCTTGAGTCCAGGAATTCAAGACCAGCCTGGCAACATGGTGAAACTCCATCTCCACAAAAAATACAAAAATTAAATACAAAGATTAGCCAGGCATGGTGGCATGTGCCTGTGGTCCCAGCTACTTGGCTGGCCGAGGCGGGAGCACCCCCTAAGCCCAGGAGGTCAAGGCTGCAACCTGGGCCACAGCCTTGAACTCCTGGCCTCAAGTGCCTGCCAAAGTGCTGGAATGACAGGAGTGAGCCACCACGCCAGGCCTGATCTCTAAGTGCTGGAATGACAGGAGTGAGCCACCGCACCCGGCCTGATCTCTTTTTTTCTGTCTCTCTATTTATTATTTCTCTCTAAATTCCTCTACACTCTGTTCATTACTATTTCTATTTCTATTCCTGTGTAAGTCTGCTGGTGATGAATTATCTTCGCTTTTGTCCATACCAAAGTGTCTTAATTTGCCTTCATTCTTTTTCCCAATGTTTTTATTATAGTAAACTACACAAACACAACATTTACTATCTTAAACGTTTTAAAGTGCGCAGTTCAGTAGGGTTTTTTTTTTCTTTTTTTTCTTGAGACGGTGTCTCACTCTATTGCCCAGGCTGGAGTGCAGGGGCATGATCTTGGCTCACTGCAACCTTCCCCTCCCAGGTTTAAGCGATTCTCCTGTCTCAGCCTCCTGAGTAGCTGGGATTACAGGTGCCCACCACCACACCCAGCTAATTTTTGTATTTTTAGTAGTATTAAGTATATTCCAATTATTGGGCAACCATTGTAATCACCCAATGGGTTCTTCCTGCCTGCTGCACAGGCAAAATCAATCCACTGAGACCATGGCATTGCAGTAAAGAAAGCATGTAATTGATGCAAGGCTAGCTATGCCATGAGCGAGACAGAGTTATTAGTCAAATCAATCTCCCAGAAGTCTCAGAGGCTAGGGTTTTTCAAGGAGTTTGGTGAGCAGTGGGCTAGGGAAGGGGGCATTCCGATTGGCTGGGGATGCAATCATAGGATGCGGAAAACAGTCCAGTCCTGGTGTGATGAGTCAGCTTCTGGGGGAGGACCACCAGAGGTGTCGCTGGTCTGGGTAGGGCCATCCAGTAGTCAGAAATGCAAAAGCCTGGTCACGCAGGGTGGCTCACTCCTGTAATTCCAGCACTTTGGGAGGCTGAGGCAGGAGGATCACTTGAGGTCAGGAGTTCGAGACCAACTTGGCCAGCATGGTGAAACCCCATCTCTACTAAAAATACAAAAATTAGCTGGGCATGGTGGTACATGCCTGTGATCCCAGCTACTCAAGAGGGTAAGGTGTAAGAATTGCTTGAACCCAGGAGGTGGAGGTTCCAATGAGCCAAGATCACGCCACTGCACTCTAGCTAGACTCTGTCTCAAAAGAAAAAAAGGAAATGCAGAAGCCTGAAAAGATATCTCAAAAGGCCAATCTTAGGTTCACAATAGTGATGATATTTACAGGATTAATTGGGGAAGTTGCACATCTTGGGACCTCTGGAATAGTGGCTGGTAATCATTTAACTATGCACATATCTTAGCAGAATTGAGGACCCTCTTATCCTCCTAACTTGGTGGCTTTTCATTAGTTTTACAAGGGAGGCTTAATTTTTGGGGGAAGGGCTACTATCATTTAAGCTATAAACTAAATTTCTCCCAAACTTAGCTTGGCCTACACTCAGGAATAAGCAAAGACAGCCAGCCTATGAGGCTTAAAGCAAGATGCAGTCAGCTATGTCAGATTTATCTTACTGTCATAATTTTGCAAAGGCAGTTTCACCATCACCACCATCCATCACCAGAACTCTTTTCATCTTGCAAAAACTCTATATCCACTAAACAATAACTCTCATTTCTCCTCCCACCAGCTCCTGGCAACCATGATTCTACTTTGTAAGAATGTGACTATGCTAAGTACCTCATACAAATGGAAGCATACAGTATTTGTCTTTCTGTGACTGGCTTAATTAGCATAATGTCTTCACGTTTTATCTGTGTTGTAGCATGTGTCAGAACTTACTTCTTTTTTAAGGCTGAATAATATTCCATTTTATGTATACATAACATTTTGCTTATCCATTTTTCTGTTACTGAATACTTGAGTTACTTCCACCTTAGAGCTATTGTGAATAATGCTGGCATGAACATGGGTGTACAAATACCTCTTCAAGACCCTACTTTCTTTTTTTTGAGATGGAGTCTCGCTGTGTTGCCCAGGCTGGAGTGCAATGGCGTGATCTCAGCTCACCACAACCTTTGCCTCCCGGGTTCAAGTGATTCTCCTGCCTCAGCCTCCTGAGTAGCTGGTACTACAGGCACGTGCCACCATGCCCAGCTAATTTTTGTATTTTTAGTAAAGACGGGGTTTCACTCTTTTAGCCAGGCTGGCCTCGAACACCTGACCTCGTGATCCACTTGCCTCGGTTTCCCAAAGTGCTGCGATTACAGGCGTGAGCCACCTTGCCTGCCAAAATCCTACTTTCAATTCTTTTGAGAATATACCCAAAAATGAAATTGATGAATCATATGCAAATTACATTTTTAATTTTTAATTTTTTTTTTTGAGATGGAATCTTGCTCTGTCACCAAGGCTGGAATACAGTGGCATGATCTTGGCTCACTGCAACCTCCACCTCCCAGGTTCAAGTAATTCTTGTGCCTCAGCCTCTCGAGTAGCTGGGACTATAGGCATGTGCCATCATGCTCAGCTAATTTTTGTATTTTTGGTAGAGATGGGGATTTGCCATGTTGGCCAGGTTGGGCTTGAACTCCTGGCCTCAAGTGATGGACCCACCTCGGCCTCCCAAAGTTGGCATTACAGGCGTGAGCCACCGTGCCTGGCCCCATTTTTAATTTTTGAGGAAGCACCGTAACTGTTTTCTGCAGCAGCTTCACCATTTCACACTCCCACCAACAGTGCACAAGGATTCCAGTTTCTCCACATCCTCGACAATACTTGCTATTTTCTGGAGTTTATTTATTTATATAGTTTTAAAAATGAGATGGCGTTTAGCCATGTTGTTCAGGCTGGTCTCGAACTCCTGAGCTCAAGGGATCTGCCTGCTGCAGCCTCCCAAAATTCTAGGATTACTGGCATGAGCGATTGTGTCCAATCCGGGAGTTCTTGTTCTGTTTAGAGTAGCCATCCTAATGGTGTGAAGTGGTATCTCACTGTGGTTTTGATTTGCAATCCCCTAATGATTAGGGATGTTACTCACCTTTTCTTTTCATTTTGCCTTTTTTTTTTTTTTTTTTTTTTTTTTTTTTTGAGACAGAGTCTTTTCATTTGCCTTCTTTTTTTTCTGAGACAAAGTCTTGCTGTGTCACTCAGGCTGGAGTGCAGTGGTGCTCTTTTGGCTCACTGAAACCTCTGCCTCCTGGGTTCAAGTGATTCTCCTGCCTCAGCCTCCCTAGTAGCTGGGATTACAGACGCCCACCACCACACCCAGCTAATTTTTATATTTTTAGTAGAAATGGGGTTTCACCATGTTGGCCAGGCTGGTCTCAAACTCTTGACCTCAGGTGATCCACCTGCCTCGGCCTCCTAAAGTGCTGGGATTACAGGCGTGAGCCACCGCGCCCGGCTGCTTCATTCTTAAAGGATGTTTTGCTGGATTGATTGACTTGTTTTTTGTTCCTGTAGCTGAAGATACTGTTTCACTGTCTTCTGATATCTGTTACTTACAAGGAGAAACAGCATTCATTTGTATCATCATTCCCTGCATATAGTGCGTTGTTTTCTCTGGCTTTGGAGATTTTCTTTTTATCTTTGGTTCTCAGCATTTTGACTATACTGTGTGCAGGTTTGGTTTTCTTCATTTTTTTTTTTTTTTTTTTTTTTTTTTGGTGGGGAGAGGGTTGCTTAGCATCTTAAATCTATAAATTTATCTTTCAAGCTTTTTAAAAAATTTCAACCTCTTTTTCCTCAAAATAATTTTTCTGTCCCATATTCTCTTATTTGCTTCTGAGACTCCAGTTGCACATATTTTAGATCTTTTGCTACTTCCCCTCAGTTTCCTGAGAGTCTGTTCATTCCTGCCCTCTCCCATCCATTTTCTCTCTGTTACTTAGATTGAATAATTTTTATCGATTTC
Source organism: Macaca fascicularis (assembly GCF_037993035.2). Lineage (NCBI taxonomy): Eukaryota > Metazoa > Chordata > Mammalia > Primates > Cercopithecidae > Macaca > Macaca fascicularis. Next base: position 97,868,594 of record NC_088387.1, on the reverse strand, counting down.
TCATCAAGTTTTCTGACTTTTTTCCCCTGTCATCTTCAATCTGCTTCTAAGCCTGTCCAGTAAATCTTTAAATTTCAGATACTAAACTTTTCAATTCTATAATTTACATTTGGTTTTTATAGTTTTTATTTCTCTGCTTGTATTTTCTTTCTTTTATTAATTATGAGAAATATTTCCTTTATATATGTACTCTGGCACAATTTTAATAGCTGCTTTAAAGTCATTGTTATAATTCAACATTTGAGGCATGTCAGTGTCAGCCTCTTGAGTATGGGGATCACAATTCATTTTTATGTCTAGTAATTTCAGATTGTACCTTGGCTATTGTAAAAGATATGTTGTAGAAGTTTTGGATTCTGTCATATTTCTCCAAAAGGGTTTGTTTGTTTGTTGTTTTAAGTAGGCAATGCATATATCCCTTTCTTCTTTTGTTTAAATGTCGATTTTAGTTTTGCCAGTTGGGTGCAGTGGCTCATGCCTGTAATCCCAGCACTTTGGGAGGTGAAGGCAGGAAAATCACTTGGTCCCAGGAGTTTGAGACCAGCCTGAACAACGTAGAGAGACATCATCTCTACAAAAAATAAGAAATTAGCTGGATATGGTGGCATGTACCTGTGATCCCAGCTACTTGGGAGGCTGAGGGAGGAGGACCCCTTGAGCCTAGGAGATCAAAGCTGCAGTGAGTCATGATCATGCCATTGCCCTCCAGCCTGGGAGAGACCCTGTCTCTAAAAAAAAAATAATAATAATAATAGTAAATTTTGTCAAAGCGAGATATATACATAATTTTTAAAAGTCTAACACAATGACAAGACTTGTAATGACAATAGTAGAACACTATATCACCATTTCCACCCTGAAACCTGCCCCACAGGAAGAAAAACTTTTAATTCTTTCAGCTGTTTCTTTTGTTTACGTCTACATTTCTAAAAACATTTCTAAAAATATTCATATATATATAGATATACACACATTTTTCATATGTACATGTACATATACTTATATATGTATATTCATATATACACACACACACTTATTTTTTGAGATAGGCTCGCTCTCTGTCACACAGGCTGGAGGGCAGTGGCATGATCATAGTTCACTGCAGCCTTGAACTCCTGGGTTCAAGTGATCTTCCTACCTCAACCTCCTGAGTAGCTGGGACTGCAGTTGTGCACTACTATGCCTGGCTGATTTTTAATTCTTCTTTTGTAGAGACTGGGTCTCACTATGTTAAACAGGCTGGTTTCTAACTCCTGGGCTCGGGTGATCCTCCCGCCTTGGCCTTCCAAAGTGTTGGGATTACAGGCATGAACCATCATGCTTGACCTCTTATATTTTTATTTTTATGTTATCTATTGACATTCTAGTATGGAGTCACAAAATTTAGCACACTTAAAACCTCCTTCCCTCTCTTCATACTCCCAATATATTTGTAGTACATTTTTGTTTATATCAATATTTATACTGTTTATATTATCTCATTATATAACACTTGCTCAATGTTAAGTCAAGTAATAAAATACTGATAAGATAAATTTTTATTCATATTAGAATTAATAATTGCCCTGTGGGTTGTTTTAGCAGTTTTCTGTGTAATAATTACCAGTTCAACCTTAAACTTAGCAATCTAATGGTGATACCCCTCTGAATACTGATAATTCCTATTGCCTTCAGCTGTGCCTGGTATCCCTCTGTTTAGATGCTGTAAGTTTCTTAACACACAGTCAGTCTTCTGCTGGAGTGGGAAAGAAGGTCCATCTGTCTTTGAAAAAGGAGTTCTGGCCGGGCCCAGCGGTTCATGCCTGTAATCCCAGAACTTTGGGAGGCCGCAGCATGCGGATCACTTGAGGTCAGGAGTTTGAGACCAGCCTGGCCAACATGGCGAAACCCTGTCCCTACCAAAAATATACACAGTTAGCCAGGTGTTGTGGTGCGCACCTGTAGTCCCAGCTACACGGGAGGCTGAGGCAGGAGAATCGCTTGAACCTGGGAGGCAGAGGTTGCAGTGAGCCGAGATCATGCCACTGTATTCTAGCCTGGGCAACAGAGTAAGACTCTGTCTCAAAAAAAAAAAAAAAAAAAAAAAAAAAAGAAAGAAAGAAAAAGAAAAAAGAAAAGAAAAGAAAAATTGAGTTCTAGGGGTCTGAGTTAGCCATGTAAAGTTTTTCAATGAATCCTTCTCTTTTCATCTGTAACACGAATTTCTGCCTTTAGAGATACCTTGTGCCTCCTAATTCTGAGCATTTCCAAGATTCTCCGGCGATATCAGCTTTCTTCTCATTAGCATACTCTTTTGGTTTTAAGCTTTCATAATTCAAGTAACACTAGTAATTTCTATCTTCCAGAAATCTGCTGACATCGCTTGTCTGCGCCTGTGTTCGTTCTGTGTTTTGTCCTTCCATATCCATTCTCCATATTTTTCTGCCCCGCTCCATATCCTAAGAAGATAACACCTGTGGACTTGGACTCCCTTGATTTTTGGCATCCAGTTCAATTCAACTAACTGGAGTGACTGGAAGAAAACTGCAGAGTGGGAGGGGACAGAATAATAGATGTAAGTGCATTTAATCCCATTGCTGTGCCCCCTCTCTATGTGCTTCTTCCCTGGAGGTCGCAGTGCTGGTAGTGGCAGAAAACTTCTACCTAACCCCATGGCTTCCCTAGGGTGACTTTCTCCTATGCCTAGAGTTTTTACCAGGTTCCAGTAATTATTCTTTCCACTTACTCCTTGAGGCCTAGGGATGGTGACAGCTTTCCAGCGTTGCTAGTGCCTGGGTACTTTAGCATCTCTTTTTGGTTCTCTTAATCCTGCCCACACCTCTGTAAATAGTTTCCTCATTAAATTTTCTTCATTTCTCCTTTGAGCGTGCCAATCTGTTTCCTGCCAGAACTCTAACTGCTATGTTGCTGTTCACGTTCCCCCTTTACTATGTTTATTCATTTCAAAAATTTTATTCTCATTTTAGCAGACTTTCTGGAGGTAACAGAAATAAGTGTCATATGCTCAATCTGACACGTTTAATTATTGAATATCCTTTTCTCCACTATCCCTATGCATAAGTATTTGACTCTACTTTCTTTTTCTTTCTTTCTTTTATTTTTTTGAGACAGAATCTGGTTCTGTGCTCAGAGCTTTCTAGCAGCCAGCTCAAAGAAAGAAGCAAAGTTGGTTGCATGTCCACAGTATTCATAAAAAAGCAGAAGCGTGGGAGAAGATGTAATTTTCTGATCCTGTGAATTGAGAAAAATTTCTTCCAGTGTAGAAAAACACACCCGTGTGGGTACAGTGAGGGTGTGAAATGTCAACAGCATTGGAGCCAGCAGCGTCAGCAGTGACAAGAAATAGCATCCATCCGGCAGGGCGCAGTGGCTCACACCTGTAATCCCAGCACTGTCACAGTCTCAGCTCACTATGCCTCCTGGGCTCAAGCCATCATCCTGCTTCAGTCTTCCAAGTAGCTGGGAGGGACTATAGGCACATGCCACCACTCCTGGCTAATTTTTATACTTTTTTTTTTTTTTTTGGTGGAGACAGGTTTTCACCATTGTTGCCCAGGCTGCTCTTGAACTCCTGAGCTCAGGCAATCTGCTTGCCTTGGCCTCCCAAAGTACTGGAATTACAGGCGTGTTTTATCTGAGTTCCTTCCTCAGGAAAGAACCTTCAGGACTCTCAAAAAAAGTATCAAAGAACTAAAACTCACCAGATCACCACATCTTGACAATGACATACTGGACCCCTCATTCATCATAATTGCTTCCGTGTACCTCCCTAACTCAGGTTTTCTTGCATATTGTTACATTTCCTCCCTCCTATATAAATCCCTAGTTTTAGTCGGTCAGGGAGATGGATTTGAGATTGAGCTGCCGTCTCCTCAGCTGCAGCACCAGGTTAAAGCCTTATTCCTTGGCAGTCCTCGGCATCTCAGCGATTGGGTTTCTGTGCCACGAGCAGCAGGACCTAGACGGCCCCCCCGGCGTTTCGGCAACATAAGCAGTATCTCACCAATGTTCTGTGACTTTCTTCTTTCAGTTGCCTTGAAGTTTCTGATCTTGCTCTTCTTTCTACAGAGGCCAGTTGAAGGCCACACCCCTGTCTGCTGTTGGCTCTCACTGATTTGTCTAAAGGCTGTGGGTACTTGGGGTCAAATTGTTGATGTTTGTGCTAGCGATGCTACTTCTTTTTTCTTTTCTTTCTTTTCTTTTTTTTTTTTTTTTTTTTTTTTTTTTTAAGACGGAGTCTCACGCTGTTGCCCAGGCTGGAGTGCAGTGGCGCGATCTCGGCTCACTGCAAGCTCCCCCTCCCGGGTTCCCGCCATTCTCCTGCCTCAGCCTCCTGAGTAGCTGGGACTACAGGCGCCCGCCACCGCGCCCGGCTAATTTTTTTTTTTTTTTTTTTTTTTTTTGTATTTTTAGTAGAGACGGGGTTTCACTGTGGTCTCGATCTCCTGACCTTGTGATCCGCCCGCCTCGGCCTCCCAAAGCGCTGGGATTACAGGCTTGAGCCACCGCGCCCGGCCTCTTTTCTTTCTTTTTTAATTTTTTTGGAGACAGAGTCTCCCTCTGTTGCCCAGACTGGAATGCAGTGGCAACATCTCGGCTCACTGCGACCTCCACCTCCCAGGTTCAAGTGATTCTCCTGCCTCAGCCTCTTAAGTAGCTGAGACTATAGAAGTGCATCACCACGCCTGGCTAATTTTTTTTTGTATTTTTAGTAGAGACGGGATTTTGTCAGGTTGGCCAGGCTGGTCTTGAACGCCTGTTCCCAAGGAATATTCCTGCCTTGACCCCCCAAAGTGCTGGGATTACAGGTGTGAGCCACTGCGCCCTGCCGGATGGATGCTATTTCTTGTCACTGCGGAAGCTGCTGGCTCCAATGCTGTTGACATTTCACACCCTCACTGCACCCACACGGGTGTGTTTTTCTACACTGGAAGAAATTTTTCTCAATTCAGAGGATCAGAAAATTACATCTTCTCCCACGCTTCTGCTTTTTTATGAATACCGCGGACATGCAACCAACTTTGCTTCTTTCTTTGAGCTGGCTGCTGGAAAGCTCTTAGCTAAATTTGCATTGTATTTCCAGAGGGTAGAGAGGGTCTTACAGTTTGTATGTATGTTTGGATAGTGGGCATGTGTGTGTGTGTGTGTTGTTGTTTTTTTTTTGAGACGGAGTCTCACTCTGTTGCCCAGGCTGGAGTGCAGTGGTGTGATCTCGGCTCACTGCAAGTTCTGCCTCCCAGGTTCATGCGATTCTCCTGCCTCAGCCTCCCGAGTAGCTGGGACTACAGGTGCCTGCCACCACGCTCGGCTAATTTTTTGTATTTTTAGTAGAGACGGGGTTTCACCATGTTAGCCAGGATGGTCTCGATCTCCTGACCTCGTGATCCGCCTGCCTCAGCCTCCCAAAGCGCTGGGATTGCAGGCGTGAACCACCACACCGGGCCTGATTACTATAACTTTATACTGAGTCTTAAACATGGATAATATGATTGCTTCAACTTTATTCTTCTGTTTTAAAATTGTTGACCTGGCACAGTGGCTCACGCCTGTAATCCCAGCACTTTGGGAGGCCAAGGCAGGTGGATCACTTGAGGTCAAGAGTTCAACACCAACCTGGCCAACATGGTGAAACCCCATCTCTACTAAAAATACAAAACTTAGTAGGGCATGGTGGTGGGTGGTTGTAATCCCAGGTACTCGGGAGGCTGAGGCAGGAGAATCACTTGAACCCAGGAGACAGAGGTTGCAGTAAGCAGAGATTGCGCTATTGCACTCCAGCCTGGGCAACAAGAGTGAAACTCCATCTCAAAAAAAAATATATATATATATATATTTTAGCTATTTTGTTGCTTTGCCTTTTCTATAAATTTTAGAATCAGCTTGTCTATATTCACAAAATCACTGCAAGGATTTTTAATAACACTTTTATTAAACTATATAACTGAAGTCATAGTTATCTGCATTGTGATAATTCTATTTTTTTATTTGTGTTACTCATTTGTCTAGCTTTAGTAACAATCTTTCTCCTGTCTGGCAGGAAAGCAGGTGCATGGAGAATACTCCACTTGACAAATTGCTTTCTGATCATATTCCTCTGTTTTCATCCACAATATTTGGCTTTATCAGAAGCTTTTCTTCTCTAGCCTTGTTTCTGTCCCACTGTGAACACAGAGCCTTGCATGTTATTCCACGTTGCTCCCTCGAGTAACGTAGCTCAGTATCAAGGGAGATTTGAAATGGAAAAAAGCAGGAAGCTCTGGCTATCTACGGGTTGTTTGGGTAGTTTTTAATATCCTGTTTTAAACTTACCTATTCTGTGTATTTAGAAATGATGACCTAAAAACTTTAGGGAATTCCATACAAATTACTTTTGGAGGGGGGTGGACTTATATTTGAAGATCATCTCACTGTGGCATATTTTGCTTTAAGAGAAGGTGATAGGTTGATATATAAGTAGTCACGAAAATGAAAACCCAGCAGATAAAAGGGCAAAGACTAGAACAGGGACTTTACAGAAGAGAAAACCCAATGAGACAATAAATACAGGGAAAAATACTCAGCCTCATTAACCTCAAGGAAATGATACATCGAGATACAATTTTACACTCACCAGGCTGGCAAAAATAAAATCTGATAATATTGAGTGTTGACAATGTGGAACAATGCAAATTGTAATTCCCTGCTGATGGGTAACACAATAACTTTGAAAAACAATTTGGCATTGGCTGGTAAAGTTGAAGAGGTGTGTGTCATATAACCGGATCCTACTTCTAGGTATGAGTCCTAAAGAAACCCTCAAACATGTGCATCAGGGGACATGGACCAGTCTGATCAAAGCTGTACTATTTATGATAGCATCACATTAGAAGCAGCACAAATGCCCATCAGCAATGGAATGGATAGATTATAGCATATCCGTAGAATGGAATACTATACAACAGTAAAAATAAAGCAATTACAACAACATGGGTGAATCTCAGGAAGATAATTTCGAATTTTTTGAATGAAAAAAATGCAAGTCACACAATGCATGGAATATGATTCCATTAAATTAAAACCTAAAATCATGCATCTAAACGATGTAAGTATATAAACCTGGTAAACCTCTAAGAATTGCAAGATAACACAATATTTAGGATAGCATTTATTTCTTTTTCTTTTTTTTTCCTGAGACAGGGTCTGGTTCTGTCACCTGGGCTGGAGTGCAGTGGCAGGATCTCAGCTCACTACAACCTCCACCTCCCAGGCTCAAGTGATCCTCCCCGCTCTCAGCTTCCTGAGAAGCTGGGACTACAGGTGTGCGCCACCACACCTAGCTAATTTTTGTATTTTTTGTAGAGATAGGTTTTCATCACGTTGTCCAGGCTGGTCTTGAATTCCTGAGCTCAGACAATACGCGTGCCTTGGCCTCCCAAAGTGTTGGGATTACAGGCGTGAGCCATCGCACCAGGCCTTGGGTTTATTTCTAATAAACAAAGGAAATGGGAACAGAGAAGGCCACACAGATGATGATAATATTCCTTATTTTCCTTTTTTTTTTTAAAGTCATATGAATGTCAGATCATAACCTTATTTTCTTAACTGAGTGATAGACACACAGGTATCTATGCTTTTTAATCTCATTCTCTGGAATATATATTTTATATATAATGTTTATCTTCTTAATAATAAAATTACTTTTAAGTGAAAAGGAAGGTCACTGAAATGTTACTACATGTCTTTAAAGTTACAAAGTGGGTTCTCACGTTTATTTTTGACTACTCAAAAAATTGCTCTTGCAGTTTAGGCAAAATGCTACCCCAGATACCACCGCCAATGAAGTGAGCTGCAAGGGATTTAGGTCACTAGTTTTAGCCACGTATTTTCATCATGTGCTTTCACTTTTAAATAAAAGAATGTCTTTATTCTTTAAAACGTTTGCTTAAGATATCAAAGCAGGTAATATTTTTAAATAGTGGGTCTTAGCTCCTGGCTGTACATTAGAATCGCTCAGAGACTTAAATAACATAAAATGTTGATGCCCAACCCCCATCCCAGATTAAATGAGTCAAAATCTCTTTTGGTGGGACCTGGGCTTTGGATTATTCTTGAAAAATTCCCAAGATTACTCTTACTTAAAGGCATAATTGGAAAGTACCATTTTAAAGCAACTTTCTAAGCCAGCATTTCTAAATGTGGTTTACTGTCTACACCACATTGTTGGTGCAAAATTCTTACGTGGATAGGAAATAAATTTGGTAGGTTTCTAGCATTTTGAAAATACAAGTAATTAGGATAGAAAAATATCAGAGTGGACCTGGCGCGGTGGCTCACGCCTGTAATCCCAGCACTTTGTGAGGCCGAAGCGGGAGGATCATGAGGTCAAGAGATTGAGACCATCCTGGCCAACATGGTGAAACCCTGTCTCTACTAAAAATACAAAAATTAGCTGGGCATGGTGGCACATGCCTGTAGTTCCAGCTACTCAGGAGGCTGAGGCAGGAAAATTGCTTGAACCGAGGAGATGGAGGTTGCAGTGAGCCAAGATTGTGTCACTGCACTCCAGCCTAGCGACAGAGTGAGACTCTATCTTAAAAAAAAGAAAAGAAAATATTAGAGTGTATTCATATTTTTATTTCTGGGATGTGTGTTTGGGAGGGGTTGTGTTTAATGAGTGGTCATGTAAAATACAGGATTTCATACCGTGAGCCACAATCTGTTTGAAAAACAGTTCTAAACAAACCTAAGGTGCTATTAGGTATTCTTTTAAAACATTTTTAACTGACAAGTAAAAATTGTATATATATATAAAAAATGTACACCATGATGTTTTGATATATGTACACATTGTGGAATAGCTAAGTCAAGTTAGGTATTTTTCCCTACTGCAAAGTTGATCAAGCAGTAATATTGATACAGGAGTTAAGAAGAAATTACTTAGGCAGATAGTGAGGGCACAGAACTCCTCAGTAAGGTTTTCCTTTTAATGAAAAGTAGCCCCAAATAATTTTCTAATTCAAACAGCAGCCTGTAAAATGAAATTGAGCTACACACATAGATGCCACAGTTATGCCAAGCATGTTCAAAATGGCGGCTCCATCTTCCCGTCTCTGACAGCCACGTGCACGGGAAGAAGCAGACAAGGTGGCGCTGGCCAGGGGGAACGTTCATTTGCATAGTATGATTAGGGTGGGTCTGCCAGCCTTCTCCTTGTGCTATGTAAACATCATACCTGATCAAACCAATCTGTGAGCCCTGTGTAAATCAGACACTGCCTCCTCAAGCCTGACTATAAAATCTGGCACATCCACTGCCAGCCTTTTCCTCTCCAAAGTCCCCTCTCTCTCACTAAAGAGAGAGCTGTTTTCCTTTCTCTTTCTTTCTTTTGCCTTTTAAACCTCCACTCCTAAATTCCTCATGTGCATTTGTGTCCTAACTTTTCTTGGCGTGAGATGATGAACCCTGGGTATTTATCCCAGACACTGTAGCCGCTTCAATATCATACGATGGTTGCAATGCCTGTGTCTGAATCCTGGCTTTTCCACTCACCAGCTGTACGACTTCAGGCAAATTACCTAACCTCTTTGTGTCTATTCCCTCATCATAAAAATCTCTTATAGTGCTTGCAGAGGAGTTGAGCAAACTGCACAGTCAGAGGGCACAGTCCTTCAAAGACTGCTCTTCAAACACCAGCTGCAAGTTTGAAGGGCCCCAAGGCCACCCTCAGTACAGACCAACAGGCTACTAATTCAGAGGTGCCCATGACCACCGTCAGGATACAAATTAGAACTAGCCAGAGGAAGAGAATGCGTATGTCGAAGTCTGGCAGGGCTCCAAATGCAGAACCGCTGTCATCCTCAGGCTGTGTTCCCCTCCCATCAACAAAGGGGACAATACTGAGAAGGAAACTCACCCAGCTCTTATGTCCAGAATTTTTATTAGGGCTTCATAGCATAGGCACAATTGATTGAATTATTGTCCACTTGGTTGAACCCAACTCCCAGTCTCCCTCCCCTCCCTGGAATTCAGGCTGAAGTGACGCGGCCCAAAGCCCCAGTCTTCTAATCACTTGGTCTTCTGTCATGGCCAGTCCCACCTTGAATCATCTTGTTAACATAAACTATCTTGTAACCTCACCACGAATGGCCTTGTTACTGATAACTATCAGGTGTGGTCCAAGGTGCTCATCATGAATAACAAAAACATTCCCACACCTGGAAAAAAAAAAAAAATCTCAAGAGTTCACCAGGTGCAGTGGCTCATGCCTGTAATCCCAGCACTTTGGGAGGCCGAGGCGGGCAGATCGCTTGAGTCCAGGAGTTTGAGACTAGCCCAGGTGACACAGCAAAACCCCGTCTGTACAAAAAGTACCAACATTAGCTGAGCATGGTGGCATGACATGTAGTCCCAGCTACTTGAGAGGGTGAGGTGCGAGGATCGTTTGAACCTGGCAAGTGGAGGTTGCAGTGAGCTGAGATCACACCACTGCATTCCAACCTGGGCAACAGAGTGAGACCCTGTCTCAAAAACAAAAAACAAAACAAAATCAAAAGCAAATCTCAAGGGTCTAGAAATGACCCCCCCCGAACGAGGACAAAAGCCAGACCTCACTTTGGAGGTCAAATTCCTTACTAAACACTGGTCGTGAGGATTAAACGAGTATACGTATGTGGGAAACTCTTAGAACATTGCCTGCTATGTGGTAAGTGCTCCTAGATACTATTACTATTGTTCTTAATCTTTGCCCCTTTTATTTTCAGTCCCTGACTTCTCAGAGAGCCTTGCTGCTGTTTTAATTTTCACTTTAATCTAGCCAACAGCCTTCGCCTTCCTAGTTTCTCTCTCTCATTGAGCATAAGGGAGAAATTACTTGGCTGAAAGTGGGAAGGAAAGGGTGGGAGGAAAGCTAGAGGCTTTTTAACCTCCCCCAACACACCCTTGTCGCTTCCATTCTCAGCTGTTATCCCCTTTCCCTTCTTCACTTCTCTCACTTCATTCTTAACCACCCCTCCCCTCTCTCCTACCTTTCCTTTTCTTTTTTTTTTTAATTTAAAAAAAAACTTTTATTTTAGGTTCAAGCGTCCACGTGCAGGTTTGTTATATGGGTAAATTGTATGTCACAGGGGGGTTGGTGTACAGACTTTGTCACCCGGGTAATAACCATACAACTGATAGGCAGTTTTTCAGTCCTCATCCTCCTCCCACCCGCCACCCTCTAGTAGGCTCCAGTGTCTGTTGTTTCCCCTCTCTGTGTCCATGTGTACTCAATGTTTTGCTCCCATTTCTGAGTGACAACATGTGGTGTTTGGTTTTCTGTTCTTGCATTAGTTTTCTTATGGCTTCCACTGCAGCTTCATCCATGTTGCTGCAAAGGACATGATCTGATTTTTTGGTTTGTTTTGAGATGGAGTCTCGCTCTTTTGCCCAGGCTGGAGTGTAGTGGCACAATCTCGGCTCACTACAATCTCTGCCTCCTGGGTTCAAGAAACTCTCCCGCCTCAGCCTCCTGAGTAGCTGGGACTGTAGGCACTACCACGCCCGGCTAATTTTTGTATTTTTAGTAGAGATGGGGTTTTGTCATGTTGTCCAGGGTGGTCTCAAACTCCTGACCTCAAGTGGTCCTCCTGCCTCGGCCTCTTAAAGTGCTGAGATTACAAGTGGGAGCCACGGAGCCTGGCCAGCTGTTCCTATTCTTGATCTCCACAACTCCCACATCATTTATGTTACCCAGTTAGAACATGTAGGATATAATTTTGCAACCACAAGGTTAGAGATTATTACCATTTGTCCCTCAATCTCTTACCAATAAACAGAACACAGGAAGCATTACTAATAAATTTACCAAAATTCTCTCTTACTAAAACACACACACTAAGTTATAGGTTTAGAACAAAGTTTTAATGATGTAAGCACATGTTAATTTGTAAGTAAACTGAGCTCACACCCTGCCATTGTACCCAAGGAACAGTGCTTCTATTCTTTAACTTATGTTGCCTGCAAAATAAAGATCCTTGGATAGAAATCTTGTGTGATGGGGCTGGGTATGGTGGCCCATGCCTGGAATTCTTTGGAAGGCTGAAGCAGGAGGATCATTTGAGGCCAAGAGTTCGAGAAAGTCTATGTGATATAAAGCAGGTGCATAAAATTTGCCCACATCTCCAACTCACTTATCAAATGTTTTTTTCAAGAGACTGGAACTTCTAGTGCAAAAATACAGTTTTGGTTTAAAAATCCAGAATCTGGAAAAAATGGCTCTACTTAAAAAATGACTGGTTTTGGTAGTTAAACAGTAATTTCAAGGGCTCTTCAGTGACATTAGAAATCATTCAATCCAATTCCTTCCTTTTAAATGTAAGGAAGCTGTCAAAGAAGAAGAGAAGTCCTATGCTGTGATTTTATGTTTTGAAGCTATCAGAACCTCTTAAAAAATTAACCACTGTAGCAGGCAGAGAGCAGAGGGTCTGCTTCTTCAAATATTGGCGATCACGCCATGGTTTTATATTGTTTTGGAAATAACTTTTAGTTGAAAAACTTCGAGGAGTTCATTTTAAGTTCAGTTACAGCTGGGGGGATATAATTTATTATAATTTATTAGTCGTTGAATATCCATGTGCTCCCCACACTCCCCAGCTCCCTTGCAGTTAGGAGGGCCTCTGCGACTGGTTTTGACAAATGAACCGTGAGTGGAGATGACATGTGTCACTTCTGGGACAAAGCACAAAGAGAAGAGCACTTTTTCCTTCTTGATGTCTCTCTCTTTTCCTGCCGCAGTGACAGCCGAGGCCAAATGTGGAGATGGCATAACCAGAAGAGGGAACGAACTGGCCTGGATGTGACTCATACTTGGAAGGGAGCTGTCTGGAAAGGCCACAGTACCTGCAGCCAACTTTGTGTGAGTGAAAAATAAACTTAAATAGGTTAAACCAATACAATTGGGGAATTGTTATTGCAACGTAACATAGTCTATTCCTGGTTAATGAATTAACAATGCCCTCTCTTACAGTAGCCGCGTTTTAAACTTCCCACACTTATCTAAACCATAGTATATAATCTCTGACATTCATACTAATTTAAAAGTTTAATATTCACACAGGGAAGACATCTCTTGTCTAAAAATTTTGATGACAAGGGAATTATTTATTTATTTATTTAGAGACAGGGTCTCACTATGTTGCCCAGGCTGGACTCAAACTCCTGGGTTCAAGTGATTCTCCTGCCTCAGCCTCCTGAATAGCTGGTATTATAGGTGCATGCCACCATGCCCAGCAGAATCATTATTTTTTCTTTTCTTTTTTTGAGACAGTCTTGCTCTGTCGCCCAGGCTGGAGTGCAGTGGCACCATCTCAGTTCACTGCAATCTCCACCTCCCGGGTTCAAGCGATTCTCCTGCCTCAGCTTCCCGAGTAACTGGGACTACAGGTGCATGACACTACACCTGGCTAATTTTTGTTTGTTTGTTTGTTTGTTTTGAGGTAGAGTCTCACTCTGTCGCCCAGGCTGGAGTGTAATAGTGCAGTCTCGGCTCACTGCAACCTCCGCCTCCTGGGTTCAAGCAATTCTCTGCCTCAGCCTCCTAAGTAGCTGGGACAACAGGCACCCGCCACCACGCCCGGCTAATTTTTTGTATTTTTACTAGAGACAGGGTTTCACCTTCTTGGCTAGGCTGGTCTTGAACTGACCTTGTGATCCACCCACCTCGGCCTCCCAAAGTGCTGGGATTACAGACGTGAGCCACCGCGCCAGGCCTAATTTTTGTATTTTTAGCAGAGATGGGGTTTCACCATGTTGGCCAGGCTGGTCTCGAACTCCTGGCTTCAAGTGATCTGCTTGCCTCAGCCTCCACAAGTGCTGGGATTACAGGCGTGAGCTGCCATGCCCAGCCAATTTTTTCATCTTGAGTAAGAAGAGAGCTCAAAGAAAAATGTGTCACCTATGATTGATACAAGACATAGTCAAACTTATTCTTAAGATTCTGACTCCATCTGACCAAAATTATTTTTGTTTAATTTATTAGGTTATACTTTTTTTTTTTTTTTTTTTTTGAGACAGGGTTTCGCTCTTGTTGCCAAGGCTGGAGTGCAATGGCGCAATCTCAGCTCACCGCAACCTCTGCCTCCTAAGTTCAAGTGATTCTCTTGCCTCAGCCTCCCGAGTAGCTGGGATTATAGGCATGCGCCACCATGCCTGGTTAATTTTGTATTTTTAGTAGAGACAAGGTTTCTCCATGTTGGTCAGGCTGGTCTTGAACTCCCGACCCCAGGTGATCCACCCACCTTGGCCTCCCAAAGTGCTGGATTACAGGCGTGAGCCACCACACCCAACCTTATACTTACACTTTTATTATCTTTATCAGCACAGACTAAGACATTTTGGAGGATAGCACAGTTCTTTCAGGATTAAGTGATTTATTTTATATTTTTTCCCTTTAATATTTTCCTTTAATCAATTAATTTCCTTAAATTTCCTTAAAGAGAAGGGGGATCCTGGTGTGGTGACTCACAGCTGTAATTGCAGCATTCTGGGAGGGCGAGACAGGACGATCACTTGAGCCCAGGAGTTCGAGACCAGCTTGGGCAACATAGTGAGACCCCATCTCTACAGAAAATTTTAAAATGAGGCAAGAGGATGGCCGGAGTCCCAGAGATTGAGGCTGCAATGACCAGTGATTGTGCCACTGCATTCCTGCCTGGGTGAGGAAGCAACACCCTGCCTTGGAAAAGAAAAAAAGAGAGAGAGAATTGGGGTGGGTAGGCGGTTAATTGTAATTTGTTTTAACAAAATTGAGAGTCAAAATGTAGGGAGTTAGCCCTAAACCATGTAACAAATTAACAAAGAAGGCAACACTGAAACTCAGCTCTCATTGTTTCCGTTGTGTCTATGCTTCCTCTAAAAGTCACAGAATAGGCCAGATATGGTGGCTCACGCCTGTCATCCAACATTTTGGGAGGTCGAGGAGGGCAGAACACTTGGGCCCAGGAGTTGGAGACCAGCCTAGGCAACATGATGAAACCCTGTCTCTACAAAAAGATACAAAAATTAGCCAAGCATGGTGGTGTGCACCTGTGCTCTCAGCTACTCAGGAGGCTGAGATGGGAGGATCACTTGAGCCTGGGAGGCGGAGGTTGCAGTGAGCAGAGATTGTGGCCCTGCACTCCAGCCTGGGCAACAGAGCAAGACCCTGTCTCAAAAAAAAAAAAAAAAAAAGTTACAGAATGGTAAGGAGGAGGAGAAGAAAAAATTGAGGTCAGACTTCCGTTTCTAAGAATGTGGTCAGCTATTTAGAGAAATGCTCCACTGAAGACAACTATAAGGCTGGATAAAATCTAAAACCATCTTCCTAAAAACAACATACACAATAGTAAGGATTTCCTAGGTTAAGATCTGGAGAAGAAAGAAATCCATAGATGAGCAGGGGTACGAGTGCCACCTTTGTCCTGAGGATATTCAGTGACCCAGGTCAGGCGGCTGAGAGACTTAACAGTGCCTTTGCAGTTAGGAGAGCAAAAGCTGGAGTCTGGGGCCCATCCAGGAAGGGTAATCTGCACCTTCAGTTGGCACTAAAAAGACAGACACTGGAAATCAGAATGAATTTGAAAATAAACTAACTGTTCCATGTAGCGCAGTCTGTCTTTGAATCATCTGGGTAGCTCAGAAAATTTCAAGCTTAGAAACTGAATTAGGGTAATCTTGGATGATTAGTTTCCCTTGAATGCCTGGTAGAAGCAATATGAATTCTTTTTGTAGAAAGAGAATATCATAGTAGACCTGAAATAATTATTATTGTTGTTGTTATTATTTTTCGAGATGGAGTCTCGCTCTGTCACCCAAGCTGGAGCATAATGGCGTGATCTCAGCTCACTGCAACCTCTGCCTCCCGGGTTCAAGCGATTCTCATGCCTCAGCCTCCCAAGAAGCTGGGATTACAGGTACCTGCCAACACGCCTGGCTAATTTTTGTATTTTTGGTAGAGTCGAAATTTCACCATGTTGGCCAGGCTGGTCTCAAACTCCTGACCTCAAATGATCCACCTGCCTCGGCCTCCCAAAGTGCTAGGATTACAGGTGTGAGCCACCGCACCCAGCCTGAAATTATTTTTATAAATAATTAAAAATATTATAGTCAGGACACAGGAAAAAATAAGGAAGCATACAAAATGATAAAACACCATAAACAAGAACAAGAAAATACAAGAGACTACAGAAACAGACCCTCACGGATATCAGATACAGGTTGTGAAGCAGCTGTGCTTATCAAGTTTAAGTAGACCAAAATGAAGCTTGTCTATCTTAGCAGAGAACTGTAAAGTATTTAAAATAAATAGAAATTCAGTTTTTTGTTCGTTTTTTGAGACAGTGTTGCCCTGTCACTTAGCCTGGAGAGCAGTAGGCTAATCTCGGCTAACTGAAACCTCCACCTCCTGGGTTCAAGCAGTTCTCCTGACTCGGCCTCCGGAGTAGCTGAGACTACAGGCATGAGCCATCACACCCGGCTAATTTTTGTATTTTTAGTAGAGATTCACCATGTTGGTCAGGCTGGGCTCAAACGCCTGACCTCAAGTGATCTGCCTGCCTTGTGAGCAGATGCTGGGATTACAGGTGTGAGCCACCACGCCTGGCCCCCAAATAGAAATTCTAATAGTGAAAAATAGAGGAACCTAAACTATGAAATCAATGGATGAATTTCGGAACACATTGGAAACAGTTAAGAAAGAATTTCTGTACATGAGGACAGATCAGAAGAAACCATTTACAATGAAGAGAGAAACGAATGAACCAAGAAAAGAGACAGAATAGAATGAAAATGTCTAACCTGTTCAACCAAAGTCTTGGAAGAAGTATAAGAGAATTAAATAGAAGCAACACTTAATGAGATAATAGCTGAGAATTTTTCTTTTTTTTCTTTTTCTTTTTTTTTTTTTTTGAGACGGAGTCTCGCTCTGTTGCCCAGGCTGGAGTGCAGTGGTGCGATCTCAGTTCACTGCAACCTCCACTTCCCAGATTCACGCCTTTCTCCTGCCTCAGCCTCCCGAGTAGCTGGGACCACAGGCGCCTGCACCACACCCAGCTAATTTTTTTTGTATTTTTAGTAGAGACGGGGTTTCATCGTGTTAGCCAGGATGGTCTCGATCTCCTGACCTTGTGATCCACCCACCTCGGCCTCCCAAAGTGCTGGGATTACAGGCGTGAGCCACCGCCCCCAGCCGAGAATTTTTCAACTCTATGCATGAACATGGAAATTTCAGAAACACAGTGAATTACAAAAAGAACATTCAGAAAGAAAGCCACACATAGACACGTCATAGGGAAACAAACCAAAGACAGAGAAAATAGTAAGAGCAGCCATAGGCAAAAAGACAGTTTATCGTCAAAGAAACTGTAGTTAGGCTGGGCACAGTGGCTCTCACCTGTAATCCCAGAACTTCGGGAGGCCAAGGCAGGTGGATCACTTGAGGCCAGGAGTTTGAGACCAGCCTGGCCAATATGGTGAAACCCCGTCTCTACCAAAAGTACAAAAATTAGCCAGGTGTGGTGGCGCGTGTCTGTGGTCCCAGCTACTCAGGAGGCTGCAGCATGGGAATTGCTTGAACCCGAGAGGCAGACGTTACAGTGAGTCAAGATAGAGCCACTGCACTTCAGCCTAGTGATAGAGTGAGCCTCTGTCTAAAAAAAAAAAAAAGCCATAGTTTGACTGACTACTGTCTCAGCAGCAATTATGGAAGCCAAAAGATTAAAGATTGATACCTTGAAAATGCTAAAGTAAATAACTGCCAACCTAGAATTATGTACCCAGTGAAAATATCACTGAAACACCACGTGAAAACAGCTTCAACTCAGTAATTAAATCTTTTCCATTCTGAGACCTGCCGCAGGTGCAAATCTGTGTGGACTGCTTTTCTTTTTCTCACTCTGCTCCTCTTTGACCCACACGCTAAGTGCTCTGTGCTAGTAACTCTGCAGGGAGCCGGGATAGACGCAAGAGCAGGAGCGGTAGGAAAGCAAGAAGAGGGGTGGAAGAAAGTTCTTACTTGGCTCACATTTTTGTAAGATGGCTTCACATTCTCCAGGGCTAGTGAATGTTTAAAACAAGCTCTCGGCTGGGTGTGGGGGCTCACGCCTGTAATCCCAGCATTTTGGGAGGCCAAGGCAGGCGGATCACCTGAGGTCGGGAGTTCAAGACCAGCCTGACCAACATGGAGAAACCCCGTCTCTATGAAAAGTACAAAATTAGCCAGGCATGGTGGCACACGCCTATAATTCCAGCTACTCGGGAGGCTGAGGCAGGAGAATCGCTTGAATACAAGGGGACGGAGGTTGAGGTGAGCGGAGATTGTGCCATTGCACTCCAACCTGGGTGACAAGAGCAAAACTCCATCTCAAAAACAAAACAAAACCAAAAAGCTCTCTTGTGGTCATTCCTACATGATTCAAAATTCTTCAAGAATACCTACTGGGTTGTTACTTTAAAAAAATTAATTTGTAAGAGTTCTGACTGGACGCGGTGGCTCACACCTGTAATCCCAGTGCTTTGGAAGGCTGAGGCAGGCAGGTCACTTGAGATCAGGAGTTGGAGACCAGCCTGCCAACATGATGAAACCCCACCTCTACTAAAAACACAAAAATTAGCCAGGTGTGGTGGCGTATGCCTGTGATCCCAGCTACTTGGGAGGCTGAGGCGGGAGAATCACTTGAATCCAGGAGGCAGAGGTTAGTGAGCCGAGACCACACCACTGCACTCCAGCCTGGCAATGGAGTGAGATCCTGTCTCAAAAATAAATAAATATATAAAAATAATTAAAGTTAATTCGTAAGAGTTCTTTATGTAGTTTAAAGTTCTTTCTCAAGAATATTTGATGTAAATGTAATTTCCCATTCCATGGCTTACCTTTCTATCTTCTTCATGGTGTTTTGTGATGGACAGAAGTTATTAATTTTATTTATTTATTTATTTATTTATTTATTTATTTATTTATTTTTGAGATGGAGTCTTGCTCTGTCGCCCAGGCTGGAGTGCAGTGGCGCGATCTTGGCTCACTGCAACCTCTGCCTCCTGGGTTCAAGCAATTCTTCTGCCTCAGCCTCCTGTGTAGCTGGGATTACAGGCACGTGCCACCATGCCTGACTAATTTTTTTTCGTATTTTTAGTAGAGACGGGGTTTCACCATGTTAGCCAGGGTGGTCTCCATCTCCTGACCTCCTGATCCGCCCACCTCGGCCTCCCAAAGGGCTAGGATTACAGGCGTGAGCCACCACGCCTGGCTAGAGTTATTAATTTTAATGTGGCTTAGTTTATCATTCTTTTCCTTTACAGTTAGTGGAAATTTTTCCTACTTGAGAAGAAAGTCCTTCTGGTCACTCTTTAATAACACATGAGTCTTTTTTCCTCATTAGTTTAAAAATCCAAATTTAATCATATAATATTGAACAGATCTTGGCAGTCTAACCAATCGCCATAACCCACCTTTTCCCTGTTAACAAAGCAGAATTGATGAGAGAGGGGATTAGGAGAAATGTATACACTAAAAACAAAGAGTGTTTGGCCAAAGGTACCCATACTTGATGCACTGAATCAGAATTCTTGGATTGGAGCTTAGATGTGTATAATTTTTGTTTTGTTTTGTTTGTTTTTGAGACAGAATCTCGCTCTGTCACCCAGGCTGGAGTGCAATGGCAGGATCTTGGCTCACTGCAACCTCCACCTCCCAGGTTCAAGCAATTCTCCTGACTTAGCCTCCCTAGTAGGTGGAATTACAGGTGTGCGCCATCACACCTGGCTAATTTTTTTTTTTTTTTTTTTTTTGGGATGGAGTCTCTGTTGCCCAGGCTGGAGTGTAGTGGCTCGATCTCTGCTCACTACATCCTCCGCCTCCCAGGTTCAGGCGATTCTCCTGCCTCAGCCTCCTGAGTAGCTGGGATTATAGGCACACACCACCATGCCCAGTTAATTTTTTTGTTTGTTTGTTTTTAGTAGAGACAGGGTTTCAGCTTGTTGATCAGGCTGGTCTCGAACTCTTGACCTCATGATCCGCCCACCTCCGCCTCCCAAAGTGTTAGGGTTACAGGCCACTGCGCCTGGCCAATTTTTGTATTTTTAATAGTGATGGGGTTTTACCATGTTGGTCAGGCTGGTCTCGAACTCCTGACTTCAGGTGATTCTCCTACCTCAGCTTCCCACAGTGCTAGGATTACAGGCATGAGCCACCATGCCTGGCCAGATGTGTGTAATTTTTAAATGCTCCCCAGATGATTCAGCTGTACCTTTTATTTTAATTTAATTTAATTAATTTTTTGTTTTTGAGACAGGGTCTCACTCTGTAGCCCAGGCTAGAGTGCAGTGGTGTGATCGTGGCTCACATGGTGCTTCGACCTCTTGGGCTCAAGCTATCCTCCCACCTCAGCCTCCCAAGGAGCTGGGACCACAGGTGTGCACCACCAGGCCCAGCTAATTAAAAACAAAAAACAAACAAACAAAAAACTTGTAGAGATGGAGTCTCACTGTGTCTAGTCTCAAACTCTTGGGCTCAAACTCTTGGGCTCAAGGGATCTTCCTACTTCAGCCTCCCAAAGTGCTGAGATTACAGGCATGAGCCACTGCATCCAGCTTCAGTTATATCTTGATAAAGACTAAGAAAAACAATCAAAACAAAACAAAAACTCAAGTGTCTAGAATGTCATGGAAGGAAGGAGAGAGTTTCAAGCAGAAGTTGGAAAACAGGCTTAGATGTAGCAGAGAGTTCAAGGAGGATAAAGATTATGAAAAATTGTTGGAGTCGGCTTGAATCTTCAAAGTCATTGGTAAAGTAAGAATGCTTTTAGTACAAAGGTGGGGTATAGAATTTGGGTTAGATAGGGAGTAGGCAATTAGAACAGTGGTCCTGAACCTTTTTTTTTTTTTTTTTTGAGATGGAGTCTAGCTCTGTCGCCCAGTGGAGTGCAGTGGTGCTATCTCGGCTCACTGCAAGTTTCACGCCATTCTCCTGCCTCAGCCTCCCGAGTAGCTGGGACTACAGGCGCTGCCACCACGCCCGGCTAATTTTTTGTATTTTTAGTCGAGACGGGGTTTCACCGTGTTAGCCAGGATGGTCTACATCTCCTGACCTTGTGATCCGCCTGCCTCGGCCTCCCAAAGTGCTGGGATTACAGGTGTGAGCCACCGTGCCCGGCCGGTCCTGCACCTTTTTGGCACCTGAGTCCAGTTTGTGGAAGACAGTTTTTCCACGGAACGGGGGTGGGAGGGTGGGGGGTAGTTTTCGGATGAAACTGTTCCACCTCGGATCATCAGGCAGTTAGATTCTCATAAGGAGCGCAACCCAGATCCCTCGCTTGTGCAGATCACAATAAGGGTTTGTGCTCCTACGAGAATCTAACGCCACCACTGATCTGACAGGAGGCAGAGATGGCAAATCCATCTTCAAGGATGGATTTTGAAAGTTGGTCCTTTGTTTTAGGCTTTGTCAGGCAAATATATAGCCTCCAAAACTAGCATGTGGTATTTCGTATGGCAACCACAGATCAGAAATTTGAGGAGGAGCTACATCATGTAGGAACGACTTTGGTTGAAAGCAACAGAATATCCAACTAAAAGTGGCTCAACCCATATGATGCATAATATGCCACTTACCGTTCCATGGCCTGGGGGTTAGGGACCCCTGAGTTAGAAGGCAAAAAAATGTGTATGTATCAAATATTTAAGGAGAGTAGATGGCATTAAAAACAGTTTTGCAGACTGGGTGTGGTGGCTCACTCCTGTAATCCCAGCACTTTGGGAGCCCGAGGCAGGCAGATCACTTGAGGTCAGGAGTTCCAGACCAGCCTGGCCAATATGGTGAAACCCTGTCCCTACTAAACAAACAAATAAACAAACAAACAAACAAACATTAGCTGGGCGTGGTGGCGCATGCCTGTAATCCCAGACACTCAGGAGGCTGAGACACGAGAATCGCTGGAAACCAGGAGGCAGAGGTTGCAGTGAGCCAAGATCGCGCCACAGCACTCTAGCCTGGGTGAGAGAGAGAGAGACTCAGTCCCCCTCCGCCGCAAAAAACCTAAGAAACAAAAGAAAACAAAACAAAAAACCCAAAAAACAGATTTGCAGAATTAAGCACAAAAGATGTTTGTTTTCCAGTTTGAAGAACTGAGATACAAGAACATGCAATCCTTGAACTTTACAGTTGAGGGGAAGCTGAAAGATGACCTGGTTGGATTTTATGTGATATTTAAGCTTCCTTCACAAAGTCCTGTCTGGCTATTGATGCCTACATGCCTCTCGTGATGAGGCCTCCCTCTGCCCTCAGGAGCAGCCTGTTGTGTCTTTGCATGACTTCTGGTGAAAGCTCTTCCTTATCATGAGCTCAACACTTTCCTCCTCAAATTCCACAGATTGTCATAGTTGAAGCAAGAGGACAGGTGTCAGCTGTGCGGGGATGTTATCTTACTAATACATTTATTTAATGGCTTTCTGAAGGAAATGATTAAAAGAATCTGGCTTGATATTTTTGTTAAAAAAAGAAAAACCACTAGCTCAGATTTAAACGAATAGGATAGTTTAAGAAATAGTTGTTCTTTAAGGATGGATTTTTGAAAGTTGGTCCTTTGTTTTAGCCTTTGCAAGGCAAATATATAACCTCTAACGTTAGTATGTGGTATTTTTATTTTCATTTTTATTTTTATTTAAGACGGAATCTCACTCTGTCACCCAGGCTGGAGTGCAGTGGCACAATCTAGGCTCACGGCAACCTCCATCTCCCGGGTTCAAGCGATTCTCTTGCCTCAGCTATTTTTGTATTTTTCGTAGAGACGGGGTTTCACCATGTTGGCCAGGCTGGTCTCGAACTCCTGACCTCAAGTGATCCGCCTGCTTCGGCCTCCCAAAGTGCCGGGATTACAGCGTGAGCCACCGGGCCCGGCCAGTATGTGGTATTCAGTATAGCAACCACAGATCAGAATTTGAGGAGGAGCTATATCATGTAGGAATGACTTTGGTTGACATCAACAGAATATCCAATTCGAAGTGGCCCAACCCATGTGACCCATAATAAGCCACTTAGCAAAACGTCTGGAATCCCTGGGCTAGGCACAAATTTGAGGTTTCCACGGCTTTCCTCTTCTGACCACAAGGTGGAGCAGCTGCTCTAAACATTATGTCCTCAGGGGGCCACGATTAAGAAGGCAGGAAGGAGACTGGAGCAAAAGGGCTTTCTCTTAAGTCCCCCTAAACAAGAATTTAAACTGGGGCCCCCAGGAGACTTTTTTGGTCAGAATTTAATCACATATCCATCGCTAGACCGACAAAAGAAAAATTAGAGAACCATGGTTTACTTAGAACCTAAAGCTGGGCACATGGTTGCCTGATCAAAATAGGGCTTTTATTTATATACTTAATTTTTTAGGCGAGAAAGAAGGGAAGTATAGCCATCGAGTAGGCTGCCAATAATGCCTGCCAGAAACGATCAGGAGAAATTATACGCTGAATCCACCAGGCCCTTTGTCTAAGAGCAGGACGTCGCCTCTTCAGAAACTGTTTTTCTTCTTGTGGTAATTATTAATTCTCTGCAGTGATTTAGAAGAATTCTTGTACTAAATGTCTTGCCATTAAAAGTTTGACGAGTATAGAAACTGACAGTAAAACTATTTTTAAAAGTCATTCTGCTTCTAACCCAAACTTCTTACTCTACCTATTATTTTACCACGACGTGAGTTGTACGAATCACCTCCAATTTACATATTATGGAAGAGCCTTACATGGAAAAGAAGAAATCATTTTCAAAGAAATCATTTTCAAATTAGACATTCCATCTAGAACTGTCAGTAGCTGATTCCCATCACTGTCTTTTATTTCTTCATGCTTTTAGATGAGAGTAATCATATCTGCAGTAATTCCCAGGATAAAATTTTCTTTTTACAGCTCATTTTATGAAGTTTTTTTTTTATTTCAAAGAATAAAGCAATTATTCTTTCTTTTTGAAATTGCATATCGTCCAGAAACATTAATGATTCTTTCTTTTTGAAATTGCATATCAAGTTTAGAAATATTGACTTCTTTAATTTAAAATATTAATGTCAAATGATAGCTATAAACATCTATATTCTACCCTCTTTCTTTCAGTGTACTTCTTGTTCTTGGCAGATCCTCATTCCTACTGGATATCTGTTACACACCAATTATCTTAGGCTACAGCTGTTTATGACAGCTGTTCTCTCCACTGCCCACCAGGCAGCCACCCTTCTGTGGAAATCCCTGCCTCTGCCTCCCAAGTGGGGCTGCTTTGGCTAGGGCTTCACCCTTGGCTCAGGCACAGAGCTTCTGATCTAAATCAATCCAAAGCTTGCATTTCCAGCAAAAGCATCATTTCTTCTCATTGGCTATGAATGAGGCTTCCATTCATCAGTCATTTTTCCGGGGACTTCTGAGGGAAAGATTCTTTCTCTGTCCTGCTAGATTTTTACCTGAGGGAATGTGAGGCCCAAAGTTGCTGCAGCCATCTTGACATCTTGAGTGGGAGCCAGTCTGAGAACAGAGATGAGAAAGAGAGAGAGAGAGAGAGAAGCAGACCTTTGTGATACATTTCAGCCTGTAAGCCTCTTATAGCAGCAAGCCCTATTTCCAAACTTTTCAGTTACATAATCAAGTAAATATCCTGTTTTGTTTAAGCATCTCTCTCTTCCCCTCTCACCTTCTGTCATGGGATGACACAGCAAGAAGGCCCTTGCAAGATGCTGACACCTTGATATTGGACTTCTTAGGCTTCAGAACTGTGAAAAATAAATTTCTTTTCTTTATAAGTTGCCTAGTCTCTGATATTCTCTTATAGCAGCACAAAATGGACTAAGACGAGCACAATAGACTGACCTGGCTGTGTGACTGCAATCTCTGGGCTTGGCTGAGGGCCATTTGTGCCTGGAATTGGAGGGCACTGTGAAGACATTGTCCATTTCAGAAAGGCTTTGTTCCTAAGTCAGTGCTGCTAGCCTTCTCCACAGTGACCTTTGCCACACTCCACCCCAGGTGTCCACATTCTTGTCAAAGGGTGAGAAATCTTTTGTGACTGGCCATGACATGCCATTGTAACACAGGTGGCCAACCAGTTTATACGCCTGTTTATCCCTTAAAACAGGTTGTTTATTTTCATGCACAATTGGAACTGTAAGTCAAACTCTGCTTCTTTATGGTGGTAAATGGCATGTTGATTATGCTAAAGAAAGATTATTATCATAAGTGAACACCTCTGTCTTGTATCACGGTGGTAGTACATCAGGGACACCTGGTGGTCTGTTTTATTTATTTATTTATTTAAAAGACAGGATCTCATTCTGTCACCCAGGCTGGAGTGCAGTAGCACAATTGTAGCTCATTACTGTAACTCCTGCACTCAAACAATCCTCCCACCTCAATCTCTCAAGTAGCTGGGACTACAGGTGTGTACCACACACTCGGCTAATTTTTTTTTTTTTTTGAGACAAAGAGTGTCTTCCTCTGTCGCCCAGGCTGGAGTGCAGTGGCACAATCTTGGCTCACTGCAACCTCTGCCTCCCGGGTTCAAGTGATTCTCCTGTCTTAGCCTCCTGAGTTGCTGGGATTACAGGCATACACCACCACACCCAGCTAATTTTTTTTTTTGTATTTTTAATAGAGATGGGGTTTCACCATGTTGCCTAGGCTGGTCCTGAACTCCTGGACTCAGATGATCACCTGCCTCGGCCTCCCAAAGTGTTGGGATTACAGGCATGAGCCACTGCACCTGGCCTAATTTTTTTTTTTTTTTTTTTTTTTTTTTAGATTTTGTAGAGGCAGGGTCTTCCTATGTTGCCCAGGCTGGTCTTGAATTCTTGGCCTCAAGTAATCCTCCCACTTTGGCCTCCAAAGCACCAGGATTACTGATGGGAGCCACCATGCCTGGCCATATTTTATTTTTAATAGGAAATTTGTTCCCATGGCTGAAAGCTCAAAGGGTACAAATAAATGTTTGTGAAAACTTTCCTTCCCCCTCCTGTTCTCCAGGTGCCCAATTCTCTTCCCCAGAGCTAATCCATTTCATACTTTTGATGTAACCTCCCAGAGTGACTTTACATATTTAAGCAAACAATGAATTATATTGTTTGCCTCTACACTATGGACCTTCTGAGCCTTGCTCTTTTCACTGAAGAGATCTTGGATGTACTTGCATGTAGTACATAAACAGCTTCCTCATTCTTCTTGGTAGCGTCTTAGTATCCCACAATTTCATAATAGCATGATTTCATCAATGTCTATTGATGGACATTTCAGTTGCTTTGTATCTTTGGCTCTTGAAAATAATGCTACAATAAACAGTCTTGTACATATGTCAATCTGTGCTTGGGTAAATATATTTTTGCAATAAATGACTAGATGTAAAGTTTTTGGGCCAAGGATATATGTGTTTGTATATTCTCACTTTCTTAGTTTAGTTTTTGTTGTTGTTGTTGTTGTTGTTTTTAAGACAGAGTCTTGCTCTGTTGCCTAGGCTGGAATGTAGTGGCCCAATCTCGGCTCACTGCAACCTCCATCAACCGGGCTCAAGCGATTCTCCTCCCTCAGCCTGCCAAGTAGCTGGAATAATAGGTGTGTGCCACCATGCCCCGCTAATTTTGTATTTTTTAGTAGAGACGGGGTTTCACCATGTTGGCCAGGCTGGTCTCGAATTCCTGACTTTAGGCGATCCGCCTGCCTTGGCCCCCCAAAGTGCTGAAATTACGCCAGGCTTAGGTTTTATTATACTTGAAAAAATAATGCCTACCATGGGAAGAAAATCCAAATAGAATCAAAGTGTATATATATAGGCCGGGCACGGTGGCTCACGCCTGTAATTCCAGCACTTTGGGAGGTCGAGGCGGGCGGATCACCTGAGGTTGGGATTTCAAGACCAGCCTGACCAACATGGAGAAACCCCATCTCTACTAAAACTACAAAATTAGCCAGGTGTGGTGGCACATGCCTGTAATCCTGGCTACTTGGGAGGCTGAGGCAGGAGAATCGCTTGAACCTGGGAGGCAGAGGTTGCGGTGAGCCAAGATTGCACCATTGCTCTCCAGCATGGGCAACAAGAGTGAAACTCCATCTCAAAAAAAAAAAAAAAGTATACATATATGCAGAGACAGTAAAAAGTAAGTCCTCTTACGCTTCAGTTTCCAGGCTCCCTCCCTAGAGGTAACTTTACCACTGTTTGTGTTTGTACTTCTAGAGATATGCATATACAAACATATACATATATGAATAAATATATGTCATCATTTGCCTTTGCTTAAAAGGTATATACTACACATACTATTCTGCACCTTGAGTTTTTAATTAATATATCTGGAGTTTATTGCATACCAGTAAGTATCGATAAACTTCATCCTCTCGTTATCTTTTTTTTTTTTTTTTTTTTTTTTTTTTGAGACGGAGTCTCATTCTGTTGCCATACTGGAGTGCAATGGCATGATCTCCACTCACTGCAACCTCCACCTTCTGGGTTCAAGCGATTCTCCTACCTCAGCCTCCCAAGTAGCTGGGACTACAGGCACACAACACCATGCCTGGCTAATTTTTGTATTTTTAGTACATACGGGGTTTCACTATGTTGGCCAGGCTGCTGTCAAACTCCTGACCTCGTGATCCTCCCGCCTCAGCCTCCCAAAGTGCCGGGATTACAGGCATGAGCCACCTCACCCAGCCATCCTCTCCTTATCTTTAAAGTCAATATGGAATTTATTTTGAAGAGACTAATATTAGTTTTTTCATAAAAAAATTAATGTATAGTTTACATAAAATGTATCATTTTTTACTGTACAATTCTGTAAGCTTTGACAAACAAATATATTCGATTTGTAATTTTTTTTTTTTTTTTTAGAGACAGAGTCTCCCTCTGTTGCCCACGCTGGAGCTCAGTGACAGGATCTTGGCTCACTGCAACCTCTGCCTCCTGGATTCAAGTGATTCTCCTGCTTCAACCTCCCAAGTAGCTGGGATTACAGGCATGAGCCACCACCATGCCTGGCTAATTTTTGTATTTTTAGTAGAATTGGGGTTTCACCATGTTGATCAGGATGGTCTGGAACTCCTGACCTCAAGTGATCCACCTGCCTTGGCCTCCCAAAGTGCTAGGATTATAGGTCTGAGTCACCAAGCCTAGCCTGTGTATATTGTATTGTAATTTTGATGGACATTGCTAATTGCTGTCTTGAGAATTTGTATCAGTTCACACTCCCACCAGCAGTGCATGAGTACCTGCTTTTCTGCAGTCTTGCCGATTTAGATGTGTCATAAAACTTTTTGATCTTACCAATCTGCAGGTAAAAGTGGAATTGCATCATTTACAATGTCATTTCTCTTAGGATAAAGCTGAGCATCTTTTCATTTTTATAAAATCTGCTCATGGCCAGGCGTGATGGCTCATGCCTGTAATCCCAGCACTTTGGGAGGCTGAGACAGGTGGATCACCTCAGGTCAGGAGTTCAAGACTAGCCTGGCCAACTGGGTGAAACCCTGTCTTTACTAAAAATACAAAAAATTAGTCGGGCGCAGTGGCAGACGCCTGTAATCCCAGCTGCTTGGGAGGCTGAGGCAGGAGAATCGCTTGAACCCAGGAGGCAGAGATTGTAGTGAGCCGAGATCATGCCATTGCACTCCAACCTGGGCAACTAGAGTGAAAATCCGTATTTAAAAAAAAAAAAAAAAAAAGAAGGCTGTGGTAGCTCACACCTGTAATCCCAGCACTTTGGGAGGCCAAGGCGGGTGGATCACAAGGTGAGGAGTTTGAGACCAGGCTGGCCACCATGGTGAAACCCCGTCTGTACTTCTGTATTAAAAATACGCACACACACACACACACACACAAACACACACAAATTAGCTGGTCATGATGGTGCACGCCTGTAATCCCAGCTACTCGGGAGGCTGAGGCAGGAGGACTGCTTGAACCCGGAAAGCAGAGGTTGCAGTGAGCCGAGATCGTACCACTGCACTCCAGCCTGGATGACAGAGTGAGACTTGGTCTCGGAAAAAAAGAAAAAAAAATCTGCTTATATTTCCTTTTCTGGAAACGCTCCATACTTTTTTTTTTTTGGCCCATTTTTCTGTTGTGGACTGGTCTTCATTTATAAGGACTCTCAATAGATTGGGAAATTTGCCCTTGTCTGTGATATGAATTGCAAAAATTTGGGAAACTCGATGTTCATAGAAACATCAAAGAAGAATTGTATTCCCTCCACAACTAATACATAAACCTTTCAACCGTTGGGAGAACCCTGCACATGCAAAGTTCCACTTCAAAAATGAGATTTGGCTTAGAAGGTTGTCATGCTTTGCAAAAAAAAAGCAAGTGTACACTATTGTTCTGAAACAAAGGAATGGATCTGTGCAATCAACAATATAGTTTTTGGATAACCTTTGAGGATTACAAGTTAATGTTATTATTACAAGTTTATTATAGGTAATATAACCAATTGGGTCTCTCTGATTAAAATGTCTAAATATCCCTTGGTTCATTGCAGGCACATGGAAAGTTGAAAAGTCATCTCTATGTGCTTTCTTGCTGCCATAACTTTCCAAGATTATTATATCACCTTAAAATAAAGAATAAGATCACGGCTTGGGTGATCTATCTTCAAAATGCATACATGATGTTCAACAGTGATATCTACATCTCAGAATGTAAAGGAGATGAGTTGGGACTTAAGAAAATAAAACATTATGGCCAGGCGCGGTGGCTCATACCTGTAATCCCAGCACTTTGGGAGGCCGAGGTGGGTGGATCACCTGAGGTCGGGAATTCGAGACCAGCCTGACCAACATGGAGAAACCCTGTCTCTACTAAAAATACAAAATTAGCCGGGCTTGGTGGCACATGCCTGTAACTCCAACTACTTGGGAGGCTGAGGCAGGAGGTTGCAGTGAGCCGAGATCATGCCATTTCAGTCCAACCTGGGCAATAAGAGTGAAACTCCATCTCAAAAAAAAAAATATATATATATATATATATGTTTTATATATATATATATTATATATATATATATATGTTATTTGGCCTCCAATACAGCAGAAGACAGTTTGTGAACCAAAAACTGGGTATAGAAAATTTTAGTTGGTTTACTTGCATAAATAAAGTCACATTCAGAATACCTAGGAGAGGTGCTGGGGATGGGGTGGAAATAGAGAAGAGTGACTCAGTCCTCCTTAGATGTGGAATAATGGATGTAAGGATGTAATTAAGTCATCCTTTATAAGCTTGAACTAGGTGAGTAGTGATCACTGGCTTTGATTTTAATTAGCCTATTCTTGATATTAAACATTTCCTATACTCTCTCATTATATATGACTTTCTTCAAGCATGGATAATTGATAGAAGTCATACATATTTAGAGCCTTTTTATTCCTTCTCTTGATGTCTACACATACCTTGATCAGTCTCTACATATAATGTCTGTTAATAGATCATCCTAATCATTAATAATAAGCAATAATTAGAATGAAAAATAATGAAAAACTTCACACACTAAATTCAGGTCTTTGAATTTACTCTGGCTTAACTGATTTTTTTATGTGTAACTGGCTCATTGAACAGGCAGGACTTGTGCTTTGTGACCATAGAAGCAACTTTATTTTTATCTCCTACTTTCTCTTTAAAGCTGTTCGGTGCAGGAAGCCCTTGCCTTCCCTTCTGGATGAAAACTCAAGCATTTCCATCACATCTCTACTCACTCTTGGGTAATAAAAATCCTTACAATCCCTTTAGTTCACATTCACAGGCTGAACCTAGTGATTAACCTTCTCCCTTCCTTCAGCTGGGGCCTGTTGCAGGTGAGAGGCTGTGATCCAGGAAAGGTGGGAGGGGTCAACTGCTGCTCTTTTTTTCACTGTCACCCTCCTTTCCCCAGACTGCCTGCCAGCTAGATCCTGTCTCTTAGGAACTTTTACCAAGAGCTAGAACAGAAAGGACATGGAAGGAAGGAGAGGAGAAGTGGGAAGACAAGAAAGTACTTACCAAGCTGGTCTACTCTCTGGGCTAAAGGGACACACACAGGTACAGACTCCTGACTTATAAGAAGATTCCAATGCAATTTGGTGGGAAAATATGTTCTTTTCTTTTCTTTTTTAATTTAAGAGATTGGGCTCACGCCTGTAATCCCAGCACTTTGGGAGGCCCAAGCAGGCAGATCACTTGAGGTTAGGAGTTCAAGACCAGCCTGGCCAACGTGGTGCAACCCCTGTCTCTACTAAAAATACAAAAATGAGCTGGGTGTGGTGGCATGTGCCTATAGTGCCAGCTACTTGGGAGGCTGAGACATGAGAGAATCACTTTAACCCAGGAGGCAGAGGTTGCAGCAAGCTGAGATCATGCTGCTGCACTCCAGCCTGGGTGACAGAACAAGACTCTGTCCCACAAAAAAAAAAAAAAAAAAAAAAAAAGATAAATATAAGAAATGGGTTTTTACTATGTTGCCCAAGCTGGCTCTAAGGTCCTGGACTCACATCCTCCTACATCAGCCTCTGAAGTAGCTGGGGCACACAAGCTACCATGCCTGGCTTAGATGTTATTTTCAATAATGGTGCGAGGTTAACTGGCTACCCATATAGAAAAGAAAATGGACCTTGACTCCTACATCCCTCCATCCATCAACATTAATTTGAAATGGATCATAAAAGTAAATGTGAAAGTGGGAGAATATTTTCATGACTTTGAGGTCAGCAACAACTTCTTAAACAGGGAGCACAAATTACCAAATATAAAATAGAATATTGGTAAGTTGGACCTGATTAAAATTAAAAACTTCTTTCCACCAAAAGACATCATTTGAGTGAAAGGCAAGACACAGATGGGAATAAAATACTTGTATTTACATGTCTGACGAAGGACTCCTATCCAGAATATATGAAGAACTCCATATCAGTAAGCAAGACAGACAATCCAATAAAAACTGGGCTAAGACTTGAACTGGTACCTCACAATAAATAAACACATGAAAAGGTTCAAAGCATCAGGGAAATGTAAGTGAAAAAGCCAATGAGGTGCTGTTCCCAGAATGGCTGAAACTAAAAGGAAAACCAAGTGGAGGCAAAGACATGGAGCATGTGTTCCTGATTTAAATTGGTACAGCCACATTGGAAAACTTAATGGTGCCAAAGCGAAATATACATATACTCTATGACCTAAAAATGCCACCCCTTTGTATATTCCTGATGAAAATGAATGCTTATATTCACCAAAAGACATGCATAAGGATGCTCATTGCAGCTTTATTCATAACACTTACAAATGGAAACAACTTGAATATTCATGCTTAAATATATTGTGGCATAGTCATATAATGGAATACCACACAATATTGAAAAAGAATGAACTACAGTTCTCCACAACTATGTAGATGACTGTCATAGGCATAAGGTAAAGTGAAAGAACCTAGATATAGAAGAATATCTACTCTATGTTTTCATTTATAGGACATTCGACAAATAGGCAAAACTAATTTATGGTGGATGATAGAGATCAAAACAGCAATTACCTTTGGCTGGGAGGGGGCAGAAAGGAGTCTTCTTGGATGTGGAGAATGTTCCATATCTGTAGCAGAGTGGTAGTTACATGGGTATGGTTACTTGAAAAAAAATCCATTAGGCTATACATCTAAGACTTTATGTAATTCTACCTCAAAGAAAACATTAGTGCCAGCTCATTTTTCTTTTTTTTTTTTTTTTTTTTTGAGACAGAGTCTCGCTCTGCCGCCCAGGCTGGAGTGCAGTGGCCGGATCTCAGCTCACTGCAAGCTCCGCCTCCCGGGTTCACGCCATTCTCCTGCCTCAGCCTCCCGAGTAGTTGGGACTACAGGCGCCCGCCACCGCGCCCGGCTAGTTTTTTTTTTGTATTTTTTAGTAGAGACGGGGTTTCACTGTGTTAGCCAGGATGGTCTCGATCTCCTGACCTCGTGATCCGCCCGTCTCGGCCTCCCAAAGTGCTGGGATTACAGGCTTGAGCCACCGCGCCCGGCCCAGCTCATTTTTCATTTTCAGTTGCTTTTTCATTTTTTTCCTTGAACTCTTGTATCTCTGCTTTGAGTGCTTGTTATTTAGAGATTATTTTTACTTTAGTTCCTAGAGTTTATGGAAATTTATGGTAGTCTCACAGTTTTCTTTTCTCAATTTCAGTTACCAAGGTCCAAAACTAGGTGCAGTACAGAGAGAGAAATCATATTCACATAAGTTTTATTATATTACATTATTTAATTTGTCCTATTTTGTTAGTAGTTGTTGTCATTAATCTCTTACTGTGCCTAATTTTTATGATGATAATTATTTTTTGAGATGGGTTTTTATTCTATCACCCAGGCTGGAGTGCAGAGGCTTGATCATGGGTTACTGCAGCCTCAACCTCCTGGACTCAGATGATTCTCCCACCTCAGCCTCCCAAGCAGCTGGGACTACAGACATGCACCACAATGCTGGCTAATACTACTTTTTGTAGAGACAGTTTCACTGTGTGGCCCAGGCTGGTCTGGAACTCCTGAGCTCAAGTGACCCTCCCACCTCAACCTCCCAAAGTGCTGGGATTACAGGTATGAGCCACTGAACCCAGCCTTACTGTACCTAATTTAGAAATTAAACTTTATCAAATAGATATGCACATATACGGAGGCCAGGCATAGTGGCTCACACCTGTAATCCCAGCATTTTGGGAGGCCGAGGTGAGCGGATCACTTGAACCCAGGTGTTTAAGACCAGCCTGGCCAACATGGTGAAACCCCCTCTCTACTAAAAATACAAAAATTAGCCGGGCATGGTGGCTCATGCCTGTAGTCCCAGCCACTCGGGAGGCTGAGGCAGGAGAATGGCTTGAACCCAGGAGGTGGAGGTTACAGTGAGCAGAGTTCACGCCACTGCACTCCAGCCTGGGCAACAAAGCAAGACTCTGTCTCATAAAAAAAAAAAAAAAAAAGAAAAGAAAAAGAAAAAAAGCACATATAGGAAAAAAACGTAGTATAAAAAAACATAGTATATAGGGTTTGGTACTAAATGTGGTTTTGGGCATCCACTGGGGGTCTTGGAACGTATCCTCTGTGGATAAGGGCAGGGGACTACTGTACTTGGTCATGATTTTCACCAGTTTTGAGGCAAGATGTTTCTGTTTTCTTTACCTGCCAATTGTTTCCCTATTGATTTCCTCCTTTCTCCTTCTTGTATCTTCCTAAAGATTTGTGTGCTGTTTCTCTTTTAGTTACTTCTCACCTTTGAATGAGGGTACTTTCCCTGCAGGGTTGACACACACTATTTCCAATGGACAACATCCAAATTGTCTTCTCTCCAGGGGGCGCCATTGACGTGGAATACAACATGAATAGTGTCTCCTAGAGCCCCTGCGGCCTAGACATCCTCTTTGCTGTGGGAAGGCACCACAGCAGAGTGGCAAACCCCTACCTGAGCCCCCATGATCCCAGCAGGGATTCATCTGTGTGCTTGTGTGAGCTGGCCTACCCTTTGCTCCTCTACAGAGAGAAAGGCTATATCCGCAGGGCTGCTTATGACTGATAGCTGTCCCTCCACCCTGTGTCACTGTGCCAAGATTCTTTCCTCACCCTGCTGCCCCTGCCCCTTTGTGGCCTCAAATGGGTTCCAACGGAGCCTCAATAACTGGCCTGCACAAAAGCTTGTTCTAAGCCAGATATTTTGGTTTTGCCTCAGAGT
Organism: Macaca fascicularis; assembly: GCF_037993035.2. Lineage (NCBI taxonomy): Eukaryota > Metazoa > Chordata > Mammalia > Primates > Cercopithecidae > Macaca > Macaca fascicularis. The sequence goes on along the minus strand of NC_088387.1, from coordinate 97,833,947 downwards.
ATCCACTCGTGTTGGAGCAGTTTGAGTCCTGCCAGCTCTGTTTGAGTGCACTCTGCACTCTAGCTATTGATTTGGTTCTCCTTCTTACCCTAATTGGATTATCACCATAGAAGACAGCCTTCCTTCATATATATTAAAGTTCCAGGTAAAAGCAGTTTAGTCATTTCATCAAGATAAAGTTTCTTATTCTTCTTGTTGCTTTCAGGTGATTTAAAATATTTTGTTCTCACACACAATGCTACAATTGTACATAACTCAGCTTCTATGTATGCAAGTGTATCTGCAGAACAAATGCCTATAATTGGAATACTGGTTAAAAGGGTAAGCGCCTTTATAATTTAAATAAATACTACCATCATGCCCTTCTAGAAGTTTTACCAATTTATATTCCTGTTGCATGCCCATTTCCCCACAGCCTTGCCTCAGATAACAGAGATATAAATGCACTTAACAGTATAAAGAAAAACCCTAAGACTGATACTATAATTAATTACATTGGGTCAGATTCTTGGTTTCAACAATAAAGTTTATGCTAACTAGCTTAGGCAGAAAGGAATTTATTAAGTAGCTCATATAAGCATTGGAAGGGCTGGAAGAACAGGCTCTCGGCTGAGCTTCCAATAACAACCCTCAGAACCATAGTGTGGAACTGGCCTGGTGAGATGGCTGCTGCCACGGCCATATCCAGGATGATACTCCCTGTAAGCTGCGAGCTGCTCCTCCAACTGCAGAAACGCATCCCCGGCTGCACAAAACACTCTTCACTCAAGAGAACCGCGTGGCTCCCTCCCCAGGCCAATTTCCAGTAGGTATTCCTACCCGAGTCTCAGCCCAGGCCCCACAATTGGCTAGTCTCTTCTGCCTGAAGTCACTTCAGTTGGGTTTCCCAGACATTGCTGAGTCTGGCGGTGTGGGAGGCTCTGTGCCATACAGCTGGCCTGACCATTGCCTACGGGAAGTCAGCTCAAGGGGGGAAACCTGAAGGCTTTGAACACTTATCCCAAAAGTGAAGATATAGCTCATCAAGGCACCTGGTATAGACAGCCTGATCTTCATGATTTTATCCTCACCGGGTCTTCCAAACCTCCCTCCTATTTAAATGCCCCAAAGCCCCCCACCTGTGTGGCAGTGACATGTGCCAGGCTGTATGCCAAATGCCAGATATACAAAGATGAAACAGGGAAAGAGGAAACAAAATCTCACTACCTCTCGCCAGAGCAGGTGAAATGAAGCACATTGCCGAAGGTCAGATATTGGTTTAGAGCCAGAGGAAAAATAAGATGAAAAAAGCAAGTGAAATTTCTCCTATCTGGTTGGGAGAGTTGAGTGTGTATGGCAGGGAAACCCTGGATCATGGGGGGAAATGTGATTGGAATCTGTGATCAGAGAGCAGGGTGCTGGGAGGCCCTGGGGGCTGTAGGAAGTGAGTTCTGGGATACTGAGCTGTGCTCTTCATACGGTCCCCACTACCTATGTGCAGCTATTGGGTACTTGAAATGTGGCTGGTGCCGTGTGTTGAAATGACAATATTTTCAATATATTAGGTTAAATAAAACACATTAATAAAATGCATTGTTAACATTAATTTTATCTATTCTTTTTATACCTTTTTAATGTGATATTAGGGAATTAAAAATTATATATATGGCTTGCATTCTATTTCTATTGGACGGTGCTGAGCTAGACAATCAAGAGAAAGATCAATGGGATGGAAGCCTTTGCATCTCTTCTTTCACTCTCTCTGGTCGTTTCCTGCCTTCTCTCTCTCTCTCTCTCTCTCTCTCTCTCTCTCTCTCTCTTTTTGAGATGGAGTCTCACTCTGTTCCCCAGGCTGGAGTGCAGTGGCACAACCTTGGCTCACTGCAACCTCCGCCTCCCAGATTCAAGCAATTATGCCTCAACCTCCCGGGTAGCTGGGATTACAGGTGTCTGCCACCACGTGCAGCTAATTTTTGCATTATTAGTAGAGACAGCGTTTCACCATGTTGGCCAGCCTGGTCTCGAAATCCTGACCTCGAGGGATCTGCCTGCCTTGGCCTCCAAAAGTGCTGGGATTACAGGCGTGAGTCACCGTGCCTGGCCAAAGTTCACGGATTTAAACGTTAATCTCATTCAAAAACACCTGCGCATAAAACATCCAGAATAATGTTTGACAAAATATCTGAGCACCATGACCCACCCAAGATGGCACCTAAAATTAACCAACATATGGGGATATAAGGCAACAGGGAGTGGGGGAAGTAGGGCTAACTAGAGACTTCATGCCTGTCCCAGGACACAGAAAAACCAATGTCAAAACCCCACACATTGGAGCTAATACAAAAACAGAAGCAAAAACCAGTAATGCAGACTAAATTTGGTCCCAAGTCCCTAGAGCCTTAATAATGAATGGCCTTGGGCTTAGAGACTCAGTGTTTAAATACGTCAGTGTTTTCAACCTTCACCTAGCATTACTCATGCTATCCACCTGCCCCATGACAATTCCTGGCTTTAATGCTTTTTTACTTTTGAAACAACTACGTGGTTTTTTTCCCCCAGGAACAAGGAGAACCATTTTCTGAGAAGGAAGAGTGGGCGCCACCTAATTGTGTATGGAGTTGACTGTCAAGTCCAGATTCTAACACAGAATCAAAAGATGCTGAGAATATCTTGTGTTGAGCTCTCCCTGACTTGTAACTTGCCTTTAGGGAGTTAATTTGATTCGAGGGCTAGTATCCATAATATTTGTAATCATCTGTTATTTAATTGATTCCAATATTGTTTGTCATGTGGGACAGCCTTTTGATGCTAAGCAAGACAAAAGCTGCCCCAGTTCATTGTTGATGTCATTCCCTTTCTTCTTTGTTTTTGAGATGGAGTCTCGCTCTGTCATCCAGGCTGGAGTGCAGTGGCGTGATCTTGGCTCACTGTAACCTCTGCCTCCTGGGTTCAAGTGATTCTTCTGCCTCAGCCTCCCAAATAGCTAGGATTACAGGTGCCCGCTGCCACGTCTGGCTAATTTTTTGTCTTTTTTAGTAGAGACAGGGTTCCACTATGCTGGCCAGGCTGGTCTTGAACTCCTGACCTCATGATCCACCTGCCTTGGCCTCCCAAAGTGCTGGGATTACAGGTGTAATCATACAGACTCCCCAGTGGGTTCATCCTTTTCCCAAATCTGCACACCACGTTAATGCACTCTGTGGAGAGATTATTTTTAGTCATCAAATTCCTCAACATGTTGGTGATGAATTTTCTGCTACAGAATTTTTTTTTTTTTTTTTTTTTTTTTGCATTTAAAAAAATCAAATCACAGCATGGCTTTCATCTGGGAACCACATGTCTAGGAAAGTAATTATTTCAAACCCAAGGGCACAACCAACTGTAGCTAAAATGGATTCAGTTTTTGGTTCTGTCATACCTGCTCAGAAAGCACTGTGCCCTCAATAAACTCACTATGCTACATACACATTGGGCAGTGTCCACCAGCCTCAAAAATATCTTCCTAAATGACTGATATTAGGGACCTGAAGTTTGAGGGAGTTTGTAGTCTCTGGAAATGGAGAACAGGAACCAGGTAAAGCTGTCAATTTTGAAGGATTCTGAAGTGATGGGATGCAGATGCAAGAAAACAGAACTACAGGATAATTTTACAAAATCTGCTATCTGTATTAATGTTGACTGTGCTATGAAAGGAAATTAGATGGTAAGTTCCTTCATGGAAAGGAAGTAACTTATCTTTAGCACATACTTGCTTAGAACAGGTGATTTCGTGATGAAAGGGAATAAAACCTTGACCTCGCAAAGAAAAAAAAACTAGTGTCTCCTGTAGCTGCATTTCAATCAAGCGTCATGGAATGAGGGCAGAGAAGGATAATTATACATCTTAAAGAGTAATTCAACTAAACTTTGCGTCTGTGTTTATGAACATCCGTGTAGGTAAGTGTCAGCTTCCTCAGAAAGGCATTTTCCCAATGGAAAAAGCTGTAGACTGAAGGGGAAGACTTGGATCTTGATTCTGAGACTTGTAAATGTTTGATCTTGAATATGCCACCAAATGTCCCCAAGACTCTGTATTCTGTAGAAGTCATTTGCGAAAATATAGTGGGCACATGGACTAGTGCATTCATTCGGGACAGCAATCCAACCTTCCCCAGAGAAGCTGAGTGACAGGAGCCTTTTTGGCCCTGCAACCCCCAAAAGAAGCTCACTTCAGACCCAAAAGTTCACCTTTATGAGGATGTTCATTGCACGTAAAGAGTGTGTGTCAGCAGGCATGGTGGCTCATGCCTGTAATCCCAGCACTCTGGGAGGCCGAGGCAAGTGGATCACTTGAGGCCAGGAGTTCGAGACCAGCCTGGCTAACATGGTGAAACCCCATCTCTACTAAAAATACAAAAATTAGCTGGGTGTGGTGGTGCACATCTGTAGTCCCAGCTACTCGGGAGGCTGAGGCAAGAGAATCACTTGAAACCGGGAGGCAGAGGTTGCAGTGAGCCGAGATTGCACCACTGCACTCCAGCCTGGGCGACAGAGTAAGACTCCATCTCCAAAAACAAAAAAATGTGTGCGTCAAGCTAGTATCCATCTCTAGGGAAATGAATAACTAAAATATGAAGGGTCCTTATCACAAAACACTCTGTAGCAATTAGAAGTGATGAATTAGAGATACACGGAGCAACATGGATGAACTATAATTCATAGTACGGCGTGAATAAATGAGAAATAGAACAATATCACGTTGGCTGGTTAAAATCACATTCATGGAACATAACCCACATAGCTATCAAACATAAATAACTGTCTCTGAGGATATACCCCAAACATACTAGAGAGGATGCCTATGGAAGTGAAGATTGAGGAAATGGCAATATAAAATACGAGAGGGGCCTCTTGTCCAGAACCAGTGACGAGAATGTGGCAAACAAACACCTCCAGCTTAATGAGAAGCACAGCAAAAACTGTCATTCCTCACCCCTTCAGAGTGGGAATCGCTTCACCCCTTCTGCTTGCTATCACCGGATTTCTTGTTTTTAAACTGTTCTCTGGGAGTCCCTGGCCATGACTTTTCTGACACTCTGTTGAGTGATACCATCGATAAAACTTAGAACTTATGTACGGTTTGCAAATATCCTTTTGTTCTTTATATTTTCCTAGTCAAATTAAGTATTAGATGTGGATATAAAGTAATGAGTTTTTAAGCTTGATCCAAATGAATGTTATTTCTTCCAAAGCAGTCATAGATTCCACCAGTTCTGCCAAAGCTTGAAACATTTTTGGAACTGTGTGTTCCAAAATATGTGTGTGTGTGTGTGTGTGTGTGTGTATGCATGTTCACATTGTGTGAGTGTGTGTGTACAATGTGCTTAAGGACCGGTCAAACTTTATATTTCAAATCTAGTCTTACGTTACCTGATCACTGCCCACCTAGCCAATCTCATCTTATCCTACTTTCCCCATTTAGCCCACAGTGTTCCAGGCACTCCTGGCTTCTTTTAGTTTCTCCAGCACACACAGTGCATTCTTGCTGGGGGTAGCTGTTCCATTTGTCTGAGATGCTCATCCTTCTGGCCTTCTTTCTCAAGGTGGGCTCCTTTCTGTTGCACAGGTCTTACTTAAATGTCACTTCCTTCGAGAAGCTTTCTCTGACCACCCAAACCAAAGAACTGTCCACGGACTTGCTATCTCACCATCCTGCTTTTAATTTTTCCACTGCCACCACTATCAGATATTTGCTTGTTTAATGACTATATCCCCAATTTAAATGAAAGTCACATATTCTCACGGGGCACGGTGGCTCACGCCTGTAATCCCAGCACTTTGGGAGGCCAAGGCATGCGGATGACTTGAGACAAGGAGTTTAAGACCAGCCTGGCAATATGGTGAGACCCCATGTCTACTAAAAAAACTACAAAATTAAGTGGGCATGGTGGCACGTGCCTGTATTCCCAACTACTCAGGAGGCTGAGGCAGGAGAATCACCTGAGGTTGGAGTGAGCCAAGATCATGCCATTGCATTCCAGCCTGGGCAACAGAATGAAACTCTACCTCTTAAAAAAAAAAAACAACAACCCTCACATATTCTCATGGCCAAGAAAGGTGCCTGCCACATAATAGGTGCTATGAGAATGTTGAACACACTGGAGTACGATGAACTCAGATCTCTGCCCCTGAGGTCCAAAAAATTAGCAACTTAAGTATTTAAGAGTTTATTGTAGATTTTCTCCTTTGTTAATTGGCTTATTCTTTTATTACATCCCTTCATTGCTTACTTTGCATCACATTTATTTATTTATTTATTTATTTATTTATTTATTTATTTTTATTTTTATTTTTTTTTGAGACGGAGTCTGGCTCTGTCGTCCAGGCTGGAGTGCAGTGGCCGGATCTCAGCTCACTGCAAGCTCCGCCTCCTGGGTTGACGCCATTCTCCTGCCTCAGCCTCCCGAGTAGCTGGGACTACAGGCGCCCGCCACCTCGCCCGGCTAGTTTTTTGTATTTTTTAGTAGAGACGGGGTTTCACCGTGTTAGCCAGGATGGTCTCGATCTCCTGACCTCGTGATTCGCCCGTCTCGGCCTCCCAAAGTGCTGGGATTACAGGCTTGAGCCACCGCGCCCGGCCTACATATTTATTTATTTATTGAGACAGAGTCTCACTCTGTCACCCAGGCTGGAGTGCAGTGGCATGATCTCGGCTCACTGCAATCTCCTCCTCCCAGGTTCAAGGGATTCTCCTGCCTCAGCCTCCCAAGAAGATATCACTACAGGAGCGTGCCACCACGCTCAGCTAATTTTTTGTATTTTTAGTAGAGACGGGCTTTCACTGTGTTAGCCAGGATGGTCTCGATCTCCTGACCTCATGATCCGCCCGCCTCGGCCTCCCAAAGTGCTGGGATTACAGGCATGAGCCTCTGCGCCCGGCCTACATATCCCTATTTATAAATGTATCTGTTTTTCCTACTAAGTTGTGGGCCTCTGGAAAGAAAGAACTATGTTTTCAATTTTTCATATTCCCTAAAGGATTTAGCATAAAACTTTGGTATTCTTAATACTAGATATATGTTGTTACCAGAGTGAACGGAATCGGATTGGTATGAGTGAGTGTGTTTTTGTAAGTGTGTGTGTGTGTGTGTGTGTGCATTACAAGTATAGTGAGAGACAAGCAGAGAGAACACATTTGCAGGGGCCTGTGTGGGTACATTTTGTGCCAGTGATTTTTAGACTGATTTTGAGGGTCTGCTTACATTTAGAAAGTACAAATTTGGACAGAGATCAAGTTTCTGTGCCATGTTGTCATAACAACCTAAGTTCTGCAGGACCTGACATAACTCAGACAAAACGTGATAAGGTCATGGACTTAAGATGGTCTATACCCAATGTACATGATACTCTGCTCTTTTTTACATGAAGAACAGTGACATAAAGAAGTTAAAGGGGCATAAGGCCACAAAAACCATGGTTACCCCAATATTTTACTGGAGTAGGCTGAGCTCCTTGAGGACTGACCCCATGTCCTGCTGATTTTTCTCTGCAATGACTAACACAATGCATCATAATGTATAAGGAACACTTAACGAAAGCTTGCTAAGTGATGGACTAAATGAAAAACTGAAGAAAAGTAATGAGATTGATTCTTTTATATGACTCATGAATTGGCTCAGAAGCCATTGGCTCCGAAGAAACTCAGTTGAAGAGTTCCAAAAACGCAGCATCGTTGACCTAAGTGTGTGGTCTCTATAGAACACATATTCAGCTGTAGAATGTAGCATTGCTATCCATCAAGTCGCCATCTTTCAGACTCTCAGGCTAGAAACTTTAGAAGCTGACATGAGTCATCCACCGTTCTTCCCTTCCACATCTAAGCAGTCATTAATTCTTGCCAGGTTTACTTCAGAAATAGCCTCAGCCCACAGTGCCTCATTGTCTAATATCTAGACAATAGACGCCAGTCTCTCCCGTTTGCAATCAATCCTTCCCCAACTCCCCAAAGTTATTCCCCTGTAACCAGTACATGAAACAGGACGGATTTGGGATGGCTCAAACAGAAAGCACTTGTCCTATCTTATAACTGAGCTGTGGTTTGAATGTGTCCCCCGAAATTCACATGGTGGAAATTTAATCCCCAATGCAATGGTGTTGAGAGGTGGGATCTTGAAGCCGTGATTAGGTCATGAGCGCTCTGTTTTCATGGATGGATTAAGGTCATTACTGAGGGAGTGGGTTCGTTACTGCCAGAGGTGTTCCTGATACAGGGATGATTTCAGCCCTCTCCCCTCCCCTCATTGTCTCCTTCTCCCCTCTCCTCTCTCCCTCCTTCCCCCCTCTCCTCTCTCCCTCCTTCCCTCTCTCTCTCCTTCCCTCTCTTCCTCTCTTTCATGTGCATGCATGGGTCCATGCCGTCTTGCCTTCCACCTTTTGTCATGGGATGATGCAGCAAGAAGGTCCTTGCTAGGCCGGATGTGTTGCTTCATGCCTGTAATCCCAGCACTTGGGAAGGATGAGGCAGGAGGATCTCTTAGCCCTGGAGTTTGAGAGCAGCTTGGGCAACAATATTGAGATCTCATCTCTACAAAAAATAAAAAAATTAGCTGAGTGTGGTGCAATAGTGAGACCTCATCTCTACAAAAAATAAAGAAATTAGCTGATTGTGGTGGCATGTGCTTGTAGTCCGAGCTACTCTGGAGGCTGAGGTGGAAGAACTGCTTGAGCCCGGGAGGTCAAAGCCACAGTGAGTCATTACTGCACCACTGCACATGGTGCCTGGGCAACAGAGCAAGACCCTGTCTCAAAAAAAAAAAAAAAAAGAAAGAAAGAAAGAAAGAGGCCCGGTGCAGTGGCTCACGCCTGTAATCCCAGCACTTTGGGAGGCCGAGGTGGGTGGATCACGAGGTCAGGAGTTCAAGACCAGCCTGACCAATATGGTGAAACCCCATCTCTACTAAAAATACAAAACTTAGCCAGGTGCGGTGGCGGGCGCCTGTAATCCCAGCTACTCGACTGAGCCTGGAGAACTGCAGATCATGTCACTGCACTCCAGCCTGGGTGACAGAGTGAGATTGTGTCAAAAAAAAAAAAAAGGAAGAGAAAAGAAAGAAAGAAAGAAGGAAGGAAGGAAGGAAGGAAGGAAGGAAGGAAGGAAGGAAGGAAAGAAAGAAAGAAAGAAAGAAAGAAAGAAAGAAAGAAAGAGAGAGAGAGAAAGGAAGGAAGGAAGGAAAGAAAGAAAGACAGAAAAAGAAAGAAAGAAAGGAAAGAAAGAAAGAAAGAAAGAAAGAAAGAAAGAAAGAAAGAAAGAAAGAAAGAAAGAAAGAAAGAAACTTGATCAATGTGGGCCCCTTGGACTCAGTAGCCTCCAGAACTGTAAGAAATAAATATCTGCTCTTATTAATTACTCAGTGTCAGGTATTCTGTTATAGTAGCACAAAATGGATTGAGAAAGACTGTCCCTCCTCTCTCAAATCTTTCTTCCCTACCCATCCATGATTTTTTCTTTTTCTTTTGAGACAGGGTCTTGCTCTGTCATGCAATCACAGCTCACTGTAGCCTTGACCTTCTGGGCTCAGCTGAGCCTCTCACCTCAACCTCCCAAGTAGCTGGGACCACAGGTGTGCACCACCACACTCAGCTAATTTTTGTAGTTTTTCGTAAAGACAGGGTTTCCTCATTTTACCCAGGCTGGTCTTTAACTCCGTGGCCCAAGTGATCTGCCCACCTCGGCCTCCCAAAGTGCTGGGATTACAGGCGTGAGACATGGCACCCAGCCCCTACCCATGGTTTTCTGTTTATCGTCAGGTATTGAACAGTTCAGTCCAATCTAATATCAACATTTTAATTTCTTATCCAAATTAAAGTTCTCCCTGTCACTAGTGTGAGCAAACTTAGGCTTGTAAGCATACGGGGAAGAAGTGGGTTCCAGTCATTTTCTTCTCTTTGTTTCACCTCCTCTTGCATTAGCTGGGCCCAGGAGAGAGGGGATTAAAGAAACAGAGGCCTTTGGTGGCTCTGTAATCACAGCACCCTCGGTGAGTAGCAGATCTAATGGGTATTTCTCTAGTGAGGTGCTTTTAAGAATTTGTTTAGGCCGGGCGCGGTGGCTCACGCCTGTAATCCCAGCACTTTGGGAGGCCGAGGCGGGCGGATCACAAGGTCAGGAGATCGAGACCACGGTGAAACCCCGTCTCTACTAAAAATACAAAAAATTAGCCGGGCGCGGTTGTGGGCGCCTGTAGTCCCAGCTACTCGGGAGGCTGAGGCAGGAGAATGGCGTGAACCCGGGAGGCGGAGCTTGCAGTGAGCTGAGATCCGGCCACTGCACTCCAGCCTGGGCGACAGAGCGAGACTCCGTCTCAAAAAAAAAAAAAAAAAAAAAAAAAAAAAAAAGAATTTGTTTAGAGATCCTTCCTCCTTTGACCCTCCTGCTAAGCATTCCCTTGGCTTGGACACTGCCTATTTCAGCTAGGCTCTTCCATTCTCCCCTTTATGACTTGAATTCCAGTTGACCGTCCTGCATAGTGTTTCTTATGTTGGAATCATCCAGAAGGTCCTCTTAGATAGGGTCTGTAAGATGACTCAAGTCCAGCTTTCTTCCTCATGTCCACCTGGCACAAATTTCCCCATGACTTCTGCACGTGTGGCTTGTTCCTTCTGGGTCCCCTGGCTTTGCTCTACTGCCACTCACCAGCCTTCCACTGAAGAATTTTTTCCATTGATATCACAAGACAGCCTCTCTGTCCCTTCTGTTAGGAAGCCTGGAGATGGGTGAAGGTCTAACCATGGCAGAACTGGCACAAGGCCACTCGCTTTGCAAGTCCTGCCTAGACAGTCTTGTACCTCACTTAGGACGTGGAGGGGGGACTGAAAGCTATTGTTCTCAGCTTTGGAGCCTCAGCCAAAACTCTGAGAAAGGAAAAGCCCTATTTTAACATGCTGTTACATTCCTTTAAAAACATCACATATTGTTTTGTTTTGTTTTAATTAACTGTTCCAAGTTGTTTTTTTTTTTCTTTTTTTGAGATGGAGTTTTGCTCTTGTTGCCTAGGCTGCAGTGCAATGGCTCAATATTGGCTCACTACAACCTCCACCTTCCGGATTCAAGCGATTCTCCTGCCTCAGCCTCCTGAATAGCTAGAATTACAGGCATGCGCCAACAGGACGTGCGTCTAGCTAATTTTTGTATTTTTAGTAGAGACAGGTTTTCGCCACATTGGCCAGGCTGGTCTCGAACTCCTGACCTCAGGTGATCCACCCACCTTGACCTCCCAAAGTGCTAGGATTACAGGCGTGAGCCACCACACCTGGCCCCAAACTGTTCCAAGTTTACAATGCTTGATTTTTGAAGTCCAGACTCAGAACAGACATCTAAGTGGATCAGTGGACCTCCAGCATTTTGCAAAAGAGGAAGCGAAACCCAAGGAAGTTCACTGACTTATGGAAGATCACATAGCTGGTAATGACTGAAACAGAACTTGATCCTAGATCTTTCTTTGGCTTCCAGACCTATGTCCTTCCTACTACATTGTCCTGCCTGAAATGCCTCTTCTTTAAAGGTACCAGAGATATTTGCTCCTGATAAAGCTGCTTGTATGTAAGGATCAACTGAAAATAATATAAACTTTTAATGATTTTCAAAAAGCCTAGGGCTGGGTGCAGTGGTGTGCACCTGTAGTCCCAGCTACTCAGGAAGCTGAGCACACCCCAGGAGTTTGAATCCAGCCTGGGCAACATAGCACGACCCCATCTCTGTTTTTTGTTGTTGTTGTTGTTGTTAATAAAAAAAAGCTTATGAACTAGATGCTGTGATTATGGATGATTTTAATTTTTTGGTTTATGTTTTCTAAGCTTTCTATGAAGATTATATATTTCTCTTATTGTAGGGAAACAAAACATAAAAAATTACTCTTTTTCATGTAGGTCTCTATTTTAGAAAGTAATTCCATATAAATGAAAACAAAACTGCATCTATCCAGATTTTGAAAAGTCTGTTTGAGTAGAATAATAAGACCTAACTTAAGGTCCTGGCTCTTGTTAACTGTGTAACCTTGAGTTACTCCCTTGACCTTTGGGATTCATTTTATTCAATGTAGCATGGGGAGCCTGGATGGTATAAAATCTAAGCTATTTTCTAATTCTGAAAATAAAAATGTTTTATTAGAAGCGTTGTAAGGAGCAATTATGAAAACTTACATGAAAAGTCTCAAAATATAAAACTTCATGTACATTTTATGGCAGTAAAGGACCGTGACTTCTCATCTTTCTCTACCATGAGCCTTCCAGTCAAGTGAGATCAGCTGTGTCATTTTACCCACGTAAAGCACTTCTGACTTTGAAGACCCTGGGAGTCTTCACTGATCCTCAAGTCCTACCTCCTCGGTGAAGTCTCCCTGACTACTCCAGCCCTCGTTGGCCCACCTTCCAGTCCCTACAGACTCTGAGCCCACACTACACTAGTTAGCTAATCGTCTGATGCTCTTCTGTGTTGTACACTGTGATTTCTTGTGTGTTCGACTTTTATTTAAGAGACAGAGTCTTGCTCTGTCACCCAGGCTGGAGTGCAGTGGAATGAGCCTAGGGTCCTGTAGCCTCGAACTCCTGGGCTCAAGCAATCCTCCTGCCTCAGCCTCCCGAGTAGCTGGGACTACAGATGCATGCCACCATGCCTGGCTAATTTTTTTTTATTTTGCATTTTGTACAGACGGGATCTTGCTATGTTGCCCAGACAGGTCTCAAACTCCTCAGCTCAAGCAATCCTCCTAAAGCGTTGGGATTACAGGCATGAGCCACTATGCCCAGCCTGTATTTGTTTTTTTTTTTTTATCCAAGCCATTGACTGCAGACAGCAGCCATGCTTGCTGTCTCTGTTTTTCCCCTACCCTTGCTCAACATAGGCTGAACCCTCCCAGGGCTCTCTGTGTATGTTTGTTAGTGAGAAGTGTCTGTTAGAAGAAAGGGTCTGAAAGGTTCAATTAGAGACTCAAGATCTGTGGGGTTCCCAGCTGTCCCTGGAGCAAGGTACCCTTGACAGCCAGTCTATGGTCTAGGAGAGAGTGAAGTTGATTCCTTTTCCTCCAGCTTCCTTTGGGTCTTTCCCCAACCTGGCCTCGGGCAAGGCTGACTCTGGGTTGCTTTTCTGTTGCTGTTAATCCCTGGAATTGGACCCATAGTTTGAGCCTCCTCTGGAAAAGGGATCACAAGTCTCTCCTTACACTGCTGGCTCCAGGTCACCTCTCGTAGGCCAGGCCTAGGGGGTGGAGTCGGCCAGAGTACTAAACTATCTGGGGTATGCTCTGGGCCTCCTGGCTGAGAAGGCTAAAACACTCACCGTCCGTTCTGCTGTCTTCTCTCTCCCCAGGACCTGGGGAGAGAGGAGGAAGAGCCACTTCTCCTATCATGCTCTTTGGCTGGTCTCATCCATTCCTCTTCCATCCTTCACGCCTCCTCCTCTCAGGAGGAAGAGCCACTTCTCTTATCACTCTCTTTGGCCGGTCTCATCCATTCCTCTTCCATCCTTCACGCCTCCTCCTCTCTCTGTGTTGCGGTCCCCGTTTTCTTCTCCCCGACCACTGTCCCTCTGACAGTCTGTCCGACTTCCAGAGTTCATTTTCAGGCCTCTTTTCCTCATCTCCTCTCCTTTCCCACCTAGACTGAGCTCTTGTCAGCCCACCTTTCTGTTTCTGGCTGTTTCCACTGTTGCTCCCTGTCCACAGAGCAAATGGGGCAGGGAGGTGATGCCACCCTTGTGGGCCCGGCAGGGAGCTGGGTGATTTTTAAGCGTTTTTCTCATTTTAAGGGCTAGGTGACAGAATGGTTGCCTGAGGCCCCACCTCAGAAGCTGGCCTAGAGTCCCGACAGGAGTTGTCTCACACTCCGTCCCACAGAACTGGAGGCGAAGTGGTGGCGGTGCTGGCATCAGACCACAATGTTAGGGGAGTAGCCGAAGCCCTCCGAAGTAGGCCACGCCTGCGCCATTGCACAGTTCGGAGCTCTCCCATCAGCCCTTCCGAGCACACTGCCTCAAGTCGCACATCCAAAGTGAAATGTGGGTGTTTTAATCACTGAAGAGAATCCTTAATACTGCTCCTTCAGCACATAGCTGTCTCTCCTGTGCCAGGAACCGCAGGGAGCCTATTGCTTTCCATCCTGAACTGGTTCCAGAAGCATTAGGTGAGGCTCAGTACAATTTTCAGTTGTTATCATGGCAGGCCCTTAGAGACGCTTCTCAATTCTAGCAATTAGCCACGCAGGGGTCAACCAAGTGTTCTCAGCTCTAATTAACAGCTGTGTTGAATCTGGGACACATACAATTCCTTTGGGGATGTGCTCTTCGAACAGAAAGAAAGCCAGAATAGCAAGCTCTTTCCTCCTTATCAGAGGCTATGAAGTCTGAAAATGACTGCTGAGGGGATTCTTAATGAAAATACCGGGAAGCTGAGTGGCCTCCGGGCTGCATGTATGAATTTAAAGGCAAAAAGACAATCTCAGCTCGACTATGAAGTTATCTACTGGGGCTCAGGAGGCTCCGGGGAGCGCTGGGGGAGTTAGGTGCCTCTTAGCTCCACTCCCAGAGCCCAGTACACCCAGCAGGCTACATGATAATCATCACCACACAAATCAAAGGCTTGCTCTCTGGCTTCAAAAGGAAAAGGAACAGGAACAGGATACTCTGTGTTGGGACTCCTGCTCTGAGCGGGAACTATGCTGATGCCTGTTCAAGTTGTTCCCTGGGTATTTTGGCTTCTTGCCCTGCCTGACAGCTGCAGGAGTTCTGTAAGAAATCTGAGGGAGAATTTCCTTTGCAACCATGACTGAGAATCCAGGATCAAGAGCTTTGCAGACAGAAAAGACATTACCCTTCAAATATCCCAAGCCATCTATTAGGGTCAGCAAGCAGCCGGCAAAAAGCGGGGCAGCTGGCGGTCCAGCCCGGGGTGGAGAAAGTGGATTCCATCGGGAAACAGCCAGTTGAAGTTTTCTTTACTAACTGAGAGCAAATGCACCGAGGCATTTAAAAATAAGCATATGTTCATACTGGAATATTTCAAATGAACAGAAGCAACACGTAAGGCCCAGATCAGTAAATATTAACTTTGTGACACATTTACTTCACAACTTTTTCTAAACGATTTGCGTATACATTAAAACCTACCCCTTCTTCCCCTGGCCCCAATCCCCACTCCCATCCTGAGGTTAGTAGGTATTTTTCTAGGTAAACGACAACCAGGGGTTTATATTCTTTTTCTTTCTTTCTTTTTTTTTTTTTTTTGAGATAGAGTCTCGCTCTGTTGCCAGGCTGGAGTACAGTGGTGCAATGTTGGTTCACTGCAACCTCCGCCTTCTGGGTTCAAGTGATTCTCCTGCCTCAGCCTCCCAAGTAGTTGGGACCACAGGTGCACGCCACCATGGCCAGCTAATTTTTGTATTTGTAGTAGAGAAGAGGTTTTACCATGTTAGCCAGGATGGTCTCGATCTCCTGACCTTGTGATCTACCCGCCTCGGCCTCCCAAAGTGCTGGAGTTACAGGCATGAGCCACCATGCCCGGCCTATATTCTTACTACGTACGGATGCATCTATAAACAAAGATATCCTTCTCTCTGTTTTTGAAATGTAAGTGGTATCATTTTGTACTTCTCTTTTTGCAAAGTGTTTTTATTTCCCTCACCATGTTTCAGAATCAGCCACATTAATACATGTAAATCTTTGAAAATTATTTATTTATTTTTTGGGACAGAATCACGCTCTGTTACCCAGGCTGGAGTGCAGTGGCACGATCTCAGCTCACTGCAACCTCCACCTCCTGGTTTCGAGCAATTCTCCTGCCTCAGCCTCCCAAGTAGCTCGGGCTACAGGCTCATGCCACCATGCCTGGCGAATTTTTGTATTTTTAGTAGAGACAAAGTTTTGCCATGTTGGCCAGGCTGGTCTCGAACTCCTCACCTCAGGTGATCCACCCACCTTGGCCACCCAACATGCCGGTATTACAGGGGTGAGCCACCACACCCAGCCAATACATGTAAATCGAATAAATTCATTTTTAACTTTAAAAATATATTTTATTATGTGACTATATCAAAAGGTATTCATCCATAATCTCATTGAAAGACATTAAGTAATTTAATCTGGGAGGTAATCACAAACATTGTTGCAATGAATAGTCTTGTATGTGTCTTTTGGGGGATGGGGGAGTTTTGGGGTTTTTTTTGAGACGGAGTCTTGCTCTGTCACTCAGGCTGGAGTGCAGTGGCACAATCTCGACTCACTGCGACCTCTGCCTCCCGGGTTCAAGCGATTCTCCTGCCTCAGCCTCCCGAGTAGCTGGGATTACAGGCGTGCACCACCACGCCTGGCTAATTTTTGTATATTTAGTAGAGACGGGGTTTCACCATGTTGGTCAGGCTGGTCTCGAACTTCTGACCTTGTGATTCTCCTGCCTCGGCCTCCCATAGTGCTGGGATTACAGGCATGAGCCACCAAGCCCAGCTGGAGATATTTTTCTTGGGGCAATTGTTCTCAAAGTTTTGCTTTTGGGATCGTTTTATACTGTTAAAATTATTAAGGTCCCTAAGTAGCTTTTGTTGACATGGATTATATCCATTGGTATTTATAGTGTTCGAAATTAAAACTGAGAAATGTGAAAATATCTATTTATTAATTCATTTAAAAATCATAAACCCATCATATTTTAACACAAATAACATGCTTCTTAAAAAAAAACAAACTATATTTTACCAAACCAAGAAAGTTAATGAGAAGAGGGGTATTGTTTTATATTTTTGTAAATCTCTTTCATGTCTGGGTTAATAGAAGTCAGCTGCAAGTCTCATATCTGCCTCTACCTTCAATGTGTTGCAACATGTTGTCTGGTTAAAGTACATGAAGAAATGCAGGCCTCACACAGATATGCAGTTGTGAAAGAGAATAGTATTCTAATAGCCTCAGTAATTTGGGATATTCTTTATGAAAAAAGCTAAATCAAAAGTTAGCAAATAATAGTTTCTTAAAGATTAGTTGCAAAGTGGAATCTGAAATCATATCAATGTATTTCTCATACTCTATTATGTTAAAACCTATTGATCTTTCTTGATCATTTTGAAAATATTGGTTCACTGAATTATGTATGTCTTACAAATGTTGACAGATTTCATTCTACAGTATCAAAAACCCACATTTATTTATAGCACCACTGATTTAATCATAAAGGTTTTTAAAAATTGGGAAACCATCAAGTTCATGGTGGTGGACATAAGTTTTCCAAAAATCTAATTTTTGCTTGAAAGCTCAGAATTTATCGTTAGCAACAGATGCAGTCAGTCGCTTTCCTTGAAGTGACAGGCTCATTTTGTTCATTTTTTTGAGAAAAATGCCTGCCAAATTCTCAAGTCTGGATAACTATAGTTTGTCAGTCTTTCTTTCAAGTAAAAATGGTCTTCTATGAAAAAGTGGCTAGTTCAGCTCATAGCCCAAAACAATACATAAGAGGTTTTCCTTGCGAAAGGTACCACCATTCCTTGGTATGGAAAAGTGCTTTCTGTGTCTTTCCCATCTCATTACACAGAATATTAATATTAAAAAGACATGGGCCAGGTATGGTGACTCATGCCTGTAATCCCAGCACTTTGGGAGGCCAAGGCAGGCAGATCACTTGAGGTCAGGAGTTTGAGACCAGGCTGGCCAACATGGTGAAACCCCGTCTCTACTAAAAATGCAAAGATTAGCTGCGCGTGGTGGAGTGTGCCTGTAGTCTCAGCTACTCGGGAGGCTGAGGCAAGAGAATCACTTGAACCCAGGAGGCAGAAGTTGCAGTGAGCCGAGATCTTGACACTGCACTCTGGCCTGGGCAACAAGTAAGACTTTGTCTCAAAAAAAAAAAAAAAAAAAAAGACATTTACTCAAGAGGCCAGGTGCGGTGGCTCACGCCTGTAATCCCAACACTTTGGGCGGCTGAGCTGGGAGGATCACTTGAGGCCAGGAGTTTGAGACCAGCCTGGTCAACACAGCAAGACCCCATTTCTATTCAATTTATTTATAATAAATTATAAATAATAAATACAATAAATTATAATAATGTATTATTATTAAACGATAATAAATAAAAGAAATTAAAAAATAATAAAGACATCTACTCGAGAGTTGAGATGTAGTAAGTTTTGCCAGTGATTTTTACTGCTTCATCTGAGTTGTTGGAGGCTCAGTGTGGGCACATCGGAGAGTTAAAGGCTCCGGGAAGTTTCAGTCCTGGTGGCCCCCACACTTATGTGGGTTTTACTTCCAGGAGCCCTTCACAGTCTCATGGTCAACCCTGGAGATGAATCCCCTGTCCTTCTGGCAGGGAGAGGGGAAAAGTAACCATTTCGAAATATTCTCAGAACATTCCATTCTCCTCAACAAGGCCAGCCCTCAAGAGAAACTGTTTTACCAGGGCCTAACTGACTGGGGTTTTACCAGAGATTGACTAACCTGATGGAAAGGAAATACTAAATTCTGGCCCCCTCTAGCCTTTCTGTGTCACCTAAGGGGGGAATAAAAAGAAAACAAAGCTGAGAAGAACTTGTGAAGGTCAGGACACGGGGCACAGACTCACTAAAAGTCTGAGACCTAATCATAGGTCTACAGAACCCATCCCTTCTTCCAACACCTTACCAACACAGCAATAGGGCTCCTGTATGGTAACAGGGGAATACAGCTGAAAGAATGGCATGCCTTACACACTACTTAAGAAATCTCTAGGGAAATGTAAAGCCGATAGGGGAGAGGGAAACAAAGACACCAGAGGAAATGTTAGCCTCTGACACCTACAGCTGCAGCAAACAGAAAATAAAGCCTGACTCCCAAGCAGATAAACATAAAACCTCACATGAAAGGCCTGTCCACCTCAGTTCCTTTTAATCAATATCATGTCTGGTTTACGACAAACAATTACAAGGCCTGCTAAGATGCAAAAACACAGTTTGAAGAGACAGAGGAAGCATCAAAACCAGAATTCAGATATGGCAGAGATGTTAGAATTATCAGACAGGGAATTTTAAAATAATTATGATTAACATGCTATGATAGTATTATTTGTGTGGTTCTAATTCTGACCCATTTTGTTTGATTCTTGTGCTGGATCTCCAGTACAAAGTTAAATGGAAGTCGGGATAGCAGTCACTTTTGTCTTTTTTTTCCCCGAATTTAAAAATGTTTCCAAAATTTCACTTTTTTCTTCTTTTCTTTCTTTCTTTCTTTTTTTTTTTTTAGATTGGGTCACAGTCTGTCACACAGGCTGGAGTGCAGTAGAGCAGTCACGGCTCACCACAGCCTTGACTACTTGGGCTCAAGCGATTCTCTGCCAATCTTTTTTTTTTTTTTTTTTCTTGAGACAGAGTCTCAAGGCTGTCTCCAGGCTGGAGTGCAGTGGCATGATCTTGGCTCACTGCAACCTCTGCCCCCTGGGTTCAAGCAGTTCTCCTGCCTCAGCCTCCGGAGTACCTGGGATTATAGGCGTGCATCGCCATACCCAGCTGATTTTTTGTATTTTAAGTAGAGATGGGGTTTCACTATGTTGTCCAGGCTGGTCTCAAACTCCCGACCTTAGGCGCGCCCACTTCAGCCTCCAAAAATTCTGGGATTACAGGCATGAGCCATTGCGCCTGACCTCTCCGCCACATTTTAAAAATGATTTTGTAGAGATGAGATGTTGTTATGTTGCCTAGGCTGGTATCAAACTCCTGGATTCAAGCCATCCTCCTGCCTTGGCCTTCCAAAGTGCTGAGATTACAGGCATGAGCCACTGTGCCCAGCCCATCATTTCACTGTTGAATACAACGTTTGCCAAAGGTTTTGGTAGATACCCCTTTTCAGGTTAGGAAAGTCTTCCATTTCTAGTTAGCTAAGTCTAGTTAGAGTTTTGTGTTTTTCTAAGTTATGAATAGATGTAGAATGTTATTGACCGATTTTCCTGTATCCTCTGAGATAATGACATGGTTTTCCTTAATTTATGTATGAATTGAACTGAAATAACAGATTTTTTTCTTATGCATTTCATTATTGCATTTGTGCGACAAACCCAAATTGCTCATGATTGAAAAAAATAACCACATTCCTGGATTTGAATTGCTATTATTTTGTTTAGGGTTTTTACAATTTATATTCATAATCAAAATTTTCCTTTCTTGCACAATCGTTGGCTTTGATATCAAGGATATACTAGTTCATAAAATGAACTTTCCATCTCTGAACTCGTTTTTCTGGAAATAAACTTTCCTATAAAATCATATGAACTTTATGTTTTCTTTGTGAGAAATTTAACAATTACTCCATTTCTTTTATGATTATAGGTCTAGTAATAATTTCTATTTCTGATTAAATGTTATAATTTATATTTATCTAAAAATACATGTCATTTGTCTTCAAATTTATTGGCACTAATTTGGTCAAAGTATTTGTATTGTAATCATAGTTATATCTTTATTTCATTTCCAATATTGTTTATTTGTACCTTCTTCTGTTTTGTTTTGTTGTTTGCTTGTTTGTTTGTTTTTTGAGATGGAGTCTCTGCTGCCCAGGCTGGAGTGCAGTGGCACAATCTCGCTTCACCACAACCTTCACCTCCCAGGTTCAAGCAATTCTCCCACCTCGGCATCCCAAGTAGCTGGGATTACAGGCACCCACCACCACACTCGGCTGATTTTTGTATTTAATAGAAACCGTGTTTCGCCATGTTGGCCAGGCTGGTTTTGAACTCCAGACCTCAGGTGATCCGCCCGCCTCGGCCTCCCAAAGTGCTGGGATTACAGGCGTGAGCCACCGCACCTGGCTCATTCTTCTTTTCAGAATATATACATATGACACAGTAAATTTTCCTTACATGTTCGTTGTCCTATGAGATTAATATGCAAAATTTTCAGTTATTTATTTTAATGCAGTTTATATTTGTTATTATTTTTCTTTGAGAACTGAATTATTAAAACGTATTTCTGTTATTTATTTCTGACTTTATCCCATTGTGCTCAGAAAACATGATCTCTATAGAAATTATTTAGTGTTTGTGAAGACTTGCTTTATGATATGTTTCATAGTCAATATTTGTAAATGTTTTCTAGGTGATCTTGTAAATGATCTTGAAAAATTACACCTTCTCTAATTGTTGGGTGTAAGGTTCTATATGTGTCCATTGAATTTGTTAAGTCAGTTATACAAAATAGTCTATATCTTTAACTAAATTTATCTATTTGATATTATTTCTTGTGTGAAGAATGTTAAAAATCTTCCAGGATAATTATGGTTTATCAATTTTTCTGTAGACATTTTTCAAGTTATTCTCTGTACATTTTGAGGCTATGCTGTTAGGTCTATATCTTCCCTATGACCTAATCAACCATTAATTTATTGAGCATCTGTTATGTCCCAGACATTGTTCGACACATTGAATTAAACAGTATTGAACAAAACGTAGTTATTCTTTTTAGGCTGGGCATGGTGCTCACTCCTGTAATCCCAGCACTTTGCGAGGGGGAGGCGAGAGGATCACTTGAGCCTGGAAGGTCCAGGCTGCAGTGAGCTGTGATTGTGCTACTGTGCTTGAGCCTGGATGACACAGAGTCCCTATCTCAAGAAAAAAAACAAAAACAAAAAAGAATTATTCTCTGTTTTTCTTCTTTCTTTTCTTTTCTTTTTTTTCTTTTCTTTTTCTTTTTTTTTTTTTTTTTTGGCGACTGAGCCTCACTCTGTCGCCCAGGCTGGAGTGCATGATCTCGGCTCACTGCAACCTCCGCCCCCTGGGTTCAAGAGATTCTCCTGCCTCAGCCCCCTGAGCCCAGCAAATTTTTGTATTTTTAGTGGAGACTGGGTTTCACTATGTTGGCCAGGATGGTCTTGATCTCTTTACCTCTTGATCTGCCTGCCTCGTCCTCCCAAAGTGCTGGGATTACAGGTGTGAGTCACTGTGCCCAGCCTGTTTTTCTTTTTTTAAAGTTTTTTTGACACCAGGTTTTGTTCTTGTTACCCAGGCTGGAGTGCAGTGGCATGATGACACCTCATTGCAGCCTCAACCTCTTGGGCCCAAGTGATCCTCCTGCCTTGGCCTCCTGAGTAGCTGGGACCACAGGCATATGCCACCATGTCTAACTAATTTTTAAATTATTCGTAGAGACAGGATCTTCCTATGTTGCACAGGCTGGTCTCAAACTCCAGGGCTCAAGTGATTCTCCTGCCTCGGCCTCCCATTTGGTTGGGAATAACCCAACCAAAAGAGTTATTCTTTTTCTTATTGTTATGTAATAATACTCTTTCCACTAAAAATATCTTTTCTTTAATGTTTACTCTGTATAATAATAATATTAGTGTATCTGATTTTTAGGAGATATATATTTTCCTCATTTTTTCCATCACTTTTTTCTCATCAATAAACGGCAGGGCATTATTGTTTTTAAAATTCAATCTGAGAATTGTAGACTATTTTTTTTTTCAAGATAGTGTCTCAGACCGGGCACGGTGGCTCATGCCTGTAGTCCCAGCACTTTAGGAGGCTGAGGCAGGAGGATCACAAGGCCAGGAGTTCGAGACCAGCCTGGCCAACATGGTGGAACCCCATCTCTACTAAAAATACAAAACAATTAATTGAGTGTGGTCATGCGCGCCTGCAGTCCCAGCTACTCCGGAGGCTGAGACATGAGAATTGCTTGAACCTGGGAGGCAGAGGTTGCAGTGAGCTGAGATAGTGCCACTGACTCCAGCCTGGGCAACAGAGCGATACTCTGTGTCAAAAAAAAAGGCAATGTCTCGCTCTGTCACCCAGGCTGGAGTGCAGTGATGCAATCATAGCTCACTGCAACCTTGACCTCCTGGGCTCCAGTGATCCTCCCATCTCAGCCTCCTGAGTAGTTAGGACCACAGGCATATGCCACCACACCTGGCTGATTTTTTTTTTTGTAGAGACAGGTCTCACTATGTTACCCAGGCTGGCCTCGAATCCTAATCTCAAACAATCCTCCTACCTTAGCCTCCCAACGTTCTGCAATTACAGGTGTGAGCCACACTGCCCAGTCTGTATACTTTTAAATGACAGAAATAATTTCTTTTCTTTTACTTTGATCACTGATATACTTGGTATTAATTTTAGCAAGTTATTTTGTATTTTCTGTTTGCCAGACTCATCATTTGCTTCTCTTTTTCTCTTTTCCTGCCATCTATTATTTTGATTCTTTTAAGTCCTCTTTTCTTCTTTATCGGCTCAGAAGTCACATATTCTATATTTATAGTTTTAGAGGCTTTTTTGCTATTGTTAATATTTAACATGTACATTTGCCTTAACAATGCTTAAAGTTGCTCAAGAATTCTATCCTCTTGATAGACCAGCCTGTTGGCCAGGCTGGTCTCGAACTCCTGACCTCAAGTGATCCGCCCGCGTCAGCCTCTCAAAGTGCTAGGGTTACAGGCATGAGCCACCACGCCCTTGTATTCTTTAAATTTGACCTCCCCTGTTTCCCATTTGATATCTTATTCTTGATTGGTATTTTACTTACCAGTCAATAATTTCTATTGTTTCTATAATTTCAATTATTTCTAACCCCGAATTGGTTTTCAATATTATTACTATAGTTTTTACAATATTTGTATATATTTAATTTACATGTTTACCCATTTATCTCAACCTTTTTTTGCATCTCACTTCATCATTTTTGTTTCAATTTCTTTCTTTAGGTACTCCAGGAGGAAACAGTTTTCATAGATTTTCATAGATCTCCAGTGATATCCTGTGAATAATAAACATTTTTTATTTCTCTGAAAACGTTCTCATTTTAGCCTTATTTTAAAGGATCCTTTAGTTATAAATATGATCTTAGCTTAAATAGTTATATTCTCTTAGTTCTTTGAAGATATTAATCAAGTCTTTAAGATGCTGTTGCTGCTGATGAGAAATCTGCTGTCAGTCCAATTGTTATTATTTTGTAGTCATATGTCTTGTCTCTGGTTGCTTTTGAGACTTTATCTCTGATATTCTGTAGTTTCACCATCATTCGTATGTGTGTGTTTCAGCTTGTTCTTTCAATGTAAGGACTTAGATCTTTTTTGTAAGTGTGGAAACGTTTGATCTATTATTTCTTTTTTTTTTTTTTTTTGAGACGGAGTCTCGCTCTGTCGCCCAGGCTGGAGTGCAGTGGCCGGATCTCAGCTCACTGCAAGCTCCGCCTCCCGGGTTTACGCCATTCTCCTGCCTCAGCCTCCCAGTAGCTGGGACTACAGGCGCCCGCCACCTCGCCCAGCTAGTTTTTTGTATTTTTAGTAGAGACGGGGTTTCACCATGTTAGCCAGGATGGTCTCGATCTCCTGACCTTGTGATCCGCCCGTCTCGGCCTCCCAAAGTGCTGGGATTACAGGCTTGAGCCACCGCGCCCGGCTGATCTATTATTTCTTTAAACATTGCCTAGCCCTCTGTCTTCTCCTTCAGGAACTCCTATTGGAGGTATATAGTATTTTCTGATTATGTCCTCTGTGTCTCTTAACTTTTCTTATACATTTACCATTCCCTTTAATCCCTTTGTGCTGCATTCTCTGTGATTTATTCAAATCTGTTTTTCAGTTAAGAAATCTCTCTTCAGCTATGTCTAACCTGCTGCTTAACTTGTTTAAACTTTTCATTTCAGTGACAGTGTTTTTATTTCTTAAAGTTATATCTGTATTTTAAAAATCTGCCTAGGTTTTTATCAGTATGGTTTCTTTTTTCCCTATGTATCTTTAATCATTTATTTAATTCATACTTCACAAAATTTTTTTTTTTTTTTTGAAACGGAGTTTCACTCTGTCCCCCAGGCTGGAGTACAGTGGCATCATCTCAGCTCACTGCAACCTCTGCCTCCCAGGTTTTTTTTTTTTTTTTTTTTTTTTTTTTTTTTGGAGACAGAGTCTCGCTTAGTCGCCCAGGCTGGAGTGCAATGGCGCGATCTCGGCTCACTGCAAGCTCCGCCTCCCGGGTTCACGCCATTCTCCTGCCTCAGCCTCCCGAGTAGCTGGGACTACAGGTGCCCGCCGCCTCGCCCGGCTAATTTTTTCCATTTTTAGTAGAGACGGGGTTTCACCGTGTTAGCCAGGATGGTCTCGATCTCCTGACCTCGTGATCCGCCCGCCTCGGCCTCCCAAAGTGCTGGGATTACAGGCGTGAGCCACCGCGCCCGGCTGCCTCCCAGTTTTAAGTGATTCTCCTGCCTCAGCCTCCCAAGTAGCTGGGACTACAGACACATGCCACCATGCCTGGCTAATTTTTTGTATTTTTAGTAGAGACGGGATATCACCGTATTGGCCAGGGTGGTCTCGATCTCCTGACCTCATGATCCACCCACCTCGGCCTCCCAAAGCTCTGGAATTATAGGCGTGTTTATGTGTGTATGTATGTGTGTGCAGTTTTAAGAAATTTTATTGCATGTATAACTTTGGTGTTTTTTTTGTTTGTTTCTTTTTTTTGAGACAGGGTCTCCCTCTGTCACCCAGGATGGAATGCTGTGGCATGATCATGGTTCACTGTAGCCTTGACCTCCCCAGTTCAAGCAATCCTCCTGCCTTAGCCTCCTGAGTAGGTAGGACTACAGGTGCATGCCGCCACACCTGGCTAATTATTTTGTACTTTTTGTAGAGACAGGGTTTCACCATGTTACCCTGGCTAGTCTCAAACTCCTGGGCTCCTGGGCTCAAGACCTCTACCTCCCAAAGGTGAGCCACCAAGCCCAGCCACATGGATACCTTTGTGTAACCACCACCACAATCAAGATACAGAATTGTTCTATCACCACAAGGCTCCCGCATGCTGCCTCTTTAGAACCACAAGCATTTACCTCATGCTTCCACCTTATCCCCAACCCTTGGCAACCACTAATCTGCTCTCTACTTCTATGATTTTGTTATTTCAAGAATGTTATATGAGTGGAATAATACAGCATATAACCAGTGGAGATTGGTTTTTTTCAGTCAGCATAATTCCCTAGAGATCCATTCAAGTTCTATGTATTGATAGTTTACTCCATTTATTTGTTTGTTTAGAGATGGAGTCTCACTCTGTCGCCCAGGCTGGAGTGCAGTGGCGCCATCTCAGCTCACTGCAACCTCTGCCTCCCGGGTTCAAGTGATTCTCCCACCTCAGCCTCCCAAGTAGCTGGGACTACAGGTGCGCACCAATACGCCCAGCTAATTTTTGTATTTTTAGTAGAGATGGGGTTTCACCATTTTGGCCAGGCTGGCCTTGAACTCCTGACCTCAGGTGATCCACCCACCTTGGCCTCCCAAAGTGTTGGGATTACAGGTATGAGCCACCGCACCCAGCCCTGTATTTATTTTCACATGAAATATATGGTCATATCTTTTGCCCATTTTAAAATTAGATTTTTATTTTATTTTATTATTTTTTACTGTTGAGTTTTGAGAGTTCCTACATGTTCTAGACACAAGTCCTTTGTTGGATATGTGGTTTGCAAATATTTTCTCCCAATCTGTGGCTTATCTTTTAATCATCCTCACAGAAGTTACAGAGCAGAAGTTTTAAAATTTGATGTCAACTCCTTAATAACTGTAACCTAAATAGATATTTAGGGTAGTAAGTAGTCTCCTTCCGATTTGCTGTTATAGCTAGTTCTTGGGATACTAATTCTTCCTATTGTTGTGCATAGGAGCTCTCCCTCGTCCTGGTTCATTGATTCATCTCTTTTATATTTTATGAACTTTTGAAGAAGGTGTTCTTTTTCCTTCATCTTAGTGCCCTGAACTGTGAGTGTCACTCTACTTTGATGTTTCACATTTTCTCTTGCTAGGGCTTAAGAAATTTTATGGATCCTGGACCAGTTTGGGGATTTCTATAGCTTAGAGGCATAAAAAATATCCACTTTTCCAGTTTACTACAGCATAATTGGATTTACTGCACTAATTTAGATCACTCTTTGTTTTTGGCATTTGTGGTTTCCTTTTTTTTTCTTTTTTCCTTTCTTTCTCTCAATCTTGACTATGTAATTAAATTTTTGTATTATTTTATAAAGCATTTTAGTATACTTGTAGTGAGAGTTCTTTCAAATTAGCTTAATATCCCATGTTGTCAAAACAAAAACAATCCATGTAACTGTTTTAATCTTGAAGAAAATCACATATAATTTTGGTACAGAGGGTAAAAACTTAAGAATTAAAAAAAATTAAAAGAGAGATAAGATAAACAGTGAAGTTAAAATGAAACATTTGACAGGGAAGCCCCTAATATTTCTTTACTCATTAAGGTACAGATTTGGACGGAAAGCACCAGATTTTCTTTGATCTTTCTGATTGTTTTTTTTCTCTGATCTCATTTCTACCGCCCTTCCCTTTAATAGACTTTTTTTTCCTTTGATTTCCCAGGATATACTCAGTGTAAATTGTTCTGGCTTTCTCCTGAGCTTTGTTTTCTGAATTTTCCTCCTCACACCCTCTCATCCCCAATCCTGAGTTATATTTTTAGAGCTCTTGTTCTAACTTGACAACTAGTTTCTGATTACCCAGCCACTTCCCATACTTATCATCTGGCCAGGATAAACCAGGCTTATCTCAACAATTCTAGTGCTAATTTTATATCTTTAATCCACAAATTGCTTGCTGTTCTTAGTCCCCAACATTTTCATGCCAAAAAGTTTGCATAAAGTTAGTCTCTTTATGGGGAGAATTTTGATAAATGGAAGGAGTGTGCACAATTCTCTGTTGCCATTATTAAAGTGGAAGTGGAAAGGCTTTGCATTGTGAAATAAAACCATTTCTTCATTCTCACATTTAGTTTTTTTTCAAGTCCACACACATTTCTACTTCTCTGTTTTGTGTAAACAATGGTGCTTCCTTTTTTTCTTTAAGAGAGAAAATCCCTGTCACCCAGGCAGCCTCACCTTGAACTACTGGGCTCAAGCAATCCTCCTGCCTCATCTTCCCTAGTAACTGGGACTACAGGAAAACACACTGTGCCTGGCTATTTTTTTTATTTTTAATTTTTAGAGATTGGGGTCTCACCCTATTGCCCAGGCTGGTGCTTCTGATTGAAGTCCTCCAAAGGATTTTCATTGCATTTAGACTGAAGTTTAAATTTCTCACAGTGGCCTACAAGGACCTACATGATCTGACCTTTGCCTAGTCTTCTTACTCAACTCTGTATCTTCCTTTCAATGGATAGATTCAGGTATTCTTTTATTTCTACACATTTTTATTAGATAATTATAATTTTAAATATTAGTTCTGTTTTAATTTTTTTTTATTCTTTATAAACTCCAATTTTCCATATGTTGGATCTTCTCTGCTGATCTCTGATAGATACTACTCTGAATCAATTTTACATAAATGGATATCACTTCAACTCAAGCATATACTAAGTGCCAAGTATGCTAGAATATACCCTAGTCAGTGATTTTTTTTTAAGAGATCACACATGTTTCATTTTGCTGTTTATGAGCTGATAATTATACAAAGGCAGTGTATATGGAGAAAACAGCTTGAGGCTGGGCATGGTGCCTCGTGCCTGTAATCCGAGCACTTTGGGAGGCCAAGGTGAGCAGATTGTTTGAGCCCATGAGCTCAAGACCAGCTTAGGCAACATAACAAAGCCCTGTCTTTACAAAAAATATCAAAAAAGAAAATTAGCTGGGTGTGGTGGCATGCCTGTAGTCCCAGCTACTCAGAAGGCTGAGGCAGGAGGATCCTTTGAGCCTATGAGGTCAAGGCTGTAATGAACAAAGATTGTGCCATTGCAGTCAAGTTTGGGTGGCAGAATGAGATCTCATCTCAAAAAAAAAAAAAAAAAAAAAAAGAGAGAAAATGGCTTTATAAAAAGTGAAAGTGTCAATAATAGAAAAGTAACTACTAAAACAGGATAAAGGCATTAGATGATATAGAATTGAACTGTGTAGCCAAAAACAGTAAGAAAGGCTGCTTATAAAATTCAGGTTTAATGGGCTCTGTGGAAGAAATCTTATCTTTTCCATTCATTTATTAATGCTCACATTGATCTTTATTTTAACACTCACTGACATTATATTTATACTTCATATTTTCTTATCTTTATGCTACTTTGTGTGCTTTGAACATTTATGCGCACCCCCCGCCATCCCAGAATTCACATTTTGAAACCTAATACCCAAGGTGAGGGTATTTGGAGGCAGGGCCTTTGAGAGGTGATTAGGTCATGAGGGCAGAATGAATGCTCATGAATGGAATTCATACCCTTATGAAAAAGGCTCCAGAGAGATTCCCACCCCTTCTACCATGTGAGGTTACAATGAGAAGATGGACTTTCTATGAGAAAGTGGGTTCTCATCAGGTGTAAGATCTGCTAGCACCTTTACTCTGGACTTCTAGCCTCCAGAATTATAAGCAATAAATTTCTGTTATTTATAAACCACTCAGCATATAGTATTTTGTTATAGCCTCTTGAACAGCCTAAGACACTACTGAATAAATGTTCCCCTGGCAGATATTTGATGCTTTTTCTGTGTTCCTTCAGAATTTTGTACAGACTTCTATTATAGCACTGATCCCTTGAGCTGTAAGATAGTTTAGCTCAGTGGCCCAGAGTGGTGACTCGACAGATGTGACATAGATTCTTACTAGCCTTGTGACCTCAATCAAATTACCTGACCTACAAGCTTCATTTTCTTGATCTGTCAAATGAGGGTAAGAATAGATTGTCATAAATGCCAAATCAGACATTGCATGTAAAGTGCTTAGTACAGTGTCTGGCACATAGTAAACATCAATTCATCTTTTTTTTTTTTTTTTTTTAAGAGATGGGGTTTCGTCATGTTGTGCAGGCTGATCTCCAACTCCCAGGCTCAAGAAATCCACCCACCACAGCCTCCCAAAATGCTAGATTTACAAGCATGAGCCACAGTACCCAGTCAATTTATCTTTATAGGCACTTGTCTGCCTTACTATACTACAGTCTCCATGAAGATGAGGACCATGGTTTGTTCTTTTTTTGTACTCAAGTACCTGACAGGGGGTAAGTCCTAGTGCTTGTTGGGTGAATTTGCAGCTCTGTATAATAGTCCTTTTTCTTAATCAAAGGTCATATGCCATGTTGGTTCACTATCTAGGAGACTTTTAAACAGAGAACAGAGAGCCTAGCATGTGCTCATCTGGTAAGGCGTGTACTTCGGGGTAAATAGTTATTGATACTTGTAACTCTTTTTAACCAGTGATCTGGAAAACCCCATTCGTCTGGCTTTCCCCAATGTTCTTGTGCCCATTAATTTTTCTGTCCACAGAGTATTTTACCATCCCCATTGAAGACATGCCTGCGGTTTCCTGGGATGACTAATTATTTTCTTTTAAATTCACCTCTAAATCTTTATTCCAGAGCATCCTGTATGCAGCTAAAGTTATTAATATTTTGCATTTAGCACCCCGAGAAATATCAGCATTCAATTATGGACCACATTCTCCTCTTTTCTCTAGTTGCTCCAATGTTGCATTTCCCATGAAGTTTATTAAGAATTTAAGGAGGGAGGAAAACAACCCAGCTATCTTTCCCTTTGACTGCACTAATCTACATTTTCCCTTTAAAAGTAATGTGTGGTGATATGGTTTGACTGTGTCCCCACCCAAATCTCATCGTGAATTCCCACGTGTTGTGGGAGGAAGCTGGTGGGAGGTAATTGAATCATGGGGGCAAGTCTTTTCCCTGCTGTTCTCAGGATAGTGAATAAGCCTCACGAGATCTGATGGTTTTAAAAATGGGAGTTTCCCTGTACAAACTCTGTATTTGCCTGCTGCCATCCATGTAAGACGTTGACTTGCTCCTCTTTGCCTTCTGCCATAATTGTGAGGCATCCCTAGCCATGTAGAACTGTAAGTCCATAAAACCTCTTTCCTGTATAAATTACCCAGTCTCGGGCATGTCTTTATTAGCAGCTTGAAAGCAGACTAATACATGTGAATATATTGATATAGATATAGGTATTATTGTGGCTATACTGGAAACATAATATAGTTTTTTATATGGATGAAAAAGTCTGGAAAAATACATCTCAACAAGTTAACAGTGGTCATGATTGGGTGGTGATATTATCAGTGTTTAGTTTTTCTTTCTACTTCTCAAAATAAGGCCTTGATGGGTTGGTTTCTTTTCTGCTTTCACTTTAGCTGTAATAATTCTCTGAGACTATTAACTGCTTTCAAAGTCTATTTTCCCATTCGTTTAGGTAATAGGACCCTTGCTTTTTAGCTGAATACAAGATGACCAGAATAAAGACTACGTTTTCCAGCCTCCCTTGAAATTAGCAAGAGTCGTGTGTCCACCTTCTGGTTAATAGGATGCAATTAGAAATGTCATGTGCAATTTGTTGAAAGTGTCCTTGAATGGAAGATGCACTCTCTTTCCTTTCTTTTCTCCTTCTTGCTGATGGGGAGGCAGATATAATGACTAGAAGTTGAGCAACCCTTTTGGACCAGAAGGATAAAAGTCACACCCTAGGGATGGCAAACTGAAAAGCTGAAAGAGGTCTAGGTCCATGACAATCCTGCAGACCTTGCCAAACTGGCCTTAGACTTCTCATCTCTAGATGTTTTACATGAGAGCAACATATATGTTTAAGGAATGATTAATTTGGGTTTTATGTTATAGACAAATCAAATCCTAACTGATGTGAAATTAGTGTATAATTCATATTTTCCTTTGCTTCAGTAGTGAAGAATTTGTATTATATGCTCTTCCCCAGACACGCTTAACATAATTTCTGTAAGTGAACTGTCAAGCTTTAATTCTTAGGCAGTTTTAAGATTATTAAATCTTGTAAATCTCTAGTTCAATGAAAACATTAGCATATGTTTACCAGAACACACATAAAAAATGTTTATGGCACAATCCATTTGTAATAGCAACAATTTATTAAACCACTGATAAACATGGTTAAATAAATTGTGGTATATTCCTGCTATTGAGTGTTACACAATGGTGAAAATGAATAGAGTATGATCACAACATTATTGATCAACCTCAGCAATATAGTATTGAGCCAAAAGAACAAGTCCTAGAAGACAGCATATAATACATTCAAAACAAATAAAAGTAGTATACTGTTGAGGCCCAGGCAAATGTGTAATAAAATATAAAGAAGAGCAAAGTATGATAAAAACAAAATTTAAAAGAATAGTTACTACTGAGAAGAATGTTGGGAGCTGGTATGGGATGGAACAGGTAGGTTGATATATGTCATGGAGAGTTTTTGGCTTTTGGGTTGAGAGGTGGGGTTATGAGTGGTTTCTTGTATTATTATAACGCATACAATGTAAATAAAGGAAGTGAGGTTTTTGTAAAAACCAATGGGCCAGTCATAGCCCTTGATTCATGACACACTATTAACATGAATCAGAACTGTGATTAATCCAGTTTTGTGCTTCTGAAGTTCATAAAACAATCATTTCACTTAGGAAGCTGCCTATTATGCAGGCCTGGTTTTATTTCTATAAACCAGGCAACAAGGATGGATGTGTTTCTATTTGTGTACCCAACTGTTTCCCTAACCAGGTTTTTAAAAATAAACTTTTAATTTTAGAATACTTTTAGATTTACAGAAAAGTTGCAAAGATAGGACAGAGTTCCTGTAACACCCCCCTACCATCACCACTTCCCCGACTGATAACACCTTGCATTACTGTAGTACATTTGTTCCCACTAATGAACCAATGTTGATACATTATCATTACCCCTAGCCAGACTTCAGGCTTCCTGAGAGCATAGTCCATGCATTTTAGCATTCCCCATTTTGCATCTAGTCAGTATTTTGCATGTGTTGAATTGATGAGGAAATAAACTTTTTAAATGACCAAATTTTCTGCAACAATAAGCTCCATATTTTATAATCATTTATAATTTGCTTTAAGCAGCTTTAGCTGCTTTGACATAGAACCCTGAGCTAAGTTGGGTTCTTAAAAGTCATTGTTTCTGAATTATTTACCAGCATTCTCATTAGAATGAGCCCGGGAAGCCAAATGCTGAACTGGTTATTTTTTTTTTTCCTTCCCTAAGTTTCTTTCCTAAACCAGGTCACGGAAAATAGATGCTATTTCTTTAAATAATATAACCAAGCTGATCCCTGGATTACAATTAGGTTACGTAACTTGCTTATGAGCTGCTTTTCATTAAAACTTGCAGTGGGCAATGGGGCTTTACGTTTCAGAGCAAAGCCGGGGAGAACAATCCTGCCGAAAGCCAGAACACATGCGGTGTCAGTGGCAGAGACTGCAAGAATTTCGGCACGAGATTGAGTTCAATGTAGGCGACTCCTTTTCTCTTTAAATCCTTAAAACATCCTTTGTCCTACCAAACTTGCTGGTTCCAAATACGTCTAAAATGTACATGCTGAGGGCCCACTCCGTAAGGGAAGATCGCGTGGCCGGTCCCCAGAAGACTGTGGAATGAGGAGCCCTCCAGGGAGAACATTATCAAGTTTCTGCAGAACCATAGCTCAGTTTTATTTCTTGCAGAACACACATTACTAGGAAACATTTTAAAGATGTGGACGAGGGAGGTAACAAAAACCCTAGTTCCAGCCGATAACCATATATTCGCAAATAAGCATTTCATAGGTACAAAAATAAAAGTTTAAGGTGTCAGATCAGGCAGAAAACAAGAAGCATGGTGTCAAAATCCAAAGAAAAGAAGTCTGAAGAAAGCCGGGATAAGGGTTCATCAAAAAATACAAACATCTGTTCTGAAAAATGGAGAGAAAGCCAGCTTTCCCTAGAAAGGAAGTTGTTCGTTGCTGCTATACAGGATACTCACTACAGGCTGAAAGCCTTTTTTCATTTTTTTTATTTTTATTTTTTGAGACAGAGTCTTGCTCTTGTCGCCCAGGCTGGAGTGGTACAGTGGTTCACTACACCTCTGCCTCCCGGGTTCAAGCCATTCTCCTGCTTCAGCCTCCTGAGTAGCTGGGATTACAGGCGCACGCTGCCACATCCTGCTAATTTTTGTATTTTAGTAGAGATGGGGGTTTCACCATGTTGACCAGGCTGGTCTCGAACTCCTGACCTCGCGATCCACCCACCTTGGCCTCCCAAAGTGCTGGGATGACAGGCATGAGCCACTGAGCCTGGCCTTTTTTTTTTTTTTTTGAGGCAGAGTCTCGCTCTTATCACCCAGGCAGTGCAATGGCGCAATCTCAGCTCATTGCAACCTCTGTCTCCCGGTTCAAGTGACTCTCATGCTTCAGCCTCCCAAGTAGCTGGGATTATAGGCACGCAACCTGCTGGCTAATTTTTGTATTTTTAGTAGAGACGGGGGTTTCACCATGTTGACCAGGCTGGTCTTGAACCCCTGAACTCAAGTGATCCATCCGCCTCAGCCTCCCAAAGTGCTGGGATTACAGGTGTGAGCCACTGTGCCTGGCCAGGATGAGAGCATTTTCGATACTCATATTAAGACTGTCTCCTAGAAGATGATAAATGCTAGAAATCAAAGTTTTACAATTAGA
Source organism: Macaca fascicularis (assembly GCF_037993035.2). Classification (NCBI taxonomy): domain Eukaryota; kingdom Metazoa; phylum Chordata; class Mammalia; order Primates; family Cercopithecidae; genus Macaca; species Macaca fascicularis. The sequence goes on along the minus strand of NC_088387.1, from coordinate 97,799,543 downwards.
GTAAGCAAAGTTGTCAGAGAACGGGACAAAACCCTCTTGACGATCAATTAATGGGGGAGAGCTCTGCTGGAGATTGAGGCAGAACAGGGCCATGGGAAGAAAGGACAATATAATGCCAAAATTCTACCAAATACAAAATTCTTTTTTGAAATGGAATGATTGCACAGCGATAAAAATAGCAATCAGGAACAATTAAATGAACTTGGAGCCCTTCATGTACTTGAAGAAACACCTGTAATTTACTATATGGGAACAGCAAAAAGGATAATTATTTAAGCAGCTAAACTAAAGCTTGTTTCTTAACTTTTGATAAATGTGATCTCTTACAAATTCTCAAAGTAGAGAAGGATATTGTATTATACAGCTGTCTAAAATACTGGTTAAAGAGAACTTTTTTGTTTTAACTTATAGTTAACTTTTTAAAAATTATGGTTAACTTTTAACTTTCAACTACCAATATTTCATATTTATAATTGACTTTTGTAAGTTTTTAAACTGAAAAGTAAACTTTTAACTATCAATATGACCAATGTAAATGTGAACTATATGCTTGGATGCAAAGCAGTTCATTAATTCTAATGGTATTGCACATTAATCTTGGCTTCAACACAGTCCAAAACTTGCCTAAGCCCTGTTGGTTGCTGGGGAGTTTTTGATTCTTGTGTATGTGTCTAATTTACTAATGAACCTTGGTGTCATTTAGGGCTGAACCAAGCGCATCTGAACGGGTCTGGCCGATCGCAGGCAGCTGGGGAAGGACACCCCGGTGTACTGAGCAGAGCTGGAAGAACACCAGCGCCGGGATGAGTCAGAGGCTCTCAGAGTGTGTAGTGAGTCAGAATCAGTGCCCCCATCCCCCAAGCTGTAGCAAAAAATCAAAAAATAAAAAGGAAAAGAAAAAAAAGGGAGGTATTAAAGGACACACCACAAACCCCCTCTCCATGACCCTTGGTACCCTGAGTGTTGTGGACCTTGCCTATTCCAAGGAGGCACAGGCCAGAGGCCATAATGTAAGCCATGGCCAGAGGTGAAACCAGCAAATCCAACTTCAACCCTAACTCTAACGTGATGGACAGCAAGAAAGGGGACAGGTGGGCCAGCTTCTGTCACTGGGGTGTCATCACCAGTGATGCATCTTGGGGAATCTGCAAGTGATCTTGGGAGCTGAGAATGCACCAGAATATGTGAGCTCTCGTGTCTTAGAGACTTTGGTTTAAATGTAAATCCTTCCCTTGTCATTAAGCGGGTGTTATTGGGACAAGTCTCTTAAACTCTGAGACACACATCCCTAATCTGGAGGTAATAATGTCCTTTCTCATTAGATGGTTGGTTTGGTGGGGGTGAGGGGTACAGATTGCTAAACAGGATTTCATGGTTTCACTTAGCTCAACACTGAGCCTGACATCAAAGACATACTCCTTAAATATTTGCTGAATAAATGTCTAAGTGATGCCACCACTAGATCACCCAGCTGAGGCTGTGCTTGACACCTGGTTGACATGTTTTCCAGGACACAGTCTCTTAAGACCCTGTTGCCTATCCCCTGGAGATCAGGAGTAGAGTCTGTTTCCTAATCTGGGAATTTTCTGTGTCCTATAGAAAAAGCTTATGCAGAAAACTTACACATGGAAATATCTCAAATATTCAAAAGCACTGTTCAATAATCTACAGACATGCACAGTGTTCGTGAAAATGACTCTCCTAGCCAGTACGCCACTGGTGAAGATTAATATCTTGGTGATGAGAAACCAGAGGCTTTTGAGGCTTATTTCAGTATTTGTGCTCGTTTTTGGAGAACTATCATCCAGAATTCTTTCGACCAAATTTTACTGAAGGCTTCTCCTCTGCAAGGTTTTGTTTTAGGTCCACCCAACAGAAAGAATGACAAGATAACATTCTGAAGCCCTATCTAAAGCCTGTAGTCTTAACAGAGGTAAATGACTGCACAGATGCCTGTAGTCCAGGGGCAAGCCGTGGAACAAGAAGCCTGAAGACAGAGTTGTGAGACTGTCTCATTAATTTTCGTAATTCTCACTGGATCTATTATTCTGTCACACAAAAAATAATGATCATAATCATGATAATGATGATGAGGATGATGATGATGATAGTAATGTAATTGCAAACATCCCGAGTGCTTCCTATATGCCAAACACTGTGCTAAGGGCTCCGTGCATTCACATATTGCTTCATTTAAGTTTTACAACTCTGTCGGGTAGCTTCTCTTTTAAACTTGATTACAGATAAGAGAATTAAGGCAAAACCTTTTTCTGGAAGATGCAGAAGACATTCATTTGCTCGTTCATCTGAGTTTCAGCATCATATAAAAATTTGGGAAACAAAAATGGAATAAAAAATGTCTTATGTTTCTAGATGGTGCTAGAAAGTAGACTTAGAGGGAAAAGAAGAAGAAAACTAACATTATTTGAATATTATGATGTGCCAAGCACCTTTACACATATGATTTTGTTTAATCTTAATTTTGCAGGTGAAAAAAATGGAAGATTAGAGAGTTAACATAAGTTGAGCCCCCAAATGCCTGACTTTAAAATCCGCATTCTTTCCGTTCTATTACGGAATTCTGGCTCTGTCACTTACTACCCATCTCTGACTTTTTTTCTTTCTTTCTTTCTTTCTTTCTTTCTTTTTTTTTTTTTTTTTGAGACAGGGTCTCACTCTATGGCCCAGGCTGGAATGCAGTGGTGCAATCTCGGCTCACTGCAAATTCCGCCTCCTGGGTTCAAGAGATTCTCCTGCTTCAGCCTCCCGAGTAGCTGGGACTACAGGCACGTGCCACCACTCCTAGCTAATTTTTGTATTTGTAGTAGAGATGGGGTGGGGGAGTCTCACCATGTTGGCCAGGCTGGTCTCAAACTCCTGACCTCAAGTGATCTGCCCACCTCAGCCTCCCAAAGTGGTGGGATTACAGATGTGAGTCACCACGCCTGGCCCCATCTCTGACATTTTTAAAACTTCAGTGTTGTAACAGTAAAATGGAGATGAAAAGCCTGACCACCCACCCCCAAGGATGTTTTGAGAAATCATGTGAAGTAATCGAGATGTTTGACAAAAATGAAACAGGCATGGATGTTGAGAGCAAATAATCCAAATTCGAATGAAGGAGATATGAGCATAACTATGATACAAAACGTTAGCATCATCATACTTGTTTGAGCAAAATGCCTGCAGCACAGAAAAGAGTTATTGCTGTTGCCTGGGTGAGCCACGGAAGAGTCTGTAGTGAAACTGACATTTGAGCTAAGCTCAAACAAGGAGGGTTTCATTAGGTTAAAAAAAGAAAAACAACAGGGAAGTTGAGGAAGGGCATTGTAAGGAGAGGCCACAGTGGAGGCAAAGGAATGGAGGAGTGAGAGCTTGTGATATGTCCAGGGCACAGTGAGTTGTAGAGAATACCAGAGGACCATGTGCCCTGGGAGTGGCAGATGACGAGCCTGGAATGACTGGACCAGATTTAGAAGGGCCTTGAATGCCACCCTAAGGTCTTTGCACTTAATTTTGTAGGCAACTGGGAGCCACCAAGGGTGATTACCCAAAGAATCCATAAGGACAAAGAGTCTGAACAGGGCCTTTTGCCATTCTGTTCTTGTGATGATCACAAAGTCCCATGTTCAGAACATCACAGTCTGTTGCCATGGAAATAGTAATGGGCCTCACTATGGGAATAAATTATCCTCATCATTATACCTTTCTTCCAAGGAACTCAAAGTGTTTGTTGTATGTGTTTTCTTTTCTTTCTTTCTTTCTTTTTTTTAAATAGAAGCACCAGATGGTGGTTAAGGGAAAGAAGAAAGCCTAAAGACTGTTGAATTAAAGGAGATTTCAAAGGAATGGAAGGAAAAACACAAGTTGAATTTTGAAAGGTTTAATCAAAACAGATGGCAGAATATCTCAGCCTGAGGGAAGGGGAAAACTGTCTCAGAAGCCATCTGATTTAGGAGCTTCTTCACCCTGTCTTCCTGGGTCCCTGTCTGCTCCTGCCTGCAGGCTGACTGTTCAGACTGGTTAATGAGGAAGGAAAGGTGTATGTGTGCACACGCATGCATGTGTGTACCAGATAATAGATATGCCAGACACGAGAATTAACATTGTTAAAACGCCCTTTTAATTAAAGTTCTATAAATACTGGTTTATTATGCATGGAATCTTTATTTTCAGTTTTTTTTTTTTTAAATAATCCACAAAGTTTTATTATCTTCACAAAATTGTATTTGCTGTTTCCAGTCTGGGGGTAGAAGAAGGAAACTATTGTTTGTGTTTATCTAATTTGCACACACTTTCCTATATCACCTTTTTATTTTTTATTTGTTTATTTTGAGTCAGAGTCTCACTCTGCTGGAGCATGGTGGTGCCATCATAACTGACTGCAGCCTCCAACTCCTGGGCTCAAGCAATCCTCCCACCTCAGCCTTCTGAGTAGCTGGAACTACAGGCATGTGCCATGTGCCACCATGCCCAGCTAATTTTTTTTTTTTTTTTTTTGAGACAGAGTCTCACCTCTGTTGCCCAGGCTGGAGTGCAATGGTGCAATCTTGGCTCACTGCAACCTCTACCTCACGGTTCAAGCGATTCTCCTGCTTTGGCCTCCCGAGTAGATGGGACTGCAGGTGTGCGCCACCATTCCCAGCTAATTTTTTTTTTTTTTTTTTTTTGTATTTTTAGTAGAGACAGGGTTTCGCCATGTTGGCTAGGCTGGTCTCAAACTCCTGACCTCAGGTGATCCACCCGCCTCGGCCTCCCAAGGTCCCTGGATTACCAGCGTGAGCCACAGCGCCCAGCCTAATTTTTGTATATTTTGTCGAGATGGGGTTTTGTCATGTTGCCCAGGTTGTTTTTGAACTCCTGGACTCAAGCAATCCACCCACCTCAGCCTCCCAAAGTGCTGGGATTACAGGTGTGAGCCACTGTGATTGGCCCAAGTATCATCCTGTTTTAATTTATTGCTCAGGATAGAATAATCCTATTGTTATTCCTTGTTACAGAGGTAGGCCCACAGAGATTGCAAATATTGCCCACGTTACTTCTAAGTGGCAGATACATAGCAGAGCCCTGGTCTGAACTGTGGTCAGCTCAGGCTCTTTCCAAAACTCTGAGAGACTTCTGGACCTGACACTCCAAACAGAGAATCTGAGCAAGTTACTCATTCTGCCTGAGCCTCAGTTTCCTCCATAGGATGGAAAAGCAATGCCTTCTCCAGCATTCTTCCTTTAGGGGCGTGGGCATGGAATGGAACTTGAGTCTGAAGAATGGTAGACACTATGTACAGTTCTGATATCCTGTCACCTCATTTGAGACCTCTGTGCCCCTGTCTTGCCAGGCTGCCCAGGTTATTTTGAGTGGGCAACTCAAGTTCTAAGGATTGAAATAGTTTTGTTTTTTTTTTTAATTATAAAATGCAAAAGACAGGAAGAAGTTAGGGCATTGGGGTGCTGGAGAGGTTACATTTATATAACAAGTATTTAATGAGTGTCTACTAAGTGCCTTCACTGTGTTAATTGGTGGGAATGCTAAAATAAGCAAAATGCACAGGGTCCAGCTACCTTAGAGGGCTTAGAAAAAGAGCAGGCATGCAAGGGTTTCTACCTGGAAGCTGCATTTGAAATGAGGTTTTAGCCATTATCATCCACAGCTTCCTAAACTGATATCTTATTCTGTCTTCAAGGAGGGAAGGAAAAGCATGTTTTTCTTAACCTGCTCTAACAATCTTAGGCATCCGTCCCCGCTCCCTGTTCTCCTCAATACAGATCATCCTTACCACATACAATGCTTTTCAGCCTCCTGAATATTTTTGGTTTAGATATGAGCCTCAAATTAGATGGATCAAAATGCTTGAGGATGAATTCTTTATCATTCTGCTGTTTATGGACAGCCCGACTGCATAGAAATGCACTGCTGGCTGATAACCCAACCGTCTGGCTGCAGATTGTGGTTTTACTGTGAGTAGGAAGGGGAAGAGAGCAGGGCGAGACAGCTGCTGCAAAAGAGGAGCAGAGTGAGTACACAGAACCCCAGCCCCCAGGGTTCCCGGCTCATCTGCAGCCTGATCTCAAATCCTTCCAACCTGCCACAGCTCAAAAGGGGAACACTTTTCCATAAAAAGCCATGCCTTTCGGTTTGGATGTTTCTCTAACACACGCTGTCTCTAAAGTGCTTGGTTTTCTCTGCTCACCGACTTTGATTCACCTTATACAGTTCTGCGCACGACTACATTTTACTGAAGCTTAAGTGAATTTGAAAGAGTTTCTTACCCAATGTCGTTGGGTATTGGGGCTGGTGGGAACATAAAAGAACCTTTTCTGAGGAGGAGGACTGAGGTTGGAACCAGTGATGCATATCCCGAACAGGCTACAAAATGCCAGGAAGTCTTTAGAGAACTGAGAAAAAAACAAAACCAAACAGGGCTTAGAAAACCTGGAAAGGGCCGGGCATGGTGGCTCATGCCTGTAATCCCAGGACTTTGGGAAGCCAAGCTGGGCAGATGGCTTGAGCTCAGGAGTTCAAGACCAGCCTGGGCAACATGGTGAAACCTCATCTCTACTAAAAATACAAAAATTTAGCTGCGTGTGGTGGTGTGTGCCTGTGGTCCCAGTTTGGGAGGCTGACGCAGGAGCATCACCTTGAGCCCCGGAGGTTGAGGCTGCTGTGAGCTGTAATAGCCATGACAGAGCGTTCCTCCACACTCCAGCTTGAGTGACAGAGTGAGATCTCATCTCTAAAAAAAATTTTTAAAAAGAAACAAAAAGAAAACCTGAAAAGACAATGATGAGAAGCAGCAGTTGGGAGCAGAGAAGAGAAAGTGATCAGGAGGAATGCAGAAAAGACAGAGGCCATTATGAGGGTCTCCTGGATTTTTACGGTCATCCCAGGTTCATTCTAGGGCAAGAATAGATGGACTTCAGTAGAATTGGCCATGGCCATGGAAAGGATTTTGGATTTTATTTTAGGGTTCATTAAATTGGATGTTGGGAGTCAAGGAGAAGGAGGACTCAAGGACGTCAAGTTGAGCAACTGATGGTGCCATTTATGGAGAGGAAGGCCAGGGTCAAGAGAATCTAAATAATTTCATTTTGCCACTGTAAATTTGAGTTGTGTTTGGATGCAGGAGTCTGAAACTCAGAGGAGAGGTTTGAATTGGAGAAACGAATTTGGGAGTCGCCAACACATAGATTCTTAATGCCATAGGAATGGAGGTAATCATCCAGGAAGACAGTCCTTCTCCTAACCTGTGTTTTAAAAGGGGAGAAAATTGAAGCTGGGGGAGGTCAAAAAACTTGTTAAATAGACCCATTTTGCCACCAGTGAATGATGGAACCTAGATTCAAACCAAAGGCCACAGTGGGTATAGAGTAGCTACTATTATTGCTGTTGTTGTTCCTGTTGTCATGGCTATTATTTCTTGCTGAGATTAAGGGCTTGGCTCCATTACATTTATGCAAAACCAGTTCAGCTCCCTAAACAGCCCCCATAAAATTCCTCTGTGATGATACTCCAGTGCCCTGGGAAATCCTAAGGCTCTGCCTCCCACCTGTCATTAGAAATTGCTTGTCCTGTCCTGGGAGCTCCAGTACCTGTTCCACTGCCCAGCACCTGGTTATTTCTGCCGCGTTTCCCAGTTTCTTTGACTTGACACTTCAGTGGGACTCTCTGTGTGGCATGTGCCCAGCTTTGCCCACGGGTGCTATCTTTCCCTTGGCTCCATCAATTACAGCCCATGAGCCAGTTGTGCCTCATCTCTGAGACCACTCCTGGCTCTCAGATCCCTAAAGCAAGTATGGTTCCCTGTGTACTTGCCTGTCCAGGAGGAAAGTTCAGGCAGTATCTTGTCTCTGTCCTTCAATCTATTCTTTCCGTTAAAGGCATCCTGGATATTCTTCTGAGGCCTACCTTATTTTTCCCGACTTGAGCTAATCTAATAAGATTTTTCATTCCATCATCTTGCCTCTTCTGAGCCTTTTCTTGCTTTTCTCTTCCATGCTTCCCTTGTAGTCTTTAATGCTTTTCAAAAAACCTACTTTACCTCCTTCTTCTTGTTTTAAGGTGTTCTTTTTTTTTTCTTTTTCTTTTTTTTTTGAAGACCTTTCACAATTTCGTTCCTAGGTATTGCTTTCTCCCACACCGTGCCTGATTATTCCTAGCTTCAACATTAAAAAAAATAATAATTTAATCTTCATTGTTACCTTTTATTTATTTATTTTTTTTGAGACAGAGTTCACTCTGTTGTTCAGGCTGGAGTGTGGTGGTACTATCTTGGCTCACTGTAGCTTCCACCTCTGCCTCCTGGGTTCAAGCAGTTCTCCTGCCTCAGCCTCCCCAGTACCTGGGACCACAAGCATGCACCACCTTGCCTGGCTAATTTTTGTATTTTTAGTAGAGATGGGGTGTCACCATTTTGGCCAGGCTGGTCTCAAACTCCTGGCCTCACATGATCTGGCTGCCTTGCCCTCCAAAAGTGCTAGGATTACAGGTGTGAGCCACTACACCCGGCTACCATTACCATTTGACATTGGCCGATTCTACCTTGCTCTGGGGTATCTTATCAAAATTCATGATTATTGTTTGGGAGAGGGCTAGGAATTTAATCCTCCATTTTTCCTCCATTGCTAAGAGACCTTCCGGTAGAATGCATCTATTGGTTGTTGATAGTCAACATTCATTCAGATTGTTCAGTAGCCATGCTGACCAGCTATTTAATATTTTTAAGATTCTCTCCCTTCAAATATCAACATTTCTACAATAGAGGCATACAGAGACTGACAACTTTTTTTTTTTTTTTTTTTTTTTTTTTTTTTTTTTTTGAGACAGAGTCTTGCTCTGTAGCCCAGGCCGGAGTGCAGCGGCCGGATCTCAGCTCACTGCAAGCTCTGCCTCCCGGGTTCATGCCATTCTCCTGCCTCAGCCTCCCGAGTAGCTGGGACTACAGGCGCCCGCCACCACGCCCGGCTAATTTTTTGTATTTTTAATAAAGACAGGGTTTCACCGTGTTAGCCAGGATGGTCACGATCTCGTAACTTCGTGATCCGCCCGCCTTGGCCTCCCAAAGTGCTGGGATTACAGGCGTGAGCCACCGCGTCTGGCCGAGAATGACAGCCTTTTAACTTGAATAACCAGCCTGAGAATTCACAGAATCGAAATACCAGTTTGTAAGATTTTAGGGGGCCCACTGACCTCTATATTCTTTCTGGAAATAATATGAAGAAATAAGGTCAGCAAAAACTCAAAACAGAAGGTTTATAGGGCTTCCTTGCCGAGAATTGATGCTGCTATTATCATTCAAAAGGTGAGGGTTCCCTGTGCCTCCATCCAGTAATTCTCAACCAGGGACACTCTTGACTCTTAGGGGAAATACAAGAATTCCCAGGTGCGGGGGAGGGGATAGTTTGAAAAACATACATTCTAGGATTGAGCATGTTTTTTCAAAGTATTTTATATGTATTATATAGATACATATTTCTGTTTTTTTAAACTCCATCTTAAAAACATATATATATGTGTACCTATATGTATTTTTTTCTAAGACGGAGCCTTGCTCTGTCACCCAGGCTGGAGTGTAGTGGTGTGATCTCAGCTCACTGCAACCTCCGCCTCCTGGGTTCAAGCAATTCTCCTGCCTCAGCCTCCTGAGTAACTGGGATTACAGGTGTCCACCACGACGTCCAGCTAACTTTTGTATTTTCAATAGAGATGGAGTTTCACCATGTTGGCCAGGCTGGTCTCGAACTCCTGACCTTAAGTGATCCACCTGCCTTGGCCTCCCAAAGGGCTGGGATTACAGGCGTGAGCCACTGTGTTCAGACTAGAATATATTTTTTAATATTTGAAAAATAAATGAGGCATTTTGTTTTCATCATGTGAATTAAAGAAAGTAAAACTGAGCCTGGGCAACAAAGTGAGACTCTGTTTCTGCAAAAAATTGGAAACAAAAATGCTAGTCAGGGCAGGGTGCAGTGGCTCATGCCTGTGATCCCAGCACTTTGGGAGGCCGAGGCAGGTGGATCACTTAAGCTCAGGAGTTTGAGACCAGCCTGGCCAACATGGTGAAACCCCATCTCTACTAAAAATACAAAAATTAGCCGGGCATGGTGGCATGCACCTGTAATCCCAGCTACTCAGGAGGCTGAGGCAGAAGAATTGCTTGAACCCAGGAGGCCAAGGTTGCAGGGAGCCGAGATTGTGCCATTGCACTCCAGCCTGGGCGACAGAGTGAGACTCCCCCTCAAAAAAAAAAAAAAAAGTTAGTTGGGCCTGCTGTCATGTACCTACAGTCCCAGCTACTGGGGAGGCTGAGATGAGAGGATCAACTGAGTCCGGGAGGTCGAGGCTGCAATGAGCTATGAGCAAGCCCCTGCACTCCAGCCTGAGTGACAGAGCAAGACTCTATCTCAAAAAAGAAAAAAAGTAAAACTGGACATATGCAGAAAATAAAATAATCTCAATAGAGAGGGAGAGGGAAATGTTTTTCTAACTTTTTTGTTGTGAACCACAGTAGGAAATACATTTTACATCTTAACTCAGTACACATTGTGTGTGTATATGTGTGTGTGTGTGTGTGTGTGTAATTACAACAACCAAAACATCTGTTTTTTAAAACAGTACATACTATTCTTTTTAAAAAATGCTAGTCAAGACCATTCAAATTGATTTCATGACCTACAGTTTGAAAAACATTGCCCTGAGGTAATAGGTGATAGTGTCAGAATCTTGGGAGAGGGTAAGATTTTTAAATTTATCAAAAAAGAAGCATTTTTAAGAGTTGACCATGTCCTTAAGAGTGCAGACTTACTTTTCTTTTTATTTTCTTTAGGGTCTCTTTTATTCCTGCTTACATGAACAATGAGTAAGATTGCAAAGCCAGTTTACTACAGCATGTGGAAATCTTAGATGATATACTACATGAAGTTGGTAAATCGCAGGTACATGGTTCCATTGTTTAAACTTAAATTAATCTAACAACATATTAAAAGCTTGTTTAATAAATAGTTTATCATGTGGTTTTTAGTTCTATCAGGTCAATTTTACCCCCCATTCTAAATGCAGGTCCAGTTCTTAGCTCACCTGGCTCACAGGAAAGCCAAGTCCTATTTTCCCTACATACTTGAGACCTCATCCTCCCATACAGAACGGGTCACATTCCATTCAGTCTCTTGAAATCCCAAGCAGTGATATTCTCTTTCCACCTCCACCCACCCATCCATCAACATACCTTGCAACTGGCTTCTCTTGCTGGTCTTCTACTTAAACTACTTTTAAAGTAAAGCCCTTTCTAAGAGTGACTTTCTAATCTTTTCTCCTAGATCCTGATCTCACAGCTCCTATATTCTGCTTCTTTCTACAGATCCATTTCCTGTCTATTGACAGCTTCCTCTGCATTATCATTGTTTCTTGTCTCTTGAACTTTGGTTGGCAACTTGCAGTCCTTTCGATTTCAGCCACCACTGCTTTGTTTTTTCCCTAGTCCTAAGCCCTGAGAGAGGGAAAGTGACTTGCTTAGCTCACCTTTTTTGCACCAGATGGCCCCAGGTCGGGGGCCCCATCTTTTTTCAGTCATTCATTTTTTGGTTACCTTTTGAGGGATATGTGGTGTAGCATCTCCAGGGGACTTACTCAAGGAGAGGTAGTTGGGAGAGAAGGTAGAAAATCGGTTATCTCTAGTTGAACTTAAGGTTCAACATCATCTTTATTTTGATCTACAGAGTCCTAGTAGATGACAATACAGGTCTATAAACAAGTGATAACTTGTGCAATCAACCAATTCATCCATTTCACAAATGGGAGTGATTGTTTGCTTTATGAAGTGAACTCTTACTTTATATGAGGAACCATCATGGGATTCCTTCAAACAGCAGATTCTCTTTTCATATATACAAAATGATTTATTTTACAAAGGGTGATTACCTGTGGCTTTCTCTCAGGAAAAGGAAATGCGGTTTCTTCCATCACAATCATATGCCTTACAGTTTTGATACAATACTCAGTCCAGTTCATTGATTTCCATTCTTAAGTATATGAAAATCTTTTTTTCCCCCTGGTTTATTTATAGTTGCATCCCATGGACAAATATTCTTTACTCAGCATCTCCTTTTACTTTCTTACTTTTATCCTTGCTTTCTTTTCCCTTTTTCTGTTTACTCCTACATTATTCCTCCCTCCCATTTTAGTCAAATTTCCTTCTGCTATTTTTGTGCACTTCATAGGTGGACATTCAAGGAGACTGATGAATGAAGCTCCAGTCAAAGATCTGTAGCATTAAGGCAGCCATATCCAGGCTCTCATAGCACAGAAATACCAGTAATGCTATTGCTCAGGTGTGCTGCGTATGCTTATTCTACTATGCAAGTGATTATACGACTCAGTTCCACAGTTGACCTTACATCTCAAATCAGCTCAATAAATTAGAAGACTTGGCCTCTTTTTTTTTAAACTTTTATTTTATGTTCGGGGGGCATGTGCAGGTGGTTATATAGGTAAACTTGTGTTATGGGGATTTGTTGTATAGATTATTTTGTCACCCAGGTACTAAACCTAGTACCCAATAGTTACTTTTTCTGATCCTCTTTCTTCTCACCCTCCACCCTCAAGTAGGCACAAGTGTCTGTTGTTTCCCTCTTTATGTCCATGTGTTCTCATCATTTAGCTCCCACTTCTAAGTAAGAACATGTGCTATTTGGTTTCCTGTTCCTGCGTTAGTTTGCTAAGGATAATGACTTCCAGCTCCATCCATGTTCCCACAAAGGACGTGATCTTGTTCTTTTCATGGCTGCGTAGTATTTCATGGGATGTTTATACACTGTTAGTGGGAGTGTAGCTCAATCGTTGTGGAATGCAGTGTGGCAATTCCTCAAAGAGCTAAAAACAGAACTACCATTCAATCCCATTACTGGGTATATACCCAAAAGCATACAAATTATTCTACCATAAAGATACATGCACGCTTATGTTCATTACAGCACTATTCACAATAGCAAAGACATGGAGTCAACCTAAATGCCCATCAATGACAGATTAGACTTGGCCTCTTATGGGAACATATTTTGTTGTTGTTGTTCTGTATAATGGCCCTGACTCATGAACTCCTTAAGTCATTCCCCATATTAGCTAGTTTTCTGTTATCTTCACTTTGATGTTAAGCCAACATCTTAGCATATTTAAAATTGAATTTCTCATATTCTTAGTCAAATTATATTCCCTTTCCAGCTTCCCTACTGATAATGACGATGAACATTACTCCCTTTCACTTGTCCAGCACATTGCAGCTTTCTTGCACATCATCTTATTTGTGCCTTACAAAACCACTATGTGGTGAGCAGAGACACTTTACAAATGGGAAGAGTGGGCTAAGAGGGGTTAAGTCAGTTGTTCAAAGTGGTAGGGACAGGTCTTCTCACTCTTGGTCCTATGCTTTAAGCTCAGAGGCACTACCCTGCTCCTCAAGCTAACAACCTTATGGCTCTTTCTGTTCCTTTTTCTCTTGCATGTCCCATGTCTAACCCATCAAAAACTTATCCTAATTTCTTCTTCTACATTGTCTCCTACTTGCCATTATCAAAGCAGTTAAACAACTGCCTTCTTGGTCTAGGCCCTCATCTGCTCATTTGTGAGTCACTGTAAGCATCTCCTGTTTTCCACATTTCTATTCTTTTCTGCTCTAATTCATCCAAAAGACATTTGTTAGAATATTGTTTATTTTGCATATTTCCTCTCTTTCATATCTTCTTCTCTTTTTTTTTGCCATGTGCATTTTGAGGTATAATTCTGGCTTCCTGTCAGACTGGAATGAAGAAGGGTCCACATAGCAGTTGTTGGGACAGCTAGTAATTACCTTAGTAATTCCCACGCCTCACTTGAATAGTAAATACCTGTGGATAATTGGAAAAATAACGTGTGAAGATGCTGCTCTCATGTTATCACTCCCTTGTGGCCCACATCAGCTTTCTATTTCCTGTTTTGGAAAATGCAAACCCTGCAGGTCCTATATCCAAGACTGTCTATTAACTGAATTTGCAGACCCTGCCCTAAGTACCAAGGTAATGTAGTATTCATGCCATCTGTCCCAAATTCAAGGGTGCTTGTAGCCAGGGGGCTCCCTTCAGGGGAATAAATGATGTATAGCTATACATTTTGGTGATGCCAGAAGTAGCCCAAATAATATGAAAAGAAGCAACACGTACTGTGTTCCTCTTTGATGTCACCAACAACTCTGGTGTTTTACCTACTTTATCTAATTGAATGCCAACATCAGCTCTGCAAAGCAGAAAACACAGGGGTGGGTGCAGGGAATCCCAACTGGGCCGACAAACCTAGGTTCAACCCAGAGTTCTGACAGATCTATAAATGTCTGGAAGTCTGGTGGGAAGGGATCTGTTTGCTTGAAGAGTCAAGGAAGTCCAGAGAAAGAGCTCATTCTAAGGACAATGGGGCAAATTTGGGTGAAAGTGGGAGGGATGTCATTAATATTGTAAGCTGCTTGTCACTAACATTATATGCTGTCTCTGCTCTGGGGATTTCTGCCTTAGTCTAGTAAGACTGAATAAAAGAACAGAAGCAAACAAACAAAGCCACTGCACTTGAAAGCTATTAAGGCAGGATAGTATGACCTGAAGCACCCTTGCTGGGCAGCGTACATGGCAGAGCCATGGGGTTCTGAAAGGAACCAAGAGCACGCAGTGATCTGGGAGCATGAAGGCATTGGGAACCTGCAGCCTCAGACTAAGCCTTCACCATCTGGCCACAGACTTCACTCCAGGGTGCCAGAGGCAGAAAACAGGGAAATGCAGACTCTGTTGGCTGCTTGGACAAATACAGTGCTTTAAGAATACATTTTAAAAAAGAAGAAGAGGCCAGGTGTGGTGGCTCACGCCTGTAATCCCAACACTTTGGGAGGCCGAGGCAGGCGGATCATAAGGTGAGGAGATTGAGACCATCCTGGCCAGCATGGTGAAACCCCATCTCTACTAAAAATACAAAAAAATTAGCTGGGTATGGTGGCATGCGCCTGTAATCCCAGCTACTTGGGAGGCTGAGGCAGGAGAATCTCTTGAACCTGGGAGGCGGAGATTGCAGTGAGTCGAGATTGCGCCATTGCACTCCAGCCCGGCCACAGAGTGAGACTCCCTATCAAAAAAAAAAAAAAAAAAAAAAGAATACATATGAGAGAACACTGTCCCCATGTTACATGTCCCCTCCTCACTCCCAGAGTAATGTGGGAGGAAATCAGAGGCCTATTTCACAAATACTAGTGAGGAAGCAGGACCAGGGAAATGGTAACTATTTAAAAAAATGTTTTTTAAATAATAGAGACAGGTTCTTGCTATGTTGCCCAGGCTGGTCTTGAACTCCTGGGCTCAAGCAATCCTCCTGCCTCGGCCTCCCAAATTTCTGGGATTACAGGCATGAACCACTCAGCCCAGCCACTATTATTATTTTTGTCAGCATAATTTCAGCTACTACCTATTCTCACATCTGATTAGTATGGCCTGGGAAGCAGGTCACAAATAAATTTTCATCTCCATTACACATGACAAACTGAGGCTTGAGAAATTTAAGTCACTTGTCTAAATTAATACAATTACGAAGTGGCAGAGCTCAGGTTAAGAGTCCAGTCTTTTTGGTTTCAAAGCCCATGTTCTTCCCACTACATTATTTATTCAACAAACATTTATTGAATGCCCACTATGAGTCACTCACAAGAGGGGATAAGGAACAAAAAAGCCCCTACCCACATGAACCTTCCATCCAGTGGCAGAGACAGCTAGCTGTTCACCAAAATTTGTAGTCTCCTCTTCTGCCTGCACTCATAGCTAGACTACATTTCCCAGCTTCCCTTGCAGTTAGGTCTCTGGCCAGTCCAACATGAGTGGAAATGAGTGACACTTCTAGGCCTGGCCCACAAGAACCTCCCTCCCATGTTTCTGTATACCGAGAGGACTAGTGCAACCTTGGAAGTCAAGTGTGGAAAATGGCAGGGCTGCCTCCACTGATGAGGAACATGTGACTTGGCCTGTTATATGATCAATAACTCAATTTATATTGTGGTTGAGACATCATAAATTTAGGAGTTTTTTGTTTTTTGTTTTTTTTGAGATGGAGTTTTGCTCTTGTTGCCCAGGCTGGAGGGCGATGGTGCGATCTCGGCTCACCGCAACTTCCCAGGTTCAAGCGATTCTCCTGCCTCAGCCTCCCTAGTAGCCGGGTTTACAGGCACACACCACCACGCCCAGCTAATTTTGTATTTTTAGTAGAGACGGGGTTTCTCCATGTTGGTCAGGCTGGTCTTGAACTCCAAACCTCAGGTGATCTGCCCGTCTCGGCCTCCCAAAGTGCTGGGATTACAGGTGTGAGCCACTGTGCCCAGCCAGGAGTTTATTTTTTATAGTATTAGCTACATCTTAATTAAAACATACTTCTAAAATAGATCAGTATACCAAAAAGACACATGTGCTTGTATGTACGTTGCCACATTTCATACATAGTAAAGGCATGGGATCAACCTAGGGGCCCATCAATGGTGGGTTGAATAAAAAAAAAAAATGTGGTAGAGATACACCATGGAATACTATGCAGCCATAAAAAAGAATGAGATCATGTCCTTTGCAGCAGCATAGATGGAGCTGGTGGCCATAATCCTAAACAAATTAATGCAGGAAAAGAAACCAAATACTGTATGTTCTCACTTACAAGTGGGAGCTAAACATTGAGCACACACAGACATAAACATTGGAGCAACAGACACTGCAGGCTACTAAAGGGGGAGGAGAGGCAGTGGGGCATGGGTTGAAAAACTACCCACTGGGTACTATGCTCCTATCTGGGTGCAATATACCCACGTAACAAACCTGTACATGTACCCCACGTATCTAAAATAAAAGCTGAAATTTAAAAAATACTCCTACATGAATACCTGCCTAGACTGATTTTCGTTTTACCAGAAGAATTATAGATAAAGTTTCTTCCTTTTTAAACTAAACTACTCCCTTGAAAATCTAGTGGTGTTGGATGTCAAGGATGTCAAACAATCACCTGCTGGCTCAAAGGGGCTCCTGCTGGCTGCATGGGTACCATGAGGGACACATGTGAGAAGGCCCGCCTTGATCCGGCATGGCCTGTGTGACTGAGGGGGTAATTCCATCTATGTGTGGTTTTGTCTTAACCACCCCACTTTGCAAAAACACTTGACGCTACACTCTGCAACTTGGCCTCTAATTGATTATAATAAAGGTGATATTTAACCTCTCTCTGCCACTCTTTTGTATTATTTCTCCATTTGTTCAGAACTCAGGTTGGGAAGACGGTTGTTACTTATTGGGCCACCATAGAGACCTCAAAAGTTATCATAATTTTTGGATAAATCAGTAGTCAGGGATTGTATTATGATAATTGTGTAAATAATTGTCACTGTCGAACCAAGTGGTATATTGTGATTATGTCTTGTTTCCAGTTTGATTTTTTTCTTGAAGTTAATGAATGCTATGTTTTTGGTTCTTAATTTATTTTTAGTTTTATATGAACCTATACTATTTTTCCAACTACTGTAATTTCTCTGTCAAAAAATTTTTCAAGCAGTACACTAAAAGCACTAACCCTAAAGGAAAAGCCGGGCCAGGCATGGTGGCTCACGTCTGTAATCACAGAACATTGGGAGGCTTAGGTGGGAGGACTGTTTGAGCCCAGCCTGGGCAATGCAGTGAGACCCTCATCTCTACAAAAAAATTTCTAAAATTAGCTTGATGTGGTGGTGCATGACTATAGTCCCAGCTACTTGGAAGGCTGAAGCAGGAAGATAGCTTGAGCCAAGATATTCAAGGCTGCAGGGAACTATGATTATGTCACTGTATTATGTCACTGTACTCCAGCCTGGGCAACAGAGCAAGGCCCTGCCAAAAAAAAAAAAAAAAAAAAAGAAGAAGAAGAAGAAAGAAAAAAGAAAAGAAAAGAAAAGCCAACAAAATGAAAAAACATTAATTTTAAGAACTTCAGATCATCAAATGATAAGATTAAAAGATTAAAAGGAAAACCACATAATGGGAGAAGACATATGTAATACATATATATCCCAAGAAGGATTTTTGTCCGGAATATATAAAGAGCCCCTACAGATCAATAAGAAACAGAGACAATGCAATCAGAAGGTGGGCAAAAGATTTTGACAGGCATCTCAAAAAAGAGCATTTCAAATGGCCCTTAAACATATGAAAAAATAATCCACTTCACGAGTCATCTGAGGAATCTAAGTTAACATCACAGTAAGATATTGCACACCTACCAGACTGGTTAAAATTAAGGATTGTCAAGGATGTGGAGCAACTGGAACTTGTACACACTGCTATTAAAAACATAAATCTGGCCGGGCGCGGTGGCTCAAGCCTGTAATCCCAGCACTTTGGGAGGCCGAGACAGGTGGATCACGAGGTCAGGAGATCGAGACCATCCTGGCTAACACAGTGAAACCCCGTCTCTACTAAAAAATACAAAAAACTAGCCGGGCGAGGTGGTGGGTGCCTGTAGTCCCAGCTACTCAGGAGGCTGAGGCAGGAGAATGGCGTGAACCTGGGAGGCGGAGCTTGCAGTGAGCTGAGATCCGGCCACTGCACTCCAGCCTGGGCGACAGAGCGAGACTCCGTCTCAAAAAAAAAAAAAAAAAAAAGTATAAAAACATAAATCTGGGCTGGGCTTGGTGGCTCATACCTGTAATCCCAGCACTTTAGGAGGCTGAGGCGGGCGGATCACAAGGTAAGGAGTTTGAGACCAGCCTGGCCAATATGGTGAAACCCTGTCTCCACTAAAAATACAAAAATGAGCTGGGCATGGTGGCAGGCACCTGTAGTCTCAGCTACTTGGGAGGCCGAGGCAGGAGAATCGCTTGAATCCAGGAGGCCGAGATCGTGCCACTGCACTCCAGCACTTTGGGAGGCTGAGGTGAGTGGATCAGTTACGGTCAGGAGTTCAAGACCAGCCTGGCCAACATGGCAAAACCCTGTCTCTACTAAAAATACAAAAAAAAAGAAAAAGAAAAATTAGCTGGGTGTGGTAGCTCGCACCTGTAGTTCCAGCTACTCAGGCGGTTGAGGCAGGAGAATCGCTTGAACCCAGGAGGTAGAGGTTGCAGTGAGCCAAGATCGTGCCACTGCACTCCAGCCTGGGAGACAGAGTGTGACTCTGTCTCAAAAATAATAATAATAAATAAATAAATAAATAAAAACACAAATCTGTACAACCACTTTGGATAACTGTTTGTACTACCAATTAATGCTGAACTTGTATAAAACATACTCTTTGAACTAGCAATTTCACTCCTTGGTATATACCCAGGCTTGATATATACCCAGCAGAAATGAGTGGATATATTCACAAGAAAATATGTACCAGAATGTTCATAGCAGCACTATTAGTAATAGCCAAAAACAGGAAAGAACGTTCATCAACAGTAGAATGGATAAACAGCAGTGTACTCATAAAACAAAATACCACACAGCAAAGAGAAAGAACAAATTACTTGTGGCGTCATGGGTGGATCCCATAAAATGTAATGTTGAATGAAAGAAACCAGAGACAAAAGAGCACAAAATATATGATTCAACTTATATAAAGCGCCAAACCAGGCAAAATCACGATGGAGATAGAAGTTAGTTTAGCAGTTACCTTTGTTGGGGGAAGGGAGGGCATCAGGGGATGTTCTGGGTTGCTGGTTAGATTTTATTTCTCAATCTGGGTTCTGATTACACATTTTGTTCACTTTGTGACAATTTTTTGAGCTGAGCACTTATGATCTGTGTATTTTTCTATATGTATTCTAAATTCTATACTATTCTATGCTATAATCAGAAAAATTTGAATCACCAGATCATGCAGACATATTGAAAAAATATTGAAAACTTCCAGGAAATGAGACCCATGTAGATAACCTCCAAGCCCACGAATTCATCTTTATCTGTAGGATTTGGTCTCTGGAATGATAGATGTCAATTCTAATGTGTACACTTCTCAGAGGTAGAAAGGAACTTATGCAGCATCTTGTCTAATCACCTGTTCATCCTCCTTTAAGGGTAAATATCTAAATGGAAATGCCCAGAATGCATATCAATTATTTTTTGTCTTCCTAGAATTCCTTCCTTGGGACTGCCCCTGGACATCCAATACGTGGTTTTGACAGGTTTGTCAATCACAAAACCCTGCTGTCTACTCCCAACATAGAGGTTGATGTTTGATCTTTGTTTGGCCAATAACACTTTTTTCCCACAGGAATTTAAGTTTCGAGTTGGTTGCTGAAACCAGCTGAAACACTGACACAGCAGATGATAAAGCTACATTATCTGATAGCAGTGCCATAGAAAGTTACAAGTCCCTGCTGCTACGATCCTTGAAACTTCTTTGGGTCTGGCCTTTTGAGGCCAAATTACCCAGCAAATCTTTTTATTCTCTGACCTGTCGTATATCTTTTCAATAAATTAATTTTTGTGTCACACCAAGGATCTATTTCTATTGCTTTCAAGCAAATAATTAATCCAGCATTAGACCTTCAACCTGGAAAGTCTGGAAACCCAGTGCTATTAGTTCATCCAAGAATTATTAGGTTGCAAAGAAGTGACTCATATTGGCCAAACTCATAGAAATTTGATGTATACACCACAAGATTTATGGATTACTTTATTCTAGGAGATATTCTTAGTGTTAGAACAAAAGCAATCACTTTGCAGAGGCCATTCGTTTCACATTTAACATTAATATTAACTAAGAACTGCCTGTTAGGTATTATGGTGAGCAAAGAAAAGTCAAACTTGGTGTTTTCAAAGTGATTTTTATAACTTTAAAAATCATGGCAGCTGGGCACAGTGACTCACGCCTGTAATCTCAGCACTTTGGGAAGCCATGGCAGGTGGATCACAAGTTCAGTAGATCAAGACCACCTTGGCTAACACAGGTAAAAAATTTGCCAGGCATGGTGGGACGCGCCTCTAGTCCCAGCTACTCAGGAGGCTGAGGCAGGAGAATCACTTGAACCCAGGAGGCAGAGGTTGCAGTGAGCCGAGATCATGCCATTGCACTTCGGCCTGGGCGACAGACGGAGACTCTGTCTCAAAAAAAAAAAAAAAAAAAAAAGTCTTGGGCCAGGCGAGGTGACTTATGCCTGTAATCCCAGCACTTTGGGAGGCCAAGGCAGGCGGAACATCTGAGATCAGGAGTTCGAGACCAGCCTGGCTAACAGAGTGAAACCCTGTTTCTACTAAAAACACAAAAAATTAGCCGGGCGTGGTGGCGCACGCCTGTAATCCCAGCTACTCAGGAGGCTGAGGCAGGAGAATTGCTTGAACCCAGGAGGCAGAGGTTGCAGTGAGCCAAGATCATGCCATTGCACTCCAGCCTGGGCAACAAGAGTGAAACTCCGTCTCAAAAAAAAAAAAAAAAATCATGTCTGGATATGTTATCCTTTCTAACTCTGTTCCTACAGTGCTACTTAATTCATTTTTCTAAATACCATTATGTTGGCTTCTGGTCTATAATCTTCACAGTGATGACCCCATGCCATCTATATATTGTCCAAAATGCTGTCGTTCTCTTAATGGCACCCTCCCTGTCCCCAGACAAGGCTTTTAGAAAGCTCTTGTGCTGCATTCTGGGGCCTCAGGGAGTTGCTGCAGGTGCTGCTTCCCACTTCGCTTTCCAAGCCTGCTCTGCCCCAGCCTCTCTCAGTCAGCCTGGTTACCTCACAACTAGTTCTGCCTCTCTCATGAGTTTATCTTGATTCTAGCCACGCCCCAGTTCGCTGTCTCTTGATCTCCCTCCACCCTACACTTTGCAATCCCATGTGTCAGTCTTTCGTTTCTTCTTTTCCTGCCTCAGCTCCCAGATCCAGCCTGGAATAGCGCAGAAGGAGTTACAAATGGATCATGTTCTGAGAACCCTCCGAATGCTGGGCGCGGGGGCTCACGCCTGTAATCCCAGCACTTTGGGAGGCTGAGGTGGGCGGATCACCTAAGGTCAGGAGCTCGAGACCAGCCTGATCAATATGATGAAACCCCGTCTCTACTAAAAATACAAAAATTAGCTGGCATGGTGGCATGTGCCTGTAATCCTAGTTACCTGGGAGGCTGAGACAGGAGACTTGCTTGAACCTGGGAGGCGGAGGTTGCAGTGAGCCGAGATCACACCACTGCACTCCAGCCTGGGCAACAAGAACGAAACTCCCTCTCAACAACAACAACAACAACAACAACAACAACAACAACAACAAAACCAAAAAACCAAAAACAAAACCCTCCAAAATGCAGTGCACTTTCTTTACATGAGCATACCTCTCTACCTGGAACAAGTATAAATTTTCTCCTTAATAAAAAATAAAAGGGGCCGGGCGCGGTGGCTCAAGCCTGTAATCCCAGCACTTTGGGAGGCCGAGACGGGCGGATCACGAGGTCAGGAGATCGAGACCATACTGGCTAACACGGTGAAACCGCGTCTCTACTAAAAAAAAAAAAAAACAAAAAAAACAAAAAAAACTCACCGGGCGAGGTGGCAGGCACCTGTAGTCCCAGCTACTCAGGAGGCTGAGGCAGGAGAATGGCGTGAACCCGGGAGGCGGAGCTTGCAGTGAGCTGAGATCCAGCCACTGCACTCCAGCCTGGGCGACAGAGCGAGACTCCGTCTCAAAAATAAATAAATAAATAAAACATTTCCAACCCTCTGCTTTTGTTTACATTGTTCTCTCTTCTAGGAGTGCTCCCTACTTCTTCCCTTCTTTTCTGAATCCTAGCCGTCTTTTAAGACCTGCTCTTGAAGCACCCACAAATCCTCTCACAGATCCCTCAGTATTCAAGGGATTATAATCTTATCTCCTGGTATAATTATCAGTCTGCAACTTCTTGAAGCTAAGTTTTCTACCATCAGTCCTCAATGTCATAAAATTTTCTTTGAATATTTTCTGTGATTAAGTCTTGTCAGGAACCTGGCCTGTCAGATACATGATGAGAGTGGGTGGCAGATATTGGGGATAGTTGCAGGCTAGTGAAGGAAATTGGCATATGGATTAAGGAAGGGCAGGTCTCATACAGGTGCTGCCAGTTCACAAACTAGATTAGTCAAGGATGACAGATATCAAGACAAGTGGCCAGTATGAGGGGTTGCTGAAGTTTGGAGGACAAAGTTGAAGGAATAGTGAGTAAGGCCTTGCTCTACTGCACAGAGAAGCTTCAGGCTGAGAATTTGTGGGGAAGAAGTTTCTTCTGTAGCATGCGACATTGCTTTGTACACTCTCTCTTCCACTCAGCAAGAGAGCCTTTTAAAAACTTAGCACTATTGGTTTCTGAGTATCAATATAAGCAATAGCCATGTGCAGTGCTGATAGTATGGACAGGTGCAGCCACACTGGTGGCTTAGGGTTGGTCTGTTGGTCAGCTTCTGAGTCATATCCATTGTTAAAAATGTTTAATATCCCCCCTATATATATGTATAATGTCTCTATTTGTTTTGTTTAATTTCTATCAAGGGCACCAGCTGCTCTGCTATTCACATCAAGATTTACATGATAGATTTCATTTGGCACTGAAAACTCAGGATGATGAATAACTTCATGCTGTAGTGTACAGTTCCAATTAATATCAGCACTGAAGTCCCCAGAACTGTCAGCTTCTCTCTACGGCAGTGACTACTGAAAATTTGTCTTGGTTTCTTGGATGTCATCCAATATATCGGCCAAAGAGGCCAAAGCAGGCATCTGTTTTATATTTCAATCTCCTTCTTGCTTCTTTTTTTCCCCCTTCTTTAATTTGGACTTAAACTTTTGCTGAGTACATAAGTAAAGCACTGGAAGGTCCACTTATCATTTGTTCATTCATTTGTTTTTCCGACAGATATTACAGAGTTCCTACTGTGTGCCAAAACCTGGTAAGCAAAACCTGACGTGGCCCTTGTCCTCATGGAATTTAGTGTCAAGTAGATATGGCAGAACAGGATAAGCCAAGAAGTCATGTCACCATTTGTGGCTTTAATTTCATCCCCTAAACCTTGTTTGGTCTTTTTTTTTTTCCTTTCTTTCAACTTCAATCTTCTCTTTTCTTTTCTTTTTTTTTTTCTTTCTTTTTTTTTTTTTGAGACAGAGTCTCATTCTGGCGTCCAGGCTGAAGTGCAATGGCAGGTTCTCGGCTCACTGCAGCCTCCACCTTCCAGGTTCAAGCGATTCTCCTGTTTCAGCCTCCTGAGTAGCTGGGATTACAGGTACCTACCACCATGCCTGGTTAATTTTTGTACTTTTAGTAGAGATGAAGTTTCACCATGTTGGCCAGGCTGGTCTTGAACTCTTGACCTCTGACCTTAGATGATCCACCCACTTCAGCCTCCCAAAGTGCTGGGATTATAGGTGTGAGCCACCATGCCTGGCCTCTCAACTTCAATCTTTTCTAATAAATGATCTTCTCCCTATGCCCACCAGCATGTTTATGTCTCCCTTTTCCTGAAATGATAATCTTCTTTACTTTTTTTTCTTTTATTTTAGGTTCAAGGTACATATCCAGGTTTGTTATATAGGTAAATGTGTCATGGGGGTTTGTTATAAAGATTATTTAGTCATCTAGGTAGTAAGCCTAGCAACCAATAGTTCTTTTTTCTCATCCTCTCCCTCCTCTCACCCTCCATCCTCAAGTAGGCCCCAGTGTGTGTTGTTCCCCTCTTTGTGTCTACATATTCTCATCACTTAGCTCCCACCTGTAAGTGAGAACATGTGGCATTTGGTTTCTTGTTCCTGCATTACTTTGCTATGGATAATGGCCCTTAGCTCCATCCATGTTCCTGCAAAGGACATGATCTCATTCCTTTTCATGGCTGCATAGTATTCCATAGTGTATCCATAGCACATTTTTGTTATCCATTCTGCCATTAATGGGCATTTAGGTTGATTCCATGTCCTTGCTATTGTGAATAGTGCTGCAGTGAACATATATGACCAGTGTCTTTATGGTAGAAGGATTTATATTCCTTTGGGTATACACCCAGTAATGGGATTGCTGGGTTGAATGGTAGTTCTGTTTTTAGCTTTTTGAGGAATCACCACACTGCTTTCCACAATGGTTGAACTAATTTACACTCCCACCAACAGTGTATAAGCATTCCCTTTTCTCTGCAACCTCTCCAGCATCTGTTGTTTTTGACTTTTTAATAATGGCCATTCTAACTAGTGTGAGATGGTATCTCACTGTGGTTCTGATTTGCATTTCTGTAATAAGAATACTCTTTTCTTCATTTAAGTTATTTGTTTATTTTTATTTACTTATTTTTGAGAAGGAGTCTTGCTCTGTCACCCAGGTTAGAGTGCAAAGGCGCAATCTCAGCTCACTGCAACCTCCACCTCCTGGGTCCAAGTGATTCTCCTGCCTCAGCCTCCCGAGTAGCTGGGATTACAGGCGTCTGCCACCACACCCGGCGAATTTTTGTATTTTTAGTAAAGACAGGGTTTCACCATGTTGGTCAGGCTGGTCTGGAACTCCTGGCCTCAGGTGATCCACCCACCTTGGCCTCCCAAAGTGTTGGGATTACAGGCGTGAGCCACCGCGCCCAGCCCATTTAAGTTATTGACTACCATCCTCTTTCCCCATCAACAGACTTCACAAGGGAGTCAGCCTTGACCCCTCACTGTCCACTTACTTCTTGACCACTAGTAATCCTGCTCCTACTCCCACATGTCCAGGTGGCCAGGTGATTTTAGTGCTCTGTGCATTACCTGTATTTGGTTAACTGAGGGGTTCTTTTTCATTTCTATGCTAACAGGGAGCAGCAGGCAAGCACAACCCTTTAAGTCTGTGAAACTCTGTCCCTGAAAACCTTTCCCTAGACTCACTTCAGCAAAAATGCCTCCTGTAGGAAGCAACTAAGCATCTGACCTTGGATAAGTCACTTAATTTCTCTGGGCCTCAGTTGTTTGATCTGTAACATGAGTACATTGTACCAGTAATTCTTTCCTGCCTTAGGAGTCTGTGGATGTTGGAAACTCAGTCTAATTAGATGAGGAAAGCACCAGCAAAGTGTGGCCAGTGTCTCCTGACCCTAGGAACAATAGGAATGCAAGGGAGTCTCTGATAGCTCCGGGAGAAATAGTAGTTAGGGAAGAGGGAAGCAAGGAGAATTAGGCAGTGTAGAAGAGAGGAGGGGTGAAACGAACTCTTAGAATCATAGCTGTACACATTGTGCATTGAATGAGAAGCTAAGTGCAGGTTCTAAGCTTGTGGACCCCGGATGTGCTGGCTGCATGAATGGAAGTACATACATCTCCCCTCCCTAAACGAAGATATGTAGAGCAACCACTGACTATGGTGATTAGTTGAATACATTAAACTTCTGTATTAGAAGATGAGTGTCTGGAGGGCAGGGAGCCTCTTTTTGGTCTTTACAGTTTTCGAGCCCACTGTAGGAAGTAGGCACTCAGTTTGTTAAATTGAACTGAAAATATTCTTAGATTTTATTCAGCTTGGTACTGAAGAGAAATTCTGGGCATGAATCAGAGTGATTAATACATTGAATCATTTTAGCATTAATGTTTGTACTTTATATGTTCTACTTACATAAAAGCTGTCCTCATTTATTTACTTGTTTATTTATGTATCTTTTTTTTCTGCAATGTAAACTTTTGAGGACAGAAATTTTCCACTGCACCCCCAGCACTTAGAATAATGCTTGGCCCATAGTGGGCTTTTAATAAATGTTTACTGAATGATTGCCGGAGTGAATCTGATTCCTGTATTTGAAAGCTTGGGGCTTGTCAGCTTGCCTTTGGGATTGAGGAAGTACAGCTGGGAATTTCCCCTTTCTGGTTTCTCATGCCTTCCCTCTGCAGAATTTAGTTAGCCCCCGGAAGGTGAGAGGGAAAGAGGAGTGTGTCCCCTCATCTCCCACCAAGCTGAGAGAGTGGGCCCTTCTCACCACCTAGCCACCCAGGAGGTTCCACTACCACCTGCTTGAACCTGGTGCTGTCTGCAGCTTGGTGGCGTCATGGGAGTGCGAAGACGTTTTGGCCAGCCCTCCATGAGTTGTCTAAGGGCTCACCAGAAAGGACCCCTTCAGAAAGGTCTGCCTGGGGACTCTTCAGAGGGCACTAGTGGGCACCCCCATGAGCTATCACCCATGTATCAGCTGCCTTGCTAGATCCTGTTTCTCAGCACCGGCAGTGGGGAGGGGCCATCTTCATGAGAAAGTTCACAGTCATCATTGGTCAGCAGAGATAGGAAGGAATGAATTGGTGTGTCAAAAGCTGTTTAGTTGCATCAGCACATGAAGTGCACAAGTGTGCATTCTTTTGAAAGCCAAATCTAATAAAAAATAAGACTGTTGGCATTATGCTGGACGCAGAGGTCCCACCCTCAGGGAGCTCAAAAGCTGGTGGAATCCACTATCTAATGAAGGTGGAAAGAACGTCATCTTAGCAACTATTTCCGTTGTTCTCAGACAGGCTGGTTGAGCTAGAAAAAGGGTAACGTTTCTCTTCAGTGGCCTCTGCCTTCCTTTCTATTATACTTACTTCTTCCAGGGTCCTTATCTTCCCCAAATGGGAAGAAAACCATTAGCTTGATTGAATCCATGAGAGGCATAAGGCACAAGTAATTTTCTCCTCCTTTTACAAGTATTTGAATTCTTGGTAGTGATAGCTGATAGTGATATGAATAACAAAGTTCAGGCTGAGGTGGTATCAGATGGAGATGAGGAACTTGTTGGGAACTGCAGCAAAGGTGATTCCTGCTATGTTTTAGCAAAGAGACTGGCAGCATTTTGACCCTGCCCTAGAGATTTGTGGAACTTTCACTTGAGAGAGATGATTTGCAGTATTTGGTGGAAGAAATTTCTGAGCAGCAAAGCATTCAAAAGGTGACTTGGGTGCTGCTAAAGGCATTCTGTTTTAAAAGGGAAACAGAGCATAAAAATTCAGAAAATTTGCAGCCTGACTATGTGATAGAAAAGAAAAACCCATTTTCTGGGGAGAAATTCAAGCTGGCTGCAGAAATTTGCATAAGTAGCAAGGAACCTAATGTTAATCTCCAAGACCATGGGGAAAATGTCCCCAGGGCATGTCAGAGACCTTCACAGCAGCCCTTCCCACCACAGCCCTGGAGGCCCAGGAGGAAAATGTGGTTTTGTGGGCCTGGCCCAGGGCGCCAGTGCTGTGTGCAGCCTAGGAACTTGGTGTCCTCAGTCCTAGCCACTCCAGCCATGGCTGAAAGGGGCCAATGTACAGCTTGGACTGTGGCTTCAGAGGGTAGAAGCCCCAAGACTTGGCAGCTTCCACGTGGTGTTGAGCCTGTGGGTGCACAGAAGTCAAAAATTGAGGTTTGGGAACCTCTGTCTATATTTCAGAAGAAGTATGGAAACACCCGGATGCCCAGGCAGAAGTTTGTTGCGGGGTCAGGCCCTCATGGGGAACCTCTGCTAGGGCAGTGTGGAAGGGAAATGTGGGGTCAGAGCCCCCACACAGAGTCCCTTCTGGGCCACTGCCTAGTGGAGCTGTGAGAAGAGGGCTGCCGTCCTCCAGACCCCAGAATGGTAGATCAACAGCTTGCACCATGTGCCTAGAAAAGCTGCAGACACTCAACACGATCCCATGAAAGCATCCAGGAGGGAGCCTGTATCCTGCAAAGCCACAGGGGCGGAGCTTCCCAAGACCATGGGAACACACCTCTTGCATTAGCATGACCTGGACGTGAGACCTGGAGTCAAAGGAGATAATTTTGGAGCTTTAAAATTTGACTGCCCTATTGGATTTCAGACTTCCACATGCCCTGTAACTCCTTTGTTTTGGCCAATTTCTCCCATTTGGAATGGCTGTATTTACCCAATACCTGTACCCCCATTGTATCTAGGAAGTAACTAGCTAGCTTTTGATTTTACAGACTCATAGGCAAAAGGGACTTGTCTCAGATAAGACTTCAGACTGTGGCCTTTGGGTTAGTGCTGGAATGAGTTAAGACTTTGGGGGACTGCTGCGAAGGCATGATTGGTTTTGAAATATGAGGACATGAGATTTGGAGAGGCCAGGGGTGGAATGATATGGTTTCACTGTGTCCCCACCCAAATCTCAACTTTTGAACTGTATCTCCCAGAATTCCCATGTGTTGTGGGAGGGACCCAGTGGAGGTAATTGAATCATGAGGGCTGGTCTTTCCCATGCTATTCTCATGATAGCAAATAAGTCTCATGAGATCTGATGGGTTTATCAGGGGTTTCCACTTTTGCTTCCTACTCATTCTCTCTTGCTGCCGCCATGTAAGAAGTGCCTTTCATCTTCCGCCATGATTGTTGGACCTTTGCCATGTAAGAAGTGCCTTTCATCTTCTGCCATAATTGTTGGACCTTCCCAGCCACGTGGAACTGTAAGTCCAATTGAACCTCTTTCTTTTGTAAATTGCCTAGTCTTGAGTATGCCCTTATCAGCAGCATGAAAACGGACTAAGACAATCAACTTTTCAATTTCATGTATGGGAAAGGAAAACAAAATACCAAAATGTTAACAGTAGTGGTTTTTGAGTTGTGAGCTATAGGTAATTTCTATTTTCATTTATTAACTTCTCTGTATGTTCTCAATTTTCTTCAATAACCATAATTAGGGAGGAATTATTTGTTTAAAGGATTACCCTGAGATAGCAAATTATAAACCCAAAGGAATGAATCTTTGTTGTTGAAATTGTAGGCACTATGGTAAGCTTGGGGGTGGGGATATGTCTGGCATCTCTCAGAGCACACAACACAGGCCACTGCCAATCCAATCCTCCTACGTGTACAACTGGCTTTGGTATCCAGACTTCAAAACTGAGATGCTGCTACAGCAAGTCTGATTTAAGCCCACATATGTTAGGGAGGCATGCCTGTGTTTTACCCCATTAATACTCAGAAAATAGATTATCTTTTAATCTCAGGAGGGTGCAAGGAAAGCATTCACTGCAGTGTGCTTTTAATAGTGAAAGATTTAAAATAACCAAAATGTCCACCATAGAGAATATAATCTCAAAAATTTAGATCTAAAAAAACAGAGAAATTTTATGGTACCTTCATCTTCTTAGTTAAGATGAATGTGCATGAATAATACACACCTTAGGAGAAACAAGACAATTGTTGAAACTAAAAGATGTGAAGTGGTCATTCAGGAAAGGAAGACTAATACTTGCACATGTTTACACCTACCTTGCTATTGGGTCCAAGACCCAATTGGTGTGAACATGTTCAAATATCATTCTTGGAACTGAATATAACACTGGAGAATTCACCACCAAGCATGAAGCAAGATAATATTGCTAAGTAGTTAGTTCTGAAAAGTGAATTAACTAACATAGAATCTAAGAATATTCTAAAAAATAACTGCTGCATAATGTATGGAAATAAAGTTACAGTAACTAATCAACAAGATCTGCTGAAGAGATCAGAGATCCTATTTTTTGATAATGGAACACTGACATAGTGTTTTTTATTTGACTTTTAAAAATCAGGCCGGGCGCGGTGGCTCATTTAATCTCACCATTTTGGGAGGCTTGAGGTGGATGGATCACTTGAGGTCAGGAGTTCGAGACCAGCCTGGCCAAAATGGTGAAACCCCATCTCTACTAAAAATACAAAAATTAGCCGGGTGTGGTGGCAGGTGCCTGCCGAGGTCGTCCCACTGCAATTCAGCCTGGGTGACAGAGTGAGACTCAGTCTCAAAAAAAAACCCCAAAAAACAAAAAACCAGCTTCCTGGGCAATAAGTTTTATCACCCAAGTGACTGTTTAGGGGGGTACTAGAACTGAAAGAAACTCTAAGAAACTTAATCCCAGACCAGTTTCACATGGAGGCAAAAACCATTCAACTTGCTTAACTGTGGCTAACTTCACAAATACCATTTTTTTAATTGTTAAAAATAAATTTGTAAGATGTTCCAAATGGAACTCTATGAATATGTAATACATACTTCTACTTAATAACACATGCTAGAAGATAGTAACCTTTAGCAGAGCCAAGATACAGTTTAAATAAAGCAGAATTTTGATAGACTCAAAGTAAAGCTTAGCTATGTGTAAAGGGGTCAATGTCCAGCCTGGACTGCAAAGTAGACTGAGAATCGTGTTGTTCAGAAACAATAAAGTTAAGATAGGTGTACAATGCTATGTCCAGAAACCCCCCCCACCCAAAGCACTGCACCTAGGTCGTAAATTGGGGCTGCTTCATTTTTACTGATATAATTGCAAACACCAAAGTCTGTGATGTCTATGATTTTAGAGAACAATGTTTCTGAGTGAGTAGGAAAGCTGTAGTCACTTGAAGAAGGCGGTTATTATGATACTTTACAGCTGCAGCACGTCCTTAGGAGACACTGCATCCTGTTAACTTTGCAGCTGGCTTTATCTGTGCCTATTTTTCTAGCCTGATGAACAGTTGAGCAGAGTTTTTACCTTCTCAGTGTGAGCTAATATTTACTTTCTCATGGGCAATTCTAAACGTCAAATACTGTATTGAGTGCTTTACATACATTATTTCATTTAATCTTAGCAACAATCCTTTGAGGCAAGTGCTAGCATCCTATTTTACAGATGTGGACATTGAGTCTTGGAGATGTTGAAGTGGTTTGGCCCAGGTTTCACACAGCTAGTAAGTGGCAAAACCATTTCAAACCTGGGTCTCCCTAACTCTAAACCTAGTCTTCTTAACATCTATCCTTTAAGCAGATGTAGAAATTAAAGATTATTCAAAGTGAAATGAGTAAAATCCAGAGCTGGTTATGGGCAAGTTGTAGGCTCATGCACTATAGCTAGGACCACAGATTGAAATAATTTTTCTGGAGGCCAGTTTGGTAAATAATGTAGTAAAAAAATTAACATGTACCCTTTGAGCCAACAATTAATCTTCTAGAAATTTAAGAAAATAATTTCTAAACTGCACAGAGGCATGCATTAGAATTACAGCATGATTTACAAAAATAAACATACAAATAAAAATAGAGACAATGTAAACATTTTTAGTAAGGAATTAAATGGCTAAACAGATATACAATGCAAGAGTATTCAACTATTAGTGATGAATTGTACAGTAAAAGGCAC
Organism: Macaca fascicularis; assembly: GCF_037993035.2. Taxonomy (NCBI): domain Eukaryota; kingdom Metazoa; phylum Chordata; class Mammalia; order Primates; family Cercopithecidae; genus Macaca; species Macaca fascicularis. The sequence goes on along the minus strand of NC_088387.1, from coordinate 97,767,501 downwards.
CAGATTACTGATGAGCATTTATCGTGTGATTTTATTTTATTTATTTTGAGATGGACTCTCACTATGTTGCCCAGGTTGGAGTGCAGTGGTGCGATCTCGGCTCACTGCAGCTTCCACCTCCTGGGTTCAAGCGATTTTCCTGCCTTAGCCTCCTGACTAGCTGGGATTACAGCCGCCCACCTCCACACCCAGCTAATTTTTGTATTTTCGGTAGAGACGGGGTTTCACAATGTTGGCCAGGCTGGTCCTGAACTCCTGACCTCAGGTGATTCACCTGCCTCGGCCTCCCAAAGTGCTGGCCTTACAGGCGTGATTTTATTTTTATGTAAAATTGACTGCATATAGTGTATTTATATGTGCAAATATATAGAGAAAGGTGTGGAAACATGTTTACTATGCTTCTCTCTGGCTTGACAAAGTTTATTTTTAAACTTTTTGTACTGTTCTTTATTGTTTGAATATTTTGTATCATTATTATAAAACAAAAAACTATTTGAAAAAAAAGAATGTCAAAGTTAAATCAATTCTTGCCTCAGTAACTGGAGTAATTTCAGGCATACTAGCCATATATTTTGTAGAACTGGAAATCTATTATGCTTTGGAGAAAATCCAACAGGTATGTTCTAGATCTTGCCCGTAGAACTAGGGTGTTTTTAGTCCACCAAAGGATTATTATTAATTTATGGAAACAATACGGTTTGGACTAAAACCAGTTCTATCTGGGCTATAAGAGTTAAATGTTGTCTTACATTTTCATTTAAAAATATCTTCAAAGCATTTTCATTTAATCGGAGTTAGTCTTCCTTGTTGATTGGCATTGTATTTTGGGAGTAAATAAATTTTAAACAGCTAAAGTAAATGGATTTTAGAGAGGCTACCTGTAGAGTCACGAAGTAAATCTAATGAATCTTTTGGCCTTGTATTTAGGGTTGCTGGGGGTGGATTAGTAAAATGGGCCTGTTTAGTAAAAGTAGATGGAGTCTGAGAGAAGTTGAATATGACCAGAGAAAAGATTACCAATTGGAGACAAAGTGATTATGACTTGTACAGGAAGGAGAAAAATGTCAAAGGGTTATTATTTAAGAAACATTACTAGGCACAGTGGCTCACAACTGTAATCCCAGCACTTTGGGAGGCTGAGGCAGGTGGATCACCTGACGTGAGGAGTTCAAGAACAGCCTGGCCAACATGGCGAAACCCACTCTCTACTAAAAATACAAAAAATTAGCCAGGCATGGTGGCGGGTGCCTGTAATCCCAGCTACTCAGGAGGCTGAGGCAGGAGAATCACTTGAACCCAGGAGGCAGAGGCTGCAGTGAGCCGAGATCACGCCACTGCACTCCAGCCTGGGCGACAAGAGCAAGACTCCGTTTCAACAACAACAAAAAAGAAACAGTACCATTCTAGAAAAGGAACTCTTTAGCATGCATGGATGGTTATGGCAATATAAATTAACACCTAAATAATTTGTCATTCAACAAAATCTTAGCACTGCTTGTTTTGAGGATATTTTAAAGTTGATTACGACCCTGGGCTGCAGAGTGGGAGACTGGAAGAAGGAAATGCAGCAGTTGTTAACAGTTGAAGCTGTGGAAATAAACAGTCAGCCGAAGCCAGAGGAGAGGAAGGAAAAAAATGTTGGTATCCTTGAGGATACCAACATTTGTTATGGCCCTGTAAAAAGGAGCAACCCAAGAAAAGCACACACGAACGGAAGTTCAGAAATCAGGTAGAGAGACTCATGTTGATGACAGGGGAAGAGAGTTTCAAAAAGGAGGAGTTAGCAGTATCACGTGCTGTAGAAAGGCCACATGAGAGAAGGACTGAAGTGACCACTAGATTTGGCCTTCAGCAGTTACTAGAGTACAGTGGAGACAGGAGTACCTTGTACAGGTGGCTCATTTGTTGGCGCCAGAGGCCAATACAAGGCACTTTCACACAGTCTGCATTGGACTAGATTGGGAAGTAGGCACTACATTAGGGGACGAAACTGGTGAGTGCCCGGGTATTTTCAGCTGTTATTGGGGATAGGGACTCTGCGGGTGGCTAGAGGTACTGCTAAGCCAGAGCTCAGGAAATGCACCTAGGGCCCCAGTAGTAGGTCTCCGATAAGAATCAGGAGAATGAATCTATAAATGAATGAATATATGAATGCATGTGGGGGTGTGGTCTAGCGATTGCTTTATGAGCATGACCAGGACAGGAAGAGGATGGTGAGAGCATACAGTAAGTACCTGCCTGTGGAAGAGGCTGCCGTTGACTCAGAGAGGTGCCAGGGAGGTTGGTGTTTTCAAGGCGGTCAGGTTCCCCAGTTGGGAGAAGGGTGCGAAGGGCTTAAGGATTTACAGATTGATTTAGGGGAGAACACACAGGAAGCGAAACATCAGGAACGCCGGGAGACAGCAGCAGCAGGACAGGATTGAGGAAGGGTAAGAGCGCGAAATGGGGTAAGAATGCAAGAAAGGAATGGACAGATGTATGCTTTACAAGGCACTTCCACGGCGAGTGACTCATTCATCCTTACGACAACCCAGGGAGAGAGATGGGTATATATTGCATTGCCAGCCTTTGGAATGAGGGATGCGGTCCAGATAAGGCCATCGCGGCTCAGAGAGGCTGTTCAGCAGCTGTTCGATTCCTCTGGTGACAAGGACCACTCTACGTTTGGAAGTAGCACTTCTATCAGACAAGTAGAAAAGAAAAAAAAAAAGAGGGAGACAAGAAAGGTGTGGTCCCCTTGAGGGAAAAGATCTGCGAATGACAGACATTTTACATAATTCATGGAATTGCAAAGCCAGAACGTGTCAGGCAGATCTTTTCATCTGTAAAACGAAGGGGGCAGAAGATCTTCCTTTTCTCTTGTCTAATAGCCTGTGAAATCATCTAGGCAACCACCTCCCAATTTTACAGAATAAAAAACGAGGCCTGCGGGATATGTCTCGCTCAAAGTAACAGAACACCCGAGTGGAGGGACAGACCCGGAGCCGACTCCGCCCCGTCCGCAGGGCCTCTCGCCGTTCAGCCACCTTCCCAGAAAGATAAAGAACAGCGGGAGGCGGCAGGCCCGGCGGCCTAGCTGCGAGCGCCCTGGGGTTCGAGGCCGCTTCCCGGCAGCAGTGGGAGGAACGCCCCGAGGGGAGGGCAGGAGAGGGGCGGGGAGGAGTTGAGACGGGCGGGGAAGAGTTCGGGCCTCCTTTCCCACACTTCGTTAGGACGCGGGCTGGGGCGGGCCTGCAGCCGGCAGAGGGCGCGGGGAGACTCCTTGCTCGGCGGGCCCGGCAGGCCCGGCGGGCTGGGGGCGCGCTGTCGGAGCTCGCGGGCACCGGGCCCGGGCGGCCGGAGCCGGCAGGGGAAGCGCGGCGGGCGGGCAGGCGGGCGGGCGGCCGGGAACGGGCGGGGCGGGGCGGGGCGGGGCGCGAAGGGGGCGGTGCCGCGAGCGGGGGGCGGCGGCGGCGGCGGCGGCGGCGGCCGAGGAGGAGAACATGGCGGCCGCGGAGAGCGGCTGAAATGCCTGTTCTTCAGGCTGGGCGAGCGGGAGTCTGACGCGATCTGCTGAGCTCTGTCCTCCGACGGCTGCACCGCGGCCTTGAGCGCCTCGGCCTCCTGTTCGTTGCTGCTCCCTCGAGCCAAGCCTGCGTCAGGTTCCTTCTGCATCCCCCTGCGGGGGGACCCCTGCTCCGGAGGAGGGGGCCGGAGAGCCGCGGCGGCGGCGGCGGCGGCGGCGGCGGCGGGCGCCTGGGCCCAGGGGGCCGGGCTCCGGGCCCGAGGAGCGGCTGAGGCCGCGGCGGCACCGCCGCCACGGTCGCGGACGAGTGCGGCGCCGGTGAGCGCGGCCCAGAGGCGGCGGCGGCAGGTGAGTGGCGGGCGGCGGGTGCGGAGCCTCCCGGTGGGTGCAGCTGTCACGAGCCGCGCGGCCGCCGGGGCCCTAGGGGGCGGGGAGCAGCTGGCGCCCCTCCGCCCCCTGCTCTCCTTTCTCCCGCTCCATCCCCCTCCCACTTCCCCGAGTTCCCCTCGCGGCCCCGCGCGGCTGGAGGGGGCGGAGGTCGCAGCTGTCACGGGCACCAGCTGGGGGCTGCTCCCTGCCGAGGGAAATCGCTGCAGCAGCGACTTCTCTCCGCCTCTTTTCCAGTTGCCCTAGTTAGCGCGGAGAGGGCGAGCATCCGCGGAGGGGGCGCGAGCTGCGCGGCCGCCTGCCCGGCGTGGGGAGCGGGCGCCCCGGGTCGTCGCCGAGAGGGGGAGCCGGAAGTCGGCGCGGGCGCCCCTCGGCCCCGACGACGCCGTGACCTTGGCCAGCCCGCTCACCTCTCGGAGTCTCGCCTGCCCGGACCGCGAAATGGGGGCGACCGCGGCGTCCCTCTCCGTCAGCGCAGCCCTCGACGGCGCTCGGGTTTGACCCCGGCGCGCTTGCTCGCCCCTTCTCCCGAGAAGGGGTTTCGGAGGTAGACATGGGATGGACACTGGACATGTTCCTGTCGCGGCCGGTGTTTGGTCCCCTTCCTGGGGTTCAGCCGAAAGGGCCGAGGAAGGGAAGCAAACATGTTGACGAGGGGCGATTGGGAGGTGGGGTTGGTTAGTGGGCAGTGACAGAATTCAGGCCGCTCTCTAGTCCCTTGGAAAAGACCTGAAGAAATCGGACACCAGGGTCTCCAGTCCTTACTACCCAGCTGTGGTGGCTGCTTTTTAATTTTTTTTAAAAGCAGTTACCCCCATGGGTAGACACTGCCCAGTCTGACGACGTTAGAGGAAGACGGAGGGGTTGACAATACAGCCTGTGTGTGTGTGACAAGGACAGGCCACGGTGTTGTGGCCGGAGAGTTTCCTGGGAAGGAAAACTTTTAAGCTGGAGGGTCTGTTAGCCTCTCATGCTTGGCCGTCCTCGTTTCTTGTAGAGGTGTTGAACAGGCAGGTGTCCTTGTGGAGAAGGTGACATTTTTTCTTTGGAGAGGGTGAATTTTTAATGTCGAGTGTGATGTTGGTAAGTGAAGGGTTCTTGAGTGACTTGCAGCCCCAGCACCCTCTGTGGATGCCAAGAGGAATCTCTGTGGCGATGATTTGTGAGGGCTGGTGCTTACATTTCAGTGATTAAGAAATCAAGTGTCTGCTTAAAACATTACTGCCGTGAAGCGTAGATTATATGGTACAGTTGAGGGGTGGATCTCAAGGGTTAAATTTGTTTGAGGTTTGTCTCCTCTTTTGAAATTGGTTGGAGGCTAGTCTCAAAAAAAAAAAAAAAAAAAAAGCAAACAAAACAACAACAACAATAACAAAAGTTGACCAGAGGGGCCTCAGCTTGTTTCACAGAAGCTATGATGTTGTAGGAAGGGGGTCGGATTTCTTCATGTTGAGAATAATGTGAAAAGAAAGTATTATTTGCTTGGGTCTCTTGGCTCTTGAACTAGAAATAGTTTTGGATTAAAGGTAGCAGTGGGGTTTGATTCAGCTTAACAAATAGTCATTCCTTGAACTATTTGCCATAAATTAGATAAAATGGAAGTGTTTCTGTTTTATCTCCTGTACTTTGTGGAAAGGTCTAATTTGGTTTTGTGAACGAATGTCCGAAATGTTTTCTCTCTGTTTCTTCTTCAGACTTGATGCTTTGGGAACAGTGGGTCACAAAGAGGGTCTGAGTTGGGAATATATGGTTTAGAGAGAAAATAGAGGACTGCTGCTTATAAGAACAGGTGTTTAGTTTGATTTTTGTAGATGTTTTCTACTGGTTATTTAACAGCATTGAGGTTTGCTTTATAAGGTGCAGAGCGTGAATTTTACATAGCTTATACTTGATCTCTTCCTTATTTCTCTCAGAAAACCTGTAGGATTGTGCCTATTGAATGGCTTTTTGTGTGGTTTAAACCAAGGGAGTGTTTTAGATCTGCAGTGGTTTTACTGGGGGGGTGGGGGGGGGAGCGCTTGATGTAGCTAATGGTGATTGTTTCACTTAAACTACGATTATATAGACATTGCTTTTTCCTCCCTCTTTCTGCGAACATTTGTTTTTGTTTCTCCCTCAATTCCAGGGTTTCATTTCTAGAAATCTGGGCTGGAAACAGAAGCAGCAGTTTGTATAATCCCAAGAACTTGCTTATGCCAGGAAGCTGTAAGGGTAGCATGAAGTGGGTGTGATGGAAAGACACTGCTCCTGCTTAAGACATTTAACTGTTGAGGGAGTCTAAGGTCAAACTTTAATTTTTGTTGAATTTCCTGTTTTCTACTGATGTGTTAATCTTTTGGTGGGCAGAAGATTGGGTTGCTATGGTGCTAACTGGTGTATATTGTGAAAGTGCTGGCAACATATCATGCTTTTACTCTATAGGGAAGGGTGGTAAACAAGCCTAAATAATTTAAAGATGTTGTTCTCAGAATGGAATGTTCTGTGCATGTCCTCTTGATCCTGCTAATCCAGTGAGCGGTCTTCACTAGGACTAAATGTTGAGTAAGTGATGAGGGTGGTAGAGAGGTGCTGAAAGGTCGAGTGGTTGGAGAGGGGGTATTGGGCATTTCTTGAAATTCTTTTTTTTTTTTCCTTTTTGTGGAGAACGGGGTCTCGCTATATTACCCAGGCAGGTCTCAAACTCCTGGGCTCAAGCTATCCTCCCGCCTCTGCCTCCCTGAGAGCTGGGATTACAGGCATGAGCCACCGCGCCCGGCCGAAATTCTTTTCCCTATTATCTGTATCGGGAATCTGTATACCAGACTGTGATTTATAATTGTTTTTCAAGGCCGTTTTCGTTCTCCCTGTTTGGTTGTCATCAATTTCATATACCTTCTCTTCGATACTACCTCTGTTCTGTACTTTAGTTTGTCTTTTTTCTGTGTCTCCCAAGGACTCCACATTGTTTGAATGTTATGTTGCATGTCTTACAAAGTTGGTTGGCCTTAAGCCATGTGGCTTAACATCGTTTTCATTTTAGGGCAGGTGTGGGAGGTCAATACTAGCGCACAACACGGAGTAGAATCTAAGTCATGGCGCATAGGAGATCCCCGTGATGCTCATGATTGTTTTGGCAGTGGTTTTTGCCTTCTAAATATGATTATAACAGAGATTCTCAGAGGACCTCCTGGCAGAGGTCCAAAAATGTTTTGGAGGGTTCCATTTTGCATTACTTGCAAATATTGAATGCTGTGGTGGGTGTGGGCTCGGGTGAAAACCATGTGTCTCAGGAGGTGGATGTCAGAACACTGTATCTGATCTGGGCCGCAGAACCGTATACATTTCTCCCTATCTTAGATAACTTTCCTACCCATTTGGGAAGACTAGACTGTAAGGACTTTTTAAAATTGCTGCTTTCCCAGATTAGCCAGTAGTTTAGCTGTTGGCGATTGGCAACTAAGGACAGGCCTCATGTTCTATTCTTAACATTGAAGATGAGATCTAGTCATTTAAAACCTTCCCTTTTCTTTATATTTTAGTTAGACCTTGCGCCTTTCAACATTTGATGTCAGAGGTCATAAAATGGCCTAGTGGCAACTAGGTACCATTCTTGCTTGCTTTTTTTATAGCTTAGTTCTGGAAAATGGTTTGTGGTCATGTAGTATTTGGATTAATGTATAGAAATGATTATTATGTATTTCTGCAGGATACATGGCTGAATAAGGGAAATTATTATAAAACACTGATACCAACATGTAAGTCCAATTCGATAAGTTTAAGTAAAGTGAGTTGTATCCGTGCTTCTTTCCCCATAACCCCATCTGCAACACTGAATTTTTGAGGCTCCTTGGAGTGATAGGCTTTTAGAAAAGCTTAGTATGGTTATCATATTTAAACGATAAGTAGCTTATGCCAAAATAGAAGCTCTAGTCACTCGAGGAGTTATGGAAGACTCACCCTCATCTTAGATATATTTTGTTCTTACCGCTCCCCGAGAGTGTGTTTTAGTGTGTGGAGGGCAGGGATGTTTGGTTTTACTGAGTAGCCCTGACCTGACCATTAGGCACAGACAGGCCAGACTCATAAAAATAGGTGCAAGCACAGAAGCAAAATGCAGCCATTATCAGGACCAGAATTCTAATTGCACTGGATTATCCAGTTTTTCCAGAGTGATGCTTCATTTTTGCCCTTTCAGCTTATAATTGTGAAGCAATTTTAAAGCATCTTTTAGAAATGGAGCGCTGACTTCAGACAGACAGAGGTGTCTAGCTCTTCCAGATACTTAGGTTGATGTAGCCTTGAGCTATAACCACACTAAACTTCAGTTTTTATATTTAAAATTGAAGTAATGTACTTGTCCTCATTTTGTAATCTTTAAAATAAATTATTAAATATGTTTAGCATGTGATTGGCACATAGACATTAATGACTAGCTAACAAATGGGTGTTTCATTAGCGAATTCATCACCAGATTCTCGCATTCTTTTCTTTGTAATTTCTCAAATTTTTTCCTTTATTTCTGGTTCTGCAATCTGGTCCTCCTGTCATTTGCACATGGAGTAATAGGAGTCACATTGACTCTGTGGGCCTGAGTTTCTTTATCATAAAATGAGCATATTGGTCTAATTTCACATTTCTTCTTGTTTTAAAATTCTTTTTTTTTTTTTTTTTTTTTTGAGGCCGAGTCTCGCTCTGTCGCCCAGGCTGGAGTGCAGTGGCGCGATCTCGGCTCACTGCAAGCTCCGCCTCCCGGGTTCCCGCCATTCTCCTGCCTCAGCCTCCCGAGTAGCTGGGACTACAGGCGCCGCCACCACGCCCGGCTAATTTTTTTTGTATTTTTAGTAGAGACGGGGTTTCATTGTGTTAGCCAGGATGGTCTCGATCTCCTGACCTCGTGATCCGCCCGTCTCGGCCTCCCAAAGTGCTGGGATTACAGGCTTGAGCCACCGCGCCCGGCCTCTTGTTTTAAAATTCTATGATTTGTAGGTTTACAGCTGTTTGCTTGCATGCATTTACCTCTCTAATTTATCCTACACATAAATGCTGAAGAAATTCCCTTCTAAAAAAAAATTTTTTTTTATGTTATTGTTTTCAGAGGAGACTTTCTGTGGGCAAATTTATCAAATGTAAATCATTTAAACTGATTCTTTCATTTCCCATTCCAGAAAATTTGCTGTAGATGGCATATGCAGAAATGCTTCACAAACTGTAAAGTGTTAAACAATGAAGAAAGTATTATGATAATCATAGATATCTTGCGTCTTTGCTTTTACATGTTCCATTTTCTTCATTTAAATTGGATTTCCTTTATGTTCTCGTGACCTTCAAAAACAGCATCAAAGCTGGTATGTTTTCAAGAAAGCTTGATTTTTATCACTCCCTTAGCATTAGTTATTCTGTTCTATATAATAAACTTCTCTTTCTCGCTCCTTCTTTTGAGAGAGATTCTCTTTTTAGTGTATGTTGATTGGTTTTCCTAAACAGATTGGAAAATGCTTGAGATGCTGTGAACTACAATATTTAGAGTAAAAGAACCTTAAATGATCATTTAGGACGGCCTTCTTAATGTTACAGCTGAGCAGACTAAGTCCATGCAGATGCAGTTGGGAATGGGGTTTCTTTGAGAGTTACTTTTTGTATTGAAAGTTAAAATATCAGAAAGAGATTTTAAATTATAAGAATTCTTGTAAGCTTTTGAGTAATGTGTAAGCTAGGAGGAAGGGAGCATTTTTTTTTTGACCGAAATTTGACTCTAAAATATTGTAAGAAGGTATTAATCAGGAATTAATTAAGACCGTTCTCTCAAAAACTACAAAAATATCTGCAGAAAAATGTCTGCTTTTCTTGTAAGGCCCTCATTCACAGTCAGCAAATATTTACTGAATATTGTCTCTGAGCCAGGTACTGTGCTAGCTCTACATATTACATTTCATACATGAGGAAACAAGGCTCAGGGAAGTTAAGTGGCTGACGTAAGATTGCACAGCTTGTAGGTGTTAGGGATGACATTTGAGTTCAAGCCTACTGAGTGGAAATCATATTCATACCTTTCAGTTGACTTCTCTTCAAGCATGTTCATCACACTTGGCCACATTATACTTTTTTTTTTCTTTCTGAACTTTCTTTCTCTTGAATACATGTGTTGTGGAGACTCCTGCAGTCTCATTCCTTTCTGATAACCCGGGAGCCATACATACCAGTTACTTAATGAAAATGTCACTTTAAGATTCTTGTGGACCGGGCGTGGTGGCTCACGTCTGTTATCCCAGCACTTTCAGAGACTGAGGCAGGCAGATCATGAGGTCAGGAGTTCGAGACCTGGCCAATATGGTGACACCCCGTTTCTACTAAAAATACAAAACTTAGCGCGGTGTGGTGGCGCAAGCCTGTAGTCCCGGCTACTCAGAAAGCTGAGGCAGAAGAATTGCTTGAATCAGGGAGGCAGAGGCTGCAGTGAGCCGAGATCGCGCCACTGCACTCCAGCCTGGGTGACAGAGGGAGACTCCATCTTAAAAAAAAAAAAAGAGATTCTTGTGCTGTTTCTGGTCTCACCTTTGTACTTCAGTAATGTTGATTCTTTGGTGCTTTTACCCAGGTAAGCTTATCTTTGGTTGGTTTTGGATTCTTAGCCATAAAATTCTGCCTCTCAAGTTTTGTTGGTATTTAAATAGCTAAAGCTTAGCGTGCTTTGGTTTTGTTTTTGTTTTTTTGGAACAAATTGCTTGGTCATTCTCTGTGATTCCAGTTGTAATTTGAATGGTTGATTTTATCTTAAAATTTCAGTTTGCCTATGTGGTTAAAACATTTACATACTTTTATTATCAAGCATATTTGATTAGTTAACAAAAGATATTCTATTGTGAGTATATGTATGTATATAAACATATCACATCGTATTTGACCAGATAGTTGAAGGATGAAATGTCCTTGAGTTTTGAAAACATCTGTATGTGTAATATTGACTTTACTTTGGTGAATTTGTTTGGAAGAAATAAAAAGTTACTCTGCAATGTCTAATATCTCCCTCTCTATCCTAAATGGTACAGGTAGTCTGTAATTGAATTTCTAAGTAGCTACTCAATCATTCGTTCAAGACATAGTTATATGAGTACATACTTTGTTCAAGGTAGTGTGCTGTAAAAAGATAGCGGTTATTGGGAAATTAACCGATAAGATATAGATCCTGTTCTTAAGGAGATTATGACTTGGGAGAGGTGATAAGACAAACATACAAATACCTATACTACTAATTGAATGTGATGAGTGCTGTGAGACAGGTCCTGAAACAGTACTTTGAACATTCAGGGAGAGGGAGTGATTATTGTATTTTCATTTGAGAAAGATCAGGGCAAGTTTTATGGAGGGCTTGGTGGTAGACAAAAGCATTGAGGGCAGGGGATTATTTCTTTAAGAATAGGGACAAGGAGAACAGTATATTCAGGAAGATTAAATAGCAAAGATGAAAAGACAGGAAGTAATGCAGGGGAAAGTGCAAGGAGTGTGGCATCAACTGAAGTGGGAGAGGGAAGCATATCGTCTAGGTGTAGAACAAAACATTGGTGGATTTTAATGGAAGGAGGTGGTGGGGAGCAGTATGTAGTAAGTATGTAGATATGGATGAAAATGAGAAATGTCAATTTTCCAAATTTACGTGGATCTTTTCTTGGCAGGTTTTATACCCCAAATTTTATATTTTTGGTTTTTGAAATGATTCCATATGTAAGGCTTACCCACACTGGGAACTTATTCACTCATTTTTATGTATATTTAAATACAGATTATATGTTTTTTTTTTTGAATAGAAGTTAGTACAAAATCTTTTTCACTGCCTTATATTTTTTTGAATTAACTTTTTTATTTTTTACTTTTGATTATGAATTATGCCTTAACCTACATGTGATGTGAGATATGCATATTACATGATACTTGCCCAAGAGTTAGCCAGTTGATCCAACATGATTTATTAACGTATTCATTTTAATAATTCCCCACTATTTTGAAGTCTACATTTTGATGTGCTGTTTCTATACTCCCTTTTCTCTGATTCTGCATTATTTATTCCAAAAAGAGGTACATCTATTTAATATGTGACAGTTCCTTACCGGTTTATATATTGTTACTGATAAGGCAAATCCTGCCATCAACTTTAAAAAAGTATTTTAACCTCCCAGTAGTTCTTAGATGCTGATTTGAGTTTATTAAATATATAGATGAATTTTGGACCAACCAGGATTGCATTATTCCAACATTCCTCCAGCCTCGTTCTATGGCCCTTTGTTTATCAGGTCTAATTTCATCCCCTCTAGATGTCCTTTATATTGTTCTTCGTGTACTTCTTTTCCATTTTATCTTCTGTTTCATACCACAGACTTTTTTTTTAAGCAGTAAGTATTCTTTTTTTTTTTCCTTTTGAGATGGAGTCTCTCTGCCACCCAGGTTGGAGTGCAGTTGCGCAATCTCTTCTCACTGCAACCTCTGCCTTCCAGATTCAAGTGATTCTCCTGCCTCAGCCTCCCGAGTAGCTGAGATTACAGGTGCTTGCCACCACGCCTGGCTAATTTTTGTATTTTTAGTAGAGACGGGCTTTCACTATGTTGGCCAGGCTGGTCTCGAACTCCTGACCTCGTGATCCACCCGCCTCAGCCTCCCAAAGTGCTGGGATTACAGGCGTAAGCCACCACAGCCGGCCTTTTAAACAGTGTGTTATCACTTGGCATTCTTTAAGATGATGGAGTGGACCTGTTTGTTCAGTGTAAAATTGTCTCTTTGTATAAATATAAGTGTATCTGATTGTATAAATGAGATTGGTCATATAAGTTGGAAGCCCCTGGCTCTCATTTATAGTTCATGATTTGTTTTACTGATTTATTTATGCCTTGCCATGTTCCAAAAAGGATTTAAAGCAGGCTGTGTCATGAAGAGTCTTGGACCTTGTTCCAGCCCTGTCTGTTATTTGACTGATGCCCCTAGCCTATGTTACTCATTACACGGAGGGAACAGCGTTGAAGACAACTAGTGTCACTGAATGTGCTGTGGTGTGTCTTTTGCCAAACTGGTAGTAATTCAGAGATGATACAGTGTAATTGGGGTACCTTTAAAGATAGGTCCTTTGAAACTTTGATAGCATACAGCAGAAATTGGTTGGAAGTATCCCTGCTGGGTAGGCTGTTAAAGAGCCTTCACTCCTGGGACCCCAGGCACTTTTAGCACAGTAGTTTCTTTTTTTCTTTTCTTTTTTTTTTTTTTTTGAGGTGGAGTTTTGCTTTTGTCGCCCAGGCATGTGCCACCATGCCTGGCTAATTTTGTATTTTTAGTAGAGACGTGGTTTCTTCATGTTGGTCAAGCTGGTCTCGAACTTCTGACCTTAGGTGATCCGCCCGCCTTGGCCTCCCAAAGTGCTGGAATTACAGGTGGGAGCCACCGCGCCCGGCCAGTAGTTTCTTAACATTAAATTATCTGCGAAATGGAAGAAATACTAGAGGTCTATGAGGATGTTTCTTCTCTTTCAGTCTGTTGTGGTGGTTTGTAGTTTACAGGGGCTTGGGTAACTGGATTTTAGGTTTATTATTTTAAATAGTAGACTATTAACACTATTTTGTATTGCAGTAGAGATCACTTACGCAGATCTTTTTTATACTATTTCATAGAGATTAACTGGTCACCTTGTGGCAGAGGAGTTAAGAATGATCTAATTTAAAGATGACTTACTCAGTATTTTTTCACAAAAAGACGAATGTCCCAAGTTTGTTACCACCTTCTGTGAAACGTGGCTATACGTGGTATGTTACCTAGCAAACACACTTAATCTGCCCCTTTGAGATAAATAGGATAAGTTCTTAACAGTGATTCAAAAAGTATCTATCTTTCAGAACAACAACAAAAAATTTAATGCTGTAGAGAAAGGATATTGAAAATGGATATTTATAATTATTTCTATTATGGAATTTAATTGCTGAAAATTATGTGTGTTACCTTAAGAGCTTTTTGTGTATGTATACTTGAACTTGGAAACAGAATTTTCTAACCTGTATAAAAATCTTGTAAAAGAGGTGTTTAGTGGTTTTGAGCCCATCTGCTGAAAACACAAAAAGGCAATACCATCTGATTAGTTTATAAGAACAACTGATGGCCATCAGAAGATATGGAAATGCTCTAGCTGAATTTTGGCAAAAACCTTTGCTTAAATGGTGAATGGGATTGGAAATTGAATATCATGTTTTATTCAGTGCACCCAGTAATGGAGTTCTTCTTTTGGTTTTATTCATCTTTGTGAGGTAACATTTTTCAGCTATGATAACCATTAAAACCAAATAAAAGTTATATCTCATAAAAATGAACTGAATTTAGAACCAGACCTTCAAGTTGCTATATTACAAGTATGAAAGCAAGATATAAAAATAACAAACCATGTTCATTTACATTGCTGTCACAAAAAGTAGTGAATGGTGTTTATTAATAACAATATTGGGAAAAGCACAGAGTTTTTGTGCCATCAATAAGAAAAGTAAATGTTTAAAAATTTGTTTACTTGCTATAATAAATATTCTTTTTAATTTCCATTTTTGTGTATGCTATATGTACACAAATTTATTGATTTGGTGTGCAGTATATATAAATTATAAATAAGTATAATGGCTTCTTATTTAGAAACTTTTAAACCATGAGATATGTCACAAAAATGGCTATCATGATTCTATACCAAAAATTCTTTTTTTTTTTTTTTTTTTTTGAGACGGAGTCTTACTCTGTCGCCCAGGCTGGAGTGCAGTGGCCGGATCTCAGCTCACTGCAAGCTCCGCCTCCCGGGTTCACGCCATTCTCCTGCCTCAGCCTCCCGAGTAGCTGGGACTACAGGTGCCCGCCACCTCGCCCGGCTAGTTTTTTTTTGTACTTTTTAGTAGAGACGGGGTTCACCGTGTTAGCCAGGATGGTCTCGATCTCCCGACCTCGTGATCCGCCCGTCTCGGCCTCCCAAAGTGCTGGGATTACAGGCTTGAGCCACCGCGCCCGGCCATATACCAAAAATTCTTAACCTGGGGTTCATAGAATAAGAGCCCCTAGATAGGCTTTAGGGGATCTGTAAGCACTTTGAAATTGTATGTAAAATTTTGTGAGTCTATATATTTATCTGGGGAGAGGATCTAGAGTTTTCACCAAATTCCTGAAAGGGTCCATGACCTCCCCCAATGGTTTAGGATCTCTGCTTTTGAGGAGTGGGACCTCAGTAACTCTATTCATCCAGTTGTACCCTCTTGCCAAGTTTGATGGATATATCTGATGTCATTACTCAAGCCCACCGTATGACTAGATGTGCAGTCTGTTTTTCCACTTTGCAATAGATGTGATTGCAGTGCCTTTGGCTTTTACAGGTGTTTGAATTCTGTCTGTTTATTGCACAACTACCTGGCCCTCCATCCCTTGGCTACTTTTATATATGTTATTTTCCATCTGTATCACCTTAACCCCCAATTAAAAAGAGTAGACCTATTGTATGGATGTAGAGACAGGAATATATATAAAGAGCCCAGTTTCAATTCACTTTGCTTCAAGTATCCCTGCTGGGTAGGCTGGGATTCACAGTTGTTGTGCTTTTGACCTATCTTTAGCATCTGAATTTCAGCTTTCTAGAATTCTTTGGGTCTGATTTGACATATGCTAAAAACACTTTGCAAGTTCTGTAGGCTCTTTTCTCCTCACTGATACCATTCTAATTCAGGCTTAATTATTATTCTTTTTTTTCTTTTGGGGCTTAATTATTGGTCAAACAATTAATTAATTGGTCAAGCAAAGTGGTCCCACTCCCCAGTGAGTTCCTTCTTCGTGTATGTCCCAAATTTTGATTTGGAATGATTATCCTAATTTTTACTTTAATGGTACTGTTTTGCTCAAAAAAACCTTCAGTGGTTCCTCATTACTGTCAAGATAAAGTTGTTCCTTAGCCTGGCATTTAAAGCTTTCCAGTGTCTGGCACCAACTTTCTTTCCTGGGTTCATTTCCCACTAGTCTGCCCCAATAAATTGTGTTTTGAAATAAAATTGTCAGTTTTTTGTCCTCTAAACATCTCTTGAGCTTTTCTCTTTCTACTTCTTTATATGTTATTTTCCAAGGAATGTTCTCCCTTAATCTAGTCTATGCCTCTTGAAATTCTACCTATCCTTTACAGCTCAACTCAGATTTCACCTTGCTTATTAAGTGTTCAGACCATAAAATTTAAAAGTAATCAATTCCTTCTGTGAACTCTCAGTATTTATTTTCCTTGTTATTCACTTAATACTTCACATGTACAACCTTGTACCTTACGAAATTTTTTGTTTTTGTGTGTCCTGTCTCCTATATTAGGGTGTGAGAATGGCAAATGGGGATTATGTTTTATATTTTGTCCTCCTCTGCATTGTCTTACACACATAGATATTACAATATTTTCCAAGTCATATTGATTAAATCATAATGCTACTTATGAATATACTTAGAGAAATAGACCTTTTGTGGGTGTGAATGTGTGCATGTTTGCACGCATGCGCGTGTTCCTGGAATACTCGCAGATAAACTAGGGATTTTCTTGACTAGTTTCAGGGTATTTAGGGAATTGAATTGGAAATCTGATATTGCTTGGAGAACTTGTTGTTCCACAACATAAGAAGTTGGCTGTAAAGGGATATGCTCAGAAATCTGGAGTAGCCTGGTGAGTCATTGTTCTCCAGTGTAGAGCGCTACCTGTCCCGGGTGACAGAAAAACTTGGGTTCTTTCCTCTGTCTTCTTTACAGTGATGGAAACACAAAATCCTCATGTATTGAGGATTACTACATTTCTGTTTTAATTTTTCAACACAGTCTTCACAATAAAATACAAATTTTAATTGCATATCTGTTGTTTGATAATATGGGGCACCATAAAGTAGTTATATTTTAGGATTCTTGCCTTTCAAGGAGATTATAACCCCTATAAGGGAGTCTCATTTGCTATAAATCATACATGAATTTAAAAATAATATACAGCAATATGAAATATGTCACATGGAGTATATGGCTTAGTTTTTAACTGAGATATATGGAAACTTATCTAGCACTTAACTATTTTTTCACTCACTTGAAATTTATTATCACGTATACTTGTCTCTGTATTTTTTTTTTTTTAAGACGGAGTGTTGCTCTGTCGCTGGGGCTGGATGTAGTGGCATGATCTTGGCTCACTGCAACCTCCGCCTCCTGGGTTCAAGCAATTCTCCTGTCTCAGCCTCCTAAGTAGCTGGGATTTCAGATGTGCACCACCACACACAGCTGATTTTTATGTTTTTAGTAGAGATAGTGTTTCGCCATGTTGGCCAGGCTGGTCTTGAACTCCTCACCTCAGGTGATCTGCCTGCCTCGGCCTCCCAAAGTACTGGGATTACAGGCGTGAGCCACTGCACTTGGCTACTTGTCTCTGTTTTTACGTATATCCTTTCCTTCCAGATTGTAAATTATAGTGGATAGAGACTATTTATTGTACTAGTTTGTACCACAGTGCTTTCATAATGCTCTACCCATAGTATACATACATGTTCGTTACCGATGATACTAGAAGCCTAGTATGATCTGGGTAGGTTTTCTAGAGGAAGTAGGTTTGAATTCAATTTGTGGGCTTTGGAATGTTGCTTATGGCGTAGTCCCATGGAACATGAAAAAAGCGTTTTTAGTTAATAAAGTAGGTTTGGTGTACCATCTAGAACATGAAGCCTCCTTGATTACTGTGGCTTTGGCCCTAAAGTGACTCGCATCAATTCTTCTTATAGACTATCGGCTAAAAGTAGTCATAGGGTACTAGGGTACTACTTAAGGGGCTAGGAAGTGTGGGTAAGAACATGAATATTTGGTGAGGAGTAAATGATTTTGCCTTACTATAGCAGAATTGATTTTCTTTAGCGATGAATACCAAAATTGGTAGACCCTGCTTGGAGTTATTGAAGAAAAGAGGAATTGCTTTTATGTGTCAACCTAAATGAAATTTTTATTATTAAATTTATTTGTGAAAAGAACTTACAAGTACTGAATGGTAGCCTTTGGGACAGTTAAAGGAGAAATTTTACTAGTGTGTCTATTTTAGGGGTAAGTATTATGGATTTTTTTAGTTTGCTACCATCTTTAGAGTGGATATTTGAAGCAGAAAGTGAATATTTGACTTCAGTATACCTGATCCAGGACTTTCCTACATATATGGTTTAACTGGTAAGATTACAGGTAAGAAAAATGATAGAGGGAGTAAAGGGCTTAGATACTTTTGGAGACTTTTGCTGTCTGAGGAGTTCACAAAATTTCTCTAGTATCCTTAGAAGTCATTTTCCCCCATTATCAACATATTGCTAATTAATTAAAACCTGTTTTCTCCATTTTTTGTTTGCCTTTCTAATGCTTGGTTTGTTAAGGACTATTGGGTGGTGGTTAAAATAGTTGGCCAACTATCAGTGTTGGCAAAGTGTGCAGAACTGCTAGGAAGCTTAGATCCTTATTTGTCCATGAGGCTTGTTTTTTCCCTGTTTTATTCCTAAAGTCATCAATCCTGAACTTTTTAAACCTTAGACTTTCTGACTATGTTCCAATATTTTTTTCTTTTTTCTTTTTTTTTTTTGAGACGGAGTTTTGCTCTTGTTGCCGAGGCTGGAGTGCAGTGGGGCAACCTCGGCTCACTGCAACCTCCGCCTCCTAGGTTCAAGTGATTCTCCTGCCTCAGCCTCCCGAGTAGCTGGGATTACAGACATGCACCACCATGCCCAGTTCATTTTGTATTTTTAATAAAGACGGGGTTTCTCCATGTTGGTCAGGCTGGTCTTGAACTCTCCACGTCAGGTGATCTGCCCGCCTCGGTCTCCCAAAGTGCTGGGATTACAGGCATGAGTCACTGCACTTGACTGTTTTTTCCTTTTTAATGTTGAATAATGAACCATATAAAATAAATGATGACATTTTAATAACAAATTCAAAGAAAAGGAAGTATATAGAGTTAAAAAGTGCAAGTCTCTGTCTTGAAGACTTTTTTTTATGGTAGCTGTTAATTTAGACTGTGTAGTAAACACCCCTTCCCCCATTCTTTTTTATTTTTTTTAGGTCATAGCATCCTTCCCTTTGGCCCAAAGGATGGGCATGTGACTCAGGCTTGGTCTGTCATAACACTTAATTCTCTTGGACACAGTGATTGCTGCCGGATGGCCATGTGATGAGCTAAGTAGGTTGAGTCCTTCCTTGAGATTGAAAAACATATTAGATGAAGGACAGGTTCATCCCGTTGGAGTTGCTAAGCTGAGTTAACATAGAGAGTGCCATGAAGGAAGCCCATCTGCCATAGGAAAGAATGAGGCCAACATAAAGAGTAAAGCAGAGCTGACTGAGACAGACAGACTCACTCACACATACACTCACTGTCACATGCTTCAGTGCATAAGCATTGGGAGCCATTGGAGCCTTTAGATCTAGTTGCACTCTATATTAGATCCACCCAATATTTCCCAGTTAAATGAACTAATCAGTTGCCAGTTTGCTTGTGCTGGTTTGCATTGTGTTCCTGTTTTTTGTAACTGAAAGAGTCCTTGCTAATCCAGACCCCTGTTGGCATCATCATCATCATCATTAGAATCTATGTAGTAAATTTTTTTCCAGGTCTCGGTACCAGGAAAAGCTGTGTTTCCTTTGACTAGCTGGTTCGCTTGTATTACGTAGTCATCATCACTTTTGGAACTGATAGTTCTTTCTCTCTTTGGCTAATGATTTAGTTAGCTGGGGGTACATGTCTCAGTTGGATGCTCTATGGCTGCTTTATTCAGGTGATTTATGGCTGAGCTGAATGCTGGGAAACTCTTGCTTTGAGGACTTTGGGGTCAAAATCATTGTGATGACATTGAAGGCTATAGAACTTTGGGACTCAATTTGACTGTCCATTGGTGCAGATTCAGAATCATTTTCAGAGGGTAATTTCGGCTCGTTACTTTCTTGGCTCACCTCCGTGGAGAGGTGGGTTGGCAGGCTACTTAGGCATCTTTAGTGGTTATGTTCCTTAATTATTGTAAGAGAATATTCACTTGACTGCGTTTGATTGACTATGAAATATATATAGTACCTATAATTGGCAGTATGGAATAGCTTCACTCTAGCAAGTATGTATCCACATACTCTGCCCCGTGATTTTTATTAAAAAACCTAGAAACAGCATTTTTTTGAGAACTGCTTAAAACTCATTCAATCCATTGCTTTAGAAATAATCAGTTTTTACTGGACTAGGCAAGAATACCAGAGAGTATGTTGATTGCATTGTTTTAGACTGGGATAGAATTGCTTTTGCAGAGTTGTTCTTTGGTGTAATGCAATAAACATTTATTGAGAGCTATTAAAACAAACAGCTTTATGAAATTTAGCACTCCTCTTGTAGAATTATTGTGAGGATATTATCTCCTTTATCTCAGTGTCCTTGTTGATGTTGTTACTACTATTACAGTACTACTGTTACTATTAGTGGCTCATCTGGAGGACTAAGATGAGCTCATAAAATGAGTTAATATGTGATGGGCAAATACTGTCTTTAGCTGGAAGCAAATATTTATATTCAAAGGGAGACAGCTTTGTGGATGAGGGTCTGTGTTAGGAGTATGGGCTCTGGAGCCAGATTTCCTAAGCTTGAATTCTGGCTGTCTCTGCTACTACCTAGTTGTTGCGTTACTTAACCTCTTGGCGCCTCAGCCTTTTCATCTATTAAATAGGGATGATAGTATCTATCTCCACAAAGTGGTTGTGAGAATTTTGTGAGTTTATACGTACAAAATGCTTAGGTCATGCCTGGTCCAGAACATATACAATAAAGGTGAGCTGCTGTTTTTTTTTTTTTTGTTTTTTTTTAAATGTTTAAAATAAATAGTACATAGTTATGGGGTGCCTATGATATTTTGATACATGCATATGATGTATAATGATCAAATCGGGATATTTAGGATATCCATTACCTCAAACATTTATCATTTCTTTATGTCGGAAACATTTCAGATCTATTGTTTTTTATCATCTTCATCATCATCATTAGACTCTATGGTAGTAATTCTTTCTCCGGGTCTCAGTACCAGGAGAAGCTGTGTTTCCTTTGACCAGCTGGTTCACTTGTATTATGCAGTCATCTTGACTTTTGTAACTGATGGTTATTTCTCTCTTTGGAAGGGAACTCAGAGTCAAATGTGTGTTCCTTCTCTTATAACTGTATAGGACCTTATGGCATATCAACCATAAACTGTGGTAAACTGACCTCTGACTTTATCTTATTTTCCTCCCTCATTTTCTCTATGCCCAATTTCTTCTTTCTTTTTAATTCTAATACACCCTGTGAACGGTCTCAAATCCTGTTTGGAGTAATATGGAAACAAGCAAGTGATTTCATTGTAGCATGTGCTCATATTGAAATTTCAGATTAATTTTCATTTAATTTACCTTAAGCTAGCTACTTCCTCCTGACAAGGAGGAGCTATAATTTTTATTAAGATATCTCAAGTCATATCATAGATGGGTTACTTCTGGGAAGGTTCCCTTTGACAGCTAATCCTATTGATGGTGTTAGCTTTCTTTTAAGCTTTAATTACAAAGAAAACTGTGAAAATTTCATTTTATAATTATGACTTTTATTCTCATTTTTTTCTTTGTCTTTTGCTCCAGCCATCTTTTGTGGATTTGGGAAGGAAAAGGGGGGCTTATTTAAAAAATTTGTGAACCCATCGTTTTAAGAATACTCTTCAGAATAAGACTTTTATATTAGGTTATAGCATAGGCAGAGTAAAGTCTGTATGTGTTGTTATTGTCTTTCTTTTACAAACCAGAACATTAATGAATTTATTTGCAATGACAAAAAAAGTGGAATGTCCCAAAGTCTAGAATATTCCTGAATATTCTGGTTATGTCATTAGCATAATCATTTCCCCAAGCAGATGTACATGGGGCTGATATTGCCTTTTTTGGGGGAGAATTTAAAATAATTTTAATGAATGAAATGTCTCAAGTCTTTTTTAAAATTTGTAGATTCCTTCTTCCCCCCATCCCCTTTTTTTTCTTTGTAATTTACTTTTGAAGAACCTGGGTGGTTGTCCTGTAGAATTTCCTACAGTCGGGATTGCAGTTTGGTTAAACATGTTGCTCTGCCCTCTATATATCCTGTAAATCGATAGTTTGATGTAGAAGCTTGATAAAGGTTTTATTTTTTTGGTGGGGGGAGGACAAGACACCTTTATAGATGGTATGTGAGACACACAAAATCTCTGGTTATCTCTTGTGATGTTAGCAGTTGTTGGTATTACTATTAGCTTTTGCTTCTTAAAATCCTAAAGTGAACACCATGTTGTCTAGAAGAAAACGGGGAGGCATTGTCTGGAAATGATAGAGTCTGCTTTGTACAAATAGGACTCCTGGTGTGACCATTTGAGAATGAAGCAATATTGTGTGGATTCAAGAAGATCTAGGTTTCAGTCTTGGCTCCTCTGTGTAGGATCTTGCATAATCAACAAAATCAGCAACAATGACAGCAGCAGCTACATTCACTTAGTGCTTGTTTTGTACCAGATTATGTGCTAAGTGCTTTATGTACATTGTGTAGTCTAATCTTTATAACAATCCCGTAAGCCAGACATTATCGTATTTATTTTTGCAGTTCAGAAAGATTAAAAGTGTCCAAGGCCACATTGCTAAGAAATAGTGAAACAGGGAATTCAAGCCCTGCTTGACTCCAGTCTTGTGCTCATAATCACTTTGTTTTTCTAACTCTGTAAAAGTGGGTATACAAATAGCTGCCTTATCTACTTTGCAGGGTTAATTAGATGTTTGTGAAAATGCCTTGAAAAATAAGATAGATATTAAAGTGAGAAGTGTGCTGGGATGACCATTCATGAGGAAAGGTGGATGGTGGAGGCTTTGCTTGTGACTAAGTGACAGTGAAAAGTTTGGATGGAAAGAACCCTGTGGTCATTTTCTGACTTTCATTTCTATTACTATTGCTGTTGAAATGTGGAAGTGTTTTCTTCTCTTGTTAAAATTGAGAGTGATAGAGATTTTGTAGGTGGTAAATGTTGCATGTCAAGTTGCTTAAGAGTCCCTGGGTGAACAAGGATGTCTTAGTTTTACTCCATTTGCCATATATGTAGGCTTAGTACAGATGGGTTTAACCAAGAGAGAAAGAGTGTAGTCACAGTTCAAATTCTTTTTTCTAAAAGGGCAAATAAATATTTAATAAATATTTAAATTTAAATAATAAATATTTAAATCTCCTACTTTATTTATTAAATAAATAAATATTTAATAAATAAAGTAGGAGAAATTATAATTGAATGTATACTATTTTATCTCTTTAGCTGGGTAGTGGGTGTATAATATACATTAAAATTATTTTCAGTACCTCTTTATATGTCTGAACTGTTTTATAATGAATAATACTATTAAAGTACTGACCACTAATATTTGCATGTGTGACAGACTAAGAAAGAAATAGGAGTGAGGTTAGTACCTTTAGGTCTGCCTGCCTGGGACAGAAGGGCAGACTGTAGGAACGTGCACTTTTTTTGAGACGGAGTTTCACTCTTGTCGCCCAGGCTAGAGTGCAGT
Source organism: Macaca fascicularis (assembly GCF_037993035.2). Classification (NCBI taxonomy): domain Eukaryota; kingdom Metazoa; phylum Chordata; class Mammalia; order Primates; family Cercopithecidae; genus Macaca; species Macaca fascicularis. The sequence continues at coordinate 97,744,037 of NC_088387.1, read as the reverse complement.
GGTGCTATCTCGGCTCACTGCAACCTCCACCTCCCAGGTTCAAGTGATTCTCCTGCCTCAGCCTCCCCAGTAGCTGGGATTACAGGCGCCCGCCACCACGCCCGGCTAATTTTTTGTATTTTTAGTAGAGATGGGGTTTCACCATGTTGGCCAGGCTGGTCTCAAAGTCCTGACTTTAAGTGATCCGCCTTGGCCTCCCAAAGTGCTGGGATTACAGGTGTGAGCCACCACGGCTGGCTGCACTTTTTTTTTTTTTTTTTAAAGGAGATGGGATCTTGCTCTGTTGCCCAGATGGGAGTGCAGTGGCATGGTCATAGCTGACTGCAGCCTCAAACTCCTGGGCTCAAGTGACCCATCTTGGCCTCCTAAGTAACTGGGACTATAGGCATGTACCACCTGGCCTAGCTAATTTTTAAATTTTTTGTTAAGATGGATTCTCCCTGTGTTGCCCAGGCTGGTCGTGAACTCCTGGCTTCAAGTGATCCTCCTGCCTCAGCCTCTTTGTAATCCCAGACTGTTGGGATTACAGGCATGAGCCACTGTCTCTGGCAGTGCACTTTATTTTTGGTAAACTCTGGTAATGTGTTTATCAGAAAGCCTTAGGGCTTGACCTGCACACATTTTCTTGGTACTTTGCTTCTTGCAGTTCTTTTCATACTCTAGGGACTTTATTGCCATATTTTCTTTACTATGGTGAAATATCTAGTATTTCATTCTGGTATTCCGAAGAAAGTTTTCCCATTTTATTAAGATATAAATCATATTCCATAAGTCACCCTATTAAAGTGTACAATTTGGCAGCTTTTGGTATATTCACAAAGTTGTACGACTGTCACCAGTGTGTAATATCAGACTGTTTTGTTTCCTCAAAAAGAAATTCCATGCCTGTTAGCAGTCGCTCCCCATTCCTCCCTTCCTCAGCCACAGGCAACGACTAATCTACCTGCTGTCTCTATGGATTTGCCTATTTTGTACATTTCCTATAAGTGAAATCATACAATATTTCACCTTTTGTCTGACTTGTTTCACTTAGTGTAATGTTTTTGAGGTTCATCCATGTTGTAGTATGTATCAGTATTTGTTTCCTTTTTATGGCCAAATAATGTCCCACTGTAATCCATTTTGACTATTATGAGTAATGCTTCTCTGAACATTCATGTACAAGTTTTTGCATGGACATATGTTTTCATTTGTCTTGAGTATATGAATTGATATACTCAATTGATAATTGAGGGGTCATATGATAATTGTGTTTAACATTGTGAGAACCGCAAAACTGTTTACCAAAGTGGCTACACCATTTTGCATTCCCACCAGCAGTGTATGAGGGTTCTGATTTCTCCACATCCTTCAGTGAAGTGGCATCTCACTATAATTTTGATTTGCATTTCCCTAATGACTGTGTTGAACAGTTTTGCATATGCTTTTTGGTCATTTGTACATTTTCCTTAAAGAAATGTCTCTTCAGATGTTTTGCTTATTTTTAAATTGTGTTGCCTTTTTGTTATTGAATTGTAAGAATTCTTTATATATTCTGGATGCAAGTCCTTTATCAGATATAGGATTTGCAAATATGTTCTCCCATCCTGTAGTTTCTCTTTTTACTTTCTTGGTGGTTATTTTTTGAGGGACAAAAGTTTCTAATTTTGATGAAGTCCCATTTATTGATTTTGTTCCTTCTTATGCTTTTGGTGCCATATCGAAGAAACTGTTGTTTAATCCAAGGTCACAAAAATTTATGTCTTTTTTTCCTAAGAGTTTTAGTGCTTACATTTAGGTCTTTGATATATTTTTAGTTAATTTTTCTATATGGTATGAGGTAGATCCCAATTTTTTTTACAGTGGGGGCAAAAGCTCACTATCTTCCAAATACGTACATCAGTAGCACTTTCAGTTTCCACCTTGCTTGATGATATTTTAATCATTACATGATTCTGCCACTTCATTTGTTTCACCCTCGACTCCCTGCTGAGTATTTGCTGTACCAAAACTATACTAACTTTTGCACTTATCGTAGGATGTGAAAGTTAGGAAGATGTTTATTGATTATGCAGTTGAATCTCTATTGGAGTAGAACCCCCTGCATCTGTGACAGAAGAGCTTTCAACTTCTGGAACAGTTTTAGAGGTGGTTAGTTCACTGAAGTGTGCTGTGTTATAATACAATAGTTGTATTAAGAAGTCTTACCTATTCAAACATCATTTTATAAATAAAAAAAGTTTCAGAGGGAACAGGTGTTTAGGAACTCAATAGTTTTAATAAGTTATTTTGCTTTTAGCAGTTTAAATTAAAGAGAGTTGGTGATTGCATCAAAACCCACAGTGTTTTATAATTAAATGAGAACTTTATATCCACCAGTGTAGTAGGAGAAATGCTTGTATTCCTAAAGCAATTCAGGTCAGTTTTTAAAAGCTCTAATGGCTAGAAAGCTTATTCTTTTGTTGAGTTGGAATGTTGCCCTTGGTAATGACTACCCATTTTATCAAGGTCCTCTTAAAACTCAGCGTCTAAAATTAAACTTCACTTATGTGCAGAGTGGTGCAGAGTGTAATTGGCTGATAGTTTTTTTTGTTTTTCCTTTTCATATAACCCAGAATTAAGCTGTTATTGGAAGCCATGCTATCTTTGGGGCTCATCTGGAGTTTGTTATCAGTGAAACCCCTCTCTAACAAGAGTTTCTAAGTGCGTCTCCTGTTCCTTTGAAACACTACAATTGTGAAATGTGCTTTGCATCTATAGATCTGGACTCATCTCTGTGACTTCTTGGCTGTGTCACCTTAGCCAGAACACCCAGTTTCTTTGATCTCAACTCGCTTTTCTGTTGAATGGAGTTAATTCCTCCATTTTTGCAGTATTGGATGATTAAATGAAATGATTTGTGTGTGTGGGTGCGTATGGCTCTAGTGATGAAAGTAAGGCTTGTGAAAACAGCCTTCTGTCACAGGTACTTCTTTGCTGGCCTTACTTAGTCAGATATTAGCTATTTGTTAGCATCCGTCCAGTTCAGATGTCTTTATATCCTGAATTGATAGGAAGTATTTCAAACATGCAGAAAAGAATAAATAGTGGAAAAATAATTCTGTGCACCTTCTGCCCAATTTAGATCTTAACATTTTACCTTATTTCAGATTTTTTAAAAAAGAAGTAAAACATTGTGGAGTTGAACCTTCTGTGTACCCTCTTTCTTTTACCTCTTCCCCATTCCCCAGAGGAAACATTGTTCTGAATATATTTGTATCTATACATAATGTAATTGTTTTGCATGTTTTAAACCTCAAATACATACTATACTGCAATACGCTCTTGCAGTAGCCTTTTTTTTCTCATCCTTTTTTTTCCTGCGATTTCTGTTTCATGGCTACATCACAATTTATTTACTCATGCTCCTCTGGGTGGTTATTAAGTAATTTCCATGTTTTATTATTGGACAATGCTGTAGTCAACATTCCTGAACATATTGCTTGTGAACGTATGTGCATTTCTGTAGAGAGCTTGGAAGGAGAGAGTGTGTGTGTGTGCGTGCACACACATGTACATGTGCGCTTGCATATACGATTGGAATCTCTGGTTGAAAAGTATATGCATCTTCAACTTTGGAGAATAATTTGACATTATTTAATAAAGTATACCAATTTAAACATTACTGTCAGAGTGTGAGAGTTTTACATTCCTCACACATTTCCAGTGTTCCATTTCTTAGCATTATCTAAAATGGGATTCATAAGGTTCTAGATGGTTAGCAGCTATTAGGTTCAGCAATTTCTCCGGCCAACTCTAGAAGCACTTGGTATATGTAGAAAACATTTATTCTATCAAATGAACAGGCTTCTGGTACTGTGTGGCTCAGGATCTATGACTAACTTATTCTGGTATAAAGCCACCCAGAATTCATTTGACCAGTTTACTTGAAAAATAGCAAATTTTTAGTCCAGGAGCGGTGGCTCATGCACTTTGGGAGGCTGAGGCAGGCGGATCATGAGGTCAGGAGATTGAGACCATCCTGGCTAACACTGTGAAACCCCACCTCTACTAAAAATACAAAAAATTAGCCGGGTGTGGTGGCGGGCACCTGTAGTCCCAGCTGCTCGGGAGGCTGAGGCGGGAGAATCTTCAACCCGGGAGGTGAGGTTGCAGTAAGCCGAGTTCGCGCCACTGCACTCCAGCCCGGGCAACAGAGCGAGACTCTGTCTCAAAAAAAAAGAAGAAGAAAAAAAGAAAAATGGCAGATTTTTATCTCTGAGTCACATAAGCATTGGTAATAGTCTTCATTACCTATATATTACTTGATTAAGCTCTATGTGAGCAAGTAAAGTGAGTATCTGGCAATTGTGACTTAAAATAAATATTATTAAGAGATTAATAAAATAAGCATAGGTTAATCTGTAATAAAATGTAAATATAGGACCAGGTGTGGTAGCTCACAGCCTTAATCTTAGCACTTTGGGAGACTGAGGCAGGTGGACCACTTGAGCCCAGGGGTTTGAGACCAGCCTGGGCAATGTGAGGAAACTCTATCTCTACAAAAATACAAAAATTAGCCGGTTATGTTGGCGGTGTGCCTCTGAGGTGGGAGGATCGCTTAAGCTCGGGAGGTCGAGACTGTAGTGAGTGGTGATTGGGCCACTGTGCTCCCACCTGGTGACACGGTAGAGTGTCTCAAAAAAAAAAAAAAAAAAAAGAAAAGAAAAAAAAAGTAAATGTATAAATAGATAAATTTATATGGCTTAAGATTTTGACGTTAAAGACATCTAGGATAATTTAATGTGAAGTGTAGTATAATGAATGTTAGGTGAATATGCAGAATTAATAAAGTTACATTAATCATCCATAGCTTAAAGACAGAGATGGTACAGATTCATTGGATTAAGAAGCAAGTGTGTGAGCCAGAAGAGTGCTTATCAATTTGTGTGACCTTTGCTTGGACTCCAGGCATCAGAATAAGTTACCAAAGTTGTTTAATCTAATTTAGCATTGAGAAAGAACTTACCTGAAAGAGATTATTTTCAAGTTTTGTATTAAAAACATGTTTCTTATGACATTCCTAAATTATTAAAGGTGCATTTAGGAACAACTTATTTTGGGGACATTTATTTTGGCACCTTTTTATTTATTTTCATTTTTATTATTTTTTTTGAGATGGAGTCTGGCTCTGTTACCCAGGCTGGAGTGTGGTGGCGCGCTCATGGCTCACTGCAACCTCCGCCTACCAGGCTCAATCTGTCCTCCCATCTCAGCCTCACAAGTAGCTGGGATTACAGGCTCACACTACCATGCTCAGCTAATATGTTTTTTTTGTTGTTTTGTTTTGTTTTTTTTTTGAGATGGAGTCTTGCTCTGTCACCCAGGCTGGAGTGCAGTGGCCGGATCTCAGCTCACTGCAAGCTCCGCCTCCCGGGTTTACGCCATTCTCCTGCCTCAGCCTCCCGAGTAGCTGGGACTACAGGCGCCCGCCACCTCACCCGGCTAGTTTTTTGTATTTTTTAGTAGAGACGGGGTTTCACCGGATTAGTCAGGATGGTCTCGATTTCCTAACCTCGTGATCCGCCCGTCTCGGCCTCCCAAAGTGCTGGGATTACAGGCTTGAGCCACCGCGCCCAGCCTGCTCAGCTAATATTTTAAAACTTTTTTTTAGAGATAGGTTCTCACTATGTTGCCCAGGCTGGTCTCAAACTCTTGGGCTCAAGCAGTCCTCCTGCCACGGCCTCCTAGAGTTCTGGGTATTACAGGTGTGAGTCACCGTGCCTGGCCTTTGGCAACCTTTTAATAATTTATCTCAACTTTTGGCATTTTGAGTGATTAAGAGTGATTCATGTTATATTACTTGGAGGAAGACTGTCTTGTTTTCTTGCTTGCTTGTTTGCAGTATTGGATGATTGGTCCAAAGTTATGAAAAGAATATTGGAACATTATTTATGGAAACTAGGGGGAAATGTTAAAAAGTAGGAGGGAGAAAAAACCCGTAGAGCAAATAAAGTAAGCAATAACTACCTATACGTAGTACTATCCCTAAACAAAAGCCATTGGTGGGCTTCTGAAAGTTAGTCTAGATTTATAATTTTATTCAGTTTTTTTCCTAAAGCTAGTCTATAATTTTTTTTTTTTTTTTTTTTTTTTTTTTTGAGGCGGAGTCTCGCTCTGTCACCCAGGCTGGAGTGCAGTGGCGCGATCTCGGCTCACTGCAAGCTCCGCCTCCCGGGTTCCCGCCATTCTCCTGCCTCAGCCTCCCGAGTACCTGGGACTACAGGCGCCGCCACCACGCCCGGCTAATTTTTTTGTATTTTTAGTGGAGACGGGGTTTCATTGTGTTAGCCAGGATGGTCTCGATCTCCTGACCTCGTGATCCGCCCGTCTCGGCCTCCCAAAGTGCTGGGATTACAGGCTTGAGCCACCGCGCCCGGCAAGCTAGTCTATAATTTATAGAACCAGGAGTTAAAAGCAAAACAAACAAAAAACAGAAGCCTTCAGTGAAGCTCCTTCAAGAAAGAAGTTATTCTTTTAGTTCTACTTCTGCTCTTTGTCAGTGCCTCAGAAGCTCTTACTAAGGAAGAGCCTTAGCTCAGCCGGCAGGCGGTCACTGTAGCGGCTTGACTCCTGTGTGCTAGCTGCTTGGTAGGCTGAATAGACTGAGCCATGATCTGCATGTTATAAAGGCACAAGTGACATGGACCCTGACCTATGAAATAATTTTTTTCTCTTTATGAATATAAATAGGTTTTGCCTTTTTTTTAAATTGAGGGGTGGAGCTAAGACGAAAGTTCATTACATTGTAAATGCAAATGAATTATATGTTGCTGCTGTTAAACTGAGCCAAGCTGATGGCCACACTAATTAAATGTCAGTGCATATATTAGTACAGATTAAGAATTTTTTTAACTTGGTTTGATCCCCCTTCAATTTTCAGTCTGATACCTGACCCTTTTCTCTCCTCTCTCACATGTTAGCATCATCTTTCTCACTTCCTCTCTTATACCTCTGTTATACCCATTGCTGTGAAGTTGCCTCTCTGGCCTTCATTCCAATGTACTTTCCTATTTCTAGCCAGCTTTTTTTTTTTTTCATTTTAAAAATATATCTTTATATACCAGTGTTTTTTCCTGTGCTCCCCCTTCAACCACACACACACACACACACACACACACACACACACACACACACCCGTTTTATTTAGACTTCCCAGTATTTTACTGTACGTTGAATTTGAATGCTTTAAGGCTAGTGCATACTCTTCTTCAGTTAGGTCTAGGCCCAATATTTTCCTATTGGCTTAAGCTTGCCCCATTTACACACTTTTTTACTTTGGTTCTTGTAGAGAATTGAATTTGTATTTTTTGTACTGTATTTTCTGCTGTGAGTGTCTTCCTTTTTTTCCTTCAGTTTCTCCCTTCTTCCGCTCTGTGTGGAATCTCTTCTGCTTGTCACTACTCTTCTGTTTGCACACTACCCACCCTTTTCCAAGACCCAGTATGTACCAACTTTCTCCTCTGAGCAAATGCATTTCATTTGTACCTGGAGTACACATTGCATTTTCTCACAGCCAGGCCCTTCTTGGATTTCCCTTATCTGGAGCTGAGGTTTTTCTCTCAGGGTTTATGTCTGCGAGAGCCTTTTCACACTGACAAGGTGTTTTTGCCACTGTGAGATTTCCTTTCACAGAAACTAGAAGGCTAATTTACCTAGCATGCATGCCTTTGACATACAGGTATTTATTTATCTGGCTCAAACAATTAGAACTAGAATATTGGAAACAAGGTTGTTCTTAGGAAGATTTTACTCAAAGCCACCAGAGCATACATGTGAAGTGGTTATCATTGAGCTTAGTTGTTGCTAGCTTTTTCATTTTAAAATAGTTTTATCTTTGTATTAGGGCACAGGATGGTAGAGATAGTATGACTGGGTGTTTCTAGTGATAATTATGATAATTTGCTAGGATTTACAACTAGGAAGGGAATTATTTAGAATTTTAGTTAGTGAAATGATAATATAGTAATAACGTCAGAATTTTGGAATGTGCCTCATGATTTCACTACACTCTTTTAATTTTTACATAGTTCCTTCTGGTAGTTGTCTACAAGTGTATGTATTTTGTGGAGATATTCTTACCATGTTTTTTTTGTTCTTGTATTCTGTTTCTCATTTAACATAACTAGTAATAACAACCATTTATTGAGTGAACATATATTTTAAAAGTCCTAACAAAATTTTAGCAAATCAAATCCAATAATATATAAAAAGTATAATACATTATGGTAGAGGTTACCTTGGGAGTGCAAGATTGGTTTAATATTCAAAAATTAATAAATGTATTTTACCATGTTAACAGACTAAAAAGGAAAAAATATGGACATCTCAATAAATGCAGAAAAAGCATTTGATAAAAATTCAGCAAATTAGAAATAGAGATAAGAATTCTCAGCAAATTAGAAAAAAGAGGGCTTCCTTAACCTGATAAATGGAGTGTATTTATGAAAAGCCTACAGTTTAACATTATACTTAATGGCGAAAGACTAAATGCTTTCCCTCCATAATCAGGGACAAGGGAAGTATATCTCTTCTTACCACTTCTCTTTCACATTATACTGGAGGTTCTAATCTGTGTGGTAAAGTAAAAAAAAGAACTAAAAGGCATCCAGATTGGCAAGGAAGAAGTAACTTTTTATTTGCAGGTGACATGATTATCTACAAATAGATTCTACAAAAAAGCTACTAAAAGTAATATGTGAGTTGAACAAGGTTGTAGGATAGAAGATCAATATGTAAACCTGAATTGTATTTTTGTATATTGGCAATGAACATTTGGAACTTGCAATAAAAATTAATGCCATGTATAAAAACATTGAATACTATGAAATACTTAGAGAAAAATCTGAGAAAAGATGTTTAAGACTTGTACACTGAAAACTATAAAGTGTTCCTAAGAGATGTTAAGATGACCTAAGCAAATGGAGAGAGAGATTGTGTTTATGCAACAGAAGACTAAACACTAAGATGTCACCTTTCCCCAAGTGTTCTGTGTGTACTGTGCAATACCAGTCAAAATCCTAGCAGGAATTTTTTGGTACTGATTGACAAGCTGATTCTAAAATTGACATAGAAATACAGAGGGCCGGGCGCGGTGGCTCAAGCCTGTAATCCCAGCACTTTGGGAGGCCGAGACGGGCGGATCACGAGGTCAGGAGTTCGAGACCATCCTGGCTAACACGGTGAAACCCCGTCTCTACTAAAAAATACAAAAAACTAGCCGGGCGAGGTGGCGGGCGCCTGTAGTCCCGGCTACTCGGGAGGCTGAGGCAGGAGAATGGTGTAAAAACCCGGGAGGCAGAGCTTGCAGTGAGCTGAGATCCGGCCACTGCACTCCAGCCTGGGCGACACAGCGAGACTCCGTCTCAAAAAAAAAAAAAAAAGAAAAAAGAAATACAGAGGACCTAGAGCAGCCAAAACAACTTTGAAAAAGAAGAAAATTGTTGTAAGACTTACACTATTTATCTTCAAGTCTTATTATAAAACTGTAGTCATCACAATAGGGTGGTATGGGTTTCAAGACAGACAAGTAGATTGATGGAACAGAATAGAAAGTCTGGAATAGATTCATTTACATATGTGATAAACAAAACGTATATGTATACAATGAAATATTATAATTCAGTCATAAAAAGGAATGAAGTACTGATACATGCTACAACATGGATGAACCTTTAAAACATTAGGCTAATTGAAAGAAGCCAGTCACAAAAGATCACTATAGAGTGGTCTCTATAGAAACAGAAAGTAGATTAGTGGTTGCCTTAGGGCTAGGTTGGAAGGACTAGGGGACAGGGTTTCTTTTTGAGATGATGAATATGTTCTAAAATTGACTATGGTGATGGTTACTCATGTCTTTGAATATACCAAAAATCATTGACTTGTACGATTTAAACAGGTGAATTGTATGGTATATGACCTATCTCACTATAACTGTTAAAAAGAAAACACGGTTGGGCATGGTGGCTCACATCTGTAATCCCAGTACTTTGGGATGCTGAGGCTGGAGGATCGTTTGAGGCTAGGAGTTTGAGAACAGCCTGGGCAACAAAGGCCCTGTCTCTACAAAATAAAAAATTAAAAAATTAGCTGGGTGAGGTGATGCATGCCTAATACTAGTAGGCATAGTCTCGGGAGGCTGAGATGGGAGGATTGCTTGTGCCCAGAAGCTGGAGGCTGCAGTGAGTTAAGATGCCCCCCAAATAGAAAATTTAGTAGCAGTATTTTTTGAAAAGTATGAAAGAACAAGCCATGTGTTGAGAAAAAAAAAAAATATTTGTAATTCATTTATAAAGGATTTAATTCCAGAGTATATGGAGTTATCAAAGCTCAATATTAAGGAAACATAAAAACTAATTCAGAAATGAGCAGAGTACCTGTACAGAGAGTTTACTAACAGAGATACACAGATGACGGATGAGCACATCAAAAGATAATAAACATCATTAATCATTACAGAAGTGTGGATAAAATCCATAATGAGAGATCACTAACACCTTTTAAAATGGCTAACATTGCCATAAGTAGAAAGCTGAAACTGGATCCCTTCCTTACGCCTTATACAAAAATCAATTCAAGATGGATTAGAGACTTAAATGTTAGACCTAAAACCATAAAAAACCCCAGAAGAAAACCTAGGCGGCCGGGTGCGGTGGCTCAAGCCTGTAATCCCAGCACTTTGGGAGGCCGAGACGGGCGGATCACGAGGTCAGGAGATCGAGACTATCCTGGCTAATACGGTGAAACCCCGTCTCTACTAAAAAAAATACAAAAAAACTAGCCGGACGAGGTGGCAAGAACCTGTAGTCCCAGCTACTCGGGAGGCTGAGGCAGGAGAATGGCGTAAACCCTGGAGGCGGAGCTTGCAGTGAGCTGAGATCCGGCCACTGCACTCCAGCCTGGGTGACAGAGTGAGACTCCGTCTCAAAAAAAAAAAAAAAAAAAAAAAAAAGAAAACCTAGGCAATACCATTCAGGACATAGGCATGGGCAAGGACTTCATGACTAAAACAACAAAAGCCAAAATTGACAAATGGGATCTAATTAAACTGAAGAGCTTCTGCACAGCAAAAGAAACTATCATCAGAGTGAACAGGCAGCCTACAGAATGGGAGAAAATTTTTGCAATCTACTCATCTGACAAAGGGCTAATATACAGAACCTACAAAGAACTCAAACAAATTTACAAGAAAAAAACAACCCCATCAAAAAGTGGGCAAACGATATGAACAGACACTTCTCAAAAGAAGACATTTATGCAGCCAACAGACACATGAAAAAATGCTCATCATCACTGGCCATCAGAGAAATGCAAATCAAAACCACAATGAGATACCACCTCATACCAGTTAGAATGGTGATCATTAAGAAGTCAGGAAACAACAGGTGCTGGAGAGGATGTGGAGAAATAGGAACACTTTTACACTGTTGGTAGGACTGTAAACTAATTCAACCTTTGTGGAAGACAGTGTGGCGATTCCTCAAGGATCTAGAACTAGAAATGCCATTTGACCCAGCCATCCCATTACTGGGTATATACCCAAAGGATTATAAATCATGCTGCTATAAAGACACATGAACACGTATGTTTATTGCAGCACTATTCACAATAGCAAAGACTCGGAACCAACCCAAATGTCCATCAATGACAGACTGGATTAAGAAAATGTGGCACATATACACCATGGAATACTATGCAGCCAGAAAAAAGGATGAGTTCTTGTCCTTTGTAGGGACATGGATGCAGCTGGAAACCATCATTCTCAGCAAACTGTCGCAAGAACAGAAAACCAAATACTGTATCTTCTCTCTCATAGGTGGGAATTGAACAATGAGAACACTTGGACACAGGAAGGGGAACATCATACACCGGGGCCTGTTGTGGGGTGGGGAGAGGGCGGACTGGGGAGGGATAGCATTAGGAGATATACCTAATGTAAATGACGAGTTAATGGGTGCAGCACACCAACATGGCACATGTATACATACGTAACAAACCTGCATGTTGTGCACAGGTACTCTAGAATATAAAGTATAATAAAAAAATGGCTAACATTAAAAGGACTGACTGTACTAAGTGTTGGCAACTGGAATGCTCACACACAGCTGGTGAGAATGTAAAACCATATACTACTTTGGGAAATAGCTTGACAATTTTTTTTTTTAAGTTAAACAAATACTTAACATGTGACCCAGCCATTCTACTCTTAGGCAGTTTACTTAAGATAAATGAAAGCATATGTCCATATAAAATTTGAACATGAGTTATTGTAACTGTGTTATTTTTAATACTCCCAAATTAGAAACAATCCAAACGTCCTTAATAGGTAAGTGGATAGATGTGGTATATCCATTAAATGGAATAGTACTCAGCAATAAAAATGCAATAACCATATGCACAACAACTTGAATGGGTATCAAAATAATTATTCTGAGTTAAAGCTGCCAACCAAAAAAGAGTGCATTCTGTATGATTCTGTTTGTTAAAATCCTGGAACATGCATCTTAATCAGTAGTGAAAGAGTGCAGTTCAGTGCATGTCTGCGAATTGTGTTGAGCACAGGGAAGCGTGGGAATGAGGGATCATAAGATGCACAAGGAAACTTATGAGAGTGATGGATATTGCATTATCTGGATTGTGGTGATGGTTTTATTGGTGTATACATGTGTCAAAATTTATAAAACTGTATATTTTAAACACATGCAGCTGATTATGTGTTCATTATGCCTCAAAGCTGTTTTAAGTAAAATAAAGTCTTGCGAATGGGAAAAAGCTCAAAGTCTGTGTAATGTCCTACAAAGCTCTGTATGATCTGGCCCTTGTTATCTTTCTGACCTTTTCTCCTATTGTTCTTTTTCCTTGCTCATTCTTTAGCCAGACTAGCAACTTTGCTGTTCCTTGACTATTCCAGGCTGCTTCCTGCCTTAGGAGAATTTGCTTTAGCTTTTTTTTTTTTTTCTCCCTGCTTTTGATGTTCTTTTCCTTAGATACTTGCTTCATAACCCTCTCAACTCTTCAAGTCTTTGCTCAAATCTTACCTTGAGTAAAGGAAGTCTACCTGTTTATTTTTTCTCTCTCTCCAGCTTTGTTAGAGTATAATTGATGAATAAAAATGTTACATGCTTATGGTATACAACATGATATTTTGATATATATATATGTGTTGTGAAATGATTAAATTAAGCTGATCAGCGTATCGGTCACCTCACATGTTTTTGTGGTGAGAACTGTCTTAGCAATTTTACAGTGCATTATTGTTAGCTATAGTTACCATGCGGTAAAATAGAGCTCCAGAATTTATTCATGTTGTCAGAGTGAAACTTTATAACCTTTGACTAACATCTCTCCATTCCTACCCCTTCCTGTCTTCAGCCTCTGGTAACCATCATTCTGTTCTCTGCTTCTATGAGTTCAACTTTTTAAGATTCTAAGTATTTAGTGAGATCATGTAATATTTGTCCTTCTGTGTCTGGTTTATTTCACTTAGTATAAAGTCCTCCAAGTTCATCCATGTTGTCACAATTTACAGGATTTTCTTCTTTTTAAAGGCCAAATACTATTTCATACACATACTACAGTTTCTTTATCTATTAGACTATCTTTGGATACTTAGGTTGTTTTTATATTTTGGCTGTTATGAATAATGCCATAGTCAACATGAGAGTTAGATATCTCCTTAACATACTGACTTCATTTCCTCTGGATATATATCCAGAAGTAGGATTGCTAGATCATTTGATAACTCTGTTTTAAATTTTTTGAGGAACCTCCCTACTATTTTTCATAATGACTGTACCAATTTACATTCTCACCAACAATGTATAAGGTTTCCCTTTGCTCCACATCCTTGCCAAAACTTGTTATCTTTTTTCTTTTTGGTAATTGCCATTCTATCAGCTGTGGGACATCCTGTCTAGTATCCTCATCCCCTTCACTCCAATCCCCTTCCTTCCCTATTCTCCCAGCCCTCCATACGTACTACCTTCTAATATAACATATAATTATATATTTTATTGTTTGCCTCTCCGCAGTGGAATGTAAGTTCTGTGAGGGCAGAATAGAATAGTACCCGGCTTGTAGTAGCCTCTCATTACATATTTGTTGAATGGATGAGCTCCCAGCTTTTGCAGCATGGACTGACTCATTTTCTCTTAATCACTCACCATAATATATACCTTCTCTAACATTTATTATTGAGTTTTCATAATGACTTAGTTTTTATAGTGATAATTCAGTAACACTACACCACTTCATCTAGTTGTGGTCTAATTTATTAAACAGTTTCTTATCATTTAGTTTATTCCTGAAGAATAGAGTCATTCATTTAGCAAACATTTAGAAGTCTACTGTGTTCAAGCTTTGTGTGTCAGCCTCATAAAAATGAAGAAAATATGGACCTTGCTCTCAAGGAACTCTCCAACTATAGTGGAGGTAGATATATCAACAGTTATTATAATGGTATCTGATAAGGGGGCATATCAGAAGGCATTTGAAGGTACACCAGATGGAGTGCCCAATTATGAGAGCTGGAGGTTAGATCCTGATTTGGCAATGGTATAGAAACGGGAGGAGGAAGAACAACTGAGTAAGATAATGCAGTAATCAAAATGTATGTCAAGAGATGATTTGGGCCAGATATTAAAATAGATTGGAAAGGGGCTAAAGATTGTCAAAGATGGAAAAGATGAAGTAAAAATTTAATTATTAGCCATATATTAATGTTTTCTAGTAATTCATAATCTAATACATTATTATTAGAGGAAGATTCTTGCTTTTAAGGATTTGAAAGAGGTAATACATTTAGATTGCATTTGTGTTAAAGTTTGTAGTACTCATACTCTTAGGAGAAGGGAGGATTGAGTATTTAGAATTATCTTAAACTACAGTCAGTGGAAATTATAAGCTAATAGTTGTAGAAGTGAGCACTTTTTGAGTGCTTATCTTGTATCAGGCCTTACTCTAAATATTTTACATGTGTTAATTGAAAATAATCTAATTTCACCCTCATTTATTTGTATGATCAAGTCAATTATCTGTAGGTAGGTTAGTTGCATTTGGGGTTATCCATTCATTTCAGAAAACATCTTCATGGACTGTGTCATTCTGTTCTCCCTTAATATCTTTCAGTTGTTTTTACTGCTCCGATCAGCTTTTTAAAACAAATAATCATACCTGTTTTTAAAAACTGCTAAATAGATTGTTGTTATTAGAGTCTCCCTTCTCCCCATACATCATGGGTACGATTGTTAGAAACTGGGCTTTTTGGCTGGGCACAGTGGCTCACGCCTGTAATCCCAGCACTTTGGGAAGCTGAGGTACTTGGATCATGAGGTCAAGAGATCAAGACTATTCTGGCCAACATGGTCAAACCCCATCTCTACTAAAAATACAAAAATTAGTTGGGCGTGGTGGCGCGTTCCTGTAGTCCCAGCTACCTGGTAGGCTGAGGCAGGAGAATCATTTGAACCGGGAGGTGGAGGGTGCAGTGAGCCAAGATTGTGCCACGGCACTCCAGCCTGGCAACAGAGTGTGACTCCTTCTCAAAAAAAAAAAAAAATAAATAAATAAAAGAAAAGAAAGAAACTGGGCTTTTTAAAGGATTTGAAGACCCAAAATCTCTTGAGGAAGGAGAAAAGTTGTGAGGCAGTTCATTTATGGGAGCTGATTTCAGACAGAGCCTGAACTTTATGACAAATGATGGACTTTGCACAAAAATATCTTCATCCCCCATTGTCTGATGATTTTTAAATTTTAGTTTATGTTGCCAGAAATTCTGTTTATTAAGCATTAATTTGAGTAGGGAAAAAGCTGTTTTTCAGATAGTTCTGGTTAGGCTAAGAGGTTATAATCATTTTAATAAATTGTTCAAATCAGATTGCCTTTCAACTTCTTTTTATTTAACTTACTTTTAATTTTATTTATTTGTTACTTACTTTTTTACTTACATACTTACTTATTTTACTTTATTTTTTAGACGGGGTCACGCTCTGTTGCCAAGGCTGGTGGAGTGCAGTGGCACAGTCATGGCTCACTGAAGCCTCAACCTCCTGGACTCAAATGACCCTCCCACCTCAGCCTCCTGAGTAGCTGGGACTACAGATGTGTGCCACCATGCCTGGCTGCTTTTTAAATTATTTTGTAGAGATGGGGTCCCACTCTGTTGCCCACATTGGTCTTGAACTCCTGGGCTTGAGCGATCCTCCTGCCTCGGCCTCCCAAAATGCTAAGATTGTGTGAGTCACTGTGCCTGGCCTCCCCTACTTCATATATGTATATATATATATATTTTGAGATGGAGTTTCACTGTTGTTGCCCAGGCTGGAGTGCAATGGCATGATCTCAGCTTACTGCAACGTCCTCCTCCCAGGTTCAAGTGATTCTCCTGCCTCAGCCTCCTGAGTAGCTGGGATTATAGGTGCCTGCCACGATGCCCAGCTAATTTTTCAGTAATTTTAATAGAGATGGGGTTTCACTGTGTTGACCAGGCTGGCCTTGAACTCCCAACCTCCGTTGATCCACCTGCCTCGGCCTCCCAGAGTGCTGGGATTAAGGCATGAGCCACTGCGCCCAGACTACTGCATATTTTTTGAACTTACGGAGTGGAAACTGTAATTAGAAGGGAGAAATGTAATTTTCGATATCAGAGTACTATGGTAAATTTGGCATCCGGTCTAGGGCTAGTGCAGGGTACTGTGGTGTGGGAAGGCTTAGAGAATCTGAGGGTAGTGAAATTAGGGGAGAGGAGCTTGTGCACAAAAGTGCAATATTGCAAAACACAAATTGTTTCATTAAAAAATTACTAGGGATGGTACTTTAGGCAGTGGCCATTTTAGGGGAAGTAAGGGCATTTTTTCTTCAAGTCTGTCATCTAATGACCTCTCACTTACTTGCTCAGAACTCATTCGTTCTTCATTGGAGTCTCATTTTCCAAATTTGGGAGACTAGTAGTGGAGTTAAAGATTAGGTTGAATTTGGAAAAGATAAAAGTGAATCAAATTTATGGGAAGATGCATATAAAATGATAATAAATGACTAGCATACAGATAAAATCAAGGATACAGAGAACAAGGGCGGCATGTTAAGGATAAGCATTAGGAAAGCAGAATCGGAGATTTGATTTGTAAGGAAGCTGATTATTTTTTTGATCTCACTTCTACGTGATTATCTTTAGTAATGTGGAAATAGCTACTTCAGATTATAGTCTTTATTATGTTAGAAAGTTCATTTTTTTTTTTTTTTCCGAGACAGTCTCTCTCTGTCACTCAGGCTGGAGTGCAGTGGTGTGATCTTGGCTCACTGCAGCCTCCACTTCCCGGGTTCAAGCGATTCTCCTGCCTCGGCCTTCTGGGTACTGGGATTACAGGCATGCGTTACCATGCCCGGCTAATTTTTTTGTATTTTTAGTAGGGATGGGGTTTTACCGTGTTGACCAGGCTAGTCTCAAACTCCTAGCCTCAAGTGATCCGCCCGCCTCAGCCTCCCAAAGTGCTGGGATTACAGGCACGAGCCCCTGTGTCCAGCCTTATGCTAGAAAGTTCAAATAATCATCCTTAGGTCTGCTTCCTTATGTTCTCTTCTTATTGCTCCTAGTTCTACTCTCTAAAGTTACATAGGACGAGTCTGTGTCCATTTTGGTGTATTAGGCTTAAGATACTTGATGACTGCTTTGATGTCTGTATTTGAAGATCGCTGTTCTATCTTCCTATATGCGTCTCTTTTGCAGGCTATATTTTACTGGCCTAATTGTTTCATGGATATCATTGTTTTCAGACTCTTTTGGAAATCCTTATGGATATTCTCTAATTTGTAACTCCTTTAAATTATGATTTCAAAACCTCACATAATAGGTAAGATGTGATTCTGGTGGTTCAGATTAGAATGGGTCTGTTTAATCAGTGTGATTATAGTAATCCAAGTTTGCAGTTAGGTTTGTTTGTTTGTTTTTTTTAATGGTTGTATTCCACATTTTGTTTTCATTGACTACTTTGATCATGTAAACCTATAGGTTAATACATTTCTCCCCCTTACTGTCCCCCTTTCCTTTCTACCTCTTTTTTTTCATAATTGGCTTTCATTCTAGAATAGAAAAGAGAATGGTGTAGTAACATGAGCCATGGATTTTAGGGGCAGAAAGATTTGGGTTCCTTCATTTATTAGTAAAGTGTCCTTGGACTATTGATCTTTTTTTTAAAAAATAGGCTATTAATTTATTTTTACTAAGATTGTGGTGAGATTTCCATGAAATAATCTAGGGGAAAGACTTCATACTATTCTTCATTCTCGTGCTTTACTTATCCTCAATTTTGAAAAATGTTTTTAAAAATAAATTTTATTGGCTGGGCGCAGTGGCTCACTGCACTGCAGCCTTCGTGACAAGAGCCAGACCCTTTCTCAAAAAATAAAATAAATAAATAAATTCTGTTGTATATATTTAAGGTGTACAACATGATGTTATGAGATACATGTGAAGTTGGCTCTCTGTATCTGTGGGTTTTGCATCCATGGATTCAACCAACCACAGATGAAAAATATTTGAAAAAAAATTTAAAATAACAATACAACAAGATATAATGCAAATTAAAAAAATAATACAGTATAACAACTATTTACATAGTGTATACATTTATTAGGTATAAATAGTCTTGAGATTATTTAAAGCATATAGGACAATATGCATAGGTTATATGCAAACCATTTTACATAAGGAAGTTGAGCATTCTCATAATTTGATATCCTGGGGTGGGGTCTGGGAACTAATCCCCCACGGATAGGAGGAACGACTATATAGTAAAATAGTTACTATAGTAAACAAATCAACATATCCATCATCTCACTGTTAACTACTGTTTCCCCATGGCAAGAGCAGCTATCATCTATCTACTCTTTGAGCAAAAATCCTGAGTAAAATATACTATTAATTATAGTCCTGATGTCGTACATTTGATCTTTAGATTTGTATATCCTACATATCTGCTACTTTGTATCTTTTGACCAACATCATCCAATTTCCTACCCCAACCCCTGCCCCTGATGACTACTGTTTTATCCTCTATCTCTGTACATTTGACTTTTAAAATATTCCATATGTGAGGTCTTATAATCTTCTTATTTTTGTGTCTGGCTTATTTTACTTAGCATAATGTCTTCCAGGTTCATCCATGTTGTGGCAAATGGCAGGGTCTCCTTCTTTTTTAAGGCTTACATAATATTCCATTGTGTTTATATATGTACACCACAGTTTTTTATTGATCTGTTTATGATTAATGGACGACTAGTTTGTTTCTATATCTTAACTATTGTGAATAATGCTGCAATGAATATGAGGGTGCAGATATGTTTACAAGGTGGTAATTTAATCTCCTTTGTGTATATAACCAGAAGCAGGATTGCCTGAGTCATGTGGTAATTCCATTTTTAATTTCTTTAGGAACCTCCATAACATTTTCCATAATGGCTGCACTAATCTACATTTCCTACCAACAGTGTACAAAGGTTCCTTTTTCTCCGTACCCTTGCCAACACTTATCTCTTGCCTTTTTAATAACAGCTATCCTAATGGGTTTAAGGTGATATCTCATAGTGTTTTGATTTGCATTTCCCTTGTGATTAGTGATATAGAACACCTTTTCATATACCTGTTGCCCATTTTTATGTTGTCTTTGGAGAAATGTCTATTGAGGTCCTTTGCCCATTTTTTAATTGAGTTGTATGTTTTCTTGCTATTGAGTTGTATGAGTTCTTTATAAATTTTGGATGTTAATGCCTTATCAGATAGCATGGTTTGCAAATATTTCTTCCCAGTCCATAAGTTGCCTTTTCATTGTGTTGGCTGTTTTCTTTACTGTGCAGTAGCTTTTTAGTTTGATATATTTATTTTTGCTTTTATAGCCTGAGCTTTTGGTGTGTTGTCTTAAGAAATCATTGCCAAGGCCACTGTCAAGAAACTTTCCCTTGTGTTTTCTTCTAGGAGCTTTATTGTTTCAGGTCTTACATTTGAATTAATTTCTGTGTATGGTGTCAAATAAGGGTCCAATTTCATTCTTTTTTTTTTTTTTTCCTGAGACAAGGTCTTGCTTTGTTGCCCAGGCTGGAGTGCAGTGATGTGATCTCGGCTCACTGCAGCCACAATCTCCTGGGCTCAAGTGATCCTCTCACCTTAGCCTCCCAAGTAGCTGGGACCACAGGTGCATGCCACCACACCCAGTTAATTTTTGTAGAGATGGGTTTTCGCCATGTTGCTCTGGCTGATCTCAAACTCCTGGGTTCAACCGACCCACCCACATTGGCCTCCCAAAGTGCTGGAATTACAGGCATGAGCCACTGCCTCTGGCTAATTTCATTCTTTTGAGTGTGGAAATCCTAAAAAAAGTTAAAAAATATTTAATAGATGCAAAAGAATGTATACAACTATTAACATATAAAGAATACAGCAAGTACTCATGTACTTATCACCTTAATTTATGTTTAGTTTATTTTTAACCTAGTGTTAGACCCTTTGGCTGACTTACCATTTTAAATTTTCATTTATTGTATTGTCTGGCCTGCTCAGCTTTGTGTTATCAACAGATACGATGAAGAGGTTTTTTTTTGTTTGTTTTTTGTTTTTTTTGTTTTTTTTTTTGAGACAGAGTCTCACACTCTCACCCAGGCTGGAGTGCAGTGGTGTGATCTTGGTTCACTGCAAGCTCCACCTCCCGGGTTCACGCCATTCTCCTGCCTCAGCCTCCCAAGTAGCTGGGACTATAGGTGCCCGCCACCACGCCCCAGTAAGTTTTTTGTATTTTTAGTAGAGACGGGGTTTCACCGTGTTAGCCAGGGTGGTCTCGATCTCCTGACCTTGTGATCCGCCCGCCTCGGCCTCCCAGAGTGCTGGGGTTACAGGCATGAGGCACCGCGCCTGGCCTGATGAAGAGTTTTTGAATTGTTAGAACGAGTCATTGAAAAAAATATTTAACAAGGTAAGCTGGGACTGAGCACTGAGGCAGACCACAGTTCTATTCATTGGTTGATACTGTGTCATTAATCACCATTTTCTAGGGCAGAGTTGCTTATTTCTTTAGAGATAGGACCTCTTACTGTTGTCCAGGCTGGAGTATAGTGGCATGATCCTAGCTCACTCCAACCTTGAATTCTTGGGCATAAGTGATCCTCCCACCCTGGCCTCCTGAGTAGCTAGGACTTTAGGTGTGTGCTACCATACTTGGCTAATTATTTACTGATCGATTTATTTGGTTGATATAAGGTCTTGCTGTGTTGCCCAGGCTGGTCTTTAACTGCTGACCTCAAGCATTTCTGCCATCTCAGCCTCCCAAAGTGCTGGGCTATAGGTAAAAGCCATAGCTCCTGGTCTAGGGCAGAGTTTTCATAGTCAGTTTAACCTTTACCTGAAAGTACCTTTAACTGCTTAACTTTTTAACACTTTCCTCCATAAGAGTATTTGAGAGATAGAAGTCAGATATATATTCTCTTTAGTACTGGCCTAATTTATCTACCTATTTTTTTCTTGCTGGTTATGCTGTAAAAACTCATGTTTGCTAATTTTATGAAAAAGCAGCCATATTTAGCATAATGATATAACCTAAACACTTAGATATTTTAGCTAGTGATAAAATATACACATTCTTTACTTTTAGCATATTTCAGATTTTAAAAAAGTGGTTTTCAATTTTTTTTTTTTATAAATTTTCGGTCCAACATACCATGAACCACCAAATTCTCTACGACTTCTCAGAAATAGCATTTTATTAAATAGATTCAGATCAAAGATTGCAAAGTGCATCCAAAGAGTTGCAACCAAAGATTTCCAGGTTTAGAGTTGACAGTAGCTTTTTTTTCTGGCATCACATTTGTACGTCTTTTAGCTGTCAGTGAGCAGAATATCTGAAAGAGTGTTGGACAGAAGATATTCAGTGCAGTTTTGATTTAAGCAAAAAATGATCGATCTGTTTAGTGTTAAGAGCTAGAGAAGAATCACTGGTTTAATAGTTACATTTGCCTTCCCATTTATGTTGGAATGTTTTAGTGAGAATCTTTATTGTGACTAATGCTGTGGAATTTTAGCTAATCACAGGTATTTTATTTTGAGAAATAAAGACAAATGTGATGAGTGGAAAAACCTGTTTCTTACACACTTTTGCAATAATGTGGTCCTGGGTCTGTGTTTCGGATTTTTGACTTTTGATCATCTTGCCTTTCAGGTAACTTTTGTATTCTTTTTTCTGCTGAGGATAATTATTCTTAATTTACCTGCCGTTTCCACATAGCTTCTTCCCACTAGTTCATCATCTATATGCAAATTAAACAAACAATATGCAGTCCACTTCATTTGTATTTTCCTTTTATTTTGTTCAGTACTTTAAAATGGCAAAGCCCAGAGTCCACATACATTTAGACTTAGGTATATAAGACCTTTGCAGATCTCTTCAGTGCTGGTAGAGAAGAGAAACAGTGAGAAATGTCTTGAAGGGGAAGAGTGAGGAGAGGAAAATGTATTCATGAATATTTAGAATAGAAGATACCTTTTAAAAGGGGTTGATTACTATGTGGCCAAAGTCTTATGGGGATTTCTTACATATCAGACTTCTTTATAGCCTCATATCAGCAGTATTATAGCCTCACAATAAAAAATGCTCTTATAGCGTTCTGAGTGTTAAAGTGCAAGATTATCTAGAGTGACTGTGCTGGACTGGCTTAGTTGAAAACCATAGTGAATTAGGTACCACCTCACACCCATTAGGATAGCTATTATTAAAAAGGCAAGAGATAATAAGTGTTGGCAAGGGTGTGGAGGAAAGGGAACCTTTGTACACTGTTGGTAGGAATGTTAGATTAGTGCAGCCATTATGGAAAACAGTATGGAGATTCCTAAAGAAATTAAAAATAGAATTACCACACGACCCAGCAATCCCCCTTATGGTTATATATGCAAAGGAGATGAAATCACCACCTTGTAAAGATATTTGCACTCCCACACAATTCACAATTGGAGAGATATGAAACCAACCAAAGTGCCCATCAGCCAATGAGTAGATAAGGAAAATGTGGCATATATACAACATGGAATACTACTCAGCCATAAAAAGAAAAAAATAATGTTTTTTGCAGCAACTTGGGTGGAGCTGGAGGCCATTTTCTTTTTTTTTTTTTCTATTTAAGTTCTAGGGTACATGTGAACATGTGTACATGTGCCGGTTTGTTACATAGGTATACATGTGCCATGTTGGTTTGCTGCACCCATCAACTCGTCATTTACATTAGGTATTTCTCCTAATGCTATCCCTCCACCAGCCCCCGCCCCCTGACAGGCCCCGGTGTGTGATGTTCCCTGCCCTGTGTGCAAGTGTTCTCATTGTTCAGTTCCCACCTATGAAGAGAAGATACAGTGTTTGGTTTTCTGTCCTTGTGATAGTTTGCTGAGAATGATGGTTTCCAGCTTCATCCATGTCCCGGCAAAAGACACGAACTCATCCTTTTTTATGGCTGCCTAGTATTCCATGGTGTATATGTGCCACATTTTCTTAATCCAGTCTATCATTGACGGACATTCGAGTTGGTTCCAAGTCTTTGCTATTGTGAATAGTGCCGCAATAAACGTATGTGTGCATGTGTCTTTATAGCAGCATGATTTATAATCCTTTGGTTATATACCCAGTAATGGGCTGGCTGGGTCAAATGGTATTTCTAGTTCTAAATCCTTGAGGAATCGCCACACCGTCTTCCACAATGGTTGAACTGATTTACACTCCCATCAACAGTGTAAAAGTGTTCCTATTTCTCCACATCCTCTCCAGCATCTGTTGTTTCCTGACTTTTTAATGATCGCCATTCTAACTGGTGTGAGATGCTATCTCATTGTGGTTTTGATTTGCATTTCTGTGATGACCAGTGATGATGAGCATTTTTTCATGTGTCTGTTGGCTGCATAAATGTCTTCTTTTGAGAAGTGTCTGTTTATATCGTTTGCCCACTTTTTGATGGGGTTATTTTTTTCTTGTAAATTTGTTTGAGTTTTTTGTAGGTTCTGTATATTAGCCCTTTGTCAGATGGGTAGATTGCAAAAATTTTCTCCCATTCTGTAGGTTGCCTGTTTACTCTGGTGGTAGTTTATTTTGCCATGCAGAAGCTCTTTAGTTTTATTAGATCCCATTTGTCAATTTTGGCTTTTGCTGCCGTTGCTTTTGGTGTTTTAGTCATGAAGTCCTTGCCCATGTCTATGTCCTGAATGGTATTCCCTAGGTTTTCTTCTAGGGTTTTTACGGTTTTAGGTCTAACATTTAAATCTTTAATCCATCTTGAATTAAATTTTGTTTAAGGTATAAGGAAGGGATCCAGTTTCAGCTTTCTACATATGGCTAGCCAGCTTTCCCAGCACCTTTTATTAAATAGGGAATCCTTTCCCCATTTCTTGTTTTTGCCCGGTTTGTCAAAGATCAGATGGTTGTATATGTGTGGTGTTATTTCTGAGGCCTCTGTTCTGTTCCATTGGTCTGTATATCTGTTTTGGTATCAGTACCATGCTGTTTTGGTTACTGTAGCCTTGTAGTATAGTTTGAAGTCAGGTAGCATGATGCCTCCAGTTTTGTTCTTTTGGCTTAGGATTGTCTTGGCAATGCGGACTCTTTTTTGGTTCCATATGAACTTTAAAGTAGTTTTTTCCAATTCTGTGAAGAAAGTCATTGGTAGCTTGATGAGGATGGCATTGAATCCATAAATTACTTTGGGCAGTATGGCCATTTTCACGATATTGATTCTTCCTACCCATGAGCATGGAATGTTCTTTCATTTGTTTGTGTCCTCTTTTATTTCGTTGAGCAGTGGTTTGTAGTTCTCCTTGAAGAGGTCCTTCACATTCCTTGTAAGTTGAATTCCTAGGTATTTTATTTTCTTTGTAGCAGTTGTGAATGGGAGTTCACTCATGATTTAGCTCTCTGTTTGTTATTGGTGTATAGGAATGCTTGTGATTTTTGCATATTAATTTTGTATCCTGAGACTTTGCTGAAGTTGCTTAGTGCTTAAGGAGATTTTGGGCTGAGACGATGGGCGTTTCTAAATATACAATCATGTCATCTGCAAATAGGAACAATTTGACTTCCTCTTTTCCTAATTGAATACGCTTTATTTCTTTCTCTTGCCTGATTGCCTTGGCCAGAACTTCCATCACTATGTTGAACAGGAGTGGTGAGAGAGGGCATTCTTGTCTTGTGCCCGTTTTCAAAGGGAATGCTTCCAGTTTCTTCCCATTCAGTATGATATTGGCTGTGGGTTTCTCATAAATAGCTCTTATTATTTTGAGATACATTCCATCAATACTTAGTTTATTGAGAGCTTTTAGCATGAAGGGCTGTTGAATTTTGTTGAAGGCCTTTTTTGAATCTATTGAGATGATCATGTGGTTTTTGTCATTGGTTCTGTTTATGTGAAGGATTACGTTTATTGATTTGCATATGTTGAACCAGCCTTGCATCCCCGGGATGAAGCCAACTTGATCGTGGTAGAAAAGCTTTTTGATGTGCCGCTGGATTCAGTTTACCAGTATTTTACTGAGGATTTTCACATTGTTGTTCATCAGGGATATTGGTCTAAAATTCTCTTTGTGTGTGTCTCTGCCAGGCTTTGGTATCAGGATGATGCTGGCCTCATAAAATGAGTTAGGGAGGATTCCATCTTTTTCTATTGATTGGAATAGTTTTAGAAGGGATGTACCGGCTCCTCTTTGTACCCCTGGTAGAATTCGGCTGTGAATCCGTCTGGTCCTGGACTTTTTTTGGTTGGCAGGCTATTAATTATTGCCTCGATTTCAGAGCCTGTTGTTTGTCTATTCAGAGATTCAACTTCTTCCTGGTTTAGTCTTGGGAGGGTGTATGTGTCCAGGAATTTATCCATTTCTTCTAGATTTTCTAGTTTATTTGCATAGAGGTGTTTGTAGTATCCTTTGATAGTAGTTTGTATTTCTGTGGGCTTGGTGGTGATATTCCCTCTATCATTTTTTATTGCGTCTATTTGATTCTTCTTTAGGAAGGCTAGAATGAACCACGTGGTACTGAATTAGAGTTTGAAACATAAGCATTGAACAAACATTTACCTTAATATTGATACAGATTCAGAAATAACTACAGATATGTATGTATACATAGCGTCGTATACATACATTTATTTACTAGCTCTGTCTGCTGAGAGGGCCTAGGAGCAGTGACAACCCAGTAGCATGAGCACACCCAGCATCAGATCTTGGTTTCTCATACCATTCTCCAATAGAAAGAACTAAGGCTCCTTGGAAAATGGCTGATTCTAGGGCTGGGGCAGGGAATTTGCAAGATGAACCTGGAACGTTGTAGAGTGCCAGAAAATAAGAAAATATGCAAAATGCAAAAGGACAGGGGATTGGCAAAGGGATACAGGAACCAACTAAAAGAGCACCCAGTGACTGAAGCTAGAACAATTTGAGCAATAAAATAAATAATATCATATTATTGGATTATGACCCAAAGCATAAAATAAATATCCCTAAGTCCACACTGATTAAAATAAATGGTTAAATAAATAACTGTCCCCACTTATTTATTTATCTTGTACAGAAGAATTCCAAATAATTTGTGCAGACACTTCCCTCCTCAAGGAAGTGGAACTTAACCTCCCACCTCCTACAACCCCCTTGAGTATGGGCTGCACTTGGTGACTGAGAGGGAATGGTTATTTGTATAGATTCTGTTTGAGATCAGTCAAGGACCAAGGTATTTACATAGGATATAGCATTAAAGAATGTTGGTGAATTATGGAAAACAGTATGGCGATTCCTCAAGGATCTAGAACTAGATGTACCATATGACCCAGCCATCCCATTACTGGGTATATACCCAAAGGATTATAAATTATGCTGCTATAAAGACACATGCACACGTATGTTTATTGCGGCACTATTCACAATAGCAAAGACTTGGAATCAACCCAAATGTCCATCAGTGACAGATTGGATTAAGAAAATGTTGCACATATACACCATGGAATACTAGGCAGCCATAAAAAAGGATGAGTTTGTGTCCTTTGTAGGGACATGGATGCAGCTGGAAACCATCATTCTTAGCAAACTATCACAAGAACAGAAAACCAAACACCGCATGTTCTCACTCAGAGGTGGGAACTGAACAATGAGATCAGTTGGACTCAGGAAGGGGAACATCACACACCGGGGCCTATCATGGGGAGGGGGTAGGGGGGAGGGATTGCATTGGGAGTTATACCTGATGTAAATGACGAGTTGATGGGTGCAGCACACCAACATGGCACAAGTATACATATGTAACAAACCTGCACGTTATGCACATGTACCCTACAACTTAAAGTATAATAATAATAAATAAATTAAAAAAAAAAAAAAAGAATGTTGGTGATCTCAGAGGGAACAGTTTGTGGGGAGAGGTAGATACTTGTGCTCTTTATGTATATGGCTCTAAATTTAACCGGCCTTATAGAATATTTATTCTGTGTTTTTATTAGATTTATTTGTTTTTTTGAGTTGGAGTCTCACTCTCTTGCCCAGGCTGGAGTGCAGTGGCATGTTCTCGGCTCACTGCACCCTCTGCCTCCCAGTTTCAAGCAATCCTTCTGCCTCAGCCTCCTGAGTAGGTGGGATTACAAGTGTGAGCCACCACACCCAGCTAATTCTTGTATTTTAGTAGATATGGGGTTTCACCATGTTGGCCAGGCTGGTCTTGAACTCCTGACCTCAAGTGATCTGCCTGCCTTGGCCTCCCCAAGTGTTGGGATTATAGGCATGAGCCACCATACCCGGCCTGTTTTTATTAGATTTGATCACAAACTGACAGCTATTTAGTGTCTACCAAAAGTTCACTGAAGCTATGATTGTACCACTGTACTCTGGCCTGGGCGACAGAGCAAGATCCCATCTCTTAAAAAAAAAAAGCTTACTTACTGCAAAAAAATCCACATCAGGTATGAGACAGACAGTCTAATGAATATCTAATTATGAGTTCATGTAGTTTCTTGTATTAAGTCTTCAGAGAACAAAAGTATCAAGACCACATCATCTTAGTCTCTCTGACATGAAAAGGCCTGTGCTGAGTTCTGATTTAATGATATGTTATTTGTCTGTATAGAATCAGTCTGTAAGAAGCATCATTTAAGTGATGTGCATTTTCTAAAAATTTCTAAAATAATATT
The DNA here is from genome assembly GCF_037993035.2 of Macaca fascicularis. NCBI lineage: Eukaryota > Metazoa > Chordata > Mammalia > Primates > Cercopithecidae > Macaca > Macaca fascicularis. The sequence goes on along the minus strand of NC_088387.1, from coordinate 97,715,843 downwards.
TGAAACTATAGTCCTAGGTTCATTGTTCTTTGTATAAGTGCATCTAGTTAAGATATACAATTTACATGTTTTCATTTTCTTCTTACTGAAAAATGAAAACTTATAACCTAGAAAACATGGACCCAAATTTGACACTTGGTGTTTGTAATTTGCTGATATCATGAGCTTGATAGTGTCTGTTTCAATTGTCTGCAGCAGTGATTAATAATTTTTACAATTCTTTGGATCAGGAGTTTGCACAGGGTTCAGATAGGGGATTCTTCTGCTCTGTGTGGCATCGGTTGGGATCACATACTCAGCTGGTAACTGGTGTGGGCTGAACAGTTTCAGGCTTTCTTCATATGTCTGACACTTTTGTATGCCTCCATATGGCGTCTCCACAGCATTGTGGTGTCAGGGTAGTTGGATTTCTTACATGGCTTCTGGCTTCCAAGAAGAGGGAGTAAGGGGAAGCTGCCAGTCTTCCAGGTTCCTGCAGTTTCAGAATGTCACTTTGACCACATTCTTCCTGCTGGTCAGAGCAAGTCACAAGGCCAGCCAGGATTCAAGGGACTAGGAATAAAGCCTCATCTCTTAATAGATGGAATGACATGTGCACATTGGTAAGGAAATAATCAATGGCAGCCATGTTTGGAAGATAGTATGTGGCCATACCATCTATTACAGTATCTAATCTTTTAATTTATTTACATGATTTTATTATGATTAATCCTCTTTATCTTGTATTTTAACTTGTAACAACATAAGTCCTCTTAGAAATTAGGTTATAAATCTCAAATTAAAATTATTACCTTAATTTAATAGAAAATATTTTGGGATAATGGGAGGCCTGAATAAACCTCTTTTTTGTTGTCATTCACTATATATTTGTCTTGTTATTCACTATAAATTTAATAAGTATTTTGGATTATTTAGTTGAAAATCTTCAAAAACATCTTTGCTTAGTAATTGCAGCTATATTATGAGAATTTACTCTTTCATCTTAGTTTTCCCTGAACTGGATGGCTTACTGACATGTGTCCGTGTTTTTTTAAGCCCTGATAAACTGTGTAGAGCACAGTTTAGCAGAGACTATCATAAATGCAGATACTCTTTGACTCAGTAATTCTGCTTCGTGAGTACAGAGATACAGCATTGTCTGTATGGCAAAATATTGCAAATGACATAATCAGTGAGAGGCTGATTACATTGTGATGTATTCATATATCATGAGATTGTTAAAAAAAAAAAGGATGAGGGTATTCTATAAGGAATGCTATGAAATGAGTGCTAAGATACACTATATTAAAAAAAAGATATGAAACTCTATAGTATTGTATTATTCTGTTTTCATACTGCTGATAAAGACATACCTGAGACTGGGCAATTTACAGAAGAAAGAGATTTAATGGACTTACAGTTCCACATGGCTGGGGAGGCCTCACAATCATGGTGGAAGGGGAGTAGGAGCAAGTCACGTCTTACATGGATGGCAGTAGGCAAAGAAAGAGGGCATGTGCAGGGAAACTCCTCCTTATGAAACCATCAGGTCTTGTAAGATTTATTCACTACCACGAGAACAGTATGGGAAAAGACCTGCCCCCATGATTCAGTTACCTCCCACCAGGTCTTTCTCACAACATGTGGGAATTCAAGATGAGATTTGGGTGGGCACACAGTCAAACCATATCATTCTGTCCCTGGCCCCTCCCAAATCTTACATCCTCACATTTCAAAACCAAACATGCCTTCCCAACAGTCCAAGTGTTAGCTCATTTCAGCATTAACTCAAAAGTCCACAGAGCAAAGTCTCATCCAAGATAAGGCAAGTCCCTTCCACCTGTGAGCCTGTAAAATCAAAAAGCAAGTTAGATACTTGGGGGTACAGGCATTGGGTAAATACAGCCATTCCAAGTGGGAGAAGTTGTCCAAAACAAAGGGCTGCAGGTCCCAAGCAAGTCCAAAATCCAGCAGGGCAGTCAAATCTTAAAGCTCCAAAATGATCTCCTTTGACTCCATGTCTCACATCCAGGACAAGCTGATGCAAGGGGTGGGTTCCCAAGGTCTTGGGCAGCTCTCCCCCTATGGCTTTGCAGAGTACAGCTTTCCTCATGGCTGCTTTCATGGGCTGGTGTTGAGTGTCTGCGACTTTTCCAGGCGCATGAAGCAAGCTGTTGGTGGATCTACCATTTTGCAGTCTGGAGGATGGTGGACCTCTTCTCACAGCATCACTATGTGGTGCCCCCAGTAGGGACTCGAGCCCCCACATTTCCCTTCTGCACTGCCCTAGCAGAGGTTCTCAATGAGAGCCCCGCCCCTGCAACAAACTTCTGTCTGGGCATCCAGGTGTTTCCATACATCTTCTGAAATCTAGGCGGAGGTTTCCAAACCCCAGTTCTTGACTTCTGTGCACTCACAGGCTCAACACCACATGGAAGCTGCTAAAACTTGGAGCTTGCACCCTCTGAAACAACAGCCTGAGTTGTACTTGTCCCCTTTTAATCACAGCTGGAGCGGCTGGCACACAGGGCACTAAGTCCTTAGATTGCATATAGCAAAGGGACCCTGGGCCTGGCCCACAAAACCATTTTTTCCTCCTAAACCTCTGGGCTTGTGATGGGAGGGGCTGCCACAAAGGTCTCTGATATGCTGTGGAGATATTTTCCCCGTCTTGGTGATTACGTTCAGCTGTTCATTACTTATGCAAATTTCTGCAGCCAGTTTGAATTCTCCTCAGAAAATAGGATTTTCTTTTCTATCACATTGTCAGGCTGCAATTTTCCCACATTTTTATGCTCTATTTCCCTTTTTTTTTTTTTTAAAGAAAAGACGGAGTCTGTTTGTCACCCAGGCTGGAGTACAGTGGCGCGATCTCAGCTCACTTCAAGCTCCACTTCCTGGGTTCACGCCATTCTCCTGCCTCGGCCTCTTGAGTAGCTGGGACTACAGGCACCTGCCACTGTGCCCGGCTAATTTTGTTTTTGTATTTTTAATAGAGACAGGGGTTTCACTGTGTTAACCAGGATGGTCTCAATCTCCTGACCTTGTGATCCGCCTGCCTTGGCCTCCCAAAATGCTGGGATTACAGGCATGAACCACTGCATCCGGCCTCTATTTCCCTTTTAAAACTGAATGCCTTTAACAGCACCCAAGTCACCTCTTGAATGCTTTGTTGCTTAGAAATTTTTTCTGCCAGATAACCCTAAATCATCTCTCTGAAGTTCAAATTTCCACAAACCTCCAGGACAGGGGCAAAATGCCGCCAATCTTTTTGCTGAAACATAACAAGTTTTAGCAAACAACTTCCTCATCTCCATTTGAGACCACCTCAGCCTGGCTTTCATTGTCTATATCATTATCAGCATTTTGGCCAAAGCCATACAACAAGTCTCTACAAAGTTTGAAACTTTCCCACATTTTCCTCTCTTCTTCTGAGAGAAGAAAGCCTGAGACCGTTCCAGCCTCTGCCTGTTACCCAGTTCCAAAGTTGCTTCCATATTTTTGAGTATCTTTTCAGCAGCACCCCACACTTCCAGTACCAACTTACTGTATTAGTGTATTTTCATGCTGCTGATAAAGACATACCCAAGATAGGGCAATTCACAAAAGAAAGAGGTTTAATGGATTTACATTTCCACGTGGCTGGGGAGGTCTCACAATCATGGCGGAAGGGGAGGGGGAGCAAGTCACATCTTACATGGATGGCAGTAGGCTGAGAGAGAGCTAGCGCAGGGAAACTCCCCCTTATGAAACTATCAGATCTTGTGAGATTTATTCACTACCATGAGAACAGCATGGGAAAAGACTTGCCCCCATGATTCAGTTACCTCCCTTCAGGTCCTTCTGACAACACATGAGAATTCAAGATGAGATTTGGGTGGGGACACAGCCAAACCATACCAAATATGCCACTTTTGTTTTTGTATGCTTTTATATGCATAGAATATCTATGAATACACAGTAAACAAGGGAAGGGAGCTGGATGATTGGAGAGAAATTCCTGTTCACCGTCACTTGTTTTGTACAGTTTCCGTTTTGTACCAAGTATTTGTATTACCTAACTTTAAAAATGCTCTGATAGGCTGGGCACAGTGGTTCATGCCTGAAATCCCAGCACTTTGGGAGGCCGAGGCGGGCGGATCACTTGACGTCAGGAGTTTGAGACTAGCCTGGCCAACATGGTGAAACTCCATCTCTACTAAAAATACAAAAATTAGCTGGGCATGTAATCCCAGCTACTTGGGAGGCTGAGACAGGAGAATTGCTTGAACCTGGAAGGCGGAGTTTGCAGTGAGCTGTGATTGTGCCACTGCACTCCAGCCTGGGTGACAGAGGAAGACTTTGTCTCAAAAAAAAAAAAAAAAAAAAGAAAAGCTCTGATAGTTTTCATTTGTAGTTGTCTTTTTGTGTAAGGCAGAACACTGGATGCTCTATCCAGGCAGGCAGGATGGGTTCTGTTTCAGACAGCATAAAGACCAGTAGGAAAGATTAAACATATGTACCATGTCTCTAGACTGCTTGTTAAGAGTTGTCATTTTTGCATTGTCCAAATATTCTGCCCATTATTTTTACTGAATTGTTTATTTTTTTATTATTGTGTTGAAGAGTTCTTTATGTCCTGAAGACAAGTCCTTCGTCAGATATTTGTTTTGCAAATATTTTCTCCAAATTTATGGCTTGTCTTTACATTTTTATAACACTATCTTTTGAACAGCAAGTTTAAAATTTTAATAAAGTGTTATTTATTTATTTTTCTTTTATCGTTTGTGTTTTTAAGCATCATATATAAAAACTCTGCGTCACTGAGAGGTTGGCAAACTAACGACCTCATTCAGCCCACTACTTGTTTTTGTAAATAAAATATTATTTGAATATAGCTGTGAACATTTGTTTATGTATTGTCTATGGCTGCTTTCATGCTGCAATGGCAGAGTTGCGTAGTTTCAACAGAGACTGTTTGACCCTCTGCAGGATAAGTTTACCAACCCCTGGGCTAACCTATAATCCCAAAGATGTTTTTCTATGTTTTCCTAAGTTGTATAGTTTTGAATTTTGTATAGTTACGTCTATTAATTTTTGTATAAGACATGAGGTGTGGGTTGAGGGTTTTTGTTTGTTTGTTTTGGCACATGGACTGCCAATTGTTCCAGCACCATTTGTTGCAAGACAATTCTCTTTCCATTGAGTTACTCTGGTACTTTTGTTTGAAATCAATTGACCATAATATGTAGATTTATTTCTGGACTATCCCTTTCTGTTCCATTGATCTTTGTGTTTATCCTTATGGCAGAATCGCAGTATCTTAATTGCTGTAGCTCTATAGAAAGTCTTGAAATCAGTGAATCTAAGTCTTCCAACTTTGTTCTTCTTTTTGAAAAGTGTTTTGACTATTCTAGTTTCTTTGCATTTTCATAAAATTTTAGAATCAGCTCTTCAGTTTTTATAAAAAGCCTGCTGGGATTTTAATTGGATTTACATTAATTTGGGGGAAAATTGACATCTTAACAATATTGATTGATCTGATATGTGAAAATAATGTATCTCCAATTATTGAGGTCTTTCATTTCTCACTGTACTTTATATATTTTATATATATAATATATGTGTGTATATATAATGTGTATATATATATTTTTTTGAGATTGAGTCTCGCTCTGTTGTCCAGGCTGGAGAGCAGTGGCATGATCTTGGCTCACTGCAACCTCTGCCTCCTGGGTTCAAGTGATTCTCCTGCCTCAGCCTCCCGAGGAGCTGGGACTACAGGCGCATGCCACCACGCTGAGCTAATTTTTTGTATTTTTAGTAGAGAAGGGGTTTCACTGTGTTAGCCAGGATGGTCTTGATCTCCTGACCTTGTGATCTGCCCGCCTTGGCCTCCCAAAGTGCTGGGATTAAAGGCGTGAGCCACTGTGCCCAGCCTGTACTTTATATTTTTGAGCACACAAATCTTGCATTTATTTTGTTATATTCTATTTCTTTTTAATGCTTATACAATTGCTACTATTTTGTGAATTTATTTCTAATTATTCATTACTACCACTAGAAGTACAATTTAATTTTGTGTGTTGACCTTGTCTTCTGCAATTTTACTCAATTCATTTAGTAGTTTTAGTAGTAGAAATTTATTAGGTAAATTCAGTAGATTAATCCTTTGGGATTTTCTATATAGACAATCTTGTCATTTGTGGAAAAAACCAGTTTGGTTTTCCCTTTTAAAATCCATCTTCTGGCTTTTATTCCTTCTTCTTACATCACTGTACTGACAGTGTAGTACAATATAGTACATTGTTGAATAGGAGTGGTGAGAGCAGATGTTCTTGCCTCCCTCGTTCATCATCTTAGGAGACAACGTTTAATCTTTTGTGATTATGTATAATGTTAGCTATATATTTGTTATAGATACATAGGTTGAGGATGTTCTCTTCTGTTTCTGGTTTTCTGAGAGTTTTGAATCATGAATGATTGTGGAAGTTTTTCAAATGCCTTTTTTTTTTTTTTTTTTTTTTTTGAGGCAGGGTCTTACTCTGTCGCCTAGGCTGGAGTGCAATGGGTGATCTTGGCTTACTGCAGCCTCTGCCTCCCAAGTTCAAGTGATTCTCCTGCCTCAGCCTCCCGAGTAGCTGGGATTGCAGGTGTGCGCCACCACGCCCTGCTAATTTTTGTATTTTTAGTAGAGACGGGGTTTCATCTTGTTGGCCACGCTGGTCCCAAACTCCTGACCTCAAGTGATCTGCCCACTCGGCTTCCCAAAGTGCAGGGATTACAGGCATGAGCCACTATGTCCAGCCCAAATGCCTTTTTTTTTTTCATTAATTAAGATGATCATTTATTTTTCAGTCTGTTGATGTGGTGGATTACATTAGTAGATTTTCTTTCATATGTTGAACCAACATTGCATTCTTGGGATAAATGGTATTTGGCTATGATACATATTTCTTTCTGTATATTGGCTAGATTCATTTGGTTAAGATATTTTCCATCTATGTTCATGAAAGTATGATGGTCTGTAGTTTTCTTACAGTTTGTTTTGGTCTGATTTTTCTATCAGGGTCAATACTATATTCTCATAAAATGAATTGAGAAATGTTTTCTTCTTGTTTCTGGAAGAGTTTTTGTAATATTGGTGTGATTTCTTCATTAAATGTTTAGTAGAATTCACCAAGGGAGCCTTTGTCATGGAACTGTTTTCATGGGAAGGTTTTAAATTATGAGTTAAGGAATTGGTACATTTTATCTAAGTTGTGGAGTTTATTGCCATAAAATTGTTCAGAATATTCCCTAATTACCCCTTTAATAGCTATAAAATCTCTAGTGATGTCTCCTTTTCATTACCAATGTAGGTAATTTGTGGTTTCTGTCTTTTTTTTTGATCACTCTGGTCAGAAATTTATTTAGTTTCATTGAACTTTTCAAAGAATTAGATTTATGTTTCATAGATATTATCTATGTTTTGTTTTCCATTTTTTTTTCTTCAAATTGCTTTGTTTTTAATTTACTCCTCTTCTTTTTCTGCCTCCTTAAGATGGAGGCTTAAATTATTGATTCAAGACCTTACTTGTTTTCTAATGTAGGTATTTCATGCTGTAAGTTTCTAAAAACTACTTTAGTAGTATCCCTGTTTTTTGTTTTGTTTTGTTTTTCATTTTTTAAGGAGCAGAGGTTTAATAGGCAATAGGAAGAGAAAGGAAAACAGCTCTGTCTCTAATGAGAGAGAGGGGACTTCGGAGAGGAAAAGAGGACAGGAGATATGGCAGTCATGAACAGGAAAGAAGGAAATTACGATAGAAAAGTTGGAGATCCTGTTGCTGACACCCCTTTGGGCAGTTGGAGGCTGAGGTCAGTCCAGAAACCTTTGGATAATACCAGGGGTTAGTCCCAGCCAGAAATCCTCAGTTGCTCTAGAACCTCTTCCAGCCTCACATGACGGCTAAATCCTCTGTGAAAGGAAGCTGGTTCAAACATGGCTAACATGGCCAGCAATCTGTGGATGCTGGGGGATTCTTGATGTTCTCTCTAGTAAGTCACACATCCGAGTCTTTAAGAATGGCAACCACGCTAACCGTGTTTTTAGCTGGCTGACGGATGCCTGTTAGTGATTTGATTTGATTCTAAAATGGAGGCTGAGAGCTCCAAAATGAAAGGACAGGGTTGGAGTCCGCTTTTCTACTTAACCATTTCGATGAATGTTGTACCTTGTTATTCCAGACGAGGTTCCCAATATGAAGTGGCTGTGTTGTCTGGGGTAAATACCCGGAGTTCATCAGCTCACACCAGGAAAATTTAGGACACAGATACACACGAGGAGTTTAGGAGCAGTGGTTTAATAGGCAAGAGAAAGAGAAAGAAAGAAAAAGGAAAATAGCTCTCTCTATAGTGAGAGAGAGGGGACTTCTGAGAGGAAAAGGCCCTCCACACAAACGTTGATATTTTCTCTTTTAATTTTCACTCAATTAAAAATATTTTCTAATTTTCCTCACTTTTTTATTTTACCCATGGAGTATTTTAGAAACATGTTGTTTAATTTCCAACTCTTTGGTATTCTTAATCTATCTTTCAGTTATTAATTCTAATTTAATTACATTTTGGCCAGAAAAAATACATTATTTGATTTAAAGTATTTTAAATATCTTAAAGTTTGTTTTATGGACCAGAATACGGTCCATGTTGGTGAATATTCCCTGTGCTCCTGAAAAGAACATAGTTTTTGCTCTTATGTAGAGTGTTCTGTAAATGTCCAATTTGATCAAGTTAGTTGGTAATGTTTTCAGGTCTTCTGTATCTTAGTTATTTTCTGTCTTCTTGTTCTATTGATTAATAACAGGAGTATTAATCTCTATAACTGTAATTGTGGATTTGCCTATTTCTCCTTACAGTCCTATCAATTTTTGTTTCATTTAATTTGAAGTTGTATTGTAAGATAGTAACACATTTAGGATTGCTATGTCTTCCTAATCAATTGATTCTTTGTAATTATATAGTGTTCCACTTTATTACTGGAAATATTTCTTGTTCTGAAGTCTGTTTTATCAGATATTATTAAATCAGTTCTGTCTTTTCTTTCTATTCTATCCTTTTTACTTAACTTTTCTCTTCATATTTAAAGTGGGTATCTTGTAGATAGGATGTAGTTGGATCTTGTTTTTAAAATTTGACCTCATAATTTAGTCTTTTAATTAGGATACTTAGATTATTTCTATTGAATTATCGATGTTTGGATTTAAACATACCATCTTGCTAGTTTTCTGTATTTTGGGCCTTTTTTGTTTATTTTTTCCTCTTTATTTTATTTTCAGTTCCAGGATACATGTGCCAGATGTGCAGGTTTGTTACATAGGTAAACATGTTCCATGGTGGTTTGCTGCACCTATCAACCCATCACCTAGGTGTTAAGCCCAAGGTGCATTAGCTATTTATTCTGATACTCTCCCTTCCCCCACTCCTGTGACAGGCCCCAGTGTGTGTTATTCCCCTCCCTGTGTCCATATGTTCTCATTGTGCAGTTCCCAATTACAAGTGAGAACATGTGGTGTTTGGTTTTCTGTTGCTGTGTTCGTTGCTGAGGATAATGGCTTCCAGCTCCATCCATGTACCTGCAAAAGACATGATCTCATTCTGTTTCATGGCTGCATAGTATTCCATGGTGTATATGTACCACATTTTCTTTAGTTTATCATTGATGGGCATTTGGGATGATTCCATGTCTTTGCTACTGTGAAGAGTGCTACAGTGAACATATGCTTGCATGTGCCTTTGTGGTAGACTGATTTATATTACTTTGGGTATATCCCCAGTAATGGCATTGCTGGGTCAAATTTAAAAGAAGAAAGCAACCCCATTTAAAAGTGGGCAAAGGACACGAACAGACACTTCTTGAAAGAAGACATTTATGTGGCCAACAAACATATGGAAAAAAGCTCAACATCACTGGTCATTAGAGAAATTTAGAGAAATGCAAATCAAAATCACAATGAGATACCATCTCATGCCAGTCAGAATGGCTATTATTAAAAAGTCAAGAAACAACAGATGGTGGTGAGACTGTGGATTAATAGGACACTTGTATGCTGTTGGTGGGAATATGCATTAGTTCAATCATTGTGGAAGACAGTGTGGCAATTCCTCAAAGAACTAGAACCAGAAATTTTTTCTCCTTTTCTTGCCTTGTATTGAATTAATCCTTTTCCATGATTCCACTTTATCTCTACTCTTAGCTACTTATTTACCTAGTGCTTGCTATAGGTCATGGTTCCTAAACCTTGATACTATTGATATTTTGGGCCAAATAATTCATTGTTGTGTTGGGTGGGGGAGTGGCTATCTTGTATGTATTGTAGGATTTTTAGCAGCATCCTCAGCGTCCACCTACTAGATGAGAGTAGCAACCACTCCCCATTCCCAATTGTGACAACCAAAAATGCCTTCAGACTTTGCTAAATGTTTTCCTGGTGGTAGCAACGGTGGGTTGGGGGTGGGAATTGCCCTTTTTTGAGAACTGCTACTCTAGAGTTTGAAAGATATATAACTTATCACATTCTTCCTTTAAATAATATTATGCCCCTTTATATGTCATATAATCATTTTACAGCACTGTACTTCAATTTTGTACCTCCCCTTTTTATGTCATGTTGTTACACATTTTACTTCTATGTGTTACTAACCCTACAATACAGTCTTATTAATTTTTGCTTTAGTTGGTAAATAACTTACAGTGAACAAAGTAAGAAAAAGTAGTCTTTTATATTTATCTTCTAATGCTCTTCGTCTTTACCACCCTTTCTTTCTCCCTCTCACGTCCCCCTCCCCCCTCCCCTCCTCCTCCTCCTCCTCTTCTTCTTCCTCTTTCTCCCCTCCCTTCCACCTTTTTTGATAGATCCAAATTTTTACCTGGTATTATACTTCTGCCTGAAGAACTGCCTTTAACATATTTTGTGTCTTCAGGGAGTGAATTATCTCAGGTATTATTAGTTCAAAAAAAAAAACCCTTTATTTTCAAAAAGTATTTTTGCTGGTTATTGAATTCTATACATAGAACTGAATTCTATGTTCAGTTTTTTTTCTTTCAATCCTTGAAAGGTATATACTCCGTTCTCTTTTGGCTTGCCTACTTTGCTGATTAAGAAGTCTTCTGTAATTTTAATCTTGGTTCTTTGTATGTAATGTGTTTTTCTCTCTCTACCTTTGCGATTTTTATCTTCGTTTTCAGCAGTTTGGCTATGATATATCCATGTATGTTTGTTTGGTGTGTGTGCTTTTGGTGTTTATTATGAAGGGTTCTTTGGGATTTTTTGGATCTCTGGTTTGTTGCCTTGGGTTCATTTGGGAAAATTCTTGACCATGATCTCTTCCCATATTTTTTGTGTCCATTATTTTTTTTTTCTCCTGGGAGTAGTAGACATTCCGATATAATTCAGCTCTTGAATACTCCAAATTGTATTTTTCCCCCCACTCTTTTTAACTTTGGTTTCATTCTGGATTGTTTTTATTGACCTGTCTGCAAGTTCACTTGTTCTTTCTTCACCCCTGTCCAGACTACTGTTGAGCCAGTCAAAGTGTTACTGAACTAAACTAAGTTTGTTTGCCTGTGTGCAGCGGAAAACTGTATTAGTCCATTTTCACGCTGCTGATAAAGACATACCCGAGACTGGGAAGAAAAAGAGGTTTAATTGGACTTACAGTTCCACATGGCTGGAGAGGCCTCAGAATCATGGCGGGAGGCGAAAGGCACTTCTGAAATGGTGGTGGCAAGAGAAAATAAGGAAGACGCAAAAGTGGAAACCCCTGATAAAACCCATCAGATCTCGTGAGACTTACTCACTATCACGAGAATAGCACAGGAAAGCCTGGCCCCCATGATTCAGTTACTTCCCCCTGGGTCCCTCCCACAACATGGGGGAATTCTGGAAGATACAATTCAAGTTGAGATTTGGGTGGGGACACAGTCAAACCATATCAAAAGCCAAACACCGAAGCAGCAGGTTTTTGTAGAGGGAAAAGTTTATTGCAAGGCCGCCAAACTAGGAGACAGGAGAGTGGCTCAAATCTGTCTCCTGAGCTGGGGCATGTTTTATAGTCAGATAGTAATGAGGCATGATCTAATTGGATCTTGCAGTGAGGTGGTACCTAGAGGTGTAATCTGATTCGATCCTGTCTTGGGGTAATGCCAGGGCTTGATCTGATTGGATCCTGAATCTTGCCATAGGCTGTCTGCTTCTTAATTCAGTCCCTGTTCCTTAGTCTGATCACTTAGGTTCCACTTGTGGTTGCGTGCTTGGTTTATCTGGGCATGCTCAGGTTGTGTGACATTCAACCTGGGGGTCCATGGCAACTGAAAAACAACTCACAACTTTGTTACATAAAAGTTGAATCAGACTGGGGTAGTGCAGTCTGAAAAAGGATTTTTCACCTCTGGTATCTTTTTGTTTTTAGCTTTCATATCTTTTTAAAATTTCCATCTCTCTGCGGAAAGGACAAGAGAGACTAAGGTGATCCTCTTTTGCTGCTGCCTCTTGTCAGGTTGTTTGTATTGGAGGCTGAATCAGTGTAATCAAGAGTTGAGCTGATTTTGGGTTTTGTCACCGTCATTACCCTCTCAGTGCACCACAAGCTTCATATTTCTCTAGCAGTTGGCTGCTGGTCCCTTGTGTTTAGAGAATGGCATGTCGCTCTACAAGATTTTTCTCTGTGTTCCTGTATCATCCTTATCTTCCAACAGTCTTTGCACATCTGTGCAACAGAAGTACCAATATTTCGTTACCCCTCTCCCAGGGATAGCCTATTGTTTGTTATTCAGTGCCATGCTTGTGGTACAGAGCAGGCTTCTCTTTTGTTCTGGTTCAGACTCAGTTGTATTCAGGTCATTTGTCCTGGGCATCAGTTGGGCTTTCTCAGCCTCAGCATTCCTGCCCTCTCTTTCTTGTGACCTGCCCTTTCTTCCATGTGTTTGTGGTAGGTCATGGACAGGAATATCCTTCTTTTCCCACAGTGGTGGTAGAAGTCTCTTTGGTATTGGTGCAGGATTTTCCTGCTCTGTACTCCACCATGGTGGCAGAGGTTCTTTTGCCTCTACCCCTCTCCTAGCAACATTATATCTTTCCCTGTCACATGACTGAGAGTGTTTGTCTATCTCTTCCCCAGAGGCAGAGGCATTTTGCTTCTGTTCTGCCCTGAAGCAATGGATTTTTGCCAGGACCTTTGGTTAGAGGATTTTCTGTTCTCCTAGTGGCTTGAGGCTTTTTTTCTGTGTTAGAGAACAGTTGGGGAATCAGGCTTCAGCCTTGTCCTAGACACCTCCTGCACACTTCCCCTAATGATGAGGGCTCTCTCTGGTTTCCTGTCCTACTATTATACTAATCTTTCTTGTGAGCACCCGGTCAAGGCACGTGGAAAATCTTGCAACTGAGTGAGAACTTTCCTTATGTCTGGGGTCCCCAGCTATTCTAAACTGACATAGAAGGTTACACTTGGTCTTTAAGAATTTGTTAAAATTTTAGCTAATTTTTTCTTTTACTATTGTATAGTGGCCACTTCTTTTTCTGTGACCTGCCGAAGGTCAGACAGTTTGTGTGTAGTCTTTGCTTGGAGGAGTTATCCCTCCAAGAAGAGGAATAAAATGTACTTGGAATTTTATTAAATTTGCTTGATTGCCTTGTGACCTCCACTCTTTGTTAGACCAAGAGAAGTTTTGATTTTATAGATAGGATTTTTTTTCTCATTAGGATGGAAATGACATTCTTTTGTGGCTTTCTGCATTCTAAGCAGAAATAGAACTACTTAGAGTTCTTGACAATTTAAAAATTCTGTTTATGCTGATCCTCCTTTAATGTTTTCCCTTTTCCCTCATCTGCCTCTTGATCACTTCATCTTTTAGGATTGAACCCCAGCTATTTCCTCCATGAAGCCTTTCCTGATTCCAATAAGTAGAATGGAGCATTCTTAACTGTGTCTCTTGTAGAACGTGTTTTATGTTTTTGCAGGCCCATTGAAACCCTCAGTGAGATTGGGCAGTTTCCCCTAAGATTTTGCAAGTTTATGAGCATAATGGTTGTTGAGTTTTTATATAGGATCATAGAGTAAACTTGAGATAAAAGATAAAATGACGTACAAGGAAGCTCGTATTTATTAATCAAATACAAATTTGTGAAATCACACCACAGAGGTTTCTGTGCTGTTTGTGTAGTTATTGCCTTTGAACTAAATTATTGTCAGAAATAAGACTTAAATTCATAAAATCTAATTTTTGAAAAATAGGGGAGGCCGGGCGAGGTGGCTCAAGCCTGTAATCCCAGCACTTTGGGAGGCCGAGGCTGGTGGATCACGAGGTCAGGAGATCCAGACTATCCTGGCTAACACGGTGAAACCCCGTCTCTACTAAAAATACAAAAAAATTAGCCGGGCGTGGTAGCGGGCGCCTGTAGTCCCAGCTACTTGGGAGGCTGAGTCGGGAGAATGGCGTGAACCCAGGGGGCGGAGCTTGCAGTGAGCCGAGATCGCGCCACTGCACTCCAGCCTGGGAGACACAGCGAGACTCCGTCTCAAAAAAAAAAAAAAAAAAAAAGAAAAAAAAAGAAAAATAGGGGATTCGTTATACAAACTAGTATATATTGACGCAATGGAATATTGTAGAGCTGTAAAACCAATGAAGAAACATTTCCTAACTTGGATATCCAGGACATACTGCTGAATAAAAAGTAAGATGCAAAACTGAACATTTTTTGTAAGAAGGCAGGAGGAATAAGACTGTATTTGTAGGTAAACGTCTTTGCGTAAAGCATTGCTGGAAGAATATACAAGAAACTAGTAAAAGTGGTGACCTACAGTAAGCAAGGGCAAAGTGACCTGCATATGGATGATGTGGGAATGAGGCTTCTTAGATATAGGTTTCCTTTTATATCATTTTGATTTTTAAATCATGAATATAGCATGTATTCAAACAATGAAAACCAATAGACATAACTATGTAGATATTGAAAGATAGGAAGATCTGAAAAATTCTTCAGAGCTGATAAAAATGTTAGTCTATGAAACAAAAACTGGATGTGAGATGCTTTTATTTTACATAAGCCAGCTTTCTTCAATGAGAGAGTGAATACAAAGTGTGGAAAATTGTGAAGGACAAGGTTTTATGAATCTGGCTCCAGATAGAGAAATATGTAAAAAGGTAGCTTTCTAGCACAATTAGGAAGGTTTTGGTTTTAGATGCAGTAGTAGTGTGGATGATCACTCAAAGTAGAAAGGAGCACTTTGTATAGGTAAAAACTGTAACAGAAGTACACAGTACGTGGAATGGGCAAGGCAGCCATTTCTTACTCCTGAAATCACCAGGAATACCCTTGGAATCTGATAAGATGTGTTTATTGTCAGAAAAAATAGATGAAAATACTAAGAATATTCTTATCACAAATTAAAACGTGTAAAGAAACAATAATTACTTAAATAAATTGTAGCTCAGAGACCAACCTTATGGGCAAACAAATGAAATATAAAAGAAGAAACTTTGTAAACCAAAGGATGATGAGAATTCCTTAATGTTGCTGGGAAAAACTGGTTGGTAATTTGAAATGCAGGTCAGTTTAGAGCCAAATCTCATTCTGTACATTATATGAAATGAAATACCGAGAAGATTAGTCCATAGAAAAATGAAAATCAGAGTATTATCTACTATTATTAAAGGGGGAGGAATTTCAAAGCAGAGAAATAATAAAAGATATGAAAAATGCAATGATGGGCAAATCCATCCACCTGAAAATAAAATCTTCTGTATTAAGGGCCAGCGATAAGACTGGAGAACGTGTTAAAAGTAAGCAAGATAAATAGTACAAGTTGAGCAACCCAAGTTTGAAAATCTGAAATCTGAAATGCTTCACATTACAAAACTTTTTGGATGCTGACATGCGCACAAAGGAGCATTTTGAATTTCAGATTTTTGGATTTCAGATTCTCAACTAGTAGGGGTAGAGTGGCAGAAGTTTGGGAAAAAGGCAGTGTGAATTATGGGAGAAGGACCTAATTAATGGTGCATTAAGGGTTGCTGCACAGCATTCGGTGTCTAGTTGAATTTTGAGACCATAATTTTATAGCAGGATCAAGTCACATGGTTGTGTGATTGTTCTCTAGCAGGCAATTGGATTAGGAGTTTGAGGGTGGTGAAGCTGAAGCAAGAAATAGCATACTATGTGGATTTATAGTTGGGGAGATAACCAAGATTTTGAAACTGGAGATAACAAGCAACTAGAATGGAGAAAGAGTAGGTAGAGTGCATCCAAGGGAATGAGTCTAGACTCAGGTTAGAAAAAATAGAGTGAGATTTTGAATGATAAATTGAAGAAGAGGGTCATACAGCCAGATGGGACATCACAGGGAAGGAAGGAAATTGCTTGTGAGGATCTGGAAGTGTCACTCTGGAGAATTTTGTCTCTACCGTGTTATCCTTCACTCTAAAGCATTATTTTCGAGAGCCAGATTTAGCCCAGTGGTTGAAAGAGTTGGTCAGGATGGTCAGTGATGAGAGTTGGCCAGTGAGTCGTCAGAGTTGGTCATCATTCTCAGTGATGAGAATGTATAGATGATCTGTTTTACTTACGTAAGAGGGATTTCCAGAGGTCCTTGTGGAAAAAGTTGGAAGCAAGGGTAGCAGTGGGAGACCAAATGGAGTAGATGAGAAAGCATAACTGGGGGCGTGCAAATAGGACAGAGGGTAGTTGGCTAGAATGGTTTGTGTTTTGAATAAAGTCCAAGAGTGATAGGGGTAGGAGTCACAGGTAGAATTTACTAGCCCTACATTTCTGACCTGCGGTATAATGACCGTCTCTGGAGCCTGATCCACTGCCTGTCTTTGTGATTATAAAGAGAATGTTAGTAAAAAGCTTAACCCTGGGTGGTAAAACCTAAATTAGTTTGGCCTTAAATAGCAAAAGCCAGTAAAACTCTCTTTTTTTTTTTTTTTTGAGACAGGATCTCACTCTTTCACCCAGGTTGGAGTGCAGTGGTGTGATCCTAGCTCACTGCAGCCTCAACCTCTTGGACTGCAGCCATCCTCCTACCTCAGCCTCCAAGTAGCTGGGACTACAGGTGCATGCCACCAAGCCCAGCTAATTTTGTATTTTTTGTAGAAACAGAGTTTTGTCATGTTGCCCGGGCTGGTCTTGAACTCCTGAGCTCAAGCAGTCTGCCCACCTTGGCCTCCCAAAGTGCTGGGATTATAAGCATGATCTACTGTACCATTAATTTAGTAAAATCTAATTTGTAATATCCCACTTCCAGTGGCCTAGGATGGAATAATAGCCATGATATCAGGTGCTTTTTTATGACAGAGTTCTTCTGCTAGGAACCTTGTTTCCTTTTACTGTTCCACTTTACCTGAAACTGGATACTCAGGCTACTGCTGCTGGAGTGACTTCAGCAACTTCCCTGGAATACCAAGGCAAGCCCCAATTGATTGCATACCTCCTTTGGGGATCTGAGCTTTTAAAAAAGCCAGCAACTACCTTTTATCAACTTGATATATTTATCTATTATATCTTTAATCTTTAAATTAGTTTTTAAAAACTTGTTGGTGCTGACAAGAATGAGAATTGACATTTCTTGAATAACTAAAGCATCTGTGTAAGAATCTTTGTATGCTTACAAACAGTGGTGTGTCACAGTACCTAAAATCTGTAATGTTTTCAATGGCCCGATTGTGTCTTCTGTCTCCTGCTTTAGATCTATCCATACTAATGGAAACGTAACTGGAACTGACTCTGATGATAAAATCAAGGACCATCAAGCAAGATCATGCAGTAGGCAACTTTGCTTCCACATGAAGTTACCAACATTTAGAATTTCTACTTATTCTAAGGTATTTGAGACGCAATTTTACTTTAGTTTTGACTCCTTAGTAGTCATTTTGTAGTGTTGATTTCTAGATAATAGGTTTGGTGAGTTTAAAAGTACTTAATATGTTAGAATGCTTAGCTCTTAGAGAAGAGTTCACTTCCCTCCTTTCCCACTATACTCCCAAAGAAACCAACTGAGAAGTGATCCAGATTTTTTTTTTTTTCAAAAGCCTACAGTACTCAGTATTCCCATGTGGTCTCACAACCAAGTACTAACCAGGCCTGACTGTGCTTAGCTTTTGAGATCAGATGTGTTCAGAGTGGTATGGCTGTAGACAAGATTTTAAAGGGATCTATTTATTAAAATTAGGAAAGCATATCAATTATAAGAAATACATTAAGTGTAGATTAAGTCTCAGTAACTATATTAGAGGAACTGGAATAAATAAATATCAATTTCATAATTATTTACATTATGACCCTGAGAGAAACAACTGAACGCAGCACTCTGAGTCCACCTGCATGATGTCAGAGACCTTATTGATCTTCCTTTAGATGGTTTGAAACCTTTCTCGCCTTTCTTCCTAAATTTATTGTTAGGGATTTTCTATTCACCAGTATGTGTCACTGTTACTCTCTATAAGCTGTCCCTGTAGGACCTTTGGGAGCTAATGAATTACTTGGGCCAGAAAACCAAGATATTTAATTAAAGAATCAGGTGACACTTCCAAAATATGGGGTGGATCCCCACTTGAAAGACCACGTAAGACAAATAAAACAAAAAGGAAATACAATGTCAACAGAAAGCAAAACCAAAAATAATTCTATGTTTTCACGTAAATTACAAATAGGTAGAGTGACTTAGGTGTTTATTTAAAAACAAAATGTTTTTTATTTTAACTATATTTTTCCAAATAGGCAGAAAGTATGGAAACTATTTTAGGGGACAGGTCAAAGTTTGTTGATTTCTCTGAATATGTTACAGAGTTTTGTGAATTAATATTTTGCTAGAATATAGAGAAGGTAAAACCTGAGAAAAATTTAAATATGTATCACTTACTGCTAGGATTCTTAACTTTGTTCTGTTCTAGAAGACGACTTTGTAAAGCATAAATTCCAAAATAATAAGAATTCATGATATTGGAAATCCTTAATGTCATGGGCTCCTTGGGATGTCATTTCACTGAGTTTTGCTCGGGCCCACTGGGCCCACTCAGCCTGGCAGGCTGTGTGCAGCTCACACTATTGGCCTGGATCCCATGCCTGCCAAGGGTGAGCAGAGCAGTGAGGGGTGTGTGAGCAAGTGAGTGTGGGGTCTGGCCACTTTGCACAGCCAGGCACACTGGCTGTGGGGGGGCAGGCAGCTCCAGGCACCAGCATGGGCACTGGCTCCCTGCCAGCTGTGTCTGGACCAGGTGTATCACAAGCAGCTTCCCTGGCTGGCACCAGGGAATGCAGTGGTCCCCGGAAGCTTGGAGATGCCAGGATCTGCAGAACCCTAAAGAGTATGTCAAAGCCTTGGCTCGAGGAACTCCTAGGTCTGGGCTCTCTGAAGGGCTGCAGCTCTTCTGTCTTCTTGTCACCCTCAATGTGGCAAGCAAGGAGCGTATTTCAGTCCTGTTTGTGTTACAGCTCTTTCAACCTTGCTATTCAATGTGTCCCAACTTCTTGTCCCACACCCAGGAAGAATAAGGTACATGGATAAATGGAGGGTGAGCGAAGTGAACAGGAACTTTATTGAGCGATAGAACAGCTCAGAGGAGACTTGCAATGGATAGCTCCTTTCTGCAGCCAGGGTGTCCCAATGAGTGCTCAGCTTTCAGCAGAGAGAAGACCATGGAGTTGGAGTCGGTAGCACCTGGTCATCCCATCCTCTCCTCAACTTTCAGCAGAGAGGAGACCCTGGAGTGGGTGGCCCCTCTCTGCAGCTGGTCATCCTATCCTTTCCTTGAATTTGGCTGAATCCAGGGTTTTTATGGGCGTCAGAGGGGTTGAAGTACATGCCAATTGGTTCATGAGTGGTCCCAGAAAAAGCACCGTAAGTTTCCATTCCAGTCCACGGGACTGGCAGCCTGGCCCCCAGGCTTCAAGCATTCCCTGGTTTGAAGGTGAGGTTTTCAGGGACCTGCCCCTTTCTGCCCAGAAGCCTATCTGCCTCCTACCACTCTTCGTGGTGCCCAGGCTGTTCCTGCTTTGGAGCACCTGCAGACTAGCATCGAGCCTCTCCTTAGCCTCCCTCCCGTGCTCGTCAGCACCCACCCAGCTGGGTTGCAACAGTGCCTGGCCTTGGCCTCAACTTTGAGATTGAAGCAGGTACTGGGAGCAGGAAGAGGCCAGGCAGTGGGAGTAAGCACTTCTGAGCCTGCAAGGGCATGGGGGGCCTTCCTGGGTCCCCAAGAGTGCAGAGAAGTCTGGGTCCACAGTGGTGGCTGGGCAGTTGCAGCTGCACCCAGAAGGGCAGGCCTTCTGCCTGCTCCCAGCCCCTGCCGGCCCAGTGGAGCACACAGCCCTTCCTACACTTACCCCACTGCAGCCGCTCTAGATGGGCCGCTGCTGCCATCAGTAAGACTGCCTCAGCTACCAGAAATGGATTACCTCCTGGAAGGGGTTAGTGTAATTGAGCAATTTTTGCTAAAGAAAAATTATCTCAAATCAAGTAGCAGATGAAAAAGAGGTTACTTTGATGATAAGTTTTGAAATGTCCCTGGCAACGAGTAAATGTATTGTACTTTTCTTTGTTTGCTTGATGTCATTTGAACTCAAATAGTAATGATGATTAAATATATAGTTTGTCTTAGTACCAGAGCCATTTTACTTGTTTTTAGGTGTATCTTTTCTCCTTACTTTCACTTAGGAACATTAGCGGAATGCCCAAGCTTTGTAAAGAATGATTCTAGATATGGGGAAGAATATAAATCATTCTGTAACTTCGTTATAAATGAAATTGAAGATGTCTTTTATTCAGAATGCTTACTCTTGGGCTAGGAAGACTGGATACACCCATCCGAAACCATTTATGTGCAGTCATAGAATGCGCACATCAAGTCATAATCTAGAGTCCCTTTCTAAGTAATATACTTAAGTTCTATATTCAGACCTTAACAAAAGTAAAGATTAGGGAATAGGAAGTTTTCATCAATTGAGTTTGGTAATTGGTTGTGTGAAAGTGCCATATAGCCTAAATTAGGTTGCTTAAATTTTTAAATTAGGAATTTCTTCTTTATCAGTTTCTTTTTTTGAGACAGAGTCTCATTTTGTTGCCCAGGCTAGAGTGTGTGGTGGCATGATCGTGGCTTACTGCAACCTCCGCCTCCTGGGTTCAAGCAATTCTCCTCCTCCCCAGTAGCTGGGATTACAGGTGTGCGCAACCACACCTGGCTAATTTTTGTATTTTTAGTAGAGACGAGTTTCACCATATTGGCCAGGCTGGTCTTAAACTCCTGGCCTCAAGTGATCTGCCTGCCTCGGCCTCCCAAAGTGCTGGGATTACAGGCATGAGCCTCTGCACCTGGCCATTTATCAGTGTCTTATATCTCCTCACTGTTTTTCAGATGTTCACAGAGTGATAGCCCCTATTCATATTTTTCATTTTCCATTTTGAAAATGAAGTGAAAAATCTCACAAATTTGTGCTTGGAAGAGTATACATTTGAACTTCAGATTTAAAGAATATGGCATTTTGTTGTTTTGGGGGATAAGAGCAAAATCAATACGTGAGACGGTAAGTTAAGGCCCTAGAACATTTGCAAAGTTATATGTCCTGGATTACAGTTTACATTAAGTTAAAATGATACCTTTTTAAAATGTTTTGTCTGAACTCAGTAAAACATTTGAAAGCAAATTTTGGCAAGTTATATTAAGGGAATGGATATTCCCTGCTATAGTTTTTTCTGTGCTATGATGGAAAGAGCAGAAGCTTTACTTTCATGCTACCTTGGGAGAACTGAATTAATATTTCTTAGTTTCCTTTTCTGTAAGAATTAATTTTTAGAGGTGATGAAGAATGAAATGTGTGTGAAATAATGAAAAATAATGCTTCTTAATGTGAAATTAATGAATGTTGTTGCTAAGACAGGGAAGTACACATTACTGTATCATTCAGAGGTATCCTTTTCACAGCAAAAAACAGGTCTACTCACTATTGAGAAGCTTGTAAAACCAGTTTCAAAGTTAATAGCAAGTATTATGCTTGCAGAGAAAGTAAAATGAGTTTTTGGCACAAATCCTTTATCAAAGACATACCATCTGGAAAAGCAATTACTGTCATGTGCACATGCCAGTATTTTGTTTTTCAGCTGGATGAAAGCACTGATGTACAGAGGATATACTAGTGCTTGATACAGGTGTGTTACTGTTTATCACTGAAGAATCACTATAGCAGAATAGTTTTATGTTTTGTTTTTGGTCAGTTGTTTTTTTTACGCCATTATAGCCTAGAAAAGCTGCATTGTGTCCTTCTGATCAAAGCACCAACAACTATAGCTGCAGGAAATGGTCTACTTGCCTTTTAAGTAAAAGAAGTTGCAGCAGGATATCAATTCATATCCCACTTTTTTCAGAGAGGAGAATTGGCATTTAGTAATGTGACTTTTTGTCATGATTTAGTGTTGAATAAAATAGTAAAACTTGTGAATGTAAGCAGTTTTGGCCACTAAAGCCACCTCTTTTCAGTTTTATGACAAAATAGCAGCAATAGTATTTTGCTTTTTCACAGTGGTATGCTAGCTATATAGGAGGAAAGGGCTTACATGTTTGTTAATTAGTTTTTTAGTAAAATGAGATAAATACTTGCTACTGATATTGTCATTTCTATGATTTCAAGGGACCTAACTTACCTAGTAGCTGTGATATTTCAAATAGTCTCAACTTACAACTTTGTATTCGTGATATCATGAATTTCAGTGTTAAGGATGAAATATGAAGATTTTGTAAAAGTCTGAATTATGGTGCAAAATAATTCAATCTCTGAGAGTTTGACCGTATCCTCAAACTTGATGGTTTTACTAATTTATTATTTTTTTTAATGAATTTGAGCCAGGCATGGTGGCTCACGCCTGTAAACCCAGCATTTTGGGAGGCCTAGGCAGGTGGATCACAAGGTCAGGAGTTCAAGACCAGCCTGGCCAATATGGTGAAACCCCGTCTTTACTAAAAATACAAAAATTAACCGGGTGCAGTGGCAGGTGCCTGTAATCCCAGCTACTCAGGAGGCTGAGGCAGGAGAATCGCTTGAACCCGGCGGGTGGAGGTTGCAGTGAGCCAAGATTGTGCCACTGCACTCCAGCCTGGGCAACAAAGTGAGACTCTGTCTTAAAAAAAAAAAAAAAAAAGAAAAAGAAAAAAGAAAATTTGTATTATACACGTCTAAAAACCACAACCAAATTTTGAAATAGAACATGAAGAAATACTTTCCATAGTCAAAATGCAAGTAGAAAGTAGATTAGGAATCCTTTTTTCAATTTCTCAAGTTGAAGCACTTAATTTCCAGCTTTAAGTGGTATATACTTTTTTTTTTTTTTAGCATTCAAAGGAATGCTGAAATTAAAAATCAGTGAGAAATCTTGCTATGTAATTTCTGGGTCCATATTCAATCATAATATTCAGGCTGTATAATGCCACTGATTTATGATTTATAATTAGAGATTTTTATTTAGTAAAAATAAAGAACAAGAAAGAAACCAGCTGAATATGAAAATTGGTTTATGGTTCAATCTGATTCCAGATGTGGGGTTTGAACATCTTGCAGTGAAGTTATCAAACACTAATAGGGTTGTGACAAGACAACTCAGGTGCTTAATTGAATGGGCTCTGGTTGATCAAAGAAGATGAGACAATCTGAGCATCAGTAAACATTAACTGCAATATAATGAACCATATCAAATATGTTTAAATCCATGAGTTCATAATGATACTTTAAAAAGTCATTAGTTTTCTTCAGAGTATGCTAAGGAGCCAACTATACTTCAGAGCAACTAAATAGTTGCAGAGAGGAAGTTTCTTTTCTCAGATAGAATAAAACATCACCATTTTCTAATGAATTCCTGGACCTAAGCAAAGATCATGAATGGCTGCTAACAGCACAGGAAGAAACGGATATTAGTTTTCTCTTAATGAAAGTTCACAGGGCTGCCCATGAAGTGTTCTTGCCAAAAAAGTTGAACCTGAATCTGATCAAGTCTCTAGCTCTGTACCGGAAACACAGAAGACAGAGAAACATATTAAGTGACACCATGTGAATGCAGTTAGCAAAATATAGGTTATGGGGAACTCTTAGAGACATATGACTTGTTGTTTTTCAACAATCAAATTGTAGGGACAAAAAAGAGAAATGGAGGAGGAAACCGTAGATTAACAGCAATGCCTGGACTTTGAGTCTAGATTTTAATAAACATTTACGAAATAGGGAAATTTTAACATTGACAAGATATTTGATATTAAAGAATTATTGTTAATTTTTAGGTGAGATGATAGTATGTAGTTATGTATTTTTTAAAAGCCCTTACCTTTTAGCGACACACAATGAAATGTTGGTGTAATGAAAGATATGCCTGGACTCCTGCTTCATTACTATCTGGAGTACAGGGGAGGTTGTGGGTGAGGATTAAGTAAGATTGGCCATTAGTTGATCATGCAACTAGACACTTGTGATTTGGGGGACAGCGCGTGAGGGGGTGGGAGTAATTCTTGATAATATTCCGTAAACTTTTTTGAAAAACTCCATAGGAAAAAGGTCCAAAAATACAGTTGAATTATGTGTATTTAGCAACCTGCTGAATCATATTTCTAATAATTTCTTGAGTCTGTTGAGTGTACTATATAGAAAATCCCATTGCCTATAAGGGACAGTTTTCCTGTATAGTGCTTACTATTTACCAGGCTCTATTCTCAGCAGTTTATACATATTTACTCTTTAGATCCTCACAAGAATGCTTATGAAGTAGATGTTAACTTGCAAAGGTTACCCAGGTGCTATGTTTTAGAGCTGGGATTTGTATCCAGACTTTCTAGCCCTAGAGTCTATGCCTCTCTGGTTTTTGTATCTCTCTTTTATAACTTTTTATTTTTAATCCCTCTACTCCAGTCCTTACACCTTTTATTTCTTTTGTTTCTCTTAGTGCACTGGCCAAGGAGTTCAGCTTTTAAAGACCAGTTTTTGTTTATAATTTTGATTTTGGAAGTTGTCTTAATACTTAGGGAATCCAGAGTCCAGCTGACTTTGCTCCTTTACAAATACAAGGTACTTACTAAGAGGCTAGAATTAGCTTACTGTGTATCCAGAAACCAAAGGATCAAGTGTATTAGAACAGTGTTTAGTATTTTTTATTTTATTTCTCTTCTAATCTGTAAGCAGCTCATTCATGGCTCATTTTACTTTTAATTACTTGATTTTATTGGTATTACTTGCTGAATTTCTTTCTGATACTTAGATAAACTTACTCCTTCCTCCCCTTAACTCCTACACGTGTTATGTAATTACCTCCTGCTTGACTTTACATGGATTACATGAGATAATCTTAAAGCACTTAGTACACAGTTTTGCACATAATAAGTATCTAGTAAATATGCTTTTTGGTTTAAGAGACAGTCACTTCATACTTTTGATCAAAAATTGTTCTTTATTCTTTAGGTAACTTTTGAAATGGGGTGGGAAGAATATGGCTTAGTCACTTTAAGAAGTCCTAGGCCTGGGACAGGTGGGTAAAACTCGATAATGTGTTAGGGTGGTTTAATGAGTAATCTCTGTGTTCTCTGCAAGGAACTTTTTAATGATAGGCTCTGAGTTCAAGAAAGATTACTCACTTGAGTTGGTTTCCAAAAGAATACTTGTCTATTGGGGATGAAGTGGGAACAATTTAGGGAAAACGTGGCCTGTCCCAACTTCTTGAGTTTTTTGGTTCCTCTTGAGCCAACTGCAAAGGACGTTATGACATAGTAAGATACTACAATTCATGAAAGGAGGCACATAGGCACTAGTAAGAAAGAAAACTTTTGATTTCATTCGTATGAGAGAAGGATCACAATTACAGGTAACTTTTTCTTGAAGATTATGGAAGGTGACTATCTGAAGACCTGGGATAGCTAGTTAAAAGTTGTGTGGCTCACGCCTGTAATCCCAGCACTTTGGGAGGCTGAGGCGGGCGGATCATGAGGTCAGGAGATCAAGACCATCCTGGCTAATACGGTGAAACCCCGTCTCTACTAAAAATACAAAAAATTAGCGGGGCGTGGTGGTGCGTGTCTGTAGTCCCAGTTACTCGGAGGCTGAGGCAGGAGAATAGCGTGAACCCGGGAGGTGGAGCTTGCAGTGAGCTGAGATGGGCAACTGCACTCCAGCCTGGGTGACAAAGCCAGACTCCGTCTCAAAAAAAAAAAAAAAAGGTTGTGGTATTTTTCTTTGCTCCATCACCTCCCTCTCTCCACCTGAGCTGCACCTGTTATTTTATATAGGAGTATACTGAAGCAACCTTTTAACATATCTTTAATTGTATTTTTGAAAGTGATGTTAAAGTATTTAGAAACTAAAGACTGTGGCCACACAAAGTATCTTTTATTTTCCAAAGGCCAGTTATTATTGTTGAGTGGCATTGCTATTGAAATTGCATTACCAATTACTTGACTGTGTTAAAGAAGGGGATTTGCTTTTGGGGGCCCATAGGTTATTGATAATATTTTTTTGAATAATAAATGTGTATGACAGAAACCCACTCTCAGATCTAATCATGAAATGAAATGCTTTCCAATGAAATCTGGATGTTCTGGAAGCCAAAAGGTGATATATAAGAGGAAGCATAGTTGAGAGGTGCTGAATTTAACTTTTGTTATCAGTTACTTGGTGAAGGCATTGAAATGTTTATTGCTTTGAAGATTATCTTAAATGAGGAGGCATAGTTAATGTGGTCTATACAGAATGTGAGATGAAGTGAATTTAAGGGAAAAGAAAGCGGATATGAGAAAAACAAAAATATAAGAAAATAGCTAATATTTAGTGATTGCTGTGTATCAAGCACTATGATAGATATTTTGTACATATTTTCAGATACTGTCCCAATAACCATTTAGGTGTAAGTTACTAAACATCTATTAAAGTTTTTGAGAATTTTTGACATTTCTTGAAATTAGAAATTCCTTACATTATTAAGAAACACTCTTTGGTTGACCTTTGCCAGCCCAGCAAACCCAGAGTTAGATTAGGTGCAAAATTGAGAATCTCTGTCCTTACTCTTCATATCGTATGGATGCATTTAATGCTAGTAAAAATTGTAAGCCTGAATAAATGTAGTGTAAAACCTGCATTGATGATTTGGGGTTTATTTAGTTACTTATGAAGCTTTTATCTAAATTTGGGATTAAGTTGATTTTTCCAGTTTTCCAGTTAATGCAACATTTAAAAAAAGTTTTAGATTAAACCACAAAGGAAAACCTCAGTAAATTCCAGAAAAGCTGAAACTACGTATGTCCATTCTCTGACTACAACGGAAGTTTAAAGTGTACAACTTTAACCATTTGGACAAATCAAACAGAAAAATTGCTTAAATAAATGTAGGGTCAAACAGGAGATCACATATACAATAACTGGTCATTTAGCACCTGAAATGAGATTCAGGCCAAGACTCATACTGTGCTTAGAAGTAGATTAATAGTCTTTGTTAACTTCACTGTTAATGAATGAAATAAATGTACTAAGTACTAAACCTTAGAATTTAGTAAAACAAACAACAAAATAAATGCCTAGTTTCTGAGAAAGGGAAGATACTAATAAGATAAAAGCAGAAATAGGTGACTTAAACAGAAACCACAGAAATGAAAAATCTAAAAGCTGTTTCTTAGGGTTGAAAAACAAAATGGAAAAATATCTGACAAATCTTACTAAGGAAAAGATGGAAAACCAAAATTAAGTTTATAAAGCAGATATAAGAATAGAACAGATATTTTAAAAATAGTGAGTACTATTTATTAACTCTAAGCTGATTTATTTGAAATGAATCACGAAACACCCAAGCTGATTTAAGAAAAGTTGGTCTGGGGCTACATCCAGCTAGCTCCAGAACCAATTTTTGCCGGTTAATTCTTTTTAGTTTTCAAGGAACATATAATTCCTATGGTGAGAACTATTTTAGAGATTATAAAAAAGATGGAAATATGCCCAATTAATATTATAAAATCAGTATAACTCTCTTAATGGTTCAGCTGAGAAGAACTCTTTTGGGGGAGTTTACTGTTTTTTTTAGTTTCTATTGTAAGAACAGATTTTTCTTGAAATTAAAACAATTGAGAAAAGAAAAAAACCAGAAGCTCAAAACTTAAAGATATCGTTTATATTTATTAACGTATTTACCATTGCTGGCACTCTTCTTTGTATAGATCAAAATTTGAATCTGATATTCTTTTTCTTCTGCCTAAAAATCATTTCTCTGAGTGCATAATCTGCTGGTAATGGATTTGTCTCAGCCTTTGTCTAAAAACATTTCCACCTTCATTTGAAATATATTTTAACAGGGTACAGAATTTGAGGTTGACAAGTTTCCCCCCCCTTCCAATCTTGCTCCATTGTTTTCTTATTTGTATAATTTCTGATGAGAAGTTTGCTGCCATCCATACCTTTCTTTTTCTGTACACAATCTTTTTTCCTCTTCTGGCAGTCTTTAACATTTCTTTCCTCCCAGTCACTGGTTTTCAACAATTTGATTATGATAATTGTTGGTATGGTTTTCTTTGTTTATCCTGCTTGGATTTTGTTGAGCCTCTTATGAATCTGTAAGTTTCTGGTTTTGATAGCATTTGAAAAAATTATGCTCATTATTTCTTCAAATAAGTTTTTTTAAATCTTTTTTTCCCTCTGTTTTTTGGACCTCAGTTACATTGATCTTAGCTTGTTTGTATGTTGCTGCAAATCAGTGGTATTCGCTTCCATTATTTTTGTATTTTTCTCCTTTGTGCTTCATTTTGGTTATCTTCTATTGCTATATCTTCAAGTTAGCTAACCATTAAATCTGCTGTCGATCCTATGCAGTGTATTTTTCATTTCAGATTTTGTATTTTTAATTTCTGGAAGCTCCAGTTGGGCCTAAAAAAAATCTTGCACTTCTGTGTTCAACACTTCCATGTCTTTCTCTGCTTTTTTGAGTGTATTAAAAATATGTATAACTATTTTGGCATCTCTGTTTGCTATGCTCTCTGTCAGTTCTGGGTCTATTTTTATTGATTTGTTATTCTCCTGGTTATAGGTCATATTTATATGTCTGGTAAATTTTGATTGTCAGACATTGTGAATTTCATGTTACTGGATGTTAGGTTTTGTGATAAAGAGGCTTTTTTTTTTTTTTTTTTTGAGACGGAGTCTCGTTCTGTCACCCAGGCTGGAGTGCAGTGGCGCAGTCTCGGCTCACTGCAACCTCCGCCTCCTGGATTCACGCCATTCTCTTGCCTCAGCCTCCTGAGTAGCTGGGACTACAGGTGCCCGCCACCACGCCTGACTAATTTTTTGTATTTTTAGTAGAGACGGGGTTTCACCGTGTTAGCCAGGATGGTCTTGATCTCCTGACCTTGTGATCCACCAAAGTGCTGGGATTACAGGTGTGAGCCATCATGCCCGGCCAAAGAGGCCATTCTTTTAAGTAATGTTAGTCTACATTTTGGCATGCAGTTAAATTTTTTTTTATGCCCTTTAAGACTTGTTTTGTTTTAAGGAAGCTTTGTTAGGGTGAGTCTGGAGCAGTGAGTAGACTTTTCTCCTAGAGCTAATTTAGAAGTTGATTTCCTTCTGAGGACTTTACATGATATTTCATGGATTAGGAGGTCTTTTCACTCTACCCTGTTGGAATACAAACTATTCATAACCTTGTTTGAGAGTTTCAGAAATTCTTTGGCCTTTTTTTTTTTTGGTTTGCTAGTCCTTTCTCCAACCTCAGGTGGTTTCCTTCCACACAGGACATATCAGCACTCTCCCAACAGCTTGTGGGAACTCCTTTGCATGTCTCCAAGGCACTGTCTCTGTATGTAGTTTCTTTCTCTCTGTTAGGCTAGTCCACAAATTCTGGCTGCCTTGGCCCCACTGTCAATCTTAGTGACCTCAACTCTTTGAGACTGTGAGGTTCTGTTTAAGCCCCATCTCCCCTCTGTACACTACATCCTGTAAACTGTTTCAAGGGTGTGAGGTCAGGCAAATGTAGGACTCACATCATTTTTTCATCTTTTCTCAGGGATCCCACTCTTGCTCTGACTGTTATCTAATATCTGAAAGCCATTGTTTCATCTGTTTTATCCAGTTTTCTGGTAGTATAAGCTGAGAGAGCAAATCTAATCTCTGTTCCTCCATCATGGCTATTTGTGGAAATTCTTGATTAACTTCTTCTCCTCCTTTTTCTGTGGATTAAGATGTGGGTCTAAGTTAAAGAAGTTAAGAAACAAGTTGGTTTGATCTCAGTGTTTCAGGTATTTGGCTTACCAGTAACTGAGGCAGAAGAGTCTCCAAACTCTTTGATGACGATAAACAAATGATTTCACCTCATGCATTCCCCTCTCACTTTCACTGTCTGGAACCTACTGCAGTAGTAGGGTGGTTGATCAAGAATTATGGTATTCTGAGTTTTGGTCTATTGCCACATAGTTTAAATAAGTTCTTAGTACTTTTAACTGAATTAAGACCCATACTTATTTGCTTTTTCTCAGCTATTTCTGTTTGCTGGTATTTACTTTTAATTTTATCAGATTTTTTTGTTTGTTTCTGTTAGTTGCTAGTTTATCTAACTGGTTGTCATTTTTCAGCTGGATTATATTTTCTTTATATATTTTGTATTTTTCTGCATCACAGTAATGTTTAGGCTCTTGAAAGTGTTTGATCTTCATGCATTATATCTTTAGTTTTGTTATGTGTTTTTCTAATCTTGCTTGTCTCTACTCAAATGAATGAGTGAATAAATTAGTAACCGAATAAATGTAGACACATATACTCACACACAAAGTGCATTTTCTCAATTCAAACACTATTAATTGTGACATATACCACAGGTTTAATATATTTTCATGAAAAAAGAAACATTTAGTTTATTTTTTAAATCCTTAAAGGTTTACTGACAGAAGTATCCATTTATCCATTTATCCATATGACTTCTACCTCATCTTTTTGGGAATCATAAGATTGAGTCTGATTGTCTTCCAAATTCTGACATGCTGCTTTTCCTTACCTGTGCTTGCTTTCTTGGTCTCTTTACACATTATAATTGCCAGTATAATTTTGAGTCATATGAGAAATGTGTAGAATTTAACTGCTTTTCTTTCTGGTTGAACTCATGGTTTCAGTTTTTTTATAGATAAGCCGTGAATTAAATAACTTCCTTTTTGAGTCAGCTGGAAACTTTTGACAGATTGATATCCAGTACTTGGGTGATAGTACTTTGTAAAATGCAAATTAGTCCCACCAGTGTCTTCCAGCTCTGATTATTCTATGATCTGTTTTGAGAGATTGTGCAATTTTTACTGCTTTTAATTGCCCTTGCTTGGCTTGCAACAGACAACTTTTGCATCACAATAGCTTTTTATTTCAGTGCCTTGTCACGGTTCAGTCTTTCTGAAAACATTTTCGAGCAAGTTATGCTTTCAGATTTAAGTTAAAATTCAACTACATCTGAGTTTACCTATGCAGCTAACTCAGCTGTGGTCATAGTTGGATTGACAGATACCTTCCTTGGGAATGTATTTTCTATAGGTTCATACATGGGTGGGCAGTGACGTACCTCACAACTTACTCTTTTGCTTGGCTACTGGCAAATTTTTTTGGATTTTGATTCTGATACTTCTAGTTTCAGAAACCTGAAAATAATTATTTTAAGAAAAGCAAGTATCTTTAGTATTGAGAAAATCTAGTTTAGTAATTTAGTATACAATGAGCAAGCATAAAATCTGTCAGTGGTAGAATTGTTTAATAAGTTTTGGGATGATCAGATAGCAGTTAGGAAAGTTCGTGTAGAGCCTTTTCATATGCAAATGTTATGGTTGACCTTTTTAAAATGGAAAAACTAGTGAAACTGCAAAGAATAGTAATCTTCTAAAGTAAGAAGACTGTAAAGAAGTGATTATAAAAAGTTAAGCACATCTGTATGAAGAAAACCAACACAATTAAAACTAAAAAGAAAAATAACAAGTGGAAAACACAGATATGACCTTACATGATTATTGTAGTATGAAAATATTTACGACACTAAGATTCCAGCAACTACATTAATAAAGGACATGCCCATTAGCTCATAAGGAAAAGAGTTCAACCTCATTGGTAATTAAAAACAATAGTGAATAACTTTTTTTATGCTTATTGAGTAACCATAATAAAGAAGTCCATAGGGAATCAAATACTCATGCATTGCTTTTGGAATTGGAACAACTCATTTGAGAGGTAGTATGGTAGTGTATATCTTAAAAGCCATAAACATATCTAAGGGCATGGATTAATGATCTTGCTCTTGGGAATTGACCCTAAGTAAATAAAACAAAGAATAAAAAAAACTATTTTAGAGCTGCATTCACAATGATTACTTGTCATAGTAAAAGCTGAAGACAACCTACTTGGTCAACAGGGAAAATTTTGATATGTTATGCTAAATTAACACCTGAATAGTTCATATTCATTTCATCTAAGTGTAAGCACTGTGACAACAGGGACTGTATCTTTTCTTTTGTTCTCTGCTGTAAAACCAGTGCTTAGAAAAGCTTGGCGTGTGGTGGGTACTGAAAAATTATTATTAGTTTTTTTTTTTTAAATGAGCAACAGAATAATATTGAGTTAAAAAAGAATTTAAACATACACATACAGAACCTGTTCTCACATACCTTAATGAGTAAGGGAGAGGGGAAACAAGTTGCTTGATGGAGTTTTTAGAGGAATTTGAACTGGGGTTTGCAAGTTTAGTAGGATATGGATTCTCTTGGGAGCCAGGAGGTGGGAGTGCTACTCCAGGAAGAGGGATTTATCTGAGGAAAGACCTGACAGTGGGAATTGACTGGAGAATAAGGCAGGAAGTTAGGCATTTGTAAGGACAGAATTCTGAGTGGACTTGTAGAGTTAGCTAATGAGGTGGGACTTTATTCTTCTGTATGAGAAATCATTGATGCTTTTTCAACAGAGTTTGATATTGAAAGAGCTATATAATTCAAGGAGTTAATCCACCTTTGCCATATAAGACAGGTTCACTCAGGGAGGTCAGTTAGACCAGGGGTCCCAAACCCTGGTGAGAGACTGTTGGAGTTCATGGTTACCAAGGTAGCTAGAGCTTGAGTGGCTAAGACAGTCACAGAGAAGTGAGCTTAGAAGTCTGAACCTTGTTTCCCTTAAGAGTTGTCACAGTTTAGTAAGCAACACAAACCAATAAGCAGGAAAGTTGAGCAGAAAGTGGCTGCTAACAAACTAAGAAGCTCAGCAGAGTTTTTGGCAGTTTCATGGTGCTAGAGATAGCGGCGTCCTGGTAAACACCCTAGGTTGAACAACTGCATCCTAGCGGTAAGAGTGAACCAGAAGTATACTAGGTCTTAATAAGATTGAAAACAAGCTTCAAGTTAGCTTGATCTCTGATTTGATTAGCTCCCACTGCCAACCAGAAAGTAAAGAAACTCTTCAATTGAAGATAAATTTCACATCCTTTATAGTTTTTAATGATACGGTGTTTGACATTGAGTCCCCAGATTCCAGACATGCCAAGAGCCAGGAACAAGAGAAAAAACAGATGCAAAAATAGACACAGATGATCAGGTGTGGACGTCAGTAAAAAAATATTGTGCCATTTCTTTCATTTCTCCTTTGTTTCTGTTGAGATGTCTGCTGTCATTTGAATTATTTTCTCTTATAGGTAAATTATCATTTCTCTCTTACTGTTTTTATTACATTTTCTATGTCTTAAGCTTTCAGAAGTTTAACTGTGATATGCCTCGATGTGGATTGCTTTGGGTTTATCCTGTTTGTGGTTCACTCAACTTCCTGAATCTGTAAATTTATGTTTTGCCAAACATGGAAAGTTATCTGGTTTTATTTCTAAGAGCACTTTTTCAGCCCTGCCCACTTTCTTCTTTCCTTGTTTGACTCCATGGCAGAAGATAGATCTTTTGTTATAGTCACATAGGTCCAGGCTCTAATTATTTGTTTTCAGGCTATTTTCTCTCTGTTGTTTAGACTGGATAATATCTATTGTTCTATATTCTGGTTCAGTGATTCTTTTCTCTGTCCCTTCCATTCTATTGTTGCATCCATCCACTACATCTTTTGTTTCACCTATTACATTTTTCAGTTCTGAAATTTCCATTTGGTTCTTTATATCTTTTCTTTCTTTGGGGTATGTTCTTTATATCTTGCTTGGTTTTTGAGACTCAACTATTTTGTTGTTTCAAGTATGTCTGTAATGGCTCCTTGAGTCATTTTTATGACAGCTGCTAAAAAATGTTTTTCAGATAATTTTAATACCTCCATCATCTTGGTATTGGCATCTGTGGATTGTCTTTTTTTTCATTCTGTTTGAGATATTCCTGGATCTTGGTATGATGAGTGATTTTTATTTGATACCTGGACATTTTTGGTATTACGTGCTGATGCTCTGGGTCTTATTTAAATATTCTGATTTAGTTGGCGTCCTCTGGCCCTGCCCCTACATGAGAAGGAGGGAAGCCTCATTACTATCCTGTCGGGATACAAGTCCAGGTTCTCTACTTTGCCTCTCTTGACACTCAATTTAGGGAGAGATTCTTTGTTACTGCTGGTCGTGGGTGGGAGTTCTGGCTCCCGTTGATTTCTTCCTGGCTGTCAGGGGCAGGAATATGTCATTATGGTTCCCCACATATCCTCCACCAGGGGATAGTCTCTTTACGGTGTGATGGTGAAAGGCCTGACTCTCTAATAGGCTTCTCCAAAAACAGCCTATGGCAGAAAGAGAGAAGGGTACCTTGTTACTACTAGGTGAAGGTCCAAGCTCTCCATGTGGTCTTCACTGACCCTGTGGAAAAGGAGGTCTCATTATCACATGGCAGGGACTGGCTCCCTACTGGCCTTCTCTGACATCACCATTGTCGGGAGAATTGAATGCCTTATTACACCTAGAGGAGAACAGACATCTAGGCTCCCTACCTCACCTTTGCTGGTGTGGGTGGGAGCTACAGACACAGAGTTGTTTTTTACTTTTGTTTTTGTGGTTTTGGTGATGTTTGGCTAGGTATAATGGCCT
Organism: Macaca fascicularis; assembly: GCF_037993035.2. Taxonomy (NCBI): domain Eukaryota; kingdom Metazoa; phylum Chordata; class Mammalia; order Primates; family Cercopithecidae; genus Macaca; species Macaca fascicularis. Next base: position 97,680,854 of record NC_088387.1, on the reverse strand, counting down.
CTGTCTGGATTGTCTCTTTCCTTATTTTTTGCCTAGAGAGAACAGGATTTTGTTTTGTTTGGCTGGTTGGTTTTGTAGGGGAGTCTGGGCCTATGGGTTTTTTCGGGCTGCCAGCTTCTTCAGCTCCAAGGTCATGATATATAACAAAAACAGAAAACTACAGGCCAATATTCCTGATAAACACAGATGCAAAAATCCTCAACGAAATACTAGCAAACTGAATCCAATAGCACATCAAAAAGATTATACACCATGCCTAAGTGGGATTTTTCCTAGGAATGATTCAACATATGCAAATCAATAAAAGTGATTAATCACATCAACAGAATGAAGTACAAAACAGTATGATCACCCAATAGATGCAGAAAAAAATCATTTGATAAAATTTAACATCCCTTCATGCTAAATCTCTCAACAAATTAGACATAGAAGGAATATATCTCAATACAGTTAAAGGCCATATATGACAAACCCACAGCTAACATTATACTGAATGGGGAAAAGTTGAAAGTTTTTCCTGTAAGAAAACGAGTAAGACAAGGATGCCCATTTTAATCAGTCTTACTCAACATAGTACTGGAAGCCTTAGCCAGAGCAAATAGGCAAGAGAAAGAAATAGAGGGCATCTACATTGGAAAAGAGGAAGTCAGATGGTCTCTGTTTGCAGATAACATGATCTCATATATATAGAAAAATCTAGAAACTCTACTTTTTTAAAATCAGTTTTAAAATTGATAAACAAATTCAGTAAAGTTGTAGGATACAAAATCAACATAACAAAAATCAGTAGCATTTCTATACATCAGTAATGAACTAGCCTGGAAAAGAAAGCAATTCTATTTACAATAACTACGAAAAAACCCCACCTAGGAATAAATTTAACCAAGGAGGTGAAAGATCTCTACAATAAAAACTACAAAACACTGATGAAATAAATTGAAGAGGACATACAAAAAATGGAAACATACTTCATGTTCATGGATTAACAGAGTTGATATTGTCAAAATGACCATACTACCCAAAGCAATGTGCAGATTCAACACAAGCCCTATCAAAATACCAATGACATTCTTCACCAAAATATAAAAAAAGATCCTAAAATTTGTTTGAAACCACAAACGACCCCAAATAGGCAAAGAATTCCTGAGGTGTGGGAGAGGACTTTGGAGGCATCACATTATCTGACTTCAAAATATACTGCAAAGCAGTTGAAACCCAAACAGCATGCACTGGCATAAAAACAGGCACATAGACCAATGGAGCAGAAGAGAACCCAGAAATAAATCTACATATTTATAGCCAACTGATTTTTTTTTTTTTTTTTTTTTTTTTTTTTTTTTTTGAGACGTAGTCTCGCTGTGTCTCCCAGGCTGGAGTGCAGTGGCGTGATCTCGGCTCACTGCAAGCTCCGCCTCCCGGGTTCACGCCATTCTCCCGCCTCAGCCTCCCAAGTAGCTGGAACTACAGGCGCGCGCCACCACGCCCGGCTAGTTTTTTGTATTTTTAGTAGAGACGGGGTTTCACCATGTTAGCCAGGATAGTCTCCATCTCCTGACCTCGTGATCCACCCGCCTCGGCCTCCCAAAGTGCTGGGATTACAGGGTTGAGCCACCGCGCCCGGCCAGCCAACTGATTTTTAACAAAGGCACCGAGAACATACATTCAGGAAAAGACAAGCCTCTTCAATAAATGGCGCTGGGAAAACTGGATATCCATATGCAGGAGAATGAAACTAGACCCTCATCTCTCGTTGTATACAAAAATCAACTCCAAATGGTTTAAGACTTAAATGTAAAATCTGAAACACTTCAGGACATTTATATGGGTAAAGATTTTATGGCTAAGACTTCAAATGCACAGGTGCAACAAAAGCAACAATAGACAAATGGTATTACATCAAGCTAAAACACCTCACAGCAGAGAAAACAATCAACAGAGTGAAGAGACAACCTGAAGAATGGGAGAAAATGTTTGTAAACGATTCTTCTGATTAGAGATTAATATCCAAAATAAGTAAGAAACTCAACAGCAAAAAGCCAATAATTCAATTAAGAAATAGGCTAATGATCTGACTAGACATTTCTCAAAAGGAATATGCAAAAGGCCAACATGAAAAAATGTTGAACATCAGTAATCATCAGGGAAATGAAAATCAAAACCATAATGAGGATTATTTCACCTCAGAATGACTGTTATCAAAAAGACAAAAAATAAATGCTGGCAAGGATGTGGAGAAAAGGGCACTCATACACTATTTGTGGGAATGTAAATTAGGACCACCATTATGCAAAACAGCGTGGATACTCCTCAAAACTGAAAACAGAACTGCCGTGTGTTTCAGCAATCCCACTACTAGGTATTTATCCAAAGTAAAGGATAACAGTATGTTGACGAGATATGTATATTCCCATGTTTATTGCGGCATATCACAGTAACCAAGATATGGAATCAACCTAAATGTCTATCAACAGATGAATGGATAAAGAAAATACGGTATATATACAAAATGGAATACTATTCAGCCATAAAAAAGAATGAAATTCGGTCATTTGGAGCAACGCGGATGAGCCTGGAGGACAGTGTATTAAGTTAAATATTTAAGTCAGACACAGAAAGACAAATATAGCACATTTTCACTCATATTGTGGGAGCTAAAACTAAGTTGAGCACATAGAAGTAGAGAGTATAATTGTGGTTACTAAAGGCAGGAAGGGTAATTGGGAGGCAGGTATTGGGAGAGGTTGGATAACAGTTACAAAATTATAGGTTAGATAGGAGGAATAAGTTTTGGTGTTCTGTAGCAATGTAGGGTGACTATCATTAACAAGAATTTAGTGTGTATTTTTAAATAGCTAGAAGAGAGGATTTTGAATGTTCCTAACACAAAGAAATGATGAATGTTTGAGGTGATTGATATACCATTACCCTGATTTGATTATTACTCATTCTATATATGTATTGAAATATCACTGTACCCCATAAATATAGTTACTAAATGTCAATTTTTTAAAAAACTATTTTTCAAATGATAAAAAAATTGTTTTGTAGAATGTTAATTTTCTGTATTCCATTTTATTAAAATATTTGCAATTTTATTTTTGTTTGCTTCAAGAGAAATGTCCCAGTGTAGTTTATATATTAATTATGCATATCTTAATGAATTCAGAATAGTACTTTAAATATATTAAGTTTACTTACTGCTCCCCCACCCATTTTCCAAAGTAGACTGCATTAATTTCATGTGATTGATCCAAGTAGATCCAATTGATTGACTTACTGTTTTCCTAATTTCAGATTCCAATTACAGCTACATCAGAGAATGAGTTAATCTCCTCAGAAATCACTAAATACTACTCTGAGGGGCTTAGAAATTAACAGGGTAAGTTGAATATCATCTTAAATACTATCTGAATTTTTACAGTGAATTCCTAATTTGGGCCTATAGTGTGTCAGGAAACAAGTTGGACACTGGGAAGAAGATTCTTACTTTTATTTTCCATGCCTGTAGTGGTTTTCAGCTTTCTTTTGAATCAGGGCCCCTTTGAGAGTCTACTTAAATCTGTGTAGATCTTTTCACAAACATTCACACATGTTCAGTCAGAGTTTGAAGATCTTCAAAAATTTCCTAAAGTTCACAGACCCTTGGGCAACCCTGTGCTTTGTAGTTTTTCAGACATTTTTGCAGGCTTTGTTTCTCTTTTAAATATTACAACTCTGTGAATTAATGACTGGTATTGATATTTTACATTGAAGAAACCGGTGCTCAAAATGGTATGTGACTTTTCTTGTAATGCAGCTGTCAAATGTGAGGCTAGAATTGAAGACTTTCCCAAATTTTAATAATACTGTCGGCTTTTTTTAAGGTTCTTTCTTCTTAGTATGTCAGATTGCTCCTTAGTAAGATTGTGTCAACCTTTGCTCATTGTCAGCAAGTGAGCATGTCTGCTTCACCACATTATCCCATTGGGTGTTCCACCACCCTAGTGTTTGCTAAATTGGCATGTAGATAATTGCATTTCATTTTAATTTGTTTCTTTGTTGTATTTAGAGTTCTCTATTTACTTATCCATTGGAGTCTTACCAATTTTTATACTATTGCGTATGAATTTTGAATATATTAAGAATATTAACTTTGTCATGTTTTGTGCAAATACATTTACCCTTTCTATTTGCCTTTTTACTTTGCGATATTTTTATGTATAGAAGTTTTGAAATGTTTAAGTATTCAGACCTAGTTTTTCCTCTACATTTTTTCTCTTTTTTTAGTGTAGAAATTTCTAAATGTTTGATACATCTCAGTGAATGCAGACACTTACATTCACAGATTTTTTTTTTAACATAATGGCAATCTAAATGATTAAAAAAGGAATGTCAGTTAAGTTACAGTTTTTTGACTTTGTCATGTGTTTATTGGTTTTTCATCTACTTTGAATATTTTAAAATATTTAATCTTTCATAATTTTTATAAATGATATGTAGAAATCTAGATTAGTTCTGATAGCATTTAGTAAATGTTTCATTTTTACCCAGATTTCAAAGTATAGTTTACCCAGTGTAACATTTTCACATACACGTATATTTCTTTGTCTCTACTAAAGTTCCTTTGATCTAATTATCTGTCATGGCGTAATTATGTATTTTTAATGTTATTGTAGCTTTAAAGTGTTCTTTTATTAGTTTTTCAAAACTGTTTTATTCTTTGATATTTTTCCAAATTAACTTGAGAATATATTCATCAAATTAAAAAATAAACATATGAAGGATTTTTAATTACGATTGCATTGAGTTTAAAGATTCATTTGGGGCCGGGGTGGTGGCTCACACCTGTGATCCCATCACTTTGGGAGGCTGAGGCAGGTGGATCACCTGAGCTCAGGAGTTGGAGACCAGCCACAGCAACATGGAAAAACCCCGTCTCTACTAAAAGTACAAAAAATTAGCTGGGCATGGTGGCGGGCTCCTGTAGTCCTAGCTACTCGGGAGGCTGAGGCAGGAGAATCCCTTGAACCCAGGAGGTGAAGCTTGCAGTGAGCCGAGATCATGCCACTGCACTCCAGCCTGGGAGACAGAGCGAGACTCAGTCTCCAAAAAAAAAAAAAAATTAGCTGGGCCGGTGGTGTGCACCTGTGGTCCGCGCCTATGGTCCCAGCTACTCGCGTGACTGAGGTGCGAGAATTGCTTGAGCCTGTTTGTTTGTTTGTTTGTTTTTTAAGACAAATATCTTCCTCTCTCGCTCAGGCTGGAGTGCAGTGGCATGATCTGGGCTCACTGCAGCATCTACCCATCAGGCTCAAGGGATTCTCCCAGCTCAGCCTTCCTAGCAGCTGGGACCGCAAGTGCACAGTGGCACAATCCCAGCTCTCTGCAACTTCTGCCTCCAGGGCTCAAGTGATCCTTCCACCTCAGCCCCAGAGTATGCCCAGCTAATTTTTGTTTTTTGTTTTTGTTTTTGTAGAGACGGGGTTTCACCACATTGCCAAGGCTGGTCTCAAACTCTAGACTCAAGCAGTCTGCCTGCCTTGGCCTCCCAAAGTGTTGGGATTATAGGCGTGAGCCACCATGCCTGGCCAGCTTTTATATTTCTTTGTGCTTTTTCTACACATATGCAACTTGGAATTAGATCTCTGTCCTCTCAGAGACTTTCCTTACGCTGTCTGGCCCCCAGGAGCCTCTTTTCCTAGTCCTTTCACTGGTAGCAGGGGTTTCTTTCTCTTCGAGTCTTAGTGTCCCCTTCCCCCACTGTTATGCCCCAGAGAAATACATAGTGAAGATTCTTCCCATATTCTTCCTACTACTCTGGCCCCTTTCCCATTTCTCAGGACAGAAGGACAGGTTTCTTTTAGGCTTTCAGATGTGCTGCCTCAGTAGTGCAGCTTCATGACTTAGACTGGCTTTGAGGCAGAGTCAGCAGAGAAGAAAAAAAAAAAAAGAGTAAAGAAACTGGGAACTCCCCTCATACTGCTCCAAACCACATACTTTGTAGCCCACAGATGCTTGTTTTATACCCACTAGAAAGAGGGGGTTTCTCCTGGAGTTTTGCCATGTATGTCTGCTGCCTAATTCTGGGACTCTGCCCACCCTCAAGTCAGAGTGGTAGATAAAGAAAGGATTAAAAAAAATAGTAGTAAAGTTACCTTCATATTGGTTATTCTTCACATTTTGTCTTTCTTCTCCAACATACCTGACATTGTTACTTTTCAGTTTTCAGGAAGTTGCTTTTAGTATTCTGCCCAGAGTTTTTAGTTGTAATCAGTGAGGGAGATAGGCTGTAAAGGGCTTATTCCATCTTGACATTCACTGAAAGTCATATTATTTCATTTTGAAAACAATTTTTATTTTCCCAAAATTCTTCTTGTTCCTTGATTATTATAAGAACAGATTTTTTTGTTGTTGTTGTTCTGTGGATATATTGGCCTCTTGAATCTCTCTCAAGATACCAATAAAGTTAGGAAAATTTTATTTATTTTTGTTGCCTTACTGTATTTTCTTTGGGTCATTGTGTCTCTACTTCTTCACCTTATTGCCTCCGTTGGTTTTTATTAAGTGGCCAGTGATTGTTAGCTTTCTTCTTTACAGTATTTTCAAGTAAAGGTCACAATCAGTGGTTGTCTTACTTCAATGTATATAACCATTGCTTAGCGGCCCAGGTAGAATGTAGGTTCCTGGTCCCATGGACAAATATCTGATTCAGTAAGTCTAGAGTAGGGCACATAAACACCTCAAATTATTTTGATGCTGATAGTTGAATGATAGCCTTTGAAATCTTGGAACTGGTGTAATTCTGTACAGATCATTATTCCCCTTTACAAAATACTGTCTTACCCACTGAGCATCGTGGCTGACCATGGGACTCTGTAGTTGGCTTCCTGCTTGCTGTGGTGAGTGAGAGGTGGGCTTTCCTTTACCCTCCCCTCCCCTCCCTCCCCTTCCTCCTCCCTTCCCCTCCCTCCTCCCCTCCCCTCCCCTCCCTCCTCCCCTCCCCTCCCTCCTCCCCTCCCCTCCCTCCTCCCCTCCCCTCCCTCCTCCCCTCCCCTCCCTCCTCCCCTCCCCTCCCCTCCCTCCTCCCCTCCCCTCCCCTCCCTCCTCCCCTCCCCTCCCCTCTGTAGAGGTGAAGTCTCTGTATGTTGCCTACGCTGGTGTGGATCTCCCAGCCTTAAGCGATCCTCCCAACTCGGTCTCATTGGGATTACAGCCCTGAGCTACCGTCCCTGGACTCATTTTTCTTATCATGCACTTGCAGAGACAAGGCTGATAGCAGGGCCCTGTCCCTCAGTTTCTGCTGTAGGAAAGGAATTTTTCTGCTGGAAGAGTTCTGATTAGTTCTGAGTTGTCTTCCTTTCCCCACCCCCTCTCTCCACTGAGATTGTCTATAGCCTGCTATTATCTCCATTTCAAAGTTCACACTATAAGCCATCAGACAAAGACTTTAGACTCATGATAAATGCTGTGGCTGACACTTAACTTGTCATTAGAGTTGTACTGGCCATCACTGGTGGTTTTTCACTCAGTTGTTTTGTGGCCTGCCCTTCTGACCTGAGGTCTTTAGTAGGAGAAGAGGTAGATGAATGGGCTCAGTCTGCCATCTTCAACTGAATGTCCACTGTTAATCTTAAGGTGATATTGGTTTCTAATGTGCGAAGTATTTCTGTTCAATTCTCAGATAAAATAATCATCATGAAATCTGTAGTAGGATCACACCTTATTCATACTCAGGTGTGCAAGAAAATATAGCTTCTTTATTTTTCTTATCTGTTCCTTTTGATGAACCCTGGTCACTGGATGGCCTGAGGAAGAGTACCAGACTTAACTCCCATCTGGTAAACTGGGTCTTATCCAATAGTTTAAATTGTTCTGTTTGGATATTTCAGCTTCTGGATACTATTCATTCAAATATTATCTCTTCCTCAGACCTGCCCATAACAGAATCTAGACTTATGGGTTGGCTCGTGTGAACTTGTAGTGGTGGAAGCACACCAAGACCCTCAGTCTATGTACTATCTTTTCTGGTTTCTTACTGGCCTCTCCCTGGAACTGTGGCCACTGAGGTTCACAACTAGTAAACTAGCAAACGGTATTACCCGAGACCTGTTCTTTTGACTCCTGGGATTCATTGGCCATCTTTCCTGGTGTCACAGATAGCCTGAGGTCTGGGTTGGCCCCCTGAGCCAGGTATTCTCTCTTCCAGGCCTCTTGCTATGGAATTACTTTGCCCCGCTGGCAAACTCGTCATTCTGTATCTTAAGTTACTTTTCCCGTACTACTTTAGAGCACACAGAAATTTCCTAGTACCTTCCATGGTACATGAGAAATAAGGGAGATGCCAGAGCTGATCTCACATTCCTCCTCAACCTTCCTGGTTTCTGTGCATATATTTTGGTGTGACTATCTCCAGCTTCTGTTGAGTAGGCATAGGGAGAGGAAAGAAGTTGGTGGTGTGTGTGTGTGTGTGTCTGTGTGTGTGTGAGAGAAAATGTGTGTGTGCACATGTGGCAGGGAAGTTCCTGGAAGGCAGTCATTTTGTACAGTCTTAGTGGGAAGTGAAGCTGACTGTTCTAGCTCCCAGATTTCCTTACTCCCTCAGACATTCTTTTCTTCTGCAGCCTTTGCCTGAAAGATGATGGGAGTATTGGTCACTTGCATCTTCTATCTGTGTCTCACCTTTTAATCCCACAATCCTTTGTCTAGAATCAGGTGTTTGGGGATATAATTTATACTTTTTCTAATTTATATCATCTTTCTACCCTAATTGACAGGCCCCATGTTCTAACTGTCATGAGCAGAAGGGATATCTGCTCTGTACTATTGAAGAAACTATAATCCTACTATTTCAATATTGGCCAGAATATATTAGTGTCTAACAAATTCCTTCTTTGGGAATACCAGACTTTCAAAAACTTTTATCTTACTGTAAAATTCTTTCTTTAATTCATAAGGTAAATATTAACTAGTTCTTTCTCTTTTCATTTTTAAACTTTACCAAAGATATGGATGCTACTCATAGAATAGGAGGGAAGTCAGTGGAAGGAAAAGCAAATGAGAAAAGCATACTGGTATCTTTTCATAATCATGAGAGCATATCTACTTTCAGTACTCCCATTTCTCAAGACTTCCTTGGCTTTTCTTACATTTACTTTTTTAATTGTAGTAGAGATTCTTATAAGATTATGTTTCTAAAACATGTTATAGTTATTTGATTTGTATTAAGCTTATAACTTTGATGTTTTTAATTATAGTCTTCTCAAATAGGAAAATAGTATGTGTCTCTATTTTTTCAAATCTTCTTAAAATATTTATCAATAAGGTTTTATAAAATTAGGAATGTGGATTTAATATACAGGTCTCACATTCTTTTTGGGAATTTTTTTTTCTTTTTAGTGTTTTTGTTTTTAAGAGAGTAAAATCCAGGTTGCAACTCAGTTTCTTCTGCCTTACAGCTCTTCCCTATGTGGACCCATGGCACTTTGTTTGTCTTTTGTAGAATTCCTCATATTTGTGTTTACCAAACTGTAGTCAGCTCAATGCAGGGAATCAGACATTGCTTGTCTTTATTTGCCTTAGTGCCAACAAATTCCTGCTCATGATTGGCATGGGGAAATCAGCAATTCTTTTGCTCCTTTCCTGATTTCTTTTCTCCATAGGACTTACCATATTCTAACATACTATATTGCTTATTTGTTTTATTTATTGTCTGTCTCTTCTCACTAAATTATAAATGCCATGCAGGCAGAGATTTTGAACTGTTTTGCTTACTGCTGTATTCCTAACACCTAGTGGGGCACCTGTCACGAAGATGACCAGTATTTGTTGAATGATTAATAAATTATCAAAATTTAGATATTCACCTAAATTATATCATATGATCTATAAAATACTGTAAGTATAAACTTCTGGTATGAAAAAAGTAGTAACATAATTGGAAAGATACATTAAAAGCTAGGAAGACCTTAATATAAAATCTACTCCTGTTCCATTTTGTGAAATGAGCAAGAGATGAAATAATTTAAGCACAAAGGCCAAGCTAATTGTGGAAATGGACCAAGAATTTAATGTCACCTGGACATGTGGTAAGCAGTATTTACGATTGTAGTTAAGAAAAAGTACAGGTTCTGCAATCAGACATTTCTAGGCAAGTTTCTTGATTTCTCTGTGCCTTAGTTTCCTCCCCTGCAAACTAGGAAAAAATGTATCTTTCTCACAGATTGTTCTAAGACATCTATGAAATAAAGTACAGTAACTCTTAGCACACTGCTTGGCATTTAGTGAAGGCTCAAAAAGTTAGCTTCCATTATTACTGTTTGGAATATCTGCCATCTGTAGCTTGTGGATGTGACAGTTCTTTAGTTTTTGGTGGGGCTTTAAAAAAATAGTTTCTAGAGACCAGGCTATCAAATCTTTCCTTCAATCCCTCTAATATGCCAAGCTCCCCAGTTCTCCGAGTTGATGCATCTGCTCTTCTCTTGGCCTAGAGAACACTCTTCTCTGACGTGCTTTGCTCCTTTAACACCTACTTATCTTTCAGGTCTCTTCCTATTTCTTTCATTTTTAAATTTTTATTTTAAGAATTTATAAATATATACAAAAGTAGAGAGTATGATGAATCCATCACCATTTCTATGTATCCGTCAATAGCTGTGAGGATTTGATCTCTTGAAAACCACCATCAATAGCTGTGAGGATTTGATCTCTTGAAAAATTAAAGAAAGTTTTCTTGAAATCCCAGTAAATACCTTTTATTTTTTTCTTCCTAGCACATTAACACAATTTGCAGTTATGTGTTTAGTGTCTCTTTTCTCCATTAGTTTATAAGCTTCATAAAAGCTTGAGTTTTGTCTGTTTTCTTTATTGTGATATATCCCGTGTCTCATACAGTGCCTGAAATATGATAGGTTCTCAAGTATGAAAGGAATGAATTATTTAATAACTGACAAGGTCACTAAAGGGTTTGAAAAGATGAGCATTTGATGGAAACTTTTTGAAAAAGATTGGTAAGAATGACTTAGGCAGCTTTATATTAAAATGATAGGTACCGTTTTGGCTCAGATTCATATACTTATTAAGCAACCTTGTGCTCTTAATTTTTTTCCAAGTAAGCTTCTGTGTAAAGCAAACTCAGTGACCTTGTGACGAGAATATTAGTTGAGTTTATAAGATATCGTCCATAGTCAATAACTAAATTAGCTTTGGGGGATCACTCTTGGGTAAGGTAAAATGATCCCTTGAGGTGCTGGGCCTTCTGGGCTGAGAGATCAAGCACCCTGATGGCTCTTAGAGACATTATCATGTTGAAGCCTTTGCCCAGCCATCAGCCTACTCCTTGTTGCTATAGCTTCATTTGACAAAATTTTAAAAAACTGTTTTTCTCTTCAAATTGTTATCACCTCCTTTTTTTTTTTTTTTTTTTTTTTTGATGCTGTTTTGAACCAGTAACCATGGTTTCTTATAGAGGCTCCTTGGGAGCTTTAAAAACATCAGTCAGTTTCACAGCTGGAAGCAGAGTGATCTAGATAAAAGCATAAGAAAAAAGCTTACTGAGGGTTTTCCCCCCCTGTTACAACAGTTCTTTCATTAGGGAGCACTTTGCATAAAGTGAAATGTTCTCTGTTCCCACGGAAGTAGACATTTTAATTTAAATCAACAGTAAGGTAGCACCTGGTTCCTTTTTAGAGTCTAGAAAGGGGAGGTAATACTACCATTCACCTGTCTTTCACCTGAACCCACCCTGTCTCTGTGCCCTTCTCTTTTGTTTCTATTTTCTTACCATCTTTCTGGGCCAATGATGAGTGATAGTAATACTGACATTTGGGGTTCAAGATGGATGAAGTCGTGAAGTTGTAGCTTTGAATTAATGAGGGAAAAAGGAGTTAAGTAGCAATAAAAACGTGATACAGTGGTACCAGAAGTTTATTTGCCAGGATCAAGAAGAGTCAAGGACTGACTCTTGTCAGAAGGCCAGAGTGAGTAATTTGTTAGAAGTCAAGGTTGGCAGCAAGCACTGTCTTGATGGATGGCACTATTGAGAAGGGAAAGGCAACCTATATTTATTAAACTCTTTACAGAAAAGCTTGCCGACCCTCATTGAGATAGACTGGATCAGTCTACCTTGGATTGGATATGAGAATGGTTATATTGCGGGGGAAGCACACTCTTAGGTTATACTGCTTGTAGATATTAGTATAGCAGTGGCATAAAAGGAGGGTGCTGTGGATTTGGATGAGAGTAGTGGGTCTTCTGGGCCTTTCTTTATGGAAAGTCTAAACCCTGCCTGTGAAAGGAAACTTCAAATGTAAACATTGAATGTTTATTTTTTTACACATTCGTTTGCCCTTCCTACACGTATACCTATGTCCATACTCTCAGATGGATTTACTGTAATTCTGTTATTCATATACTTACATAAATGTGGACTTACGCAAGTATCTTAATTGGAAATGACCTTGGAGATCATGTTTCAACATCCTTATTTTACAGGTGGCAAAAACTAAGTCCCTTATAAGTTATATGCCTGATGTCACAAAAGCAGGTTAGTGGCAAGTCTTGGGAGTGAAACCCTGGTTCTTTGAATTCCTGTTGTCATGCGTACAGGTATTCACATACAAAGTCTGCCCTGTGAGGCCTCACCCATTATATATCTTTAGCTTTAAGTAGCCTTTCTTAGAAAACTAAAACAGCTGAAGAGGAGAGAAGCATTAAATCTAGATTCTTCTAACTTAACTCTTCTACTGATTATCTTTGCAATTTTTAGGAAGTGTACCATTCTTTGATAAACAGAAATAAGAATATAGAAGATAAATTAGAATTATAAAGATTACTGTGTACTAAGATCCTGGTATTTGCCTCATTTCCTGATCCCTTTCACAGTGTAATTTACGTGAAGGAAATGTACAGTTATTCAAGTAAACACAGTGCTAGATTCACAATTCCTAAGTATAATAATTTATAAGTGGAACATTGAAGAATCCAGAATTCATGTTGCTATAAATATGTTACATAGGCTTGTTTAAATGTTTTCCTTTTGTGAATTCAATAAACAGTAATTTGTAATTTATAATAAAACATGCTTAATTTATGATTTCATAACTTACTGAAAAAAACTTTAAGAAAATTAGGTATCGCACTGGGTGCCGTGGCTCACGCCTGTAATCCCAGCACTTTGGGAGGCCGAGGCGAACGGATCATTAGGTCAGGAGATTGAGACCCATCCTGGCTAACAGAGTGAAACCCAGTTCTATTAAAAATACAAAAAAATTAGCCGGGCATGGTGGCGGGTGCCTGTAGTCCCAGCTACTCAAGAAGCTGAGGCCGGAGAATGGCGTGAACCCAGGAGGAAGAGGTTGCAGTGAGCCGAGATTGCACCACTGCCCTCCAGCCTGGGCGACAGAGCGAGACTCTGTCTCAAAAAAAAAAAAAAAAAAAGAAAATTAGGTATCATTCAACTGAAAAAACAAAAGGAATATACCAGAAATTATAGCCATTTTATTTTCATGTTCCTGATGGGGGTATTGCTGTCACAAGTGGGGCAGAGTCATTATTTTTCTCAAATTCAGAATTAGAAAGGTCTTTGCTTTTATTGCATCAGAACATAATCATAGAATTTCTTCTTGCTGGTTCCCTGGGGACCCCCTTTAGACAAGAGACATCCTGGGAGAAATTTGCACAAAAGATGTACATCGGAAACTAAACTACAAGAGCAGATATTAGCATCCTTTTGGTTTGTTGTGCAGATGGTTTGTAAAAACCTTAACATCGGTATTACTTGCCTGTTTTTAATTAACCTCTAAAGAATTGTGTAATTGTTACTTCTTTCCTTCTCTACGATAAGTTAGGCCTCTGAGCTTTCTTTCCTCTTACATTTGAAAAGCATTTAAAATTTTATCCTTAGAAATACAAATACTGAACAAATTAATGTTGTAGTTTCAACATACTTAACCAATCTTAATTATAAATTAGGATGTGATGAGACTGTTTCACTTTTAAAATACATGATTGATGTTTAATATTTCAGGAATTTAAGTCATTATAGTGATGTAACTGCTTATACTTAGTTTTATGTTTTTATTAAAGTCCTATCTTTAAATGGATTGTCTCATTGAAGAAAATTAAATGAGCCAAATGTTTGTTTAACTTTGGGATCCTAAATAAATATTTTTCTTATAGTTGTTTTATTAGAATTGGGATTGACATTTATGTAATAATAATGGTTTGATTGTCACTTATCTGGAACTCTGACTTACCAGCGCAGTTCAGTTATCTAAGCTAGTATTTTTCAGTTCTTCAAAACCATGTTTCTATTTGATAGTTGTGAAATCACCTCTTCCTCTTTGCTATTGTCTGAAATTTAAAATAAATAGAACATAACTTGTTTTTAAAAATCAAAAGAATTAGATAGAAAATACTGCTTTGTTTTCAAACTTATTAGCACATCTCCAATGTATTGAATTCTATTTAAATTTACAAAACGGAAGTTTCTTACATGAGTTTCATGGACTACTTCAGAGGCTCATTAAATCTCCTGATATTATATATAAAGTTTTATCCATGTGGGAATTCTTTTGAGATGAAGTATCTGTAGCTTTATTGGAGTCTTGATGCTTTCTATCACCTAAACAAGGTTAAAAACCATTTTTGTAGGACCTCTGAAGTATCATACTTTCCAAAAGAGTATTTAAGGTAAATTTGCTTTGCTTTCTAGAATCAATTACAGAATCTTGGTGTAGCCAGCCTCCATTTTTTCAGATGCCACAAGTTGTGATTTACCCAATGATATTGTAGTTTAATCTTTGTCAAATCAGCAAGGGACACAATGAGGCTTTTTTGATGTCCTAAGTGATTTCTTAGGGCCCTTTTAGCCTTCCAACCTCTACACAGAGGTTATTGAGCTTTCAACTAGGCAAGCAGGTATTAGTATTTGAATACAAAGCTTTTATGGGCACAATAGAGATCTCTGATAATTTGCCTCAATTACTTCGTGAAGTGTTAATGTGTCTCATGTCTTTGCTGTATATGGTGTATGTTCTCACACTGTATGTGGAAGCCCCTGTAGTTGCAGAGGAAAATCTGTCTTTGACAGCATCTGTGTTGAGGTGAACTTTCAGGAGTGAGATCATGAGATTTCAGACTATAAGAATTTCAGACCTGTGAGCATTTCATTTATTCATTTAACAAAGATTTATTGTGTGCCTGCTTATGGAGATGGAAGTTTTACTGGTTTTGTGATACCAAAAGAACCCCATTGTGTCCCCTGCTAATTTGACAAGGATTAAACTACAGTATCGTTGGGTAGATCACAACTTGTGGCATCTGTAAAAATGGAGGCTGGCTACACCAAGATTCATTCAGTGATTCTAGAAAGCAAAGCAAATTTATCTTATAGAATACTTGTGGAAAATTATAAGACCGTGTTCATTTAATAATATCGGTTTAGTTAATATTGGGAAATGTTTTTCTGATTACTTAACCTAAAGAATAAAATGCCATACAGTAATACTGACAGCAATTCTTATAAAATAGTCCTTAGCATAGTAGTCTCACAAAGTTATGAAATTCTCAAACTACTAGGAATTAAAGAAATCTCCTAATTTAAATATAGGACCAAAGCCAAAAAAAAACCAAAAAACAAAAAAAACACTTTGTTTTATTTACCATTTTGTACGATTTGATTAAGGTTTGACTATCAGGTTTAAGTTAGTGATTTTTTAGATGTTTTAATTTAGAGGTTATGTTTCACATTGTAAACCTAGATCCTGAATTTTTATATTTAGTAATATAAGATGGCATACTTACAAGTGCAAAGGCTAGAGCAAATTAA
Source organism: Macaca fascicularis (assembly GCF_037993035.2). Lineage (NCBI taxonomy): Eukaryota > Metazoa > Chordata > Mammalia > Primates > Cercopithecidae > Macaca > Macaca fascicularis. Next base: position 97,665,049 of record NC_088387.1, on the reverse strand, counting down.
TTGAAAGTATTCTTAAATAAACTTAAATTTTAATCATTTTTGTGTATACTTAAGATGATTTCAAAATAAGGATTTTATGATTTAATGTGCTATTACATTTCAAAGAATTAAAGACTTATGCTATTCTACAATATTCATTTTAACTGGTATGCTTGAGGTTTATGAACTGTGAGGTTTTGTGTGTATCTTTCCAATCCCTGTTAATCCATTTGGCTTTTCAAACTGGAACAAGATTCTTCAATATTCTAAGTCCTATTTTAAGATTCCTTCGCCAGTTCAGCTCGTGTAAGGAAATAATCCAAAAGGAATATTAACAATGTAATATTTATATTGTGTTTGTTTTTACATACTGTGCTTTTGTGTTTTTACTTTATATGCTTAGGGTATATAATTGGTTTCCAAGGGTCAGTATGTGATGAACAGGGTTTTACCTATGGGAAGTGGGGTTCAGTTGGTACAGGAACCTCAATTATACATCCTTCTTCTTTGTTTCCATGAGTAGTATCCTGAGCTCATAACCTTATGATATTTACATGTTATTTTAATTATCTTTTCTCAACTAAATCTCCCTCAAATCCTTGAGAACAGAGACATCAGTTAAATCAACTTTGAATCTTCAGAATGTAGCACACAGCAGACATGCAAATATTTTTTAAACGAATGAATCAATTGCGAGACATAAGGGCTTATCTTGGATCCTCTATAGTCATTAAACAAGATTTTAAACTGGAGAATAGTGTATTGGCCAATGGTTATCTGGAATACCATAATCAATAGGAGTATTGTTTGTGTTTGTGGCAGGGGCTGGGGCTGGGGAAGATTTTCAGGAAATGGCTCAGTGGTTGTAGGTGCTGGAGAGTCTGAAATCTGTAGAGTAGGCTGGAAGGCTGGAGACCCAGAATCAGGGGTTACAAATTGATTCTGAAGGCAGTCCTGAGGCAGAATTTCTTTTTCCTTGGGCCACCTCAGTCTTTTTCTCTTGAAAGCCTTCAGCTGATTAGATAAGGCCTACTCATATTATGAAAGATAATCTGCTTTACTCACAGTTTACTGATGTAAATGTGAATCTCATCTAAAGAATACCTTCTCCCAGACAGCCAAGTTGATGTTTGACCAGATATCCGGGTACAATGGCTTAGTTAAATTGACATGTAAAATTAACCAAGTAAGTCATTAATTTCAGTGGGAAAATTCAGCATTCTTGTAAATGAAATTAGCTATAAAAAATTGAAATTATTATAAGGAATAGTAACAAGTTATAAAAGAAACGTTCATTGCTATGGCCAGGAATATATTGCTATATTGGAATCTTTAAGGGCAGAATGGAAAAAAAATGAAAGCATATGAACAATTATTATGTAACATATAAATCAGGAAATTTTAAAGGAGAAATTAGGGTGAACTTAGGAAAGTATTCTTAAAGGATATGAATTTTGATAAAAATTTGAAGAAAGTCTGCATGCTATGCGTATATATGGAGTTGGCAGAGAAGCCTGATAAGTAGAGTACCACAGGCCTTATGAGAGGCTTGGGGAAGGAAGGACAGGGAGAAATTGGCAAAGAGCCTTGCGTACATTTTGAATTTGTTTAGCTGGAGAATTAAAAAAACAAAAATGAAAAAGTTCTTCTAGGAGTTAATTAGGAAGGAAGAGATTAAATGAAAACATTTCTTTTAAATTTTTTATATTTTTAAATTTTAAAACATATTTTAGATTCAAGGGGTACATGTGCAGTTTTGTTACATGGATATATTGCATAACTCTGGGATTTGGGCTTCTATTGAACTCATCGTTCGGATAGTCAAGCTCGTACCCAATTGGTAGTTAAAAAAAATCATTTCTTAAAGATCTAGTTTTACATGTATGATGGACTAGAGTGGTTGCTAAGCCCAAGCACAGGAGATGAGGACCTGGACAGAGATTTATAAATAGAAACAAAATCCAAATAGAGAATTGAGACTTCTCAGAGATTGCTGAGAGAATTGACAGAACTGTGTGATCTAATGTTGGAGACAACACAAGAGAGGACATACTAATTTTGCCTAAATTGTCAATCTAGTATTGTAAGAATGATGTTGTCAATTTTGATAGTGATGTGGAAATTTACCAAGATGGGCAAGTGGAATATAAGGAATGATGTACACATATGACTCAGATATTCTCTGGGGTAAAAGTGGTTTTATCACTGTATTCCAATATACTGGACATTCTGAAACACAAAATATAGTATCTTCCTATTAAGGGATGTTATTCTACTTGGTGAAACCGGCATACTTTTATTATAAATTTCATAGTATAACATATAATATTTGAAGATATCAGATATATCACATAAATGGCAAATCATCTCTCTCAGTATAGTCAGTGTCTACTGTGACAAAGCAACAAAAACTGTAGCAGTTTAAAGTGGGAAGGTATTTACAAGTATTTTCTGGGAAGGATTGATGAGTGTCTCAGATTTAGGCCCTTACAGATAGGATTTTTTAAAGTTTTATTTACACAGTGGGGCAAATAGGGAAGCAGAAAGCCCCACAAGTTGGAGGCTTAACTATGGCTTAAATATACTATATTTTTTCCCCTAAACTATTAATTTGGAATATCTTGTAACTTATATACAGCCCTTTTACTATTTTATTATGTATGGTTAATCTTTTTTTTTTTTTTTTTTTGAGACCAAGTCTCACTCTTTTGTCCAGGCTGGAGGGCAATGGCATGACCTTGGCTCACTGCAGCCTCTGCTTCCTGGTTCAAACGATTCTTGTGCCTCAGCCTCGTGAGTAGCTGGGATTACAGGCGTGAGCCACCATGTCCAGCAAATTTTTGTATTTTTAGTAGAGATGGGGTTTCACCATGTTGGCCAGGTTGGTCTCAAACTCCTGACCTCAGGTGATCCACTGCCTCTGCCTCCCCAACTGCTGGGATTACAGGCGTGAGCCCAGCCAATTAATCATTTTTATATGCTTCAGACTTAGTGCTATTATAATAAAGCAGAGCCCTGTAGCTTCAGTTTTATAATTTCATTTTATTGTATATTCCCCATTCCCTTCTTTAGTCTGTCAGTCTCAAAAGTTCATCAAAGTATTGGGCATTTCTTGGGGGCAGCATTGAGATTATGTTTTTTGTTGTTGTTGTTTTTGTTTTTGAGACAGGGTCTGGCTCTGTCGCCTGGGCTGGAGCTCAGTGGTGGTGTGATGTTGGCTCACTGCAACCTCTGCCTCCCTGGCCCAAGCCATCCTACTGCCTCAATCTCTTGAGTAGCTGGGACTACAGGCATGTGCCACCATGCCCTGCTAATTTTTTGTATTTTTTGTAGAGACGGGGTCTTGCCATGTTGTCCAGGCTGGTCTCAAACTCCTGAGCTCAAGTGATCCGCGTGCCTTGGCCTCCCAAAGTGCTGGGATTACAGGCTCGAGCCACTGCGCCTGTCTGCAATGAAATTTTGATGTTTTTTGTTTCCCATTCGTTATTAGTTTGTTGTTACTTATACTGTGTATGCCTTTGCTTTCATTACTTTATTTGGCCATAGTCCTGACAATGGCATTAATTGGGATATTCCTTGGGCCAGAGATATATATTCTTATATTGTCACTGTGTTTGAACTTACATCCTCTTGCTTTCTTTCTAGATAGAAATTTCTTTCGGTGATAGTATTTATTCCTGTGCTTGTTTCTCAAGCCCTATTCTAATTTCCATCCTCTAAACCTTATTGCCTCTTACTGTTATTACTCTCATAGTAAATATCTTCTTTGGATTGCATTCATAGCAATTTATATGATATGCATAGAGTGTGAATTACTGAAATAAAACTATTCTGTTTACCTCACAATATTCTGTACCTCAGTTTTCATCAAGTCAAACTGATTTTCTCTGCAAGTAGTTTGTGTTTTCAATGTTTCAGTACATGTTATTATCTTACAGTATGTAAATAGTAGTGTCAAGATTTGTCATAAAATTACTAGAAAAATAGAATATTTAAAATATGCATGCAATTTACATGGGAAGCTTTATACAATTCTATAGTTTTAGTTTTTTTTTAATGCTGTTCATTTATAAGATTTAATGAGTCAGTGAAACTACATTTTTAACAATACCAGGAGAAAAGGATTTAATAGATCTTTAACATCTTCTGTTTTTTTTTGTTTTGTTTTGTTTTTTTTGTTTTTTTTTTGAGATAGAACCTCACTCTGTCACCCAGGCTAGAGAGCAGTGGTACAGTCAGAGCTCACTTTAACCTCCAACTCCTGGGCTCAAGCCATCTTCCCACTTCAGCTTTCCAAATAGCTGGCACTACAAATATGTACCACCATGCCCAGCTAAGTTTTTAAAAAAATTTTTAGAGATGGCATCTCACTGTGTTGACCAGGCTGGTCTCGAACTCCTGCCTGCAAGCCGTCCTTTCACCTCCACCTCCCAAAGTGCTGAGATTACAGCCATGAGCCACTGCATCTGGTCAGATCCATAACATCTTAATGTCTTTTTCTGACAGTTTTATTGATCGGGATTCCTCTAGAGATCATTCTTTGGAAAACAGCTCCTCCTTCCTCCTTTCTTTCTTTCTTTTTTTCTTTCTTTCTTCTTTTTTTTGAGGTGGAGTCTGGCTCTGTTGCCCAGGCTAGAGTACAGTGGCATGATCTCGGCTCACTGCAACTTCCGCCTCCTGGGTTCAAGCAATTCTCCTGCCTCAGCCTTCCGAGGGACTGGGATTACAGGCACACACCACCACACCCGGCTAATTTTTTTTGTATTTTTAGTAGAGACAGGGTTTCACAGGGTTTCACCGTGTTGCCCAGGGTGGTCGTGAACTCTTGAGCTCAGTCTATCCACCTCCCTTGGCCTCCCAAAGTGCTGGGATTACAGGCGTGAGCCACTGCCCCTGGCCCCTTCCTCCTTTGTTTACCGGAGGTCAGAATACAAGAATTCCTTCCTTATCAGGTAGTTTAATCTTGGTTAGAATTATTATGCCTTCACCATTTAATTTTTTCTTGTTACTCCCTCTGTCGTTTCAAAAAATATTCATTATAATTAAAATTTAGGAAGAACACTGGAACTTAATGTAGCTGTCAGAGATATTAACTACAATTTGCTGACAAGACACGTGATTGGGGAAGACTAGCAACAAGTAATTGGATTGTTAAGTAGTAAAGTTTAGCAAGTTTAAAGTAAAGACAGGGTCTCAGTTTATCACCCAGGCTGGAGTGCAGTGGCGTAATCTCAGGTCACTGCAGCCTTGACCTCCCACGCCCAAGCAGTTCGCCCACCTCAGCCTCCCCCAGTAGCTGGGACTACAGGGGTTCGCCACCACACCTGGCTAATTTTTTAATTTTTTGTAGATATGGGTTCTCACTATGTTGCCCAGGCTGGTCTCAAACTTCTAAGCTCAAGCAGTCTGCCTGCCTAAGAGCTGGGATTACAGGCATGTGCCCACTGCACCTGGCAACAGTAAAGTTTTAAAAAATAAACTCTAAATTATTTTCTAAATTTATGTAGTAACCAGCACTTTCTTGAATATTTCTTTAGGTAATCAAGACAATCAATATATTTTGGCTAATAAGAAGTAAGGTTAAATTAAAATTTTAAGTTATTTTTATATAAAATATTTAAATATTATTTAAATAAAACATTTTAAATAAAATATTCTCCAATCTCTTTAATCATCTTATAAAAATGTGTTATCCTCCATATAAAAGTAGATATAAAAACATTGTTTAGTATGTTAATGTGAACTAAGCAGTGTCATGTACATCAGCCTCAGAAATGGAATTTTACCAATACTGTGGAAACTCCCTGTGTAAGCCTCTCTCAACGTATTCCTCTTCCTGCACTGTTCCCCACTGTGTGAACACTATGCTGAATTTTGACTGTTATGCTCTTGATTTTAAAAAAGGTTTTACTGCATATGTATCTATGCCTAAATTATCTGTTGACCCACTTATTTTATCAAACTTTATAAAAATGATAAGACATACCTACAAGATATTGTGGGTTCAGTTGCAGACTACCACAATAAAGCAAATATTGCAATAAAGTGAATCACACAAATTTTTTGCTTTCCCAGTGCTTATAAAAGTTACATTTATGGTATACCATAGTCTATCTAAAGTGTGCAATAGCATGTCTAAAAAATAATGTATATACCTTAATTAAAACATACTTTATTGCTGAAAATTGCTAACAATTATGTGAGCCTTCAGTGAATCATAATCTTTGCTGGTAGAGGGTCTTACCTCAATGTTGATGGTTGCTGACTAATTAGGATGGTGGTTGCTGAATATTGGAATGCTTGTGGCAATTTCTTAAGACAATGAAGTTTGCAGCATCGATTGGCTCTTCCTTTCACAAAAGATTTCTCTGTAACATGTGATGCTGTTTGATAGCATTTTTTACCCACAGTATATCTTCTTTCAAAATTGGAATTAGTCTTCTCAAACTCAGCCACTGCTTTACCAAGTTTCTGTAATATTCTAAATCCTTTGTTGTCATTTCACCAGTGTTCACACAGTATCTTCACCAGGAGTAGATAACATCTTTAAAAACCACTTTCTTTGCTTATTCATAAGAAGCATCTCCTTATCCATTAATGTTTTATCATGAGATTGCAGCTATTTAGTCACTTTTCAGGCTCCATTTCGAATTCTAGTTCTCTTGCTGTTTTCACCATATCTGCAGTTAGTTCCTCTACTGAAGTCTTGAAGCCATAAAAGTCATCCATGATGGTTGGAACCAATCTATTCCAGACGCCTGTTAATGTTGATATTTGATCTCCCATGAATCACGAAATGTCCTTAATGGCATCCAGTATGATGAAGCCTTTCTAGAAGGTTTTTAGTTACTTTGCCCAGATCCATCAGAGGAATTACTATTTATGGCAGTTATAGCCTTATATAATGTATTTCTTAAATACTAAGATTTGATAGTTAAAATTACTCCTTGATCCATGGGCTGCAGAGTGGATGTTATGCTAGCAGGCAGGAAAACACATTAATCTCCTTGTCTGTCTCCATCAGAGTTCTTGGGTGGCAAGGTGCAGTAACATTTTGAAAGGAATCTTTTTTTCTGAGCAGTAGGTCTCAACAGTGGGCTTAAAATAGTCATTAAACCATGCTATAAACAGACATGCTGTCATCTAGTATTTATTGTTCTATTTATAGCACACAGGCTGAGTAAATTACACATAATTCTTAATGGCCATAGGATTTTTGGAATAGTCACTGTGCACTGTCTTTACCTTACAGTCGCCAGCTGCATTAGCCACTAATAAGAGTTAAGTTAGCCTGTCCTCTGAAGCTTTGAACCTGGGCATTGATGTCTCCTCTCTAACTATGAAAGTCCTGAATGGCATCTTCTTCCAATAGAAGGCTGTTTCATCTACATTGAAATCTGCTATTTACTGTGGCCACTTTCATCATAGTTAGATCTTCTGGATAACTTGCTGCAGTATCTCCATCAGCACTTGCTGCTTTATCTTGCACTTTTATGTTATGGAGACAGCTTCTTTAACCATCATGAACCAATCTCTGTTAGCTTCAAACTTCTGCAGCTTCCTCATCTCGCTGTCTTCATAGAATTGAAGATAGTTGGGGGTCTTGCTCTGGATTAGGTTTTGGCATAAGGGAATGCTGTGGCTGGTTTGATCTATCCAGACCACTAAAACTTTACCCATATGAGCAACAAGGCTGTTTTGCTGTCTTACTGTTAGTGTGTTCACTGGAGTAGCACTTTAAATTTCCTTCAAGAACTTTTCCTTTGCACTCACAACTTCGCTGACTGGTGTAAGAGGCCTAGTTCCAGCCTGTCTTGGCTTTTGACATGCCTTTCTCTGTAAGCTTAATCATTTCCAGCTTTTGATTTAAAGTGAGAGGCATGTGACTCTTTCTTTCACTTGAACAGTTAAAGGCTATTGTAGGGTTATTAATGGACCTAATTTTAGTATTATTGTGTCTCAGGTAATAGGGAGATGGCTGGTTTGGTGGAACAGTTAGAACATACACATTTGTTGATTAAGTTCACTGCCTTATATGGGCTTACATGTTCATGGTGCCCCAAAACAATTACAGTAGTAACACGAAAGATCACTGATTACAGATCATCATAAAAGAGATAATAATAATGAAAAAGTTTGAGATATTGTGAGATTTTCCAAAATGTGACACAGAGGCACAAAGTGAACACATGCTTTTGGAAAAATGGCACCGATAGACTTGCTTGGATCAGGGTTGCCACAAACCTTCAATTAATAAAAAACACTATCTGCAAAGCCCAGTAAGTCAAAGTGCAATAAAAGGAGGTATGCCTGTATATTGTATGTGTTCTTCTACTATCTACGTTTTACGTTTTTTCAATTTTTAAAGACTTATTTATGTTGCTGTGTAGGACATTTATTTTCCTGGCTTTATACTATTCAGTTATGGGTATGTGACAGTTTGTTCTATTGTTGATTGATACATTGTTTTTTTCTACTATGAACAACTGAGCGATGAGTATTCTTAAACTTATTTTGTGGTATGCATGTGCAAAAGTATCTCTTCCTAGAAGTAGAATTGCTGAGTTATGGGGTTTGTGCGTATTCAATTTCAGATAATGCCAAATTATTTTCCATTTTGGTTTGTGGCAGAGGATGGCTAGATATACACTGAAAATTTCCTCTTCTTCCTGGGCACAGAGTTAGGTTGAATTTTCCACCTCTCTTGCATCAGGAATGGCCATGTAAATGAATTCTAGTCAGTAGAATGTGAGTAGAAGTAATCTATGCCACTTTTAGGCCTGGCCCACAAAAATCTGCCATGCATTATCATTTAGTTTCTCTTCTCCCATCTTTTGGCCAAGTTTTGTTTCTTTCATACCAATTCCTATACCTTTTCCTACCTGTTACTGTGCTGGGCTAGACTTGTACAGTGTTGGATAGAAGTGGGGATTAATGGGTGTTATTTGTAATTTTAAAGAGCATGCCTCATGTATTTCACAGGTATCTACAGTGTGTTCTGTGTTCTCTATATTACCTTTATGAAGCAAGGAGGTTCTCTTTAAGATTTTTTTTATTTTATTTTATCGGGAATGCTGAGTTTAATCTAACGTTTTACCAGTAATGATTGAGATGAACATTTGGGATTTCTCTCTTGTTTTCTTAACCTTGTGAATGATATTTATACCTTCATAATTTTTATTTTTTTTATTTTTATTGTTATTATAAATTTCTTTGGTGACAGAGTCTCTGTTGCCAAGGCTGGAGTGCAGTGGTGCAATCTTGGCTCACTGCAACCTCCCTCCACCTCTCGGGTTCAAGAGATTCTCCTGTGTCAGCCTCCCAAGTAGCTGGGATTATAGGTGCCTGCCACCATGCCCAGCTAATTTTTGTATTTTTAGTAGGGACAGGGTTTCGCCATGTTGGCCAGGCTGGTCTCGAACTCCTGACCTCAGGTTATCCACCCTCCTCGGCCTCCCAAAGTGTTGGGATTACAGGCGTAAGCCACAACGCCTGGCCTCATACTTTCATAATGTTAAACTGCACTTGTATTTCTAGCATAAACTCAGCTTGGTCATGAGATGTATTAATCTTTTGTTCATCACTTTCTTCAGTTTGAAGTATTTTTTGCTATCTCCATTTTTTTCAGTCCTAGTTTGGATAGTGAGAAATACCATGTTATATGAGTATTTCAGATACTCCCAAACTTTCCAGTTCATGGTATCCTCAAATCAAAGAAATACCTAACAACTACATTTATTTAGTTTCAAACAAGTTAGTATGTATGTCCTTATAACTTGTTAGTTATTTGAAAAAATCATACACATAAATTCAATATATTTTTATTTTAATTGTAAATAACCACAGTCCCTTGCTAATGGGATATGTGTGCACCTCAGAGCAATGCATAACTTCTCAAACCTTGGAATCAGATAAGGCATTGCGGTTGCCATGCTCACTTCTTGTTCCGTGTTGATTTTCACTCAGGGATGCGCTTTTTCTTTCTTTCTTTTCTTTTCTTTTTCTTTTCTTTTTTTTTTTTTTTTTTTGAGACGGAGTCTCGCTCTGTCGCCCAGGCTGGAGTGCAGTGGGGCCATCTCGGTTCACTGCAAGCTCCGCCTCCCGGGTTCACGCCATTCTCCTGCCTCAGCCTCCCGAGGAGCTGGGACTAGAGGCGCCCACCACCACGCCCGGCTAATTTTTTGTATTTTTAGTAGAGACGGGGTGTCACCGTGTTAGCCAGGATGGTTTCAATCTCCTGACCTCGTGAGTCACTGCACCTGGCAGGGATGTTCTTTTTCACAGCAACTACCATAAACTCAGATTTATAAGGATAATACATCATTGAAAGGAAAGCGGTACTATTTAATTTTGAAATTATTTGGTGTCAGACAGATGTTGTATTGCATAATTTGGGAAACCCTGAATTTTGGAGAGTCAGTAGTTAGAATATGAACAATGAGGGATACTGTGTTTTTTTGTTTTTTGTTTTTTTTTTTTGGAGTCTATTTGATATTTATATTTTATTAAGATAAGTTGGAATAACAGGATATCAGCTATATCTTTAATAAAATTTGCTATAGTCATTTTCTGTGTTGAGTTTGAATTATGAGGGATACTTGTGTTTATGTACAATTTTGCATCTATGATCACGAGTGAGACTGGCCAGGTGCGGTGGCTCACGCCTGTAATCCCAGCACTTCGGGAGGCCAAGGCGAGTGGATCACGAGGTCAGGAGATCAAGACCATCCTGGCTAACACGGTGAAACCCCATCTGTACTAAAAATACAAAAATTTATCCGGGCGTAGTGGCGGGCGCCTGTAATTCCAGCTCCTCGGGAGGCTGAGGGAGGAGAATGGCGTGAACCCGGGGGTGGGGGCGGGGGGGAGGGGTAGCGGAGATCGCACCACTGCACTCCAGCCTGGGAGATAGAGTGAGACTCCGCCTCAAGAAAAAAAAAAGTGAGATTGACCTACTTATTTTCATTTCTTACACTATTTGGTTTTGGTATTAAGGTTATACTGGCTTAATAAAATGAGTTGGGGAATGAATATTTTCTCTTTCTTGAAGAGTTTACATAAGACTGAAATTGTTCTTTGAGTTTGGTAAAACTCAACTTTCTTTGTGAGATTTTAAAAAATTATTGTGGTTGAATTCGTTTTTCTTTTTCATACCTGTATTTTCTTATGTAATACCATACAATACACATTTAAGGCTGGACAATCTTATACCAAGAACACAAAACAAAGCCTGTTTGGAGTTGATTCTAAGTAAGTTTATCGCTTAGTCACTAAATGTTGTACTTTTAAGCAAAACTAACTCGTAGTTTTAGAGAAGATTGTAAATTATTGGTTTAGTGTCCTTCATGACTATGGGATTATTTAGTCTTTTCATGTCTTCTTGTGTCATCTTTCAGAAAACAACTTTTTTAGCAGTAATTTTAGATTTACAGAAGAGTTGCAAGAATAGTATATTGAATTCCCATTTGAAATGACTTTTAAAAATACTGTCAATGAGATCACCCAGTTCTCCTATTATTATTATTATTATTTTGAGATAGAGTCTTGCTCTGTCTCCCAGGCTGGAGTGCAATGTCACTTTCTCTGCTCACTGCAACCTCCGCCTCCGGTGTTCAAGCAGTTCTCCTGCCTCAGCCTCCTGAGTAGCTGGGACTACAGGCACCTGCTATTTTTTTGTATTTTTAGTAGAGAGGGGGTTTCACTGTGTTAGCCAGCATGGCCTCTATCTCCTGACCTCGTGATCCGCCCGCCTCAGCCTCCCCAGGTGCTGGGATTATAGACATGAGCCACCACACCTGGCCAGTTCTCCCATTAGGTACATTTGTCAAAACTAAGAAACTGACACCAGCTCACTGAACTTTAGACCTTATTTAGATTTCAACAGGGTTTTTTTTTTTATTGTTTTTGTTTGTTTGTTTGTTTGTTTGTTTCATTTATATCCTATATGCTCTTTCTGTCCAGGGTTCCCAGAGTATCACATTGTATTTAATTGTCATGTCTTCCCAGTCTCCTCTGGTCTATGACACTTTCTGGTTTTCTTTATTTTTGTGACCTTGATTTTTCCTCTTGAGGAGTACTGGGCAGATATTCTCTCTGTCGGCGTTTGTCTGATGTTTTCCTTGTGGGATTGTGGGAAAACTAACATAGAGAGGAAAGGCCTTTCTCATCACATCATTTTAGGGGGCATGTAATATCCATGACATCACTGATGGTGTTAAATTAACCTTCATCACTTGGTAAAGTAGTGATTGCCATGTTACTCACTGTAAAGTCATTATTTTTTCTTTTCCCTACTTAATTGTTTGAAAGCAAGTTACTAAATCACCTTCAAGGCTGAAGACCTGGGAATTAAGTTTCACCTCCCAGAGGGAGGAGTAGCTACATAAATTATTTGAAATTCTTCTGTAAGAAAGATTTGTTTCTTGTTCTCCATTTAAAATATTTATTTAACCATATGTTTATATCACTGTGTCCTAGGTTAGTTTTAGTGGGTTATGTATCTTTTTAATTGAATTTACTGTTTACATTTGTTTTCAAATCTATTAGTTAAATGTTTTCAACAAAAACATTGATCTTTGCTTTCTCAGTTGTTAAGTTCTCCCTTTCATTTTTAATTACCTTGTGTTATTTTCTTTCTTGATCTCATTGGCAGTATTTTTTAAAGTCATTTCAAAGAACCAGGCTGGGTGTGGTGGAGCAGGGCCATCCCAGCAACTCTGGAGGCTGAGACTAGAAGGATTGCTGGAGTCCAGGAGTTAAAGGCTGCAGTGTGTTATGATCGTGCTTGTGAATAGCAACTGCACCTCCATCCTGGGTAACATAACAAGACCTCTTAAAAAATAAAAAAGGACCAACTTTTGGTTTAATTATTCTCTTTGTTGTGTGTTTGATTTCTGTTTCATCAATTTGTGCTTTTATATTTGTGCCTTTTTTTTTCTTGATGAGGAAGTTCTTTCTGGTAACTTCTTAGACATTTAGCTCAATTTTCAGTCATTCTTCTTTTCTAACGAAAGCATTGATGGGAATACATTCTCTGAGTATTGCTTTTACTACATTTTATGATTTTGAAATGTAGTGTTTTCATTATTTTTTCATTCTTGGTTTTAAAAATATTTATAGCTTTTTCCTTGAGTCATATGGTATGGCTTTAAGTTTTGAAATGTATGACAATTTTATGTCTTTTTCTTAATTGACTTTGAATTGCATTGTGATCAGGGAATGTAGTCTTTCTGGTAGTAATTGTTCCATTTTCTCTAGCATGTCTTTTTTTTTTTTTTTTTTTTTTTTTTTTTGAGACGGAGTCTTGCTCTGTCGTCCAGGCTGGAGTGCAGTGGCGCGATCTCCACTCACTACCAGCTCCACCTCCCAGGTTCACGCCATTCTCCTGCCTCAGCCTCCCAAGTAGCTGGGACTACAGGCGCCCGCCACCACGCCTGGCTAATGTATTTTTATATTTTTAGTAGAGACGGGGTTTCACAGCGTTAGTCAGGATGGTCTTGATCTCCTGACCTCGTGATCCACCCGCCTCAGCCTCCCAAAGTGCTGGGATTACAGGCGTGAGCCACCGCGCCCGGCCTAGTGCCTTATTTAATTGTATTTGTTGTGATTTTTTTTTTTTTTTTGAATCATGAACTTCTTTTTTTAATTGGAACCCTGTGTGACTGTGGTAACTCTTTAGACTTGGGTTCACAGTGCATTCCTCCAGGGAAGATTTTTTTATTTCCTTCTACTATATGCTTGGAGTTAGGGGTCTATGAACATAGGTTTTAACTTGAAATTCTCCCCTCTTAAAAAAAATTTTAACTTTTATTTTAGATTCAGGGGGTACATGTTCAGGTTTGTTGCATGGGTATATTGTGTAATGCTGAGGTTTGGGGTATGAATGACCCTGTCACCCAGGTAGTGAACATAGTACCCAACAGTTAATTTTTTAACCCTTGCTCCCATCCCTCCCTCCCTGCTCTGTTAGTCCCAGTGTCTGTCTTTGCCATCTTTAAGTCCATGAGTGCCCAATGTTTAGTTCCCACTCATAAATGAGAACATGCAGTATTTGATTTCCTGTTCCTGTGTGTTAATTTGCTTAGAATAATGGCCTCCAGTTGCATCCATGTTGTCGCAAGTGGCGTGATTTTATTCTCTTTTACAGCTGCATAATATTTCCTGGTATACGTGTGCCACATTTAGTTTGTCTGATCTACTATTGGGCATCTAGGTTGCCTCTATGTTTTTGCTATTGTAAAGAGTGCTGCAATGAACATAAGAGTGCATGTGTCTTTTTGGCATAATAATTTATATTCTTTTGGATATGTACGTAGCATTGGGTTTGCTGGGCCAAATGGTAGTTCTGTTGTAAGTTCTTTGAGAAACCTCCATATTGCTTTCCACAGTGGGTGAAGTAATTTACATTCCCACTAACAACGTATAAGCATTCCCTTTTTTGTTTTATGAGTTGGTGCTCCAGTGTCCAGTAGGTTTATATTTAGGATAGTTAAGTCTTTTTGTTGAATTGAACCCTTTATTGTAATGTAATGTCCTTCTTTGTGCTTTTTTTACTGTTAAAGTCTCTTTTATATGATGTAAGAATTGCAACCCCTGCTCCTTTTTGTTTTTCATTTGCATGATAGATCTTTCTCCAACCCTTTACTTTGAGCCCATGGGTATTGTTATATGCGGGATGGGTCTCTTGAAGGCAACAGATAGATGGGTGTTTTTTTTTTTTTTTTTTTTTTTTAATCCAATTCAGCTCTGTGCCTTTTAAGTGGGGCATTTAAACCATTTACATTCAAGGTTAATATTGATATGTGAGGTTTTGATCCTATTGTGAAGTTGTTAGCTAGTCACTTTGTAGTTTCTATTGTGTGGTTGCTTTATAGGGTCTGTGAGCTGTGTGCTTAATTGTGTTTTTGTGGTTGGAGGTTATTTTTCTTTAATTTCCATGTTTTGAATTCCCTTAAGGATCTCTTGTAAGACTGGTCTAGTGGTAACGAATTCTCTAGCACTTGCTTGTCTGGAAAAGATTGTATTTCTTCTTTGCTTATGAAGCTTAGTTTGGCAGGATATTAAATTCTTGGTTGGAATTACTTTAAGAATGCTGAAAATAGGCCCCCAATCTTATACAGTTTCTGCTGAGAAGTCCACTGCTAGCCTGATGGAGTTTCCTCTGACCTTTTTCTCTGACTGCCTTTAAGATTTTCTCGTTAGCATTGACCTTGAATCGTTTGGTGATTTTTTTTGTCTTGGTGATGTTTATTTTGTGTAGTATCTCACAGGTGTTCTCTGAATTTCTTGTAACTGGATGTCTACCTCTCTTGCAAGATTAGAGAAATTTTCTTGAATTATTCCCTCAAATATGTTTTCCAGGTTGTTTTCTTTTTCTCCATCTCAGGAATGCAAGCAATTAGTAGGTTTTGTTGCTTTACATAATCCCATATTTCTTAAAGACTTTGTTCCTTTTTTTGAATTCTTTTTTCTGTATTTTTATCTGACTAGATCGGTTCAAAAGATCAGTCTTCAAGCTCTGAAATTCTTTCTTCTGCTTAGTCCAGTCTATTGATAAATCTTTCCCTAATGTTTTGAAATTCCTTAAGTGAGTTTTCAATTCCAGAAGTTCTGATTGACTTCTTTTTAAGGTGTTTATTGCCTCGTTCATTTCTTAGAATGATTTACAAGTTTCTTTGTGTTGATTTTCAACCTTTTTTTGGATCCCAATGAGCTTCCTTGTAATTCATGCTTTGAATTCTTTATCCATCATTTCTGAGTTTCCATTTTGGTTAGGGACCGTTGCTGGAGAGCTAGTGTGATTATCAAGTGGTGTCACTACATTCAGGTTTTTCGTTTGGCCAGAATTCTTACACTGGTTCCTTCTCATCTGGAAACACTGGCACTTTTGATTTTTGTAATTATTTTCATGCAGGTAAGATTTTTTCCTTTTTCTTTTCCTGTCCCTGTAATGTTTTTTTTTCTTTCCCTTTCCCTTCCCCAACTCCGTAGGGGATATGATTGTAGAGAATGCTGGGTAGCATCTTTTGGCTTTGCTTCTATAGCCTTATATACTTCTTTGGGCAGATTTTATATTGGGCTGTAGGTTTCGACCTACAAGCCAGTAGATGGCGCTTATGGGTAAGATCACTTAGCCAGCTGTAGCCAATGTGGCTAGCTATACACTTGATGCTTTTTTTACAGGAAGAAACTCTCTGTTGCCTCAGGCATTGGGCTGATATGTGGAGTGCACAGTGGCCTGAGCTCCCTGCTCAGCCCCAGGGAAGTGGGAAGCAAGATCGGTGGGGCCAGGCCACCTACAGTCCGCTGATGGCACGCACAATCACTAACACTGAGGGAGAAGCCAGTGGGCAGCCACCAAGCACCCAGAGGTGGTCGTAGGCATGGAGCTGGGAAACCTCCTTGGCCCCAAGTTCTCTGCACAGGCAGGGGTGGAGGCCTGAACTCTTAATCCAGGCGAGTGGGTGCTCCAGGTACCTGGAGATCTGCCTGGGTGCAGAGTGCAGAGGGCCCTGCTATACCACCATCTCTACACAGGAAGGATGGGGCGTCTCAGGCTGGCAATCCAGGCAAACGGGTCCTCTGACTGCCTGAAGCTATGCCCGGGAATGGGGCAAAGAGTGCCCTGCTTTACCATGGTCTTGGCATAGGGAGAGTAGGCGGGCTCAGCCTGCTGATCCAAGTGAATGGGTGCTCCAGTTGCCTGGAGATCTGCCTGGGCTTGAAGCAGAGAAGGTCCTGCTGCACCCCGACTTTTGATTTTTAGGACTATCCACATAGCATAGATGATCCAGGCCATGATGCCTTTAGTAAGGCCAAGAGGTTACTTTTCTTTGATGTTTGCCTTTGAAGGTGTTTTTAATGTTTGAATTTACCCTTTTCCTGATGTTATTGTCCTTGTTGGGCCCTGTCTTTGTCTGATGTGTCTTACCTGACTTCAGAGGCCTAAACTTTTTTCTCAATCCTTTCTAACTCTAGGTTACTAGGATTCTTATATGCCCCAGGAGTATCTGGAAGCTTCATTACTTGCTTTTCTGCTTATTGCCTTGATTCATTTTCATTCTTTTTTTTTTTTTTTTTTTTTGATATGGGGTCTCATTCTGTTATCCAGGCTGTTGTGCAGTAATGTGATCACAGCTCACTGCATGCAGCCTCAACCACCCAGGGTCAGGGGATCCTCAACCTCCTGTGTAGCTGGAACTATAGGTATACATCACCACACCTGGCTACTTTTTTGTTTTTGTTTTGTTTTGTTTTGTTTGGAGAGACAGGGTTTTGTCATGTTTTTCAGGCTACTCTTGAACTCCTGGGCTCAAGTGATCTGCCTGCCTCGGCCTCCCAAAGTGCTGGGATTACAGGTATGAGTTATTGCACCTAGCCCATTTTCATTCTTTATATGAGATGTTTAAAATAGAAATGTTTTAAGATCTCTAGCCCAGCATATTCTCATATCCCAGGGAGTGGGAATCCTCTTGGAAAATTTTCAAAAGAATAATTTCTAAAGCCCACCCCACACCTACATGTCAGAATCTCTAAGGTGCAGGGCCTGTGGGTATGTTTAAAAGCCTCCTAGATAATTCTGATGCATTACAAGTTTGAGAACCACCGACATAGAAAAAGTTAATTATTTCTTCATGTAAACTTAGATAATTAAATAATAAAACCTAATGCTATTGAAGATAAGGTAACATATATTGTAAGCATGCACTAATTCTAGCTGTTAGTATTAATATTGTTATGTGCTAGGCTCCATTCTAAGTCCTTCACATATCTTGTCATTTATTATTCACAAGAATCCTATAGCTACCACTTGTATTCCCATTTTAGAGATTAGCAAATCAAAGCACAGAGAAATTAAATTATTCAAGTTTATATAGCTAGTGGGTAGCAGAATTGTTACTTGAATCCAAGTAGTCATTCTAATTCCAGAGCATGTAATCTTAACCCACCATCTTTACAGTCTTCCAGGTAATTCACAGAGTTAATTTTATTGATTCCCAAACGGTTTGTAACATTACAGAATGTAGCAAGAAAAATATATTTGGATAAATTATGTATGTATGTTGATTTCATGTAGGTATTGAGGAAGCAGAATAACAAAGTAGAAATCGCCTCAGTTTAGTCAGATAGACTTAGGCATTAATCTCTCCTCAACTGCTTGTTACTATGTAGCTATGAGAAAGTAAATTATCACAGAGCTTTTATTCTTTTGTTGGTAAAGGAGGATAATTATTTTTACTTCATGGGGTTTTTGAAGAAATAACATAAAATATAACCTGTAATATATTGCTTTGCATGCAGTAGATGGCTAGTATCAGAACTTAAGGAATCCTCTAAGGAAGTTATGTTGGCTTCTCAGCAGGAGATTGTAGTAAGCCTTAGTCTAGGACGTTGTTGATGGAACAGCTGATGGGTACTGGTTGATGGTGCTGGTGGGGGCCAATGCTGACTGTCAGTGTTGAGAATCTACCAAGTGCCAAGCATCGTCCTAGGCTCTGGAGATAAAACAGTGAGTGAGACATAGTCTTACTGCTTTCAAGAAGCTTGCAGTTCACTTATCTATATAATCAGACAGATATATATGCAATTACTTTCTTTGCTAGATGCTAGGACACATAGGAGGGGGTTACTCAGCCAAACCATTGCAGATGAGGAATGACTTTCTAGAGGGAAGAGGATGAGAATGTGAGGGATTAGATTAGTAAGTCCAGATAGGAGGAAAAGTAAAGGTTGGCAGAAATTTGTCATTACTATAAAGGTGTTCCATTCATCCAACATTTACGAAAATATCAGAGATCTTAGGAAACTTTTATCAGTTCACTGTTAGAATATTAAGAGCCTACTTTTAGGTTTAGTCTTTATTAAAGCAGACAGTTTTTCAAAGTAAAATAAAAATGGCACTATTTATATGTAATACTGAATTTTCTGTCAAATAGCACTTTTTGGAGTCTACGTGCTTGTTATTTGGTAGTATTGTCACATTAGGTTATACATCAGAGGAAGAGAGAAGAAGAGAAACAGAGGAACAGTAACCTTCAGAGGATGGAAATGATGATTTGTATGTGGGGTGAATTTCATCATGCACTGTGTCTGCTATTTGCACATTTCCCTTTTCCTATCATCCTTTTTCACGTATGATGAAAAATAATTTGTTACATAGTTACCATAGTACATAGTTTTAATTTGACACCATTTGTTGCTCTTGTATGGGTTTGATGGTTGAGATTTCTTTCCATCTTTCTCTAATGCTCCCAATAAAATAGCATATTAAAAATGCAAGGGAAAGACCATTTCTTTTGGCAAAACTGGGAAAAGTGAAAGGGAATGAATAAAAAATTTCTTGGAAGGGGAGGAATGTGAGTCTAGGGGAAGGAAGATGATGTTGTAACCGATAAAATGATATTGGGGATTACAGGAAAGTGAATGAAATTCGTCTTGAAAAATACCCCCAAAGCAGAGGCAGTAGTTCTGCATGTTTTGGTAACCTGATGAGTGTGACTTGATGTAAGAGTACACTTTTGATCTCCTACTTATATACCTATATGACACCTACCTATAAGTACTGTAGTTTTTTATATGTACTATAGTCCTGCTCAAGACATGAGCAGTCTCTGACTAGAACTGGGGAAAGTGGAGCAGCAGTTAGTGTGGGTATTTGGAAACATTGGAAAACAGTTGTTAGGGGACTTAAGCTCTTAATCCCTGAGGATTTAGCAGAGGCTAGAAAAAGGAAGGGAAAAATGAAATCAAGTTAGTAAAAAATTGATTCTGAAAATAATACTTTGGAAAGTTTACAAAATGAGGTTGAAATTGTGAACATAGACATGTTTACTGTGATGACAAATCTTAGTATACTAGGAGTAGCCAAAACCTTGAATGGAGAGATGCAGTTTTAGACACCACCCCTCAAAAACAGAGTTTAGAATACTGTCCTACAAACTTACCATCAAATACTTGTTTGCATCTTTATGGTATGAAGTTGGGGAGGATGGTAGAAATGTTGAATATAAAAGCGTGTTGCTCCAATGACTGTGGTGTTGGGGTATGTTGAATTTCAGGGCCCTTTGAGAGAGAGGTATTCATGCCTCATTGGGGTTTAAATTTTAGCAGACTCTTCACTATCTTTGGGCACTTTTTTCTAAGAGTTTGTTGTTATTGTTTTGGCAGGTACAAAAATGCTTCTTGAAACTGAACGTTATGATCTCTCCACCTCAACTTCTCCTGGTTTCCTTTTACCTCTATCCATTTTCTCTCTTTTTCACTTGTTCTTCCAGCTGTAACTGTCTCCCTCTTTAAATATTGCAGTGCTTCCATAGGAATCCATTCTGTTCTCTTTCTGCACACGTTCTGTTGGTCATCTCATATACTGCACTATCATCAATGTGTTAGTGATTCCGGAATCCTTTATATTCTACCTCTTTGAAAGCCATCTGAACATATCTTCTTGGGTGCCCTGTTGCCACCTCATGATTAATGTGTATGCAACTGAGTTCATCAGCGTCTCCCTCAGACATCTGTTATCTCCCATAAACTCAGGCCTGGCTAAATGGCATTAATGAGTCCCCCATGCCAGGAACCTTGGTGTTCATAGGAGCTTATTTGGGGAATATAAACAAAGTTTTATGCTTCATCATAGTACCTGTATTGTATTTAATACCAAAAACAAAAAAACAAAAAAAAAAAAACTGGAGCCAATCTGAAGTCCTAATCACTGCATTTCTTAAAAACTGTGATACACACACATGCACACACACAAATATTTTACAGACAGTAAAATCTCTGTGGAATATTTAATGACATGAGAAGGGACATACGTAAACTTAGTGAAAAAAAGATGCTCTTAAGCAATATATTCACTATGATTCCATAATTATTAAAATAAAACTATATATATAGATATTTATAGAAAGAATGCATATGCAGATATTCACTTTAATTCTAGATAGTACAGCTGTGGGTGATTTTAATTTTATTTTTATTTACCTGTATTTTCCAACGTTGTGTAGTAAAAATGAATTACTTTTGTAATTCACACAAGCGGACAATTTGGCCTCCCTTTTTTACTCCCAACACTTGTTGAAGTAGTTTAATCTTCATCCCTCCAACTATTGCTGCTTAGTTCAACTACTCATTATATCCGGATGAGACACAGCACCCTGTTGACTTTGCTGCTCAGCTACCGAGCTCCCTTCCTGAAAATCCTAGTTGATGCAGTTCTTCACTTGTATAACTGTTCCAATTAGGTGGCTGTATATTAAATCTCAAAAACCATCAAGAACAGAGGAAATTGTGAATGTTGTTCCTTGTAACTAGTTTACCATCTGGTCTGAAGACCTTCAGCTGATGGAATTCTGCCAACTCAAGATTTAATTTAATATATTCGCCTACCTTAACCAAGTCACTTTTAACCAGAGCATGGATAGTTATGCAGATTTGGGGTGAGGAGAGGTGAAGGAAGGGAGGGAGAGAAAATGTGATTTGAACTCAGGCCTTTACAAATCTATGCTCATTCCTTCTGTTCTTCCTCTACAAACTGCCATACTTTGTTCTTGCTGGGTGTATGTTCCCTCCTCCTATATTCAATAGACAGTTCATTGTTTTTTTTTTGAGCATTTAGCCAGTAAGAACAAATAGGCAGATAATGAAAATCCATCCATTTTAGTGCCAGTTATTCTATCAGCAGATCCTATTAGGAGTATTTATTGAAGCATGTCATGCTAATAGTCCCAGAGTATAATTATACTTGCAGATTTTTCTTGCTTTCAGAGAGTTTGTAATATGTTCCAGATGGTTAAATAGGAAAGAGCAGACAATTTATACTGTCTTTTCACTTATGATTAAAAATTTGATGTTACTTACTACTTATGTTACCATTATTGCTTTGTTGGATTTTTACATGAGAGGAATTTAAACAAAATGTGTGATTTTTAGAACTCTTCTGCTATAGTCAACAATTAACAGGACTTGTCATAGATTCTTTCACCTTGTTGTTTAATTGCTTCTATTTAGGCATCATTAAAATGATATAATTTTGTCTTAAGTAGTAATTCTTTTATGCATGTAGCCTTTATTCTTGGAAAGTATTCACTTGGGTTTGTTTTAGACTTAAAATTAAATGGTGAATCTTCTTGTGAAAGCTTACATGAAACTGAAAAAGAGTAATTTTCCAAACTGTTGAAGATTCCTTGACCTTTTCCCACAAACTATCAATAATATGGCCTTAGATTCAAAATTAGTGACTCTACTACCAATAGTAGGAGTGATGATTTCTCATCGATTCATTCATACTCTCTTGACTACCCTTATCTGACTAATCAACTACTTATTTTGAAAGGCAGCTTACCAAACATTGTGAATATAACCTGTGAACTCAGTTTAGAACAGTTAATGGATCAAAGGGGTCCAGACCCAGAACCCTTGGCTTCATTATGACCTTGAGTTAACCAATAAACTGACTGGTTGGTTAACTTGGAGAAATACGTTATTTTTCAGTAAGAGATAGAATACTCAAGGTGTAATCATTTGGTCGGGGCAGGGGGACAGATTGGTTTTGATCCTTAGACTACCATTCTCTGTCCTTGAAGTTCTCTTCCAGACTTCTTACAAACAAGAAAACAAGCCAAATATTATAAAAATAATTATAGAATTACAAAGATAATTATAAACTTATATTTTTGGTGATAAATAATAGAGATTATTCCCAAAGGGTTTTTTGAGGGAGATAAAGGGAGTAGTTTGATCCAGCAAGATTTACTTCCTATAAATTGCCTTTAAGAATCTTTGTTCTTTTTCAGATTTTCTTGTTCTTCTTTAACCTGCCACATCCTACCTCTTCCTGACTTTCTCTCCCCAAAACAGCCTACCCTCTCAGCCTTTTCAGACTCCTCAGTCCTTCCTCTTACTGTACAGAATTCTTTCCAGGCCGGGTGCGGTGCACCTGTAATCCCAGCACTTTGGGAGGCCAAGGTGCGCAGATCACCTGAGGTCAGGAGTTCAAGACCAGCGTAAACATGGAGAAACCCCATCTCTACTAAAAATGCAAAATTGGCTGGGCATGGTGGTGTATGCCTGTAATCCCAGCTACTCGGGAGACTGAAGCAGGAGAATTGCTTGAACCTAGGAGGTGGAGGTTGCAGTGAGCCGAGATTGCGCCATTGCTCTCCAGCCTGGGCAACAAGAGTGAAACTCCGTCTCAAGAAAACAAAAAAAAATTCTTTCCAGTTTTTCCAGGTAAAATTCTTATCCCTTCTACAAAATTTAAATTCCTTATCAGCAAGATCAAAGCCCAAACTAGGACTAAGAAAAGCATGCCTTTGGGGAGACTCAGTTCATCTTGCAATAATAAACTGGCAATAATTTCAGATTTCTATTTTCATGACTATTGCCAAATTTTATATAATTTGGTTTGTTCAGCTTTTACAGCGAACCTCATGTTCAAATTATTATTAACTATTCAATATTGGCTGGGCGCGGTGGCTCACGCCTGTAATCCCAACACTTTGGGAGGCCAAGGCGGATGGACCACCTGAGGTCAGGAGTTCGAGACCAGCCTGACCAACATGGAGAAACCCCGTCTCTACTAAAAATACAAAAATTAGCCAGGCGTGGTGGTGCATGCCTGTAATCTCAGCTACTTGGGAAGGCTGAGGCAGGAGAATCGCCTGAACCTGGGAGGCGGAGGTTTTGGTGAGCCAAGATCGCACCATTGTACTCCAGCCTGGGCAACAAGAGCGAAACTCTGTCTCAAAAACAAAACAAAACAAAATTATTCAATGTTATGAGTCTTTCTGGGCATATGCAATACAATATAGGCAAATTTAATTCTTATTTTTGTTGTGTGTTTTTAAAGTGTTCTGTATTTTCACTTGTGCACATGTATAAAAATTTGATTTTATACAGATGTCTTAAGATGGGATTAATTTTTTAAAGAATGATTCACAGAATTTCATTGAATGGAATATTGTAGCTTTATATATAAAGGATGGAATTTGACTTATAAAAGTTTAGGATATGCAGGACCTTTCTACACTATTTAAGTAAGAATTGCGTGTATGTGATGAAATTTAAGCTAATTAGGGAAAATACCTTTCTGGGTTAGTGGTAAGAGATAATAACAGGATATTTGAAAAGAAATGCTACTTTGAATTTATGATACCATGTTTCTTCTTGTTAACTAAGCTAGAAATTTTTCCTTATTCCTTCTTTGGAGTATCCCAGCCCTCTTATCTACCCTGCTTTCGTCATGGGAAGAGTTGTTAACTGTGATTCTCATAATCTTGTGTGGTATGTCGGGGGTGGGGAGGAGTTCCCTTATTCACCTGGCCCTTTTCCTGGAATATGGCATGTGAAATGCCTTGTCTTGTTGAAACATTTAGAAAATTACAGTAATGGCACTTCAGTCCTCATCTTTCCTGAGGCTTCCTTTGTCCCCTTAATATATATCTGGTATATTTTAAATCTCTTGATTTTTTTTGTTTTTCCTTTGAACACTTGAACCATGGCACTTCAGTGTTTAACTGAACATTGATATTGTCTAGAATTTTTTGTGTATGTGTATGTTCAGGCAGCTTTCTTTCTTTTTTTCTTTCTTTTCTGAGATGGAGTTTTGCTCCATCTCAAGGCTGGAGTACAGTGGTGCGATCTTGGCTCACTGCAACCTCCACCTCCTGGGTTCAAGTGATTCTTCTGCCTCAGCTTCCTGAGTAGCTGGGATTACAGGCGCCTGCCACCACGCCCAGCTAATTATTTGTATTTTTAGTAGAGACAGGGTTTCACCATGTTGACCAGGCTGGTCTCGAACTCCAGACCTCAGGTGATCCACCCGCCTCGGCCTCCCAAAGTCCTGGGATTACAGGCATGAGCTACTACGCCCAGCCATTCAGGCAGCTTTCTAAGCAGAGCTCATGAATTTGAATCCCCTGTCTAATTTGTACCTAATCTCTGTCTTTCTGTATCCTAGAAAGGATTAGGTCTAATTTGTACCTAATATCTGTCTTTCTGTAGCCTAGGGGGCTTTGTTAGGAATCGGTATATGCCTTTGTCTCATTTCCCCAAACCTAATATTTGACCTTATACTGTTAGCTGACTGTCAAGTTCTGTTCACAGAGTGACACCTCTGGTCCCCTTGTGTTTTGACATGTTAACTGTGTGAGAGAAAAATGCTCAGACACTCCTGGGAAATCAGGCTGCATCCACTTACATATCCAGCAAAACAGATGATGAACATAGGAGAAGGAGAACCATACAGCAGTTTGGTTTAATGCACACTGACCTCCAATATAGCCAGTTAGTATATAGGAATTTGGCCTAAATAAGAACTGTTGGGTTTTTTTTTCCCCCTTCTGAGGAGGAGCAGTTGTAGCCACAATGGTAAAAAATAGTTTATCCTCATATACCACTGTTTCTCAACAACACCACTGTTGTCTTTGGGGTCAGATAATTCTTTGTTGTGGGGACTGTACTATATGCATTGTAAGATGTTCAGCAGCATCTATTATCTACCTAGTAGACATCTGTAGCACTCTCCACCCTGAGTTGTGATAACAAAAAATGCCTCCAAACATTACAAGTGTTTCCTGGGAGGTAAGACAGCCCCAGTTAATAACTACCGCCCTATACTTATGATTGTATCTTTGTATTTTTGATTATATGGTGAAGACAAATTCTTAGAAGGTAGATTGTGCATTGTAATTATTTTGGTAACTCCAGAAGGATATACCAATTTCTATTTCAAAAACAATATAAGACATTGTATATTTCCCTAGACCCTTACCAATGCTGGATTTTGTCAGTTTTTTTAGTCCTTTGCCGTTTTGATAGATGAGTAATTATATTGCCATAATTTTAATTCAAATAGTTATTAATAAAGTTGGATATATTTGAATTTTTATTGTCCATTTGCAGATCATCTTTTGTGCATTGCTTGCTTTTGCCCTTTGCTCATTTTTCTGGGGATATTAATTTGGTCATTTGTGGTTTCTCCTAGTAGGTTGAATTTATTGAGGTGTCACATAGATACTCAATAGATTTTTAAGTTGAATGTAGATACTCAATAGATTTTTCTTTCTCTAAAGAAAGAGGGTATGTATGTGTTGCATGTGTTTGTGCCTGACCATGTGTACACATGTACATATGTTCATGTGTATATATATATTCATGGGCACAGAAGAGCAGAGGGCCAGAGTCTGAACTGTATGTCCACATTTACCAGGTATTACAAGGATATTGAGAAGAAGTGGAGGACAACCAGTATACTTTTCTTAGAATATATCTGAAAGGTCAAAGAGAAAAGGGACTTTTAATTTGATAGGAAGTTCACCTCAAATCTCCCTAGCTAAATTCTGTAAGGTCAAACAAGTGATGAATATTCAAAGGACCAAAAGAAGTTAGAGGTAGAAATTCAGAGAAGTGATATAGTAAGGGTATGAGAATGGGAGGCTTAAATTTCATAGCATTGTCTAAGTAATGTGGTATGTGGGAGAGCTAAGTATAGATTGGTGAGAGAGCCCAGCTTATATGGATTACCTATGGAATTTTTTTACTTTCTCATTTTTATCAGGGGATTTATCTTCTTCACTGTTCTTGGATATCATCTAATTTTCTTTTTCTGGGCTCCAGATCTCTGTCTTTGTCTTTGAAAGGATCTTTGCCCTCTTCTTTCAGAGCACATACAAAGATAGTAATAAATATATATCTAGGGCAAAAGTTCTCATCATATGGTCTGCACACCCCTCGGAGGGTCTGTATTAGGCTGCTTGGGCTGCCATAGCAGAATACCACAGACTGGGTAGTTTAAACAACAGAAATTTATTTTCTCACAGTTCTGGAAACTGAAAGACCAAGATCAAGATACCATCAGGGTTGGTTTCTGGTGAGGCCTCTCTGTATTTGGCTGCCATCTTCTTGTGTCCCTACATTACCTTTCCTCTGTGCCTGTGCACTCCTGGTGTCTCTTTCTCCTCTTATAAGGACACCAGTCTTATTGGACTGGGGCTCCACCCTTAGGACTTCATTTAACCTTAGTTACCTCCTTACTAGGCCTATCTCCAAGTACAGTCACTCCAGGGGTTAGGACTTCAACATATGAACTTGAGAGGGGGACACAATTCAGTCTATAACAGAGCCCCTAAGACCTTTTCATGGAGTCCACAACATCAAAATTGTTTTATTAATAATATTAAGATGTTGTGTTCCTTTTCTGTTGTTTAGACATTCTCACCAATAGTGCAAAAGTAATGGAGGGTAAAATTGATGCCTTCTCATAAACTGAGGCTGTAGTACCCAATTGTATTCTTGGTTATTATTTTCTTTGTTACTACATAATTGCAGTAAAGAAAAAAAATGGGTTATTAAAGGGCTATTCTCAGTTTTAGTTTACAATACAATAAATATTGGTAACTCATATTAATTAAACATCTTTGAGTCCTTGATAATTTTTAAAAGTATAAAGGGATCCGTAAACCAAAAACATTTAAGAACTGATGATCTATGGGAAAGAAGGGGCTATTAATCAAGTAAATTTTTCTATTTTCTATTCTTGATTCATAAGGCAAATAGTTCTGTCGTAATCAGAGATAATAAGCTTTTATTTTTAGAAAGTAGACAGATTACATTTCTGTATTTATCTTTAATAAAAGCAAAAAGTTTTGAATGTCTGCATATTCAATTTTCAGTAGATTCTCTGCCCCTGTTCTTTCTGCCTATCAACCCTGCTTCCCCCACCAGCTTTGGTCCTTGCTTCTGGTGAGAAGAGGCAAGGTAGTTTTTCTTAAGTCTGGTCCATTGCTTGTTGTTCAAATGCTACTGTTTTGTTGATGAATGGCAGATACAATTCCTTTCTTAGGGAAGTTGCTGCTAAATGGTGAAACAACATATACCGATGCAAGATATTACTCTACATATTAATATAGAATATTTT
Source organism: Macaca fascicularis (assembly GCF_037993035.2). Lineage (NCBI taxonomy): Eukaryota > Metazoa > Chordata > Mammalia > Primates > Cercopithecidae > Macaca > Macaca fascicularis. The sequence goes on along the minus strand of NC_088387.1, from coordinate 97,637,154 downwards.
GAACAGAATATTTTCCAGGAAGTAAAATGACATTTCTTATAAATGGGTATTGAGCAGACTCTTGGGGTGGATGCATGAATTGACAGAGAAGAGAGGAGGAGGAGAAAGAGTATGTGTAGAGAAGGGTTTGACAAACTTTTACTGTAAAGGACCAGATATTAAATGCTGTAGACATTGCCAACCATACGGGAGCTACTGGACTCAGCTGGTGTAGTGTGAAAGCAGCCATGGACAATAAGTCATAAACAAATGAGTGTGAGTGTATTCCAACAAAACTTTGTTTATGGACATTGAAATTGAATTTCATGTAATTGTGTTGTGTCATGAAATATTATTCTTCTTTTGATTTTTTTCAACCATTTAAGAAATGTAAAAACTGGCCAGATGTGGTGGTACACACCTGTAATCCCCATTACTCAGGAGGCTGAGGCACGAGAATTGCTTGACCCCTTGAGGTGAGAGTAGCAGTGAGCCAAGATCGCACCACTGCACTCCAGCCTGGGTGACAGAGCGAGACTCTGTCTCACCAAAAAAAAAAAAAAAAAAAAAAAAAAAAAAAAGTGAAAACCATTCTTAGCTCACAGGCCGTACAGAAACAGTTGGTGAACCTGATTTAGCCTGAGAACCATAGTTTGCTGACCCTGGTATAGAAGATTAAGAAGATTAGCAATTCTAAGAACCAAGAACCAAATGAGAGATGAGTGCCATTTGTGTCTGAAGGCTAGAAGATGCCTGCCATATTGATATCAGACAAGGTTGAAAGAAAGGTGAGAATGTGTTCATGGCCACATGAACTAGGCATTTAAAAATTTTGTTGCTCTTTTCAGGGAACTAACTTTTGCTTTGTTAATTTTTTCTACTGTTTTATTTCTTTCACTGATGTCTGCATTTAGATTATCTTCTTTCTTTTACTTCCTTTGGGTTTACTTTGCTCTTTTCTTCCTAGCTTCTTAAGATAGAACCTTGAAATCTATTTCCCTCTAAAGGAGACATTTAAAGCTATAAAATCTTCTTCCTCCCCTCTAAACACTGCCTTCTCTGTGTTCTCCAGATGTTTATATGTATTTTTATTTACACTTTTCATTACATTCCATTTGAAATAATTCAGTGTTTTCTGGGTTGTTTTTTTCCTCCATGGATTATTTAGAAGTGTGTTGGCTTTAAACATTTGAAGTTTTGGAGTTTTTCTAAACACTTACTGGTTTTTAATTTATTTCAGTTGTGTACAAACAACACACTCTGAGAAGTTTAATCCTTTTAAATTTATTTTGATTTATCAGCATAAGTCATATCAGTCTTGGTGAAATTACATGTACTCAAAAAGAATGTATTCTATAGTTGTTGGGTATAGTGTTCTAAAAATGCCACTTAGGTCGAGGTGGCTGATCAGATCTACCATGTCTTTATTGATTTTTGTTTTAGAGGGGTCTGGTTCTTCTATCAAATGCTAAGAGAAGGACATTAAAATCTTCAGCTGTAGCATGTGTATGTTTTTCTCTAATTTAGTCACTTTTTCCTCATGTATGTTTAAGCTCTGTCATTGCCGGTTGTGATAATGGGAGACCTTGAATGCAAGGTAGCAAGAGTGGGAATTCTTTATGGAAAGGCACTGTTGGGTGGTGACTAGGAGTGTGACATTGTGACATGGGATGTGGGGACTTGTTCAGCAGGATATACTGCATAGGCAGACCAGGAATAGTAGTTAGACATGCTGCTAAAGTGCTTCAGACTTGGATTGCTAACAGTATGGAGTATAATGTTTTAAAAATAATGAATGTGCTGCTGTTCTGATAAACACTGGAGAGAAAGAATCAGCAGGAGATTTTAATGGATTGAATATAGGAAAAGCAAGGAGAGCTGACTGAAGCAGTTCTAAGGACCAAGAGAGCTGGGAAAGTGGTGGTATGGTTGCTGGTGATAGCAGTGTATTTAGCAGTGACTTTAAGTGGTAGAGATGAGGATTTTCTTTTTGACCTAATAAATTTTGGATGTTACCTGGATATCTAAATATAGGCATCATTTTGTTAATAGTGAGAATTTCAAGATTGGTAAAAGAGGATAAGAGTTTCTACTGCGTTTTCATTGCATGCATACTATGAAATAATTGATTTCTGAATAATTGTGGGGTTAAGATTTTATATGTGGTCTTAGCTCAGATATTCCCCTAATGTATAAACTCTTCTTAATCACTCTTCTAAAGTATCTCTCCTAGTCAGTCTCTACTTCATTATTCTGTTTTCTTTTCCTCCTACTAGAATGTAAGCTAAAGGAGAGTGGGGCCTTCAACTCTTTTGTTCACTGCTATATCCCTAGCACTTGGTACAAGATAAATAAGCCTATCACATATTAGGCTTTTAATATTTGAGAATTGAATGACTGCCTGTTAGAAAAGAGAAAATATGTATACTGAGTAAAAGAAATAAAAACACATGTTTTATAATTTGATTTTAAAATACCTTACTAATGTTTAATACCTTTTTTTTTGTTTTTTGCTTTTTGTTTTTCTTTTTTAAGTTAAGGCTAGGTCTCTGTTTATCATTCCTTACCCCCTACCCCCACTACTGTGCATGGCACCATATGGAAAGTGATGGTTACATGTGATATAAATTAGCACACTTTGTTATATAATTAAACTTTGCATCCCCCAAAAATGGAATTACTTATTAAAATTTCTAAGTACATATGCTGGTCAGTACTCTACTTTAAAAGGTAATATGTAATTTAGAAATATGATAAAAATAAATCTAAATACTTGGAAACAGATAGTTTTACTGTTAACTTTAGTAGCTGTTCTTTGCTATCCTTAAGGGGTACAAAGAACTGGTAAGACTGTCGTTGTCAGTTAACAGTGTGGTAGAGTAGATAGAACCTGCACATAGAAAAAATTAGTAATGCAAACAGTTATCTGATTAAGTGTATGCCAGTTTTAACTGTCACCTAAAGAGATTTAATATTTACCTTTTCTTGGGCCTTAGTAGAATGCCATCTTGTAATACATATAAAACCTATATTGGAAATTAAAATCCTATCTGAGTATCCTGTCATAATGTTTTGGAGATTTAGAACAACTTGGTTTTGATGGTCCTCAGTAGAAGCTTTTTGATTAAGTAGAGTTGTTCTTTAGGAAAGAACTAAACACTTACAGTTTAGGTGTTAGGTTTAATTTTTAGCTTTTTGAGTGTGGATTTTCTCTGACATCTTGTTTTCTCTTGCCTTGTGGCAAATACAGAGAGAAATTGTGTTGCAGAATGATGATACAAAAATGCTCTTCCTCCTAGTAGTAGAAGCTAATCTAGCAGTTATACTAATTGTGTGTTTTCCTTCCTCCCTCTATTCTCACCTTCAAATCTGTGCCTAATTCCTTATATTAATAATCTGGGAGGCCGGGCACGGTAGCTCACACCTGTAATCCCAGCACTTTGGGAGGCCGAGGCCGGTAGAGGACCTGAGGTCAAGAGTTCGAGACCAGCTTGGCCAACATGTTGAAACCCTGTCTCTACTAAAAACACAAAAATTAACTGGGTGTGGTGGCGGGTTCCTATAACCCTAGCTACTTGGGAGGCCGAGGCAGGAGAATTGCTTGAACCTGGGAGGCAGAGGTTGCAGTGAGCTGAGATTGCGCCATTGCACTCTAGCCTGGGTAACAAAAGCAAAACTCCATCTCAGAAAAAAAAAATCTGGTATGTACCCCACCCCATGCCATTATTCTGCAGCTCATGGGTTTGCATAGAAAAATTTGTAATGTTCTTTGACCAGTTTAATGATCAGAGCTTATTCTCTTTGAGCTTTTAACTATATTAGGATTGTTGAGTTAGAGCAGTTCATTAATTCCATACATTAATTTTTTTTAATGTTGTGTATCTACTCTGTTCCCGATTAAAAATACCTACGTGGAGCTTACAGTTGAGTGAGAGAGATACGCAATAAACACATAATGATACAACAAATATGTAAATAAAAATAGTGGAAAAAATGTTGTGAAGAAAAAGTAGAAAATGTCATGAAAGTACATGGAGGCTCATTTAGATTACTGGGTTAAGAGGAGTAGAATTTTAGCTCAAGTTTGAAGAATGAATAGGAATTGGATAGATGAAGAAGCTATGAGGGATTATTCACAGCAGGTAATATATTGTAGGTAAGGCCATAGAGTAAGGAAGAAAGATTGGGGAATAGGAGAAACTTTTAATAAAGACCAATGTGGTTAAAGCATAGTATGCTTTGGGGAGAGTGGCTATGCTGTGAGTTTTGGATTTTATCATAAGTGAGATAAAACCCTGTGGAAGGGGTGTGTAAGCAGGAATAGGATCCTGGATTTGTGTGTGTGCAGGGGAATAGATAAGGTGGGGCTTGATGATTGAATATATAAGGTGTGATAGTGTAAAACTTTAAAGGGTGGTGATATCTGGGATTTGGGTAGCAGTGATTGAATGGATATGAAGGTACCTTTTTGTGGATGGGGAAAAGTAAAGGAGAGTGGAGGAATTTAGTTTAGAACTTAATAAATAGGCAAATGCTTGCAGGCACTTATAATAGAGCATTGAAAAAAGTAGCAACACTCTTTTGAGAATAGTTTGTCTTCAAAATAGATGTGTTTATACTGCACCCAGAATTAGTAATATTGAAATCTACTAGTGCTTTCCTCTTTAACATGAATGTAATGATGCATGTAAGAGTCATGAATATTTTAGATTTAGTAGTTGATATACAGACTTTTAAACACCCAGTTTATAAAAGTTTATAATCTACCTTTTTTCTAAAGGAACAAGAAGTAAAAATTAAGATATAATGAAATACTCTGGGTTGACTTCTTACTGTACTGTTTGGGTTTTTTGGGTTTTTTTTACACTTTATCATTAAACTTAGAATGTAAACTTTAATCTCTTCCTAGAAACATTGAGATTTGGGGGAAAAAAAAAAGATACCTAATATCTCCTGAATATATGTTATTGAAACAGGAGGATATAATGATTAATTAAAGGAATGTGTGAAACCCAAGTCAGGGAAAAGCTAAGGGAAAACATGATGCTGCCATCATTTATTAGAAAGGTGGCTGCCAAGTAGAAGACAAATTAGACTAAATTAAATTTAGTTGGCTGTAGTCTGGTTATTATTAATCAGACACTTTCATGTTGTTTATCATGTGCCAGACACTGTTTTAAGTAACTTAAAAATATTAAATCTTTACTTTCTGAACAATTCTTGACTAGGTACAAATGTTATCCCACTTTTTGTAGATGAGGAAATGGAGGCATGGAAAGATTAAGGTCAAAAAGCTATAAATGGAGTTGGACTCCAGAATCTATACTTTTAATCTTAATGCTATACTGTCTTGGTTATAAGAAGGGAATGTGGTTACCTGTAGGCAGATGTGGATAACTGAAGCTGTTAATTTATTTCACTGGTGTGAAGTTTTATTGTATCAGTATACCAGATTCTATTATTGATGGGCATTTGAGTTGTTCCTATTTTTTGCTCTTATAAACTTTGTTAGCATGAACATAGTTCTTCATATGTCTTGTTGCACATATCCAAGAGACTTTCTCTGAGGTGGTGGTTCTCTTTATTACTGGTCCACTGGTGGAATTCTTGCCACTTACTAACAGTGCTCAGATATATTACTTGCAATTCTTGCTCTGGCCACAGAGCAGCAACAGGTTTCATATCTTTCCAACATAATGCAATTATGTCTTCTAACAGCACTCGTGAATTCTGATTTTTAAAGTCACCTAAAAAATTATGTGAATAAATGAGTTCTTTTCTGGAGAGAGACTGCAAGTTTTTCATAAAAGCATTTTGTAATCATAAAAACAATGAAATCACTTTTATTAAAGTGAAAGATAAAAAAATAAGTAAATACTGCTTGTCTTACGTGTCCATGTGAAGAGACCACCAAACAGGCTTTGTGTGAGCAACATGGCTGTTTATTTCACCTGGGTGCAGGTGGACTGAGTCCAAAAAGAGAGTCAGCAAAGGGTGGTAAATTATCATTAGTTCTTACAGGTTTTGGGATAGGTGGTGGAGTTAGGAGCAATGTTTTGCAGTCAGGGGGTGGATCTTGCAAAGTACATTCTCAAGGATGGGGAGAATTACAAAGAACCTTCTTAAGGGTAGGGGAGGATTACAAAGTACATTGATCAGTTAGGGTGGGGCAGAAACAAATTACAGTGGTGGAATGTTATCAGTTAAGGCTATTTTCACTTCTTTTGTGGATCTTCAGTTGCTTCAGGCCATCTGGATGTATACGTGCAGGTCACAGGGGATATGATGGCTTAGCTTGGGCTCAGAGGCCTGGCACTGCTATTCTACTACAAAAAGCAAACAACTTTATTTTAAAGTCTATGGAAAAGTCAAATAAACTTTATACATGTATCGAATAATTTATAGCATTTTCAATGTTTACAGTGTTTTTAACATTAATATGGATGGTTTGATTTCAAATTTTATTTAAATCTTTTTCATCTTCAATTTGGAGAGCACGACTTGTGTCATCATTAATAAGAAAGTTGGTAATATTTTTTCTTCATTCTTTTATTAAAATGTTGCATTTTTTCACCCAAAATTTGATCTCATAACACCTTCTTTTTCAGGCACCTTCTTTTTAAATTTTATTTGGGGTAAAATAATAAGTTACTATGGAATTGTAACTCCATGCCACCAAAATAATTTATAATTGCCATTAGTGTTAATGGTTTATTTATAGTGACTCACTACCGGTTGGCAGTATAGCTAACCTAAACTGTGAGTCCCAGAACACTGGGACTAACTTTATTCTTTTCTCTCCCCATCAAAAAGTATATCCTAAAGAAGATAAGTTAAAGCCACATTATAATAATCTTGAATCTACTCTAATTTTAAGTAAATAATATATAAATCATTGGTATTTTAATTGTTTTTGATAATAAACTTTCATCACACCTCACAGTTAGTATACCGGGGTGAGAGAATTTACTGTCCTTCAGGTATATAAATACTGTACTCTAGTTGGTAAGTTTGTTTTTTTACTTCCTTACAAGAGAGAACATTAAGCGATACTTAGATAAAATAGACTTAAGAACAGTGATAAAAAAGAGAGAGAACATTAAACCACAATTTCTTTTGACAGGCATATCATAAGGCAGTAATGGATTTTTTTTCCTGCCTTTTAAAAGTCATAATCCATGGTTTCAGCTTGTGTGTACAGAAGGACATTCTCTTGGTCGAAAGCTGGTTCTTTTCCCAAACCTTTGCAATAGCCTTGCTGCCAATGGTTAACTCTATTTCTGTCATATAATTCTTTATGTTATTGAGTAATTTCTGTTGCTTACGGGTTCTCAAGAATGTCAGGAAAGTGGATTTTTAAATTCTCAAAAAGATTAAGGTGATAATATATACATGAAGTAAAAATTTTTGAATAATTACAAAATAACAGGAAGATTGAAATAAATAAAATGTTAGAAATAATAATATATAGTCTTTGATTCAGGGTAAAAGTGGTAGATTGAGCACTTAGTATTGTTCCCTCTCAAAACAACAGTTTAGTTAACAACAAAAATAGGATAAGTAAGGATTTTTAAAAAGTCATAAATCTGGGGAGACTAGGAGAATGGGAGGGAATATGACAAATTTTTTGAAGGGGTAGAATAGCTGGAGTAGTAGTAGCAATTTCACTAAACTTGAAAAAGCCACTTTTAAGGGAAGAAATCTGATGACCAGTTGAACTGATACTGGTGAATCTTCAAAAGGCTCAGATAGTAGTATTATGTAACTCTGGAAGTTAAGAAGGGAAGTGAACTAGAATGAGGAAGATGGTTTAAAAGCTTTTTAAAAAGCCATTAGTTGCCCTGATCTCCTTCTCTCTTTGTCACTGTGCTTATGCACTTCTCCCATCCTGACAGGTGGGAGACTTGAGGTCCATCTTACACATTAAAACAGAGGGTCTCTTGGCTAGTGGACACCAGTCACATTGAAGGTGGAGAGAAATTGAGTATTGACATTTCCAGTGCTCAGAACTCCTGGCCCCCTTCTCTGTTACTGGCTCCCAAATTGAAAACTAGGCTCTTTAGCATCCAGGCAGGAAACAGGAGGAATCTTTTTGGGAATCTCACCAACTCAAGGAGAAAAACCTAAAGACAAAAATAACTATACATAAATACTGTACTCCACTTGGTAAGTTTGTTTCTTCTAGGGGTATAGGTTAACAATATGAAACTACTTTACCTGTATACAGGTGTTTGAAAAATAAGCTAAGCGTTAGAAAATGGGAGCCAGGTTTCTCACATAAATATCTGTGTCCTCACAAAGAGCCTGGACAGATTGCCCTGTTGTAGGGAAGGTCATAATCGATAAGCCCCATGTATGTAACTAGAGCTTTCAATCAACTTTGTGTACCCAGAGAACTGACTACCACTGGGCATCTGAGGAAAGCTTCTAATATGAATAACAGAAACCAAAATAAGCAAATAGAAAAAAAAAATGGAGAAAATAGACCATGCCGCCTAGAAAACTTTATGTGTATGTATGCATGTACACACATATAAACATACACACACGTACATATACAGCCATATATAGATACATATACATATATACACACACATGCACACATATATACAAGTACCCAGGTATGTACATGCAGAAAGACTGGATGCTGCACCCATAAAGCTAGAATGGGATATTTTAAAAAGAACATTCAGAGAGCAAAAAAGAATTTTTACCTATTGAGAACATGTAGTAGAAAAGAAAAACTCAAAGAAATATTGGACAATAAGTTGAGGAAATTTTTCTAGAAAGTAGAGCAAAAGGGCAAAGAAATAATAAACAGAAGATAAAATAAAGATACTAGTCCAGGAGGGCCAGCTTTGTATTGTTAAACATTCCAAAAAAGGGAAAACAATAAATGAAAAGAAAGAAAAAATGAATAGTATAATTCAAGAAAATTTATCATAATTGAAAGCAAAGTGCTTATTGAGTACCTAGTGTAATGGATGAAAAGAGACCAATACTCATTTAAAGAATAGGAAATATAAAAAGCAAACTTAGATGCCTAGGCTCCATAATATTCAGGGAAATGCAAATTGAAAGGAGATACTGTTTTTCATCCATTTGATAGGGTAAAAAAATTAATTATATCAAGAATTGGGAAGGATATGGGGAAAATGGCTCTCTCAAACCACACTCTGGTGGAAGTCTGAAACAATTATTTTGGTAAACGGTTTGCCAGATGGCAAGTGGAGTTGTACATATGCAAATATTACAATCTAGAAATTCTACTTCTGGATATTGCCATTAGAAATTCTTGTACTTATGCATATAAAGATCTGAACAAGATGCTGTGTGTAAGAACATTCACTGAGCCATTATTTGTAATAATAAAAACTATGGACAACCTAAATACAGAAATGGCTAAGATGTGGTATATTCACATACATATATGAACAGAACACATGCATACTTCAACATGGATAGAACTCCAAAACATAATGTATGAAGTCAGCAAAATGCAGAATATGTGTGGTATATATACATTTTAAACGTGTATTTCAAAACATAAAACATTACATTGTTTATGGATATATGTATGTCTAAAAATGATATAAAAAATTGACCAAAAGGATATGTACCAAATTCATAATAATGGTTACCTCTATCAAGGGGAGGGGGAAGGAACAGGGTGGGCTCTGAGTGTGGGGACTTTAGCTTTATTGGTGATGCTTCATTTCTTTAAAAAGAAAATAAATAGGCCGGGCGCGGTGGCTCAAGCCTGTAATCCCAGCACTTTGGGAGGCCGAGACAGGCGGATCATGAGGTCAGGAGATCAAGACCATCCTGGCTAATACGGTGAAACCCCGTCTCTACTAAAAAATACAAAAAACTAGCCGGGCGAAGTGGCAGGTGCCTGTAGTCCCAGCTACTCGGGAGGCTGAGGCAGGAGAATGGCGTGAACCCGAGAGGAGGAGCTTTCAGTGAGCTGAGATCCGGCCACTGCACTCCAGCCTGGGTGACAGAGCGAGACTCCGTCTCAAAAAAAAATAAATAAATAAATAAATAAATAAATATATCACAATGTTTACTGTTGTTACTTCTGAGTAATAGATCTATAGGTATTTAGTTGTTGTGTTTTTCTTTATAGCTTTAAATTCTGGCCCTTTGCCTAACTCCAAAATAACAAAGCAAGAGTGTTTTCTAGATTTCCTTTTTACTCCTTTTATGTGTTAGGTACGTTATAGGCAGTCTTCTGTCACCTTGCTTTCTCATCTGATTCTTAAATGGGAATTGAGGTACTGCATTAGCCAGTACATATGACAAAATCCCGCATCAGAAGCAGACAATGAAGATAGAAGGGTCTTTACCCATGAGAGACAATTTAAAACTAGGAATTGGAAGCTTCAGACATGTCCAATAGCTGTGGGGGTTTATTAAGGATTTGCTCCATCTGTCTCAGGTCTCCTACCCTGGATTCCTAGGGGAGGAACACCGCCCCCCCACCCCGCCCCCACCACCGAGACAAGATCATGCTCTTTCGCCCAGGCTGGAGTGCAGTGGCACAATCATAGCTCGCAGCAGCCTTCAACTCCTGGGCCCAAGCGATGCTCCCATTTCAGCCCCTCAACTGAGTAGCCAGGACTACAGGCACACACCACCTTGCCTGGCTTATTTTTAAATTGTTTTGTAGAGACCGGGCCTCACTTTGTTGCCCAGGCTGTTCTCAAACTCCTGGCCTCAAGTGATCTTCCTGCCTGGGCCTCCCAAAATGTTGGGATTACAGGTGTGAGGTACCCTGTACCTGTCCTAGAAAACACTTTCAAAATATTGAACTCTGGATTGCACAGGTGATCATGTAGTAATCATGTAATAATTAATAATTAATATTTAGAAGAATAATCTTACTGATTCCATAATAACAAACATCAGATGATCTGCATCATTCTTTCCCCCCTATTCCTTCATAGTTCTCCTTTTTTGGTCTCTATGTGTCACCTATCTCTTGGTTTTTATATTTTTCACTTCTCACCATCTGCATATCTTTTTTGAATATGGATTCATCATGTACTTTTCTGCCTTCGTGCAGTCCCTAAGTGACTGTACTCAGCCTCCCATCAGCATGGTTTCCCTGTTCCCTTGCATGACTGGCCATGAGTTCGTCAGTATGAGCAAGCTGTTCTGGGGACCCTGAATCATTAGTAGGAATCCATCTGACTTTAGTTACTGTTTGGTTTTGCAAAAGTACTCTAAATAAATAATGTACTCATGAAAACTCTCAGGTTTTATAAAAGATGGTGGTATTATTTAGCTAACATGGTAAAGTACACAAATGATTTTTGGGAGTGCCTTTTCTTGGAAGTCAAATAAGAAGACAGAACCTGGGTTTGTGGATGACTATCTTTGCCATATATAATGACTACTTATCAATTACAAAGTAGTAATCAAAAGGAATATCATCCCCTATGAAATGTTTCAGGGCATTAACTTTATTACAAATGCAGGTAAACTAGACATATACAATGAGAACAATGGGCTAATCTAACTATAAATCCCTTTCTTTAATAGTTTAACTATAAGCCAATATGAAGAGCTGGAAGTTTAAGTTTCTTTGAGTTTTCGAAGTATGAGTTTAAGTCAAGGAAAGAAAAAAATATTGAAAATATAAAAAGCATTGAATTGGGAGGGGCAGTAAGAGGTCAGGATCCAGTTGATAGGAGCAATTCAGTTTGCTAACATTAAACATTCCACCTTAATATGGAATTCACCATTGGGGAAATCATCATGATTTAGAGAAAATATAGTTTTTTTATAAAAAGCAAAAACCCAAAACAGACATTAAAAAACAATTACAAATGTATTGTTAAAAATAGGTTTGTATTTATTGATAGTAAAATACATCAGATATGCATAAAGTAAACCATTCATTTTCTTTTTGAATATATGAATTAATCTGGGAGTGGACTAACATCTTCACACTATTCAGTCTTTAAACCCATGAACATGTTAAATCAGTGTTTTTTAGATCTCTTTTTGTGTCTTTCAGCAAAGTTTTAAGTCTTGCCGTAGGTTTTATTAAATTCCTAAGTATTTTGTTTTTGATGCTATTATAAATAAAAAATAAAATTGTTTTTTAATGTTATTTTCCAATTGTTTGCTACATTTGTATAGAAACAATTGATATTTGTATATTCACCTTGTGAATTCACCTTACTAAATTCACTTTATTGTATTCACCTTTGTATAGTATATTCACCTTGCCAAATTCGCCTAATTCTAATAATTGGTTCTCAGATTCCTTAAAATTATTGACCAAAAATTCATTTTTAAGTAAATAAAGACAATTTTAATTCTTTCTTCCCTAACTTTTATTTCTTTTTCTGGCCTTTTTGCTCTAAGTAGGAGCTCCACTATATTCAACACAATGATGAATAGAAGTGGGGAGAGTGAACATTCTTGACTTGAACACAGTATTATGAGAACTTGCAATATTTTACCATTGTATAAAGTACTAGCTGTAGGTTTTTCATTTATCCTCCTTATCAGATTGAAGGAATAACTTTTAACTTTCAGCTTACTGAGAGTTTTATCATGAATGGGTGCTGATTTTTCTCAGATGCTTTTTCCGCATCCATTGGGATTTTTTTTAAGATTCTGTTAATATGGTAAATTATTTAGATTTAACTTTTTTATGTTAATTTTTAAATTTACAAATAATGATTGTACATATTTATGAGATAGATAGTGATGTCTGATACATATAATGTATGGTGATCAGCTCAGAGTAATTATTAATAGCCTATCCATCATCTCACACATTTATCGTTTCTTTATGTTGCACGCATTCATTATCTTCCTTCTAGCTGTTCGAAACTATACAATATATTGGGGTTTTCTGTTTTGTTTTGTTTTTTCAGGTGGAGTTTTGCTCTTGTTGCCCAGGCTGGAGTGCAATGGCGTGATCTCGGCTCACCGCCACCTCTACCTTCCGGTTCAAGCCATTCTCTTGCCTCAGCCTCCCAAGTAGCTGGAATTACAGGCGTACGACACCACGTGTGGCTAATTTTGTATTTTTTAGTAAAGACAGGGTTTCTCCATGTTGGTCAGGCTGATCTTGAACTCCCGACCTCAGGTGATCCACCTGCCTCGGCCTCCCAAAGTGCTGGGATTACAGGCGTGAGCCACTGCACCCAGCCGAAACTACACAATATATTGTTTACTGTAGTTATCCAACAGTGGTATAGAACACTAGGACTTATTCCTCCTATCTAGCTATAATTTTGTATCCTTTAACAAATCTCTCTCTCTCCTTATCCCTCTTCCCCCTACGCTTCCCAGCCTCTAGTATCTTATATTCTACTTTTATTTCTATAAGATCAACTTTTTTTTTTTTTTAAGCTTCCACATAGGAGTGAGAACATGTGATGCTTAATTTTCTGTTTCTGGCTTATTTCTTCCAATTCCAGTCACATTGCCATGAATAGCAGGATTTCATTCTTTTTTATGGCTGAATAGTACTCTATTATGTATCTATGCTACATTTTCTTTATCCATTCATCTGTTGTTAGACACCCAGGTTGATTCCATATCTTAGCTATTGTAAATAGTGTTGCAGTCAACATGGTAGTGCACATGTCTCTTTGATATACTGATTTCCTTTTCTTTGGCTAAATGCCAAGTAGTGGGATTGCTGTATTATATGGTAGTTCTATTTGTAGTTTCTGTTCTTTTGAGGAACCTCCATACTGTTCTCCATAGTGGTTGTACTGGTTTACATTCCCACCAACAGTGTTTAAGAGTTCTCTTTTCTCCACATCCTCATCAGCATTTGTTATTTTTTGTCTTTTTGATAATAGCTATCATCCTAACTGGGATGAGATGATTACCTCATTGTGGTTTTGATTTGTTTCTCCCTGATGATTAATGATGTTGAACATGTTTTCATATATTTGTATGACTTCTTTTGGCCATTTGTATGTCTTTTGAGAAATGCCTGTTCAGATTATTTGCCCATTTTTTAAATCGGATTGTTGTTGTTGTAGCTGTTGAGTTCCTTATATATTCTGGATGTTAATCTCCATCAGAAGATTGGTTTTTGAATTTTAAATCCTTGGGTATACCACTTGATAATAGTCTATTCTTATATATGTCTGGATTCAATTTGTTTTTTTTTTTTTTTATAAATCTGTACTCATGAGGCTGATTTTCTTTTCTGTTAATATCTTTGCCAGATCTTAGTATTAGGGTTCTGCTAGCCTAATAAAACACATTGGGAAATATCCCTCTCCTACTTTCCTGGAAGTGTATAAGATTGCTGTTATTACTTCCTTAAATGTTGGATGCAGCTTACCTGTGATGCCATTTGGACCTGGAGTTTTGTTTTGTTTTTAATTACAAATGTATTTAATACATACAGTCTGTTTCTTTCTGTGGTTATTTTAATAAATAAAATAAATTTGTTTGAGTTCTTTGTAGGTTCTGGATATTAGCCCTTTGTCAGATGAGTAGATTGCAAAAATTTTCTCCCATTCTGTAGGTTGCCTGTTCACTCTGATGGTAGTTTCTTTTGCTGTGCAGAAGCTCTTTAGTTTAATGAGATCCCATTTGTCAATTTTGGCTTTTGCTGCCGTTGCTTTTGGTGTTTTAGACATGAAGTCTTTGCCCATGCCTATGTCCTGAATGGTACTACCTAGGTTTTCCTCTAGGGTTTTTATGGTATTAGGTCTAACATTTAAGTCTCTAATCCATCTTGAATTAATTTTCGTATAAGGAGTAAGGAAAGGATCCAGTTTCAGCTTTCTACTTATGGCTAGCCAATTTTCCCAGCACCATTTATTAAATAGGGAATCCTTTCCCCATTTCTTGTTTCTCTCAGGTTTGTCAAAGATCAGATGGCTGTAGATGTGTGGTATTATTTCTGAGGACTCTGTTCTGTTCCATTGGTCTATATCTCTGTTTTGGTACCAGTACCATGCTGTTTTGGTTACTGCAGCCTTGTAGTATAGTTTGAAGTCAGGTAGCGTGATGCCTCCAGCTTTGTTCTTTTGACTTAGGATTGTCTTGGCAATGTGGGCTCTTTTTTGGTTTCATATGAACTTTAAAGCAGTTTTTTCCAATTCTGTGAAGAAACTCATTGGTAGCTTGATGGGGATGGCATTGAATCTATAAATAACCTTGGGCAGTATGGCCATTTTCACGATATTGATTCTTCCTATCCATGAGCATGGTATGTTCTTCCATTTGTTTGTGTCCTCTTTTATTTCACTGAGCAGTGGTTTGTAGTTCTCCTTGAAGAGGTCCTTTACATCCCTTGTAAGTTGGATTCCTAGGTATTTTATTCTCTTTGAAGCAATTGTGAATGGAAGTTCATTCCTGATTTGGCTCTCTGTTTGTCTGTTACTGGTGTATAAGAATGCTTGTGATTTTTGCACATTAATTTTGTATCCTGAGACTTTGCTGAACCCCATCAAAAAGTGGGCAAAGGATATGAACAGACATTTCTCAAAAGAAGACATTCATACAGCCAACAGACACATGAAAAAATGCTCATCATCACTGGCCATCAGAGAAATGCAAGTCAAAACCACAATGAGATACCATCTCACACCAGTTAGAAAGGCGATCATTAAAAAGTCAGGAGACAACAGGTGCTGGAGAGGATGTGGAGAAATAGGAACACTTTTACACTGTTGGTGGGATTGTAAACTAGTTCAACCATTATGGAAAACAGTATGGTGATTCCTCAAGGATCTAGAACTAGATGTACCATATGACCCAGCCATCCCATTACTGGGTATATACCCGCAGGATTATAAATCATGCTGCTATAAAGACACATGCACACGTATGTTTATTGCGGCACTATTCACAATAGCCAAGACTTGGAATCAACCCAAATGTCCATCAGTGACAGACTGGATTAAGAAAATGTGGCACATATACACCATGGAATACTATGCAGCCATAAAAAAGGATGAGTTTGTGTCCTTTGTAGGGACATGGATGCAGCTGGAAACCATCATTCTTAGCAAACTATCACAAGAACAGAAAACCAAACACCACATGTTCTCACTCATAGGTGGGAACTGAACAATGAGATCACTTGGACTCAGGAAGGGGAACATCACACACGGGGGCCTATCATGGGGAGGGGGTAGAGGGGAGAGATTGCATTGGGAGTTATACCTGATGTAAATGACGAGTTGATGGGTGCTGATGAGTTGATGGGTGCAGCACAGCAACATGGCACAAGTATACATATGTAACAAACCTGCACGTTATGCACATGTACCCTACAACTTAAAGTATAATAATAATAAAAAATAAATTAAAATAAATAAATAAAATAAAAAATTTAATTTCTTGAGATTTTTCATTTTATGTCAGTTACTGAGTTGATTTGTAAAATGTTGTTCAGAACACTATATTTGTACAATCTGTGGTGACATCCGTCACATTTCTAGTATTAGTAATTTGTGTTGGTAACTTTTTCTTGATCAATCTTGCTAAAGTTTTATCAATTTTTTACCTTTTCAAAAAAACAACTTTTAGTTTTAGTTTTTTTCAGTTGTCCATATTTATTCCATTGATTATAATATTAAATGTATTATTTTTAGTTTATATCTGTGATTTTGAACTTTTTAAAAACTGTAAGCAGAGTATAGGCCGGGCGTGGTGGCTCACGCCTGTAATCCCAGCACTTTGGGAGGCCGAGGCAGGTGAATCATGAGGTCAGGAGTTCAAGACCAGCCTGACCAACATAATGAAAGCCTGCCTCTACTAAAAATACAAAAAATTAGCCAGGCGTGGTGATGGGCATCTGTAATCCCAGCTACTTGGGAGGCTGAGGCAGAAGAATCACTTGAACCTGAAAAGCGGAGGTTGCAGTGAGCCGAGATCGTGTCGCTCCACTCCAGTCCAGGCGACAATGCGAGACTCTGTCTCAAAAAAAAAAAAAAAAGTGTGTGTGTGTGTGTGTGTGTGTGTGTGTGTGTGTGTGTATGCAGAGTATAAATGCAGCTTCAGAGTCATTCAACTAATGTTGATGCCATTTGTTTACTTTATTTCAGTTTCACTTGTTTTCTAATTTCCATTGCATTTTCTTCTTTCACTGTAGGTCATTAACAGGTATGTTGTCAAATTTCTACCTGTTTAAGACTTTTCTGGATATGTTAATGGTTTCTAATTCCATAGTAGTGAGAGAACATACCCTTTAAGATTTCAATGTTTATAAATGTGTTATATAAAAAATGGTTCACCATTTGTTTCATGTTGAATAATAGTTTCATGTGCACTTGCAAATAAATGTACATTTGCCAGTTATTGGATGTACTGTTCTATGAATGTTCATTTAGGACAAGCTAGTTATCACTGTTCGTCAAATCTCCTATTTCCTTACTGGTTTTTAAAAATCTATTATGGAGAGAGGAATGTTAAAATCTTCAATGATATGAATGGATTTTTCTATTTCTCTTTTAAGTTCTGTTAGTTTATGCTTCATTTATTTTGAAGCTCTGTTATTATTTGCATAACTTATGATTCTGGGCATGGTGGCTCACACCTATAATCCTAGCACTTTGGGAGGCCATAGTAGGAGGATCACTTAAGCCTGGGAGCTCAAGACCAGCCTGGGCAAAACCCCGTCTCTAAAACAATTAAAAATTTCTTTAAAATTATGATTCTGTCTTCCTGATGCATTGACTCTTTTATGAAACTTCCCTTTTTATCTTTAGTTACATTCCTAGTCCTGAAGTCTACTTTTGCTGATATTTATATTGCTTTCTTATGTTTGCTGTTTGTGTAATATATTCTTTTCCATTTTTTAAACTTTCAACCTGTTTGTGTCTTTATATTTAAACTATATCTCTTATTGACAGCTTATAGTGTGGGTTTGCTTTTTCTCTAGTTTCCATCTTTTAATTGTAATGTTTAGTTATTTTATATTCAATGTAATTAATATGGTTGGGTTTAAGATACCATTTGTTCCCTGTTCTTCTTTTCCTATTTTTGTGCCTTCTTTTGGGTTAACCAAATATTTTTTAGTAGAGTACTGATAATTCCTGTTAACTTTTTAGCTATACTTTCTTATATTTTCAAATTCCTTATAACCTTTTGAACACTACTCTTTTATAATTTTTAAGTGGCTGCTCTAGGAATTACAATATATATCCTTAATTTATAAATTTATTTATAGTTAATGTTGTAATAGTGAAATTTAAGAGACTTGCAACAGTATAATTGCATTTATACCTTCCCATCCTTTGTGTTATTATTGTAATATAATTAACATTTAATACATTACAAATGCCACAATATTTTATATTTTTAAATATATTTTATATAATCACTTATCTTTTAAAGAAAGAATACATACATCTTTTAAAGAGTAAAAAATACATAGTCCTTTTTATTTACCCTTGTATTTATGATTTCTGATGCTTTTGCTTCTGTTTTGTAGATCTGACTTTACCTAGCATCATTTCTCTTTAGCCTGAAAAAGTTCCTTTAGTATTTCTTATATATTAATCTTACAGCAGATTATGTTTGGTTATGTTAAAGTGTTTTTAATTTTGCCTTCAGTTTTTTGAAGGATATTTTTGCTGGATATAGAATTGTGAGTTGATAGGGCTACCCCGCCTTCAGTATTTTAATGGAAGAAATTATTCCATTATCTTCTTGCCTCTGTTGTTACCAATGAGAAATCAGTTACCATTTATATCTTTGTTTTCTTGTATGTGATGTGCTACCTTGACCAAGCTAGTTTCAAAATTTTATGTTAATTTTTTTTTAGTGGTTTGACTCGACTTTGCCAGAGTTGGTGTCTCTGTATTTATTCTGAGTGGGATTTATTGAGACACACTGGATCTGACAGTTTATTTTTCACCAAATTTTGAAAATTTTCAATCATTATTTCCGCATAATACTATTTCTGCCCCAGTATCTTTCTCCTCTCATCAATTACATGCTTGGTATTGCCAACAGATTACAGAAGGCGTGTGTGTGTGTGTGTGTGTGTGTGTGTGTGTTTTCTCCAGATTATAGAAGGGGTATGTGTGGTTGTGTGGTTTCTTTTTCTTCTTCAGACTTGGTATTATTTTCTTTTTTTTTTTTTTTTTTTTTTTTTTTTTTTTTTTGAGACGGAGTCTCGCTCTGCCGCCCAGGCTGGAGTGCAGTGGCCAGATCTCGGCTCACTGCAAGCTCTGCCTCCCGGGTTCACGCAATTCTCCTGCCTCAGCCTCCTGAGTAGCTGGGACTACAGGCGCCCGCCACCTCGCCCGGCTAGTTTTTTGTATTCTTTAGTAGAGACGGGGTTTCACCGTGTTAGCCAGGATGGTCTCGATCTCCTGACCTCGTGATCCGCCCGTCTCGGCCTCCCAAAGTGCTGGGATTACAGGCTTGAGCCACCGCGCCCGGCCTGGTATTATTTTCATTTCAAGTTCACTGACTTGTTTTTCTGCTGTCACAAATCTACTGTTGTTAAGTCTGGCCAGTGAATCTTGAAATTTGCTATTGAATGATCTAGCTCTTGAACTTCCATTTATTTCTTTCTCAGTTTCCATTTGCTGCCAGTATTTCTCGTGTGTTTACCCATTATATATAAATAAAATATACATTTATATTTAAAATCTTTAAACATATTTATAATAGCTACATTCACATCTTTGTTAGGTATTTCCAACACCTAAATCAACTTGTGGTGTGCTGCTGTCGACCACCTTTTCTCCTGATCTGGAGTTACATTTTCTAGCTTCTTTGCATGTTTAGTAATTTTTTATTGCATACTGGATGTTGTGGATGACATTGTGGATTGTTAACTCTTTTTGAAGAGTATTGATTTATCTTTTAGTAGACAACTAAATTACTGGCTAGTAAACATACACTTAACTATACAACTCAGCAATTACAGTCCCAGGCATTGAAATGAAAACGAATGTTTTTACAAAAGCCTGTACACAAATATTCATAGCAGCTTTATTTATAATAGCCAAAAACTAAACACAACCCAAATGCACTTTACAGGACAAATAGTGAAAAAAACTGTGGCACCACTGTACCATGGAGCAATAAAAAGGAATGAACTATTGATACATGCACCAAACTGGTTGGATCTCAAGGGCATTATGCTGTGTGAACATGTACCCTAGAACTTAAAGTATAATAAAAATAAATAAATAAAATAAATTTAGAAAAGCCAACTTGAAAAGATTCCATGCTACATGATTCAATTTATGTAGTATTCTCAAAGTGACAAAAATTATAGAAATAGGGAACAGATTGCAGTTGTCAAGAGTTAAGGAAAGGGGAAGGGGGATGTGATTATAAACAGCATGAAACAATTCACCTGTGGTGATGGAGCAGTGAATCTCATTGTGGTATAGTTACATGAATCTGTACATGTGCTAAAATGTCATAGAATTGTAAAAAAGACATACAAAAAATGAGTGCATGCAAAAACTGGCAAAATTCAAGTAAGATCTGTAATCTAGTCTACTCAATTTCCAGCTTCCTTTTAGCTCTGATTTACATTCTTTAATGCCTCAAGCCAATAAGACTGTGGTTTTCTCATTTAAACCTAGTCTCTCTGAGCTTACGTGGGAGTGCTGGGAAGAGTTCCCTTCCAGGAGAGTCTCATAAGTGTGTATCTCACCCAACATAATTCCTTTCTTTCAATGATCAGAACCCCTACAATTTCTGTCCGCTTTGGTCACTTTCCAATTTCTTCAAACAGTTGTTTTTTATGTTTTGTCCAGAGTTTATAACTGTTATCCATGGGCAAATTAGTTCGATATAAGGTAGTTCATCATTACTAGAACCAGACGTCAACTGCCATCTTTTTGAAGTATTACAAATATAAAATGTTTGTAAACTTTTTCAATTAGAAATTTGAAGATAAAATATAGGAGTGTTACATAACTAAAGAATTAGGTGATAACTGAAAATATGAAAAAATCAGAATTTGTAAGTAGGAAAAAGGATAAATACACAAATGCAGCCCAAAACAACTTTTAAAAGACATATAAATGAGTCTTTCAGAAGTTTAAGGGTAGAATGCAATTATGTTTTACCTAAGCATCATTCTCAAACAGGAGTACTTAATCACCAGAAAGGACTTAAGCTATAAAATGAGATCTTTATCCATTGTCTTTTGGAAATATTTTTCCATTTCACTCTGAAAGTTGCATTTTTTTCTTTTTCTAGCATATCTGACCTTTATTATTAATTGGAGAATAAAATGGCAATCTAACATCCCTTCTGCTTTTATTTTTGTCTTTTTATTCTAGTTGTTTATATAATCGGCCTTAAATGAGGTGAGAGTGAAGAGACTAGAGCCATCTCTGGAAAACATCATTATCCCATTCCCCAGGAAGCTACCCTCTGGAACACGAGATTTGACCATATCTGTTTTGAGGATTCATTATGAACAAAGAAGTCTCCCAGGTAGGAATTGTAGTTCTATTTTTAAAGAGCTTTGTCTCTGCAAAAGTATGGAAGGAAAATGATTACCTGTTGACTGTTATCTTTTATGGAAATATGTGTTTGATCTGGGATGCTTCAAGGTTAGTGTAAAACAGGTGCTGACATTCCTAAATGAAAATGATAGGAAAATTCTAGGGTACACTTTATGAGCTATTTTAGTGTATGTTGAAATCACTTATGATGAGACCCTCAGAGTCCTTACTGAATTGAAAATGGCAGCAGAAAAACTGTAGTAAACCATCTCCAGATTTGCTTCGTATATTTCTAACATATATCCAGTTAATTTTATACATTTATGCATAAAATTACGTAATATATACCTATATAATTATAAGTATACCTGTATAGTATGTAGGTATACCCATATAATATATACCTTTGTAATTTATGTATATATAGTGTCCATATGGGCATTTTTACATTGTTACTGTTTTAGAGTTTGTGAGCTAGCTGAATAGAACCTGTATATCCATGAACATGCTAATGGGAGCAGTAGAAAAATAAACATGCACCAAGCCAAGACAGTAGATAAAAGAGTTGAAGAGTGATCAGAAACTGATAAATCAGTAAGGGAAAACTTCCAGGAGAAAATGTGTTAATTAATAGACTTTTAATTGAATTATACATAGATAAAAATAAAAAATTATAAGCATATAACTTTTTATTATGTACTGAACATATTTGTGTAAACATTGGCCTGGATTAAGAAGTAGAACAATACCACCACCCCAGAAATCCTCTTCATCCATGTGCCCCAGCTGCACGCCCATTCACTTTTAAAGGAGGAGACAGTTGTCACCATGGAAAGTGATACCTGTCAACCTAGAGCGTGGGGTTTTATAGATCATTGAAGTTAAAGGCAGTAAAATTTAGTTGGCCAACAATGCCTGTGTTTGGAATTAACAGTGAGTTTGGAAGTTGGCAGAGAGCTTTAAAGCAAGGACTAGAGGTACAAAATTATTTAAGAAGGTATTCATCTAATCTTACTATCTCTGCCTCTTTAAAATTTCATCAGTTTTGGCTAGGCGCGGTGGCTCACACCTGTAATCCCAGCACTTCAAGGGACGCTGAGACGGGTGGATCATGAGGTCAGGAGATTGAGACCACCCTGGCTAACACAGTGAAACCCCGTCTCCACTAAAAATACCCAAAAAAACCCCGGTGTGGTGGCAGGCACCTGTAGTCCCAGCTACTTGGGAGGCTGAGGCTGGAGAATGGTGTGAACCTGGGAGGCAGAGCTTGCGGTGAGCCAGGATCAAGCCACTGCACTCCAGCCTGGGTGACAGAGCGAGACTCCTCTCAAAAAAAAAATTTTTTTTTTTCATCAGTTTCTAGAGCAAACACAACTCTCGGTTTCTGGCTTTTATTAACTGATGATACATTTGTATTTACACGTTGAGTGCCCCATATCTGAAATGCTTGTCGCTAGAAATGTTCCGTATTTTGGATTTTAAAATATTTGCGGTATACTTATCAGCTGAGCATCCGAAATCTGAAATCCTACATGCTCCCGTGAGCATTTCCTTTGAGTATCATATTGGTGCTCAAAAAGCTTCAGATTGTGGAGTGTATCGGATTTTGGACTTGGGATGTTCAACCTGTATTAATTTATGTTTTCTGTTGTTTCCAATCAGACTGTTGTTTCTCCCTAAGAAGCAATAAATGAATTAAGTATTCTGATTAAAAAAGAAAGTTTTGCGGAGTAGGATGTATTATCATAAAGAGAAATTTTAATTAAGTAGGAGAGCCATGTCTTTAAGAGTTTTCAGGAAAGGAACGTTAGTACCTCGACTTTATGAAAGAGAAAGGGAGAGAAAATTGATAGAATAATGCAGTGACTGAACATTAGCTTGGTGTCTGTCTTTCCTCACTGTTCACGGAGTGACTCTAAAGTCATATTTTCCTCATTATGACCTTTTTAATCTTTTCGATTTCTTCTTAACGTTAAAAACAATTGCACATGTACCAAATAGTTACAAAATTGCTAGACTGAACATCTGCATTCCCATTGCCCAGTTTCACCATTACAAACATTTTATGGAATTTGCTTTATCTCTCTCTGTATTTACTTTTCCTTTTCCCCTTCCCCCTTTACCATTACAGTGATGATGATGAACCATTTGAGAAAAAGTTGTAGACAATCATGATCCTTCACTCTAAAATATTTCCTACTTAACCACAATATAATAATCAATTCAAGAAACATTGCTGTTATCTAATATATAGTTCATATTAAAATTTTACAGTTGGTCTGATTCACAATCATAAATTGCATAGTTGTCACATTTGTTTGGTTTCCTTTAACCTGGAATAGTTTATTAGCTTTTATGTGTTTTTCATAATAGGACCTTCCATGATAATAACGTTGGAGAAGAGTACAGGCCAGCTATTTTGTACAGTGGTCATCATTTCAGGATTGTCTGTTTCCACCTATTTCTTTCCTAAAAAGACTGTGATATGAGATGGAGATTCATGGATTTTTCTTTTTTCTTTTTTTTTTTTTTTTTTACTGAGCAGTTTATCTTAAATAACAAAGCCTACAAAGAGTTTTCAGGATACAGTCTATTGGAACAAGGAAAATTCTAGAAAGTAGAATCACTAAGATAATTTAGATATTACTGAAAGGAATTACACACACACACACACATATATAAAATTTTAGAATCCAAGATTTATAAACTTTGGAACAAAAATTAGGGTTTGCAAAAGCAGAACTTTTGATTTTGATGGAACAGTGCATTTTATTTTAAAGTCCTTGACATCTTATAAGAAATAATTGGTTTTATATTATAGCGTACCATAGAAGGTAAGTCACGATTAGCTATATGAATAACTTTATTTTCATGTGATGTTTGGACTAAGAATAGAAAAGATTCTTTGCTTATGTATTTGAGTACCTTACATACTACCTAGTTTTTAGATGTGGTATATTTTAATGTCACCTTTTCTGTAAGTCTCTTACTGGGTATATTAGGGAAATGTTTTGATGTGGAGGCCAAGCCAAAAGATTGGGGCTATATTGATGACTTTTCTATTTATTAGTTATGTGACTATAGGTTAGTGATATAACTTAAAGTGTATACAAATTCTGGAACCAGATTACCTAAGACGTGTTTCTTCCTCTGCCATTTAAGTGGTTGGGCAGATTAAGTAACTTGTCCATGCCTCAGTTTTCTCATCACTAAAATGGATTATAATGTTACCTACCTGATGTTCATGAGTAAATGAGTTAGTAAGGTTTATGAGGGAATTAATTAACATAGGTTAGGTGCTTAGAACAGTGATTGGCATATAGTAAATCTTATTAAAGTGTTAGTATTCATTATCATCATCATCATCATCAGAGCATAGTTTATTAGTATGATAAAACTGTCAAAATGGAAATAATATATACTTCATAGGGCAGTTGTGAGGAATAAGTGAATTAATGCATATAAAACATATAGTACATGTTCAATATATATAAAATATTGTCACATCCTTTAGTTAGATGAATATTAATGGGCTTATATTTTAACTTACAAACTTTTTATTTTGTTTCTCTCAAATCATTTGTTACTATGGACTTTATAATGTGAAAGTAGCAACTGGAAGGATAAGCATGCTTATACCACTAAAGTGGCCTATAGTCTAAATATTTGAGAAGTACTTTACTGGGTGACAATTGCAGGGGTCCTTATTCTAAAAATTTAAAAGTCTGCATCTCCAGTTGAAAATGTATGAGCATTATTTTTATTGTTATTATTCTGTTTTCATAATTATTTTGCTATTGAGAACCCTGGAAAATGGAATTTGAGTTTCACTTGTTCCAAGTTAGTCTTTTTAGCTGGTCATTGCAGCAGAAGGAATATAGCTAGCCACATTTAGTGTTAGCATTAAGAGGATATTGATGCTATTTAACCAGCCATTTACATGAAATGCTTGGGATTTTTTTTTTTTCATTTTTCAATGGATATCAATAAAATAATGCCAAATATAAATGAATCAAGTAAGATGACTTAGGTTTTAAGCTGGACTTTACAAAATGCGTATCTTTTCTATAAATGTGGTCAATGAAGATTGGCTCATATTGTGATTTTTTTTTTTTTTTTTTTGAGACGAAATCTCACTCTGTCGTCCAGGCTGGAGTGCAATGACGCAATCTGAGCTCACTGCATCCTCCGCCTCCTGGGTTCAAGCAATTCTCTCCCTCAGCCTCCCTAGTAGCTGGGATTACAGGCATCCGCCACCACACCTGGCTAATTTTTGTATTTTTAGTAGAGATGGGGTTTCACCATGTTGGCCAGGCTGAGCTCGAATTCCTGACCTCATGATCCACCCTCCTCAGCCTCCCAAAGCGCTGGGATTACAGGCGTGAGCCACCACACCCGGCCCTCATATTGTAATTTTATCTGTGCCCTTTCCCTTTCAGGTTGGGAGGGTGACCCTGAAGTTAACTGGAGTTTTGCCTGACTTGATCATTTTATACCACCCTTAAAATATAATTCCATTGTTTTGGTAAATTATTTTGAGCCATTTGGCTCTATGACTTTGGTACTTCTTCTACCATATACCATTAAAGAACAAATTTTAGTGTATTTATTTTTCTTTTATTGGTGTAGATATATATATTTATACTGTATTCTGAAATGAGTTTCTAAAATAGTTTATCAAAATTCAACAGCTTCTGATCTGGGGCTGAATTCTTTATTTTAGATATTGGAGTAATTTTATGTATAAATGTGGTTATTTGGTTTTGGATAATCATTTGTGGATTATCTGTATCTAATGCAGATCTTCATTCTCTTTTGATTCTGGCTTCTAGCTATTTTTCTGCCCACTATTATCTGAATCTCTGAAAGAGGTTGGTAAAAAGAGACAGACATTAAAAAAATTTAAAAAATTTAAAAATTTTTTTAATTTATTATTATTATTTTTTAAGAGACATAGTCTGTCTGTGTAGCCAAGACCACACTTGAATTCCTGGCTCAAACAATTCTCCCACTTCAGCCTCCTGAGTAGTTGGGATTATAGACACATGTTACTGCACCCAGCAACACGAAATTTTTATCACTCAGTTTTGTCTGTGCAAATGACAAAGCAAAATAATCATCATTTTCTTTTTTAAGGCTGCTTCTGCTAAACTCTTATAAAACTCTTCTGTACACCTGCAAGTAAATATTAAGTACTTATATTCTTGTTTATACCAGCTAAAGATAGCTATAGTTAGGAAGACTGATTTTTCCTCAAAAAATACCAACACAAATTAAAGTGGATTTTGGAAGACATGTGCAGTATACTTGCATAACTCTATGTCACTCTAAGATAACTGGACTCATAGTTTCATAAGGAAATGTTGAGTTATTTTGCTAATTTGTTCTAATAAGATAGCTGCCACAAATATGTGTTACAATGCTATTTTTCCTCAGTCATGAGTATACTAGGAATATTTTAATAAGGCAAATGTTTATTCTTCATCTTAAAATTAAATTTTAAATGAAGCCAATATGAAGAAAATGCTGGATTTTAAAACGAATTTGGTTTTCCTTTTTTTATGTATTTGTTAATAGAAAACAAAATAAACTTTTTTCAAACTTACTCTTTGTATTTAGAAAAAATTAATGCAAAGAGTATTTATAAAAAGGGCATTTCTTTATCTGTGGAATAAGTTTTTAGTGGTAAATGCAAACGTATTAAATATATTGTTTCAAACTTTAAGATACATTTAGAGGTTACATTACCAAATCCTTGATAATGTCTTTATTATTAGCATAATAAATTTAAAAGACTGCACAAGATTCTCTTTTACAAAAGCACTTTAAGAAAAATCTAGTATTTTATAGAATCAATGAAGTAAGATTAAATGGTGTTTTGATTTTTAAGAATTCATTGATTGCTTTGAATCCATTTATTTGATTTTGCTTTTTATTCTTGGCCATAATAGTTAAGACGTTGGCAGGTGATTTATGGTAGAAATTTAGGGGAGCAGGGTCTCTTCTCTGGGCCAAGGATAACTACCATCTCAATTTGGGCCTCTGGCGTTGTAGATTTTGAGAGAATTTTTGTTTCCAGGGATTTCAGGAAATCACTACCCATTCATTAGCTTCAAAATATCTAGCATTCAACAAAAATTAGGAGGCCTGCGAAGAAACAAAAATGCATGGCCCATATACGGGAAAAATAACAATCAGTAGTATCTGTCCCTAAAGGGACCAGACATTGGACCTATTTAAGAAGAAAAAGTAGGTAAGTTGGACTTCATTAAAACTGAAAACTTTTGTTCATTAAAGAATACTATAAAGAAAATGAAAAGAGAAACCACAGAATTGGAGAAAATAATCTGTAAGTCATGTATCTGATAGGGGTCTAATATCCCAAATGTAAAGCACTCTTATGACTCAATAAAAAGACAAGTTAAACCCAACCCAAAATCCTACAACTCAATAGCAAGAAAACATATAACCCAAATAAAGATCAGGCAAAGGACCCGAAAAGATATTTCTTCAAGGACGACATGAAAATGGCCAACAG
This sequence comes from Macaca fascicularis, assembly GCF_037993035.2. Lineage (NCBI taxonomy): Eukaryota > Metazoa > Chordata > Mammalia > Primates > Cercopithecidae > Macaca > Macaca fascicularis. The sequence goes on along the minus strand of NC_088387.1, from coordinate 97,609,209 downwards.
GTATATGAAAGGTGCTCAACATCATAAAATGATCAAGGAAATGCAAGTAAAAGCTGCTATATCACCTCACATCTATCAGCTATTAGGATAGCTGTTACAAGTTGAGTATCCCTTATCAAAAATGTTTGGGGGACCAAGATTGTTTCATATTTTGGATTTTTATGGATTTTAGAATATTTGCATTATACTTACCAGTTGAGCATCCAAAATCTGAAATGCAAAATGCTCCAATGAGCATTTCCTTTGAGTGTTATGTTGGCATTCAAAAGTTTTTGGATTTTGGAGCATTTTAGGTTTGGGATTTTTAGATTTGGGATGTTCAACCTGTATCAAAAAGACAAAAGATAACAAGTGTTGGCAAAGGTGTTGAGAAAATGTACACTTCCGGTGGGAACTTAGAATGGAGCAGCCATTATGAAAAACAGTAAAGATATTCCTAAGGAAATTAACATATGACCCAGCAATACCTTTTCTGGGTGTATACCCAAAAGAGATGAAATCAGCTCATAAAGCTGTCTGCACTTCCATGTTCATTGCAGCATTATTCACAAGAGCTGAGACATGGAAACAACTTAGGAGTTGGTCACTGGACAAATAGATAAAGAAGTTGTAGCATATATATACAATGAAATATTATTCAGCCATTAAAAAGGAGGAGATCCTGCCATTAGCCACAACATAGGGGAGCCTGGAGGACATTTTGCTAAGTGAAATAAGTCAGACACAGAAAGAAGAATATTATATAATCTCATTTACATGAGGCATCTTTAAAAACAAAGTCAAATATACAGAGATAGAGAATAAACCATTGTCATAGTGGGAAAAAATGGGTAACTATAGGAGATGATGGATATGTTCATTTGATTTGTTCATTTACAATAATAAATATATAATAACCATTATAATATATAATAACCATTTTACTACGTATCCACATCTCATGACATCATGTTGTATATCTTAAATATACACAGTAAAATATAGTTTTTTAAAACTAGGCAAAGGAACTGAATAGACACGTCTCCAAATAAGACATACAAATGGCCAAAGAGTGCAAGAAAAGATGCTTCGTGTCATTAGCGATTAGGGAAATAGAAATCAAAACCATAATGAGATACCATTTCACACCCTCTAGGATGGCTGTAATTTTTTTAAAGGCAGGAAATAACTGTATTTGGCGAGGTTGTGGAAGATTGGAACCCTTGTACATTACTGGTGGGAATTTCAAATGGTGTAGTTACTATGGAAAACTGGTTTTCACAATTCCTCAAAAAGTTAAAGAGTTACTGTATAACCCAACAGTTCCACTCCTAGTTAAATACTCAAGAATTTAAAATATGGCCACATAAAAACTTGTACATAAATGTTCACAGCAACATTATTCATAATATTCAAAAATGAAAACTACCTAAATATCCATCCACTGGTGAATGGATAAACAAAATATGGCATCTCCAAACAATGGAATATTATTCAGTTATTAAAAAGGCAGTGAAAATCCTAAAGTCCCTATCCTTCCTTAACACATGAGAAAGATTTTGGTTGTCATTGAAATGAAAAGCTAAAATGAAAACTTGTTTCAAAGACCCTTATATGTCTTAGGACTCCAGTTTGAGAAACATTTTTTATGGAAATTACCTAGTTTAGATCTTTATTTATCATGTTTTTCCTGTGAGATGCCCTTCATACAACTATTAACTTGGAGATATTTAGCTCTCAAAGTATCCTTCTCACTATATATAAATGCTTCTTTGTGCTAACTGCCTGTTAAACATTTTAAAATATATTATTAGAAATGTTTATTAACTAATTGGCAGGGACTTTTTAAAATTGTGCAGTTCTCAGCTAAATCCAAGAAATGAATGACAGATTTCTTGTGTAGAAATTTAAATTCAACTGAATTATAAGGCACTGTTCTATTTCTTTAGCCTTCACCTGTTTGGTTTAGTCTGGTACGTTTGAACAGAGATAGATGTAGTTTCTAGTTCCTAAAACTACTCTCTAAAGATTGCATAAGATTGGGTATAATTTAGCAACTCTTTTTAAATCAACAAGGGTACTTTTACTTAGAAACCTTACCTCTTTTTAAACAGCGATATGTAAATTGGTTTCCTGAAACCAGCATTTATTTTCTTAATGATCCTTATTTAAGTACCCTAACTGCCAAATATAAAGCCATTCCACGTAAATACAACATAATAGTTTTTCCTCATCAGAAGTTTTACATTGCCCTGTTTATTGTGTTTTGTAAACAGGAAGCAGTTAATACCAGAATCATACTATCAGCAAATTGTGGGTGACTGTCTCATAGTTCTTCAGCTTTTGGCTCTTATTTCAGTAGGCCAGCCTGTCTGGCTGCTGTTGAGTTGTTTGTTGTTTGTTCTCCCTAGCCCCAGAATCTCAGATATAGCAGTTGTGAATCTCCAGCTAGTAGTCTAAGGGTAGCACCGTATGGGAATCTTGCTTTAGATCCAGATATATTTATTACTCAAAATTATTCAATATGTGAGATTGTATTATTCAGATCATATAACTGCAGCGTGGCTTGGGTCTGTAGTACTGTGAAATATCACAGGTTTTTGTTTTGTTTTGTTTTGTTTTACAAAATAGTAGATCTTTACTTTTTCAAAATTAGAAGAAATATTCCCTAATTTCTAGACCAAGAAGGCAGTTTGCTGTTTTTTTCCCCATTGAAAGTAAGACAATAAGGATTTCAAGAAAGTTCATGTTTTTCAATTATAAGAAATAACTTCAAAGATTTTAAAAAATATTTCAGAAAATATTTAACCATACAAACTTAAATATCTTTGTTTTAGAAATCTTCAATGTTGTATTAGTAAGATAGGTTAATTGTTTTTAATTCATCACCTATTTATTTAGTTTCTCTATCCTTTAGGTATTATGTTAGATATTGGATATATATACTATAAAAAGATGTAGTAACTGGCTTTGAGTTCACAATCCTGAAAGGGACACAAAAGAATTGTAACTTATAGCACATTATAATAAAAAACATAAGCCCGGGATTATTTTGAGAACAAGTAGAATTTCAGATGGATAAATTCTTAGATGGACATAACCTAATTTCATTGGAGGCTGAAAAGATGTGCAGCTAAGGAAACAAAAAATGGTACCTGAACATGAAGTAAGCATCAGCTAACTCTTTTCTTTTGAATTGGGCAAATTCTAAAGTCACGTCTTTCAACTTCCTTGTTTAGCATTTTCTTCTTTCTTTTGTTTCTACTTTTGTAGAAAAGTTTAGAATTGATGCTTCATTATTACAAATTTATTGCATTATTTCATTTTTAGATTACTAAATTTTAAAATGCATTTAATTTATATGAAATTAAATGACTTCTTTACTTCTGTGATCTTTGGTTAATCTTATTTATGCTTCTGTGAATCTCTACAGGGAAACAAGATGTATATTTTGTTAGTTCCAGTAATACAATGAGCCAGTTATTTTTATTTTGTGTTTGAGTTTTAGAATGGATGGTAGCAAAACCATGTTGGCCTTCTGACTTTGTTTTGTGGTAGTTGTTGCAAGTCTGGTATATTTGCCTTGCATTGGGGTTGTTCACCTTAAATTGTAAAATTTGCAAAGGCTAACTAGGCTTCTATATTTTCCTTATTGTGTGTTCCTTCCTCTCCAGTCGCCCCCATAGAAGGTTTGATAAATTGTTTTTTAAGACATTAATCTGTAATGCAGTTCATCTCATTTATCATTAACAGAAATCTGAAATTTAAAAGTATATCATTTTTATACATGTTTAATTTGAGGTGACAATGGGATATCCAAATGAAAACATCCAGTTAACAAGTGGACATTCAGATACCAGATTACTAAGATGAGAAAGATTGTACTTATTCTTCATAGAGGACATGTTAGAATAAAAGTCAAATCCTGTCATCTTTCTGTTGTTAATCCTCCAGTAACTGCCTCAGTCACTGGGACTTAGTCCTTACAATGACTTTTAAGACCTTACATGGTATAGCCTCCCATTATCTCTCTGACCTCATCACTTACTCCCCCATTCCCCGGTTCTAGCCATGCTCACCTCTTTCATGTTTCTCAAAAAGCAGTTATGCTCTTGCTTTAAGGTCCGTCTACCTCCCCTTGCCGGAAGCACCCTTCCTCCATTTATCATTCTCTTGACTCTCTCCCTTACCCCTTTCTTACCTTTGCTCTCTTTTTCAGTGAATCCTTTCCTAATTACCTTACTTGCTTCCCTTCCACTTCCACATACCTAAGCCTCTGTTTTTGCTTTATTTTTCTCCATAGCTCTTATCACCTTCTAATATACTGTATAATTTACTTTTTAATTTCATGTGTTGTTGTCTCCCTCACAATAGAATGAGACTCAGTGAGGACAGTTATTTTGTAAATTTTATTCACTGCTGTATCTCTAGTACCTAGAACAGAGGTTGGCATATGGTAAGAGCTCAGTAAATATTTGCGGCTAATTTAAGTTGGTCTGCTCCCACATTGAGATCAATTTAAAGTTTTTTGGCTAATATTTACCTTTTTGTCTAATATTTACCTTTGCTGAGAACATGAGATATTATTACCAAGGATTTTATTTTTGAAGTCTTTTCTTGAGGTTGAAACTAAAGTTAACATATATAATCTATATACTTGTATATACAGATGATATATATAACATAATTTATTTATATATAGATTATATAGTAATATATAATACATAATACACAGCATATGTAATCTATGAACACTTGATTGGACCATCATTTAGTAACTCATTCACCAGATCCTATAATAGACTCACACAATAGGTGAGAGCTGATACAAACTTTGTATATTATGTTTAGGAGGTTGGATGTTGTCCTATGGGCATTGAGGATTTAGTGAAGGGTTTTAAGTAAGAGATTGACATGATTAGACATACACTTGGTAGACTACTCTGGTGGGTCTGCAGAGGATAAACTTAAGGAGGACAAGACAAGAAACAGGGAGAAGCTATTTGGGAAACTATTTTAGTAGTCCAGCAAAAGAGTTAAATGAGAACCTGGATTGAAATTTTGGTAAAGGAAAATATGAAGAAAGGATAGATTTTGGAAATATTTAAGAAGTAAAGGCCGGGCGCGGTGGCTCACGCCTGTAATCCCAGCACTTTGGGAGGCCAAGGCGGGTGGATCACTAGGTCAGGAAATCGAGACCATCCTGGCTAACATGATGAAACCCTGTCTCTACTAAAAATTAGCCAGGCATGGTGGCGGGCACCTGTAGTCCCAGCTACTTGGCAGGCTGGGGCAGGAGAATGGCGTGAACCTGGGAGGCAGAACTTGTAGTGAGCTGAGATCGGGCCATTGCACTCCAGCCTGGGCGACAGAGAGAGACTCAGTCTCAAAAAAAAAAAAAAAAAAAAAAAAAGAAGTAAAAACTGGCAAACCTTAGTGTTTGCTTGCATGCAGGATATGAGAGAAAAGGCTAGAATGACTGCAGTGTAGCAACTGAGACAGGAAATATATGAGAAGGAAATAGGTTTATAGATAGACTTTGCCCAAGGACAGGCAGGTAGTGTTTAATCCAGGACTTAAACAAGGTTTTTCTGGCCCCAAAGCTCATGCTGGTTTTGTTTTGTTTTGTTTTGTTTTGTTTTTGCTTTTTTTATTATTTTTAACTGATGCATAATAATTGAATGTATTTATGGGGTACAGTGTGATACTTTGATACATGTGTACAATGTGTGTGATCAAATCAAAGTAATTAGCATGTTCATGTCAATCATTTTTCATTTCTTCGTATTGGGAACATTCAAAATCTACTCATTTTGCTATTTGAAAATAAATTGTTGTTAATTATAGTTACCTACAATGCTATGGAACACTAGAACTAAATCCTCATATTTAGCTGTACTTTTGGATCTATTAAACAACCTCTGGCTATCCTCTCCTCCCCACATCCTTCCCAGCCTCTAGTAACCTATTCTGCTGTCTACTTCTATGAGGTTAACTTCTTTAGTTTACACGTGAGTGAGAATATGCAGTATTTGTCCTGTGGCTGGCTTATTTCACCTAGCATAATGCCCTCCAAGTTTGTCCATGTTGCCGTGAATGAAAAGATTTGATTCTTTTTTGTGGCTGTATGGTATTTCATTGTGTATATATACCACATTTTCTTTATCCGTATATCTGCTGATGGACACTTAGGTTGATTTCATATCTTGGCTTATTGTGAATACTGCCACATAAATATTGGAGTGCACATATCTCTTCAACATACTGATTTCGTTTCCTTTGGACATACGCATATTTGTAGGATTGCTGTATCAGATATATAGTAGTTCTCTTTTTAGTTTTTTGAAGAACCTCCATGCTCTTTTCCAAATGGCTACACTAATTTGCATTCCCACTAAAAATGTATAAGAGTTTCCTTTTCTCCTCGTTTCTTCCCAGCACAGAAGCCCATCCTTTTAACTACCATGTTGCAGTAGGCAAATCTAGTTGATTCCTTATCAGGGAAATGAGACCTTGAAAATGACATTTAAGCAGGGATGCTTTTGCTGCTGTTTATAGGACAGATTAGAAGTGAGAATGACTAGAATTGAGAAGGGAGATTAAAGGATCTTGCATTAATCTACAATTAGGTATTTGGTTCCACATGAGGATTATAACCATATCTGGGAATGAAGAAGGAGGAGACAACCTTGTTAAGGAAAAATTAGCAGGATTTGAATGCCAGTTAGAAATGAGTAAAAGAGAAAGAAGAATAAAAAATTGTAAAATTGTGATCCTAAGAGTTGGAAATTTTAATAAATAGCACTTCTAATATGGAGAAATTGAAAATGTGCCTTTTTGGTTGCATGAAATAGTAAGTTCATGATTAAAATTTTAGGGATTATTTGTACACCAAAAAATACGACAGTTACTGGTCTTCAGAAAAGGGCTAGAAGCAGAGTCAGTTTTAAGACTAGAGGAAAGGGTTTACTCAGAAATACCAATTAAAGCCATGTGAGAGACTCTCAACATTCTTTATAATAAAGTTTCTCAGTATGGCTGCTAACATACAGTGCTGTAGTTTAATAATTTAGAATTTAAGGAAAAGCTAAAGGTTCTCCCATTTAATGAGAGTTTTCTTTCCTTTTGTAAGGGTAGATGGAGTAAAAGAGAATGGTGAAGTGTGTTGTTTGGCACTAATAAAATCCAAAAGGTAGTGATGATTTTAAGACCAAGGATAGGACTCTGAGTTTCATTAGGAATTATGTGGAGAATAATGGTTGATGAGGGACAGATCAGCAGGGATCTTTAAGTGCAGTCACTAACTGGTGCAACATGTGAGAGACCTGGCTGGCGTGCTAGGGGGAATGACTTTGTGTTCTCTGGGATCTATACCAAGATCCTAACATAGACTAAACATTTGATCTTTGTTGCCTGACTACATAAACAAAAGGTTAGGAGTATAGAACTCAAAGCGTAAAGTACAATTCAAAATCTAAATCTAGTTTATCGCTTTAACTTAATTATATATATATTATTTATCTTCCTATCAATATAAAATCCCAAACCTTATGAGTGAATGTTATTTTAAATTATGTTGAAAGCAGGTTCTAAATAATAAATGCAAAGAATAATTTATCTGACTCCAGTTCAACATTCGGCTTTTACATTTACACATGAAAATGATTTTTTTCTCTTTGGAAAAAAAAGTCTCAGTATCTGTTTAATTATTCTAACCACGTTTTCATCCTAATTGGTTGTAACAATTTCACAAAGGATTATTAATTTTATTTTACAGATGTGGAAAAGAAAGCATAGAAACACTGTCTGATGACCTCTGTACTTTTATATAGATCCTGATATTTTTATGATGGCTGTAATTATCTATTCATTGAGATAGCACAGTTTTTAGAAATTTTCTAACAGAGGGGAGCTTCCCTACCTTTATTTGGTTGGAAAGGTCATAAGGGTAGATTTCTTACTGTTGTCCTTCTGTTTAGGTGTGAAGTTTTTCAACATGAGTGGCCTCGGGGACAGTTCATCCGACCCTGCTAACCCAGACTCACATAAGAGGAAAGGATCGCCATGTGACACACTGGCATCAAGGTAGGAACACTCCTCTTAGTCTATTTTTGGCAGAGCTGCTTTATTACTTTCACTGCCACTTCAGAGCTTTTGTTTAATCTACTCCAAGTTCAGTGACTTTCTTTGAGTCTTTCATACTCACCATGTTGTCTTCCTTCCCCCAGGGTCTTTGCACATGCTTCTCCCTCAATCCAGCTTGCTTCCTCTTGATTTCCTTTAGTTAACACCTACTCATCCTTGAGATGTCAGCTTAGTCATTACATCCTTAAAGAGAGCCTTCTCTTCCTTCCATAACTGTTAGATCAAGTTCCTTCTTTCATATAACTGTCTCAGATGTTTTTATAGCCATGATCCATAATTGCAGATTTTTACTAGTGTGATTATTTCATGAATTTCTGGCTTCCCTGCTAGACTCTAAGCTGCCACTTGGTAAAGGACCTTGTCTGTTCTTGCTCATCATTGTATCTTTAGTTCCTAACACAGTGTGTGGCTTATATGTAGTAAGAACACAGTAAAGATTTGTCAAATGAATAAATAAATCTATTATATACCTTTAATTGCTGTCTTAGAACATTATGGCATTAATGGAACTAAGAAATATCAGACTTTAAAAAAATTATTATTGTGTAGTTAAATATTTGGTTATAAGAAATATGACCACCTTAAACAGGCTAAAAGAAACCTAATGCTAAGGAGACCCTCACAAATGCCAGATAGAGAAGAAACCTCAAATGCCAGATAGATTTAAATATGCATAGTTATATTCAGTCCTGTTAACTTTTGATTAGTATTGCATTACATGAATATACCACATTTGAAAAAGATGTTTTTATGCAAATACATTCCCTAGCTGCTCATTTAATATTAGATTAAAAGAGCAGCTAACTTCCTACCTGAGAGTCGCTTCCTACATTGAGTGGAAATTTTATTCCACTCATCTTCTAGGATTTAGAGGAAAGTTTTTCGAACTCCACACTATTGACATTTTGCATCAGAAAATTTTTTGTTGTAGGGGAGCTGTCCTGTATTTTGTAGGGTGTTTAGCATTATCCCTGCTTCTACACACCAAATGTCAATAGCATCTTAGTTGTGACAACCAAAAATATCTCCAAACATTGCCAAATGTCCCCTGGGGCCAGGGAAAGCAAAATCACCTCTAGTTGATAATCACTGATCTAGAGAATAAAGCTACAGAAGACTCTTTTGTCCTTGGGTTACATGCTGCTTTCTCATGGGAGGAAAAAAGGGAGGATTTTAACAGGAGAATGCCAAGGCTCCAGGCTTGAGAAAGAAAAGTGACCATTTATCTTACTCAGCTCAGAGAGCTGTCAGAGAGAGACAATAACCTGAGTATTCATAATCACAAGTAAGTGTCCAGATGCTGGGAGGAATGTTGAGATCAAGATACGATCTAGAAGTGTGTTGTCAAAAATTAATGCTCTTGTTTTTATCTGTATATAAAGTCAGTTGTTAAAGGAAAAGTTAAGAATAAGTAACTATCTTTTACATTTAATTTTTTGTTTGGGGAAATTTTTTAAATATGTAAAAGAATATAGACTAAGAAACTATATCCAACACAATGTAATTGATAATATTCACATTATTATTTTGTTACTATTTTATCATATTTGCATAATCCTCTTTAAAAGTAATACAATATTGATTTGTCTGCAGTATTTTAATCTATTTTTAATAATCATGTGGGTATTTTATATATATATACACACACAGGTATCTGAGCAATATAGAACATTAAATTTACATAATTTATATGATACTGTATATATTTTCTTTTTTTTTTTTTTGAGATGGCGTCTCGCTCGGTCGCCCAGGCTGGAGTGCAGTGGCGCAATCTCGGCTCACTGCAAGCTCCACCTCCTGGGTTTATGCCATTCTCCCGCCTCAGCCTCCCGAGTAGCGGGGACTACAGGCGCCCGCCACCACGCCCGGCTAGTTTTGTGTATTTTTTTTAGTAGAGACGGGGTTTCACCGTGTTAGCCAGGATGATCTTGATCTCCTGACCTCATGATCTGCCCGTCTCGGCCTCCCAAAGTGCTGGGATTACAGGCTTGAGCCACCACGCCCGGCCGTGTATTTTCTATAGTGTACTTTTTCAACATGGATTTTGAGGTTTAAATATGCATAGATATATTCAGTCCTATTAACTTTTGATTAGTATTGCATTACATGAATATACCACGTTTGAAAAATATTATTTTTCTACAAATGTATTCCCTAGAGATAAACAGCCCTGTTATAAATTTTCGATGTTACAGCCAGCCCTGCAGCAAACATCCTCACACGTATCTCCTATTTTATACATAAGAGTTTCTTTGGTCAGGCACAGTGGTTCACTCCTGTAATCTCAGCACTTTGGAAGGCCAAGGAAGGTGGATTACCTGAGGTCAGGAGTTTGAGACCAGCCTGGCCAACATGGTAAAAACCCATCTCTACTAAAAAAAAAAAAAAATTAGCCAAGTATGGTGGCAGGCACCTGTAATCCCAGCTATTCAGAAGGCTGAGGCAGGAGAATTGCTTGAACATGGGAGGTGGAGGTTGCAGTAAGCCGATACAGTGCTACTGCGCTCCGGCCTGGGCAACGAGCAAAACTCCGGCTCAAAAAAAAAAAGAGTTTCTTTAATATCTGTATAAATTTTTATGTTCACTAGGTAAGTACCACATTGTTTTTCAAATAACAGGCATTGAGAATTCCTTTTTTCCCACATTCTTACTAACACTGTTCTCTTCTCATTTTAGTACTTTGCCAATCTAATGGGTGTGGGGTTATAGTTTTAGGGGCATTTCCATGATAATTAGATAAACTGATCATCTTTTTTTGGTCTTTTACTCATTTATATTTTCCTCCTTTGTGAATTTCTTGGTTGGTTGTATCTTTTGCCCATGTTCCTGCTGGGTTGTTTGTTCTTTTCTTTTTTATTTCTAAGACTTATTTTAAATTTTCTGGTTACTAACCTTTTCTTGCTTATAATTGATGCAAGTATCTTCTCCCAGCCTGTTGGTTAACATTATTTATGGTGTCTCTTGACATACAGAGCCATAGGTTTTCATGTGTCAAGCTTTTTAGGGTCTTGTTTAATAATTTTCTTCTACTCTAAGGTTTTAAATATATTTTTGTAATGTTTTCTTCTAATACACGTTTAAGGTTTTAATTAATCTGAAATTTATTTTTGTGCATGGTGTAATGTAGGGACCTAATTTTATTTATTGTTTTTCCCAGTTATACACTACCCTTAACTGTTTTTGTTCTGTTATCTTTATTATAAATCAAGTTCCTGTATATATAGGGATCTTGTCTGAGCTTTTTTATAGTTGCCTTGATATGTGATGGAACAAGTTGTTCTTCTTGGTTATTCTTCAAATCCATCCATTGTGCTGAATCTTCTTACATGTTCTAATGGTTTATCTGTAGATGCTCTGATGTTTTTGTGTATATAACATCATTACAAATATAAAAATTTCGTATCTTCTCTTCTTTAGATATCTTAAAGATAATTATCTTCACATTTGCTTTAAAAATATTTGAAAGTACCATCTCCTTGAGGTTTGTAACTCAAATATGTGCTTCAGTTTTAACAAAACGATGTATTTGATATGGTAAACTAAAAATTTATAATATTGAAACTGAGTTTATGTATGAATATCACCTTGTAATGTTTCTGTCTCCCCAAACAGAAGTGAATTCATTAATCGTAAAGAGCATCTGTTAGACATCAGGGTATTGCCAGCATTGTGTACAGATCCTTGAACAGGAGAGTTTCTCAGCAATTGTCTGGTGGGGTGAGATATCTCGTATCTCCCTCCTGTTACCTCTTCTCCATTCATTCATGCTTCTAGGAGAATGAGGATTAAAACGTTAATCTCAAAATTATAGGTAGCTGTGTTTGTGCTTGTTGAGCATTTCCAATTCAACTCAAGTACACATTAAGTGCCCGCTCTTCAGCCAGCACCATTTGCATGATATTTTAAGGATACAAGTGAAATGTGAGACGTTTCTGTCTTTAGGGAGCTTACAAATCTGGTCATGGCACTCATTCTGCTTTTTAAATTTCTGGGCTCCCCGTGTCCCTGAAAATAAATAATCATAATCAAAACGATGATAATAGATAACATTTACTGAGCTAAAAGTATATGCCAGGAACTCTGCCAAGCATTTTACATGTATTCTCTTTTTTATACAAAACTCTGGGAAGTAATGTCATTATCCTAGTTTTACAGATAAGAAAATCGAAGCTTAGAAAAGTTAACTTTCCACTAAGTGACTTGCTCGGGGTTGGATGGCTAGTAAATGACAGGAAGTTTGGGCCTGTGCATTTTTTGTTGTTGTTGTTAAGGCACAGGATCTCATTCTATTGCCCAGGCTGGAGTGGAGCAGCACAATCATAGCTCACTGCAGCCTCCAACTCCTGGGCTCAAGCAATCCTCCTGCCTCAGCCTCCCGATTAGCGCATACCAGCATGCCTGGCTAATTTTTATTTATTTATTTTTTTTGAGACAGGGTCTTGTTGTGTTACCCAGGCTGGTCTTGAACTCCTAGCCTCAAGCATTCCTCCTGCCTCTGTCTCCCAAAGTTCTGGGATTACAGGTGTGAGCTGCTGTACCCAGCTGAACCTGTGCTTTTAAGTAGTATACCATGCTTTTTATCATGGCGTGCAAGATCCCTGTGATCTGATCTGGACCACATCTTTTGCCCTTTTGTTTCTTATCTATAGTTTAGCTATACTGAACTACTTATAGATTCTTTAACTTGGTATTTTCACTCTTACTTTATACCTTTGAAAAAGCTGGTTTTTTCTTTCAGGAAGCCAGCCTCTCCCTACCACTAAGTTCATGCATCTTGTTCTCTAGGTCTAGGTGTACTTCTGTAGTATTCTAGTCTTGCTGCATAGTATTGTAATGGCCTGTTTTCTTTGTTTTCCAACTTATTGGGAGCTGCATCTAATTTATTTTTGGATCCTCCAGACACAGTACATGATCATCGGGCATATAATAAGTATAGGAGTATTTGTTGAGTTAGCTAGTTTGTTGAAGGAAAAACGGTACACACATGAGATATTAACTCAGAATAGCATTAACTAGGAGGTCTGCAATATAAATGGTAATAAAAAGGATTCATAAAGAGAGAAATATAGTTGACCCAGAGTAATAAAGGAAGACTTCTTTTCCATTAAGATAGACTTTTTTTTTTTTTGCCATCTCCACTTTTGGCTTTGAACATATCTGCTCTCATTTTATCTCCTTGCTTATTGGTTACTTCATTTCATGGTGAGTTTTTGTAGTCTTAATCTCTAGTCATTTTATAGACACCTTGCCAGTTCATTACTTTTAGCTTCTTGCTTTCTCTATCCCCTCTCTGTCTGCGTGTCCTGCCTGTTCTATCACTTTTTTCTTTTTCTGTATACTGTCTTCAAGTTCTTTGGTTTTACACAAAACTTACCATCAAAAACATATTTGAGAGTTCCACCAAGAGAGTCCAGTTTACTCTAAATGTTGAAATTTAGATCCATGGATTTAAATAGATCATAACTTTAGACTGAATTTACTAAATAGACCTTATATCAGTTAGTTTCTCTAAGGTAGAAGTAGATGTCTTCAAACACTGTCCGGTTGCAGAGCTGAGGTTCTCTAAAACCTTGTATGTATCAAAATGTATGTTACTCATTTTATTCATGCCTTGGTGTGTAATTTGTCAAAATATCTTGCTCCATTTTCTTGTTATGGGAGTTATAAGATACAATTTTAATAACTACAATTGGGAAAATTCCTCAATAATGAAAGACTTAAAAGATGAAAGACAGAAATGTGACGGTTGCAGTTTTAAAATTTGGTTTTGTTTTGGCATTTGTAATATTTTGTTTTGTGTAGGTAAATACATTTGATTAGTTGATTCTTTTCAACTTACTATATTATTTTGTGCTGTTGTTTTTATAGTCTTTAATATTATTAAGAAAGGTAAATGGGGCTGGGCTTGGTAGCTCACACCTGTAATCCCAACACTTTGGGAGGCTGAGATGGGCGGATCATGAGGTCAAAAGATCGAGACCATCCTGGCCAACATGGTGTAACCCTGGCTCTACTAAAACACAAAAATTAGAGGCCGGGCGCGGTGGCTCAAGCCTGTAATCCCAGCACTTTGGGAGGCCGAGACGGGCGGATCACGAGGTCAGGAGATCGAGACCATCCTGGCTAACACGGTGAAACCCCGTCTCTACTAAAAAATACAAAAAAACTAGCCGGGCGCGGTGGCGGGCGCCTGTAGTCCCAACTACTCGGGAGGCTGAGGCAGGAGAATGGCGTGAACCCGGGAGGCGGAGCTTGCAGTGAGCTGAGATCCGGCCACTGCACTCCAGCCTGGGCGGCAGAGCGAGACTCCGTCTCAAAAAAAAAAAAAAAAAAATTAGCTAGGCATGGTGGCATGTGCCTATAGTCCCAGCTACACAGGAGGCTAAGGCAGAAGAATTGCTTGAACCCGAGAGGCAGAGGTTGCAGTAAGCCGAGACTGCACTGCAGCCTGGCGACAGAGTGAGATTCCCTCTCAAAAAAAAAAAAGAAAGAAAAGTAAATGGTATCTTAATTGTTGCCAGTTATGAGCTTTATAGCAGCTGATCTTCCCCTCTTCTCTCCTCTTTTTTCTATTACTTTTCTATCTAGCCAAATGATTTTGATTGCTGCTTATAAAACAAAGAGCTACTTGTGACCGGTTCTCCTATTATATTAGTTTGATAATAACAAAATTTCAAAGTCATACTTAACTGTCTTTATATGTGTTACAAAACAAGTTACCTGATGACTTGGCTAAATAAACCAGGGCTAAAGACTGAAAGGCAAAACCGAATCATAGTCATTGAGTACATTTGGTATACTTTTTTAAAAAGGTGCTACCTGTATGCGCTGTTATTCCTTGTTCTCATTATTTTGCTTTAAGATAAATTGTTTGACTTTGTTTATTGCATTTATAGGAACTTACAAATAGTTTTTTTTCTGTCTTTTTAGGACACAGCTGTATACAGAATACATTGTTCACTGTACCTTCATCTCTGTTATTATCCTTCTTATTTTGCTTTTGAATGGATACTTTTTTGATGAGGATCAACTAATGGTTTAATCATAAGAATTAAAAGTTTATCAGAGTTACCGGATTTCTAACTGTAACTTTTGAATTCTAGTATCGTTTTCCCTGCTTAATTTATACCAGTTATTTGAAAATTGAGATTTTTCTATTTCAAGGAGTTATTCATAATATAAAGTAGTTCCAAATGCAACTAGTATATTTATTGTATGTTTGCTTTTAATATCTAGTAATTGTTAGTTATTTGAAAATATTCAAGGTGTATATATGATTGGGGAGATATATCTGTTATAGCAGTCAATTTACTTTATATATTTTAGCCAGAATTGTTTTCTAAACTTTGGTATTTGGTAGTGTCCATTTTTTAGATGTGAATTTATATCACTTTCTAAATCTGGTTTTATATTTTCAACAAAAATAAAGATCTCACTAAATGTGTAAGCATAGATACTTGATCAGAGAAGGAAATATGGTGATACAAATGTACACTAACTGGATTTTCTTTGTGTGACAGCACTGAAAAGAGGCGCAGGGAGCAAGAAAATAAATATTTAGAAGAACTAGCTGAGTTACTGTCTGCCAACATTAGTGACATTGACAGCTTGAGTGTAAAACCAGACAAATGCAAGATTTTGAAGAAAACAGTCGATCAGATACAGCTAATGAAGAGAATGGAACAAGGTAAAAAACAAACAAAAAAAACCCATGGCCGTGTGCTTTGTTATTAAGAAATTTATAATATGTCATTTTGCTTTATTATTATTATTATTTTTTATTTTTTTTATTTTTTTTTGAAACAGAGTCCCACTCTGTCACCCGGGCTGGAGTGCAGTGGCACGATCTCAGCTCACTGCAGCCTCTGCCTGCCAGGTTCACGCTATTTTCCTACCTAAGCTTCCCAAGTAGCTGGGACTACAGGCGCCCGCCACTACACCTGGCTAATTTTTTTGTATTTTTTTAGTAGAGATGGGGTTTCATTGTGTTGGCCAGGATGGTCTCGATCTCCTGACCTCGTGATCCACCCGCCTCGGCCTCCCAAAGTGCTGGGATTACAGGCGTGCACCACCGTGCCCAGCCTACTTTTTTATTAAGAAATTACATTGAACATTATATATAAATAAATGTCTTTGTTAAAATGCTGTTTATTTTAGAAAGAGAACCTGAGAATCTTCTTGTTATAACAAAGTGTCTTATTAAGTTAACTCAAAAGCTGGTTGCTTTAGATTATGGGACTCAGTATCATAAGAGATTGAGTCAGAAGACACAAGTTGTAGAGTTGGACCTGAGGCCCTGGCATAGAGTTCTTCAGGACAGTAGCTCCATGAAGGGAAAAATCTCTCCAGCTTTATGAGGAAGTTTGTCTCTACTTGGGCTCTTCTCTCCAAAAACCCTGATTTTTAAAAATTTTTTATTTTATTTTATTTTATTTTTTTTAATTTAATTTTATTTATTTTTATTTATTTTGAGATGGAGCCTCACTCTGTCACCCAGGCTGGAGAGCAGTGGTGTGATCTTGGCTCACTGCAACCTCTGCCTCCTGGGTTCAAGCAGTTCTCCTGCCCCAGCCTCCCGAGCAGCTAGGATTACAAGTGCGTGCCCCTATGCCCAGCTAATTTTTGTATTTTTAGTAGAGACGGGGTTTCACCATGTTGGCCCGGCTGATGTATTTTTAAGGTTCATATTTTTACTACCTGTATTTACTAGGAACCCCATACCATCAAACCTCCTTGGTTGCCTACCAGAAAGAAAGGCAAAGCACTTTGAAGAAACAATCCCACAAGCTGGCCCCATGGGAGTGCCACAGAACAAGTGCTTCTGAGGGTGATTTTACACTGCAAAGTTACTTAACATATGAGGAAATAATCTAGAGTAACAACACAAATAATAAACAGAAGGACTGACCCCAAAGAACTTCAGATTATTAACATTAAAGTTTTATAATTTTAAGATTTTAGAAACTGGAAAATGGATAGTCTAGTGACAACTGATTTAGCAACGGGAGAAACCATACTGTAAAACTGCAGAGGGGAGCACTGGCAAGACGCCTGGCTAACACTAACAGCCTGGCTCCTGCTTCCTAAATTGGGGTTGGCAGGATTCCTCTGGGTAAACTGAGCAGTCGGAAGGTGAAGTCACGTGGGGATGATCCTCAAATGAAAAAATTCATTCCTTATCTTGCCCCCACTCCTCACATAACTGCATGTTCTGTTTAATGTGAACAAAAAGCCAGATATTGGAGGAAAGCCTGTAATATAAAAGAGAGCAAACCAAGCAAATAAACAGAAAAAAGGAAACTCAGAGGAAGCCGAAACAATGCAGGGAGCTGAAGAAAACTTAAAAAGATACCAGTCCCTCGGAGACGTGAGGGAAGATATTTCATCAAAAAATGAGAAAAAGTCCTATAAAATGAAATATTCAAAAGAAGAAATAGCTTTTGGAACTTAAAAACAGGATAGCTGATAAAAATTTTACCTGTTTCTACTCTTTGCCTCCTCACACTCTGTGCCCTGACCAGTTGCAGGCACACCCTGCCCCCGCTATTTACGCTTGCTGTTCCCTCTGTCTGGAATGCTCTGTCTCTAGATATCCACATGCTTTATTCACCCTTTTCATGTCTTTGCTCAAATATGTCTTCTGAGTAAAGTTGTTCCTAACTAAACTATTTGAAATATTTTAAAAACTAGAAAACAAAATCTATGCATCTTTTTACACCTTCTTTATTTTCCCCACAGTACTGTTTACATCTGACATATGACATATTTTATATATTATTTGCCTGCCCCCACTAGAGTTCCATGAGGGCAAGGATTTTTGTTTGTTCACGACTATATCCTCAGTACCTAGAACAGCACTTGGGTACATAGTAGGCTTTCAATGCATGTTTGTTGAATGAATGGATGAAGGGATGAGAATTGAAGAAATCTCTTAAATAATAAGCAATGGAAAATGAGAGAAAAAATAAGAAACTTATAGGATTAGTTCAGGAAGTCTAGCATATGATTAATCCCAGAAAAAAAAGAGAATAGAACAAATAGAAGGGAAGAAATGATAAGAGAAATAATGCAAAAATAATGTTCTCAGAACTAGAAGAATATTAGTTTCCAGATTGAAAGCCCTCATGTAGTGCCCAGCACAGTTGTTGAAAAAGAAAGATAAAGTAACTTATACCAATGCACAATTTAGTAACATTTCAGAACACCAGGGAGAAAAACAAGAGAGAAGAAAAAACAGGTCTCACACATACTAGATTGCTTTCAGAATAGGTTCAGATTTCTAAATAACAACATTGAAAACTAAAATTCTAGACCCAGAATTCTGTGTTCATCCATTTGAAGTTATGAGTGCCAAATAGACATGTTCAGACTTTCAGAGTCTCAAAGGTATTACCTCCAGTTATACCTGTTTCAGAAATCTCTATCCAATCCAAGATAGTAATGCTAGAAAGAAGGGCATAGGATCTTAACCCAGGGAAACCATGGAATCTTAACACAAAGAAAGGTAAAAGGAGACCCAGGATTACAGTTGCGCAGCAACCTAGAAAATAGCCAGTCCTAGTTGCAGCAGGTGGATAGAGGACTCTAGGGAACATTTCCATAGGAAAAAAGGAACGCATAAGAGTATCTGCTAACTGACTGAATCGAGGTGAATTTTTCAGCTTTGGAGGGGAGCTTAGGGTTGAATTAAACTATACATAACATCTGAAACAATATAAGAAAAGTGTAAATTATAACACATACCTTGGCTCCCTTATAAAGTATGTTTATATGACCATAGTAACATATATATTAAATATTGGTTACTCAAAAAATTGTTAAAACTATACTGAAAGTAAGAGAGGAGGGGTACTTTGTGTAGCAGGTTGGTGTAAATAACTTAAATTCTTTACCTTTCATGATAGCATGTCAATAGATTCTGTCTAACGTGGACAAAATCAGGTTGTAGCAAATTAGCATGTTACTAAGAAGTATGAAGCGTATTAGGATATAGGCTAGGCTAGTATAACAACACACCCAAAATACAATGGTTTTAAAAAGATGGTCTAGGAAGGTGTCAGGGATTGACTCCTTCCATCTGTTTTGCTCTGCCATTCCTAGGGTATTGCCATTATCCATGTGGTTAGACATGGCCCCCTTGTCCATGTCCCAGCTAACAAGAAGGAGAAAGAAAAAAACAAGAAGGCATGCTTCTTTTCCATTACAGATAAGACCCAGAAATTGCATGTCACTAATGTTCACGTTCCCTTAGACCAGAAACTAGTCACGAGCCGTTCCTACCTTAGGTTTTCCCTAAAATGTTAGATGTTTTGAACTTCACACAAAATTATTTAATCTGCTTGAACTTCATAGTTTGTTTTTTAGAACTTGTTTACAAACAAAAGCCTTTCTTACCCTCATGTAATAAAACACATGAAATGATGAAGGAAATGTATCTTAAAATGAGAAACTCCTGCACCATAATAATAAAAAGATAACATAATTTAAAAATAAACAAAGACCCTGAATAGACATTTCTCCAAAGAAAATGTACAAATGGCCAACAAGCACATGAAAAAGATGCCCGGCCGGGCGCGGTGGCTCACGCCTGTAATCCCAGCACTTTGGGAGGCCAAGGCGGGCGGATCACAAGGTCAGGAGATCGAGACCACGGTGAAACCCCGTCTCTACTAAAAATACAAAAAATTAGCCGGGCGCGGTTGTGGGCGCCTGTAGTCCCAGCTACTCGGGAGGCTGAGGCAGGAGAATGGCGTGAACCCTGGAGGCGGAGCTTGCAGTGAGCTGAGATCGCGCCACTCCACTCCAGCCTGGGCTGGGCGACAGAGCGAGACTCCGTCTCAAAAAAAAAAAAGAAAAAGATGCCCAATATCATTAGCCATTAGGGGAATGCAAACTAGAATCACAGTCACATACCATTTCACACTCAGATGGCTGTAATCAAAAAGACAGATAAGGCTGGGTGCTGTGGCTCACGCCTATAATCTCGGCACTTTGGGAGACCAAGGTGAGAAGATCGCTTGAGCCCAGGAGTTTGAGACCAGTCTGGGCAACATAGCGAGACCCTGTCTCTACAAAAAAATTAAAAATTACCCAGGCACCGTGGTGCATCCCTGTAGTCCCAACTATTTGGGAGGCCGAGGTGGGAGGATTGCTTGAGCCCAGGAGTTTGAGGTTGCAGTGAGCTATGATTGTGCCACTGCACTCCATCCTGGGCAACAGAGTGAGGAGTGTCTTAGGAAAAAAACAAAAAATGGTAGTAACAAGTGTGGGTGAGAAAT
The DNA here is from genome assembly GCF_037993035.2 of Macaca fascicularis. Classification (NCBI taxonomy): domain Eukaryota; kingdom Metazoa; phylum Chordata; class Mammalia; order Primates; family Cercopithecidae; genus Macaca; species Macaca fascicularis. The sequence goes on along the minus strand of NC_088387.1, from coordinate 97,588,807 downwards.
TGAAAGCCTCACATACTTCTAATGAGAATGGAAAAATGATAGAGCCACATTGGAAAACAGTCCAACAGTTTCTCAACTGGAGGAGAGTTTAGGGTTGAACATAGGGTTAGCCATCATATGACCCAATAATTCCACTTCTAGGTGTATCCCCAAGAGAAATGAACACATGTCCATACAAAAATTTGTACATGAATGTTCACAACAACATTATCACAAATTGCTAAAAAGTAGAAACTACCCATATGTCCATCATATGGGTGAAAGTAGAAACTACCCATATGTCCTATAAAAGGACATATACCCCTATGAAGGACTATCATTAGGCAATAAAAAGGAATAAAGTACTGATAAATAATTCAACATGGTTGAACTCTGAAAACATGCTAAGCGAAAGAAGCAGCCCAGTCACATATGACCACATGTTGTATGATTCCATTTATAGGAAATGTCCAAAGAAGGCAAATTCATTGAGACAAAAAATAAATTGGTAGATATCTCAGGCTTAGGGGTATTGGAAAAATGGGGAGTGACTAGTAATGGGAATGGAGATTTTTGGGAGGTGATGAGAATATTCTAAAATTGTGATGGTAGTTGCACAACTCTGTGAATATACTAAAAATCATTGAATTGTGTGCCTTAAATGAGTTAATTGTATGTTGTGTAAATTATAGCTCAAGAAAGCCGTTATTATAAGTATGATGTGAGATAACATACCATAGGTTTGCAAAAATTAAAAACTATAATATTGTTTTCAGCAAGGATGCAGAAGAGCCAAACCAATGTTACAACCTCTTTGGAGAGCAGTTTGTCAATACCTAGTAATATAAGTTATACAGACCTTATGATCCTGCAATTTCACTTCTAGTATTTATCCTGAAAAAACTGACACATGTACAAAAGAGGAAATATCAAAAATAGTTTATTATAGGACTGTAGTTATCAAAAGACCTACCAGTAGGGGAATAGAAATCTACTATGGATTATTTATATAATGTAATACTCTTAACAGCAGTTAAAATGAATGAATCAGACCTACATGTATCAATGTGGTTAAATCTCAAACATAATACTGAGTGGAAAAAGTAAGTTGAAAAAGTTTGTACAGTTGTCCCTTGGTATGTGTGGGGGGTTGCTTTCATGACCTCCCACTGATACTAAAATCTGAGTATGCTCAAGTCCCTGATATAAAATGGTGTACTAGCCAGGGGCAATGGGGCATGTCTGTAATCCCAGCTACCTGGAAGTCTGAGGCTAGAGGATTGCTTGAGCTTAGGAGTTTAGGGCTAGCCTGGGCAACATAGCAAAATCCCTGTCTCTTAAAATAAAACAAACAAAATTTAAAAATAAGATAAAATGTAATAATTTTTGCATATAATTGATCCTCCCATGTACTTTTTTTTTTTTTTTTTGAGACAAACTTTCACTTTGTCGCCCAGGCTGGAGTGCAGTTGCGGGATCTCGGCTCACTGCAACCTCTGCCTCCTAGGTCCAAGCAATTATTGTACCTCAGCCTCCTGAGTAGCTGAGATTACAGACATGTGCTACCACACCCAGCTAATTTTTATATTTTTGTTAGAGGGAGGATTTCACCATGTTGGCCAGGCTGGTCTCCAACTCCTGATCTCAAAAGATCTGCCTGCCTTAGCCTCCCAAAGTGCTGGGATTACAGACGTGAGCCACCTCGCCTGGCCCATGTACTTTTAAATAATCTCTAGATTACCTATTATGATACCTATGACAATGTAAAGGCTATGTAAATAGTTGTACTGTATTGTTTAAGGAATAATGATGAAAAGATGAAAAAAAATCTATATGTATTCAGCACAGACACAATTTTTTCTCAAATATTTTTGATCTATGGTCAGTAGAATCCATGGATGGGGAGGACTAATGGTATATATAACTACACATTTATGTAAACTTTAAAACATGAAACAATAATATATTGTTTATATGTATGTTTATATATATAAAACAATAATATATTTTTATGAAATCATACATATGGAGTGAAAGTATAAAAACATGCTTAGAATGATTATGGCAATCTCAGAATAATGGTTGCTTCTGAAAAAAAGCACAGAGGAGGGAGGGCAGGCCTTTCACTGTATTTGCAACATGTATTTATTTAAAAAGGAAAAATATGGAGCAAATGATGTTAACATCTGTGAAAACCGAATGGTGGCTATATTAATATGTGCTGTATAATTTTCTGTATTTTTTGGAATACTTGAAATCCTCCTTTTTTTTGAGACATGGTCTCATCCTGACACCCAGGCTGGAGTGCAGTGGCACAATTATAGCGCACTGCTGCCTCAAACACTTGGGCTCAAGCAATCCTCCTACTTCACCCTCCGGAGTAGGTAGGATTACAAGCATGCACCACCACACCTAGCTAAGTTTTAAAATTTTTTGTAAAGATAAGAGTCTCACTATGTTGCCCAGGCTGTTCTCAAACTCCTGGCCTCATGCAGTCCTCCCACCTCTGCCTCCCAAAGCACTGAGATTACAGGCTTGGGGCACTGCACCCAACCCAAAATACTTCCTGTTTTAAAGTGAAAATATGAATTTTTATGCTCAATAATATAATACCATATTCTCATTGTTGAAACACTGGATGTAGTATTCAAATCTTCATGCTACCATGTATTAGTTACGTTTTCAGGCACATTACTTAACCTTTGTGATGTTCCATTTTATAATCCATAAAATAAGTATAATTAAGATTAGTGTGAAAGTGCCTAGATACTGACTAAATGTTATTTGAATTTGACAGTTGGTGAATCTGTGTCTTCATAAACTTGACTTTATGAAAACGAGCTCTTTTCAGATATGTGATTTTTTTAAGTTTCTTTATTATAGAGAAATCAACAACTGATGACGATGTACAGAAATCAGACATCTCATCAAGTAGTCAAGGAGTGATAGAAAAGGAATCCTTGGGACCTCTTCTTTTGGAGGTAGGTGTCGTCATTGACTTAGAAAATGATTAAAATCTTTGTTGTAGCCAATTTGGTTTTTTCTTTTTTTTTTTTTTTTAATGCCTTATATCCAGTTAATAAATTATAAAACAAAGAACTTCTTACAATTTTATCATGATAACCATTTGACAGTTGTTACTGTTTCAGAATCAAAAGTGAATAATGAACATAAGAAATTTTCATGAAGGCATTCTGAGCAGTGAGATGGAAAACTTGAAGCTTATTGTGTATAGCTTTGCCTTTTATTTCTGTGGTGGTCAGGCCTAACTGGGAAAATAAAATATTAATATTAGATTTACTTGGCTAGCTAGTGTTATCTATATGTATACCATAGAATTTTACTTTTGAGTGAAAGATCCCACAGTTTATTGCAGTACGTGATTTTCTGCAGTTTTCTGAATAAAAATATTTAAATTATTTATATAAACATTCTAAGAGAATTACTATTTTAACTGTCAAACTTTGTAATGTGAAGAACTTTTAAATTTGAATGACTTTGTAATTACTATGTAATTTTCACCCCTGCATTTTCTATCTAATCTTTACTTCCTGCATTCTTAATATAAATGTCTTGTTTCCAAGCATCCTCATTACTTTAAATGCTTTCTCTCCTACATGAATGTTTAAAGACATATGTATGTATGTATATACTCATCCCTCACAATGTATACTTTCTATCTCTATGCCTAATTATGTATATTTATTTATGTAAGGATATATAAAACAAATTATCCTTTCCTTATCTTTCCTAAAGGCTCTCCTCTCTGATGAAATCTTCTTAACTATTCAGACTTGCATAGGTCTCTTTATTTTCTAATTCCTTTATATGTTTTGTGGTATTACCCCACTTCCTCCTGTTTTTGTATTAACCATAATTCCCTCTACCTACTGCTAATGTAAGAATAGTCTTAAAATTCACTTCTTTTACAGCCCCAGAAATATCACGTATTCTCGTTGCTTCACTTTTTATCTCTATAGAGATGATACTCAAATATGTACGTTTTGCTTTTACCTCTTCCCATACTTCATTCCTATAATGAATAGACACTAATAATAATAAATGCTAAATACTTTCAACTCTCCTATTAGCAACTTCTCCCTCTGAATCTAAATTCTTTATTTCCCTTCCACATTATACAAGTACTTTATTACTTCAGACTTTTGCTTTTAATTATTTTTATTCGTGGAACAAGCGCATAATTTTGTAGAATTATAATATATGAAACACATTGGCTGTTGAAACTAGAATGGAAACTACTCTCTGAGCAAGTACATACACATGTAACTGGTGAGGGGAGCTAGTACGTATGATGGATGTGAATTTCTTATTGTCAAAAGAAATCAAAAAATGACAGGAAAACATTCATTCAAAATTATTATAAGAAGACAAAGTAGGAATTAACTTTTTTAGCTGATGAAATTATTACTCTGAAAACCACTGTGAATCAAAGGAAAACTGTAGCACATTACATATAAATTAAATGTTATTATGCAAGCATTTTCAAATATGAAAGAACATATCACATTAGAAATTTAGAAAACAGTATGGAGGTGTATTTAGGTTCTTGACTTCAAGGAGCTAATAATATTTTTGTTTATGAATTACAGATATGTGAAATAAAGACTATCAAATAGAATTATAAATTTTACAGACAACAAATACCTTCATTGACAACCTGTTATACCTGATGTCTTTTCTATCTTTTTTTTTTTTTTTTTTTTGAGATGGCGTCTCGCTCTGTCGCCCAGGCTGGAGTGCAGTGGCGCGATCTCGGCTCACTGCAAGCTCCGCCTCCTGGGTTCATGCCATTCTCCTGCCTCAGCCTCCCGAGTAGCTGGGACTACAGGTGCCCACAACCGCGCCCCTGACCCTGTCCCCGTTAACTTAAACTTTATGGAGTTTCATCCATGGAAGCTAAAACAGGAAGGGTAGAAAAGCTACCAAGAGATGTTTTCATTGAATAATCCACATTACAGGCTTGAGATGCACTGTTCAACATAATAGCCAGTAGCAACATATGGCTATTAAAATTTAAATTAGGGCCAGTCACAGTGATTCACACCTGTAATCCCAACACTTTAGGAGGCTAAGGCAGGAACATCATTTGAAGCCAGGAATTAGAAACCAGTTGGGTAGTGTAGTAAAACCCCATCTGTACAAAAAAATGAAAAAAGGTAGCTGGTCATGGTGACACATGCCTTTGGTCCCAGCTACTTGGGAAGCTGAGGCAGGAGGATTGCATGAGCCCAGGAGTTTGAGGCTACAGTGAGACTTGATTGCACCACTGCACTCCAGCATGGTCAACAGAGCAAGACCCTGTCTTTATTAAAAAAAAATTTTTTTTTAATTAAATAAAGTTAAAAATTCAATGCTTCAGTCTCACCAGCCATATTTAAAGTGTTTGGTATCCATATGTGGTCAGTAGCTACTGTATTAGACAATATAAATATAGAATATTTTCATCATTGCAGAAAGTTCAGTTTGACAACACTAGTGTAAGAGGGACTTGCCCAGATAGAAGATCCCCAGAGGTAAAAAATGAACAAATATCCACCACCATACTATGAGAAATTCTCACCATTCAGAATTGTTCATTTCTCCTTTTATTTATTTATTTATTTATTTATTTTATTTTATTTTATTTTATTTTATTTATTTATTTTTGAGACAGAGTCTCTGTCACCCAGGCTGGAGTGCAGTGGTGCGATCTCAGCTCACTACAAGCTCTGCCTCCCGGGTTCACGGCATTCTCCTGCCTCAGCCTCCTGAGTAGCTGGGACTACAGGTGCCCAACACCACGCCTGGCTAACTTTTTTGTATTTTTAGTAGAGACAGTGTTTCACCGTGTTAGCCAGGATGGTCTTGATCTCCTGACCTCGTGATCCGCCCACCTCAGCCTCCGAAAGTGCTGGGATTACAGGTGTGAGCCACTGCTCCTGACCTATTTCTGTTTTTAAAAATATAAAATAAAGTTAGCACAGGTAAAGAATGAAGATCCTGGAAGAAATTTTTGCACATCTAAAGAGAAGGTGACGTTAGAATTTATTTATTCAACAAAGATTTGTTGAATACCTAGAGTGTGTCAGACACTGGATATCTACATCATGGAATTACTATAAAAATTAAGTGACACAATTTCTTAGCAGAGTACTTTACACATAGTACTCATTAAGTCCAGTATAGGCATTTTTTTAAAAGCTCGTTTCCTCCCTTTGCTGTCTAAAATTCCTCTGCCTGCTGGTCAGAGTTCTGCATTATTTGACTGTAACCGTCCTGTTTCCTTTGGTCCATAAGAAAACTCTTATTTCAATCAGGGAGGTCTCACTATGTCTTGCACATGCATTCTAGCTTCATCAACTTGCTTTGTATGATTCCCTACATTTCTTTGGGTTTTTTTTGTTTTTTGTTTTTTGAGATGGAGTCTTGCTCTGTCGCCCAGACTGGAGTGCAGATCTTGGCTCACTGCAGGTTCCGCCTCCCGGGTTCACGCCATTCTTCTGCCTCAGCCTCCCAAGTAGCTGGAACCACAGGCGCCCGCTACCATTCCCTAATTTTTTTTTTGTATTTTTGTAGAGATGGAGTTTCACCATGTTAGCCAGGATGGTCTCGATCTCCTGACCTCGTGATCCACCCGCCTCAGCCTCCCAAAGTGCTGGGGTTACAGGCATGAGCCACTGCACCCGACCACCATTCCGTACATTTCTTTGTGGCTTTTGACACTTGCTGACCACTCATTCCCACTACCTTAAACGTTCCATGGCCATGGCACCTTTCACAGTGTTCTTTCTCTACCCCTCTGGTTACTCCTCAGCCTTTTTCTCAGATTTCTTTCTTTAATTGCCTCTTAAATGTTAGTATCCCCCAGGATTCTAGCCTTGGCTCTTTCCCTTTTTTTATTCTGTACACATTTCCTGGGAAGGTTTATCTGTGTCTTTGTCTGTATAACATATACACATATATGTGAATTACATGTTTGAAATCAATTGCAATTCTCTGATTTCACGCAATAGAAATCAACTCTGACTAAGCAAATATGAATTTATTGGAATGCTATTTGGATATCATAGAACCATGCTTGGAAACGGGATGAAATCAAGGTACCTTGAGGGTAGAAAGCAAAAGCTTTGTTAACAGTCTCTTTGAAAGAACTATCTGGGCAATGCCCTGCTGCTAGAATGAATGTACTCCTGCTATGTTTAGCTTTTTGTAATCCTTAAGATTCACATTTAAGGAGGAAGTCTCCCAGTGGCCTGATTAAGTATCCCATAAGACTTTATGTAGTGGGGAAGAAAATTTCCCAGAGGAAATCAGAGTATCCTTTACTAGGGGAAAAGATGATTGTAGTTAAAAACAAATAAACAGGCTGGGCGCAGTGCGTCACGCCTGTAATCCCAGCACTTTGGGAGGCCGAGGCGGGTGGATCACTTGAGGTCAGGAGTTTGAGATCAGGCTGGCCAATATGGCGAAATCCTATCTCTACTAAAAATGTAAAAATTAGCCAGGCGTGGTGGTGAGCGCCTGTAATCCCAGCTACTCAGGAGGCTGAGGCAGGAGAATCCCGTGAACCTGGGAGGCGGAGGTTGCAGTGAGCTGAAATTGCACCATTGCACTCCAGCCTGGGCAACAGAGTAAGACTCCGTCTCAAAATAAATAATAAGTAAAAAATAAACAAGAGACCCAAATGATTACTATATGTACCTGTGAATCACAAAGGTCTATCCTTAGCCCAGATCTCTCTTCCAAGCTTCTGTTTCAATACATCCTGCTGCCTTTTAAAGATTTCCAGTTTTCCCAAAGTGGACTCAAACTTTGGAGGTTGGAGGTATTTTGGGGCATCTCAGCAGACTTGTGACAGTGGGGTCACCTCAAGTTTTGGAAAAGCAATGAAAAATGACCAGTGCTGTGATAACATCCAGTTTACTCACGTGACCTGGGATAGTTCATTTTGTACCATCCGTCCCAGATTTGTTGCCGTAATCAGGGACGGACAGTACAAAATTTGTTGACATGACTTGGGGAGGAGTGTTCCTTGTGCTCCCTTTTCATTAGCATTCTGGAAAGAAATCAAAACTTGTATGTGGTGCTCACTTTGGCAGCACATATACTAAAATCAGAACAATACCGAGAAGGTTATCATAGCCTCTGCACAAGGATGACACACAAATTTGTGAATTATGTCATATTTTTCAGCTGAACCCAACTTATACCACAGGCAAAACCCTCAAGGGCATCAAAGAATATAAAAGCAAAAAGCTTCACTGAAAGGACAGCACCTTTGAATATTAAAGGAACATCAGATACAAAAGAACCAGTGTAAGAGCTCTGGAAACTCAAAAAACCAGAGTGTTTTCTTACATCCAAACCACTGCACTAACTCCCCAGCCATGGTTCGTAACCAGCCTGAAATGATTCACGTGACAGACTAAGAATTCAGAATCTTGATGGCAACAAAGATCATTAAGATTCAGGAGAAAGTTGAAACCCAATCCAAGGAATGTTAGGAATCCAGTAAAATGATATTAGAGATTAAAGATAAAATAGCTGTTTTAAGAAAGAACCAAACTGATCTGATAGAGCTGAAAACCTCACTACAAGAAAAATTTCGTAATTGGAAATATTAATGACAGAATCGACCAAGCTGAGGAAAGAATCTCAGAGCTCGAAGACCAGTTCTTCAGCCAACTTAGACAGAAATAAAGAAAAAAGAATAAAAAAGAATGAACAAAACCTCTGAGAAATATGGGATTATGTAAAGAGACTAAACCTACAGCTAGTGTCCCTGACCAAGAGGGAAAGTATATTAGTCAATTTCCACACTGTTATAAAGAATACCTGATATTGGGCCAGCTGCGGTGACTCACGCCTGTAATCCCAGCACTTTGGGAGACCATGGTGGGCGGATCACTTGAGGTCAGGAGTTCGAGACCAGCCTGGCCAACATGGTGAAACCCCGTCTCTACTAAAAATACAAAAATTAGTCTGGCGTGGTGGCACATGCCTGTAATCGCAGCTACTCAGGAGGCTGACGCAGGAGAATCTCTTGAACCCTAGAGGCCGAGGTTCCGGTGAGCCAAGATCACGCCACTGCACTCCAGCCTAGGTGACAGCAAGACCCTGTCTCAAACAAACAACAAACAAAAAACCCGTGAGACTGGGTAATTTATAAAGGAAAGGGGAGTGTTTTTGTTTGTTTGGTTGGTTTTGTTTTTTGAGAGAGTCTCGCTCTGTCGCCCAGGCTGGAATGCAGTGACACAGTGTTGGATTACTATAACCTCCACCTCCTGGGTTTAAGCAATTCTCGTGCCTCAGCCTCCTGAGTACCTGGGACTACAGGCATGTACCACCATGCCCGGCTAATTTTTGTATTTTTAGTAGAAATGGGGTTTTGCCATGTTGGCCAGTCTGGTCTCAAACTCCTGGCCTCACATGGTCCACTCGCATTGGCCTCCGAAAGTGCTGGAATTACAGGCATGAGCTACCGTGTCTGGCTTGAAAGAGGTTTAATTGACTTCCAGTTCCACGTGGCTAGGGAGGCCTCAGGAAATTTACAATTACAGCAGAAAGTAAAGGAGAAGCAAGTACGTTCTTCACCAGGCGGCAGGAGAGAGAAAGTGAGAGAGAGAACGAGGATGTGCCACACTTTTTTTTTCAACTTTTAAGTTCTAGGGTACATGTGCAAGACGTGCAGGTTTGTTACATAGCCAAATGTGTGCCATGGTAGTTTGCTGCACAGATCAACCCATCACCTAGGTATTAAGCCCAGCATCCATTAGCTATTCTTCCTCGTACTCTCCCTCCTGCCACCCCTGCCCCCAACAGGCCTCAGTGTGTGTTCCCTCTGCCATGTGTCCACGTGTTCTCATTGTTCAACTCCCACTTATAAGTGAGAACATGCAGCATTTGGTTTGATGTTCCTGCATTAATTTGCTGAGCATAACAGCTTCCAACTCCATCCATGTCCCTGCAAAGGACCATGATCTCATTCCTTTTTATGACTACATAGTATTCCATGGTGTGTATTTACCACATTTTCTTTATCCGGTCTATCATTGATGGGCATTTAGGTTGATTCTAGGCCTTTGCTATTGTGAATAGTGCTGTGGTGAACATACATGTGCATGTATCTTTATAACAGAATGATTTATGTTCCTTTGGATATATACTCAGTAATGGGATTGCTGGGTCATATGGTATTTCTGCCTCTAAATCTTTGAGGAATCGCCACACTGCCTTCCACAATGGTTAAACTAATTTACACTCCCACCAACAGTCTAAAAGCATTCCTTTTTCTCTGCAACCTTGCCAGCATCTATTGTTTTTTGACTTTTTAATAATCACCATTCTGACTGGCATGAAATGGTATCTCACTGTGGTTTTGATTTGCATCTCTCTAATGATCAGTCATGTTGAGCTTCTTTTCATATGTTTGTTGGCTACATGAATGTTTTCTTTTGAGAAGTGTCTGATCATGCCCTTTGCCTGTTTTTTAATGGGGTTGTTTGGTTTTTTCTTGTAAATTTGTTTAAGTTCCTTGTAGACTCGATATTAGACCTTTCTCAGATGGATAGATTGCAAAAATTTTATCCCATTCTTTAGGTTGTTCACTCTGATGATAGTTTCTTTTGCTGTGGAGAAGCTCTTGAGTTTAATTAGATCCTATTTGTTAATTTTTGCTTTTGTTGCAGTTGCTTTTGGCATTTTCATCATGAAATCTTTGCTCATACCTATGTACTGAATGGTATTGCCTAGATATTCTTCTAGGATTGTTATAGTTTTGGATGGTGTCTTTTATTCCTAGAACTTTGTCCAGTCACAGTCACTTGGGTAGTCACATTTAAAGCCAGGGCCCTATGAGAATCCTTGGCTAATGTGAACCCTTCCATGAGACACATGGTGGTCTTCTTCAAAGGATGACATCCTGGGCAGAGTTTGGAAAAGTTCTCAGATTGATTACTGAGTGCATAGGCATTTGTTGTCTTCTCTGTATGCAGTAAAACTAGCTGTCAGGTCTTGGAGGAATAGGAAGTTTCCTTCCCAGGAACACACTTTTTAGTTAATTAGATAAACAACATATGAGGGAAACTTGTAGAACAAGAACAGGTAATAACAGATTGTATTAACCAGACATACTTTTAAAAAATAGAGATGCTTCTATATTCGTGGGAATAGTCTCAAAAAGTATTCCCTGAAATGTTACTAGTCTCTTGAGCGCGGAATTCTGGCAGATCTTCCACTATCAACCTCATTTTTATATTTTTATATTTTAATTTTTTATAAGTATATATTTATAAGAAAATGCAAGTTAAATTGTATTTATACTGATGCAAAGAACATTTTAAAAGAAGTTTCAGGTCTATTTTTGAAAAATAAATCTGTTTTTAAATTATTTCTATTTTTATATAAACTTCAAGGCACGTAAATATTGATCACCTACTATGAGACTTATAGCTAATCTGAGCAGTTTTATAAACCCAATTTAGATATGAGGTACTTTCCCATGCTCATCTAAACCCAAAATATTTTTACAAAGAGTTTATCTAGTATTGAGATTTTAAAGATTATTAATCACATCCCTGTCTCCTTTGCATTATGGACTAAGTAAGTCACAGCAATCAGGTAGAATAAAAATAGCTTTATTCCTTTTTGTTCTTGCTAAAGAAAATATTAGCAATATTTTAAATGAGAACAATGGGTTGTGCTTCAATCTTGCTTTAAATCTTGTTTATATTCTTTGTGATGAAGTGATAATGGAGATGTATTACTAAATTTAATTTAATATTTGGTTTAAATAATCTTGTCCATTCATCTGTTGGCAGACACTTAGCTTGATTCTCATATCTTGGCTATTGTGAATAATGCTGCAGTGAACATGGGAGTGCAAACATCTCTTTGACATACTGATTTCATTTCCTTTGGATATATACTCAGTACTGAGATTACTGGATCATATGGTAGTTCTATTTTTAGTTTTTTGAGGAACCTCCCTACTATTTCCCATAATAGATGTTCTCTTTTCTTCACATCCTCACCTACACTTAACAGATATGAAGTGATATCTCATCATAGTTTTAATTTGCATCAACCTAAGTGTTCAAAAATGGATGAATGGAATAAGAAAATGTGGTATATACACAGAGCGGAATACTATTCAGCCTTTATAAAGGAAATCCTGTCATCTGCGACAACATGTATGAACCTAGAAGACATCATGTTAATTAAAAGCCAGGCACAGAAAGACAGATACCACATGATCTCACTTACATGTGGGATCTAAAAAAGTCAAACTCGTAAGAGAGAGTAGAATGGTGGTTACCAGGGTCTGTGTGAAGGGTGAGTGGATTGGAGGGATGTTGGTCAAAAGATAAAAACCTTTCAATTAGGAAAAATAAGTTCAAGAGATCTATTGTACATTATGGTGACTGTAGTTAATAACAATTCTTTTATACCTGAAAATTGCAAAGAGAATAGCTTTTAAGTGTTTTCACCACAAAAAATGATAAGTATATGAGGGAGTGCTTATGTTCATTAGCTTGATTTGGCCATTCAACAATGTATACATATTTGAAAACATGTATACCATAAATATATATTAGTTTTTCTCAATTAAAAAAAAATCATCGTAGCTGAAAAACGCACCTCACAAAAATAAGGTAGAGGCAAATGGAAAACTATGTCATTGGATGTGTTTACTAAATTATGATACTCATTTTTAAATCCCACCCACAAACTTTGCAAAGGTTTTTATTGACAGTCCAGTTTCCTTGATTAAAAAAAAAAAAAAAAGATTCTTCCAAACATCAGAAGGTGTTGCATTTTCACATTAAAAAAAAAAAAAGGGCCTGGCACAGAGGCCCATGCCTGTAATCCCAGAACTTTGGGAGGCCAAGGCAGATGGATCACCTGAGGTCAGGAGTTTAAAACCAACTTGGCCAACATGATGAAACCCCATCTCTACTAAAAATACAGAAATCAGTGGGGCACGGTGGCACATGCCTGTAATCCCAGCTACATGGGAGGCTGAAGCAGGAGATTCACTTGAATCCAGGAAGCATAGGTTGCAGTGAGCCAAGATTGCGCCACTGCACTCTCTCAAACAAAAAATAAATAAAAAGAAAAAAGGGCCACCACTGAGAATCTAATTGGAACATTTTTCAACAGATAAAATGCTCTAAGGTTTTAAACTGATAAGATAAATTGTACAAGCTATTCATGTCATTTTCAGTATCACTGTCATTTTCAGAAACAAAATTGTACAGTGGTAACATTTCCAAACATCCATTTTCACATGCTCTCACTATGGCGTTAGTGTCTTTTTAAAAAGCAGTTTACTTTTTATTCATTGTTAAAATTTCATCTTAATCCTGAAGGAAAAAAAAAATGTGTTTACTTCTTGGCGAGTATCTGCTAGACAGCGAACTTGGTACCCTGGCCTTTTTTTAAAAGAAAAATGAGTAACCCGTCAACATTGTTAGACAGGTCTTTTAATTTTGCCGTAGATAACCAGCAGACCCTGTATGATCCAAAGGATTTTTATGGTCATTTTACATTTTGTTACAAAATTCTGTAAATGTTCTATTTTTTCAGGATTCTTATTGTATTGCTTATATACATTCTGCAGCAAGTAAGCTGCAACATGTTGCAATAAATGAAAAGATTACAAATAAGTAAGGTGCCACAGTCTGCATTCTGGCTCTTCCTCAGGATACCAGGGTTTCTGTAATATGTGACTGTCTGCACTGAGTCAGGCACCAGAGTGTTAATACGCTTAAGCTTAATTTCTTTATTATGTTTTAGTTTACAATATACATAGAGGTTCTAACTTTTC